>NC_090823.1:112147903-114921653 GCF_000390325.3 Nicotiana tomentosiformis | reverse complement strand
ATTTTGACTCTTCTTTACAGATAATTTTACATAGAAATAGGAAGAAAGGAGGAAGAAATACTCCACGATCATCTTCTCAAACGT
This sequence comes from Nicotiana tomentosiformis, assembly GCF_000390325.3. Lineage (NCBI taxonomy): Eukaryota > Viridiplantae > Streptophyta > Magnoliopsida > Solanales > Solanaceae > Nicotiana > Nicotiana tomentosiformis. Next base: position 114,921,569 of record NC_090823.1, on the reverse strand, counting down.
GGGCATCAAAACCTAACTCCATAACTTACAAACCGTCTCCTACACTAATAATGTCTCAAACGTCTACTCCTTTTTTTTCTTTTCTATTCCCTTTTTTTCTCTGCTCAAAATACAAAAGTTTGCAAATATGGCTACAACACTTCATGAAATCAGTCAAATTTCAAGCAATTCAATGTAATGGAATGCCACGGTCCAATATCCTAACCTGTCGTGATGGCGTCTATCGTGGTACTAGGCAAGCCGACATTTATGAAATAACTCCAACACTTAAAAGAAAATAGATTTAAAACAGTTTAAATGATAACAACTTCTCATAAACAGGATAGATAATCCAAAATACGACGCGAAAATTCTCAACATCGAGGTGTCACTGAGTACATGAGTATCTATACATCACCAGTCTGAAAAACACTGTATAATATAGTCTGAAACTAAATACAATAAGCGAAAAGATAGGGGAGGTGAAACAAGGTTTGCGAAATGTCGGCAGCTACCTCGAGATCTCCAGAAGATCAACTATGCGCGAAAATCAACACCCACTGCGTCCGGGAATACCTGAATTTGCACACGAAGTGCAAGGTATAGTATGAGTACAACCAACTCAGCAAGTAACAATACTAAATAAAGAACTGAAAGTAGTGACGAGCTTTACAATTATAGTTCAATTACAGTGATTTTAACATAGGAAAGTAGGCATGCTCTCAAGTTCGATAAATTAGGTCAAACAGTTATTCCATGAAAAATTCAAATTAAACAGAGTGTAATATCTTTCAGAAATTTCAAGGCAATGATACACGGCAGCTAAGTACAACAATAATGAGATCAAATGCATCATCTCAGGGCCACAGTCACTCAGCTTTCCCATTCACTCAGCACTCAGCACTCACACTCAGTAGGTATCGACGCTCATTGGGGGGTGTGCAGACTCCGGAGGGGCTCCTTCAGCCCAAGCGCTATAATCCGCACAGACAACTCACGTGCTATAATATAATATCTGAATCTACACGGACAACTCACGTGCTATAGTATAACATCTGGATCTGCACGGACAACTCATATGCTATAGTATAATACCTTACAATCAGGCCCTAGGCCTCACTCAGTCATCAACTTCTCTAGTTTCTCGGGCTCTCAGGAATCCTAATAAGCAGCCAGGACAACAATGATATGATCCATCAAAAATGAACAATGGAGACTGAGATGTAATATACAAATAAACTGTGACTGAGTATAAAACAATAATTTAGCAGATAATTCAACATGTACATGATCTATGTGGGTCCTTACAATGCCAACACGTAGTCTAAACATGATTTGTGGTTCAATTTCTCTAATACATGGAGAATGTACATATAACAACAGATTATATAACTACACGGTTCCACAGATCTTGACCAAGTCGCAATTCCTACGGTGCAAGCCCACACGCCCGTCACCTAGCATGTGCGTCACCTCAAAACCAAATACATGACACGAAAAATGGGGTTTCATACCCTCAGAACCAAATTTAGAACTATTACTTACCTCAGTCCGAGCAAATCTCTATTCCAACACACCCTTACCTCGCGAAACGGCCTCAGAATGCCTCGAATCTAGGCATAAATAATGTGATATATTCAATACGTGCTAAAGGAATCAACTCCATAAGAAAATGCTAAACTATTAATCAAAATCAAATATCGGCTCAAAAGCCGGCCCCCGGGACCACGTCTTGAAATTCAATAAAAGTCACCAAACCCAAAATCCCTCTCAACCACGAGTCTAACCATACCAAATCTATCAAAATCCAACACCAAATCGTCCCCCAAATCCCCAAATCAAACTCTCCAAATCCCTAGCCTCAAAACTCTCAATTTACACCTTAAACACACACCAACTAGGTGGAAAAATCAATGAGGAAACAATATTATTGATCAAAAATAAGCACAAGAGACTTACCTCAAGAATCCCCTCAAAAACCCTCTCAAAAACTGTTTAAACTATGCTTGAAATGTTAAAAGTGAAGCCAAAATCGTGAACCTTTGCTTTTAAACATTTTGTCCAGCACTTCCGCATCTGCGGCGTCGCAGAAGCGACCAAAATTCTGCTTTTGCGGTGAACCACTGGAACTGGGCCTCCGCTTCTGCGGTCCTTTCCCCCGCATTTGCACCATCGTAGGTGCAGAATAGCCCATCGCACCTGCGCAAACTTTCGCTTCTGCGCCCATCACTCCGCTCCTGTGACCACGCAGGTGCGGAAAAATCTTTGCACCTGCGACCACTTCCCTCCCCACGTCTGGCCGCATCTGCACTCCTCAGCTCGCACATGCGATCAAAGCTCCACAGGTGCGATTACACCACCAGACTTTAGCAGTCCTCCAACTTCAATTCGATGGGTTAACCATCTAAAATCACCCCGAGACCCCTGGGACCTCAACCAAACATACCAGCAAGTCTTAACACCTCATACAAATTTAGTCGAGCCTTCAACCCACCTTGAACAACATCAAAAATACGAATCACACATATATTCAAGCCTAATGAACTTTAAACTCTCAATTTCTACAAACGATACCGAAACCTATCAAATCACATCCGATTGGCCCCAAATTTTGCACACAAGTCACAAATGACACCACGGACCTACTCTAACATCCGAAATTGGAATCTGACCCTGATATAAAAAAGTTCACTCCCTGTCAAACTTTCCAAATATTCATCTTTCGCCATTTCAAGCCTAATTCCACTACGGACCTCTAAATCACAATATGGACACGCTCCTAAGTCCAAAATTACCTAGCGGAGCTAACGGAACCATCAAAACTCCATTCCGGAGTCGTTTACTCAAAGATCAACATCAGGTCAATCATTCCAACTTAAGCTTTCAACCGTGAGACTAAGTGTCTCATTTCATCCTGAAATCTAACTGGACCTGAACCGACTACCCCGGCAAGTTACATGACAACTATAAAGTACAAAATGAGTAGTAAATGGGTGAATAGGTTCTACAACTATCAAAACAACCGGCCGGGTTGTTACATCCTCCCCCTCTAAAATAAACGTTCATCTTCGAACGGGTTTAAAAACATACCTGGAGTCTTAAATAGGTGTGGATATCTGCTCTGCATCTCCCGCTCGGTCTTCCAAGTAGCCTCCTCAACCGGCTGACCTCTCCACTGCACCTTTATTGAAGTTATGTCCTTTGACCTCAACTTTCAAACATGTCGGCCCAAAATGGCCACCGGCTCCACATTATTAGTCAGATCACCATCCAACTGAACTGTGCTGAAATCCAAAACACGAGATGGGTCGCCGACATACTTCCCGAGCATAGAAACATAAAATATTGGATGCACACTCAACAAGCTAAGTGGCAAGGCAAGCTTGTAAGCCTCCTCCCCAATCCACTGAAGTACCTCAAATGGCCCAATATACCGAGGGCTCAACTTGCCCTTCTTCCCGAACCTCGAAACACCCTTCATGGGTAAAACCTTGAGCAATACCTTTTCCCCAACCATGTAAGCAACATCACGGACCTTCCTGTCGATATACCTCTTCTGTCTAGACTGCGTCATGTGAAGCCGCTCCTGAATCATCTTAACCTTGTCCAAAGCATCCTGGACCAAGTCAGTACCAAATAGCCTAGCCTCCCTAGGCTCAAACTAACCCATCGGAGATCTACATCGTCTCCCATACAAAGCCTCATACGAAGCCATCTGAATGCTTGATCGGTAGCTATTATTGTAGGCAAACTCTGCGAGTGGCAGAAACTGATCCCAATAACCCCCAAAATCAATGACACAAGAGCGTAGCATATCCTCCAATATCTGAATAGTGCGCTCGGACTGTCCGTCCGTCTGAGGGTGAAATGATGTGCTAAACTCAACCCGGATACCCAACTCTCATTGTACGGCTCTCCAAAATTGCGATGTGAACTACGTGCCTCGATCTAAAATTAGGGACACAGGCACGTCGTGGAGGCGAACAATCTCTCGGATGTAAGTCTCAGCCAACCGCTCTAAAGTATAAGTAGTCCCAACTGGAATGAAGTACGCGGACTTGGTCAGCTAATCTACAATTAACCAAATAGCATCGAACTTCCTCGAAATACGTGGGAGACCAACTATAAAATCCATGGTGATCCGCTCCCATTTCCACTCTGGAATATCTAACCTCTGAAGCAATCTGCCCGACCTCTGATGCTCATACTTTACCTGCTGACAGTTGAGGCACCGAGCCACAAACCCCACTATATCCTTCTTCATTCTTCTCCACCAACAATGCTGCCCCAAGTCCTGGTACATCTTCACGGCACCCGGATGAATGAAATACCGTGAACTGTGGGTCTCCTCAAGAATCAACTCACGTAGCCCATCCGCATTAGGCACACAAATCCGGCCATGTATCCTATATACCCCATCATTCCCAATAGTAACATCTCTGGCATCACCGTGCTGAACCGTGTCCTTAAGGACAAGAAAAATGATGGTCATCATATGTAATGACCCAACCGGTCATTTTTACTTTTAGAACCACGTTCCCCTAAATAAAACTTCTCGTATGTACTTTTATAAATTTATGACTTGTGGGGATGGTTGGTTCGGAATTTGAAAGTGTTCGGGTTGAAATCGGAACACTTGGTTCCTTAAGTTGGCCTTAAAATGCTAAGTTTGACTTCGGTCGAACATTTTGATAATATGACACTGGAATAGAATTTTGATGATTCCAACAGCTTTGTATGGTGATTTTGGATTTAGGAGCGTGTTCGGAATTTTATTTGGAAGTCCGTAGTTAAATTAGGCTTGAAATGGCTAAAATAGGAATTTAAGTTTGAAAGTTTGACCAGGGAATTGACATTTTGATATCGGGGTAGGAATCCAATTCCGAAAGTTTTCATAGCTTTGTTGTGTCATTTATTACTTGCATGCAAAATTTGAGGTCAATCGGACTTGATTTGGTATGTTCTGGCATCGTTTGTAGAAATTAAAAGTTTCAAAGTTTATTAGGCTTGAATCTATGTGTGATTCGTGTTTTTAGTGTAGTTGGATGTGATTTGAAGACTCGACTAAGTTCGTATGATGTATTAGGACTTGTTTGTATATTTGGTTGAGGTCCCGAGGGGCTCGGGCGTGTTCTGGATAGTTAACGGATCATTTTTGGCCTTGGTGAGATAGCTGATATTTGCTGCTACAATTTTTCTGGTTTCCTCTTTCGCGTTCGCGAGAGGAGCCTCGCATTCGCGAAGAGTGTTCTGAGCTGGTGAGATTTTTGTTCTACGCGTTCACGGAGGAGAGGACGCGAACGCAAAGGGTAGGGCAGTGTGTGCATCGCGAACACGTGAGTGGCGTCGCGTTCGCGAAGGAGAGTGAGGCAGCTGGGAACCCTAGTCTTTTGTTCTACGTGTTCGCGAGGTAAGGGACGCATTCGCAAAGGTCTGAGTTTGCAAAGCTTCACGTTTGCGAAGCGTAGGTCGCGTTCGCGAAGAGGAAAGTTGGGCAGCACATTTTTGTGCTTCGCGAACGCGAGGCAAGGGTCGCGTTCGCGAAGAAGAAACCACTTGACAGAATGTTTAAGTTCAGAAAATGGGACTTCGTCCCATTTTCCATTTTTAACGATTTGGAGCTTGGATTGAGGCGATTTTTGGGAGATTTTCAGAGAAACATCAGGGTAAGTGCTCTTAACTCAATCTTGGTTAGATTACCTGAATCCATCACTGTTTTTAACATTTAATTGGTGATTAAAGTTGGAAAATTTTGAAAACCCTCTTGGATAGATTTGAGGATTTGAGGGTCGAATTGTTATTGGAATTTAGTCATTCTAGCATGGTTAGGCACGTGGTTGAATGGGCGTTCATATTTCGTAACTTTCGCCGGATTCTGAGAAGTGGGCCCCACGGGCCATTTTTGAGTTAATTTCGGATTTTTATTGAAAAATATAGTATTTTCTTATAGAATTAATTCTATAATTTTTGTTGACTATATCAAATTAATTATGACTAGATACGAGTCGACCGAAATCGGAAAATCGAGGAAAAAGCATACTACTTGCTTAATTTGGAGCAAGTCGAGGTAAGTGACTTGTCTAACCTTGTGTGGGAAAAATTTCTCCTAGGATTGGTATTAATTGTAATGTGATGAAAGTCGTGTATACGAGGCGACGAGTGTGTACACGGACTAAATGTGAAGGATTATATTTTTAAATTGTGAAGATCTTTATTGCACATTAATTAAATTATTAAATCTTGTTATATTCTCCATCATTAATTTGATTTGTATACTTTAAATTTGCTTGACCTTTTCCTGCTAATTATTTTACCTGTTTAGTTGAAACTTGGTTTTTTTTATTCTGTGCATTATTTGAAATTGATTTTCTTTAAATTAAATATTATTAATATGAAGTATTTGACATTTTTAAATTTGGTATTGAAGCAACGTATTAAAGATTTTGAAATATTATTTTGCTAAACAATTTATTTTCGAATATTTTTTTACTCATTGTGATGGAGCCGTGAGCTCTTTATTGTGAAAAAATATTGTTGTTGATTTACTTTGGCAAATTGAAATATTTGGGCACTTGAGATGAAAATTGTGATATGTTGTGATATTGATACGCATGCGGTGGTATAAGGTCTGGGTATTGAAACGCATGCGGTGAGATAAGGGTGGCTTGATACGCGTGGCTAGTAGGGGGAACTACTAGAAGTCATGCGGTGTGATAAGGATGGCTAAAACGCGGGATGCTATTTCGGGATAAATGTTTTCTTTAAAATAAATTGTAAAGGCTCCCGCAGTGAGATAAGGAAATGAGATATTGTGAATTTATTTATGATTTGGGACTACGAGGCGGTACTTCGGGAGTGCCCTTGTTGATCTTGACTTATGGATGTAGTTGTCGTTGATTATTTGTTGTGATTTTCTTAAGTTGAAAGGAAATTTTGGTGGTTTATACGAGATATTATTTGCCATTATTTTGTATAATTAAATGGTGACCTGCTACTTGATTCATTTCCATTATCATTTATTTTATTATATTGTTAAACATTTTTCCATGCTATTATTATTTTCCAATAGGGCCTGACCTGACCTCGTCACTACTCTACCGAGGTTAGGCTTGGCACTTACTGGGTACCGCTGTGGTGTACTCATACTATGTTTCTGCACATCGTTTTGTGCAAATCCAGGTACATCTTATCAGACTAGGGATCAGTAAACTAGCTATACGAGGAGACTTCGAGGTATACCTGCCAGCGTCCGCAGACTCCGGAGTCCCCTTCTATCTTACTATGTTGCTTCCTTATTTGTTTTAGACTCTGATGTATAGAGACATAGAGAATAAATTCTTAGAAGCTTGTGACTTATTTCTACCGGGTTTTGGGAGTTGAAATTGTTTGAATTGTAGTTTATTTATTTCAGATATTTATTATCATTCCGCATTGATAGGCTTACCTAGTCTTAGATACTAGGTGCCATTACGACATCCTACGGAGAGAATTTGGGGTCGTGACAAGAGCACTAGGTTCATAGGTGTTATGAGTCACAAGCAGGTTTAGTAAAATCTTGCGGATCGGTACGGAGACGTCTGTACTTATCTTCGAGAGGCTATGGAACTGTTAGGAAATATTCACTTCTTTGATTCCTTATCGTGCGTATTTGTTGACTTCAAAATTTTAAATAATTATCTTTCTATTTTCTCACAGATGGTGAGGACACGCACAACTAGATCTGATGATCAGACACTCGCGCCCCATGTTGGAGCCGCAAGAGACCGGGGTCGGGGCAGAGGCCGAGGAAGACCACGTGGTGCAGCCAGAGCACCTGCACGAGCTGCTGCACCAGAGCCACCAGTAGCTCCAGTTGGAGAGCAGGCACCTGAGACGCCTGCTACTACTCCTGCACTTCAGGAGACTCTTGCCCAGTTTTTGAGCATGTTTGGCACTCTAGCTCAGGCAGGGTTAATTCCATTTGCTCCTGCCACATCTCAGGCTGGGGGAGGAGCACAGACTCCCACCGCCCGTACTCCAGAGCCACGGGCCCAAGTTGACCATGCCCTAGAGGTTATACCAGTGCAGCCAGTTGTCCCAGTTCGGCCTGAGATTAGGACAACAGTTTCAGAGGGAGAGCAGCTTAGGCTCGAGAGGTATAAGAAGTACCACCCTCCCACTTTCAGTGGTTTAGCTTCAGAGGATGCTCAGGGTTTTCTGGAGGAATGTCACCGTACCCTCCGTACTATGGGTATTGTGGATTCCAGTGGGGTTTCTTTCACGGCATTCCAATTTAAAGAAGCAGCCTACCAGTGGCGGCGGGCATATGAGTTGGATAGTCCCACTGAGGCATCTTCACTCACTTGGCCTCAATTTTCAGATATGTTTTTAAGGGAGTATGTTCCTCAGAGTCTTAGAGATGCACAGCGCGCAGAGTTTGAGCAGTTGCGCCAGGGTTCTATGACCGTGTCAGAGTATGCGGTCTGATTCAGTGATTTGTCTAGGCATACACCAGCCTTAGTTGCTACTGTTCGAGAAAGAGTTCGCAGATTTATTGAGGGTCTCCACCCTAGTATCAGATACAATATGGCCCGAGAGCTAGAGATGGACATCACATACCAACAGGTGGTGTCAATTGCTAGGAGATTGGAAGGTATGCGAACTCGGGAGAGGGAAGATAGGGAATCTAAGAGACCCCGAGATTCTGGCACATATAATAATTCTTGTGCCCCAGTTGCAGCCCATCATGGTAGAGGTTATGTGAGTCGTCCTATTCATTCAGCACTTCCAGCTTCCAGTGGTATTCCGGCTACTCCCAGACCTCAGGTTCCATATTATGCACCGCCAGTATCTTCTGTACCTCCTATACGAGGTGCTTTCAGTGGTCAGTCTAGTCGATCAGGCCCGAGCCAGTCCCAGAAGCACGTCCTCCGAGGGCTTGTTTTGAGTGTGGTGACACTCGTCATATTATGAGAGATTGCCCCAGATTTAGGAGGGGTGCACCTCCACAGATTTCTCAGGCCCCACCTATTCCATAGGGTCCTCAAGCTTCTCAGGCCATGATTACTGCATCAGTTGCCACTTCACCTGCACAACCAACTAGAGGTAGAGGTCGGGCAGGTAGAGGTCGCCCTAGAGGGGGAGGCCAGGCCAGATATTATGCCCTTCCTGCTAGGACAGATGTTGTTGCATCTGATTCTGTTATCACAGGTATTATTCCGGTCTGTCATAGAGATGCATCAGTCTTATTTGATCCAGGCTCCACTTATTCTTATGTGTCATCTTATTTTGTCCCGTATTTGGGCGTATCACGTGATTCCTTGAGTTCTTCTATTTGTGTATCTACACTCGTGGGTGAATCTATTATTGTGGATTGTGTGTATCGGTCGTGTTTAATTGTTATCAGCGGTTTTGAGACCAGAGCTGATTTATTATTGCTCAGTATGGTGGATTTCAATATTATTTTGGTCATGGACTAGTTATCGCCTTATCACGCTATTCTTGATTGTTACGCCAAGACGGTGACGTTGGCTATGCCAGGTCTACCGCGGCTAGAGTGGAGAGGTACCTCGAACCATGTTCCTAGCATGGTTGTTTCATTTCTTAAATCTCAACGAATGGTTGAGAAGGGGTACGATGTGTATCTGGCCTATGTGAGAGATGTTAGTATTGATAATCCTACTATGGAGTCAGTTCCTGTAGTAATGGATTTTCCTGATGTATTTCCAGCAGATCTTCCGGGTATGCCACCCGAGAGGGATATTGATTTTGGTATTGATTTATTACCGGGTACTCAGCCCATTTCTATTCCACCATATCATATGGCCCCAGCAGAGTTAAAAGAATTAAAAGAACAGTTATAGGAGTAGCTTGATAAGGGTTTCATTCGGCCCAGTGTATTACCTTGGGGTGCTCCTGTCTTATTTGTAAAGAAGAAGGATGGTTCTATGTGGATGTGTATTGATTAACGCCAGGTGAACAAGGTTACAATGAAGAACAAGTATCCATTGCCACGTATTGATGACCTATTTGATCAGCTTCAGGGTGCCAAGGAATTCTCTAAAATTGACTTGCATTCAGGCTATCATCATTTGAAGATTCGGGAGCCAGATATCCCGAAGACTACTTTCAAGACTCGGTACGGTCATTACGAGTTCCTTGTGATGTCTTTTGGGATGACCAATGCCCCAGCGGCATTTATGCACTTAATGAATAGTGTATTTCAACCATATCTTGATTCTTTCGTCATTGTATTTATTGACAACATTCTGGTGTATTCCCGGAGTCAAGAAGATCATGAACAACACCTGAGGACTGTGCTTCAGAATTGAGAGAAAAGAAGTTATATGCAAAATTTTCAAAGTGTGAATTCTGGCTTGATTCAGTGGGATTTTTGGGTCATATAGTTTCGTGTGATGGGATCAAGGTAGATCCGAAGAAGATTGAAGTAGTGCAGAGTTGATCCAGACCGTCCTTAGTTACAGAAATCCAGAGTTTCCTTGGTTTGGCTGGGTGTTATCGCCGATTTGTAAAGGGTTTCTCTTCTATTGTTGTATCTATGACCAAATTGACCCAGAAGGGTGCTCCGTTCAGGTGGACCGAGGAATGTGAGGAGAGCTTCCAAAATCTCAAGACAGTTTTGACTACAGCCCCAGTATTGGTATTACCTACAGATACAGGGTCTTATACTGTGTATTGTGATACGTCGCGTATTATCCTCGGCGCAATGTTAATACAAGACGGTAGGGTGATTTCCTACATGTCCAAACTGTTAAAGGTGCATGAGAAGAACTATCATGTACATGACCTTGAGTTAGCAGCTATTGTTCATGCCTTGAAGATTTGGCGGCATTACTTATACGGTGTCCATTGTGAGGTCCACACCGATCACCGGAGTCTACAGCATCTGTTTAAACAGAAGGATCTTAATTTGCGGCAGCAGAGATTGTTGTAGTTGCTTAAGGATTATGATATCACCATTCTCTATCATCCTGAGAAGGCCAATGTAGTGGCCGATGCCTTGAGTCGTAAGGCGGAGAGTTTGGGCAGCTTAGCATATTTACCGGTAGCAGAGAGGCCTTTAGCCTTGGATGTTCAGGCCTTGGCCAATCAGTTTGTCAGATTGTGTTTTCGAGCCGAGCCAAGTTTTGGCTTGTGTGGTTTCTCAATCTTCTCTTTATGATCGTATCAGAGAACGTCAGTATGATGACCCACATCTGCTTGTCCTTAAGGATACAGTTCAGCACGGTGATGCCAAGGAAGTCACTATTGGAGATGACGGTGTATTACGGATGCAGGGCAGGCTATGTGTACCCAATGTTGATGGCTTGCGTGAGTTGATTCTCCAAGAGGCTCACAGTTCGCGGTACTCCATTCATCTGGGTGGTGCAAAGATGTATCAGGACTTGAGACATCACTATTGGTGGAGGCGGATGAAGAAAGACATAGTGGAATATGTAGCTCGGTGCCTAAATTGTCAGCAGGTGAAGTATGAGCATCAGCGACCTGGTGGATTGCATCAGAAGTTAGAAATTCCAGAATGGAAATGGGAGCGGATCACTATGGATTTTGTTGTTGGGCTCCCACGGACTCAGAGGAAATCCGATGCAACTTGGGTTATTGTGGATAGATTGACCAAGTCAGCTCATTTCATTCCTGTGATGACTACCTACTCTTCCGAGAAGTTGGCTCGAATCTATATTCGCGAGATTGTCAGACTTCACGGCGTACCAGTATCTATCATCTTTGACCGGGGTACGCAGTTTACATCACGGTTCTGGAGGGCAGTACAGTGTGAGTTGGGTACTCGGATAGAGTTGAGTACAGCATTTCATCCTCAGACGGACGGGCAGTCCGAACGCACTATTCAGATACTAGAGGATATGCTTCGTGCGTGTATGATAGATTTTGGGGGTGCTTGGGATCAATTCTTACCACTTGCGGAGTTTTCTTACAACAACAGTTACCAGTCAAGCATTCAGATGGCTCCGTATGAGGCTTTATATGGTAGGCGGTGCCGGTCTCTAGTAGGTTGGTTCGAACCGGGCGAGGCTAGGCTATTGGGTACAGACTTGGTTCAGGATGCCTTGGAAAAGGTTAAATTAATTCTGGATCGACTTGGTACAGCCCAATCTAGACAGAAGAGTTATGCGGATCTGAAGATTCGTGATGTTGCATTCATGATTGGTGAGCGGGTCTTGCTCCGGGTTTCACCTATGAAGGGTGTGATGAGGTTCGGGAAGAAGGGCAAGTTGAGCCCTAGGTATATTGGGCCTTTTGAAATTCTTGAGAGAGTTGGAGAAGTGGCTTACAAACTTGCATTACCACCTAGTCTCTCTACAGTTCATCTGGTATTCCATGTTTCTATGCTTCGAAAATATCATGGCGATCCGTCTCATTTGTTAGACTTCAGTTCAATTCAGTTGGACAAGGATCTGTCTTATGTTAAGGAACCAGTGGCTATTTTAGATAGGCAGGTTCGAAAGCTAAGGTCAAAGAACATTGCTTCCGTGAAGGTTCAGTGGAGGGGTTATCCGGTCAAGGAGGCGACTTGGGAGACCGAGCATGATATGCGCAGCTGTTATCCTTATCTTTTCACCACTCCAGGTATAGTTCTAAACTCGTTCGAGGACGAACGTTTGTTTAAGAGGTAGAGAATGTAATGACCCAACCGGTCATTTTTACTTTTAGAACCTCGTTCCCCTAAATAAAACTCCCTGTATGTTCTTTTATAAATTTATGACTTGCGGGGATAGTTGGTTCGGGATTTGGAAGTGTTCGGGTTGAAATCGGAATACTTGGTTCCTTAAGTTGGCCTTAAAATGCTAAGTTTGACTTCGATCATTATTTTGAGAAAATGACCCCAGAATAGAATTTTTATGATTCCAACAGCTCTGTATGGTGATTTTGGACATAGGAGCGTGATCGGAATTTTATTTGAAAGTCCGTAGTTAAATTACGCTTGAAATGGCTAAAATAGGAATTTATGTTTGGAAGTTTGACCGGGGAGTTGACTTTTTGATATCGGGGTCGGAATCTAGTTTCGAAAGTTTTCATAGCTCTGTTATGTCATTTATGACTTGCATGCAAAATTTGAGGTCAATCGGGCTTGATTTGGTATGTTCCGGCGTCGTTTGTAGAAATTGAAAGTTTCAAAGTTTATTAGGCTTGAATCTATGTGTGATTCGTGTTTTTAGTGTTGTTCGATGTGATTTGAAGACTCGACTAAGTTCGTATGATGTATTAAGACTTGTTGGTATATTTGGTTGAGGTCCCGAGGGGCTCGGGCGTGTTCCGGATGGTTAACAAATCATTTTTGGCCTTGGTGAGATAGCTGATATCTGTTGCAGCAATTTTTCTGGTTTCCACTTTCGCGTTCGCGAGAGGAGCCTCGCATTCGCGAAGAGTGTTCTGAGCTGGTGAGATTTTTGTTCTACGCATTCGCGGAGGAGAGGATGTGAATGCGAAGGGTAGGGCAATGTGTGCATCGCGAACGCGTGAGTGGCGTCGCGTTCGCGAAGGAGAGTGAGGCAGCTGGGAACCCCAGTCTTTTGTTCTACACGTTCGCGAGGTAAAGGACGCGTTCGCGAAGGTTTGAGTTTGCAAAGCTTCACGTTCGCGAAGCGTAGGTCGCGTTCGTGAAGAGGAAAGTTGGGCGGCACATTTTTGTACTTCGCGAACGCGAGGCAAGGGTCGCGTTCGCGAAAAAGAAACCACTGGACAGAATGTTTTAAGTTCAGAAAATGGGACTTCGTTCCATTTTCCATTTTTAACGATTTGGAGCTTGGATTGAGGCGATTTTTGGGAGATTTTCAGAGAAACATCAGGGTAAGTGTTCTTAACTCAATCTTGGTTAGATTACCCGAATCCATCACTGTTTTTAACATTTAATTGGTGATTAAAGTTGAAAAAATTTGAAAACCCTCTTGGATAGATTTGAGGATTTGAGGGTCGAATTGTTATTGGAATTTAGTCATTTTGGTATGGTTAGACTCGTGGTTGAATGGACGTTCATATTTCGTAACTTTCGCCGGATTCCGAGATGTGGGCCCCACGGGCCATTTTTGAGTTAATTTTGTATTTTTATTGAAAAATGTAGTATTTCCTTATAGAATTAATTCTATAATTTTTGTTGACTGTATCAAATTAATTATGACTAGATACGAGTCGATCGGAATCGGAAAATCGAGGAAAAAGCATACTACTTGGTTAAATTGGAGCAAGTCGAGGTAAGTGACTTGTCTAACCTTGTGTGGGGGAAATTTCCCCTAGGATTGGTATTAATTGTAATGTGATGAAAGTCGTGTACACGAGGTGACGAGTGTGTACACGGACTAAATGTGAAGGATTATGTTTTTAAATTGTGAAGTTCATTGTTGCACATTAATTAAATTTTTAAATCTTGTTATATTCTCCATCATTGATTTGATTTGTATGCTTTAAATTTGTTTGACCTTTTCCTGCTAATTGTTTTACCTGTTTAGTTGAAACTTGGTTTCTTTTATTTTGTGCATTATTTAAAATTGATTTTTTTTAAATTAAATATTATTAATATGAAGTATTTGACCTTTTTAAATTTGGTATTGAAGCAACATATTAAAGATTTTGAAATATTATTTTCCTAAATTATTTATTTTCGAATATTTTTGTACTTATTGTGATGGATCCGTGAGCTCTTTATTGTAGAAAAATATTGTTGTTGATTTACTTTGGCAAATTGTGATGGAGCCGACTACTAGAAGTCATGCGGTGTGATAAGAATGGCTAAAACGCGGGATGCTATTTCGGTAAAACTGTTTTCTTTAAAATAAATTGTGAAGGCTCCCGCGGAGAGATAAGGAAATAAGATATTGTGAATTTATTTATGATTTGGGACTACGAGGCGGTACCTCGGGAGTGCCCTTTTTTATATTGATTTATGGCCATAGTTGTCGTTGATTATTTGTTGTGACTTTCTTAAGTTGAAAGGAAATTTTAGTGGTTTCTACGAGATATTATTTGCCACTATTTTGTATAATTAAATGGTGACCTGCTACTTGATTCATTTCCATTATCATTTATTTTATTATATCGTTAAACATTTTTTCATGCTATTATTATTTTCCAGTAGGGCCTGACCTGACCTCGTCACTACTCTACCGAGGCTAGGCTTGGCACTTATTGGGTACCGTTGTGGTATACTCATACTATGCTTCTGCACATCTTTTTGTGCAGATCCAGGTACATCTTATCAGACTAGGCATCAGTAAACTAGCTGTATGAAGAGACTTCGAGGTATACCTGCCAGCGTCCGCAGACTCTGTAGTTCCCTTCTATCTTACTATGTTGCTTCCTTATTTGTTTTAGACTCTGATGTATAGAGGCATAGGGAATAAATTCTTAGAAGCTTTTGACTTATTTCTATCGGGTTTTGGGAATTGAAATTGTTTGAATTATAGTTTATTTATTTCAGATATTTATTAGTATTCCGTATTAATAGGCTTACCTAGTCTAAGAGACTAGGTGTCATCATGACATCCTACGGAAGGAATTTGGGGTCGTGACATCATACTGGCGCTCTCTGATGCAGTCATATAAAGAACACCGCGAAATCACGCAAGCCAAAACTCTGCTCGGCTCGGAAACATCCAATCTGGCATACTTGTTGACCAAGGCCTGCACATCCAAGGCTAAAGGCCTCTCTGCTACTGGTAGATATGCTAAACTCCCCAAACTCTCCGCCTTGTGACTCAAGGCATCGTCCACCACATTGGCCTTTTCGGGATGATAGAGGATGGTGATGTCATAATCCTTAAGCAGATCCAACCATCTCCGTTGTTGCAAGTTAAGATCCTTCTGTTTAAACAGATTTGTTAGACTCCGGTGATCGCTGAAAACCTCACAAGGAACACCATATAAATAGTGCCGCCAGATTTTCAAGGTGTGAACAATAGCTGCTAACTCGAGATCGTGGACAGGATAGTTCTTCTCATACACCTTCAGTTGTCTTGACGCGTAGGCAATAACCCTACCGTCCTGCATCAACACTGCGCTGAGACAAATGCGCGACGCATCACAATATACCGTATAGGACCCCGAACCAGTAGGCAACACCAACATTGGGGTTATAGGCAAAGCAGTCTTGAGCTTTTGAAAGCTCTCCTCACAATCCTCGGTCCACCTGAACATAGCACCCTTCTGGGTCAATCTGGTCATAGGTGCTGCAACAGACGAGAAACTCTCTACAAAATGAAGGTAATACCCCGCCAAGCCAAGAAAACTCCGGATCTCCATAGCTGAGGATAGTCTGGGCCAACTCTGCACTGCTTCAATCTTCTTCGGATCTACCTTGATTCCCTCACTCGATACCATATGGTCCAAAAATGCCACTGAATCTAGCCTGAAATCACACTTCGAAAATTTTGCATAAAACTTCTCTTCTCTCAAGGTCTGAAGCACGATCCTCAGGTGTTGCTCATGATCCTCCCGACTCCGGGAGTACACCAGAATGTCATCAATAAACACAATAGCGAATGAATCAAGATAAGGCTGAAATACATTGTTCATCAAGTGCATGAATGTTGCTGGGGCGTTGGTCAAACCAAAATACATCACAAGGAACTCGTAATGACCATACCGAATCCTGAAAGCAGTCTTCGGGATATCTAGCTCCCAAATCTTTAACTGATGATAGCCTGAACGCAAGTCGATCATGGAGAACACCCTGTCACCCTGAAGCTGATTAAATAGGTCATCAATACATGGCAATGGACACCTGTTCTTCACTATAACCTTGTTCAACTGGCGATAGTCAATACACATTCGCATGGAACCATCCTTCTTCTTTACAAACAATACAGGAGCACCCCCAAGGTGACACACTAGGCCTAATAAACCCCTTATCAAGGAGTTCCTGAAGCTGCTCCTTTAATTCCTTCAACTCAGCTGGTGCCATATGATACGGTGGAATAGAAATGTGTCGAGTGCCTGATGCCAAGTCAATACCAAAATCAATATCCCTGTCGGGCTGCATGCCCGACAGGTCTGCAAGGAGCACATCCGAAAAATCTTGCACCACCGGGACAGAATCAATAGCAGGAGTATCTGCTCCAACATCCCTCACAAAGGCCAAATAAGATAAACAACCCTTCCCAACCATCCATTGGGCCTTCAAATATGAGATCACTCTGCTAGGAACATAGTCTAGAGAACCTCTCCACTCGATCCTTGGCAATCCCGGC
This sequence comes from Nicotiana tomentosiformis, assembly GCF_000390325.3. NCBI lineage: Eukaryota > Viridiplantae > Streptophyta > Magnoliopsida > Solanales > Solanaceae > Nicotiana > Nicotiana tomentosiformis. The sequence continues at coordinate 114,904,392 of NC_090823.1, read as the reverse complement.
ATCGGCAACGTCACGGCCTTAGCGTGATAATCCAGAACAGCATGATATGGAAACAACCAATCCATACCCAAGATCACATTGAAGTCCACCATACTAAGCAATAAGAGATCAGCTCTAGTCTCAAATCCCCCAATAGTCACTGCACACGACCGATATACACGATCCACAACAATAGTATCACCCACCGGCGTAGATACACGAACAGATGAAACTAAGGACTCACGGGGCATATTCAGATAATGAGCAAAATATGATGATATATATGAATAAGTGGAACCAGGGTCAAATAATGCAGAGGAATCCCTGTGGCATATTGAGACAATACATGTGATCATCGCATCGGAGGCAACAACATCTGGTCTGGCATAGATAGCATAGAATCGGGCCTGACCACCTCCTGCTCGGCCTCCCCCTCTAGGGCGTCCTCTAGCTGCCTGGGCCCCACCCCGAGCTGGTTACATGGGTGGCGTAACTGCTAGTGCTTGTGCCATCGGCCGAGAACTCTGTTGTGGAGACCCACTCAATAACCTAGGATAATCTCTTTTGATATGGTCGTAGTCTCTGCACACAAAACAACTCCTCCTATGACGGAACTGTTGCTCCGGATAACCCGAGGAACTACCTGCAGAAGCCTGAGCGGACGAGGCATAGTGAGAACTTTGCGTTGGTAGTGCACGGAATAAAGATTGGCATGAATGAGCACTGTAAGAACTGTGGATAGCTGATGTGCCACGTTGAGCTGTACGGGTCGTCTGGGCGGACCTATAAGGACGACCCCTACTATGGTAGGACTACCCTCCAGAAGGTACACCACCGAAATCGCCCGAACCTTGAGGCCTTTTGGCCTCCCTCTCACCCCGCTTCTAGCTACGAACCATCTCTATCTGTCGAGCAATATCAACCATCTCGTCAAAAGTGGCACCAGATACCTCCTCTCTAGTCATAAGCAACCGCAACTAATACGTGAGGCCATCAATGTGGTTTCTTGGGCCTGGGGAGCTTTGCCTTCGCGATCGTGAGGCTCCTTCCGCGATTGCGAAGAAGGATCGCTGGGCAGAGACTTTGTTAAAAACGGGACTTAGGCCATTTTGAGTTCATTTATTACACTCTTGGGCGATTTTGGAGCTTTAAAAGGGGGATTTCAACCTAGCACTTTTAGGTAAGTAAATTCTATAAAAAGTGAGTTAAATACATAGATTATGAGTAGATTTAAACATGTAAAATTGTAAAAATTTTGGGTTTAGATGAAAAAACCTAGGTTTTGATAAAAATGGAATTTAACTACGAAAATAGTTATGGAATTGGGGAAAAATTATATATTTGAGTTCGTGAAGTTATGGGTAACATTTATCTTCAAATATTTCCGAAATCCAGGCACGTGGGCCTGGGGTGAATTTTAGGAATCTTTCAATTGGGGTTGGGTAATCACTCTAATAGTTAAAACATGTACTTCTGAACATGTATTGATTAATTTATATAATATTTGACTAGTTTCGGGTTGTTCGGTACTGAGTTGAGGCTTAGGAGTGAATTTGAGGCCGAAAAGTGAGCTTTGAGACGAGGTAAGTCTCTTGCCTAACCTTGTAAGAGGGAATTTACCCCATAGGTGATTTAAATTAATATTTGCTTCTAAATGTAGGGGCTACGTACGCCCGAGGTGACGAGAGTCCATACGTAGCAACTAATTATGCTTATGTCCGGGTACTTTTGGGCCCAAATCATGAAATACTTGTAATGTGTGCACCCTACTTGTTAATTAAATTGTCTAAATCGTATTGGGACTTGATAAAATAATTGTAAGAAACCAAATTTTACTTGTTTGAATTTAAAGCGGATTACTTGATCGCCAATGGAAATTGTTTTACATTGTGTATTAGCCTTATAATAACGTTTAACTCAAATGTCTATAAAGTATCCTCAAATTCTTGTGGAGTGGGCCGAACGCCTCGGTAGTAGAATAGATGCATCTATGGATCGTACCGCACATCCCTCGGGAGTGTACACGTTATTCTGGATCGGGCCGTACGACCTCGGTATAAATCGTGCTTAATAATACTCGGAGCCTAATCATACTTGATATTATTTTGTGGCTTGTGAGGTTACAATCATTAATTACAGGAATTTACTTGGAATCTATTTATTTGTGAAGGAATTATTTGTTCCTTCTTGCTAATGAGTTATTGTTTTTATTCACATAACCCATGTTCATTTAAAATTTTTGTATTCATATTATTAGCCCATAGTAAGTGTCGAAAACGACCCCTCATCACTACTTCTTCGAGGTTAGACTTGATACTTATTGGGTACATGTTATTTATGTACTCATGCTACACTTTTGCACTGACCGTGTACGATCTGAGGTAGGTGCATCTGGCGATCACACCGACACGCATCCCCGTTACCCAAGGGCCTAGTGGTGAGCTGCTTCCTGAGACGTTCTGCAGCACCTAGTGTCTCTCCTTTACATTCATTTCTGTCTATTTATATTTTAGACAGTATCTAGAGTTTTGTATAATCTATTAATGCTCATACACTTGTGACACCGGGTCTTGGCACACACACTAGTAGACTTGTGGTTTTGAATTATTACTATAGTTATGATTGCACTCAGCTGCTTCCGTTTTATTTATTTAAACTTGTTGTTTCTTAAATCTTTTAATTAAGGAAAGTTTAATTACTTGGAAATCTATTAAAAAGGGGAATCACGTGGTTAGTTTACTGTTGGCTTGCCTAGCGGCGGTGCTGGATGCCATCACGACCTATAAGAGAATTGGGTCGTGACAACATGGTATCAGAGCACTAGGTTCATGTAGGTCTCACAAGTTTTGAGCAGGCCTAATAAAGTCTTGCGAATTGTTACGGAAACGTCCGTACTTATCTTCGAGAGGCGATAGGGTGATAGAAAACTACTCTTTCTTCATCTCCTATCGTGCAGTTGATGTGGTACTAAATATCTTTCTCTTATTCTCTCACAGATGGTGAGAACGCGTGCAGCGGATGTTCCAGACCATGGATGAGCTTCTCCCCCCATTGCTAGAGGCCTAGGCAGAGGCCGAGGAAGGGCTCCAGCCTGTGGTAGAGGACGAGGACATCCCGGAGTTGCTCCAGCTATGCCAGCACTGGATCGAGTAGAGGATCCTATTATTGAAGAGCAAGGTGAGGTGCCTTCAGCAGAGCCAGCCCCGGTGGATTTCATGTCCGCACCGGGATTCCAGGAGGTCATGGGTCGTATGCTACGGTTCATGGATACTATGACTCAGGCTGGTTTATTTCCAGCGGACCCAGCCACATCTCAGGCGGGAGAGGGAGTACAGACCCCTACCGCTCAGTCTCCAGGACATCCAGCTACTGTGTATCAGACCCCGAGTGCACTACCTGTGGGCGGAACCCAGCCAGTGGCAGCATCTATACCTGAGCCCAGACCAGCTGTGGCCGGCGAGCCGCAGAAACTATTGGAAAGATTGACCAGGTCACACCCTCCTGTCTTTGGAGGTGAGCGATATACGAATCCCCAGGACTTCATTGATCGGTGCAGGGACAGATTGCATAACATGAGGATATTGAAGTCCCCTGGGGTGGACTTTGCTACTTTCCAACTGGAGGGTAGGACCCGTAGATGGTGGTAGTCCTATCTTCTTAACAGACCAGTAGATTCTCCTCCCATGACTTGGGACAGGTTCACCCGTATCTTTCTGGATAGGTATATTCCACCCTCCCAGAGGGAAGAGTTACGGTTTCAGTTTGAGCAGCTCCAGCAGGGTCAGATGTCAGTGACCGACTATGAGGCAAGGTTCTCTGAGTTGTCTTGCCATGCAATTATGATACTTCCTACCGATGCAGAGAGAGTGCGGAGGTTTGTCGCAGGTTTGTACACTGGTATTCAGGCCACTATGGCCCGAGAGGTTGAGATAGGGACTTCTTATGAGCTAGTTGTGGAGATAGCTCGGAGGATCGAGGGTGTACGTCAGCGTAGCCGAGAGCAAACTACGAGGGATAAGCGGTTTTGATATTCTAGAGAGTTCAGAGGTGCCCCGGCTAGGGGCAGAGGTCAGTTCGTGAGGGGTTAGTTCAGCAGGCCCACATATCCAGCACCGCCGCCTCCTTGGGGTGCTCCAGTGCGACCTTATTTCAGCGCCATGCCAGAGAGTTCCTACCGCCCACCAGCTATTCAGGGTTCTTCCAGTGGGTATTCATGCCATCAGGGTCAGACTTCAGGTCAGCAGTCCACCGTACCGAGAGGTTGTTTCGAGAGCGGGGATCTTAGTCATGTGAGGAGGTTCTGTCCCAAGCTTCGGGGCAAGGCAATGCTGCAGGGTCAGCAGCCTATGATTACAGCACCAACTTCCCCACCAGCCGTCTGGCTACCCAAAAGCAGAGGGAAGGTGGGTAGGGGCCGTCCTAGAGGTGGAGTCCAGTTAAGTGGAGGCCAGTCAGGTGGCGCTCCAGCTAGGTTCTATGCTTTTTCGGCCAGACTAGATGCAGTGGCCTCAGATGCCGTGATCATAGGTATTTTTTTTGTCTATTGTAGGGATGCTTCAGTACTATTTGATCCATGGTCTACATATTCATATGTCTCATCTCTGTTTGCTCATTTCCTGGGTGTTTCCCATGAGTCCCTAGGTGCTCCTGTGTATGTGTCCACTCTTGTGGGCGATTCTATTGTTATGGATAAGATCTATCAGTTCTGTGTTGTTACATTTTGTGGTTATGAGACTAGAGCGGATCTTCTATTACTTGATATGACCGACTTTGAGGTCATTCTGGGCATAGACTCGTTGTCTCCATATCACGCCATCCTTGATTGACATGCCAAGATTGTTACCTTGGCAATGCCAGAGTTGCCTAGATTGGAGTGGAAGGGTTCGTCTGTCAGCGCACCTAGTCGGATCATCTGTTTTATGAAGGCTCAACACATGGTAGAGAAGGGTTATTTGGCTTATCTAGCTTATGTTCAGGATACTGCTGCAGAGACTCCGGCGAGTGATTCAGTGCCCATGGTCCGGGAGTTCTCCGATGTGTTTCCTTATGATCTTCCAGGCATGCCACCAGATCATGATATCGATTTTTGTATCGATTTGGCTCCAGGTACCCAGCCTATCTCTATTCCACCGTATCGCATGGCTCCGAAAGACTTGAAGGAGTTGAAGGAACAACTTGAGGAGGTTCTAGCAAAGGGGTTCGTCAGACTGAGTGTATCTCCTTGGGGTGCACCAATATTATTTATGAAGAAGAAAGATGGGACTATGCAAATGTGCATTGATTACTGCCAGTTGAACAAAGTTACCATTAAGAACAAGTACTCGTTGTCGCGTATTGATGATTTGTTTGACCAGTTGCAGGGTGCCAGGGTGTTCTCTAAGATCGACTTGAGATCGGGGTACCATCAGTTGAAGATTCGAGATTCGGATGTTCCGAAGACTGCTTTCCGGACTAGATATGGCCATTATGAGTTTCTAGTGATGTCCTTCAGTTTGACTAACGCTCCAGTGGCATTTATGGATTTGATGAACAAGGTGTTCAGTCTATATATTGATTCATTTGTCATTATCTTTATTGATGATATTTTGATCTACTCACACAGCATAGAGGAGCACGAGCAGCATTTAAGAGTGGTGCTTCAGACCTTGCGGGAAATAGAAGCTTTATGCTAAGTTCTTCAAGTGTGAGTTCTAGTTGGATTCTGTGGCATTCTTGGGGCATGTTGTATCAGGCAAGGGTATTAAGGTAGATCCCAAGAAGATCTAGGCAGTTCAGAGTTGGCCTCATCCTACTACGACGACTATGATCAGGAGCTTCTTGGGGTTAGCAGGTTATTATCACCGGTTTGTGGAGGGATTCTCATTTATTGCAGAACCTTTGACTAGATTGACCCAGAAGGGTGCTCCATTCCATTGGTCCGATGATTGTGAGGCGAGCTTTGAGAGACTCAAGATAGCTTTGACTACGGCACCCGTTCTAGTATTGCCTTCTGGTTCGGGGCATATACTGTGTATTGCGACGCTTTACGCGTTGGCTTGGATTGTGTATTGATGTAGGAGGGGTGAGTTATTGCATATTCTTCGCGTCATCTGAAGCCATATGAGAAGAATTACCCTGTACATGATTTGGAGTTGGTCGCGATCGTTCTGCTCTTAAGATCTGGAGGCATTATCTTTATGGGGTCTCCTATGAGGTTTACACCAATCATCGCAGCTTATAGCATTTGTTCAAGTAGAGGGATCTCAATTTGAGGCAGCGTAGGTGGCTTGAGTTACTGAAGGATTATGACATTACAATTCTTTACCATCCGGGGCAAGGCGAATGTGGTTGCGGATGCCTTGAGCAGAAAGGCAGAGAGTGTGGGTAGTTTGGCATTTATTTCAGCAGAGGAGAGGCCACTAGCTTTGTACATTCAGCCCTTGGCTAATAGACCTGTGAAGTTGGATATTTTAGAGCCCAGCCGAGTGCTTGCATGCGTCGTTGCCTAGTCTTCACTATTTGAGCAGATCAAGGCTCATCAGTTTGATGATCCGCACTTGTTAGTTCTCAGAGAGACGGTACTACAGGGTGGTTCCAAAGAGGTTACTATCGGCGAGGATGGTGTTTTGCGACTCCAGGGTCGCCTATGTGTTCCTAATGTTGATGGCTCGAGGGAGAAGATACTAGAGGAGGAACACAACTCTCGGTATTCGATTCATCCAGGTGCTACGAAGATGTATCACGACCTAAGGCAGCATTATTAGTAGTGGCGGATGAAGAAGGACATAGTTGAGTATGTCACGAGGTATCTAAATTGCCAGCAGGTTAAGTATGAGCATCAGAGGCCAGGTGGCCTACTCCAGCAGTTGACTATACCTGAGTGGAAATGGGAGCGCATTACTATGGACTTTGTAGTTGGGTTGCCGCGGACCTTGCGGATGTTCGATGCAGTTTGGGTCATTTTCGACAGGTTGACCAAGTCGGCGCACTTCATTCCGGTTGTGACCACGTACTCTTTAGAGAGATTGGCCCAGATTTATATTCAGGAGATTGTTCGGTTGCATGGTGTGCCTGTTTCCATCATATCCGATAGAGTCCCTCAGTTTATTTCGCATTTATGGAGAGCAGTACAGAGTGAGTTGGAGACCCGTGTAGAGCTCAGCACAGCCTTTCATCCGCAGACCGACGGGCAGTCGGAGCGGACAATTCAGATCTTGGAGAATATGCTCAGAGCATGTGTGATTGACTTTGATTCTTGCCTTTGGCAAATGCTACAAGCTGGGATCGATTCTTGCCTTTGGCTGAGTTATCTTACAATAACAGTTATCAGCCCAGCATCGAGATGGCTCCATTTGAGGCTTTATATGGTTGGCGATGCCGTTCTCCTATGCCGTTCTCCTATCGGATGCCGTTCTCCTATCCAACCAAACTCCGTGATGAGCTAACTCAGAAAGAGACACGCCATCCTGCCAAAGCTACTCAAACTACTGCGCAGCTCCTCCCTGCGAGACTACGGCACAAACTTTTCCAAAAAGAGAACGGACAACTCCTGTCATGTAAGTGGTGCTGCACCAACCGGCTTGTGCCTCTCATAATCCTCCCACCATCTGAAGGCATCCCCAGAAAACTAAAAAATAGTGAACGAGACCCCACTGGTCTCCAGAATACTTGTTGTACAAAGCATCTGCTGGCACTTGTCCAAGAAGCCCTGGCATCCTCCGACTCAGCTCCGCTAAATGATGGAGTCCGAAGCCTCTCAAATCTCTCAAGTCTCCTCTGCTCATCATCAGTCATAACGGGGACTACCGGGGCCTGAGCAGTTACAATCGGCTGGGCTGGTAGCACCTTCGGTGTCTGAAGTCCATGCATCGCCTGCTCTGGAGTACGGGTAGCGGGTGTATGAGTACCTGCCCCGGCCTGAGAAGTGGCTGGTGCGGCCTCAGTCTATACCACCTGAGCAAGGCATGTACAAACTGTCAATATCTGGGCCAACGCCTCCTGAAGGCCTGGAATCACCATGGGCACAGTTGGTGACTGAGCTGGCCCCACTGGCTCAGCTACATCTGGAACCTGCTTCTGAGCTGGAGCAACTGGTGCATCTGCAGGTGCTGCTTTAACTATTGTATGAGCTGCACCTCTACCCCTACCGCGGCACTTACTGCGACCTCGGCCTCTCGTGGACCTAGCTGGTGGTACTGGTGGATGTCCATCCTGTCCGGTAGCATGCGTCCTCACCATCTGTGAGAGAATAGAATACAGAAGTTTAGTTACCTGAAACAACAAATCTGCACGACAAGAATACAAGAATGTAAAATTTCCTAAGGGTTCAGGAGTCTCTCGAAGATAAGTACAGACATCTCTGTAACGATCCGCAAGACTCTACTAAACCTGCTCATGACTCGTGAGACCTATGTAACCTAGGCTCTGATACCAACTTGTCACGGCCCAACATCCTAACCTGTTGTGATGGCGCCTATCGTGGTACTAAGCAAGCTGACATTTATGAAATAACTCCAACACTTAACAGAAAACAGATTTAAAACAGTTTAAATGACAACAACTTCTCATAAACAGGATAAAAAAATCCAAAATACGACGCGAAAATTCCCAACATCGGGGTGTCACTGATTACATGAGCATCTAATCATCAACAGTCTGAACAAACAATTTCTAATATAGTATGAAACTAAATACAATAAGCGAAAAGATAGGGAAGGAGAAACAAGATCTGTGAAACGCCGGCAGCTACCTCGAGATCTCCAGAAGATCAACTATGCGCGGAAATCAACACTCATTGCGTCCGGGAACACCTGGATCTGTACACGAAGTGTAGGGTGAAGTATGAGTACAACCAACTCAGCAAGTAAAAATACTAAATAAAGAACTGAAAGTAGTAACGAGCTTTACAGTTATAGTTCAATTACAGTGATTTTATCATAGGAAAGTAGGCATGCTCTCAAGTTCGATAAATTAGGTCAAACAGTTATTCCATGACAAATTCAAGTGAAACATAGTGTAATATCTTTCAAAAATTTCAAGGCAATGATATATGGAAGCTAAGTGCAACAATAATGAGGTCAAATGTATCCTCTCAGGGCCACAGTCACTCAGCCTTCCCATTCACTCAGCACTCGGCACTCGCACTTAGTAAGTACATGCGCTCACTGGGGGTGTGCAGACTCCGAAGGGGCTCCTTCAGCCCAAGTGCTATAATCTGCACGGACAACTCACGTGTTGCACGGATAACTCACGTGCTATAATATAATATCTGGATCCGCACATACAACTCACGTGCTACATGGACAACTCGCGTGCTATAGTATAATATCTAGATCCACACGGACAACTCACGTGTTGCACGAAAACCTCACGTGCTATAGTATAATACCTCACAATCAGACCCTCGGCCTCACTCAGTTAACAACCTCTCCACTCTCTCGGGCTCTCAGGAATCATAATAAGCATCCCAGACAACAATGATATGATGCATCAAAAATGAACAATGGAGACTGAGATGTAATATACAAATAAACTGTGACTGAGTAAAAAATAACAATTTAGCAGATAATTCAATATGTACACGACCTTTGTGGGTCCTTACAATGACAACATGTAGTCTAAACATGATTTGTGGTTCAATTTCTCTAATACATGGAGAATGTACAGATAACAACAAATTATACAACTACACGGTTCCACGGAATTTGACCAAGTCGCATTTCCTACAGTGAACGCCCACATGCCCGTCACCTAGCATGTGCGTCACCTCAAAAGAAAATACATGACACGAAAAATGAGATTTTGTACCCTCAGAACCAAATTTAGAACTGTTACTTACCTCAGTCCGAGAAAATCTCTATTCCAACACACCCTTACCTCGCGAAACGGCCTCTAAATGCCTCGAATCTAGGCATAAATAATGTGATATAATCAATACGTGCTAAAGGAATCAACTTCATAAGAAAATGCTAAGTTATTAATCAAAATCAAAAATCGGCTCAAAAGCCGGCCCCTGGGACCACGTCTCGAAATTCGATAAAAGTCACCAAACCCGAAATCCCTCTCAACCATGAGTCTAACCACACCAAATCTATCAAAATCCGACACCAAATCGTCCCCCAAATTCCCAAATCAAACTCTCCAAATCCCTAGCCTCAAAACTCCCAATTTACACCTTAAACACACACCAACTAGGTGGAAAAATCAATGGAGAAGTAATATTATTGATCAAAAATAAGCACAAGGGACTTACCTCAAGAATCCCCTCGAAAACCCTCTCAAAAATTGCCTAAACCGTGCTTGAAATGTTAAAAGTGAAACCAAAATCGCGAACCCTTGCTTTTAAACATTCTGTCCAGCACTTCCACTTCTGCGGACACTTAACCACATCTGCGGCGTCGCAGAAGCAACCAAAATTCCGCTTTTGCGGTGAACCACTGGAACTGGGCCTCCGCTTCTGCGGTCCTTTCCCCTGCATATGCACCATCGCAGGTGCGGAATTGCCCATCACACATGCGCAAACTTTCGCTTTTGCGCCCATCACTCCGCTCCTGCGACCACGCAGGTGCGGAAAAATCTTTGCACCTGCGACCACTGCCCTCCCCACGTTTGGCCGCATCTGCACTCCTTAGCTCGCACTTGCGATCAAAGCTCCGCAGGTGCGATTACACCACCAGACTTCAGCAGTCCTCCAACTTCAATTTGATGGGTTAACCATCTGAAATCACCCCAGGGCCTCCGGGACCTCAACCAAACATACCAACAAGTCTTAACACCTCATACGAATTTAGTCGAGCCTTCAACCCATCTCGAACAATATCAAAAATACGAATCGCACATAGATTCAAGGCTAATGAACTTTAAACTCTCAATTTGTACAAACGATGCTGAAACCTATAAAATCACATCCGATTGGCCCCAAATTCTGCATACAAGTCATAAATGACACCACGGACCTATTCCAACTTCCGGAATCGGAATCCGACCCCGATATCAAAAAGTTCACTCCCAGTCAAACTTTTCAAAAATTCAACTTTTGCCATTTCAAGCCTAATTCCACTACGAACCTCCAAATCACAACTCGGACACGCTCCTAAGTCCAAAATCACCTAACGGAGCTAACGAAACCATCAAAACTCCATTGCGAATTCGTTTACTCAAAGATCAACATCCTTTCAATCATTTTAACTTAAGCTTTCAACCGTGAGATTAAGTGTCTCATTTCATCCTGAAATCTCACCGGGCCCGAACCGACTACCCGGCAAGTTACATGACAGCTATAAAGTACAAAATGAGCAGTAAATGGGTGAATGGAGCTACAACTCTCAAAACGACCAGCCGAGTCGTTACATGGAATCTCAAAGTTAGAGTCTTTCGAATGTGGGAAATGCTGGATTGTTTCAATCCTGAAAAACCATATTCGATTGAGTTGATTTTACAAGATGCAAAGGTAACATATTCAACTTTATATAGTTCTAAAGTTTCTATTCTTTTCTGATTTTATGGATAAATTTTTCACAATAAAATGTACTAATTGTGAAAAATTATATGTATTACCAGTACTCTGTTTCTGTTTCTGAAAGTACTTTGTTATTAATTTCTTTACGATGAACTTACGGCAGTTTTGCTTATTCAACTTCACTTAATTTTAAAGATTCTCTTCTTTAAAGGTTTAATGGATAAATTTTCCATAATAAACTGTACTAATTAAATGATTATATGTCCTACCAGTATTTTGTATCTGTTTCTGAAAGTTTATCATCGGAAAGTTTGTTATTAATTTCTTTAGGACAAACATACGGAAATTTTGCTTATATATGAAACGTTTTTGTGTAGTATGATTATTTCTCTATCTGTTTGTTAATGTTGTATTCACAATTGTGTTTCTCAAGTGTCTAAAAAAAAATAATAGTAATTCAATTTCTCTATAAAAAGTTCTTTAATTGATATGGAACTCACTGTACATATTATTATAATTCATCTATAGCCTCGGTTAAACTATTATCCGCAAGATTATTATTAAGATGGTTAGGACGAACATAACGAAACTTGGCTCATATATGAAACGATTATGTGTAGTATAAATATTTCTCTTTTTGTTTCTTAAGGTTGCTTTCACATTTGTGCATATTGTGTTACATATATGCAATTTATTTGCAATATGATACATCCTAATAATTAATCTATTTTTTAGGGTGATCCCTTGAGTCTTTGCTTCACCTTTAAGAATGATAAACAAAGGAGGCATTTAATGTTCTCAAAATTTTGTTCAGTAAGGCCACTAACATGAAGGTTCTTGCGTTCAAATCATCTACTCATGATGAGACAGTTACGTTTGCTAGTCCCAAAGTGAAGATCAAACCCATGAAGTCAAGTAATTTGTGAATACTAACATTTTTCATTTTCAGAGGTTTCACGGATGAAAGAAATCATCGATACAAATCGCAATGAGGTTCATATCTATTGACTAATTTTTATTAACTTCAAATTAACTATTTTGGTATTGTTGGTTTTGTACTAAGATTTTAACGTATTTTCAGACCTTATGAAGTAAGTTTTGGTTGCTGATCTTGACATAAAAAGATTAATGCAACAATGTGGAAATTTAATTTTTTAATAAAATTATTTTTACTAACTTTTGAAAATATTATTGCAATACTTAATGGTTGGTGCTGACCTTTGTAGTTTTACTTGCTTGATTGATGGAAATGCTAGTTGATGGGGAAATAACAACGTGGCTATAAGTTCATTGACTGCTAACTAATTGAAGGAATATGTTAGTGAAATTAAGATTAACTATCAACGTACAATTTAAAGACTTAATAGCATGTGATATATATGTTTTGTTATAGATAACTAATAAATCAAAATACTATTACTTTGTAGCTGCAATTTGATTGCGTTTGAGCATTTGTTTCTGTTTCGTTGGGCCGGTCCATAGAAACAGTCTCCGTGCTATTTTGACCATTACATATGATGGCAGAAGACCGACTTGATCTCCTCCATCATTCGGCAAAGCTTGCTTCTATTTTTGTGGTACATTCTCCTCCTATTCCTCCATAGTTATAGTTGTACGTCACTTTGTGCGAGTGCGGATTACATTCATATTACTTCTTATTTCTTAGGCAGTTGAATTGTCCCAGAAGAAGCTTTGCTATTTATCACACCTTTATATTATTACTTCTCATTTCGCAGGCACCTGAAATATGATATTGAAACAAAGTTGTTCTCTCAATTGAAAACTCAAATGGTGAGAGGATACAAAAATATTGCATAAAGTATATAGGTTAAGTTAGAACTGTAATTTGATGTTTGATGTTCATCTCTTGATGAGTAACTTCTACTAATTTTAGTAAAGAGGAGATAAGTTGATTTTAGGAAACTTTTGCAGTTTAAAAGAACAATGCATATTTTTTCTAAAAAATTAAATTTTATTAGGACTACTTATGAGCATGTGAATATGAATGTAGGATAATCATTTTTTTCCTCATAATTTGTACTTATACAATGGAACTATAACACAAAGTTTCTTCCCGGCAACTGTGTTAAAAATTCCATACAAAGTTTAACAACTATCATTAATTCTCTCGCTTTTTTTTTACAGGTGTGGGATAATATTGGGTATGTTGTTGTTGATGATCTTTTACAGATGATTCAGATAGCAATTGAATAAAGAAGACGATTCTTATGAGAAAACAATATCAAAGTACATTATGGCATTGGGATGACTTGCCATGGGCTCATATTGTATACTCAAAACACCATTTGAGAGACCTCTGTGAAAACAATAAATTGTAGACTCCCTAGGGTTGCTTTAAGGCTTTGTGATGCAATTCACTATTCCACTGCGTTTATATTTTCATACAATAATAGTATATGCATGTTCCTTTTTGTCTATCGTATTTTTAAAGTAATATTTTTGTATGAAAATTTATATTTAATATTCTCCGCGCAACGCGCGGGTACGGATACTAGTATATAATAAAAAGAGAGGTAAAGTCACCATATTAAGCCAAGTGGCATAACCATAAGATAACAAGTGTAGATTTTTAGGACAAAGCTCCAACAAAGTTGGAGTTTTATAATTATTTAAAAATAAAAAACGAGAATAAAAAAAGAAAAAATTATCAATTCAAATTGGGGAATAGTTTCATGTTGAAGTATGCCACCAGAGTGCCATACAAAATGAGTCTTTTTCCCTTATTGTATGGATGGGAGCAACCCGACAGAACAAAATATATCAGATAGAAATTTTAAGACACCTAAAAGGGAGAAAAGGAAGATGTTGATCCTCATTAAGATTTAAGATACAAAAACTGTTCTCTAACAGTATCATCACAATTTGTTTATGATGAAGGCAAGGGAAATATCTTCACAGTACAGTCCAATTTCGAGAATATATGAGACTGAAATCCCAAAAAGAGCAGGGTGGCGTTTCTCAGACAATTCGCTCCAGCTCCCTTGCATAGCTGAGTGTTTGAGTGATAAGCTGCAGGGATGGTATCTCCTTGCAAGGCACGGAATCTTTTACTTTCTGGAAAATCACAAAGCCATTTTTGATCTCCCACTCTGGATGCTCCTGCAGAGAACAATAATAGCTGCTGTTGCTTGTAATTGATCGCTCTATGTGCAGAGAAGAGTGGCAACAGTATCGGGAAGGATTCAGACAAACACAAGAGTCAAAGGCCATCCACAAAACCGGCAGGTACACATCCAGTATCCCGGAGGCTGAGAGAGCTGGGTTCTATGAGGTACAAGGCTTTAAGGCAATGATGTCCAGTATAAGCCACATGTGGGGTTTTACTACTGGTTTGAGCCGGCAGTCCTTTAAACAAGTATCTGGCTGGTGCAGTTGCTATTTTCTGATTTTACCATCATATTCTCTGATGCTAAGCAAGACTACTAGGAATATGAGGAATATTCATACTAAGAACCTAGCACAATACAGTAGTACTAAGGTACGTCAGCACCTATCAAGAGGACTCATCTACTTTGTACCTACTTTGTCCTTGGAGCCTCTACCAGCATATCTTGCGAACAGAGCAGAGATGAAATAAAGGTGTTCTATGTGAGAGGCTCAGCAAGCTGAGAAAAAAATTCTATCTAATTCAGTGAAATATGAGAGTTTCCCATATATAGTTGAGGAGAAGGGCAAGTGACAAAAAACAAGAAGCACGGGCATTTACCCAGGCTTTGTTGGGTTACGGAGATTTGTGGTTGAGGGGCGGTCTGGAAAAGAGTAATAATAAGAGAAAGATGGTCTGGAAAGCTGGTATGGAGGACTCTTGCGAGTATTTAGCAAATGGGAATGCTGTCTGGGTGCGGGTGTGGCCCGGGAGTGAGTTTCTCAGAGATATGGTGGCGAAAAGAGGTATAAGAAACAAGATTTCAGATTTTTTTTACTATTCCGGCATCATATATAGGGCTCCAATTTGGTGAAGAATACCAAACACAACAACTCTAGGGCAAAGGGTGGTGGAGAAATTTGAGACAAATCGGAAGAGGTTGCTAAACCCTAGTTAACAATTTATCAGACAGCCTTTCGCCTTATATTATGCCATGTTCCCGCTGCTGTCAAAGTTGGAGAAATTGGGAATTAGAAGAAAATTCCTATGGATAAAGTGGAACACAATGATCCAACCAAAGGAGGGGCGTTTCAGCGTGCAAAGGAAGGTGTTTGGAACTTGAGAATATATATATATATATATATATATATATATATATATATATAGAGAGAGAGAGAGAGAGAGAGAGAGAAGGAGACTCAGATGGAAAGTTGAAAGTAGAGAAAATTTGATAGTAGAGGAGAATTGTGTGTGAAAGCAGCTTATAATGTACCATCCAGCTTTGTAGACAGTTGCATCCATTGGTCATGGCAGTTACAATGGGAAACTAGAATCCCCCTGAAATAGCAGGTCTGGATCAAACTTCAAGACGCTTGTTTAACACAGAACTATTTAAGCAAAATGGGTTTCATAAACAGCAGATCTCAACAGATTTGGGGTTGACGCTTACTTGATTGATTGAATAATAGATGGAAAGAAAAAGCTACCTGAAGTGCTCAGAAGAGGCAGAAACATTGTTGCTTTGGATATTCAGTTTAGGCAAAACTTGAAGACTGAAGCGGTCGACTATCAGGAGGAAGTTTATAACAATTAGTCCATGCGGACCACCATTGTATAACCATTCATCAATGGATGCCGCTTCCAAGATTGGGTAGTTTTCCCTGAGCTGGTTGCTTGAATCTATAGGCTACCTTTCCCATCTGCTTTTCTACAAGGTCTACTTTCAGACGGGACCAAGCCTTTAGGTTGTTTAAGTAGGTTTGGGCTAAGGTCAATCTAATACCAATATATTTCTATGTCCTGTACTTTATATTTTATACTAGTCAATAAAATCTGTTGAATTGTTGTTCACATTGAAAGGAGTCGAGATTGATAAGGACTATACTCCTACTTTACAGTGAGGAGATCATGGTAGAAGGATCTGACTGCTGGAGTTAAATGCAGAAAGAGGGTTAATTCTCTGTTAAGTCTTCTATAATTTTCTGCTTAGGGGAAAGTTTGACACTCTAGGGCTCCTTAGATAGCTTAGGCACCTAAGAAAGTGAATTGTTTTATATTTCTCTAGACAGCAGCACAGGAAGGAATTTTAACTGAAGAAATTTGGGAAAAGAAGATTTAACACACTAGCCGGTGTTTGCTCTCCAAACAGATGGATATGAACATCTGTTGGCGCACTATAGAATTGATTTAAGACTTTGGACCATGAAGGTTAACCTTAGAAGAACCACTTGGTTCATCAGGCAATGTGAAGAGCCTTTTATGGAACTGGAAAGGACACCGAAGTAATAAGAGAGACAAGGCATGGTAAATGATCCTGAATGCAGTGACGTGGAGAATATGGAGGGGAAAAAAAAAGAGATGAAAATTTGAAGGAATACGGTATTCTACATCCCAAACTGAAAACATTATGATGCTTTTGTGTACTTCTGGAGTACTTAAAGCTTTCTAACTTTTCTTCTTCTTGTTCTTTTCTTTTTTCTTTTTTTTTTGCTTTGAACTCAGAGCTTTCTGACTTCCACAGAAGATTGGATGTCATTTGCAGAAATATTGTTGTATAGTACTATTTGCCTTGTACATGACTTGCATATTTGTATAATAGAACTTATTTCAGAACAGAAAAAGGGAAAGAGGTAGATTTACCTCCCTAACATATTCAAGTAGTTCTTGGTCTGAGGAGAACAGCAACATCTGTCGAGCATCACTACTTGAAAGACAGTCATACGCCTTCTCACTGCATCCAGCTATCTCATCCCTAGCAGTGACAAGATGATTTACACCATTTAAATCTAAAGCTGAAATTGTCACAAGGAATTATAATTGTATACAATATGATGGATTGGCAATCAGCAGTGGAACCGAGTTTTATTGACAAAGTTGTAAATTGTCTGGCTAATAGTGAGCTTAGCAAGACAGTTCCCAAAAACAATTGAGGTTAGGTTATAATAGGTTGTCTGAAAGTTCTTGTAAGTCATTCTTCAAAGAGCACCAAAAGAGTAAGCAAAAGTAGCATCCAGTATCATCAGCCTGGTGTTCTGCCAATAGCTATAGATACTGTTGGTGATATCCGTTATTTTGCTAAAACCAATAGAACATACCTTACAGTCTTTGCTAACAGGTCCATGAAATAAACGTAGGTTGCATCAGGCACGGATTGCCTCGCACTCAACACACGGTGGTAAGCCCCTTCCATGAAGGATTGCTCCAATTCCACAGCATGCTGTATACAAGGGTTGTCCAAAGCACTAGGAGAAAGCAACTCTAGTTCTGTGTGGAATTCAGCAATCCTATTCTGTACAAGGAGTCTCAAAAGATTGAGACCTAAGATTGGATATTCTTGTGCAGAAGGTGGAAGACGGCCACTGTTCCATCACAACAAAAAGAGAAGCACAAGCACAATGGTTAAATTCAAGTACATTGCAGCAACCAAGCAGACTCAACACGCCGTTCTTACAATGATAAAAACAAAGCATGTGAGAATAATACTTAACATGTTCTATTCTAAACTTTAAACCCTCAATTAGTTGGAAATGGCAATTTGAAGCTTGAAGAGAAGCACTGTAAGGTGCCAATCCAGTTGCAATTTAGCTTTGATGCAGAAAGCTTATTCTGCAACCTCATTTGACATGTATATTTGACGTGTGAACATCAGATTTGTTTCCCCTTTCTTTTTGAATATGCAGAAGAATGAATGACAGGCAGGATTAAAGAGTGACCAGCTAGTTACCGAGCATCTGTGTAATAAGGTTTCAGCTGGAAAAAGTCCCTCTCAAATGCATCCTGGTCTTCCATCTTTACAGCTAGAACAACTGCATGCTCATATATATCTCCTGTAAATGTTATGTCACTGATCGTTAATCCATTATGAGTGTGGAGAACAGGAAAACCATATACTTATACCAATTTCCAAATACATACAGCTAAAGATCTATCATTGTCACATTTGAAACCCAACAAGAATCCCAACAGATTGAGTATAACAAAATGAAAGCAACAACAACAACAACTACCCAGTGAAATCCTACTAGTGGGGTCTGGGGAGGTTAGTGTGTACGCAGACCTTACCCCTACCCCGAGGGGGTAAAGAGGTTGTTTCCGAAAGACCCTCGGCTCAAGAAGACAAAAGAAAAGAGGCAATATATCAGTACCATCAATAGAAATCATAGAACAAAGAACAGCATCACCAGAACCAGAAAATAAGTGAAAAGCAAAATAATAACCGGTAGTTAAAGCATAGCACTAAGAGGAATGAAAGAGTAGTGTGAACGCAACGTTTATAACAAAATGAAAGCATAGGTAATAAAACCATTGTGTTTCCTAGCTTTGTGAAGCTATCTGCAATGTGTTCTATAACAATGAATAACAAGGATGCTGGGATACTTAAAGCAACTATCGCAGGGAATAAGCAAAACATTGAGATTTATTTTGAAACTACCACAAAACTAAAAGCGCAAGCAAGCAAATTCTCATCTTTTTAGAGTTTCACAAAACAATGATGTCCAATTATTTTCTCACTAGCCACACCCACCAGATAGGAAAATGGTACTAAATCTACCTGATAACTGGCCTCATAGAATATAGGTCTTGTCTTCTCACAGTCACTGATTTTCTGATTTACTCTCGTCTCACACATGAAAATGTGTAAGCATCTGTATTCATCTTTAATTATTTGTTTAACAGTTCCATCTTTCAAACTTTCATATTACTTTATGTACTTCCTATCAATGTTTCAAAAGTCAGTAGAAAGCAATAAGCAGAGAACTAAAATAAAATCAGATAAAAAGAGTGGAGCATATTACTTGCAATCGTCAACTCTCGGATAGCATTAGGTGTGTTCTGAAATAGGGGAGGCAGGCTCTTGTATTCGGTCAATAGAACCTGCAACATCAAAAGAAGATAATGTTAAGAATAAAGAAAATAATTAACACTGATTTCAACCAGTCGGAAGAATTACTGCCAATGTCTAGCAAAGAGAAAAAGGAGAAACAATTCCGCACAAATGCAAGTATTGATGAGCTTGAGCATTTGGTAGTGGATTTGAAGCGATTACCTTCAGTTGGGAGAGAAATCTAGTGCAAGTTTCGAATTCGTTCCGTACAGTTGCAGCTTTGAATCGTTCGAACAGCTGTGAAATCTCTGTAAGCTTTGGATCCATGTCTATGTTCTTCCAAAAGCTTTGCTTCCCTTCGGCGCTCACAAACAAATCAACAGGAACATCAGAATTTTTGGGATTAATTGGGGGACAAAAGCCACTAGCTATTTAAAATATAGCCATTATTTGCATTGTATTTTAAAAAATAATCACTATTTCAAAAAGGGGTAAATTATGCTATATACCTATAGAAGACAAAATAATTAACCGTATCTACCCATGTTCATTTATTTTACGTTTTATACCTATGCGGCATATTTATTTTGCCCCCTCCATCCATTCTTACCTTCCCATTGTTTAGCATGAAAGCTCGTGTTCTCATAGATTCATTTATGCATATTTTTTATATCTTTTAAGTGTATCACATTTTTTCAATATTTTTCATCATCTTATCATAATAATACTAATTAAAAAATAATATAATATTTATTAAATAATATATAATATTATAAACATATATGAATTTGTAGAACACAAAAGGATATTACTATTATTATTATTTTAAAAAAGATATCCATCAATATTTATGCTCACACATTTAATAGCATATTTAGAAAGTAAATTAGCAAATACTGGTTTTTATTTCAACGTATGCCAAAAAACTTTTTTTTAAGAAATTTTATGTTTCCCCATCTCTTCTTTTCTTTATCTTTTTATCCTTTGATATAATTTATCTTCTCCCTTTTTTTGTCTTTTTCTTTTTCTTGAAAAAGTCAAAACCACCATTGAAGGACCTTGAATCTTGAAATTCATATATTGAGTTTATAGTTGTTTTTATCCAATTGTACTTGGGTTTGTTTGAAATGTTAATTGAAGGTTGTAGCTAAACATTGAGTGAATTTTTGTGGAGATTTTGCAGTAAATTTTTTAATTTGGATTAAAGTTGAGTTGAACTAGAGAAGAAGAATTTGTATTGTATACCAAAATGATATAGTACATACCATTCTGGTATACAGTTCATTCCAACGGTATACTGTTACAGTATATTATATAATGTAACAGTATACTATTACAATTTTGTCCTTTTGAATTTTTTTTAAAATTTTAATTGAGTATTTTTCAACTTTTCAACAGAGTTCTCATGTTTTTTAAAAAAAAATTCTTCAAAATATTCAGTTTGAAATATTTGATTGGAGGTTGTGGCTAAAGTTTGATTTAATTTGATGGAAATTCTTGGGTAGATTTTTTAAATTTAGGTTAAAATTGAGTTGAACTGGCGAAGAAGACTAATTGTTACTATATACCAAATTAATATACTATATACTTTTTTGGTATATAATATTTAATTCAATAGTGTGTAATTTATTGCATTGAACTGGCGAAGAAGAATTTGTATTGTATACCAAAATGATATACTATATACCATTTTGGTATACAGCTCATTTCAACAGTATATTGTTATAGTATACTATATAAAGTAATAATATACTATTACAATTTGGTCCTTTTAAAATTTTTTAAAATTTTCATTGAGTTCTTTTTCAACGGAGTTCTCATATTTTTTAATTTTTCTTTAATCAAAATATTTAGTTTGAAATATTTGATTGGAGGTTGTGGCTAAAGGTTGAGCCAATTTGTTGAAAATTCTGGAGTAGGTTTTTGAAATTTAAGTTGAAATTGAATTGAACTAGCGAAGAAGACTAATTTGTATTGTAAACATACTATATATTATTTTATATATAATATTTAATTCAATACTGTATAATTAATTACGTTGAACTGGCAAATAAGAATTTGTATTGTCTACCAAAATGATATATTATATACCATTTTGGTATATTGTTTCATTCTAACGGTATACTATTTCAGTATACTATTAGCAAGCAATTGGTCCTTTTAGAATTTTTTGAATTTTTCATTGAGTTCTTTTTCCACTTTTCAACGGAGTTCTCATATATTTTTAAAAAAAATTATTAAAACAAAATATTTAATCTAAAATATTTTGATTGGAGGTTGTGGGTAAAGTATGAGTCAATTTGGTGGGAATTCTGGAGTGAATTTTTGAAATTTAGGTTGAAATTGAGTTGAACAAGCGAAGAATACTAATTTATACTATATACCAAAATAACATACTATATACCATATTGGTATATAATATATAATTCAATAGTGTATAATTTATTGCAAAAATATACTATTAAAGTATATGATATAACATAACAATATAGTTAAATTTGGTATTTTTTAAATTTTTCAAAAAAAAAAATACGGGTCCTTTTTTAATTTTCTAACAGAGTTCTCGATATCATATACCTAGTCAGTATATGATATATAGTATGTAGGTATCATAGTATACTGCAATAATATACTTCAATTGCTACAAATATATTATTTTTGATATACCATATGGTAAATGTAAGTTATTTTCTAATAATTAAAATATAAAAAATACAAATAAACAAAAAGAACAAAAATAAAGGAGCTAAATGTGTGTGGAATTAGATTGCGAAAATAGGAAATAAAAAATGATTTGAAACAATAATAAATAAAATTAAAAAAGAAAAAAATGAGCGCAAAAAAAGAGAAGAGAAAACAGTTATAATGTAGTTGCTCTAATAATTAAATTAATAAAAAGACAAAATGCATATTATACCAGTTATATTTTCAAAAAAAAGGTGAACAAATATTTATTTTATTAATTATTTTTTTTATTATATAAAAAAGAAGAATAATAAAATAGAGCAAAAAAAGTCAATAAAATTAGATTATGAAGAGAAAATGAAAATAAAAGAAAAAGGAGTTAAATGAAATTAGAAAAGAAACAACAAATAAAGAAAATAAACAAATAAATAAATAAGGAGCCAAATATGAGTGTGAATAATAATAATAATATGATTTGGGGAAAAAAAAATAAACAGAAAAGAAGAAGAAACGAGAAAAACGAAAAGGAGAAAAGAAGGAAAAAAGAATAGAAACAGAGAAATAAAAATAAAAAAGGAGAAAAAAGAGGAAATTACTTACAAAAGCTACTATGGGCAGAAAAGGTGATTAGTTTGATGGGTAAAAAAGTAAATGGGTAGACAAGGATAAATAGTTTTATTTTTGTGGGTAATTGTGTCATTCACCCTTAAAAAAGCAACGGAGACCCGCCTTTTCTTCTTCTACTTGTTTGCGCAAAAAAAATTTGAATGCACAAATAATACTTTAATTTCTAACTTAATTCCAACAACTTGCCGTGCACCAAAGATACATCTCATTTGTATGGGGAAAATATTTAATTTTGAACCCTCTATCTATTTATTCTGTTAAACAAAATCAAACAAAAACTTATCCAAGCTTTTGAATTGAAAAAGAAAACTCCAAAGACGAAAACATACCCTGAGATTTTGGTAAAGTATAAAGTACGAGCATATGCACATTTATTTTTTTGTTTATTATTAAATTAACTACTAGATGAAATAATTACATCAAATTTTATAGTAAGGAAAATAATATAGAAAAGGGGGGTGGAGATAGTGTGAGAAAATTTACACTTTGAGTAATGTAAAAATTAAAATAAATAATACTCAAAAATATTATTGGTAAGTTTAAATATTAATCTGAGCTATAGAATAAAATAACACAGGAATAAAAGTAGATGAAAAATTTCATTACAAGAAAAAGAAAAACCAAAGTCTTTGTTATCATGAGAGTAGCAGAAAATATCAACAATTCTAAATTATGGGTAACTTAAACATGGACAAGAAAATCCCAAAAAAGGGAAAAATATGTAAATACAAAATTTTAGTGTTGAGATATATAAAAGGATAAGACGTATTTGATCTTTGAGATGAGAACGTTTTTTGAAATAATTCATATGGTCATGCTATATAGATAAAATCGTGTAACTGAAAATATTACAATAGATAAAATAAAAACAAAAAATATAGACAACCAACATAATTCTACGAAATAAATAAAAATATAAAGAAATAATTTAAATTTTAATGTAGTAATTTTAATAAAAAATTAAAATCAACTTTCATACTAAATACAATAAGGACGGAGAATTTAATTTAATTGCTTATTGAAAGTGATACTAAAATAATAATTATTATAGTTCTTAGTAGATTTATGATATATAACAAATGAACTTCTCTGTTTAAACTTTGAACTAATTTAACACCACGTATTTAGAAAAATAGCATATTATAGATAAACGCTAAATTTAAAAAAAACTAAAGTATTATATGTAATGACCCGACAGGTCGTTTTACTTTTTAGATTTCCGTCCCCCTAATTAAGACTCTCCGTATGTACTTTTACTATTTTATGGCTTACGGGGATGGTTAGTTCGGGTTTGGAAGGGTTCGGGTTGAAATCGGAACAAGTAGGTTCCTTAATATTTGCCTAAAATAGTTAAGTTTGACTTGAGTCAACATTTTGAATAAACGACATCATAACCGGGATTTGACGATCCCAATAGGTTCGTATGATGATTTTGGACTTGGCGTATGTTCAGATCAATTTTCGGATGACTCGGGAGCGTTTCGGCGCTTAATATTGAATGTTGGCGCATTGAAGGTTTTTCAAGTTCTTTAAGTTTGGGTTTGGAGTAGGTTTTGGTATTATCGATGTCTGTTTGGGATTCCGAGCATGGGAATAGTTCTGTATGGTGATTTGTGACTTGTATGCAAATTTTGGTGTCATTTCGAGTAGATTTGATAGAAATCGGACGCGCGGAAGTGTTTCTAGAAATTATTGAGTTTTATGATTTAATTCATGGATATTGGCATCCTATTCGTGATTCTAGATGTTATTTCGGTGTTTTGATCATGTGAGCGAGCTCGTATGGTATTTTTCGACTTGTGTGAACGTTTGGTGTGGAGCCCCGAGGGAATGGGTGAGTTTTGGACGCGTTCGGAGGGGTGGAAGGACTTCAGTTTTCTGGGTTTTTTTGCTGGTGCCTCGGGTATCGCAAATGCGAGGTTTTGTTCACATTTGTGAGGTGGGCTTCGCAATTGCGATGAAGCCTGGGTGAGGCAGGACTCGCATTTACGAGCTTTTCCTTCGCTTTTGCGATCAATACCTCTTCGCAAATGCGAAGTTTTTGGTCGCATTTGCGACCATGTCAGAGATGGCCAGCCTTCGCATTTGCGATGGTTTTGTCGCAATTGCGACCCTCGCATTTGTGAACAAGATGTCGCAAATGCGATATCTTCGACTTGTGCAAGAGTATTTTATTACGGGACTTAGCTTCATTTCCTTCATTTCCCACTTGGTCTTAGGCGGTTTTGAGAGCATTTTGTGGAGGGATTTCATCAACATCAAGAGCTAAGTGATCCCTATCAATTCTTTAGCTAAATACACGAATCATAAATACATTTAACATGGAAACTCGTGAAATTAAAGGGGATTTGCGAAAAAACTAGGGTTTTGGTAAAAATAAGATCTAACCACGAAATTGGTTATGGAATTAAGTAAAAATTATATATTTAAGTTCGTGAGGCTATGAGTAATATTTATCTTCAAAAAATTCCGAAATTCGGGTACGTGAGCCCGGGGGTGAATTTTATAAATCTTCTAATTTGGGTTGGGTAATTACTATAATAGCTAAATTATGAACTTGTGAACGTATATTGATTAATTTATATAACATTTGACTAGCTTCGGATTGTTCGGCACCAAGTTGAGGCTTTAGAGCGAATTTGTGGGCCGGAAAGTGAGCTTTGAGACGAGGTAAGTTTCTTGCCTAACCTCGTAAGAGGGATTTTACCCCATAGATATTTTAAATTACTATTTGCTTCTAATTGTGGGGGTTACGTATGCACGAGGTGACAAGAGCTCGTGCATAGCTACTAATCATGCTTAAGTCCGAGTAGTTTTAGGATCCAAATCATGAAATACTTGTGTTGTTTGCACTCTACTTATTAATGTAAGTTCCTAACTTATATTGAAACTTGAAAAAGGATTCGTAAAGGCCGAATTTCACTTACTTTGAGTTTTGGCGGGTTATTTGACCGTTAATAAAAATTGTGCTTCCTTGTATATTAGTCTTGTGATAACTTTTAAATTGGATGTTCATAAAGTATTCTCTCTTCTTGTGGAGCGGGCCGAATGCCTCGCCAGTATAATAGATGCATCTATGGTTCGTGCTGCTCGACCCTCGACAATGTACACATTATTCTGGATCGGGCTGTACGACCTCGCCATAAATCGTGCATGTTAATACTTGGAGACCGAATACACTTGATATTATTTTTATGACTTAAGAGGTTATAATTTATTTATTGGCCCGGAATTGTTTTGGAGTTAGTATGTGTTAGTTGGAGATTTTGGAAATTACTATCAGTTAAAGAATTATTTATTTACTACTTGCTATTATGCTATTATGCTATTATTATTATTATTATTATTATTATTATTATTATTATTATTATTATTATTATTATTATTATTATTATTATTATTATTATTATTATTATTATTATTATTATTATTATTATTATTATTATTATTATTATTCACATATTCCATGCCTATTTAGAATTTTTGTATTTTTATTATTGGCCCATAGTAAGTGTCGATGTCGACCCCTCGTCACTACTTCTTCGAGGTTAGACTGGATACTTACTGGGTACATGTTGTTTATGTACTCACGCTATACTTCTGCACTAATCGTGCAGGATCTGAGGCAGTTGCATCTGGTATTCATTCAGGCGCGCACCCCCCGTTACCCTACGGCAAAGTGGTGAGCTGCTCTCCGAGTCCGTTATGCAGCATCCGTCGTCTCTCTCTTTTGTATTTACTTTCTGTCTATCTCATTTCAGACAGTAGTTTAGGTGTTTTGTATATTCTACTAGTTGCTCATACACTTATAACATCGGGGCTTGGAAATATGCTAGTAGACACTTGATGGCTTTTGAGTATTTATTTCACCACACTTGTTATTTTATTTGTTTGCGCTTTACTTTATCAAAATTTTCACTTCTCATTTACTTAATAAATAAAAAAATCAACTACTTTGAAATAATTAAAGGAATAAATACATGGCCAGTTCGCCGTTGGCTTGCGTGGCAACGTTAGGCGCCATCACGGGCTATAGGAGAAATTGGATCGTGATATTATAGAACAAAAACTAATATATAAAGAGAAAAATAAAGATAATATGATTTTATCTATACTTTAAATTTATTTGACAAAAATAAGTAAATAAATAATACTCAAAAATATTATTGATAAATTTGAACAACGAGAGAATCCTGATAAATAGTCATACAAGATAAATTCAATTTAAATTCTACGAGTAATACAAAACTATATCCATTTTATTAAATTAATGTGGTAAGTTACTAAATATTTCATGTCATAATTTGATAATACTAATAAGCAAGGAACAATTTTTTTTTTATAGAAAAAATATAGAAATATAAGACTTATAAGTAGCATTATGATGAGAAAATTCGTACATATACTCATAATTGAAATTATAATAAACAAAGAGTCATAAAGGAAGAATATTAAAGAAAGAAAGAATTCCAAGTGATAACGTAAAATGTAGATATTAATTAATTTTTTCATATAGGAAGTTTTAGTTATTAAATAGAAGAATATAACTCATACTTTCAAATTAAAAAAACAAATAATAGTAGGATATTTATACATAAGATAAAAATATTATATATATATATATATAACACAAAATAATAATTATTAAAAATATCAGTATATTTTTTTAAAAATTAAAAGACTTATATTTTTATATTTTTGATGAATTCAAAATTATAATTTATCCAATAAAAAGATATTACATAATTCTAATTACAAGTAGAATGCAAAATGAGAAAGCTAATCAAATATTACAGTAGAAAAGAATGTATAAAAAGAGAGGGATAAAGATAATATTAAAATATTTTGTAATTTATATTAATTAATAAAAATAATAGGTAAATAAATAACACTCAAAAAATATATTAATAAATTTAGACAATTAAAGAATTTTAAATAGTAAAAATAATAAAAATATTTTGAGAGTAAGAACATATATATCTATTTTATATTATAAAAAATAGTGATAAAATATTAAGCCAATTGATAAGTGTTTAGTAAATATTTAGTACTAAGTACTTGCTAATTTAATAAAAAATAAAATAAGAAATACATAATTTATTTAATTACTATATGATGTGTATCCTTTAATTATATAAATTTGTTATATTTTTGCACATTGTACTAGAAAATAGAATAGCAACTAAAATTTATTAAAATAATATGATATATCAGATCATAATTTCATAAGATTCTTTTGGTTTGTCCGTGCATGGCGCGGGGTATAACACTAGTCTATATATAATAAAAGGAAAGGCAAAAGCACATTATTAAGACAAGTGACATAACCACAAAAAGTCAAGTGGCATTATTAAGACAAAATAAACTACCTTTTTAACTAAAAAAAACTTTTAAAATTTTGAATTAATTGGTTACTCTATTTGAATTAATAAATATAGATATATTATAATTAGCTATATTAAAAAAACGAAAATATATAAAAAATAATAACTACTCATTCAAATTGGGGAGTAGTTTCAAGTTGGAGTTTAAAATTTATTTTAAAATTAAAAAACAAAAAATCTATATATAATAAAAGGAGAGGCAAAAGCACATTATTAAGACAAGTGGCATAACCACAAAAAGCCAAGTGGCATTATTAAGACAAAATAAACTACCTTTTTAACTAAAAAAACCTTTTTAAATTTTAAATTAATTGGTTACTCTATTTGAATTAATAAATATAAATATCTTATAATTAGCTATATTAAAAAACAAAAATATAAAAAAAATAACTACTCATTCAAATTGGGGCGTAGTTTCAAGTTGCAGTTTAAAGTTATTTTGAAAGTAACAAACGAAAAATAAGAAACAATTAAATTAGCTACAATAAAAAAAATAACAAAATTAATAATAAAACAAAAATACCTATTCAAGTTGGGGAATAGTTTCAAGTTGGAGTTTTAAAAAATGAAAAATCTTTATATAATAAAAGGAGAGGCAAAAGCACAATATTAAGACAAGTGACATAACCACAAAAAGCCAAGTGGCATTATTAAGACAAAATAAACTACTTTTTAACTAAAAAATACCTTTTTAAATTTTGAATTAATTGATTACTCTATTTGAATTAATAAATATAGATATCTTATAATTAGCTATATTAAAAAAAACAAAAATATAAAGAAGATAGCTACTCATTAAAATTGGGGAGTGGTTTCAAGTTGGAGT
This sequence comes from Nicotiana tomentosiformis, assembly GCF_000390325.3. Lineage (NCBI taxonomy): Eukaryota > Viridiplantae > Streptophyta > Magnoliopsida > Solanales > Solanaceae > Nicotiana > Nicotiana tomentosiformis. The sequence goes on along the minus strand of NC_090823.1, from coordinate 114,875,523 downwards.
TTTAAATTATTTAAAATCTATATATAATAAAAGAATAGGCAAAAGCTCATTCTTAAGACAAGTGGCATAACCACAAAAATCCAAGTGGTATTATTAAGACAAAATAAACTACCTTTTAACTAAAAAAAAACCTTTTTAAATTTTGAATTAATTGGTTACTCTATTTGAATTAATAAATATAGATATCTTATAATTAGCTATATTAAAAAAACGAAAATATAAAAAAAATAACTACTCATTGAATTGGGGCGTAGTTTCAAGTTGGAGTTTCAAAGTTATTTTAAAATTAAAAAACGAAAAATAAGAAAAAATTAAATTAGCTACAATAAAAAAATGAAAAAATTAATAATAATAAAACAATACCTATTCAAGTTGGGGAATAGTTTCAAGTTGGAATTTTAATTTATTTTAAAATCTTTATATAATAAAAGGAGAGGCAAAAGCACATTATTAAGACAAGCGGCATAACCACAAAAAACCAAGTGGCATTATTAAGACAAAATAAACTACCTTTTTAACTATAAAAAAACTTTTTAAATTTTGAATTAATTGGTTACTCTATTTGAATTAATAAATATAGATATATTATAATTAGCTATATTAAAAAAACAAAAATATATAAAAAAATAACTACTCATTTAAATTGGGGAGTAGTTTCAAGTGGGAGTTTTAAAGTTATTTTAAAATTAAAAAACGAAAAATAAGAAAAAATAAAATTAGCTACAATAAAAAAAGGAAAATAATAATAATAAAAAAACTACCTATTCAAGTCGGGGAATAGTTTCAATTTGGAGTTTTAAATTATTTTAAAATAAAAAACGAAAATAAAGAAATAAAAAATTGCCAATTCAAATTTGGGTGTGGTTACAAGTTGGAGTTTTAAAACTATTTTAAAATAAAAAATGGAAATAAAAAAATAAAATATTGCCAATTTAAATTGGGGAGTAGTTTTTTTCTAATATAGTAGTCTTTATATATATATATATATATATATATATATATATATATATATATATATATATATATATATATATATATATACACACACACACACACACAACACGAATAAAGAGAAGTAAATAATTATATGATACCAAGTGGTATATCCATGAAACGCCAAGTATAGATTTTTAGGATAAAGCTCCAACAAAGTTGGTGTTTTAAAATTATTTTAAATAAAAAATGAAATTGAAAAAAATAAAAAATTACAAATTCAAATTTGGGAGTAGTTTCAAATTGGAGTTTTAAGATAAAATAAGCTACTTTTCTAACTGAAAAATCTTTGAATTAATTGATTATTCTATTTGAATTAATAAATATAGATATCTTATAATTAGCTATAATAAAAATTGAAAAACAATTACCCATTAAAATTGGGGAGTAGTTTCAAGTTGGAGTTTTAAAAGTAAATTAAGATTAAAAAAACAAATGAAAAAGTAAAATTAGGTATAATAAAAAACGGAAATATATAAATAAAAGAAATACCCATTCAAATTGGGGAGTAGTTTAAAGTTGGAGTTTTAAATTTATTTTAAAATAAAAACGAAAATAAAAAAATAAAAAAACTTTCAATTCAAAAATAAACTACCTTTTCTAACTAAAAAATCTTTTGAATTTTAAATTTTGAATTAATTAGTTAGTCTATTTGAATTAATAAATATAGATATCTTATAATTAGCTATATTAAAAAAACAAAAATATAAAAAAAATAACTACTCATTCAAATTGGGGAGTAGTTTCAAGTTGGAGTTTTAAAGTTATTTTAAAATTAAAAAATGAAAACTAAGAAAAAATCAAATTAGCTACAATAAAATAATGAAAAAATTAATAATAATAAAAATTACCTATTCAAGTTGGGGAATAGTTTCAAGTTGGAGTTTTAAATTATTTTAAAATAAAAAATGAAAATAAAGAAATAAAAAATTGCCAATTAAATTGGGGTGTGGTTTCAAGTTGAAGTTTTAAAATAATTTTCAAATAAAAAAGAAATAAAAAATTACCAATTTAGATTGGGGAGTAGTTTCTTTCTAATATAGTAGTCTATATATATATATATATATATATATATATATATATATATATATATATATATATATATATATATATATATATATACACACACACACACACACACAAACACACACACACACAAAAAAAGTAAATAATTATATGATGCTAAGTGGTATAATCATGAGATGCCAAGTATAGATTTTTAGGATAAAGCTCCAACAAAGTTGGTGTTTTAAAATTATTTTAAATAAAAAATAAAATTGAAAAAAATAAAAAATTACAAATTCAAATTTGGGAGTAGTTTCAAGTTGGAGTTTTAAGACAAAATAAACTACTTTTATAACTAAAAAATCTTTTGAATTTTAAATTTTGAATTAATTGGTTACTCTATTTGTATCAATAAATATAGATATCTTATAATTAGCAATTAGCTATAATAAAAATCGAAAAAATATTACCCATTAAAATTGTGGAGTAGTTTCAAGTTGGAGTTTTAAAAATATATTAAAATAAAAAACAAATTAAAAGTAAAATTAGTTTTAATAAAAAACGAAAATATATAAATAAAAGAAATACCCATTCAAATTGGGGAGTAGTTTCAAGTTGGAGTTTTAAATTTATTTTAAAATAAAAAACAAAAATAAAGAAATAAAACAACTTTCAATTCAAAAATAAACTACTTTTCTCACTAAAAATCTTTTGAGTTTTAAATTTTGAATTATTTGTGGAGTTGTTTCAAGTTGGAGTTTTAGAATTATTTTAAAATAAAAAACAAAATAAAAAAATAGAGAAACTTTCAATTCAAATGATAAATACAAAATACAGAAATAAAATAACTTTCAATTCAAAAATAAACTACCTTTCTCACTAAAAATCTTTTGAATTTTAAATCTTGAATTAATTGTGGAGTAGTTTCAAGTTGGACTTTTAGAATTATTAAAAAAAACAAAATAAAAAAATAAAGAAACTTTCAATTCAAATGATAAATACAAAAATATAAAGATACTATTAGGATATTATACATAAGATAAGCATATTATATATATAGCATCTCTTTATACTTTTGATGAATTCAAAATTATAATTTAGTAAAAAATATTACATTATTTAAATTTTTAATAAAATACAAATTTAGAAAACTAATCAAATAAGTATTACAGTAGAAATGAATATACGAAAAGAGGGGGATAGAGATAATTTTATGATATTTATATTTTAAATTAGTTAAAAAATAAAAGATAAATAAATAACACTCAAGAAAATTATCAGTAGTACTAAGTACTTGCTAATTCAATAATAAAAATAAAAAGGTTCAAATAATTTATTTGATTACTATATGACGTGTATCCTTTAATTTTGTATAGATTGTGTTATATTTTTGCACACTATATTAAATAATAAAATACAACTAATATTGATTAAGTTAATATGATATATTAGATCATAATTTTATAAGATTAATATTATATCATATTATCCGCGCATCGCGCGGGTTCTTATACTAGTGTTGAAGAAAAATAAAAAAAAGACTTTATAAATATTTTGCGTCACCACTATGGAAGCAGAGCAAGAAGTGCTTTGTAGCTCTCATCGTTTTAATTCTTTTCATTCGCAACAGATACATATTTTCTCCTTCACTTGCTTGATAATTGAACTATAAATAATAACATATTTGTTATCTGGACAACATAAAATCACTAATTAAGTGAAACTGTGTCTTGAAGTTCAGGCTTGTGTCTTGAAGCTGGAACTCATGTCCTAAAATTTCAAAAAGTGTCTTGAAATTTAAAATAGCGGGTCTTTGCTGCTCGAGATGTGGCTATATCTTAAATACTCTGCAAATGTTGAATATTTTTTGAACAGCTACCTTAAAAATGGTTCCAAATTTCCAATACACTTAGCCCGATAATTTTTCATTTGATAGCTTAATTCGTAGCTATTTAGGGGCTGGCCAATCTGACCAAGAATATTTGTCATTTGATAACTTCTTTCATATCCTTTTCGAAGGGAAGAAATTCAAAAATAGCCAGATTTACAAGTGATAATTAAAAAATAGCCACAGTTTCAAAAATAATCGAAATTTAATCATTTTCATGTAAAGATAAATCTGAATGAAAACACTATTCAAAATTCGGAAAATATTCCAGCATAATATGCTGGAGTTCCAGTATAATATACTGGTCCAGCATAATATGCTGGAAGTTCATACACATGTGCTCCAATCTCCAGTATATTATGTTGGAACTTTCCGCGTGTTGGAGTTCCAGCATAATATGCTGGAAGTTCATACACATGTGCACCGATTTCCAGTATATTATGCTGGACCGGTCTGTATTGCAGCAAAATAGTTGCTATTTTTCAATTACTTTACAAACGCTGGCTATTTTTGAATTACCAGTCCGAAAACTGACTAGCACGTGCTATTTTTACTTTTCGAAGCTGGCCAGTCCAACCAAGGTATTCATGGGCTTTTTAGTTGGGTTGGATGATCATGAGATATTCTAATTAAAACGAATACCACATTATAGCACGTGGAAAATGGGCCATATGCACAAATAATCACTTTTAATGTAGCTCTTTAAAATATAATCACAAATTAAAAATTAGTGCAACATTAGCCTTAGCCAAACTTCAAACCACACAAACTACTAGTATGAGCTATGAAGTTTGAACTGGTGCAAATTAATAGCCTTCGTAGTTCGAATTAACGCAACCTACTAGTTTGAGGTTCGAACTGATGCACCTAACTTAGACAACTAAGTCCATGAGAATAGGAGGGAGGCTAAAGAAGAAGCAGGAAAGAAGAGGAAGACGAGGAAGTAGAAGATGAAGCCTATGTGCAAATAATGACTAGGTTTGCAATACTTGTTTTAAATTGTGGCTAAATTTAAGGTAAAAACACGCATAAGCGGCTACAAGGTGTAAATAATCATGCAGAAAAGTATATTTTTCTCTGCCAACACATCAAATCAATTAGTAGTATAAAATAATTAAAAAAAAATAGTTATTCATTTATTATATATTAAAAAATAGGTTGGATAACAAACTTTTAAAAAATGGGTCAAATATATTATCTACTTAGAAAATAAATAATTAATAGATTTAAATTTTATATTTGAAAAATCTCCTCAAAAGTAATCATATTTAAGAGGTAATGGATAATATGAATTATACCTGTTAACTTATTTTTTGTTATTCTTATTAAATATGGGTCGGTTCTATTTTTGCATTATCCCGGTTTGACCCGCCCATATCCCGACTCCACCCCGTTTGCCACCCTAGAACCAACTCTGCTTTCCCCCCTTATCCAATCTCTTCATCACTTCCAGCTCTTCTAATCGACTCTCGGTCCACACCTTCACCATATGCAGTAACATCAAAACCAAGTCACAAGAAAATGTTCTCTTCTTCACTATCCCCAGCTTTGACCTCCACACCCTCTTCATTGAACCCCCTCTTAACGCTTTCTCATTTTCACCCATTCTCGACTTTCCCCATAACTTCCAATGCCAAAAATGTGAACCATTCTTGTTTAATTCTGAAGGCTCAGACTTTAGAATTTTCGGGTTCCTTCTTTGAACGTGGGTTCGGGGGAGATGACGACCCGCCAACTGCTCCCGGGTCGGGCATTACCGCTGTTGAAGATAAAGAGGAGCCCCAGTGCCCTCCTGGATTGAGGCCATATGAAACTATGGCGGTTTTAAGGCCTGATATGTCTGAAGATGAGCGACTCGCTCTTACCCAGAAGTATGAAGAGGTATATATATTTGTAGATTGATGTGTGTACATTGTTTAATTTTAGTGCATTGTTAAAATTCCTTATACTGTCTAGGTATATAAGTTAAATTTGTATGTGATATAGCATATAAATATGATTTTATGCGTTAACTGTGCTATTAGTATAATTTTTTGGCTAGGTTAATTGATGGTTCAGAAAATTGCACATTTTAACTAGGCTCGAGACAGAATGTAGTTACCCTCATTTGTATTGGAGAATTAGGGAGGGAAAATGAATGCAGGAAGAAAATAGTAAGCTGAAATAATTTATGCTGTGTTTCCTGTCAGCTCTCAGGCTGAAGAGATGAACAATAGTGAAGACTCAACCAAACATGAAAAAAGTCTCGCTCTAAGTTTACGTTCTAGACAAGCTACATTTTATGTACTATGCTTTCGTTGAATTAATTGTTAACCAAACATGACCTATAGACCATGTTTGATGATATTTCACCTTTAACATCTAAATTTGCTTCGTTTATGTTTTCTAGCTAGTAGCTATGATTCTGTACAGTAGCCTTAGTTTGATCTGTGATTAGTGACAAAGATTTGTTCGTAGTTGATCGTTAAGGAACAGAAAAGAAGAAAAGGAAAAAGAAACAGAGAAGCAAAGCAGTGGAGGGAGGGATATCTCTTCTCTCTCAACAGTTGATTCACTTGTAGGATTATCTAGTCTGGGAAATACTTTTAAGGGAAAAAAGACATGCTTGGCATGTAATATCTTGATCAACAGATTGCTATCACTATCTTCATTATTACTCTTATCACTATGTTGAAGCTTGTTATTTTAATTTGCCCCTCTCATTTTCAAAACTACAGCAACTTCTATTAGAAAGATAGAGATTTGATGAAGAATGGGAGAAAACTACATAGAATCACGTAAAAGAATTACTCAATGACAACGAACTATGTCTCATCTTTCACAGACAAATGAATGGAGAAAATGTTCTGCAGTTTGTGAAATCCATGATATACCAAAAGAAAAACGAGGAAACTTTATATGTTAAAAATTTATACCAAAGAAACTACAAGCATGCATCTTCCTGTCCTCCACCCTCCCACCTATGTTTTTTCCAAATTTTATAGTAGTATTTTACTTAAGATATTTACTGTCAAATAGATGGAACTATGAGCACTAATGTTTCCAATCTGCTTGTTTTCCGGCTAAACTGCTCTATTTTACCATACAAAAACTTACTTGAACCCCACCTACCAGGGTTTGGGAGGGAAGGGAAAAAAAACACATTTCTTTACCATCTATCCTTTTCTGTATATAGGAATCTCTCATCGTCAATGCCTTTTGCAGCGCTGATCTCATTTTCTCTCGTTTGGTAACCGCCCCTCAGCCCACATCACCAAAAGTTCCCATAACCAATCGATGAGAGTATGGCTTGTATTACTTTCGTTTCTCCTTAATAAACTGACATACAACCTCTAATGATAAATCTAAGAACTGACTCCTCTCTAAGCCTCCACTACCCAACTCAAAGTCTCCACCTACATAAAGTGTGGCAAACCTGCTTTTCTTCTTTAGGGCCGCAACAACTCTCCTCTTCCTTTCTCCCTTTTCTGATTGACCAGAATAACTTTGTTTCTTGCAATCAGTTCAGATTCAATATCTCTTCCCCACCTTCACCCTCCCCAACCAGTTACTGTCTAAAGTCAATAAGTATGCTTAATTAGAACATAACCATTTTGCTTTATCAGCTATGTCTTCTTATTTCAGCAATAAGTACCTTAATTTGGATTCTTTTTCAGAGAATTTCATCCGGTCAGTATCATTTTGATTTCAGCCTTGAATTGCTCTCTAAATTGTTATTTCAATTCTGATCTTTTAATGCATATAGTCAATAGCTCTATCTTTGTGCATTATAGATTGATAGTATTTGCATTACAAAGCTATACAAAGTCCTGATGTCTTTTTCCCTCAAGTGCAACTGCACAAGATTGTTGATTTTGAAAGAAGATTCGACCACAGGGTCTTAGACAAGTGTTTTCCAATGTCTTTTTGCTTTTCTTTTCCTTGGACAGTTGCTTGTTGCTGGTGGTGGCATGTATGTGGAGGTGTTCAACCGAGGGGTTATTCCCCTAGCCTACAGCATCAGGAGGAAAAATAAAGCTGGAGAGACCAATACTTACTTGGACGGGATCTACTTGCTATTTACTTACTTTACCAAACCCGAATCCATGACAGCTCTTGAGGCAACACTTAATACTGATGATGATGTTATCCGATCGTCCAGCTTCAAAATAAGGAAAAGAAAATACTAGGTAGATTAGTTAATTGATTTGTTTAGCGGTGAAAGGGGACGACCGCGATGAGACAGGTATTGCTCATTTCACCTCACTAATGTTATCTTCAGAAAGTTTTCAGAATGTATCAATTTCTAATGTTTGTAAGATTACTGAAAATTGCAAATACATTCTGCTTTTGTATACTCCAATTCGGCTTCATTGTAATTGGTTAAATTATTGAGCAGCTGATAGTCCTATCTGAGGCTTGTACACAGTGCATCTCTTTTCTTCTAGTTTCTTTGGTGCCAATTTCATACGTTAAGGATCTTAAAAATTGCCATTTAAAACATGAGAAGTTACATAATCTCCCTCTTCTCTCTCCTTCCCTCCCGCGATCTATGGCTGCCTGGCTGGTGAGAGGCTTGTTTGATTGTATTTGCTCCTAATAGAAGCTAAGTTGCTCGGACTCTTCACTTTTGGTGCTGCACCCGTGTCGACACGACGTGGGGTGTGGGTGTGAGATTTGTACCGGATTTGGTCAATCGATTTTGGGTACTTTGACCAAAATCGACGGAGAAATTCAGGTTAGATAATCAAAACAAAAGTTAGGGCGAAATTGAAGAAAATGGAATACCTTGTATATAGAAATTTTTATGTCAGGCCTTTTCCTTTTTTCTCCTTCTCGGATTCTCCTCTTGATCAATATTTCCTCCTTGGAATACCTTAAGTTTACCACATAATGTCCCACATAATGTCTCATAATTTAGACACTTTTATAACTCTACTTTTAGGTATCTGAATTATTTTTAGCCGAATTGTCACACCCATATCCCTACCTGTATCCATATCCCCGAATCTTAAAATGTAGATCATGAAAGATCCGACCTCTAGATCCGCATTCGTATCGGACTCCCGCACCCGAGTCCGAGCAACTTAGAATAGAAGTTGAGAAACTATATTTCTCGTTTGCACCCAAGTGTATGGCCTAACAGTTCTCTATCTTTGTGATATACCAGCCTAAAATAGTAGTAATTATTTTGATCATTAGTTTTAAAGGATATCCCCCATTAGTTTTTCCAACTAGCTGTATTGGCCGTATAGTAGCTCCATGTCAACTTAATTATAGTTAACCAAAACTAAATTATAGTTATATATAATAGATCGTTGACACTAATTCTTACTATTAGTAAATGATGAAAAATAGTAAGTGTACAACGGCAACAACAATCCAGTATAATCTCACTAGTGGGGTCTGGGGGAGGGTAGTGTGTACGCAGACCTTACCCCTACCATGAGGTAGAGAGATTGTTTTCAATAGAAATTCGGCATCCTTCCCTCCAAGAACTCCCCACCTTCCTCTTGGGGTGACTCTAAATTCACAACCTCTTGGTTGGAAGTGGGGGTTGCTTACCATCAAAGTAACCCCTCTTGTTGAAAAATAGTAAGTGTGATTTTTTTTTTTTTTAAAGGAGAAAATGTTTATGTTACTCTCAATTCTTCAGTTATCTATTTGCAGTTTGCTTCTACCTTGATTGCATCGTCTTTTTTTGCTTGTGTCGATTACTTATTGAAAGGAACAATATGTCATCGCTTTTATTCATATAATAGAGTTGAAGCCATAAAAACTACTTTATGGTAGGAACATATAGGGCTGGCACCCGGGCCGGTCCCAAATTTAACGGGTCAAACGGTCCCGGGCTAAACGGTCCCGGCCCGCATGCTAAACGGACTAAGTGGGCCCAACATATTTAAAAAAAAAAAAATAAATTAAATAGATATTAGAGACAAAAGGATGTTAAAAAAAATATCTAAGACAATGCTTTGTAAATTTTATTATAGAATTGTGACCTAAATTTTAATATTTAATATTTAATATCGAATATATATAGTATATAAGATGTATATATAGTATAGTATATATATATATAAGTAATAAGCTATATTCGATAAGCTATATATAAGATGTATATATAGTATAGTATAGTATATATACTAAATGTATAAAAAGTTTGGGGTTAAAACAAAGTTTGGGGGGGGGGATTAAATGACTTTTTTATAAATAGCCAACGGCTATTTTTGACAGGCCAACGGCTATATTTTTAAATAAAATAAAAATAGCCGTTGGGACCGTTTGGCCCGCTAAGGGACCGGTTCCGATCCTTGGCGGGCTAAATCATAGGACCGGCCCAGGCCCACTAAAATCGGGCCAAACGGTCCTGGCCCATTTAGCCCGTTTGGCCCGCGGTCCCAGGCCTGGACTGGTCCACTTGCCACCCTTAGGAACATACAACAACATCCATTTGCAAAGACGATTAACGAGTTCAAACTTCATTTAACTTGGATAGTTCGTGCAGTTTCAGATTACACACACACACTACTGCATCATATTACATTTAGGACATTACTGGATTTCAAGGGGGGCAATTTCAGATTGAAAATTCTAGAAAATGTAGCAAGCTTCTGTACTTATCTATTACCATATTAATATATCAACAAGAGGAGATATATAGCCTATAGAGGAATATTAGAAGGATACTCTTTTGGACGTCTCTTTATAGCATCTCTAATATACCTCTCTTGTTCTTGAAGATTTGAAGGAATCTGGTCATAAACATCAGTAAACAAATCTACCAACGGAGGTTTCTCTTCTTCCTCAGCAGCTTGAATTGCTTGCAACACCTACAATAAATAGATAATAAACAAATAAACACTGTAATAGGATAGAACAAAATCAGATACACATTTTAGGATTTTGAATCTTGAACCTGCTCTCTGATATTTCCCCGGAATTCGAATTCATCTTCATCGCTCCACCAACCATTTTTCTGTATCCATTTTCTGAATCTGGCGACTGAGCTTCGTCTTCTCCGGTACTCGATTTCCTCCATGGATCGGTACTTGGTAGAATCATCAGATGATGCATGGTCGCCCACTCGATAAGCCATGGCCTAATAAGTGAACAAATGAAGTTTTTATCATAAAACCTTAAAGGAATAATATGTTCATAATACTGCTAAGATTTTATATTTGAATAGTAGTCAAGTTCCTGAAGTGGCCCCTGGAGCAACGGTAAAGTTGTCTTCGTGTGGCCTATAGGTCACGAGTTCGAGTTAAGAAGCGACTAATGCTTGCATTACATCATACCCCTTTGGGTGCGGCCCTTCCCCGGCAAAGGCGAAACCAAAATTTGAAGCTTACGTGTTTAGTATTCTAGTTCTTTTAAGTTACTGGGTTTTAAATTAATCATTTGTACAAATTCCATAGATTTCACAAGATAAATACAGGATTTGGACAAAAGTTAACGGGTTCGGCCGAACCCGTAAGCAAAGGTCTAGCTCCCCCTCTGTTTCTCGGACCCTGTGTGAATACGGGATGCCTTGTGCATCGGGCTGTCCTTTAATATAATAGTAGTTAAGTTTCCATTTAGTTTTTATATAGATGTTTTCAGATTCAACGTGATCCGTAACTTGAACTATATTTAGTTGGATCACAACATATATATGAGAAGATGAATTTCACACCTCTACTAATATTGGCCTTTGTTCTTTTATTGCCATTTTACGAGCAGAACGAATAGCACTATAAACTGCAAGAGCATCATTGCCATCTACTCGAATGCTTCGAACTCCATAACCCTGCCCTTTAATGGCGATTCCATCACCTACATTAAAGAAATGTAGGAGAATATAAGTTAAGTATATGTGGTATTAAGACTATGTTTGGTATGATGAAAGTCGTTCTCAGAAAATATTTTCTGGAAAAAAAGAAGGTTACTCCATTAAATATTGATATTATATTAGCAAATCGTATAGTGTTTTGATGATTTTTTGAGTATTAAAGGTTGATAATAATATTTTAAGTATTGATTAAAAGAGTGCTATGAATATAAGAATTGAGATATTTTAAGTTTTGATGATTGTATGAGTTTCGGGAAATACTTCGAAATTGTTCAGCCACAGGGGTGCTAATTGCCCATCCATTATTGCGACATAGAAATATAACAGGAACTTCCAGAACTGCCGCAAAATTTAAAGCAGCATGGAAATCTCCCTGACAAAAAATTCAAGACAAATCTCATTAAAAAACACCACTTCATCTTCAACTAAGAATGTGATAAATATATTATACTTAGGGCCCATTTGGCCATAAGTAATTTTTCATTTTTCTTCGAATTTTTTTTACTTTTTTCGGAGTCAATATTTGTCCATAAAATTTTTAAAATTTCACTTGAAATTGAATTTCGGAATTTTTCAGAAATTTAAAAAACTCCTAAAAACTGTTTTTCAAAATTTTCACTTCAAATCACTCACAAAAATTCATAAACAACTCCAATTGTATTCATGTCCAAATAAAACTCTAATTTTCAAATACCATTTTCACTTTAATTTTTTTTTTCTTTTTTTGGAATTTTATAAATTCTTTTGTCCAAACGCCCACTTAATCCAAAATCACCTCACTAGTGGTGCCATCTCCAAAATAAGTGACAACACAAGCCTCCTTTTTGTCCATTTTCAGAGAATAAGCCACGCCTACTGCCTGTGGAAGCTGTGTGCTGGAGAAATGAACATTAATATACTTAAATTGCTTAAGTAGACGAGATATATATGATCTGAATCATGTGCTAATTGGGAAATAGATTCTTACGCAATAGTTGAAGAAACGGTGAAGTAATTGAGCTTGTTAGAGCCATAATGTATTGGCATTTGCCTGCCTTTCCCATTGTCACCCTTGTTTCCAAGCAATTGATTGGCAAATTCTTGTAGGGTGAAGCCACGCCATAAAAGAACCCCGGGCTCCCTGTACTGCAAAAAAACAATAACAACAATAATTACGCCCCAATCCCAAACAACTTTAGGGGCTCCCTATACTGCAATCATAAATTCATAATAAAATATTTAAATTTGCATTTAGCGAATTAAAAGGCGGGGGCTGAGGCATAACATTTTACCTGACATGTCACGGAACAATGGTCAAGACTATCAAATAGCCGAGTTTAGGGACAATTAAGACAAAAAATAATTCAAATATGTACTGAAGAATCAGTGTCATTTTACTTCTACTACTGTCTAGCCAGGGCCGGTAGCACCTTGTTCTACGCACACCAATTCGTCGAAGTTTGTTAAATAATATGTATGTACAAAATAATAAATAAAATTAAAAATTAGCTATAAATATTTAAAAAATGCCACTGCTTGCTATTACAGTAATTTATTCATTCAAATATTGAGTTCATTATTCAAATGGTCACTCAACTTTCCGAAGTTATCTACCAAAGTCATCTTTCTTTCGTTTGTAACAACAAACTCACTTAACTATGTCTATAGCACTCAGAAGGTCACTCAACCAGATTTATCAAACTTTTGATCGCCAAATACCTATTTTACCCTCTAAATTATTAACTTTTATCTTCTTCTTCTTTTGCTTTTTCAATATTATTATTTTTAATCAACATTATGAACTTACCTATAAAATAAAAATATTTTTCTAGCATATATAATGTCAAAATAATAATATAATTGAGCATAATATTCAAGAATATGTAATGTATATTACCAAATACCTTTATTTTAAATAATTATTTTCTATAGTACGTGCGTGGAATATATATTTTAAAACCTTTATTTTCTTTCATTCTCAATTGTGTAAATAATTTTTTGAGTTATTTTTGTTAATATCAAAATTATTATTACGAACAAATTGTTCTAATTAACTTTCTACTATGCTCAATATTTTATTATTCCAATATTGTATATGCTTAAATACTATTTTAATTTTTTTAATTTATAAATAAAATTTATTTATTCTAAGGTAAGTCCATAATATAAATTAAAAATATAAAATTATCATATTAAAAAGCTAAAAAAATAAAAAGAAGATAAAAGTTGATAATTTAGAGGGTAAAATAGGTATTTGGCGATCAAAAATTTGAGAAATCTAGTTGAGTGACCTTCTGAGTGTTATTGACATAATTAAGTGACTTTGTTGTTACAAACGAAAGAAAGATATATTTGGTAGATAATTTCGGGTAGTTGAGTGACCATATAAGTAATGGACTCTTCAAATATTGACACTACTTGCTAAAATTCTTGCGTACGCCACTGTAACTAGCTAATTAGTTGTGTGCATTTTATTGTGATGTGATAGTAAAATGAGCTGGAGAATTAAGACAGCCGAATTACCTGAGGCAACACAATGTCTTCTGGGGTAAGGGCAGCAGCAGAAGCTATGTTAATGACCTCTTCTCCAACAGTTGTTAGATAAAAGGATAACCTGCCCTGTTTTTTTGCTTCATCGAAAATGGAGTCCATAATTTGAAGGGTAACCATTGTTCTATACATTTTCACTGCCAAATCTTTACTCACCTACCAAACAGCAAACGACATTACTTAAAAATTAATTTCTACTAGTACTTAACTATTTACATGCACCCAATGTTTTTTAAAAAAAAAAACAATTTTACCTTAACAGTTAAAAATTAAAATTGAGTACTAAACATATCATTTGACTATATTTAAGTGATAAACATTTATATGAAAGACAATAATGTTCTGCATTATTTGATTTAGTGTAAATGCAACGTACACGTAATATTTTTACCGAATTGAAATTACCTGCTCGAATACACTGCCTGGAATTAGATAGCCATTATTGTCAAGGATACGATAACAAGCTAACCTTGTTTCGGATGATTCAGGAATGAATTTCATTTGAGAAGTAAATGGAATTTTTCCTCCTGGGAAATCCAAGACCTGGTAATGGAGTATTGATTAGCTAGGAAAATAGGATCATCAAAAATTTCACAGAATGATGAAAATCAACATAATGTTTCTTTCAAACAAAAAATAAAACTATCCTAGTTTAAAAGCTTGTGAATACAATTATCGCAATATCATCTTAATCAACTTCTTAGCATAAAAAGGAGTGAGAGAAAAACAAAGTAAATCCATGGTCTGATTGATACTAACATGAATATAATGTTTATAACTCAAACACAAAAAGAAAATAGGGAGGAAAAATACTCCGTAGTTCTTTATTTCTATCGGGTTTGTGAATAATTGGTAGCTGAAAAATTGGAAAGCTACATATAAGATATATGAATCTATTAATGATGTGAGGTCTTTTGGGAAAAATTGTATGTGTTTAGCCCAAAACTCATAATATCACACCATGTTAAGCCCTTCTTTGAGCTGGTTTAATCCAAGATTTTCATTTCATTCATCTTTTACAAGGCAAAATAGAAAATTGGCTGGTTGTTTGATATTAATTGCATTTGCTAGCCGAGAATATATATAACATATGTAATTTTTTTTATATAATACACATATATACTTTAACAACAAAAAAAAAATTGTCCGCTATTATTTTTGGAAGCAACCAAAAATATACATTTCTCTACTTTACAAGCTGAAAATAGTACTAGTTGTATTTAAGGTGCATAAGGAAAGATTTAGAATGAGAAAATAAAATAATCCTGCTGTAACAAAATAACTAATGGGGGTATTTGTGAAATTAATAGTGGCTCATTTTAAATATTTTTGACGAAATTACTTTTATATCTTGATACTGCATTATATTTATTTGAGATAGAAAGACTATCAAAACCATTCTTTTTTCATCCAATTTAATTTGATGTTGAATATGATCAGAAAACCGCCCTTTATATATTTACTAGTCCCTTGTCATACTACCATAGTACCATTGAGAAACGTTGCAAAGGGGCTGGTCGAATAAAGGAGAATTAATCTATTAACGCAGTCATTTTATTTTTATAACTGACTTATTATCAGATTAAATTATCATCAGTGAGTGCATTATGAAGGGATTATAATGAAAGGAGTGTACAGTATAATAGTATATTAGATCAATTTTACCAATGCTGTGCTCATTGTGTAAATTAGGATCATTATTAAAATTTTAATTTTCCGAAGCAAATTTCTCATAAGGAATTAAGAATATTTAAACCTATGAATAATATTAGAACTCAAAGTGAATAATATTACCACCTAAAGGGTACATGTACATTAAATAAATAAGGTGCGGTCTCAGTGTTAAGGGTGTGAGTTTTCTAGAAATGGAGGTAATGGGGGAAGTAGCTAGTAATCCCTTTGGTATTTTTATATGTGAGTAGCGTAAAAAATTAAACACAATCATATTAATTATTAAAACATAACTACTTATTAAATTATTCATAACAAATGAAAACTAGTTACATGAAAAACAAAGCAGCTAACATGTGATAATCCATTATTCCTAAATTACATTGCTAGTGTAATTTTTTTAGAGCGTTAATCTTGTATCTTTTCTTACCAGAAAGGTGTAAAAAAATTCATATCGTCAGTATATCACTGTGGGAGTAAAATACAAAATAAAGTAAGATTATACATTGATCAGCGTGGAATAAAAATGGAAATAGTATAAAGAAGAAGGTGAACAAACATTACTTGGTTCTCATCAAGATTAATTTCAACATGATAATTATCCTTCTCATAGTTGTGTGGGCACTCTATTTGCTCTCTTCCTTTCGTGGACTCGAAATAGGAAAATGGCCTTGAACTTCTCTGGTGGAAAAGAGACAAGGGACAAGCCCTTTGAAGAGAATGGTTAAAGATTCTTGTAATTGATCTTGAAATCCAAATGGCCATTGATGTTGCTTGTGGGAGAAATGAAAAGAAAAGAGCTAGAAGATTGGTTTTATATATTGAAGAATACTAAACATGCACTACTCCAATATTGTTAAAGGACGAACGAGTTTCCTCTTTAGGATATAGAGTTATAGACAGACTCCCCTAATTCAAGCATTAGTGGCTACTTCCACGGCTTGAACCCGTGACCTATATAGGTCACACGCAGACAATTTTATCGTTGCTCCAAAGCTCCCCTTCAAATAAATAGAAAGAAATTTGGGATTCAAATCCGGGTATCGGACACCGACGGAAAACCAAAAAATGATAGAGAGAAATTCGGTTTTAAAATAACTGTATGCACTAAAATAAAGTCAAATATAATAAATGTACACTTTGAAAATGTCTTTAGCTACATAAAAATAGGGAAGGAAAAGGAAAAGGAAAAAGGATACGTGATTATAAAGGGATACAACATTATATAACATATAGGGAGATTGCATATTAAGAATGTGTAATTAACTAGTAATTATCTGAACTAAGAAGAAATATTTTATCAACATAGGTCGCAGAGAGAGGAAAAAAGAAATAATGGAATAAGAGAGCTTCAATTTATGTTCATGTTAGTGGTTAGGGAAAGATTTAGAGCTATATGGATAGGTTTTATTTCATCCAAAATGATTTATAAATGATAATCGATTTTGAGCCAAGTAGAAAAGGCAGTAAATGAATCATATGTTAGGCACATGGTTTTTCTTTCTTTCTTTTTTTGTGTTAAAATATTAATGATGTTAAAAATAAGATTCCATTTGAGATCTACCAGGAGGGTGCTAGCTTTACAAAGGAATTACAAGATTGTGGCTATTTTTTAAGAGATTGTGGCTCTAGGGTTAGAGGTAATTTTGTAAAATTTGCGAGAGGTAGAGTTAAATTTGGCCGGATAATATAACGGATGTTAAATGTAGACAATATTCGAAAGTAAATCTAACCTTTTTCTCTTTAAAAAAGTTAGGATGGTTCGGCCAAAGGAATAATGATAATAATTTCGAGATAAATGATGATATTATTTTATCTTATGTTTGGTTGAAATTTTTTTATTCTCATATAAGTAATTTGGGATTATTTATATAGTTATGATTTTAATATAGCTATCTTGAGCGAATCCCAGTATAACTAAATTAGACGATAAATTTTTGTGACTCGAAGATTCTTCTTCCGAAGTCCTTTAAGAATGTAAAAATAAAATTTATCCAAGATTATTAAATGTAAAATCAAGCACATAATTTATTTTAAATCATGTATATCTCATTTTTAATCTAATACACTAAATATCTATAGGAAAAAATTATTCATGAAATAATCTCATTATTATTTAATTCTTATATTATAATCTTAGTATAACTTGTTTGCAGACTAAACGACTCCTTTACTAAATTATGCGCACATTAAAAGAAAGGATTTTTACACAAATAGTCAGCGAGATTCACTGTTTATTTTTCTAACCGGTATACATAGATTATACATTAATTATACTTAGTTACATATATATTATACATTCGACGGCTATTTTTAAGAAGAATTAACCCAAAAAGCCGTCCATCCAATTGCTTAAACTAAAAATAGTTGGTGGATGTATAATATGTGCATAATTTATGTATTATATGTGTATAATTATGTATATTCAATGTATAATCTATGTATATGGCTAGAAAAAGTAAACAATAAATAGACCGACTATTTGTATAAAAATCCCTATTTTTAATTTACAAAATTAGGCGGGCGGGTACAAAACACTACTTACTACTATTAAAAGAATGGGACAAAACAACATACAGACCATATAGATTAGGTACCAAGATGCTCATATAAAAGTAGCGATGAAAAAATGGGATATTTACGCAACTAGTCAGTTCAATTCAGCTTTATTTTTTCTAGTTGGTACATATAAATTATAAATAATACATAGATTATGCATATATTATATACCTATCAATTATTTTTAGTTTAAGGGATTGGTAAACACCTATTTAAGCCCCGTTTGTTTATAAATTTTTTTTTCAAAAATGTGTTTGTCCATAAAATTTTGTAAGTTTTTTAAACAATTTTTAAAATGAGCAAAATTTTCCCGCTCACAAAACTATAATATTTTTTTAAGTGAAATGTATGTGCAAGGACTTACTTGCATTAATTCTTGCATGCCTCTGCAACATATTACTACAAAAAATTGTCCTACAAGTTAATGGGTCGATGTCGAGGTGGATTGGTCCACTCAAAATCTAAATTGTTTTGACTTTAACTGTGCGCACTATAAATGAGACGGAGATAATTGATGATCGTAACATTTACCCTTTCCTTAACTTGGTAAAGTCCCCAACTCCCCTCCTCTGTTCTTGCCCATAGCTTGCACAAAAATGGAAAAAGAAAAAGAAAGACATTTCCTTTTTCATCAAAAGCAAAAAAACCCTTTCAGTATAACTACACTATGCAACGTCTGCTACGCATTAATAAAATCATAAAGATGTACCTACCGAAAGTTGAAAGTATTTGCAAATGACGTCAGGGCCAAACATCAAAACTTTGGTTGGTCATTTACGCGGATCTAGGATTTGAAGGTGGCGGGTGCCACAATTTCCTGTAATGTACACCTTATGATAATCAATATAGAGTTTATTCGAAACGTTTGTTAGGTTCATTTTGTTTAGTTTATTCGGGCAATTTAATAGGTATTTTTTATTTACAAATATAAAAATTACATCTCTTTTTCAGACCCTACTTGTGAGCTTTCACTAGGTATATTATTTTTTTTTGTATGAAAATTACATCTAAGCAAATGACATAAGCATTTTAAAGAATGAATCATACATTTATTATTAAAAATATAAGTAAAATCAATATTTTCACTAGAAAAATACATCTTTTTTTATGCTAAAAATAAATATGCACAAATAAATAACATCTTCATAAGGGAATTCCATCAATCAGAATAAGAAAAATAAAAAAATTATTTTCAATAGATAAATTATACCCCATAGGTAAATGTAAAATTAAATAAACTACAAGATCCCAAAAATTAAATTCATAAATCTCATACTTTTTTAGGCAATGCTTGAAATATTCATCATAATTTAATAGTAAAGAGATTTAAATTATATTTAAGAACCATAGAATAGCACATTTTTTTATGTTATAATAGAAAAAAGAAATTACAAAAATTAAATTTTATCTCAATCAAAAATTCCGATCAAGACCCAAGTTTTTTTTATTTTGAAAGAAAAAAACTAAAAGATTTGTGATTAAGAGTTATTTTATGAAAATTTTTAAATT
This sequence comes from Nicotiana tomentosiformis, assembly GCF_000390325.3. NCBI lineage: Eukaryota > Viridiplantae > Streptophyta > Magnoliopsida > Solanales > Solanaceae > Nicotiana > Nicotiana tomentosiformis. The sequence continues at coordinate 114,855,559 of NC_090823.1, read as the reverse complement.
TTGGATGCTCTTTTATGAGTGTTCTTGCTAAAGATCACAAATAAAATAATAGAATAGTGGAAAAAAAATATAAAAAATAATAAACAACAAAGAGAAAGTTGGGAGGTATCCAAAAAGAAAAATAACTGGGACAAAGGAAATAAAAAGCACAAAAGGGAAAGTCAAATAAGATTCAAGATAAATTCAAACTTGAATTTTACACACGAGAAAAGCTTTTAAAAAGGTATATCAGTCATGACACCTTTATCTAGTTTGCGACTGGAGGTGACAGGATCAAATATTGAACCTAGTTTAAGAAAATTTCTACATAAATATAGAATAATTTTACTAACCTAGCGGGTGTCATACCACCCCATCCTAAAGGGTGAATCCGCCACTGGCTAGAAGCCTAACATGAAAAATTCCTTGAGGTGACATTGTAAACTAAAAAAGACGTTAGTGGGAAGGTGTAATTATAATTTGAAATTTATACATTCCTACAATTACATATTTTGAATTAATATTTCCTCCGATCTATTTTACTTATTGTAGTAATTAAAAATAATTGGTCCAAAATACTTGTTATTTTAGAAAAGTAAGATAGAATAATTAACAGTTTTCATCTTTTATCTTATTCTAATAAATAAGGAGAGATATTAATATGGTAGAAAATAAATAAGGGTAAGTTAGCCAAATTATTTTTGTATTTAATATTTTCTTAAGGGGCGTGTAGAAGATAAACATGACCAAGTGAAATAGATCAGTGGAAGTACTACAATAAGACTTGATTTACAGTTAAATATTTATAGATATTTAATATATTTTTTAATACTAATTTATAAATATTTATACAGCCGACAGACAGACAGATTGGTTTCAGAAAATAATCTCTTTTCTCTAAACCAAACACACCTAGAAAACGAACTAATTACACAAACTAAAACGAATAGATGCGCATTCAATTTGAAACAGGAATAGTATCAATTTTTTAATTTTTTTCAATGAAAGCCTATGTTCTTCGGATTCGATTTCTTTTCCTCTGCTCCCTGTATTGGTGGTAAATAAATGATACACGCGGAATTATATTTAGCTGACAGAGCATGATACGTGGAACAATGAGGAAATGACAACTGACATATTTCATTTAAAAGATGTATGAAGCGCAAGAGGTACGAGGCAAACACCCACGAGATAATGGAGAATCAATATTCGAACCTAAAACAATTGCTGAAGAGGCACGAGCGGAATGAATCAAGACTGGAAAAAGGGAAGATTCACGGACCTACAATTAATGAAGAAGGGGAATCAAAATCGTTATAAAATCTTCATAGACAGTTACGATTACCAATCATAACGTACAATTAATGATGTTAAAGCTCATAATGATTCCGCCATAAATAGGAGGAAATGTTATATTTGTAAACTCCTATATAAGGGAGGAGAATCTCATTTGTAAAGATACGTTCGGAGTACTATCGAAATATATTCACTTTCACTTGCTTATTCAGGACAATCAATTATTCTTTCTTTTTAATTACTTTTTGTCAACTTTATTTCCTTCTAAGTAAATTACTGAGGAAGTAGGGAATTATTTGGTTATCAGTAACCCGAGTTCTTTTAAAAATAGGCTTTGACTAAAGATCTTATTTTTTTGGTTAAACAAATTTGTTTTGTTACCGGGAATCTAATAATCTTTTTACTTTCCAAATCCTTCTTTCTCACAACTAAATTATATCAACTGTCAACGAAAATAACCAACAGGAGGGAGGATCCCCTCCAATTCCTTCACCACAGGAATCTCCACATCATTCTCGAGAAGAAACACCTGAAAGATCCTCGTCTCACACAAATGAACAACATGGAGACGAGCAGACTGCCGAGCAAGATGCTTTAAAATAATTTATAGCCGAACATGTGAACAATGCTATCCAAGCTTTTGTCAGGGGATTGCCAACTGCACCACCAACTCCTCCCCCAAATAATACGACAACTATAGAAAATTCACGCTCGAGGCTTGCCAATTCAGGAAGCGGGGGAACTCCTATTGAATCACGTGATGGGGGGTCAGGTACACCAAATAACTCTGATTTACAAAATTTGGTACTAACTTTGCAAAAACAGATGAAAGAGAAAAACGACCGTATAGAACAAATACCTGGCGTACCACCTGTGATTAAGGGAGTGGATATCGATAAATATTCACAACAACCTTGGAACCCGAGCGCGGCCCCACTGCCCATTCCTAAGAAGTTCAAAATGCCTGACATCCCAAAATATGATGGAACAACTGACCCACGAGATCACGTAACTGCATTCACAACAGGCGTAAAAGGCAATGATTTGACCAAACAAGAAATTGAGTCAGTTTTGGTCAAAATATTTGGAGAAACACTCACGAAAAGGGCATTAACATGGTATTCTCTTTTATCTAAAAATTCTATTGATTCTTTTGCTGAGTTTGCAGATTTATTCATAAAAGCACATTCGGGAGCTCAAAAAGATAAAAAGGGGATGGAAGATATCTTTAAGGTAAAACAAGGAGATACTGAGTTACTCAAGGAATTTGTGGATAGATTTCAATGTGAAAGAATGATGCTTTCACGAGTACCTGATAATTGGGAAGCCATGGCGTTCGCAAGTAATTTGAATGAAAAGAGCTCAGAAGCCACGAGAAGACTCAAGGAAAGCTTACGAGAATTCCCTGCTACAACATGGAACGATGTATATAACAGGTACATCACCAAGTTGCGGATTGAAAAAGACATCGTCGCACAGTCAAGGGTTGATGAAAGAACAAATTCAAGGCGGTCAGGGTTTGAAAAAAGGTCTGGTAAAAATAGGTACGAGCCTTATATGGGACCCGCAAAGCGGGACTCACGATCCAAACCAGAAAATGTACGGTCTAACCCTAGATCGAGGAATAGAGATGCGGGATCATCATCCAGGTTCAGAAAAGAACGAGATGTACGTGATAGAGATACCAACACGAATACAAGGATTGGTGATTACAGTTTCAATATTAGCACATCTGAGTTGGTAGATATTTTAAGGAGTATGGGAGATAAGGTTCGGTGGCCAAAGAAAATGAGATCAAACCCCAAGCAGAAGAAATCAAGATTTCTGATGCGAGTTTCATAATGACCATGGCCATAAAACAGCGGATTGCAGATGATTACAAGGTAAAGTAGAGCATTTGCTAAAGCAAGGTTATTAACCGACTTATTTAGCAAGAAAGGCAAGCAATCTTATATGAAAAATAGACAAGAACCTCTAAAACCTCCGTCTCCAAAAAGAACAGCTAACGTGATAAGCGGAGGGGAAGAAGTCAATGGTGTAACATACACAGCTGCGAAAAAGACGTCAAAATTCATTGTGACCCAGGGGAAGCGAGTTCGCCAAGTTTTGGAAGAAGATAATATAACATTTGATGATGCAAATGCAAATGGCTTGATAATACCTCACAATGATGCACTGGTAATATATTTACTTATACATGATACTAATGTAAAACGAGTTTTGATTGATCCAGGTAGCTCCATGAATATTATTCTTCTAAGAGTGGTGAATGAAATGCAAATGGGCAACAAGATAGTACCAAAAGCACGATCCTTATCTGGATTCGATAATTCAACCGTTATTACAAAAGGGGGAGATAGTGCTTACCACATTTGCAGAAGGAGTTATCAAGGATACGAAATTCCAAGTAATAGACATGGACATGGCTTATAATGTGATTCTTGGGAGGCCATGGATTCATGACATGGATATTGTACCATATACGTTACATCAAGTCATTAAGTTTCCTTCACAATGGGGAATTCGGCAAATCCACGAAGATCAACAGTTTCTAAAAATATTAATTCAGTGGTAGATTCGTGCACGATGAATGAAGATACGAACAAGAATCCCGTCGAAGATGTGGTAAATCAGATCTCAGCTGAAAGTGGCTCAAGGCAAACAGATGTAGATTTCAGACCTGATGTCATTCAAGAACTAGAGGAGAATGAAAATATCAAAACAACGATTGAAGAACTTGAAGTTGTTGTACTATTCGAGCAATGGCTAGACCGAAAAGTTTATATTGGAGCGAAGCTGAGCCCAGAAATGAGAGGTAAGTTAGTTGAATTTTTAAAAGCTAATGAAGATTATTTTGCCTGGTCGCATTCAGATATGACAGGTATACCCCCGGATGAGATGACTCACAAACTGAATGAAGATCCCTCGTACCTACCTGTCAAGCAAAAGAAGAGGAAGCAAGGCTCTTTCAAAAATCAAGTGATTCAGGATGAGATGCATATTCGGGTTATAATCAAATAAAGATGAATCCCCTAGATGAGGAAAAAACTTCATTTATTACAGACATGGGGACTTATTGTTACAAAGTTATGCCTTTTGGTTTGAAAAACGCTGGGGCCACGTATCAAAGATTGGTGACCAAAATATTTCAAGAATACATGGGAAAGACTATGGAAGTCTATATTGATGATATGCTAGTCAAATCTGCACGAGTAGGAGATCACTTTCAACATCTTTCAAGCACCTTCAGAGTTCTTCACAAATATAATATGAAATTAAATCTAGAAATATGTGCCTTCGGCGTGGCTTCAGGTAAGTTTTTAGGTTTTCTTGTATCTAACAGAGGTATTGAAGTGAACCCTACGCAGATCAAAACCATTGAAGAAATTCCAGATATACTCACGAGCAAAAAAGAGGTACAAAGGCTGACAGTGAGAATAACAGCTTTGGGAAGATTTATTTCCAAATCATCGGGGAAAAGTTTAAAATTCTTTTCAGTATTGAAAAAGCAAAATCAGTTTGAGTGGACTGATGAATGTCAACACGCCCTTAAAAATTTAAAAGCATATTTATCAAATCCACCCCTGCTAGCTAAACCAAAGGATGGAGAGAGGCTACTCGTCTATCTCGCAGTATCAGAAATGGCAGTAAGTACGGTTTTAGTACGAGAAGATAAAGGTAAACAATCTCCAATTTATTATGTTAGTAAATCTTTGTTAGATGCTGAGACTCGATATCCTCACTTAGAAAAACTTGCTTTAGCATTAGTTATGGCATCTAGAAAGTTGAAACCTTATTTTCAATATTATCCTATCTCTGTAATAATTGCTTACCCTCTAAGGAATATACTACATAAACAAGAATTGTCAGGAAGATTAGCTAAATGGGCTATAGAACTCAATGAATATAATATTATGTACCAACCTAGAACTGCAATAAAATCATAAATTTTAACAGATTTTGTAGCGGATTTTAGCACAGAAATAGTTCCTGAAACAGAAAAGGAACTACATGTATTCACCGGATTTAGTCCAGGTACATGGACTTTATTTACTGATGGCTCATCGAATGTTAAAGGAGCAGGTTTAGGTATCATTTTAATACCAACTTCGGGAGAAAGTATAAGACAAGCAATAAAATGCTATCCAATTACTAATAATGAAGCAGAGTATGAGGCTTTAATTGCAGGTTTGGAACTGGCACTAAAATTGGCTATAGAGTAAATCATAATTAAAAGTGATTCCCAGCTGGTAGTTAACCAGATGCAGGGGACTTATATAGCTAGAGAGGCACGAATGTAGCAACATTTGGAAAAGGCACGAGAATTGATAAGACAATTCCAGACATGGAAAATTGTGTAAATACCCGGGGAAGAGAATGCGGAAGCAGATGCACTAGTGAATCTCGCGTCAGTTACGGAAATAACAAATGCAAAAATTACTATCGTAATACATTTGTTTCATTCAGCACTCGACCAAGATAAAAATGAGATAAATTTCAATAATATAACTTGGGACTGGAGAAACGAATTTGTTAATTTTTTGCAGTATTGAACCTTACCTGAAGACAAGAAAGAGTCTCAGTTACTTTGACGAAAAGCTGCCCGTTACTGCTTAATTCGAGAAAATTTATATCAAAAAATATTCGGAGGACCTTTAGCAAGATGCCTCGGACCTGCTCAGACAGAATATGTGATGAGAGAAGTACATGAGGGACATTATAGAAATTACGCAGGAGGAAGATCCTTGGTAAAGACTTTAATTAGAGCAAGATACTACTGGCCGAAAATGGAAGAAGATGCAGAAAGTTTTATGGCAAAGTGTGATAAATGCCAACGATATGGTAATAACATGCATCGCCCAGCAGAGCTATTATATACGGTTATTTCCCCATAGTCATTCATGAAGTGGATGATGGATATCGTGGGACCATTGCCACAAGCTAAAAGAAAGGTACGGTTTTTGTTAGTATTAACAGATTATTTTTCTAAATGGGTAGAGGCAGGAGCCTTCAAATAGGTACGAGAGAAGGAAGTCATAAACTTTATTTGGCGAAACATTATATGCCGATTTAGAGTGCCAAGAGAAATCGTATGTGATAATGGCCCACAGTTCATAGGCACGAAAGTCACAGAACTTTTTCAGAGTTGGCAGATTAAACAAATAACTTCCTTACCTTATCACCCCATGGCCAATGGACAAGCTGAATCAACAAATAAGATTATCATTAATAATTTGAAGAAGAGATTAGAGGAATCAAAAGGCAAGTGGCCTGAGGTGCTACCAGGAGTATTATGGGCTTATCGAATGACATCAAAGATAGGCACGGGAGAGACTCTATTTTCACTTATTTATGGTGCTGAAGCCTTAATTCCAGTTGAAATAGGTGATCCAAGTATGAGATTTACACAAGTAACTGATGAATCAAATGGTGAAGAGATAAGAACGAATTTAGATTTACTCGAGGAAAAGAGAGAAGCTGCTCTAATAAGAATGGAAGCTCAGAAGCAAATTATTGAGCGATACTACAACAGGAAAGCTCATCTTAGATACTTCAAGATTGGAGACTTCGTTCTCAAAAAAGTTTTTCAAACAACAAAAGCAACTAGTGCAGGGAAGTTGAGTTCAAATTGGGAAGGTCCTTACAAGATTCAAAGCATCGCTGGAAAAGGGGCTTATGAGTTGGAAACCATGGAAGGCAAGGTACTACCGTCGAATTGGAATGTTGTTCATTTAAAAAAGTATTACTTCTAGGCAAAGGAAGTACCCACTGTTAGGTATCGCTCAATTGTGATTTTATTTTGTTCTTTTAAATTATACTAACAATTTTAGATGATAGGCAAAAAGCTAGCCCATACCAAATGATGACATTAGACCCGAAAGACACGCGGAATACAGAATTATTCCCGGTCTAGGTTATAACCTTTCTGATGGAATAAAAAGGGTTAAGCAGTCATCATCTAAATGTATAACTCTGAGTCCCGTATGTATTTTCCTTTTCAGGAAATGGACCAAATGGAAGGAACAATCAAGTGCTTGAGATTTCATATTTCAAAGCTCTAACACTTGGGGGATTGTATATATAAAGGCAAAGAAGACTAAAATTCAGAATTCAAGCCTGGATCAGCCCAAAAGTCAAAAGTCAAGAGCTAACCAAGAGCCAAAAAACAAGCCTGAGTCAAAAACCTTTAAAATAGCCTTGATAAGGTATAAACTCGTGGGAAAGATACAAGATGGACACAAGATATATTTCAAGTTCCTACGAGTTGATAGGTTAAGGGCAATAATTAGTCGCGGGTTACTAAATAGACCCGAAATTTTGAAACTTGTTACAAAAAAAATAGTTATGAAATAATTGTAGATGTTGTACAAAAAGCTATTTGTATACATGAAAAGTGTTATATAAAATTTGAAAGTTCAAAGCATGAAACCTCCTCAAATTATTCATGAAACTTCCTTAAAGTATTCCTTTTTCTACTACTTTCATATATTTACACCAATATGAAGTTGAGACGTCTTCTTCATTAGTGTCACTTATAAAAGGGCCATCTTTTATAAAAATTCGTGTCTATCAAAATTACGAAATATTAAAGCATTTTAAATGCATGTTTAAAAGCCAAAGAGTACAAAAAAAAAACTCAACATCAAAATAAGCAAAGATTTATATATTAAACTTGGCCAAAACTAAGGTACTTGTTTGTTATCAAACCCCAAAATAAGATAGGGGTAAAAACTAACATCCATTCCAAAAAGAAAAAAAAACTTCCCATCAAAAAGTTTCAAATAAAACTAAGGGGCAACATCCAATGTGGCATCATCAGTAACGGGAGAAGATTCAGCTTGGGGAGTAGGGGTTTGAGCACTAACTTCACCAGGAATAGGATCGTCACCTTCGGAAACATCAATCTCAGGTGAGGAAAATCTTTGACTTTGTTGAGTTTTTTTAATCGTTTCTTTAGCTTTGGCAATCTTAACATTCAGGTCGAAGCCTTCCTGGCTAGCCTCTATCAAAGTTTCGAGGCGGGTATTCAAAAAAGCCCAACTCACATCGAGTGTCAACTTATCTTCAAGAGCTTCATAATCTTTCTCCCAATGATCAATCTCAGCCTTCAGCTCTTCTTTCTCAACTTTGGAAGCATCGAAGGCAGTCTTTAAAGGGGCAAGAGAACTCTCCAAGAACTTGATCTTATCAGAAGAGGCACTGAGATCTTCTTGAGTTTGTGTAAGAGAATGAACTAACTCTCCGGAATAAGTCTCTTTCTGGTTAAGAAGTTCCTTCAGACCCCTTATCTCTTCAGTGACTTTCGAAAGCTGCTCAGTGAATGAAGACTCAAGGATATCCTTGTCTTTGCCAACTTGACTTGAAGATGCATTTTCAATTGCTAACTCAGCCGCAACCATCTTTGCTTGTTTCTCCAAGGCATTCTTCGCTTCAGCCAAAACTTCCTTCTCCAGTTGAATACTCTCAAATTGCTCCTTCCAGTTGTCAGCTTCGGTACGATAATCAATGACTTGTTGCTCGGTATGAACAATCATTTTCATAAGCTTCGTGCCTATCAAATTGATCTACAAAAGAAAGGAAGGGAGTTATGGTTAAATAAAAGAAAACAACAACAAGGAAAAGAAAAGAAGTAAAGTTAAAACTCGAACCTTCAAAGATGAATGAACAATATCATTCATCCAAGTCAATAAGTCGTGACTCTCCAATTTTGCCTTCTCTACTGGACCAAGCAAAGGTTTCAACCATACATTAGCTTGACCAGATTTTTTCAGCAAGTTCCCACTCTCAGGAACCTCAATGATAATCTTCTTCATCGCTTTATTGCTACTAGAAGGCCCAACTTCTGTATGAGAAGTAGTAGCAACTGGAATAGTAGAGAAGGTGGAAGCAGTCACGGGGGGAGCAGTAGAAGCAACTTCAGGTAGGGGAGCTTGAGAACGAACGAGGACTGACACTGGAAGATAGGCTAGAGGCAACTCTTCAGAAACGGGACCAAAGGCTTCATTATCAAAACCACGGGTAAACAACTGATCAGCAGAATCACAGGGAGGAATGTTCATCTCTTCAACGGAAATCACTAATGTAGCACTTTCAAGATCATCTAAAAGTCTCGAAGGGATTGAACTTGGAGGAGGGGTAGCTTCATCATCGGAAATAACGCGCCTCCTAACCCGAGGCCTGCACACTAAAGAACCATCTTCTTGTTCTTCTTCATCCTCAGAGCCACGGGAACCATCAACTTTTCTTTTAGATGAAGAGCTTAAAATTTTCTCTTGAGCAAGAGATACAGAAAGTCTTATAGAAGAAATAGAAGCTGGATTGACACCACAAATAGGAAATCCTAACAAAAGAGAGTAAGTTTGGTAAGAAGCTCCTAAGCCAACACAAGAGAAAAAGAGAAATTGAACAGAAAAGGTACCGCGTGTTTTGACTTTCCAACCAAACCTTTGAGAAAGGTACTTCCAAGACATTCTCCCCATAGGGGCAACTGACAATAACTTTTTTACCCAAGCACAGAAGTTAGGAATCTCCTCGAAAACTTCCATGGTTGCTGAAAAAGTAGACACGAGATTAAAAGTTTCTTGTTTCAAGAAAGAAAAGAAAAGGTAAAGGAAAAACACTTACGTGCAAAATTCCACTTTTCTGGAAAGGGCATATTCTCTTCACCTACCAAAGCACTTGTGGGAGCAGCTACAAAGCGAGCACACCAGTCACGGTCTCTATCATCCTTGGGGCTAACCAATACCCTCTTGCTTCTGGCCACAAGTGAAAACACTCCTTCACGAAATAATTTGAGGGAATAAAGATGAAGCAAATGATGAAAGGTGAAAGGCAAGTAAGCCAAGTTAGATAGGTAACGAAGGCATGCAACGACCCTCCAAACAATGGGGCTAATTTGTCCCAGGCATACATTAAATAAGCGGCAGAATTCAATGATTACTGGGTTAATGGGTAATCTAAATCCTAAAATGAAAAGATATGTATAAATAAAGGAATAACCAGCTTGATATGAGGTTATTCTTTGGTTTGGATCAGAAACTAAAACTAGGAAGTCAGGTTTCCAGTTACATTCTCTTTGAACAAGAGAAATTAAACAAGTGGTAATTTGAGTAGGATAAAATCGGCACGATCATGAGAAGCTAAAGAAGAAACTTGATGTCTTATGGTTTCTTGATCAGATGAGAAAGAAAATTCCTGTGGAACAATTTCATCAACTGTTGGTTCACGTATAGATTCACTCGATTCCCTATTTCTAGAAGAAGATCTAGGGGTTAAAGAAGCCCTAGGTTTAGAAGAAGAAGTGAGAGTAGTGGTTTGAGATGAAGAACCACGAGTGGACAGCGAACCTAAATTACGAAGTCTGCCTCCTCTTCTACATCTCACATGAGCAGATGAGGGAGCAAGTTCATCATCAATTACGACTTTGGGAGGGTCAGGAGTTAATGAAGACATGGTTGTATAAGGAATTAACAGAGGAATATGCGTCGAAAAAAGAAGGAAGAATGAAGAAGAAGAACACTGTAGAATAAAGGTTTCATAAAACCTAAGAAGTGTGAAAAGTCCTAAAAAATGTTGAGAAGCCATAGAACCAATCATCAAAAGCCACATGGCATATACATTAAATGAAAGTGACATACAACGCGTTAATTCTGAAGAAAGCACAATGATGTTTGGGAAACAGCGGCAAAGAATTCCCGCCATAAATACATATCACTTACCGAATATTCAATTGTAGAATATTCAGAAAGTGGGGGGACTATCTGTATTGGTGGTAAATAAATGATACACGTGGAATTATATTTAGCTGACAGAGCATGATACGCGGAACAATGAAGAAATGACAACTGGTATATTTTATTTAAAAGATGTATGAAGCGCAAGAGGTACGAGGCAAACACCCACGAGATAATGGAGAACCAACGTTCGAACCTAAAACAATTGCTGAAAAGGCACGAGCGGAATGAATCAAGACTAGAAAGAGGGAAGATTCACGGACCTATAATTAATGAAGAAGGGGAATCGGAATCGTTACAAAATCTTCATAGACAGTTATGATTATCAATCATAACGGACAATTAATGTCGTTAAAGCTCATAATGATTCCTCCATAAATAGGAGAAAACGTTATATTTGTAAACTCCTATATAAGGGAGGAGAATCTCATTTGTAAAGACATGTTTGGAGTACTATCGAAATATATTCACTTTCTCTTACTTATTCAGTACAATCAATTATTCTTTCTTTTTAGTTATTTTTTGTCAACTTTATTTCCTTTTAAGTGAATTACTGAGGAAGTAGGGAATTATTTGGTTATCAGTAACCCGAGTTCTTCTAAAAATAGGCTTTGACTAAAAATCTTATTTTTTGGTTAAACACTCCCTAGATCAAGAATCAAATTCTAATAGATTGTCAATTGATGTGGGTAGAAGAAGAAAAGCCAACCTCCAATTTACTTTTTCCTTTTTAATCTGTCCGTACAAATATCTATACACATCTGCACATATTGCAAGTATATCATATGCCATAAGGCTCAGAATTTCACAAGTCACAATCACTGTTTGGATCAAACCTTGAGCTTTTTTTAGGTTACATGTATGAGTTAATTAAAGAACTTAGTGTTGTTAAAAATATTCCTATACTTCCAAGGAGGTAGAAAGGGGTAAAGTACTTAATTAAAGTTTTACGATGTCACATTGGTGTTAGTAATTCGTTAGACAAGAATTAAATTGTACTATCCTGCACTTGCGACGTCTGAACCTTATAAATATAATGCTATAAGCAATTACTTAGTAATTAGTACATAACATAGTTTCTGTTAGATTAGTTAGTGTTTGATGGGTGTATTGATGGAAAAAGACATGACATATGGACTATCAATAAGCTGACAGGGCATGGTACGTGGAACATCGATATAAGGACAAGTGACGTTCTTAATTAGACGAGTTAAAGAATGCGGAAAAGGCACGAGAGAAACACCCACGGGGTCACACTGAGGAAAAATCCTGACCTGACAACTGTAAAAGGAGAAAACATGAACGAAATGAATAAAGAATGTGAAGAAGGGAAGATATACAAACCTGCCTTAAATAAGGAAGGGAAATCGGTGCAGTTACAAGAAATCTTTAATCATAAATATTTCTGTTACGGTTGTACATGATAACGGGCAATCAAGGCAATTAATATCATTAGTGAGCCCAAATTAAGTAAGGGAACCGTTATAATTATATGCTCATATATAAGGACTGAAATCTCATTTGTAATGGCAAGAAACAATTATTATTGAAATTTATACAATTATTCTTTGCTTTACTCTCAAAGTTCTAAGCCGTAATTTTGGGAGTGATTATCAGTTCATTTCATATTTTCTTTGTCAATTATTTCCATTTCTTGATCTATTCTTTCAAATTGTTGGGAAAGTGAAGTAAATCTTGGTTATCAGTAGCCCGATTTCTTCTAGATATTGACTTTGACCGAGAAATCTATTTTTGGGTTAAACAAATTGGTTCCGTTATCGGGAATCTGACAATCTGTTCACTTTCCAATCTTTAACAATCAAATATTTCAACCGTTAACGACAACAACCAGTTGAACCAAACAAGGTGCAACTCTACCATGCCATACGCCTATGGGATCCCCTCAACAGTCTCGTGGAAGTTCGCGTGAAAGACCTACTTTACGTACTGATGATCAGCAGGGAAACAACTAAACCGTGGAGCAACATGCCCTAAAGCAATTGATTTCAGAACACGTGAACAATGCACTACAAGCTTTTGTTAGAGGATTACCCATTGCGGCGCAAACTCCTCCACCAGTTAATACAACGACTTTGGAGAACCCGTGTTAAGGGCTTGATAATTCTGGAAGTGGAGAAATCCTAATGAATCTCGTGATGGAGGGTCAAGTACTCCAAATAATTCTAATTTACAAAGTTTAGTGCTCACTTTGCAGAAACAGTCAAAGGAACAGAACGATCGTATAAAGCAGATACAAGGCGTACCACTCGTAATCAAAGGGGTGGATATTGACCAGTATTCACAATAACCCTGGAAGCCAAGTGCAACACCTTTATCAATTCCCAAAAAGTTTAAAATGCCTGATATTCCCAAAAATGATGGAATAACTGACCCTCGAGATTATGTAACTGCGTTCACTACTAGCGTGAAAGGCAAGGACTTAACCAAACAGGAAATCAAATCGGTTTTGGTTAAAAAGTTTGGTGAAACATGCGTTAACGTGGTATTCTCTTTTACCTGAAAATTCTATTGATTCTTTTGCTAAGCTTGCAGATTCATTTATAAAAGCACATTCGGGAGCTCAAAAAGTTAAAAAAAGGATAGAAGACATCTTTAAGGTTTAATAAGGGAGTACAGAATTGCTCAGAGAATTTGTAGATAGATTCCAGCGGGAGAGGATGATATTACCTCGAGTACCTGATAACTGGGCGGCTATGGCATTCGCAAGCAACTTGAATGAGAAAAGTTCAAAGCCATGAGGAGGCTAAAAGAAAGTTTGCGAGAATTTCCAGCAATAATTTGGAACGATATGTACAACAGGTACAATACGAAGTTGCAGATGGAAGAAGATATGGTCACACAACCAAGGGCCGATGAGAGTCCAGGATCGAGACGTTCAGAATTTGAAAGAAGGTCCAATAAAATAGATATGAGCCATACATGGGACCTGCAGGTCGAGACTCTCGATCTAAACATGAGAGTGCACGATTCAATTCAAGAAAAGACACGAGTTTTTCATCTAGGTTCAAAATAGAACGAGATGCCCGAAGCAATGATTCCAATACACAAGCAAGAATAGGTTATTACATATTTAACATCAGTGCCTCCGAGTTAGTGGTTGTTTTAAGAGGTATGTGGGATAAGGTGTGATGGCTTAAAGAAATAAGATCAGATCCAAGCAAAGGAAATCTAGATTTCTGGTGCGAATTTCATAATGATCATGGCCATAGAATATCAGATTGTAGGGTTCTGCAAGGCATTAGTTGAAGAAGGGTTATCTTACTGATCTGTTCAGTGAGAAAGAAGGACAATCATACATGAAGAATAGACAAGAGCCCCCAAAACCTCCATCACCAAAAAGAACAGTCAACGTAATAACTTGGGAGATGAGGTCAATGGAGTAACATATACAGCTGCAAAAAAGAAATCAAAAGTCACGGTCACTCATGGAAAGAGATTTCTCCAGGTCTTGGATGGCGACAATATAACATTCGATGATGAGTATGTGGACGACTTGATGATTCCTCACAATGATGCACAGTAATATCTTTACTTGTACATGATACTAATGTAAAACAAGTTTTGATTGATCCAGGTAGCTCAGTGAACATCATTTTACTGAGGGTGGTGAATTAAATGCAAGCTAATGATAAGGTCATACCAAAAGCGTGATCCTTATACGGGTTTGACAATTCAAGCGTTATTATAAAAAGGGAAGTTGTACTAACCACATTTGCAGAAGGGATCGTCAAGGATACAAAGTCCAGGTGAGAGACGTGGACATGGCCTATAATATAATTCTCGGAAGACCGTGGAATCATGATATGGACGTTGTCCCTTCCACATTACATCAAGTTATCAAATTTCCTTCACAGTGAGGAATCCGTCAAATCCGTGGAGATCAACAAGCTTCAAGAAGTATCAACTCACTGGTGATCACAAGCACGGTAGCCAATGATGCAGACGTGAAATAGTAATTATAGAATTTGGTTGAGGACATTGTTGCGAAAACCTCAGCTAAAGACACGTAAGGATAGACTGATGTTGATTCGAGACCCGATGTTATTCAAGAGCCAAAAGAAAATAAAAATATTAAAACAACTACCGAGGAGATCGAAGCTATAATATTATTTGTCCACTAGCCAGAAATAAAAGTTTACATCAGAGCAAATTTAAGCCCAGAAATGAAAGGTAAGTTAATTGAATTTTTACGAGCTAACGCATATTGCTTTGCTTGGTCGCACTCAGATATGACAAGTATACCACCAGAAATGATGACTCATAAGCTGAATGAGGATCCTTCACACCCACCTGTTAAGCAGAAGAAAAGAAAGCAGGGGTCCTTCAAAAATCAGGTGATCCAGGATGAGGTACAAAAGCTTTTAAAAATTAGTTCAATACGAGAGGTAAAGTACCCTGACTGATTAGCTAATACCGTTGTGGTTCCAAAAAAGAATAAAAAGGGCGAGTTTGCGTAGACTATATTGATTTAAATAAGGCTTGTCCTAAAGATTCATTTTCTTTACCACATATAGATTAATTAATTGATTCTACTGCAGGGCATGAACTTTTAAGTTTTTTAGACGCATATTCAGGTTATAACCAAATAAAAATGGACCCTCTAAATGAAGAAAAAACTTCGTTTATCACAAACAGGGGGACTTATTATTACAAAGTCATGCCATTTGGCTTGAAAAATGCTGGAGCTACATATCAAAGATTGGTGACTAAATATTCCAAGAACATCTAGGAAAAACTATGAAAGTCTACATAGACGATATATTGGTCAAGTCGACACAAGCAAGGGATTATTTTCAACACTTGTCAGACACCTTTGAGATTCTCCGTAAGTACAACATGAAGTTAAACCTGGAAAAATGTGCTTTGGCATGGCGTCAGGTAAGTTTTGGGGTTTTCTTTTTTCTAACAGAGGTATTGAAGAGAATCTCACACAGATCAAAGCTATTGAGGAGATACCAGATATACTCATGAGCAAGAAAGAAGTGCATATATTAACAAGCAGGATAACAACTCTGGGGAGGTTTATATCAAGTCACCAGAAAAAAGTTTTAAATTCTTTTCAGTGCTGAAGAAGCAAAATCAGTTTGAATGGACTGACGAGTGCCGGCAAGCTCTCAAGGGCCTAAAGTCGTATCTATCAAACCCACGTTTGTTGGCCAAACCAAAAGAAGGTGAAAGATTGCTCATTTACCTTGATGTGTCAGAAGTAGCAGTAAGTGCGGTGTTGGTACGAGAAGATAAAGGTAAGCAATCCCCAATTTATTATATTAGTAAGTCTTTACTAGATGCTGATACACGGGATCCACACCTAGAAAAGCTCGTGTTAGCGTTAATTATGGCATCTAGGAAGTTACGACCTTACTTTCAATGTCATCCTATTTTTGTTATAACTGTTTTCCCCTTAAGAAACACGCTGCATAAACATGAATTATCGGGTATACTAGCTAAATGGACAATAGAACTCAGTGAGTATGATATCATATATCAGCCTAGAACAACAATAAAATCGCAGGTGTTAGCAGATTTTGTAGCGGATTTTAGTACGAATTTAGTTCCTGAGGCATAGAAAGAACTACAGGTGTTTACCGGAGCTAATCTGGGGACTTGGACTCTGCTTACTAACGGTTCCTCAAATGTTAAAGGAACAGGTTTAGGAATTGTTCTAATTCCACCCTCAGGTGAAGTCATAAGACAAACAATAAAATATTATCCAATCACTAACAATGAGGCCGAGTATGAAGATATGATTGCAGGCTTGGAATTGGCATGAGAACTTGGTATCGAACAAATTATGATAAAAAATGACGGGCAACTAGTGATTAATCAAATGTAGGGGACTTACGTGGCAAGAGAGACGCAAATGCAGCAATACCTGGAAAAGGTACGAGAACTGCTTAGATAATTTCAGACATGGAAAGCCGTGCAAATACCCAGGGAGAAAAATACAGAAGTAGACGCATTGGCAAATCCCGCGTCTGTCGCGGATATAACAAATGCAGAAAATGCCATTGTGATACATTTGTTTCATTTGTCACTCGATCAAAACTAAGAGTGAACTTTTAATAATTTAACTTGGGATGGGAGAAACAAATTTGTGAACTTTTTGCGGTATGGTATCTTGCCTGAAGATAAGAAGATGTCACAATTGTTATGGCAGAAAGCTGCTTGGTATTTCTTAATTAGTGGAGATTTATATCATAAAATGTTTGTTGGACCTTTAACACGGTGCCTCGGTCCATCACAAATAGAGTATGCAATAAGAGAAGTATATGAGGGGCATTGCGGTAATCACGCCGGGGGAAGATCGTTGGTGAAAACATTAATAAGAGCAGGATATTATTGGCCAAAAATAGAAGAAGAAGCAGAAACAATTGTAGCTAGGTGCGATAAATGTCAACGATATGCCAATAACATGCACCGACCGGCAGAGCTGTTGCATTCAGTTATTCCGCCATGGCCCTTCATGAAATGAGGCATGGACATCGTAGGGTCATTTTATCAAGCTAAAGGAAAGGTACTGTTTCTGTTAGTTTTAACAAATTATTTCTCAAAATGGGTAGAAGCAGGTGCTTTCAAACAGGTGCGAGAAAAAGAAGTCAGAGATTTTATTTAGCCAAATATTATATGTCGATTTGGAGTTCTAAAGAAAATTGTATGTGACAATGGCCCACAGTTCATAGGCGCGAAAATCAAAGAATTTTTCCAAAGTTAGAAAATCAAACGAATTATATCCGTACCTTACTACCCTGCGGCCAACGGACAAGCTGAATCAAAAAATAAAGTTATTACCAATAACTTAAAGAAGAGATAGGAGAATCAAAAGGCAAATGGCCAGAAGTATTACTAGGGGTGCTATGGGCTTACCGAACAACCACAAAAACTAGTATGGGAGAGACTCCGTTTTCACTTGTATACGGTGGAGAAGCTTTGATTCTGGTGGAGATAGGTGAACCAAGTACGAAATACACGCATGCCACTGAAGAGGCAAATAAAGAAGAGTTGCGGATAAATTTGAATTTATTAGAAGAAAGGAGAGAAGCAACATTAATTCGAATGGCAACTCAAAAACAGATGATTGAATGATATTATAACAGGAAAGCTAATTTGATGTACTTCAAAATTGGGGACTTCATCCTCAAAAAAATGTTCCGGTCAACAAAAGCAGTGAATGCAGGAAAATTGAGCCCAAATTGGGAATGCACGTATAGGGTTCGAGGTATTGCTGGGAAAGGAGCATACGAGTTGGAAACCATGGATGACAAGGTATTACAGTCGAACTGGAATGTAGTCCATTTAAAGAAGTATTACTTCTAAAATGAAGAAAAGACCCACGGTCAGGTATTGCGCAAATTCAATTTTATTTTGTTCTTTTGAATTTTACTAACCATTTTAGATGATATGCAAAAAGCTGCCCCGTACCAAATGATGATATTAAACCCGAAAAACACGCGAAATACTGAATTATTTCCGGTCTAGGTTATAACTTTTCTGATGGGAAAAAGGTTATGAATTCATCATCTAAGAAATTACCTCTAAGTCCCGTTTGTATTTTCTTTTTTAGGAAAAAGACCAAAAGAAATGAGTGATCCAGTGTTCGAGATTTCATACTTCAAAGATCCAACACTAGGGGGACTATGCATATAGAAGGAAGGAAAATGAACCACGAGCATAGTTGACCCTTAATCAAAACCTTGAAGAAACACTTGAAAACTTTTCAAAGGAGTTCGAACTCGTAAAAAGGATGCAAGATATTCCCACGAGTTTCTAGGTTAATGCCATAAATTTAGTCATGGGAGAATAGACCCGAATTTGCAAACTTGCTACTTATGAAAGCAGTTATGAACGTGTTGTATGAACAGTTATGAAAATGATGTACGGAATTTATTTATTTGAAAGTTCAAAACATAAAACTTCCTCAAATTATTTCTCTTTTCATGTCTACTTCATGTTTCATATATTTGCACCAATATGAATATGAGACGTCAACTTCATCAGTGTCATTAATATAAAAGGGACCTCTTTTATAAAAACCCGTATATATCAAAGTTACGGTCTATTAAAGCATTTTTAAGTGCAAGAGAAAGCTCAAATACTAAAAGGGCAGAAAGCATAATATGCGGCAAAAGCAATAAATATATTTATATCATAACCCCAAAAAGACAGGCGTAGCAAAAACAAACCTTCCAAAAAAGTTGTCCAAAAAATATAAGGGAATTCCAAGCAAAAACCAACAAACAAACACTTTCGACAAAAGTTGTCCAAGAGACAGGGGTTTCATCATCAGAAATCACGCATCTCCAGACACGCGATTTTCTCACCAAAGAACCTTCTTCTACATCCTCTTCATCATAAGACCCACGGGCTTCGACAGTTTTTCTCTTGGAGGAAGAAGCACTCAAAATCCGTTCTTGAGCAAGACTTACAGAAAGCCTGGTTGATTGAACAAATATGGGGCTAATGCCACGAATAACATACCCTAATAAAAAAAGGGAGAATGATGAAAAATTTATGTATAAATAAGTAAAGGAGGAGAGGAACTGCAAAGATAAAGAATACCGTGGGTCTTCACTTTCTAACCAAAATTCTATGAAAGAAATTTTCAAGATCTTTTGTCCATAGGAGCAGCAGTCAATATTTTTTTTGCCCAAGCATGGAAGTCAGGAATTTCTTCGAAGACTTCCATGGTTGCTGAAAAAATAAATATGTGGTTACATGAAGGAATTCAAGGCAACAAAGAAAAAAAACTTACATGCAAAGTTCTATTTTTCTGGGGAAGACATGTTTTTTCACCCACTAACCCACTAGTGGGGGCAGCAACAAAGCGGGCGTACCAACCACGGTCACGGTCATCCTCGGGGCTAACTAAACCCTTTTACTTCTAGCCACGAGGGAAAAAATCCTTTCACGAAACAACTTGGGAGAGAAAAGATAAAGTAAGTGATGGAAATTAAAAGGAGCGGAAACCAAATCCGACAAATAGTAAAGGCATGCCACAGTCCTCCACATGATGGGACCAATCTAGCCAAGGCAAACATTAAATTAGCACAAAACTCGATGATCACTGGATCAATAGGAGGCTTAAACCCTAAGGTGAAAGGGTAGGTATAAACGAAAGAAAAGCCAGCATGGTAAGAGATGATTCTTTGATTGGCACCAGGAATTAAAACTGAGAAATCTGGTTTCCAGTGACATTCTCGTCGAACTAAAGAAATAAGACCAAGAGTGATTAAACTTGGGTAAAGTTCAGCAGGGTTAAGGGAAGCTATAGAAGAAACTTGATTCTTCATGGTTTCACGATCTGACATAAAAAGAAAACTCTTGAGGAACAATATCAGAAACTGTAGGTTCACGCATAGATTCATTCAGGTCCCTATTTTTAGAAGAAGACCTAAGGGTCAAAGTAGCCCAAGGTCTAGAAGAAGATGGCCTAGCAGAACTACTTTGAGAAGTAGAAGCACGAGTTGATAACGAACCAAGGCTGCAAAGTCTACTACATCTACTACTCCTAGTAGGGGCAGTAGAAGGAGCAAGCTCGTCGACGATCACAACTTTGCGAGGGTCTGGTGTTGAAGAAGACATGTTTAATAGAGAAAATACAGAGGAAAGGTACATAAATATGAAGAAGGGTTAAGATGGTGGATACAGAGAAGAAGGAAGAAGTTTTCAAGAAATCAAAAAGATAAAGTATTTATAAGGAGATACAACCGTCGTTAAAATTGGTCATTATAAAGTGTCATAATGGAACCGTCACTTCGTGACTGGCGCAACCGCAGAAATAACCCTAAAAAAGCGTTGAGAAACTGCATAACCAATCATAAGAAGCCATATGGCATGGGCATTAAATGAATGTGACATACGTCGTATCGATTCTGAATGAGGCATAATGATACTCGAGAAACGGCGACAAAGAATTCCCGCGATAAAAACTTACCACTTCTCGAATATACAGTTGAGAATATTCAGAAAGTGGGGGGACTATCTGTATTGGTGAAAAAATACATGACACATGGACTATCAATAAGCTGACGAGGCATGGTATGCGGAACATCGATGTAAGGACAAGTGGCATTCTTAATTAGACGAGTTAAAGAATGCGAAAAAGACATGAGAGAAACACCCACGAGGTTATACTGGGGAAAAAAATTGACCTGACAACTGTAAAAGGAGAAACAGGAACGAAATGAATAAAGGTTGTGAAGAAGGGAAGATACACAAACCTGTCATAAATAAGGAAGGAAAATCAATGCAGTTACAAGGAGTCTTTAATCATAAATATTTCCGTTACGATTGTACATGGTAACAGGCAATCAAGGCAATTAATATCATTAGTGAGCCCAAATTAAGTAAGGGAACCAATAATTGTATGATCCTATATAAGGACTGAAATCTCATTTGTAATGGAAAGAAATAATTATTATTAAAATTTATACAGTTATTCTTTGCTTTACTCCCAAAGTTCTAAGCCGTAATTTTAGGAATGATTATCGGTTCATTTCATATTTTCTTTGTTAATTATTTCCATTCCTTGATCTATTCTTTCAATTTTATTTTGGAAAGTGAAGTAAATCTTGGTTATCAGTAGCCCGATTTTTTCTAGATATTGACTTTGACCGAGAAATCTATTTTTGGGTTAAACAATGTGAGTATTTGAGAAGAAGTTGTTTTGTCCCTCATTGAAAAAAAAATAAAATAAAGGAAGAAGTATTTAAAAGCACTTCTTTATCTTATATGGTTTGAATATTTTGAAGGTGTTTTGGAGAAAAACTAGAATTTAACTATATTATTAATAGTCAAGATTGGGCACTTGGGAAATTGGGCCAATTAAAATAGTCCGAAATTTACTTTTTTAGTCACCTACTAATTTTGTTATTTAATAAAAATATTTAATTAAAACATTTTAACAGTTTACTAATTTTAAAAAGGTGACTATTGGTTTTAAAATGGTGCATGTTGGCAAATGTTGAGTGGTTAATTATAACAGACACCTAAAAGGGTTTATAAATACCCCATTCTTCTCCAAAACGAAAATCATCAGAAAACAACAGTTTTCCATATTCTTCTCTTTCTGCTATCTACAATTCACAAAGTTTGTTCTAGTGAAAATTCGAGTTAATTGCTGATACTCGAATTTCAGAGGCTTTGTAGAATCCTGGAGGAATTCTGTCATAATCCCTATATCAACGAAATTGGGAGGCTTAAATTCCTTTAGGACAGTGACTACATTATCAAGGCCTAATTATTTCGTTTCATATTATGTTATTTTTTCTAACAGTTTCTAATATTCCTTCTCTTGTTTTGTCATACTTCAAGTAATTTTAGGCACCAAGCATCAACAATCATATATCCCTTTACGATATGGCTTGTACTCTGACTCTCTGAAGATATATGTTCTTTCCTCATATTTAATAATTTCAACACAATGCTGAAACCTAGCGTATGTTGCAGATTTATATATGTTCACATGCAGTACAATAGAGCAAAGCATCTTGCCGAAGAAGTACTAATTATCATTAGATAAGCTAACAAGTAGCAATGATGGTAATCATCTCTTATAATTATGCTATAGTACATCATCAAGAAATTTATTTCCCTATCCCCTAAAAGCAATGGGAAGATAAAGCATAGAGTATGAATATACATGTATGATGTATCTTAAATTTGTTTAAATAGCTCTGACATTAAGAGCTTCTAATATGCATTGCTCTCGCAACTTCTAATCATAGTTTAGCTTGTCAGATGATCTACCAAGTGGTAGATTTAGAATTCTTAAGTCATGAGTGCTCAACTATTTTTAATCTAGATATTGCTGCTAAGAATGGGTGCTTAATTAATATATTTATATGACTTGCTAATTTTTCTACCTAAGTAATGGTATTTGACTCCAAAGATAATATATGTGTTTTAGCACCCATAACTCATAATATAGATCGGCCACTGGATCTATCCACGCGTCTTGATCTAAATCATCCCACAACTTTTATTAATAGAATATTAGATGAATCTACGTGATAATCTTTTATTTCTGAATGTAATAAGATACGCCTTTACCTCAGGCGATTTAATTAACGAACTATTTTCCGAGCTCGATCAATTTCAAGAAGTATTTAGTTGAACTCTAACTCGATCAGAAGCACATAACATAAAATGAAAACCATTGAATCCCTAAACTCTACATGTTTCCTCGACAAGTTTACTCCATACTCAAGTTTGGTTTTCTAACTCTAACAACTAACAGTCTTCTTCAATCACTCATTCAGGAATCTTCCAAATTAATACAATAAGGATCGCTTGGTTCACCGTTTGGTAATGTAAGAATTATAATGTAGGAATAATTATGCAATGAATATTGATAGTGTATGCATGCTTTGTTATACTGAAGAATAATACAAGATTTATTATGCAGTGATTGCCTACTTTAATTAAGGATATTTTCCTCCTCTGGATACCCTTATTCTATGTTTGTTCCCACCGAAGGTGGAATCAGGAACTCACATAGAGTGTTCAGTATTCCAACAGCGAGTCTCTTGAGTTTATAAATTGGTTCAGTTTTATCCATAAAAGTTTGATATTGATTTATAACATTTAGCAACTTAAAAAGAAAAGAAAAAAATAATAGTGATTCTGCTAAGCAACACAGAATAAATGACCAAAATTTTCCTTTAGTATCTTATTCTTCAAAATTCTCTCTTGATTCTTCTTGTGATTTCTAACGATATTTTAATATATGAAGGAGTGATCCTATTTATAGTCATGAGAAGATGAGAAGTTATATAGAAGATTTCTATTTTTAAAACAAAGAAGTCATATCGAAAATAACTCACTTTCTTTGATTTGATCGATTCACTTGAGTCATCAAAATAATTACATTGATCTTTTGATAAAAACGCTTTTAATCGACTATAATATATCACGGCATATTTGGTATATTTTATTAATATTTTCAGTTGACCTTTGAATCCTGTATATTTTGGATGTAACATTTGCTTCTTTGTTTGACTTGGTGTGCTAATTCATTTGAAAGATGATGCATAATTTATATCATTCTATAATATTCATTTGGACTATAATTTTTTGAATTTTGTATACGAATCAAATTTGTTATGGTAAATAAAGTAAAATTTAAAGGCATACAATTGAGAAAACGACAAAAATGGACTCTTCTATTTGTGGTAACTTTAAAATAATTCATTAAATATATCTCATACTAACAATTTTGATCCTTTAAGCTTGACAATAAGAAACTCGGAATGAATAAGAAAAAATTAACAAAAATTACTGAGAAAGTCCCGTCAAATTTCACAAACTACAACGCTAGAAACCGGATATACACATCAAAAAACTGCATCAACCACTAAAAATTAGACTAAAAAAGTAGAAATTGCAAAATTTACACTTCCTATTGTAATTTCTCATTAAAACTATTTTTTCACAGTCCCATTAAATATACTAACAATCAAAGTGTGTTAAATATTTGATAAACACCAAAAGTATTTATTTTTGACAAATTTAAAAGACCAAAACTACTTAAACATATATTATAGGGATTATTTTAAACCTACTCCAAACTTTAAAGACCGTTTTTAACTTTTGAGAAAGAACCGGGTTGAAGTTGCGTCAGTAGAGAAGGTGGGCCTATCCATTTTTGTAGTCCGAACTCCATAGAACATACCATTTCCTCTCATGTTTCAAGCACATGCTTAACTACAGGTCCCTCAATCTACAGAGGACCGAAATTCCTAACTAGAATCAGCGATTCACTTCTGCTAGTGTTCACAAACGCGCAACTATCAGTTTTTTTCCCCATTCAAGCTCCCGACATCGGTAATTAAACTTCAAAATTCAGCTTAGCCTTGTTAAAATTTCAATGTTATGCACACCCATGTACAATTTACGGACAAAATCTCATTGTTTGAATGATCCAATTATGCAAAGTGATTGATAAACCCTAGGTACGTTACTCTTCAAAATTTTGATTTTTTAACTTGTTTAAGTTTTTGTTTTTTTTATTTTCCAGGTGATTGAGCTAGCTATGGAGATGGAATTGTTCACGGAGGCAATGCTGGAAGAAGAAAGCTGTTCTTTTGAGGAAAATAATGACGTAAGTTATGTCGTCACTCTCTGTTAATTGGTATTGCTATGTAACCCGTGGGTTTAAATAGAAAAACTAAACAATGAATTATAATGTGCCTAATCATTTGATGTACATTTTTCTTTTCGAAAATGGACTATGGTCCCAGATGCATTATTTTCAGTTCATTTATTGAACCGAAGATCCTTATATTGAAGCATTTATGGATTTCATTGCAGGATTATTCGAGTTTGGACGGTGAAAGATGTGGGATATGTATGGATGTTGTCATTGACAGAGGAGTTTTAGACTGCTGTCAGCACTGGTATTTACATCACTCTACGTGACATTAGAATAGAGAAGGAAGCGACTGTAGTTTGACATAAATGGATTGTTCAGTGCATTTGTATTTGAGATTCCATTGGCTTCTCCCTTTTGTCATGTTATGCATTGTTCTCTTTCCTCTTTCCCTTAAGCGAAGTCAGTTGACTTACTCTTCTCTTCATGCAATCTATTTACGCAACCCTTTCCCTTCACGACAAGCCTAAGCTTACTATTTTTATGATCGCATCTTTTCATATGTGCCTGTAATAGTATGTGGATTTCAGAAGTTTCAGTGCCTGGCGGCATGCATGAAAAAGTTTTTCTTGGTTGTTAGTTATGGTTTGTTCTCTTTAAGTAGATGTTTTGCAGAATAGTTCAGTTATGACGTTTCAATGTTTGTCTAAATTATTTATGACTTGTCAGCATGTTTTCACTCTGGTAATCAGCTGTATTCTTGATCGGCCTTGTTGTTTCTGATACTTAGTTTTGTTGGTGATACCACATCACCCGAAATTATGCGAATTTCCAGTTCCATGACTTTTGTCTTCCTGTTCTGTTACTGCTTATGATGAGTTGTGTGATATTGTGAGACCAATTACCGTACCATAGGAAGTAAGGTTTTAGTTAAACGTTTGTGAATGTGGACATTACTCAGATTAACATGTCAAATGTTGACTTTTTTTATCCAACCTCTAACTGCTTGTACAAATACAAATTATGTCCTAAGCTCTTCATTTAAATTTCAGGTTTTGTTTTACATGCATTGACAACTGGGCTACCATCACAAACTTATGCCCACTTTGCCAGAGTGAATTTCAATTGATCACTTGTGTGCCTGTGAGTAACTGAAATTATCGTTGTTGCTTCACATTGTTTTTATCCTATTTTTCAATTCATTAATGAGTTCAACAGTGTCTTAGTTACATACTATCAATTAATGGCTTGATCTTTGTTTGCCGATGGTTCTGAGGTTCTTTTTCCCATCTTAAGTCAGCTCTGAAAGCTTTCATTAATGCTTACTAATTTTCATGAAGGTTTTTGACACCATTGGGGGCAGCCAGACTGATGAGGATTTATATATCAGGTATAGTTTTAGTTTTTGGTACTCTTTCAAATTTATACTACCCTTCCACCCTTCCAGGTAGGGGTAAGGCTGCGTACATCCTACCCTCCCCAGACCCCACTTGTGGGATTACACTGAGTTGTTGTTGTTGTTTCAAATTTATAACAATCCACTACATCTTTTTCGGCGATGGTCGTTATGCATTGCTATAAAAGAAAGATTCAGTTAGATTCATTTTCTTGTTAATTTGATTGGAGGAAAGAAGAGAGGAACCTTATAATTGGCAAAAGCACTATCTGCAACTCTACACTTGATGCAAGAAGCAACACGCAATGGGGAGTTGATCGTGAATGTGTGGTCTTGAAATTGTTCGAGTTATAAGATTGAACAATATGTAATATGGATATGTTAGCCAAAAATAAGGAATATGCGAAGAACTTAAATAAAGCCACAAAACGAGAGAACTTGAGAAAGCCTCAGTTTAGCTGGCTCAAAGAAAATCACTTGGCAATGACAAGTGAAAATCTAATTTCTTTTTGCAAATCCTTAAAACCTCTACATATGTATTTCTCCACAAATGTGAGAACTCGAAAGTGTCAGTCGTGCTGGTTCAAAGGAAATCATTTGGCAGCCACCAGTGAAAATTTTGCATCTATTTGCAAATCCTGAAGACCCCTACCTGTATATTTCTCCACGAATGCGAGAAAATGAGAAAGCCTCAGTCGTGCTGGTTCAAAGGAAAGCAGTTGGCATTCAGAAGTGAAAATTTAATACCTTTTTGCAAATCCTTAAGACCCCTATGGCCCTACCTATAGATTTCTACTCTACCTCAAGGGATTGTGAGATAAGATCTTCACAATTCCTTCTTCCTTCTCGAAATGGATGCTAAATAATTTCTACAATTTGTATTAGGAACTTTTCTTGTGCTTCATGATTCTACACGGCTGACCTAGTGACTATTGACTATCTGGAATACTCAAAGAGTTCTACTTATAAGCTCTTTCTACGCCCATGTTTTGGTCATTGGTACAGGCATATGATGGTGTTTTACAACCACTTCCATAAGTAGCTGCATAGTTGCAGCTCATAGAATGCTGCAAATGTGTACGTTTAGATAACTCCTTCACTATTATCAGAAATCTCAACTTTCTTTTTGGAGCTGATGCTGGATTTTCTAGATTCGCGCACTTGCTATTTGAAGTGCTCTTGCCGCCTTCTGTATCATTATTGCTCTTCCTTATTTTGAAAACTTTGGACCTTGAGGTTTAAGGTTGTTGAGTATGGAAATGGTGAACGCTTCTAGCCATAGTCGAGTTTTAAAACTTAACATCCTAAAATTTCTTCAGAGATACATTAACCAAAAAAAATATTTTCTTCTCAGGTACTTAAGTATAGATCTTCAATCTTATATCATGCATATCTTTCGAGAATATTTAATTTAATAATGTTCATTCTCTAGCAGTGGCTTGATTAGTTGCAAGCATTTACTATCGAGTATAACTTTCTGATCTTTGCAGAGATGATGATTGGTCCATTGAGGGGAAGACTAATACTCTTTCATTCCCATCATACTATATCGACGAGAATGTGAGTTACCATGTTCAATTGACTACGAATAATTGTTTTCCACCCTTGCTACTAGAACCTCAAATCTCTGTGGGAGCCATACCCATGGAAACCGATAGAGAATAAATACACTGCGAAATCTCATGACTTTCATTTGATCAGCTTAGAGTTGTCGAGATTCCTCCTTGGTTCTGTTTTTTCTCTTTTCCTAAATCCTAGTTTTCTCTCTTGGGTGCTGGTTGTATGCAAATCATGTAAAGCTGTGTTACTTTTTCACTTTTTTGAGATGCAACATAGTATGTGATCTCATTTCGTCTTTCCATGTTCCAGTGCACCAAATTGAAATTCTAATTGGTGAATGTGTGGTTTCATGCTTCGAAAAGCTGATATTGTATTTCTTGTGACCTTCACTGCCGTCATATCAGTAAGATACTCTTGTATATTAATGAAAGAGAATTTTGCAAGAAGTGGTTGTCTCTTCTTGGAATCTTTGAAATCTTACGGATTTTTTTGGGGGTTTCCATGACTCTATTTTTGTCATATTGTGTTATAATTTTGTAAGTCAACTTTTTATCTGTAATTACTACGCTTTGTCTTTTCTAGGCAGTTGTCTGCTTGGATGGAGATGGCTGCAAAGTTCGGGCCGGATCAGTTACAAATGAAGGAGATCTGAATCTTGATACGTCAATTGCTTGTGATTCGTGTGATATATGGTATGATAATATATCTATTTTCTTAATCTAATAGTATGTTTTGCTAAAATAATTACCAACTGCTAAGTTGAATAGTTCTATGTTCTGGATTATGTGAATGTTAATTTACAGCATGTATATAGTGTAGTATTGTCCCACATTGGTAGAGGAGTAGTATGTCCTTGTATAGTATAGTTATAAATAAGGACCTCTTGTGTAGTATTATTCATTCATTCAATATATCAATAACATATTTTCTCCCGTGCCTTCTCACATGGTATCAGAGCAATTGTGAGAGACTTATCGCTGTGCATAAATTCCAGCGATTCCGGGAAAGAGAAATCAGTATTTTTTTAAGGTTGGAAAAGAGAAATCAGTATTTTTTAAGGTTGTTTTCTATCTGCTTCATTTCTGTCAGTGTTGTGCAAAATCCAACACTACCACAAGAGTCGTTACTGTCCGGCGACCAAACCCCAGTGAACAACTCCGGCAGAAGCAGCCTCACGCGCCTCCACGTGCCACCAGAAGCTCAGCGCGTGAGCTCACGCGCCGGCGCGTACGACCACTTCCGGCCATTTTTTGAAAATCTTCCTTCAGAACAGTTGGGTCGCCTGGTAATTCCGATCCTACCCCTACTGTTTTCATTTCATTCCGACAACTTTGAGTTTTTTCCGGTAGCTACAGTACTATTCCGACAGCTACAGTAGATTCCGGCAGCTACAGTATTTCAGTATTCTGTTTCTGTGTTTCCGTACACTGTTTCAGTGGATTACAGTTGATTCTTTCTCCTATTTGGTAATAATTTGCAACAATGTCTTTGGGATTTGATGCTTTTGGGTCTAGAAACATGAGTTCTGGAAACTCTAGTGCTATTATTACCTCGGAACCTTTAATGGGAGGTTCAAACCTACTTAGCTTGGGCTTCATCTGTCGAGTTATGGTGTAGAGGTCAAGGTGTTCAAGATCATCTAATCAAACAGTCTAGCGATGGAGATGAAAAGGCAATAGCACTTTGGGCAAAAATCGATGCTCAGTTATGTAGCATCTTGTGGCGATCTATTGATTCCAAGTTGATGCCCTTGTTTCGTCCATTCCAGACATGTTATTTGGTTTGGGCAAAGGCACGCACCTTATACACTAATGACATATCTCGCTTCTATGATGTGATATCACGGATGACAAACTTAAAGAAGCAGGAATTGGATATGTCTACTTACTTGGGTCAAGTACAGGCAGTCATGGAGGAATTTGAGAAGTTGATGCCAGTTTCGGCTAGTGTGGAAAAACAACAAGAGCAGCGACAGAAGATGTTTCTCGTTCTTACCCTCGCTGGACTTCCTAATGATCTTGATTCAGTACGCGACCAGATTTTGGCTAGTCCGTCTGTCCCGACAGTTGATGAATTATTCTCTCGATTACTCCGCCTTGCTGCAGCACCAAGTCCACCAGTGAGCTCATCACAGATACTTGATTCCTCTGTTCTTGCATCCCAGACAATGGATGTTCGGGCATCTCAAACTATGGAGCATAGACGAGGAGGAGGTCGTTTTGGAAGATCTAGACCCAAGTGTTCTTATTGTCACAAACTTGGACACACTCGTGAAATGTGTTATTCCTTACATGGTCGTCCACCCAAAAATGCTTACATTGCTCAGACCGAGACTCCAGGTAACCAAGGATTTTCTTTATCTAAAGAAGAATATAATGAGCTCCTTCAGTATCGAGCAAGTAAGCAGACATCTCCACAAGTAGCCTCAGTTGCTCAGACTGATACTTCTGTTTCTGGTAATTCTTTTGCTTGTGTTTCCCAGTCTAGCACTCTTGGCCCATGGGTCATGGACTCCGGCGCTTCTGATCACATCTCTGGTAATATATCACTTTTGTCAAATATTGTATATTCACAGTCTCTTCCCACTGTTACTTTAGCCAATGAATGTCAAACTAAGGCAAAAGGAGTTGGACAAGCTAATCCCTTGTCTTCTATCACCCTAGATTCCGTTCTTTATGTCCCTGGCTGTCCTTTTAGTCTTGCATCTGTTAGTCGTTTGACTCGTGCCCTCCATTGTGGTATATACTTTATTGACGATTCTTTTATTATGCAGGACCGCAGTACGGGACAGACAATTGGTACAGGACGTGAATCAGAAGGCCTTTACTACCTTAACTCACTCAGTCCTTCCACAACATGTCTAGTTACAGATCCTCCAGATCTAATCCACAGACGTTTAGGACATCCGAGTTTATCCAAACTTCAGAAGATGGTGCCTAGTTTATCTAGTTTGTCTACATTAGATTGTGAGTCGTGTCAACTTGGGAAACATACCCGAGCCTCCTTTTCGCGTAGTGTTGAGAGTCATGCAGAGTCTGTCTTCTCCTTAGTTCATTCTGATATATGGGGTCCTAGTAGAGTCAGTTCATCCTTGGGATTTCGTTACTTTGTCAGTTTCATTGATGATTATTCAAGATGTACTTGGCTTTTCTTAATGAAAGATCGTTCTGAGTTATTTTCTATATTCCAGAGTTTCTGTGCTGAAATCAAAAACCAATTTGGTGTTTCTATTCGCATTTTTCGCAGTGATAATGCCTTAGAATATTTATCTTCTCAATTTCAGCAATTTATGACTTCTCAGGGAATTATTCATCAGACATCCTTGTCCTTATACCCCTCAGCAAAATGGGGTTGCTGAGAGAAAGAATAGGCACCTTATTGAGACTGCTCGCACACTTCTAATTGAATCTCGTGTTCCGTTGCGTTTTTGGGGCGATGCAGTTCTCACAGCTTGTTATTTGATTAATCGGATGCCTTCATCTCCCATCAAGAATCAGATTCCGCATTCAGTATTGTTTCCCCAGTCACCCTTATACTCTCTTCCACTTCGTGTTTTTGGGAGCACGTGTTTTGTTCATAACTTAGCCCCTGGGAAAGATAAGTTAGCTCCTCGTGCTCTCAAGCTTGGTTATTCTCGTGTTCAGAAGGGATATCGTTGTTATTCTCCAGATCTTCGTAGGTACCTTATGTCAGCTGACGTCACATTTTTTGAATCTAAACCTTTCTTTACCTCTGCTGACCACCATGATATATCTGAAGTCTTATCTATACCGACCTTTGAGGAGTTTACTATAGCTTTTCCTCCACCTTCGACCACAGAGTTTTCATCCATACCAACCGTTGAGGAGTCTAGTGTTGTTCCCCCTAGTTCCCCGGCCACAGGAACACCACTCTTGACTTATCATCGTCGTTTGCGTCCTCCATCAGGCCCAACTGGTTCTCGTCCTGCACCTGACCCTGCTCCTGCTGCGGACCCTGCTCCTAGTACACCGATTGCACTTCGGAAAGGTATAAGGACCACACTTAACCCTAATCCTCATTATGTCGGTTTGAGCTATCATCGTCTGTCATCTCCCCATTATGCTTTTATATCTTCTTTGTCCTCAGTTTTCATACCTAAGTCTACAGGTGAAGCGTTGTCTCATCCAGGATGGCGCCAGGCTATGAGTGACGAGATGTCTGCTTTACATACAAGTGGTACTTGGGAGCTTGTTCCTCTTCCCTCAGGTAAATCTACTGTTGGTTGTCGTTGGGTTTATGCAGTCAAAGTTGGTCCCGATGGACAGATTGATCGACTTAAGGCCCGTCTTGTTGCCAAAGGATATACTCAGATATTTGGGCTCGATTACAGTGATACCTTCTCTCCCGTGGCTAAAGTGGCTTCAGTCCGCCTTTTTCTATCCATGGCTGCGGTTCGTCATTGGCCCCTCTATCAGCTGGACATTAAAAATGCCTTTCTTCACGGTGATCTTGAGGATGAGGTTTATATGGAGCAACCACCTGGTTTTGTTGCTCAGGGGGAGTCTCGTGGCCTTGTATGTCGCTTGCGTCGGTCACTTTATGGTCTAAAGCAGTCTCCTCGAGCCTGGTTTGGTAAGTTCAGCACGGTTATCCAGGAGTTTGGCATGATTCGTAGTGAAGCTGATCACTCTGTGTTTTATCGGCACTCTGCTTCAAGTCTCTGTATTTATCTGGTAGTCTATGTTGATGATATTGTTATTACTGGCAATGATCAGGATGGTATTACCAACCTGAAACAGCATCTCTTCCAGCACTTCCAAACTAAGGATCTAGGCAGATTGAAGTACTTTCTGGGTATTGAGGTTGCCCAGTCTAGCTCAGGTATTGTTATTTCTCAAAGAAAATATGCTTTAGACATTCTTGAGGAGACGGGGATGATAGGTTGCAGACCTGTTGACACTCCGATGGATCCGAATTCTAAACTTATGCCAGGACAGGGGGAGCCGCTTAGCGATCCTGCAAGCTATAGGCGGCTGGTTGGAAAATTAAATTATCTCACAGTGACTAGACCCGACATTTCCTATCCTGTGAGTGTGGTAAGTCAGTTTATGAATTTTCCCTGTGATAGTCATTGGGATGCAGTTGTCCGCATTATTCGATATATAAAATCGGCTCCAGGCAAAGGGTTACTCTTTGAGGATCGAGGTCATGAGCAGATCATTGGATACTCAGATGCTGATTGGGCAGGATCACCTTCTGATAGACGTTCTACGTCTGGATATTGTGTTTTAGTAGGAGGAAATTTGGTGTCCTGGAAGAGCAAGAAACAGAATGTAGTTGCTCGGTCTAGTGCAGAAGCAGAATATCGAGCAATGGCTATGGCAACATGTGAGCTAGTCTGGACCAAACAATTGCTCAAGGAGTTGAAATTTGGTGAAATCAGTCGGATGGAACTTGTGTGCGATAATCAAGCTGCCCTTCATATTGCATCAAATCCGGTGTTCCATGAGAGAACTAAACACATTGAGATTGATTGTCACTTCGTCAGAGAAAAGATACTTTCAGGAGAGATTGCTACAAAGTTTGTGAGGTCAAATGATCAACTTGCAGATATCTTCACCAAGTCTCTCACTGGTCCTCGTATTAGTTATATATGTAACAAGCTCGGTACATATGATTTGTATGCACCGGCTTGAGGGGGAGTGTTAATTTACAGCATGTATATAGTGTAGTATTGTCCCACATTGGTAGAGGAGTAGTATGTCCTTGTATAGTATAGCTATAAATAAGGACCTCTTGTGTAGTATTATTCATTCATTCAATATATCAATAACATATTTTCTCCCGTGCCTTCTCACAGTGAAGATGTCAAGATGAATACAACCCTATGTTATTTTGTCGTCCTTCCCTGTCTTGCTTATTGCCTGTTTAGAGCATGTTAGAATTTGTGTATACAAAGCACTGATGGAACAGAATAATGTGATTATTCAGAGGGTTTATATAAAATTGTTAGCATTGTTCTTATGGAACTAAGATTCAGTAAGGAGAGTGATCTACGGATGGATGCTATAAGCTTTTGCAACTTGGAATTTGATGAGAGCTTGAGAAGCACTCCATGGGCCTCGTAAGGGCACACTCTTTATTGTGAACTTCTTGAAATATTTTGCATATTCTACAAAAAGTTACTTCGTCCATCTCAAAATTTGTCCTACTTTGACTTGCACATAGATACCTAAACGAATATTCTTGTTGCCTTTGCTAGACTAATCCATATTGGTTGATGGAATGGATGTCTCCTCATATCATATTGAATTGGACAATCCTAATCTTTTGGCCTAGTTTTTGAAGCTGAGTTAAATCCAATATCCATTTCTGTTAGCATTGTATCAGAGATAGACCCGTCTATGTTCTTTGTTCACCCAAAGCGAACAATACCTTGACAGTTGGGCCTGGGTCATGACAGGTGGTATCGGAGCTGGTACCTCCCTAGTACAGTGGTGGGGCGAATCTCAGCGAGGATGCTGAGTCCCTAAGGGGGGTTAGGGCAACCACCTAGGGACCGCTGGCGGTTGAACTCGAAAGGGGGTACTTTATGCTGTGAAACTTGCCTTACGCAAATCACACATTCGAATGAGGGGGAAAATTTAGGGGTCATGTAAGCGCGAGTTCAGGATTTAATTGCTGAGACGTCTTTTGGATTAAACCCAAAGTTACAAAACCGTGAGGCCCAAAAGCTTTTAGGTGGCCTAGAGGGGTCAGGACAAAGCGGATAATACCTTGACAATTGGGGCTGGACCATGACACTCGCCTGCCCAACCAATTATTTCCTTTTCTTTTTTAATATGTTTGCTATCATGTCTCTTTTGCATGATGGAGGCACCACTCTCACCTCCACTAATAACGCGACAGAATCGTCTTTTTTCTATGATCACTGTGTTAGCACTCTTTAGCTGATCATTCTTGGAACGCTGCCTCTTCTGCCCAGTATTCTGGAAACTTTAACAAACAAAATGTTTTTTCAAGATTCTTTTCGTTTCTTTTTTCTTAATGGTATCAAAGTTGGGTATTTAGACCCTCCTTTGAAGATTGGATTTGAGGTCATTACTATGAAAAAGTTCTTATTCTACTTTTGTTCTTTTTGGTATCAAAAATTTGGGTAGTCCACTGAATTTTCGGTCACTCTTCCAAAATAGTCTAGTTCTCATTTGTTTCTCTATGGTATCAAAGTTTGGGAATTAAATCCCTTTGATCACTGTATTTCTGGTCACTGTTTTAATAAGTCATCATCTCTTTCTTTCTTTCTGATATTCGAGTTGTGTATTTAGTCCCTCCTCAGAATTGTGTATTTAGTCCCTTCTCTAATCATTGTGTATCCGTCATTGTTCGGAAAAAAGACTTCTTCGCTTCTCTTTCTTTATGGTCATAGAGATATGGTACTAGTGCCTCCTTTGAATGTGGAATTTCCCGTCAATGTTTCAAAATATGTCTCCTCCTCCTCCTCCTTATGAATTCATGGTTGTGCCATTGCCTAGTTGTTTTTTCTCACAGCAGTAATGATGAGATAAAAGCTGATCTGACATACTCAATTTGACTTTCCAGTTTTAATCTGCAAAACCAAGTTACTTCATTACCTTATTTTTTTGGTTTCCACTCGGTGTCCGGTACCCGCATTGGGGACTCGATTAATCCAGATTCGCACATAAGGCCCATAAAGAGGAAGTGCTCCCTACAAGAATTTTTTTCATTCTCAAGGCTCGAACCCGATACTTCTAGTTAAGGGTGAAGAGATCCTATCCATCCCACTACAACCCTTGGTGGTTTACTTCAATACCCTTGAATTTGAGGGAGCGTTTTGAAAGTTCAGAGAAAGTTATGTATCTTTTTAGTTAACTTCTGCATATATAGATTTATAAAATTCACGTAAGAGAATACTAAAGAATATTTCAAGACATTATAGAATATTTTGTATTCAGTGGCAGAATATTTACTGACCAAGTTAGAGTGAGAATACCTATTTACCATCAATGTTGTGAAAGGCTCTCTTGAGGCGTGCTTAAACCGTGAAGCTCAATGCGAAATAGGTTCTATGCTTTGCCTTGCTTAATCAGTGCTTCAGTGCAGGCACTAAGGCTTGCATATCATTGCTCATGTGTCTATCTTAAAGAGGACTATACTAAACAATAAACATTTTACCTAATTATAAATTTTAATTATAAATTTTGTTGTCTTTTGTTGTTTTTTGGTTTATAGTTATTATTTTGAACTACACACACACACACACACACACACACACATATATATATATATAAAGCTCGTGCTTTATTTGTATTTTGCGCTTAAAGCCCCAATTGACTTTAGCGCTTTTTTCCCCGCTTTTAGTCTTTGATAACCCCACTTGGGTTGTTGTTATTGTTGTCGTCGTCGTCGTTGATAACAACACTGTACCATATGGTAAAGAACCTAGGGTTTCTATATAAGGAGTCATTCTTGTGCATTGTTACTAAGCCAATCAAGAAATCTTCTCTCTTTTCACATTAAAATGCGACGTCATGTGCATTTATATGATAGTCTAGACATATTTTAACATTCTCCATTCATTTTTATAAATATTAAAATAGTTGATAAGTTGAGTTACAACTTACAACCGTTAGGTACATGAGGTATCTTATCAGTAGGTCTGATAGCTCAATCAACTAGCATTTTCCTTGATATTTAATGCAAAATGCGAGTTTCTTACCTGATTATGATACACAGTTTCTAAAAGCCTGCTTATGTATCTTCTAAATGATATAATCTCTTTCTTCGGCAGTGGGTTTCTCTGTTACATTTTCTCCTAATGTACTGCTAGCGGTCAATGTTGTGTTTACACTACTCTTCCATTTTCATAGTGTCGGGCCTTATTTACTGGTTATTATTTCCGCTTTCCATCTATTTACTAGTTCTTGTGATGTTGTTATTACTTCTATGGTTTTTTCTATGGTTTTTTGTTGATAGTACTGATATATTGTCTCTTTTCGTTCTCTTGAGCCGAGGGTCTATCGGAAACAGCCTCTCTACCCCTCGGGGTAGAAGTAAGGTCTGCGTACACACTACCCTCCCCAGACCCTACTTGTGAAATTTTACTGGGTTGTTGTTGTTGTTGTTGTTGTTGTATTTTCTCCTAATGTAAACTTTCTTAAACTGAGAACGTGTTTCATATCGCCGAAGTTCTTAATTTCCCTATTTTTCTCTAGGGTTTCTCCTTTGATTGATTCTTTGCATATATTTGTGTAGGTATCATGCCTTTTGTGTTGGATTTGACACTGAGGACACTTCTGAAAGTTCATGGCTATGCCCAAGGTAAGCATGGATATTTAGTTCCACATTTCCTTTTTTTATGTATTTAGCAGCTGGACATGTGTATGTTTTTTGCTTGATAACCATGGTGTCCGAGCTAGCTTGCATGTACCTCTATTAACCACGGCACACCTGAACATGTTCATATTTCTGTTAGCTGTTTTTTTTTGTGCGTGTGTGACTTGTGTGTTATTGAGACTATGCAAAGATTACTCATGATTTGTACTTAGCTACTGCAATTATGTCTAGAATATTTGGAATTTATAATCTTTCCTAGAATCATAATTTGTAGTTTATCTAAACCCTAATCTTTGTAATTTACTAAGAATCTCCAACCATGTTTGAGGGAATAACCAAGTTTTACAATCTTTCGATCTACTCTATTTAATTATCATGCTATCAGATTTAGGGAACCAACCCGACTTTTTGAAAATCAACAGTGTAGTTGAAAAGGCTCTTCAGTAGTCTTCTAGGCTAACCACATTCATGGAAGAAGCGTTGAGCATCTGCGACCTTTGTCTAGAGTTCCATACTCTTAGCCGCTATCTTCACATACTGATCAACTTTGGTTGATGCGTGAGAAATTTTCCATATCATATTGGACGACTCCTTTGAAGCCGGAAACTCATTTTCATCTGTAACCACCTTCTGATTTTTACTCTACATGGATAAAGTCTTCTTGAATCTAACTAATCTAAATTGGACTTATGAAAGTTGGCATTCCGGCTTTCCCTCATCTGGCTTTGCATCAGCACACTCACTTGAGGTCGGTGACCCCTTCTGACTACAGTCCATTGTGTTTGCCGCTCTTGGGCCCTCCTTTTCGGTGATTTTTGCTTTGATTCTTGTCTTCGTTCTTCATTTTGTTGAGAAGTAAAAAAGCAAAAAAGTTTCGTCTAAAAGGGGATGCACGAGGACTCCCCAGGGAGTTTCTTTCTTCATTGACACTCTATCTCACCAATATGTTAGAGAAAGGTGATTCTGGAAGACGAGTTATCTTTGCATTAACAATATACCATAGGATGCTTCTTCAGTTTGATATTAAGAATGTATTTTTGCATGGTGAACTAGTCAAGCAGGTGATATAGAGTAACCATTAGGGTTTGTTGCTCAAGGAGAGTCAAGCTTGATATGACTATGACGGTCATTATATGGTCTAAACAAACCCATGGAGCATCATTTAGATGTTCAATTCCGTGGTCCAACTGTTTGGATGGCTCGAAGTAAAGCTGATCACTCAGTGTTCTTTCATCACGATACCCGACAGTCTATGTGATGAAGTTATCATGATGGCAATGATCATAATGTTACAACTGTTCAGAAACTTTTAAACCAAGTTGCAAAATTAAAATACTTTCTAGGCATTGAAGTAGCATCGTCCAAGACAGGTGATGAACAACAAGAAAAGCATTGTTCAAGACGGACATTGCTATCTTGGAAAGAAACTCACTATGGACATCTTCGAGGAAACATGCATGTTGTATTGCTAACAATGGATACTCTTGTGGATCCAACTGTCATGTTGTTGCTATGGATCCAACTGTCATGTCGTTGCTGGACAGGGGTGCCACTGGAGGACCGTGGCAAGTACCAGAGACTAGTGATAAGCTAAATTATCTCAAGGACACACTATCAAATAATTCATTGGCTCATTGCAATGGGTGTGGTTAGTTAGTCTCTCCATGCTTAATATAGTGGTTATTGGATGTATTAATCTGCATTCTCAAGTACATCAAAGGAGCTTTAGCATAATGTTTGTTATATGAAAACATGGGTCTTTCTGGGTACTATGATGTAGATTGAGCAAGTTCTCCTTCAGATGGACAATTTACTTTGAAGGAAATATACTCTCTCGGGAGTGAAAAGCATCAATTATGGAAGTAGAACAGCGAGCTACGCCCCTTGTAGCTTGTGAATTTATCTAGTTGAAACAATTTCATCAAGAGTTGATGTGTAATGTAGTTAAACAGATGAAGCTGATATGTAATCAGATCATCTCAATATGAAAGAACATAAAGGTGAATTTTCATTATACTAGATAGAAAACTAAAGTTGGATGTATTGTCATCGGTTTCGCCAATTCAATTTACCAACTTGTAGATGCTTGTATTAAACCTTACAGGTCCGCAGATTGAATATATTGTAGCAAGTTTAGACATATAACATGTAGGATCCAGCTTGAGGGGGATTATTAAGATTATGCAAAGACAATACTTGATTATTTATTAATTTAGGTGCTGTAATCATGCCTAGAATATTCAGGATTAGTTAGGATCTGTTGTCTTTCTTAGAATTTAAATATAGAATTTGTAGTTAGCCTAAATTGCCACCTATAAAAATATTTCCTTCTAATGCCTTCTATATAGATTTTTCTTTGGATGGTGGAGGTTGATATTTTCAACTTGAGCACCTGCAGTGGTTTTAAACATGATTCTTATCATTATCTCCCTATGCAGATGTGTCGACAAGATACCCGAAAGTTCAGTATCTAACAAGAAGTTTGGTCCAGAAAATGCCAGCAATAACTGTTTGATTGAGGCTTCTTTTTCAGGGGAAGTGTCTGTATCTGTTGCTGATGCTGGTGAGACGGCTGTTGTCGTCTCGATTGTTGAGAGGAACAAACAGGGTGAAGTACCAGACAGAAACCTTTCAAACCTAGATCCTAAAGAGGCTATAAATACTGGCATTTTGATCCCTGATTCTGTTCCTGATACTCCCAATATTGAACTGTCCTTGTCACAAAATGAATGTCCAGATACAGCACAGCTTTCTGCCACCCCTGTGGATGTGAAGCCTGATGCATCAACACAGTTATTTAGTGACGAACTGATTCAACCAAATCTTGATCTTCATCTTGGATTGTCAGTGAACTCATTTTCAGCATGTAATGGTATGCTTACAATGTTTTGGGAATTTCTTTTGTTCCTTTTAATTGGGAGATCTATCTTAAGATGGGGCAGATAAAACAGCTCAGTTATTAATGTTCTATGCATCTCCAGTAGAGACAACAGATACGAAAGTAGCTGGAGATCAAGTACTTCAAACTGCCCGACAGAAGAATGCGTCGGGATGCCCTCGTCCTGGTATGACAGTAGCAACACCTTTTCCAAATATTTTGTTCTTGAGGACTGTTGCTTTCTGAAAAACTTTAGTTCATCATAAATTTTATTGAGATGTACATATGTGCTTGCATATTTTTCTTCTCTGAAGTGTTTGTTGTTGATGTGTCAGGTGAAAAAGTGATGCCTGACAAGAATGAAGACAAAGTTGTGGCTTCCGGTGCAAAAAGAAAGCGCAGGGAAAACAGGTATTATGCAATCAAACCTCTTCATTTGATTTATATAGGATTATTTTTCTGATTTTCTTAAGGTTTGAATCCTGATGCTAGCATCCAGTCTGACAAAGTTGTAACTATATCTTTGTGATGATCTTTTCTTTACATGGGTTCTTTAAGTGGCTTGAGCTCATGTTACCAGTGACTAATTGGCAAAACATGTGGCCACTAGTTGTGCGTCATCTGCGTGACTCCCCTGGACTTGACCCTGACATACATATTAGTAATTGAGATGTTTCATGTGACTCAACAACTTTTTATCCTTTTTTTTAACTATGCAAGACATAGCAACTAAAGATAGACATCGAATTGTAATGCGTCCCCATATTTATTGTGATTGGGTATGTTTTAAACATCTAGACATTTCCCGACATTACATGCAGTCTTCTAGTTGCATATTGATTTTCTTATGCTTCGTACTAGTTGGACTTGTTCTCTTTCTAAGTGATAAAGGCATGTCAAGCCTATTACT
This sequence comes from Nicotiana tomentosiformis, assembly GCF_000390325.3. Lineage (NCBI taxonomy): Eukaryota > Viridiplantae > Streptophyta > Magnoliopsida > Solanales > Solanaceae > Nicotiana > Nicotiana tomentosiformis. Next base: position 114,814,384 of record NC_090823.1, on the reverse strand, counting down.
ACAACAACAACATACCCAGTATTATCCCACATCGTGGGGTCGGGGTAGTGTATACGCAGACCTTACCCCTACCTTTGTGAAGGTAGTGAAGCTGTTTCCAATAGACCCTCGGCTTAGGAAAACATAAGCACCACATTAATTAAGAGCTAGACAAGGCATGTCAGCATGTCAAGCCTATTAATTAGGCATAAATGCTCAGACTCTTCAGAAGCATAAGCCACGTAACCTGGACTTCTTTTTGAATTTTCTTGCGCACTGACAAGGTCTTAATTGCCTAATCTGGTATTCCAAATTTATTCACCTAAAATGCTTTTTGAAAGTGATTCAATGTTTCTTTCCAGTTTCCCTGTGCATTCATGTGTATTGGGTTCTCTTAAAGGATAATCCTATGACATGTTTAGCCCTTTACTGAAGTGATGTTTGTACCAGAAAGAAGGCTCTGGTTTTTGGGGGGGGGGGGGTATTACAGTATTATTCCAGGCTTCTTAAGGAGTTGATATGTCTCTCCTTGGGAGTTGACTGTAGAGGGGGAGTAGATGGGGTGCGTAAGGAGCACCTGCTGGGATGGCTTAGAAAATAAATATAAAAATATAATCCTAAGAAGCTTGACTCGTAAGTAGCTATCACCAGTCAATGTTCTTGTCGTGGTAAGCACTAGTCTTGTGGAGATATAACAATCATCAAGTGCTATAGAAGATAAGCCCTAAATAACTACTATCTGCAATCATTCTATCTGAAACCTGGCAGAGTCAAATGTTCAACAACTGCAGCATTCTTTATTAGGTTTGCGTTTGTCCTTGCATTTCTTTAGGATTACTTATAGTTACTCTGATTTGTTGCAGAAATGCTGACGATGGAGGCATTAGAGCCAAGGCTGAGTCTGCCTATTATTCGAAGAGAGTTAAAGTCGAGGGAAGCAGTGAGCTAATTAATACAAAGGACCAACCTCCAGGATCTGCTTCAGACAACTCTGATAAATCTCGAGTAACCATCTTGAAGGATGACAAACTGAAAAGTAAACCTGAAAATAAAAATCTTAGCACTGACATAATGGATATAGTTCAAGGAACAGGTCGTAAAACTTTGAAGAAACTTGCACCTAGCAACCAGGATGGAATGTCCTCAAAACAAAGAGAAAATGCAGCTCGCTTGAGGGTTAAAAAGATCATGCGGAGAACTGGTGATGAGGACTCATCATTGCTAGTTGAAAATCTAAGGAAAGAAATTAGAGAAGCTGTTCGTAACAAGTCTTCTGGGGATAAAGGGGAAAACCAGCTTGATCCGAAACTTCTGACTGCTTTTAGAGCTGTTGTGACAGGATCTACAACTGAAACTAAGAAGTCTTCTGTGGATCTGAAGGCAAAGAGGTCACTGCTGCAGAAGGGAAAAGTACGTGAAAACCTAACCAAAAAAATTTATGGTATTGGAGGAAGACGACGACGAGCATGGACTCGCGATTGTGAAATAGAATTTTGGAAACACAGATGCTCAAAAATGTCAAAGCCTGAGAAGATTCAGACATTGAAGTCAGTTCTTGACGTCCTGAGAGATGATTCAAAAACTGTAGAGACAAAGCTTGTGAATGAAGGGGAGGGAAAGTCTTCCATTTTATCAAGGCTTTATTTAGCAGATAATTCGGTTTTTCCAAGAAAGGAGGATATCAAGCCTGTTTCGTCCCATACTATTGTCGCAGCTGATCAGAACAAACAAAATGGATTGACATCGAACGCTTCAATGTCTTTTCCAAGTCCATTCAACGTAGTTCCACCAGTAAATGTGGCGTCTGTGATGGTGGCTTCTCCCATGGAAATTAAGGGGGCCAAGATAAGTGTCCTGATCACTAAGGCTGATGCTACCAGGAATGTACTTTCTATCAAAGGCGCTGAAAGGCCATCTGCATCAACATCAAGTAGTTCTAAATTGTGTACCAAGGAGGAAGCAGCTGTAAAATGTGATAATACAAAGAGTGATAAGAGGAAGTGGGCCCTAGAGGTTCTTGCTAGAAAAACAGCAGCAACAAGCAAGAGTGACGCCCTGGAAAATGAAGAGGACAGTGCAGTGCTGAAACATAATTATCCTTTGCTAGTATGTTAACTTTTTTTCCTTTTGTATCATTTGTTTGCTGCCTATTGTTCTGCACCTGGAATCATTTCTTGTTTGTAAACTTTTGAGCAGGCTCAGCTACCGAAAGATATGCGGCCAGCTTTGGCACCCAGTCGTCTTAATAAAATCCCCATGTCTGTTAGGATGGTAAGCACTGTCCTAATTTCCAGCCTTTTCCAAGTTTACTTGTTGTTACCTGGGGTGATAATTTTGCTATTCTATAGTCTGTGATATTCAAAGTGTTAGAATGTTTGGTATTACTGTTAGAAATGTTAGAGTAAGAGTGTTGTAAAAGTTGGATATTGTTCCACGAAAAAATGTGCCTAGCATGTATAAATTGGTGTGGATTGTATTCATCATTATCAAGTCTCTTCCTTATTTTTTTGGTATCATTTTGGTAGAGGCTCTAGTAGCCTCCCCTTATCTACAAGCGTCTTTACATTGTATGCTCAGTCACAATCTTATCTTTTTTGGTGACTGTTCTAGGGACACCACTCTTTCTTATTTCTGTTCCGCTAGCATGGCACCTTCTTCTGATGGCACCCCTTTTCTTTCTGGCGACAGTTTCGGCTGTTTCCTGGCTCTTTCCAATGACTATTCTTATGTCATCGTTCCTCTAATGGTGACTGTTTCAGCATCAGTGCACCTCTTTGCGGCTATTATTTGGGCAGCAACTTCTCCGACGAGATTCAAGATAACCTCAACTTTTTTCTTAACCTCGCAATTTATTGACAGCATTTACTTTCAAATTTTCGAAGTCAGCAAACTCAACTAGGTGTCTTAGTGTTAGTGCTAGAATGTTGGGATTAGAGTGCTAGATTGAAGCAGATTGAGTTATTCACCTTGCATAGACAGCTTCAGTTCCAGTCACTAAGACACGGAGGTGCACGTCTCTTCACCCAGTGGCTTTGTCTTGAATAAGAGTTAAGACAACACAAAACAATAAATATTTCACTTATTTTTTCAATTCCTTTGCCAGTAGAATTGTTGTTTGTGTGTATTGCGATTTATTCTTGAATTGTATGTGACATATCTCAACACTTCTTTTCTTTGCCTTTTTTCCTCTGCTTTACTCTCTATTGAAGCAGCAAGGCATTTGCTACTGAAAGCACTGTTGTGAAGCACGTCTCTATTTTCTTTGTTTCATGTTTGATCTTTGATTCTCAAATTTAATTGAGAACCCTGAACTCCTAGGAGATAGCTATAGTCTAGAAGCCGTTCTCCCTGGATATCAAAATTATCATCACAAATTCCACCATCATCTATTCCATATGCTGATTGGCATCTAACAGCTTGTTAATCCTTCACGTGTCATAGTAGGATCAATTGAAAGTCTCGTCCCTTCGGGACAACCGATAAAATTGGAATGATGCAAAAAAGTCTATCAAAATCCCTAGTTTAGTATGATTTTATTGGGGTACAGATCCATGTAACCTAGAGATGAATGGTACTCGTTTCTTCTCTATAATATAACAGAGAGGGAAGATAGGGGATTTTTTTTTCTTATATCATGTTGTTTGTCTTTAATAGGACATAGCTTCCACTTCAGGGGGTTTGCTCTGTTCTCCTATAACCACAAATCACTTATCTTGGTTATATATAATTTATCAACTTTCCTCTGGTTTTCTCACAGGCTCAACTTCACCGTCTCACTGAGCACTTCTTAAGGAAAGCAAATCTGTCAATTATGCGCAGAACAGCAGAAACAGAACTGGCAATTGCAGACGCTGTTAATATTGAAAAGGAGGTTGCTGATAGGTCTAATAGTAAACTAGTATATATAAACCTCTGCTCACAAGAGCTGCTGCGTAGATCAGACAATGCCAGTAATGTTGGTGTGGGAGAGTCAAATCCCTGCAAAACTTCAGAAGTTCTAACTAACTCATCCGAAGAATTAAGCGAGGTCCATTCTTCTGATCCAGCAGTCAATGAAGCGCTAAGAAATGCAGGACTTTTGTCTGATTCACCTCCAAATAGTCCAACTTGCCCATTGGAGGAAGTCAAAGAGGAAATTTGCGTATCAAAAGAAGTTGAAGATCACGGGCCCGAGAATGTGTTTGAAGTAGATGCTCCTCCAGAACTTGATATATATGGGGATTTTGAATATAATTTGGAGGATGATGACTTTTCTGGTGCTGGCACTTCAGTGATCTCTGCGCTGCAGCCAGGAGAATCTAAAATGAAAGTTGTCTTCTCCACAATCAACCCTGTGGGATATGATGGCTCTATGGAACTTCAAAATCACGAAAAGCAGGAAATTCTTGAAGGTCCTGTAGACTCATCTTTGTTGATTGGGTGTGAAACAAGTTGTAGAGTTGGAAGCTCAACTGCAGCTGGCAAGACCGAAAATTGCCTTAGTCATAGTTCCCTTATTCATTCTCAAAATAGTTCCCTTATTGATGAAGAGCTCTCTGGTGTAGACTGTGAAGAGTTGTATGGACCAGATAAAGAGCCGCTGATTGAGAAGTACCCTGAAATGGCATCGCTCAAGCTTAATGAACTGGCTATGAACAATGAAGTTCGACAAAGCAATGGAGTTGATGAATCCAAACAGGCTTCAAAGTCCTCGGAGCAGGGAAATGACAGCAGCTCTACTGCTTCCAAATGCCCAAACTCACCTAGCCAGCTAGCAAGAAATGAAAATCTACAAGTGAACAAGATATCAAAATCCCGTGCTGAAAAGGAATCAGGCAGCAATAACTCTGTATCAACGAAGGTACTGAATGAACACTTGCTTTCATGTTTATCAGGGTTCCCTATCTGACTAACAATTAAGAGGAATATTCCAAGTGGAGTTGAATGTCTAAATACTTCTAAACAGGAATATTTACTGGGCTCTTTTCTTTCCGTTAACAACAACAACAAAACCTAGTGTAATCCCACTAGTGAGCTCTTTTCTTTTGGTTACTAATTAAATTATCCTCAGGTTGAAGCATATGTGAAGGAGCACATCAGGCCACTTTGCAAGAGCGGAGTGATCTCTGTTGAACAATACAGATGGGCTGTGGGCAAAACTACTGAGAAAGTCATGAAGTATCACCCAAAGGACAAAAATGCTAATTTTCTCATCAAGGAAGGGGAGAAAATCAAGAAACTTGCAGAGCAGTACGTTGAGGCAGCTCAACATGCAACAAAAGACTAATAAGTAGCTGCCTAGTGATAGCTACGCAATGTACAGCTTTCGAATCCTGCCTTTTCTTTCTGTTCTTTCCATGGTGCTTCAGTTTTTGTATTCATGCCGAAGCTTAGATAGTTACGCCGGGGACTAGGGTGATGTAAATGTAATTTTGTCCTAGTCTCAATATTTAGACATTTTCTTTAAGATATAGACTAATTTTAAATGCAGAATGCTCCATCATTTGGAGGGAACATACCTTGTATCTATGATTTTAGTTGTATAATAAAGATAAGAAACCATAGAGATACCTAATGGGCAGTGGAAGCTTCACTGCATTTTTGTGTAACCTACGCAATCCTTAATTTGTTATAACTTAAGTGTGCTCTTTCTCCTTTAATCAAGGAGAATAAATTTTATCTTCCGTGATCTCCTCTACCTCGTCTCAATTTGCAATGATAAATTCTCTTGTATAGATTCTTGGTCACTTCCCAAAAGGTGGGAATGAACCGTTTTACTGTATGAACTTTCTAATGCAAAAATTTAAATTACGAAAAATGAGATGGTTTTTATTTATTTTGTCTGCAAACACGTTTTCACATTCAGCTTGATTCTCTTATTGTGTAAAACGATGAAAATACTTATGCCTAATGTGAAAATGAGGCATATTTCAGGACCCGAGCATCTTCTGATATATACTTATATTTAACTCTGTGTGAACTATCGAAACAACCTCTCTACCTTTCCAAGTAGGATAAAGTCTGCAAACGAACTACCCTCCTCAGACTCTTTTGTGGGATTTCACTGGATTTGCTGTTGTTATTGTACCTGTCTGTGAACTGCTTTATTTAAAAGTTTAAACTATTAGAAAGTGATCATTAGCATTATTTATCAGAATGACATGGTATGCATATACTGTAATGCTCTCGTTGTTTGATTCTATTTTTAATGTGCGAGTTGCCTGGCACGTAGGGCAACTACTGTGCTAGAAATTATAGGTTAGTAGCTATAAGGGAATAAGTTATGTATACTGATGAGAAATGTTAGTAGTTCAGTTCATTGGTTACATGAACTTTAATCTTGTCACCAAGAGTGGGATTCTCCATCTTGTAATTCTCTCTCTGTTAACTTTCTCCTCCCCTATGCATTATAGTTTTTTTTTTTAAAGTTATGTGTATTGACAGTGTAAACTCTATATTTTATGTAAATGAATTAATTACAGGCACCCCACCTGCCCAGGTGAGGGTGTCAATCCCACTATACCTAATTTCTTTGTTTCCACCATATATTTAACTAAAGCAAGTATCTAAAAAAATAAACCAATATCTAACTGCTTTACAGATACAGTTTAGGAAAATAGTACTGTATGCTGTGTGTTCACCGTCAGTTTTCCAAGTGATAAAATAGTTGTAGAGTAACGACAAATATGAAAACACAGTATAGTCATTAGTCGCCTCTCAAATAATAACCGGCAAATGTATATTTTTGTCTATTAATGTCCAATATACATATATATATATATATATATATATATATATATATATATATATATATATATATATATATATATATATATATATTGTATACATAATCAGTAATATTTTTATATATTTAACTAGTAACTGTAATCAGGGGCGGCCCATACCTAAAGCAAATGAAACACTTGCTTTAGGCCCCAAATATTTAAGGGCACTAAAATTACTAGTATTTTTTTATATATAGTAGTATATTATTTATATAATTATCTTTTATTATTGATAAATTTATTTCTTTATTGTCATATTAATTTTTAATAACTCAATTTCTTCCTCTAATTAATATAACTAAAATAGTTTTCTGTCAATCTTATTTTACTTTGTTTTACTTAATTATATTTCTCTATTCATTAGTTGGTCATGTAACTATATCTAATAATCTAGCTTATTATTTATTTTTCTTACATAAATTATACTCTCTCCGTCCCAATTTATATGAAAGTATTTGACTGGACATGGATTTTATGAAATAAAAGAAGACTTTTGAAACTTGTAATCTTAAATAAATCATAGAAGTTTTTGGGCTAGAAATCATCTCATTAATGGTAAAAAGAAAAATCTAAAGTTGAATTGTTACCAAATATAGAAAGGGACTTACTAAAAAAGGAGTCACTTAAGTTGGGACGGAGGAAGTATGTTTTCTGGGTTCTCCCATTTCAGTTGTGATGCAATCAACGTTAAATTCATTTAATTTTCTGTATTTTATAAAACTAAGTTCTCATTTTTTTTTAATTCCACATCTTCACTTGTCTAATTTTTTTTTAAAAAACAATGTTCATTAAATTTTTATATATATATATATATATATATATATATTAAGTCCTCTTATTAAGATTTTGCTTTAGGCCTCCGATGAGGTTGGGCCGCCCCTGACTGTAATTATCGAGTGTTTAAAGGTCATTATAACAATATCTAACTTTCAAAATTATCTATTCAGAAATCTACTAGTCAATAGTAGAAGAGAGCTTGATTTATCACATAAAGGGAATACGATTTTCACCAGTTGCAAACATGTATTGAATATGCTATTGTTTTAGCCTTTAGGGAGCGTTTTCTCCTTAAATGGGTCCTATACGTTGCAAATCTAGATTAGTCAAGCAGTGGATTTCGGATGCTATGCAGTTAAAAATAGAGAATATGCTATCTTTTAAATAATGTAGTTAAAATGCTTTGACTTTAGCGTTAGAATTGGAAGTCTTCTGGTCTTGATCTCGAGTCTCGACCTTCATCTACATATGTGTCCAGTTTACAGAAAGAAAATGATAGGAAGGAGGAATCGAACAGATGCCAAGGGAATATACACTTTGAAATTCGGTTTGCTTTGTCAAACATTAAATTTGACAATAGAATTAGCAAGATTTTTCTAACATTACTTATATGATACTCCTTTGATAGGCTTCCTCAGTAGTTTTTAGAGACAGATTTAAGATTTAGAGCCCGTTTGAATTAACTGATAAGCTTGAAGTGCTCAAAATATTTTTCAGTGCTAAGGTTAAATTTTTTAAATAAGCATTTACGTGTTTGGATAAACGTGCTGAAACTGATAATAAGTAGTTGATGTGTTTGGTAGAAAAGTGCTGATAAGTTGTTCTTTTATTAAAATGACTAAAATATCCTTAAAAACTTTACAAAAATTTATAAATTAAAAAGTTTCTTTGTAAAGAAAAAAGATGAACAACGAATATGGAATGAAAAGAAAGTTAGAAAATTTATTTTGGGAAAAATATTTTGTAAATTATAAAATATTATTAAGAATAAACTAGTAAAAATCTTGGTCAAAATAAAAGTGTTTATACGCTAAAAAGCTATAAGTTAGGGGTGATTATGACTTATTTTAGCTTATAAACATTTGACTTATAAGCACTTTGGGTGTTTACCAAACGCATTGATAAGTCAAAAAGTACTTATAAACCAGTTTGACCAGCTTATAAGCCCAAACACCCTCTTAATTTGTATGTTCATATCTATTGTTTATTACAATTTTAGTGAATTTTTCGGTCATAAATTTATACTCTACATTCAAAATATTGAGTTAAGATCAACCAGTACCTCAAAACTCTATCCGGCCCCTTGCTTATATAGTGATATACAATGTGGATAAATATGTTATCAGTGAAAATTTCATAGAAATAGCACATCAAAAAATCTTGTCAACCCTTAAGTTTGAACCATAAGATCTCATCACTAAGCAAAGCCGAGGGCGCTATTTTAATTTTTTTTATCACATATTTTGTTTCTGAGAATAGTAGGCCTAACTGAAAAAATGTGACTTTTTCAAAGAACTTTTTTTTCCACTACAGAATGGACAAGGGAAGGGGATCAAGGACTTGTATTCAACTTACACCAATTATATCAGAAATTCCTACTAATATCATTATACTATAAGTTTTGGTGGTGTATTAAAAACATTAAACTAAATCCTAATTTTGACACAGAACTCATCAAGTTTCAATTAATATGAAATTCTGAACCTATTGTTTCAAAAGTGTTATGAGTTTAATAATATAAATTCATAAGTTTAAATTTTATTTTTACATATTAATATAACTATTTACCCTGGTAAATTCCAACTATATTTGAAAAATATAATGTCAACTATCTACTCCGCATATGACAAACTGAGGTTAACATATACACCCTTTGTCACAATTTATGTGATATTCTTTTATTTTTAGTCTGTTCTAGAAAGTTTAATTTAACTTTAAACTTTTTTATTTTATCCTTAGTGAGATAAATTATAGTCATACAAATATTTATTGCTTGTTCTAGACATAACTTTCAAAAGTCTTTTTTTTTTCTTAAATTATATTTACAATCAAATACTATCAAATAAATTGAGATGTACATGTACAATCAAATACCATCAAATAAATTGAGAAGGAGTATTGCTCGTGATGTACTCAAGGGCGGCGTTAAAAACCAAAGTAGGTGTCTATATTTGTTATCAGAAATTCTAGCTCCGCCTGTATTTACTACTAAAGAATTAAACTTTGTGGAGACAAAAGCAAAAGATAACTATTTAATTCATCTAAATTGAAAATCTGGATGTCAACCATGTAAGCTGGAAAATTGCAGGGTGACAATGTCAACTATCTACTTTGCATATGCAGGCAACTGAGACTCAAATAGCTACCTAAAATATATAAAATACTACTCATTATTGTACTACGACATTGTACTAAACCTATGTGGAATCAATTATGCATTAGATTATTGCTAGGAGTTTTTCCCGTATTAGAAAATCATATGAAAATGAGAGAAAACAAGAAACAAAAATGAGCACATCATCATCAGAAAGAAATTTGAACAAGATCTTACAGGATTTAATTGACTCTGCAACACACCAACTGACTCCATAACAGCACAGAGGTAAGTTCCCTCTCTCTCATCTTTCATTCTACTCAATGTTCTTGATTAATTTTAGAGTGGTGAACTTATGCACTTCACAAGATTTTGGGATTTTCCAAGTGTATTTTTGCTAGTACTACTTTTTTACATAGCCATATGCTCCAAGTAAATTTGGTTTTGACATTTTCTGATTAATGTTCAGTAGCAACAATCCGGGTAACAAGCACTATTGAAACAGTTAGAATTGTTGAAAAATCTGTTAATTGCTTTTAAGAACGGTATGATATTGCTTATTTGGGATAGTACTGTCTGATGCTGAAATCCCACTCGAGACAATGAAAAACCTGCAACCAAGGGTAATAGTGGGATGAATGAGATCTCTCCGCTTTTTATCAGAGGTCTCGGGTTTGAGCCTTGGGAATTGAGAAACCCCTAGTAGGAGCTCTTCGTCTTTTAATGCCTTATACGGTGCAAATATGGATTAGTCGGACCAGTGAATTCTCAATACCGGATGATATAGAGAAAAGGACACTAAAAAGCTAGCGTTGACTATGATTCCATGAAAAGAAAAGTGGTTACTTTTTTTGTTAACAAAAGGAAAGTGGTTAATTTGAACTATGTATAATCTGGCTATGCCTGAAAATGCACCTAGTATTCAAAAGGAGATAAAACTTGCACACAATATCATCAGTGCCCTTTTCTTGGACTGGTGTTCTGATTAATACTCTATGTTGTAGAATGCATTGCTATAATTTTTATGTTGGATTGTGGCAGGTAAATATATATATATTTCAGGATCTTAAAGTCCTCTGGGGGATAATGTATGCTTTAAAGAGCTGGTTTTGTTCCATGAAATGTAGACGTCCACCTGGTTTCGAGGACCATGACTTATTAGCTTCTGAGACTTCCTGTGAGTTAAACAATGTCTCTTTGCCCCTACTATTTAGGCAACAGGGTTTTGAGGCTCTTATTTAATTTCTTGTTTCTTTCTTTGGCTTGAGCTTGTTTTTGTAAAGTTTAGTATTCTCTAAAATTTATAACCAATTGGATAGTTTTAGACATTCAATCAGAAGAATCTTATAATCACTATTATTACTTTGTCTTATCATTTTATGTTATATTTGCTTAGCCTTCAGCAAATTGAAGTCTTTCCTCTAAATAATTGGTAATTTATATTTCCTAGCCAATGAAGCTATTGATGTCTTCTTGATTACTTCCAGCAGAGTATGTGTCCAATGGAAATTTGTTATGATGTTAAGTATCTACTCAATCCATAATTTTAGCATCTTAGAGTGTTCCATTCATTTGTTGCAGTTTCTGTTAATGAAGTGGATGCATTGAAAATTCTGTACGAGAAAATAAGCAGCTCCATAATTGATGATGGTCTTATTCATAAGGTAATTTCATCATGCAAAGTTCACTCATTAGGCTTTTATGTAAATTGAGATGTTAAGGGCAGAGCTGTTGAAAACGCGCTATGATCAACAGTCTCAAGAACAGTAGGACTTGATCCATTGGAATCAGCCAATGTATATGACCACGACACGTTAAACCAAGTTTCCAAGATGCATCTGCTTTCATTTATGAGTTTCTTCATTTTTAGTTACAAATATAACAGTGAAAGAAACACTGAAACTTGGTGTTCTTTGATTCTAAGGGTATGAAGTTTAGAAGACCAGTTTGGTATTTTCAAAAAGTTCTTTGTTTCCCTTCCTACTTCTTCTTCATGACAAAAAGGCTACCTATATGATAATCCCACTTTATGATCTAATCTTTTAGTGCCTGACGAGGCAATGTCATAACCACTTTGAAAGCACGTTATCTTTGATAACCATTGTGCTAAAAATTAAACTTTAATTCGTTTTTCAAAGATCTAGTTTAATGAGGCAAGTGATGCACTTTACATGTCCTCCAATGATTTTCAAACTTCGGGTTATGAGATTGTGATTTATGTCTATATCTTCAATGCAGGAAGAGTTTCTCCTTGCTCTTTTCAACTGCAGCCCTAAGCAGAATCTTTTTGCTCAGAGAGTACGTGTTTCACCCTTTTTGACGGAATTCATTAGACATTTCTTCGCCAGTAATTAATGTGATTTGACTCTCTGGAAAAATATTCTCTGTTATAAACGGCTTGCAAATATAATGATGGGTCATCTTAATGGTCATAACTGCATCAACAGTTCGAGTAGTTGCTATATTAACAGGCCATTCTTGAAACTGTTAAAAGTTCTCTGTTTCATGTTGTATGATTGTCCAGCATCTTGATCTTTATTCTCCAAACAAGATCCTATTCCTTCTTGTCACACTATTGCAGCTGTTTGATTTGTTTGATCTTAAGCGTAATGGGGTTATTGAATTTGGAGAATTTGTTCGGTCGTTAAGCCTATTCCACCCAAGGGCTCCTCAAGCAGACAAAATTGAATGTAAGAGATATGTTTGAAATTTCTCTTATAAAAAAGTTGTTTGGAATTTCATTTCTTCTCTTTTCTTGTTTTTTTAAATTCTTTTTAGTGAGGCATACTTTCTTGTACTTATAAGTACAGCAACATGTCAAACATTTTTTCTCCTGTTGCTGACACTAACTTCAGGAATAATTTTGTTCCAGTTGCATTTAAGTTGTATGACTTGAACCACACTGGATACATAGAACGTGAAGAGGTGAGTAGCTTTAACGAAACATACTTGTTGAGTTGTTTCAATTATCCTACCACTCCCTTAATATTATCACTTACAATGCATGCAACATGTAAATTTGAATTTAGAATAATCCCAAATAATCATCAGGTACTAGTCAACTGATTGCTTCTTCTTTTGATAAATATACTGCTAATGAAATGTTCACCGTATAGGCTAAAAGAATTTGAACTAGTTAAAGCTACTGCTGCTTGATCTTACCGGAAACATAACTTGAATGTTCAACAGAGAATACTACTTATTTATGACCCCCTATCAGGATACAGGCATCAGGCATTTTAAATGGTCATAACCATGATTTTCTTGCTTAATCTTCATTAAATGTGTCAGAATAAGACAACAGAAGTTGAAAAAATATGTTAAAGGAGTTCAAGGATGAAAACTTTTCTTTTTTAGGAGGATGATCATATCCTGATGATTTCACATATGATATGAATGACAGCCTTTCTTGAAATAGGAAGTAGGGAAGACTGAAACTACTTGACAGCTATGTTGCTCGGATTCTCCGAAAATGTCGCTGGGTGCGTGTCGGATCCTCCAAAAATAGTGTATTTTTGGAGGATCCGACACGGGTGTGGTAGCATTTTGAAAAGTCCGCGCAACATAGCTTGACAGTACACACTTCACTACATAAATGGTTAAATACATTATTGTTTACACAGTCGGTGTATCTCAAATTCGAGATGCTCAATCTCTCTTTTGACTAGTTTGTTCTACTGTGGAAACTTGTGTAGCTGAAGGAAATGGTATTTGCTATTCTGGAAGAATCAGAATTGACACTTCCAGATGATGCTATCGAAGCAATCATTGATAAGGTGGAGAAGAGTCACTTTATTTCCATGTTAGTCATCCTAAGTATATCTGTTTGATATCTGATCTGTGTGATAATAAACAGACATTTCTAGAGGCAGACACGAATCGAGATGGAAGGATTGATCCAGAAGAGTGGAAGGAATTGGTTATAAGATGTCCTTCTCTCATTAAGAACATGACTCTACCATGCTTAAAGTGAGTTGAAAATTCTAATTAAGTATATACTATTATTGAAGCATAATTTGTTCATTTCCAAATCTGCATTATCACATTCTAACTAGAAATTCTTGATGTCACTAGCCTTAGAAGATGTTTTTTTTTTTTTTTTAAAATTTTATTTACAATTCCAGGGAAATAACTCAAATGTTTCCAAGCTTTGTGATGACAACAGAAGCTCGAGATTCAGAACTAGTGTCCTGAAAACTGACCGGTGCCAACTGCCAAATTCTATCCTGCTACTAGTGTACTGATCAACAAATAAAGTACCGGTCCAATTTTCCCTTTTTCTTCATTTTCTGGTCAATAGTTGTCTGTCTGTTCTTAGGCAACCATAAACTGTATATGAAATGTGTTTGCTATATATGAGAGATTGGTACGGACTATAGCCTAACTAAGGATTTTGGTAATATTTCCCATCTAACTGTTCGTAAAATTTAATTGATGTTATTCATATATATCGATCTTAGTTGGCTAGAATCCCAGTACATTTTGAAAAAAGAACTTGTGAATTAGCTTAGAGGATTTGTGATTAATTTACTCATATCATTTTCCTGTGTAGACGTGGACTACAAAAGAGCATCTATTCACTGAAAAATTACTAATAAGGGAATTTGAACTGTCAAAGAATAAAACTTTTTATCTGCTGGAATTCCTTTATTGGGAAAGTGGGGCTTTAAATTAGAAGGGACTTTTGAGTCCTAAGATAAAGAAAAAGAAACATAAGTTTTAATTAATAGGTACAAGGGACAAATATATTATCATTTGTAATACTGGCTTAAATAAAAACTACATAAAAAGGAGTCCTAAAGTTTGTATTTGCACATAGGGGGTGTCAATTTGAGCCCAAACCCATTCAACCCGCCCAGAGATAAATGGGTTGGGCTACAAACATTTTAGCTCATGAGTCTATTTGGGCTGAACCCAAATTAACCCATCATTTTTTATAGCTCATTCTGACCCATAAAATAACCCAAATACAACCCGTGAAGCTCATCCAAAACAAAGGGATCACAACCCAACTGAAGGCTTGTCTGGAAATTTACTTAGTTGCCCCATCATTAATTTTTGTATCTAAGTTTAAAAATGAGAATCAAGGTATTTAAGTTTTAATGTAAATATGAATAATTTTGTAACTGAGTTGTGGTGAAATTTACTTATTTAGAAATAACATAAAAAATATTTTTCAACTTATAAATTTAAATACTAATTTGTTATTTAAGAAAATATATTTTGATTCTCAAAATACTAATAGTCTATTTTTTTTTTTGGAAAGGAGGGAGTACTTCTTAAGTGGCCAGTACGGCTTCTTATGTTACATTGTAAAGAACAAATAATAACTACATAAATAGATATAAATCAAAGTTTGTATAGAAAATCGTATGGGTTGTTTTTCTCTAAAAGATTTAATCAACAAAGTTTTCTGAAAATTTTGTGTGGCCGGAAGGCTCTTTTCTAAATGAATTGTTTATGGAACAATTGCAACATCAAAAAAAAAAAAAACTTCAACTAGCCAAACCTTTATCTTGCACAAAGATTTTCTGAAATATTATCTCTTTTTTTTCAACCGCTATTTTTTTTGGCCTTTTTTCTTCTTTCTTATACACTTTTAAATATTTATTTAGTTTTAGAAAGTTATAAAAGCTCATGAATAGTTGAGTATAAGATTAATCCATATGTATTTCTTAGCTAAAAATTTAAAATTAGATATATAGAAATTCATCGTCAGTGCATGGAATGAATAATTTAGGAAGAAGTTAAGAAAGTAGGGAACATACATAGGTGTATAAAAGGTAAAAGATTTTGTTTATGCAAGAAGACCATAGTTCTAAAACATGGGTCAAGTTGGACGGGTTGGGTTATGACCCATTGTTTAGCCCATCTTGACCCAGCACATCTTAGCCCAAATACACTTGGACTGGGTTGGGCAATGACCAATTTATTTACTCAACCCATCATGATCCGCCCAAGTTCAGCCCAACCCGTCCATTTGCGGCCCCTATTTGCACGTTGGCCTACATCTAAAAGTCCACTATTTGTTTGACCAAAATGTGTAAATCTTCGATTAAACTAATTAGTTTTATGTAATGAGGGATTAGGCCTAGTTGATAATAATATCCCTCGATTTATAACTAGTTAATACAAATAACGCATGATAGCGTTGGTGGTGGATTAAATGTAGTGTACATTTAATGTTTCAAGGGGAGTAATGATGGAAGAATATGAAGCAATAAATAACAATAAATGACATTAACGTAAATAAGGAGAATGATTCACCCAATATTGAATGAGGTGGATGGTTCTTCTCTTTGACGGTGATGAGTGATAAACAAATCCTAGAATATTGGAACTATTCTCAGATTTGATGGAAAAGTCTAGAATAATGGATGGTAGAATCTTCTTTGAAAGGTAGTGTTTGTATCTTTTCTTGCGAGAGTCTTCCTATCAAAAAGTGCTCTTATCCGAAAGAAATATTACATGCCCTTTCCCTTTATCTCTTTTTCTATTTATATGGGACATATCCCCAGTCAATCCTAAAAGTACCAGTACATAGAATATTTAGTAGAATATTTCCTTAAATATCCTATTAAAAAACTAGTAGTTAGTACCGTCCTTGATACTTGACCTTGGCCATTATTGACCGCCTGACTACGAGCCCCACTATCCACTAGTCGACCTCGGCCATATCACTTTTCATAATACCACTCAATACTAAATCCCATTGAGGCAAATTTTGACCTATACAGTTAGTCCCTCTGCTTATTGATGTCGACCCTGAGCGACTTAGATGAGCGGACTCTGTTAGTTATGGTTGAGAAGTTTAGATGAGCAGGCCGAGTAGTAGCGTTTCAGACGGGGTGGAAACGTAGCCTTTCGTGAGCCGCAACCCAGGGTCACGTCGTTTTAGAGTGACGTCATGTCGTCATACATCATTATTACGTATTTTTCCGATACCTTGCATCGTTTCCCGTACCTTTGCCACTTCGATTCATGAGTTGGGTAACGACGATTTACTTTCTCGATATTGATGCCTAAACTCTTTTAAATAGGGATACAAAATCCTTTGCCTTCCTTTTTGCAATCTAAATATTGGACCTTCATACCTTCTTCTTCCTTCCTCGTTTAGAATCCTTGCTCTTTTGATCTTACTTCCATATTCTTGCTTTCACTGATTCTGGTGGCTCCTGCTACTCTTGAATCTTCTATGTTTACACCTCCTTTATTCATAAACAAATATGGTTCACGTGTCTTCCAGTTCTGGGGGGAAGGGGGGGGGGGGTACCTGACCCTGTTCCCTTGGCAGTGCGCATGCCTTCCCATGACGATGGGGTTGCCATTGTTGTGGAAGATAAAAGCTTTCCTATGGTGGAGGAAATAATTCTCCATAACGAGAAGGCTAGATCTGACTTTTCAAAACCACCAGAGGACGACCCTGAGGCCACAAAATCGGTGATGGACGCGGTTGCCCTTACTAATTTCAAGGCGAAGTTCAAAATTCCGGCCCAGATCGATCTGGTCCCGGCTGGTCGTGACGTGGTGTAGATTCATCGCTCTGGATACTGCGCATTCGACGCGTACCCCGTTCTATGTGGGCTACTCATTTCCTCTTCTCCCATTGGCGGAGGAATTTTGCCGCTACTACGGCGTCTGCCCGACCTAACTTTCACCTTACATCTACAAACTCATCCGCATGTTGACGAAGTACGCGGAATTGACCGGCCGCGGGATCTCTCTTCGCCACCTGATGCACTTCTTCACGCCCAATTTCTATAGGGGAACGGTATTGCATCTTTGTCGCCGAGGAAGTAAGAATTTGGTAGTGAAGATAGACGATAAAGCAAATCATCGGTTCTGGCTTAGCTACTTCTACGTGAAAACAGAGGACGTGGTGACAAATGCGAATGGCTTTCCTGAGGCATGGAATTATGCCCGTAATTATTTTTTTTACTAAACGCTTATTTTGCTCATTTTGATTGTAGCCTAACACTCTGCCTTTTCCTCGTTCAGCTGAGACTTTGCCCCCTCCTTTGATTGCGGATATTCATGACTGGGTTAGCAAGGTCTTGCCTCACACAATGAGGATTCACGAATGATCGGCCTTTATCAAGAAGTTCGGACCCAAGATTTCAGCGACCGGTGAGTTTACCCATTTTGAATCTTTATTGTTGTGGCCTTCTGGTCGCTTGCTTCTTATTGTTTTGTGGAGATCGATCTCTTAATCTTCTTTCTCTTCTCTTTTGTTTTTAGCCCGGGGATCCTAGAGGAGGTCGAAGGCCCCTACTCCTACGTTTCGCCAGATGAACACTACAATGGGGTCCACTCCTGCTATGACTGTGGCCAAGCTTGCCCGACCATCCACTTTTATTTGGCATCTAGTTTCGTCTAGATCGGCTCGATCGTCGACGACTTCAATACCAGAGACTCTGGCCTCTCCCTTGCTTCATTTAATAGATGAAGAGTCTTCACCAAGCGAGGAGGATTTGGTTCCTCATAAAAGGAGGTCAGTGGAAGTCG
Source organism: Nicotiana tomentosiformis (assembly GCF_000390325.3). Taxonomy (NCBI): domain Eukaryota; kingdom Viridiplantae; phylum Streptophyta; class Magnoliopsida; order Solanales; family Solanaceae; genus Nicotiana; species Nicotiana tomentosiformis. The sequence goes on along the minus strand of NC_090823.1, from coordinate 114,796,045 downwards.
GCGATGGGATAATCTGAGCCGTAGATTCTACAAGGAACGAACGCGAACCAACCTCCGTTGTGCCTAAATACGGTGCAAATTTACCGTCTGAGGTCCTGCCATCAGCGGAAACCGCAGAGAGCGTGCCCCTTCTTGATGCCAACGTTGGAACTGGTGGAGTGTCCGTGGAGGTTCTGCGTACTGTGCGGCGAGATGTGCCATCGTCCTCGCCCCCCGTTGATGTTCCCACCTCATTTACCAATGAGAGAGGTAACGGGGGTTGCTGAGGATGGTTATAAGACGGGCTCCGATATGACCCTGAAGAGGTTAGGATAATGGGAGAAGGACTTACCCGGCACGAGGTGAGATTGGAGGGAACCACGCAGACCATTGCGATCCCTCTAGACCGGGATCTTCTAGTTGATACAGAGGACATAGTCCCTTCTCTTGGTTCCCTCTGTTCTAACGTGGAGGGTAAGACCCTTGAGAAACTGAAGGATTCCACATTGTCGAGGAGCATAGTCAGCCTTGCTTCTAGGGTAAGTTGGGTATTTCATTTGCATGTTCGTTCATCTAGAATCCGATTTTATTCTTACTCGCTCTGGTTTTCTTTTTAGACTGTGATCTTGGAGATCGAACGCTCCCGTCGAGAGAAGAGGCTGAAGGCCATTTTCCAAAAGATGGAACGAAAATATCGCGAGTATCGTGATAAGCACCGCGAGCTTTGCAGGTGGCTTGGTGGGAGTAGCAACTTCCGGGATCTCCTAGATGAGCTAAAAGAGAAGGATGGTGAATTAGTGAAGGTCATCGGAAAATGTAGTGAGCTCGAGGAGGCGTTGAGGGACAAGGCAGATGAGCTTGAGGTGAGCAGGGGAGTCGAGGCCCAATGCGCTGACCTTCAAGACAAAGTGAGCTTGCTGCAGGCCGAGCTCGAAGAAATTCTAATCAAGGCGGATGCTCTGGGTGGTGAGCTCGCCGAGAGGATAGCGGACTTAGAGAAGTCGGAATCGGATAGTGTTGGCGGCTTTGAGGCAAGTAGAGACATCGGAGGCTGTAATCCGCGTTCTTCGTTCAGAGTGGGCAAGTGATTTGGAGACGGCGAGGCTCAGAGAGGAGCGACTCAATGAGCGTATAGGGGAGTTGGAGAAAGAAAATTCGGGCCTTAATGAACGGTTATCGCCCTTGAAGCCGAGAAGTCCTAGTTACTGGCTCAACCGTCCTCTTCTCGCGCTTCTGCCTTTCCTGACATTCCGCGGGATCTGTATGAGATCTGGATCCACGCTAAGGCCCAACGGGATATATTTAGGGACTTGATGGCGGCGGGGAAAGTTTCTGAGGCCGACTTCGAGGATGCTCGCGCTAAGGGACGCTCAGCTCGGACTGCTTGTGGCTGTGATCCTGCTACACCAGAGGTTGGTGACGGCGAGGAGGACACATGCATGGACGAGATTGAACAAGATGCCTGGTATGAGGATGAGTATTCTGAAGGCGGTGGCGATGGTACTGGCGGAGAGGCGGGTAGTGATGACCTAGGCGGTCAGATAGATGACGTTGTTGGGTTAGGTGGCGAGTAGTTGTTTTTCTTTCTTTTTGCTTGTAAGTTTTGTACATATTTTTGTGGGCATCTGTTCTAGCCTTTGTAAAGAATATATTTTATGAAATTCCATTTTCGCTGCTTGTACCCGACTCTTTTCCTTCTATTCGGGCTTGTATGCCTCTTTCATTGTTTTGCCATTTGGTTGCTTTAGTCATAAGAACTTGGTTTATATGTGTTGAACGAGGTCGAAACAGAAATAAGTTTCGGTCGTGGCCAGGGGCCGGTAGGTGTTAATTCGAATAAGGTCGAATGTAACGTATACGTAGTTAATTCGAAACGAGGTCGAATGTAACTTAGTTAATCCGAACGAGGTCGAATGTAACCTATACTTAGTTAATCTGAACGAGGCCGAGCGGGTGTTGATTCGAATGAGGTTGAATATAACCCGTACTTAATTGTGGCCGGGGGATGAGTAGATATTGAGGCAATGTTGCTCTGGCGAAAGTATGGGAGGACTTCATACATTTGTGTTTTGCTCATATACTTGGAGAAATTTGCATGTTTTCCGAACTGGCATTCCAGTCCAGTCTATCTAGTCTCTTCTTTGGGCGACGTGGAGACATGTTGAGAGGTTGGGCAATGTACTGACCGTCCGGTGCCTTCTTCCGTTCGTATTTCAACTTTAAGTGTCCCCCTTGTCGCCTCGTTAAAAACCTCCTTGAGAAAACCCAATTCGGACAAAACTCAAGTGAGAGAAAAAAGAGTACGACTTGGAGAACGTTTTTTCTTAAAAGTTGAAGTCCTTGAGGTGTATGATGTTCCAGTTGTTTGGTAGTAGTTTTCCTTCCATTATTTCTAGTTGGAAAGACCCTTTGTTTGTAGTTGTCGTGATTTTGTATGGACCGTCCCAATTTGTTCCCAATTTGCCTTCCCGCGGATCTTTGCTTGCTTGTGTTTTGGCTTTGAGCACGTAGTCCCCGACTTTGAGTGGTCTGATCTTGGACTTTTTATTATAATAGCGTTCTGCCTGTTGTTTTTGGGCGATCATCCTTATGTAGGCCATATCTCTCCGTTCTTCGGCTTCCTCGAGTTCTTTCCTTCTGCTTTCATTGTTCCTCTGCCTGCTCTCATGGGAATATCTCAAACTGGGCTCTCCGACTTTGACTGGTATTACCGCATTAGTCCCATAGACTAATGAGTAGGGAGTCTCTCCTGTGGTCGTCTTCGACGTTGTACGGTAGGCCCAAAGCACTTCTGGTAATAACTCCAGCCATAGTCCTTTGGCATCCTCAAGTTTTTTCTTCATGATGTTCAGCATTGATTTATTGGAGGATTCCTCTTTCCCGTTGCCCCTGGGGTGGTACGATGTTGAGATTATTATTTTGATATGCCACTTCTCAAAAAATTCGGCGACCTTTTTTCCAGTAAATTGGGGTCCGTTGTCGCAACTGATCTCTTTGGGGAGGCCGAAGCGGCACACGATGTTTTTCCATATGAAGGCGGTCACTTCCTGTTCGCGTAACTGGGCAAATGCTCCTGCTTTTACCCATTTAGGAAAATATTCAGTTAAAACCAAAAGATATCGTACATTACCTCGCCCCGCAGGGAGGGGGCCGACGATGTCCATTCCCCACTTGATGAACGGCCAAGGGGAAGTGATTGAGTGGAGGTGCTCGCCCGCTAGATGGGTCATTGCGGCGTATTTTTGGCATTGCTCACATTTTTTCACGAAGTCCGCGCCCTTATTTTCATAGTGGGCCAGTAGTAACCCGCCCGTATGAGACATCTGACTAGAGATCGACTGCCGGAATGAGCTCCGCAGTGACCTTCGTGGACTTCTTCTAGGATGCGCCGCGTTTGGTTCGGGCCTAAGCATTTCGCCAGGGGGCCGCCATACGTCCTCTTGTATAGGTCGTAATGAATGATGTTGTACTTGGCTGCTTGCATCCGAAACTTCTTGGCTTCCTTTTTATCATCTGGGAGTACGCCATCCTATAAATGTGTAACAATACGGTTGCGCCAGTCCCAAGTTAGATTTATGGTCCTTACCTCGATTTGATCTATTGATGAGTGGAGGAGGGTGACCACGTTTCTTTCTCCGGTTATGCTTTTAGTGGCTGCTGCTAATTTGGCGAGGACGTCTGCTTCGATGTTTTGTGCTCGAGGAATCTGGTCGAGCTGGCATTCGTCAAACTCAGCCAGTAGTTTACAGATCTCGACCTAATATTTTTGTAACCTTTGCTCTTTGATTTGGAAAGTCCCTGCGACTTTGTTGACGACGAGTTGAGAGTCGCAGTGTAGTATGACCCGTCTCGCCCCGTACTTGAGTGTCATCCTTCCTGCAATCACGGTCTCATATGCGGCATTGTTGTTAGTCATGTCCGGGCACCTTATGGACTGGCGAATCACTTCGCCTGTTGGGACTTCGAGTACAAGTCCCAGTCCGGACCCTGACGCATTAGAAGTGCCGTTGGTGTACAAAATCCATAGATTTTGTGTTTGTGGAAAAGCGTGGGCAGCTTCTTTTTCGACTTCAGGCATTATTTTTGCGCTGAAGTTGGCGATGAAGTCGGTGAGGACTTGTGATTTTATCGCCATTCGCGGTTGATATGTGATATCATGCTCGCTTAATTCTATGGCTCATATGGCTAACCTGCCCGATAGCTCGGGCTTATGCAAAATACTTCTCAAGGGGAAAGTTGTGACTACCGAGATAGGGGTGGCACTGGAAGTAGGGTCTAAGCTTTCGTGAAGCTACGACCAAGGCCAGGGCCAATATTTTGAGGTGGGGGTACCTCGTCTCGGCGTTGACTAAGGTTTTGCTAATGTAATAAATGGGAGATTGCGTACCTTTATCTTTTCGGACCAGGACCGCACTCATTGCCACTTCTGATACGGCGAGGTAGACAAGGAGGCGCTCCCCAGGCTCCGCTTTAGAAAGCAATTGTGGTGATGACATGTAAGCCTTTAACTCCATCAGGGCTTGGGCACACTCAAAGGTCCACTGGAGGCCGTTGTCCTTTCTGAGTATGCCGAAAAACTTATGGCATATGTCAGATGATTGCGAAATAAATCCTGATAGAGCGGCGATACGACCAGTCAGTCTTTGAACCTATTTTTTGGTGGTTAAGTGCTCTGGTATTTCTTCTATGGCTTTGATTTGGTCGGGGTTGACCTCGATATCTCAATGTGATTCTAGGAAAGCCAAGAGTTTTCCTGAGGTCACGCCGAATGCACACTTTTCAGGATTTAGTTTCATCCCGTATCGCCTGAGTATATCGAAGGCTTCTTTCAAGTGTCCAATGTGATCTTCTTTCCTTTTGGACTTGACTAGCATATCGTCTATGTAAACTTCCATAGTCTTGCCGAGTTGATCTTTGAACATTTTGGTCACCAACCTTTGGTATGTCGCCCCTGCGTTTTTCAGTATGAAAGGCATAACTTTGTAGCAGTACGTCCCTTGATGGGTGATGAAGGTGGTCTTCTCCTGATCCTTCTCTTCCATAAGGATCTGATTGTAGCCTAAGTAGGCGTCTAAGAAGCTTAACAATTCATGCCCGGCCGTTGCGTCAATGAGCTGGTCGATATGGGGTAACGGGAATGAGTCTTTGGGGCATGCTTTATTCAAATCTGTAAAGTCTACGCATATTCGCCACTTCCCATTTTTCTTTTTCACCATGACCACATTGGCGACCCATTGGGGGTATTTTGACTCCCTGATGGAGCCATTTCCCAGTAATTTTTCGACCTCTTCGCGGACTGCATCATTTATTGTGGAATTGAACTTTCGCCTAACCTACCTCACTGGGGTTGGAATGGGTCGACGTTTAACTTGTGTGTGGCAATCTCCTTCGGGATACCTGGCATATCTGCGTGGGAGAAAGCAAACAAGTCTGCGTTAGTAGTTAAGAAGTGACGGAATTTACCTGGTTCTTGAAGCTTGCGTTGTTGTGGTCATTATCTGCGTGGGAAAAAGCAAACAAGTCTGTATTGTTGTGGTCGTTATCATCAAGTTGAACGGGGTCGAGGTATTCTATGGTTGATCCCGCGGCCTCTACTGTTTCGGGATCTCTGATGACGTCCTCTCTTTCGTCACAGCTCCACCTCGACCCTGTTAATTGCTATGCCTATTTTATTTTTCCCTTCATTTTTTGGGTGGTCGTACAATCCAGGGTGATGCGGTAGCATTCTCTAGATATGCGTTGTTCTCCTTGTATGTTGAATATTTCCCATGGGGTTGGAAATTTGATAACTTGGTACAAGCTGGAGGGGATGGCCCTCATGGCGTGTATCCAAGGTCGGCCTATTATGGCGTCGTACACCGTATCCTGGTCCATGATGTGGAATGTGGTTTTCAGAGTGACGCCGCCGGCAAGGACGGGGAGTGTGATTTCTCCAGAAGTTCATTCAACTGCATTGTTAAAACCTATTAGCGTGATGCAACGCGACACTATCTTATCCTCGAGTTTCATTTGTGCAAGTACTCGAGGGTGGATAATGTACGCGCCGCTCCTATCGTCCACCATAATGCATCTTACATCTGTATCTAATATTCGTAAAGTGATAACGAGGGCGTCATAGTGAGGGAAAACCAAACCGTGGGTATCTGACTTATCGAAGATGATACTTTCTTCGAGTTCGTCATACCGTTCGTGAGTGATCGACCGATTGAGCTTATGGGTTGTGGTGAAATTTACGCTATTGATCGAAGCATCGTCGCCGCCTCTGATGATCATTTGAATGGTGCGAGTCGGTGAGGGTGCTTTCGGCGGTCCCTGGTGCTGTTCACGTCCTCGGGCAAATTTGGTCCTTCCTCGGTCGCTTAGTAATTCTTTGAGGTATCCTTGGTAAAACATGTTTACGACCTCCTACCTTAGGGCGATGCAATCCTCAGTTTTGTAACCTCGCTCTTGGTGGAACTCGCAGAAGGCATTTGACTTTCTGGTGCTTAGGTCTGACCTCATCTTTTGTGGCCACTTTACTTTTGGTCCGAGCTTCTCCGATGCGTAGACTATTTCTGAGGGTGACACCCAAAAATTATGAGCGGATAATTAAATGGGGCATACCTATCTCGTTCCGGTGAGTCCCTGTCCTTGGTCTAGATGGGCCCTCTTCGTGGCAGGAGGGGGCATGATATCGCTTCTGATATATGGATGATGCCTTTCTCGGTTGAGTTGTGGAGCTGCAAAGTCCCTCTTGGCATCATTTTTTCGATCCTTCCTAGATTTGGCCTGTACCTAGGTCAACCGATGAGTTGGCCTATTCAGGTCATCTTCGTCTGCACGGACCTCGGCACAGTAGGCGTTGTGTATTTCATCCCAAGTTGTTGGAGGATATTTTATAAGCCGACTTAATAATTTTCTGGTTGCTCTTGAGCCAATCCTGTTCAGCCTGTTTTGGAAAGCTGCTACAGCCATTCCTTCCGATACATTCGATAAGGTCATCCTTAGTCGGTTGAATCGAGTGAGGAAGTCCCTCAATCCCTCTCCGGGCGATTGTTTGAAGGCAAATATATTATTTACTCTTGCCTCCGCCTTTTTGGCCCCAGCATGGATCGTTACGAACTTGTCGGCCATCTCTTCGAACATTTCAATGGAACACGCGGGCAGTTGTGAATACCAAGTTAATGCTCTTCTAGTGAGGGTCTCGCCGAGCTTTTTCAACAAGATGGAGGATACTTGTTCTTTGGCGAGATCATTGCCTTTTACCGCAGTGACATAGTGAGTCGCATGATCTTCGGGGTCGATCGCACCATCATATATTTTCAGATAAGGCGGCATCTTGAAGGTCTTGGGTATGGCATGCGGGGTGGCTTTATCACTATAGGGTTGCTCAACGAACCGACCATCATCTTTTTTTGGCAAGAGTTTTGGGGCACCCGGTATTTTGTCGACTCTTTCTTGGTGCTCTCTCATTTGGCCCCGAAGCATTTTATTCTCATTTTCCATTTCTTCCATCTTCCTTAGAATGGCTGTGAGGGTGTCGTCACATGCATTATTAACATTGTGAGTGATACCTGTTACTAGAGGGAGAGGGCCGTGCTGCTCGGCCATTGTCGGTGCAATGCTAGTCCTTGTGTTTTCTCTAGTTGCCTCCTGGGCGGGCTTGTCGAGGATGCTGGTTAGCGTGTTTGTTAACCAAGCCTCGAGTAATTTTTTCATTACTGGTGGTGCCTCTTCCGTCGTGGATGTGGAAGCTCCTTTACCGCGGGATGTTGTGATATTGTCGTGAGGGAGGGGCGACCCAACTCGCCTGGGGGAGGCGTTGGGCGTTATATCCTTGCCTTCTGTTTTAGAAACCTCATTGATGGTGTTCAAGAGGTTGGTGGTGAGATCGGCCACTGCCTTCATCCATTCTTCTCCATTACCTGCCTTGTCAGATCCGTGTGTACAAGGAAAAATGAGTTTTGCTCTTCTTTTTTTTTTTTTTTTTGTAAACTGTGCTAGTTATAGATCTAGGAGAAACTAAAAATATAACTAGAAAATCCCCACAGACGACACCAAATTGTTTGACCAAAATGTGTAAATCTTCGATTAAACTAATTAGTTTTATGTAATGAGGGATTAAGCCTAGTTGATAATAATATCCCTCGATTTATAACTAGCTAACACAAATAACGCAAGATAGCGTTGGTGATGGATTAAATGCAGTGTGCATTTGATGTTTCAAGGGGAGTAATGATGAAGAATATCAAATAATAAATAACAATAAATGACATTAACGTAAATAAGGAGAATGATTCACCCAATATTGAATGAGGTGGATGGTTCTTCTCTCTGATAGTGATGAGTGATAGACAAATCCTAGAATATTGGAACTATTCTCAGATTTGATGGAAATGAGTGGAATAATGGATGTTAGAATTTTCTTAGAAAGGTAGTGTTTGTATCTTTTCTAGAGAGAGTCTTCCTCTCAAAAAGTGCTCTTATCCGAAAGAAATATTACATGCCCTTTTCCCTGATCTCTTTTTCTATTTATATGGGACATATCCCCAGTCAACCCTAAAAGTACCAGTACATAGAATATTCAGTGGAATATTTCTTTAAATATTCTATTACAAAAACTAGTCGTTAGTACCGTCCTTAATACTTGACCTTGGTCGTTATTGACCGCCCGGCTACGAGCCCTACTGTCCACTAGTCGACTTCGGCCATATCACTTTTCATAATACCACTCCATGCTAAATCCCACTAAGACAGATTTTGACCTATACACTATTTACCTAAAATAGAAAAATATTCCTACCCTTCCAAACCATTTCTTCTTCTCCTTCTTCTCCATTTTCTTTTTCTTCAAATTTGGAAATTGGTGTTATTTTCAAATAGATGTTGTTAGAGAATGTTGAAAATCACCTAAGGAGACCGTGTTTTAAATTTGGGATCAATCAGAGGTAATGTAAATCACTTTTTGGATCAAAATCCGAAATTCACTATTATTGAGCCAACCTTATTCTGATATATGTTCTCCCCCTTGAATCTTAATCATTTACTCATCGTCAACACATAAACATTTAATTTAAATATTTTTTTTGTACTTAAGGATTATGTCTTGAAGTTTGAACTGGGTGAATGAGATGGCCACATGCACTTGCGCTGGGATTGAATCTGCTATGTTTTGGCTTTAGCTTTAACTTTTACTACTTGAATTGAAAGTCGTGTGGGCTTCTTGAAAGTCAATTTACAAGTTGATGTTCACTTGATCTCGACTTAACGTACATATCTATCCATTTTATTATAATTATAAATAATATGATGGGAAATTGGAAGGAGGAATCAGACATTTGCCAATGGAATATCCATTTGAAGTTCGTCGATCTGCTTCAATAAGTTATGCTATTTGTTCACTTTTACTTATCCACAAGGGACTTTGCATTCCTCTTATGAAATTTATAAATAATATAAATAAAGTAACTTTTTGTTTTACTATAATAACCATAATAATAAGAGCATTTTAAAAAGTCTTAGAAAATGGGTATTAATGATAAGGCTGAAATAGAAAATTTTTTTTTTTTCTTAATTTGCTAAAATAGACAAGTAAAATTAAATATATACTTTTAGTATAATGGACAAGTAAAAAATGAATGATGAGAGTAATAAGCAAGGATTGCCATATACTATTTGATATGCCAATAGTTCAAAGTTTCACTTCCTTGAACTGGCTATTATCGCGCAACGTGCCCTTGCTTGGTGTATTGTTAATTAATCAATTTTAAAAAGAGGGATGGGTTTCAACCTTTCTTTGAGTCGTCAGGATAATAAAGTGCTACTTCTAAAATGATCGTTAAGCTCATTCACTCGATTCCCTCGGTGGCTCTGCTAGCGATGGATCAAAATATGCGGCATGCCTATCATGCCAAAGGCGCTGCTGATGGATATTCCAAAGATGTCCTGGCTCTGAACCGGGTACTTGAAATGCTAAAGATACTTCTTATGGTCTTGCTTCAACCACCCTTCCTTCTCTACCTTTTTCTTCAAAAACTTAAGCTACTTAGACCGATGGTGGCGATCTCGAAAGGAGATATCTGGACCTAGAGCAACTCGTCTTGATCTTTATTATATTAGGATGCGAGGAAAGGAAAAGAAGGTGATAAGCAAGAAGAGTAAAGAAGAATGTTAAAAAAGTCCCTATAAGTACTTCACTTAGCCTTTCTATAGTCTTTCTTCCCCTCTTCTCTCAAAGGACACTCTTTCATCCATGCCCATGGTTCTTACTTTCATTTCCCCCCTCCTCACATAGGGACACATCTTTTTTTCAAAGATGAGTTGTAGATGTGATGTGAAAGTTTTTAATAGGATACGTATTTAAGAAAGAAAAGAATGTTTCCGAAACCTGCAGTTTAAAGCAAATCATAAATATTTATGTGGTTATAAATTATTTTATTAAGGATAAAATAGAAACTTTAAAATTATATTAAGTCTCAATATAAATTGTCATTCTCTTTTGCATAAATAAAAGGAAAGTGTGTAAGATAGAATTGAACTGAGAGAATACTAGTTTACATATTGATAAATATGTTATCAGTGTAAAATTCACAGATAAATGAGGCATCCCAAAATCTTGTCAAGCCTTTAAGTTGAACTATGAGGATCTCATCACTAAGCAAAGCGAGGCGCTATTTTAAAAGACATTTATGCCCCAGAACCTTGTGAAAATAGTGGAAATAAGGGCATATGTGATTTATTTTGGTAACAGCGTAGACATCTTTTTTTTTTTTTTTTTTGGAACCCCAAGAAAATTCGTAGCTGCTACAGCCTCTTTCCTCTCTGTGGTCTCCCACTGTGTAATAGTCTGCAAATCACACAGGGATATAAACCGCATTAAGCAAGCCCCGTGCGACAGGCTCAGACCCAGAGAGACCCAGAGAGGTATTGCGGTGGATAGAACCCGCGTCTTCCGTGTGGAAGTCACCCGCCAAACCCAACTGGGCCGTCCCTTGGGGACTGCGGAGATATGTTTGAACCCAACTATTAACAGATGACATAGTTAATTATTTTTACAAAATTTAGAGGCAAATTTTGGACCTTTGACGTTAAAAAAAAGGTAACCTCGCACTGAAATGATTGGTTCCATGTTGAGATGGTGGGTGCACACTTCATCCCATGATCCTTTTTTTTTTGTTTTTTCCAAATTATTTTCCTTTTGCAAAAGGAAGAACAAAATTTTAGAGTTGTACGTTTGGCCGTTTTTCGAGTCCAGCCTTGAAACTTTTTACCTTCTTTTTATAAATACAAGTATACAACCTCCTGCTTCGTAAGCAAAAGATGGAAATCCATGAGCACCTCGTTCTTTCTCCATCTCTTCTTCTACACAAATTTATCAGTTATCACCGCAATGAGCTACTTCTGGTTGGGAAACAAGTTATTCCAGAATTAATAATTATATCGGGTTTAGTTATTTCGAGATTATTATCCCAACCTCCGATAGAGATAAAAAAGCACTATAATCCTATGATAATTAATTCCTGAATTAGTTATACTTTAAATTTAATCCCGTGATAAATTATTCCCTATCCCTAGTACCAAACCACCTTGACTTTGATTAGTTTAATTTGTGGCCTGAAGTAGTTAACTTGAATGTTGAGAAGAAATCTGTATGTATATACAGCCACATTTGAAGCATTAAATTCTTAACCAAAGTAAAATGCATTCACATATTGAGGTCCAAAACATAAACAATAGAATCTAACACAACGTACATCAAGGTGCATTGATATTGAAGTTCAAATCATCAGTCAAGAACAAGACACCAAAGGACAAACACAAAAACAAAATCAAGAATAGTAGACAATTAATCCATATAAATGAAATAAAACAGCGTCACACAACCATAATATAATGGTACAATCAACTCATATTAGTCATCAAAAGCATGCATCTAATAGACAGCAACAACACAGAGCAGCCAAACATCCTCCCATGAGTCCCGCACCACCAGATGATTGTTGTTGTTGTTGTTGTTGAGGTGGCGCATACTGAGGGGCATACTGGGGCGGGTACCCCGGTCCCTGTGGAGGATACCCTTGTGGAGGGTAGCCTTGTGGTGGATATCCTTGTGGTGGAGGGACACCAACAGGAGGTTGTTGATTGTAGTAACTCATCTTCTGATGAAAAGTTGCTAGCTAGAGAGAGTTTTTGTGAAAGGAGAATTAGTCTTTTCTTAGGCAGAAAGATAATGGGGTACATTAAAGAGGTGTATATTTATTCATTTTATAGATTAAAGTCAAAGTGGTGACAACGAGGACTAGGCCACTTATTTAAAGAAAACCCCTTATTTTATTTATTTTTTTCGGTGACATTTATTTCTTTCTTGCTTGGTCAAAAAAGAAATACGAAGAGTGGACTATTCTAGTGGTGATCACCCTCTACTTTCAACCAAAATGTTGTGAGTTCGAATCACCCTAAAAACAAAGTGGAGAGTTGTTGGAGGGATAGAGCCGAGGGTCTATCGGAAATAGTCTCTCTACCCAGGGTAGAGGTAATCCCGGCGTACACACTACCCTCCCCAGACCCCACTAATGAGATTATACTGGATTGTTATTGTTGTTGTTGTTGTTATTGCTTGGTCAAAAAAATTTAAGGTCACGTTTGTCAAGTTGAAAATTGTTGTTGTTAATTTTTTTTTCAATTTGCAAGTTTTTGAAAATGAGTTTTTAAAAAATAAAGAAATTTTTTTCCCCATCTTTTTCAAGTAAAATGCATGTCCAAACATAATTTCAAATTCCAAATATCATTTTTCAAGTTAACTCCGAATAATATCTTTTTCAAAAATAACAATTTTTTCAAACGCCTACTAGATCTGGTGAAGGTGGTACAGAGAAAGCATTGAAAATTAAGAGGGAGCTTGTGATAGGTTGCGTGGAAATTTGGAATTAATCAAAGAGATTAAGTTGGAGGACAGCGAAACGTTTTTGTACATCCTTAACCTATCACATGGTTAACTAAAAACATCCTTAATGTATTACAAAATCAACAGATTTAGTCCATAATTAACTTTTGTCAAAAAAAAAAAAAAAAAACCAACGAAAAGCTAATACACGTGCACAAAACGTGAGGCGGTCGGCGATTTTCCTTTTACAAAGTACGAAAGATTTCAATATATATTGACTAATGAGAAATAAGACACTTCGTTGTCACTTTTGATCTTTTGGCCCTGCCTACTCCATAAATAAAACTTCAAATTTAGCAAATATTGTCATTCGTTTGCCCTGCATGCAATTAGAGGTATTCATAAGAACCCGAAAAATCGAATCAAATCGAAAACCGCCGACCAAAAAAATCATTACTTTTTAGGTTTGGTTTTGGTTTTGAATTTTAAAAACCGATCATTTTTTGTTTGGTTTTGGTTTTAATAAAAAAATAATCGAAAAAACCGAATCAAACCAACTATAAAAGTAGCTATTTAAATTTATTATTACACATATATGTATATTTTTATATAAAGTTTCTAAAATTTTATAGTACATATTAGTCATTTGTATTTTTAGTATAGTTCTTTGCTATTATAATAATCTAATTCTTTACCTTTATATTCTAGTTTGATTGGTAGTTTTCTTTTACTAAGTACAAGAATTTATTTCATATTAAAAATAATCGATTTTTAATTGAGTACTTAAATTCTTCATCACCATTTGATTCAATTATCATCAATATATCTTGAAAATGATAGATTTCTCAAAGAATAATTGATTTGATAGTGTTACGTTGAAAATGTACTCGCCGGAATATGCGTTTGGTAGTGTATGCCTCATATTTAAGAAAAAAACCGATAAATAACCGGAAAAACCAAAAAATCGACAAAAACCGGTATAAACCGAATCGATAAAAAATCGAGTCAATTGATTTGGTTTGATTCAAATATTTAAAAAATCGACTTACTTAGTTTGGTTTCTTTTTAGAAAAAATCGTCCCAAATCGAACCATGAACACCCTAGACAACACTTTTGACTTAAATGTTTGCCGGTAAAAAAACATGACCAACTATTTTTTACGGTCAGTAACTGTAATTTCCTAATATATATTTATTTCACACAGATTTGATGGGACGTTACATTACGAAGATAAATGCCTTTGGCACTTTTCAAAAGTTAAGTGGGTGGGAGTTCGAGCAGGAGGCCTTTATGATTTAAATTAGCAAAATTGAGTAACGTGCATGTTTCAGCTTCTTCTTTAGTTTTTGGCCAAATAGGTATACTCCCTTTAAACTTGATTTCAGTTTTCATTTTGGTACTTTAATCTAGCGCTTTTTTTATTGAACACCTTAATATTATATAAAGTGATCTATTGAACACTTTACTCATAACCAGTAAAAATAATAAGGTGCGTGTAATTCACACATAAATGACTTAACAAAATGACAAATAAGAGGAAGACACGTGACATTTGAGTCCAAATAGTCAATAAGAAGTTTTGAAAACAAAAAAGATTTATTTTAAACACCCCCCTCCCACTGTCACATTCTTCCCAACCACCCCCTTTCTTTTTTCATTCCATGGAATCCCACCAGCCCCTTCCCTAGAAACCCACCTCCGCCTTCCCAATCTACTTGGCTCTTCAACCACCAGAAGACTACCGTTTTCATCTGTCAAAAGGAAAAAACACAAGTATCGTTTTTGGATTTTCAGATCTGGGGAAGGAAGAAATTTATATCAATTTTTTTCTTTCTTTTTTGGGTTGAAAATCCCTTCTTTTAGCTAACTCGAGAAGAAAAAATTCAAGTTGAGAAAAAAAGGAAAGAAACAAAAAAGAATCCGGCGATTCTAGCAACCACCGACCATTGCTCATTTCCTTTCCTCTTTTATCTTTATTATTCTGTTTCATTGTTGTTTTAACTGATAAAAGAACAGATCTGACAGAAGTAACCGAACATTTAATATTTCGGGGGCTATCATGAAAATCGGCGACATTTATCACCATTTCTGGTCTTCCATCGGTGTGGTATCGGAGATTCGTTTGTGTTCTGTTTATTACTGATTTCGTGGTTGGTATGTAAATGTTAAAACCTTGATAACATATTACTGTTGCTTGTCGCCTCTTTGGACCTGACCGGAGTTTTGACTTTTTCGGCGATCTCCATTAATTCCGACAATAAAATTTACTGCCGTTCTTCTTCTGCTTTCGTTACTCGTCAGAGATCAGGTGGTTATGGGTGGCCTTTAGAAAAAAAATGTCAATTTTGATTTAAACAAAAAAAATAAACATGATCTCAAACCTATTAAATTCACGCGCGTAAGAGGGGGTGAAATACAACTCTCTTGCCATGTTAGTTTTTGTGTTTAATAGGCATACATTGATTTGGGTTGAAGTGTTCAATAGGTAAATGAGCTTAGTTAAGGTGTCAAAATGGAAACTTGAGCCAAGTTTAAGAGGCCGTACATCTATTTGGCCTTAGTTTTTTGATAGAAGTTAAATTTGGACCAAACATATTTTTTGATATACTAATCATTTTCTTTTGGTTGGAAAGATAAGTTGCATTAATTAAACATATGTTTACTGAGATGTTGATGCATGTGCACCATATTACAAACAAAAGAAGTACTAGATGTAGCAGATAAGTTAGAATTGCTAACTCTAATGTGGTTAGTGTTACAATCTCAGGTGCTGCTTTGAGCTGGTTTTACAAGACCAATTGTCAAAAAGGAGTTTACTTCCGCCAATCCAGCTTCCAATTGATGAGCAAAAGTTGTGTGTGTATCCATGGTGGTGGCTACATTCCCAGCTATTGATGGGACTGCCTTGATAGTAGTTAGTCCTAGTTTGTCTTCAAGTAAGAGGCTTGAAACAAAAAGTGGTGCTTCAAAAACTGATGTAGCACCGTTACTTTCCATTTGGCTGTCGTATTTTGCAAAGTTATTCTGCGACTCTATTTTGTTCTCTATTTTGTTCTCTGTACGCATGTAAATTTGGATCATGTAGTAGCTGGAGAAGGTGCTTGCAATCACAGAGTATATTAGTGTATAGAGGATGATCTTTTGTTAGTAGGTTGACTACCTCCTTAGCATCCAGTTCAACTTCTAATGGCATTAGTTGCAATTGTACTGCTATTTTAAGGCCTTGAAGTAAAGCTTGCATTTCAGCTGTAAGGCTATTGGATGTGGGAAGTGAACCTGGGAAGCCCATAATCCAATCGCCTCTATTGTTACGAATTACACCACCTATACCCGTGTAGTTTTTGGTTGATGAATTTACGTCATTGATGGTAGGCTAGAATTACGTGTTTTAGTCATAGTTTGCACTTTAATTATTGTATTTTGTTTGTGCTTGAGCTTAAATGTTAGTGTATTGCACTTATTATGTGTTTTATGCTTTGTAAGAAGTGATTTCTGACTTAAAAAGATATTTGGGAGCTAAATGGAACAAGTTGGAGCTTTGAAATCTAAGTAAAAGCCCAAGAGATTAAGCCGGGATCACGTTCGGGGGTCGGAAGCCAAGTCTGGATATCAAAAATAGAAGAAAAACTTTTCACTCTGGAAAACATCCACTGCCGCCCCGCATGGGGCAGCGCGGCAATACATTTTGTTGTTGTCTGTCACAACTTACTCTCTGAACTTCCCCACTAGCTCCCCGCATGGGGCAGCGCAATGCGCGGCGCGCCTGTGCAATTTTCTCAGAGTATTTGTCCTGTTTCGATTTGGAAAAGGTAATTTCGCCTGGGCCGATTCTTACAGGGTATAAATACAACAAAAAGATATTTTTAGGGGACTTTTGACCTTGGAAGCTTTGGGAGAGCATTGGAGGCTACAAGACACAGGATTTCATCATCTTGCCATCAATTCAATACGGGAGTTCGGAATGTAACGTTAAATTGATGTTTTCTCATTCTTCAATTATATTTGTGATGACTTCCTCCATGATTATGGAGCAGTTTCCTGTAGGGTTTGACGGATTTGATGTGTTGATAAATATTTGTGGATTTAACTCTAGTTCGTGCTTGAATTCATTTATGGAGTTTTGAATTATTGCAACTTTGTTCATCAGTTTATTTAATCGAAAGAGGAATATCTTGGTGATTATCTTTGCATTATTTTGTTTGATTTAATTCATTGATTCTCTTGAGTAATCGGAAGAGCTTGTTGAATTGTTGATTAAATCGAGTTAGGATAATATTCGAGAGATGTTTTCCTAAGGACCAATCCATTAACGCATGCTTGCATACTTCACAGTGCTTATATTGGTTTACCTCATAGAGTTAAGATTTAATCGAGAGAGTAGTCTTGACTACACGTTTGAACTAATCATCGATTGAATTCGTGAGAATTATTAGGACATTAGAGTGAATTAAACTAGACTAAAATCTCAGTTAGCTATCTTGCCCCTATCCTGTCAAACCCTTATTCCTCACATTGATAAGAAACCACTATGCGAATCTCTAATTCCTTGTTGTCAATTGTCAATTACGTTATTTTAGTAGTTAAACTTAGATCATAATCATTTAACTCAAGTGTTGATCCTCCTGAATAGAAATTAAACCAGGAATTACTTGAACATTGTTTAAATCCAATTCATATGGAGACGATATCATACTACACTATCTTATATTAGCGAGAATCAATTTCATGTTGTATTTTTTGCTCGTCAAATTTTGGCGTCGTTGCGGGGGATTGGCAATCAATAGTGTTCAAAATAGTTTTTGGTGTTAATTAAGGAATTTTTATTTTATTTTATTTTATTCTTCACGGGTTTCCTCTTCCGTCTGCAGGCAACAAATTGACTCTTTTGGTGTATGACTCGATCTTCTTCAAAGGAATTGATTCCATATAATCTAGAGGTGGAAAAGAGTCTGCGACAATTGAGGAAAGAGAAAGAACTCACCGAAAATTTTTTGGGGCAACCCTTCAACCCCAGAACACATGGCTAAAAACGGTAAGGGCGAAGTAAATTTAGCTGCAATAAAAGCAGCACAGCTTAGAGAAGAAACTGGAAGGATAGCAGCTGAGGCAGCCCATAGAGCTACTGATGAGACCGTCAACGATGATGGGGGTCGAACATTCATTCTAAATCGACCCTTGATTGAAGACCAGTTCGAGAATGATGTACCCATGCCTGGTAGAACATTAGGTGATTATGCCATACCAGTCTACAATCAGGGACTGTCCAGTGTCAGACCTCCACCAGTAGCAGCAAATAATTTTGAGTTGAAACAAGGATTGCTTCAAACTATCCAGAACAACTGTGTCTTCAGAGGGAAGGTAAATGAAGATCCTAACACTCACTTGATTAGATTTTGAGAAAATCATGAACAACTTCTAGTACAACAGAGTATCAAAAGATGTAGTTTACCTAAGGGCATTCCCTTTTTACTGAAGGATGATGCGAAGCATTAGCTTCGTAGCTTACCAACAGGGTCGATCAGGACATGAGAGGATATGACTAGAAAGTTTCTTGACAAATACTTCTTAGCTGCAAAAACAGTAAAGTTCAAAAAGGAAATTCACAACTTCTGCCAGACTGACACTGAAACAGTTTTCGAGGCTTAGGAAAGATTCAAGGAGATAGTGAGGAAGTGTCAGCATAATGAGATTGAATTGTGGATGCAACTCCAGGACTTTTGGGATGGACTGACACCCTCTTCACGACGAACTCTGAACACTGCAGTTGGAGGTCCTTTAATGAAGAAGACTCCTGAGGAGTTTGTGGCAATTCTTGATAAGCTATCTGAAGATGCCAACTAGTGGCCAGCCGAGAGTAATGATAGAAGAAGATCGGTTGGGGTTCATAAAGTAGATTCCAACACAGCAGTGCAAGCCCAACTAGTCGCCATGGCCAAAGAGATAAGAAAATTGACCTTAGCCAAGGTCCATAGCCAACCATCACCAGTTTGTGATGTTGAATGGGTCATCCAATGCATCAGTGCCAGGTCGTAGCTGCATATAAAGTGGTAAATAATGTGGGAAGCTTTGATAGAGGCAACTACAAGAGTGGTAATAATTTCATATCTATGGGACAGAGGCACCCATGATTTTCTTGGAATTCACCAAGTGGAAGCCTGGACTCATGGCAACAATATAACTCTAGACCTCAGGGACAAGGAGCTCCTAGCTTTCAAAATCAGCAGAGGCAGCAATATCAGCCTCCATAGTCTAATCAGTCAAGTATGGAAGATCTGATGAAGGCTTTTATTATTAAGACAGATGAGAGGCTTGACACCCACGGTGCAACTATCAAAGAACTGGGAACATCATTTCAAAACCTGGAAAGACAAGTTGGGCAACTAGTTACTCTATTGTCTAAGAGGGTTCCAGGAATGCTCTCTGTTGATACAGAAAGAAATCCAAAAGAGACAATCAATGCAGCGTCTTTGAGGAGTGGGCACAAGTTGGAGGATCCCATAGCAAAGCAAAAGGATGAGCCGATTGAAAGACAGGTAGAGATTGTGGAAGAGCAGAAAAATGATAACATTCAAAAAGGTGCAGGGCTGGTAGATGATGGTCTGGAGAAGAAAGGGAAGATGAGATCTCAGAAAAAGAAGAAGGATGATAATACAACAAATAATGATACTGAAGATAGCAAATACATACATGCTCTACCGTTCTCCCAGAAACAAAGACGAGAAAAGCTGGATAAACAATTCGAGCACTTTCTAGAAGTGTTCAAGCAGGTGCATGTGAATATACCTTTCACAGAGATGCTTTCGCAGATGCCAGTATATGCCAAATTCATGAAGGAAATATTTTCCAAGAAGCGGAAAGTGGAAGAGACATTGGTTGTCAAGTTGACAGAGCATTGCAGTGCCATCTTGCAAAATAAGCTCCCTTAAAATGTGGAGATCCAGAGAGTTTTACTATACCTTGCTCTGTAGGAAGTACTAAATTTCAAAACTCTTTGTGTGATTCAGGTGCTTCCATTAATCTTATGCCCTTGTCTATTTTCAGAAAATTGGAGGGAAAAATTGGAGAGATCAGGTCGGTACCTGTGTCCTTCCCGCTAACGGATCAGACCACCATCATACCTGACGGAATCGTTGAAGATGTGTTGGTTCGGGTGGATAAATTTATGTTCCATGTGGACTTCATTGTGGTCAACATGGAGGAGAATAGGGAGGTCGCTTTGATTTTAGGAAGACCCTTCTTGGCTACAGGCAGAGCAATTCTGGATATTCAGGAAAGGCATCTAATGCTCAAAGTGATGGATGACCGACTAATTTTCAAAATGGAAGGAGAAATGAGGGCCCTGAAAGAGCAAATTGGAAAGAGTGAAGCTGCTAAGTGTGGGGTGTACCCAAAGAAGGCTGAAAAGAAGCTCTCAGCATGGATGTGTGCACTGGGTCAGGCGTGCAAGGGAGATCCCGACGATTCTGACCCCGACTAGATGAATCAGGGAAGTTATATCTTGCTTTTTATTTGTGTGTTATGGGGACATGCCATAAATAAAGTGTGGGGGTGGGGAATGTGTGTGTGTGTGTATATATATATATATATGTGTGTGTGTGTGTGTGTGTGTGTGTGTGTGTGTGTGTGTGTGTGTGTTTGTAGTCGTTTCTTTTGATTGATTTTGTTTTTTGACTTTTCCCGACGACAGATTTCCTCAACCATCTTCTTGAGGGATCAAAGTCGAAGAAAAAAATATTTTATTTTTCTTAGGTAGTGTAATAATTCCCCCTTGGTTTTTTTTGTGCGGCGGTTCTTTTTCAAGGGTTTTGTTTGAACCGGGTGTAGTTAGTTTTTCTTTTAGTAGGAGTAGTGAAGTCTTGTGCTATGTATTAAATGGAGATGACTTTCCTTGACTTTTTTGTGCCTTGAGAGCAGTGAGTGCCTTAGTTGTGACGCCTAGGCTCAGTTCTTGACTCTTAAATAAGTACCATAAATTATTTGATTGCAACTTTGCTTAACTGCTTTGACTAGAGAGTCGGGATAAATCCGATCCTAAGTGAGTTATGTGCCAATGTGTGTGTGAAATTTTGTTGAAATTCTATGCATGTCGGTTGATGTCGAGAACTTACCCCATGTGTTTGCAAAGAAAAATAGTAGTCTTGTTCAGTCTAGAAAGTGATATAGGCATTTCTTTGTTGAAGCCAGATATATGTTTTACCCACCTAATTGTGATGTATCTTCGTTAGCCCCGTTGAGCCTGTAATCCTATTTCTTTGGCAACCATACTACAAGCTTGACCCCTTTATTTAAATTATTTATTTGTTTGAACCTTTTACATCTAGTAAGCACTTGCTTTTGTGGGTTTTGAGTGGAACTATAGAAAAAAGAGAAAGGTTCACTTTTTGGAAAATTGTGAGAGCTACTTGTATAGAATTGAAAAAAAAAAGAGTTTGATTGAAAAAATAGAAAAGAAAAAAATTAGAACTTAGAAAAGGAAAAAATTGATTCCTTGCTAGTGGTAATTCTCATCTTGTTTGTGCTTAAAGGAAGTGGGAGCTTAATGCGTGAAGGTTGGGGGTTGTTCAACATAAGTATGAGATTTGAATTGTTAATGTATATGTATTAAAGTGCTTAGGGAGGTGTAGCCACTATATCCAAATCTATCATATCCGTCCCGCAGCCAACATTACAACCAAATTAAGTTCTACTTGATCCTTGACTGAATGCGCTCAATTAGTAGGGTATTACACAACGAGCAAGCCTATGGTACATCTTTTGTGGCATATGAATCTTAATTATGAGAGTGAGCGAATTCTTTCTATCTTGAGTTTCTAATTGTTCTTGAAATTTATTGTGTGTGGAACTACTCTCTATTGTTTGTGTGAGGACACATGATTTTCGAAGATAAGGTGAATTTGTTGACCTCTGTGTTAGAGTAAGTGAGCATGTTGTGGAAAATGCGTGGTGCTTTTGCGTCGAATCTTGAGGCTAGGATGTTATGATAGGGTGCTTAGTCTGCTTTAAATATTCTTGACATGCTAAGTTAGGGAAGTTGCCTGATAAGAAGATCGTCTCTATATGAAGTGCAGTTTGATTCCTCGAGAAAGAGCAATGGTTTAAGTGTGGGGTGTTGAGGGTATGCTAGAATTACGTGTTTTAGTCATAGTTTGAACTCTAATTACTGCATTTTGTTTGTGTTTGAGCTTAAATATTAGTGTATTGCAGTTATTATGTATTTTATGCTTTGTAGGAAGTGATTTCAAGATAAAAAGATATTCGGGAGCTAAATGGAACAAGTTGGAGCTTTGAAGTCTAAGTAAAAGCACAAGGGATTAAACCGGGATCGCGTTTTGGGGTCGGGAGCCATGTCTGGCTATAAAAAATCGAAGAAAAACTTTTCACTCTGGAAAACATCCACTGTCGCGCCGCATGGGGCAGCGCAATAGTATATTTCGTTGCTATCTGTCAGAACTTGCTCTCTGAACTTCCCCATTAGCGCCTTGCATGGGGCGGCGCAATGCGCGACGCGCCTGTGCAATTTTTTCAGAGTATTTGTCCTGTTTCGACTTGAAAAAGGTAATTTTGCCTGGGCCCATTCTTATAGGGTAAGGCTGGCAAGTGGGCCGATCCAGGCACGGGATCGCGGGCCAAACTGGCCAAACAGGCTAGGACCGTTTGAGCCGGTTTTAGTGGGTCTGGGCCGGTCCTATGCTTTGGGCTCGCCAGGTCCGGGGCCATTTGGCCCGCCAGGGACCGGACCGGTCGCTTAGCGGGCTAAACGGTCCCAATGGCTATATTTTAAAAAAAATAAATAAAAATATAGCCGTTGGGCTGTCAAAAATAGTCGTTGGCTATTTATAAAATAGCCATTTAACCCCCCAACTTTGTTTTAATCCCAAACTTTTTATAATTATACTTTTTCCCTATTTTCAACTATAAATACCCCATCATTCTTTCATTTTTCTTACAAAATCATCAATCTATCACAATCTCTCTCTAATTTTCTTCTATAATTGCTACTTTTGCTTACTTTATTATTGCAATTCGTGAAACAATTGTGAAATTGGTGAATTGAAGTCTTCAACGATAATCAATTTTTAACAAGTTGTTCGTCAATTCGGTAAACTCGTTTCAACTCTTAAGTTTTAATATTATAGTTTTGTTTGTTTTATTTATTTTTTATTACTTTATTAATTAATATGGCTTCCTTAAAATAACTTTTTGGTAAAAATAAGGGTAAATCCAAGAGTGACGAATCTAGTGCTCAATCTGTTTCTCCTCCACTGCCCCGGGCTCCCCGAACCAAACTCCATATCCGTCCTACACCTACTATTTTTGATAGCGATAATAGTTTATTACAATTTACTGAAAGTCAATTTTGCTATAATATTAGAGCTGGTGAACAATTAGACCATGAATTAATGAATGCTCTTTATTCTAATCCAACTATTGATGAAAATGATGATGAGGAAATAGATTTTGATGAAACTCAACCGGATGATGATACACCAACTAGTCATGCTCCTGGTATTAACCCAACTAGTGATAACCCTGCTAATCCAAATGATGCCCCATCTGATACTCCTGTTACTGCCCCTACTTTTTCTAGACAACCTAGCAAACTGACAGAAACATCTCCCGTTTGGCTATTTTTTACTCAACTAATTCCAAAAAATAAGGTTAACTGTAAAACTTGTGGCACGAAGTTAGTTTTTAAATATTTTTTTTGGGGGGGGGGGGAGGGGGAGGGGGGAGGGAAACTTTTGCTAGACACATATTAAAACACCCTCAAGATAGAGTGAAATATCTTCGTATGAAAGCTTTGGCCGAGGGGAAAAGTCTACCTACTCCTAGTCAGGTTAACCCTAGTACCGGTTCAAATCAATTTCAACCGGGAATTAACACTGTTACCGGTGGTATTTTATATTATGATCCAAAAAAAGATCGGGAAGAATTGGCAAAAATGGTAACTGTTATGTGTTTACCCTATAGTTTTCTTTCTGACCCTAACTTTGTGCATTATATTAGAAAACCTTTTAATCCTACTTATAAAGGTTTTCCTCGCACAACCGTAAAGAGCGATATTTATAAATATAAACATGAATATGAATAATATTTGCGCTATTTATTTACTCATATAAATTATTGTATTGCTATTACAACTGATATTGGTAGAAGTGGTAACGACTGTGATTATCTTACTGTTATCAGTTATTGGATTTATGAGGATTGGATAATGCAAAAGCGCATTATTTCTTATAGAATAATTAATTCACGTCATACATGACAGTTTATTGCTAGCACAGTTACATATATTTGTAGATATTTTTGCATTAGTGATAAAATAATGTCAGTTTCAATGGATAATGCTACTAGTAATACAAATGCTATAGCCTTGCTTACCTCAAAGCTAAATGCTGCATTTAGTGACATTTTTCATGTTAGATGTATTTGTCATATTTACCATTTAATT
The DNA here is from genome assembly GCF_000390325.3 of Nicotiana tomentosiformis. Classification (NCBI taxonomy): domain Eukaryota; kingdom Viridiplantae; phylum Streptophyta; class Magnoliopsida; order Solanales; family Solanaceae; genus Nicotiana; species Nicotiana tomentosiformis. Next base: position 114,771,751 of record NC_090823.1, on the reverse strand, counting down.
GTGGGTGATGGTATGAGAATTTTATGAAGTTTGTAAGAGATACCGTATAACTTGTATGAACAAAAATTAGTATGTATTATGTAACTTATATTTTGGCACATCTTGATTAGTTTCTTTTTCTTCTCAATGGTGGTATTAGCACCTTGTTGTGCTCATTCCATAGGGGGATAAATACTAAAAAAGATATTGCCATATTTTTTTAATGCTATAATAAAATTACGGCGCATTGCTTTGAATATCTCTTTACAATATTTTTGTCTTTAGATTTAAATTTGAATTAAAAAATATTTAAAAATTTAGGTCATAATTCTATAATAAATTTTACAAGGCATTGCGTTAGATATTATTTTAAACATCCTTTTGTCTCTAATTTCTATTTAATTTTTTAAAAAAATCTATTGGGCCCACTTAGCCCATTTAGTCTGCGGGCCGGGACCGTTTAGCCCGAGATCAAACAGTCCCGATCCTGGTCCCGGTCCCGAGTCGGTCCCTACAAAAAGACTGTTTAGCCCGGGACCGTTTGGCCCGTTTAATTTGGGACCGGTTGGCCCGGACTACTTAGCCCGTTTAGGCCCGGGACCGGCCCACTTGTCACCCTTACTACAGGGTATAAATACACCAAAAAGACGTTTTTTAAGGGACTTTTGACCTTGGAAGCTTTGGGAGAGCATTGGAGGCTACAAGACACAAGATTTCATCATCTTACCATCAATTCAATACGGGAGTTTGGATTGTAACGTTAAATTGATGTTTTCTCATTCTTTAATTATATTTGTGATGACTTCCTATATGATTATGGAGTAGTTTTCTGTAGGGTTTGACGGATTTTGTGTGTTGATAATTATTTGTGAATTTAACTTTAGTTCGTGCTTGAATTTGTTTAGGAGTTTTGAATTGTTGCAACTTTATTCATTAGTTTATTTAATCGAAAGAGGAATATCTTGGTGATTAGCGTTGCATTATTTTATTTGATTTAATTCATTGATTCTCTTGAGTAATCGGAAGAGCTTGTTGAATTGTTGATTAAATCAAGTTAGGAGAATATTCGAGAGACGTTTTCCTAAGGACCAATCCATTAACACATGCTTGCATACTTCACAGTGCTTATATTAGTTTACCTCATAGAGTTAAGATTTAATCGAGAGAGGAGTCTTGACTACACGTTTGAACTAATCATCGAATGAATTCGTGAGAATCATTAGGCCATTAGAGTGAATTAAGCTAGAGTTAAAACTCAGATAGCTATCTTGCACCTATCCTGTCAAACTCTTATTCCTCACATTGATAAGAAACCATTATGCGAATCTCCAATTCCTTGCTGTCAATTGTCAATTGTGTTATTTTAGTAGTTAAACTTAGATCATAATTAATTAACTCTAAGTGTTGATCCTCCTGAATAACAATTAAACCAGAAATTGCTTGAACATTATTTAAATCTAATCCCTGTGGAGACGATATCATACTATACTATCTTTGATTAGCGAGCATCAATTTCGTGGTGTTTTGCGCTCGTCAAATTTTGACAGTACTGTATTGAATTTGTAGAAGTTTGGTTTTGATGGAATCCAACGGAGAGCAGTGCGTACCCTAGTGGGTTTTTGATAGTTTGAAGCCGCCAAATAGGAAAACTCAATAGTTTGATGTAATGTGCGCGTCCCCTATCAATGAGTAAATAGTTTTTAAATACTATATAAACTTTTAAAAATAATGTGTTTGAATTGTAAAATAAAAATTAAATTAAAAAATATAAGTTCCTAAATATAATGAATATTAATCGCACATAGCTATCTATATAAATAAAAATAGCAAGTTGTTATATGTTAGAATGAATACAAGATAATAATGATAACAATAATTAATGATAATTTATTTAGAATAAATTTTGGTCTATAAATTTATTCTTATTTCTTTAAATTTGTATTTTAATTAATTTACTCTTAATACTATACTATAATTAATTTTTCTCTTATAGACTCTTTTCACCGCCAATTCTTTTGGTCTTATGGAAACAAAGTTACGTATCTAAGAGTTTTGTCAACTTAAAAATAATTAATTATATTTTTTAAAATATTTGAATTGTATTCTTTTGCTAATAATTAATTCAAAGACTTATTATTTGTGCTTATCCTTAAAGTAACTCATTAAATTTTTGATGATTTACATAAAGTAATTTAAATTAAAATTAATTTTAAATTACTCATAAATTAGCTCATAGTTTCTATGATGCTCCGCTAGATTTTCTTACCACCATGGAATGTACAAGTGTTGAGTACAATTTTAATTATGTGAGTTTATTAAAGTGAGTAAAGATTTAATTAATAAAATTTTAGTTGATGTCAATATCTTAAATATTTTAAAACTAAATGTGAAATATTATTATAGTTATATTAAATAATTCAAAAGGAAAAAATTAGGACTTCATATCTATCATTAGGTGTATCTTAGCTAAAACAGTAAATCGAAGAAGTCCTTCTATGGGCTTCATCAAGCATTCACACAGTGGTATGCTAATTTTACGGGGTTTACACATTCTTTGAATGATTATTCTTTATTCTTTAGAAATACAGACTCTTCTATATCTATTGTGACAGTACGGACAATATATTACTAACAAATAATTAATGATGCTGAGGAACTTCATGCTTTGAAGTCTTTCTTACATCAAGAATTCAAAACCAAAGGTTTTAGGTGCTTACATTATTTTATGGGAATGGAAGTGTTGCGTGAGTCTCATGAGATTAATTCTGTTCACCGAAAGTTCACCTTTGATCTGATGGCTGAATTTGACTCCATTCATGACAAGAGTGGGTTGCTCAAGTGGTGAACACCCTCCACTTCCAACCAATAGGTGATGAGTTCGAGTCACCCCAAGAGCAAGGTGGGGAGTTCTTGGAGGAAGGGAGTCGAGGGTCTATTGGAAACAGCTTTTCTACCCCAGGGTAGAGGTAAGGTCTGTGTACACACTACCCTCCCCAAACCCCACCAGTGAAATTATACTGAGTTGTTGTTGTCGTCGTGTCATAAGACCCTTGTATGTTGTCTTCTTGACTTCACTGTTCGTATTCTCGCCAAATCTGGTGAACCCATTTCACTAGGCAAATTAAACTATTTAACTTACATAACAGCCAATGTATGCAAGATCCACGCGAGCCTCATCTTTATGCTGCTTGAAATGGTGTTTGTGTCTGAAGGTAAAACACATAGTCTGAAGGTTTAAGAGACATGTTCTAGTGGGTTCGGGTCTTTTGGATTGTTATTGGGTCTATTTGATATGGACTCTACTCCAACAACTTGGGCTGTTGTGTTTCTTAGACATTTTTCTTTTTGTCGTTCTAGAAGGTCCTGGAAGCTGCACAAAAATCTCTCTAAGTATTTAATTCCATGTATACATCTATTAGTTGGTTAGAATAGCTGTTATAGATTGACAAATAGAAAGGAGCCACTTGGCATAATTTGTTATAGAATAGATTCTAAGCCGACCTATAAAGAGAAAAGGAAGCGCCCACTAATTTTAGTCGAACATACAAAAAAGGAAATTCTTCACAACATTCTACCTTCGTTTCATTTCCTTCGTTATCTAATTATATGGTCAAATGGTTTTGTGACCCATTAATGTATAAGTCAAAATTCGCCCTAAGAATATTTAGCGTAATTTGATATTAGAGAAAGAGTCGGTCAAGATCGCCCAAGATGCAGCAAAGTCATTGGCCGAGGAGCCGACAAGAGTCGTAGTCGAGATGTCAACAATGGTCGAGGTCAAGGTTTACTATTGACGATAAGAGCTGTAACGGCTAATTTGTCAGGATAGAGTATTAAAAGAGAATATTCTCGTGGATATTCTCTACCTTTGTACTATTAGGGTTTCTTAGGAAAATACCTTATATATATATATATATATATATAGAAAGAAGAGACAATGATAGAGACATGTAATATTCATTTGATAAGAACACTTCTGAGAAGAAGATTCTCTCTCTCTTACAAAAATACAAATATTACCTTTTGATAAAGATTCTTACTCATATTATTCCCCACCTTTCTACCAGATCTGAGGATTGTTCATACAAATCTTGGACCGTTCTGTCACTCATCATTGTCAAGAGAAATATTCGTCTAATCCATCCATTATTGGGCGAATTATACTCCTTATTTACTTAAATGTCATTTATTTTCATTTATTGTTAGTTATATCTCCATTAACGTTCATGCTTTAAGAGTATTTTGCACTTATTGTCGTCAATCATTCACAAGATTTGTCCCCATCTCCTGCACGTTTTCGAGATTAGCATCTAGAGTTGTTATCCTTAACTAGATTTAACATATTGTTACATAAATTTAATAGTTCAACCGAAAGTTATATTTTTTGGTCAAATAATTTGGCGTTGTCTATAGGGATTTTCTAGTTAAGTCTTTTAGTTTCTTTTAGATCTACAATCGACATTGGTTACTAATTAAAAAAAAGAACATTTTTTTTCCTGCACGCATAGATTTGATATGGCAGGTAACAGAGAAGAAAGAACGAGAATAATGAATGACCTCCCACCCAACCTCATGAACATCATCCACGAAAGCTCTGAAGCAGTGGACGAGGACACAATGCCCAATGCCTCTCCTAGGCGAGGTGGATCACCCCCTCCCCACTGCAGTATCACAAAATCCCTTGGCAAGACAGCCTCCACATCCGTGGGAGAGGAGACACCACCAACGATAAATAAGCTCCTTGAGGCCTGTCTAACTGATACACTAACCAGCATCCTCCGTAAGCCCGTTCAGGAAGCGGCCGCAGTAAATACTAGAACCTGTGTTGCACTACCAGTGGACAAGCAACATGATCAACCTCCTCCTCCACCCACGACGACAGGTATTACTCACAATGTTGTTAACAAAGCAGGCGATAACGCTCTCACAGCCATTCTGAAAAGGATGGAGGAAATGGAAAACGAGAACAAGGCACTTCAGGACCAAATGAGAGAACACCAAGAGAGGGCCGATAAAATACCGAGCGCTCCTAAGTTATTGCCAAAGAGAGATGCCGGTTGGTTCGTCGAGCAGCCATACATTGATAGCGCTGCCCCACATGCCATACCAAAGATCTTTAAAATACCGCCTTATCTGAAAATATATGATGGCACAACCGACCCCGAGGATCATGTGACACATTAAGTCACCGCCGTCAAAGGCAATGACCTCTCCAAGGAACAAGTATCATCCATTCTGCTAAAGAAATTCGGCGAAACCCTCACGGGAGGTGCATTAACCTGGTACTCGCAACTGCCGGTACGTTCCGTCGAAACCTTTGAGGAAATGACTGATAAGTTTGTGACGGCCCATGCCGGGGCCAAGAAGGCCGAGACAAGAGTAAATGACATCTTTGCTATCAAACAGTCCCCGGGAGAAGGACTGAGGGACTTTCTCGCCCGTTTTAACGGAGTAAGAATGACTTTGCCCAATGAATCAGAATGATTGGCGGTGGATGCTTTTCAAAACGAGCTGAGAAGAAATGCTTCAAGGGTGACAAGAAAATTATTAAGCCGGCTTACGAAATATCCGCCAAAATCGGAGAAATGATATCAGAAGAGATCCTGTGGCCTCACGACCAAACCGGGAACGGTATCTCCATATGTCAGAACTACCGTTGCATCCTCATCTCGCCATGAAGAAGGCCCATCCCGATCAAGAACAGGGACTCACCGGAATGAGAGAGGTATGCCACATTTACTATCCGCTCATAATTTTTATGTGTCACCGACATAGATCGTCTACGCCTTGGAGAAGATCGGACCAAAGGTAAAGTGGCCACAAAAGATGAGGTTGGACCCGAATACAAGAAAATCAGACACCCTATGCGAGTTCCATCAAGAGCGAGGACACAAAACCGAAGATTGCATCGCCCTAAGACAGGAGGTCGTAAACATGCTACGACAGGGGCACCTCAAAGAATTGTTGAGCGATCGGGAAAGGACTAACTTTGCCAGGGGACGCGAACATCAAGGGCCGCCAAAGCCGCCCTCGCCAGTCCGCACCATCCAAATGATCATCGGTGGTGGGGACGACGTTTCTATCAATAAAGTGAAGTTCACCACAACCCACAAGCTCAAGCGGTCGATCACCCACGAACGGTATGATGAACTCGAAGAAAGTATCATTTTTGATAAGTCGGATACCAACGGTTTGGATTTCCCTCACTATGACACTCTCGTTATCACTCTATGAATTTTAGATACCGACGTAAGACGGATTATGGTAGACGATAGAAGCGGCGTGTGTATTATCCATCCTCGATTACTTACACAAATGAAACTCGAGGACAAGATAGTGCAATGCTGCATCACACTAACAGGCTTTAACTATGCAGTTAAGCGAACATCTGGCGAGACCACAGTCCCCGTCCTGGCAGGTGGCGTCACTCTAGAGACCACATTCCACATCATGGACCAGGACATGACATACAACTCCATAATAGGGTGACCGTGGATACACACCATAAGAGCTATACCCTCCAGCTTGTACCAAGTCATCAAATTCCCAACTTTATGGGGCATGTTCAGTATACGAGGGGAGCAATGCATATCACAGGAATGTTACCGCCTCGCCCTAGACTGCACGGCCACCCAACAAACAAAGGATAAAGAAAAAGAGGCATAACAATCAACATGGTAGAGGTCGGTATACGATGACGTCGAGGACGTCATTTGGGACCCCGATATGGTCGAGGCCGCATGATCGACCATAGATAACCTCGGCCTAGTTCAATTGGACAGCAACGACCACATCAAGAAAGCTTACATCTGCTGCAAACTTGAAGAACCAGGTAAGTTTCGTAAATTTTTAACTGACAACGCAGTTGCTTTTAGCCGTGCAAATATTCTAGGTATTCTTAAGGAAATCGCCACACACAAATTGAATGTTGATCCACTCTACCCTCCAGTGAGGTAAGTTAGGCGTAAGTTCAACTCCGCAATTAATGATGCGGTATGCGAAGAAGTGAAAATATTATTGGAAAACGGCTCCGTCACGGAGTCGAAGTATCCCAAAGGGGTCGCCAACGTAGTCATGGTAAAAAGACAGAATGACAAGTGGCAGATGTGCATAGATTTCACTGACTTGAACAAAGCTTGCCCCAAGGATTCATTTCCATTACCTCATATCGACCAACTCATCAACGCAACAGCTGGGCACGAGCTACTAATTTTCTTGGATGCCTACTCGGGCTATAATCAGATCATCATAGAGGAAGAGGACCAAGAAAAGACCACCTTCATCACCCACCAGGGGACGTACTGCTACAGGGTCATGCCATTTGAATTGAAAAATGTGGGGGCAACTTACCAAAGGCTGGTGATGAAAATATTCAAAGAACAACTCAGAAAAATGATGGAAGTCTACATCGACGACATGCTCGTCAAATCCAAAATGAAAGAAGATCACATCGACCACTTGAGAGAAGCCTTCGTCATACTCAGACAATACGGCATGAAACAGAACCCCAAAAAATGTGCATTCGGTGTGGCCTCAGGAAAATTCTTGGATTTCCTAGTGTCGCAACGAGGTATCGGGGTCAATACCGACCAAATCAAGGCCACTGAAAGGATACAGACCACTTGAACACCAAAAAGCAGGCCCAGATGCTGACTGGCCGTATCGCCGCCCTTTCGAGGTTTATCTCACGATCCTCTGATAAGTGCCACAAGTTCTTCAGCGTACTCAAAAAGGAGAACGGCCTCCAATGTACCCCTAAATGTATCCAAGCCCTAAAGGAGTTAAAGGTGTACTTGTCCTGGTTCACAACAACCAGAACCAGTACAGCCTTTCCCCGTCTATCTTATCGTGTCTGAAGTAGCTGTGAGCGCAGTCTTAGTCTAAGAAAATAAAGGTATGAAATCCCACATCCATTACATTAGCAAGACACTAGTCGACGCCGAGACCGCATACCCCCATCTTGAGAAACTGGCTCTGGCCTTAGTCGTAGCTTCACGAAAGCTTAGACTGTATTTCCAACGCCACCCCATCTCGATCGTCACAACTTTCCCCTTAAGAAGCATTTTACATAAACCCGAACTATGGGGTAGATTGGCCAAATGGGCCATCAAACTAAGCGATCACGATATTACATATCGGCCGCGAACGGTGATAAAGTCACAGGTCCTCGCCGACTTGAGTGTGCAAATAATGCTCGAAGTCAAAAAGGAAGCCGTCCACGCTTCTTCCCAAACATAAAACCTTTGGGTCCTGTACATCGATGGCGCGTCTAACGCGTCAGGTTCTAGATTGGGACACGTACTTAAAATCCCAACAGGCGAAGTAATTCGCCAGTCCATAAGGTGTCCGGACATGACTAACAACGAGGCTGAGTATGAGGCCGTAATTACAGGACTGGGACTAGCACTCAAATACGGGGCTAAGTGGCTAAGTTTGCGTTGCGATTCACAACTCGTGGTCAACCAAGTCACAGGGACTTTCCAAATCATGGAGCAAAGGTTACAAAACTACCATACCGAAATCTGCAAACTACTACCGAGTTCGATGAATGTCAGCTCGACTAGATCCCCCGAGCTCAGAACACCAAGGTAGATGGCCTTGCCAAATTAGTAGCAGCCACCAAAAACATTATAACCGGAGATCGAAATATGGTCCACCTCCTCAACTCATTGATAGACCAAATCGAGGTAAGAACCATAAACCTGACTTGGGACTGGCGCAACCGTATTATTACATATTTGTAGGATGGAGTACTCCCCAACGATAAAAAAGAGGCCAAGAAGCTACGAATGCAAACGACCAGATACAACATCATTCACAATAACCTGTACAAAAGGACATATGACGGCCCTCTGGCGAAATGCTTAGGCCCAAATCAGATTTGGCGCATCCTCGAACAAGTACACGAAGGCCACTATGGATCTCACTCCAGGAATTGGGCTTTGGCCAGATGCCTCATACGAGCGGGGTATTACTGGCCTATCATGAAAAAGGAGGCAGCAGATTTCGTGAAAAATACGAACAATGCCAGAAGTACGCCCCAATGATCCACCAAGCAGGCGAATACCTACACCTAGTAACTTCCCCCTGGTCGTTCATCAAATGGGGAATGGATATCGTGGGCCCCCTCCGGCAGGATGAGGTAACGTAAGATTTCTCATGGTTTTAACTGACTATTTCTTTAAATGTTTGGAAGAAGGATCATTCGCCCAAATTCGCAAACAGGAAGTGATCGCCTTCATATGGAAAAACATCATATGCCGTTTCGGTCTCCCTAAAGAAATCAGCTGCGACAACGGACCACAATTTACAGGAAAAAAGGTCGATGACTTTTTCGAAAAATGGCACATCAAAAGAATACTCTCAACACCTTACCACCCCATGGGAAACGGGTAAGCGGAATCCTCCAACAAGTTAATACTGAACATCATGAAGAAGAAACTCAAAGAAGCCAAGGGACTTTGGCCGGAAATATTACCAGAAGTACTTTAGGCCTACTGAACAACACCAAAAACGAGCACTGGAGAAACGCTATACTCGTTAGTCTATGGGACTGATGTAGTAATACCAGTCATAGTCGGGGAGCCCAGCCTAAGATACTTCCGTGAAAGCGGACCCCAGAACAATGGCAGTAGAAGGCAAGAACTCGACGAATTCGGGGAACGAAGAGATATGGTCTACATGAGAATGGTCGCCCAAAAGCTACAAGTAGAACACTGCTATAACAAAAGGGCAAAGATCAGGCCACTCAAATTCGGGGACTACGTGGTTAAAGCTAAAACACAAGCAAGCAAAGACCCACGGGAAGGCAAACTAGGAACAAACTGGGACGGCCCCTACAAAATCATGGCAGCAGTAAACAAAAGGTCATTCGCACTAGAAACAATGGAAGGGAAGCAAGTACCAAATAACTGGAATATTATACACCTTAATTACTTCAACTTTAAAAGGATGAGGTCCCCAAAGTCGCACTCTTTTTCCCTCACTCGAGTTTTGTCCCAATTGGGTTTTCTCGAGGAGGTTTTTAACGAGGCGATGATGGGGATACTTCAGCATTGAAGTGCGCGCAGACGGGGAGCACTGAACGACTAGTTCATTGCTCGATCTCTCACTATTTTTCCAGTTCGACCAATAAAGGGACTAGATAGAGTGGGACTGGGACTGAACTACCAGCCAACGCCCAGAAAATATGTAAATCTCTCCTAGAATATGAACAAAGCACATGTACATGAAATTTATTTCTTCTCTCCTCAAGCAAAGGTTACACTCGACCTCGTTCGAATTAACACATATTCGGCCCACGGCCTTAACTAAATGAAGGTTATATTCGATCACGTTCGAATTAACATATGCTCGGCCCACGACCCTAAATAAATAAAGGTTACATTCGACCTCATTCGAATTATCACCTACTTGGCCCACGACCCTAAATAAATAAAGGTTACATTCGATCACGTTCGAATTAACACCTGCTCTACCTACGACCCTAAATAAATAAAGGTTACATTCGACCTAGTTCGAATTAACATCTACTCGGCCCACGGCCTCAACTAAATGATGGTTACATTCGACCTCGTTCGAATTAAGACCTACTCGGCCCATGCCGTTAAATAAACAAAGGTTATAGTCGATCACATTCGAATGAACACCTAATTGTCCCTCGGCGATAGATAAACATGTGACGTGTTCGACCTCGTTCGAACCAACAACTACCGGCCCTCAGGTGAGATCAAACCTAGACTTTATTTCAACGTCGTTCAACCTACTCGAACAAATTTATTATGATGAAGGCAACCAAGCAACAAAATCAAAAAAACGTACAAACCCAAATAAAGAAAACGAATGAGGTACGAATAACAAAACTAACATTTTATACTTAGAGTATTTTTTACAAAGTCTCAAATACACGCCTACAAAAAATACACACAAGTCTACGGCTAAACAAAAAAGAAGTAAAAATAACTTATCACCGCATGGCCCAGCAGCACCACCAGTTTGATCGCCCATACCATCTAATCGCCATCGCCAGCGGGATACTCATCCTCGTACCAAGCGTCCGGTTCAATCCGATCCACAACTGTATCCTCATCATCATTGACTTTTGGTGTATCAGGGTCATAGCCACAAGAAAACCGAGCTTTATGTTCCTTAGCACGAGCTTCCTCGAAGTCGGCTTCTAAAATAGCCCCCGTCCCCATCAGATCCCTAAATATATATGTTACACTATGTGCGTCCCAAGGTGACGTATAATAAATATTAAAATTTTTAATCATGATTTAAATAGTTTTAAAGTGATAATATGACTATGTATGATGTTTGGATAGAAAATATAAAGTTTGGGAAAAGTCAGATTTAATTTGCGGAAAAACCGACTAAGGATTTGCCTTGTATTAGAGCTTTTTGAGAAATACATTTCGTGTGCTATATGGGGTCTCTTTTGGGACATATTATATACCAAATTTAAGGTCTTGGAATGTAGTTTCCAATTCTCTAAACCGTTTTTATTCATACGACATCGGGATAGAAAGATATAAGCGTCGGAACATAGGCCAATAAGAGGGTGCCAAGCTAGCACCTCTTTGACTTTTCCAAACTTGATATATATAGGTCTTAGGCCGTGTTTATCTACATTTTTCCATATACCACGACCTGAGAACATCCATAAACATATACATAAGCTCCATTCTAGGGTTTAAAAGGATATTAGCATCCCGGGCATGAAATCGACAAGCGATAATATTAAAGCGATCCCTACGACGTAAGAATCGCGATATCGCCTCTCTTTTTCTTTGTAGTTTGAGCTTTGGAATGTATTTAATAGTTAATAAAATACCTACTCTCTGTATTTAGGCTTTTAAATATCAAGAAAGCTTGATAAATTCATTTTCTAATATTTAGAACTCACGGGACGGTAATCGGAAGCCATGAATTCGATTTATTTCACTTTTAGTGGACTGTTTTGTAGTCCAGTCATGTTGGACTATCGTGCTGCTGATTTTTGGAAGGATGAAAGGCGTGGAGAAATGCTATATGTGGTAGGGTAGTAGGCTGGTCGCTCGTCGTTGCAATTTCAGGTTAATTAATAATTTATTGATTGGGTGTGTTATAGTATATTTGGGGGTTTTGTTGTATTGAAGGTCCCGAATTGTAGTTGGGTTATTTTTGAGTTGCGGATTGTATTGTGTTTGTATCTCGCCTATAGTACACTTGAGGGAGCAGTGAAATCAGGGGAAACGCTTCCCATTTTATTTTAGAATCGAGTTATCATTTGAGATACGTGATATACCACCGCCATCTAAGTTGTACACATATTTCTTTGTTATAGGGTTGGCGCGCTAGTTGTCATAAGCTTGTTGTTGAGTTGCATTGATGACTTGAGGTATGTTAAGGCTATCCATTCTTTCCTTTTAGCATGATCCATATGATACAAATGAAACATGAAAATGCGAAACTTTCATAAATGATTCTATTCATAGAAGTACTAGGGGTGCCTATGTTTTCGATTCTCCATGTGTCATATTATTATATCTTCTGTTCATGGGTATCAGAAAAATACTTAAGTTGCTAAAGTTTATCTGAAGGCATATTGATCTTATGACATTCCGAGAAATCTTACTGATTTAATTCATTATGCATTGCATTCATTTGTACATGTACATTGACCCATGACCAGATGGCGTTGTATACGCGTATATTATATGTATATGGGATATGGGGAAAGGTTATGGCGTTATATACGCACCACCACCTGATCAGCTAGTATACGTTGATGATTTCACCCACAATGGCTGAGATGAGATGATGGGATGCCCTCAGAGATTTGATGATGTTATGTACGCATATACCTATGCATGGTATGATATTTATACGCATATGCATGATATTATAAATTTTTCATGATTCACAGAGCTATTCAGAATTACAGGTTGAGTTCTTTACTCCATGTTTCTTTCATTTTTTTTATATACTACTTTCTTGCCTTACATACTCGATACTTTATTTGTACTGACGTCCCTTTTGCCTGGGGACGCTACGTTTCATGACCGCAGGTCCCGATAGACAGGTTGAGAGTTATCCTAGTAGGCTATCATCTCAACGAAAGATGTTTGTGCACTCCATTTGCTTCGGAGTTGCCTATTTGGTCAGTATGATTTGAATATGTATTGATTGGTATGGTGGGGCCCTGTCCCGACCTCTATGACATTTATGTACTCTTAGAGGCTTGTAGACAAATGTCATGTATATGGATACTTGTATGGCCTTATCGGCCTATGTTTTGAGTATACAAATGATCATGTCGGTCTTATAGGCACGTATGTCATATGTATAAATTTCTATATCATGTTGGGTCATCTTATGTCTAGTATTCCCTTATGCTTTACTCCCGTTATCTCATGACGGCCCTTCTGGCCCACTTACCCATGACGGTATGATAAGAAAGATATGTTATGTTGGTACTCGGTTGTGTAAGGCACCGGGTGCCCGTCGCGGCCCTGTGGTTTGGGTCGTGATAGAAGTGGTATCAGAGCAGTTCTGTCCTAGGGAGTCTATAAGCCATGTCTAGTAGAGTCTTGTTTATGGGTGTGTTGTGCACCACATTTATAAGCAGGAGGCTACAAGGCATTTATGACTGTCGTTCTTTTTTCTTACTCTAGATCGTGCGGTAGAGCTCAGTTGTAAGAAATTCAAACTCCTAAATTCTATTTTATTCGTTATACAATGACATCTACATCCAGAAAGACAGTTGGTAAGAGATTGAATGTGGTTGTGGAAGAGTTGAGTAAGAGGAACTCGATTTTGCATCATGCTTATGATGAGTAAATGTAAGGTCTTCTGCAGATCATGTGTGTTTTAAGACGTGTAAGCTTCTTGATAATGAGTCCTAAGGCATGAATATCTATCCACTCATATGGTAAAAAGCAATGAGAGAAGAGAGAAGGTAGATACAAGTTTCAATAAGTAAAAGAAGCAATGTGAAGAAGGATACGAGGTACCCAATTAGTGAAGATTATCAATATTTACAATTCAGGCAGAGAAGTATAAGCATTCCGAGTTACTTTTAACAATAACAAAGATATATTCACTTGACAACGCCAATTTCAATTATACCCTGTGGGAGCTAACACATATAATTTAAGAGAAGGATGAGATATCAGCATCCAGCTGGGGTTAGAGTAGCCCAAAATTGTGGATGGATTGTTATCATTAGCTCACATTTCCGAGGGATATTGCAAACGTGGTAATGGTTCTCCTTGTGAGACACCCAGATGGTGCACTCTAGAATAGTACAATCAGATATGAATACTAGAATGTTCAGTAATTTCAGAAGATTGGCATTGGAATCCTAGAAGGGATAAATATTTACCTTTGTATGGCTCCTGCCCCTAGTAAAGAGAGAGTGTTAGGCGACTCGAAGAGCCAGTGAGGTGAATCAAGGGGGGCTAAAAGTGAAAGAATATTTTGAAGAAGTTTTCATAATAAGGTGATAGACAGAAATATTAAAAGAAGAATAAGAAGAAAGTAAATGAAGCATTATGAGTAAGATGTGATAAATGGATGATAACGGTAAATCAAAATATGATAGGACAACAGATTTTATAGTCAACTGAAGGAAAAAACAAGAAGTTACAGGCCTTGAGACAATAAAAGAGTATAAGCCATAAAGTCATGTCCCCATTTCGAGAAATGAGTTGGTGACTCATACGTGATTACCAGAAGGAAAAGTTAGTCCCCCGGAGAAATAGAAATCAGTATGGGCTAGTGAACAAAATAAACTGAACATGAATTAGGGATCGAAAAATTTGATAATATTCGGCATCGTGATAATTTTAGAGATTGTGTTCCGACAATAATAGAATGGACAACAGAAGAATAACCTTCAAAAGTCATTTAGAAAGACGTTTCCCTAAAACAAGCGTTGTGAGCAGAGTTAAGATTAAGGGACTAAGTGTGCCAGTTACACTAGGCGCCACCTTCGTGCGTAAAAAATTAAATTATCCCTGGTACAAAGGGTTATCGCAAGGCAAGTAAGAGTCCGTGAAGATGTGAAAAGACATCAAATATGAAGAGGTGAAACATTTATAGGTAAATCTTCATAGCATTAAATGTTAGTACTCCCCTAATGGGAGAAGATGGTGTGATATGGTATTAAGTTGGAGCTATATGGTTCAGGTAACTATGGAATAGTAAAGGAAGAATGTGGTAGAAAGGTGAAAGGAATGAGATTGAATTTATTCAGATCCTACGGATATGATACGACTCCAGAACACTATGTAAGCATGACGATGGGGAGAGGCAGTAAGGGTTCCATCACTAGATGTTATTGATAAATAAGTGCAAATGAACACTTGATACATAAGGAGCCAGTATGCAGGGTAAGTTAAGACAAAGGATATAACCCAAGAGAGATTACGCAGAATATAGATATGATAATGGACTAACGAGTAGTTAGTAGTTGATTTAGGAAGAGCCTAGTCATGGCTAAACAAGAGGATACAGACAAATCAGCAGGTTGTGCAAGATAAACTTAGTGAAACCCAACATATGGAATTTAGTCTCGCAAATATGATGACACCGTAATCCTTGAGAAATATTCAGATAGGAGTTGGGGTTGTTAAAGGTACTGTATAAGTGTTAAGAAAATAAAAAAAATGGTGCCACTAGGAAGACAGTCAAAAAATTCAGTTTAGAATCAACCTTACGATCACAGGGGCGTGGAGGTAAGTAATTGAGGATAATTATAGGCGAGTAAGAACATCAAAAATTATTTCGGGCATACGATGTAATAAGCTCGCAGCTTTACAGGAGTCAAAGGGTCTCTCTTAAGTACTACAAAGAAAGACTAGTTGAGGGAATAAGGAGGAAGGCTTCAACTTAAGCATAGTGACATAAATAAGAAATGGTCGTGTAACAACAGTCTCACAACAACCTTGTATGCACTCCATAAGAAAGTGGCACTTATCGTGGCTAATGAACGGGAAGAGAAAAAAAAAATCAAAAGATGATATTTGAGATCATATGAGTTACAGGAAATTCCAATATTTGTGGGCAATGAGATAAGCCATGTATTCATGCAACAAGTGGCAGAACAACCATGAAAAGTAATTGCTTATTTTTAAAGACAACTAAGAAAGCACGAGAAGAATTACCCGACCCACGATTTAGAGTTAGCCGCGGTGATTCATGCACTAAAGATGTGGAGGCACTATTTGTATGGAATTCATGTTGATATCTATAAGGATCATAAGAGCCTTCAATATATCTTCAAGAAAAAGGAATTGAATTTATGCCAAAGGAGATGGTTGGAGCTACTGAAAGACTATGACATTGATATTTTATACCATCCGGCGAAGGCGAATGTAATAGCCGACGCCCTCAGCCATAGATCTATGGGTTGCCTGTCATATGTACAGCCAGAGAAGAGTGGGATAGCCCATGAGATTCATCATCTAGCTAATCTTGGAGTTTGATTACTGGACTCAAGTGATACCAGAGTTACTATTCAGGACACGACAACATCCTCTATAGTAACTGAAGTGAAGGAACGCCAGTATGAGGATCTTGTGCTAGCTCATTACAGAGATACATCCCCTCAAAAGGAGAATACACCATTTGAGATTACAGGATATGGAGTCCTTAGATATCGAGGTCGATTATGTGTTCCTAATGTGGCAGGGTTTTGCTACCAGGTTATGGAAGAAGCTCACTATTCTCGTTATTCTATTCATCGAGGAGCGACAAAGATGTATCATGATATCGGGGAAATATACTGGTGGGATGGAAAGAAGAAGGATATAGTAGAGTTTGTTGCTCAGTGCCCTAATTGTCAGCAGATTAAGATTGAGCATCAGAAACTCGGTAGATTATTGCAGGCTATAGATATTCCGACTTGGAAATGGGAAGTGATTAATATGGATTTCATCATAGGCTTACCTTGTACCCAACGTATGTTCGATTCTATATGGGTTATTATTGATATACTTACAAAATCAGCCCATTTTCTGCCTGTCAGTACTACGTATTCAGCAGATGATTATGCACAGCTTTACATTAAGGAGATAATACGACTTCATGGTGTCCCTATATCTATTATCTCAGATAGAGGTGCTCAGTTTACAGCTAATTTTTGGAGGTCCTTCCAAAAAAGATTGGGGACTTAAGTAAGCCCTAGTATAATATTTCATCCCCAGACATATGGTCAGGCGGAGCGTACTATTCATACACTGGAGGATATGCTACGGGCTTGTGTGATGGACTTCAGGGGTAGCTGGGATGATCATCTTCCACTTATTGAGTTCGCATATAATAATAACTATCATTCAAGCATCCAGATGGCTCCATATGAAGCTCTTTACAAATGGAAGTGTAGGTCACCTATCGGATGGTTCGAGGTTGGGGAAACTAAGTTAGTAGGACCAGAGTTGGTACAACAGGTAGTTGAGAAGATTAAGCTTATACGGGAAAGGCTATTAGCAGCTCAGAATCATCAGAAGTCCTATGCAGATAATCGACGATGAGACTTGGAGTTTCAGGTAGATGACTGGGTATTCCTAAAGGTATCACCGATGAAAGGCGTTATGAGATTTGTTAAGAAAGGAAATCTTAGCCCTCGGTACATTGGACCTTATAAGATCATACGCAAAGTAGGTCAGGTAGCATATGATTTAGACTTTCCTTCTAACTTGGAGTCAGTACATCCAGTTTTTCACGTGTCTAGCTCCGTAAGTGTATTGGAGATCCTTCTAGAGTCATTCCAATTGATGATGTTTAGGTCACAGAGCAGCTATCATATAAGGAAGCTCCTATTGCTATACTATATAGACAAGTTCGGAGATTGAGAACTAAGGACGTAGCTTCAGTTAAATTACTTTGGAGGAACAAAAATGTGGAGAAGATGACTTGGGAAGCTGAAGAAGACATGAAGTCTAGGTATCCTCACTTGTTTCCGCTTCCGGAGGAGGATCGGACTGAGACATCACAACCTTTAGATACGCATATGGTACTTGATTCTTATGTTAGTTATTATCATTGGTTGTGTGAGGCCATTGGTGTTATTGATGATTGTGACCTTGTGTGTCTTTGTGTTGTTGGGTTTTCTATTTGACAGGTTGGTAGTAGTACCATTATAGAGGAGACTCTGCCAAAATTTCTATAGATCTCTGGGAGTTTTACATTCGAGGACGAATGTTTCTAAGTGGGGAGATTGTTACACCATGTGCGTCCCAAGGTGACGTATAATAAATATGAGACTTGTTAATCATAATTTAAATAGGTTTAAAGTCATAATATTACTATATATGATATTTGTATAGAAAATATAAAGTTTGGGAAAAGTCGGATTTAAGTTGCGGAAAAACCGAGTAAGGATTTACCTTGTAACAGAGCTTTTTGAGCAATACATTTCGTGTGATATATGGGGTCTCTTTTGGGACTTATTATATAAAAAATTTAAGGTCTTGGAATTTAGTTTCCAATGCTTTTAACCGTTCATTCATACGACATTCGGATAGAAAGATATAAGAGTCGGAAGATGAGCCAATGAGAGGGTGCCAAGCTAGCATATCTTTGACTTTTCCAAACTTGATATATATAGGTCTTAGGCCATGTTTATCTTCATTTTGCCATAGAACACAACCTGAGAACATCCATAAACATATCCATAAGCTCTCTTCTAGGGTTTCAAAGGATATTAGCATCCTGGGCACGAAATCGAGAAGCGGTAACATTAAATCCCTACGACGTAAGTATCGCTATATCGCCTCTCTTTTTCTTTGTAGTTTGAGTTTTGGAATGTATTTAATAGTTAATAAAATGCCTAATTTCTGTATTTATGCTTTTAAATATCAAGGAAGCTCGATAAATTCATTTCCTAATATTTAGAACTAACAGGACGGTGATCGGAAACCGTGAGTTCGATTTATTTCACTTTTAGTGAACTGCTTTGTAGTCCACTCGTATTGGACTATTATGCTGCTTATTTATGGGAGTTTGGAAGGATGAAGAGCATGGAGAAATTCCATATGTGGTAAGGTAGTAGGCTGGTCGCTCATCGTTGCAATTTTAGTTTAATTGATAACTTATTGATTGGGCGTGTTATGGTATATTTGGGGGTTTTGTTGTATTGAAGGTCCCAAATTGTAGTTGGGTTATTTTTGAGTTGCGGATTGTATTGTGTTTGTATCTCGCCTATAGTACACTTGAGGGAGCAGTGAAATCAGGGGAAACGCTTCCCGTTTTATTTTAGAATCGAGTTATCATTTGAGATACGTGATATACCACCGCCATCTAAGTTGTACACATATTTCTTTGTTATAGGGTTGGCGCGCTAGTTGTCATAAGCTTGTTGTTGAGTTGCATTGATGACTTGAGGTATGTTAAGGCTATCCATTCTTTCCTTTTGGCATGATCCATATGATACAAATGAAACATGCAAACGCGGAACTTTCATAAATGATTCTATTCATAGAAGTACTAGGGGTGCCTATGTTTTCGATTCTCCATGTGTCATATTATTATATCTTCTGTTCATGGGTATCAGAAAAATACGTAAGTTTCTAAAGTTTATCCGAAGGCATATTGATCTTATGATATTCCGAGAAATCTTACTGATTTACTTCATTATGCATTGCATTCATTTGTACATGTACATTGACTCGTGACCAGATAGCATTATATATGCGTATATTATATGTATATGGGATATGGGGAAAGGTTATGGCGTTATATACGCACCACCACCTGATCAGCTGGTGTACACTGATGATTTCGCCCACAGTGTTTGAGATCAGATGATGGGATGTCCACGGAGGCTTGGTGATGTTATGTACGCATATACCTATGCATAGTATGACATTTAAACACACATGCATGACATTATAAATTTTTCATGTTTCATAGAGCCATTCAGAATTATAGGTTGAGTTCTTTACTCCATATTTCTTTCATGTCTTTTATATACCAATTTCATGCCTTACATACTCGATACTTTATTTGTACTAGCGTCCCTTTTTCCTGGGGACACTGCTTTTCATGCCCACAAGTCCCGATAGACAGGTTGAGAGTTCTCCTATTAGGCTATCAGCTCAGCGAAAGGTGTTTGTGCACTCCACTTGCTCCGGAGTTTCCTATTTGGTCAGTATGATTTGAATATGTATTGATTGGTATAGTGGAGCCCTGTCCTGACCTTTATGATATTTATGTACTCTTAAAGGCTTGTAGACAAATATCATATATATGGATACTTGTATGGCCTTATCGGCCTATGTTTTGAGTATACAAATGATCATGTCGGCCTTATAGGACCGTATGTCACATGTATAAGTTTTTATATCATGTTGGGTCATCCTATGTCTAGTATTCCCTTATGCTTTATTCCCGTTATCTCATGACGGCCCTTTTGGCCCACTTACCCATGACGGTATGATAAGAAAGATATGTTACGTTGTTACTCGATTGTGTAAGGCATCAGGTGCCCGTCATGACCCTACAGTTTGGGTCGTGACAATATCCAGTTGGGCCTCGGCGTGAAACCATTCCTCATACAAATCCCGCGGAATATCAGGAAAAGCATAAGTACGGGAAGAGGACGGCGGATCCAATAACTTCACCTTCTCGGCCTCTAGAGCAGCAACTTGATCACTAAGGCGTGAAGCCTCCTTTTCCAGCTCCCTTATCCACTCATCAAGACGCTTCTCTCTAAGCCCGGCCATCTCCAGAGCACCCTCCCGCTCAGAACGGAGAATGTGAATCACGATCTCCAAAGCCTCCGCTTTCCTCATAGCCGACAACTAGGCAAACTCCGCCTTCTCTAAATCCGCTCCCTTCTCAGAGACCTCGCCACTCAGAGCGTCCTTTTTGAGTTGACACTCCTCGAGCTCGGCGCGTAATGAGACCACTTGGGCTTGAAGGTCGGCACATTGGGTCTTGACCCCCTGCTCACCTCAAGATCCTCCTCTTTTTCCCTCAACTCCCCCTCAAGAACACTGCATTTTTCTATGACTTTTACCAACTCGCCATCCTTCTCCTTTAGTTCTTCTCGGAGAGCCTGGAAGCTGCCGCTCTCACCGAACCGTCTGCAGATCTTATGATGCTTGGCACGGTATTCGCGATATTTCCACTCTATATTTTGAAAATAGCCCTACGCCTCTCCACTCGTCGGGCGCTCTCAATCTCCAAAATTACGGTCTGAAGAAAAATAGAAAATGAAGAGTAAGAACAAAACTTTGAACTCTCCATACGAAAACGAAGAGGGATCAAAAAGCTTACCCTAAGAGCGAGGTCGTCTATCCTCCTAGATAGAGTGGCATCCTTCAACTTCTCGAGGGTTTTACCCTCCACATCAGAGCAAAAGGGACCAAAAGAAGGGACCACGTCCTCCGTGTCCACCAGTAAGTCCTGATCCATGGGGATTGCAATAGTCCGCGTGGTCCCTTCCAATCTCACCTCGAGTCGGGTGAATCCTTCTCCCATCATCCTCACCTTATCGGTAACCAAATCAGAGCCCATCTCGTAACCTTCCTCGACTATGCATTTTCCTTTTATGACAGCCCTCGAAGAAAGATCCTCGGCCGGTCGCGAAGTGGATGGCTCGTCCTGCCGTAAGTCTTTAAGGACTCTCTCTGATGGTCCTTCAAATCCCATCACGGTCTCAGGGAGAGATGTACCCTCTTCGACTTCAGACGAGGATGGAATCACGAGCGGCAACTCGGCATCACCCCCAAGCTCTATGGTCGCCGTCTCTCGGACGACGAAATCATCCATCACTGATCTCATCTTGCGGGGAAGAAAGTTATCTCCACTCAGCGTCGAATCCGCTTCATCGTCCTTGTCTACTAGATGATACAGAGGGGAAGTTGGAAGTTTTGCTGCATGTGTGGTCGATGACCGGGTAGACCTAGATGCGGTAGAAGAAGGAATAGAACCGGACAGTTGGGCGGGCTTGGTCATGGTCATAATGGGAACCGACCCCGAAGAAGCAGCATTCCTCTTACGAAATACAGGAGGAGGGGACCTCGGTCTATATGAAGGTCCTCCAGCTAAAAATGTTAGAATAAAAGATTCACTTCCTACACAAAACCACAACGGGCAAGCGACCGTGAGATCAAAACAATATAGATGAAAAGATATACAGGTGAACTCACCGGTCGCGGAAGGCGTAGGCCTGAACTTCTTGAGAAAGGCCGGCCATTCACGAAACCCCATTGTGTGAGGCAGAATCCGACTGACCCAGTCATGAATGTGCCCGAACAAAGGAGGGGGCATAGTCTCGGCTGCACGAAGAAGGTACAGAAAGTCAGACCACGACTGAAACAAGCAAAACAAATGCTTGGGTAAAAAAGAGATACTTACGGGCGTAATTCCAAGTCTCAGGGAATTCGCTCGCGTTAGACACCACTTCCTCCGTGGAGAAGGTGCAGCATCCTCCCCTATAGAAACTAGGGGCGAAGAGATGCATTAGGTGGCGAAGTGTGATCTCGACCCTGACCAATTTTGTGAATTATGTTAACATGCGGATAAGCTTGTAGATGTATGGAGAGAGTTAGGCAGGGCAAATGACATAATAGAGGCAAAATTCCTCCGCCATTGGGAGAAGAGGAAAGGAATATCCGACGTAGAAAGGATACGCATATAATTCCCAATACCCATGGCGGTGTATTTGTACCACATCGCGCCCCGCTGGGATCAGATCGATATGGGCAGGAATCTTGAACCTCGCCCTAAACTCAGCAAGATCGATCTCTTTCATCATCAACTCCGGGACCTCAGGCATCTTCGAGAAATCGGATCTAGTTTTCTCATTACGAGGAACTATTTCCTCCACCATAAGGAAGTTCTCTTTATCAGCAGCGACAAAAATCCTATCTGCGTGAGGGGTATTAGCACCGCCAAAGGGGTAGGATCAGTTGCCATACCAGGAATAGAGGATTCCTTAGTCATGTTAATTAGGAGAATATGCTCGAACATGGAAATGTGGGAAGCAACGAGAATCACTAAAATCAGTAAGAAGTTTCAAACAATGGAGGAAGAAAATGCAGAGTTTGCTGGATACAAGAAATTTCGTAAATGTCAAGATGTTACCCACACACCCCTATTTATAAGGATGCAGCCATAGAAACCAAGAAACTGACCATCATTGTGTGATGTTGTAACTGAATCGGCAGGCTCTATTAGGAGGCACGCGCAAAACAAAGCAACATCTCGGGAAATTGCGCCATGATGACGTCAACCGCCATGATGTCACCTTGATTCACGGGATTTACGACCCCAGAACTTACAGTTCATAATGGGACACGCTACCTTCTCGCCCCTAATCATTATGGCTCATCCATCTCGTCTAAGCACTTCGGTCACGTTACACAGAGTCCGCTCACCAAGGCCTTCTCGTGTCGGCCTTAATAAGCGGAGGGACTAACTGTAATTTGGCATTGAGGAAAGAGTCGATCGAGGTCGCCCAAGATGCAGCAAAGTCATTGGTCGAGGAGTCGACAAGAGCCGTAGTCGAGATGTCAACAATGGTCGAGGTCAAGGTTGACTATTGACGATAGGAGCTGTAACGGCTAATTTGTCAGGATAAGGTATGAAAAGGGAATATTCTAGTGGATATTCTCTGCCTTTGTACTATTAAGGTTTCTTAGGAAAAAGGCCACATATATATAGAAATAAGAGACAATGATAGGGGCATGTAATATTCATTTGATAAGAACACTTCTGAGAAGAAGATTCTCTCTCTTACAAAATTACAAAGATTATATTTTGATAAAGATTCTTGCTCATATTATTCCCCACCTTTCCACCAGATCCGAGAATTGTTCATACGAATCTTGGACCTTTCTGTCACTCATCATTGTCAGGAGAAATATTTGTCTAATCCATCCATTATTGGGCGAATCATTCACCTTATTTACTTAAATGCTATATATTGTTAGTTATATCACCATTAATGTCCATGCTTTAAGAGTATTTTGCACTTATTGTCATCAATCATTCAGGGGATTTGTCCCCATCTCCTGTATGTTTTCGATATTAGCATATAGAGTTGTTATCCTTAACTAGATTTAACCAATTGTTACATAAATTTAATAGTTTAACCGGAAGTTACATTTTTTGGTCAGAAAATTACAAATTTATTTTTAGTTTTATGACCCCATCTATTTTTTTACACATGAGAGATTTACTTTTACACACAAGAGATCTAAAATAGATACTTTCCCTTAATTTCAACATTGTAAAAAGCCATAGAGACCTAAAACCTAAGTATTATTTCTACTCCCTCGTTTCAATTTAGATGAAGTAGTTTGAGTCGGTCACTTGGCACAGAGTTTAAGAGAAAAAAGGAAGACTTTTGAAACTTGTGGTCTTAAAATCTTAAGGGGTAAAAGCTTTGTGGGACCATAACATTTGTGTGATTATAAAAGCTTCTTTTTTTTTTTTTAAATCCCTCCCAATTTAGGAGGATCTATAGTATTTCCACACTTTTTCTTCAGTGTGACTCAAACACAGGACCTAACGGTCATGGGCAGAGGTGCTTTTACTTCTCATTAAGGGTAAAAATGGGTAAAATAAAAAGTTTAAAGTTTAATTATTTTCAATTATAGAAATGTGTCACTTTTTGGAACGGACTAATAAGGAAAATGTGTCGTCTAAATTGAAATGAAGGGAGTACTAAATATTCCTGTCATTTTTAATCATTGTATTACGATCTTATCATTATTGATTTTGAAATAACTTGTGCACAGACCAAACTACCTCTTAGGATAAAATTTTGGGATAATACATAATACATTTGCAGGGGTCCTATGACCTCCCCTGGACTTGTATTGGAGACGATGAAGTTTTGCATAAAAATGTCTAGGGTTTTCAGATTATGAAGTACAAGTACTACATTGTACTTAAGTCTAGGATATACATATGAGGCCACCCGGTTCTATTTTGGGTCATCTTTGCATTTTGGGCCTGCTTACTACTAGCATTCTTACGGGCTTGCTCGGTTGATATTTGGAATTGGGCTTCAGTCACAAAAATATTATTCCAGAATATTCTCATAGTACACAACACATTACACCATGTATTTAAATTATTTTCTCCTTGTATTTATCTTATGTACAACTTTGTACTAGCTAATAGGACATTGCCACTTGGCGAAATATCATGTAGCCCTAGATTCATTCCTTTTATATATAATCCTAGGTATGTACAGTGAGTGATTACACATTATTGAATATACAAAGAATGAATCTTCAAATCATTCTCTCATTTTGTCATGGTATCATAGCAGGTTTGATTCTGCTATCATTTTCTGCCTTCTTAGTCATAAATCAGCTTTCCTTCTTCATTTTTCTTCTTATCTTAAGCTTATATGCTATGGGTTCTTCACCACAGTCGGCTGATACTCTAGCTTTCGCTACTACCACCACCAATTCTATTGCACCTGCAGTTACCATTGCTTCAGGAGTGATTGACTCTACTCACCCTTACTACCTTTAGTGTTCTGACTATCCAAGGATGAAACTTGTGTCCTCAGCTTTTGATGGAAAAGGATATGGGGTTGGAGAAGGGCAGTCATTATTGCCTTGTCTGCAAAGAACAAGCTTGGATTTATTGATGGTACCCTGGTTGTCCCTAAGGCTAATTCTGGACTCCAGCAAGCTTGGGCTAGATGAAATGACATTGTACTTTCATGGCTTCTCAACTCCTTGTCCAAAGAGATAGCTGAGAGTGTTCTCTATTCACAGAGTGCAAAGAATTTATGGAGTGACCTGGAAGACAGATTTGGTCAAGCAAATGGAGCAAAGTTGTTCCAACTACAAAAGGAGTTAAGTTCAGTGGTGCAAGAAAATTCAAGTGTGTCAACTTACTTCACCAAAATGAAGAGCCTATGGGATGAACTAGATGCACTCAACACATTTTCTGCTTGTGTTTGTGAGTGTGAGTGTGAAGCAAAAGTCAAAAGCTTGAAGCACACCAAGATGAGAGACTACTGCAGTTACTAATGGGACTGAATGACATATTTATTGGGGTAAGGAGCAACATTTTGTTGTCATCACCTTTACTTTCCATTGTGATTCAAGATGAGAAACAGAGGGAGATACATGTTTCCCCTACATACTCAGGGCAATCTGCCTCATTCATTGTTGCAAACCAACCAGGAAACTTCAGGAAATTTAATGAGAACAGGATGCAAAAAATAAGATTTGAATCTAAGAAAAATGCAGGAATTTATACCTAATTCAAGAAGCCTGGACATAGCATAGGCAAGTGCCATAGGATTCATGGGTTTCCAGCAGATTTCAAGTTCACAAAGCAGACAAGATTTTAGGGAGATGGCCATGCAAACAACGTTGTCTTTTCAAA
Organism: Nicotiana tomentosiformis; assembly: GCF_000390325.3. Lineage (NCBI taxonomy): Eukaryota > Viridiplantae > Streptophyta > Magnoliopsida > Solanales > Solanaceae > Nicotiana > Nicotiana tomentosiformis. The sequence continues at coordinate 114,745,423 of NC_090823.1, read as the reverse complement.
TGAGAAAAGTGAACAGGGAGCATAAAATGCAACAATAGGTCAGAATCTTACCAAGGAGAATGTGGTTGAACTGCTGCAGCTCCTTCAGCAAGTAAAAATGGGACAAAATAGTGCAGGAACCTCTGATGTTGCAGCAAATGTGAGTTGTGCTGGTATAACCAATATTTTTGACTCATTTTCCTCTTTAATTCAAATCAATGATGATTCTTGGATATTGGATAGTGGAGCAACAGAACATATGTCTTTCAACAAACAATTTTTCACAGATTTGAAAATCTTGCCTTAACCTCTCATGGTTAAACTCCTAAACTCTTACAGAGTTAAAGTCACTCATTCAGGAACTGTTTCTCTTTTGCCTAATCTGATTCTACCAAATGTTCTTTACGTTCCATCCTTTAAATATAATTTGTTGTCTGTACACAAGTTGTGCAGACAACTCAAGTAATATGTTTTATTCACTCCCTCTTTCTGTTTCCCTCTGCAGGGCCCTTCAATGAAGGGCCCACTGGAGATTAGTAAAGAGGAAAAAAGCCTCTACAATCTCAGATCCAGATATACAACAGCAATTTCTAAGAGTTCACCTACGTTTAGGAGAGTTTTCATTCCAAGAAGGAATTTTGTTTCCAGTCATGATTTACATTCATGTTTTATTTTTTCTAATTCAAGTGTAAAGAAAAAGTTGTGGCACTACATATTAGGCCACATGCCCCTTAGCAATATGAAAAATGTTTCATCAGTTTCTATATCCAAGCTTTCTAAATTTTTTACTCCATGTATTATTTGTCCTATGGCAAGGCAATCCAAACTTCCCTTTCCCTCTAGTTCATTTTTACAAAGAAAGTGTTTGAATTAATTCATGTGGATACCTTGGGACCATACAATAGTGCTACATATCATGGATTTAAGTATTTTCTTACAATTGTTGATGATTTCAATATAGGGACATGGACTTATCTACTAACTAATAAATCCAATGCATTCACTATTCTAAAAGGATTTCTAGCTATGGTAGAAAGGCAGTTTAACAGCAAGGTCAAAACTATAAGGTCGGATAATGACTTTGAATTGGGAAATGGGAACATTCAATCAAAAACAATTCTATTAGAGACATACAGATCCTTGTTATACCAATCACACCTACCTATATCATATTGGGGGGACTGCCTTCTTACAACAACCTATTTGATCAACAGGTTTCCTTCAAGTGTCTTAAAGTTTAAAAATCTTATGAAGTTCTCTTTAAAAGCAAGCCAAATTACTCTAACCTTAAATGCTTTGGGTGTTTATGATTTGCTTTTACTCTCTCAAATCATATAACTAAGTTTGAACCAAGGGCTACTCTTTGTATGTTCTTAGGTTATTCTCATGGAAAGAAGGGTTACAAAGTGTTGAACCTCAAGAATTTAAAGCCCTTCATTTCTAGAGATGTTGTATTTCATGAAGAATTCTTTCCATTTGCTTCTATTAAGTCTAGTTCTTCTTCTGATATTTCTTTACCCAGTGCTAAAGTTAATGTAAGTAACCATACTCCTAAAGTTTCACCCTTTGCTACTAGACCTCACACTGAAGTCTCCCAAGAGCCTACTGAATCATCAATTGATTTTTGTTCTTCTCCCATTTTCTCAATTCATCCTAGCACACTTATTTTCTCTAGCTCTTCTTCTAGGTTTTCTCCAGATTCTCTAGTATCATCTAGTCAATCACATACATCTGCGCCTATTTTTCCTTCTCTAAATTCTGATCCTATGATGGATGTTCTTATTAGGAAAACACAACTCCATCTTATCTCAATGATTATATCTGTAATGCACTCCAACTCACAGATGTTAGCAACTCTTGCTTTCTCACACCTATTACACCTACTTGTATATCTTTTAGTGGACTATCTTCTACTAATCAACACATACTAAACACATTGTCCAATATACAAGAACCTATCAACTATTTACAGAGAGCACATCACCCAGGGTGGCAAGAAGCAATAGACAAAGAGATTGAGGCTCTTTAACTTAATAAGACTTGGGAAGTAGTTGAATTACCACATGGGAGGAAATCTTTACCATGCAAATGTATTTATAAGGTTAAACAACATTCAGATGGCAGTGTGGAAAGACTAAAGGTAAGATTGGTCATTAGAGGAGACATACAGAAAGGGGGTATAGACTTCATTGAAACTTGTTCACTCGTGGTGAAGATGACCACAATCAGATGCATATTGGCCATTGCAGTAAAGAAATGATGGGGTCTATACCAACTAGATGTGAATAGAGTTTTTTTACATGGAGACCTAAATGAAGAAGTGTACATGAAATTCCCATCTGGGATTGTACCTCATTCACCTACTAATGCATGCAAGTTAAAGAAATCGCTTTATGGCCTACGACAAGCATCTCGATAGTGGTATGCTAAACTTACAGCTACTTTGAACTTTAAGGGATTCACTCACTCGTTAAAGGACTATTCCTTGTTCTTTAAAAAGTCAAATTTTTCCATTTCTATAGTGGTTGTCTATGTGGATTGATAACGCCCAACTATGCCTTATAAAAAGGACTAAGCGGTCGTTGCAAATATATTCCGGCTAATAAGTCTGGAGTCAAATCCCACAAGGAATTAACCTATCAAACACAGCTATTAGACTCGCACAAATTCACACAATCAATCTTCAGAAATATTTAAGTAACATATTGGGTTTTATTAACTAATTATTACGTAATGAAAATGTAATAATTAATAACTAACTACGAACAGGTTGTAAACAAGAATTGGAATGATCTAAGATTATGATTTCCCCTATTGTCGGAATCCTTTCCGCTATGTTTCCTATAAATTTGCTTAAGTCTTCTCTACCGATCATGAGCACTCTAACTGTCGTAACTCTCTTCCGAGTAATTACCACAATTTACTAGACATATTCTCTCTAATTACGCTAGATGGAATTAAGTACAGCTCACTCAGATCGCACCAAGGTTTCGTTATCCCTAATCCCACATTTAAACCTCTGTATTGATCCCTCATATACGTTTAGGTGTGATGTTGTTTAACAACTACCTAAATATGCACTCTCTCCCGAGTAATACATACTAAATAAGCACAGCTGATTGAAGGGCCCTTCAATCAACCACAAGAATAATATAGTTGAACAAATAGAGAAAATATTACAGCAAATCTATATTAACGTAAGAAGAAAATCATCCTTCAATAGGTTCCATCAAAACCCTAGATTAGAATTTTAGCTACTCATACTCATAGTAAAAATATCCCAAATATTTTACATAATTAAAATACAGAGTAAATATGAAAAGATGTAGAAATAATGATTCTAACTCCAAGGGGTGATTCCACCAGCTCTTCTTGCCTCTAGCTGCCCAAAAATGTGGCTGCTGAAAAAAAAACCCTCCAAGTGGTGTTTTTAGGTCTATTTATATGTGTAGAAGGAACCCTAAACGTGTGGGCCGAGTCTTAGTCAAATCCGGAACGAATTAAATCTTCAAAAGTCGGATTGGACTTGGCCTCAGGCCTGGCGTCGCCAGCCTAACCCCTGGAATTTGGCTGGCCTCGCCAGGCTAAAGCCTGGTCCAGCCTGGCCTTAGGCTGGCCTCGCCAAACTAAAGCCTGGTCCAGCCTGGCCTTTGGCTAGCCTCACCAGGTGTCTCCTTTTCACTGTTCTCGAGCACACTTTCAATGTTTAAGTATCCATTTTGTTCTACTTTCATCTCCAATTCACCTACACATAAAATAGACTCCATTATGCACAAATAAAGTGTAATTTATCATTAAAGCATGTAAAATGCAAGGCATATAATGTACGAAACTATGGAATTATAGCCACACATCAATACCCCACACTTAAACATTGCTCGTCCTCAAGCAATCAAACTACACTTATAGATACGACCTTTTAAAGCAATTCTCCTAACTCATTACACCAAGAATTTTTTAAATAGTTTAAGCACACAAGTGTGACATCCTCGCCTCAAGATTCGACTCACAAATACCATGCCTTATTCACAATTCACTTACTTACTCTAACATGGATGTCAACACCATTACCTTTCCTTTATGAATCACGTGCCCTCACACAACAAAAGAGATTAGTTCTACACACAATAAATTTTAAGACCGTAGGAACTCAAGATAGGAAGTATTCACTCGCTCTCAGAAATAACATCCGTATGCTACCAAGTTGCACCATAGGCTTGCCCGTAGTGTAATACTCTACTAATCGAGTTTATTCAGTCTAAGATCAAGTAGGACTTTCATTGGTTGTAATGTAAGCTGCGGGTCGGGTAGGATACATTTGGATATGAGTGACTACACCTCCCTTAAGCACTTTAATACATATACTTTAACACGCATCCCATACTTATGTCAAACCATAACTTTCTACCTTCACTTCAATTTATATTCCCCATATTTCTTTAAGCATAATTACATTAAGAGTCGCCACTTTTCAAAGAATATTCTTTTTCCCAGCAATGCAACTATATATATATATATATTTTTTTTTTTTTTTTTTTCGATTCAAGCGGCTCTTACTTTTTTAAAACAGTTTACTTTTCTCCTTATTTCATTAGTTCCACTCAAAAACCAAACCAATCACCCCACACTTTAACTTTTACAAAGTTCATAATAATTCGAGTGCTCATTAGAGGTGAAAAGGTTCAAATCTTGTAGTGTGGTTGCCAAAGAAATATGATTACATGCTCAAAGGGGTTAACTACGTTACATAACTTTTAGGTGGGTAAACTATATATATCTGGCTTAACAAAGAAACGCCTATATCACTTCTCAGACTGAACAAGACTACTATTTCGCTTTGCACACACACAGAGCAAGTTCTAGACATCAAATGCAATACACAGAATACATACAAAGCTCACACACGCATGGCAGATAACTCATTCAGGATTGGTTTCATTGCGACACTACAGTCGAAGCAGTTAAGCAAAATTAGGAATCTACGATTTAAGGTACTTATGCGAGAGTTAAAAACCGAGCCTAAGCGTCACAACCATAATACTAACTATTCTCAAGGCATAACAAAGCTAAAAGATATTGCTACAATTAAATGCATAGCTTTGTGGTTCCTACTCCTAAAAATTAAAACTAACTACGCCCGGTTCAACTAAAAGCCCCTGGAAAAGAACCGCGGCCCAAAGAAACACCAAGGGGAAATTACTACACTACCTGTACACAAAAAAAAAAATCTTTTTGGTATTTTCTTTTGACTTACTTCCCTCAAGAAAACTGTCTGGGAGATTCATCGTCGGGATGAGTCTAATTTTTTTTTATAGCCAAATCAATTACTAAACTACTAAAACACATACTAAAACATTTAACACTAAATAACTAAATGACTAAAATTAACCATGTACAAGTCCCCACCCCACACTTAGATCATGCATTGTCCTCAGTGCATGCACAAAATGACAAAACACGAAAAATGAGTAGGGTGTGAAGAAACTCCCTGATCAAGCAACGTCTTCATCCTCTGACGCTCTCCACTCCTCATTATGTTCGTCCTCATAATCATCATCATCATCTCTCTCACCATCTGACTGCTCTGACTCAGCTTCAGACTGCTCCGGTGTGTTGATATCTTCATCATTGGGGAGTCTGTATCCATCTCCTAACCAAACCAGCTGTTGGGCATGAGCATTGAGCGAGTACCGATGCTCCACTTCAGTCCTCTCCTCAGATGTGGCCTGTCGACCTCCTATCCTTAGCTTCAAATCCATCATCCCATAGAGATGGGCCATAAAACTATCATCCCGAGCGTTGCGCTTGGTACTTATCAACGATGTCATGGCAGTCTCTTCTTTCATTCGAAGGCTAGTGATGTCCGTTTGTCGTTGGGGCTGATCAATGGTGTGGTCAAACTCTGGCTCCTCCTCAACCTCCTCGTGTCTTATGTACTGAGTTAGAAAATTGGCAAATGGCATTCGATCGATCTTTTTACTCATTCTGACTACAGACATCTGGTAGCGGATCAGATGACCTACATTTACCCTTTGACCCGTCATGAGGAAGTAGAGTACATAGGTCCTCTCACGGCTAATGAGTGTGTCATGATTGCACGGTAGGAGCCGTGCATTTATCAGTTTAATCCACCCTTGAGCCTCCGCCCTCATCTTCTTCTTGGAAAACCTCTTATGCCGATTAGTTATCTTATCTCGGACCCATGTTGCCGTAGATACGGCACCACAAAGCATGTGTCTCAACTCTCTGTATGTAGGCCGGCAAATGAAGTGGTCCAATGGCTCTACAGGAACATCCGGATCACCTAAGAAGTTACATATGGCCGTAGGCGAAAAATCTATCAATCGTCCATGAATCGACACCAGCTGTTCAGTACTCTACGGATCAAACCCTACATAGAATTCTCGTACTAAGTTGAGATTAATGTTCCATGTGTTCTTGAATACATAGCTCAACCCCATATCCTGAATGCCCCTCCAAATTGCCGGATACTTCGCTTTCAAGCTGCATTTACTGATAGCTGCTTCCGGGTGTACATGTTTAGGCCTACAACGCCTATACCAATCCTTAGTGTGTGGTGGTATGCTGTTGATGCCAAACTCCCATTGGCCTTGTGGTTGTTGACGCATAGCTGCTATAGCTGCCACAGCTTGTACTCCACTTAGATCGGAGGTAGCTTCCCCCCCTTTTCTCTTCTTTGGGGGAGGTGCTGAGGTCGCCTTTAATTTAGCCGGCGCAGTGGAAGTAGCCTTGGCTTTGCCTGTGTCTTTTCTGGGAGGCATCGTTGTTCCTACACAAATAAGCAGTAGTTAGATAAAACTGCATTACACATTACACATAAAAATTTTCCCGACTTTCCGAGGTTACTCAGACTTCACCTCATCTTTTCTTAATATTAGAATCAAAGAAGAATACATGGGCTACCCGCGAGCCACCCCACACTTAAGATTTTATCGTGGTGTATGACTTCATAATACTAGTCTATTAATCCCGGAGACTCGGGCTCCAATGGGGACAAGGAATTCCATTGAGGCATTATATCAATCACTTAACATGCATTAGTGCCATGGGATTTCTTATGGTCATAAGGGATTTCCTCATCCTCCCAAATTGGCTTGGGAGTTCCGTACTACCACATGTTTTCATAATCGCAACACCATTCCTATGGGGTTTCATGGGGTTGGGGCATACAAACTCAAAACCACAGTGAAGAACAACCACCAATTTTTGTGTGTAATTACCTGTACCTCTCTCGAAATTACAAAGTAAAGAGATTAAATCATACCTTTGAAGCTTTTGAGAGGAAGAAGCTGCCTGAGAATTTCTGATTAGTGTGAAAGAATAGCAAGACTAAACTTGACTTCAATGGGGATGGGGGAGACCACTATGGCAATGTGTTGTTGAGTGTTTGTGGGTAAGGGCAATTCATGTAGTGTTTTTGGTTAAGAGCAACGTTGATGAGAAGATGTGTGTGCTTGTGAATTTCTTTTCTAAAGCTTGATGTGTTTTTGGCTTAAGTGAGGTTAGGGTTATATGTATTGTGTTCAGTGTTAGGGCGTGTAATGTGAGGAGGTTCGGTTAAAATAACGTAAATTGGGCCGAAATAACTTACCTGGCGTCGCCTGACCCAGTACCTAGCGTTATCCCGGCGTCTCCAGCCTAAGGCCAGGCAGACCCTGGCGTTAGCCAGGCGTCTCCCGCTCCAGCGCCTGGTGTCTGTAAGGTGATGATGAAACCCTGTTCGACTTGCCCAGCTTGCCTGCAAACTTGTTAGTACCTAAAAACAAAACAAACAAAAGGAAAAATTCTAACTACACTAAAAAAAATCAACTACGAATTGGGTTCCCTCCCAACGAGCGCCTGATTTAACGTTGTGGCACGACGCAGATAATTACACTTAAGGCTCGCTTAACCTTGGTGGCTCGAGCAAATGAGTCACCAACACTACCTTCGCATCTTCCATGCCCAAATAATGTTTTAACCTGTGCCCATTGACTCTAAACGTGTGAGAGTCATTTGATGCAGCAATCTCTATGGCTCCGGTGGGGTGAATCTCCACCACACTAAATGGTCCCGACCATCGTGACTTTAACTTGCCCGGAAATAACCTCAACCTCGAGTTGTATAGCAATACCTTATCTCCGGGTTTAAAACTCCGCTCAAGAATATTTTTATCATGCATTATTTTCATTCTCTCCTTGTATAATCTTGTGCTCTCAAAAGCGTGGTAACGAAATTCATCAAGCTCGTGCAGCTCTGTGACTCTACTTGTGCCCGCAGCTTCTATATCAAGATTCAACTGTCGCAGTGCCCATAAAGCTCTATGCTCCAACTCCACTGGTAGGTGACATGCCTTCCCAAATACCAATTTATATGGAATCATACCAATCGGAGTTTTGAAAGCGGTACGATAGGCTCAGAGTGCATCATCTAACTTTCTTGCCCAATCCGTTCTTGTAGCATTCACAGTCTTTGTCAAAACACTCTTTATCTCTCTGTTCGACACTTCTACTTGCCCACTCGTTTGTGGATGATATGGGGTGGCAACTTTGTGACGTACACCATACTTTTCTAACAGCTTTGCGAAGGCTCGATTACAGAAGTGAGTGCCTCTGTCACTGATTATCTCCCTTGGAGTGCCAAATCGGGTGAATATGTTCTTTCTCAAAAAACCAATTACTCCCTTAGCATCATTTGTCGGGAGCGCTGTAGCCTCCACCCATTTCGACACGTAGTCCACAGCTACGAGTATGTATTTGTTGCTATAAAAGCTGATGAAAGGACCCATGAAATCGATTCCCCACACGTCAAACACGTCTACCTCTTGAATTGGGTTCATAGGAATTTCATGTCGGCAGGAAATATTCCCAGTTTGTTGGCATTCGTCACAACCTTTCACCCATAAGTGTGCATCCTTGAACATTGTCGGCCAGTAGAAGCCTGATTCCAGCACTTTCGCGGCGTTCCTTACTCCTCCGAAGTGGCCACCATATGGTGATGCATGACAAGCCTGCAAAATAGAAGATTGGTCTATCTCGGGAATACATCTCCGGATCATGTTATCAACACAAATTTTGAACAGTAAGGCTCATCCCAAAAAAACATGTGACAGTCACGAAATAACGTTTTCTTTTGAACAGAGGAAAGGTCATAGGGAATAATACCGCTTGCTAGGTAGTTTGCAATGTTTGCATACCATGGCGCTTCCTCCAATATCACTGTTAGCAATTGTTCATCTGGGAATGTCTTAGTTATATCTTCTACCTCGACTTTCTTTTCAGCTCCCTCCAACCTTGAAAGGTGGTCTGCCACTTGGTTTTCTGCCCCTTTTCTATCGCATATCTCCAAATCAAATTCTTGTAACAAAAGAACCCAATGGATCAAGCGTGGCTTTGACTCCTTCTTTGCTATCAGGTACCTAGGTGCTGCATGGTCAGTATAAACAATCACTTTTGAACCAATCAAATAAGACCTGAATTTGTTGAATGCAAACACCACAGCCAACATCTCTTTCTCAGTCACGGTATAATTGAGTTGTGCACCACTTAGCGTTCTACTTGCATAGTAAATTGGGTGAACCAGTTTTTCCTTCCTCTACCCCATGACTACTCCTATAGCATAGTCACTCGCATCACACATGAGCTCAAATGGTTGTTCCCGGCTGGGTGCAACGATGATTGGTGCAGTCACCAGTATCCTTTTCAGCTCCTCAAAGGCTAACCTGCAGTCATCAGAAAACATAAAAGAATGATCCTTTTCAAGGAGTTTACATAAGGGGTTAGCAATTTTAGAGAAATCCTTTATAAATCACCTGTAGAACCCAGCGTGCCCAAGGAAACTTCTTACTACCTTAACTGAAGTGGGCGGTGGCAACTTCTCAATCACCTCAACCTTAGCATGGTCAACTTCAATACCCTTACTGGACACCCGATGCCCAAGCACTATACCTTCTTGTACAATAAAATGGCACTTCTCCCAGTTCAACACTAAATTTGTCTCCACACACCTTTTTAACACTCTTTTTAAATTGTGCAGACAGTCTTCAAATGAATCCCCCACCACAGAGAAATCATCCATAAAGACTTCCATAATATCTTCAACCATGTCAGTGAATATGGCTAACATACACCTCTAAAAGGTGGCCGGTGCATTGCATAGGCCAAACGACATTCTCCGAAAGGCAATGCCATACGGGCAAGTGAATGATGTCTTCTCTCTATCCTCGGGGGCTATGGAAATCTTATTGTACCCTGAATATCCATCCAAAAAGCAGAAGTGAGACCTCCCTGCTAGTCTATCCAACATTTGGTCAATGAATGGTAAAGGAAAATGGTCTTTCCAGGTGGCTGTGTTCAGTTTTCTATAATCCATACAAATTCGCCAACCCGTAACTGTACGAGTTGAGATCAACTCATTATTATCATTGGGCACTACAGTCATTCCACCCTTCTTTGGCACACACTGAACTGGGCTAACCAAGTTACTGTCAGAGATTGGGAAGATGATTCCCGCATCTAACCACTTCATCACTTCTTTATTCACCACTTCTTTCATGTTGGGATTTAGCCTTCTTTTATGTTCTCTGGAAGGTTTGTGCCCATATTCTAATAGAATCTTATGCATACAAAATGTCGGGTTGATCCCCCTAATATCTGCAATGGTCTAGCCAATTGCAGTCTTGCATTCCATTAACACCTGCAAAAGTTGTTCTGCCTGCACATCTAACAAGCTGGATGAGATAATAACAAGTAAAGTGGATTTAGGTCCCAAGAAAGCGTACCTGAGGTGAGGAGGTAACGGTTTTAGTTCCAACTGTGGTGGCTCTTCAATTGACGGCTTAGCTGGAGGTGTTTTTCTTTATTCTAAGTGTAAGGGCTCAAATTCGAGCTCTCTTTTCCAGTACCCTTGCCCTTCAAGGGCCAAAACCCACTCTGCCAAGTTTTCACCATTCATTTCTTCTAAGTTCATGAGGCATGCTGCTAGAGGGTCTTTTGCATTTAGAGTCTCATCTTCCTCCTCCAAGATCACATCCACAGCTTCTATCAGAGAGCAGTTAGCAAACTCACTGGGTCGCCGCATAGATTTCTGCACATTACACGTTATCTCTTCATCGTTCAATCTCATCTTTAGCTCCCCAGTTTCACAATCAATTAGGGCTCTACCAGTGGCCAAGAATGGCCTTCCCAAAATTATGGGAATCTCCTCGTCAACCCGGCAGTCTAAAATGATAAAATCTGCTGGGAAAACAAACTTCCCCACCTGTACTAATACGTCATCAAGGATACCAGAGGGCCTCTTCACTGTCCAGTCGGCCAGCTATAACAACATAGACGTGGGTCTAGCTCTTCCAATGCCTAACCTTTTGTATATAGTCAAGGGCATCAAGTTTATGCTTGCCCCCAAATCACAAAGTGCCTTAGCAAATGCATAGTTACCTATTGTGCATGGGATTGTGAAACTCCCTGGATCAGATAACTTCTCAGCTATGGGTCTTGTCACAACAGCACTACATGTCTGAATCAGTGTAACCATGGCCAAGTCTTGAAAGTTGAACTTATGAGACATCAAGTCCTTCATCATTTCTGCATAACCAGGCATCTCCTTTAAGGCATCAATCAATGGAATGTTTACCTGAATTTGCTTCAACATCTCCAAGAATTTCTTATATTGCTCATCTTTTTGATATTTGGCCAATCTTTGGGGGAAGGGTGCTGGAGGCCGCTTCTTTAATGTGGTTTGATTTTGAACCTGCTCTGGCACTGTTTCTATTGCCTTCTCTTGCTCTGACTCACTTTCCTTCGCGACTTCTTTTTCTTTGCTTGTTTCGGCTGGCACATGTTGTACCGTCACCTCTGTTAACCCTGTTGAGTCATCTATCTCGATGGGTATAGGCACAAGTGTTTCAGTAGGCCGGCTTTCGCGAGCCATCTCTTGCTCCAGATCTAGGTCTCTACCATTTTGTAGACTCACTGCCATAAGCTGTTTCGGGCCCTATTCTTATGGATTGACTTGTGTATCTGCAGGTAATGCCCCTTGGGGACGATTGTTTAGGGCCATAGAAATCTGTCCTAATTGAATCTCAATACCCTTTATCGCTGATTCATGTGAGTCTACCCTCTGTTGCATTTTTCCTATGGACCCAATCAATTGTTGTAGCATTCCCTCAAGTTTAGTAAACCCATCCTCTGGCCTCATAATCTGTTGTTGTTGAGGTTGTTGATAAGTCAGCTGCTGATTTTGCTGGATGTAGCCCTGTTGCCTTTGGTAAGGCGCAACTTGACCCATTGGTCGCATAGCTCCAGGATTGTTGTTGTTATTGTACTGCTATTGCACTGGTCTATATTGTTGATTATGTTAACCCTAATTCAAACCACCTTGCCTCTGTCCCCCATAGTTGGCTACATAGTTCATATCTTCATGATATTGCTGGTTGTCACCTTCCGCACTCCACGAGAAAATATATAGTTGGTTAATGCATGGTGTACATAAGCCCCCATTAGTTGTGTCAACTATGTGAACCTACTGCCTCTAGCCTGATTCATCAATCTTTTTGGTGAGGATACTCATTTGTGTCATTAGAGTGGCCACATTCTCAGCTATGGAGTTGTTTGGGTCCAACGCCACTGAGTGAACTACCGGAGTGATCGTGGAGGCTCTAGTCATCCATCTTGAGTTTTGTGCCATCTTATCAAGTAGGATCTTGCATTCTGGGAATGTTTTACTCAGAAATGCTCCACCTGTTGAAGCATCAACATTGGCCTTTAAGCTGTCAGCCAGTCCCATGTAGAATCTCTGCCCCAACATCTGATCTGGAATACCATGATATGGACACTTAATCAGCATGCCCTTGAACCTCTCCCATGTTTCTTGTAGTGATTCTGCTGATCTCTGCCTGTAGCTTAATATATCATCAATCTGTTGGGAAGTTTTATTTGGTGGGTAGAATTTGTTCAATAATTGCTTGACTAATTCCTCCAAAGTAGTGATGGAATTTATGGGGAGTGAATTAAGCCAAGTCTGAGCTTCTCCTGTCAGCGAGAATAAGAACAACAAAAGCTTTATTGCGTCTGGTGTTACGTTAGGTTGCCTTTCCGTTAAACATATTGACATGAAATTCTTCAAGTGCTGTTGAGGATCTTCTGTGTGACCCTGAGAACAGTCCCTTGTTCTGCAACAAATGTAGCATGTTATTTGTGATTTGGAATGATTCTGCTTATATCTGAGGGACTGCAATTGCGGTTGCCAGATTGTCGGCGGTGGGTTGTGCCCAATCACATAATGTTGTTTCTGGTACAAGAGGCACCACACCCCGAATGTTTGGTTCATTCTCATTGTTTTTGTTGTTTATTGGATTTTCTATTCCGTCCGCCATGTTTGGTTCGATTTGTTCTCTCGAGTTTCGTTGTTGTTTGCTTCTGTTGTTTGCACGATTTAGTGCCTCGAAAACTTTCTCAGGATCTGATATCGCTTCAAGCAATTCACCAGTTCTTGAGGAATTCCTAGGCATGCACCTGTAACGCCCAAGACTACAAACGTTAAAATTTCAATGTATTTGGTTTAAAATAGGAAAATTGACTACACTAAGAATTCTAGCACTTCTTTTAGCTGTAATTAATATCGTTAACTCCCCGGCAACGGCGCCAAAATTTGATAACGCCCAACTATGCCTTATAAAAAGGACTAAGCGGTCGTTGTAAATATATTCCTACTAATAAGTCCGGATTGAATCCCACAAGGAATTAACCTATCAAACACAGCTACTAGACTCGCACAAATTTACACAATCAATCTTCAGAAATATTTAAATAATATATTGTGTTTTATTAACTAAATATTACGTAATAAAAATGTAATAATTAACAACTAACTACGAACATGTTATAAACAAGAATTAGAATGATCTAAGGTTGTGATTTCCCCTATTGTCGGAATCCTTTCCGCTACGTTTCCTATAATTTTGCCTAAGTTTTCTCTACCGATCATGAGCACTCTAACTGTCGTAACTCTCTCCTGAGTAATTACCACAATTTACTAGACATATTCACCCGAATTACGCTAGCTGGCATTAAGTACAGCTCACTCATATCGCACCAAAGTTTCATTATCCCTAATCCTACCTTTAAACCTCCGTATTGATCCCTCATATACGTTTAAGAGTGATGATGTTCAACAACTACCTAAATATACACTCTCTCCCGAGTAATACATACTAAATAGGCACAGCTGATTGAAGGGCCCTTCAATCAACCACAAGAATAATATAGTTGAACAAATAGAGAAAATACTACGGCAAATCTATATTAACGTAACAAGAAAATCATCCTTCAATAGGTTCCATCAAAACCCTAGATTAGAATTTTAGCTACTCATACTCATAGTAAAAATATCCCAAATATTTTGCATAATTAAAATACAGAGTAAAGATGAAAAGATGTAAAAATAATGATTCTAACTCCAAGGGGTGATTCCACCAGCTTTTCTTGCCTCTAGCTGCCCAAAAACGTGGCTGCTGAAAAAAAAACCCTCCAAGTGGTGTTTTTAGGTCTATTTATATGTGTAGAAGGAACCCTAAACGTGTGGGCCGAGTCTTAGTCAAACCCGAAACGAATTAAGTCTTCAAAAGTCGGATTGGACTTGGCCTGAGGCCTAGCGTCGCCAGCCTAACGCCTGGAATTTGGCTGGCCTCGCCAGGCTAAAGCCTGGTCCAGCCTGGCCTTTGGCTGGCCTCGCCAGGTCTCTCCTTTTCACTATTCTCGAGCACACTTTCAACATTTAAGTATCCATTTTACTCTACTTTCATCTCCAATTCACCTACACATAAAATAGACTCCATTATGCACAAATAAAGTGTAATTTATCATTAATGCATGTAAAATGCAAGGCACATAATGTACGAAACTATAGAATTATAGCCACACATCATGGATATTATACTCTTGATAGGAAATGACAGTGCAGAATTACATGCATTGAAAGAATTTCTCAATCAAGAATTCAGTATTAAAGATCTCGGGGACTTAACATTTTTTTCTAGGGATGGAAGTTATCCGAGAAATAGATGGACTCATCCTTTCTCAGTGCAAATTCACTTTACACATTCTCCAAGAATTTGACTCCCTCCATTTGTCACATGTTTCTTCTCTACTTGATCCATCCACTTGTCTGTCTACTCAAACAGGGGAACTAGTGAAGGATCCCACCTTGTATTGTCATCTCCTTGGAAGGCTTAACTACCTCACTCACACCCTGCCAGACTTGTCCTTCACAGTCCAGCACCTCAGCCAGTACATGCAAAACCCAAGACAGCCACACCTAGATGCAGCATTCTATGTGCTTCGCTATTTGTTCAAAGATCCTTGGCTTGGGTTCTTTAGGTCTTCTTCCTTATCATTCTGATTGGGCAACCTGCCCAGACTCGAGGAGGTCGGTGAGTGGTTTTTACATTTCCCATGGTACCTCTCCTATGTCTTGGAAATCTAAGAAGCAAACTTCAATCTCGCTTACTTCGGCCGAGGAAGAATACAGATCTATGAGGTGAGTGGTCGCAGAGCTTACATGGTTGGTTCATCTTTTTGAAGATTTATCAATTCCTATTTCTCTTCCAGTCACCTTCACTCTAACAGCCAAGCAGCAATTTATATAGCGAAAAACCCCGTTTTTCACAAACTGAAGAAGCACGTTGAAATCGACTATCATTTTGTGCAAGAACAATATCTAGCTGGGATGATTTCATTATCTTTTGTTCGATGTTCTGCCCAGTTGGAAGATCTCTTCACAAAACCACTCACATGACCTTTACATCATGATTTATTGGGCAAGTTGGGTGTGTTTTCTTCCTCCTCCAACTTGGGGAGGGGGGGTATTGGAGACGATGAAGTTTTGCACAAAAATGTCTAGGGTTTTCTGATTATGAAGTACAAGTACTACATTGTACTTAAGTCTAGGATATACATATGAGGCCACCCGGTTCTATTTTGGGTCATCACTTCATTTTTGGCCTGCTTGCTACTAGCATTCTTATGGGCTTGCTCGCTTGGTATTTGGAATTGGGATTCAGTCACAAAAACATTGTTCCAGAATATTTCCATAGTAAACAGCACATTATACCCTGTATTTTAATTATTTCCTCATTGTATTTATCTTATGTACAACTTTTGTAACGGCCCGATCGGTTATTCTGAGCTCTAGCTCGTCGTTCAGCGGTTTGAGACCTTGAGTAGTATGTTCGGGTTAAGTATCGGGTGGTCCGGGAGTATTTCGACGCTTATTATGGAAAGTTAAATTTTGAAAGTTTAAGAATTCCTTAAATTTGATTTAAAGTGGACTTTGGTGTTATCGATGTCAATTTGAGTTTCTTAGTCTTGGAATAGATTCGTATTGTGATTTGTGACTTGTACGCAAAGTTTGGCATCATTCCAGAATATTTTGGTATGGTTCGGACGCGTTCTTTGAAGTTTGAAAGTTTAAAAAACGATTTCGATCATCGATTCGTAGTTTTGATATTGTTTGGCATGATTTAAAGAAACGACTAAGTCCCGTGTCGTGTTTTGGGATATGTTGGTATGTTTGGATGGGGTCCTGGGGGGCCCGGGTGCAGATCAGATTGAAAACGGATCAAGTTTGGGCTTGGGAGAAGTGCTGAGGCAACTTGGATCTAGTTCAATCGCACCTGCATAGAAAGGGACGTAGGTGTGAGCCCGCAAAAGCGGCGCCGTGGTCGTAGAAGCGGCATTTGGACTGAGTTAGGATGGATGCAGATGCGAGGATATTTCCACATCTGCGGGCTCGCAGATGCGACGAATGATCCGCAGAAGCGAAATGCGAGCTGGGCAGCTGGGGTCGCAGAAGCGGACAATCTCTGCACGTGCGGGAGTGCAGGAGCGTGAGGTGGACCGCAGAAGCGATCGCGTAGGAGCATGATTATTTTACTTCGACGTGTATTTACCTGGCCTTAGAGGGAATCGCACCTGCGATGGATTTGTCCGCAGGTGCGACATTTGGGCCGTAAGTGCGAAAGTCGGGCTGGGCAGTGTGGTTGTTTTAAAGACGAGGGTTTGGCCCATTTTCATCTTATTTCTTCCATGGGAGCCGACTTTGGGGCGATTTGTGGAGTGCCATTTCCATCATCAACCCCGAGGTAAGTGATTTCTACACATTGTGAGCTAAATACATGGATTATGTATAGATTTAAGCATGAAAACTAATAGAAATTGTGGGGGTTTAGTAAAAAATCTAGAAATTTGTATTTTTGAATTTTTGACCATGAAATTGGACATAGAATTTGTAATAAAATTATATATTTGAGTTCGTAATGTTATGAGTAAAGTTTATCTTCGAAAATTTTTGGAATCTAGGCACGTGGGCCCGAGGGGTTCCTTTATTGACTTTTATAGCAGAATTGGGGATTGTTATGAATTGATTAATTATAAGCATTGAAGTATATTTTGATTGAGTTGCACATTGTTTGACTAGTTATGTATCGTTTGACTTTGAGTTGAGGTGTTAGAGAGGTGTTGGATCCGGTTATGGAACTTCGTAGCGAGGTAAATTTCCTGTCTAAATTCGTGAGGGGGAAACTACCCCTAGGTGATATTTAGTGTTATGTGCAACTAGTTGTGGGTACTACATACGCACGAGGTGACAAGAGTCCGTACATAGTTAAAGCATGTTTGTGTCTGGGCAGACTTAGGACTTTATAATGTAATATTTGAATTGTTTGGACTCATTTTGCTAGCTTAATTAATTAAAATTTTAACTGAAATTGATTTAGAAACATATAAATATATTAGGCCGAATTTTGTCACTTTGAGTTGTTGCCAAGATATTTGATAAATGTAAAGAGGTATATTTATTATTGTGCCCATGTACTGTGTTGTAAGCACGTGTCTCGTAATTCGATAACTTCCTTTCTTGTGGAGCGGGCCGAATGCCTCGGCAGTATAATAGATGTATCTATGGTTTGTGCCGCTCGATCCTCGGCAGTGTACATATTATTCTGAATCGTGTCGAACGACCTCGGCATAATCATGCTTTATATCATTGGTAATCCGAAGAGTCACGAGATTATCTTTCCACTGATGCCCGACATTTTATATGGTATTCCTTATTCATTTGATATTGGCACTTGACATTTTCTGAGTCGTTAAGGTAGAATACAAGATTGAGAAATTTATACTTTAAGAGAAATATTTGGAAGATTATGTAACTTACAGATTCACCCCATTATTATTATGTGCTTCATATCTGCTTATGAATTATTATATTGCTCTATTGGACCTATAGTAAGTGTCGATGTCGACTCCTCATCGCTACTTCTCTGGGATTAGGCTAGATACTTACTCGCTATGCGTTGATTTACGTACTCATGTTGTACTTCTGCACTAAATGTGCAGGATCTGACAGGTTTATTTGGTGATCATCTTAGCGCGTAGGCGCACATGTTGAGGGGATTTTATGTGGGTTTCATTCCAGGCTACGCATCGTAGTCCTCCAAGTCTCCATCGTACTATGTATTTTATTCTGTCTATTTACATTCTAGACAAATATTGTATTAGTATTGTACTCCTTAGAAAATGATCATGCACTTATGACACTGGGTTTTGGGGTTAAATTAGTTGATGCTTACGGTTTCATATATTATTATCGTCTTCTATTTCTTTTATAAACTACATATATTTTACGTTTTCGTGGATTAAGAAGTGTAAATATCCATCCTTATTAAAATCTATGTTTACGAAAGTAATAAAATGAGTAAATACATTGATAAATCACTGTTGGCTTGTCTGACGGTGGCGTTAGGCGCCATCACGGCCTATAGTGAATTTTGGGTCGTGACAGCTTGGTATCAGAGTGTTAGGTTCACTTAGGTCTCACGAGTCATGAGCAAGTCCGGTAGAGTCTTATGGATCGGTACGGAGACGTTTGTACTTATATTCGAGAGGCTA
This sequence comes from Nicotiana tomentosiformis, assembly GCF_000390325.3. Taxonomy (NCBI): domain Eukaryota; kingdom Viridiplantae; phylum Streptophyta; class Magnoliopsida; order Solanales; family Solanaceae; genus Nicotiana; species Nicotiana tomentosiformis. The sequence goes on along the minus strand of NC_090823.1, from coordinate 114,726,500 downwards.
CAAAGTTGTTAGGAGAACTTCCTTTCTTGATTTCCTCATCGTGCGATTTGATTCCATTGAGGCTTGTGCCTTTATTTCCTTCCTACACAATCTTGCGCGACGTGGGACGTTTGTTATCAATTTGGTCTTTAAGTCATTGTAGTGGTACTGCATACGTGGTGCAGGATGTTTTTCCCTGCGTGTTTGGGCGGGCTATTATTGTCGCCTTGCGGAAGGATGTTCTTTTGTTCCAGCTCAGTAACTGTATTTCGTATGGTTTCGAGACCGTGAATGGATTTATATGATGTCCATGCGTTGTTATCGTACAATATTGGTGTAATGGTAGGGTGCTTGTTTATGTGTCAAGGCAATGAATGACCTGAAAGGAAGATTTCTCAGTGAATGATTTAGAGGTTCAGCATTAAATTCCAACAGAGGAAAGGCAATCGATCTATGGACGTTCAGGTTTGGGTTGATGGGGTAACGAGACTTGGTATTTTCGGGCATGGTGGAATTCTCAATTGTGATGTGGTGTCATCATCTTTGTTGAATGCATTAAAGTTTGCCGGTGTTACGGTCTTCTGCGATTTTTCTTCGGGGAAGGGTCTTATGAAATTGTGTCGGGGGAGCAATTGTCAGAGATAGTGGTGTGTAGAGCTTTCGGGATCAAATTGGTGTTTCTAATGGTGATGGCTTGAGAAAGATAATCTTCCAGGAGGTTTAGAGTTGGAAGCAATTTATTAGTTCAGGGGCTACAGAGATGGATTTTGATTTGATGCAACATTTGGGTAGCGAAGGATGAGGAAAGACATGGTGAGAGGTGTCTCGCGATAGTCAAATTACTAGTACGTCAAGTATGAAGAGTAGAGGTCGAGAAGTTGCTTAAAGGAGGTGGTTTAACCGAAGTGGGAGTGACAGAGTAGCATATGGATTCTGTGGTAGGAAGCCACTTGCCTTGAAGAAAGTTTAGAGTGATTTGGGAATCATGGTGGATAATGACTAAGCCTATGCATTTCATTTAGGATGGTGGTTGCTGGATGAAAGAAGCTTGATTATGGCAGGGGGGTTTGCTGGAAATGGAGAGGTGTGAAACGTGACTTCGAGTTTGGAAATGTATTGTCGGACTGTCAGTTGATGTCAAAGGGGGATGAACAGACTTTTACAGTTGGTGGGCGAACATGGGCTCAGGAGAGTTTACTGATTTCGTGGTAGTTGATCAAGGATGATCTAGTGTCCGTGTTCTATTTTTTTAACTGTTAGTTGCTGTATTTTTTACTGTTAGTTGTTCAGATTTCGGTGGAAACAAATCTGGTGGTAGAACAGGTCTTCAGCAACCAAAAAGCTAGGTAACAGACTTTTAAAAAGCTCCTGATTTTTGGCAACAGTCCTGATGATTTTTAGGAACAGAATCAGACCCTAAGTGGTATATAAAAAGATATGTGTAGCTGCTTGAAAAACACAGAGGGATAGATGTGTTTTGCTATGTAACTCCTCTCAATTTCTATTATAAAAGAAGGTCTTTCAGTTTGAGTTTCATTGTCTTTTCTCTTCTTTTTCCCTGATGTTTTGATTATACTATAGAACTATTGTGTTCATTGAACACTACTCACTTAAGAAGATCATATTTTGGTATCAGAGCAAATAGATCCTGCCTGTGGATGGTGCAAATGAAGTCCGGGTACAAAACAACAGGTGAACAACTTTTTGAATTGCACGTACATCGACGTTTAGTGCAACAACTATTCCCTGCAATGGCCAACGATGACGAGGCTCTAACTTCTAATTTGCTTGAGTAAGTTTCAAAGCTTACTTCTGATATGGTTGTTGTCCTTAATTGGATAAAAAATCAAGCAGCTATGCCTCCAAGAGAAGGAGAGAATATCAATTCCACTTTCAGGGAAATGGTCGACACCCAGAGAAGACGAGAACTTGGCGATGTTGATGATGAAGATGCTAGCAGTGATGGTACAAACACAGCCACCTTAGTTCCAGAAATATTTAAGGTGGAAGCGAAGGTTGAAATCCCTGTGTACAATGGAGTAGTTGATCCAGAGAAACTAGATTCATGGCTAGACTAGCTGGAGACATATTTCACTCTTCAGAGGTTTAGAAATTCCCAAAACGTCTCCTACACACCGTTAAAAATGACGGGACATGCAAAAACTTGGTGGAAGGATATTACTAAAACTAGAGAAGTTGATGGCCTTACTTGGAGTCAATTTAAGCGACTCGTACGAAAGGAATTTTATCCTATGGGGTACTTAGAAGAGCGGTGGAACTAGTGTCATCGACTACGACAAAAGAAATATCAAACAGTACAAGACTACACTACTGAGTTTAGGCGATAAGAACTAACCTTAGGAGTATCCTTGAATAACCCGTCAACCTGCACAAAGTATCAATCTGGTTTACATGAGCAAATTTGGGCTGAACTAAGTCTGTTTCCAGTTCAGGATTTATCTAGTGCAAGCACCACAGCTATGGCTATTGAAAGAAAAAATAGGGCGTATGGCGAGAAGAAGTCACAAACATGAAATTTCAAGCAGACCAAGAAATTCAGACCTAAAAATCAAAAGATGGGTGACTCTTCTTCACTAACATCCAAATCTGAAAAGTATTATGGGCACTATAAAATTGCAGGTCATGACAAGAAAGAATTCTAGAAGTTGCATTCAAAATTGTTCCCTAAGAACTGGAAGAAAGAGGAGAAAGGGAAGCATACAGCAACACTAATTGTTGTTGAAGATCTTGTTGAGCTCGGGAAAGTAAGTAATGCGGACATGAATTTGTCTTTGATGGCCATGCCGAAGGAGATAGGCTCGCGACCTCCCTCTACACCAGACATTAAAGAAGAACTATTCGTTGTGCGTATTCAAGTTAAACAAGATGTGATTGGAGCTATATTCGACCTAGGAAGCCAGAAAAATCTGATATCTGCAAGCTTAGTGCAGAAGCTAGGATTGGAAACAGTGACTCATCCTCGTCCTTATAACTTGGTATGGATTCACAAAGGAGCAGAGACAAATATCCAGAAGCAATGCAAATTGCGATTCGCCATCACTGGCCAATTCATTGATGAGGTGTTGTGCGAGATAGTTCCCCTTTATATTTTCCAAGTGATCTTCGGTAATCCATATCTCTGGGAACGAAATGCAATCTATTATCAAAGAGCTCAGAAATATCACCTTCGAAAGTATGGAAAGACATATGTCGTCCATGGAGATATTCCCAAGCAAAAAAATAGAATTGGTAACAGCTGGTCAGGCTAAAACATTACTAAATGCAAGTCAACGGTTCGTGCTAATGTTGATCAGGTCAATAGAGTCTATACCCAAGGTTGAATCTGTTACTTTTTATTGCAATGAAATAGAGGGTGATTTTCAGCATTTATTAGATGAATATGCTGATTTATTTGAAGAAATGTGCAGATTACCACCAATGAGGGCAGTAGAACACGAGATTCAGGTCCTCTGTGACTCAACCTTACCAAACCTCAGCATGTATCATAACTCGGTATTGGAAAATGAGGAGATTAAGCGGCAAGTGCAAGAGTTACTAGAAAATGGTGTGATTAAGCCTAGCAGCTCACCAAGTGGCTCACCAGTTGTCTTGGTTCCAAAGAAAGATGGAGGATGGCGTATGTGTATCGATTACTGAGCACTTAACAAGATCACCATCAAGAATTGTTGCCCCCTTCCTCGGATTGATGACTTGCTGGACCAACTAAAACCAGCAACTGTGTTCACCAAACTAGACTTGAAGTATGGTTATCATCAAGTTTGAATTCGTGAAGGCGATTCCTCGAAAACAGTATTTAAGACACACCAAGGGCTATATGAATGGATGGTAATGCCGTTTGATTTATGCAATGCTCCTGCAACCTTTATGCGGTTGATGAACGATGTATCGAGGCCTTATATTAAGCAGTTTGATATTGTATACCTTGACGATATTTTGATCTATAGTCATTCAAGGGAAGAGCACATTTATTATGTGACGCAAGCATTTCTTCTATTACGACAACATCCGTTGCATTTCAACAAGAAAAAGTGTGAATTCTGGAAGAAAACACTGGTGTATCTTGGGTTCGTGGTAGGAAATGGCTACTTGCAGATTGATCCAAATAAAATCAAGGTGATCACAGAATGGCCAAGACCAAAGACAGTAACAGAGGTGCGAAGTTTTGTGGGAGCTTGCCAATATCTTCGAAAATTCATCAAGAATTTCTCCATCTTGGCATCACCTTTACATTCACTGACAAAAGCTAATCAACAATTCCAATGGAATAAAGAACAAGAAAAATCTTTCCTTTTGCTGAAAAGAAAAATAAATGAGGCACCAATATTGGCGCTACCCAATCTCCAGAAACCTTTTGAGATAGAAGTAGATGCTTCAGGTTATGACATGGGAGCTGTGTTAATGCAAGAAGGGCGGCCAAATGCTTATCATTCTGAGTTATTTCAAGGATCTCAGAAAAATTATCACACTTATGACAAAGAGCTATTGGCCTTATAGCAAGCTGTCAAGCATTGGCGGGTTTATCTTTTGGGTAAAGAAACTGTGGTTCATACCGATCATCGCCCTTGACAGTATTTACAAGTGCAATATCGTTTGCAGCAAGCTCGTCATATGAAGTGGATGACATACTTGCAGCAGTTTAATCTTGTTATTAGGTACAAGAAGGGAGCTCATAATAAGTTGGCTGATATGCTATCACGACCTCCATTAGCAACTTTATGCTTAGCTTTATTTATGAAGATAGAGCCAGTTCTCATGAATGTCACGACCCAAACCGATGGGCCGCGATGGGCACCCGGTGTCTTACTCAACCCAGTACCAACGTAACGTATCTTTATTATTACATCATCATATACACGTGACATACGGGCCTAATAGGCCAACATGATCATTAATAAACTCAAAACATAGGCCGACAAGGCCGTACAATCTTTCATATACATGACATCTGTCAACAAGCCTCTAAGAATATATAATTGTCTTAAAGGTCGTGACAGAGTCCCGCCATACCAAATAATATACATCTAAATCATACTGACCAAACAAGCAACTTCGGAGCAAATGGAGTGCACTGACATCTTCCGCTGAGCTGATTGCCTACTTGGAGGACTCTCGACCTGTCTATCGAGACCTGCGGGTATGAAACGCAGCGTCCCCAGGCAAAAGGGACGTCAGTATAAATAATATACCGAGTATGTAAGGAATAAAAACCAGTAAATAATAAATATGAGAGATACATGGAGTAAAAGACTAGACATGTACGTCTGCATAACTTTGTGAACCATTTCATTTTTATAATGTCATGCATATGCGTATAAATGTCATACCAGGCACAGTTATATGCGTTCATAACATCATCAAGCCTCTGAGGGCATTCCATCATATCAATTCGGCCATTGTGGGCAATTCATCAATGTATACCAGCTGATCAAGTGGTGGTGCATATATAACGCCGTAATCTTTTCCATATCCCATATACATATATATATATACATATATATACGCGTATATAACTGGTCATGGGTCAATGTGCATGTATATATGCATATGAAATACGTTAATAAGATTTTCCAAAATGTCATAAAAATAATATACTTGTCGGATAAACTTAATCAAATACGTATTTTTCTGAGACCCATGAACAGAAGATATAATAATAATTCACATGGGGAATGAATAATATAGACACCCCTAATACTTCTATGAATAGAGTCATTTATGAAAATTATGCGTTTACTCATTTCGTTTGTATCGTATTGATCATGCCAAAAGAAAGAAGGGATAGCTTTTAACATACCTGAACCGATTCTCTTGACAATCCTTCCAACACACGTCATTTGCGACAACTCACGTAACGCCGGATCGAAGTAGGGAAAAATTCATATGATATTCTTGAGAAAGATTGCATCATACTCCCTTAGAATCGCGAAATCCCGTTGCTATAATATTACGTAGTCTCGTATGATTTTTGTAGCAAAATCACGTTGCCAATATTTTGAATAAGTTGTTGAATCTTTCCTTTGAATTGCAAAACAAATATCACGCTGCCAAGATGAACTTTGTCTTTGAACTATTGTTGAAGATACTATCTTGCATATGTGACTTACTTTCGTGACTTATGTTTGTAACATACAAACACTTACGTTTGAATGCATATAAGAATGGATATTTGACTTCTATTTCTTAAGGATGGATATGACTTCATGTCATATGTGTCTTTCCTTTATTAAAATGGAACTGACTCATATTGTTAAGACTTGCCACATAACATAGTGACTTATGAGTCACAACTCTTGAATTGGTTTGCTGCCACGTGATGATCTTATCCAATAATTAATCACCAATTATCTTAATTTATTGTTAATCTCCCATTAAAATCAATAATTATCCACTTATTCACATAATTAAGAATTATCTCAAATTACTTAAAATACTACTTACTTTTAACACACTTTATACACCTTACTATCACGGCCATGTGGTACCTTGTATGGTACTAGTCCATAAATACCGGGTATTTTAGCTCGGGCCGTATTTTACCTCAAAATGACAAACTTCAACGAAATTCATTTTCTTCAATTCGCTTACTCCCCTCACCTTCACGAATTAACTTATCACTTGTTTGAAATAGCGTAGTACTTATAATCCCAAAATAAATCTCATTCCCGAACTTACGTCGATTAACTTACGATGAAACTTCAACGTACGAAAATGCGGGATGTAACATCTCATTTCCGAGATTTCATTAATTTATTTATGGCGTACTTTCACGTACGAAAATATGGGGTGTAACATCATTTCCCCCGTTGGAACATTCGTCCTTAAATGTTGACTGATGTACTTATCATTCTCATAACGCATAGCTCTTGAGAATACTCTAGTACTCCTCTTGCCATCTAGGAGACTGTTCTGTGAATGAATCCCTAAGCCCAGGGCATTTCCCCTTTAAGCCTCTTTCTCACACCATGACTTGTGGTCGTAATTCTTCCAATCTCGTAACTCTTGCTACCTTCTGTCATGCCGCCTGTACGACTTTTTCCTTGTAAGTACGCCTATGCGACTCTTCTCTCCTTTTTCCTCCGGCTTTTAGCCAATCTCTAGACCTCACTTGTAAATATATACAGAGCTTGATAAGATGTCCCTCTGGGCATCTATGGGTATACTGAAGTCCTTCGCTTGGTACTTTGTTGAACTTACGAATATTGTTATACCTTATTTCATAGATCCGTTTATCCATCCGTATGAATTTACTGCCATAACTCTTACTTTGATTTATCGTTACTAAGGTCTGCTACCAAACTCCAGGTTACTCTCGTTGCTTATCCTATATGCATAAATCTAAGTCCTTTAATGCCTCTTCATTACTTTTCATATTAAGAATGATGGTCTAATCTCATCTCATACTTTGTAACTTTTATCCATCCATTGTTGGTTCACCTTAATACCGATAACTTGACTTCTTATGTAATACTGCCGCTAGGGCTTACGTCTCATTGGGGAACATCTTAAATTATTAGACTAATCCACCTGGGGGCGATACCATGCTTCCATGACCGTATTTCATAGCATCCCAATGTGATTCACATTACATGGGTATTTTAATCCTGTACAATTCATCAAATCATTACTCAATCGAAGGCCCAATCGTCATCCTTTATCTATCACAATTATATCCTCATTGTACTATCAGGGCGGTATTCCATCTCTTCTAAATGTCATTAGTCTTAGACTTCTTTGAGTTCAGTCAGGCTATATTGCGCTTTCTATAACTTAGAAAAAAATCATCAACTCTCTTATTTTCATGGGCTTAATCCTGAGGACTTATCCATTCTCGTCACCTTCTCACTCGCCTTTTCTTATCCTTATTCCTGTCTTCCTAAAACCTTGTCGCTTTACCATACTTTAGCTTGCGACCTACACATATCTAGTTATACTACTCGCAACCTTCTTTTAACTTGCTTGCACCATAGATTTCCTTGTGTTATTTTGGAACATCAAGTGAGACATCACAAAGTCTCAAACTCTTCTTTATTCTCTTAACTAGGCCTCTTGGTACCTAGAAACCATAGGCTGGAAGATATATGCAACTGACGATGCCGCTATCATTCTTGGATACTGAATCCCAACGCTTCTAGCCCTCTTTCTGAAGTATAGATTATTCACAACCTTCTGCACCTGAGTATCTCGTACGTTGTTCACCTTTACCTTACTTACCTTAAAATCTCGCATTACATCTTCTATCTCTTTCATGACCTCCTTTCCACATAGGTATAATTCACATCCACAACTTGAAGCTCTATTATAATACTTGCACCTCTGGTGCATACACAATCCGGTGGGAGCTTCATACTGACTTCTTATAAGGCTGGCACTTTGTTTTTAACTTGCTTTATCATAGAGCCGTTATAGAATATGGTTATTGTACCATCTCTCTTGTACCTCTGATATTAAGAGTGATTGTGCAATGTTCTCAATCATGATTTTTATAATTTTTCTGGGTCCAATAATCAGATTCCTGATTTACTTAGTTAATGTAACTCTTTAGTTTCCTCTTCCCTCTAAGCAACCTTTATGTAGGCTTAAGCTATCTTCTAATATGCGTCTCATGGTATTAGTTATTACTTTAGCCCTTCATGGACGTTATGGAATATCCACGATACAATCTTCTAACAATTCAATCCTTTGTCTATGACCTGGGCTCAATTCTTTCTTTTAACTTATACCGGGATCTTCTACGGTTGTATGATTGTCAACATATATGCTGCATGGATAATATTCCGAAATCTTGAGTGCATTCATAATGTAACTAACTCTGGATTATTAATCGGATAATTCCTTTTGTTCCTTCTCAACTTTCTTTAAACGTAGGAAATTTCTTTTTCTAGTCTTTCTGCCCCCTTGTTGCGTGCATACTTAGCTTACCTTAGTGCCCACACATATTGGAATTCCATACAACTCATATGATCTTAAACATCACTCATGATTTTACTTCCCGTTCATTAGCCACGGTAGGTGCCATTTTCTTATGGAGTGCATACAATGTTGTTTGTGAGACTGTTGTTATAAGGCCATTCCCTCTTTTAGGTCACTGAGCTTAGGTTGAAGCCTTATTCCTTATTTCCTCAGCCAGTCTTTCATTGTAGTACTTTAGGGAGGATCCTCTGACTCTTGTAAAGCTGCAAGCTTATTACATCATATACCCGATAGAATTTTCGATGTTCTTCCTCGCCTATAACTATCCGCAATTACTTACCTCCAAGCCCTTGCGCTCGTAGGGTTGCTCCTGAATTGAAGTTTTGACAGTCTTCCCAATGGCACTCTCTTTTAATTCTGTAACACTCATACGACACCTTTAACTACCCCAACTTCTATCTGAATATTTCTCAAGTATTACAATGTCATATCTGCGAGACTGAATTTCCCATGTTGGGGTTCACTATGTTTATCTTGCACGATCTGTTGATTTGTTTGTATCCTCTTGTCTAGCCATAACTAGGCTCTTCCTGAATCAACTACTAACTATTCATTGGCTCATTCTCATATCAATAACATCTCAGGCAGGAACCCTTACCTCCTCTCCTTGACGTCGTGTTTGCATAATGTTCTGGAATCGTAGCATATCTGTAGGATTTGAATAAGTACAATCTTATCCCTTTCTCATTCTTATCACATTCTTCCTTTATTAATCCATAGTTACTAGAACCACTTAATTCTGACTTAATGCCACATCACTCCATATTCTCCCCTTTAAGGGAGTACTAGGAGTTAGAGCCACGAGGATCTACCTATAGATATTTTACCTCTTCATTTTTGGCGTCTTTTCAAATCATCGATGACCCTTAATCGCCTTGCGGCAATCCTTCTGTATCAAGGATAATAAAATTCCTTATCTGCGAGGGTGACACTTAGTATAACTGGCACATACAGTCCCTTAAGCTTAACTTTGCTCACATTGCTTGCTTTAGGGAAGCGTATTCCTGAATGACCATTCTCTGAATTTCTCATGAATCTTCTTATGTTATCCACTCTATTATCGCCGGAACGAAATCTGAAATTCTCATGATGCTGACTATTACCCAATCACTCAGTCCCTTATTCATGTTTAGTTTATCTTGTTCACTAGTCCATACTGATTTCTATTATTCTGGGGTCTAACTTTTCCTTCCAGTAGTTGCGTTGGAGTCACAAACTTATTTCTCGAAATGAGAAAATGACTTTATGGCCTATACTCTTTGTTGTCTCAAGGTCTGTCATCTCTTGTCTTTTCCTTCACTTGACTATAGACTCTGTAATACTATCATCTTTTGATCTACCGTTGTCATCCATGTATCATATCTTACTCATAATGCTCTATTAACTCTTTTCTTATTTTTCGCTAATATTTATGTCTATCACTTTATTCTGAAAATTCAAACAAGACATTCTTTCGCTTTTAGCTCCCCTTTGCTCCATCTAGTGGCTCTTCGGGTTGCTTAACTTTCTCGCTCTACTAGGGGACGCGAGCCACACTAAGGTAATATTTATCCCTTCCAGGCTTTCAGTGCCTATCTTCTGAATTGTTTTGATCATGCTAGTATTCACATCTAATTGTAATATTCTAGAGTGCACCATCTGGGTGCCTCACACGGAGATCTATTAGTATATTTGTAATATCTTTCGGAAATGTCAACTAACACAAACAATTCATTCACCATTTTGGGTTACTCTAACCCCAGCCGGATCCTGATATCCCGTCCTTTTCTTAAACTACACTTGTTAGCCCCCAATAGGGTATAACTGAGATGGGTGTGGTCAATTATACATACCTCTGTTATTGTTGAAGGTAACCCAAAAGGCTTATATTCCTCTTCCTGGATTGTAAATACTGATAATCTTCATTAACTGGGCGCCTCCTACCCTTCTTCATCTTGCTTCTTTTACTTGTTGAAACTTGTATCTACCTTCTGAATCTCTCATTGCTTTTCACCATAGGGGTGGATAGATATCCTTGCCTTAAGGCTCCTAATCAAGAGGCTTACACGTCTTAGTACACATATGATCTACTGAAGACCTTATATTTACTCATCATAAACATCATGTAAATCGAGTCCCTCTGACTCAACTATTCCACAACCACATTTAATCTCTTACCAACTGTAGGTATCATCTTATCACGAATGAAATAGAAGCTAGGAGTTTGAATTCTTATAAGCGAGCTCTACCACACGATCTAGAGTAAGAAGAAAGAGTGACAGTCCTAAATGCCCTGTAGCATCCTGCTTATAAGTGTGGTGTACGACACACCCATAAACAAGACTCTACTAGACACGACCTGTAGACTCCCTATGACAGAACTGCTCTGATACCACTTTTGTCACGACCCAAATCGATGGGCCGCGACAGGCACCCGGTGCCTTACTCAACCGAGTACCAACGTAACTTATATTTCTTATTACATCATCATATACACGTGATATACGGGCCTAATAGGCCAACATGATCATTAATAAACTCAAAACATAGGCTGATAAGGCCGTACGATCTTTCATATACATGACACCTGTCTACAAGCCTCTAAGAATATATAATTGTCATAAAGGTCGGGACAGAGTCCCGCCATACCAAACAATACACATCTAAATCATACTGACCAAACAAGCAACTCTGGAGCAAATGGAGTGCACCGACATCTTCCGCTGAGTTGATCGCCTACTTGGAGGACTCTCGACTTGTCTATCGAGACCTGCGGACATGAAATGCAGCATCCCTAGGCAAAAAGGACGTTAGTACAAATAATGTACCGAGTATGTAAGGAATGAAAATAATATGCATGTCGGATAAACTTTATCAAATACGTATTTTTCTGATACCCGTGAACAGAAGATATAATAATAATTCACATGGGGAATCAATAATATAGACACCCTTAATACTTATATGAATAGAGTCATTTATGAAAATTGTGCGTTTACTCGTTTCGTTTGTATTGTATTAATCATGCCAAAAGAAAGAAGAGATAGCCTTAACATACCTGAACCGATTCTCTTGACAATCCTTCCAACACACGTCTTTTGCGATAACTCACGTAACGGCGGATCGAAGTAGGGAAAAATCCATATGATATTTTTGAGAAAGGTTGCACCGTACTCCCTTAGAAACGCGAAATCTCGTTGCTATAACATTACGTAGTCTTGTATGATTTTTGTAGAAAAATCACGTTGCCAATATTTTGAATAAGTTGCTGAATCTTTCCATTGAATTGCAAAACAAATACCACGCTGCCAAGATGAAATTTGTCTTTGAACTATTGTTGAAGATACTATTTTGCATATGTGACTTACTTTCGTGACTTATGTTTGTAACATACAAACACTTACGTTTGAATGAATACAAGAATGAATATTTGACTTCTGTTTCTTAAGGATGGATATGACTTCATGTCATATGTGTCTTTCCTTTATTAAAATGAAAATGACTCATATTGTTAAGACTTTCCACATAACATAGTGACTTATGAGTCACAACTCTTGGATTGGTTTGCTGCCACGTGATGATCTTATCCAATAATTAACCACCAATTATCTTAATTTATTGTTAATCTCCCACTAAAATTAATAATTATTCACTTATCCATATAATTAAGAATTATCTCAAATTACTTAAAATACTACTTACTTTTAACACACTTTATACACCTTACTATCACGGTCATGTGGTACCTTGTATGGAACTAATCCATAAATACCGGGTATTTTAGCTCGGGCCGTATTTTACCTCAAAATGACAAACTTTGACGAAATTCATTTTCTTCGATTCGCTTACCCTCTCACCTTCACGAATTAACTTATCACTTGTTTGAAATAGCGTAGTACTTATAATCCCAAAATAAATCTTATTCCCGAACTTACGTCGATTAACTTACGATGAAACTTCAACGTACGAAAATGTGGGATGTAACATCTCATTTCCGAGATTTCATTAATTTATTTATGGCGTACTTTCACGTACGAAAATATGGGGTGTAACAATAAAGAATATGCAGGATGGTATCTTGAGGATCCTTTGTTTCAAGACAAGATAAAAGAAGTTAAGGCAGGAAGAACTTCAGGATTCAACATCCAAGATGGGCTGCTATTCAAGGATGGAAGCTTGTGTGTTCCTAGAGCTGCAGAATGAATAAATTGGATGAGAGAAGCTAATACATCTAAAGTTGCCGGACATTTTGGAGAAACAAAGCCGTTGTTGAATCTTAAATGTTATGTATATTGGTCGGGTATGCAGGAAGATGTCAGACGATTTATAAATGGATGTGGATTATGTAGTGTCTCAAAGCCTGCTAACAGAAAGTTGGGATTGTACACTCCACTACCAGTTCCTACTCGACCCTTGGGAAAGCATTTCTATGGACTTTTTGGGAGGTCTTCCAAAGACTCGACGTGGTAACGATTACCTATATGTAGTCGTTGACAGATTCTCTAAGATAGTGGTACTTATTCCATGCAAGAAAACTGTTACTGGAGTGGAGGCAGCAAAGTTGTTCTTTGAAAATATGTAGAAGATTTTTGGGTTGCCTAATTCAATCATATCAGATTGTGATACTCGGTTCTTGAGCAAATTCTGGAGCACTGTATGGGAGTTAATGGATACTAAGTTAAAACGGAGCACCGCTTTCCATCCACAAATGGATGGTCAGACATAAGTGGTTAACCGGACGTTGGTTCATCTCTTGCGCGGATACAACTTACGCCACCCAAAAACTTGGAAAGAGAGCATACCATTTTTATAGTTTGCCATCAACCACATAATTCATGGTTCAACAAACAAGGGCCCAGCAGAAGTTTGCCTTGGATTCTTACCACAAAGTCCATTTGATTTGGAGTTTACGGTTAAAGTATCTTCACAAGATGGCAAATATGAGGCTGACGTACTCAAGGCTCAACGATTCATTGATCATATCCGACGAGTGCATCAGGTAGTGGAATAACAACTTTTCAAATCACAATAAAAATATAAGGAGCGATAAGATAAGCATCGAATACAGGGAGATTTCCAGGAAGGTGACTTGGTTTGGCTTCACCTAGGGAAAGAAAGGTTGAAAGGTGAAGGCAAAAATCTCAAGCCTATCAGGTATGGTCCCTTTCGGATTTTAAGAAAAATTGGAGATAATATTGTCCAACTGGAATTGCCTGCTATATGCAAATGTATTCAGTTATGAATGTTGATAAATTAAAGTTGTTTGAACCATCGTTGCTTGATGATGAAACAACTGACATGCTTCCTAAAATTGAAGATTTGGGTATGGGTAAGGAATTTGCTCTTCCAGAGGAACTATATTGGAAAAGAAAATCATCACTACCAAGCGTGGTAACCGAGAATTGTATCGCATCGGAGTAAAGGGTCAACACCCCAAGGCAGCTAAATTAGGGGTGGGCGTTCGGCACTTCGGTACGGTATTTAATAACTACGATTCAGTAGTTCGGTATTCGGTATATCAATTGTGCATACCAAATACCGTACCAAAGTAGTTCGGTATGGTTTAGTATTTTCTTATTTGGTTCGGTACGATTTTGGTACAGTTTCGGTTCATACCAAAGTCTTTCAAACCTCCCAAGATAATACCTAACGTCTCTTCTTCTGATAATTCAACCTCTTTGTGCACATAAATATATTTTTTCTTCTGCTTTGATTTCATCAAGAGCTGCTTTGACTCAAAGGCAAACTTAAAAAAAGATATACAAAAGGGGAAGAAAAACAAAATTGCCTATTGCCGTAAGTCTCTAAGCCTAAGGGAGGTCGTTGGGCGCTAAGGGGTTAGGTGGCTTGGGGTGTTGGGCTTAGGTTTATTGGGATGAAAAACAGAAATAGAGATAAAGGTAGACTTAGACTTAAAATTTTCGGAATTTCGGTATACCGAAATATCAAAAACTCAATACTGAATACCGTACCGAAATACCGTAATATCTATACCGAAGTATACCGAAATACCGAAAAAATCGATACCAAAATATCAAATTAATTCGGTTTAGTTCGAAATTCGGTTCTTCGAATTTTATGCCCACCCCTAAGCTAAATGGTTCCCAAAAGAAACTGGATAAAAACAGTTTCCTCATCTTCAGTTATAAAGAACAAACAGGAGCTGGTTCTTCAGAGTGAAAGGGAGTCATGATCAAGGATGATCTAGTATCCATGTTCTATTTTTTTTAACTATTAGTTGCTGTATTTTTTTTACTGTTAGTTGTTCAGATTTTGGTAGAAATAAATCTGGTGGTAGAACAGGTCTTCAGCAACCAAAAATCTAGGTAACATACATTTAAAAAGCTCCTGATTTTTAGGAACAGAATTAGACCCTAAGTAGTATATAAAAAGATCTGTGTAGCTGCTTGAAAAACACACAGGGAGAGATGTATTTTGATATGTAACTCCTCTCAATTTCTACTATAAAAGGTCTTTCAGTTTGAGTTTCATTGTCTTTTCTCTTCTTCTTTCCCTGATGTTTTGATTAAACTATAGAACTATTGTGTTCATTGAACACTCCTCACATAAGCAGATCAGTAGTTGTACCCAGTGCAGCGTCATTGGAAGATGTCGTTAAGGAATTCCACGGGTGGGTGATCTCCTATGAGCATATTAGCAGTTGCGTGATTCTGATGAAGTTTCTGCGAATAGTTCTACTTACTACCCAGTAGAAGGTCAAATATGCGATTGTGGCGGATAATTCGGAATGTTCAGGAGAAGTTTGACCAAAGACTTCGAGGAATTTTGCGGGTTAACGGTGCGAGATCATGGTAATTTAGAAGGAGAAATCGTTGTGGGATCTACATTATGTGATGGTAGCTTAAAGCTAAGTAGGGGAGCCCATCGTCTACGATTGGATCACATGGTTGTCTGCTTGTGCGGTTTATGGTTATCGATACATTGGTAGGTTATTATGACTAAAACAAATGTGTGTTATACTTTGCCTTATTGATTGAGGTGCAGGTTTTGGGAAGACTCAAGGTTTATGCTTCTTATGTATGTGATGTACAAGGAAAAGAATTCATCTAGTTGCTTCTTTGGGAGTGTTCATGTGCCAGTAGAGTATTGGAGTTTGATTATACTCGGGACCAGGTCAGAGTGGGTGACTCCCAATAGTGGTTCTAATGGGTTCAAGGATGTAAGCGCGGTGTCTAAGGATTTTGGGTCCGTTATGTGGTTAAAGATCAAGTCTTTGTAGTGGGTATTGAGACAATGTGATATCGTGATATGGGTCACTCGGGATTAGTGCGATTTTGGTTCGTTACGTTTTTGAATGGAGCTATTATTATTATTATTTCTAAGGTAAGTCGAGAGTAAATTGAAAAAAGTTGGGTTGGTTAGTAATGGTTGAATCGACATGATTATGGCAATGATCAGTTCCTTCGGTGTGTGAAGTTATACGTGTGGTTGTACGTACGGGCTTGGCAGCCACCATAACTTGATTGAATTAGGAGATATTTGATTCAAATGGACTTGTTGTGTAAATGGATTTCGGAAGAGTCATGATGGTTTAGACCACAACTTGAGGTATGTATTTTCTGCGGTTTGGGAATTCAATTGCGTGTTGCAATGGTCCTTCCAAAGTAAGTTAAGCGAAAGGAATCTAACCAATAAAGTATTTATTCTACTAGTAGTTCAGGGGTTATGATGAATTCTTGCACTCTCGTGTAGCGGTGCAAAAGGTGTAGTGAGCGGCATGGGACTTGGAAGTTGAGGATCAAGGTTTCGGTTCAGTGTTGACAAGAATGTCATGAGCTCGGATGAGCAGGGAAGAATTCAGGTGTTTAGAGTAAGCTTGCATTTTCTTTAGTGTCACCTGAGAACGGTGTCCTGTGTAACAAGCTCTGTGTATTGAATTGCGGACTCTTGGTTGGCTTTACAAAACTAATACGGTTGATGGTGTGAAGGTTCATACTTTACTACTTTGTGCGAAACGTCGTGGGAGCATAACACACGGAGAAATTGGTATAGGTGTGACATGATAGTCACTTGATTGTTAAGGATTGAAACCAATTATGGAGATTTTTGGTAATATCGCTAATGTGAGGGTTTATGCGTGAGAAGCGTTCTATTCCTTGGGTTGTGGACTGTGTGAGTTTGTTTCGGATTTGATGGTTATTCTTGTGTGTCATGGAAAATGTTATTGTGGATCCTTGAAAGGTTATTAGCCTAGTATGGTATCATCAAAATCGGTTTGAGGTCCGTGGATGGGTCTAATATGAATGTGTGCTCTACATCATGTCGGATGTGTTCATTCAGCATAGAGTTGCTTATGGAAGAGTCTTAGGACATTTAATGTTAGTCCCGTCGTCATTTATTCCATGTAATACTCTATTGTGTCATGTGAGTTGTGCAACGGCTTGACTATCCGCACATGTGTTGAGATCACGTGTAGCTTGTGGTATTATATGAGCATGATGGCTCTCGAGGTGCAGGTAATTTATCGCACCTTAGTTATGCTTGGGTTTCGTAGCGTATGGCGCTATCCGTCTCCTCAGGATTTGTATTATGCACTTGGCGTGCTTGTGGCCGATAATGGGGTATTTCGTAAGTATAAGCATTACGGCTTGATGTGTGTTTTCTTCTTGATTGTTATGTGTGGATCGGGTGGTACGCCGCCACGGGTATATTATTTGGATAGGGCGGCATGCCGCCAGGGGTATGTTGTGTGAATCGGGTTGCACACCACAACCGTGTCATGTTGGATCGGGTTGCATGCCGCAACAGTGAGATGTCGAGCATAGTTCCTTACACTTATCTTGTGTGCCTTGTTTTTCATCTCTGAGAAAGGTTCATAGCGTCTCTTCGGTCATTTTATTCGTTACGCGGGCTTGGTAGTTCTTTTCTAGAGTTCATTCCTCTTTATGTGTCACATTCGAGTTTGTAGCTTGTTGGCGCGTTGATGGCGTCATATGAGATTTTTGGCAGTGTTTGAGATGGCTTATTACCTGAGCAACTTGTACTGGGTGAGACGAGATTATTGGACCTGGGATCAGTGTGATCAGAGTTATGAAGGGTATATTAAAGAGCAAATATCGTTATTCGGTTCAGAACAAGGTAATGGTTCCTGTCAGGAGGATAGACTCCATGATTTATTGATTTGGTTAGAAGGTTGTGAGTTTCTACATATCTCTTCCGTCGTGGCGGTATCGCGAGAGTTGGAACATGCTTATATGTGTTACGAGGTATACTACGGGCTTCGGGTCAGTGAAATTTCAGCTGTTGTGCTTGGAGGAGGTTGCCTTGGGCAAATGATTTATGTGGCGCATTGTGTGATGTCAGCATGGTTGCATGATCATGTGTGGATTCAGCATGTGGAGATTTATACGGTGTTCAAATGTTAGAATCAGGTCTTGTAAAGAAATTCGAAAGTTGGAATTTGGTTCTAAAGCTTGTTAGCTAAGGTTATAGGGAGGATCTTAAGTCTGGCTCGAGAAAATATGCTCAACTAGGTTGTGGTGTCACGGGCAGGTGCAAGAGGTGTTAAACAGTAATTTTGGACAACTCCGGAGCAATTCGTAGCACGTTCGGGGACGAACGTATGTTTAAGTGGGGGAGAATGTAACGATCCGACCAGTCATTTTGAGCTCTAGCGCATCATTCAGACGTTTGAGGCCTTGAATACCTTCACTTCAGGTATTATGACTTGTACATATGGTCGGAGTTGAATTTTGGGAAGTTCGGAGTCGATTTGGAAAGAAAATTTTAATTTCGGAAGCTTTAAGTTGAAAGAATTGACTAAGGTTTAACTTTTGAGTAAACGACTTCGGAATCGGGATTTAAAGGCTCCTATAGGTTCGTATAATGATTTCGGACTTGAGCGTATATTCGTGTTAAGTATCGGGTGGCCCGAGAGCATTTCGGCACTTATTATGGAAAGTTAACATTTTGAAAGTTAAAGAATTCCTTAAGTTTGATTTGAAGTGGACTTTAGTGTTATCGATGTCTGTTTAAGGTTCCAAGCCTTGGAATAGGTTCGTATCGTGATTTGTGACTTGTAAGCAAAGTTTGGCGTCATTCCAGAATGTTTTGGTATGGTTCGGACGCGTTCGTCGAAGTTTGAAAGTTTGAAAGTTTAAAGAAGGATTTCGATCGTCGATTCATAGTTTCGATATTGTTTGGCGTGATTTGAGGCCTCTATTAAGTCCATGTCGTATTTTGGGATGTGTTGGTATGTTTGGACGGGGTCCCGGGGGCCCCGAGTGCGGATCGGATCGAAAACGGATCGAGTTTGGGCTTGGGAGAAGTGATGAGGCAGCTGGGATCTGGTGCAATCGCACCTGCGTGGAAAGGGTCGCGGGTGCGAGCCCGCAGAAGCGGCGTCGTGGTCGCAGAAGCGGCATTTGGACTGAGTTGGGATGGCCGCAAAGGCGAGGATATTTCCGCATTTACAGGCTCGCAGATGCGGCGAATGATCCGCAGAAGCGGAATGCGAGCTGGGCAGCTGGGGTCGCAGAAGAGGACGATCTCCGCATGTGCGGGAGCGCAGGAGCGTGAGGTGGACCGCAGAAGCGGTCACGCAGGAGCGTGATTATTTTCCACAGATGCGGATATACCTGGCCTTAGAGGGAACCGCACATGCGATGGATTTGTCCACAGGTGCGACATTTGGGCTGCAGGTGCAAAGGTCAGGCTGGGCAGTGTGATTTTTTTAAAGACGAGGGTTTGGCCCATTTTCACCTCATTTTTTCCATGGGAGCTGACTTTGGGGCGATTTTTGGAGTGCCATTTCCATCATCAATCCTGAGGTAAGTGATTTATACACATTGTGAGCTAAATACATGGATTATGTATGGATTGAAGCAAGAAAACTAATAGAAATTGTGGGGGTTTAGTAGAAAACCTAGAAATTTATATTTTTGAATTTTGACCACGAAATTGGACATGAAATTTGGAATAAAATTATATATTTGAGTTCGTGGTGTTATGGTAAAGTTTATCTTCGAAAATTTTCGAAATCCGGGCACATGGGCCCGAGGGTTGCCTTTATTGACTTTTAGAGTGAAATTGGGGATTGTTGTGAATTGATTAATTATAAGCATTAGAGTATATTTTGATTCAGTTGCACATTGTTTGACTAGTTACGGATCGTTTGGCTTAGAATTGAGGTGTTAGAGAGGCGTTGGAGCCGGTTATGGAACTTCGGAGCGAGGTAAGTCTCTTGTCTAACTTTGTGAGGAAAAAACTACCCCTAGGTGATATTTAGTGTTATGTGCAACTAGTTGTGGGTGCGACGTATGCACGAGGTGACGAGAGTTCGTACATAGCTAAAGCATATTTATGTCTGGGTAGATTTAGGACTTTATCATGTAATATTTGATATGGGTAGTGGCCAACCCATTTTCCTCTCACTTTTCCTTTTTCTCCACTTCCTAAAATAATTCTTAAAAAGGAGACAATCTCCGAACCAGGAGCGGCGACTGGCCATAGGGTTTGACCAGAATACTTCACTAGAAATACCCCTGGTGATGATCTTGCTCCTCTGCTTTCTCTTTTATTTTCTCTCACCTTCCCCGCTCCTTATCTCATCTTCCCCCACCTAAAATAACAAAGGAAACTCCAACAAAGACTACCAGGAATCACATAAAAATCCCTCATTTTCAAACATCATTGTTAAACACTATCTTGTTAGTTTAAACATGTGATTCAAAATGGAAGAAAGAGAGAAATTGCTGGAAGAGAAAATGGAAGAAAAAGAGAAATTGATGGAGGAGACGGGTGGATCCAGTTAATGGGTCAGATATGGGTAATGGTTCAAAATTAAACCTAGTTTGGTTTCTGGGATAAGAGTGCCAAGTGGCCTAGTAAAAAGATGCCAACGTATTAATTTGAAGACTCACTTGGTCTGTCGTTAAACGTATAGGTATTTTTATTAATAAAAATAATATAGTATTAATTTTTGTACCGATAGATGGATGAAAGATAAATATAAACTATTTAGCAAATAATAGGGGTAGTTTAGGCCATTTTTTCGCTAAAAATATATATATATATTTCCAAATAAAGACCAAAATTTGACTATTACCACGCTTTATCATTAACTCCTGAAATTTTGTAAAAACTAAAAATATACAGATAAGGAAAGCCACAATAATACAATTTTTATTTGTAGCACATCCAAAAGACTCAAAAGTTATTGGCAATACAAAATTAAGGTAACAAGTTGAACTCATAAAACTAGTTATGACTGAGATTTTATTCTTCAATCCTCTCCCACAATTTTATCGTAATTCAAACTGATTTCACTCTACAATCACGTAGTAGTATCTCCACTCTTTAAAATGCTACAAACTAGTTTATGGCAAAATGAGAATTAAGATAGAAAATAAGCAACATCTCTACTCTCCAACACAAGGCGAGATATGTAGAAGCTCAAGCTGCCAATGCTCTGATCTTGAGTTGTCTTCTTTTCGTCATCTGTCAAATAGCCATAAAGCAGGCTCACATGTGGCATAAACATTGTATTTCATTATATACATAACGGTAAAAATATAAATATAATAATTCTTAACTGGTAACAGTTTAGCCGATAAAAAAATTGACTAATCCGCCTCCGAATGATAAACCGTTAATTATAAATTTTCAATCCGTTTACCAACCGTTAATCCGATAATCTGATATCAATAAATCAATAACTCCATTTTGAACACCACTAATTACTCGCCTACTTAAAAGCGGATTGAATTATTGTATGGGTCAATCCATATCAGTGTTCTAAAAAGCAAAGGCGTAAGGCGAGGCGTAAGCCTCGAGACATGGGACGCAAGCCCCACATATCTTTATCTTTTAAAATTTATATATTAATAATATAGCATATAACACAAAAATATAAAAAATACATTAAAAGATCAAGAAAACTAAAAAGAATTAAAGAAACTCATAGAAAATAAAATATCTAGTATGTTTACAAGTATAGCCAATGCCATACTATTAAAGCTACCCTGAAATATAAATCAACTATAACATCTTAACTTTCAAATAGTTAAAAATTATAATTTAATTTCTTAAAAAATATTATCAAACTGCATATTATACCTCCCTAAAAATAAATACTCAATAAATTTTATCAATACTATAATTTAAAATATCACTCCTTCATGAATAAATACAAAATTATTTTTAAATAGTAAAATAATAAATGTATGATAATTTTGAGACATAGAACTAAGACATGAAGATCTAGCAAATAAAGATATAAATTTTTTCGGAGAAATATTCAAATGATATTCATTCTCATAATGTGCTCAATTAATAAATATGCAATACAATGGTTCGTTATTTGAGTTATTCAGAATTTTCATATTCCTATATATAAAAAGAACTTTAATTATTTATTTATTAAATAATTTTGGGAATCAACCGTGCTAATTAGTGAATCACATGATTTGCATAGTAATTATTGGGCGAGCTCGAGTGATAGATGCCTTGGGCAAGTTCAAGGCACATAGTCGAACGCTTTGACAGCGTAATCATTACACAACTAAGCCCCACACGCAGTAGGCGTTTGGACATAAGAATTGTAAAATTTAAAAAAATGATGAATTTTTTTTTGTGAAAATGGTATTTGAAATTTAGAGTTGTGTTTAGACATAAATTTTAGTTTGGGTTATTTTTAAAATTTTGTGAGTGATTTGAATGAAAATTTTGAAAAATACCTTTTTGTAATTTTTCAAATTTTCGAATGCAGCTTGAATTGAAAAAATTCGAAAATGTATTTGGAAAAATCTTCAAATTGTATGTCCAAACGGGCCCATAGTCTCCGGACGAGCCGTACGGCGAGTACCAAAAAAGCGAAAAAAGCACGATAGTTCTTCAAAGCTCAACAACCCGTGACCCATCTCTTAGAAAGAAAGGACGACAGGACGAGCAAATCTCAAATTCCCAATCCTTCCTGAAACCCTCGGCTCAGACTGGTCGCCGCTATTCCGTCATCCAACACCGTCGGCAAATTCTCCGGTGAGTCCCTTTCTGCCGTCTCTTTTTCTCTCTCTCTTTTAACCTGTCTCTATGTGGGGTTTCGACTGTTGTAGTTTCTGGTGGTGTCATGGTGTTGTACGACTGTGTGGTACTGAGTTGCTTTAGTGGAGGTCAGGGAAGTCTTGAGAAGGTGGTTCGGGGTAGGATTAGAGTGTATATCTGTCGTGGTCCGTTTGTGTATATACTACTTAATCTTTATAACCGTAGTTGCATATTTCATCTCGATTTGCAGACTAACTTTCCTATTTCTGAGTGAGACTGATGATTTTTGCAACTGCTGCCATTAGTTTCTTGCCTTTTTTTTTTAATAATTATTTGGTTACTAGCGGATATATTTGTCCATCTTATACTGTGTTTCCAGTAGAATGTGTTGATTTGCAGAAACTTTGTATATGTGTCTGCATAAAAGTTATAATCTTTACCAGGTTATTTTTCTCAGCAGTAGTATTTTACATTGACATTGCTATCAAACTCGTTAAATCTAGTTTACCTTATAAAAAAAATTGTCACATCTAATTAACAAGAAGCACATGATGTTTACAGAGATTGCGAGATCAGGTCCTGATTCAGTAACTCCATAATATTCTCTAGAGAAACTACTTAAAATGATTACTTACAACCTGCAAAATAATTGACTTGTAGCAGATAGCATTTACATAGCTCTTTTCCATATAACTAGTGTCAAATACCAGTAGTGAATGCTCCTAGAAATTTTAATGGCCACGATTGATCTCTTCTCCTCCACCCATGTAACATTCTTTTTCTTTCCCCAAACAAAGAATAGCCGCACAGAACCCCAACATAATGAAAAGCTTTCCCTGCTAAATTTTGCACTCCAAATTCGAAACAGATTCACTAGAAAATTCCAAATCTGTTATTCTTTCTTTGAACCCAACAGGTTTTTGGAATGGGTAGACCAAGCTTGTGGAAAATAAAATTGGATGAAAACTTTAAATATGAGTAGTGTAGCAGAGAAGAAAAGATCTTGTGTCCATCTTCCTGTAACTCTTTTCCTCTACAACATTTGCTTCATACTGTCATGAAATTGTTTTAAAGGAAATAAGGTGTAGGGAACTTGGAAACGAAAAGAAGCAAAAGGATTGGGTATGTTTCAACTAAATTGCTCTCTGGAAAAAGCATAATGAATTCTTATTTCAAGCTAGAGACCGAAATGGAACAACATACAGTTTGTTGTGAACAAGTGAGCATATGTTTGGTTTTCTGAGAAAGAGTGTTACATGGTTGGAGGAGAAGAGATGCAATCAGGCCATTAAAATTTTGTAGGGACACGTGGCTTCTATGAAGATGGGTATTGAGCATTACTGGAGCAGTCACTACCGGAGGGGATCCAGAACCGTCAAATACCACTTGGGTCGCTTTCTTAGTGAATGTTTACTCTGAAGGATTTGATTTACTGGACTTTGAATCCAAATTAGTTGAATAGCTTTTTCTTTTTCCCAGATATCATTAAATCCTTAGGATGGAAAAGAAGAAAGTCATGTAATCCCTTCTATCTACGCATGTACCCGTTCCAATCTTATTGTTTTGAAATCTCAACTTTTAGGGCCTGTTTGGTTACAGGGTTAGGGGGTTATCCTAGTATACAATTTGGAAATAAGTTTGTTTAGTATTTTTTGATACTGGTACCAATATATTAAGAAAAGAAAAGCACTAAGGCAGTGCAAAGCCATATGTACAAGGGGGAAAATCAAATCTGATCCACCAAACTTACAAAAAACCTAACATGTCAACCAGGGACTCTGTATTCTCCACATGCCTTTCTTTACACCAAAAACCTAAGTTTGTTTAGTATTTGGTTGTGGGAAATGGGAATTAGCTAAATCAGGATAAAAAATATATCAAAATCATGGGATTATCACATAAAAGGTGAGATTATCCATCCTGGTTACAATCCCACGAGTATAATCTTGGGATAACCTAATTTGAGCCAAATGACTCCTTAAATTTCTTCTCCTCTCCCCTTTCTCCCTTCATGTTATTTTCTTTGGTTTCATAGGATATTGCTTACTGAATTGAGAAAGTATATAGTGTTTGCACAATCATATTGTTGCTCACGGCAAACGTGCGAAGCTGGAGTAGATTGAGTACGTAACCGGTGTCCGATGCTAGAACAAGACAGAGTCATATCACGAGGAGTTAATAAAAGAATAAATAACTAACTGCAACTTATCCCGGTTGATCTCTTGTTTCAGAAATCCATTCATGACCGCTCTTATTCTTTGGACTAACATTATGGAGGTACATAATAAGTTTATCATAGCTTAGAAATAACTATTAAAGAAAATAATATATATTGAACTTAAAAACAATTGGTTTTCATGGCCTTAAACCCACCACCATTTATGAGCAAAAATTAATTGTCCCTTCTATAAAAGTTGTTCAGACCTTTTTATGGCAAACTTGGCCTTCTCATCTAAAGATATTTTGGGGCAAAAAGATGCCAATTGTTTATTTTATTTTGTTATTTTCATTCTTCTTTCTCGTAAGGTTCATTGTATTATTAGTTAGTACCTAGAGAGTATTGGTATACAAAATCGCAACAGTTAGTTACAAGCTTGCTCCCGTCCTGCTGCTTTCTGTCCGTACTTCCCTTGTTATTAAACCCATCTTCTCTTGTCCTGTTGTTGCTCATATAACTGTAAAAAGGTAATAAATGGAACAATACCTCTTAATGTGAAATGAGACATTTCTTTCAAACAAGTTTAAGTACTTTCCAACAAGTTTAAGCGGAGCATCAAAACTTTGGAGAAAATGACACTGCCTAGGAGTAGATTTACAAATTGTCCAATGATGTTAAAAGTGCCTTATATTTTTTACTCATTCTCTGGACATCAAGGGGTTCTTTTTTTACCCTAACTTCTCTGATGATATCGTTGCATTTTCAGTATGACTACTGAGCATTTGGTTCAAATTATAAATAAAGCTTGCTGGAGTCTAGCTAAAAGGAATTGCCTTGGTCTATGAAAGTGAAGAATGAAAGCGAGTCTTAAATGATCTTTGAGTTGTAAATCCAGTACTTGACTTGAAGCTATCTCATAAAAATGTGGCTTTTGTACTCTCTTTAGCTATCTGTTACAATTAGTAATAATTACCTTTAGAATAAGATACAAAATTTCATTTCTTGAAAAAGAGAAATACTCCCTGAATGTTGAGCTCTATCTGAGACCTTTTGATATTTCTGTTGACCTCCTTGTTGATACTCCGTTGATGTCTTTGTTTCCTTAAAAGCAGAAATGGTGATACCTCCGCCAATTAGACCAGACAGAGTGACGAAGTATCTCAAACCGTATGTGCTGAGGATGCACTTCACAAACAAGTATGTAAACGCTCAAGTAGTTCACACGCCAACTGCAACAGTAGCTACTTCTGCAAGCACACAAGAGAAAGGCTTAAGGCTTGCCATGGTAGAAGCAAAAGAAAATACTAGAGATGTTGCTGCAGCTGCAAAAATAGGCAAGTTATTGGGAGAGCGATTGCAGGCTAAAGGTATTCCTGCCATATCTATTTTCTTTAAGAGAGAGCAAAGATACCATGGAAAGGTCAAAGCAGTTATTGATTCGGTGAAAGAAGCAGGCATAGAATTGGTTTGATTTGGAAACACATAACCATTTTCTCTTTTCATGGCCTGCTGGATTTCCTCCCCAAGGCAAAGAATTTATTTGTCTATTGGCTCTGCAAATCCATTTTTTCCTAGTTAAGCGTTTTTTGGACAATTTCTCGTCTCGCTTCTTGCAACTGGAGCAATGTGTGGTTTGCTATGTATAAGATGTCACATTTGGCATTCCCTGTGTTCTGAATCTTATTCCAAGAGCAAGGTCAGCCTCTTTGCCCCCCCCCCCCCCCCCCGGGCCAGTCACATGACTATTCACCAGTAACTATTTTCCTTGTCGAACCTGATAATTATAAATCATATTCATCATTTGCGTAAAGTTGAAGTTAAACTAGGAAGGAAAAGTTGTGGTTTCTGCTTCGGGTTGATAACCTGAACTTGAAAATCAAATTAAGAAACAAAGGGGAATTATGCAACATTATCACATGATACTTCAATTAACGTATAATAACTTATTAGGCTTTCAAATTTAAGGATAGTGATTGCCTGATTGGAAGATGTTTTAATTAAGCAATAGCATGAATGTTATCCCCCAAAATAAAAGAAAAAAAAGGTGCACTAATCAATCGCAGGGAATAGATGAGTCACTATAACTTTAAAATTTGTTGGTGAGTCGTGGAAGATTCGCCATTTACGATATTCTAGATAACTTTTTTCCCAATATTTTTTTAGTTCTGTGAATGGAGTCGCCTTAAGAGCGTTTTACTCACAAAATGAGACTCCACTCCAGATAAGTCTGGTCCCAAAGCCAGTATCCACGAGACCAAAACAATGGCCTTTCTTTGATGATGAGAATCTAGTCAAATTGCAAGAAAAGATGAAAAAGAAAAATAAGAAGATCCATAAAGCTGGTGCCAGAGAGAGACATTGGGGTGACTCATTGCCGTTCTTAACGGTCTATTGGCTGTACAGTCAATTATTAAAGGATCAGTTGGTCACCCAAATAAAAGCAGGGAACGCACAAGCGAGAGCGCTTTTGTTTAACTTTTTTACTTTTTGAAATATAAATTTTTTAGCCAGCGTTTGAACATATATTATGTATGTTATATACAAAAATTATATAAGTTACACTTTTTCGGCTACCAAATATAAATAGTTTCTAACGTATGCTAAAAGTGATAATACCCCCGAGGAAAATACTCTTATTAAAAGCCTTTACTGCTCTTAATTTTTGAATGAACCTTGCCAGACGGGCAATGACTTTCATTTTTAGAGTTAAAAAAGATACAAAGTCAAATCTCTCTATAACAATCTCATTTGTTTCGATATTTATTTGGCTGCTATAGTGAAGTGTTGTTATAGAGGACATATATTATAATATAATACAAAAATTGGTTCGGAAAAAAACTTGACTTTTATAGTGAATGACTGTTATACAGTCAAACCTCTCTATAACAGCCTCATTTGTTCCGAATTTTTTGACTGTTATAGCGAAGTGCTGTTATAGAGAACATATATTATAACATACCAAGAAAATTATTCCTTAAATAACTTGGCTATAGTGAATGGTTATTATATAACGATGTTGTTATAGAAAAGTCTGACGGTAAATTAAATCCACAACGACAGAAAGATTGAAGATTAATATTGGTACTTGTTACACAAAAAAGAAGAGAGAACAGACAAAAGAAATTGCAATTAAGAGAAAATAAGATTAAGTCCATTGCACATATTGTCCGCTTTGACCCAATAGACTTTACAGATTTGTCCCTTGGGCTACGCCATCATCGACCCGAAAAGCACGCGTACTATTCCGATATGGGATTTGCCTTGTGTCATGTCTTATAAAGCTTTTCACTCTCCTCTCTCATTCCGATGTGAGATTTGCCAAACGTGACATGTGAACCTCTTTTTAAAAAACTTGCCAACCTAGAAACTTACAGGTCCTAGGCGTCCTACCCGCCCTCCGTCATGGGGCGTCACAAGAAAACTACTTTTGGCACCATCAAATCGTTAGTATTCGAAAAGTTATAAAAAGCAATTAGTAAATAATTCCTTTAAGATATGTGATGATGTGTTACGCTACTGAATTATTTGAATGTAGGATCCACTGGAGTGGGGAAACATTAGAAAGTATCATACATATATTTATCAACTTTCACTTTCTAATATTTTAACTGCTCCCGCAGACTCCTTTTATCTCTTTTCCCCCAAATGACATATAATTTCAGTCGTTTTCGTTTTCCATCTTCAGAATATGGAGACACAGCTTACTTTATTCTATTACTCCTATTTCAAATGCTTTATTTTTGTGGTTTAGTGAAACAAATACTTTTGAGTTAATTTTTTTTTTTTTTTTTTTTTTGGAACTTATTCGGACCAGATATGTATACCAAACCATACTAATATATATATATATATATATATATATATATATATGGTTAGTGATAAATTGAGGTAAGAATATGTATTAATTAACTGTGATTTAGTGATAGACTTATATCATGTATCCTCGCCGGGTTGATGCAAAACACTAGGTGCAAATAAAGTTTTATGGGAGGGCAGTAGAGACATTAAGCTTTCTGAGCTAGATTGAGCTACAAGGTTTACTGTATGGATTCACTTCATCTTCTTACTTTTAGGTTACAATGCTGACTCAAAGATTGCAAAAGGAAAGTAGATTAAAGCTCGTGGATACATCATTTCATCATCTCTAAAGGGCAGTCACGTGTCACTGACGGGTCTAAGATTTTAAAATCATGGATGCTCGATAATAATTTCGAAAGAAGAGGAAAAAAAAGTTTAGTCATGGATGCTCACTCAATGAATGTCCTGGCCCACCCTCTAGGCAAGTTAGACGACGGCTTTAGGCCTCATATATTTGGGGGGCCATCTTATAAGTAATAGGATAGCGGATTTTTTCTTTAAATCAAAATTGATTATTTGGTCTCACATTAAACTTCACAAATAAGAGATATTTTATTTAAAATTAGTAGAAATTCATCAAAAACTAAAAGTGTTACTTCTATATTTGATGGCACAATGCCGTAATAAACGTGAACATATATAAAAAAATAATTTGACCAGTATATTGACAATAAAATGACAAAATCTCAAAAAAAAAATTAAGTTGATTATGCCTACTTCTTATACATAATTATTTTTTCACTTCAAAATATATAACAAATTTAGAGAGTATGCAAAAAAAAAATATTTAATAATGAAAATTTAAGATCTAGATGATTAAAATCTAAAAAAAAAAATAATGCCCCGTGAAAGTTTCTTAAAAGAAAATAGTCATTATGACAGTATTGGCTTAGACTTATTCAAATTAAAAGTATTAAGGAAAATAATTAAAGTAGATGATAATACTTTAATAGATATACTGAATCAAATAAAATGATTTGATTCTTTTTCAAATGCCTATATTATTTAGAATAATGTTAGTAGCTCCTGTGTCAACTATCTTTGCAATTTTTAAAAAAAAATAAAATTGATAAATCTTCAATAATGTGTCAAGTGAGATAAAATGGATTGATTATATTATAAATTTAAAAGGGAATTATTATTAAATTTGCATTTCAAATAATAAGAAAATAGAAACTATTAAAAAATATATAATAAAAAAATTAAGGCCTTTCATCTAAATTTGGCTTTAGGCCACAAATAGTGTTGAGCCGCTCCTGCAGTGCCTGGTACACTAAGCTCTCGCTATGAACGGGGTCTGAAGAAGGGTCGGACACAAAGGATATATTGTATGCAGTCTTACCCTGTATTTCTACAAAAGGTTGTTTCCACAGCTCGAACTCGTAACCTGCTGATAACATGAAAACAACTTCATTTCATCATCTTTCCTTTTCTAAAAGCATGCTTTTCCGGTATTTGTTAAATTTGTAAAAAAAAGATGTTTTAAGCTCTAGTCGTAAATTTGTGCATGTGGGGACAAGTATATACATGTACTAATGCATAAATGTGAAGATTAACCTTCTATTTTATATGTTTTTATAAAATTTAAACCAATAATGACTTGAGTGGTAAAAGGGTAAAAGTACTACAGCATTGCCTTCCGCAAAGTTAAATCTCACAGCAGTAAGACCGTTAGTATCGTTAGTGACAAAGTTTTACCTCATTTTTCAGAAATGGAGTCAGAACCAAACTGCTAAGCCAACGGCTATGCTGCCGCCCACTCCACTCTCTCGACATCTTTTAATTGAAACTTTTGAAAAATAAAATATTAATAAAAGCGGACGAAGAAACCGGGAACCATTTTTGAACCATTTCAGAAAAAAAATTATAGCCGATTTCGGATATAACAACAAAAAAATAAATAAATAATGGATAACTAATTTTCCAAATCATCATCTTCTCAGCAGTGGTAATATATAAAATCATCTTTATCAACTCATTTCCCTTTGATTCTTTCCCACCGGTAAAGAATCCACGTACCCTCCTTTGCCAAAAACAAGAAAAACAAATTCCTATTTCTCAGTAAAGCAACCCCCCCACTCCCAAACCCAACATTCTCATTCACTCTTCACATTCTTCTCCCACTCTCCTCATACATTTTCCTTGTCAAATTTTTAAGGGGTGGTCTTGAATTTGAAGCATATCTTAATTAGTACTTGAATTTTCCTGAAGGAAAAAAAAGGAAAAAAAGAGAGGAAAAAGTATATATTTTTAGAAGAATTAATCGGAAGCTCTTGCCTTTTGAGCTTCTTGATCATCATGTTCTTGATCTTCACCTTTTTTTCATAGTTTTTTTTGGGTGTGTGTGTTTGCGTAGCTAGAGGTGTTTGATAATTAGAGCAATAGCATGTTCTGCTGCATTTTGCACAGATATTAATGCCCTGTTTGATATATTGAAGAAAAGGGGGTCCTAACATTCAAAAAATGTCAGCTGTTGATGTGGCTTTTAGTCCTATTCAGGCTAATAGACATATCAACAATGGCCCATTGGACCATTGCAGTAATGAATCAATTGTAATATACATTACTATCGCGGGTTCAGTGACTCCAATGCGTGTATTGGAATCCGATTCAATCGCGTCAGTGAAGCTTAGGATCCAAACAAATAAAGGGTTTGTAATGAAGAGACAGAAGCTAGTATTTGGAGGAAGACAGTTGTCAAGAAATGATTCTCTTGTTAAAGACTATGGTGTCACTGATGGGAATGTTTTGCATTTGGTTCTTAAGCTATCTGATTTGCTTGTTATCAATGTTAGGACCACTAGTGGGAAGGAATTTGAATTTCATGTTGGTAGGCATCAGAATGTTGGGTACTTAAAGCTTAGTATTTTGAAAAGAGGGAAAGATTTTGTTGGCGAGGAGCTTGAGGTTCAGGAGTTTTTCTGTGATGGAGAAAAGCTTGAGGATCAGAGGCTCATTCATGATATTACTAGTACTACTGATGCTGTGATTCATTTGGTGGTTCAGAAAAAAACTGCTAAAGTTCGGGCTAAGCATCTCGAGAGGGATGTTGAACTCTCCGTCGTTGCTGCTAATTGGAATGAAGGACGTGGAGGTGGAGGAGGGGGTGTTGTACATTGTGATGGAAATAGAAATAGTGCATCATCACCTGATAAAAGTAATTCTTTTGTCGAACCAATCATTCTCAATCCGAATAATATTGAACTGCCTTCATCCATTAGGGATATGATTACCTGTGCATTTAATGGTTTGGCAAATGGAAAAACTCCCATTAGATCGTCCGAAGGTTCAGGAGGGACTTACTTCATGCAAGATGTCTCGGGCGACAAGTATGTTGCTGTATTTAAGCCTATAGATGAGGAACCATTAGCTGTGAATAATCCTCAAGGATTACCATTATCATCCAATGGTGAAGGATTAAAGAGGGGAACTAAAGTGGGAGAAGGTGCACTCAGAGAGGTTGCAGCCTTCTTACTGGATCATCCAAAGGCCCCGGGGAGGAGTCGCTCGTTGTACAAAGGGGAGATCGGCTTTTCAGGTGTGGCCCCCACAGTTATGGTTCAGTGCTTGCACGAAGGGTTTCACCATCCGGATGGATTTGAGTGGTTGGCTAAGTACATTAAGGTTGGCTCACTGCAGTTATTTATGAAGAATGAAGGGAATTGTGAGGATATTGGTCCTAGGGATTTTCCTGTGGAAGAGGTCCATAAGATCACTGTCTTCGACATAAGAACCGCTAATGCAGATAGACATGCTGGGAACATACTAATCAGCAGGCATGGAGAAGAAGGGCGAATCGTGCTTACTCCAATAGACCACGGCTACTGCTTGCCTGAACATGTAAGGGCTTATTTTGTTTTTTTTAAAGGCTGTTTGAACGGCCTTTTGAGTGCTATCTTTCAACTTTCATGAAATTGATGATTGGTGATTTAGAAAGTGGTTAGAACTCAAAGAGAAAAATTTCAGAGTTCCAATTCTTTATCTGGTGAATTGATTGTTTAGGTATATATGGAAGTACTTAAAAGTTTCAAGTAGTTTGTTCTCTGCAGGAATGTTACATGCGATGAATTTGGAGGCTTACAAAAGTATGCTTACGCTGTATAAGAGCTAAATATTTACTCCGTATGATGTGCCTGAAATAGAAAATGGTTCAATTGGATGTTTCCTCACTTGTTATTAGATCTAAGTTTCACCACTCGAGTTACTTAGAGGTCTCTAAAGATAAGAATTGATGTTAATTTCTGAAGTATTAACTTGCACTTCATACCATCTATAATAGTGCTCTAGAGTGAAATTTCTTCTCTTAAGAGTCTTGACTTTTTCCTAGATTTCTATTATTACCTGGATGCTTGTTCTAGTTATTCTGTTATCTTGTTGGTATTACTGCATTTTTGACTTTTTCACTACTGCATTTCTCTCTCTATTCTGTTGTGATTGATTGTGCATGCTTCTGTTGAGCCGAGGGTCTATCATACACACTCCCGTCCCGAGACCCCACTTATGGGATTATACTGAGTGTGTTGTTGTTGTAAGAATCTTGACTTTGTACGAATAAATGTGTCTTGCAGTTTGAAGATTGCACATTGGATTGGCTTTATTGGCCACAAGCCCGGCTTCCTTACTCATTGGAAACTATTGATTACATAAAATCATTGGATGCTGAAGAAGACATTGCACTTCTTAAGTTATGTGGATGGGATTTGTCTGTTGAATGTGCTCGTACTCTTCGTATCTCGACCATGCTTCTGAAGAAAGGAGTAGAGAGAGTACTTACTCCTTTTACCATAGGAAGCATTATGTGCAGAGAAACATTGAACAAGGAATCTGTTATTGAGGAGATTGTTAATGAAGCTCAAGATTCCATACTTCCTGGCACGAGTGAAGCTGCATTTCTTGAAAGAGTCTCCAAACTTATCGATATCAGGCTTGAGAAGATAGAGAATTAACTCTTCTCTAGAATTGTAAGTATGTATTTGTTGTATATATACAGTGACCAGTCCATAATATGTAGATGGAACTGAAGGCAGTACCAAAAGGTGGATGACTGACTATGTCGTCTATCGGCAAGAAAACTTGTTTCCTTAAACTTCTGCTCGTTATCAGTTTGATGGTTTCTCTAATATGGGAGAGAAGTTATAATAACTAGTTAAATAAATGGAGTTACTTGATTTAAATGCTAGTTCTTTACTGTATGTTCTTTCTTCCGCTCTGATCCTTTCCTTCAAAGTAACAAGGACTTTTTGATGCAACTGCAGACACTATCTCTCTGCTTTAGTTTAAGAACCTAATAAGTCAAAACATGAATGAATATTCCACAAGGAATTATAGCAGTTTAGTGGTTTGACTCGTGGTAGCGACACTGTTCTGGTTCAGAATACTTAATGGATCAAAGAGATACAAAACTCCACAATAAATAAATGGTAATGTAGTGGTAGCAACTCCAGTTTGGGATACCGAATGGATTAAAATGCAGAATAGTTTACCACAAATTGTTGTGGTTAATGGATAACTTCACTCAACGAAGGTAACTTTATTCTAGAGATGGAGTCCGCACAAACAGGGATCAGGCTGAGCCTGGACTAGAGAAGGGCAAGAGGCTTGATCTGCTTCCAACAGCCCATCCCGGTGGGGCTATTATTTTGGGATTGTTTCACAAATAACCGGTGTTTAATTTTTCTATCAGGTATACATAGATTATACGTAGTTATACATATATTATACATGAATGATACATATATTACACATCCGCCGGCTATTTCTAATTTAAGATGTGAGTCTATTTGAGAGCCTTCTGAATCAACAAAGTGATTGAAATCATCCTTAAAACTCTTCATTTGTTCCTCGTATAAACAATGTGACCCATGGAATCTTAAGCCATGCAAGTGATACATTCAGCCAACAAATGACAGATATTCAAAGGAACTGGACTCCTTTTTTGTTTAGGGCCCCCTTTCAACATTCAATTATTTATTGGTCTAACGAGCTTTCCTAGCCGCATGATGAAAGCAAAATTCAGGTCAAATCCTCCCACATGTTCAATCTTTTTTTAGCGATTTCTCCAAAAGATTTTTAATCATGAATGCAACCTTTAGTTCGCCCATTCATGGACTTGTATTTAATAACTCCAAGAAAAATAATTATTAATCATTGGTCTAATGTGAATTGACTCGAATTACTTAGTGTTGCATAAAAAAGGAATAAAACAAAACTTAGTGTTGCACGCCTAAGAGGGCAGCACAACTCCTTTTCCTTTAGTTAAGTTGAATAAAACCAAACATTGGCATTGACATGATTATGAAATAGGTGGTCGAATGTGGTACTTACTGGTGACAAATAAACCACAACTGCACATGGGGTTACAAGATATTATAATGGATACTCTAAACCAGTCAGCTGCACAATCAACTGTGAGTTGTAGGCATGTTCATCCTTGAGCATAATAAACTTTCCAACTACTAAATAGAAGATATACTGCCAGCAAATTGCTTAACTTAACAGGCTTACACAGTGGACCAGTATAATAATTGAAGCAATAAATATAAATAGTTTCTTTAAACAAATATGATTGTAATGCTGCTAGTTACAAAAGAATAAAAGAACGAATAAATGCCACTATAGGTTTCAGCTAAACGAGCTACTCCATTATTCATCAACTATCCCTGTTTCTTCAGGGCGGAAAAAGTTCCACCACTAGCTTCGGAACTCCAGTTAGAAAAAATATAAATGTTCCGACCATTCTGTAATCCTAGTAATATACGTGGAATCCTTACCCCGAAAAAAGATTGATGGTCTACATGTTGGTGATTAGCAGTAAGGATAAACGAACCAACAGCTGGAATGATGCGATCATGAAAATAAATTGCAGTTAAAGGAGTATACTGCACTGTTAGTTTGATTCTTCAGATCCTTCATAGCCATAAGGGTTTTTACTGGCCCAGTTCCACTGATCGCGGCACATCTCATCAATGCCATACTTTGCCCTGAAAAATAAGCCGGACGTTTAGTACAAAACATATCAAAAGCGGATTAGTATATGTCACAGAGAAAGGGGAGGCAGGAAAGTTCTAGCTGAGGGGCATTATCAGGCTTTACCGCCTCAACAAGCAGTTAAGTAATTAGACGATTAAAGACCAGACATTTGGTGTATGTAGACAGGTAAACAGATTGTTCTCTAGCCGAGGGTCTTATCGGAAACAACCTCTCTGCTCTTCCAGGGGTAGGGGTAAGGTTGCGTACATCTTACCCTCCCCAGACCCTACTTGAAGGAAACTACTAGGTTTGTTGTTGTTGTTGTTGTAGTAGACAGGTAAACAGATTGATATATTAGTTATTATCACTTACCTCCAATTCAATTCTCGTTCTGCTTTCTCTGTTGCTGCATATACAATTTCAGCATCCCCAGGCCGTCGACCAGACATCACCAGTGGAATTTTCTAGAAAAGCAGAATAAGGAGGTATTTAGTGCACCAAGAACACTAATTACTGCTACAGTTACTACAAGAATGTTCCACAATGAGCAAAGCATTTCCGCACAACGTGGACGGTCAGTAACATAACTATCGGTCAGTGAGGATATAAAAAGAGCTAGAATTATGTGTGAACCAAATAAAGCTGTTCAATTATAAGAGAAGTGTGTCCAATTTCTTCCCAGATGAGAAGAACTAGAAGCAACTCTAGCACTCATCCAAATTTGCAGGCATACATCAGATCAGAAAAATTAAACAGGCACCCTACTAAAGAGGCTTAACTTTAATAACTTATCAATATGCATCCAGCCAATCTATTTCATTCTAATTCGATCTAAGAAGAAAAAAATCACGCTCACCATTATTATAATTAGCAATGAAATTTATAACGCCCTCTATTTACGTAAGTGAATAAGGCAAAGTCTCTTCCTCGAATGCGTGACTTATGTCTCTTTTTTCATTTATAAAAGTTTAACTCACTGAACTGGGTGTTCCTATAGAGATGATGCCCAAGGATTAACCGAACTGATTCCAAAAGTACACTACCTTTCCTGATGCCTTCTCAAATGCTGACACCACTTCCAAGACTGACGATCCTTTTCCAGTTCCCAGGTTGTAAACTTCACAGCCTGAAATGATTTAGCAAATCTTAGGTAGAATCCACACCAAGCAGAGAGAAATTTTCCACCTTGGCCTATTAGATAGGTTTACTACTGCTTCATCATACAACAAGAATAATGTCTCTGGAGATATCCAAATAACATTGCCCTAGAAAATGCAAAGACAAGCCAAACTAGAACATGATTTAGTTAAATAGAAGCAGCATGGCAGAATAATATGATCACACCGGATCAAAACTTGATGTTTCTCACATAATACTATCTGTCTAGGATATTAGTGACACTCTCATGTTTAACCATGCCACGGGGAACAAGAATCCAACAGAAGAATTGAAAAATATCTTTCAGGGCAAACAGTCTTCAGAAAAGAAAAGCAAGAGAGCTTTGTGGTCATGGACTCAGAAGCTGCTGGGAAAATTAGCACCAGATAACTTAGACAGAGAAGTAAAATAAGAGTCAAGAAATGGCAAGTACTCACCTGTCAAAGGATCAAACAGCTTCTGCAAAGCAGCAATATGGCCATCTGCTAAATCAACAACATGAATGTAATCACGCACCTGAAAATATTGCCACATGATCAGTCATATGTTCAGGCAAACGACAGCCACATTTTTTCCCATTATCATAACTACAAAACTCTCGGCGCACCTCAATTTTTTCCTACAAGCTAACTAACGATTGAATAAGAAAGAGAAGTGGCCATGCGTCCTTTTTCTAATTTTGTTCCGAGGTACATGGTAGAGAAAGAGCAAGAAAATAGTAAGATGCAAGAGAGTCCACATTCATTTGGACTCATAGTTTCATGCAGCTAGTCAAAGACTCCAATTTGTGCGAGCTAATTTCTCATAATCTAGAACACTTATTAAAAAAACTGATAATCTAGAAAAAAAATCGTTACATAATAGTAGTATCAGAAGTTAACACATTAATAATAATAACTAAGGATTGGCTAATGAAAATTGGGAAGTGGCCATGCGTCCTTTTTCTAATTTTGTTCCGAGGTACATGGTAGAGAAAGAGCAAGAAAATAGTAAGATGCAAGAGAGTCCACATTCATTTGGACTCATAGTTTCATGCAGCTAGTCAAAGACTCCAATTTGTGCGAGCTAATTTCTCATAATCTAGAACACTTATTAAAAAAACTGATAATCTAGAAAAAATATCGTTACATAATAGTAGTATCAGAAGTTAACACATTAATAATAATAACTAAGGATTGGCTAATGAAAATTGGGACATACCGCTGTACCATCCTTTGTTGGATAATCAGTTCCATAAACTGTCAGTGCTGGTCTCCTGCCAACAGCAACTTGTTGAACAAAGGGCATAAGGTTGTTTGGAATTCCACGCGGATCATCACCAATATAGCCACTTGGATGTGCACCGATAGGATTGAAGTACCGCAACAATATGACTTTCCATTCATGGTCAGAATGGTAGACATCCCGGCAAATTTCTTCGGTGAAGAGCTGAAAATTAAGTCTACTTAGCTTTGAGTATAAACGCATGGCATACGCATAACCAGAATTCTGATATTCAGGAAAAGAAAGAGCACAGACTCCTCTCACACCCCTCTCTCCCTTAAAAGAAAAGGACAAGTGGTATAAAATTTGGCTGTTCAGAACCTCAATGGAGAGGCAGCCAATGAAATACGTTTGAATTTTAGAATCACAGATATTCACTCATAAAATAAGCTGAGCACTGAAATGACCAGATGAGACAACTCAAAAGATACCTTTGTCCTTCCATAAGGATTTGCAGCACTTATGGGAGATTCCTCAGTACACGGAACCTCTTTTGGCCAGCCATAGACAGTAGATGATGATGAGAACACAAGCTGAAGAGTTGACGACAGAAACCAGTAAATACAATAATTTGCAAGGGAGAAAAGATGCATAATTAATATAATCAAAAGAGTATAGAGAAATACATTTTTGCATCCACGCGTTGCCATGACTTCCAGCAGGGTAATTGTACCTGTAATATTATTGTTATAGTACATCAAAGGTTTCTGGCAACTTTCACCCACTGCTTTTAGTCCAGCAAAATGGATAACAGCATCGAACCTGCATTACATATGAAACTGATGTTGAACTAAAGAAATAACGTAAAGCAAGGGAAGCAATAGACAAATACAAACACTTCAGCCATCATGTTGGAAAGTGCTAGACAAGAGCATATTTTCCGGTCAACAGTATATAATTCATGAAAATGTTTATCAAGTTTTCGGCCTATTGTGCCGTAGATAAAAACAACATTGGCTAGAATAACAACGGAATGGTGATCAACAAAGAGGAAGATTGTACAAGAAAAATTCAGAATTAAAGTATCATTATCCTTGCAATTAACATGGTATAACTTACTTGTTAGACTCGAAAAGCTTTTCAACTGCAGGCTTGTCACGCAGATCTATCTGTAGTTTAAGACAAAGCTATAGAAATCAGGAACTTAAATGCAAGAAATGAAGAAACTATCAAGTGCCTGAGGCTTGAAAACATCCTATATTACTGTGTAACAGCTTTTGAAACAGAAAATGACACAAAGATTACAAACTTTTTTTTTATTTTTTATGACAGTGACGTTCGGGCCAGTTTGCACGCACATTGACTATTCCACCGGGTATCTGCTTTCCCACCAACACAGGTTATCGGGTAACTCTAATCACCAAGGCTTAGGAGATAAGAAGAACTCAACTAGTGCTTTTTTGCCTCTGCTGAGGGTTTGAGCCTGACACTTCATGGTTCTCCCCCCCCCCCCCCCTTCATTGACCACAAAGACTACAAACTCAATACTTCCGAGCAGAGAATTTCCCCAAGTTCAATAGATTTCTGAATTTAATTTCCACTTTAAGCTTTTGCATTGTTAGCTATTTGTCTAATCCAAGTACACAAATGTACACATCTAACATTGGAAGAAGCAAAAAACATGATAAACCATAAATCATCACAGTTGATTAAGACACAGATGCAACATTAAATCAATTCAAAAAATTCAACCCAAACCAAATAAAAATCCAATCTTTTATAATAAGAATCCAATCTTTACACCCAGATATATGTGACTCGACATTTTCAAGAAAACCCACGATTATGGATGAGGAAAAGGGAACGTACATTGTAAAAGGAGAGGTTAGGACCAAATTGACCCGCAAGTTCCTGGACCCTTTTGATAGCAATTGCAGAAGAATTATCCAAATTATCAACCACCACTGTCTTGTAACCACCCAACAGTAATTGTAACACCGTGTGACTCCCAATGTACCCAGCTCCACCTGTCACTAATATATTCTTCGACATTGATCCAAATCAGAATTTCAAAAACAAAGCGAAATATATGGTTTCGATTTGGGTTTGGAGAAGAGAATCTGATGTTATGGTTTTTGAAAAAAGAATGAGACTTGGGAAGAGAGTCCAAAGTCCAATTTTTATAATGGTGATTTGTGAGAATGAAGAGGGAATTTGGTCACCTCTGGAGTGTCATTGGGTGGCAGAATATATGAAAAAGGAATAGCTTTAAGGAAAATAGAGCAAGGGTAGGGCCATGTGGAGAGGAGGTTTCATCACGTCGGTAGTATTCTGGGGAAAAAGATTTGTATCGGCGGCTGCTTTCACTCCACTTACTGTTGTAATTTCACATACGAATCACCAATATTACAGTGAGGTGTCTTCTTTCATTAATTGGGGGATCTGAAAAGTGGAGGGGTAAAGGAGTAATGGAAATGAATGCACATTTATTGTGTCACACAGAGCCCGTTTGCCCAAGCTGCTGCAACAAAACTATGCTTCAACAAAACTAATAGCTCAGGTTCACAATAAGTAAAAAAAAGCAAATTGGTCAATTATTGTTGACAAGAGTGAGTACTTATTTTAAAAAGTACTTTTTGTTCATAAGTATTTTTCGTAAAAATACTTTTGAAAATTAGTCGTTTGTGTTTGACCAATTTATTTGAGAAGTACGTTTTGCAAAATTTAATAAGTAAATTATGTTTGGCCAATCTTTTCAAAATGTACTTTTGAGTGTTAAATTACTATAAAGGATGATAAAAGTTTGTTTACAATTAGCATTATTTAAAAAGAGAAATTTTTAATTTTTATTATAAAAGAATTTAACATTTTTTTTATTTTTATGTAATTAGAGTATAAAATATAAAGTAACATGTATTAAAGATTTTAATCAATATAAATATAAGTATATAAAAGCAATAATATTGGTAGTAACATATGTGCTTATAAGTGCATGTATGAAAAATACTACTAATTCTTAAGAAAATAACAAACTGAGTAGTATTGCATTATAATAATTATATTATATGCATGCACGCAAAAAAAAAAAATCTACAATCTGGAGATCACACAATATTGGTATACTATAAAAGAAAAGAAATCATACCTTATGAAGAAAGTGTTTAAATCTAGTGATTAGCCTTGTTAATTCAAAAAGTAAAAGGAGATAAAGAAAAAGAAGAAATAGCGAAAGAGAAAAGAAGAGATCTATTTATATTAGAGAAATTATTCCAAATAGGAATAAGAGAAGAAGAATAAAATAAGGTAAAAATAAAAAAGAGAAGAAAAGATGGTAGAGATAAAAAAGAAGAAGTAAAGGTTAAATTAATAAGGGATAATTTAGGAAATATAATTTTTTGGTACAGATATTTTCGTCTTGAAAACATTATTTTTCAGCTTATGCTTCTTTTTTTGGAACAAGGTAGAATTTATAGTTCTTCCCAAAATCAGCAAAATTGTTGCTACTCAAAAGCACTTTTCGTTTTTGGCCAAACACCTCTTATTTTCAAATAAATACTTTTTTTGGGGCAAAAAAACGCTTTTGGCCTCTCAAAAGCTTGGCCAAACATGCTCTAAGTCTGGACCCCCTTCTGATCGTGCTGATAAAAATTACTTATTTTAAAAAATATTTTTATTTAAAAGTACTTTTTGAAAAAATTCTTTTGAAGAATAATAGTTTGTGTTTTGTCAAATCATTTAAAAAATATTTTTTGCAATACTTGATAAGCAAATTATGTTCAATTAATTTTTCCAAAATGTATTTTGAGAGTCAAATCACCGAAAAAGAACAATACAATATATATTAAATATATTAAACAATGTAAAAATTACAGATATCCAAAGCAAAATGATAGGTATGTGATATTACTTATTATTTACATGATAATATAAATATATCAAAATACATTATTTAGTATAAATTAAAAATATATTAAATAAATTGCTATATATATATATATATATATATATATATATATATATATATATAAGGATCGGAGGTCTCTTTATAGTGGAAAAACTATCCCAAAGAGAAATGGAATAAGGCTTAAATAAAAAATTAATTTGAGAGTATTTGTCGGGGTACTAAATGGAAAAAATATTGGTAAAATTTATATCTCAATTTAGGTATGTTATTTTATATTTATTTTATTTACTTAATTGAGAGCATTTGTCCGGATACTG
Organism: Nicotiana tomentosiformis; assembly: GCF_000390325.3. NCBI lineage: Eukaryota > Viridiplantae > Streptophyta > Magnoliopsida > Solanales > Solanaceae > Nicotiana > Nicotiana tomentosiformis. The sequence continues at coordinate 114,683,983 of NC_090823.1, read as the reverse complement.
AATTTAAAAAAGAAAAAAATACTTTTTAGCGCATACCAAAAGTATCATTAGAATTTATGGCACTTAATTTTTTATTTTATCCTTTATCACATACTCTTATAGGCCACAAGACTTTTGGGCAGAAAATCCTTTCTTTTCATTGCTTTTAAATTATTAAAATTTAAACAGTGAATCAAACTATATTGTTTTTCGTATATGAATTGGTGTCTTGTTTGGTGTAACTTTTTAATTTGTGTCGGACATCTCTAAGAGAAAGAGAAAAAAAAAAAAAAAAAAAGAGGCCAGAGAGGATGTTTTGTCAAGTTCTGCGGCATTCGGGAAATGATTAGTATCGGCCAGCTGACTTTTTGGACGGAAATCATTTTTATGTAGAAACGTAATACTTTATATGAAGTTGTTTGGATTTCAAGAGCTAACAAATTATATTTTGATTGTAATTTCTTATATATTTTTTTAAATATTTTAAATTATTAATTCTTGTGACTTATATTACTTTTTATGTAGTTTCTAAATATGTAAATTTTATTTCGAAAAATTAATAAAAATTTATATCCAAATATATGGTCAAAATTAAAATATTTAAATCTCAAAAAACAAGAAGATGAAGTATTGTATTGTATTACTTCATATTTTATTGCACCTGTGCCTTGTATTCATTTTCGAGAATATTGTTTATTGAGGGTACTCGCATCTTTTTTACAACATGATCAATAACCAAAGAATATGCTAAAAAGGAACTTACATCTTTTCAGTAAGATTATTCCCTTATGCTACAATACCTTTTTCACTGTTCGAGGACAGCATAAAATTAAATAGAGATAATTTTAGAGGAAAAAATAAGAATCAAAACATAGATTGATAAAATAGAAGATAACACTTTCAGCGGGGAAAAAAAATCAAGAGATTGACCGCTCTTGAAATTCCTGAAATATTTTCAATAATATAAAAAGACTTTCGATCATCGAAATATCTTTGCTTGTTTCTTTTTGTTTCTTTTCCAATAATTATGGATCTCCAAATAATTTAATCTGAATTAGGAAAAGACGTAGGCGTCAATCATTCTTTGAAATGAAATGAAATGGGTTAAGCCTTTTGTCGTTGTTGTTAACTGTCCGATTGTCACGTAGCATTAGTAATAATTAGCTAAATGTTGTTTCCTCCTTTTTGCCTGTCACGAAGAATTGGCCACGTGAAACCCTATCATCACCACCGACGCAGAAAGAAAAGTATTACATCTGTTCTTTTTTTATTTTATTGGGATTCTTACACTTTCTTCTTTATTTTATTAAATAGGATTTTTACGCAAATAACTAATCGGATTCACTGATTACTTTTTTTTAACAGGTAGGTATATATATATATGTGTGTGTGTGTGTGACGAGCGCAAAATCAATATATAAAACTTAAGTTTGCTAGTCAAAGATAGTATAATATTAAATCGTCTCCACAGGATTTGATTTAAATAATGTTCAAATAAATCTTCACGTTAACACTATTCAGGAAAATAAACCTTTGTACTTGAGTTATCAACAAACTAAGAGTGAAAACTAAGATTATCAGTTAAGAATGAATAATGGAAATTGGATAGTTAAGTAACAACGATTGAATATCAATGAGAAAAATAAAGGCTTTGACAAAAAATGTGCTCAACTATTATTCGAGATAATTCTGTGCTAAGCACTCTTAAGTTCTGTTGACTCTTTCGATTTCAATAAATGATTTTAAGGATTCAAATTCTTCTTCCGAATGAATGAAAGTTCCGTTAAACAACCTAATGACAAGTGCTATGAAGCGTTGAATGAATGATCTTACGAAGAACGTTTCTCGACTATTTCTCTAAATTGGGTCAATTGATAACTCTACAAGTTTTTTCTATTACCTATATGAGTCGTGAAATTAACCCAAACAAGATAACAAAATGATAATTGCAGCAACACTTCTATTTCGATTAAAGTAAAACCATAAATAACTTTGTAATTCAATTTAAAACTCTTTCAACGAATTCAAGCAACTGACAAAAATCAAATCCTCAAATAATAATCAAGTCGCATTATTTGTCAATAACCCTAAGAAGGACTACTCCATAGTGGAGAATTTGTTCATCATAAGAGTATTAAGAGAACAAAAAAATATTACAACCCACAAATTTAAACAAACTTTCGTATTGAATGATTTAGATGAAATATTCAAAGTCTATATTGTTTCCTTGACTTCTTCTCTCCAAAAGTTGCTCCAAAATCCAAGATACCTCCTCTATGACACTAAACTTTCTCGGAGGCAGACATGCGTTGCCGTGCATATGGGTGCGCATAACCTCCAGACCGCCTGTGACTTGTGCGCGCTCAGGTGCGTGTTCACATCTTCAGTTGCGCGGCCTCACTTCTCTTTTCTTCATTCCTCATCTAGTTTTTCTCCCACTTCATGCATTATCTGTCCATTGATCATCTCTTCAATACCTAGATCGAAAAGTAACATATTAAGCCACAATTCAGGCTAAATCCCTATCAAATCAATCCAATCCAAGAAACAAAGAAGGTCTAAATATCGAGTAATTTTAAGCTCATCAGTGTGTGTACGGATTATACTATGAATTATATATATTATATAATCTTCGGCTAGTTTTAATTTTAGTCATTAGATGAGCGACTATTTACGTTAATTTCTTATTGTTTTATTTATTTGAGCATAAAGTTTAAGAAAAAAAAATTGGTACAACTAAAAATATTCTCAAAATATATGATATTAATAGCATGTTAGGCCAAGCTGGAAAAATCAGCTTATTTTGAGAAGTGTTTTTTTTCAAAAGCACTTTTCGTGAGAAGCTGTTTGTGTTTGGCTAATTAATTTGAAAAGCACTTCTAAGCAACAATTAGTAGCCTTGGCTAAGCTTTTAAAAAATACTTCTAATAGCCTGTTTGACCAAGTTTTTTGGGGGGCCAAAAGTGCTTTTTTTTTTTTAGCCAAAAGTGCTTCTTTCCAAAAATTGAGATGTTTGGCCAAGCTTTTAGTAGGAAAAAAAAATGCTTTTGAGGAGAAGCAGAAGCAGTTTTTGAAAAGCAGAAAAAAGTAGCTTCTCTCCAAAAGCACTTTTCTCAGAAGCACTTATGAGAAAATACACTTAGAAACAGTTTTTAAAAGCTTGGCCAAACCCTAATTACTGCTTAAAAGTACTTTTCAAATTAATTAGCCAAACACAAATTTCTTATCACCAAAAGTACAAACACTTTTCAAAATAAGCTGATTTTAGAAGCTTGGCCAAACAGGCTATAAGTGTATTTTTCTGCTTTTTAAAAAAGTGGTTCTGGGAAGAAACTACTTTTTTCTGCTTCTACTCAATAGCATTTTTTTCCTTCTAAAAGCTTGGCCAAACACTTCAACTTTGAAAAAAAAGTGCTTTTTAAAATAAAAAAAAAGTACTTTTCAGCTTGGAGAATCTTGGCAAAACAGGCTATAAATATGTCATGACTTTACTGTGAATACAAAATATCTTATTAAAGATAAAATGCAAAGGCCAAAGTTTAAAAAAATCAATATTAACAAATGTCAATCGTTTTGAAACAAATTTAAAATATAAAGAGTGTTATGTAAAATGAAATAAGAAAAGTAAATACTAAGGGGTCGTTTGGTTTGAATACGGCTTATGCCGGGATAAGTTATGCTTGGATAAGTTATGATGTGATTAGTTATGTTGGGATTAGTTATGCTGTGATAAGTTATGCTGTGATTAGTTATGCTGTGATTAGTTATCGTGATATTATTTTTTATCCAATGTTTAGTATGTTGTATTAAAATGATAATTGCATAATTTTTAAGAAGAAGGTATAAGTTATTCCGACTCTAATTACCCCACACTCTACAAGGTATAAGTTACGGGGTCGTTTGCTAACCAAACAAAGTATTAAGGTGATATTAATTTTTTATACGAACACTATACCTTCTTATATCTCATACCAAACGACCCCGTAAGAGAAGAAATGGTGGAGCGTCGGAATTTTATTTCAACAACATTCTCTTCCTTTTGGATAGTTATTTTCTGGAAAAAGAAAGAGAGAGAAAGATCGGTAAAAGCTGAAGGTTTGTAAGTAAAAGTCGAGGATTTGAACTTCACTTGAAACATACATACAAACCACAACTTCAGAATGTTTAAACTTGTAAACATTTTTCTACAAATTTTGCTTTAAACTAAAAAAGTACGAACTTCAAAAGAGTTGCAATTTCAAGAATTACACAAATAATCGCCAAAGAGTTTACATGATGTATCTTCTGTTGTTCTTCTTTTTCTGTTTTTTTTTCCCAATAAACAATATCTTTACAGATCAACAAAAGAAAGATAAATGAGCCGTAAAGTATGGATCACTTGTGAGTTCTGAGAATCCCTTGTGATACAAGTTCTCTTCCCTTTACGACCATTCCTAATTGAAAACTTCAGAATCTCTGGCTATTAAACTTATGAAAGCCTCTGGTAATGATAACGTATGAAACCCAGAAATGAACATCTGTTTGATCCAGCATACGTCGATAACAAATTGCCAAATACAATGAAATGAACCAGTAAGGTTGGATATTTACTCTTGGTACAATTATGCACAGTAGTTATCATCTTTCTAAAATCGTTTCTGTAGTTATGGGTTCAGAACTAAGAAGCCTTTCGGCCTCATCGTTTGCCTCTGCTTGGATTATCCATTTCTGCAATAATGGACGAATTACAGTATCAATGCCAAGACTAAATGGTGTTTAAACTGGTTATTATAATAAACACAGTACTTAGTAAACGACACATACTTCCTCAAGATTTTCAAGCTCCATTATTTGTTGTATTTGTTCAGCAATATTTTCCTGCATAAAGTAAAGAAGAAAGAAATACCTCCACTATAGTTTACACGTGTTTAAAGAAAAGGGAATGTCTAAATTCGAGCAAAATGATCCTTACCGCATTCCCTGCTGCTTCAGCAGCAAGAACATCTGAATCCATCTCTACTTCAATTTCTATGATGGAAGAAATCTGCAATAGACAAGGCATATTATTCATAAATTCCAGAATTCATGTTACATGGTAGTATTTGACTTTAAAATGATCCAACCGGGCATTTCTGGAAAGATAACTCACTCTTGCATAGCTTTCAATCAGCTCGATCCTTCTCCTAAGGGATCTTTCCAAGCTTTCGCGCACCCTTTTCACCCTACTTCTCCGGGCCCTTAAATCATAGAGAAAGCCTTGTAATGAGTGACAAAACAAGCATGCACATTTTAGTCTAAACATAAGTTAATAATAATAAAAAACAAAGGTATAAGAGATTTAAGAGGCTTTACCGATAAGAAGGTTCTCCAACAGCAAAGATTTTGTTTTCCAGTTGGCACATGCGAGCCAACATCCAGACCTGCAAAATGAGTAAACAGACTTTACTTCAAAACACACGGTCAAGACAATAAATCATACAAGGGGTTGATTCCGGAGTGCTTCTAGAAATCAACTAATGATGCAAATCTATGTCATTGAACTTGTTTAAAGATGAACTCATAAAAAAGATATTGCCTTTTTATGCAGACCATGTTTTAACACTCAATGGAAGGTGATAGCAAACTCAATAATAATTAATGAGCGAGACAAATAATATTTAAGGACAATGCATATGTTCCACAAGCATGAATTCTGGTGCATGGGAATTTTGACAGCAAAATGAGAGGACTTTACGAATAAAAATATCAATGGTATTCGCACGACTTTATGGTAACATTATGCTGCTTCCTACTTTTTCTAAAACAGATAAGAATTCCTTTTTAAGTACAAAACTAACTGCCAACTAAAATTTTCTACAAAAGAAATAGAACCATATATGTATAACCAGAGGCAGATGCAGGTCACAAAGTTCACTCGACAATCGTTAACAGGGCAATGGAGCAATAGCAGAGAACAAGGTAATTCATTGATGAGACTCAAGAGTGAATGACTAGGTTTTTTATGTATGAGAGAGAGAGAGAGAGAGAGAGAGAGAGAGAGAGAGAGAGAGAGAGAGAGAGAGAGAGAGAGAGAGGTACAAAGGAATGAGGTTGTGACAATGGAATATCCAACTAACGAGTCAATATCTTTAAGCAATTGCTTTTGCCTAGAAAAAGCATTGATAAAGATCCCCTTAAGGCAATCACTATAGAACCTGTTTGCCTACTTTTGAACTAACATATAAAATGAACGAAGTATAAAATCAAAAGGCATTAAACAATTTTTAAAAAGAACACAGGAGCATCAATAATAGAAATGCTTTCGTCCCATCAAAACAGCTAGCTGTTGAACTCAAACATGTAAGTGTTATTTATAACTATCTTCGTTTAAGTGTCTCATCTATGCCAAGGGCCAGAGGCGGAGAATTGACTTTCAGAAAAACAAATCTTTAAAAAAATGGAAATGTTGTTGGAATGATTTGAACTGACAAAATTTCCTTATGAATCGACACTAAGAATCTTCTATACTGCACCACCTATTCCTTTGTGGCAGTGGGTGCATAATTTTTTCTTTGTAGATTTAGCCAAAATGACTTTTTAAGAAGATATCAACCCTAGCCCCTACTTACTATTTGGAAAGTTCTAGTCATCAATGGACAAAGGAAGTGCGAAAGCATGTGGCTGTCAACCCAAGTATGCAGGTGTGAAACAAGGCGACTTAGCAAACCTATCACAGTTCTTATTCTTTCTTTTTTATTTCAGTTGCCTTTTATCTTTTCAGGGACCTGGCAGGAAATTCATTGAGAGCTTGTTGGATGTAAATGCTACCAGAGAACAAGTGACTTAACACAGTTGCACAGGAGAAGTATACCTCATTCTCGGCAGATACTTTCAACTCCTTTATCCGTGATTGGAGCACATCATACTGAGATAAGAGTTGCTGCCTGATGGCAATGGTATCAACTAATCTCTGAGGAAGCTATCACCAAAAAGTAGAGAAAAATAAGTTTCTGCCGAACTTCTGCAGTATCTTGTAAAGGCTATACAAGACTACAAAGGATCATTATAATAAAAAGGATAATTTGGGCGTGTATAGGAACAAACTCCAGCAAAGCAAATATGACCATTCTATAAAAAGAAACTCAACCTATAATTTTTACTTCTCTGACTTAATGCAATAGGGAAAAAGAAAGGCAGGTGCAAAATGTGAATGTAGGAAGATAGTTTCTGTGTTCTCCTTTCCTTTGTAGTTTCTGCTCTCCTTTTTCTTTGCGTGTGGGTTGGGGAACCCCAGAAGGAGTGTTTGTCGAAATCTTAAATAAACTTGTGAATACAGATTTCAGATATCATCCTTCAACCATGAAATTAAAAAGAAAAAAAAAAAATAGCATACCTTGCTGAGTTGGGGGAAAACCAGATTATTTAAAGTGGCCCCAAGAGTGATTGAGGAAACTGCAGCAACTGTTATTATCTGAGGCAAGTTGGGATCTATCATTCCAGAGGCAGCATCTCCAGTGGCAAATACAGCAAGGAGAGGAACGAGGATAGAAGGGTTTAATAAAGATGGGCCTTTATCTTTTTTGGGCGCTCTGAGTAAGGGTGATGCACGGCCATCTCTATGGTTAGTCAAGCACAAAGGCTCTCCTGGGTAGACGTTTGGAGCTTTAGGATTAAACTTTAGCGGACCCACCTCTCGGTAAACATTTGGTGGTGCTGCTACAGCAATGGTCACTCTCTCACCTTCTTGTGCAGGAAGATCAACTGTTTCAGTAGCAAATCTGTGTGTCCGTGCCATCCCAGATGGGGTCTCCACCTACAGAAAGTGGTAGAATTGATTTCAAGAAGCCTCTTCTAAGAAATATGAAAAGTTTGGTCGATAAGAATTGTCTCAAAATAATAGGAGTAAGAACTCCATTACAGGAAAAAAGTAGAAAAGATCCAGGTGAAGGTGGAGAAACTAGAAAATACTACTGACATACAATCTTCCAAAAGAAATGTACCACAATAGAATGAACAGCAGCTGGAATGTTTTGTTTCATTGGCAGGAATCTTAGTCCCCTTCTCCATGCAGGAATTTCCATGCTGCGTTCGGCAGGAGGAGAACCTTAGAAAAAGTGAATGTCCCAGGATCAACACCATACACTAACATACTTCTCATGACAAACATCAGAACAAGAGTAAATTAGTAATAATATGTTTGACCTAAGCACTGAAATAAAAAGAATAGCATCTGACCTTGATGAAAAATCGAAAAATAAATAGTGTAAAAACAATCATGCAGTTGTCTGAGTGTTGCTTGACTTTTTATTTTTTGGTGATATGTTTATAATTTGAAATAATTGGTACAGAGTCTCCTTTCGATGTTTTAATGAAGTACAACCGCTTCAATCAAAAGACAATGGATCACACAGTAGCTAAAGAAAACCAACCTAATTTCTTCTGACTCTATACTAATAATGTTGCCTGAAACGAGCTCATACTGGTAGCGGCATTTTGAACAGGAAACAACCTGCAGAAGTGGGTTTCTTACGTCATGTACTAGAAATAAACTACAAGAGGCAAACTGAAGTTAAAAGTGGAGAAACTACTGTAATGATTATGTTAAAATGGTTTAGTATTCCATAAGACTGATGGAATGTTTTTGTTTATACATAATCCACACAATAACTGACCAGGTTGATCAGCAATGCCTAGTATAAATTGCATGCAGAGGAGCATCTGTTCTCAATAGCAACAACAAACTATTCATCATAACAAGAAACAGACTACTAAAATTGCCTTTTCTTAAACCACCTCAAAACATCATATCTTTTTATTGTGGCCAGAAACTGGTAAATAAGTATAGCCAGCAAGCCAACTCTATCCTCTGTGGAACTCGTTGGTTGATCCTAAGCAGCTCAAATTACCACTAACAACATTTTATTGTAAAGAACCCATACAATCTTGAGTACTTTTTCGCCTACCTGGATACCATCTTGTGGCTGAGCAACAGAAACAGCAATCATGCAACTTGGACATCGCACGACTTTGCCGAAGAGAACCTGCTAGACACCAAAGTTGCATGTTACTTTATGAGTAATCAAACGACAATAAAAGCTGAGTAAAAAGAACCCATACTCTAATTAATTCGAAAAAGATTTTTTCATGAGTCTTCTTATACCTTCCCACATTTCGATATGTGATTGATAAGGATAAAATTACCAATAGCAGATTCTTGAGTAATATCAGTGAGATGCCAGCAAGTTTATTTTCCCTATTGAGAGAAGAGTGTCCAAATTTCAGAGGAAAATTGATCATAAAAGTTCTTTGAGTATAGCCTACCTTTGAAATCTTACGCGTTAGGATTTCTAGCGGAAACGTTATTAATCTAAGTGGGCTTAAATTTGCTCTGACAGCATTGGTATCATACCACAGGACATAAAAGGACAACTCATTTATACCCAGGACAGTATATGGGATTGTCTAGCATGGAAGACATTTGAATGTAGGACAATTCCATTTAAATTAAGAACTGAAATTGAAACTTATTTCATTAGAAAATTGAGACAAAGAAAGAGAAACGGGGAATGTGTTTTTCCTTCAGCCAACTGCAAATACAAGAATTTATGGTAGAAAAGTACTATATCGCACTTTAAAAGACAAGTGGTTGAAAATATAAGAATAAACTAAACATATAAGACTTCAGATCAACAAGCTAAGCATGTAAGACTTCAGATCAACTCTTTTAATTGACTATTATTGTACAACCAGTTGTCCCATCATTTTTTCAAGGAAGATGTGCGCTAGTGTGCTGTTAATATACGACAACTACAAATATAAGTAAAACATTTATAGATTCAAACTCATATCTTGACTAAGTAAACAAAGTTAACAAGATAGAATGATGATTCATATAGTTATACTGTCTAGGGTAGAACTGAAAGTTAAGTGATCCATACAATTCTTGTATAGCATGTTTTACCTATGAATAAACTTATAAATACATAGTTCATTCCTTGCATTTTTCTCATCCAAAATTCCAAAGTGGTTTATCAGGTACGAAAGTAATGACATTACTGATTCAAAATGAACTACTTATCTGGATGGAATAGTCGTAATACATTTAATCTACCACAGAAAATTCTTCATACTGGCTTGGTGCTCATACAGAGAGATGATCAACTGTGTATCATATCCAAAGTGCACAACTCTAACACATTAAGATACTTAGAGCAGACTAAAACAAAAGCAAGTTGGTGTGGGTGAAGAAATTACTAACCTCTTCACTAGGATAAATGCCCACTCGACAAACAGTGGCGATGATTCTAAGGGCGTCTGAAACCCTCAGCACTGTTGCAAGTCCTCGAACTAACAAGGTATATGTAGTAACATCTGGCCTTGACCACCTCCATCTATCATAGGACAGGCCTCTGTCTAAACCAGTTGTCCCTTAAATATGGGCAAGTCAAGTGAATCAATAATTTGGGATATCAATGAAAAACGATCAGAAAGATACAAGAGAATCATAGTGAGAGACAGTACTGCATATCATAACAACTTGCGATGAGCCGATGACAGTTCCATATCTTTTATTCATCTCATCCTCATATCTGAAAGCTTAACTTTATTATCTAAGGAGCTTGCTCACAGCAGTGATTCCGCTCCTATCGGGGAGGGGGGACGGATGCATAGTTCATACTCTCACCATTCCATTTAATATGAAGGTTAAGGGACATGAATTTTAAGATGTTTTGATGAAGATGAAGTTTAAGATCTTCATTTGACTTATTTATAGTATTAGTGATATTGGAACAAAATATTAAAATAATAGATTGAAATGTTAGTTTGCTCAAGAAAATTCACATTATCATTTAAAATTAAGATTATTTAATGAACTTAAAGTCTTGAAAGTTGAGAAAGTTATATATAAACTGAATGGTGTCAAACAACTTGAAACGGATAAGAGTAACTTCTAATGATCTTGAAAAAGTTTTTATCAAATTCACAAGTCATCGAGTAACACAAAAGTTGTGTTTTTTCCTTTGATACCAAAAAGCAATGATCATAGCAGGTGCTTCATTGCCAAGATATATTGTGAAAGGCCATGGAATCACTTCCTTAAGAATAATATTTGCCTTCAACATGCGAGTTAAATAGTCATTTAGTCACGTCGCATTAAATACATCTAAGTTCCAACTTCAGATGGAAACAATGAACAAAGTTCACCCCACGAAAGCAACCCCCACTTACTTAGATGTCACAAACAGCACACAAAACTTTGCATTATTCGAAATATATTTTGCGATCAGTTACATCTCCTCACAGTGGCGGAGGGAGAGTGTTACCTACGGGGACGAACCCAGTAGCTTTTTGCTTAGACATTTGTATTTGTGTTAGAAAATCTATTAAATATATATAAATACTTAATTGTGAACCCAGTAACTAACGAGTTATGGGTTCGATTGCAAATTCAGAACCCATAAATTTTAAATCCTAGCTCCACCTCTGTCTCCTCAAGTCTTTTGGAAGAACCATCAAGCATTCGCCTTTCTTTAAAACAACTAAACCTCTCACTTCCTACAACCCGCAGAATAGGATAACGAAAACCATAAAATATTACCCCCTCATTTCAACTTATACATGACATAGTTTGACTAACACAGAGTTCAAGAAAGAAATGAAATTTTGACATTTGTGATCATGTCATAATATTTTGTATGGTTATAAAAGTTTGTCATTAAGATAAAATGGAAAGTTCAAGTTAAATTATTAATGTGTAATTGTTTTCAGAATGGGCTAATAATGAAATGTACCAGGATCAAAGGTGGAACGCATAGCATCAAAGACAGAGAGTGCCAAGTCAGCATTACTACGATCAAGTGCGGCGGAGATAATCAAACAGCAATCAGAAGCGCTAACTACACCACCGTTTTCCCCAATCTTTTGGGATATTATTTCCAATACTTCACTTGCATCTTTGGCAGCAGAAATCCGACTAATCAATTCATCATCTAACAACTCCGACTGCACCTTGTTTTCACCCTCGGCCTCACTCAACGAAGCTTTCGGCTTCAAGCTGAAGGTTTTTGAGGAACAAGAGTAAGAAAAAGGGAGATTTTTCGAGAAATAAGTTTGATAGACGGCAGAAGGGAGGAGAAAATAGTAATTTTGGGAACGGTGGGAAGGGAAAGAGAAGCAGGGAAAGGAAGGAGAAAACAAGCAGAGAGTCATGTGGGATTTTTCTGTTTGGATAATGCTGAGATTGTGTAACGAGGCGAACTATATCTGCTGAAGCTGGAGATTAGGAACGAGAGGTTGTTATTGGGAGGGAACATTGGAAATGGAAAGGGCGGGGCCCAAAACTAAAAATGGAAAAAGGGAAAATGGAGGTGCGGGGAATCGAACCCCGTGCCTCTCGCATGCGAAGCGAGCGCTCTACCATATGAGCTACACCCCCGATGGTTGATTATTCATGGCCTTAAGCATAATGATTGTGCATAGCTTATCTAATATGGGGATTTCATTTTTCAGTTCACATGATTTCCACCGTTGCAAGTGTAGTTGCTGGAAGAAGCTTTGTGTACTAGGGGTGGGCATAATATCCGAAAAACCGAATTACGAACCGGACGAATTAATTCGATATTTTGGTTTCGGGTTTTTCGGTATAATTCGGTATTACATTTTCGGTATTTCGATACAACGGTACGGTCCTCGGTATTAGGATCTTGAAATTTCGGTATACCGAAATACCGAATTTTTAAAGAATTTTATGTTGGACCTATACTACCCAGCCCAACCCAATATGTTGTATATCTAATTCTCTACACTGCCCTAGTGCCCAACGCCCCAGCCCAACCCAACCCAATAAGGCCCAACAGAAACCTCTTTAGTCTTTCATTATAGGGGATTAGGGAATTAGAAAGGGAGAAACAGAAACGGAGAAACCTAACCTAAGAGAATAGAGATCAGCTGTTGTGACTGTGAGAGAGAACTCAGAGAAGTGAGAACCTCGACGCGATAGAGACGAGTCAGATGACGTCACGACGACTTCACGACCTCGGCGCCGACAACTCTACTGCTGGTTTCCTCATTTTTTTACCTTCATTCTTCAATTTTTAACTCTTCAATAGGTTGATAACTTTTCATTCTTTAATTGAGGGATGCCCTCTATGTTTTTGTTGCATTGTATTTAATTCTGTTGCTACTGTTAGAGTTTGTTGCTACTGTTGCACTGTTAAGACTAAGTTAATTCTGCTGCTACTGTTGCACTGTTAGAGTCTCTATTTTTTGTTTAATTCTGTTGCACTGTATGAGTTAAGTAGAATTGTGAATTGTACAATGTGCACTGTGAAGATGTTGCACTCCTTAGTCCTTAATCGTTGTGCAATGTGTGAGTTAGGCAGAATTATGAATTGTGCAATGTGCACTTTGAATTCTGCTGCACTGTGTGAGTTAAGCTTTGAATTGTGCAATGTGCACTCTGAATTGGAAACTTTGAAGTTTGAATTGTACGCTGTGAAGATGTTGCACTCCTTAGTCCTTAATCGTTGTGCACAGTGCACTGTTGCACAGAATTGTGCATTGTTGTCACTCGTTAGTGTTTCTTATTTAGCGATTATTAAACTGAAACCGTACCGAACCAAAATAATAAATACCGAACCATACCGAAATAATTTGGTACGGTATTTGGTATACACAATTGATAAACCGAATACCGAAATACCAAATCGAAATTCTTAAATACCGAACCGAAATATCGAATGCCCAACCCTATTGTGTAACCCCTTTTGGTCCAATAAAAAAATTCTTCGAGCTTAGATAACTGTTATACTTGACTTTTATTTATTATCTAATTTTTAGGTGTTTGAGCCTGATGTGCTAAATGTCGCTTTTTACCGCTTTGATATTGTTTGAACTGTATATAAAACTGTTGCGAAACCCTTTTTCTCTCTAAGTCTTCTAAATCTTCTGGGAAGTGCACGTTATCGTGACTTCTTTTTTGTTAGTATCATACCCTAATTTAGAACGAGGATCGGATCAGTTACAAAGCCGGATGGCCTTTCGGTTACCGGTACGTTGGCCCCCCTCGTCTCTTAAGCGCTCAAGAAGCATGCCATCACTTGCATGGATGTAAGAGCCAAGCAATGACATGCTTACATTGAGGTTACTGTTTGAATTTTACCGAAATTATACGTTTATTATTATAAAAATATAAACTGAACAACTCCAAGTAAAAGATAATTGAGCACCACGACTTAAAGATCTTGGGTCAGTCGCGGGAGCTAAGTCAAAGACAGAGATAGAGGCATATTCACTTGACAAAAAAATGATATCACCAGCTTTGCAACATACATCTGTCAAGTTTCAATATACCGATTATCTACCAGAGTGGATCTATCAAGAACATTAGATAGAGTTGGTTGTTAGTCCGTGAAGAAACTAATTGAGCGACTTAAGTGTAGACAAAAGAACTTTGAGAGTCATATTGATAGAGAGGGTGAAGAGCACGTGATTCTGTTGAAGAGAACAGTGCTCTCCAGAATTGTAATTTTGTATTCATTTTTCTTCTTCTACTAAAGCAAAAATGCTCATTTTTCTCTTCGTCTCTTCTCTTCATTTCTTCTTATAGATTTCGTCATATTCGCCTCTAGATTCAACTACATGCTATGAAACTTGATTCATAGAGTATTGATTCAACAAATTGACATGGTATCAGAGCCTCGATTGTTGTAATTGCGCAGATCGGAGTACTGTAGTTGCAGAACTTTAAGCTCAGTCACGGCAACAGATGAGATTGCACAACTATCTCACAATCACCCATTGTTTCTTCGAGATTCAAATGCACCTGGAACATCATTGATCTCGTTAAAGCTCACAGGGCCAGAAAACTATGCCCTATGAAGCAGAGCAGTGAGGGTTGCACTGTTAGTGAAGAACAAGTTAGGGTTTGTGGACGGTACATGTGTAAAAGGATTATACAAAGGAGAATTAGAGATACAGTGGGAAAGATGCAATGCTGTTGTAGTTTCGTGGTTGAGTAGCACTGTAGCTAGTGAATTGGTGCCTAGCATCATGTATGCTTCTAGTGCAAAGAAGGTATGGGATGAGTTTAAAGAGAGATTTGATAAGGATAATTTGACTAGGATCTATCAACTTTGGGCTGAGATTGCAAGTCTAAAGCAAGGAACTGAGTCGGTTACCTCATATTTCTCAAAAATGAAGGATTTATGGGATGAATTGGACATTTTAGCACCATTGTCCTCTTGTGACTGTGTAGAATCGAGGCCGTATATGGAACATCTAGTAAGGCAAAGATTGATGCAGTTCCTTATGGGACTCAATGAGAGCTACAATCAAGTGAGAAGAAATATACTGCAGAGAAGGCCAATTCTATCAGTTAATCAAGCTTATGCAGTAGCTGTACAAGAGGAGAGTCAAAGAACACTAGGTGTTGTGGAATCAAACAAGGAACCACTCACAATGCTTGCAGGAAGGGTCAGATGTACAAAGGCAAGAAACTAGGGCTAATTTGTGAGCATTGTGGTTATAAAGGCCACTTGAAGGAGAACTGCTACAAAATAATAGGTTATCCTCTAGATTTCAAAAGCAAGAAGAAAAGGCAACTAGGTACATATAAACCTTTTGCTAATAATGCTAATACAAGTGCAGGTATTGAAACCAGAAATCAACCACAAGGAAACTATCTCACAGTAGAACAGTACAAATAACTGGTAAACCTATTAGAGAAAACTTCACTAGAAGAAAGGAGTGCATGACCATCAGAGTTGACAGGATCTTCAAACAAGACAGGTATTATGTCATTGATGTCTGATGTATCCAATGTATGTGTATATGATTGGATAATAGATTCAGGAGCATCACACCACATAATATTTTGCAAAAATGTATTGGATTTCATTAGACCTATAGAGGGACAAAGTAGTTATGGAGTGCAAACACCTATAAGAGATAGATCTAAAATCACACATGCTGGAGATACTTCAATCCTAGAGAATCAGAAAATTAAGAATGTTTTATATGTGCCAAACTTTAAGTTCAGCTTGCTCTCAGTGTCCAGCTGACTAAGGACCTATGTTGCTCTGCATGTTTTTCCCTGATTTCTATGTATTTCAGGGATTATACAGTGGCAGGGTGCTGGGGATTGGTAAAGAAGGTAATGGACTTTATATATTTAGTAGAGGAGATGTTGTTACTGCTGGTTCATTTCACAAAGAAGGAGTAACAACCACACTGTGGCATCAAAGGCTAGGATATGCCTCTACACAAGCCATGCAACACTTGCCGGATTTGAAGAATAAAGTGAAGCTAGAGATGCAAAAGGATTGCCAGATTTGCCCCTTAGCTAAACAAAGTAGACTGAACTTTCCTATAAGTAATAATAGTTCAAATTGTGTGTTTCAATTAGTACATGCTGATGTATGGGGTCCTTACAAGGTAGCAACCTATGATAGAAAATAATATTTTGTCACTTTGGTTGATGACTGTAGTAGATATACCTGGACTTGTTTGCTGAAATCAAAATGTGAAGTTTTTGTTGTATTGAAAGATTTCCTCTCTTTGGTAAAAAAATTAGTTTGGTGTAATGGTTAAGAAATTGAGAACAGACAATGGCACAAAGTTTTTCAACAATCAGTGTAGTGAGTTGTTCAATTCACTTGGGATTGTGCATCAAAGCAGTTGTCCATATACTCCACAGAATGGAGTAGTGGAAAGGAAACAGAGGCACATCCTGGATGTGGCTAGAGCACTCAAGATTCAAAGTAATATGCCAGTCAGATTCTGGGGAGAATGTGTTAGAACAGCAGTATATCTAATCAACAAGATACCCACACAGGTCTTAAATAAAAGATCTCCCTATGAATTGCTATATGGTAAACAACCAAGTATAGACCATTTAAGAGTATTTGGTTGTTTATGTTATGCCAGTACCCTACCTAGAGGAGATAAGTTTGCTCCTAGAGCAAGAAGGGCAGTAATGATAGGGTATTCAGAGACACAAAAGGGTTACAAACTATTTGATTTAGAATCTAACATTTTCTTTGTCAGCAATGATGTAACCTTTAGAGAAGATGTTTTTCCTTTTCAAGGTGAAGAAGCTTGTCAAGAAGATTTGTTCATTCTTGCACCAGTAGACATGAACACTAATGTACCAAGAACATATGGTGATGACGTTCCTGCTGCAAATCAGGAAGACTTAAGCAATAGAATTATGGAGGAAGAGGCAATCCCTGCAGAATCATCAGATGCAGATTTGGATGATTCAGCAGGAGTAAATGCAGATATTCCAAATGCATCAGAAGATGTTGTAGCTGAACCTCTAGCCATTATAGAGGAAACTGAAGCAGATTTGCCAGAACAACAAGCATCAACTCAACAATTGCAGTCATTTGAACCTGCTAACAATGCAGAAGCTCCTATCCTTAGAAAATCCACCAAAGGCACAAAACCAACAATTTGGCTCAAAGACTATGTTACTAGCCGGAAGACATCAGGACACATTGCCTATCCAATCTCCAATTATGTTACCTACACACATTTTCCAGAACACTACCAAGCATACCTGACCAGTTTCTCTGCCCTCACAGAACCAAAGACTTTCTATGAAGCCTCTACAGATGAAAGATGGATTAAAGCTATGCAAGAAGAAATTTAGGCACTTGAAGCTAACAAAACTTGGGAGATTGTAGAGTTGCCACCAGAAAAGAAAGCAATTGGCTCAAAGTGGGTGTACAAAATCAAATACAAGGTAAATGATGAGGTTGACAGGTTCAAGACACGCTTAGTGGCTAAGGGATATACACAACATGAAGGTCTTGATTACCATGAGACCTTTTTCCCTGTTGCAAAAATGGTCACAGTGAGGACTGTGATTAGCCTTGCAGCCTCTAAAGGTTGGAAATTATTCCAAATAGATGTAAACAATGCATTTCTGCAGGGTGATCTTTATGAGGAGGTATACATGACTTTGTCACAAGGATTTCATAGACAGGGGGAGTCTCAGGTTTGCAAGTTACTTAAGTCTCTTTATGGACTCAAGCAGGCATCAAGGCAGTAGAATATAAAGATGACTAATGCTCTTACTGAGGCAGGATACATTTAAGTGCCTATGATCATTTCTTGTTCACAAAGAAGTCAGGAGCAGACTTGGTGATCGTTTTAGTATATGTGAATGACTTGATGATTACTGGGAGCAGCAGTGATATGATAGATGAAGTTAAAAGGACCTTACATAAGTCTTTCAAACTCAAAGACTTAGGGAGAACTAAGGTATTTTTTGGGAATTGAAATCATGAGATCACATAAAGTCATACTACTGAATCAAAGAAAGTATGCACTTGAGCTTATATCTGAATTGGGACTCAGTGGTGCAAAGCCTGCAAGTTCACCTCTTGAGCAAAATCAAAAGCTTACTACTATTGACTATGATAAGCATATAGGACTCAAAGGAGAAGAGAGCTGACATATATTGGAGGCTATCAGAAGTTGATTGGGAAGTTGATCTATTTGACCATAACCAGGCCTGATATCTACTTTGCAGTACAGGTCCTAAGTCAATTTATGCAACATCCAAAGCAATCATACTTAGAGGCATCTATAAGAGTGGTGAAGTATATAAAAGGGTCACCAGGAAAATGAATATTATTGAAGAAGGGATCATTAGAAGAGATTTCAGCCTATTGTGATTTTGACTGGGCATCCTGCCCAAACACCAGAAGATCAGTGACAGGCTATGTCATCAAGCTTGGATCACTGATTTCTTGAAAGTCCAAGAAGCTACAGACAATAAGTAGAAGTTCTGCAGAAGCAGAGTATAAAAGCATGGCAACTGCTAGTGCATAATTAGTATGGCTAGTTGGATTGGTGAAGGAATTTGATGTGTCCTTACAGATGCCAGTAAAGGTTTTTTGTGATAGCAAAATAGCTCTACAAATAACTGCAAATTCAATCTATCATGAGCGGACAAAATATATAGAGATTGATTGCCATTTTGTGAGGGAGAAGATCAAAAATGGAATGATATCCACTCATTACATCTCTACAAGAGAACATGTAGCAGACATGATGACCAAGGGCCTTGGTGTAGCTCAACATCAAATGTTAATGTCCGAACTGGGAATGTTCGATGCTTTTCATTCTCCAGTTTGAGGGGGAGTATCAAGAACATTCGATATAGTTGGTTCTTAGTTAGTGAAGAAACTAATTGAGGGACCTAAGTGTAGACAAAAGAACTTTGAGGGTCATATTGTTAGAGAGGGTGAAGAGCACGTGATTCTGTTAAAGAGAACAGTGCTCTCCAGAATTGTAATTTTGTATTCATTCTTCTTCTTCCGCTGAAGCAAAAATGCTCATTTTCTCTTTGTCTCTTCTCTTCATTTCTTCTTCTAGATTTCGTCATATTCGTCTCTAGATTCAACTGCATGCTATGAAACTTGATTCATAGAGTATTGATTCAACAAATTGATAGGATCAATGATTTAGAGCTATTATCGAAGGAATTACTACGTCGGAAGTTGTCCAAAAGGGTCACTGCTGTTTGCTCTTACAATATTCTAAATGGACACGCACTAGAATGTCAAGCTAGGTCTTGGCCTTTGAAATTTTTGTTAACATATACCAATTTCGTATAACCCATTGAGAAATAATGGACGAAGTATAAATGGCTTATTTTTGGTGGAGTTAACAGATTGTGATTCTTGAAATCAATATTGTTTTGGTCCAAAGTTGACAAAGGAATAGTTTGGATTAATCATATTTGACTGGTTTTTGTTTACTGTTAATAATGGGATATCTTGATTCTCGACCTCATCATAATTCACCCTACTTTTTATCCTCTCACCGGATACACCTGCTTGTAGTTTTAGATAGCACTGAATGGGTCATATTACATTATTACAGTCAAATCTCTCTATAACAGCCTCGTCTGTCCGAATATTTTTGGATGTTATAGCGAAGTGTTGTTATAGAGAACATATATTATAACATAACATAAAAATTGGTTGCAAAAAAGCTTGGCTTTTATAGAAAAGTATTGTTATATATGGATGTTATTATAGAGAAGTCTGACTGTATTACTCTATACACCTACTTAATTAGGAGACACCAACTTGCAACAAGAACATCAACCAATATGCTCATCAACATGCATTTTAGAAGTCGCTTGGAACCTCCTACTTCTGATCAAATACCAACTCAAAAGAATGAAGAACGGAAGCTAATATCGTACCTCGTTAAGATATGTTCCAGAAATTGGTTATGAAAAAGGTTTACCTCATTCACAACCATATTAATATTTGCATTTGGACATGCTTCTTTCATCTTTTCTCCATAGTTAAACAAGTATTAAACTTATATGATTTGAGAATGCCTTGCCTACAGAGAGCCAGGAAGCTCTCTCTTTTTGTAGATACCAAGCTTAAAGTTGTGCATGACAAGATCAGTCTGCAGCTAATCCTTCTTAGGCATATGTTGATATGTATTTATTGAAATGTAACTTCAATACTGTACAACGGCTGTATGCTAGACTATGTACAGAATGCACTAGGTAAGCACTAAAAAGTTGCAGCCCAACTTTGAAAACATGATAGTATATGTTTTTGCTTCCAAATCTGGCTTGTTTAGAGTTTGTTGCTGCCAATGGCAGATCATGATGTCAATTCCTAGTCAACTGATGAAATGTTGTACAACCAGATCACAGCTTGCAATCAGTCTGTAATGCTTCCAACCAGGAATCAACCTGAAAAGGAAAAAAAAACATACAGAGCATGCAAATGGAAGATGAAAAAGGATTGGTTATGTTTGTAATATATACATCAGATGATAGTTACCTTATTTGAGATGGGACAAATGATGGATTACTATTGTGATATTTTACAAATCTATGTCAAGAAAAGTGAACAAGTTATACTCTCAAGATTATCCGATAGACACTTTTTTCTAATAAAATAATTATTATGCCTAGGGGAGAGGGAAAGGGGAAATGGAGGAGGGATTACAAGGCTGGGAATCGAACCCTCACCAACAAGGTGAAAGTTCATGTGGACTACTAAGATTCCCCAATCTGAGAGGCACTTGGTGGGTAGAAACAAAGTAAACATCCAAAGCGGGTCCATTAAAAAATGCTCTCAAATTCCAAATGTCACCAAGTCGGGGACTTAATCTTACTCATCAAGCCCAACAATTCAAGATAGAGATCAGAATGGTTACTAACAATAAAGGATCCAGAAAAAACCATTACCTTTATCTTAGATATACTAGAGCATTCATATCTCAGTCCATAACGAGTTGAGATATAAAAGCAATATCGTTTGTCCTCATTGTCTCGTATCAGGCAAGGTAAGGTTCCAACTTCAATGATATCTGATAGAAGGGTTGAATCTTGGGGGCCTAGATCTGCGACATGCTTATTCAAATTTAATCAGGAACTAACATCTTCGTAGCATTGGGAAACATCAGACAAATTCATCAAAATAGAATAGGAGTTAGGACAGTATCAGAATTAATTTAGGAAGATAAACCCCAAGGATATAAAATACATACTGCAGCTGAACATTGGAAGCATTTTGAATGAAATTAATATAAACAAAGCTACGCCATTAAATCAAGAAAAGATAACAGGAACACATAACAGATCGTCAAGAAACAAGAGATATGCCACTGTAAGGTGAGGTATTTCAAGATTGAGCTATTCCATATAGATAATGTAATTACTACTCCAACTACAGGTGTTTGCCCCTGCTCTATCTGCAGTAGCAGAGGTGGAGGGTTAGAAACGGAAATTAAGGCCATGCTTCGCCCAAAGGTTCTTTAAAAAAAAAAAAGCTTTCTAAAACAACATTTCTTTTTATTTTTTTATTTTAAGTTCTTGTGAAAACACTTTTGTTCTCAGCGAAATAGAAGAAAACACCTCTACAAAGCAAAAGCACTTTCTTTTGTTCTGAATCAAACTAAAACCAAACTAAGCTCACTTCCACAACAGCCACAAACTTTAATATTTTGATCCCCCTTATTTGTATAATTTTGTATCATTTTCATCTCCCTATTATTAGGTACATAAACTCTTTTTATCATCAAGTAAAGGAAATTTTTAATGACATATAGCACTAAGATGGTGCTGTAATTTGTACATCTAAAAGGCAAAAGTATATCCCCTTCGAGTTGTATATGGAATCTATGTAATCCACCAAGGTTTCAGCATCATGTAGATATTCCACTTTACATCTCTCTTCCTTAACTGACATAGGAAATAGTGACATACATTTGTTAGTAGTGAGTCTAGCACCCTGTTTATAAGGACTAGCCATCTAGCCCCGCTCCAAAAGATAGGTTTGTCGAGTCTGCCATTCTTCTTTCAGATTTTTTCACCATCCCCAGCCATATACTGCCTTCTACCATTTTTTGCTGTTCTGTTACACTCCCCATTTATTGGTCTATTTGGCAAAATGTTTAATTGAGCTTGAAACATTGTTGACCTAATATATGAATATTTCACCCACCTGCTTGCGAGGTGTGGGTGAGCTGGAGGATTTTTGAGGTTGTGAATGGTAAGGATAGTAACATACTAAAAAAATGACATCTCTAGTCCCTAATATCTCAAACCAGTTAAACTTGACTTAAAAATAACATCTAGGAGATACCAAAAAATTCAAGGTGGTCCATTAGATTGTAATAAATACCAATAAATCGGCAAAAACTTCTAAGACGTCATCTAAGGATTATCTGGCCATCTAAATAAATGGTTGAAAAATTCTTCATATGATGCAAAATTCAAAAGCTGTCTAATAGAGGGGCTGGTAAAAAAATACAGTGTGATAGTACACCATTAAAAGCTTGGAATAACATGTTTACACAGTAGTTGGAGAGTATCAAGAAATGCATGCCAGCAGACACTTAAACTGTTGAAAAAATTACCAGTGCTTGACGAATACCAGAAGATACACGATCCCTGAAGGACAAAAAATCTCGGAAGCCAATCATCAACATCAGTGTCATCAACAGGAAGAGGTTCTCCAGGTAAAGTTGCCCATCTCTATCAAAAAAAGGCAGAATAAAATTGCGGAACAAAAAATGTAAATTCGATGAAGTATTGTCTGAAATCCAAACAGTGTTAAGATGACGATAGCTGCTGGCTCTTTAATACCATTCTCATGTCCAAATAGCCCGAAAGTCGTGCAGCCCGTACTACTTCATCAATGTGTTCTAATCTGTGAAGAGAAAAATAATGAAAATCAAAAAGACAATACTCTTTTGACGGAGTAGTCATTACTTTTACTGAAGTCTCTTTTCCTCTCTGTAACATTAGTTAGTTGTGATGTTCTGTAGGACTAATTGGTTATCCTTGAACAGTACTTCACATTTTTCACGAAAGAAGATCCCTCATTTTTCTTCAACTGGGACTTGGACTCCATTCTCAACTGTTTATATAAAGTTTCATTCGTTATTAGGTGATAGTAGCATAACAATAAGGGATTTTGGAGGCTGTTTAGAGAAGGTATTACATAGATAAATCAGGTCTTCTCATTTTCTGGGAAAGCCAGTCATGCTATATAAAATTTCTACAAGTGAAATTTGATATGGATTTCCCTATGCCTATAAATGACAAAAACGCTTAAAGTAAAACAGTCATGTTTTCAATTGCAATTTGTGTTTCCTTGTTTTAGAATCAGGGACCCATCACAGTGAGGAGACCTTTATTCTAAAGTACATTCAATTCACATCTCTGGCTCCAATTTCTGTATTGGATTTTGATCTGTCCACTCAATTGCTCTTGCTAGGTCTTTGTACCCATGTTTGATGCAGCACCTTCTACTGATTCCTCTTATAAAAGTGTTTCATAATAGGACATTCGGAACCCATGTAGGAGTTGGAGTCTTGGAGATACATTAAGCAGCTTTGCCATCAGATACTCATCATTGCTCTACCTTTAACAAATTCTTTGTTTGAAAGGAAAGTGAAAACTGCAACAAATTTTCATGTTTTTAACCCAATTCTATTGCTTTCATTAACCGAGATATCCCTTGTTTCTCGCTTTGAAACTCAGTGGATAATGGGGTCATCCCTCTACCCCTCTGCACTTAAACACCAGACTTGGTTCAGCAGCAGAATGCGAACTCGTGACCTGAACCTATTATACATCCTTGCCATACTACTTTTGCCGTTGAACCAAAGCCAGGGGCGGTTTGACTCAAATCCTTGGGTTCACTTCTGTTAGAAGTTGAAAAGATTTAAATTTGTGAACATGTTAATATTACACTGATGATACACTTAAAAATGAGATGAGTTTTTATGCTTTTGAATTCTCAAAATGATATTCACAGTGATCGCCCATGATGATTGAAGAGGAGCCTCACAAGCATTAGGGATTGAACACGGTGAATGATGAACTGTTGTAACCATATAATCTATAAATAAGTATTTTTTTTTAAGGTAAAGTACTATTATCTAGAAATAATTGTAACCACACCAACTTGCTAAATGCCTGGGAAACAATAAGAAAACAAAAGCACAATACCATCAAAGGGAAAACAACCCTACACACGGTTATGTTTAAGGAAAAACAGCATGGGTTGCATAAGGCATGAGAGAGCCCAAAATGGAGGTATCAAATCTTACTGAGCTTTTAAATGTGCTTCTCTTTCTTCCAAAGCAGTGATTTCTGACCGAAGAGATTCTACTTCTGCAGCAGTTAATACTACCTGCAAGGCATGATAATATCTGTAATCTTTCTCTTCACCACCCCAAAGATAATGATGACCTTCAGAACAATTAAGTAGGAAAATGCAAGCTAGACAGTTAGAGGATAACTTTAAATAATATGTACCTTTTCTTGACCATCTGCGCCAGACATCCAAGTTAGCTTGCTGAGGCTAAACAAATTCAACACTGAAGCAGCACCTTTCAATTTTCTTCTAGTCCACGATCTACTAATGGATCTATTCTAATACAGGAGAAGCCGAATAAAACAAATAAAAATAAGTGAATTCCTTTACAAATATGTAACTCTTATTCACCTCTGATGCCTTTTAGAAGATATACCTCAAAGAATCATTACTCTCTATATATTTAGATAAGGATGGGCTTTGTACAGAGTCTTCACCAGATGTTGAAGCTTGAAAATGATCTTCAAACACCTCTATTCCTCGAGGACCATCACCCATGCTGTTTATGTTTGCCAGCAAACCTGAAACTGGAATTAAGTGAAACCAGAATTAGCAAGTATAATCAGCATTCCCAACTCACAGATCCCAACTTCACAGTGGAAAATATACTATTTATGATTGTTGCCAATTACCTTTAAAGATGTAGAAGAATGACAGTTGTTGTATCATAATGAAATCACTTTCTACAAAGGTCTGGTGGCAAGTCTTTCGCGATTTGCAGATCATATCTTACGACAGAAAACTTTCGCGATTTGCAGATCATATCTCCGATATAAAGCTTTTAAGCTCTTCTGGGTGTTATCATGCAAGCTTTGACTAGAGAAGATTGATGTTATCTTTAACAGGGTATGAAGAGGGGCCAGAAGATTCTCTTTCCCCAACAAGGTCTGACACAATAGTAGGAAGTTGATGTTTTTGATATCGGTACGCACAATATATCTTGGATATTATGTCACACAATCACTTAGTTGACTCCAAAAAGTGGAAGCTCAAGTATATGTTGGTAGTCAAGCCATTAATAAAGAAATAGTCAAACAATTATTTCCAACCTCAATTACGGAGGAAAATTCTGGAAATTAGGATGACAGGTTTCTTAAAATTTTAAAGATGATTCAGCAAATGAACATCCACTTAAAACCAGACTTGAGATGGATAGAATATTAAGTTTAAAAGGTGTACTCATGGCTAGTGACGCCATTTGGTCTCAATATTGCCCCTAGCACTTTTTTGCACTTTATGGCTTAGGTACTTCTGCTTTTTACTATAAAATGCACTTTGTACTAATATGATGAGTTTTATTCATATCAGTCTCAAAGGACCTCATCTGTGAAAATTTATGGCCCAAAGCTAGTATTCCTGGATTCATGTCATCGGCAGTGTATTGAGATCATGACTCAAATAACTGCAGGTTTGCCTCATTTTCCTATCTTACCTCTTTCTTCCTTTTCCAAACCCTTTTACATAAGGTTTCAAGTTTATTATCTATTACCATTGTCCATCCGACCAGGCTACCATGACGAGATTCAGGTAACATCAAGACTTTCAACACCATTTGAAGGAAGTGAAAATACCCATTTTGAAATCACATTCCGCATTAATTAAGACTGCTATCCAGATAGAAAAAGGGTATGTTAGCATCTTGAAAACACTTAAACCAAGATCACTTATTTCCCTTGTGGAGAAAGCCACTTCTAGGAGTGAATACATGCATGGCTCAACTTCTTTATTCAAATCAAAAACTCCAAGAGTACACGGAGTAGCACCTAAAATCAAGAGTCCTATAAGGGTAATCAAAAGAAGCCCGAATCATTGACTGATATCTCATTATGAATACAGTATGATAATATGCAAAAGGAGACAAGGGTGAGATACACAACATGTTCTATCCTCGACCTCCATCAGTCATCAGCAATCTCAATTCACTTGTCCTATTCACTAGTACACTGCCCGCTAGAAGTAGCAGCTCCTTACTACTAAGGTGAGTAAAAGTGCCACTAAGTTCCAGTAACACAAACATGAGTTTAAATTACATACATGGACAGTGTAAAGAACTTTTATGTTATGGTCCATTGCAAGTTATGGGACTTGAGTCCCACATCAGTATTGCAATGTGCTGATGTGAGGTTTATATAGCCTTGGGCTCTCCCACCTCAATAGCTAGCTTTTGGGGTGTGGTTCTACCTGGGTTGTCTCAATGGTCTCAAAGGCACCCACCACCCTCTGTGCCCATGTGTAGTGGATGGTGACGCCGATATTGCAGTGTTTGCTTGGGGCAAGAAATGTCTAGCGCACAGCTAGCCGACGGTGCCTAGGCACCTGACTCGAAAACGGCTACCTGCGTAAGGCTACCTACTTGTGTTAGAGTGAAAGCTACCCAATGTGGATCCATCGAGGACGACGAATGCGGAGCGTGGTGGTTTGTTATGGTCCATTGCAAGGTATGTGACTTGAATGCTACATCGGTATTGCAATATGCTTATGTGGGGTTTATATTGCCTTGGACTCTCCCACCTCAAGAGCTAGCTTTTGGGGTGTGGTTCTCCGTGGGTTGTACCATTTTACACTGTAAGACTAAATTGACTTATTGTAGCAGGTAACTTGTCTTATTCTCAAGATTACAAATCCTAGGTGACCTGACAGTGTATATAAGTTAAGCTCCACAAACGTTATCCAATAAATTCATTCCAGATTAACCAGGAAAAGGAAAAAAAGTCATATTCTGAAGGGAAATAAAAACTTAAAACGCAGAACATAAACTTGAAGTAATTCCGGATAAGATGCACAAGCTCAAATACCTATCAGATCAACAGAGAGTAGAAGATCAACTTCCAGCAAAGCTTAATAATAACGCCTTTACTTAATAGTGTTAATTATCTGCATAAATGAAAGGCCTAAAGAACTTCAAAACTCAAAATTTTAATCTTACCTGTACAAAAAAACGCCCTAATTCACTTCAAAACAACTGTATTCTCGAAGGAAGAGAAAGTACCTGAACTTATTCGGTATTGATATTTGATCAGACGAAATTATGCAGAGAGAACGGAGATGGAGGAGGAGAAAAGTTCCCCGTGTTCTTGAAAAGTGGTTTGACATAATACAGACAGCCATCTTCGAGAAGGAATATTATGATGAGAAATTATAATTGGACAAGTTGTTGAGTTATATGATGTCTGGTCCCACAGTTTTAAAAAACATAAGGTATATCCAGAATTAAGTATATTAAAATATTTTAATTAATTAAATGACAAATTAATATTACAAGTAGAAGGATCTTAAGAATTTGAATTTTATGAAATTTAAGAAAGAGAATAAACATTTTTATTGAAAATTTTTGTTTGCAGTTTAGATTAAAAAAAAAGATAAAAGAAACTTGTTTGAAACATGTATATCTTCCAAACTTTTAAATGTGAAATGAACACAAAATATTTGATACAATATATTAATGACTAGTAATAATCTTTTATTGCATTTTGAAATTATAAGCTATTTTGCATTTTTTTTAAAAATCATATACATAATCACTTTTAATTTTTATTATTCCACTTCAATTTATTTTAATTTACTTAGTGTATCAAGTGAAAGGTATAGAAGTAAGGCTGTACAAAGGGAACCGATAAACCGCACCAAATCGATAATACGAGTCAAACCGAGAAAAAAAAATCCGACTATGGTTTGGTGTTAGAAAAAAAGACCTGACCATAATTGGTTTGGTTTGGTTTTAACTAAAAAAAAGTCAAACCGAAATCAAACCAACCTGATATTACATGTATACAAATTTTAAAAATATTTTATACATAAAAATAATTATTGTAATGTAATTTATAAATATTTTTAAAAAGAAATCATAGTTCTTCTTTAAATATATTATTTCAAGGTTGGAATTAGAATTTTTGAATGATCAAATATGTTTTATAGCCCATAAAAGTTATTAACTCAAAAAAAGCCCAAAGCAAAATCAAATCACTATTAGTGCTAACAATAAAGAGGGAGACTTTTGAAACTTGTGGTCTTAAAAGGTTAAGGAGTAAAAACTTTGTGGGGCCATGACATTTGTGTAATTATAAAAACTTTTCATTAAGGGTAAAATGAGTAAAATTAAAAAATTTAAAATTAAATTATTTCCAATTATAGAAATGTGTCATTCTTTTTGGAACGGACTAATAAGGGATATCCTCTAAAAGAGTCTGTTCAATTTGGTAAGTGTTTTATAAAATGTTAGTATTACTTTTTGTATTTTATTTTTTCTAATTCTTTTTGGTATAAATGGATGATCATGTTATGAGATTGGACGACATAATTTTAAGAACACATGGGAGTGTACCTTTGAGATATCTAGGATCAAGTAATACAGTTTTGGCCAGTGTTCAGCGCTCAAAATTCTGAATCCGCTAGTCTATTGATAATAATTCCAGTTTGACATGTCTTGAGCAAGGGCAGAGCTAGTAGTCCGGCTACGGGATTCGGGCGAACTCAATAATATTTGCTTAAACCATGTATTTGTGTCAATAAATTTACTAAATATATATAAATATTAAACTTAGAATTCAATTATTAACATTTGAAATTACCGTTATCGCGGCTCTGCCTCTAGTCGTGAGGGTCGAGTTAAGAGGGTAATTGTATACTCTACCTAGAATATAGGAGTACTAGCGCTGCTTTATTGCAAGCTGTTAAAAAGGCAATAATCCTAATGTAACTATCCATTGAAGGCATATTTGAGAAAATATAAACATATGAAAACCTTGAAATTGCATAAATTACAAAATGAAGATCAACTTCACATTTCTGTTGAGAAGCAACCTTCTTAATTTCTCAGCCCCTCACTCTTTTCTCAATACTATGCTATAATGTGACAAAATGAAGTGGAGAAGAAAGAGGATGAGCACTTGTTCTAATTCGTCTCTTCGCTCCTTTCTTCCTCCAGATATCCGCCTTTATTTAACCTACACTTCAATAGCTAAACACCTAATAACTCAAACTACAAACCAAGAAGTTGAAAAGTTACAAACAACTGCACAATTCTTACATTAAGACCCCAGAGTTGATGATTCATTCTTTGTAGATTCACGTCGTCTTTTGGGTTTTAGACAAGAGTGTAGCTTGATATGGAGACCGTTGCAGGAGAAGCAGAGTGAACGTACACAAACTCGAGGGTTTTTCCAGCTGGTAAAGAGTTGAGCCAGGCCGGGAATACGTAGGAGTCACCATATTTTGAAAGACCCCAGAGAGAACCATAGAGTTGGTATATTGAGAGTTTCAAATTCTTCATTGTCATAGCAGATTTGTTAGTTACTATTACTGAGTATCTGTAGTAAGTTTTCCCCTTGTGAACCCATGAAGCTGTTTCCTTTTGTTCAATAGTAATGTCAGCAGTTGATGAAGCTGCAGATATATTCCATTTTAGATTTCTCTCCATATATTGTTATGGCTACAATTATTTGCACAAGTAATTTTAACTAAACACTGTCAAAAGAAGAACTAGCTAGTTAAAGTACCTGGGGCTGGAGTTACTTTTTGCTCTGGATCTGGCTTTGGCTGAGGGATAGCAACTGTAAGTAGCAAAGGAAAACTCTTTGTTAGCAACACAGCTTCAAAAGCTTACTTATAAACAAAAGTAGCAAATGGGAGAGTTGGGGTCAAATTTGAGCAGGTTAAAGCAGGTCAAATCAATAAACGGGTCACGACCCAACTCGCCCAACGTTTGCTTGGCCTAAAAAAAGGGCGTACACTAAGCTCCCGCTATGCACGGGGTCCGAGGAAAAGTCGGACCACAAGAGTCTATCGTACACAGTCTTACCCTATATTTCTGCAAGAGGTTGTTTCCACGGTTCGAAAACCGTGACCTTCTGGTCACATGGAGGCAACTTTATCAGCAACCTCATTGCTTGCTTGGGCTAAAATGAGGGGTTAATTTGCATTGTGAGAAAGAATGTCAATTAACCAAGAATACCTGGAAGGAGCTGACTATATTTACTTTGACCACCATGAAGTCTTGCTAACACACCAATCAAAGGAGCATTGTTGTAGGTGGCTGGTTCAGTTTGCTCATAGTTGTCTCTCTGATCAGCAAAGTTGTCATAGGCATCAGGTCCACCAACAATGGCTCCAGCTAGAAGATTGGGATCACTCGCCTTTCTACTAAACCAAGTGGCATAACCTCCACGGCAGCTAACAAAAGAAGGATCCTTCTTTACAGAAACAATGGAAGAACCTCTGTGGTGAACTTGTCTTGGGTAGTTGTTTCCATATCCCACCATGTAACTTGTGGCTCTTGGGTTATCTCCAAGAATGTAGTCAACCTAAAAAGAAAATACGTGCATAAGAATTTAAACAGCGCATATCTAGTAGATGAGTACTTCAGTATTTGGAAATAATGAGATATATTTGTGGCCCAAGAGTCCGGGCTAGTAATCCTCTATCGATATTAGCATGCATCTTTACCTGTGACTTGGCAAATGAGAGGAGCTCAGATGGTAATACAGTGCCAGATGAACACTTGAGGGATTTTCTAGCAGAGGCTAAATAGTCAGAGTAGACAGTGGCAAGGAAAGAAGCACTTGTGACAAATTGCATATTGTTCCATCTCTGGCGGAAAATGAGACCTCCTGGACTCTTGTGGATGTTTTGGTTACCCTTCCCAAGACATGCACACATAAAATTCTCAGCCTTTTCTTGGTACTTCTCAAACACAGGTGCATGGTTACCAGCATTCCCTTGCATTAGGAACTGCAATTATAATACACATATAGGTTAATCATTTGCCTAATAAAACAATATTCTGTCATCTGCTGAAGAAACTTAGGTTGCAAATCATCTTCTGCTTACAAGCCTTAAAGGAACAGAGTGTGCTTTCTAAAAATCTTTCGATTCTTGTATTAAGATTTTACCATAGTCATGTTCGTCATGAGTACGACTTGTGACCAATTTATAGTTTACTAAATCGGATAAAAGTAGGAAATAAAGTAGGATTAATTTAGGGAGTTGACCTTAGCAGCAAGAGTCTGGACACCAGCATACTTGACATCCCAGCCAAATTCAGTCATGGACCAACCAGTTCCACCAAGTGCATCCCCATTCTCCCCTAGGTAGTTCAAGTAATATTCTTTGTTGGATGCCTTGTACAGCCATGCCGCGGCCCACAGTAATTCATCCTGTTAAAATCAAATTTGTAAAAGAACCGAAAATTATTTTTGCGATAATGACAAAATGTACAACAATTCAAAACAAAGAGAGCTTAAATTTCTTGATGCAATGCAAAAGGAGAAGAGTTGGAATCAAGCACGTACTGCGTATCCACTGACAGATCGGTAGTACTTCTGGGCCACAGTAATGCTGCTATCATATTTGCCCCTGTATTTGTCCGCAAACTCGAATAGCTGAAAACAGTAACCACTTGTTAAGGAAACACAGGTAAATAAAATTTCCAGGTACAGTTTTTACTGGGACGTTAGAATTATGAATGCAAGAACAGGACATCTCACAACAAACCTACACTGACAACATCTAGTCTGACAAAAAGCAGAGCTAATCCTAACTGCCTAATAACTCCGCCCATATAAAAAAGATTACCACTAATATTTATATCAAATAAATAGATTAATGACCATCTATATTTTTAATGATTTCTTTCAAGTAAAAGTGATTATATAATATCATTTTTACTTTATGTTACTCTTAAAATTAAATTGTTTAGTTACCTGGTAGGCATGAGTGAGGAGCTCTTTGGCATAAGCAGGGTTGCTGTTCCGAAAGACGATGGAAGCAGCTGCCATTGCGGCAGCTGTCTCGCCAGCGAGATCGGATCCAGGGCGACTTGGATCGATCCTGTAAGCAGCTCTTGAAGTAGTCATGTCCTCTGGTCTTTGCCAACAGTAATGGTCTGTCGTACCATCTCCAACCTATATATTATCCAGAACATATCACATCAACTGAACTTACTATTATAGTCAAAATTATGCCTATAATATTTATTTTAAAGTACCTTTATTATTATTCCATTGAAAACGACATTTGGAACACACCAAATTTAATTTGGTAAAAATGGAATAGTAGTGGCAAGGTGCACTAATTTACCGCTATGCGCGAGGTCGAGGTCCAGGGAAGAGCCGAACCACAAGGTCTATTGTACACAACTTTAGATTTATGCAAGAGGCTGTTTTCACTACTCGAAACTTGACCACATAGTTACACGACAATAACTTTACCAGTTACGTCAAAACTACCTTAATAAGACTCCCTTAATAAATAGAATAGGGATATGAGTAGGAATTAATTACCTCTCCATAAAGGACATTTGGTTCAGGGTGAGCTTTAAGAAGGTAATCAGTACCCCATTTAACAGCATCTATGGCATTGCTAAGCTCTCCACTTTCACCCATTTGCTTCCCATATTCTATGATGCTCCACGACATCATTGTAACGGTGAATGCCATTGGCAGTCCAAATTTCACATTATCCCCTGCATCATAGTACCCTCCTACTAGATCCACCTGCAACAATTAATCCGATATTTACGCTAAAAGTAGGAAATGTGAGCATCTTTACAAAAAATTTAAGTTATATATACTGATAATATAAATATTTTTTACATCATAAAGATTTATTAGTAGTTACAAATAAAATTATTATAGATAAGTTTGACCGTACAAATGTAGACGAGAAACTTACCCCACTAGCCTTGCCGTCAAGAAGACCAGAATTACCCCTCCATTGAACTCTCTGGTCATGAGGAAGATAACCAGATCTCTGAGCCTCGTAAAACAGAAAGCTTTTGCTAAGTGCTTCACCATAATTATGGCTACTAGCAAATGCCAAATTAGGAAGTAGCCCAATTATAAGAAGCAGAGGAGTCATGGAACAAAACATCATGACAAAACTTTTCATCATATGCTTAGAAATCTCAACTGTGTAGATCTGTACTTCTTTTGGCTATACGTGTGAATGTTACAAAAATGGCCAATGTAGGTCCTTTTACAAGCTTAAAACATAGAAAGACCTCTAAAGAATGAAATTAAGCAAGAAGAGAATAGAGATGGTAGAGAAGAAAGAGTAAGGATTGGGAGAATGGGAAGAGATTGAACCAGTATATATGGTGGAAGGAACAGAAACTGCCAAGATTTTAGAAAATGGGCAGTGTCCAATTAATGCAATTAAAAATAAAGAAACAAAAATAATGTCATTGATACTTCATAGTTCAAGTTTGGGAAGGGGAAAGGGGAAAGGAAAATGGTTGGGATTAAGAGACAGTGTCATGTGCTTTTGTTCGTCGTTTTTGCTAGGAAGGGTCGGCGCTGAAATTTATTCGTACGAAATTAGTGCATACAATTATACATTAGTTAAATTAATCAATGAATATTTTTTTATAAGTATTATTATAGGTCTAGACAGACAATGTGTGCGAAGATAAATGGAGGGGAGTTCCCAAAAGGAAAAAAGAAAAAGAAAAAGAAAAAGAAAAAGAGTTTGTTGGGAGAATGCAGTCAAAAAGAGTTACAGAAAAGTGTCTGTTGGGTGTTCCCATTTGTCTAAACTCAACGTTACTGACTCCTTTGGACTTTGTTAATTCGCCTACGAGGCCATGTGTCAAAACTGTGGTTAAAATTCTAATACGGCCAAAACTTAAAAAGGCTAAAGCATCATTGTATCTGTACGTGGACATAGTTTATTTGGCTTTGCCTCTCCGTCAATTCTAATTTTAACTCCAATGCCTGATACTTATCGTAAATCTACTCAGGGAGTATACCAGTTCTACACTTGTCACTTCACTCGAATAAAATAGTTTTCTTTTTTTTTCTTCTTTCCAGCCATGCCCCATGGTCCCTTGGACGCGTCCAAGGCGTCCAACGCTTAGCTTCATGGTCGGCCCCGTCTTGGCCCCGCCAAGTGACAAGCGCGCCTGTGCTTATGTCGCTCCACCGATAGCCCTCGTCAGCGCCCAGTTGCAGGTAGATGCCAACAGTGCCGCGCGCAGGCTCTGATACCAACTGTTACGCAGCGCAGATTCCTTGGAAAGGCAATATAAGGCTAAGCAACCGATATCCGTGTAGTTACTATCCGCCAACTGAGGCATCCTCTGTACGCTAGACGAGATTGTTAGTGTCGTATAGGAAAACCAATGTGGCTATTTGGGTTAATTCTTCTTTTCGATATTTATTTTGGAATCCCGACCAATCTATATTTGTCCATTAAAGGGGAAAGTGCTCCTGCGATTTTTTTTTTTCCATATTTAAGACTTGAATCTAAAACTTCTGATTAAGGATAGAGAGATCTTACCCATTCAACCATAACCTTTCGTGATGATAAAAGGAGTAATATTATTCTATGGGTGAGGATTGACAAGAGGGGGTTGATCTAGTGGTGAACACCCTCCACTTCCAATCAAGAGGTTATGAGTTCGAATCACCTCAAGAACAAGGTGGGGAATTCTCGAAGGTAGGGAGCCAAGGATCTATTATTGTGTTGTTGGGTGATGATAGATAACTTTTCATGCTTTTATGTTGAAAGATTGAGTACACTTACCCATTTAAATACACGATTCATGCAGTTGATGTCTTCTGCTTTGTTTTACCAGTACGTTAATATATTTTGATGTGATTAAAATAGTTATGTGATTTTTACTATTATAATTTGTGAATTTAAGTGATTATATATGAAATTAATTCAGAATCTGCCCATTACTTAAATTACAGGACATATTCTTACTTAATAAAATTTAAGAACACATTATTTCTGCCTGATCCCACTTGTGAAATTAGTGTATGTTGATGAATTGTTCCTCCGTAGCAACAATAAAAAAAAGAAGGAATAACTCATCTCATTGTTTCCCCTTATTATTCCTTTTCCTTATACCCAGACCTTTCCAACACTCAACAAAATTTAATAAACGAAAACAAAAGTACATTTTTCTCATTTGTTTCTTTTTTGTGTTTTCCTTTTTATTTGACCTCGTTTCTAACAACTATTTTGGAACTACCAAAACCTGCCCGTTGCACCAAGCAAACAAAAACATCCTCAACGTCTAGACTCTGGAGCATTTCTAGTTGTTAAATGACATATAAGCACTCGAATAGTGGGAGCAAAAGCAAGGGTTCTTGAAGTTGAAGTTGAAGTTGCTAAAACATTAAGGAGAGTTTGAAGTTAATCAGCTTCTTTTTTGCTTGAACATTTATATGGGTGGTCAGACGCGGATGCACCGTACAACTATCGGGTTTAATTGAATCAAATACTTTCGATATAAAGCATGAATTTATGTGTAAAAAATCTTTAAAATTGTAATAAATAGTAAATATAAACTCATAAGTTTAAATGCTGAACCCAACGAATTAAAATTCTAAATCTGCCTTAACAGTTTGAAATTAGACCGTTGCACCTAGCAAAACAAACATCCTCAGCGTGTAACATTCTAATTGATAAATGACTAATAAGCACACGAATTATGGGAGTAAAAAAGTGAAGGGGTAAAGACGATACATTTTGCGCAAGCAGAAATTATGGGAAAGGAAAGGGGTCCATCTGTTAATGAGAGAAAATGGGGAGAGTGGACAACAATAAAAATTTACACTCAATTGATATTTACTCCCTCAATTCACTTTTACTAGTACGATTTGACTTTTCACGCCCCTTAAGAAATAATAAATGAAGTGCATAGTTTATCATGATACTCATATTAATTGATGCATATTTTATTGGATTTGAGAAAATGATTTGAAATAAATAATAAATATTGTGGATATAACAAGAAAAATTTTTTGTCTTCTCTTGATATGCGTAAAGCGACAAGTAAAAATAAAAATTTATTTTTAATATACATGTCAAGTAAAAGTGAATGGAGGGAGTACATCATATCAATAAAT
The DNA here is from genome assembly GCF_000390325.3 of Nicotiana tomentosiformis. NCBI lineage: Eukaryota > Viridiplantae > Streptophyta > Magnoliopsida > Solanales > Solanaceae > Nicotiana > Nicotiana tomentosiformis. Next base: position 114,647,538 of record NC_090823.1, on the reverse strand, counting down.
ACATAATACATATTTCCACATATATTTTATTATTAGTATCTTGATAACGTATATACCATATCAATCAGTATAAAATAGTATATAGAATAATATTAAAATATGTTTTTAATGAGTATTAATACCAATTTTGAAGGAAAAAAATACAAGTTCAAATTGATTAACGATGATACTATCCGATCGATTTGATGAACGCAAAAAGATTAGATATCTTCTAAACCTGCAATATTCAACAAATAAATTTACAACTTTTCTTGTCACCAATTTCATTGCCTGCCATATCTATTGGCTGTGGTTGGATTGCGATGTCCAAATCTCTTTCTATTCTCGTTCTAGCTTCGTGTTCCCTTCTCACTCTATGTAATGTTCGTTCGATTTCTGGATCAAGAGGAATGAGGTTGTTTGCACTTCTACTCCTCTGCATTCGAGAGTAAACCCTGCGTTGACACAAACCAGGCAAACTGAAAATTAAAACTTGAAAACAAATATCTAATAAAAGCTTAACTTAGTCACGTAGCTAATTTCTAAGTCCCCGGCAACGGCGCCAAAAACTTGTTGCGACCAAACACACTCACGCAAGTATACGCGGTCGTCAAGTAATAAAGTGACTAAAAGTCGGATGTCGAACCCACGAGGACTTATGATTAACTATTAACTAAATTAGACTATCCTAATTATCTAAACAAGAATTAAACCTAAAAATATTTTATTCTAAACTAATTAAATAAAAAAATATAAATAATAAACTTTGAACAGAGAAAGAGCAGATTTTTATGATATCAATGTAATGAAAACGATCTAGGGTTATGGGCTATCTAACAATCATATTGTATTCTTAAATTGAATTGACCAGCTAATTTATCTAGCTTATTGGTTGACACGGTTAATATTGCTCATAAGAATCTGTCGAGTTCTTACTCGCTTATTCAAGCTAACCTAACGCCTATATGACTATGGAGTTAGAATCAACAAGAACGCATTTATAATTCCTGTAAATCAACCAAGCAGGTATATGTCTATCCTAACCACGAATCCGTTCCCCGATACCCGAGTTCAAGAACTTGCTCTACTCAATCCTATATGCAATCTAGAATTCCCACTTTCGAGTTCAATTCTAGATTCGTAGATAATATTCAATTGGTGATCAAGCAATTAAATAATTAAGCGCAAGATTGAATAAATAAACCAATATGATAAATCAAGAAGGCAAAATCAATATCAGAATAACAATAGTCATGAAAGAACCACAACCCTAGAACGTGAAGTTTAGCTCCACATAGATATGGTAGCCAAACAACAAATCATACAAAGAAACATAAAAATTACTAAATTTGGTGGGAGAAAGATGAAACTTGATGAATTCCGGCCTCCACAGCTTTGTCGTAGCTTTTCCCCCCTTCCCAATATGTTAGATGACCTAAAAGATGCGTTTTTGGCTTATATATTGCGTACAAAAGTCGTGGGCCAAAGTTCTCCTATTTCTAATCCAAATCAGCTTCAGGGATTGATGCTAGGGTGGATGCGTCGCATCCACCTCGTCCTCCACTTCTCAGCTTCGCATGCAAGGGTGGATGCTTCGCATCCACCTTTTGTTCCTCCATCTCAGCTTTGCCCATGTGCGGATGCTAAGGCGGATGCTATGGGCCGACTTCACTGCTAAGGGTGCACGAAATCTGATTTTTTTCTAGATTGGATGCGACGCATCCAACCCCTCTTCCTCTAGCTAGAGCACCTTTTCTTCATATTTTTGCACTCCAAATACCCTAAATCATCACACACAACTCAATTAGTCATAAAACCAATAATTAAACCATGTTGGGCATTTTAAAGATCAAATAGCATCAAAAAGCGGTTAAAATATGGGTAAAGTAACATCAACACATATCGAAATATGCCCAACATCAGTTATTTAATCAAAATACTTCTTTTCTCTAGGAGTTAGTATTTTCTTAAGAGGTATGTCAACGGTCAAAAAATCACTTGTTATAGACCGGAGGAAGTTTTTACCTTGGACAACTAGGGGTACCGCCATATGTGATTCTTGAAGAGCGGAAAAAAAATACTCCATCTGTTCAATTTTACTTATGAATTTTTCCCTTTGCATAATTCTTTAAAAAATATTAATTAAAAGAATAAATTCTTTTATTTTAAATTAATATTATTCCTTGCTTTTACCACATTAACCTCTCTCGATATTTATTGGAGAAAGAGTAAAAAAAAATTAAAAAAAGAAAGTTATTTCTCTCTTTTTTTTTTAATCTAAAACAACAAGTATTTTGAAACAATTACTTTTAATAAACGTGACAAGTAAAATGAAACGAACAGAGTATGAAAGTTGGTAAGACAGTTTATTTATTTTTTTCCACTAAAACAATTCATATCTCACTTTTTAAATACCAGTCAACATCCTTAAAAATTTAAAATGATCCTATCATTTATTGGTTCTTCTTGTGCATCTCCGGTATATATGTGTCAACTCCTTTTCTTAGCTCAATTCCACTTCTCTTTTTTTTTTTTTTTTTTAAAAAGAAAAGAATCTCCATTCCTTTATGAGGTTAAGTGGTTAAAACAAATTCAGGGAATAACTTTACCTGCATAATTATGGCGAAATCACAACAATCACATTTACGTGAAAACAATAACAAATAAATATCATGGAGTATTATAATATTTACCTGTTGTATTGTATCGTATTATTACTTCAAATATAATATTTATTTTGATTGTTATTTAAATTTTATTGTTTCATATCGTTTAAATCTGTCGTTACGTAACGACGAAAAATGACACTTTATAGAATGACCGATTTGATGTGGTCACGTCGTTTTCTTCTTTTTTTTTTCCTCTCATCTTGCCCTTTTTTATTATTAAATAATCTTATTTTATCATTTACATTACTTTTTTATATAATAATATTACATCGTACCTTACTTTTTCTTTATAATAATTCAAGTTTATTTTTCGTATTGTTGGTACATGACATCATAAAATGACAACAAATATTACAATTCATCCAAACATTGTATATATCAAAACGATACAAGATAATACAGTACAATACTAATAGAATACATTATAAAAAGATATATAACAACCATCCAAACAAGTTGTTACTGTGTAAAAAGAAAAACGCGCACAGAGAGAACACTGCAAAGAAATAATTGTGGTGATGAGAAAATATAAAAAAGAAACAAAAATGCAGACATAATTAAGAAGAGAACAGAAGTACCTTAACATGTGGCGCTTAAGAGACAAATAATCCTCAGCATTATTACAAGATTTTTGACCTGTTTTAGTGATTTGAAAACTCAGAGTCAGACAACCCGACAAACAACACTCCCCTCCATTTAATCTTCTAATCTGGCACCGCTATTTTTAATATCACCACCGACAGCACGAAGGGGTGCGGCGAGAGAATGGGTAAATAATCTTTTCCTCGTTAACAGCAGGTCAAAATTAGAGTTAAATTCAGAATTTAAAATTTATAAATTTTTAGAACGATCTCAAATAAATACTATAATAGTATAATTATAATTAAATTTAATGAAGAAATTAAAATTAATATGATCTATTTTAGTGTTTATTAATACTAAAAGATAAATTACTTAATATGTGTGAAAAAAATTATTTAACGGACAGGAAGGAGTAATTAAAGAGCTCGAAAGATGGGGTCAAAAAAGGGGGTCCAACACAGTTTGTTTTAATTTTATAATAATCTTTTTGTTCGACTCGTGCCAACCGCAATTAACGGCTTACTGCAGAAATGGCACAGCGACATCTTAATTTTTCTTTTAAACTCTTGTTTTGCATATTTTAAAAGCATGATGAAAGACACGTTATAAATAAGTCCAAAAGACAAGGCTCCGGGTTCACCGGATGACGCCGGTTTTGTGACGGTCACGGCGTTTATGCTACCTAATTTCGGTGGTCGCCTACCATAATTGTCGACCACCGTTACTGAAATAACCTTATTCTTGTGTTCCTTATTTTAGGTCGATATTTTTGGGTCGTTTTATTTATTTGGTTATTGTTCCTATTTCGTTTGCCTTAGTTTTTTGTCATAACTGTTGTGTATATTGTTTTGAGGTGAAAGTCTTTCTAGAACAGCCTTTTTACTTTCACAAAATAGAAATAATGGTACGTTGTTGTATCCCTTGCCAGCTTCCCCTATTTTTTCTTTTTCATTTTTCTTATTTTTTTCTAAAACTTTTAACAGTATTTCTCACTTTAAATTTAATATTGGCTTAATGCACCTTAAGGTAGGTGGGAAATTCATTCTACCAAATATTTCATATTTTAGAACACTGTATTTCAAGGGTTTTATAATGTCGGTCCGTAACTGTATGAATTTTTAACTAAATATCTCGAGTTAATCAAAAGTCAAAACACATGTTAAACATCTCTAACCTCGTTTATTCTTCAATTGCACTAATGTAAATGGACTTGCTATAATGAATACATGTTTTCGTCACAATATTTGGAGTAAATTTTATTGTTTGTTATTCAATTTTGTGTTTGTTACGTAAAAGTCATTTTTCTTCTTTTTGTTATGTAAAAATTATTCAACTTTGTGTTCATTACCCAAAAGTCACTTTTCTTTTTTTTATTACACAAAAATTATTTTACTTTTCTCTATTTATCACAAAAGTCTCCTTGGCCAAATTTTATAATACTTTTACTTAAAAAGTCTATTATGTCTTTGATATTATAAATCCTCTCATTTATGTAATACCTTCTATATTATATACTATATAATATATTTTTACCTAGGTATTTTACTTAAAATTAAAATAACTTTAAATTATTTTATTTATTATTTTTACAATATATCCATACATTTAATTTTTTCATAGCACTCAATTTGTTTAACCATATTCAAACATGACATATTTTAAATATAAAAATTATAAAAAAATATTTATTTTTAAATATTTATTTAAAATAATAAAAATATATTTGTTTAACAAATGATATTTTTTTATAGTCAATAAAATTTTTAAAAGAAGTTTCAAAGATATTTGTATTTAATATTAAGTTTTTAAAAGTTTTATCTATTAATATTATTTATTTAAAAGTATTAATCTGATGTATCATTTTGCTAGATGTAGGTATTTTATTTATTAAATTAATGGGTATGGCTTGGCTGATAAATCAATGAGTTTTGATTTTTTAATTTTTATTAAACATATTTCATTAAGCATGATTAAGAATGTGGACTTGAGATTTGTTCACGGCAATGTTACTGACAAATTTTAATAATGCTAATTATATATCTTGAAAATTAATATTAAGAAAAAAATTAAATGTACGAATATATTATAAAAATAATAAATAAATAAATATTAAGTTATTTTAATTATAAGCAAAATATCTGGATAAAATTATATTATATAGCATATAATATAAAAGGTATTACATAAATATGAGGATTTATAATGTAAAAGGCATAATAGACTTTTCAGGTAAAAAGTTTGTAAAATCTGGTCAAAGTGATTATTGTGATAACTAGAGCATAGTAAAATAATTTTTGTGTAACAAAAGAAAAAAAGTAATTTTTGGGTAATGAACACAAAATTGAATGACTTTTACGTAACAAAAGAAAAAAAAAATAGCTTTTAGATAATGAACACAAAGTTAGATGACCGCTCATGAAATTTACTCCAATATTTAGAACTTTGCTCGGTAAGAAACTATCATTGTTTTCAACTTCTCATCGTCAATCTCAATATCATTATCATAATCGTTTTTCACCACTTCACATATTGAATTGAGGAAAAGAAGAATATAGATAACGAGAAACGAATTAATATAACGTACACAAAAATTCCCCATTACATTACGACTAAAGAAAGAAGAAAAAAAACTCAATATACACCACCATTTTGAGTTCATAATCTTTCATCTTGTCGTTTGTTTATATATATATATATATATAGACCTTGTACAATATAACAAATGAACCCCTTCCGTCACTCTACCCTATAACATACATCAGCCAAATATCAAGCATTAAAATAGAGGGGGAAAAAGTACTTATGTCTATCAGCAATTGATATTTGCCTAGAAAGTACTCTCAAAGCAAAAATAAATGACCATCTCTTCTATGTTTCTTTTGTACCAACTTTTTGATTGTTGAGCACTCATACTGAAATAATTAATGGTTTCATATTGGCATTGGGGAGGTACGTACTAGAAATTTTATATTCAAACGAAGGAGAAAATAATGGAAAACATAAGGCAGCGGAAACTTAGCGATTTGCCTTTGTTAAATTTGCAATTTTAATTTGCTAGTCATTAACCATGCGGGTGTCATGTTTTCCACACTTGACTAGGTGTCCCATTATTGAATTTCAATTCCTTCAGTCAATAATCCAACAATACTTAATAGAAAGCGGCATATCTTCCGGAAAGTTACTGAGAGTTTTTCTATTCCTTTTATTTCAGTAACGGAGAAGGGTCAAAATTGCTCCTATACTATCAAATATTGTGTAAAACGGAGGATACATTGAACAAAATTATAACGGTAGGGACGCAATTGATCAAATAGTATAACAAAAGATATTTTTAAACAATATTTGATAGTACATGCGGATTTTGATCCTTTTCCGCTTCATTAATTTACGTTAGTGCTGTGAGAAGTGAAAAGAATAGTTGCCTGAAAAGTCGTCCATAAAAGATCGAATTCATTTAACTTTATTGGAATATGCACGGGCATACCTTCATTTCCAATTTAAATTTCTTAGGAAAATACTCATATTTATGCTATGATTTACTTTGGAAATGTCATGATAATATAATAGGAGTATTGTTTATATTATATTTTTTCCTAGTTGATAGTCCCTCTTCCCCGGTATTCCATTTATTTTCCCCCATACTCTTGATTTATTGAATCCATAACATTGGTTCAACACATTTTTCTATTAGGTTAGAAATCTTAAGCTCTATTAATCTCGAACTTCTTCAAGAAATTGTACTTTGTCCAAACACTAAATATGAAACAAAAAAGAAATATTTCGTTTTATGTGATTTGAGGTGCTAGAATGTGAAAATAAATATTAAATGTAAACAAGAAAAGCAGCCTAATATTTCTCAAAATAATGTTTTCACAGAATATAATGACATAAACGCAGTAAGAGTGGCGGAGCCACCTTATCCAAAGGGGTGTCCCTTAGTCCGGAAAATTACACCGTGCAGTTCGGTAATTTTTATTTTATATGTATATATTACTATATGTTGACTTCCCTTGACTTCTTCGTGTGTTTACTTCTTTATATTTTGACACCCTTTAGTGAAAATTCTGGTTCCGCCACTGAGTAAGAGTGTCTGCCAATGGAACATTTTTATTTCCTATATAATTCCATAATTGAAGGAGGTGAAGTGGAAGTAGCACGTGAAGTTTGTTTAGTCTTACGCAGAATGGTCATAACGAGTTGTCTTGAAATTTAAATGGTAATGAAGAACCCCAGAGAGGCAACCACATGAGATTTTTATGAATGAATCCATTGCAAACGTTAATAATAATGTGGGAAATTTCGTAGTTGTAGTTGTACACTTGTAGTTTTTGTGTTTTTTTGCAATGTGACAGCCGAGGCTCTGACGTTCCACTAAGTTTGTAACATGGCCTTTATGATCAATGTTGTCGTACCCATTTTAAAATTTAGCCTCTATTTTCTCTATTTAATTATAATACAGGATGAAAGTTATTTGGTTGGATCATAACATGATAAAATCCTTGTCTGATTTAATTGGAGTTGGATCCAGGATTTATGTTCCATGACTTCAACTTTTAAGGTTCTTAACATTGAACTTAGGGCCAAGTGCAAATATAGTCATTCTCAAGGATGCTATTTAGATATTAGCCAGTATTTATTTTGTTCTGAAATTCTAAACCAAAAATCTTAACTTCAGAATATTTTTGTCCTAAAATTTTGATTTGAAAAACTAAAATTCAGGACGCACTAGCTAATTTTTGAATAACAACCTTTTAGAGTGGCTACCTGGTGTCATTTCTACTTGAACTTATTGTATTTTTACAATTATAGGTCAGACTTAGTAGTTGTTGCAATTTTAGTAAATTTATAAATATAAATTTATGTTCTACATCAAATATACTTAGTTAAGATGAACTCGGCATCGCAACGCTGCATCCGCCTCTGAATTTGATATGAGAACTTGATTACTATGTGAAGTTGGTTAAGTGCCATGTATCTGATTTCCTTGTATATCTGGTTGAGCCACCCAGATCCATTCATAACGGAGACCCAGTTTGACTGCTATGCATTTGGCCCATCACGCAAATGTGATTCTAAAGGTCCATACCCAATTTTAGAGTCTACACTTACGGCTTGTTTGGATGGTTGTTATATATTGTTTCATAATATATCGTATCGTATCGTATTGTATTGTATCGTATCATTTGATGTATATAATGTTTGGATATATTATATTGTTTGTCGTCGTTTTATGATGTCATGCATAGAATTATTATATAAAAAAGTATAATACAAAGTAAAATATGATTATTTAATAATATGAGAAGGCAAGATGAGAAAAAAAAAAGGTAACGATGCGACCACACCAAATCGGTCGTTACATAAAGTGACACTTTTCGTCGTTACGTAACGATGGATTTAACGATACGATACAATAAAATTTAAGTAACAATCAAAACAAATATTGTATTTAAAGTAACGATATGATACAATACAATAGGTAACAACTATCCAAACAAGTTGTATCCAAATAGCCGCCCACCTAATCTCTTAAATTAAAAATAGCCGACGAATATTTAATATATATATAATTTATGTATAATATATATATATATATATATATATATATATATATATATATATATATATATATAAAACTGTGTCTAATTAATATATAATCTATATCTACTTGTTAGAAAAAGTAAACATTGAATCTAACCGACTAATTGTGTAATAATCCCTTGATAATTTAAGAGGCTAAAAGGTTGTACTACTCCTTTCGTCCTATTTTGTGTAACAATGTTACTATTTGGAGAACTAAACAATTCGTCCTTTGATACAACTTCCTCAAAGTCTTTTTAAAAATTTGGGGTATAAACTTTTGCAGTGACTGAAGAAGTAGATTGACTAAGAGCCAAGGCAACTTGGTTGTAAATAAAGAAGTGGCTTGGGATTATATAGTTTTTCCTGGTTGTAATTTTTAGATAGGGTAGGCGAATAGTGCTTGATTAAGATGGCAGAGGATTCATTGAACCTAGAGAGTGGCAGCTAAAAAATCTAGTGAAGATCAAGGGTTGATATTTTCTTCATTGTTGAATTCTTTAATTTGTTGGTATGGCAGTAAATTTTGTGAATTATGCTCTATAGTGACCTCTATTTTGAGTATTTCAAGTGCGACAATCCATTTTTAGCATCTATAGTAACCTCTATCTCTATACATACTTTCAATTAAGTGATTTTAGAAAATTAAGTGAAAGTTTAGTGATTTTGTGGTTAGAAAAATAAGTTTGATGATTTCATTGCAAATATACAATAAGTTGAGTGACCTGTGTAACTAACCTTGTTTACCTGAAAAGTCGGATATAGTTAAATTTATAAGTAGTTCTAAGTTATGTGATATAACTTGACATAAGTCGTACGTAGAAGTGGAAATGTTTTAGATTCTTGGCTATAAAAACGGGATATAAATTATTTAACAAGAGGAGTGAGTATGCTGAGTAAAACAAGCTCAAGAGATTTATTCTTCAATAAGAGAAGTAGTCTTTTCTTACAATGTGTGAACCTGCCCCGTGCTTACAAGGATTCCCCCCTTATAGTAGAGAGATCTTACTTTATTTATAATAAAAAATATATTGTGGAGAACCCGTGATGAATTGTCTCTTCTTCGATTCCCGCCAAGATTCTCTCCCCTAGTGCGGTTGCAACGGCTCTTGTCTGCGAGCTCGATACTGGCTCGAGCTCGGTATTGGGTCGAGCCCTCAGCCTTGGTTCGAGTTCGACATTCGGGGTGAGTGTCAATCGATCTGTGCATCTCCGACAACCTTCACGTTGCCTTGCGGTTCGATTTGGTCATGGGCTCGATAATGATACCGAACCGATTCCTCGATCGGTCTTGGAGCTCGAAGCTTGTTTGTACTATCTTCGGAACTCGTCTCGAAGTCTCACTTCGGTCGCTTACTATTCGAAATTGATCAAACGTGCGAAAGCCGAAATCTATTTCGACCATATACAGATAGTCCCCTTGTTTCTCAAGAAGAATGTGGTGAGAAGCGATATGATTTTCAACGGCTCGATCGGATTATAAGTTGACATTTTCACTGGGCTCGATCATGACGTACGTGATAGTTGTCCCGTCGATTTAGTCTTTCAAGGTATTTAATGCATGTCAGACGGTGGTCGGCCACCGCTGATACTGAACCGCCACGGTATAAACCTATAAATAACCATTCCATTTATTATTTACCACTTTTACATCTTCAATCTCCCAAATTTCTTACTCTTTCTGCCTCTATTTCGCCGCTTGTAGAGCCACTTTCATCAGCGTTTAGCACCATCAACCTTTCATCTTCCTTTGCTTTTCTTTTTCTAATATCAATGGCAAAAACTTCAAAAACCGTACCTCAGAAGGAGAAAGCTTCCTCTTCACAGCCGTCCGGCGACAAGGCGCCGGTAGAGGCGCCTCCCCACGAGTATGTTCCTGGCCCGTGTATTCTAAAGATCGATTTTAAGGTTGAAAATCCTTCGTCGGTTCTGGGTCGATGTGAGCATGTGTCGATGTACATATGCTCGATAACAGAGGGCCATCTCGAGGCTGTGAGGAAAGACTATAACTGGGGTTTCGAGGTTGTGTTGTAAATTCCCTCTCCCGAAGAGAGCATCATCACTCATGTGGAGGGGTTTTTAAGTGTTTATACTTACCCCTTCACGTTGGGTCCCGTCGACCCAATGATCATTGATTTTTGCAAAAGATATCAGGTCACCCTCGGTCAAATTCATCCTTCTCTATGGCGCATAGTAACCTTACTTCGCTTCTTCTCCAACAAGGCCGGGGGGCTGGATTTTACCCTAAATCACCTCATACGATTGTATCAGCCTCAAATCTTTTGAGGACTAATCATACTCCATCGCCGGGAAACGAAAGCTTTAATGTCGAGCATCGATGAAGACAAGGATCAGGGTTGGATGGGCCGTTATATTCGGGTGAGGACCCGTGACCTTATCTCGGAAGAGAAGATGTCGTTCCCCGAGGAAGGGAATTTCGACCGTAGGTGATTTTCATAAGGCATTGCTTTTCGTATCTTTCTCTGATTTTATTTGATATCTCCCTCTGATATACGTCTTCCCCTTGGATGCCACAAGCGGTACCCGACCTCGAGGACTGGGTTCGGAAGTTAGCCTCGACTTCCTCTTATGCCGAATGCGCTTGGCGTGATTTGGCGAAAGGTAGGTGGGAGGCCAAGAATCACGGTAAGGGTCACTTCTCAAGTTTTTCGAAACGTTTTTTATACTCCATTCGTTATTGACTTCCTTTCATGCAGGCGTAACCAAGGATGTCGTTTTGAGGCCTTCGAGTGGTGAGGAATGAACCAAGTCCCTGATCCTGAAACCGAAGAAAGATAAAAAGCAAAAAGTTGTCTCTTGGTTAGAGGACCTCAAGCCCAAAACTAGAAGGGTGAGGAGGAAGGCAATCGCTCTTCCGATGGACTCGGTCCAATGACTGAGAGAAGAAGAAGAAGAAGAAGAGGATGCTTTGACTTTGGTGGTCCGATCCGCGAAAGCTATCGAGGTCGCCAGACCTTCTGAGCCGATGACGGCTACACCGGTCGGGGCTGGTTTCGATACCCCGAGTCTCGATCAGAGCGTCCCTAGCGATTCGCCCGTGACCATGATAGTGGGTCATTTGCCTTCTCTTCCGACCTTTTCTGAGTAGGCGTTAAAGGAAGCTCGAGAATTAAAGACCCCCGATATGGGCGGAGGCTCTAGTGTAGGGGATCCTTTTCGGGATCGCTTTACTGGAGTCGGTGATGCCTCAGATATTAGTGACGCTTCTCTTCTCTTAGAAGAGGCCCAACGTTTTATTTCTCGGGTAATGATTTTACTGTGCTTGGTTTCTTCGTTCTTTTCTAAACCTGGCTTGTGTTTTTTTCCTTCTGTGTAGGCCATTAGCAAGTTTCGAGCCGACCTCAGCTAATGTGAGGTCGAGCTTCAAAAGGTCTCGGGGGAGAGAGATGCTCTGCGGCTTCTTTGCGGCCAAAAGGACGAGGTTATAAGGGACCTCCAAGGAGATTTGGCTAAGGCTCGTGAAGAAGAGGCCGAACTAGATAAACAGGTGAGCCTCGTTCTGTTAGAGTATGGGTTTGACCCAACTGTGGAAGCTAACCCTTCGTTATCTCAGCTGTAGCAAAAGGTTGAAAAGATCGGGTTGCTTCGGGAAGAAGTCGATCACATCAAGGCCGAATGTGATCAGTGGAAGGAGACTATCGACCGCCTGGCTGCAGAAAAAGAAACTATCTTGGCCAAATTATCATCGGCCGATGTTCAGCTTCGAAGCGTCAAGAAAAAAGGTTCGGCTCAGGCTAAGAGGATCGAGGAGCTTGAAACAAGGCTTGCTGAGGCCAAGGCGGAGATGGAGCAACTGGTGGTACTATAGGTGCAGGTCCAACTATGGTACGAGCTACACCTCGACCTCTACCTCGACCTCTACCTTGACCCCGGCCTCTACCATTGCCCCGGCCTCTCGCGGCCCTAACTGGTGGCACTGGTAGCTGACCGTGTGATCCGGTAGTACGTGTCCTCACTATCTGTGAGAGAATAGATTAACAGAATTTAAGTTTTCGGAATCAACAAATTCGCACGACAGAATACAAGAAAGTAAAATTTTCCTAAGGGTTCTGCAGCCTCTCGAAGATAAGTACAGGCGTCTCCGTACCGATCCGCAAGACTCTACTAAACCTGCTCATGACTCGTGAGACCTATGTAACCTAGGCTCTGATACCAACTTGTCACGAATACTGATACGAACACTCCCCAAAACCTAGTGTCACTGAGTACATGAGCATTTATTATGAATACAAGTCTGAAAAATACAGTCTGTAATAGTCTAAGACCAAATACAGTAAACAAGGAGATAGGGAAGGAGAGGCAAGGTCTGCGAAACACGGCAGCTACCTCTGAATCTCCAAAAAATAAACTGTGCGAAAGAATCAACATCCACTATGTCCGTGAATACCTGGATATGCACACGAAATGCAGGGTGTAGTTTGAGTACAACCAACTCAGCAAGTAACAATAATAAATAAGGAACTGAAAATAGTGACGAGCTATACATTTATAATTCATTTTTAGTAATTCCAGCAAAGAATAGACATGCTTTCAAATCCAACAGTTTAAGTAAAATCAATTTTATACAATTCAAGTTCATGTAATCCGGATGTAGAATCCTTCAAAAATTTCACCACAACAACAGATATCAACTAAGGGCATCAACCAATGAAAAACAAGTACAACCTCTCAGGACAACAATCACTCACTGGGCTCCCAGCCCTAATCACTCACACTCAATGGGTACCCGCGCTCACTGGGGTGTACAGACTCCGGAGGGGCTCCTACAGCCCAAACGCTATAATCTGCATGGACAACTCACGTGCTGCACGGACAACTCGCGTGCCATAATATAAATATCTGGATCCGCACAGCCAACTCATGTGTTGCACGGCCAACTCACATGCTATAGTATAATATAAGGATCTGCACGGCCAACTCACGTGCTGCACGGCCATCTCACGTGCTATAGTATAATATAAGAATCCGCACGGACAACTCACGTGTTGCACGGCCAACTCACGTGCTATAGTATAATAACTCACAATCAGGCCCTCGGCCTCACTCAGTCATAAAGCTCTCCAGTCTCCCGGGCTCCCCACAATCATAAGATCAGCCCAAATAACAATGCTATGATACATCAATAATGAACAATAGAGACTGAGATAAAATAATCAAGTAAGCTGTGACGGAGTACAAAATAACAATTTAAGCAGATAATTCACATGTACACGTCCTCTATGGGTCCCAACAATACCAACATATAGCCTAAACATGGTTTCTAGCATGACTTATAATCAAGTTTCCACAACATATATAGAGCACATAACTATCAACAAGTTATTCAGCTTTACAGTTTCCACGGGACAGACCAAGTCACGATCCCCACGGTGCACGCCCACACGCCCGTCACCTAGCATGTGCGTAACCTCCAATATAATCACATGACACAAAATTCCTGGGTTTCATACCCCCAAGACAAAATTTAATACTGTTACTTACCTCAAGCCGTGAAATTCTTTACTCTGCTATGACTTTTCCTCATGAATTGGCCTCCAAACGCCTCGAATCTAGCCATAAATAATTCGTTTTAGTCAATAAAATTTATTGAAATTAATTCCATAAGAAAATGCTAATTTTTCATTAAAATCCAAAATTTAGCTCAAAACTCGCCTGTGGGGCCCGCATCTCGGAACCCGACAAAAGTTATAAAATCCAAAAGCTCATTCAACCACGAGTCTACCCATACCAATTTTACCAAAATCCGACCTCAACTTGACCCTCAAATCTACAAATCTTATTTCCAACTTTCTAAGTTCAAATATCCGATTTATACCTCAAAATCATGTAATCTAGTCGGATTATTCGATGATAATTCAATATTATGGAGTAGAAATGCTCACAAGGGACTTACCTCAAGTTTTCCTTGAAAAATCTATCAAAAATCGCCTCTCCTCAAGCTCCAATTTGTCAAAAATGGCGAATGGAACGAAGTCCCTGCTTTATAATTCTGCCCAGACAGCCTCGGTCCTGCCTCGATCTTGGCCTTCGATCGGGGTCCTCGATCCTCGGTCTCGATCCTAGTCTTCGATTCTGGCCCTCGATCATGGCCCTCGACCTTGGCCTTTGATCATGGCCCTCGACCCTGGGCTCGATCGTGGCTTGATTCTGGTCCTCGACCATGCCTTCGATCGTGGCCCTCGACCCTAGGCTCAATCGTGGCTTCGATCCTGGTCCTCGACCCTGCCTTCGATCGTGGCTTGATTCTGGGCTCGATTTTTGGGCTTGATTCTGGGCTCAAGTCTGGGCTAGATTTTTGGCAGAAAGAAATTTCCAGCAGAAGGAAATTGCAGCAGTTGTTGTAGTTCAATTTTTGATTCGTTAACCATCCAAAACTCACCCGAGGACCTCAGAACCTCAACTAAATATACCAACAAGTCCTAAAAGATCATACGAACTTAGTCAAATCCTCAAATCACCTCAAACAACGCTAAAACCATGAATTACACCCCAATTCAAGCCTAATGAACCTTGAAATTTCTAATTTCTACAAATGACTCCGGGACCTAACAAATCACGTCCGATTGACCTTAAATTTTGCACACAAGTCATAAATAACATAACGGAGGTATTTCAATTTTTAGAATCAGATTTCGACCCCGATATCAAAAATTTAACCGCCTAGTCAAACTTCCCAAAAATTCAACTTTCGGATTCAAGCCTAATTCTACCACGGACCTCCAAAGGATTTCCGGACATGATCCTAAGTCCAAAATTACCATATGGAGCTATTGAAATCATCAAAATTCAAATTCAAGGTCGTTTACACATATGCCCATATTTGGTTCACTTTTCTAACTTAAATTATCAATTATGAGACCAAGTGTCTCATTTCACTCCGAATTCCTTCCGGACCCAAACCAAATAACCTGGTAAGTCATAAAACAACTATAATGCATAAATTGAGCAGTAAATGAGGGGAACGGGGTTATAATACTCAAAACGACCGGCCGGATCGTTACAGTTATAATTTATGATAACATGGAGCTTAAACTCATTACCAAGAGTTGACAGATTCTATCTTGATCAATCACTAATTCTACAAGTATTTAATCATACCCAATATCCTTTCAACTATCGCCCTAGGGCCATAGGTGTCTAGTATCAAAGCACAATAAATAATTTGTCAATTACTATGATGATATCACGTCAAAGAAAACTCTTACATCACATTCTTCAAGAGAATATCCTATTGACAGTTTATGGTAATTCTAACCATTAGGAATTATCCAATAAATAGGTTCAGTGATCATATCTCTATATGCATCATCTATTTATGTTATTTAGTCAATGAGATCAACTAATCTTTATCCCATAAAGACGATTACATAAATATTGATCTAACTGGATTACTAATGTCTAAATTAATAATCCTATGATCAAGAACAAAATTTAGATTAAATTGTAAGAGACTTTACTCTCATTATCATGATCTTCATCATGATGACAAGTCTCAAAATTTAATCAAGGACCTTATTAAATTAATCAAGCAATTAATAATAACTATGATAAACGAATATCAAATGCCATATATTTTATATCAAATAACATTCACAAAAATTTGTTCAAATCATCAAATATGAGATTGGATCTAGGGTATATCTAATATATCCCTAACAATCTCCCACTTGCACTAGAGCCAGTTACTCTTGTACTTCATTCCCAATTTCCACTTGTGCTTGTCAAACTCCTTTGCTCCAAGTGCTTTAGTGAATGGGTCTGCAGCATTTTCCTTTCCATCAACCTTTTGAATCTTCACGTTCAATGATCTCTCATATCAAGTGATACCTTCGCAGGACGTGTTTGGATTTTTAGTGTGATCTTGGTTCTTTTGCTTGAGCAATGGCTCCAGTATTGTCACACAATAATGGAACTGCACCTTCTATTGAAGGAACCACACCAAGTTCATTTAAGAAATTTTTCATCCATACAGCTTCCTTAGCAGCTTCACTAGCTGCTATATATTCTGCTTCAATCACTGAATCAGCTACTGTAGCTTGTTTGGAACTTTTCCAACTCACTGACCCACCATTTAAGGTGAATACATAACCAAAAATAGATTTGCTATCATCTCTATCTGAAGAGAAACTTGCATCAGTATAACCTTCAAGTTTCAACTCAGAATCTCCATAAATGAGGAATTGGTCTTTAGTCCTTCTTAAGTACTTAAGAATGGTCTTTACCACCTTCTATTGTTCCTCACCAGGATTTGCCTGATATCGGCTAGTCACTCCAAGTGCATAAGCCACATCAGGACGTGTACATGTCATGGTATACATGATAGCTCCCACTGCACTAGCGTATGGTATCCTACTCATGCGTTCTCTCTCTTCAGGTGTTTTAGGACAATCCTCCCCGTTGAGAGTAATTCTAGTGCCTATTGGTAGATAGCCTTTTTTGAAATTATCCATGTTATACCTCTTTAAGATGCTATCAATGTATAAGGACTGGGAAAGCCCAAGTAACTTCCTAGATCTATCTCTATAGATCTTTATTCCCAATATATAAGTTGCTTCTCCAAAGTCTTTCATGGAGAACTGTTTAGATAGCCAAATCTTGATACTTTGCAATGCCGGTATATCATTTCCTATGAGAAATATATCATCAACATAAAGAATTAAGAATATAATTGTGCTCCCACTAACCTTTTTGTACACATAAGTTTCTTCTTCGCATTTAACAAAATTAAAATCTCCAATTGTCTTGTTAAAGCGAATATTCCAACTTCGAGAAGCTTGCTTTAGTCCATAAATGGATCTTTGTAGCTTGTAAATTTTATTATGATCAGACGGAGATGTGAAACCTTCAGGTTGTATCATGTACACATCCTCTTCTAGCTCACCATTAAGGAAAGTTGTTTTCACATCCATTTGCCATATTTCATAATCATAGTAGGCTGCTATAGCAAGCAAAATTCGAATTGATTTGAGCATTGCCACGGGAGAGAAAGTCTCGTCATAGTCGACTCCTTCTTTCTGACGATATCCCTTGGCAACAAGACGGGCTTTGTAGGTCTCCACCTTTCTGTCTGCTCCAATCTTTTTCTTAAAAACTCATTTACAACCTATAGGTTTTATATCCTTTGAAGGTTCAACTAAAGTCCATACTTTATTTTTCTTCATGGATTCCATTTCGGATTCCATGTTCTTTTGCCATTTCTCATAATCAGAACTTTGTATAGCCTCTTCATAGGTCTTAGGGTCATCATCATTATGATCAACCTCATTTTATACATCATCTTATACCATTAGATTTAATCTAGTTGGTACATGATGTTCTCGTGTAGACCTTCTAAGAGATGCTTGTACAACTTGTTCACCTTGTGCTGGATTTGGTTGTTGTTCAATTTGGTTTGAAACTGGTTCATTAACCTGTTCTTGAACTATATTTAGTTCTTGAACTTCAACCGTTGAAGATGGCAACTTCCTTATCAACTTTAAAACATCCAATAAAGGTTCTTCAACTTGTGTCTCATGATCTTGATTTCGTGTTGATTCATTAGTTTCTTGAACTTCATCAAGTTCTATTTCTTCACTATAATTTCCTTCCAAAAGAAATTTCCTTTCCAAAAAGGTTGCTCCTCAAGCCACAAACACTTTATAGTTAGAATGGTGATAAAAATAATATCACATTGTTTCTTTGGGATACCAAATGAACCTACACTTATCAGATCTTGAGTTAAGTTTATCATATTAAAATCTCTTAACATAAGATGGACAACCCCAAACTTTAATATGCTTAAGATTAGGCTTACGTCCTTTCCATATCTCATATGGTGTTGTAGAGACCGACTTAGTGGGACTTTATTAAGTAAGTATATTGTTGCTTCCAAAGCATATCCCCATAAATTTATTGAAAGATCAGTGAACCCCATCATAGATCTCACCATATCTAATAAGGTTCGATTTCTCCTTTCAGACATACCATTGTGTTGTGGTATTCCTAGAGGTGTCCACTGTGAGAGAATCCCATTCTCTTTGAGATACCTAGTAAAATTTTTACTAAGATATTCTCCACCTCTATTAGACCTTAGTACTTTAATAATTTTACCAGTCTGTTTCTCAACTTCACAACGGAACCTTTTGAATATTGCAAAAGATTTAGATTTGTGTTTCATAAGATACACAAATCCATATCTTGACATATCATTAGTGAAGGTGATGAAGTAAGAATATCCACCTCTAGCTTGAATTTTCATGGGCCCACAAACATCTGTATGAATTAGTCCCAATAATTCAGTAGCTCTTTCTCCACTTCCTCTAAATGGAGATTTGGTCATTTTTCCTTTGAGACAAGATTCACAAGTTGGATATGCTTCAAAATCATACTTGTCAAGGTACCCTTCCTTGTACAACTTGTTAATTCTTTTCTCTCCAATATAACCAAGTCTACAATGCCAAAGGTATGTATGATTTACTTGATCATCTCTTTTCCTCTTAAGACTTGAAACATGCATAATCGAATTAGCATTCACATTTGGTAAGACATAAACATCATGTTGGAGATAGCCATTCACATATAAATTATCACCATAATAAATAGAGCAAATACCATTGCTTATAATAATGCGAAAACCACATTTGTCTAATTGAGAGTCTTAATTGAGCCGCTAACTCTTGCATTTTCATGATGTGCTCACACACATCTCTCACACTAGTGAGCTTTATTGATGAGAATTTCATAATTAAGGTGTTGGCAAGTGCCTTATCTAAAGTCTCAAATTGTTCATTAACAGCCTTCAGTAACGCTTTGACATTAGTTATACTGTTCGATAGAACCACAAATACCAGCAACAATTTTAGTCTTGATGAACGTTGGTACTCAAGCAGTTAGATTGCTCCCATTGTTCATGAAAAGCAATTTCAATTGAAGTCCTGGTTTTAGTAATATGTGGTTCGTCTTTCCTAATAGCATAATCAATGCACATGCATCCTAAATGAAGGAGAATTCATGCCTTCCAAATCTTATAATTCTCACCAGTAAGTTCGGAAATATCACATATATCAAAAAAATTTGCAGGTTACATAACTGCAAAAACGATACATACTTAACATAGATTTGAAGCAAATAAACATATATGTCATGATTCACTAATTGAAACCATGTAAAAACTGAATCTAGTGACATAAAAATTGCATGTAGGCTAAATTTTTATTCAATTAGATTCATTCTTTATGATTGAATTGTCAATTTTATTACTACAATGATATTCTATCTTTATAATAAAATTATCAAATTTTAATTCGCAATTCCTGTAAATAACTATGAAATATCATTTAATATTTTATCCTAATCAATTACGCAAAAATATAATAAAGTTCTTAAATTATATTTTGCATAATTAATTATAATATTAATATATTTTTCTTATGTGGTCCTTAACTTTAAATTTTATTCAACCAAAGATGTTGTGGATACTGATTAAATAAAATAACTTAGATCACTTAGACATTAATCTCAAAACTTTAAAAATAATTTAATGTCTATAATTTCATTATGTAATTTTAAACGTAATATATATTTTTATTTGATCAAGGTTGTTGTGGCTAAATCTTAATTAAATAAAACTATACGATCACAAGATATTAAATTAAACCACGAAAGGAATAAGTATTTCTTGCCGGAAATATTATGGGCTCACAAATTTACAACTTTAGAGTATCCGCAAGCTTTCATCTTAATCTTTTCCTTTAGTATATGGTAAACTTTAAAAATAATATTAAATCTCATACCATTAGTAGGCCTTTCGGTAACCTAAAGTCCCAACTTTTTTTTATACAAAAAATTTTAATAAATAAATAACTTAAGATGACTCACACGGTCTGAAAGATAAGTCTTTGTCTAACCTAAAATAAAATATATTTCTTATGAATCAAAGATAAGTCGTCTTCAACCTTCAGTCGGGTTTCTTCGACCCGATCACAAAACCGTTTGCAGACTTATCAAATTTTCATCATTCAAGAAATAAAATTATATTTAAAATTACATATTATTTTAGAAAATCAGTTTCCTTATGATTTCTAACATTAGTTTGCATCAAAAGTTGTAAGATTACATATACGAAAATCATAATGCCATTTTGAATATCTATGCAAACTCCGAAAATCACAAGGTAGTGATTAAAGATGCTCTGATACCATATGTAAGATATTTCACACAATCTAAGGAATGTCTAAGCAATTACAAAGAGCAAATTCACAGCGGAAATAAGAGGATTGACATAACTCCGGCTATTATTGCGGAGTCGGTATCAGAATTGGAGTCGATTTTTCTACTCCGGCGGGCCTTTTCATGTAAGTCTTCTAAGCACGCAAAACCTCACTCTTGGATGGTATGAAGATTAAAGATTTTTATACTTAGGGACCCATATCCATGCCTTCACTTTTATACTGTTCTTCCATCAAGAACAGTTACTTTATCAGATGAATAAATGGGCAATAGCTAATCTATGACAGCTGTTTTTTTATGAAATGTTTCAAATAATTAAGTTGAAATGGAGTTTCAACTTGTCCAAATTAAACGGACCAAAATTGTGAAATGTTCAATAAAGAACGTTACCAACATAGGACCCACACTCACCCTATCCTTACCTCCTACCCCCACTTTGCTCAACCCCTCCCCACCCCACCCTAAGGCTGGTATGTGGGCCGGTCCAAACGGTCCCGGTCCCAAATTAAATGGGTCAAACGGTCCCGGTCTAAATGGTCTTTTTGTAGAAATCGGGCCCACAAACTCATGGTCCCGGGATAAACGGTCCCGGCACGCGGGCTAAATGGGCCCAACGGATAATTTTGTTTTTTAAAATTAAATAGAAATTAGAGACAAAAGATGTTAAAAAAAATATCTAAGGCAATACCTTGTAAATTTTATTATAGAATTGTAACCTAAATTTTTTATTTCAAATTTAAAGTCTAAAAATAAAAATATTGTAAAGAGATATTCAAAGCAATGCTTTGTAATTTTATTATAGCATTAAAACAATATGGCAATATCTTTCTTAATCTTCCTCCCCCCTATTGAGTGAGCACAACAAGGTACTAATACCACCATTGAGAAGAAAAAGAAACTAATCAAGATGTGCCAAAATACAAGTTACATAATATATACTAATTTTTGTTCATACAAATTACATGGTATCTCTTACAAACTTCATAAATCCATCAAGGTCCGGAGAAATTTCCGTTGGTGGTGGCGGAAAAGTAGCTTAGTCATCGCCGCTTTCGGGCGAAGCAGCATCCTCCGCAAGTTCAGCTAGCATTTCTTCGTAAGCTTCGTCTTCCTCTGGTTGTGATTCAGCAAGTCCAAAATTTTTTCTTTCCGAAAGGATCCAATCTCTGAAAAGTACTGATTTTTTCAAGCTCTCCCTCATAGACACTCTATAATCACCGAGTTGAAGTTTTGCTTAACTGAAAGCGCTCTTCGATGCCACTGTTGAAGCTTGAATAATTAAAATATCTCAGGCCATCCTTAAAAGAACCGAAAAGTATTTTTCTTTGTCCTTCCACCATTCCAAAAGATTAAAGGAGCCGTCGGGATTCACTTCCTCAATTCTCTGCGATAAATAAACTTCAAACTCATTTAGTTGTGAAAAATCACTACTACTAGAACCTTGAGAACCCCTAAACCCCGCTCAAGCACTAAGTGCTCTTACTCCCGCAGTTATTTTAGATGATTGAGACTCAGAAGAAGAAGGAGTTGGAACATTTGGTCTAACATGATTTAATTCAACTTGATAAGCATTATAAATAGTTTGAGCATTTATTCTAATTGAAGCTATTGCTTCTGGAAGTTGAGACGGATATGAGGTTTGGTTCGGGGAGCAGGAGGCAGTGGAGGAGGAATAAATTGACCACTAGATTCGCCACTCTTGGATTTTTCCTTATTTTTACCAAAAAGTTTTTTTAAGGAAGCCATCTTAATTAATCACGTAATAGAAAATAAATAAAATAAATAAAATTATAATATTAAAACTTAAGAGTTGGAACGAGTTTACCGAATTGACGAACAACTTATTGAAAATTGATTATCGTTGAAGACTTGAAGACTTCAATTCACCAACTTCACAATTTTTTCACAAATTGTAACAATAAAGTAAGCAATAGTAGCAATTATAGAAGAAAATTAGAGAGAGATTGTGATAGATTGATGATTTTATAAGAAAAATAAAAGAATGAGGGGGTATTTATAATTGAAAATAGGGAAAAAGTATAATTATAAAAAGTTTGGGGTTAAAACAAAGTTGGGGGTTAAATGACTATTTTGTAAATAGCCAAAGACTATTTTGTGACAGCCAACTACCAGATTTTAAATTCCCCAACGGCTATTTTTGAAATTTGACCGTTGAGACCGTTTGGCCCACCAGGGACCAGTCCGGTCCCGGTCCCAAACAGTCCTAGCGGTCTTTACGGTTGAACAGGCCTAGAAGCCCGGACCAGGCCCACGAATACCGGTCCTACCGGTCTTGGCCTGTTTGGCCCGCGGTCCCGGACCGACCCACTTGTCACCCTTACCCCACCCTAAATAAAAATAACTTTATAATCAATGAAATGATGGTTAATATTTATTCAATTTAATTTAGGCATAAATTTGTAGACTTAGTGATATCTTATAAAAAAAATTGCATGATTAATTATATAAAAGAGTATGTTAAACAATGAAAAAATTCACCAAATTATATATTTTTTATATTAATGATAAATAGGTTAAAATAATTTGTCGCAAAAGAAATCAGAATAACAAAATATGCATAATATCGTAAACCAAAAAAAAAAATTATGTTCTAAAGTCAAATCTCAAGAAATGTCTCTGAAATTTAGGAGTAAAATCATAGACTTATTAGTGGCCTTTTAAAAATTGTTTGATTTAATCATCATTATTGCCATTTTATTTTCCGTTAGTAGTGGCACAGCCGACGATCTATGACTTGTGGATCCGAATATTCCATTAGATTAAAAGTAAAAACGAACAAAATGAAGGGGAAAAGCTAGAGGATACATAAATAAAATCTAGAATTATCCAATAATATGCTTTATCCTCTTCAACTAGGCTTTGATTCGCCAATATTGAAATACTCTCTCTTGTCAAAAAAGTAAGTTTCCCTTTTAGTTTAAACCAAACAAATGACCAATGATAATTTTGTTTAAACAAAAGGGACCCCCCTCAAAACCCACTTGCTATGTACAACTTGTATTTGTTTTTTAATTTAAATTAAAAATGAAGCAATTTTGGACCATTCAGCCATCGGAAGTTCCAATGGCGATGGCTTTTGGACTCTTCTAATTCACACTCTCAAATCTTCTACACTATTCTCAAAACCGTTCCATTGAATTTTCACCACGTTTACTCTGAACAATAATGGAGGAAGAGTATATTAGGAGACACCATAGACATGTGATCAAGGACGATCAGTGTAGCTCTTCACTTGTTAAGCGCATCAGAGCTCCTGTTAATCTTGTAAGCTTGCTCTTTTTTTTTTAATTTTTTTTTATATATTTCCCCAATTTCTTCTCAGATCTATATGCAATCAACTTGTTACGGAGACTTTGCGAGATTGAATTGACCTAGGGCAGTGCGTAATTTTTCAAGTTTTATAGGATAACCTAAAAAATAAATTAAATATCTTATGACAAATTGCTAGATTGTATAAAAGTTTCACTGTCACTTAAGGTTCGCTTGGTTTAAAAACAAGTTAAGTAATACAGTGAACAATAGTGCATGAGTTTTTGAGGTAAATATTTCGCTGCTGTTTTGAGGTAAAGAAGAAAATATATTTTTATACATACATTATTGAATTGTTTCATAACCTAAGATGTTCTCCTAGTTTGCATTTGGAGATGGAAATGGCTTTGGTAAACCAAACTGCATTATATACTCCTACTTGATTTCATATGTTACCAATCATTGGATGTGTGACTGAATGTACCATATATATTCTTGCTGAGCTCTTACTGATGTGGTATTTTTCATAGGTATGGTCATTGGTGAGAAGGTTTGATCAACCACAAAGGTACAAACCATTCGTCAGCAGGTGCGTCGTGCAAGGGGACCTTGAAATTGGGAGTGTGAGAGAAGTAAATGTTAGATCGGGTCTTCCGGCCACCACCAGCAAGGAGAGGTTAGAGCTTCTAGATGACGAGGAGCACATCTTTGGCGTGAAGATTGTTGGTGGAGATCACAGGCTTAGGGTATGCATCTTTTATCTTCTTACAGAAAATGCATAGGAAATAATGCTTTGGATGGATGTAGACGTGAGCGTGTGTGTAAGACAAGGTGTTTGTGTATTTTATGGTATTTAACTGAAGTTGAATTTATTCAGTAAAAAAGGAATATATATATTCGAGCATCTTTTGAATGGTAAGAGAAGAAATGTATATCCAAGCGTCTTTTGAATGGTAAGAAACCATGTTTCCCGCTAACAATCATGCATCTGCATATAACTGCAATAATGTTGACTATTTTATGCTCCTTCCCATGTTGTGGTTGGGTGGGATAGGCTTTGCATTGTAGAAGGTTTATATGTACTTGAATCCTTGCTATTTTTACTTGGTCGCTACAACTAGATTAGATGTTCCCACCATTCAACTTTCTGATTACTTCTCTAGTATCAAATGCTAGATGTACTTGAGAACTTCACTGAGGAGTCTTTGGCACATGAGTACTAACTTGTCCTTGTTTAGGCGGTTTACCCTTGTCCTCCTTCTCACCTCTAATTTTGTATTTCCTGACCACTTCTTCAACCAGAACAAAAACTGTTAGATATAGATCAAAACAATGTTTATTCCAGCATTCTATTTAGAAAAGCTGATAAATACTTAAGACTTCTTATTTGATTTGGCATCATTATAAGTTAACCATCCATTGTGTGGAATGAGATTCGCAAGAATTTACTAGTTATGCACTATGTTGCTCGGACTCTGCGAAAATGTAGCCGGGTGCGTGTCGGATCCTCCAAAAATAGTGTATTTTTGGAGGATCCGATAGAGGTGCGGCATCATTTTGGAGAGTCCGCGCGACATAGGTTATGCACATGTACACACAACATTTGGACTTGAAACTTGAGCATTCATCGATGTTACCATTGCTTATTCAAATGTCTTTCCTTTGTGGATGTGTTTGATACATAAGCTAAATAAATGCGAAGTACCAAAGTTGACCTTGACAGCAACAATTAAGCGGGAGATGGTAAGTTCCACACATCCCTTCATGTTCCCCTCTCTTTATAAAACATAAGCTTTTTTATCAACTGGGATCCCAATTACTCATGTCAGTAATGGTAAAATTGAAATGTCAATATTTTCGAGACTAACTAAAAAGAAAAGAGTGTCGCATATAATGGGATAGACGAACTTATAGCTGATATCAAGTTTGATCTTGCATGGTTTCTGTTGTGGAACTTTAGTGTTTCAGATGGTAAGCATGTTAAATTGTTTCATTCATAAAAAATGAAGTAACTTTGTATTGTTCATTAACTGTCTTTGGTTAGGAAATGGAGAAATAAATGCCTGGTCAATTTTCCTCCATAACGAGTCATTTTGCTGTTTCTGGAAGAAGTATTGGTACACACGTGCAATGAGAATATAGCATGGGATGTGGGACCCTTTTACCAAAACAAGATTTCTCAGCTTCTTTTTATCCTGTGAGTGTGTAATGCTAATATTTGATAAGTGGAGTGATGGAAAGCAAAATGACCTGTTAAGACAATGAATTTATAAGACTGGTTAGATAGCTTCCCTTGGGAGAAGTTATTCCAAGGTAGTTTGCCTTCAGGAAAAAGAGGTCCAGATTGAGTGGAATGAATGCTGAAGATTCGTTTAGCCCAACTAGTTTGGGATTGAGGCAGTAGCAACAGTTGTTGATTGTGCAGCTATTAGCGGTTCAGATGGTACATGTCGAATGAAGAAGTGAATGCAAGGATAACTTTTCCTTCATGAGAAAAGTGTGCCAAAATAAGATTGTGCAACTCCCCTTCCCCCTTTTCTTATGAAGTATCTGATCCAAATATTTGATTACCATAATGATGCAAAAGAAAAAGACCTGCTAAGGATATGAATTATAAGAATGGATAGACAACTTTCCTCTGTGAGAGGCTCATTTGAAGTTCAAAGAACCTATCTTGCGCTATCTCAACTCAATATGTTAATCTCTTAATATGCTCCTTTTCTTCATTCGTTTTTTCTTTGTCTTCACCAAATACACATAGCCATCATGAAAATATCGTGCTTGCATATGCGTAATCCGAGCCAGCTTTCGTTCCACCCTGTGCAGTAAAAGTTATGGCAGTGTGTATTTGCATCTTGTGGAGTGCTATGCTTTTTGTTTGAGAAATAGAGATATTACTACTTTATATCTACAATAATTCGTTGAGATGGATAGCAAGTGACTGTTTTCCTTTTTCTTTGAAAACGTGGCAGAACTACTCGTCGATTATCACTGTTCATCCTGAGGTCATTGATGGGAGACCTGGAACAATTGTAATCGAGTCATTTGTAGTAGATGTACCAGATGGGAATACTAAGGATGAAACATGCTTCTTTGTTGAGGCCCTAATCCGGTGTAACCTCAAATCACTAGCTGATGTGTCAGAGCGTTTGGCAGTGCAGGGCCATACCGAGCCTATTGATAGAATGTAGCTCCACAGTTTTTGCAAATGCAGCTGTTTGCTGCTGGAGCATACATGGGTTTTGATTAGAAGGTGAGTGTAGTGACAGGTATTGTGTATGTCCTACTCGATCTCAGAAGAGTGTATATATACACATGTATACTTATATTGATGCTTCCTTTTGAATCATCTGAAGGTCACCTCCTGTTTGTAGCTTGGAACCAGGTTATTCTTGCAATTGGCTATTTCGCATTGTGAAGAACCAGTACTGTTTCTGGCAGAAAAAAATATTGAGCATTGGTTGTAAATATCTGTACTTCGTGGATGAGC
This sequence comes from Nicotiana tomentosiformis, assembly GCF_000390325.3. Taxonomy (NCBI): domain Eukaryota; kingdom Viridiplantae; phylum Streptophyta; class Magnoliopsida; order Solanales; family Solanaceae; genus Nicotiana; species Nicotiana tomentosiformis. Next base: position 114,619,740 of record NC_090823.1, on the reverse strand, counting down.
TTCTTGTTGTCATAAGAATCATATGCTACTGGGGTAACAAAGGCACGCTATTCACTTGTATCATTTAGAGGCTGGTGTGCTATAAATGATTAAAATTTTATTTGTGTAGACTGAAACTATGCTTCTTCTTTCTTTTTTTTTTTTTTTTGGGATAAAAGAGGGGGGGAAAAGTGCCTTGTTTTTTGGGTTGTATTGTTCACCCTTCTTTGCGTTTGGGGTGTGTTATAGGAGTATGTGTTTTCCCTGGAGCATTAGTTGTTCCCAAGAAAATATAGAATTCCCAAGCTATTTCTCTCCTCTTCCTCATCCCCCGTAAAAGAATAAGAATGTGAAGGGAAAATTCCTGAAAATACTCCAAATTTGGAAATACCCTTCGTACATTTTTGTTTTCGGAACATGTTTGTAATCGTCTGTGTATGTTTGCACTGAAAGTTGGTATACAACTATATTTCAATTACAAACTAGTTGAGTTTGTTTATATGAATACTTACATTCCATAGGTTTTCTACAATTTTGGTTTAACGAAGTCTGGTTTGTCAAATCATTCTTGAAATTAGGTAATCAATGTTTATCTAAAAATCATGTGATTTTCTTAGTATTTACACTAATAATCACCGGTTACTTTTTTATAGGTTTCCACCTGGGGTTGATGTTCAGTTTGGGGCCCAACTACTCCCACTTTTGGGGGCAAGACATTTTCTATCAAAGACATTCTATACTTAAGCTCGAACTAAAGACCTACAGTTAAAGATGAAAGATTACTTATAGCTCCACGACAACCTATGATGGTAGAAAATTATGGCACGTAAGTAGAGACAAGTCACCCTAATATTAAGGTAGGTTTAAGTTAAAAGAATGAAGACTCACAGGCTATGAGGCATTCTAAAAAAATAAAACTACTATGATCAACACGCTGGTTTTGACATTCTCGCATATACTCTTGCTATATTTCGTTTCGTTTTCCTTACTAATTTCCTTACTACTCGAGTTGTTTGCTCAAGAAAATATACTCTGCACCCAAGGGTGTGGCCTTATGACCAATAAAGTGGGTAGAGAACCATGAGGTTCACGGTTTAAATTTTAGCGGAGACAAAAATATTAGGTGATTTCTTCCATCTATCCAAGCCTTGGTGGAGTGGGAGATAGCAGGTACCCCGTGAAATTAATCAAGGTGCGAGCAAGCTGGCTTGGACACCACGATTATAAAAAAAATTTACATATAATTGGAGAAGTAAGGATGTCATTTATGAAAATTCTTTCCCGTAGCTTAAGGGGAAAAAATGCTGTGATCATTATTCTTCTTTCTATTCCGTGTCACATTAATGGCCAAAAGAGAAGTAAATTGTGATTTGCAAATATGACAGCATAGTGGTCGAGTACTCCATTTCTATATTGGCTAATTACTGTGCCGTGGGCCAATGAATGAACTTCATTAGTGCCTATATTCCAAGATTTAGGGAAAGAAAACATATCAGAAAGTTACAAATGAAAGGTTTATTAGGATTATATCATTTGAGGACATCAGGACAACGTGTACGGAGTCTATCTTCATTGTCACAAATCATACATAAATGTTAACAGACAACATCTTGAGCACTATAAATTCCTTGCTTCCTCTAAACATTTCATCTACATTCAAGCACAAAATATTACTAGTATTATCACTAGAAAGATTTAGGTAGCGAAAAATGGCTTTGACATTCAATTGGAAGCTTGCTTTTGCAGCTCTACTAGTATTGGGAATGCACGCTTCTCGAGCCTCATCTCGCGGCTTGTATGAAGCCTCAATGGTCCAGAAACACGCGCAGTGGATGGCTCGTTTTGGGCGTGCTTACAAAGATGACGCAGAGAAGGCAAAAAGACTCAAAATATTCAAGGAAAATGCCGAGTACATTGATTCCGTCAACAAGGCAGGGATCCGGCCTTACAAACTGGGCATTAATGATTTTGCTGATTTGACAAATGAGGAATTCCGAGCCACTCACAACGGGTATAGAATGCCTTCTCACCAGAAATCGTCTGAAACCACATCATTCAAGTACGAAAATGTGACTGCGCTAGCAGCTAGCATGGATTGGAGAAAGAAGGGTGCTGTTACTGGAGTTAAGAATCAAGGGCAATGTGGTAAGTCAAACTGACTCATCATCATATTGTTAAATTATGTAACCATTTTATCTAAAAAGTCAAGTGTTAGAGAGAGAACACTTTCAATTATTATGTTTCAACACTCCCCTCGCGGGTGGATATGATTCTTTTATGTTTTTTTTACTTTTCCGGTGGCAGTGAGATTCTGAGGAACTCTTGTCTCGTATTGATATCATATTAAATTGTAAGACCATCTTGTCTAAAAGTTTAAGTTGATAGATGTAACAACTAAAATTTCGTTCCTAAAAATAATAATCAAGACAAGAAATATAGCGACAAATAAAAGTATTTGTATTTCAATAATTTATGCGGGTTACAATCTTTTAACAATCTTAAGTTTAAAATATGTAATCCCCTGATTCTTCTCCTCACGGCCGTCAATTCGAGAGTTTCGCTTGTTCTTGAATTGATGGACTACTTGTTGTTGTGATTTGACCACAAATGCGGAGCTAGGCTTTGATCACAAACGTGGAGGATGGAAACTTGCGGTTCACCCCTTGGAGACGATGACTTCTTGCTCTGCTGAAGACTTGCGAATCACCATTGTATCCTTCCTCCTCCTCCCCCCCTTCAATATGTATCTTTTTCTTCTTCTTTTTGGCCTTATGGAGACCCCTATTTATAGTTGTAGGGAGGGAACTTGTGATAAACACATATCTTTTGAGTCATCAAACCTATCACTAAAGCTATGTGATAAGCTTGCATATAATTGGTTGAACCATGTCATCTGAATATTTGACGACATTTGATTGGCCCTTACATTTGACTTGGCATGCTACATCACTTATGCACATGACATGATTTTAGTGGTCCTTGATTTGACTTGGCGCGCCATGTCATTTGACATGTGGCATGTACCTTGGCTTATCATTTGAAGTCCGATAAGATGAACTAGCCCAATTAACTCGGGCTCTTAATTAAATCCATATACATATATTGGATTTAAATAATAAATTCAATTATACTAGCATATAATCCTTGTTTGGGCTAACACGTGTTTGAATTTAACGTATGGTCCAAATAATTCTAATGGACTTAAACTCAAATAAAATTCAATCGTCTACAATAGAAATATTACAATTTTAATTACTTAATTATTTTATGTCTCCAACTCTTATATCCTCCTTTCCATGAATAAAAAAACCTAAGTTGCTTGGACTCTTCACTTTCCATGCCGCAACCGCATCGATACGACGTGGATGTGGGTGTGGGTCTGGTTCCGTACCGGATCTGATCAATCGATTTTGAGTACTTTGACCAAAATTAACAGAGAAATACATGACAAATATATTGATTTCTGAAGTCAAAACAAAGGCTAGAGCACAACCGAAGAAAATGGAGTACTTTGTATGTAGAAATTTTTATGTCAGTCTTTTTCTTTTATCTCTTCTCGGATTCTCCTGTTAATCGATATTTTCTCCTTCTCGGAATACCTTGTAAGTTTTTCACATAATGTCTTATAATTTAGACATATTTTACAACTCTATTTTTAGATATTTGTATCATTTTTAGCCGAATACCCATCCGTATCCCTACGTGGATTCGTATCCCCGAATCTTAAAATTTAGATCATGAAGGACCGGACCTCTAGATCCACACCCGTATCAGACACCCTCACCCGAGTCCGAACAACTTAGCTAAAAACTAATCAACCTAATAATGCAGGATGTTGCTGGGCATTTTCTGCTGTTGCTGCCACAGAAGGAATCAACAAGATCAAGAATGGTAAGTTGATTTCCTTATCTGAGCAAGAACTTGTGGATTGCGACACGAGTTGGGATATGGGTTGTCAAGGTGGTCTCATGGATTATGCATTCAAGTATATCATCAAGAACCATGGGCTTACTACTGAATCCAATTACCCATACGAGGGAATCGATGGCACCTGCAAAACTGGAAAGAAATCCAAGCATGCTGCTAAGATTACTGGTTACAAAGATGTCCCAGCTAATAGCGAGTCTGCTCTACAGAAAGCTGTAGCTCACCAACCTGTATCTGTCGCAATTGATGCTAGTGGACCAGATTTTCAATTCTATTCTAGCGGTGTTTTCACCGGAGAATGTGGAACTGAGTTAGATCACGGTGTTACAGCAATTGGATATGGTAAAACTAGTGATGGTACGGATTATTGGTTAGTGAAGAACTCGTGGGGAACTAGTTGGGGCGAGAAAGGTTACATTAGAATGCAAAGAAACATTGATGCTGAGGAAGGACTTTGTGGAATTGCTATGGAAGCTTCTTATCCAACTGCTTAAATTAATAGAAATCTGGTGCAAGTTTGCTATTGATTTTTCACTAAAGACCATTGTTGGTCACAATGTTCATAATGTATGTGGTCTGCCTAGAGTTCACTGTATGTTATAAGCTCGTGTGTAAATGGTGATGTTGATCAAAAGTGTATCCTATAATTGTCTTTGAATCTTTGTGCGTGTATCCACCACTTCTGAATTGTCTTTTGCTGGTCGCATACAAGTTACATTGACCCGATTCCATGCATCCCACTAACCCAACTTACCAAATTTTGTGTACTCACTTAACCTATCTACTTTGCTTCTCCTTTTTAGAGTCTTTTACTAATAAGCTTTACACCCGAGTAATTAGTAGTAAGGAAGTCAAAAGTCTTATAGACACATGCATATTCATAATAGTCAATTGATAATATCACACATGGGATGATATAAGGGTGTGTTTGGTATAAAGGAAAATATTTTCTTGGAAAATGAGTGGTTTTATCACTTACTTTTCTTGTTTGGTTGGTGAATGAAATGTTGTTTTCACAAAATATTTTCTAGTGTTTGGTTAGAGAGTAAAATTTTTTTTTTTTAAAAAATAATTTTTTATGCTACTCTCTTCACCCCCCTCCTTCCCCCGAATCCCCATGTTTCCTATGCCCTCTCCCCCTCCCCAAAAACAAAATACCCAACATTAAATTTCAAGACTCTATTTTCTTCAATATTTTAATTATTCTTTTAAAAATTCATACAAACCCAAAGAAACTAATGTGCTGCTTTACTTTTTCACGCAAAAAAAATTATTGAAATTTGCTTCTTAACTAAAAAGAAAATACTCTTCCCACGACATGAAAAGAAAGTAGTCATTTTATTGAAATAAAAGAAAATATATTTTTTACATCATAAAAAGAAAATACTTATTTTGTTAAAATGAAAGAAAATACTTTTTCTACATCATGAAAATTAAGTACTTTTTTGGTTGAAATGAAGGAAAATATTTTTTTACAGCATGAAAAGAAAATACTCAATTTGTTGAAATGAAAAAAAGAAAGTACTCTGTCTACAACATGAAAAGAAAATATTCTTAATAGGCACAGTCGATTGAGAGATCTTCAACCAACCACAATATAAACGTAGTTGAACAAATAGAGAAAAAGCTACAACGACTCTATATTAAATGTAATAGGAAGAACTCGATGATTCTTTCCCTCAAAAGTTGTTCCACGAGCTATTCTTACCTCCAGTCGCAAAACTCTCTCAAAAGTGGTGTTTAATGACTATTTATATGTGTAGGAAAAGACCTAAATGACATAGCCCAAGTCCAAGTCCAACAAGGAGACGAAATAGGCTTTTAAAATCCGGATCAGGCTCACTACGGACCTCGCCTCACGAGGCAAAACGCAAGCTTCACCTCGCCTCAGACTGTGCGGCGCAAGCCCTGCCGCGTGCTTCAATCTCGCCACAACCCTTGCGTTGCGTGCTTCTATGCGAGCTAAAGAACTCGCCTCGCCTGCTCTAATGCGAACCACTGGGCTTGCTTCGCCTGCTTCTTCATTTTCCCTCTGCTCAATTCTTTCTTTCTTCTTTCCTATTGTTTTCGAGCATGATTTACACTTCAAATATTCATTTTGCTCCAATTTCATCTCCAATGTACCTACACATAAAATAGACTCAATTAAGCACAAATATAGTATAGTTTAGCATTAAAGCACCTAAAATATAAGGTAAGTAATGTACTAAAAATATGAAATTATAGCCAAATATCACTACCCCACACTTAAACGTTGCTCGTCCTCAAGCAATCAAACTACACTTTATAGACACGACCTTTTTAAGCAATTCTCTTAACTCGTCATACCAAGAATCTTTAAAATATACTAAGTACAAAGGTGTAACATCTTCACCTTAAAATTTGACTCACAAATACCATGCATTATCCACAACTCACTCATTTACTCTAACATAGAGGTCAATGACATTACCTTTTCGTCATAAATCACATGCCCTCACACAACAAAAGAGATTAGTTCCACGCACAATAAATTTTAAGAACGTGGGAACTCAAGATAGGAAGAATTTACTCGCTCTCAGAAATAACATTCATATGCCATAAAAGATGCACCATAGGCTTGCCCGTAGTGTAATACTCTACTAATCGAGCTCATTCAGTCTAGGATCAAGTAGGACTTTAATTGGTTGTAATGTAGGCTGCGGGTCGGGTAGGATACATTTGGATATAAGAGTGACTATACCTCCCTAAGCACTTTAATATATATACTTTAACACTCAAGCCCATACTTATGTCAAACCAAAACTCCACCTTCACATCAATGTATATTACCCCATACTTCTTTAAGCACAATTATATTACTAGCCACCACCATCAAGAAATATTTTTCATACAGTACAACTATGCTTTTTTTTTTCTTCAATCCAAGTGGCTTTTATTTATATATTATTTTTTTCAAAACGGTGCACCTTTCTCCTTATTTTATTTGTTCCACTCAAAAGCCGAACCGCCACCCCACACTTTAACTTTTACATAAATTATAACAATTCAAGTGCTCATGAGAGGCGACAAGGTTCAAATAGACAGTTAATTCAAACAAAGGGGTAAGGCTTGTAATGTGGTTACTAAAGAAATAAGATTATAGGCTCAAAGGGGTTAACTGCGTTACATAACATTTAGGCGGGTAAACTATATATATATCTGAATCAACAGAGAAATGCCTATATCACTTCTCAGACTGAACTAGACTACTATTTTGCTTTGCAAACACACGGGACAAATTCTAGACATCAACTGCAATGTACATAATACACACAAACCTCACTCACACATGGCACATAACTCACCCAGGATTAGTTTTATCACGACACTCTAGTCAAAACAGTTAAGCAAATTTAAGAATATACGATTTAAGGTACTTATACTAGAGTCAAAATCTAAGCCTAAACGTGACAACCAGAATACTCACTATTCTCAAGGCATAACAAAGTCAAGAGATATTGCTTCAATTCAATTCATAGCACTGTGGTTTATATTCCTAAAAATTAAAACTAACTAGACCTGGTTCAACCAAAACCCTTGGAAAAAGAACCGAGGTACAAAGAAAAACCAAGGGGGAATTACTACACTACCTACAAAGAAAATCTTTTTTTTTTTCTTTAGACTTAATTCCCTCAAGAAAACTGTCTAGGAGATCCATCGTCGGGAAGAGTCCCATTTTCTACTTTTTTTTAAAAAGGCTAAGATGACACTAACTAAAATAAAACAAGACTAATGGGTTTATGGGTTTGGGACACACAACAACAATACCATTCCTATGGGGTTTATGGGTTTGGGACACACAAACACATTGATACTATGAAGAACAACCCCAAAAGTTTTATCTAATTTCATACGTTCACCTAATTCGAAATTGTCAAAGAATGGAGGTAGAAACCATACCTTAGATATTTAGGAGGAGGGATTTCCCTTGAATTGATGTTGCAAGTGAAGGAAGGAGTAGAAGAATACTTGTCTTCAATTGGTTTGTGAGGGAGAGGGTTTTGGCAGTATGTTCTTGAGGCGTGAGTTCTTGAGGCATGAGTGTGTGAGATTGTTATGAGGCAGTATGGTTGAGGCGTTTAGTTTAGGTTTTAAGGGAAGGGGTTAAAAGAAACAAAACAAAAGAAATTAAAAGAAAACCAAAAAAAAAGAATACTTACCTGGCGACGCGAGGCTACTGGCTCGTTATATCCCTTGCGAAGTGAGCTCCAACGCGAGCTATGGGGCATGCGGCGCGAGGGTTTTCGCGAGATGCAGCTCGCTATACCCCTTGCGAAGCGAGCTCCAATGCAAGATACAAAGCTGGCGATGCGAGACTTTTCGCCTGGACAAGTGCGCTGGGGACCTGGCACCGCGAGGTCTAGTGCACGGTCCACTGGTACTGCCTACAAACATGTTAGTGCCTACAAACAAAAATAAAAAATTCTAGTTATGCCAACAATCAACTACAAATTGGGTTGCCTCCCAACGAGCGCCTTAGTTAACATCACGGCATGACGAATACAACATTACAATGGGTTGCCTCCCATGAAGCGCCTGATTTAACGTCGTAGCATGACGCAGACAATCGAACTTAAGGCTCGCTCAAAATTTTTGGCTCTTGCAAATGAGTCACTGATACTACTTTCGTCTCATCCATGCCCAAGTAATGTTTCAACCTGTGACCATTGACTCTAAACTTGCAAGAGCCATCTTCTAATGCAATCTCTACGGCTCTGGTGGGATGAATCTCTAGCACACGAAATGGTCCTGACCATCTTGACTTCAATTTGCCCGGAAACAACCTCAATCTCGAATTGAATAATAATACCACATCTCCGGTTTAAAATTTCGCTCAAGAATGTTTTTGTCATGCACCGGTTTCATTCTTTCCTTATATAACCTTGTACTCTCAAAAGCATGGTAATAGAACTCGTCAAGTTCATGTAGCTCTGTGACTCTACTAGTTCCAGCGGCTTCCAAGTCCAGATTTAATTGTCGTAACGCCCAGAAGTCTCTATGCTCTAACTCGACCGGTAAGTGACATTCCTTTCCAAACACCAATTTATACGGTGACATACCAATCGGAGTTTTGAATGCAGTGCGGTAAGCCCATAGCGCATCATCCAATTTTCTCACCCAATCAGTCCGAGTAGCATTTACAGTTTTGGTCAAAATACTCTTGATTTCTCTGTTTGACACCTCCACTTTCCCACTTGTTTGTGGGTGATACAGAGTAGCAACTTTATGGCGAACGCAATATTTCTCCAACAACTTTGCAAAGGCTCGGTTGCAGAAGTGGGAGCCTCTATCACTGATGTTCGCTCTTGGATTACCAAATCGGGTGAAGATATTTTTTCTCAAGAAACCAATAACTGCCTTCGCATCATTTGTTGGAAGTGCCACAGCTTCTACCCATTTCGAGACATAGTCCACTGCTACAAGTATGTGCTTGTTATTATATGAGCTGACAAATGGTCCCATAAAATCGATTCCCCATACATCGAATACTTCCACCTCTTGAATTGGGTTCATGGATATCTCATGTTGACGGGAAATATTTCCCGTCCGTTGACACTCATCACAACTTTTCATCCAGAAGTGTGCAACTTTAAACAATGTCGGCCAATAAAAGCCTGACTCCAACACTTTAGCTGCTGTCCTTACTCCTCCAAAATGACCTTCATACGGTGAAGCATGACATGCCTGCAAAATAGAAGATTGGTCTATCTCGGGAATGCATCTCCGGATCATGTTATCAAGACAAATCCTATACAAATATGGTTCATCCCAGAAATATATGCGACAATCACGAAAAAACTTTTTCTTTTGCACAAAAGACAAGTCATAGGGAACAATACCGATTGCCAGGTAATTTGCAATATCCGCATACCATGGCGTAACCTCAAGCCTCATAGCTAAAAGTTGTTCATCTGGGAAAGTCTCCATGATCTCTTCCACCTCAACCTTCTTTTTCGCTCCTTCAAGCCTGGACAAATGATCAACAACTTGGTTTTCTATTCCCTTTCAATCACGGATTTCCATGTCGAACTCTTGTAGCAGTAGCACCCATCAAATTAGGCGCGACTTTGACTCCTTTTCTCAATTAGGTACCTGAGGGTAGCATGGTCAGTATAAACAATTACCTTCAAGCTTATCAGGTATGACCTGAATTTATCAAATACGAACACCACAACTAGCATCTTTTTCTCTGTCACAGTGTAATTCAGTTAGGCGATGCTCAAGGTTCTGCTAGCATAGTAGATTGGATGCATGACTTTATCTTTTCACTGCTCAAGAACTGCTCCTACAGCATAGTCGCTTGCATCACACATCAGCTCAAAAGGTTGCCCCCAGTCGGGGGCCACTATGATTGGTGCAGTCACTTTCTTCTTCAACTCCTCAAACGCTACCCTACAGTCATCAGAAAACACAAAAGGGTGATCTTTTTCAAGCAATTTACACAAGAGGTTAGAAATTTTGGAGAAATCTTTTATAAATCGTCTGTAAAAACTGGCGTGGCCAAGGAAGCTTCTTATTGCTTTGACGGAAGAGGGTGGTGGTAACTTTTCTATCACATCAACCTTTCCACGATCCACCTCAATGCCCTTACTTGATACTAGGTGCCCCAAGACTATCCCTTCCTGTACTATGAAATGGAACTTTTCCCAGTTAAGCACCAGATTAGTCTGCACACATCTTTTCAGCACTCTTTTTAGATTCTTAAGGCAGTCATCGAACGAGTCTCCCACCACTGAGAAATCATCCATGAAGACTTCCATTATGTCTTCTAACATATCTCTGAAGATGGCCATCATACACCTTTGAAATGTGGCGGGTGCGTTGCATAGGCCGAACGACATTCTCCGGAAAGCATAGACGCCATATAGACATATGAATGACGTTTTCTTTCTATCTTCCGGGGCAATAGAGATTTGATTATATCCTGAGTATCCATCTAGAAAGCAGAAGTGGGACCTCCCAGCCAATCTATCTAACATCTGATCAATGAACGACATGGGAAAATGGTCTTTTCGGGTGGCCTTGTTCAATCTTCTGTAGTCCATACAAATTCGCCACCCCGTGACTGTTCTTGTTGAGATCAGCTCGTTGTTCTCATTTTGTACTACAGTCATTCCACCTTTCTTTGGCATACACTGAACTGGCCTAACCCAGTTGCTGTCAGAGATGGGGAAAATGATTCCCGCATCTAACCACTTTATCACCTCCTTTTTCACGACTTCTTTCATGTTGGGGTTCAACCTTGTTTGATGTTCTCTGGCAGATTTATGCCCATCTTCCAGTAAAATCTTATGCATACAGAAGGCCAGGCTGATACCCTTAATGTCTACAATGGTCCAACCAATTGCAGTTTTGCACTCTATTAATACCTGCAAAAGTTGTTCTACCTGCACATCTAACAAACCTGATGAGATAATAACAGGTAAAGTTGAGTTAGGTCCCAAGAAAGCATACCTGAGGTGAGGTGGTAGCGGTTTCAGTTCTAACTGTGGTGGCTCTTCGATCGATGGCTTAGCTGGAGGAGCCTTTCTTTCTTCTAAGTGCAAAGATTCAAATTCGAGCTCTCTTTTCCAGAACCCTTGGTCTTCAAGAGCCAGCACCCACTCCGCCAAGTCCTCTCCATTTATTTCTTCTAAGTTCATGAGACAGGCTGCTAGGGGGTCTTTAGCGTTCAGAGCCTCATCTTCCTCCTCCAAAATTACATCCACGGCTTCTATCAGAGAGCAGTTAGCAAATTTACTTGGTCACCGCATATACTTCTGCACATTGAACGCTATCTCTTCATTGTTCTGTCTCATTTTTAGCTCTCTAGTTTCACAATCAATTAGAGCTCTCCCGGTGGCCAAGAATGGTATTCCAAAAATTATGGGAATCTCCTCGTCAACCTGACAGTCCAGAATGACAAAATTTGATTGAAACACAAACTTTCCAACCTGCACTAGTACATCATCAAGGATACCTGATGGCCTCTTCACTGTCCGGTCGGCTAACTATAGTAACATGGATGTGGGTCTTGCTCTTCCAATGCCTAACCTTTTATAGATAGCCAAGGGCATCAAGTTTATGCTTGCCCCTAAATCACACAATGCTTTTGCAAAAGCATAGCTGCCTATTGTGCATGGGATTGTGAAACTCCCTGGGTCTGACAACTTCTCAACTATGGGTCTCGTCACAACATCACTACAGGTATGGGTTAGTGTAAAAGTGGCCAAGTCTTGGAAGTCAAACTTGCGAGACATCAAATCCTTCATCATTTTGGCATACCCAGGCATATCCCTCAAGGCGTCAATTAGTGGAATGTTCACCTGGATTTGCTTTAACATCTCCATGAATTTCTTATACTGTTCATCCTTCTAATATTTGGGCAACCTCTGTGGGAAGGGTGCTGGAGGTCGCTTCCTTCCTGTGATTTGAGTTTGATCCTGCTCGGGCACTGCTTCCACAGTCGTTTCTTGCACTACCTCAGTCTCCTTCGCAACCTCTTTTTCTTTGCTTGTGCTCTATTGTGCATGTTGTATCGTTACCTTAGTTAACTTGTTTAATCATCTACCTCAATGGGTACTGGCACAAGTGTTTCAGTTGGTCGTATTTCGCGAGCAATTTCTTGCTCTAGATCTAGATCTCTACGATTTTTTAGACTCACCGCCATAAGCTGTTTTGGGCCCTACTCTTTTGGATTGACATGAGTGTATACATGTAACGTCCCTTGGGGACGATTATTCAGAGCCATCGATATCTGCCCTAGTTGAATCTCAATGCCTTTGATAGTTGAGTCATGCGATACTACCTTTTCTTGTTGCAGCATTCCTTTAATTTTAAACAATCCGTCATCTTGTCGCACTATCTATTGTTGTTGAGGCTGTTGATAAGCTGGTTGCTGATTTTGCTGGTTGTATCCATGTTGCCTTTCGTAAGGCACAACTTGACCCTGTGGTCTCATAGCCCCAGGATTGTTGCTATTATTGTACTGCTGTTATGCTGGTCTATATTACTGATTCTGCTGCCCCCAATTCTGACCACCTTGCCTCTGTCCTCCGTAGTTGGCCACATAGTTCATATTTTCCTGATAGTTCTGGTTGTCACTTTCAGCACTCCACGAGCATACATATGGTTGGTTAATGCATGGTGTACATAAGCCCCCATTAATCGCATCAACTATGTGTACTTGCTTTTGGCCTAATTCATCAATCTTTTTGGTGAGGAGACTCATTTGCGTCATCAGAGTGGCCATATTCTCAGCTATAGAGTTGTTTGAGTCCAAAGCTACTGAGTGAACGATAGAAGTGATTATAGAGTCTTGTCATCCATCCTGAGTTTTGAGCCATTTTATTAAGTAAGATCTTGCATTCTCTGAATGATTTGCTCAAAAATGCTCCACCTGCTGAAGCATCAACATTAGCCTTCAAGCTATCTGCCAATCCAATGTAGAACCTTTGCCCCAACATCTGATCTGGAATGCTATGATGTGGACACTTAACCAGCATACCTTTGAACCTCTCCCACGTTTCTTGTAGTGTTTCAGTTGGTTTCTGCCTGAAGCTCAATATCTCATCAACTTGTTTGGCAGTCTTATTGGGTAGGTAGAACTTGTTCATAAATTGCTTGAATAATTCCTCCCAAGTAGTGATGGAGTTTATGGGGAGTGAATTGAGCCAAGTTTGAGCCTCTCTCATCACTGAGAATGGAAACAACAACAGCCTTATTACTTCCGGTGTCACATTTGGTTGCCTTTGTGTGACACATATCGACAGGAAATTTTTCAAATGCTGCTGAGGATCTTCAATGTAAGACCCTGAGAACAGTCCCCTGTTCTGCAACAAATGTAGCATGTTGTTTGTGATTTAAAATGATTCCACTTGTATTTGAGGGATTGCAATTGCGGTTGCTAGATTTTCGGTAGTGGGTTGTGCCCAATCATAAAAGGTTGCTTCTGGCACAATAGGCGCCACACCCTGATTGTTCGGGTCATTCACATTATTTCTGTTGTTTGGGTTTTCTATTACGTCATCCATGTCTAGTTCGATTAGTTCTGTTGAGTTCTGTTGCTGTTTGTCCTTCTTGTTTGCACGATTCAACGCCTTGAAAACTTTCTCAGGATCTGATAATGCTTCGAACAATTCACCACTTCTTGAGGAGTTTCTAGGCATAATGCTTCGAACAATTCCCCCATTTACTGCTCGATTTATGCCTTATAGTTGATTTATGACTTACCGGGTTAGTTGGTTTGGGTCCGGAAGAATTTCGGAGTGAAATGAGACACTTAGTCTCTTAATTCAAAACTTAAGTTGGAAAAGTTGACCGGATATTGACTTATGTATAAACAACCTCGGAATTTAATTCTGATGATTCCAATAGCTCCGTATGGCGATTTTGGATTTATAAGTGTGTTCGGAAAATTATTTGGAAGTCCGTAGTGAAATTAGGCTTGAAACGGCGAAAGTTGAATTTTTAGAAAGTTTGACCGGGGGTGACTTTTTGATATCGGGGTCGGAATTCGATTCTGGAAATTTGAATAGCTTCATTATGTCATTTATAACTTTTGTGCAAAATTTGAGGTCAATCGAACGTGATTTGATAGGTTCCGGTGTCGTTTATAGAATTTGGAAATTTCAAAGTTCATTAGGCTTGAATCTATGTGTGATTCGTGTTTTTAATGTTATTGGATATGATTTGAAGACTCGACTAAGTTTGTATGATGTTTTAGGACTTGTTGGTGCATTTGGTTAAGGTCCTGATAGTCTCGGGTGAGTTTCGGATGGTTAACGGATCAAATTCGGACTTAGAAGCAATATGAACATTTTCTGTCTTCTGTTGTGATCGCACCTGCGAGAAATTGGCCGCAGGTGCAATGCCGCAGAAGTGGATCATGTTGCGCAGAAGCGCTCACGCAGGCGCGAACGAAGGAGCACATGTGTGGCTCCGCAGGCACGGGAGATGGAGCGCAGGTGCGACATTTGGGAAACCAAGTGGCTTCCGCAAAAGCGGAAATTTCACCGCATAAGCGGCTCCACAGGTGCGAAAATGAAGCCGCAGATGCGAAAATCCTGGGCAGAATGTTAAAAATAGAGGAGTCAGAGATTTTGTCATTTTTGACATTTCCAAAAGCGGGTGAGGCTATTTTTGAGTGAGAAATCACGAAAAATCTTGAGGTAAGTCACTTGTGATTATTTCTACTCCATAATATTGAATTATCATCGAATAATCCGACTAGATTACATGTTTTTGAGGTGTAAATCGGGGATTTGAACTTAGGGATTTGAAAATAAGATTTGAAGATTTGGAGGTCGAGTTGAGGTAAGATTTTGAGAAAATTGGTATGGTTAGACTGGTGAGGGAAAGGGCTTTCGGATTTTGTAACATTTGTCAGGTTCTGAGATGTGGGCCCCACGGGTAATTTTTGAGCTAAATTACGAATTTTATTGGAAAATTTATATTTTCTTATGGAATTAATTCCAATAAATTTTATTGACTGGATCGAATTAATTGTGGATAGATTCGAGGCATTTGGAGGCCAATTCACGAGGCAAAGGTATAGCGGAGTGAGAAATTACACGGTTTGAGGTAAGTAACACTTCTAAACTTGGTTCTGAGGGTATGAATCCCCGAATTTGGTATGATATAAGTTGTTTGTAGGTGACACACACGATAGGTGACGGGCATGCGGACGTGCACCATAGAAATTTGTGACTTGAATAAATCCCGTGAAGTTGTAAAAATTAAAGAATCATGTTATTATCTGAACATGTTACACGTGTTAGGGAAATTGAGTCGATGCTCTTATTAAATATCATGTTTAGGCTATGTGCCAATATTTTGGGACCCATGGGGTCATGTTGCTATGGAATTAATTGTTTCAAAAATATACATTTCACACTCAGTCATATTCGTCCATTATGAGGATATTTATGGGATCGAGCTGCGCGCCGCAGCAGGACATATTGGCTTTATATATGTTATCATTAAATGGATTGGGGAGCCGGCCTGCAGCAGGCCATAATGGCTTTATACATTATTATTATATGGATCGGGGCTGCCCGCCTGCAGCAGGCCTTATAGTCTTTGTTATTATACGGATCGGGACTGCCCGCCTGCAGTAGGCCATATTGGCTTTGTATTACGCTTGGGCTGAAGGAGCCCCTCCGGAGTCGGTACACACCCCCAGTGAGCATAAATGATTATATATATTCGGGATGGATTTCTCAAGGCATGGACTAGCCTTACTTATTTATATTGTAACGAGTTTTCCTGGACATGGATCTTGTCCGTATCATTTATATTTGGGGATAAATTACTCTAGGGCTGGATTGGCCTTATCAGGTACTGAGTGACTGACGGTTAATCGATGTGTGTGTGTGTGCGTGTGTGTGTGTGTGTGTGTGTGTGTGTGTGTGTGTGTGTATGTGTGTGTGTGTATATATATATATATATATATATATATATATATATATATATATATATATATATATATATCACACACAGGTTGGAACACCCCTGGGCTGGATTGGCCATAAACAGTACCGAGTGACCGAATCATTTATGACTAGTATTTACATGAGGTCTTTCAACTGAGTTTGACTGTTGAACTTGAAAGCATGCCTATATTTTTGTACCATTATTTATACTGGACTGTACCTGCGAAGCTAGTCATTTCTTTCAGCCCAGAGGTTAGTCTTGTTACTTATTGAGTTAATTGTACTCATACTACACTCTGCACCTCGTGTGCAGATCCAGGTGCTCTCGAATACGGCGACTGCTAGATTTCGAAGTTAATTCTGTTGGGGACTATCAAGGTAGCTGCTTGACGCCCACAGACTTGATTCCTTTCCTGTTTAATTATTGTACTGTTCTATATTTTCAGACAGTGATTTTTATACGTCAAACTTTGTATTCATATTAGATGCTCATGTACTTAGTGACATCGGGTTTAGGCAGTGTTTATATTTATGTTCGTAAGGTTTTCTTCCGCTGAATTTAATAATTATGTTTTTAAATTTAAAAGATACGGTGGTTTATTGAGATTGTCGGCTTGCCTGGTATTGAGATAGGCACCATCATGACATGTGAGACTTGTTAATTCCGGAAACTAAAAATCTTGTTATTCTATTCTCTCACAGATTGTGATGACACATACCACCGGGTCGGACGGTCAGCCACGAGTGCCACCAATTAGGGCCGCGAGAGGCCGGGGCCATGGTAGAGGTCGGGGCTGAGGTAGAGGTCGAAGTATGGCTCATGCAGCGGTTGGAGCAGCACCTATAGTACCGCCAGTTGCTCCAACTCAGGAGCAGATTTCGGATATAGTTGAGCCAGCGAGGCCAGCTCAGGCACCAGCTACACCCATTGTGATTCCACACCTTCAGGAGGCTCTGGCCCATATATTGATAGTTTGTACTGGTCTTGCTCAGGTGGTTTTGGCTCAGGCTGCATCTGCCACTTCTAAGGCCGGGGGAGGTACTCATACCCCTGTTGCCCGTACTCTAGACTAGGTAGTACAGGGACTTCATATACCGGGGGCACTACTGGCCCAGTCGGCTGCAGCTGCTCAGGCCCTGGTAGTTCCTGTTATGGCAGATGATGAGCAGAGAAGACTTGAGAGATTTGGGAGGCTTCAACCTCCATCATTTAGCGGTGCTGAGTCAGAGGATGCTGAGGGTTTTCTTGATAAGTGCCAGCGGATGCTTCAGACAACGGTTATTCTGGAGGCCAGTGGGGTCTTGTTCACTACTTTTTAGTTTTCTGGGGTTGCCTTCAGATGGTGGGAGGTTTATGAGAGGCGCAGGCCAGTTGGTGCAGTACCACTTACATGACAGGAGTTCTCCGTTCTCTTTTTAGAGAAGTTTGTGCCGCAGTCTCGCAAAGAGGAGCTGCGCAGACAGTTTGAGCAGTTATGTCAGGATGGCATGTCCGTGACGCAGTACGAGATGAGATTTTCTGAGTTGTCTCGTCACGCAGTATGGTTGGTTACCACTGATAGGAAGAGGATTAGGAGGTTCATTGATGGCCTCACGTATCAGCTGTGATTGCTTATGACTAGGGAGAAGGTATCTGGTGCCACTTTTGATGAGGTGGTTGATATTGCTCGATAGATAGAGGTGGTACTTAGCTAGGAGCATGGTGACAGGGAGGCTAAGAGGCCTTGAGGTTCGGGCGATTTTGGTGGGGTACCTTTTGGAGGGCAGTTCTACCACAACAGGGGTCATCCAGTTCACTGTGGTACATCATCCAGCCATGGTTCGTACAATTCTTATTAGGGTCAGTCATCTCTCAGTGCACTTCCAGTCCCGAGTACGCCCCGTGCACCATCAGTTCAGGGATCATATGTGCCAGGTCCTTCTGGTAGTTATTCTGGTTCCTGAGGTCCGCCTCAGAACTTGCCACCATTCTTCGAGATGGAGTACTATAAGTGTGGAGAGCTGGGCCATGTGAGGAAATATTGTCCCCTCCATACGCGAGGTCCAGTTCAGCAGAGGAGTCAAGCTACTACTTCTGCACCAGTTGCTCCACCATCCGCCCAGCCAGCTCGGGTTGGGGCTCAGTCAGCTAGGGGTCGCCCAAGAGGGGGAGGCCGATCCGGTGGCGGTCAGGGCCAATTCTATGCTTTTTCTGCCAGACCAGATGCTGTTGCTTCAGATGTAGTGATCACAAGTATTGTCTCAGTGTGCCACTGGGAGGCATATATATTATTTGACCTTAACTCCACATATTTGTACGTTTCATCATATTTTGTTCATTTTATGGATATGACCCGTGAGTCCTTAGTTTCACATGTTCATGTATCTACGTTGGTGGGCGATACTATAATTGTGTAGCGTGTTTATCGGTCGTGTGTGAAAATTATTAGGGGACGAGACCAGAGTTGATCTTTTATTGCTTAGTATAGTCAATTTTGATATTATCTGGGTATGATGAGATATCATATGTTTTGTCATATGGCTTTGGGCCAAGTGAGGGAGCCTGCTATTGACAATTCAATTCATGATTATGTGTCAAATTATTTTTTTTGTTGTTTTGGTCTGAAATATACTTGGGAATCAGTGATGACTTGCAGAGGTGAAGTTCGAGAATGACTCGAGTTATATTGCGCTTTATGAGTATATGAAAATTATGGGATGAGTATTGTTGTGCTAATATGGCACGTGTCTTTTGGCCCATGTGGGAGGGGGGCGGTGTAATATGGATTTGAGCAAAGGGGTGACTCTAGAGAAAGTTCTAATGGATTCGAGATTAATATCTAACAATTGAGAATTTTTGGCGGATTTATTTATGGCAAATATCTGAGATTTAAGTTGGATGGTGTCGAGACTTGTGGCATTTTTGTATATCATTATGGATTTTATATTTTGGTATCAGTAAGGTGAACAAAACGGCCTTAGACTCAAATAAGGTATTTTCAGAGTGAGTGTTTCGGTTGTGGTATTTATAGGGATAATTATGATGTGGTGAGACTCTATAGATGTTTTGGTAGCAATATTCTTGGGTTTTGGTGACCTACGTGGTTTGGTCGAGTTAGAGAAATTTAGTTCTAATAGCTTGGTTATGTGCAGATGGATTTCAAAGTATTCTTGATGGTTTCTACCATGGTTTAAAATAGATATTTTCTACCGACGTGGGGAACGTGTTGTGCATTATGACTTCCTCCTGGAAAGAAGCAAGAGAAAAGTTTCTAACTAATAGGGTAGGTAAATTACTGGTGACTCAAAGTTGATAATGAAATTATTGTGCTTGTCACATGATGACATGATAGATGTGGTGTGTTGTGCGGGATTAAGATTTGCAGGTACAAGGTGACAGTTCATTCTTGAAAGGAAGATCACGAATTTTGACAGAATGGTCAATTTCAGATATTTAGATGAATGTTATAGTTGCTCGGTAATCCCTGAGAAGGGTGCGTGGTTGATAGGGGCACTGTGTTTTGATTTACGGATATTCATTGGTATTGCGGTACTCTCCCGGTTGATAAACTGTTGATATTCAAATTATTGATATGTGGCACGGAAGAATTATGAAAATATTCCTAGTGGGATGATCGTGCATGAAGGATGTGATAGTCATTCGAATGCCGGAGTTGTGATCAGTTACGATAGTTCATGTGTACTTATTTGATTGCTCCTATATAATATGCTTGGATTAGAGGCATGTGACCATGCCATACGGATTATGTTATTGGCATGTGAGTTATCCGTGCGGATCCATATACTGATATTATTGGCACGTGAGTGTCCGTGCGGGTCCAGATATTGATATTATAGCATGTGAGTTGTCCGTGCGAGTCACGTTAATGTGAGATCTAGAAGAGCTGGTTACTGTTATTAAATTTGTGTGTCTTGGTTCTACTATATATAATGAGTTTATATCATTACAGTTGTGGTGGTACTTGTTGAACTTACAATACAGTTCTCTACTTTGAGACATCTTCCATTTTTAGGTACAAGGTTGCGTAGTTGTGGAGTGAGTTGTATTAGTGTGGTATGTCAATGGGATAGTTGTGTTTAATAATATAATATCATTGGACCTAGAATGGGTACTATCAGGTTTGATTACAGTATATTGGGAGGATAATATTGAAAGTCGGGTTAGAGAGTGGTTATGGTTCTGGTTGGGGCGGTAGAGCTCCATGACTTGTCTATATGATAATATGTTATGAGATTTCGCGTGTTTCTTTCATTATCAGCAGTGTACGAAAGTTTTAGAATGAGGTTTTGTTTGATATGTGGTTTAATACTATTACCAGGTTACTTTGGAGTAGTTAATGTGATCGAAAATGGTGTTGCAAGCATGCGAGTTGTGTAGTATGTTAAGTGATTATATCTGGGGTTATGGTTATCGCTTGATACAGCCTGTTCAGACTCATACATCGTGTTGATGTGAGATTCAGGTCTTGAAAAGAAATTTTGAATGTTGGAAAATTTATTCCAAGGTTTATGGGCTAAGGTTA
This sequence comes from Nicotiana tomentosiformis, assembly GCF_000390325.3. Lineage (NCBI taxonomy): Eukaryota > Viridiplantae > Streptophyta > Magnoliopsida > Solanales > Solanaceae > Nicotiana > Nicotiana tomentosiformis. The sequence continues at coordinate 114,598,877 of NC_090823.1, read as the reverse complement.
AAGTAATGATTTTTAATTATGTTGCATTTTCAGGCCTATACAATTTACATAGAATAGGGTGTCATGGGATCACCCCCGGGTACGTGCCTGGTAAGATGGAATAGTGAGTTGATGGCATAGAAACAACTCTTAGCACGTTCGAGGATGAACGTATATTTAAGTGGGGGAGAATATAACGATCCGACCGGTCATTTTGAGTATTGCAACCTTGTTTCCCCCATTTACTGCTCAATTTATGCCTTACAGTTGATTTATGGCTTAACGGGTTAGTTGGTTCGGGTCCGGAAGGATTTCGGAGTGAAATGAGACACTTAGTCTCTTAATTGAAAACTTAAGTTGGAAAAGTTGACCGGATATTGACTTATGTGTAAACAACCTCAGTATTTAATTCGGATGATTCCAATAGCACCGTATGATGATTTGGACTTAGGAGCGTGTCCGAAAAATTATTTGGAGGTCCGTAGTGGAATTAGGCTTGAAATGGCAAAAGTCGAACTTTTGGGAAGTTTGACCGGTGGGTTTACTTTTTTATATCGGGGTCGGAATTCGATTCTGAAAATTTGAATAGCTTCGTTATGCCATTTATGACTTGTGTGCAAAATTTGAGGTCAATCAGACGCGATTTGATAGGCTCTGGCGTCGTTTATATAATTTGAAAATTTCAAAGTTCATTAGGCTTGAATCTATGTGTGATTCGTGTTTTTAGTATTGTTGGATGTGATTTGAAGACTCGACTAAGTTTGTATGATGTTTTAGGACTTGTTGGTGTATTTGGTTAAGGTCCCGAGGGTCTCGGGTGAGTTTTGGATGGTTAACGGATCAAATTCGAACTTAGAAGAAATCTGGAAATTTTCTGTCTTCTGGTGTGATCGCACATGCGAGAAACTGGCCGCAGGTGCGATGCCGCAGAAGCGACTCATGTTGCGCAGAAGCGCTCACGCAGGCGCGAGCGAAAGAGCGCATGTGCGGCTCCGCAGGCGCGGGAGATGGAGCACAGGTGCGACGTTTGGGAAACCAAGTGGCTTCCGCAGAAGCGGAAGTTTCACCGCATAAGCGGTTCCGCAGGTGCGAAAATTGAGCCACATGTGCGAAAATCCTAGACATAATGTTAAAAATAGAGGAGTCCGAGATTTTGTCATTTTTGACATTTCCAAAAGTAGGTGAGGCGCGAGAAATCACGAAAAATCTTGAGGTAAGTCACTTGTGATCATTTCTACTCCATAATATTGAATTATCATCGAATAATCCGACTAGATTATATGTTTTTGAGGTGTAAATCGGGGATTTGAAAATAAGATTTAATGATTTGGAGGTCGAGTTGAGGTCAGATTTTGATAAAATTGGTATAGTTAAACTCGTGAGTCAAAGGGCATTCGAATTTTGTAACTTTTGTCGGGTTCCGAGATGTGGGCCCCACAGACGATTTTTGAGCTATATTTCGGATTTTATTGGAAAATTTATATTTTCTTATGGAATTAATTCCAATAAATTTTATTGACTGAATCGAATTAATTGTGGATAGATTCGAGGCGTTTGGAGGCCAATTAACGTGGCAAAAGCATAGCGGAGTGAGAAATTACACGGTTTGAGGTAAGTAACACTTCTAAACTTGGTTCTGAGAGTATGAATCCCTGAATATTGTATGATATAAGTTATTTGGAGGTGACACACATGATAGGTGACGGGCATGTGGACGTGTACCATAGAAATTTGTGACTTGAATAAATCCTGTGAAGTTGTAAAAATTAAAGAATCGTCTTATTTTCTGAACATGTTACACGTGTTAGAGAAATTGAGTCGATGCTTTTATTAAATATCATGTTTAGGCTATGTGCCAATATTTTGGGACCCATGGGGTCATGTTGCTATGGAATTAATTGTTTCAAAAATATACATTTCACACTCAGTTATATTCGTCCATTATGAGGATATTTATGGGATCGAGCTGCGCGCCGCAGCAGGTCATATTGGCTTTATATATATTATCATTAAATGGATCGGAGCGCCCGCCTGCAGCAGGCCAGAATATCTTTATTCATTATTATTATATGGATCGGGGCTGCCCGCCTGCAGCAGGCCTTATAGGCTTTATTATTATATGGATTAGGACTGCCCGCCTGCAGTAGGCCATATTGGCTTTGTATTACGCTTGGGCTGAAGGAGCCCCTCCGGAGTCTGTACACACCCCCAGTGAGCATAGATGATTATGTATATTCGGGATGGATTTCCCAAGGCATGGACTAACCTTACTTATTTATATTGTAACGAGTTTTCCTGGACATGAATCTTGTCCGTATCATTTATATTTGGGGATAAATTACTCTAGGGCTGGATTGGCCTTATCCGGTACTGAGTGATTGACGGTCAATCGATGTGTATATATATACGGGTTGGAACACCCCTGGGCTGGATTGGCCATAAATAGTACCGAGTGACCGAATCATTTGTGACTAGTATTTACATGAGGTATTTCTACTGAGTTTGACTGTTGAACCTGAAAGCATGCCTACATTTTTGTACCATTATTTATACTGAATTGTACTTATGGAGCTCGTAATTTCTTTCGTCCCACAGGTTAGTCTTGTTACTTATTGAGTTAGCTTTACTCATACTACACTCTGCACCTCGTGTGCAGATCCAGGTGCACTCGGATACGTCAACTGCTAGATTTCAAAGTTAATTCTGTTGGGGACTATCAAGGTAGCTGCTTGACGTCCGCAGACTTGATTCCTTTCCTGTTTAATTATTGTACTATTCTATATTTTCAGACAGTGATTTTTATCCATCAGACTTTGTATTCATATTAGTTGCTCATGTACTCAGTGACACCGGGTTTTGGGAGTGTTTATATTTTGTGTCCGTAAGATTTTTCTGCTGAATTTAATAATTATGTTTTCAAATTTAAAAGATAGGGTGGTTTATTGAGATTATCGGCTTGCCTAGTATTGAGATAGGCGCCATCACGGCATGTGAGATTTTGGGTCGTGACAGGCATATACCTGTAACACCCAAGACTACAAACATTAGAATTTCAATGTATTTAGTTTAAAATGAAGAACATTGACTATGCTTGGATTATAATATGCTTGGATTAGAGGCATGTGACCATGCCATACGGATTATGTTATTGGCATGTGAGTTATCCGTGCGGATCCATATACTGATATTATTGGCACGTGAGTGTCCGTGCGGGTCCAGATATTGATATTATAGCATGTGAGTTGTCCGTGCGAGTCACATTAATGTGAGATCTAGAAGAGCTGGTTACTGTTATTAAATTTGTGTGTCTTGGTTCTACTATATATAATGAGCTTATATCATTACAGTTGTGGTGGTACTTGTTGAACTTACAATACAGTTCTCTACTTTGAGACATCTTCCATTTTTAGGTACAAGGTTGCGTAGTTGTGGAGTGAGTTGTATTAGTGTGGTATGTCAATGGGATAGTTGTGTTTAATAATATAATATCATTGGACCTAGAATGGGTACTATCAGGTTTGATTACGGTATATTGGGAGGATAATATTGAAAGTCGGGTTAGAGAGTGGTTATGGTTCTGGTTGGGTCGGTAGAGCTCCATGACTTGTCTATATGATAATATGTTATGAGATTTCGCGTGTTTCTTTCATTATCAGCAGTGTACGAAAGTTTTAGAATGAGGTTTTGTTTGATATGTGGTTTAATACTATTACCGGGTTACTTTGGAGTAGTTAATGTGATCGAAAATGGTGTTGCGAGCATGCGAGTTGTGTAGTATGTTAAGTGATTATATCTGGAGTTATGGTTATCACTTGATACAGCCTGTTCAGACTCATACATCATGTTGATGTGAGATTCAGGTCTTGAAAAGAAATTTTGAATGTTGGAAAATTTATTCCAAGGTTTATGGTCTAAGGTTGAAGTAATGATTTTTAATTATGTTGCATTTTCAGGCCTATACAATTTACATAGAATAGGGTGTCGTGGGATCACCCCCGGGTACGTGCCTGGTAAGATGGAATAGTGAGTTGATGGCATAGAAATAACTCTTAGCACGTTCGAGGATGAACGTATATTTAAGTGGGGGAGAATATAACGATCCGACCGGTCGTTTTGAGTATTGCAACCTTGTTTCCCCCATTTACTGCTCAATTTATGCCTTACAGTTGATTTATGGCTTAACGGGTTAGTTGGTTCGGGTCCGAAAGGATTTCGGAGTGAAATGAGACACTTAGTCTCTTAATTAAAAACTTAAGTTAGAAAAGTTGACAGGATATTGACTTATGTGTAAACAACCTCAGTATTTAATTCGGATGATTCCAATAGCACCGTATGATGATTTGGACTTAGGAGCGTGTCCGAAAAATTATTTGGAGGTCCGTAGTGGAATTAGGCTTGAAATGGCAAAAGTCGAACTTTTGGGAAGTTTGACTGGTGGGTTTACTTTTTTATATCGGGGTCGGAATTCGATTCTGAAAATTTGAATAGCTTCGTTATGCCATTTATGACTTGTGTGCAAAATTTTAGGTCAATCAGACGCGATTTGGTAGGCTCCGGCGTCGTTTATAGAATTTGAAAATTTCAAAGTTCATTAGGCTTGAATCTATGTGTGATTCGTGTTTTTAGTATTGTTGGATGTGATTTGAAGACTCGACTAAGTTTGTATAATGTTTTAGGACTTGTTGGTGTATTTGGTTAAGGTCCCAAGGGTCTCGGGTGAGTTTTGGATGGTTAACGGATCAAATTCGAACTTAGAAGAAATCTGGAAATTTTCTGTCTTCTGGTGTGATCGCACATGCGAGAAACTGGCCGCAGGTGCGATGCCGCAGAAGCGACTCATGTTGCGCAGAAGCGCTCACGCAGGCGCGAGCGAAAGAGCGCATGTGCGGCTCCGCAGGCGCGGGAGATGGAGCACAGGTGCGACGTTTGGGAAACCAAGTGGCTTCCGCAGAAGCGGAAGTTTCACCGCATAAGCGGTTCCGCAGGTGCGAAAATTGAGCCACATGTGCGAAAATCCTAGACATAATGTTAAAAATAGAGGAGTCCGAGATTTTGTCATTTTTGACATTTCCAAAAGCAGGTGAGGCGATTTTTGAGCGAGAAATCACGAAAAATCTTGAGGTAAGTCACTTGTGATCATTTCTACTCCATAATATTGAATTATTATCGAATAATCCGACTAGATTATATGTTTTTGAGGTGTAAATCGGGGATTTGAAAATAAGATTTAAAGATTTGGAGGTCGAGTTGAGGTCAGATTTTGATAAAATTGGTATAGTTAGACTCGTGAGTCAAAGGGCATTCGAATTTTGTAACTTTTGTCGGGTTTCGAGATGTGGGCCCCACAGACGATTTTTGAGCTATATTTCGGATTTTATTGGAAAATTTATATTTTCTTATGGAATTAATTCCAATAAATTTTATTGACTGAATCGAATTAATTGTGGATAGATTCGAGGCGTTTGGAGGCCAATTAACGTGGCAAAAGCATAGCGGAGTGAGAAATTACACGGTTTGAGGTAAGTAACACTTCTAAACTTGGTTCTGAGGGTATGAATCCCCGAATATGGTATGATATAAGTTATTTGGAGGTGACACATACGATAGGTGACGGGCATGTGGACGTGTACCATAGAAATTTGTGACTTGAATAAATCCTGTGAAGTTGTAAAAATTAAAGAATCATGTTATTTTCTGAACATGTTACACGTGTTAGAGAAATTGAGCCGATGCTTTTATTAAATATCATGTTTAGGCTATGTGCCAATATTTTGGGACCCACGGGGTCATGTTGCTATGAAATTAATTGTTTCAAAAATATACATTTCACACTCAGTCATATTCGTCCATTATGAGGATATTTATGGGATCGAGCTGCGCGCCGCAGCAGGACATATTGGCTTTATATATATTATCATTAAATGGATCGGAGCGCCCGCCTGCAGTAGGCCAGAATATCTTTATTCATTATTATTATATGGATCGGGGCTGCCCGCCTGCAGCAGGCCTTATAGGCTTTATTATTATATGGATTAGGACTGCCCGCCTGCAGTAGGCCATATTGGCTTTGTATTACGCTTGGGCTGAAGGAGCCCCTCCGAAGTCTGTACACACCCCCAGTGAGCATAGATGATTATGTATATTCGGGATGGATTTCCCAAGGCATGGACTAGCCTTACTTATTTATATTGTAACGAGTTTTCCTGGACATGAATCTTGTCCGTATTATTTATATTTGGGGATAAATTACTCTAGGGCTGGATTTGCCTTATCCGGTACTGAGTGACTGACGGTCAATCGATGTGTATATATATACGGGTTGGAACACCCCTGGGATGGATTGGCCATAAATAGTACCGAGTGACCGAATCATTTGTGACTAGAATTTACATGAGGTATTTCTACTGAGTTTGACTATTGAACCTGAAAGCATGCCTACATTTTTGTACCATTATTTATACTGAATTGTACTTATGGAGCTTGTAATTTCTTTCGTCCCACAGGTTAGTCTTGTTACTTATTGAGTTAGCTTTACTCATACTACACTCTGCATCTCGTGTGCAGATCCAGGTGCTCTCGGATACGTCGACTGCTAGATTTCAAAGTTAATTCTGTTGGGGACTATCAAGGTAGCTGCTTGACGTCCGCAGACTTGATTCCTTTCCTGTTTAATTATTGTACTATTCTATATTTTCAGACAGTGATTTTTATCCATCAGACTTTGTATTCATATTAGTTGCTCATGTACTCAGTGACACCGGGTTTTGGGAGTGTTTATATTTTGTGTCCGTAAGATTTTTTCCGCTGAATTTAATAATTATGTTTTCAAATTTAAAAGATAGGGTGGTTTGTTGAGATTATCGGCTTGCCTAGTATTGAGATAGGCGCCATCACGGCATGTGAGATTTTGGGTCGTGACAGGCATGTACCTGTAACACCCAAGACTACAAACATTAGAATTTCAATGTATTTAGTTTAAAATGAAGAACATTGATTACACTAAGAATTCTAGTACTTCTTTTAGCTACAATTAATAACACCATTAATTCCTCGGCAACGACGCCAAAATTTGATCACGCCCAACTATGCCTTGTAAAAAGAACTAAGCGGTCGTTGCAAATATAATCCGGTTAACAAGCCCGGAGTCGAATCCCATAGGGAATTAATGTAGTAAGCATATCTACTAGACTCACACAAATTTACTCAATCAATCTTCAGAAATACTAAATAACAAATTGGATGTTTACTAACTAAAGATCAAGTAATGAAACTGCAGTAATTAATAACTAACGACGAACAGGTTGTAGACAAGATTTGGAATGATCTAAGGTTATGATTTCCCCTATTGTCGGAATCCTTTCCGCCACGTTTCCTATAAATTTGCCTAAATTTTCTCTACCGATCATGAGCGCTTTGAGTGTCGTAATTCTCTTCCGAGTAACTATCATAATTTACTAGACATATTCATCTGAACTACGCTAGCTAGCACTAAGTCACGACTCACTTAGATCGCACCAAGGATTCGTTATTCCTAATCCCACCTGTAAACTCTCCGTATTGATCCCTCACATATGTTAAGAGTGATGTTGTTCAACAACTACCTAAATATGCATTCTCTTCCAAGCAATACATACTAAGTAGGCACCGTCGATTGAGAGCTCTTCAATCAACCACAATATAAACGTAGTTGAACAAATAGAGAAAAAGCTACGGCAACTCTATATTAAACGTAATAGGAAAATCATCCTCCAATAGGTTCCATCAAAACCTTAGATTAGAAGTTTAGCTACTCATATTCATAGTAACAAATTTCCAAGTATTTTGCATAAATAAATTACAAAGAAAAGATGAAGGAATGCAGAACTCGATGATTCTTTCCATCAAAAGTTGTCCCACGAGCTATTCTTGACTCCGGTCGCAAAACTCTCTCGAAAGTAGTGTTTAATGACTATTTATATGTGTAGGAAAAGACCTAAACGACATAGCCCAGGTCCAAATCCAACAAAGAGACGAAATAGGCTTTTAAAATCCGGATCAGGCTCGCTACGGACCTCGCCTCGCGAGACAAAACACGAGCTTCACCTCGCCTCAGACTGTGCGGTGCAAGTCCTGCCGCGCGCTTCAATCTCGTCATAACCCTTGCATCGCGCGCTTCTACGCGAGCTAAAGAGCTCGCCTCGCCTGCTCTAACGCGAGCCACTGGGCTTGCTTCGCCTGCTGCTTCATTTTCCCTCTGCTCAATTCTTTCTTTCTTTTTTCCTATTATTTTCGAGCATGATTTACACTTCAAATATTCACTTTGCTCCAATTTCATCTCCAATGTACCTACACATAAAATAGACTCAATTAAGCACAAATATAGTATAGTTTAGCTTTAAAGCACCTAAAATATAAAGTAAGTAATGTATTAAAAATATGAAATTATAGCCAAACATCAATACCATATAATTCTCTGTTTAAATTTTAATATTCTCTTTTAAAACAATAGTTGTTGACTTATCATACAAAAGCGTATGGTTAGAAAAGTATTCTAAGATTCTGTGGCTAAACCCAAAGCAAAGAAGAAGCTTCGGTTAATTTGGATGGTTGTTACCTATCGTATTATATCGTGTTGTTACTTTTATAATGTTTGTTTTGCATGTTACTTAAATTTTATTGTATCATATCGTTAAATCCATTATTACGTAACGACGAAAAGTGTCACTTTAACGGATTTGGTGTGGTGGAGTCGTTACCTTATTTTTTTTCTCTCATTTTGTCCTTATTATTAAATAATCATATTTTATCCTTTACCCTACTTTTTATATAATAATTTTACTCCGTATTTTATTTTTTCTTAGTAATGTTACAAGTTTATTCTTTATATCGTTGGTGTACGACATTATAAAATAACGGCAAACAATACAATCTATCCAAACATTGTATTCATCAAACAATGCAATATAATATACATTATTGAACGACTTTGTAACAACAATTCAAACAATGTGTAAGAATCATGGTGCTTCCTTAGGGATGGTCATGCAATAATTACATTATTTATACATCTTCTTTAGTGCGTAGATATTGGGTTAGAGAAGAGAGTGGGTGGGTCAAACTTCACAATTTGAAACATCCAAAGTGCTTGACCCTGCCCTGTAAAATGATTTGAAAAAAAAAATGCATTAAAGTGGATTGTATATCAGTAATCAACTTATCCATTACATGTTAATCACAAGCTAGCAAGTTGGAGTGTAGGGATTTTTATATAAATAGCCGGCCATATTTATTGTTTACTTTTTTTAGTCATATACATAAGTGATACATAATTATACACATATAATATAGAAATTACGCATATATTATACCTTCACCAGACTACTTTTTATTTAAGCGATTGGGCGGATCACTATTTGGTAGTAAATGTATAATTTCTTTATATTCATTCTTGTAGCTCGGTACATTTGTAACTATACCATATTACAGCTTACTTTCGATAGGTCAACGAACTCTGGGCTATCGCATAGAAGGAAAGGTCTTAGTTTGACTATTATCGGAACAAGTAAGAATTTTAAAGTTTAAGTTCTAATTGTATAAAAGTATATATATTCAATTAGGTCATTTGTTATGTAATTGCAAGTAAGTATATTTAATATTCTCTTTGTCCCCCTTTACATGACACAAAACGTTATTATTTGGAGAGCCAAATAAATTTTTCTTTGACCGCAATTTTTTCAAATAAATTTTAAATATTTTTAATTATTAATTAGTCCGACTTAGAGTACTTTTTATGCAATTTCTGAATATGTAAACTTTCTTTTTGTTTTGAAGATTCTTTGCTCAAACCCAGTCCGAAAGTGTTAGATAATTTGACCCAGCGCACTCTAAATTGAGTCACATAAAGTGGGACAAATGGAATAGCATTAAAAGATAACCTAAAATAAATAAAAAATAACATGATATTATTATAAGTTAAATTACACTAACGATGTGAAATCTTTATTATAGTATTCATGTATATAACTTAAATCTAATTTTTTTAGCTACTCCGAAATGGACATACATTTTTGGTATTGGTTATTTAAATCCTTTATTTCTATTACTACAGTCAGATATTTCCATAACAACATTTGCATATAACAGTCATTCACTATAAAAGTCAAGTTTTTTTCGAAATCGATTTTTATGTTATGTTATATATATCCTCTATAACAGCTTTGCACTATAGTATCCCAAAAATATCGGAATAAACAAGATTATTATAGAGAGATTTGACCGTATATTTTTTTTCATAGCTAATTAGTTGCCATTACTATTGAGTAGTAACTAGTAAATCCACTTCTCCACGCGTCAAAACTTTCTTCTCCTTGTAAAGCCACTACTATTTTTGCTACTTTAAGTGAGCTAGAAAATCCTTGGCGTTACCAAAATCTACTTGCTCTTTTTGTATAAATAGCCACTTCTTGAGCTTTATATTTCCTCAACCACATTTCTATTGAGAAAAATCTGAAGTTGAAGGAGAGAGTGAGGTGATAATGGCAAGTAGAAGAGAAGTTTACTTTGTTTTCATGAACTATGATCCAGAATACGAGCGCCTTAAATCCAACAGGTTATATATAATCATCCTTTTATCTTATGTAAAATCATTTTCTACAAACTATGTTCTTAGTTTTACTAATTTGTCGAAAATGACATAAATAATATTATATCATAGAACGAAGAAGGGAACACAAGAGCTTGATCTGTACTTGTGCAAGAAACATGATGAGTTGTTAGAAAACACCCTTGAGCCAGGCAGCTACAACAAGACAATGTCATTAGTTATTGTTGATGGCTTTGCTGTAGAAATGACAGATCATCAGGTATCTTTTTATGATCTCTCGACTGTTTGCTATAACAGAAAACCTTCAATTTTACAGAAGAAATTTTGTCTCTCTAAAATTTAAAAACTATTTTAAATCGACTAAATGTCAGTCCAGTGCACCAAAACATCTAGGGCCTGGGAAGGGTCACGCTCAAGAAGTGTGATTTATATCGTCTACCCCAATGCAAACATTAATGACTGATTCCGCGGCTTGAACCCACGACTTATAAGTAAAATATATTTTTGTTTTTGATTGTCAGAATATGACCTGTTTTCTGAAATGTTTCATTCATGCCAAACACACATTTTTACTTGTTACTATTTTCTGGTGTATAAGATGTTCTGGTATTTGAATACTATTTTTAGTCAAGATACTTGCAAGCTGGCCCGAACACCATGGTTACACAAAAAATTTCTGTTATATATTCTCAATGTTATAATTGGCATTTCACCAATTTTACAGGCTAATCTGCTTCGATCTGCAAAAGACGTGAGGGTTGTCGAGAAAAATCAAGAGCTTGCATAATGCCGGCCAAGATTAGGAGGAGGCGTGATCCCCTACTGTTTGAGGCTGAGTTTGCTCAATGATTTCTTGCTAAATGAAATTTAGAAAACTAAGAGTAAAATAAAATTAATAAAAAAAAAAAGTGGGGTGGATCGGAGGCAAGAATATTGTGTAAGTAAATGCTTCGTCTTATGGTACGAAAGCATATATGAAGTCATTATTGTACTTTAGATAATTATTGTTCTCTCAATATATATCCCTACCCCGACCATGTATTTCACTTTTTACTTAGTACGTGATAGAAAGTGTAATTAATGCCTCGTCTGAGTCCCATTGATCCAATTCTGTCTTTTGAAAGGATAAAATAATTAGATTTCTGATGGCCGGCACTAATAGAGTGGTAAATAAACAACCATTAATGGAGCGTGTTTAATTACCACTTAGTCAAAGTGAGAGATTTGTTTCTCATGTGGAGAGTGGGTGGAATCTAAAGCTACCATGTACATTCTCAAAGTTTAAATTCGAGACTTCTAATTGAAGTGGATGAAACTTAATCGCTCCGCCGCACATCTTGGTGGTGTTATGTTTATTTCTTGTTCTTGCGCTTCTTTATTCTTATTATGTGTCCTGATTGTCATACTTTCTCTTTATGACCTCTCTAGATCTCCTTCATATTAACTTAGACTAGAATGCATGATTTGGTGTTAACTTTGATGAAATAATTTACTGGCACAAACTCAGTATAATTCAAAAGAGTATTAATATATGTGTACCGAATATATATATATATGATGAACCAGATTGAGATTTAGCCCAACTATGCATGGGACACAATCACACAAACTCTCGTCAAATTCATTAATTATACGGGTACAAGGCACAAGTTAGCCCAAAAATATTTAATATAGTCTCATCGATATTATCCGTTTTGAGTCAAGTTCATACGATCTTACTCAAAAAGTCTCGTGCTATTAAGAATATATACACTTTATATGTATATACTCAATCTTTTCAGCTATCAATATTATAGAATTTTGTTTACATGCCCAACTACGGACAAAGTTACAAAACAAAAGAGAGAGTGAGAGAGCGACAAGCTTGTGGGTGGTCCATATGCGTAGATTATTTGAGCCTGTCGTCCACAGAGCATGCACAAACAATAATATGGCGAGACAAAGAAAGGCAGAATCCTCAGTACGTAGTGTAAGTTGTGGAAATTCATGAGACTGATGTGAAACTTTTCATAGACTGCATTTCATTAGCCTTAGCAGTTTATCTAGTTAAGGTTATAGAGAAGGACAGAATTATTATTTTTCACTCGCAATGCTTCTATTTTTCAACAAAGTTTGAGAGCAAGTTGCCTGACATAAATTGTGGGGGTCATTGTACAAATTGTACTACAACACTTCACATGCAACACCTTTTCTGTTAGAGTTATTTGTTTATTTTTTATCTTTCTTTTTTGTGTGTGTTTTTGGACGATGATGATCAATTCATTGTTGTTGCCCCCTACTACTTCTTCCCCACGACTTAATATAGTCGAAACAAATGGCTAATAATTAACTCTTGTCAATCCTTTCATTTCAACGTGCATGGCCAAAACCTTGATGTCTCTTTCTCTTCCACCAAGTATGTTAGAAAAACATGTTTAATACTCATGTTCACAAAGTTATATTCCTGCATTTCGACATATATGGCAGTGTTTGACTAGGTAGGAACTCAAAAAAGAAAAAACTAAAATTTGTGACTAGTCTTAAGCATGTTACTAAATTTTTGAATCTATAAACGCATCCTATTACGATAAAATAAGAAGTTTAAATTTAGTTATTTACAAATAAAAATTGACTTTTTTTTATACAGACTAATAAAAAAAATAGTGTAACTAAAAATGGAACCGGAAAAGTAGTCTTTAGTTAACATGTCAAAATGATGGAACACGAAATCTTTAAGGTCTTACTTTCCTACTTTTTCCCTTTCTCTTATGTGTACAGTTTTATTTCCTTTTTATTCATACAATTCGTTTCCTCTCTCTTTTTTCCTTTCTTCTTTTTTGCTACTCCAGTTTTCTTACAGTTTCCCTTTTCCTTTCTGTTTTGATTTTCAAAAAATATTAAACTGGAGTTCAGATGTTTTCTTCTCCTCACACTGTGATTGCCTTTATATTAGCCTTCCTCACTGACTCGCTCGTCTCCTTCCACTTGTCAAATCAAATTGATTTAGTGTCAACACTCAATATTAAACAAAAAGTGATGTAACGGAGCTTATATAATTCCAAAGGTTAAAATATTTCATGATGTATTTCAATTTGATGACGCAAGTTATTCAAGTTATCAATCAATATGTAGTTGACCAAGCAAATCACAATAAAGCGAAGAAATAAAACAAACAAATGGACCTTAGCCTCTCATTTTATATTTATATTTACTCGTATTTACATTTAAGTAAAATACGACTTTCTTTGCATTATTTAGTGTTTTCTAGTGACAACATACTGTAAACGATATAATAATTAGTCGTTCCTCATCTAAACTTGGAGATTTTTTGGACTAGTCTACATAAATAATTATGGTCAAAACTTAGTTTCGAAGAAATCAAATAATTAAGAGTGGTGATAATGCGTGTAACTAACCACTACTAGAAATTCCATCAAAACAATCGAAAATCACTAGGTCGGTCATAACCGACCGATTTCATCGGTCCATTAAATTCCACACCCGACCTAAAAGAAAAAGGCCAATCGATTTCAGTCGACTTTTTAAAATTATGTCATTAAAAAATGCATCATCTGAATTTAAATTGGGGTTTGTACTGTGGCAGGATACTTACAATTGGTGCTTTCGATTTAAAATTTTCTTTATTTTATTTATACTCTTTAATCGTATTTTTTTATGAAAATAACTGACCAATTTCGATCGATTTTATTAAAAAAAATAAAATTACCAAACTAAATTGGTCGTTGTTTTAAAATGACTGACAGAAATAACTGATCAAAATCGGTCGATTTTCTGAATACTAATATAATTGGAAAACCAACTGAAGTTGGTCGGTTTCTTGAAAATTGTCACCACCCAAAATTCCCACCTTCGGGACAGTGATGACGCCTAACATTTCACTTACTAGGCAAGCCAACGTTAGAATAATATTAGCCATTTTTAAATAATTTTAAATTAATTAATAATAAAGGAACAAATGCGGAAACAAAGTCTGAAATAGAGTGAATAATCTATAATAACAGCTATGTCTAAATACCATCCCAGAACTGGTGTCACAAGTGCACGAGCTACTAGAATAATACAAATAAAGTTCTGAATGAAAATGAAGCTGTCTGAAAGAAATACGCAGCTATGATAAAGTGGAAGGGGACTTCAGAACTGCGAACGCCATGCAATTATACCTCAAGTCTCCTGCGAATAGCTGAATCAGAGCAAATCTACTATACGTTGTTGGGACCAACTCCGGTATCTGCACAAGAAGTGCAGAGTGTAGCATGAGTACAACCGACCCCATGTACCTAGTAAGTGCCGAGCCTAACCTCGACGAAGTAGTGACGAGGCTAAGGCAGGTCACTTACATTAACTTGTATGCAATAATAATAATAATAACAACAATAATAAAAATAAAATAGGTATCTTATTTCAACAGTTGAAGCCAACTCGGCAGTCATAACCAATTATTATTTCAATCAATTTTCGTTGCGGCGTACAACCCGATCCCACAATATATTCACATTCAATTCCGTTGCGGCGTGCAATTCGATTCCACAATATATTCATTTTTATTTAATCCCGTTGCGGCGTGCAACCCGATCCTCAATATATCTTTCAATCAATTCTGTTGCGTCGTGCAACCCGCTCCTCCAATATATCCATTTCAATAAATTCTGTTGTGGCGTGCAACCCGCTCCTCTAATATATTCATTTCAATCAATTCTGTTGCGACGTACAACCCGCTCCTCTAATATATTTATTTCAATCAATTCTGTTGCGGCATGCAAAGCGCTCCTCCAATATATTCACTTTTCTTTTTGTTGCGGCGTGCAACCCGCTCCTCAAATAATATAATTTACCAATACTTATAAAAGAAATTACTCCAATAAATGCAACAATTAATATGAAATTATAAGACAACAAACATACAATAATTATAATTTATTTAAAAATAAGTGATGACAAGTAGCAATTAATTGTAAAAATTAAGGAGGAAATGGGTAATTTAATAATTAGTACGCTAAATGTCAAGTAGCAATTAAGTCACATAAATCAAATAAGCATGTAGCTACTAGAATAATGCAAATAAAGTTATGAATGAAAATGAAGTTGTTTGAAAGAAATACACAGCTATGATAAAGTGGAAGGGGACTTCAGAACTGCGAACGTCATGCAGTTATACCTCAAGTCTCCTGCGAATAGCTGAATCCTAGCAAATATGCTATACGCCGCTGGGACCAACTCTGGTATCTGCACAAGAAGTGCGGAGTGTAGTATGAGTAAGTGCCGAGTCTAACCCCGATGAAGTAGTGACGAGGCTAAGACAGGTCACTTACTTTAACTTGTACGCAATAATAATAATAATAATAATAATAATAATAATAATAATAATAATAATAATAATAATAATAATAATAATAATAATAATAATAATAAAAATAAAACAGGTATTTTATTTCAACAGTTGAAGCCAACTCGTCAGTCATAACTAATTATTATTTCAATCAGTTTTCGTTGCGGCGTGCAACCCGATCCCACAGTATATTCACATTCAATTCTGTTACGGCGTGTAACCCGATCCCACAATATATTCACATTATCCCACAATATATTCATTTTTATTTAATCCTGTTGCGGCGTACAACCCGATCCTCAATATATCTTTCAATCAATTATGTTACGGCGTGCAACCCACTCTTCCAATATATTCATTTCAATAAATTCTGTTGCGGCGTGGCCTGCAACCCGCTTCTCCAATATATTCATTTCAATCAATTCTGTTGCGGCGTGCAAACCGCTCCTCCAATATATTCATTTTCCTTTTTGTTGCGGCATGCAACCCGCTCCTCAAATAATATAATTTACCAATACTTATAAAAGAAATTACTCCAATAAATGCAATAATTAATATGAAATTATAAGACAACAAGCATATAATAATTATCATTTATTTAAAAATAAGTGATGACAAGTAGCAATTAATTGTGGAAATTAAGGAGGAAATAGGTAATTTAATAATTAGTATGCTAAATGTCAAGTAGCAATTAAGTCACATAAATCAAATAAGCATGTAGCAATTATACATGGATTCAAGGCATAATATTGAGCAACGAATATGAGAGAAACAATTAATATAATAATTAATTCATGATTTAAAATAATTTATGATTTTCAAATAATTAGGAAAATAATTAGTTTGACGACGTATAGACACTCGTCACCTCGCCTATACGTCGTTCACATGAATTTTACATAACAAATAATTCAAGGGTTCTATTCCCTCAAGTCAAGGTTAACCACGATACTTATCTCGCTTCGCAACCAATTTCAAGATTTCAATAAACCTTTGCCTCGCGAATTCGTGTCCGAAAGCTTCAAATCTAGTCACAAACAATTCAATATACTCAACACGAATCGTTGGAATTAATTCCATATGAATTTACTAATTTTTCGGATTAAAATCCGAAATTCATTTTAAAAATCGACAGTGGGACCCACATCTCGAATCCCGAAAAAACTCATGAAATCCGAACACCCGTTCTGATACAAGTTCAATCATACAAAAATATTGAATTCCGACATCAGATTGACCTTCAAATCTTCATTTTATATTTTTGAAAGATTTTATAAAAATCTATTTTTTCTTCCATAAATTCACGGATTCATAATATAAATGAGTATAAAATCATGAAATATAATCTATATAGGATACGGAAAACTTATCCCAACGTTTTCCCGTAAAAATTGTATAAAAATTGCCTAAATCCGAGACTCAAATTGTAGTAGATGCTCATGACTAGTGACACCCCGATGTCGGGCTTTTCTTTTCTGCACTTCTGTTTTCTTTGATTGAAGGTTTTATGTTAAATAGTATTAAAATTATCTTTGAAATAAAAATATCGGTTTGTTTGGAAATGAATTGGCTTGCCTAGTTCCACGATAGGCGTCATCACGACAGATTAGGTTTTTGGGTCGTGACAGGCGCATGTTCGGATTTGGATTTGGAAATCCGTAGGACAATTCGGCGCATTTTGACGAAAGTTGAAAAATAGAAGATTATGAAAAGTTTGACCGGGAGTTGACTTTATTGATATTGGGGTCGGAATTCGATTCTGAAAATTAGAATAGCTCCATTATGTCATTTATGACTTGCATGCAAAATTTGAGTTCATTCCGAATTGATTTGGCATGTTTCGACGCGAGTTATAAAACTGAAAATTTCATAAACTCATAAGTCCAAATCGAGGAGTGAATTGTAATTTCGACGTCGTTTCTTTAAGAATAAGTGGTATCATATTAAGCAAATGAGCTCCAAATTACAGTTTTGATTGAATCATTAGATCCGCATTAAAATTTTGCAGACATAGCAAAAACGAATCGTCGAATTCGGACATCGTATGAGAGAGTTATGCCCATTTCCGTGTCGGAAAATA
Organism: Nicotiana tomentosiformis; assembly: GCF_000390325.3. NCBI lineage: Eukaryota > Viridiplantae > Streptophyta > Magnoliopsida > Solanales > Solanaceae > Nicotiana > Nicotiana tomentosiformis. Next base: position 114,580,910 of record NC_090823.1, on the reverse strand, counting down.
TTTTCCGTCGTCGTCAACGTCCAGGGTAGCGTGAGGAGCTATCCCTAGCATTGGGACTTCTGAAGTTCTGGAAATGGCGCCACAGGCAGCGCTCCACGTCACTTGTGGCACCACGGACCTAAAACCCCCATAAAACGGGGAGTTTGCCATTTTTACTCATTTTTGAGCTTACCTAGTTGCCAGCCACATGAAGAACGCACCTTCGCTGGAGCTCTGGTTATCCAAATGGTGATATGCAGCAATTCCGCGTCATTCGCTAGTAGCTTGCAATAAAAAGATTTCATCGAAATGGCTCCTTTGATATGCCATTCGACCTCCAAGTGTCCTTTCTGAGGATCGATATCTATGTCATCCATCAAAATTAATCAGTATCTCTACTCTCAATATATATTTGATAATTGGAGGTAATGATATTTTGGAGAAGATTATGATGAGATTAATGTTTTTTCGTTCCTTTTAGAGCCCTTTGATAACAATTGATTGATCCTCTTTTATTTTGATCAACTAAACAACTGATTTGTGTTTGCCTGTTACCTTTCTTCATGCAGAAGACTTTCACATATTTGTTTTCAAGTTGTAACATCAAAGAAAAAGGATATTAACAGTTATTCAAATAGAACCATAGAATCATGTGGTGGTCGTTAAATACAACGCACCTCTTTGGGCTATATTTTTGTAATATCATTCTTCCACAAATCATGTTTGGTCGTAATTCTAGTAAAAATATGAGAAATAAGCCCCTAGGGTCAAATGCTAAGAGTGCGTGATGTGTGGATTAGCCGATTAGGTGCACGTCTTGGGTTCAAATCGCTACTAACAAAAGCCTGATATTTAAGTGGACAAGGGTAGAGGGGCCATTACCAATCGAGTTTTCAACTGTGAAGCACTGCCTTCGGGGATTTTCTCGGTTATAAAAAGAGAAATAAAAAACGATAATCATCTTCTGGTCATAGATTTTAGGTCTTGAAACTCATAATGGGTTGATAGTTGTTATTTTTGATGAAGTTTGTTAGTTTACAGCATGTATATAGTGTAATATTGTCCCACATTGGTAGAAGAGTAGTATGTCCTTGTATAGTATAGCTATGAATAAGGACCTCTTGTATTGTATTGTTCATCTAATATCAATAACATATTTTCTCCCGTACCTTCTCATATGGTATCAGAGCAATTGTGAGAGACTTATCGCTGTGCATAAATTCCAACGATTCCGGGAAAGAGAAATCGCTGTGCATAAATTCCAGCGATTCCGGGAAAGAGAAATCAATACTTTTTTAAGGCTGTTTTCTATCTGCTTCATTTCTGTCAGTGTTGTGCAAAATCCAACACTACCACAAAAGTCGTCACTGTCCGGCGACCAAACCCCAGTGAAAAACTCCTGCAGCAGCCTCCTCACGCACCTCCACGCGCCACCAAAAGCTCACGCACGTGAGCTCATGCGCCGGCGCGTACGACCACTTCCGGCCACTTTTTGAAAATCTTCCTTCAGAACAGTTGGGTCGCCTGGTAATTTCGATCCTACCCCTACTATTTTCATTTCATTCCGACAACTTTGAGTTTTTTCCGGCAGCTACAGTACTATTCCGGCAGCTACAGTAGATTCCGGCAACTACAGTATTTCAGTATTCTGTTTCTGTGTTTCCGTACACTGTTTCAATGGATTACAGTTGATTCTTTCTCCTATTTGGTAATAATTTGCAACAATGTCTTTGGGATTTGATGCTTTTGGGTCTAGAAACATGAGTTCTGGAAGCTCTAGTGCTATTATTACCTCGGAACCTTTAATGGGAGGTTCAAACTACTTAGCTTGGGCTTCATCTGTCGAGTTATGGTGTAGAGGTCAAGGTGTTCAAGATCATCTAGGCTAACTCAGCCTAGAAAATAGCTAAATACATCTAGAGGAAGATAAGAGGGAGAAGAGCAGGGGTTGCGATCGCCAAACAACTACCTTGCTATCTCCAAGAAATCTGCAACCATAACACTTAATAATCGCTACCGTGTCTAGCTACACCTGAATCTGCACACAAGGTGCAGGGAGTAGCGTGAGTACGCCAACTCAGTAAGTAACAACAATAAATAAAGGCTGAGCAGTAGTGACGAGCAATAAAGCATATAACGTTCATATTATGAAATCTCAGTAAAGTACAACATGCTTTAAAAATCAGTATTTGAATCAAATCATTTCGTTTAAACCCGGTTCCAGTAAAAATCATTTAAAGATATTTTTCAACAGTTTTCAGACAGAGAAAAAAATGCAAAGGTGAGCAAAAAAAATGATGAAATCATAAACAGTCCCTCGAGCAAACCTCACAGTCACTCGTGCCACTCGGGCATAGCTCACAATCACTCTTGCCACTCGGGCATACCTCACAATCACTCATACCTCCCAGTCACTCAGCACTCGGCACTCGCACTTAGTAGGTACCTGCGCTTACTGGGGGTGTGTATAGACTCCGGAGGGGCTCCTTCAGCCCAAGCGCTATAATCTGCACGGACAACTCACGTGCTGCACGGACAACTCACGTGCTATAATAATAAAGTATGCTGCAGGAGGGCAGTCCCGATCCATACTAATCCTCACAAATCAGGCCCTCGGCCTCACTCAGTCATAAACCTCTCAAGATACTCGGGCATTTCAGTAAAACAGGGCATTCGGCCCAAAATATTTATGTGCATCAAAATAGAGTCATAAAACTGAGTTATGCGGTAAATAAGTATAAATATGACTGAGTATAGATTTTCAATCGAAAACAATGAGAGGATGGTAAGAAACAGCCCCTAAGGGTCAAAACAGCATCGGCGCAAGGCCTAAACATGACATTTAGCCCAATTTACAGAAATTCTTTCTAAAACATATAAGTATCATATGGTTTCACCAAAGTATGCAACTTTACAGTTGCTACGGGACGGACCAAGTCATAAATTCCCAACAGTGCATGCCCACACGCCCGTCACCTAGCATGTGCGTCACTATAAATAGTAGAATGATACAAAATCCGGGGTTTCGTACCCTCAGGACTAGATTTATAATTGTTACTTACCTCAAACCGCCAAATTCTTATTCTGCTATGTCCTTTCCTCGTGAATTGATCTCCAATAAATCTGGTCATAAATAATTCGTTTCAGTCAATAAAATTCATTGGAATTAATCCCATAAGAAAATAATGATTTTCCATAAAAAATTAGAAAATTAGATCAAAAATCGCCTGTGGGTCCCACGCCTCGGAACTCGATAAAAGTTATAAAATCCGGAAGCCCATTCAACCACGAGTCTAACCATACTAATTTTACCAAAATCCGACCCTAACTCGACCCTCAAATCTTCAATTTAAACCAAGAGGGTTTTCAAATTTTCCCAACTCAATTCACCAATTAAATGATAAAAACAATCATGGATTCGGGTAATTTAACAAATATTGAGTTAAGAACACTTACCCCATTGTTTCCTCTGAAAATCACCCAAAATCGCCTCAAATCTGAGCTCCAAATCGTCAAAAACTCACTGCCCAGACTTTTCTTCTTCGCGAACGCGGTCAGTGCCTCGTGTTCGCGAAGCACAAAATAACTCCCGTCCAAATTCCTCCTTCGCGAATGCGACATCACCCTCGTGTTTGCGAAGCACAAAATGCCTCTGCCTTAATGCCTTCTACGCGAACGCGTCCAACCCATCGCGAACGCGATGCTTCGTTTCCCCCTTACTACTCGAAAGCGACACCCCCTACGCGAATGCATAGACCAATTACCTGGGGTCCTCGGCTGCTTCCTCTCTTCTTCGCGAACGCGTAACACCTCTTGCGTTCGCGATGCACACCCAGTCTACCCTTCGGGAACGTGTTCTTTTCTTCGCGAACGCGAAGAGCAAATATTGCCAGCCTCTCAGTTCCTCTTCGCGAACGCGAGGCTCCACTCACGAACGCGAGGCTCCACTCGCGAATGCGAGGCTCCACTCGCGAACGCGATGAAGGAAACCAGATGGTGCATCAGAAAAATTCCAGCAGAATTCCAAGTCCATAATCCAACCCGTTAACCATTCGAAACTCACCCGAGCCCCTCAGGACCTCAACCAAATATACCAACAAGTCCTAAAACATCATACGGACTTAGTCGAACCCTCAAATCACCTTAAACAACGCTAAAACCATGAATTACACCCCAATTCAAGTCTAATGAACTTTGAGATTTCTAATTTCTACAAACGACTCCGCAACCTATCAAATCACGTCCGATTGACCTCAAATTTTGCACACAAGTCATAAATGACATAACAGAGGTATTCTAATTTTCCAAATTGAATTCCAACCTCGATATCAAAAAGTCAACCCCCCGGTCAAACTTCTCAAAAATTAAACTTTCGGCATTTCAAGCCTAATTCCTCTGAGGACCTTCAAATAATATTCCGGACACACTCCTAAGCCCAAAATCACCATATAGAGCTATTGGAATTATCAGAATTCGAATTCGAGATCGTTTACACATAGGTCAACATCCGGTTGACTTTTCCAACTTAAGTTTCTACTTAAGAGACTAAGTGTCTCAATTCACTCTGAAACCACTCCGGACCCAAACCAACTAACCCGATATAACATAATATAGCTGAATAATACAAAAAGAAATAAAAATAAAAAAATGGGGCTATAACTCTCGAAACGACAGGCCGGGTCGTTACATCCCCTCCCTTTTAAACATTCGTTCGTCCTCGAACGGGTCTAGAAACATACCTGGAGTCTCGAATAGGCATGGATATCTGCTCCGCATCTCCCGCTCAGTCTCCCAGGTGGCCTCCTCCACAGGCTGACCTCTCCATTGTACCTTCACTGAAGCTATATTCTTTTACCTCAACCTTCGAACCTGCCGATCCAAAATAGCCACCGGCTCCACATCATAAGTCATATCACCCTCTAACTAAACCGTGCTGAAATCCAAAACATGGGACGAATCTCCAATATACTTCTGAAGTATGGAAACATGAAACACTGGATGCTCACTCGACAAGCTGGGTGGCAAGGCAAGATTATAAGACACCTCCCCAATCCTCTGAAGCACCTCAAAAAGCCCAATGAACCGGGGGCTCAACTTGCCCCTATTCCCAAACCTCATAACTCCTTTCATGGATGATACCTTCCGCAAAACCTTCTCCCCAACCATAAAAGACACATCACAGACCTTCCTATCCGCGTAGCTCTTCTACCTAGACTACGCCGTGCGAAGCCGCTCCTGAATCAATTTCACCTTATCTAATGCGTCCTGGACCAAGTCTGTACCTAAGAGCATAGCCTTACCCGGCTCAAACCATCCAACCGGAGATCTACACCTCCTCCCATACAAAGCCTCGTACGGAGCCATCTGAATACTCGACTGATAATTGTTGTTATATGCAAACTTCGCGAGTGGAAGAAACTAGTCCCATGAACCCCCAAAGTCAATAACACAAGCACACAACATGTCCTCCAATATCTGAATAGTGCGCTCGGACTGCTCGTCCGTCTGAGGGTGAAGAGCTGTGCTCAACTCAACCTGAGTACCCAACTCTCACTGCACGGACCTCCAAAACTGCGATGTGAACTGAGTACCCCTATCTGAAATGATGGAAACTGGGACATCATGCAGGCGAACGATATCTCGGATGTAAATCTCAACCAACCGCTCTGAAAAGTAAGTAGTACCAACTGGAATGAAGTGCGCGGACTTGGTCAGTCGATCCACAATAACCCAAATAGCGTCAAACTTCCTCGAAGTCCGTAGGAGCCCAACTACAAAGTCCATGGTGATCCGCTCCCACTTCCACTCAGGGATCTCTAACCTCTGAAGCAAGCTACCCGGTCTCTAATGCTTATACTTAACCTGCTGACAGTTTAGACACCGAGCCACAAACCCAACTATATCCTTCTTCATCCGCCTCCACCAATAGTGCTGCCTCAAATCCTGGTACATCTTCGCGGCACCCGGATGGATGGAATACCGCGAGCTGTGGGCCTCCTCAAGAATCAATTCTCGAAGCCCATCTACATTAGGCACACATATCCGGCCCTGCATTCTCAGCACGCTGTCATCACCAATAGTCACATCCCTAGCATCACCTTTCCGAACCTTGTCCTGAAGAACGAGCAAGTGGGGGTCATCATACTGACGCTCCCTGATACGGTCATAAAGAGAAGACCCTGAGACCACACAAGCCAATACCCGACTAGGCTCTGGAATATCCAATCTGACAAGTTGGCACGCTAAGGCCTGAACATCCAATGCCAAAGGTCTCTCTGCTGCTGGAAGATATGCTAAACTCCCCAAACTCTCTGCACGGCGACTCAAAGCATCAGCCACCACATTTGCCTTCCCCGGATGGTACAAAATAGTGATATCATAGTCTTTAAGAATCTCCAACCATTTCCGCTGACGCAATTAAGATGCTTCTTCTTTAACAGATACTGCAGACTCCGGTGATCAGTATAGATCTCACAAGGAACCCCATACAAATAATGACGCCAAATCTTCAAGGCGTGAACAATGGCTGCTAACTCAAGATCATGGACAAGATAGCTCTTCTCATGGGTCTTCAACTGGCGCGAGGCATAGGAAATCACCCTACCCTCCTGCATCAAAACACAACCAATGCCTATCCTCGAGGCATCACAATACGCGGTGTAAGAACCTAAAGCTGATGGCAGAACTAACACTGGAGTTGTGGTCAAAGCAGTCTTGAGCTTCTGAAAGCTCTCCTCACACTCATCCGACCACCTGAATGGAGTGCCCTTTTGGGTCAATTTAGTCAAGGGCGATGCAATAGATGAAAATCCCTCTTCAAAGCGACGGTAGTAACCCGTCAAACCAAGAAAGCTCCTAATCTCCGTGGCTAAGGACGGTCTGGGCCAACTCTGCACCGCCTCTATCTTCTTCGAATCCACCTGAATACCCTCACTGGACACCACGTGCCCCAATAATGCTACTGAACTGAGCCAAAACTCACATCTGGAGAACTTTGCATAAAACTTCTCCTCCCTCAATCTCTGTAATACAACCCTCAAATGTTGAGCGTGTTCCTACTGGCTACGAGAGTACACCAGGATGTCATCAATGAATACAACGATGAATGAGTCCAAATAGGGCTGGAATATACTGTTCATAAAATGCATGAACGCTACTGGGGCATTGGTCAGCCCAAAAGACATCACCAAGAACTCATAATGGCCATATCGGGTCCTGAAAGCTATCTTGAGAATATTTGAATCCCGAATCTTCAGCTGGTGGTAACCGGACCTCAAATCAATCTTGGAGAACACCCTCGCCCCCTGAAGCTGGTCGAATAAATCATAAATACGAGGCAAAGGATACTTGTTCTTGACTGTGACCTTGTTCAACTTCCTGTAATCAATACACATTCTCATGGAACCATCCTTCTTTTTCATAAATAGAACCGGTTCACCCCAAGGTGACACACTAGGCCGAATAAACCCCTTATCAAGGAGTTCCTGAAGCTGTTCTTTCAATTCCTTCAACTCCGCCGGTGCCATACGATACGGTGGAATAGAAATGGGTTGAGTGCTTGACACCAAATCAATACCAAAGTCAATATCCCAGTCAGGCGGCATGCCCGGCAGGTCTGCAGGAAACACATCCAGAAAATCATGTACCACCGGAACAGAATCAATGACAGGAGTCTCTGCACTAACATCCCTCACAAAATCCAAATAAGATAGGCAACCCTTCTCAACCATGCGTTGAGCCTTCAAATATGAAATCACCCTACTTGGTACATAATCTACATAAACGATTCACTCAACCCTCGAAATTCTCAGCATAGCCAACGTCACCATCTTAGTGTGACAATCTAGAACAGTATGACAAGGATATAACCATTCCATACCCAATATCACATCAAAGTCAACTATACTGAGCAACAATAGATTTACTCGGGTCTCCAGACTCCCAATAGTCACCACACATGACCGATATACGCGGTCCACAATAATAGTATTGCCCACAAGAGTAGATACATGTATAGATGAAATTAAGGACTCATGGGGCATATCCAAAAACTGGGCGAAATACGAGAAAACATATGAATACGTGGAACCAGGGTCAAATAATACTGAGGCATCTCGGTGACAAATTGAGAATACCTGTAATCACAGCATCTGAAGCAATATCATCTGGTCTGGCAGGGAGAGCATAGAAATGGGCCTGACCACCCCCTGATCTGCCTCCCCCTCTAGGGCGACCCCTAGCTGACTGACCTCCACCCCGAGCTGACTGGGTGGGTGGTAAGGTAACTGGTGCTGTAGTCGGATGCTGACTCCTCTGCTGAGATAGACCTTCATGACGACGAGGACACTGCCTCCACATATGCCCAAGCTCGTCACGCTCAAAACAACTCCCTGGTGCTGGCGACGAAAACTGAAGGGAACCCCTAACACCGGGATGACTGGTAGAAGAACCTGGCACGGAAGAGCCCTGAACAGGTAGAGCACGTGATGAACTCTGAAGTGGAAGAGCACTAAGTGATGAGTGGCCCTGATGAGAACTGTGAGAACCATGGCCAGATGATGTACCCCGATGAAATGGCCGAGCTGACTGAGCCTGCCTGAAATGACGACCTCTACCGTGATGGAACTGACCCCTAAAAAGAGCACCGCTGAATCCAACCTGACAACGAGGCCTTTTGGCCTCCCTCTCAACCCTCTCCTGACCGCGAACCATCTCAATCTGCCGAGCAATGTTGACAACCTCATCAAAGGTAGCACCCGAAACCCGCTCCCTGGTCATGAGCAACTGTAGCTGATAAGTGAGGCCATAAATAAACTTCATGATCCTCTCTCTGTCCGTGGGAACCAACCAGATAGCATGACGGGCCAACTCAAAGAATCGCATCTCATACTGTGTCACAGACATATCACCCTAGCAAAGCCACTCAAACTGTCTGCGAAACTCCTCGCTGCAGGATTGAGGCACGAACTTCTCCAAAAAGACCACGGAGAACTGCTGCCAAGCAAGGGGTGCTGCGCCAGCAGGCCTACGCCTCTCGTAAGTCTCCCACCATCTGAGTGCAGCCCCAGAAAACTGAAAGGTAGTGAATGAGACCCCACAAGTCTCCAAAATACCAGCAGTACGGAGTATCCTCTGATACCTGTCCAAAAAGTCCCGAGCATCCTCTCTCTCTGTGCCACTAAAAGGTGGTGGCTGGAGTCTCCCAAACCTCTCCAACCTACGCTGATCATCCTCAGGCATAGCAGGAACCACATAATCCTGAGCAACAGCAACCGACTGGGCTGGTGGTGCCTTCGGTGTCTGAAGTCCCTGAATAACCGGCTCGGGTGTGCGAGCAACGGGAGTCTGAGTACCTCTCTGGCCTGAGAAGTGGTTGCAGCCAGGGGAAATAGAGACTGCCTGAGCAAGGCCAGTACACACTGTCAGAATCTGAGTTAGGGCCTCCTGAAGGTCTGGAATCATAATAGGCACAGGTGGTGCATGAGCTGGTGCATCAACAACCGAAACCTGGTCCTGATCTGGGACAACCGGTGGATCTGCAAGTACTGCCCCAGCTGTTGTACTAGCTGCACCTCTGCCCCTACCACGGCCTCTACCGCGGCCTCGGCCTCTCGCGGCCTTGGCTGGTGGTACTGGTGGCTGGCCCTCCTGATCGGTAGTACGAGTCCTCACCATCTGTGAGAGAATGAAACAACAAATGTTTAGCTACTAGAATCAACAGATTCGCATTATAAAAATTCAAGAATGTGGAGTTTCCTAAAGGTTCTGCAGCCTCCTAAAGATAAGCACAGACGTCTCTGTACCGATCCACAAGACTCTACTAAACCCGCTCATGACTAGTGAGACCTATGTAACCTAGGCTCTGATACCAATCTGTCACAACCCAAAAACCTAATCTGTCATGATGGTGCCTATCGTGGAACTAGGGAAGCCGACTCATTTCCAAACAAACCGATATTTTCATTTCAAATATAATTTCAATATTATTTAACATAAAACTTTCATTTAAGAAGTTCAAACCAAAGAAAACAGAAGTGCGGAAAAGAAAAGTCCGACATCAGGGTGTCACTAGTCATGAGCATCTACTACAATCTCTCTAAAAATATCAAGGCTAACTTAGCCTGGAAAATAACTAAATACAACTAGAGGAAGATAAGAGGGAGAAGAGCAGGGGCTGCGATCGCCAAACAACTACCTTGCTATCTCCAAGAAATATGCAACCAGAACACTTAATAACTACTATCGTGTCCAGCTACACCTGAATCTGCACATAAGGTGCAGTGAGTAACGTGGGTACGCCAACTCAGTAAGTAACAACAATAAATAAAGATTAAGCAGTAGTGACGAGCAATAAAGCATATAATGTTCATATCATGAAATCTTAGTAAAGTATAACATGCTTTAAAAATCAGTGTTTGAATCAAATCATCTCGTTTAAACCCGGTTCCAGTAAAAATCATTTAAAGATATTTTTCAACAGTTTTCAGACAGAGGAAAAATGCAAAGGTGAGCAAAAAAATGATAAAATCATAAACAGCCCCTCGGGCAAAACATCACTCATATACAGCCCCTCGGGCAAACCTCACAGTCACTCGTGCCACTCGGGCATACCTCACAATCACTCTTGCCACTCGGACATACCTCACAATCACTCATACCTCCCAGTCACTCAACACTCGGCACACGACACTCGCACTCAGTAGGTACCTGCGCTCGTTGGGGGTGTGTACAGACTCCCGAGTAGATCTTTCAGCCCAAGCGCTATAATCTGGATAGACAACTCACGTGCTACACAGACAACTCACGTGCTATAATAATAAATTATACTGCAGGCGGGCAGCCCCGATCCATATTCATCCTCACAAATCAGGCCCTCGGCCTCACTCAGTCATAAACCTCTCAAGCCACTCGGGCATTTCAGTAAAACAGGGCATTCAGCCCAAAATATTTATATGCATCAAAATAGAGTCATAAAACTGAGTTATGCAGTAAACAAGTATAAATATGACTGAGTATAGATTTTCAATCGAAAACAATGAGAGGATGGTAAGAAACAGCCCCTAAGGGTCCAAACAGCATTGGCGCAAGGCCCAAACATGGCATTCAGCCCAATTTACAGAAATTCTTTCTAAAACATATAAGTATCATATGGTTTCAACAAAGTATACAACTTTACAGTTGCTACGGGACGGACCAAGTCACAAATCCCCAACAGTGCACGCCCACACGCCCGTCACCTAGCATGTACATCACTAAAAATAGTAGAATGATACAAAATCCGGGGTTTCGTACCCTCAGGACTAGATTTACAATTGTTACTTACCTCAAACCGCGAAATTCTTATTCTGCAATGTCTTTTCCTCGTGAATTGGTCTCCAACGAATCTGGTCATAAATAATTCGTTTCAGTCAATAAAATTCATTGAAATTAATCCCATAAGAAAATAATGATTTTCCATAAAAAATTAGAAAATTAGCTCATAAATCGCCCGTGGGGCCCACGCCTTGGAACTCGACAAAAGTTATAAAATCCGGAAGCCCATTCAACTACGAGTCTAACCATACTAATTTTACCAAAATCCGACCCCAACTCAACCCTCAAATCTTCAATTTAAACTAAGAGGGTTTTTAAATTTTCCCAACTCAATTCACCAATTAAATGATAAAAACAACCATGGATTCGGGTAATTTAACCAATATTGAGTTAAGAACACTTTACCCATTGTTTTCTCTGAAAATCACCCAAAATCGCCTCAAATTCGAGCTCCAAATCGTCAAAAACTGAAAATGGGACAAGTCCCATTTTCAGAACTTAAACTCACTGTCCAGACTTTTCTTCTTCGCGAACGCGGTCAGTGCCTCGCATTTGCGAAGCACAAAATAACTCCCGTCCAAATTCCTCCTTCGCGAATGCGACGTCACCCTCGCGTTCGCGAAGCACAAAATGCCTCTGCCTAAATGCCTTCTATGCGAACGCGTCCACCCATCACGAACGCGATGCTTCGTTTCCCCCTCACTACACGAACGCGACACCCCCTACGCGAACGTGTAGACCAATTTCCTGGGGTCCTCGGCTGCTTCCTCTCTTCTCCGCAAACGCGTAACACCTCTCGCGTTCGCGATGCACACCCAGTTCACCCTTCGCGAACGCGTTCTTCTCTTCGCGAACGCGAAGAGCAAATATTACTAGCCTCTCAGTTACTCTTCGCGAACGTGAGGCTCCACTCGCGAACGCGATGAAGGAAACCACATAGTGCATCAGAAAAATTCCAGCAGAGTTCCAAGTCCATAATCCAACCCGTTAACAATCCGAAATTCACCCGAGCCCCTCGGGACCTTAACCAAATATACCAACAAGTCCTAAAACATCATACGGACTTAGTCAAACTCTCAAATCACCTCAAACAACGATAAAACCATGAATTATACCCCAATTCATGCCTAATGAACTTTAAAATTTCTAATTTCTACAAACGACTCCGGAACCTATCAAACCACGTCCGATTGACCTCAAATTTTGCACACAAGTCATAAATAACATAACAAAGGTATTCTAATTTTCAGAATCGGATTTCGGCCCCGATATCAATAAGTCAACCCCCCGGTCAAACTTCTCAAAAATTAAACTTTCGGCATTTCAAGCCTAATTCCTCTACGGACCTCTAAATGATATTTCGGACACGCTTCTAAGCCCAAAATCACCATACGGAGCTATTGTAATTAACAGAATTTGAATCCGAGATCGTTTACACATAGGTTAATATCCGGTTGACCTTTCCAACTTAAGTTTCTACTTAAGAGACTAAGTATCTCAATTTACTCTGAAACCACTCCGGACCCAAACCAACTAACCCAATATAATATAATATAGCTGAATAACATAAAAAGAAGTAGAAATGGGAAAAACAAGGATATAACTCTCGAAACGACCGGCCGAGTCATTACAACGCCTAAGTCCGAAATCACCATACGAAGCTATTGGAATCATCAAAATTTCATTCCGGGGTCGTTTGCTCAAAAGTCAAATCTCCGGTCAAACTTTAGAAATTCAAGCTTTATAAAATCAAACCTTTTATTTATTGTTTTCTAAAACTAACGTAAAATGTGCCTACGTACCTCAGAATAACTTCAAATTTTGTACATAAGTCATAAATATTGTTACGAAGCTGATCGAACTCTCATAATCTAAATCGGGACCCGGTATCAATAAAAACCCAATTATGACCAATTAGGAATCCTTAAACCTTTAAATTTTTAGTTTCTGTTAAATACCGATAATTTGAGCTAGGGACCTTCGAATTCGATTCCGGGAATACGACCAAGTCCCAAATCACGATACGGACCTACAGGAACTGTCAAAACATTGGTCCTGGTCCGTTGGCTCAAAATATTGACCGAAGTCAACTCAGTTGAGTTTTAAAGCTATATTTCACATTTTAATCAATTTTTTATATAAAAACTTTCCAAAAAACTTTACGGAATGTGCACGCAAGTCAAGGAATGTTGAATAGTACTTTTCGAGATCTCAAAGCACATAAATGAATATTTAAAATTAAAGATGACATATTGGGTCATCACATTCTCCACCTCTAAAACAAGCGTTCGTCCTCGAACGTAGTTAGAAAAATACCTGAGCTGGTGAAAAGGTGGGGATATCTACTCCGTATGTCCAGCTCGGACTCCCAGGTAGCTGTCTCAATTGGTTGACCTCTCCATTGCACCCGACCTGAGGGATAGCATTTAGACCTCAACTGTCGGACCTGCCGGGCTAGAATAGCTACCGGCTCCTCCTCATAAGTCAAATCTTTGTCCAATTGGACTGAGCTAAAATCTAACACATGGGACAGATCACCATTATTTCATCCACACACACACACACACATATATATATATATATATATATATATATATATAAATTTTATACTTTTTTCGGCTATTATTTTTACAGCGGCTATACAGTGTCATTTTCTCATTGAAAACTGACACAGAAGGGGATATTTTCAAGGTCAAAATTTTAGAAGACATTATCTAAAAATGAGGAATTAAAATAATAATTTGCGTTATTTAATAAAATGAGAGGAAACGTTTTGTTTCAGAGCAGAAGATTTGCTTCATTAATCAGAGTTGGGTAACACTGTTAGTTTTTGAATACATTATGTCAGTGAGACTAAAGGTACTCCACTTTAGCATACTTAAGGGACTAAATATGCTCACAACTATATTTGAGGGACAAAAATAGACCTACCCTCAAAGATAAGGGACAATATTGATCAAAAACTCTCTTATTCTTCATCGTAGAATGGATCCTAAAATGCAAGATTTTCAGTTAATTTTCTTTTATTATTATGATAGAGGAGATCTAATAATATAATGAAAGAATATCCGCCGACTTTGTTATCATTCCCATGATCACCGATTTTAGGAGATTTTTTTTCTTTTTTAATTTTCTTTTATTGTCCATCAGCTAAGCATCTAATTAAGAAAAAATAAGATTTAAATATTATCTTTTTTAGTTTATATTTTAAAATAAGCAAGTAGGAAATGAGTCTACTCGTCAATAAACTAGTATCGCATAAATAATATTTTGTGTCTCGTATAGTAAAACTTCTGGGGAAAAGGTATATAGTCTTGAAATCAAAGCAAGCATGAATAACATGAGAACGAGAGAAGCTTGAGAAATTCTTAATAATACTTGATTAAGAACTTTAGAAAAGACGGAAAGCCGAAATAGAGATATTATATCACGGTTTAAGAACCGATAAAACTAAAAGACTATAAACAGAAACAAATATCAATCAACGAGCTAAATTTGTTCGATTGTTTAGCAGGTTTCTGGAAACAAAGATAATCGTTCTCTGATTCGCCAAGTATTTTCTTGTCTCATCTGTAGTCCTTATTGAAATGTGCATTTCAATTACCGATGGTCAAGGAGAAACAAACAGAATCGAGAAAAATAGATATCAAAAGGAAGAAAAATCCAAGTTGAAGAATATCTAGGTATTGAGATTGAAAAAAAAAAAAAAGACGGGTACAACTGATTCTGGACGATGACAAGCGCCACGGAAGTTAGAGGAAGCTTCCTATAGGTACATTTCTGTTGTCCAGGTTTCTACTCATCGTGATCGCGAAAATTCGTTCGCGATAGCATAGAACACTTTCTGCCCAGGTCTATTTTACTTTTCGCGAAGGCTTCGCGATAGTGAAGCACAACTTGCACAGGCTGCCAATTTGCACTACGCGAACGCGAAGCATAACTCCGCAGACTTCGCGATCACGGACCACTTCATGCGAACGCGAAGAACAAATTTGAGTGCCCTAGCTTGTGCCTCATTTTCTCTTCACGGACGCGATCAACTCTACGCATTCGCGGTGCAATGGGAGCTACCTTCCGCGATCGCGTGCCTATCTTCGCGAACGCGAAGGGTAAAAATCACGGTTTACAATTTCCTCTTCGCGATCGCGGGAATGGCTTCGCGATGGCGAAGCACCATGCACCAGATGACAGCTGAAGCTCAAAAACCAGATTTTTCCAAAGTTCAAAAGGTCCGTAGGCTATCCGAAACTCACCCGAGCCCTCGGGGCTCTAAACCGTACATGCACACAAGTCCAAAAATATCATACGAACTTGCTCGCATGATCAAAATACCAAAATAATGTCTAGAACTATGAATCGGACACCAAATCAAATGAAATTTTTAAGAAAACTTTAGAATTTCTATTTTAACAACCGGACGTCCGAATCACGTCAAACCAACTCCGTTTCTCACCAAATTTGACAGACAAGTCATAAATATAGTAATGGAGCTACATCAGGTTCCGGAACCAAAATACGGACCCGATATCAACAAAGTCAAATATTAGTCAAATCTTTTAAGTCATTAAACCTTTAAACTTAAAAATTTCGACAACATGTGATAACTCGAGCTAGGAACCTCCGAATTCGATTTCGGGCATACGTTCAAGTCCCAAATTACGATACAGGCCTACCAAAACTATCAAAACACTGATCTGGGTCTGTTTACTCAAAATATTGACCAAAATTAATCCAATTGAGTTTTAAAACTCTATTTCACATTTTAATCAATTTTTAACGTAAAAACTTTCCAGAAAAATTTACGGACTACGCACCCAAGTCAAAAAAAACTGAATGGTGCTATTTAAGGTCTTACAACACAAAAATAATTATTAAATTTAAAGATAACACAATAACTTCACCATCATAACATTTTCTCTTTTGTAGGTAAATGATAAATACATAATGCTATTGAAGTAGCATTTATTCATGGAGCACACCTCACACACACAAACAAACACACACTGCCGCAGAGACAGATAGAGCATAGCCCTCACTCTTTTCTTAGATGAAGTACAGGATTCACTGAGAAACAGATGTTCCTTATCAGGTATATTGCTTCTGCCTCTTATTTGTTTGAGTTATGCATCTTACTTCATCAGCAGCTCCCTCTCTTCTGCAAAAACAAGATACGATACTTAGATTGCAAGATAACTGGAATAGGGAATATCTTTCTCTTTTTGCTTGGGGAGAGGAGCTTGTATTCCTCTGTTGAGCTTACTGATAGTGAATATTGTGGAAGGTGCATATATATGCCCTTCAGTGATTTATACCCAACCCTTTCCAGGCAGAGTATTTGGTTTAACCCTTTTAGTTATATACATTGAACTGTAAGGAACTCTTACACTAGATTGATTATAACAAGTTATTACACTATTTTTCAGGTTACCATATCTTGACTTCCTGTGAAGAGTTATATGTTATTGTAGGTCAATTTAATATGAGGCGGAGCTAGGTTTGAAGTTTGTGTGTTCTAAATTTTAAAATAAAACACTGCTTTCAACGGGAATCGAACCCCATCTTTTCCAACGAACCTACGGCCATTACCGTTGAACCAAGACCTTTTGTTACTAGGTTCGACAGTATATATTTATATAGATTTAGTAAATATTACAATACAAATACAGGGTTCCGGAAAAAATCACTGGTTCGCCCGAACCCGCACCCACTACTGTAGCTCCGCCCCCGATGGTATATAAAGCCTATCCACTACCAGTTCACAGGACTTAAGTTCAAATCAAACCTAAGTAGGCCTTAGCTATCCACTTTAATTATATTGTCACGCAATTTGTAAGGTTCTAATGCTCTATGCAACTTTCTACTGCACTACTAGTGAAAGTATACCATGTTCTGTCTGGCTGTAGCATTCTTAGCGATAGCTCAAATATAGATAATGGTTATACCTTGGTCCTTCCACAGTTTTCATTGTCGCTCTCATCGCTGCTGCTGCTGCTGCTGCTGTCACTACCATCGCTGCAACTTCCGTCCTTGTTCCTGTTCCTCCTGCTTCTCCTTTGATCACGCATCTTGTGCATGAAATTGCCTTCCTTTTTCTTCCACAAGCCCCAGCATGTGCAGCAGTTGCACTTGTGCCATGGCATGCAGTTTGTTGAGTTTTGGTGCCATGGCTTGCAGCAAATTGCTGAGTCTTGGTGCCATGGCATGCAGCAGTTTGTTGAGTTTTTGTGCCATGGCATGTAGATTGTTGAGTTTTTGTGCCGTGGCAGGCAGATTGATGATTGTGATTGTCATGGTGAAACATTTTGCCAGTCATATCTTTCATTTTGTCAGCGACAGAGTAGTGCTCATTGTTGGCCTTGTGGCAAGTCACTGTGGTGGTTTTTTGACAGACAGTGGATGGGGCGTGTTGAGCGGGCTTGTGGCACTGAAGTGATGCCATTGAATATGACTGAAACTGACTATTTTAAGAGTATTATTCAAAGGGTTCAAGCTTCTTATCACTTGCTTGCTTGAAATTACTGGTTTTTTTGAGCGCGTATATATAGCAGTTTTTGGTGGTGGGAATATTTCTCCTTACTCCTTACATCAGCCACTCTATCATCTTTGAATCTTTTTTCTGGAAATGGCCAATTTGATGAGCATCTATTCTATTCGGTAGATAATTTTGTTTATTAATTATTCTATTTTCCCACTACTGGACTTTTGGCTATATCCACATACATGACACTGGAATAACAGAAAGAAAAGTATAGATAAATGACATGTAGCCCAAGCTCTGCCCTAGTGATTTATGCTTGTTCATTTTTCCCTTTAGTGAAAATATGAGTATTGGTCTGAAAGGTACAACGTAATTTCATATAATTTTTTGCTAAAGTGCTTGCAAATAGACCTCTTCAAAATTGCTTGTGACCTTGATTATCCCAGATACGGCACGCAGAATATCTGTTGAGGTGAAATGGTTATTATCTCAGTTAGAGGGTCAAAAACTTTCTAAGATGTGTAGTTCTATTCAATATTCACCTTGATTAGAAAGTGATGATATACTTAATGCACAGGTTTCATCGATGTTGATGCAAACTGTAGCATATCTCATCAGAGAAAATCTCACCTTGGACTAATGTGATGTCTACTATGATTCAATGATCGTGTTTTTCATTGAGAGTGGATGGATTACTATAGGTCATTTTATCCTTGGCTATGTCAGTAATGTGAAAGCTATAGAGGCTTGTGTCTTTCTCAAAATGATTTTCTTAAAACTAAAACTTTTGGAAAAAATATTGTTTCCCACTCTCATCAACGACATCTAATAAGTACGAGTATGTTGGAAATTGGACTTTACATTGATTGATATGGGCAGGAAAGTATAGTGGCTCGGCGAGATGTGATGAAAATATACGAGACCTTATTATTAAGTTAATTGTGTGTGTTTGGATAAGCGAGACTCAGTTAGCTATTGGTCTGTGATGGACAGGCTTTTCTATACATAGAAGGTGACCTCCCTTTTCTAGTTATAAGAAAAGATCCTGTTCTGTCTCCCCGAATACGTGAGTAAATGGTTGTGATGACTCATCTCCGCTAGTTCTCCTAAGTTTGGCAAGAACATGGTAGCTAGCCGTTGTGGAAGTTAGACCCTGGTTTTATATGTCATTATTGCTGGTACTGCATCATATAACATATTTGTGGAACCCTAACAAAAGATTATGCTTGTGTTTTGTGTCTTAATCTTTCTGCAGTCATCGATAAAATTCTCAAGTTTGAAATTATATAAATGTCTGTTATAGGAGCACGAGTCAGTGGAGGGATTGTTAATTTTAATCTCCTTTTGTGCTAAAGACTAAAAGTTGAAGAGCACCTATTCTATTCTTTGAAATAATTTTATTTTTATGCGTGTATTCTTGCTTCCTTCTAAGCATTTGATGACATCCAAAAATATATCATACCAATAAGTGCCTAATGCACTTGACCTATAGCTATCCCAAGATGTCATTTCTGTTTCTCAAGAAAGTTATAAGACAAGTTCTTGTCCTTTTGAAACTCTAGATGTATATGCTTCCTCTGTTTCAGCAAATCTAAGAAGTCTTGAGAAGTCCCATTTCACAGACCGGCATGGTAAAAGATATGTGAGTTCCACTACTGACATCTTGCAAATCAACATCTTGGAAAGAAGGATTGGAATGTAAGTTTCTCAAAGCTGAAGAAGCAATGCAGACCTTATTTTCATTTAGAGTACAAATGAAGGCTCGAAATTAACTACTACTTTTTCAAGGAATGCATTGCAATTGCTATAGTACATTTTTTTTTCCAAATGGTTCCATTACATTGTTCTCCATTGAGTCGAGTGTCGTAGGTAGTAAACATATGTGCTGATTTTTAGATTTGGCTCTATGGAATCTATGGAAAATTATCTCCATTTCGGTGCTGCTAATCACCAGTAATGGGTTTATATTGTACTCTATTTTCTTTCTCAAAACAAAGTCACCAGTTATGGGTTTCTTTTCCTTTTTGGTAATTAGCTGAACTTCTTGGTGTTTCTTCCCACCTCTTTGCTTCTTGACTTCTACGAATATGGATATATCCCCTATACTGTTATTGTAAATGCAGCACAATAAGCTCTTACAGAATCAAGTGGAATTGATCTATTTCAATATATACTTTCTCTTTCTCCCTCGCTTAGTGGCTGCGCAGTTAGTTTTTTCTGTCTCTTTTCTGCATTGCTTTTCTTTTCTTTTTTTGTCTTGCTTTTTTTGGGGGGTGGGCGAGTGGACTTTGTGAACTAAAGCATTTCTGTTGTTACAAAAGAAATATCTTTCGCTGGCCTTTAAAGTCATGATATAGTGTCAGATATCGCACATGATGCTACGGATGCATTAGCTGCTTCTCTTACAAAGCCTTTGTTTGGTTTCTGCAGATTTATGTCGAGTTTCCTGGATACCTTGAGCCCTTTTAAGTCTTAAAACACATCAACTATCTGCAAGAAGACAGAACTTGCTTTATTACTAATTAATTGCTTCTTCAATAGCTTTGTTGCCTACAGTTTAACCTGAGAAAGGAGAACATAACTCTGCGACATTGATTGTACGAAAAGTTCGTCCATATATATGCTAGAAAAGGATTTATATGGTTATGTGTTACTGCGGCTGATTTTTTCTTTCCTCTACATTGCCGTTACTGTACTCGTTAGTAGTCCATTTAATTTTCCCACAATGAGACAACTAACCATCTTTTGTTGGTGGACAAGTTGACATAGTGTAAATACATAAACCTATTAGCATTTATTCATGGAACACACTTCACACACACACAGTAATAGATACAGAGTCAAACAGAGAGCTCTTTCTCTTAAATAAAGTACAGCATTCACTGAGCAGCAGAAGTTCCTTATTGTATAGCTTCTGCCTCTTACTTGTCTGAGGTCCGTAGCTTACTTCATCAGCAGTTCCCTCTCTTCTGCAAAACCAAGATAACATAATTATTAGGCTTCAGGATATCGTTCTCTATTCTTGGGGAGAGGAGCATGTACCCAAGTTTTCAAGTTAGAGCATTTGTGTTAACCTATTAATACACCTTGTAGGCATTACTTATCCTCATTAATTATCTTATAATGCATATCATTGTTCCCTACAACCTTTAAAATTTTTGCCCTTCACGCAGATATTAACAATGATTATACCGTGGTCCTTCCGCAGTTTTCATTGTCGCTCTCATCACTGCTGCTGCTGCTGCTGTCACTGCCATCGCTGCAATTTCCGTCCTTGTTCTTCCTCCTGCTTCTCATTTGATCACGCATCTTATGCATGAAATTCCCTTCCTTTTTCTTTCCACAAGCCCCAGCATGTGCAGCAGTTGCACTTGTGCCGTGGCATGCAGCAGATTGGTGAGTTTTGGTGCCATGGCATGCAGCAGATTGCTGAGTTTTGGTACCATGGCATGCAGATTGGTTAGTTTTGGTGCCATGGCATGCAGATTGGTTAGTTTTGGTGCCATGGCATGCAGCAGATTGCTGAGTTTTGGTGCCATGGCACGCAGATTGATGATTGTGATTGTCATGGTGAAACATTTTGCCGGTCATATCTTTCATCTTGTCAGCATAAGAGTGGTGCTCATTGTTAGCCTTGTGGCATGTCACAGTGGTGGTCTTTTGACAGACAGTGGATGGGGCATGTTGAGCGGGCTTCTGGCACTGAAGTGATGCCATTGAATATGACTGAAAACTGACTCTTTTAAGGGTTCAAGCTTCTTATGCCTTGCTTGCTTGAAATTGGTCTGCTGATGAACACTATTTATAGCAGTTGTGATGGTAAGAATACTTCTCTTTACTCCTTCAATCACCCACTCAAATCTCAATCATCTTTGAATCTCTTTGTTGGAAATGGCCAAGTTGATGAGCATCTATTCTATTCCTTGAGATAATTTGTTTTCTATTGATTTGTTCTATTTTCCCACTACTGGTCTTTTGGACTATTTCTAAGAATATGGCGCTAGCATCATTGAAAGAAAATTCCGGACAAGTGATCATATAGTCCTGAAAGGTAGGCACTCCACCATATAGTTTCATATGTAACTTATCTAAATTGCCTGTAATTTCTGCCTCTTCAATAGCTGAAGTTTTGAAATTGCATCTTTCCGAATGTGGAATTTGTTTTACATTGACATCATATTTAGAGCATTGAAATTAAGCTTGAGGGACTTATCTGAATTATATAAATATGTTTTGTTTTTTTTCTTAAAAAAAAAAAAAGTGCTCGTCGAATTTACAAAGGTACAAACATCTTTTCTGATATTACCCAATTTTGATCGAAGTTGGTACATAAAAGATTCACTTAATATCTACATGTTTAAGAAGGGCCAATTGAGAAGTGAAGTTCTCTATTTTCCCTGTATGGACCCATTACAAGTTTTATCGTCTCTTTGTTTCTCATTGCTTCTTCTGGATTGTAGGTCTTGGCATGGAGCCGAGCTGATATTAGTTGAATCGCGCCCAACAGAGTTTGTTATAACCGACTCGAGTCGAGTAACGTCATTGGTTGGGAGCTATATCGTTTATTGTTCATTGCTTCTATTGGTCATTGGTTGCCGAGCGAAACCTATTCTGTTATTCGTTTAAAGAAAATTAAATTTATAATAAATCGATTGATTAAAAAAAAACAAGAATAAATAATTCAAATTGAGTATGATTCTAAGGTATTGAATTAGATGAATCATAGTTTTAAATTCAAAATTAGATTCCACGCGATATTTGTATTAGTGAAAAATAGACTCGTCACATGGGTCTATTAAATAGTGACACGTATCAGTAAAGTTATTAGAAAAGTGATGAATGACGTGTAAAGATGATATGTGAAACATCCTCAGGAACATTCTCGTACCGTGTCTATTAGTCTCGAATTTGATCATCATAGAATAACCCCCTATCAGGTAAAGTGAATAGTTCATAATTACAAATGAGGAAAAAATTAATTAATCCCGAATTATACGGAATTTACTATCATTACGCCATAAGTTACAAATCAATTATGTAACGTATAATAAATGCAATAAATGGTTGTAACGGGCAGAATAAGGCAATCAATTACAAAATTGACTCAATAGGTACATGATTGGCTCAATGGGTACGAGATTGACTCATCAGTTACTGAATTAACTCATCAGTTATGAAATTTCAGCATATACTCAACTGTTACATGTCTTCCAAAAGTAACATATGGATTGAGTAAATGCTCATAATGGATCCATAATTCAAGGAGAATGGTTACCTAGATCTAGTCCTATAAATAGACATGCTTTACCACCATTGTAATCATCTAATTTTCTTCTCTACAATTCTATACATTTTAATTCATAGAAACTTGCTCCCAAGTTTGTCATAGTTCAGCTCCTCAATCTCTGTTCGGCTCATCAAGCTATCAAGGATCATTAAATAAGAATTATTTTTTCTCTATTTTATTTTTATTATATTATCAATCATTGAATTTATTTTTCACTTCTCTATCATGATGTATTAACGAAAATTTATATCTTTCGGACTGAATCGGTTGCTTGTGGCCCGTCATATAAAATTAATTGCTTTGACCTTGAAAATTATTCTTGGGTTAAACAGTTTGGTTTCTTACCGGGAACTCAAGCAAATTTTCTATTCATCCAAAGATACTAATAACTTTATTTAATTTTCGCTTGTTTTCAGTTTAAACCTCTATCATGGCCGAAATTTGCCAATCAACATATTTGAGGACAACCGAGTTAGAGATGGCTTTACCAGGCAAAATAAAAATGGAAGAATAGTCACGATAATGATAGGTAAGCAACGAAAAAAAAGAATGGACATCAATACTAGACATATTGGTAACGTAACTATTAGTACCAGAATTAATTATAACGGATTTTCGCCAAACAGTTCCAAAATAGGAGGTTAAGCTACACCAGATAATTTCGATTTCTAAAGTTTAGTTTTAACCTTATAGGAACAGATCAAGGAACATAATGAGAGGAAAAAACACTTCCGAAAATTTTCAACTATCTCACGAGAATGATATGCATAACCATTATAGCACCGGGCTTCAAACAGAAGAAGACAAGGTAAGTTGAATCGACACTAATAGGATGTCCCAAAATAGGTTCGGAGACCAAGCGGAGGTGATTCCGAATCTAATTGAAGGAGTTAGAAGAACAACACCGGACCTTCCCGGAACTGAGGAATAAAATTTATGGCCGGTAATTCGAAGCTCCAAATAGAGGAAGACAGAAGTTCAATCGAAAGTGAAAAATAAGTTCGGAGATCAAACAGAGGTAATTCCTAAGAGATCCAAATCTAAACGCAGAAATCTGAAAAACAGGTTCGAGCAGAGAGATACGTGATTTTCTTTAGGGACTGGAACATATTTGGACCTTAACGAACAGGTAGGAAATCACCTTGCTAAATTGCAAGATTCTAGGGGGGCCTTAATTGAAGGAACCTCGAACGTAGATGGACAATTAGACAAATATTTTCCGACACAATTATTAATTCGAAAAATCAGAAGCCACAAGCTCAAATGCTAAAGAACGAGAAACTATAATTGACTTTTCGGATGGGAAAGTTTACGTTGGTCGAGACTCGACCTCGAACTTAAAGGTAAGTTGATTAAATTTTTACGTGCTAACGCAAATTGCTTTGCTTGCCCATGCCAACAAGTAGACCATTGGAGGTACTAACCTATATGCTCAATATTGACCCGCGCTATAATCTGGTTAAGCAAAAGAAAAAATCAGAGTCAAATAATAAAAGATAAAGCTACCAAACTTCGAAAGTTCGATTTAGTCCGTAAAGTCAAATTATTCAAACTCGCTAGTTAACATCAACCCACCATTGCTTTTAGAACTCCGGGGAGGAGGATGATTGTTCGTATACCAAGCTGTCTTGGAGGTCTCAGTAAGTACATTCTTAGTTCAAAAAGATAAAGGTACACAATCTCCTATATTATAAAATACTCTTAGACACAGAAATTAAGTATTCACGTTTTGAGAAGTTGGCATTAATAATAGCTGCACTAAACCTAAGGCTTTATTTTCAACGTCATCCCAATTCTCGTAGTCACTATATTTTTATTACGCAACATTTTTCATAAATACGAACTGTCAGGAATACTAGTTAAATGGGTAGTAGAACTTAATGAATATTATATTATTTTTCAGCCACGTACGACTATAAAATCACAAGTTTTAGCATATTTCATGATTGATTTTAGCTCGAACATATTATCGGAAGCTGAAAAGGAAGTACATGTTGCCTCCAGGATAATTCTCGGGATTTGGGCCTTCTATACGATTAGGTCCGCAAATGTTAAAAGTCCAGGGTTAGGGACAATGCTTAATGCACCTATCGAGGACATAGTTAGACAATTCATAAAATTTATTTTATTAATAATAATGAAGTCGAGTATGAAGCATATGTTACAGAGCTCGAATTAGCTTGGGGACTTGGAGCAAAAATATTGAGTTAAAAGTGATTCTCAACTCGTGATCAATCAACCAAAGAAACTATGTCGCCCGAGAAAGCCGAGCCAGATGTGGTGGTCTAGGATCTACTGCTGATATCACTGAATTCGGAAACAACTCCGGGTTCTAATTGAAAAATATCATTTTCGGGTCAAACAATCTCGGGGTCGGGTCATCCCATATTTAGACGATCCCTGATTTATCATCAATTAAAATGAGATAAGCTCGATTAATTTAATTTGGAATTGGTATAATAAATTCATTAATTACTTGCAGAATGAGACTTCACCCGAAGACAAGCATGCGTCTCGACAACTTCGAGTATGCATCACCCCATACTGCCTTGTTGAAGGAGAATTATATTGGAGAATATTCAAGGGTCCCAAATCTAAATGCCAAGGAACCAGACAAACAAATTATGTGATGCGAGAAATTCATAAAGAGAGTTGTGAAAGTTACTCCGGTAAAAAGGCTTTAAATCGAAAACTCATCAAAGCCAAGATGACTAGCTCAAATCAAATTATGACATGATCCTCGATAATTTTCGGAACCTCTGCAGTTTTCACCCATAGTCAAAAATATTTGATAAAAAGAGCTCTGATACCGTCCCTTTGTTTCCCTTTCTAAGAACCGGATTACTTAAAAGTCCATCAACATCGAAACTAGCTATCTTACTGGGGACTATTAAACTGGAGACTGCCAAATTATGATTTTAGTGTTCGAGTTCTCAACCTCAAAACTCGAACACTAGGGGACTACATATACTTAAAGATTAGTCAATCTGACCTCACATTATAAGCAGTAATACAAACAGTCGATTGCCTTTGGAGATAGAATTCCTGATAGTATTCTGACTTCATTTATCACCATCTCAAACTCAGTCAGTTGCCTTGCTCATATCAAGCATATACACTTCAAATAGTGTTGAACCAGTTATTCAAAAATACATATGCTACACATGCACGAAAAGGAACGAGAACTCCATGTCAGAGTCAAGAATCCCACGATAAGAAAAAAAACGTTTTATGTCCGAGTCGAGAATGACACTTTTTTAAGAGCAATATACGCAAATATACCACCGGAATAAAATTCACTTTGAACAAACATGTGACTTATAGTTGATTTGGTAACGGTCATTCAAGTTAAATATATAAGCCTTTCTTAACGATTTATTATATTAAATATCTCTTCAGGCCAAATCTACTAAGATATACATTTATTCGGGATCAATATTCCCTTAGACTCAATGTCTTACCAGGATTAATACTCCTATAAATCCTATCGGGGTCATTACTTCCTTAGACTAAAAGTCTACTTGGATCAATCAATCCTATTTACGCTCAAGTGAAGAGGAGACGTCCTCTACATAACGTATAAAAAATATAAAAGGGCCCTTTTTTATTTAAAAGTCACACACCTAAAGGTGCAACTTTAAGACATCACAAAAAACGATGCATCCAAATATATGTATAATTTAGTCTATAACACTAAACATGAGCACTTAGACAAATTCTTAAAATGCCAAAATAAAATTAATACTTGGAGAAATTTTCTATAGTACCGAATAATATTTAGACAAACGTGTTTGCAATACTTATATCTTTCTATAATTAGAGAATTCTCTCTACCATCCACCACGATAATAAAAATGTCATCTAGCTTGGAGAAGAATTTGAGTAGGTTGGGGATTGATTCGGGGATTACCCTGACTATCCTCGGAAAGCTCTTTCCTTCCCTTGTTGTATCTTTTCTTTGGATGAAGTACAAGGACATTCTCTGAATCAGTACCCATGGTACTCTTCTTCTTCCGTACTAAGCGGCCTATATAAAAAATCTGGTCTTGAGCCTCATCAGCCGCCGGAGTCTCGATCAAGATTCAAGGTTATCAATCTCGATTAAAAAATTTAAAACAGAAGAAAATCAATTTAAGAGAGTCAAAAGAAACTTACGAGTATAATTCTATCTCTCCGGGAACGGACAGTCACTAGGCTCAACCAATTCGAGCATTGAAACAGCTATGAATCTATTGTACTACCCCCTATCATGATAATCTTCAAGGTCGACAAGAGTAAATATTTCGATACGGAAGAATTTGGGAGAATATAAGTGAAGAAGATAGCAAAGGGTGAAGTTTGAAATGAAGGCGCGCCACTGCTCTCCAAATTATTGGACCTATTTGAGCTAGGTAATTGAAGTGGCGACATGTCACGACCAAAATTCCACCAGCGGCGTCATGATAGCACTTAGTCTCTAACACTAAGTAAGCCGATTATAATCACAATTCAAGCCATTATTTTTTTTTGAAATAGATAATCGAATACACATGTCGAAACCAACAACGGAAATATTCAAATAACCTCTCAAGACTGGTAATATAAAGTCACGAACTCTAACTGAATACATGGAATGATCTCGAGGACCGAATGTACAATACTATTCGAATAAGAAATTAACAGTACAATAAGATGGAAAGACTCCAAGGGACTGCGATGAACAAGCAGTCCTACCTTGAATTCTTACAATCATACTCAAATCTCTTTCCGAATCCGATATCTTCAATACCTGGCTCTGCACAAAAATATGCAGAAGTGTAGTATGAGTACACCACGGTTGGTACCCAGTAAGTATCAAGACTAACCTTAGTAGAGTAGTGACGAGGTACAGTCAAGACACTCACTAGTCAAATAACCTATGCAATATAACATACAAAAATAATAGAAAACAAATAGCACTGATAGCAATAACAATCAACTAGTGATTTATACAGCAAGGCAACAGGAACACCATGAATATTGCTCAAATGAATAATAAACTCAGGTATAACCAATTAATCAAGTCTTTCAAAATATATATACTTTATCTATAAGTTTTTCAATAAAAATCTCTAGGATATAATCCTTTTTAATAAATATACTTCGAATATACTCCCTTCAAATAAATATCTTTCAAATAAATCTCTTTCAAATATAATTCCTTCAAATAAATATCTTTTAAGTAAAAGTCACCATGTGATACCTCAATTTAACTTTCCTGGTGTGAGAAATATATTTAATATATCACATCAAATGGCACGGCAATACCTTCGTGCACTTATCTCATTCTCACCTAATATATATATATAGATCAAATTAATTGGCACGACAACACCCTTCATGCATTTATCTCTTTCTCACCGTGCGTACATATAACAGTACCAACTAGGTGGGAGAAATACCAATAACAATAAAAGAAGTAAGGTGGGAGGCACACAGTCAACGACCACGACTACAAGTCACACAGAAAACATAAGTGCACAATAACAGCTCAAGATAAAGGCATGAATATATATACACAACATAAGATATCACAATATAATGTATGTCCCTCGTCCTCGCCTGCACGGAAACACCCTTCGTGCCATGAACATATGATAATATAAAAATAATGGCACGACATCATCCTTCGTGCTTTTACTCTCATCCTCACCTGATAATATAAATGAAATGACATGGCATTACCCTTCGTGCTTTGCACTCTCAATGGCACGGCATCACCCTTTGTGCTTTACACTCTCAAATGGCACGTCATCACCCTTCGTGCTTTACACTCTCCCTCACATGATAATATAATTCAAATGGCACGACATCACCCTTCGTGCTTTACACTCTCAAATGACACGGCATCACCCTTCGTGCTTTACACTCTTCCTTACCAAGCACATGTATATCATTAACAAGCAAGATAGGAAGCATAAATAATATCAAGGAGAGTGTTTAAACCACAACACAATACAATACAACAATTCATATCATAATTTGCCACTGACCACAACTAAATTCCAAATATGTAGCAGAATCAATAAATTTCTCAACAAATATCCCAAGGCTCCACTCAACGTATATAAAACCTCAAAACAATCAACATAGATGGAAAATACTCAGTATAGGGCAACGCCTTCATTAATCTAAATTCTTAATAATTATATAAACACCTCTTCTTAAGTTTATTTAATTATCTGCAGATGGAAAATTCATAATGAAATTAATTTCCAAGAAATATCAAATCATCAATTCACGAAATCCACATAAATATACAAGTAATAATTACATCAAATTGACATATAAAAATAAATTCAACAAACACGAATTGAGGCATGGCAAAATAGATGATTTAATAAATGCCAACAATTATCCAATTTACTATACAATATGCCTAAGACCTTAACCCAATATATTTTGCACATATAAGCCCGAGTACGTACTCGTCACCTCGCGTACACGGCTTTTCATATTTTACAAATGGCACATAAGACTCGATGCCTAAGGGGTAATTCTCCCACTCAAGGTTAGGCAAGATACTTACCTTTTTGAAGTTATGCCGATATTCCAAAATCACCTTCTTGCTTGAATTGACCTCCAGACCTCTCAAATATATCCAAATTAATTATATAACTTAATTAAAATTCATCAAAAATAATTTCGGATAATAAAACGTCGGCTTAAAAATTTATTCTAAAAGGTCAACAAAAGTCAACGCGGGGCCCGCCTCTCGGATCCCGACATAATTTTTACGAAATTCAAACACCCATTCCGATACGAGTTCAACCATACCAATTTTATCGAATTCCAATAACAACTCGACCTCCAAATCTTAAATTTTTGTTTTTTGAAGATTTTGCAAAAATCTTGATTTCCTCCATTTAAATCCGAATTAAATGATGAATATAACCATAGATTTATGAATATAATCACTTTAGAATATAGAACACTTACCCCAACCAAGCTTGTGAAAAATTCCTCCATAATCGCCTAAATCCGAGCTCCAAAAATCCAAGACGAAAATAAAAAAATGACCAATTTCAATCCTTATGTTTCTACCCAGTTTCGCACCTGCGGACAAATTTATCGCACTTGCGAGCTCGCTTTTGCGAGAAAGTTCTCACTTCTGCGACGTCCACTGGCCACTGCCCTTACACTTGCGGAAGAGCTTCTGCTTTTGCGGCCACGCATGTGCGGAAAATGCATCGCACCTGCGACCTCTGCTAATTCCAGTCCAGGCTGCATCTGCGACCATTTTGTCGCTTTTGCGGTCGCGCACCTACGACCATTTCCATCGCAGGTGCGATTGCACCAGAATTGGAAATATTTCAGAATTCCTTCAAGCACAATTTTGGTCTGCTTAACCATTCGAAACTCGCCCGAGGCCCTCGGGACCTCAACCAAATATACCAACATATCCCAAAATACAATATGAACTTAGTCGAGGCTTCAAACCACGTCAAAAAATATCGAAATTGCGAATCGCGCCTCGAATCGAATTATGAGTTTTTAAATCTTCCAACTTCTATATTTTGCGTCGAAACGTATCAAATCAATCTGGAATGGCTTCATTTTGCACACAAGTCATAAATGATATAACGAAACTATTCCAATTTCTAGAATCGAATTTCGACCTCATTATCAAAATTTCAACCTTCGGTTGAACTTTCCAAAAACTTTCTATTTTCAACTTTCGCCAAAATATGTCGAATTGTCCTACAGACTTCCAATTCCAAATTCAGACATATGCCTAAGTTCGAAATCACCATTCGAAACTATTGACATCATCAAAATTCTATTCCGGGGTCGTTTGCTTAAAAGTCAACTCTCCGGTTAACTCTTTCCATTTAAGCTTCTAAATAAGAATTGTTCTTTCAATTTATTTCTGAATCTTCCGAAAATCAAACTCGACCACACCCGCGGGTCATAATATATATTACGAAGCTGCTCGAGACCTTAAGTCACTGAACGGGGCATAAATTCTTAAAACTATAAGTCGGTTCGTTATATTTTTCACCTCTTAAACATACGTTCATCCTCGAACGTGCCAAGAATCTTTCTGAGGACATTAAATTACTGAGTGTATTCTTACACACATACTTGCGGGTGATTCTACATTCCGCAATTTAACATGGGTCCGACAATACCATCTCAGTTGAGATTATTTCTTTTATCTATACTTATAAACTTTAAAACCAATTTCTTACACTCCAAACATTTTTAAAAGGCATGATTTTCACATCAACTCACGGTATTAGTCTCAACTGGCTATAGCAACTCGTGCCTACGCACACATCAACTTTCTTGATAGTGTTGAAGTACTTTGAAATTTTTCCGAGATGTTACATTCTCCCCCACTTAGGATCATTCGCCCTTGAATGAGAAGTAGAGTCCGCCCTCAAACACATAACATAACTTATCTCTTCTTTCGCACGTTTCAATCCTCCAAATTTTACTAACTCCCAAATTTTTCAGAAATTTTGGCAGAGTCTCCCCTGTAATTGGGCCTATCCACTTGCCAGAGTAATACCAAAACAACTCCTAACAACACATCCACAACCCAACAAAGCACCATAATATATATATCAATAACACTAATCTCAGCATTACAAGCACTGCATTATCATAATGATATCAGGACATGAAGCACATCATATGTATGCCCATCACCATATCTTTGGTCTTAATAATTGTTCATAATCGATTACAACATCGCCAATTAACCTCATATTAACCAAAACCTCATTTCAAATTTTCACAACACTGACAGCAAAATATGAGGCATGAAGACCTCATACCTATTTATCCGACTTACGAGTCATATTTAACGCCGCCTGGGCACTCACCTCGTAGGCTAAAACTCAATATTTTCCTCACAATTATGGATAAATATGCACTGAAACACATAAAAGAATTATCAAATAAGTCTAACAGGCATGACTCCTTATTAATACTATAGTTCAAATTTTAATTTCACAAAAGGAGAATTTAAACTCATAAGTTTTTCACCACAAGGACCTCGTCCTTATATAATTTCCACCGTGGCTTATAGCCCAGTTTAAATATTTCACACAATATAAAAAAAAATGCAAGGATCTCGTCCTCAACTCCGAATCACAAGTATTTTGCACATTGTGCCAACTGAAATTTTTAATTTTCTTTCTTTCTTCTTTTCAATAAATTTCGTAAATAATTTTCACAACACATAATGAACCCCCATACCGGTAGGGCATATAATTCATAAAATTATAATCAATTATCCCAAAATCACATCAAAAACCAATGTAGTGAGTAATAAGAAGTCACATTTTGGACTCATAGCCCATAATAATGTACAAAACAAAATGACACACATTAACACCATAAAATCTTCCAATACGGATAAACACGAGAGTGGAGTACAAATTCACTAATCCACCATATAAGGAGCACGAAAGGCGTTCTCATCTCGATAATCAGAATCGAATCAAAATAAGAATAGTGCTCCTTTTATTGTAAATTGATTCATACCTGTAACGACACTATCTGGTGTATCGGTCTCAGCCAAATCATAGCAATTATATCAACGGGCCGGGCCTCCATCTCTTAGGTGCCCTCTACCTGCTTGTCCTCCACCCCTAACTGGTTGTGCCCGTGGAGTATTAACTGGAATAAAGCTTGTAGCTTTAGTGCTCTGATGAAATCCGCCCATCCCAAGTTTGGGACAATTTCTCTTGATGTGTCTAGTATCACCACACTCATAACAACCTATCTGAGGTCACTGCTGCTCGTACTGAGTCTGTGCTGGATAACTGAAATAACCACTGTAAGAACCTCGTGCCAATGGTGCACTAAAAGTATTGACTGGAGCACTAAAAGTATTGACTGGAGCACTATGAGTATTTTGAATTGCGGACTGGCTGACCGATTGCCTGAGCCTCCGCCATGATGAGTCATAGTTGTAGAGTAGAATCCACTAAATCCTCCAAAGTTCCGAGACCTTTTGGCCTCTTTAGCCTCCTTCTCCTCACTTCGAACATGTTCTAGCATCCTAGAAATCTCTACTACTTGTTGAAATGGAATGTCAGTCTGCAACTCTCGAGCCATACATATTTTAAAATCATAATCGAGCCGTTCAATGAATCTGCGGACTCGCTCTCTAACTGTACAAACCAAGATAGGTGCATGGCGGGCTAATTCACTGAACCTGATATCATATTCTGACACCGTCATGGTGCCCTGACGTAACCGTTCAAACTCTATGCGCCGCGCATCCCGGAGGGTTTGGGGAACAAATTCTTTCAAAAATATTTCCGAAAATTGAGCCTAGGTTGGTGGAATTGCACCGGATAGTCTACCTTCTTCCTAAACTTGCCACCACTGATAAGCTGCTCCTGATAGCTGAAATGCAATAAAGGAAACTCCACTCACTTCCACAATACCCATGGTGCGGAGAATACGGTGGCATTTTTCTAGAAATCCCTGGGCATTCTCGGTAGTTGTGCCACCAAAAGTAGGTGGACTATACCTCTTTAATCTCTCAAGTCTCTTTTGTTCTTGTTATGACGTCTCTGGCCTAACCTAAGGCTGAACCGGAATAACAAGTTATACCAGTACTACACCCGAAACCTGACCAATGTGAACCTGTTGCTCTAGAGTATGAGCGGTAGGAGTCCGAGCTCCTCCCCCAATCTGTGAAATATTTGGTGCAACGGAGATCAATCCTTCCTAAGTTAATATACCAAACATGTTCAGAAACTGTGCTAAAATTTCCTAAAATCCTGGGGTAACAACAGGTGTTCCCGGTATCTGTCCCCCAACCGGAACTACTGGCGGCTTCTCAATTGTTACTCTAACAGGTGTTCTAGCTGCGACACGTGCCCTTCCTCGGCCTCTACCTCGGCTTCTACCTCGGCCCCGGCCTCTTGCGGCTCTAGCAGTATGCGCGGGTGTTTGCTCAGATGACCCGATATCACGTGTCCTCACAATTTGTGAGAGAATAGAGATACAAAGGCTCAAATTCCAAAATCAACAAATTTCGCACGACAGGAATGAAAGGAGTGGAAATTTCTTAACAGTTCTGTAGCCTCTTGAAGATAAGTACGGACGTCTCCGTACCAATCCGCAAGACTCTACTAGACTTGTTCGTGACTCATAGAACCTATGAACCTAGAGCTCTGATACCAACTTGTCACGACCCAAAATCTAACCACCGGCGTCGTGATGGCACTTAGTCTCTAAGAATAAGTAAGCCAATTATAATCACAATTCAAGCCAATTTATTTTTTGAAATAGATAATCGAATACACATGTCGAAACCAACATCGAAAATATTCAAATAACCTCCCAAGACTGGTAATACTGAGTCACGAACTCTAACTGAATACATGGAATGATCTCGAGGATCGAATGTACAATACTGTTCGAATAAGAAATTTACAGTACAATAAAATGAAAAGACTCCAAGGGACTGCGATGACCAAGCAGTCCTACCTTGAATCTTTGCGATCATACTCAAATATCTTTCCGAATCCGATATCTTCAATACCTGGCTCTGCACAAAAATATGCAGAAGTGTAGTATGAGTACACCACGGTCGGTACCCTATAAGTATCAAGACTAACCTCAGTGGAGTAGTAACGAGGTACAGTCAAGACACTCACTAGTCAAATAACCTGTGCAATATAGCATTCAAAAATAATAGAAAATAAATAGCAGTGATAGCAACACCAATCAACTAGTGATTTAAACAACAAGGCAACAGGAACACCATAAATATTGCTCAAATGAATAATAAACTCAGGTACAACCAATTAATCAAGTCCTTCAAAATATACATATTTTATTTATAAGCTTTTCAATAAAAGTCTCTAGAATATAATCCTTTTCAATGAATATACTTTGAATATACTCCCTTCAAATAAATATCTTTCAAATATAATTCTTTCAAATAAATCTCTTTCAAATATAATTCCTTCAAATAAATATTTTTCAAGTAAAAGTCACTATATGACACCTCATTTAACTTTCCTGGTGTAAGAAATATATTCAATATATCACATCAAATGGCACGGCAATACCTTCGTGCACTTGTCTCATTCTCACCCAATATATATATATATATATATATATATATATATATATATATATATATATTGATCAAATCAATTGGCACGGCAACACCCTTCGTGCATTTATCTCTTTCTCATCGTGCGTACATATAATAGTACCAACTAGGTGGGAGACATGCCAATAACAATAAAATAAGTAAGGTGGGAGGTACACAGTCAATGACCACGACTACAAGTCACACATAAAACATAAGTGCACAATAACAGCTCAAGATAAAGGCATGAATGTATACACAACAAAAGATATCACAATATAATGTATGTCCCTCGTCCTCGTTTGCACGGAAACACCCTTCGTGCCATGAACATATGATAATATAAAAATAATGGCACGGTATCACCCTTCGTGCTTTTACTCTCATCCTCACCTGATAATATAAATAAAATGGCACGGCATCACCCTTCGTGCTTTACACTCTCAAATGGCATGGCATCACCCTTCGTGCTTTACACTCTCCCTCACATGAAAATATAATTCAAATGGCACGACATCACCCTTCGTGCTTTACATTCTCAAATGGCACGACATCACCCTTTGTGCTTTACACTCTTCCTTACCAAGCACATGCATATCATTAACAAGTAAGATAAGAAGCATAAATAACATCAAGGAGAGTGTTTAAACCACAACACAATACAACAATTCATATCACAATTTGCCACTGACCACAACCAAATTCCAAATATGTAGCAGAATCAATAAATTTCTCAACAAATATCCCAAGGCTCCACGCAGCGTATATAAAACCTCAAAACAATCAACAGAGATGGAAAATACTCAGTATAGGGCAACACCTTCATTAATCTAAATTCTTAATAATTATATAAATACCTCTTCTTAAGCTTATTTAATTAATTATTTGAAGATGGAAAATCCATAATGAAATTAATTTTCAAGAAATATCAAATCATCAATTCACGAAATCCACATAAATACAAAAGTAATAATCGCATCAAATTGTCATATAAAACTAAATTCAACAAATACAAATTGAGGCATGGCAAACTAGATGATTTAATAAATGCCAATAATTATCCAATTTACTACACAATATGCCTAAGACCTTAGCCCAATATATTTTGCGCATATAAGCCCGAGTATGTATTCGTCACCTCGCGTACACGGCTTTTCATATTTCACAAATGGCACATAAGACTCGATGCCTAAGGGGTAATTCCCCCACTCAAGGTTAGGTAATATACTTGCCTTTTTAAAGTTATGCCGATATTCCAAAATTGCCTTCTTGCTTAAATTGACCTCCGGACCGCTCAAATCTATCCAAATTAATTGTATAACTTCATTAAAATTCATCGAAAATAATTCCGGATAATAAAATATCGACTTAAAAATTTATTCTAAAAAGTCAACAAAAGTCAACGCGAGGCTCGCCTCTTGGAACCCGACATAATTTTTACGAAATTCAAACACCGATTCCGATACGAGTTCAACCATACCAATTTTATCGAATTCCAATAACAACTCGACCTCCAAATCTTAAATTTTTATTTTTGGAAGATTTTGCAAAAATCTTGATTTCCTCCATTTAAATCCGAATTAAATGATGAATATAACCATAGATTCATGAAATATAATCACTTTATGATATAGAACACTTACCCCAACCAAGCTTGTGAAAAATCCCTGCAGAATTGCCTAAATCCGAGCTCCAAAAATCCAAAACGAAAATGGAAAAATGACCAAGTTCAATCCTTATGTTTCTACCCAGCTTCGCACCTGCGGAAAAATTTGTCGCATCTACGAGCTCGCTTTTGTGAGAAAATTCTCGCTTCTGCGACGTCCACTGGCCACTGCCTTTATACCTGTGGAAGAGCTTCCGCTTCTGCGGTCACGTATGTGCGGAAAATGCATCGCACCTGCGACCTCTGCCCATTCCAGTCCAGGCCGCATCTGCAACCATTTTGTCGCTTTTGCGGTCGCGCACCTGCGGCCATTTCCATCGCAGGTGCGATTGCACCAGAACTACAAAAATTCCAGAATTCCTTCAAGCACAATATTGGTCCGTTTAACCATCTGAAACTCGCCCGAGGCTCCCGGGACTTCAACCAAATACACCAACATGTCCCAAAATACAATACGAATTTAGTCGAGGCTTCAAACCACGTCAAAAAATGTCGAAATTGCGAATCATGCCTCGTATCGAATTATGAGTTTTCAAATCTTTCAACTTCTATATTTTGTGCCGAAACGTATCAAATCAATCCGGAATGACTTCAAATTTTGCACACAAGTCATAAATGATATAACAAATCTATTTCAATTTCCAGAATCGAATTCCGACCTCGTTATCAAAATTTCAGCCTTCGGTCGAACTTTTCAAAAACCTTCTATTTCCAACTTTCGTCAAAATGTGTCGAATTATCCTACAGACTTCCAAATCCAAATTCGGACACACGCCTAAGTCCGAAATCGCCATACGAAATTATTGACATCATCAAAATTCCATTCGGGGTCATTTGCTCAAAAGTCAACTCTCCGATCAACCCTTTCCATTTAATCTTCTAAATAAGAATTGTTCTTTCAATTTATTTCCGAATCTTCCGAAAATCAAACTCGACCACACCCGCGGGTCATAATACATATTACGAAGCTGCTCGAGATCTTAAGTCACTGAACGGGGCGTTAATTTTTAAAACGATAAGTCGAGTCATTACACGACATCATCCTTCTTTCACCGGGTCTAATTCAGGTTAAAAACCAAGTGTAAATGGCACGTCATTAAAGCCTCGGGAAGAGGCGACAAAATATTTTCGTCATAAATAAACTTACCACTTTTCAAATATTCAATTGAGATTATTCGGAAAGGGAGGGGGGACTATCTGTATTAGTGAAAAATAGACTCGCCACATGAGTCTATTAAATGGTGACACGTGTCAGCAAAGTTATAAGAAAAGTGAAGAATGACATGTAAAGATGATATGTGAAACACCCTCGGGACCGAACATACCCGTACCGTATCTATTAGTCTCGGAACTGATCATCATAGAATAGCTCCGGATTAGGTACGGAGAATAGCTCATAATTACAAATGAGGAAAGAATCAATTAATCCCGGTTTATACGGGATTTACCATCATTACGCCACAGTTACAAATCAATCATGTAACATGCAATAATTGGTTGTAACGGGCAGAACAAGGCAATCAATTACGAAATTGACTCAATAGATACGGGATTGACTCAACAAGTACGAAATTAACTCATCAGTTATGGATTCTAGCATATATTCAGTCGTTACAAGTCTTCCAAAAGTTACAGATGGATTGAGAAAATGCTCATAATAGACCCATAATTCAAGGAGAATGGTTACATGTATCTAGTTCTATAAATAGACGCACTTTACCACCATTGTAATCATCTAATTTTCTTTTCTACAATTCTATACATTGTAATTCATAGTAACTTGCTCCCAAGTTTGCCATAGTTCGGCTCCTCAAGCTCTGTTAGGCTCATCATCCTATCAAGGATCATCCAATAAGAATTATTTCTTCTCTATTTTATTTTTATTATATTATCTATCATTGAATTTATTTTCTATTTCTCTATATTAACGAAAATTTATATCTTTTGGATCGAATTAGTTGCTTGTGGCCCGTCATATAAATTAATTGCTTTGACTATGAAAATTATTTTTTGGGTTAAACAAATATGAATGATATTTAGAACATAACCTAAATTTATAATGCCAAAAGAAATTAAGACTAAGATATCAAAAAGTTTGGGAAATGGAATTTAACTATTGTGATCTATAATGAATATATCAAAAAAATTGAAGTACTCTATATCTCCAAAATATGATCAATGTACAATATTAGAGTGATAATTTTACTACTCCACAAGTACTCCAACGATCTATATATCAATCATATGAAACACCAAAAGGAGTGGCCATGGACCGTTTAGATTCTATTCTTCTTACCAACGACCTGATATCCGGCGAAATAGACCATCACATTGTGTGACCTCCGTTATTGGGGAAAGCGCGCTACACCTTTCACAAATGACTTGAACTCCATCACTGCTCTGACTTAACGTGTACCGGAAAAACCGGACTGCTAGTGTTATGCTTTGGTCTGAACACAGACTTGATAATCTTCTGAAAGGTCCGAGAAATTTTGGATCCTTTTTTGGGCACACGTTGAGATTTTGACTCATCCAAATTTAGTCCAACTCGCCCATTTGATATCCCTAATTGTGACGATGACGAAAGCGGGAAAATGCGGTTATCGGATAGGTGCGGCATTGACATAGTCCTAGAAGCTATGGCCATGCCGAGTTGGCGTTCAAATGATTTCAATTCGACGGAGTCGTAGAGTGAACTTCCACAATCCCATATAAGACTAGGCTTTGCCGCCACCATATAATCCGACGATAATTGTCTTTCTTTTGTCATCTTTGGGCTTTTTTCCATTTGTACTTTGTGTCACTTTGGGAGATGGAAGGAGAATGACAGGATTATCTATATTTTTAAGGCGTCTGAAATTAGTGTAGTGCAATTATTAAGAGGAAGTTTCCTATATTTGTTTCGACGCGTTGGCGGTTGGCGGGAAAGAAGGGGAAGAGTTTCACGTATTCATAAAAATTAGTACTACCACACGTTGGTTTATGAAGTTCCACTGTTCACACAGATGATCAACGGCGCATTTATGAACGACATATATATTGGTGGTAAACACTTTCACATATACTACTAGGGAGCGCTTTATTCCCAATGTTGGATTTTTCAGCGCGAATTCGAATTTAGCCGAGTCTTAATGTGGGAATCGAATATCGGGTGAGAAACTAAAAAAAAAGTAAGTATTTTGCTAATACTGTCCTATTTTACGGACAAGAGTGGGTTGCTCTAGTGGTAAGCACCCTCCACCAGTGGCGGACCCAGGATTTTGTGCAAGCGGATTCAATCTTAGAAGTATATAAACTTAGTCGTAAAATAGTAGTTGTCAAGTGGGTTCAAATAAAATATTTATGCAAAATTTAAACACATTTAATCCTAATTTATATATATACACAATATTATTTTTTTTGAAGCGGGTTCAGTTAAACCCGCTAGCCACCACTTGGGTCCGCCACTGCCCTCCACTTCCAACTAAGAGGTTGTGAGTTCGAGTCACTCCAAGATCAAGGTGGGGAGTTCTTGGAGGGAGGGAGCCGAGAGTCTATTGGAAACAACCTCTCTACCTTAGGGTAGGGGTAAAGTCTGCGTACACACTACCCTCCTCAAACCCCACTAGTGAGATTATACTAGGTTGTTGTTGTTGTTGTGTCCTATTTTACGTCATATTCTTTTTTTTAATCAATTCCAGAAAAAGTTATATGTTTTGGGGGATAATTCCATTCAATCTTAAGATCACAAGTTGTAAAATTTTTGTTTCTTTCTTTCTTATTCCAAGTCAAATGATAAAATGAAACAGTGGGAGTAACATTTAACTTCAGAATAATTCTTAAAATATTTTTATAAAAAATAATTATTATAATATAAATATCCAGATAAGGAACTCTTTTATAAAGAACCCCTCCAAACCCCATAACGTTTTTAGGTGTGAACTTAATATTACACCTACCACACCAAGTACGATAATAATCGTTTCGTGTCAACGAACATACTGGAGTCAGATCGTGCATATTTTTGGGTAAATCTTCAAACATTATACTGAAAATTGTGGATTGTAGCCTTATTACAATATTTTAACTTACAGAATAATTTTTATAAAAATGAATAAAAGCTGCATGATCAATTTTTTTTTTTTTTTTTTGTATTCAAAAGAAAATAACGAATGTGCTAAACTATTAGCAGGCCAGTGGGGATCAAGGTCATAGTCGAATTCAGTCAATAATCTCACCCTATGCTACTTTTTTGACATGAACTATTTTATATATGCACGTCCTTCTCTTCCAAATTAAAATTATAGTATACTTTTCTATGGTAGTACACGGAAAAGAAGGGTACACCTACACTAATGTTGAACTATGGTACCAAGAAAAACAACAATTTACAGTCAAGTATATCCTTATAATTTTATTAATGCATGATTAAGACTAAACTAACGTGGCTCACAAGTGCTAATTAAAAAAAAGGCAGCCTTGAAAGACTAGCTACCAAATCTTCATACAACTATATTTTAATGTTTTATATGTTCCTTTCCCATTGAATTAATAGGATTTGAACAGTTGTGATTACTCGAATCTTTCTCATGATAATTTATTTGACAGATATTTAAGTAAAAATAAAAAACTAATAAAATCTTAGTATTTTTTAATATCCTGTGATCCAAACTTAAGATATTCTTAAAGAAGATATAATCCATGCAAGTTGTAAACGCAGGCCAGTTTGGTTTCATAAAAAAATGTTTTATGAAAAAATGTTTTTCAGGAAAACATTGTCCTAAACAATGTTTTAAATCTTTCGTTGGAACCTTATATTTCAATATATAAAAAATCAATAATGATATTAATAATATTTATTATTGTTATATCAAATTGAATTATAGTGTTTTGGTAGCGTTGGAAGTTGGAACACCACTTAGCATTCTTTAACTGGTTAATAAAATAAAAATTCGTGACAAATTTCTATGCACTGGATTACTTTAATTTTTTAATTTTTTCCATTTTTCTCCGATATGAATTGCATGGTCCACCCTAGTACAACATATTTAATTTGTCTTCACATGCGATCCCTCGTTTCTACCTTCGGGTTTCCTTTTTCCTTTTTTCTTTCTTCCCTTAATTACAAAATAAAGACGTGTTTTCCACTACTTTCTGCTAAGCGAATCACTGAATACAAATTCTAAAGAAATGGTGTTTCTAGCAAACCTTGTTTGACTTTCAACAATTGGCTAGAATCTTTTATTCTAGTCTAGTTAGATATTTGAGTGATCTCTTTATAAGCTATAAAAATGGTGACAAGATATTTAGTATTTAGAGGGTCAACGTTACATTGCAAATTGTATAGCAGAGAACTCCCAGAATGTGATAAAGAAGAGAGGGTGGCACAAACATAATACAAAGCTATAAGCTTTTCGTGCCTTTTTGTTATAAATTCTCTTATACTTACAATTCTTCACTTCCATTATATCCTAAGTATCGATCATACACTCTGATCATTCTTTTGCATTCATCCACGCCATATAAGGCTCACTAAAGCATTTAAGTCAATCTGCTCGAAGTGGTAAAAGAAAAATCTGTTCGAAGAATCGGCTATATAATTTTGGAGTCCACTCAGACACAGGGGTTGAATTGTGTCTTGCTCGATTTTTGCAATTTCAAAAAATCTGGTTTTTTTGAACGTAACAAACCGATATAACCAAAAGTAAAATGCGAAATTTAAACAATGCAACAGTTTTACATGAAAAACCTCCTTGTTCAAGGAAGTAAAAACCACGATCTAC
Organism: Nicotiana tomentosiformis; assembly: GCF_000390325.3. Taxonomy (NCBI): domain Eukaryota; kingdom Viridiplantae; phylum Streptophyta; class Magnoliopsida; order Solanales; family Solanaceae; genus Nicotiana; species Nicotiana tomentosiformis. Next base: position 114,538,337 of record NC_090823.1, on the reverse strand, counting down.
CTAAGTAGGATTTGCCTCCAAACTTTACTAACTTCAAAGAGCGACTTTAAATTACAACCTATAACCAAAGAAACTAACTCTAGTACCAATCCCCTACAATCAACTTAATTGTAGTTAAACCTTCCCAAACTAACTCTAGTCTAGGAAGCTAATACAAAAATTCAAAGTTTATGTGCTAATATATGATTACACTTCTCAAAAGCAAATAGGATACAAATCAAAATAATTAACTCAATCTTCAACAACTAAAGAATTTCAGCAGCTTCGTCTTCTGGACTTGGTTATTGTTGAGTAGCTTGAATTCTTGAAAGCACCTTCTTGCCAAAAATTGCTATTTTCCTTGAATAAATTATGTGCTTGCGCAAAATAACGGTAGCCCTTAAACAACAATAATGCGATACTTTATATAGGACTGAGGTTAACCAAAATTCTTTTCCAAGTTAGGCTCACTAAAGCCTAAAATAATTTGGTCACCTCCTTAAGAAAAATAAATCCTAAAAGGGTTCTATTTTGCTTTTTTTCTTAACCGAATAATTCACGCGTCATCCTTCCCATGCAAGTCTTCCTAGCTGATATTTTCCTTTTAGACCCCGATCCCACTTTTTTGTTTTAGTCGAAATTGATTTTCTAATCCTTGCACTAGGAGGCGTCCTTCAACTTCAAATCACTAGGTTTCAAGCAACCTGGTTCTTTTGCAACTATTTGTTAATCATCAAAACTAATTTAGCTCAGCTCAATAAATTCCCTCTTCTTAATGATAACAAACCCCCGCGCAATATGTTGCATAAGAACCAGCTTCTTTGTCAGTACATCTCTTTCTGGTTGTTTGTTTTGTTGAACTATAAGGGACTATCTTTTCATTCATCGCAACCCTGTAGATGGCTAGGCATAAGAACTAGTTTGGTTTAACCAACTTCAAACTGGGACACTCAAAAGGAACATCATTCATTAGACCTCTTGCAAAGAGACTCCCCTTTTGGCATCATAAGAAAAAACAATATTAGCAGAGTCAAAACGAGAATTATCAATATCAGACTCATGGCCATTTGAGCTGCAATAACATATACAGATGCCAAGAACTCAAACTAGTAATCTAATAATTTCATCTATCTTTGAAAGAAATTATATGAATTGATTGAGTTTGTATATATTGTGCCGTATTAAGCCCCATGGGCCCAAACTAAAAGACGATTACACTACCCGTCAACTGCCACACAAAAATAAAGAAACAATAACAGAACAACATTCAGAAACTGGTCTTAGAAAATACTAACGTAACAGGGGCTTGACTAGGTGTTTACCTGAAAAATAGATAGAGTTGAATTTATACGTAGTTCTAAGGATATATGGTATAACTTGGCACAAATCGAAAAGTAGGTAGAAATATTTTGAGTATTGACTGCATAAAGAATGAAATACAAACCAAACCGAGTGAAAAATATTTTATGAACAAGCAAGATGAATCAATGTATTAAGCCCAAAAATGGATAATCTCTATATGAATATCAATATATTTTTCTCTGTGAATATCAATAATATGAGAGTGCATCAATGCCTTGATGTTGGGTCCTCTACAGAAATAATAGCTATCCCTCTCATAGTGGAGGGATCCTACTTTAGATATAATTAAAAATACATAGTGGGGATCCTATGATAGATTAGCTTTTTCCTAATTCCCGCCGAGATTCTCTCCCTTAGTGCGGCTGTAACGGCTCTTGTCTCTTGGCTCGATCTTGATCGGACTTGGTGTTGGTCGATTTCCAAATTTAGAGCTCGATATTAACTCGAGCTCGATATTGATTCGAGCTCGATATTGACTCGGGGCTCGGTATCGAATCGGGCTTGATATTGGTCGGTCTCTGGCTCTTAAGCTCGATGACACCGCTTCGCTTCATAGTTTGATTTGGACTCGAGCTCGGTAATAACTTCGAGCTCGGTATTTGATCGGTCCCAGAAATTTGAGCTTGGTAACCTGGATTCAGATCTCATCTCGATATTATGAAGATGATCTTCTGTCCATTATGTTCCAATCTTGACTAATCATACGAAGGTCGAAAATCGATTTTGACCGTATACAAATAGTCCCCTCATTTCTCGGGAAGAATGTGGCGAGAAACGACATGATTTTCCAATGGTATGACTAGATATACACTGACGTTTGCATCGAGCCCGACTATAATATACGTGATAGATGTCCCGTCGGTTCATTTACCAAGACATTAAATGCGTGTCAGACGATGGTCGGCCATTGTTGATATTGAACCGTCGTTGCCAACCCTATAAATAGCTCCTCTTTTTACCATATTTTACTTTTACATCTCCAATTTCCAAATCTTCTAAGTTCTTTTTCACATCTTCTGAGTTCTTCATCTGTCAATTTATGATTTTCACTGGAAAATCCCTCTTCAGAACACCAAATCTTGTCATTTTCCTCTATCTTCAATCTTCAAATACAAATGGCAAAACGTCAAAAATCGTTCCTCAAAAAGAAAAAGCTTTTTCTATGCGGCCCGCCGGCGATAAAACACCGGTGGAGCCACGACCTGAGGAGTGTGTTCCCGAGGGTTATGTTCTTACCTCCGATTTTAAGATCGACAAAGCCTCGCCGGTTCCAGGTCGATGTGAGCCAGTATCGAGGTATATGTGCTCGATAACCGAGAGACATCTTAAACAGTTGAAAAAAAATTACAATTGGGAGAACAAAGAAGTGATAATCCCGGCTCCCGAAGAAGATATTACTACTCACGTGAAAGGGTTTTTAAGTGTTTATACTTACCCTTTCACGTTAGGCCCACTCTACCCAGTTGTCATTGATTTTTGCCGCCAATACCAAATAACCCTAGGCCAAATCCATCCTTCTTTTTGGCGGATCGTTATTCTGATCTGCTTCTTTGTGAACAAAGTCGAGGGGATGCCTTTCACCCTCGACCACCTCATTAGATTGTACAGCCCCGCCTCTATCGAGGTGGGTTAATAAAACTCCAGCGTCGGGCTAACAAAGTGTTGTTCTCGAGCATAGACGGGGATAAGGACCGAGGCTGGATGGGCAGGTTCGTTCGAGTGAAGACTTCCGACCTAATCCCGGCCGAGAAGATGCCATTTCCCGAGGAATGGAACATGAAGCGTAAGTATAATTCTACTGTTAGCTCCTATTGTTTTGCTCATTCGTTTCTTTCTCACCGATATCCTTTTCTGTGATGTAGCAGTTGCTTGGATGCCCAGTGCTATTCCTAACCTTGAGAGCTGGGTACGGGACCTGGCTTCGACCTCCAACTATGCCAAGCGCTCGTGGGGCGACTTATCAAAGGGCCGATGGGAGGCTAAAACTCATGGTAAGCCTCTTTCCAATGTCTGCGATGATTCGAACAAAATATCTTTCTTATACTTAACTAATTTTCTTGTGTGTAGGCTTGGGCAAAGATGCGGTTATGAGGCCCCCGTCTGTCGAGGAAGAAACTTTGGCCCCGGTTCCGAAACCGGCGAAGGACAATAAGAGAAAAAGGGCCTCTACTTCTGAGGATCCAAAACCTAATACAAGGACGGATCATAAGTCGAAAAAGAATACCATCTTTTTGACTGAAGAATCAGTTCGGCACCTAAGGAATGAAAACGAAGAAGAAGAAGAAGAAGAAGAAGAAAATGACGGGTCCATACTGGTGGCCCGAGTGAAGAAAACCATCGATGCCCCAAAGGCAGCTGGGTCGATGGCGGTTGACAAGGCTCCATCTCAAACTGAGGGGATATCGGAGAAGGGCTCGGTCAAAGTCCCCGAGACATTGGAGATCGAGGAAGCCTCCCACCGAAGTCAACAAACGGTGGGTATATCTGAAAGGGCCAGCCCTGAAGCTCTTCGAACTGAGGAGAACGCCAGAAGTGACTCGCTTGGGGCAATAGTAATCAGAGACTCTCCTACTCTCCCTGCTTTTTTCGAAGGGGCGATTCGGGAAGCCCGAGCTTTAGGGACCCTCGAGGTAGACGGGGCCCATGAGGGAAAGGACCCCTTTCGCAATTTGTTTACCGGTATTGAGGATGCTGCCAGCCCTAGTGATGCATCGGGTCTTTTCTTTGAGGTTCAACGAACCCTGAATCAGGTAAGTCTCGATTCCCTTTGTTGATGTCATGTTTTTCCATTTTCTGCCTAACTTTCTATTTTTCGTATAGGTTTTAAATCTTTATCAAGAAGAGTTTTCCAAGTCTCAGACAGAACTGAGCCTACGTGAGGCCGACTTCCAAGGGCTTTCGGAGGAGAGAAATGCCGTCAAACTTCTTAATGGGCAGAAAGAGGAAGAGATCAAAGATCTTCGAGCCGAGTTGGCCAAGGCTCATCAAGATCAGACCGACCTGACCGAGCAGGTAATGATAATCTTAAAAACCCATGGGCCCGATTCGGAAACAGTGGCTAATATTTCGATCTCACAGCTATAGTAGAAGCTTGAGGTGATCGGGCTGCTTCGTGAGGAGGTCGATATGATAAGGGCGGAGACCTTGGGGTGGAAAGAAGGCGTGGACCACCTCGCTGCAAACAAAAAGATTGCTCGAGCCCAATTATCATCGGCCAAAAGTCAACTTCAAGGCATGGAGGAGAAGAGCTCGGTTCAAGCAAGAAACATAGAGGAGCTCAAAGCTCGGTTGGCTTCCGAACTTGCCAAGGCCAAATATGAAGCCAAAAAAGCAAAGGCCAAGGTGGATGCATTCGTGGCCTTTTATCGGGCCGATGCTGAAGCCGCTCAAGTACAAGCGAAAGAGGTAGCTGACACCGCTCAAACCCAAGTACATTGGGTTGCTGAACTTGACAAATGCCAATCTCGAAGGAAAACCCTCGAGGAGATCCATGCTTGAGGTTTCGATTTTACCGAAGAGATAAAAAAGGCTAAAGAGCTTGAAGCTGATGCTGGAGCCTTGGCTTCCGATGATGATGATGATGATGGGAGCAAGAGTGGGTCTGAGAGAGGGGAGGAGCCCGATGGAGAAGAGACTGCCCCAGAGATAACCAAGAAACTTAGGGTTTTTTCCATTTTGATTTTTTATGTAGGGTCCTGATCGGACGTTGTAAATATTCTTATATAAAGATCTTTTCCTTTCCCGACTTGTCTCTGTTTTATTCTCTGCCTTGTGAAGATTTTGTTTCATTCATGCCTTATGAAAGTTTTCATAAGTTTGAGGCTTTAGGCAATTTGATCGAAGTCGGACCTTGTGGTCTCTATAACCGAGTGAGTGTCTGCTCGAACTCGAAGTGAGAGTAGCCCTTAGGCTTAATAGTGTGTTTACTTGAACTTGAAGTAAAAGTAGCCCTTAGGCTTAGTAGTCGAGTGAGTGATTTGCTTGAACTCAAAGTAATGCAGCCCGTAGGCTTTGATGGTCGAGTGGGTGTTTGCTCGAACTCGAAGTAATGTAGCCCGTAGGCTTTGATGGTCGAGTGAGTGTTTGCTCGAACTCGAAGTACGAGTAGACCTTAGGCTTATTAGTCGAGTAAATGATTGCTCGAACTCGATGTAATGTAGCCCGTAGGCTTTATGGTCGAGTGAGTGCTTGCTCGAACTCGAAGTAAGAGTAGCCCTTAGGCTTAATAGTCGATTGAGTGATTGCTCGAACTCGAAGTAAGAGTAGCCCTTAGGCTTAATAGTCGAGTGAGTGTTTGCTCGAACTTGAAGTAAGAGTAGCCCTTAGGCTTAATTATCGAGTGAGTGATTGCTCGAACTTCGAAGTAATGTAACTCGTAGGCTTAATAGTCGAGTGAGTGATTGCTCGAACTCGAAGTAAGAGTAGCCCTTAAGCTTAATAGTTGAGTGAGTGATTGCTCGAACTCGAAGTAATATTACCCGTAGGCTTAATTGTCGAGTGGGTGATTGCTCGAACTCAAAGTAAAAGTAGCCCTTAGGCATAATAGTCGAGTGAGTGATTGCTCGAACTTGAAGTAATGTAGCCCGTAGGCTTAATAGTTGAGTGAGTGATTGCTCAAACTCGAAGTAATGTAGCCCGTAGTCTTTTATGGTCGAGTGAGTGTTTGCTCGAACTCGAAGTAAGAGTAGCCCTTAGGCTTAGTAGTGGAGTGAGTGATTGCTCGAACTCGATGTAATGTAGCCCATAGGCTTTATGGTCGAGCGAGTGCTTGCTCGAACTCGAAGTAATGTAGCCCATAGGATTTTTCGATTGGCAGTCCCCGATTTATGGGGTAATGGTCGGCCCTTAAGCCTGTTTGTGTAATAGATCACAAAATAGAGGATGGATTCTGAGATATGAGATATCGGAAAAGAATAAATTTCTCTTTATGTCATTATACATGTGTTCATGTTTTGTACCAGGGATTGAGCAAACTGCACGAGCATGGTTCATTTTAACCATTTGGCTCTTACAATTTTTCCTACCGAAACCCTGTTGTTGTGAAGTAACTTCCTTGCATTGAACTTGATATATTTAAGGGTAATGCCCCCCAGTATTCGAGGTTGATTGTAAAGAGGCCTAGAATACTGTTGAATTGTTCTGAGTTAGCACGATCAATGGTTGCTTCATTAAAAACCTTGCCGAAATACCCATTGGGGACAAAACTGGTCTAAGGGAAAAAGAGTGCAACGCGTGCTTTCAGGCCTAAAGGCTTCGAGTTGAATAATTCGTCCATGTTTCTGATCGAACACCTACAAGGGTTAATTTCGACATATAAATGAACATAGGAGGGTCGTACCTTAACAACAGTATCGTTTTAGGTGCGACACGTTCCAATTGCTTGGTAGTTGTTTGCCGTTTATTACACCGAGCTTGTAGGATCCTTTTCCGATGATTTCGAGAACCTGATACGATCCTTCCCAATTCGGACCCAGTTTTCCTTCATTTGAATTTCGGGTGTTGAGGGTGACTTTTCTTAGCACTAAGTCCTCGATTTTAAAATATCGAAGATTGGTTCTTCGATTATAATACCTTTCGATCCGCTGTTTTTGGGCGGCTAATCGGACGAGAGTCGCTTCTCTTTTTTCGTCCAATATTCTAGGCTCATGTTCATCGTCTCGTTATTCGACTCATCTGTTGCATATCGAAACCTGATGCTAGGTTCTCCGACCTCAACCGGGATAAGAGCTTCAACGCCATAAACCAACGAGAATGGTGTCGCTCCGGTACTCGATTTCGATGTTGTGCAGTATGCCCATAGGACTTCGGGTAGTATTTCTCTCCATTTTCCGTTAGCGTTGGTTAATCTTTTCTTAAGATTTTGGATGATGGTTTTGTTGGTCGATTCAGCCTATCCGTTCCCACTGGAATGATAAGGTGTTGATAGGATCCTTTTGATTTTGTGGTCTTCGAAAAATCTAGTAACTTTGCTTCTGATGAATTGCTTTCCATTATCACATACAATCTCGGATGGCATCCTGAACCGACATATGATGTGGTCCCAAATGAAGTCTATCACCTCATTTTCTCTGACTTTCTTGAAAGCCTGTGCTTCAACCCATTTAGAGAAATAATCAGTCATAAACAAAATAAACTGAGCCTTACTTGGGGCCGATGGGAGGGGGCCGGCAATGTCCATTCCCCATTTCATGAAAGGCCAAGGAGATAGGACCGAGTGGAGAAGTTCTCCGGGTTGATGAATCATGGGCGCATGTCTTTGACATTTGTCGCATTTTCGAATGAACTCCCTTGCATCTTTGTCCATATCGATCCAATAATATCCTACTCTGATTATTTGGTGGACCAATAGGCACCAGAATGATTCCCACAAGTGCCCCCGTGAATCTCACGTAGGATGTAGTCGATATCTCTCAGTCCCAAATATATTGCCAGTGGACCATCGAACGTCCTTCTAAACAGCGTTCCATCATTGGATAAGGTGAACCGTGCAACTTTTATGCGTAGAGCTCTCGATTTCTTTGGATCCGATGGAAATTTCTCGTTCTTGAAGTACTCTATATATTTGTTTCTCCAATCCCAGATTAGACTTGTGGAGTTTATCTCGACATGACCTTCTTCGATTACCGATTTCATGAGTTATACGACAGTCCCTGAGTTGTGCTCGTCATCCTCGACCGAAGAACCTAAGTTTGCAAGAGCGTCAGCCTCACTGTTCTGTTCTCGAAGCATATGTTGCAAAGTCCATTCCTTAAATCGATGTAGAGTCACTTGTAATTTATCCAAGTATCTCTGCATTCGATCTTCTTGGACTTCAAAAGTCCCGTTGACTTAATTTACCACGAGGAGAGAATCACATTTATCCTCCACGACCTCGGCTCCCAAACTTCTAGCTAATTCGAGACCTGCAATCACAGCCTCATACTCGGCCTCATTGTTAGTCAATTTTGTAGTTTTAATAGACTGTCTAACTATATTACCTGTGGGTGATTTTAGTACGATGCCCAGTTCGGACCCCTTTGCGTTCAAGGCACCGTCCGTAAAGAGGGTCCAGACTCCCGATGAGGTACCCGATTTTATTAGTAATTCCTTTTCAATCTCGGGTACGAAGGCCAGCATAAAGTCAGTCACGAAGTCCGCTAAGATTTGAGATTTGAGGGCAGTTCGAGGTCGATACTCGATGTCGTACCCGCCGATCTCTATGGACCATTTGGCTAATCGACCTGAAAGCTCAGGTTTGTGTAAAATATTTCGTAGAGGATAAGTTGTTACAACATGTATCGGATGACATTGGAAATATGGTTTTAGTTTCCTAGAGGCGCTTATTAAAGCAAGCGCTAATTTTTCTAAGTGTGGATATATAGTTTCGGCCTCACCTAAAGTTCGACTGATATAATAAATAGGAAATTGCGTACCTCGTTCTTCTCGAATTTGGACTCCACTATCCGCTATATCCGAGACAGCTAGATATAGATAAAGTTGTTCGTCTACCTTCGGGGTATGAAGCAACGGAGGGCTCGATAAATACCGTTTTAGGTCTTCCAAAGCCTGCTGACATTCCGGAGTCCATGCAAAATTGCTTTTCTTTTTAAGTAGAGAGAAAAATCGGTGGCTCCTATCCGAGGATCTCGAACTGAATCGTCCCAGGGCGGCTATCCGTCCCGTTAGCCTTTGTACGACCTTTACATTATCTACTACTGTGATGCCCTCGATTGCTTTAATTTTATCGGAGTTAATATCGATTCCTCGATTGGATACCATGAAACCGAGAAACTTGCCCGAGCCAACCCCGAAAGCATATTTTTCGGGATTGAGTTTCATATTGTACTCCCTTAGTATGTCAAAAGTTTCCTGGAAATGCTTTAAATGGTCCTCTACTCACAAGGATTTAACTAACATGTCATCAATATAAACCTCCATTGATTTTCCTATTTTCTTTTCGAACATTCTGTTTACTAGGCGTTGATAAGTTGCACCAGCATTTTTTAGGCCGAATGGCATTACATTATAACAGTAAGTCCCATACTTAGTGATATATGAGGTCTTTTCCTATTCCTCCGGGTTCATCCGTATTTGGTTGTACCCGGAATAGGCATCGAGAAAGCTGAGAGTCTCGTGGTCGGCCGTAGCATCGATCATACGATCGATATTAGGCAAATGAAAAGAATCCTTAGGGCATGCTTTATTCAGGTCTTTGTAATCTATATACATTCTAAGCTTGTTCCCCTTCTCAGGGACTACCACCACATTTGCTAGCTACTCGAGGTATTTTACTTCCCGAATTGACCCTATTTTAAGGAGTTTGGTTACCTCGTCTTTGATGAAAGCAAGTTTGACCTCGGACTGGGGCCTTCTTTTTTGTTTGACCTCGGACTGGGGCCTCGCAATTTATAATAGGTACGAGCAAATCACTCACGAGACGAAAAGGTACGATTGCCCGAGCCTAAATTATTTAGTGAAGAGACACAGGCAGGATGAATTAAGACAGTAAAGAGGGAAGATTCATGAACCTCAAATTAATGTGGAAGAAGAATCGAAACCATTACAGAATCTTCATGAACAGTTACGGTTGCCAATTATAACGTTTCATTAATGTCATTAATTCTCATAATGATTATGTCATAAAAGGGAAGAAACGTTATATTTGTAAATTCCTATATAAGGGAAGGGAATTTCACTTGCAAGGACACGTTCTGATGAACATTAGAATATAATTATTTTCTTGTGCTTTCTATTGATTACTTTGGTATTTCTCATTCCGATTTCCTTTCTTATATTTGAGAGAATATTGAAATTTCTTGATTATCAGTAACCCGAGTACTTCTAAAAATAAGCTTTGACTGAGAATCTAATTCTTTAGTTAAACAGATATGTTATTGTTGATAAAGGGTTGAGAAAATGAATATTTATATTTCGAATTATGTTAAATTCGTATGTCCCTATACTAATGCATGCGCCTTTTGAATCTTTCTTAATAACCCAAATGTTGAATTAACCCATGCCAAATGGATGAATTAGTTCAAATATATGTTGTTACGAGTCTTTTCTTTCTCATATACTGAATTCATTCACTAAATATTCTTGTTTTTTAAAAACCTAGTAAACGTCTTTAGTAAAAAATTTAAGTAAAATACCAAGATAAAAAGGAAAAAAGCTTGAAAGGAAGATGATGAATAATACAAGTAATAAAATGCTAGCATAACTTAAATCAAATCCATTATTCTTTCTGAATAAAAAGTAATTCACTTGATTTTTTTTTTCATTAATCATACAAAATATTAAAGACAATAAAATATTAAAGACGTGGATTTGTACTTTGTAGTAGCTAGAGTTTTTTGCATTGAGGGCATGCGTACTAATTTCCATTTGCAGGTATTCTGCAACTAATTAGATAGCTAGAATGAAACTAAGCTTGAGAATCGCCATTACAGAATACTTCTAGGTTCTTGATAGTTTCTCTGCAAGCATCTCTTTATTTTTCAAAAATCTTTATTTATAGCCCGAGCATGTGATGAATTAACTGGTTTCTAGAATGGAGTATAAGTTTTTCTTATTGTTTGTTTTTAAGTATTTATTTATTTGTTTTACACTCAACATCAGATCGGATTGGCCTTTGCATCTAAATTATGCTATCTATAACGTAAAATCAACTTCTCTCTTACCTCGATCTTGAAAAAGAAAAATGCATTCAAATAGTTAGTAAATTGTGTTTTGTTGTTCCAAATTAAAATAATATGTTGACTTGATAAGTGTTTTTCGAAAGTTGCAGGTGAATTTGATTGATAGTATTTGTACTGAATATAACATAAAATAAATATATGCTACTAAGCTAATCGGAGTTCACTTCATTTAAAAAGTTATCCTCATATTTTTCCGTACACATCTCTTGTTTCGGTTTTAACTGGGTATTTAGAATTTAAAAAACTAAAAGTTCTGATTGATATTTAGTAATATTTCTCATTAGCATCTAGCAGGCTTGTATTGTAGAAATTCCTAAACATAAGTATGCTTCTTAACCGATAATCTATATAATTGTTAATTAGCATTTCTCTTGTTGTTATACTCTTATTGGCAATTGCACTTTGCATGTGATTTAGTTAATGAACTGAATGCCTCTTAATTAATTATTCTGCTAAAAGCTTGACTAGCAAGATTGTTAAGTTTGATTGCATGATCATGAAAATATTTTTGAATGATGCAGAATCGATAAACTTCCTTCACATTACTCCATGTGAACTATTTTTTGGGTCAAACTCAAGGTGGAGATTTTCTTTTACTCCCACTAAATAATAAATGATTAACTTTGAAGTGGGTTATTGACGTTAAAAAATGTGGTGAAATTATGAGTGTATATAAGTCGGGTTAGTTCGGGTTTTTCAACTACAAAACTAAATTAACGGATTTTTAAATCTTTAAATCATACCAAACCAACATAAAAGTTGGGTTTTTTTAATTTCGGGTTTTTCGGATTTTTTATGGTAGTTTTTTTAAATCATAAACTATATAACTTGTGCTCCAGATATTTCTTTAATCCTAGTAAGATACAACTATATAAGGTATTACCCAAAAAAATAATATAAAATAATACAAGATGAGTCATAACGTTAATTGTACTGAAATATTCAACAATAATGATAATAAAATCGCATAAAATAAATATAGCTAATTAATAAGTCATAATGAAAATGAACATAATCTAAAAGTATTAAGTCATGCTAAAATAAGTACAACAAATAAGTACTAAGTATTACTTACATGACTAAACAATAAAAAAAGTTATGTATTTTCACTGTGTAAACCAATGAAAAACTTTAAAAAAAATAGATATATGATACTTTTATCATTCCTAGTATTGAATTGAATTCCTCTTTTATTTGTTATGATCATTAATATTGATTTGATTTTGCTTTGGGTCTTATTTTAATCACTAACATTTATGGGCTATCTAACATATTGGACCATTAAAAAATTCTAAGTCCAAACTTAAAATAATACATTAAAAGAGAGAGATATGAAAAAGTTTAAGAAACATTCATAAATTATATTGCAATAAATTTTATGTATAAAATATTTTTAAAACTTGTATACATATAACGTCAAGTTAGTTTGGTTTCGGTTTGATTTTTTTTTAGTTAAAACCAAACAAAATCAATTATAGTTGAATTTTTTTCCAACACCAATCAAATCAAACAAAACCATAATCGAGTTTTTTTTTTCTCTCGATTTGATTTGGATTATCAATTTGGTGCTATTTGTTGGGTTTTTTTTCGTACACCCCTTGATAAACTTGTGTGTTTAACATGAAATTGACAATATTAATAGAAATTACATTAATTGATAAATTAACGAAAAATACACTTCTTATTTACGATTTCATAAGGGGCAGGCAAAAGAGAAACATGATAACTAAAAAGGTCTAGACGGGTATACTTTCTTTCAATGACGGAAAATCCATAAAGTTTATATTAAGAACAATAAACAATACGCATGAAATAGATTGTGGAAAATTGTAATTTCTTCTCTGCTCAAATGATCCTTGAGTATTTAAACATTTGAAGTAGATTAGTTAATTTCATTTTGTGTTTTCCAAGCGTTCAACTGAAGTTTAACAAAATAGAATTATTTTACTTCAGTAAAGAAAGTCGGTGCATGTGCTATCTTAGAAGACCTAAACATTGCTTCCTGTTTAATTAATATTTTTTTCTTCTGTATAATCTGGGAACAGTAATCCAGCTAAAAAATCATGTCATTGGTTACTTAATTAATTAGCACACGGTGTTATTAATATTTGTAGGAGTGTAACACATGTTATCGCAATATATAATAGATTCCTTTTTCCCCGTTTTGTACCAATTAATTCTCTTGATAAGGAGTATAAATTACTTACTTTTGCATTCCGCAAAAATTCAACGGCCTTGCACTGGGCTGGCAAGTGGGCCGGTCCCGGGTCTAAACGGGTTAAGTGGGCCGATTCAAACGGGTTCGAGTCCGGTCCCAAATTAAATGGGCCCGGTCCAAACGAGCTTTTTGTAGGGATCGGGCCCGGGACCGTTTGGTCCCGGACTAAACGGTCCCGGCCCGCAGGCTAAGTGGGCCCAACATATTTTAAAAAATAAATAAAAATTAAATAGATATTAGAGACAAAAGGATGTTAAAAAATATCTAAGACAATGCTTTGTAAATTTTATTATAAAATTGTGACCTAAATTTTAATATTCAATATTTAATATCGAATATATATAGTATATAAGATGTATATATAGTATATCGATATAAGATGTGTATATATATATATATATATATATATATATATAAGCTATATTCGATAATCTATATATACATCTTATATACTATATATAAGATGTATATATAGTATAGATATAAGTAATAAGTTATATTCGATAAACTATATATACATCTTATATGCTATATATAAGATGTATATATTCAAATTGGGTTGAAAAATAAATTATTTAGCTTTCTAAAAGAATTTACTATTCCCTTCGTTCCAATTTATGTGAACCTATTATATTTTTGATCCATTCCAAAAAGAATCATCCCTTTAGAGACAAAAGGATGTTAAAATAATATCTAAGTCTAAAGACAAAAATATTGTAAAGAGATATGCCTTATAATTTTATTATAGCATTAAAAAATATGGCAATATCTTTCTTAGTCTTCATCCCCCTATGGAATGAGCACAACAAGGTGTTAATACCACCATTAAGAAGAAAAAGAAACTAATCAAGATGTGCCAAAATATAAGTTACATAATACATGCTAATTTTTGTTCATACAAGTTACATGGTATCTCTTACAAACTTCATAAATCTATCAAGGTCTGGAGGAATTTTCGTTGGTGGCGGCGGAAAAGTAGCTTGGTCAGTGCCACTTCCGGGCGAAGCAACATCCACCGCAAGTTCAGCTAGCATTTCTTCGTAAGCTTCGTCTTTATTTGGTTGTGATTCAGCAAGTCTAAAATTTCTTCTTTCCGACCGGATCCAATCTCTGAAAAGTACTGATTTTTCCAAACTCTCCCTCATAGACGCTCTATAGTCACCGAGTTGAAGTCTTGCTTGACTGAAAGCGCTCTATAATCACCGAGTTGAAGTCTTACTAGTAGCATTATCCATTGAAATTGATATTATTTTATCACTAATGCAAAAATATCTACAAATATCTGTAACTATGCTAGCAATAAACTGCCCTGTGTGACGTGAATTAATTATTCTATAAGAAATAATGCGCTTTTGCATTATCCAATCCTCATCAATCCAATGACTGGTAACAGTAAGGTAATCACAGTCGTTACCACTTCTACCAATATCAGTTGTAATAGCAACACGATAATTTATATGAGTAAATAAATAGCGCAAATATTGTTCATATTTATGTTTATATTTATAAATATCGCTCTTTACGGTTGTGCGAGGAAAACCTTTATAAGTAGGATTAAAAAACTTTCTAATATAATGCACAAAGTTAGGGTCACAAGGAAAACTATAGGGTAAACACATAACAGTTACCATTTTTTCCAATTCTTCCCGATCTTTTTTTGGATCATAATATAAAATACCACCGGTAACAGTATTAATTCCCGGTTGAAATTGAATTGAACTGGTACTAGGGTCAACTTGACTAGGAGTAGGTAGACTTTTCCCCTCAGCCAAAGCTTTCAGACGAAGATATCTCACTCTATCTTGAGGGTGTTTCATTATGTGTCTAGCCAAAGTTCTCGTCCCCTCCCCCCCTCCCCCCGATCCAAAATATTTAAAAACTAACTCCGTGCCACAAGTTTTACACTTAGCCTTATTTTTTGGAATTAGTTGAGTCAAAAATGGCCAAACGGGAGATGTTTCCGTCCGTTTGCTAGGTTGTCTAGAAAAAGTAGGGGTAGTAACATGAGTATCAAATGGGGCATCATTTGGATTAGCAGGGTTATCACTAGTTGGGTTAACATCAGGAGCAGGACTAGTTGGTGTATCATCATCCGGTTGAGTTTCATCAAAATCTATTTCCTCGTCATCATTTTCATCAATAGTTGGATTAGAATAAAGAGCATTCATTAATTCATGGTCTAATTGTTCACCAGCTCTAATATTATGGCAAAATTGACTTTCAGTAAATTGTAATAAACTATTATCGCTATCAAGAATAGCAGGTGTAGGACGTATATGGAGTTTGGTTCGGGGAGCCCGGGGCAGTGGAGGAGGAACAGATTGAGTACTAGATTCGTCACTCTTGGATTTTTCCTTATTTTTACCAAAAAGTTTTTTTAATGAAGCCATCTTAATTAATAAAGTAATAGAAAATAAATAAAACAAAAAAAATTATAATATTAAAACTTAAGAGTTGGAACGAGTTTACCGAATTGACGAACAACTTGTTGAAAATTGATTATCATTGAAGATTTCAATTCACCAACTTCACAATTGTTCCATAAATTGTAACAATAAAGTAAGCAATGGTAGCAATTATAGAAGAAAATTAGAGAGAGATTGATGATTTTGTAAGAAAAAATGAAAGAATGATGGGGTGTTTATTGTTGAAAATAGGGAAAAAGTGTAATTATAAAAAGTTTGGGATTAAAACAAAGTTGGGGGTTAAATGGCTATAAAGGAGGGGGGAGGGATAAATGGCTATTTTATAAATAGCCAACGGCTATTTTTGACAGCCCAACGACTATATATATATATATATTTTAAAAATAGCCGTTGGGACCGTTTTGCCCGCTAAGGGACCGGTCCGGTCTCTGGCCGATCCCGGACCCTGGAGGGCTAAATAGTCCCGGGCCTGACGGGCCCAAATCATAAGACCGGCCCACAAGATCGGTCGAGGCCCACTAAAACCGAGCCAAACGGTCCTGGCCCGTTCGGCCCGCGATCCTGGGCCGGTCCCGGGCCTGGACCAGCCCACTTGCCACCCTTACTTGCACATTTTCCATACTCGCCAAGAAGCAACCAAAATAATTACTTAAGATCCTTGATATTTGGCTCTGAAACAGTAATCCATAAATACAAATAACGGTTAATAAACTTTATGTAAAATTATAACACTCATATTGAGGAACTACTCGCAAACAATGGTGGAGTCAGAATTTTCATTAACATATATCAAAATTTAAAAAAATAAATACACTATATATATATATATATGAAAAAATATATTCTTTTACTTATTTAAAATACAATATAATTTTCTGGCGATACTCATTGGTGCTACGTAGCTCTTCCACTAAGTGCGTCAGGATTCTATTTATTTCTTTTTGAGCACTAAACATATAATTAAAAAACTCAAGTGGAAGCTATGTTAAAGAAGGCGAAATACATAAACAACCTCTTTAAGTTGTCCTCAACGATCAAATAAACATATCAATCGAGCCCTGTTTTATTTTGACACTTCAAGTGGCTATTAAATAGATCAAGTAAACACATGACCCAGTCAGCTCACCCCATACAGTAATAAACGGTAATTGTATGTGTAATTCCGAATATACCCTTAATGAAGTCTCTAATTTAAGCCCAAATCCTAATTTTCACTTCATCCTTTATCTCTCCATCTTCCTTATGCTAGCCACACCTTTTCCCTACCATTGTTGGTGACCCTTTCTTTCAATTGGAAAGAATCTTTCAGATTTAGGAAACAAGAGCAAAATTCCAATTTTTGCTTCGGCTAGTAACTCAAAGAGCTTGTTTCCAGCTTCCTTCAAATCATCAAAAACTTCAGAGGAATCCCATGATTAATTATTGGAAAAATGTCCAAAAATGACCTTGTGGTATTCGAAATGGATCAATTATAAACCCCATTTAAATTTGAATCCAAAAATGACCCTGCCATTATAAAATTGGTCTAATAATGCCCTTGTGTTATTCAAAATGGATCAATTATAACCCTCATTTAAATTTGAGCTCACTAATGACCCTGCCATTAAAGAATGGGTCTAATACTGCTATTTTGAGGGGTGCAAATGAATATTAAAAAACCGACTAAACCGACATAATCGTACCGTGCCGAACCGATTTTTAGGTTTTTTTTAATAAAACCGTATATTTTTATATAAATTTATAACTGTACCGATAATTATGGTAGATTTTTTTTTTATAAAAATAAACCAAAAAAATATTGAACCGTCAAATTAAAAAAAAAAAAAGATTTTGCAAAATATTTTGATTTTTTTAAAACTAATGCATATGTAGTCCACTGCTTTAGGAGAGTTTTTTTTCCAGTTTTTACAAAAAAAATACTTTAAAAAAACTGAAAAGACTTAAAAATATATATTTTGCAAATTTCTTTCTTTTTCTAGTTTTTACAGAATATATATTTTTTAGTTTTTAAAAGTATTTTTAAAAAAATATATTTTTCTTCAGTTTTTACAAAAAAAAACTCTTTAAAAAAATTGAAAAAACTTAAAAATATATATTTTTTCGGTTTATTTTTATAAAATAAAAAATCTACCATAATTATCGGTACAGTTATAGATTTATATAAAAACATACGGTTTTATTAAAAAAAACCTAAAAATTGGTTCGGCACAGTACGATTATGTCGGTTTAGTCGGTTTTTTAATATTCATTTGCACTCCTAATCATTATTGACCGAGGAAAATAGCAGTATTAGACTCATTCTTTAATGGCAGGGTCATTAATGAGCTCAAATTTAAATGAGGGTTATAATTGATCTATTTTGAATAACACAGGGGCATTAGTAGACCCATTTTATAATGGCAGAGTCATTTTTGGACTTAAATTTAAACGGGGGTTATAATTGATCTATTTCGAATACCATAAGGTCATTTTTGGACCTTTTCCCTTAATTATTTGGAAGAAACCCACTTGCTGGCTGCTTCTTAAATAGATTTTGAGACTTTACATCATCCCAATTTGACAAATTATTGATGAAAATTGATTGTTAATTATCAATTTATTAGTTATTAGTCTCTAATCTTCTGAATGAATTCATTATTTTGGGACAATCTGGTAGATTTGGGAAAAGGGGATGAGCGAAGAAGATTGAAGAGGGGGGTGGGGGGATGGTTTAGGAAAAAAGTATTTTTCTTTCTTTAAATGTATTTTTTTGTTAATTACATGTGTCAAGTTTTTATGGTGAAATTACACTTGTCATGTTTTAATTGGTTCATTTGACATGTCATTGGCAAGTATAACTCACGGATATGTTGTGCTGCACTCGGGATTGAGATGTTTAATTGATAGTTGATAATAACTTAAAGGGACTGTTTATGTATTTCGCGATTAAATAAAGAGAAAAGGGTTAGAGATCCATGAGGGAGGACTATATATACACTATGAGAACTATTTCTTTGTCTTTCTACTTATAACTAATTAAAGTACTGGAAAAAATAATTAAAGCACTGTTTCATATGGCTCAGAAGTTGGCTTTTTTCTTCACAGTTGTCGTCATTATGACTACTGGTAATGACTATCTTTATCTCTTGCTCTCTCTCCTACATATGTTTGGCTAAATCTAATATTCGTAGTTTTATTAGGTGCGTATTGTATCAAACTTATGCATATACTAATGGGGGACATTTGGTTGGAAACAAGTTATTTTAGTATTAATTATTACGGGATCAGTTATTCTGAAATTGTTATTCCACTCTTTTATAGGGATAAAAATAATACTATAATTTCTAGATTAGTTATACCACGATTTTATACCAGCCAAACGTGAAATAATCTCATTTCAAATTTAATTCCGAAATTAATTATCCATTATCATCCGTACCAAACGAGCCGTAATAGTATAACCCTAGTGACGTTGAATTTTATGGTGATTGTTGCAGTGTATCTTGCTTCGCCCTCAGTAACAAAAGCAATGGCTATGCCAGATCATTAAGGATGCCTTTCCCTCGATTTTCCTATTCTGAATGGCCCAAATCTAGCCAAAAGCAATTACATCTCATGAATAAAACTACAAGAAACTAATTTAAATCATAAATTTACCACTTTAGCAAAGAATAGAAAAATCGCTCCAAAAAGTCGACTCGGGCCCACATCTCAGAATCGGGTAAATGTCATAAAATACGAACACCCATTCGATATCGAGTTCACCCATACCAAAATTACCAAAATCCGACACCAACTCGACCCTCAAATCCTCAAATCAAACTCTCCAAATTCTACCTTAAATACACAATAACTAGGTGAAAAAATCAATAGGGAAATAAGATTATTGAATAAAAATAATCACAAGTGGATTATCTCAAGAAATTTTTCGAAAGTGCTCTCAAACATCCCCTAGACCGAGTTCAAAATGTCCAAAATGAAGAATGAAATAAACCCTCGGAATTGCCCCTTTTCTGCCTAGCGAAATCGCTTCTGTGAGTCCACAGCCACATTTGCTGCTCCGCACCTGCGGAATCTCCATCGCAGGTGCGGTTCTAACTTAGTCCAGGCACGTCCGCTTCTGCGGACCCAAACGCGCATCTGCGACCAAGGAGCGCTTCTGCACACCCGCTCCTGCAGACCAAGTCCGCTTCTGCGACCAACAGGCCTCCCAGGCCTTTCTGCTTCTACGCTCATTCCTCCGCAGAAGCGACTCCGCTCCTGCGATCTTCACGTCGTATCTGCAACCACTGGCCAAGTCCCCCAGCCCCGCATTTGCGCCCAATTGCTCGCTTCTGCAGGCTCGCACCTGCGGTCAACCTTGCGCAGGTGCGATTAATCATTCCTCCGCAGAAGCGACTCCGCTCCTGCGATCTTCACGCCGTATCTGCAACCACTGGCCAAGTCCCCCAGCCCCGCATTTGCGCCCAATTTCTCGCTTCTGCGGGATCGCACCTGCGGTCAACCTTGCATAGGTGCAATTACACCAGAACTAGCCCAGCACCAGAAAATCTTCTAAGTCCAAATATGATATGTTAACCATCCGAAACTCATCCGAGGCCCCCGGGACCTCAACCAAATATACCAACCAGTCCTAAAATATCATACGAATTTAGTCGAGCCTTTAAATCAAATCAAACAACGCTAAAAACACAATTCGCGCACCGCTTCAAGCCTAATGAACTTCAAAGTTTCAAACTTTTACATCCGATACCGAAACCTATCAAATCAAGTCCGATTGACCTCAAATTTTGCACACAAGTCATAATTAATATTACGGACCTATTCCAACTTCCGTAATCGAAATCTGACCCCGATATCAAAAAGTCCACTTCCGGTGAAACTTCTAAAAAATCATCCCATTTTCTAACTTTCGCCAATTGACGCTAAAATGATCTACGGACCTCCGATTCAACATCCGAACACGCTCCAAAGACCAAAATTACTCTACGGAGCTATTTGAACCATCAAAACTCCATTCCGGAGTCGTCTTCACACAGTTCGAACTATAGTCGATTCCTACGACTTAAACTTCCATTTTAGGGACTATGTGTTCCATTTCACTCCGAAACCAAAAATAAATCCTCCCGGCAAGTTACAGAACCACTAAATGAAGTAGAGGGAGAAATAAATATGGGTTCAGGGCTACTACTCTCAAAATGACCGGCCGGGTCGTTACATCCCCTCCTCTTAAAATATACGTTCATCCTCAAACGAGTGTAGGGACATACCTGAAGTGGTGAAAAGATGAGGATAACTGATGCACATATCATGCTCGGTCTCCCAAGTCACCTTCTCGACTGGATGACCCCTCTACTAAACCTTCACCGAAGTGATGTTCTTTGACCTCAAATTTAGAAGCTGCCTGTCCAAAATGGACACTGGCTCCTCAACATAAGATAGATTCTTGTCCAACTGGACTGAGCTAAAGTCTAACACATGAGACAGATCGCCGTGATACTTCCGGAGCATGGAAACATGGAATACTGAATGAACTGCAGAGAGATTAAGTGGTAGTGCAAGTCTGTAAGACACCTCTCCAACCATCTTAATAATCTCAAATGGCCCGATATACCTAGGGCTCAACTTGCCCTTCTTTCCGAATCTCATCACACCCTTCATGGGCGAAACCCCGAAAAAGACTCGCTTCCCAACCATGAATGCAACGTCGCGAACCTTTCTATCCGCATAACTCTTCTACTTGGACTGGGTTGTACAAAGTCGATCCTGAATCAATTTAACTTTCTTCAAGGCATCCTGAACCAAGTCTGTACCCAATAGCTTAGCCTCGCCCGGCTCGAACCAACCCTCTGGAGACCGGCACCGTCTGCCATACAAAGCCTCATACGGCACCATCTGAATGCTCGACTGATAACTGTTGTTGTAGGCAAACTCCGTAAGTGGAAAGAAGCCCGACAATCTGAGCCAGCTGCTCCGAAGAGTAAGTAGTAACCACAGGAATGAAATGAGCTGACTTGGTCAATCTATCCACAATCACCCAAACTGCATCGAACTTACTCTGAGTTCGTGGCAGCCCAACAACAAAATCCATAGTGATCCGCTCTCATTTCCACTCTGGAATCTCTAACTTCTGAAGCAATCCACCCAGCCGCTGATGCTCATACTTCACATGCTAACAATTTAAGCAAAGAGCTACATATTCCACTATGTCCTTCTTCATCCGCCTCCACCAATAGTGCTGCCTCAAATCCTGATTCATCTTCGCGGTACCTGGGTGAATAGAATACCACGAACTGTGAGCCTCCTAGAGAATCAACTCACGCAAACCATCCACATTAGGCACACACAGCCTGCTATGTATCAATAATACACCGTCATCTCCAATAGTGACTTCCTTGGCATCACCGTGCTAAACCGTGTCCTTAAGGACGAGCAAATGAGGGTTATCATACTGACACTCTTTGATACGATCATAAAGAGAAGACTGAGAAACCACACAAGCCAAAACTTTGCTCGTTTCGGAAATTTCCAATCTGACAAACTGGTTGGCCAAGGCCTAAACATCCAAGGTTAAAGGCCTCTCTGCTACTGGTAGATATGCTAAACTGCCCAAACTCTCCGCCTTCTGACTCAAGTCATTAGCTACCACGTTGGCCTTCCCGGGATGATAGAGAATGGTGATGTCATAATCCTTAAGCAACTCCAACCATCTCCTCTGCCGCAAGTTAAGATCCTTCTGTTTAAATATATGTTGTAGACTCTGGTGATCGGTGAAAACCTCACAAGGAACACCATACAAATAGTGCCGCCAAATATTCAAGGCATGAACAATAGCTTCTAACTCAAGGTCGTGGACATGATAATTCTTCTCATGAACCTTCAACTGTTTGGATGTGTAGGCAATCACCCTATCGTCCTGCATCAACACCGCACCGAGACCAACACGCGACGCATCACAATGCACCGTATAGGACCCCGATCCAGTAGGAAACACTAACACTGGGGTTGTAGTCAAAGCACTCTTGAGCTTTTGAAAGCTCTCCTCACATTCCCCGGTCCACCTGAACGGAGCACCCTTCTGGGTCAATCTTGTCATAGGTGATGCAATAGACGAGAAACCCTCTACAAATTGATGGTACTACCCCGCCAAACCAAGAAAACTCCGGATCTCCATAGCTGAGGACAGTCTAGGCCAACTCTGTACTACTTCAATATTCTTCGAATCTACCTTGATCCCCTCACTCGATACTACATGACCCAAAAATACCACTGAGTCTAGCGAGAACTCACACTTCGAAAAATTTGCATAAAACTTCTTCTCTCTCAAGGTCTGAAGGTGCTGTTCATGATCCTCCCGATTCCAGGAGTACACCAGAATGTCGTCAATAAACACAATGACGAAGGAGTTGAGATAGGGTTAAAATACATTGTTCGTCAAATGCATGAATGTTGCTGGGGCATTGGTCAGCCCAAAAGACATCACAAGGAATTCGTAATGACTATATCGAATCATGAAAGCAGTCTTCGGGATATATAGATCCCGAATCTTCAACTGATGATAGCATGAACGCAAGTCATTCTTAGATAACACCCTGGCACCCTGAAGCTGATCAAATAGGTCATCAATACGTGGCAATGGATGCATGTTCTTCACTGTAACCTTGTTCAACTGGCAGTAATCAATACACATCTGCATAGAATCATATTTCTTCTTCGGAAATAAGGCAGGAGCACCCCAAGGTGATACACTATGCTGAATGAATCCCTTATGATAAGTTGGTATTTTACCCACCTATCTCTTCTTAATACTTAGGCTTTTGTCTGATTTTGTTGAGAAACTAAGGCATTTATTGAGGTTTATTAGCATATTTCAGGTATCAAGTGATTTAGAAGTGATGGTGAAGAAACCAAGTGAAAACGAGTCAAAAAGAAGCTAAAATGGACAAAGGAGATCTTCCCAGTGAATTACCCTTCGCGAACGCGAAGGGTTAGATGCGAACGCGAAGCATCAGGACAACAAGCCTTCGCGAACGCGAGATGCTGTACGTGAACGCGAAGAGGGAGAAAGCCAACCTTCGCGAACGCGATGAAGCAGGAGACAAACCTTCGCGAACGAGAAGGAGATATCGCGAACGCAAAAGAAGTAGAAATAAAACCTTCGCGAACGCGAAGAAGAAACTGGGCGAAAAAACTGGGCAGTTCTGGAATTTCACGATTTTGACTCCAAACTATTTTAATACACGACTTAGCTCATTTATCGGAATCATATCATATCTTGGAGGATATTTGGATTATTTTCATCCCATATACTAGAGATAACAAGTTTTGGGAGTTAGGGTTCTGGCACACACACTTGGGTCTTGAAGATTTGAAGCTTTTGGTTGAGGATTTCTTACTCCTTTATGCTCATTTCTTTATTTCCTTGCTTTGTATTGTATATCTAAGTGTGTAGTATTTATTTCCGACACTTGAATCTTGTTTATGGAAATATTCATATTTAAAGTGTGGATTAAATACCATGTTGTGCTTATGTATTGAACAATTTTTATTTATGAAGCGAGTTGTTGTTTCTTTAATTATTCTTGTTCTTGAATATTTCCAAAGGGATTAGCTAACCCTAGGACTCGCCTATTTTCTTCGGATTAATTTTGGAAAAAATAGTTCGGGGTTGGGAAAGATTAATTAACAAGAACTTGAGGCGTTAACCCTCACTTTATAGATTTTACCTAGGGATAGGAATGATCTACTTGTAGCCATATTTGGGTGTGCTTAATCTCCTAATTGTTTTAGGGATAATTCAATTAGGAAGTCTTGTTAGTCTTCGAGAGAAGCTAATTTAGAATTGTTTTATGAGGCAAATAAATAATAAACTCATTCATATTTATAAAATTGTGAAATATATTGGATCGTTACTTGAGTGTAAATCCCGATGCACCCATGTTTGTAGCCATTGATCATTTTACTTGCTTTCTAGATTAGTTTATATTTTTGCATTTAACTATAATATTTTCTCAACAACCATTCTAAGTGTTTGGCATTGCATAATAAGTGATAATTCTCTTACATTCCTAATCGCCTATATATTGTTCTCTGTGGGATTCGACCCCGACTCATAGTTGGGTAAATTATATTACATACGACTGTGTCCATATACTTTTTAGTAGTGGATTTGGACGTCATCAAAATTAGCGCCGTTGCCGAGGAACAATTTGGCGTAATTTAGGTTGTTTGAGAAATAAGCGTAAGTGCTTTGGTTCAAACTTGTGAATATTTGTGTAATTATCTTTCTTACCTTGGTCTATATTTTTTTTGTTTCTTGTTTATTTTCTTAGTTTTGAATTTAAAAAAAATAAAAATAAAAAATATATATATGGCATCATATAAGGAAAATTGGTCGGATGGTAGTTGTTCATACTTTGATGACCCTTGTCCTTATTGTGGAGGACCACACTCGTAGAAAAATTGTTTAAATTCTCCCGGGGATAGATTGTGCGCACAATTCCAAACCCACAAGTGGAGTATTTGTGATAAGTGTGGTCGTCAAAATGGTCATTGGGATGATTGTGCTTATTTGTCCTTCCCTTCCCCAAGCCCCCACTATGACGATTCTACTTTTTGTGATAAAAATTATAGGGATATGAAAGTGGAAGAAATTGAGCATGGTTAAAATAGAGAGTTTAAGCTCATGTTAGAATGCCTACTTGAAGGAGGAAACAAAGAGCAAAATGCCTTGGAAGAGCTTTTGAAAAATAGTTTCCAAAATGATTTGGTGCTTGAAAGGTTAAACTTACAAATGGGAGAAATGCTTGAAGCTTTAGAGGTCCAAAAAGCCTCGAAAGTGGATGATAGCCAGGAACCTTCCTTAGATGTGGAAGCCGAAAATTCTTCCTTGGCACTTGATCAAAACCAAGAAGAACTCTCAAATGCTTAAAATGAAAGGATGATGCTAATGTTGGAGGCCATTCTTGAAAATGAGGAGAAGCAAAGCTTGGCACTCGAGGACTTAAAACAAGCACTAACTCAAAATGATGATAATATCTGCACCTTGGAAAATCAAGTGAAAAAATTGGTTGAGGCTCACTATGCCCACCAATTTGAGAGTGTGGAAAGAGATCAAGAAGAGTCCGACTTCGAGGAAGAAAGCGAGCTTTATTTTGAGGAATCAAGAATTGAACATCCGCCAACCGACACCATGCGTGTTAATGATGCCAAGAAAAATATGGAATTAGAGTCAACCGGTGTAAGTAAAAATATGGTTGAAGTCGACTCTAGTCCGGGGGAAAAAGAGAATGTCAAAATTTGGGAAGATTTGCAATTTGAAGGCTTGAAGTTGCATTCCAAGCATTTTTCAACCTTAGAATTGCATGGTGATATGGGAATTGAACCGTGTGAATCCATATGGAAGTACAAAGAAGAAAAACAAGAGCCATATATTTTGCAATTTGCATATTCAAAAAGGCAAAATGACATTCCTCACATGAAAGTCAAGAAACGCAAAATGAAGAAATTAAAGTTTGGCTTGATCATTTACTTACCACCACCACCCATCGCTCGTGGTCACAAGCTTGATTCCAAGTTAGGTGCCCAATTCATATGATCCAAGCGGTGAAAAAAGTGGTAAAGTTGATCTGCTTCGTGCCACCACGTTAAATGCGGCGCTTGGTGGGAGGCACAACCCATTATTTTCAAAAATTTTACTCATTTTTTAAATTTTCTTTTTTAGAATAGCTTAGTATATTATTTTTGACTAATCTGCCAAGTTTTACATTTTTTTGGAGTTGTTTTGAGCAGGTGGCATGGTCGGGCAGTCCAAAATAGTAGCTGCTGGGAAATTGCAGAAACAGGTCTTCGCGTTCGCGACAGAACCTCGTGTTCGCGTCCGGTGGCATTTTCTAATTCTTCGCGTTCGTGTGGTTCCACTCGCGTTCGCGACCGTTGGCCAGATTTACCCTTCGCGTAGGCGACCATGACCTCGCAAACGCGTAAGGTCAGGTAAGTTTGAAAATTGTTAAAACACTGGAAACGAACAGTTTACCCTTTTTATTTCTTTTTGGCTCAAGAACAACTCTCACTACTCCTTCACCATAATCTTCAAGTCCATAATCACCAAGCTCATTTGCAAGGTATGTAATTTCCTCTCTTATCTCTTAACTCTTTCTTCTCTTTCTTGGTGTAAAATAATAGAAGAACAACCATGGTTGTTTGGTCCTTAAGGTTCAAATTTTGAGTATTAAAATGTCAAATTCGTGTGTGAAATTAGTTGTGCTTGCTGGGTGAGGTTGGTTGAGTGTGTGTGTGTGATTGTTAGTGTAAAATTTTGGGCAAGATGTGTGCTGAAGTTGATTGAAAAATGAGAAAGAAAAGAGGGCACACACACTGTTTGACGAATTACCTAAACGAAAAATAGGCCTGTGCGAAGAAGATTACCTTTGTGAACGCGATGGTACGGTCGCGAACGTGAAGGTCTAAATCTGGGCAAAAAGTTTTTTGCTCTTCGCGTCCAAAAACTTTTTGCTCTTCGCGAACACGAAGAGCAATCAGTGACAGTCCTTAAATTGGCGAAAAACAGTAACTTTTCACAGCTCTGCCCGGGACCTTTTTCGCCCATTTCTTCAGCCTAAATACTTCCTAATACATTGTTTTAAGTGTCTATATGAGCTTTTAACATTGTTGGTCTATTTTGTAGGTACTTTGGGCATAAAATGGATCCAGTACACAATAAAATTGAGCAAGAACATGTCCTTGAAGCTGAACAAGAGGAACCCTTTGATCATGACCGATTTCTATCTACATTATGTGAGCGGAAATATGATGAACTCTTGTCAAAGACCATCGTCCGGGAAAGAGGCATAAATATGGAAAAGGTTGAAGTTAAAATGCCGGGCTTCTACACAAGATTGGTAGAAAGCAGGTGGATTTGTTTTGCCGAGCAACCAAATAATGCCAACGATACAATAGTTTTGGAATTTTATGCAAACACCTTGAGGACCGACTTCCAAGGTACCTTAATTACTACTGTGCGGGGTGTGCAACTCCATTTCAGCCCTGAGATAATCAACAAAATTTATGGCCTTCCCAATGCCGATAATGAGGTCTACAGAGACAGAGCTAAAGCAGGAGGAAACTAGTGGTTAGTGGACAAATTACATGATGGGGTGACCCCAAGTGGATGACAGTGCACAAGGGAGTCGATTCTCATGATTTCACGGCCGAGGCAAAGACATGGATCTCTATTATCTGTGCAAGAGTCTTGCCTTCTACAAATGATACTGATGTGACACCAGAGAGGGCATTGATAATTGTTGCTATCATGGACGGGCTACCTGTGAACGTAGGGGAGCACATTGTTAGAGAAATTGAGGAAGCCACCCATGGGAGGTCCAAGAGCCTATTCTTCCCATCCTTGATCACTCGACTATGCTATGACGCTGGGGTGTTAAAATGCCCAGATGATATTGAGAAAGGTCCGGGAAAGCCGATGATCCATCCTTTACTGAAAAGGGGACCCAGTGACAAGCAGAAAAAAAGAGAATTGATGTGGCATCCACTTCATTTGGGCAGTTCTATGAGGCCACCACCGATCCCATTGGATCCTTTGCACATGCACCAGGATCATTTGACCCCATGGGACCACTCCAGTCCAGCCCTCACACTATGCGTCACTTATCCAGTCAAATACATGGAGTAGATGCACACATTAGGCAGCTCATAGCTGGCCTTCCTACTGGCCCACCTGGGGCTAGCACATCTACTGGCACTGCTACCCCACTATCCCTGGATGGCATGGTCAAAGAGCAAAAAGCAATAACTGGTAAGATGAAGGCCATGAACAACAGGTTGGAAAATATGAGCCGCCGACAAGGGAAGATTGAAAAGCGGTAGAGAAAGTTCAAAGAGCATGAGAAAAAGAAAAGCAAATTCTTGTCCAAAATGATGCACAAGATGAGTTCATTTTGTGACTCACATGGGTCAGAGGACGACAATGATGAGGATGTGGAGCTCAAAATTCCCACCACCTGTAGCTCCAAGTGATGCAGTTTCAGGGAGCACCTCCTTCATTTTATCTTATTTTGTTTTGTTACATTGAGGACAGTGCAACACTTTAGGTTGGGGGTGACTCATTTACAAGTGATGATGTAGTTGGAGCATGAATATATATAATTTTTTTTTTGTGTGATAACTTGTGTAGATTGGTTGATGTAGTAGTTTATTAGTGATAGTTTGAAGTTTAATTCTAACATGTTAGCATTAATTTTTCTTATTAGTTTTTATTTTTCATAGTAGTATTAATGAAATTCCTTGGTTTTTCTTTATACCGCGGTTCTTTTCCAAGAAATTTATTTGTGTTGAATCGGGTGACTTTTTCCTATGATAGATGGCATGACAACTTTCTTAAGGGATTAGTCTTTTTTAGTTTTTAGTTTTTTTTTTAATTTTTTTTTTTTTTTATTATTATTATTATTATTATTATTATTATTATTATTATTATTATTATTATTATTATTATTATTATTATTATTAGTTTTAGTTTTTATTATGGGGGCGGTGAATAAATTAGTTTTTTTTTGGGGGGAGGGGGGGTGATCTTGTGTCCATAAACCAACATGTGGCTTGCTTGGTGCCAATATGATTTAAACCTCGGCATATGAATTCCTGAGTTTTGAAAAAGAAAATGATTGAAGTAAATATTATTGTCATGACTTTTAGACTCAATTTTTGGCTCTTTGATTCACTAAATATTTTCTTAGGCTATATGTGGCTTCCTTGAGATTCATTGGTTTCAATTGGATTTTGGATTTGTATTCCACTTGGGTTTTCATGTGCCATGTGTGGTGAGATTTATTGTGAAGTTCTTTTGCATCATTTGTAGTCTAGAACTTGCCCGGAATGTGCTTCAAGGCGAAATCCTAGACTAACTTGGTTGGAAAAATGATGTTGGGCCTTCCTTGGACTGCTATTGTGCCTAATCTTCCCACCCTTGCATATTTTACTTAGTCAACCTCTTTTGAGACTTTAAACCTTTTCTTTGGCAACCATGTTACAAACTATCGCTCTTTATTGATTTTTTTTTTGGCACCCTACCTCTTTAAGTACTTTGAAGTATGAACATAGGCTAAAAGCCAAGTTTGGGGGTGAAGGGTGAAAAAGTTGTGATGTGGAAGTTGCTTAAAAGGTGAAAGGTGATATAAAAAAATAAAAAAAAAGAAGAAGAAAAAAGTGAATAAATGGAAGACTAGGGGATATAAAAAAAAAATCGAAGAAAGGGTGGAAAAGTTCTTGAAGGAAGTGTACTTTGATTGTTGAAAATTTGTAGTGCTTAAGGAGGTTTTGAGTCACTCTTCCAAATTGTGCCCTACCTTAACCAAAAGCCTAAACTACAACCCCTTTAAGTCCTAATTGATTTTGAACCAAGTTTGTCTATATTAGTGGAGAAATACATGAAGGGCAAGCCTATGGTACTACTTATGTACATTTGAATATCTTTGTGAGAGATAGAGTTAATTCTTTCCATTTGATATCCCATGTACGTGTTGAATTGCAATTTATGAGTTGAGGATTCTCTCTTAAAGTGTGAGGGCAAATGAGATTTGAGCTGTGAATTTAACTCCATTTTCTGTTGGGAGGAATGAGCGAGGGAAGATAATTGTGATAGAGAGGCAAATTTTGAAACTTTAGTGTCATGACTTGGTTGCTACTTTGATTAATATAGTATATGCGCATTTGAATTGAAATAAAATTTGTGAGTAGTTGATAATTCATATGCTTTGGATTAATTGTTGGTACCAACCGAAGCCATTAGATTGTGCTTAAGTGAACCCTTTTGACTTGCAATGATGTTTGGTATGCCATTGAGCTTGATTGGTAATTTTATTGAAGGATATTCTTAGTTGTTGAATTGCTTGAGGACAAGCAATAGTTTAAGTTTGGGGGTTTGATAAGTTGGTATTTTACCCACTTATCTCTTCTTAATACTTAGGCTTTTGTATGATTTTATTGAGAAACTAAGGCATTTATTGAGGTTTATTAGCATATTTCAGGTATCAAGTGATTTAGAAGTAATGGTGAAGAAACCAAGTGAAATCGAGTCAAAAAGAAGCTAAAATGGACAAAGGAGATCTGCCCAGTGAATTACCCTTCGCAAACACAAAGGGTTAGATGCGAACGCGAAGCATCAGGACAAGAAGCCTTCGCAAACGCGAGATGCTGTACGCGAACGCGAAGAAGGAGGAAGCCAACCTTCACAAATGCGAAGGTATAATCGCGAACGCGATGAAGCAGGAGACAAACCTTCGCAAACACAAAAGAAGTAGAAATCAAACCTTCGCGAACGCGAAGTGTTGTTCGCGAACGCGAAGAAGAAACTGGGTAGTTCTGGAATTTCACGATTTTGACTCCAAACCATTTTAATACACGACCTAGCTCATTTATCGGAATCATATCATATCTTGGAGGATCTTTGGCTTATGTTCAGCCCATATACTAGAGAGGACAAGTTTTGGGAGCTAGGGTTCTTGCACACATACTTGGGTCTTGAAGATTTAAAACTTTTGGTTAAGGATTTCTTACTCCTTTATGCTTATTTCTTCATTTTCTTGCTTTGTATTGTATATCTAAGTGTGTAGTATTTATTTCCGACACTTGAATCTTGTTTATGGAAATATTCATATTTAAAGTATGGATTAAATACCTTGTTGTTCTTATGTATTGAACGATTTTTATTTATTATGAAGCGAGTTGTTGTTTCTTTAATTATTCTTGTTCTTGAATGTTTCCAAAGGGATTAGCTAACCCTAGAACTCGCCCATTTCCTTCGGATTAATTTTGGAAAAAATAGTGCGGGGTTGGGAAAGATTAATTAACAAGAACTTGAGGCGTTAACCCTCACTTTATAGATTCTACCTAGGGATAGAAATAATCTACTTGTAGCCATATTCGGGTGTGCTTAATCTCTTAATTGTTTTAGGGATAATTCAATTAGGAAGTCTTGTTAGTCTTCGAGAGAAGCTAATTTAGAATTGTTATATGAGGCAAATAAATAATAAACTCATTCATATTTATAAAATTATGAAATATATTGGATCGTTACTTGAGTGTAAATCCCGATGCACCCATGCTTGTAGCCATCGATAATTTTACTTGCTTTCTAGGTTAGTTTATATTTTCATATTTAGCTATAATATTTTCTCAACAACCATTCTAAGTGTTTGGCATTGTATAATAAGTGATAATTCTCTTACATTCCTAATCGCCTATATATTGTTCTCTGTGGGATTCGACCCCGACTCATAGTTGGGTAAATTATATTGCATGCGACCGTGTCCATAATCCTTTTAGTAGTGGATTTGGACGTCATCACCTTATCGAGCAACTCTTGCAACTATTCCTTTAACTATCTCAACTCTGATGGGGCCATCCGATAAGGTGGAATAGAAATAGGTTGAGTGCCCGGTAACAAATCAATGCTGAAGTCAATATTTCGCACGATAAGGATTCAAAGAAAGTGAAAATTTTTCTAACAGTTCCACGGCCTCCCAAAGATAAGTACAGATGTCTCTGTACCGAACCGCGAGACTCTACTAAACCTGTTTGTGACTCATAACACCTACGAACCTAGAGCTCTGATACTAACTTGTCACGACCCAATTGTTTTCCTCCGTAGGATATCGTGATGGCACCTAGTCTCTAAGACTAGGTAAGCATAACAATTTGCGGAATGAATGAATAATAAACTGAACTCCAATCTTAACACATGATATATAAATTTAAAACTGTCATTCAATAATTATAACTCCCAAAACCTGGTGGAAACAAGTCACAAAATTCTAAGAGCAAATACTAAGTGTCTCTATACATCAGAGTCTAAAGAAAATAGGGAAAACAACATAGTAAGGATAGAGAGGGACTCAGAGGTCTGCGGACGCTGGCAGATATACCTTGAATTCTCCACGTGCGATCCAACTCACTGATATCTAGTCTGGTAGGAAGAACTTGGATCTGCACAAAAACATGTGCAGAGTAGTATGAGTACACAACAACAGTTCCCAGTAAGTGCCAAGCCTAATCTCGGTAGAGTAGTGACGAGGTCAGGTCAGGGCCCAACTGGTTTAAAAGAAAAGTAAGGCAGAAGATATAATAATATTTTGAAATGATTGAGAATTTAAACAATAAGAATTTTTGGAAATATCAGCACAATAAATAGAGGTAAATAACTGGGGCACTCCCGAGGTACCACCTCGTAGTCCCAAATATAAATATGCACGACATGGTGGATCTCCCGATGTACCATCTCGTAGTCCCAAAGTAAATATGCAAGACAGGGGGATCTCCTGAGTAAACGCCTCGTAGTCCCAAAGTAAATATGCAGTACAAGGGGATCTCCCGAGGAACCGCCTCGTAGTCCCAAAGTAAATATGCAGTATAGGGGGGATCTCCTGAGTAAACGTCTCGTAGTCCTAAAGTAAATATGCAGCAGGTAACCGAAGGAACAACGAATTTATCGCAAGAATCTTACAGTTAAAGATTTAATTCAAATCAAGGAAAATAGGTAGTTCAACTAAGCATGTTTCATAAATTGCAAGTAAGAGTTAAGGCACGTAGACATGCGATACTAGGCTAAACATGATCACTACATAAGCTAACGCAACTCAGTTAAGAAATTTTAAAGAAGACAACTCAGCAAGAACCGAAATTTTTCACAATTAGCCCATGTACACACTCGTCACCTCGCATACACAGTGCTCACATATCACAAATGGTTACAATAGTACCAAAACCTAAGGGGATTTTTCCTACACAAGGTTAGTCAAGTCACTTACCTCAAATCTCGCTCAATCAATCGATAAGGATGCCTTTTCGTCGATTTTCCGACTCCGATGGCCCAAATCTAGTCGAAAGCAGTTACATATCATGAATAAAACTACAAGGAACTAATCAAATCATAAATTTACAACTTTAGCAAAGAATTGAAAATTTACCCCAAAAAGTCGACCCGAGTCCACATCTCGGAATCGGGTAAAAGTCACAAAATACGAACACCCATTCGATATTGAGTTTACCCATACCAAAATTACCAAAATTCGACACCAAATCGACCCTCAAATCCTCAAATCAAACTCTCCATATTCCACCTTAAATACACACTAACTAGGTGGGAAAATCAATGGGGAAACAAGATTATTGAATAAAAATGTTCACAAGTGGCTTACCTCAAGAAATCCCTCGAAACTGCTCTCAAATATTGCCCTAGAGTGAGTTCAAAATGTCAAAAATGAAGAATGAAATAAACCCTCGAAATTGCCCATTTTCTGCCCAGCGAAATCGCTTCTGCTAGTCCACAGCCGCATTTGCGGCTCCGCACCTGCGAAATATCTATCGCAGGTGTGGTTCTAACTTAGTCTAGGCATGTCCGCTTCTGTGGACCCAAACGCACATCTGCGCTTCCACTTCTGCGGTCAAGGAGTGCTTCTGTTCACCAGCTCATGCGGACCAAGTCAGCTTGTGCGACCAACAAGCCTCCCAGGCCTTTTCGCTTCTGCGCTCATTCCTCCGCAGAAGCGACTTCGTTCATGTGGTCTTCACGTCGCAACTGTGACTACTGGCCAAGTCCCTCAACCCCGCATCTGTGCCCAATTAATCGATTATGTGGGCTCGCACCTGCGGTCAACCTTGCGCAGGTGCGATTACACTAGAACCAGCCCAACACCAGAAAATCTTCAAAGTCCAAAAATGATCCGTTAACCATCTGAAACTCATCCGAGGCCCCCGGGACCTCAACCAAATATACCAACCAATCCTAAAACATCATACGAACTTAGTTGCGCCTTTAAATCATATCAAACAACGCTAAAAACACAAATCACGCATCGATTCAAGCCTAATGAACTTCAAAGTGTCAAACTTCTACATCTGACGTCGAAACCTACCAAATTAAGTCCGATTGACCTTAAATTATGTACATAAGTCATAATTGACATTATATACCTATTTCAACTTCCGAAATCAGAATCTGGCCCCCATATAAAAAAAGTCCACTCCCGGTGAAATTTCTCAAAAATTATCCCATTTTCTAACTTTCGCCAATTGACGCTAAAATGACCTACGGACCTTAGATTCAACATCCGAACACGCTCCATAGACCAAAATCACTCTACGGAGCTATTGGAACCGTCGAAACACTATTTCGAAGTCATCTTCAAATAGTTTGAACTATGGTCGATTCCTACGACTTAAACTTCTATTTTAGGGACTATGTGTCTCATTTTACTCCAAAATCAAAAATAAATTCTCCCGGCAAGTTACATAACCATTAAATAAAGTAGAGAGAGAAATAAATAGGGGTTCAGGACTACTGCTCTCAAAACGACCGACCGTGTCGTTACAGTGCTGGACGTACTTTGCTTTGAGAACCTTGGCCCACAAAGTATTTGTGTTTCTGTTGAAACGCCAGAGCTGCCCTGCTAGCATTGCAAAAAATATTTCATGGGTTTTGTATAGTTCCAATCCCCCAAGTTTTTAGTGTGGTGACTATATCCTAGTTGGCAAGGTGAATCTTTCTTTTTTCGCGGTGGAACCCCAAAGGAAATTTCGTTGAATACGGTTAATGTGGTTTCTAATAGAAGTGGGAAGAAGGTTGTTTTTCAGGGAATAATTAGGGATGGTGGCCAGTACTAAATGGGCTAGAGTAATTATGCTCGCCCATGTTTAGTAGCTTTGCTTTCCAACCTGATAGCTTATTGTTCATTTTCTCAATAATGAATTGGTAATCCATACCTTTAAAAAAATTGAGTTGAAAGATGAAAGCCAAGGTATTTGCCAAAAATTATAGATGAGCAAATGTTGAGCGCATTTGTTAAACCTACCTGGGTGTTCATGGGAACATTTTTGGAGAAGAAGATTTTTTATTTGGAGAAGTTTATTGTTTACCCCGACTGGAGGTGCAAGGAATTGAATATATTGATAATCGTGTTGGCGTTTTGTATATCAGCTTGGGAGAATAAGATAAGGTCGTCAACAAATAGAAGGTGTGAAACTGGTAGTCTAGATCTGATGATCTTAACTGATGCCCAGTCTTCGTTGAGGGTGACTTGCTCAATTAAGTGGGTCAAATATTGCATACAAATTATGAAAATATAAATCAAAAAAAAATAATTATGAAAATATAAGGGAATGCGCCACTCGATGGTTCAAAACATTTTGTGGGCTTGCAATTTATCATGATGGAAATGGAAGAAGGGGAGATACAATTCACGGTGAGGTTAATGAGGGTGGTGGAAAAGCTTAAATTATGGAGAGATTTGCGGATGAAGGACCATTCGAGTCTATCAAAAGCTTTTTCAAGGTCTATCTTGAGCATTATGTTGCCCATGCAACCTAACATGTGTTGGAAGGAGTAAATTGCTTCTTGAACTATGATGGTGTTATAAACAACTCTCCTTCCCGGAAGGAAGCTGCATTGGTTGGGACTGATTAGGTGTTTAAGGAAGGGACAAATTCTATTAACAATAATTTTTGTTATGGTTTTGTAAACAGTGTTGCAGAGACTGATAGGTATATATTGCGAGATATGTTCTACGTTCTTAACTTTTGGTATAAGAGTAATAAAGGTGTTATTAATCTCTACATGAATGATTGAGGAGGCAAAAGCATCATTGCAAATTTATATTATAGCTGACTTAGTGTCAGTCCAGTATTTTTGCAAAAATATTGGGTGAAGAACATCCGGCCCAGGGACTTTCAGAAGTTTGAATGAATTAATGGCCCATTGAATTTTCACTTCTGAAAGGGGTCTTGATAAGTGAAGTGTGTCCTCATTACAGAGGACATACTCATAAGGTTCATGGTGGAGATTTGGGCTTGACTTGAGCTAAGTGGAGTAAATTGCATGATAGTGTTTTAGAATTATGGATTTATATCTCTTTTTGGTTATAGGTCAATTTACCTACGAAGTCATTTAACCCTAATGTTATGTTACGTCTGTGCTGTTGAATAGTGAAAATGTGGAAGAACTTAGTGTTGGCATCTCCCTCGTTTAGTCATTGCATACGTGATTTTAATTTCCTAAAATCTTCTTTATTTTTTAGGACTAAGTTGTACTGGTAGCGGAGGTCATTCTCTAAATTTTGGTGGAAGTAAGATTTACGAGCAGTGTCCATATTTTGAAATCCCGCTAGTCTTGCTGGAAGAACCTTTTTTTTTTTGTGTGGAAAATATAGCCAAATATTAACTTATTTCATTTTTGGAGGTGCTTTGTAAAATTTTTTAAAGCGTTGTGGTATATAGAGGAGTGATGCCAGTGATGGGCTACAATACCTTTAAACTCAGGGTGGCTAAACCACATAGTTTCAAGGCGAATTAAGTTGTTTGACCCGGCATTTTTCGATAGAGAGAGAAGTAGGGGGCAGTGGTTGCTCAGTATATGGACGAGATACCTTAGGGAAAACTAGTTAACATGTACAAGTTGGATCAGACACTGAAAAGGAAATATGAGTATAATATGATGAAATTCTACGTGCCAAAGAAAAATAGAGTTTCTATTTGAGGGATACTGCTAATTTATGAATCAAGTCCAACATAAATGGTATACTTAGATAAATTGTAGTATCCCAAAGGGAATGGGAACATATTCCACCCGAAAGCAATGAGAATTTATTTTTTACTTGTCCAAAAACAATCGGAGCATATCTGCTCATGCTATGTGGTCAGCATCTCTTTTAAGCAGATATGTGATTATTTAAAAGAAAACTTTAGTACTACTGTGATTTCTTAAATGGTTTTAACGTTATCGTTATAAGTAAATATCCAACCAAATAAAATGATAAGTAGAATGGAAAAATATCTAAATTGTAGTTTTATAGTAATTAACTTACACGGAAATGAAATGTAAGAGCAAATTACTTTCGAGAAAAGGAAATAGAAAAACGAGTTGCTACCGCAAGATTGGAGAGCAAATGCATGCGTAGAATGGAGGGGGAAATTCATAATATATTATTAAGAACAATAAACAATGCTCATGAATATAAGATCATAACCAAAATATATCATATCAGATCCATAGACCGATCAAGCTCGAGATTCAGAGATCGCAATATCGAGCTCAAGTCAAGATCGAGCTCGAGTCAAGGTCGAGCTCGAGATCCAGAGACCGACCAATACCGAGACCGACCAAGATCAAGATCGAGCTAAGAGACAAAGAGCCATTGTAGCCGCACTAGGGAAGAGAATCTCGGCGAAAATCAAGGAAAAACTAATTAACTATTCTATCATGGGATCACCACTATGTATTTTTAATTATATCCAAAGTAGGATTCTTCCACTATATTAGGAATGGCTATCATTTCTGTAAAGGAGAACGATACATTGATACAGTCTCACATTTCAAAGATTATTGAGATTTACACTCATATAGTAAAGATTATCCCTTTTTGGGCTTTGGACATTGATTCATCTTGTTCATTTATAAATCATTCTCTATTCAATTTTGGTTTGTATTCATTCCTTTTTACAGTCAATATTCGATATATTTCTACCTATTTTTTCGATTTGTACCAATTTATTCCACGTATCCTTAGAACCACGTATAAATTCAACCCTATCCGTTTTTCGGGTAAACAGTCTTTGGACATTGATTCATCTTGTTCATTTATAAATCATTCTCTATTCAATTTTAGTTTGTATTCATTTCTTTTTACAGTCAATATTCGATATATTTCTACTTATTTTTTC
Organism: Nicotiana tomentosiformis; assembly: GCF_000390325.3. Lineage (NCBI taxonomy): Eukaryota > Viridiplantae > Streptophyta > Magnoliopsida > Solanales > Solanaceae > Nicotiana > Nicotiana tomentosiformis. The sequence continues at coordinate 114,499,974 of NC_090823.1, read as the reverse complement.
GATTTGTACCAATTTATACCACACATCCTTAAAACCACATACAAATTCAACTCTATTCGTTTTTCGGGTAAACAATATGATTCTTAGATATTTAACTATTTTAAGTGGAGTAGTTATTTTGATTTTGTGTTTTCCTAGCATCCTACTGAAATTTAAAATATAACATAGGCGTATACTGCAATCGTTTTACTTCTTTAAAAGACCTCGGTGCATGAATGTGGATCTAAATTGCTTATCTTAGAATACCTAAACATGGCTTACTGTTTAATACTTTCTCTGTTCCGTTCACTTTTACTTGTCCACTATTCTAAAAAAATTTACTTTTATTTGTCCCCTTTCGCATATCAAGAGAAAAATATTTTTTTTTTTTTTGTTTTGCCCTTAGCATTAATTACTTATTCAAAATTATTTTTCAAATCCATTAAGACAATACATCAATTAATATGAGTATCATGATAAATTATATACTGTATTTATTATTTCTTAAAGGGCGTGCAAAGTCAATAGTGGACAAGTAAAATTAAACGGAGGAAGTATCTTTTTGTTTTTATGTATAACATGGGGAACCGTGATTAATCCAGCTAATAACAAATCATATTATTCATTATTTAATTAGCAAATAATGTTACTTTATTACTTTTTGTAGGAGTGCAAGTTTCTTGTGTAACACCCCATACTTTAGATAAAGTCACACGTCCGAAAAATACAAGAGGGATTTTAGGTATATAAGTTAACAAGCGTTAGGCCCTAGTGACGCGTTTTAAACCCATGAGGGTCTAGGCCTAGAGCGGACAATATTACTAGTAGGTTGGACTGTTACAGATGGTATCAAAGCCACTCTTGTGTCAGCTTTGCTGATGGTGGGTCAGTTCAACTGAGTTTAGGCAATTACGATTAGGTGGGGCAAACCTTAGTGCTGAGTCTAGGCGAATCCCATGCGGTAGGGCAAAAACCTCAGCGAATTAAGACACTAAGTCCATAAGAGGGGTTGTATGTAACAATCCAGACTCTAGACAGAATCTCACATCGGCAAAATACAAGAGGGATTCTGTGTATATAAGTTAACAAGCCTTAGACCCTAGTGACGTATTTTAAATCCGTGCGGGCCAAGGCCTAAAGCGGACAATATCACTAGTGGACTGAGCTGTTACATATTGCCATTTTAGGCAGTATAACATATCGCTTCCTCCATCCGTCCTAATTTATGTGATATTTTTTTCTTTTTAGTCAGTTTCAAAAAGAATTATATCTTTTCTATTTTTAATAATAACAATTCAACAACTTAAGTTTTTCTTTTTAACCTTGATGAGATTATCTTTAGCCACACAAATTTATATGATCTGTTTTAGAGCTTTATTTTTACGTTTCTAGTCAAATACTTTTTTTTTCTTGCGATTCATTTGTATCATCGATTTAATTATCGTGACAATCATAAAAATTACTCACTTTTGCATCAAAAATAGTCAACAGCCTTGCACATGTGCCACGCTCGCGGAGAAGAACTAAAATAATAACTTTAGATCCTTGATGTGAGGGTCATGGAAGAGTAATCAATAAATCTGACTCTATTTTATTTAAAAAGAAAATACACTTACATGCTGGAACTACTTATAAATGCAATTACCTGGCATAGCACCGTCCAAAGAGTTGACGTAGTAATGCCTTTCCTTCAGAACCTCGTACAGTCAATGAAATAAATTACCACATAATGTATAAATTAAGTCACTCAAAATTAATAATATAGTTCTAGTTGAGCTGCCATTTTGATGAACCCCGCCCTTTATCGCTACGAATATTTGATATGCAATGTTTCGTTCCATTTTAATGACTTGAAGAGTACTGGAATATTTTAATATTCTACGCTCTCCGTCGATACTTTTTTTAATTAGTTTGACCAAAAATGAATAGTATATATTTATATCTAGAAATAATTTAATTTTGAAATTTTTATTCTTAATGAGATGATTTATAACTACACTTTCCCTACCAGTTTCCTTAGTAGCACTCAGGTTCCTATATATGCCTAAGTAGATCGTTACATCGTCATGTGATTTAGTTCGCATCTGCTATGGTATTCCTTGTTGTTAGTGTTTGGTACTACTACTCCCCCCCCCCCCCCTTTCCCCTCGTCTTCTTCCCCTTCTTCCTCTTCTCACTCTTTCTAAATCGAGGGTCTATTGGAAACAACATCTCTACCTTCTTTATAACTACACAAATATCTTTAGTAAAAGTGAAGGGGGGAGGGGGGAGGAGGGGATGAATTGTAATTTTTCTTATCCTTTGCATGGTAGTTGACTAATTTTCTTTCTAGTCGACTAGTTTCTTGATGCGAGAGATATAAAAAAAATACAAAAAAGTAAATAGCAGAAAGTAAATGATATCGGGTGTTTATACTAGTTCGGATTCAAAGTGAATCCTACGTCCAGTTCCCTTGGGTTGCAAAGGTATTCTCTTTCAAGTATTTAAAGTTTCTTGATACATGTATGGTAGTATTGTTATACACCAATAACTTCGTCACAATAATAGTTCTTTCCGTGATTCTCGATAAAATGCCTCACCAGTGATTGTTCTTTCTTTCTTCTCTCCCTAGTTACACAGTAAATCTAGAATAGACTACAATGCTTGTTTGGAGTATAACAAAAAGATTGATAGTGGTTCGATCAAATTAAGTATGTCCTTTCTTTGCATCTCTTGTTGTAAATATATGACTTGAACGCTAATCTTTTAGGTGTGACAGATCCATAGATGGTGGGCAACCCAAGAGAATTGATCCTCAGAATCGATCAAGATTGATTTCTTCCAAGAATAAGATAGAACTTCCTTTACTGGTCCTTTGCTTTCGTGGTTTTTCTTTTCTCCGTAAGCCATTGTGATTGAATATTCTCCGTGATGTATGTGATTGAATATTCTCCGTAAATATTCCATACAGATTGATTGATGAGCCTTCTGTAAATAGTTGGATCTAAATATTTATTTTCCATGAAGCTCGCAATCACAACATAATTGATTCATTGATTCTTGCTTCTAGATCTTCACTGGAATCTTGACTAGCATAATTGATTCCTTGATTCTTGCTTCTAGATCTTCACTGGAATCTTGACTTCTCCGTTATTGGACTCTTCCATTTCTTCTGACTTCCTTCTTTGGAATTGTTTTCCTGCAAATAGAAGTAAGTTATTTTCTATCATTAAAACATATATCTAACAACCTCCCCCTTGTTGATGATGACAATATAACTTAATTCATTTTACTTCCCTATTTATCGTGTCTTCAATCGGCTCCCCCTCAATTTGTTGTCAGGTATTTTGAGTCGGCTCCCCCTTATTTTGTTGCTTATTAGTCAACTTTTTGTTCAGTCAGTCGACTGACCCTTCCTAGCAGTTGACTCTATTTTTCTGCAAGTTAGTGGTACTCTATTCTCCTCCTTTTACATCAATTAAAAAGAGAGCTAAGAAATATTAACTACTAGCAGATAAGATTAGCAGATAGTAAGTTTAATTACAGTCATCCAGATAATATCCAAAAGCATGCAAGCAAAATAAAATATCCAGAACATCAAAAGAAATTGTCTAAGCAACCAACACAGATTATCGACGAAGAAAATAGGTAAGGGTGTTGCAGATATCTTCTTTGAGACGATCAAAACTTGCATTCATTGTGACTGAGATTCCATCAATACGATCATGAACTTCCTTGAAAGCTTTTACTACCTTTTCTGCGATTTTCAGAACCATGACTCTCAGATTGGACACGTCATAGCCTGTTTCCTTGGCAACGTCGTAAATATCGCCAATTGAGGACTGAGTGGTCAGGAGCAGATCTTTGATGGTAGTGAGCTTGTCATCAAGTGAAGCTATCTTTGCAAGCAATTCTGGATTGTTGACAACAGACTGAGAAGTATCAACCTTTACCTTGAAGCTGGAGGAAATTATTTTGGCTTCAATTTCCTACTTCTTTATCCAAGTACCATCCATAACAATATAACCCATGCTAACAAACGCTATATTATTATAACACTTAGAGACAAATATATAGGGATAGTTTGAGAGAGGGATATTGAAGCCTTCGAGGAGGTGAGTGATAATCATTCCGTAAGGGAGACTCGGATCTTCAGCACATTCAATCATAAAATTGTTTACCCAGGAGGACAACATCACTTTGTGTTTGGTGAGAAGGCAGTAGACCAAAAAGGTATCTCTTTGAGATAAGGTAATGTAGGATCCTATTCTGGGAAGAATGGTGATGGCAATAATGTGGGCAAGAATACGGGTTTAAAAGTTGATGTCACTGTGTCCTAATTGATTTGGCAAAGGATCAGACAGGGAATCAACAAGATATTGTTTGGCTTGTTCAAACAACACTTCAAAATCTATAGGCCAGGAAGTTTTAAACAAAGCAGAGTAACCAAAATTTTTACACTTAAATAGAGAATCAAAGGTAGAACAGTCTAGAATGATACACTGACCCAACACAGCTCAATTTTATCAGATTTTTGGAAACAAAGTTTAACATAAAACATACAAACAAGATCTTCATAGACTTTTGGAGGGGCTAGAACAAAGAAATTTTTTCATCCTTGAAAACTAAAGAAATCTTTTACCTTATAATTAAGGGCTTCCATCTCTTCTAGATTGACGATTCTTCCATGAGCAATTGATTTTCTCTTGAAAGTGACAAACTTGTCTCTGTTGGGTGAATCCCAATAGTTCAACTCTGACTCTAGCGCATTATCCAAGTCTATCTTCACTTTCTTTGGGGTGTAAGCTTCTACTCCTTCTTCTATGGGGTACTTTCCTAGGGTCGTTTCTATTCAAGCATCATTGGAGAGTTTTTTTTTTGAGAAGATGAGAAACCCTCAGAATGGTCAGAGCCAATGGTAACTGTTTCTGATGGTTGAGAGGGGGTTTTCTCTTTGGACCGGTTGCGTTTGCGAGTGAAGGTAGAAGGGTTTTTCGAAACTTTATCCATTTGGGGAGTTAGGGAATAGATTACAAAGTGAGGTCTCAAGGAAGATGAGGACTTATAGAGATGAAGAGAGGCGTGAAAAGGTGGGACTGAACCGACGTAACTAATGGGTGCAGAGAAAGGGAATAGACACGATTGATTGATTCAGTTTCCTTCTCGATTTACCAAAAAAGGTGGAAAGAAGGGCTAAAAATTGAGGCGCTTAATTAATGCAACAATCAGTAATAATGAGTTACACGGTACAAAAAGATTTTCTACCAGAATCATTAAAACATGCAATCTTTGAAAAGTACCGAAATTCCAAAGCCTTAATTTGAAAAAGTAATAATGCCAAGTAAATCCCTAAGATTTTAAAATCTGTCCTCTAGAAGGGGCTTAGTGAAAATATCAGCTAATTGATTTTCGGTACTAACAAACGATAATTCAATGCCATCCTTGAGAAAATGTTCTCTAATAAAATAATACTTGATATCTATTTGTTTTTCCCTAGAATGATGCATTGGATTTTTTGATAGACATATAGCACTCGAATTATCACGGAAAATTTTAACAGGCTTAAAGGATAGATCATAGTCATTTAGTTGGTAAGTAATCCAAAGTAGTTGAGTACATCATTGTCCGATGGCAATGTATTCAACCTCAGTTGTAGATAATGCAACTGGTCCCTGTTTCAGGAGATGAGCGATTTTCCAAGTAATTGACAAGTTCTACTTGAGCTTTTCCTGGCATCTTTATCTCTTGCAAGATCTGCACCTGAAAAACCTTCAAGCTTAAAATTGTTAAGATGTGGATACCATAAACCATGTGATTTAGTCCCAATGAGATATCTAATAATTTATTTCACTGCTGTTAAATGAGACTCCTTGGGAGCTTCTTGGAACCTGGCACATCTGCACACACTAAAAATTATGTCAGGACGACTGGAAGTTAAGTAAAGTAAGGATCCAATCATTCCACAATATTTTGATTCATCAACTGGGTTTCCTTCCTCATCTTTGTCAATAGATATAGCTGAACTCATGGGAGTTCCAAGTGCCTTTGCGTTGCTCATTCCAAATTTTTGTATCATCTCTTTCGTGTACTTTGTCTGACATATAAAGATATCTTCATCTGATTGATGAATTTGAAGTCCAAAAAAGAAAGTCAATTCCCCCATCATGCTCATTTCGAACTCACTTTGCATGAGATGTGAGAATTTCTTCCATAGAACAGGATTAGCACTTTCAAATATAATATCATCAATATAAATTTGAATAATGAGATTACTCGAAGATGACATTTAGATAAAGAGGGTAGCAATCTTACCTCTTGCGAAGCCATCACTAACCAAAAATGAGCTTAGTCTTTCATACCAAGCTCGAGGTGCTTGTTTTAGCCCATAAAGAGCCTTATTCAACTTAAGTACGTGGTAAGGAAATTGTGAGTTTTCAAATCCAGGAGGTTGTTTAACATAGACCTCCTCATCAGTAAAACATTTAAAAATAAACTTTTAACATCTATTTGAAATAATTAAAACCCTTTAAAGGAAGCATATACGAGCAAGATACAAATTCATTCTAACCGAGCCATCGGAGCAAAAGTTTCGTCATAGTCAACTCATTCATGTTGAGAGTAGCCCTGAGCGACTAGCCTTGCTTTGTTTCGGACCACTTTGCCCTCATCATTCAGCTTGTGTCTGAATACCCATTTGGTTCCTATGATTGTTGCGTTTGCTAGCTTGGGTGCCAATGTCCAAACTTGATTTTTGTCAAATTGATCAAGTGTTTCTTGCATAGCTTGTACCCAACTTGAGTCTTTCAAAGCTTCATCGACTTTCTTTGGCTCTATTTGAGATATGAGTGCAACGTTAGCCTTTTTCTATTGAGATCCTCTTGTATTCATTCCATCTGTTAGATTTCCTATGATAAATTTTTGATGATATTCAGGTTCGCCTCTCCATTCGTTTGGTACTGCTTCAGTATGTTGAGAAGTCGACTCAGTCTGAGATTTAGGATGCTCGCAGATATCTTCATTAGTCGACTGTGGGATTTCATTTCCACTGTCAGCGGATTCTTTTGGGTTGATCTATTCACTAATCTTGGGTTGATTTTGTCTGATCTCTTCATCACCTGCAAGAACTCCTTTCTCGGCCATAGAGTTATTATCATCAAAGATAACATGAACTGATTCCTCTATACATAGAATACACTTATTATAAATTCTAAAGGATCTACTATTATTAGAGTAACCGAGAAATATACCTTCATCACTTCTTGGATCAAACTTACCAAGTTTGTCCTTATCATTATTGTGGATAAAATATTTGCTTTCAAAGGGATGAAAGTATCCAATGTTAGGTGTCTTACCTTTCCATAGTTCATATGGAGTCTTTTTCAGAATAGGTTGAATTAAGCACTTGTTAAAAATATGACATGTTGTGCTGACTGTTTCTACCCAGAAGTAGTTTGGTAGGGAGTGCTCCAGTATCATGGTTCTAGCCATATCCTGCAGGGTTCTATTTTTACAATCAACCACTCCATTCTATTATGGTTACTTTGGTGCTGAGAAATTACGAGTGTATCCTTGGTCATTGCAGAATTTCTCAATTGATTTGCTTTCAAATTCTTCTCTATGATCACTCTGAATAATTGAGATGAGGTATCCTTTTTCTCTTTCTACCTTTTTTGCAGAAGATTTCAAAGTTCTTTAAAGCTTCATCTTTGTGAGTCCGAAATATTACATATGTAAAACGGTGTAGTCATTAACAATAACAAAAGCATACCTTTTTTCTCTTATACTGGCAATTCTAGTAGGTCCAAACAAATCCATATGCAGTAGCTGAAGAGGTTTGATTGTGGAAACAATATCCTTGGGTTTGAAAGAGTTTCTAGTTTGCTTACCAAGCTGACATGCATCACATACATGATTTCTAGAGTAGTTGAGCTTAGGAAGACCAATGATTAATTCATGCTTGGATAGTTTTTCAATCAAATGCATGCTGGCATGACCAAACTTTTTGTGCCAAAGCCAAGGATAATCAGTGATGGATGCTAGATAGATATGACTTTCCAGATTATCAATGCAATCTAAAATATAGACATTTCCATTCCTCTTTCCTAGAAGGATAATTTTACCTGATTCGTCTTCAAATAGCACACCTAGTTTTCTTAAATTTTACTTCATATCTAGAATCATATAGTTAACTGATACTTAGAAGATTGTAGTTTAGCCCATATACAAGATAAACTTCAATGATATCACAATTGTTGTTGAAAGGAACAGTTCTGGTACCGGCAATTTTGCCTTTTAAGTCATCACCAAACTTAACGTTTCCTCCATTGATTTTGGTAACTTCTTTGAAGAGATTTTTGTATCCCGTCATGTGACTGGAACATGCACTATCGAGATATTACTTTCCGTTTCAACTTTTCTTGTGGTGTTCTTGCAAAGAAAGATTATTACTTTTTTTAAGGTACCCAAGCTTGTTTGGGTCCTTGTTGGTTAGTTCTACTAGGATCAGGGTTATTTTTGGATTTTCAAATCCATCCTGAAACATTAGATTTATGAAATCTACAGAAGAAATATTTATGTCCAGCCTTATTACAGTAATGACACATAGGGGTTGATCCAGTTTTTTATCTACCATAGGAGTTGATCCAGTTTTTTATCTACCATTGGTATTAGTACTTGTGGACTCAGTTCTAACAAGTCTTTTTCTAGTTGATTTGTAAGTCGCTTGGTTAAACTTGAAAGAACTGTGACTGGTGGATTTGCGCATGCCATTAAGCTGCAATTGCAATTCCTGAATCTCATCTTGAAGAAGGTCTCTTTCGATTTCACAGACTTCAAGTTCGAGTTCCCAGTCCTTCTTTTTCCTATTGAGTCTCTTTAATTCATTTAGCACTTTTTGAGACTCTTTTAGAGTAAGATCAAGAATATCCTGCAATTCATTACATCTATCACAGTTATAGGGTCTTACCTCACTTGTTTCACCTCCTTCCATAAAGCAATTTTCAGTATCTTCTTTATAGTCATCGTTTGATACATCTTCATCAATCCAGCAACCAGAATATCTATTCATATCATTTTCCAAAATAGTCATGAATCACAGGTTTGCTATTTCTTCATGTTCTAAGCTATCTTCATAGCTCCAACATCCGAATGATTTATTTTTATTGAACCCTCTGGAGACTTTTCTTTTAAGATCAGTGCATTCAGCTTGAACATGGCCGTACCTTCTATATTTAAAATATTTTTCATCATTTTTATCTTGTTCATTATATTGTTTGGTTCTTCTAGATGACATCCTTCCCTTTTTTGTGTTTCTGTATCTTCTCATAAATCCATTCATATTTCTTGAAACTATGAAAATTTCTTCTTCAAGAGCTTCTGCGTCGCCATCAATATTATTCTCAGGTCCTTCAGTTGTAGTTTTGAAGGCAATTGTTTTCTTCCTCTCTTCCTAACACGTTTTCTTGAGATTTGTTTTCTTAAATGCTATGAGATCTCCACATAGTTCATCATTTGATAGTTTGTCTAAATCTTGAGATTCAAGTGCATCTGCTTTTATCTTCCATGTGGTAGGCAAACTTCTTAGATTTTTTCGAACATGTTCACCACTTGCGTAAGGCTTACCAAAGGCTTTCATATCGCCAATGATTTTGCTGAATCGTACAAAAATTTCCTCAATAGATTCACCTTCTTTCATCTGGAAGAGTTCATAGTTGTGAACCAACAAATTTACCCGTGTTTCTTTCACTTTGCTAGTTCATTCATAGGTAACTGCCAGTTTATCCCATATTTCCTTGGTAGTATCACATCATAAAATTTTCTCATATTTTTCTCCACTTATAGCGTTATAGAGCATGTTTCGTGTCTTAGAGTTAACTTAAACAACAGCCATTTGATCTTCAGAGTAGTCATCTATATCTTCAGGATCAACGGGAGATTGTGCTCCTACTCAAAGTTGATAATTTCTCTTTTTGATAATACGCCATACTTTGACATCATAGGGCTTTGCATAAATTTTCATGTGCACCTTCCAATGAGAGAAGTATTGTCCATTGAAATATGGTGGCCTTACTTGCGAGGTCCCTTCTTGAAAGAGTGCACCAGCAGTTACTTGAGTTGACATGATCTTTTCTCACTTGTTGTTAAGCAAATATGTGATACCTGCTTTGATACTAATTGAAAGTGCAAGAGGGGGGTGAATTATAATTTTTCTTATCCTTTGAAGGGTAGTTGACTAATTTTCTTTCTAGCCGACTAGATTCTTGATGCGAGTGATATAAACAAAATACAGAAAAGTAAATAGCATAAAGTAAATGACACAGGATGTTTATACTAATTCGGATTCAAAGTAAATCCTACGTCAAGTCCCCTTAGGTTGCAAGGGTGTTCTCTTTCAAGTATTTGAAGTTTCTTGATACAAGTATGTTGGTGTTGTTATACACCAACAACTTCGTCACGATAATAGTTCTTTCCTTGCTTCTCGATACAATGCCTCACCAGTAATTTTTCTCTCTTTCTTCTCTCTCTAGTTATACAGTAAATCTAGAATAGACTATAATGCTTGTTTGGAGTAGAACAAAAAGATTGATAGTGGTTCGATTAAAGTATGTCCTTCCTTTGCATCTCTTATTGTATATATATGACTTGAACGCCAATATTCTAAGCGTGACAGATCCATAGATGGTAGGCAACCCAAGGGAATTGGTCCTCAAAATTGATCAAGATTGAATTCTTCTAAGAATATGATAGAGCTTCCTTTACTTGTCCGTTGCTTTCGTGATTTTCTTTTCTCCATAATCCATTGTGATTGAATATTCTCCGTGATGTATGTGATTGAATATTCTCCGTAAATGTTCCATACATATTGATTGATGAGCCTTCCATAATTAGCTGGATCCAAATATTTGTTTTCCATGAAGCTCGCAATCATAGCATAATTGATTTCTTGATTCTTGCTTCTAGATCTTTACTGGAATCTTGACTTGCATAATTGATTTCTTGATTCTTTCTTCTAGATCTTTACTGGAATCTTGACTTCTCCGTTATTGGTACTCTTCCATTTCTTCTGACTTTCCTCTTTGGAATTGTTTTCCTACTAATAGAAGTAAGTTATTTTTCATCATTAAAACATATATCTAACATTTGGCTTGTCTTAGACCACAAGTTTTAAAAGTATTCATTTGTTTTAAACTTTGTACTAAGTCAAACACTTTCACAATTGTGTATTTTTTTAATAAGAAAGGTTCATCCTTCTTTTTTGGGGTCATGACAATTATGTACGTCGAAATAAACTCACTTAAGCCACCATCTATCCTAAGTAGTATTAAATATATTGCCAACTTTATTTTCGGAAAAGAAAAATTTATTTGTTTATTTTCTTTCCGAGCACTTAACCTGTTAAAAAATTGACAAGTGATACGTAGCTAGAGCTAAAGAGGGGAAAAACTAAGGTTTGAGATCCAAGAGGAATGCCTATATATTGTGATACTTCCTGACAATACTTACCTTGTCTTTTCCCTCTCTAAGTTAGAATAAAACACTATTTCGCATAATAATTATGGCTCAGAAGTTTGCTTTTTTCTTCACGGTTTTCGTCATGATGACTACTGGTTAATCACTCTCTCTAATCTACTATACATATGCTGGCTTTTAGATCTAATTCATGGATACTTTTAGCTCGCGTCAGAAACTATTTACATTCGATAGCCGAAAGAGTGTATAGAATTTGTATAATTTTTATATATTACATATAGAATGTATATATATATATACAAAAATATACATGTTTTTGCTATTATTTTGAGAGCGGCTATACAATGTCATTTTCCATCTAATTAGTGGTAGTAGTTTTTATTAGGTGCATATATCTAGTTTATGCATATCTTACCTATATATATACTTGCTCTTGACGTTGAATTTTATGGCGATTGTTGTGTTATGTTGCAGTGTATCTTGCTTCGTCTTCATTAACAAAAGCAATGGCTATGCCAGACCTGATTCATGAGTTAAGAGGGTTTGAAAGGAAACTAGTTTCTAATCATCCAAATGAGTGGCTAACTTGCTGGAGAGTATGCACTTCTGCCTCTGACTGCTCTGATGCTTGGGTTTGTCCGAATTGCTCCCCTGATAGTTTTTTTGGTAAGATGATGTGCTCTGCTTACACAGGACATATGTAATTAGCTCAACTCCTTCAAAATTTGATGGCTGAATGTTGTCTTAATTTGAATATCTTTCCTTTCTTTGTTCTCGTCGTTTTGTTTAACTCCAAAGTCTTGCAATAATAATAATATATAGCCTATCTTTGTCATGGCTAAGTGTTTACTGCTATATATCTTATTTCTACATATCCTTATTATCAAGCTCTATTCCTCTTTTACTTTATTCAAGCATCGCAGGTTCAGCTAAATCCACTGATTAAGGTTTAAAATAAAAACAAATTATATACCATCCGTGAAAGAATCAGTCACTACTTTGTTTGGTAACTCTCTGTAAAATGATAAAGTTATGTTATATACAAGAAATCCAGAGACAGACTTGTACTTTCATTATTCGGAAAAGGTCTATATATGTCATTGTACTATTAAATATTAGTTATTTTCCGTTGATTATTTAACATAAAGCTATTAAGGACATGTTGTCTATACAAGAATTAATGTGGTATATTGAATTGAATTAATAACGTATGCGAAGTTTGTTAGTTCCGCCAATATTGCTGTATTTGTAAATAATAATTCTGCAAAATATAAGTTATCGTAATGATACAGTAATTAATTCGAGCCCACTGAATTCACAGTGTTTCCTTAAGGAATTTAATCCCCTCCTAGTACCCAAGGTAATGGATTATTTCCTCCCAGGATAGAACGAATCACACACTGGTGTAGCGGTACTTCAAACCCCAGTGTTTCAGCGAACACAAAGTTCGGTAGCAAATCACACTTACAGTTGCTTTGTTTGAAGTTAAAACAATGCAGAACGAAGGAGTAGAAACTCAAAAAATCGTATGGAAATGCTGAGAGGAAGGAGTGCAATGTATAGCCAAATCTGTTGAGCGATTTCAGTTTGTGTCTTATGTATTGTGTGTCTTTCTTCAACAGCTGCTGCACATATATATAGCAACCAGTGTTGAAGAAGAACAATCGTCCACCCTCCATGGTGGAGCAAGCATTAGCTTGTTTGTGGAGCAAGCACATTCATGGTGGGAAGAGCATTAGGCGGCTGCCTTGTGGTCAATACACGGATTGAAAAATATCCGTTACAAATGCGGATAATCTTACGTTAATATTTACTATTAATAAATAAATTTGGTCCAAAAAATTAATCAATCAATCGATCATTTGACCAAATCCAAATCCGAAGCCGAGCGAGCGACGACGACGACGGCGCGAGGCTTGCTTTCTTCTTAACTCTTTAAGAGCTACAAGAAGAGCAATTATATATATACCCACCAAAAATCTTTTCCTCTTCCAATATGGGACAATGTCTCATTGTCAAGAGGGAAAAACTTAAAATTTTACTCAAAAATTTCATTTTCCCTCCATTTCCCATTCACCCTCATTTTAAGACTATTTCATCTTAAAAACAAAAACCTCAACAATCCCCCACATGAATGGGGAATGACTATATCACGGAAGTATGCATGAAAAAACTGTGTGATTTACAAGCAAGGATTAATCGCATCTGGATAAGTAGGTTTCCCTTTAAACTTTCCGTAGTAAACTTATGTCGGATATACTCGGTCAATCGGTAGATTTGATATCTTTGAATCGTCGATCTTTAGTGTATACCTAGACAATCATAAGTCACACAATCAACCCTTAACCGTCTTTGGTTCTCATTGTTGTGTTCGTTTCAGCCATGAACACCGCCTGGTTTCATAAGTGCGTAGAGAACTGGTCTTACAAAGTTCTCCTTGAAGCGGCTAACACTTCACACTTACATAGGTGATTCCTAAACGTGTCATCCTGTAGATACACTTTTTGATATACCCCGTATCAAATTTAGAAATCATTAAAAAGCCTTAATGCTTTATCCTTGGTACTGAACATTGTCTCATCATGAGAACGGACTAAAATTTTATTTGACAATGTTGAACCGTCATTAATGACTTTGTTTGATCTCCTTGAACCTAGATCTTGGGATCTCCAGTCTTCTAGGTAGAGTTACCGCCACAATGACTTATTCTCGGCCATAGCCCCATTCCCCTTGATGATTTCTCAACTACCTCTCTAGTTAGGCCTTTTGTAAGTGGATCCGACACATTATCACTTAACTTTACATAGTCAATCGTGATAATTCCTCTAGAGAGTAATTGCCTAACGGTTTTATGTCTTCGTCGTATATGACGAGATTTACCGTTATACATAACGCTCCCAGCCCTTCCAATTGCCGCTTGACTATCACAATGTATGCATATTGGTGCCAACGGTTTGGGCCAAAATGGAATGTCTTCCAAGAAATTCCGGAGCCATTCAGCTTCTTCACCGGCTTTATCTAAGGCTATGAATTCAGCCTCCATTGTAGAGCGGGCAATACATGTTTGTTTGGACGACTTTCAAGATACCGCTCCTCCACCAATAGTGAATACATATCCACTCGTGGACTTAGAATCAGTTGAACCGGTGATCCAATTTGCATCACAGTATCCCTCAATCACCGCAGGAAATTTACTGTAGTGCAATTCAAAGTTCTGGGTATGTTCTAAATATCTCAAAACTCGTTTCATTGCCATCCAATGAGATTGGCCTGGATTGCTCGTATATCGACTCAGTTTACTTATAGCACAAGCTATATCTGGTCGTGTACAATTCATGATATACATTAAGCATCCCAACACACGAGCATAATCCAATTGTGATATGCTTTGGCCTTTATTCTTTGCTAATGCAAGATTTACGTCAATTGGAGTCTTTGCAACTTTAAAGCCCAAGTGCTTGAATTTTTCAAGTACTGTCTTAATATAATGAGATTGTGACAATGCCAGACCTTGAGGAGTCTTATGGATCTTAATTCCCAGAATTAAATCAGCAACTCCCAAGTCTTTCATATCAAACTTGCTATTGAGCATACGCTTAGTAGCATTTATGTTGGCAATGTCATTACTCATTATCAGCATATCATCCACATATAGGCAAACAATGACTATGTGATTTGGAACATTTTTAATGTACACATATTTATCACATTCATTTATCTTAAAACTATTTGACAACATTGTTTGGTCAAATTTCGCATGCAATTGTTTGGGTGCTTGTTTTAGTCCATAAAGAGACTTAACAAGTCTACATACCTTCTTTTCTTTACCTGGAACCACAAACCCTTCAGGTTGTTCCATGTAAATTTCTTCCTCCAACTCTCCATTTAAGAAGGCCGTCTTAACATCTATTTGATGAATTTCAAGACCATACACCGCAGCTAATGCTACTAACATCCGTATGGACGTAATTCTTGTAACTGGAGAGTATGTATCAAAGTAGTCTAGACCTTCTCGTTGTCTATACCCTTTGACTACGAGCTTTGCCTTGAATTTATCAATAGTGCCATCATCTTTGATTTTTCTCTTAAAAATCCATTTAGAACCCAAAGTTTTATTTCCAGGAGGAAGATCAACCAATTCCCATGTATGGTTGTTCAATATGGATTCTATTTCACTATTGACTGCCTCTTTCCAAAACAATGATTCCGAAGAAGTCATAGCTTCTTTAAATGTTTGAGGCTCATTCTCCAATAAGAAAGTCATAAAATCTGGTCCAAATGAAGTAGACGTTCTTTGACGTTTACTACGTCTTGGATCCTCCTGATTACATATACTTTCTTTTGTTTCTTCCCGTGGTCGTTTCGATCCTTCACCAAACGACTCACATTCCTTTTTATACGGATATATATTTTCAAAAAACTCAGCATTATCTGATTCTATAACCGTATTATTATGAATGTCGGGATTTTCTGATTTATGAACCAGAAATCGATATGCTTTACTATTTGTCGCATATCCTATGAAAACACAATCAACGGTTTTCGGTCCTATCTTTACCCTTTTGGGTTTAGGAACTTGCACTTTTGCCAAACACCCCCACACTTTAAAATAATTCAAGTTGGGCTTCCTTCCTTTCCATTTTTCATATGGAATGGATTGTGTTTTGCTATGGGGCACTCGATTTAATATTCGATTAGCCGTAAGAATGGCTTCCCCCCACAAGTTCTGTGGCAAACCAGAACTTATCAACAACGCATTCATCATCTCCTTTAATGTGCGATTCTTTCTTTCCGCAATCCCATTAGATTGGGGCGTGTAAGGGGCTGTTGTTTGATGAATAATTCCATATTCTAAACATATTTCTTCAAAAGGAGATTCATATTCACCACCCCTATCACTTCTTATCATTTTTACTTTCTTGTTAAGTTGCGTTTCAACTTCATTTTTGTATTGCCTGAATGCGTCTATTGCTTCATCTTTACTATTCAGTAAGTAAACATAGCAATATCGAGTGCCATCGCCAATAAAAGTTATGAAATACTTCTTTCCATCACGAGATGGTATTGACTTCATGTCACAAATATCTGTGTGAATTAAGTCTAAAGGATTTGAATTCCTTTCAACTGACTTATAAGGATGTTTAACATACTTAGATTCCACACATGTTTGACATTTTGATTTTTCACATTCAAACTTGGGCAGTACTTCCAAGTTAATCATTTTCCGCAAGGTTTTATAATTGACATGACCCAAACGTACATGCCATAAATCATTTGACTCAAATAAGTAAGAAGAAGCTGAAATATTATTATTGTTTTCCACAAACATTACATTCAGATTGAAAAGGCCCTCGGTGAGGTAACCTTTTCCTACAAATATTTCATTCTTACTAATGACAACCTTGTTGGACACAAAAACGCACTTAAAACTGTGCTTAACAAGAAGTCCAGTAGAGACTAAATTCTTTCTCATTTCGGGAACATGAAGGACATTGTTCAAAGTCATGACCTTGCCAGAAGTCATTTTCAGAAATATCTTCCCATATCCTTCAACTTTTGCTGTTGAAGCATTTTCCATATAAACTGTCTCTCCGGGTCCAGCAGGAGCATAAGTGGCAAAAGCTTCTCTAACTGCACAAACATGGCGAGTGGCTCCTGAATCAAACCACCACAGTTTAGGATTTTCCACCAAGTTACATTCAGAAAACATGGCACACAAGTTATCAACATCATCATGCTTTACTACCATGTTTGCTTGACCCCTTTTCTTGTCTTTCTTCGGAGCATGACACTCCGTAGATTTGTGTCCGATTTTTCCACAGTTGTAGCAGTTTCCACTGAACCGCTTCTTGCTTGGGTTGTATTTCGGACCAGAAGCCTTCTTCCTCTTTTTGTTATCTTCAATAATATTTGCTTCCATTATTGTTGAATTTCCACGGCCTCTCCTTTCAGCAGCTTTATTGTCCTCTTCGATTCTCAATCGAACAATGAGATCTTTAAGGGACATTTTCTTTCGTTTGTGTTTCAAATAATTTTTGAAGTCCTTCCACAACGGAGGCAACTTCTCAATCATTGCTGCTACCTGGAATGCTTCGTTGATGACAAGACCTTCAGCAAGTAGATCATGAATAATCACTTGCAATTCCTGGACTTGGGTAATAACAGGCTTGCTATCTACCATTTTGTAGTCCAAAAATTTTGCGGCAACGAATTTCTTCATCCCGGCATCTTCAGTTTTATATTTCTTTTCAAGCGCATTCCACAATTCTTTTGACGTCTTCACGCTACTGTATACATTATACAGATTATCATCCAGTCCGCTAAGAATATAATTCTTGCATAAAAAATCAAAATGCTTCCATGCTTCAATCACGAGAAAGCGTTCATTCTCTGGAGTTTTATCTGGTAGATCAGGAACATCTTCCTTGATGAACTTCTGTAGACATAACGTAGTTAAGTAGAAGAACATCTTCTGCTGCCAGCGCTTGAAATCAATCCCGAAAAAATTTTCGGGTTTTTCTGCCGGTGCCAACGCCGGTGTTCGGCTTGTCGATGTGTTGGCAGTCACCATCGGAATAGCTTGGTTTTCACTTTCAGTCATCATTTTTTCTGTAAAAGAATGACACAAAGAAACGTTTAATACACGTTTTCAAACTGGAGTAAAAATCACGTAGATTTTAATCTCCAACAAAACACCACGAAGGCTTTACTCTCCAAAACGGGAGTACACAAAACCACAAAGGTTTTAGTTTGCAGAATAATAAGAATAACACAAATACAGAAATAAATATTAAATTCCTTAAGATTGTTAGTTCTGCCAATATTGCTGTATTTGTAAATAATAATTCTGCAAAATATAAGTTATCGTAATGATACAGTAATTAATTTGAGCCCACTGAATTCAAAGTATTTCCTTAAGGAATTTAATCCCCTCCTAGTACCCAAGGTAATGGATTATTTCCTCCCAGGATAGAACGAATCACACACTGGTGTAGCGGTACTTCAAACCCCAGTGTTTCAGCGAACACAAAGTTCGGTAGCAAATCACACTTACAGTTGCTTTGTTTGAAGTTAAAACAATGCAGAACGCAGGAGTAGAAACTCAAAAATTCGTATGGAAATGCTGAGAGGAAGGAGTGCAATGTATAGCCAAATCTGTTGAGCGATTTCAGTTTGTGTCTTGTGTATTGTGTGTTGTGTGTCTTTCTTCAACAGCTGTTGCACATATATATAGCAGCCAGTGTTGAAGAAGAACAATCGTCCACCCTCCATGGTGGAGCAAGTTACAAATGCGGATAATCTTACGTTCTTATGTTAATATTTACTATAATATTTACTATTAACAAATAAATTTGGTCCAAAAAATTAATCAATCAATCATTTGACCGAAGCCGAAGCCGAAGACGAAGCCGAAGCCGAGCGAGTGACGACGACGACGGCGCGAGGCTTGCTTTCTTCTTAACTCTTTAAGAGCTACAAGAAGAGCAATTATATATATACCCACCAAAAATCTTTTCCTCTTCCAATATGGGACAATGTTTCATTGTCAAGAGGGGGAAACTTAAAATTTTACTCAAAAATTTTATTTTCCCTCCATTTCCCATTCACCCTCATTTTAAGACTATTTCATCTTAAAAACAAAAACCTCAACAAAGTTTCGTATACGATTTAATTTATTCTTACATGTTCAAGTGATTTGATAAAGCTTTGTTATAATTGAAAGGATGATTGCTAGAAAAAAAATATCCAACCCAAATAAAATGATAAGCAGAATTGAAAGCGGGTGTATTTGTGCTCATGGGGGCAAGCAAGTGCATGTGGAACCATGTTTTATAAATTATATGCTTTCTTGAGAATGAATGTTTATGTTTGACAATCATATGTTTACAAAACAACCATTTAATGGAAAATTACGAGGCTGATATTGTTGTATTGGAAAATATACATGTACATGTGAATGCCGATAGTTCATAGTTGAAATGACTATATAACGAAGGGAATGGTGTCGAACATGTTAAAATTAAGAAATGTTTTCTAAATAATCATTAGATAGTTGAGAGGATACTTTTTATTTTCTTCGAAATTTTAGAACACTTACCTAAATATCAGACGTGCTATCGCGGAATTATAGTTTGAACCATATCTACGACTATATTTATTCACCTGTAAGAATAGTGATGTACATATATTTGGGTTTAAAAGCACACCCCGCCCTATTCATAGGGGTAGTATTTCATGCATGGCGACGAGAACCCTGGTATAAGTCGTTATCTGTATCTATTCATAGGGTTGTTATATTTTTTCTCGTTTGCTGATACGATCATATAAACTAGGCATTTCTCCTTTAATAATTGGATAGTGTATCTTGTTTGGTTTCAGAATAAAATTGCTTTTAGTAATTATTTCGAAAAGTTTTAAACCTATTATTATTAAAAAGATAATCTTCTCAAAATAAGTTAAACACAATTCTCTTTATAGAACAAAGTGAAAAAGGCTTTCCAAACCGGGAATTTTTTTTCAAATGCCACGTCAGTGAAGATGTAAAATAACAAACAATGGAAAGTGAAATACATGGGAAAAGGACAATAGAAACATATAAAGAAGCAAAAGTTGATTTGTGATGGATTTTTCCTTTTAACCAAAGGTTAATAAAAAATTTCAACAAAAATATTTGTTTCTCTTTGTTAAATTTCATAAAATTAAGTACATCGGGACTTTCTATTTGTAAATTTTGTTGTCTTTTAGCCATTGATTTAAATATGTTTAGTTACAGCTATATCACATATTTTCAAAACTATATGATTAACTCTTGTAATATATTATTCAAACTAATATTTGTGTAGGGATTTTATTATATAAGGAGATTGTGTATTGTTATTTTGTGGCTTAAATTTGTTTACCCGTTGTGATGACCCAAAATGTCATTTTTAAATTTAATAATTAATTCTATATTCTAAGACCTCGAAAATCACTATTTGTCACTCCTCGACTTGCGTGCGCAGTCCGTAAAATTTTTCAGAAAGTTTTTATGTGAAAAATAGATTAAAATGTGAACTAGAGCCTTAAAACTCAACTGAGTTGACTTTGGTCAACATTTTGAGCAACCTGACCCGGATCAATATTTTGACAATTTTGATAGGTCTGTATCATAAATTGGGACTTAGGCGTATACCCGGAATTTAATTTGGAGGTCTCTAGCTCAAGTTATGACCATGTAACAGAAACTAGTAATTTAAAGGCTAAAGATTTTCATGTTTGACCACGGGGCTGACTTTTTGATATCGGAGTCGAAATCCAGTTCCTAAAATTTTTATAACTCCATTATGTTATTTATGACTTGTGTGCAAAATTTGAGGTCAATCGGACTTGATTCGATAGGTTTCGACATCAAATAGAAGTTGGAAATTTATAAGACTAAAGTTTCAAGTGAGTTCGCATAAGACCAAATTTCAAATGAGTATAACTATCATGATATGAAGTGTTATATAGTGTATTACCTATAAAATAAAATATCTTTGAGTCTAGTTTCTAACGCTTCAAACCGTTCGTCGTTTGGACACTTTTACAAGAAGTTATGGCAACATTACAAAAGGCTGGAAAAATGTGATTCTGCGGTCAGACGTGCGACCGCAGAATCATTATGCGATCGCAAAACACATTGTGCGACCGTAAAATGGGTCGCAGACCTGCCCAGCGCAGCCCAGGTTTTGGCATCGACTTTGCGGTCTATTGTGCGGTTCATTGTGCGACCGCATACCTGAATTCAGAGGGTCCATTTACCTATTTTCATAACCCGGCCCCATTTTGATAAATAGATTTTGGGGCATATTTTGGGGTATTTATCTGATGATTTTAGAGAGAAGTGAGAGTATTCTAGAGAGAGGAAGTCGATAAAGTGTCTTGTTCATCAAATTCTTGTCCAAGCCTTGAAATCCAATAAGAAATCCCTCAAGTTCTTCATCAAAGCAGTAAGGTTCTAACCCCTAATCTTCAATTTCGAGTTTGGGTAATGATGGGTGATTAAGAGTATGATTCTTGGGGTAAGTGTTATTTATTCTATATTGATTATATTTCATGATTCCATACTCATTTACATCATGAATCCGTGAATTTAGGAAAGAAAAATCGGATTTGTATAAAATCTTCCAAAAACGAAAATTTAAGATTTGAATGTCCATTTGATATCGAAATTGGATAATTTTTGTATGGTTGAACTCGTAACAGAACGGGTGTTCGGATTTCGCGAGTTTTTCCGAAATTTGAGATGTGGGTCCCATTGTCGAATATTTAAATGAATTTTATATTTTTATCCGAAAATTAGTAAATTCATATGGAATTAATTCTTATGATTCGTATTGAGTATATCGAATTGTTTGTGAATAGATTTGAAGCTTTTGGAGATAAATTTAAAAGGAAAAGTTGTGGTCGAGTAATTGATTAAAATTTGCAAAGCGAGATAAGTGTCGTGGTTAACCTTGACTTAAGGGAATAGAACCCTTAAATTATTTGTTATGTGAAATGTATGTGAACGACGTATAGGCGAGGTGACGAGTGTCTATATGTCGTCAAATTAATTATTTCTCTACTTACTTGAAAAATCATAAATTATTTTAAATCATGAATTAATTGTTATAATAATTGTTTCTCTCCTATTCTTTATCAAATATTAATTCTTGAATTCCTGCATTAATTGTTACATACTATTTGAATTATGTGTCTTAATTGTTATTTGAATTTTAGCATATTAAATATTGAACTGTTTATTTTCTCCCTGATTTCCATAATAACTTGCTATTTGTCATTGTTTGTTTTATAATTAAATTATAATTATTGTATGCTTGTTGTCTTATAATTTTATATTAATTATTTCATTTAATGGGAAAATTTATTCTATAAGAATTGGTAAATGAATATATTGGAGGAGCAGGTAGCACGCCGCAACAGAATTGAATTGGTAAATGTATATATTGGAGGAGCGGGTTGCACACCGCAACAAAATTAATCGAAATAAATATATTGGGAGATCGGGTTGCACGCCGCAACAGACTTATTAAAAAGTCCATATTAGAGGATTGGGTTGCACGCCGTAACAGACTTATTAAAAAGTCCATATTGGAGAATCGGGTTGCACGCCGCAACAGACTTGTTTAAAAGTCCATATTGGGGGATCGGGTTACTCGCCGCAACAGACTTATTTAAAAGTCTATATATACTTGATTAGAATAAATATATGGGAGGAATGAAAATGAATATGTTGTGGGAGCGAGTTGCACGCTGCAAAGGAAATTGATGGAAGTAATAATTGGTTATGATTGTTGAATTAGTTTCAACTATTAAAATGAGTTACCCGATTTAATTCTATTATTGTGGTTGTTACTATTATTGCGTACAAGTTAATGTAAGTGACCTGCCTTAGCCTCGTCACTACTTCGTCGAGGTTAGGCTCAATATTTACCAGTACATGGGATCGGTTATACTGATACTACACTTTACACTTCTTGTGCAGATTCCGGAGTTGGTCCCAGCGGCGTTCCATAAACTTGCTCGGATTTCAGCTACCAGAGGAGACTTGAGGTATAACTGCACGACGCTCGCAGTTCTGAAGTCCCCGTCTACTATACTTTAGCTGTGTGATTGTTTCCAGACAACTTTATTTTATTCAGACCTTTATTTGTATTATTCTAGAAGTTCGTGTACTTGTGACACCAATTCTAAGATAGTAATTAGAAATTATTATTTTTATGGATTATTCACTACATTTCAAACTTTACTTCTGCATTTATTTCTTTGTTATTAATAAATTTAAAAATTGTTTTAAAATGGATAATATTATTCTAACGTTGGTTTGCCTAGCAAGTGAAATATTAGGTGCCATCACGGTCCGGATGTGGGAAATTCGGGTCGTGACAGTTGGTATCAGAGCACTAGGTTACATAGGTCTCACGAGTCACGAGCAAGCTTAGTAGAATCTGAAGGATCGGTACAAAGACGTCTGTACTTATCTCTCAGAGGCTATGAAGTTTAGGAATAATATCACTTATTTCTTATTCCGTTGTACGAATTTATTCTATCATCGATGATTGAACCATTCTACTCTTATTCTCTCGCAGATGGTGAAAACACGTAATACATCTACCGATGGACAGGGACCAGAACCCCCGGTGGAAACTATGGCCAGGGGTAGAGGTCGAGGCCGAGGTCGTGCTAGAGGCCGAGGTAGAGTTCAGTCCAGAGCTCGAGCAGCTGCACATCTTGTAGAACCTCAGGTGGACCTTCAGGAGGAGGTTCCAGTTCAGAATGTACTAGTTGGTCTAGTTCAGGTCTCGGAAGGATTCATAGCCAAACTTCAGGATGCTCTAGTCCGCTTAGTAAGTCTTTTGGAGGACGTGGCCCAGAGTGGTACATTTTCAGTGGCACCAGCCATCTCACAGGCTGAGGGAGGAGCACAAACTCCCACTACTCCCGCTCCGGAACAGATGGCTCCCCAGAATCAGGCTCCAGCAGCCCCACCAGTTGGGGTAGTTCAGCCAGTTGTTGTGGCACAGACCGGTGATAGGCCCGCCATGTCTTTTGAGGCCTTATTGAGACTGGATAAGTTTACTAAGCTCTTTCCATTTCACTTCAGTGGTACACCTTTTGAGGACCCACAAGATCATCTTGAATGCTGCCACGAGGTGCTGCGGAACATGGGTATAGTTGAGACCAATGGGGTTGATTTTGACATATTTCAGATGACGGGTTCCTCTAAGAGATGGTGCAGAGATTATACATTGACCAGACCAGTTGGATCGCATGCACTTACTTGGGAGCAATTCTCTCAGCTTTTTCTGGAGAAGTTCCTTCCTATTACACTGAGAGAGGAATTCCGCAAGAAATTTGAGTGATCCTAGCCATGCCGGGGTTACATCGATTAGAGTGGAAAAGAACTCCTGGTCATTCTGCTAGCATGGTTATTTCTTATATGAAAGCTCGGCGTATGGTAGAGAAAGGGTGTCTAGCCTATTTGGCTTATATTCGTGATCCCAGTGCGGATGTTCCTTCTATGGACTCAGTACCAGTTGTTCGTAAATTTCCAGAAGTATTTCTTGCAGATTTATCGGGAATGCCACCTGACTGAGATATTGACTTCTGTATTGATTTGGCTCCGGGCACTAAGTCCATTTCTATCTCACCATACTGTATGGCCCCGCCGTAGTTGAAAGTATTAAAGGAGCAGTTACAAGACTTGCTTGATCAGGGATTCAGTAGACCTAGTGTCTCGCCCTGGGGTACACCAGTACTATTTGAAAAGAAGAAAGATAGCTCTATGTAGATGTGTATAGATAATCGGCAGTTGAACAAGGCCACTATTAAAAACAAATATCCGCTGCCAAGAATTGATGACTTATTTGATCAGCTTCAGGGTGCCAAGGTATTTTCAAAGATCGATTTGAGATTTGGTTACCATCGGTTGAAGATTAGGGCATCTGATCTCCCTAAGATAGCTTTTCGGACTCGATATGGGCATTACGAATTCCTAGTGATGTCATTTGGGTTGACAAATGCCCCATTAGCATTTATGGAGTTGATGAATCGGGTGTTCAAGCCCTATTTGGATTATTTTGTGGTTGTATTCATTGATGATATCTTGATTTACTCCAACAGTCGAGAGGAACATGAGCAGCATCTTCGGAGTGTGCTTCATACTTTGAAAAATAATCAGTTATATGCTAAATTTTCAAAATGTGAGTTTTGGTTAAGCTCAGTTGCCTTTTTGGGGTATGTGGTATCGGCAGAAGGCATAGAGGTGGATCCTAAGAAGATAAAGGCTGTTCAAAATTGGCCTAGGCCTAATTCAGTTACAGAGATCCGGAGTTTCCTGGGTTTAACAGGTTACTATCGTCGGTTCGTGGAAAGGTTTTCATCTATAGCAATCCCATTGACCAGACTAACCCAGAAAAGTGCCCCATTCAAATGGTCAGACGAGTGTGAGTTGAGCTTCCAGAAGCTCAAGACCGCTTTGACTACGGCGCTAGTGTTGGTATTACTTACAGGTTCAGGATCGTATATGGTATATTGTGATGCATATCACATTGGGCTTGGTACAGTGTTAATGCAAAATGGCAGGGTGATTGTATATGCATCGCGGCAGTTGAAAGTTCACGAGAAGAATTATCCTGTTCATGACTTAGAATTGGCATCCATTGTTCATGTGCTGAAGATTTTGGAGGCATTACCTCTACGGTATATCGTGTAAGGTATTTACTGATCATCGTAGCCTTCAGTATCTGTTCAAATAAAAAGATCTTAATTTGAGGCAGAGAAGATGGTTGGAGTTGTTGAAAGACTATGATATCACCATTTTGTATCACCTTGGAAAGGCCAATGTGGTGGCCGATGCTTTGAGTATAAATGTTGTGAGTATGGCAAGCCTTGCTTATATTCTGGTTTGTGAGAGACCGTTAGCTGCATGTGTTCAGACTTTGGCTAATCAATTCGTGAGGTTAGATGTTTCAAAACCCAGTCGAGTTCTAGCTTGCACAGTCGCTCGGTCTTCTTTATATGAGCATATCCGAGAGCGACAGTATGATGATCCTCATTTACTTGTCCTTAAGGACACGATGCGGCATGGTGATGCCAAACAGGTTATTGTGGGTGAAGATGGAGTTCTGCGAATGCAGGGTCGTATTTGTGTGCCTAATATTGACGGGCTTCATGAATTAATCCTTGAAGAGGCACACAGTTCCAGGTATTCTATTCATTCAGGTACCGCCAAAATGTATCAAGATTTGCGGCAACATTATTGGTGGAGGCGAATGAAAAAGAATATAGTTACATATCGGTGTCTGAATTGTCAGAAAGTTAAGTACGGGCATCAGACATCGTGGTTTGCTTCAGAAGATAGAAATTCCTGAGTGGAAATGAGAGCGTATCACTATGGATTTTGTTGTTGGACTCCCACGGACTCAGAGAAAATTTGATGCAGTTTGGGTCATTGTGGACAGGTTGACCAAGTTAGCACATTTCATTCCAGTGACAGTTACCTATTCTTCAGAAAGGTTAGCTGAAATTTACATTCGTGAGATTGTCTGGCTTCACGGTGTGCCCATGTCTATTATTTCAGATCGAGGTACGCAGTTTACCTCACACTTCTGGAGAGTTGTACAGCGTGAGTGAGGCACACAGGTTGAGTTAAGTACAACATTTCATACACACACAGACGGACAGTTAGAGCGCACTATTCAGATATTGGAAGATATGCTTCGCGCTTGTGTTATGAACTTTGGAGGTTCTTGGGATCAGTTCTTGCCACTTGCTGAGTTTGCTTATAATAATAGCTACCGGTCGAGCATTCTGATGGCTCCATATGAGGCATTACACGGAAGGCGATGTCGTTCACCAGTTGGCTGGTTTGCACCGAGAGAGGCTCGGTTGTTGGGTACCGATTTGGTACAGGATGCCTTGGATAAGGTCAAAGTTATTCATGATCGACTTCACACAGCTCAATCTAGGCAAAAGAGTTATGCCGACCGTAAAGTTTGTGATATTGCATTCATGGTTGGAGAAATAATATTTCTCCGGGTTTCACCTATGAAAGGTGTAATGAGGTTCGGAAAGAAGGGCAAGTTGAGCCCTAGGTATATCGGACCCTTTGAAATTCTTGAAAGGGTGGGTGAAGTAGCCTATAGGCTGGCATTACCACCTAGTTTATCAGCGGTTCATCCGGTGTTTCATGTGTCTATGCTCCTTAAATATCATGGTGATCCGCCCCATGTGTTAGATTTCAGCTCAGTCCAATTGGACAAAGATTTGACTTACGAGGAGGAGCCGGTGGCTATTCTAGCCCGGCAGGTCCGACAGTTGAGGTCTAAGAGTTATCCTTCAGTTCGAGTGCACTGGAGAGGTCAGCCGGTAGAGGCATCTACCTGGGAGTCCGAGTCCGACATACGGAGTAAATATCCACACTTAATCACCAGCTCGGGTACTTTTTTTTCTAACTTCGTTCGAGGACGAACGTTTGTTTTAGAGGTGGAGAATGCGATGACCCAAAATGTCATATTTAAATTTAATAATTAATTTTGTGTTCTAAGACCTCGAAAAGCACTATTTTTCACTCCTCGACTTACGTGCGCAGTCCATAAAATTTTTTGAAAAGATTTTATGTGAAAAATGGATTAAAATGTGAACTAGAGCCTTAAAACTCATTGAGTTGACTTTGGTCAACATTTTGAGCAGCCAGACCTGGATCAGTGTTTTGATAGTTCTTGTAGGTCCGTATCATAATTTTGGACTTGGGCATATGCCCGGAATTTAATTTGGAGGTCCGTAGCTCAAGTTATGACCATTTAACGGAAGCTAGTAATTTAAAGGCTAAAGATTTTCAAGTTCGACCACGGGGTTAAATTTTTGATATTGGAGTCGGAATCCAGTTCTGAAACTTTTCATAGCTCCGTTATGTCATTTATGAGTTGTGTGAAAAATTTGAGGTCAATCAGACTAGATTTGATAGGTTTCAGCATCGAATGTAGAAGTTGGAAATTTCATAAGACTAAAGTTTTAAGTGAGTTCGCACAAGATCTAATTTCAAATGAGCATTATTCTCATGATACGAAGTGTTATATGGTTTACTACCTATCAAATGAAATATCTTTGACTCTAGTTTCTAACGCTTCAAACCGTTAGTTATTTGGACACTCATACAATAAGTTATGACCAAATTATCAAAGGCTAAAAAAATGTGATTCTGCGGTCAGATGTGCGACCGCAGAAGCGCAGCCCAGGTTTCGGCATCGATTTTGCAGTCCATTGTGCGACCGCATACCTGAATTCGGAGTATCCATTTACCTATTTTCATAACCCGACCCCATTTGGATAAATAGGTTTTGGGGCATATTTTGGGGCAATTATCTGATGATTTTTGAGAGAAGTGAGAGTGTTCTAGAGAGATGAAGTAGATAAAGTGTCTTGTTCATCAAATTCTAGTCCAGGCCTTGAAATCCAACAAGAAATCCCGCAAGTTCTTCATCAAAGAGGTAAGGTTCTAACCCCTATTCTTCAATTTCGAGTTTGGGTAATGATGGGTGATTAAGAGCATGATTATTGGAGTAAGTGTTTCTTATCCTATATTGATTATATTTCATGATTCCATACTCATTTACATCATAAATCCGTGAATTTAGGAAAGAAAATCAGATTTTTATAAAATCTTCCAAAAACGAAAATTTAAGATTTGAAGGCCCATTTGATATCGAAATTGGATAATTTTTGTATGGTTGAACTCGTAGCGGAACGGGTGTTCGGATTTCATGAGTTTTTCCGAGATTTGAGACGTGGGTCCCACTGTCGAATATTTAAATAAATTTCGTATTTTTATCCGGAAAATTAGTAAATTCATATGGAATTAATTCCTATGATTCGTATTGAGTATATCGAATTGTTTGTGAATAGATTTGAAACTTTTGGAGACAAATTTAAAAGGAAAGGCTGTGGTCGAGTAATTAATTGGAATTTGCAAAGTGAGGTAAGTGTCGTGGTTAACCTTGACTTGAGGGAATAGAACCCTTAAATTATTTGTTTATGTGAAATGCATGTGAACGACGTATAGGCGAGGTGACGAGTGTCTATACGTCGTCAAATTAATTGTTTGCCTATTTACTTGAAAAATCATAAATTATTTTAAATCATGAATTAATTGTTATAATAATTGTTTCTCTCCTATTCTTTGTCAAAAATTAATTCTTGAATTCCTGTATTAATTGTTACATGCTATTTGAATTATGTGTCTTAATTGTTATTTGACATTTAGCATATTAAATATTAAACTGCCTATTTTCTCCCTGATTTTCATAATAACTTGTTATTTGTCATTGTTTGTTTCATAATTAAATCATAATTATTGTATGCTTGTGTGTCTTATAGTTTTATATTAATTGTTGTATTTATTGGGGAAATATTTTCTACGAGAATTGATAAATGAATATATTGGAGGAGCGGATTGCACGCCGCAATAGAATTGAATTGGTAAATGTATATATTGGAGGAGCGGGTTGCATTCCACAACAGAATTGATCGATATGAATATATTGAGGGATCGGGTTGCACGCCGCAACATATTTATTAAAAAGTCTATATTGGAGGATCGGGTTCCACGCCGCAACAGACTTATTAAAAAGTCTATAATGGAGGATCGGGTTGCACGCCGCAACAGACTTATTAAAAAGTTCATATTGGAGGATCGTGTTGCTCACCGTAACAGACTTGTTTAAAAGTCCATATTGAGGATTGGGTTGCTCGCCGCAACAGACTTATTTGAACGTCTATATATACTTGATTAGAATAAATATATGGGAGGAATGCAAATGAATATGTTGTGGGAGCGGGTTGCACGCTGCAACAGAAATTGATGGAAATAATAATTGGTTATGACTGTTGAATTGGTTTCAACTGTTAAAATGAGCTACCTAATTTAACTCTATTATTGTGGTTATTACTATTATTGCGTATAGGTTAATGTAAGTGACCTGCCTTAGCCTCTTCACTACTTTGTCGAGGTTAGGCTCAACACTTACCAGTACATGGGGTCGGTTGTACTGATACTACACTCTGCACTTCTTGTGCAGATTTCGGAGTTGGTCCCAGCGACGTTCCATAGACTTGCTCGGATTTCAGCTACCAGAGGAGACTTGAGGTATAACTACACGGCGTCCACAGTTCTGAAGTCCCCGTCTACTATACTATAGCTGTGTGATTATTTCCAGACATCTTTATTTTATTCATAACTTTATTTGTATTATTCTAGAAGTTCATGCACTTGTGACACCAATTTTGGCATGGTATTTAGACACCATTATTTTTATGGATTATTCACTACATTTCAGACTTTACTTCCGCATTTATTTCTTTGTTATTAATAAATTTAAAAATTATTTTTAAATGGATAATATTATTCTAACGTTGGTTTGCCTAGCAAGTGAAATGTTAGGCGCCATCACGATCCGAAGGTGGGAATTTCGGGTCGTGACACCCATAAAATGGTACAGTTGAATTTATACGTGGTTTCTAGACAAGTAAATTAATTTGATCCTAAAATAATAAAATAATTGAGGAAATACGCAATACTTAACCTTGAAATGAAGACAAAATTGCAGAAACAGTAATTTCGGGAGCAGGGCTTCCGGACACAACAACAATGATAGCATAAGTTTGCTAGAAAAGTCGTGTCCATTACAATGATAAAAGAGCTCACTATTTATAGTTGTACCTAGGGATCAAGGTCCTAGGATCATGCTCTTCTTTAATGTCAATTATGAGGGCCATTGAAAAAGGTGTAATGGTGAGCATAAATGACAAATTCTCTGTAATGAGGAGTGTACTAAATGCTGTGAAATATTCTCCATTAAATGCTACCGGACGGAGGGTATTTATTGTATCTTTACGAGTGTCATTCTTTTCGGTGACAAACGGAACAGTTGCCTTCGGTTTTAACTATCCCCTGCCTTAGTCTCCACGTGTCACTCTCTTAAGAGGCCACTTAGCATAGCATATTTTACCATATATAGATAGTCCCCCTGTTTTCCGGTGACATAACGTTGTGTCACCGGAAAGATGGTAAAAACACTATTTTTGGCGGGAATTACAATGATTCCCTCTGAAAAGCTTCTGACGGTTGTTTAGACGCACATCTCTCCGCATTTAATGCCCCGACGGGTCATCCCATGATTCAGCATAACTTTTGTCGGTTATGGAGGTAATCATGACCACGAATATAGCCGCCTAAACCTTTACTTATACGCTTCAACCTCCTTCATTCATACACCATAATTTTCTAAACTCTTTAAAACTCTCTTTATTCAACTTGTATCCTGTTCTTCAACCTTTCTTTAACTCTTCTTCAAACGAAAAAGCTTGTCCTTCTTCCTTAACTATAATGTCTTCTTCTTCAAATAATACTAGTTCCTCAAAGAACAAGAACAAAGCCGAGGATGCTACTCCTCCAGCAGTGAGTACCATCATCCCTAAAAGTCTTGTTAGAACAAAAGACTCGAAGAGAAATTTCCTTCTGTTAGCCCTCGTACATGGGCCGTTAGCAGGTATCCTTCTTCCATCTGTCCTTCCAGCATTCCTGCTGTGAGGGAAGATTGTTGTTGCCAGGACGTAGACATTATCTCTCCCGACTTGTCGGAGCGGGTAACCTTACCTAAGAAAGATTTTATGTACTTCTATATGTATCCCTTCACCTTGGAGACATTTTCTCTGAGTGAAGAGCTTGACTCCTTCATTGAGGAGTTTTGCCTCCGCTATCAAGTGTGTGGCACAGGTGAGTCCCTAAGTGTGGAGGACGATTGCTTGCCTTTGGCGCTTGTGCCAGAAAATGGGGGAGAAGCTAACTTTCGCTTATGTGATGAACCTTTATTCCCCCAAGATCTTCCATGGGGGGATGATCAACTTCAGCAAGCGGGGCCACAATGCATTGCTATCCAGCATCGATGATGGATGGAATTGTTTGTTTCAGTTACCACCAGTGACATTATCCTAGCCTCGGCCCCTTCCTTCCCGGAACTGCGGAATCGCACTCGTAAGTATACAATATGCTTCGATCCTTGTTAAAGATCCTTTCCTCATCATTATTAAATTTTCTTCCTTTTCCTTTTCCTTTTCCTTCTCCTTTTCCTTCCTTAGAAGCTCGTTGGGTTTCCTCTAGGGTTGAGGGCTTGGACCAATGGGTTCAGAAGATTTTGGACATTACCACGCCCGAAACCTGCTCGTGAAAAAAGTTGTCCCTGAAATACGGGTGGAAGACCAAAAATCATGGTAAGTTTAACTCATTATGTCCATACCTTTTCTTATGAGAAAGTTATCTGACTCCTTTACCCTAATGAATATAGGTCTACCCCAGGGCTCAGTTGTTGTCCCCGACTAGGATATTTTGGCTGATCTTACGGATGTGGCTAGGCTGCTGCAGAAAGCTTTTTCACATACAGACGTCTCTGGGCCAGCTTCTGGTGCAAGTGCTTTTTCTCGGAGTCCCTAGCCGGAGAATAAGCAACCAAAAATGTGTTCCTCTGCGGCCGGGGGAAAGAATTAGAAGGTGAAGAATGCTGCCCCCGAGTTGTCTCCGGAAGTTGTGGTGACGATCCCTCCACCTGGGCCGACCAAAGATACTGTGATGATTGATGATGATGAAGAAGCTAGCGAAGAGGCAGCTTCTCTACATAGAAGACGATGACCTTCCTCAACTCAATAGACCGCTCAATCTGTTAAGTTAGTTACACCAACCGAGGATGATGTCTCGGCGCTCTGGGGGAGTAAGAAATGGTGGAAAATGCCAACTCCCGCTTCCGAGTCCCAGTCACTCCGCCCGGTATTTTGGGTCTGAGTACCGGGTCCCTTCCATCTTCGGTTAACGAGCAACCAACAACCAACACTGCGTTTGTCACAACTGCTTCTCACCCTTCAACACCATTAGCTTCATCTCCATCTTCACCAACATCAACAAATGCTATATCATCTCGACCTTCGTCAACTCTACCACCAACAACTGTTGCATCATCTCCACCAGTTGCATCTGCCCGAGAAGAGGGTGTCCTTCTCCCCCAGTCCCTAGTTCATAGGAATTTGGGGCAAAACTATGCTCCCCTTCTGAAGATCCGCAAAGGAGGAGGAGCGTTACTCTCTCTGTATCCACTGGATGCAATTTGCTATCTCGGCCGGTGGAACTTCCTAACTATCTGAAGCCTTTGGCTTCAGAAAAAGAATGGGAAAAGATATAGATTCTCTCGGGAAAGTGCTTGTTGAACAATGCCATGCACAATGCCGCAACGGTACATTCTTTACTTCCTTTGTTACTTCTTCTATTTTTGCCTGAAAATATCGTAAGTTTGCCTTTCTTGTTTTGTAGGACAACTTTCTTGCTTCTGAGGGCCTCCAAAGGTTGATACAGGAAAAAGAACTTACCTCCGCACAGGATCAACTTTTGGCTGAGCGGGAGCAAACTGCTGCTCGCCTCTCAGAATTTGAAGCCAAAGTTACTGAGGCTATTGTATTGAAGTCTCATTTGCAGCAAAACGAGCAAGAAGTGGTAAGCCTTAGCCAAGAGATTATCCCGTCGAGGGTTAAATTTGACGAAGCTTGGGCTAAAGTCCATAATATCGTTCTTGCTGCAACCGACAGCGAGGCTGCCTCCCTTGAAAGATTGACCAACTTAGAGGCAGCCTTGAACTCCAAAACTGAAGAGCTTGCTGCTACGGGGGTGAAACATGCCTAGTTGGAGGAGAATTATAGGAAGACTATTGAGCATAGTAGGCGCTTTAGCTCAACTGTACGTGACCTTGATGTTAGCCTCAAATCCATTAGATCCGCTCGGGAAAACCTTTCTGCCAAGGTAACACAACTCAAAGAAGAACTTAAGCACCAAGCGACATCCCTCGTTGTTGAGAAAACTTATGTTATGTACAGCATGAAGAGAAATACCTTGGAAAAGGCTAAACCGGGTATCTTTGACTTTGATGCCAAAATCGCTAAGGCCCGTGGGCTTGAGTTAGCAGCTAAAAGGGGTCTCCCTGCAGAGCCTGATGCTTCCGATTTTGAAACTTTTGGAACTGAAGAGAAAACGGAAGGTGGAGATGTTGAAGGCCAAACTGATGAGAGCCAAGATGTTGAACCATCGGCAGATCTACCCACTTCCCCTGGGTGCGCGGACACTTCTCTTCCTCCGATTTCCGGAGATGCAGCAGTTTAGCTTTTTTTTTCTTTTTCCAACTTTTGTATTTGTGCCGCTTTGGCACATTATTGTAAATAAAGACTTCTTTTTGCTCAATTATTGCCTGAGTTTTTCTTTCGTTTGAACATTTATGCAAGTTTTAATCTTTGCATTCTTTTTTTTTTTGCTTAAGTGTTTTGCGCAAGTTTTACTGTTTGCATCTTATTATGTAAAGCCTTGGGTGTATTTTTTCCTGAAAGCATTTGTATTTCGGGAACAAATTCTTCTGAAATCAACTCTTTGTCATGAGGTTTTTATAAGAGAGGGACCTATTATGTTTACGGTGCTCTTGAAGACGACGTCTCATGTTCATTACGGAACTAGCATTTGAAGTACTTCTTTAACTTTCAAATGATACAATAAATTCATCGATCAGACAAGAAACAATATGGAAAATAAAAGGACTTTACTTTATTCCTTCCGTTTTCAAAAAGTACATAAGCATTCCTTTTGCTAAACAGAAATTGCCATTTCTTGTGACTAATTCGTACAACTAGTTTCTACAGGGCTGGCCGCGCAGTCCCTAGTCCCAATTATACAGCTATGTTCCCAATCTTTGGGTTCCCGTTGATGTGGCAATCATTATTGCCGTATTCTCATATCACCCCCTCCCCCCCCTCTTGTTTAAATGTGAAGAATGCGAATTGGAACACTATAATTCTTGCACCTTCGAGGATCTCACTAATGAATTGCTAGACAATCTTCAGCTCGGTAACAAACTTCGCTTCCCCTTAGGAATTCAT
This sequence comes from Nicotiana tomentosiformis, assembly GCF_000390325.3. Taxonomy (NCBI): domain Eukaryota; kingdom Viridiplantae; phylum Streptophyta; class Magnoliopsida; order Solanales; family Solanaceae; genus Nicotiana; species Nicotiana tomentosiformis. Next base: position 114,465,066 of record NC_090823.1, on the reverse strand, counting down.
GCTATCGATAAAACGACTATCTAACAATCCTCTAGTGGTTTGCACTTGTGAATGGTCGGGTAAAGATTATCCAACCGTCCCGGAGTGGTTCTTCGCTTGTGTCCCTTGCTATTAAAGGTCTTATTGCTGCTGTTGAAACTTTCTTCGTAGTATGCTTTCCCTCACTGCCTCGTTAAAAACCTTGCCAGAAAAATGAAATTGGGACAAAAACTGGACGAAGGGAAAAAGAGTGCAGCACATACTTTCAGTACAAGTGATGTTTGTTAGTAATAATATCTCTTGAGGTATGCCACATTCCAGTTGCTTGGCAACTTTTCTCCATCCTGATTCTCCAACTTGTATAAACCTTTCCTGGTGACAGTTGAAACCCAGTAGGGTCCTTCCCAAGTTGGACCTAGCTTCCTTGCGTTGAGTTCCCGGGTGTTTTGAGTTACTTTCCTTAGAACCAAGTCTCCCACTTTAAGATAACGAAGGTTGGGTCTTCGATTATAACATCTTTCCATTCTCTGCTTTTGGGCTGCCAAACTTATATGTGCCAAGTCCCTGTGCTCATCAAATAACTCCAAGTTGACCAACATCGCCTTGTTATTCGTCTCTTCGCTTACCTCAAAATATCTTAAGGTAGGCTCTCCTACTTCCACCAGGATTAAGGCTTCTGCTCCGTACACAATGGAAAAAGGAGTTTCTCCTGTGCTCGATTTGGGCGTCGTTCGGTACGCCCATAGCACTCCAGGTAGCTCCTCGGGCCATTTATCTTTAGCCGCTTCTAACCTTTTATTGATATTTTGTATAATCACTTTGTTCGTTGATTCTGCTTGACCATTTGCGCTCGGATGATAGGGTGAAGATGTGATTCTCTTTATTTTCAAATCTTCAAGGAACTTTGTGATTTTTGTGCCTATAAATTGTGTCCCATTATCGCATGATATCTCTTTTGGTATTCCAAATCTGTAAATTATGTTCTCACACAAAATATCCACCACTTCACATTCGTCGATCTTCTGATAAGGACCTACTTCACCAGCTTAGAAAAATAGTCAGTTAAAATTAAATGAAACATTACCTTACCAGGAGCCGGAGGCAGCGGTCTGACGATGTCCATTCCCCACTTCAAGAACGGCCATGGAGACAGAACTGAATGTACTGGCTCTGCTGGTTGATGTGCCAGCGGTGCGTAGCGTTGGCACTTATTGCATTTTTGCCTGAAAACTTTGGCGTCTTGTTCCATTTGGGACCAATAATATCCCACCCTTACCAGTTTTAGCACTAAAGAACCTACGCCCTAATGGTTTCTGCATATCCCTTTGTGGACTTCTCGCATAACATAATTAGCTTCGGACGCTCCCAAGTATCGGACTAGCGGGCCTTGGAAATATTTCCTGTACAGTTGGCCTCCTTTGAAGCTATATCGAGCTGTTTTGGTGCGCAACGCTCGGGACGCCTTGGAGTCTCGGACAACTTCCCATGCTCAAGATAATCGATGATCTCATTCCTTCAGTCCTAGACCAAATTAGTCGTATTTACCTCATAGTAACTATCCGCGTGCAAGACCGGGTGCATGAGTTGTACTACCATCCCGGAATCCAGCCCCTTTATTTTCGTTGACGAACCAAGGTTAGCTAGTTCATCTGCTTCTGCATTTTCTTCCCTCGGGATATGAGTAATCGACCACTCCCGAATCGAGCCAGCAGAGCTTGGACCTTCACTACGTATTGTTTCATATGCTCCTCTTTGGTTTTGAAGATCCCATAGACCTGATTTACCACCAACTAGGAGTCGCATTTGATTTCTATGACCTCGAAATCTAGTCCCCGAGCCAGTTCGAGTCCTGCAATCAAAGCCTCATACTATGGTTCATTGTTAGTTAAAGGGACCATTATGATGGCATGCCTTAGGATTTCTCCCTAAGAAATGGTTAATATTATGCCAAGCTCGGGCCCCTTTACGTTGGAAGCTCCATTCGTAAATAAGGTCCAAACTCCTGATGTCGATTTTGACACTATTACTGCCTCTTTGGTTGCTAGGGGCAACAATCCCAAACTGAAATCGGCCACAAAGTCGGCCAAAACTTGTGACTTAATCGTAGTCCTTGATTTATGTTCTATGTCTAATTCACTTATTTTGACGGCCCATTTGGCCAATCAACCCGAGAGTTCGGGTTTGTGGAGGATGCTCCGCAAGAGAAAGGTGGTCACCACAGCTATCAGGTGATATTGGAAATAAGGCCTCAACTTCCGAGCGGCGACTACGAGAGTTAATGCCAGCTTCTCCAAATGCGGGTAGCGAGTTTCTGCTCTTGTTAAAATTTTACTAACGTGATAAATGGGAGATTGCATACCTTCATCCTCACGGAATAAAATTGTGCTTTCCGCTACTTCCGAGACTGCGAGGTAAACCAACAGTGTTTCACCTTCCTTCAATTTTGAAAGTAACAGGGGGCTTGGCAAGTACCAAACTATTTACCAGTAAAACAGTACAGTTGAATTTATACGTGGTTTCTAGACAAGTGAATTAATTCGATCTTGAAATAATAAAATAATTGAAGAAATACACAATACTTAGCCTTGAAAAAAAGACAAAATAGCAGACATTAATTTCGGGGTCCATTCGAAATTGTTTTTCTTTTTGAGCAGCGCGAAGAAACGGTGGCATTCCTCTGATGACCGGGAAATAAACCTGCTCAAAGCTGCCAATCTCCCTGTGAGCCTTCGAACTTCTTTCACACTTGAAAGCTGGTCTGGGATGTCCTCAATGTCTTGATCTTATCGGGATTTACCTCAATCCCCCTTTTTGATACCAAAAATCCTAAGAATTTGCCGGACCTGACCCCGAATGCGTACTTCTCGAGGTTAAGCTTCATGTTATACTTTCTTAGGATGTCAAAAGTTTGTTGCAAATGCTTAAGATGATCACCTACTTTCAAAGACTTAATGAGCTTATCCTCTATATAAACTTCCATAGTTTCTCCTATCTGTTTTTCAAACATCTTGTTTACGAGCCGTTGTTAAGTGGCTCTGGCGTTCTTTAGCCCAAAGGGCATCACATTATAGCAATATGTACCAAAATCCGTTATGAATGAAGTCTTTTCGTGATCCTTCGGGTTCATCTTAATTTGTTTGTACCCGGAATAAGCATCGAGAAAACTCATTAACTCGTGCCCCGCTGTCGCATCAATCATTTGATCGATGTTTGGCAGTGGAACGAGTCTTTTGGTAACACCTTATTCAATTCCTTACAATCTACACATATGCAAAATTTATTGTTCTTTTTAGGCACTACTACTACATTAGCCAGCCAGTCTCGATAATTTACCTCTCGGATCAAACCGATATCAAGTATGCAAGTTACCCCTTCTTTGACGAATTTATTCCTAGCCTCCGCAATAGGGCATTTCTTTTGTCTTATCGGAGGGATGTTGGGTTCCAAGCTTAGCTTGTGTATTGACACTTCCGTTGGGATACCTATCATGTCCGCATGCGACCACGTAAAACAATCGGCTTTATATTTAAGAAATTCAATAAAGTCAGACCTGAGCTCGTGGTGAAGTCTTGTCCCCAAGTGGAATTTCCTTTCTAATAACTTTTCAAACAATGCAACTTGCTCGAGCTCTTTTGTTGTGGATTTTGTTGCATCCATCTCTTTTGGTACCTGGAAATATTTGGGCACCTGATAATATTCCGATGCTTCTTCCCCCTGGCTAACTTCATTCAATTCGGGAGCGGGCACCGGTTCCTGTAGTTTCTATGTCGCGTGCTCCTTTACTTTGTTACTAGAGACCAAAGTTGTATTCATCTCCCTTGCTACCGGTTGGTCGCCCCTTATCTATTTGATTCCTTCAGGCATTGGGAATTTCATCAACTGATGATACGTTGATGGTACATCTCTCATCTCGTGCAACCACGGTCTTCCCAGAATAATGTTATATCCCATATCATTGTCCACCACTTCAAAAAGAGTCATCTTTATCACTCCTTAGACATTGGTGGGAAGCAAGATCTCTCCTCGGGTTGTCATACTTGCGAGGTTGAATGCAGCGAAGAGTTTTGTGGTCGGAATGATGCTTCCGGTGAGTTTGGCTTGCTCCAATACCATCCATTGTATGATGTTGGCCGAACTTCCTGGATCCACTAGAACATGTTTGATTTTAAAATCTAGTACATTTAAAGAAATTACCAATGCGTCATTGTATGGTAGCAACAATTCGTCTGCGTCCTCCTTCGTGAAAGTGAAGTCATCTTCAGCGACTTCCCGGAGTCTCTTTCTATGGGTTATTGATACCTTCATTTTTCTTGCTGCCGAGAAGGTGACCCCGTTGATCTCGTTCCCCCTGAAGATCATGTTGATCGTCTGGTGAGGGGCATCTTCTCCTACTTTTGAAGGTTTCGCGTTATCACGGTTGCGACCGTAGTTGTTCTTGGCCCGGACACATAAGAATTCTCTGAGATACCCATTCTTCAATAGTGTCACCACTTCTTCACGCAGATGTCGGTAGTCCCCAGTCTGGTGGCCATTCGTCCCGTGGTACTCACACCATATGTTGGGATCCCTCTTGTTGGGATCGGACCTCATCGGCTTCGGTAAATGCGCTTCTTTAATATTTCTCGTAGCCGATACCAACTCCACTACACTAACGTTGAAATTGTATTCTGATAGCATGGGGTAGGAAATATCCCACGTACCCGATGCTTCTTTGTCCTCTAAGGATCTGTTATTTGGACCGCCATCAGTTCTTCTATCAGTAACGAACCTGTCTACTAACCGAAAACCTCTACCGCGTCCCTCGGCCCATTCGTAGGGCAAAAACCGTCCCCTCGAAGACCTTCTATCTGTGTCAAAATCGTATTTTAATTTTTCTTTATTCTTCTCTCGTCCTTTTGCCGTCGACGAGAAGCCAACCTGATCATCTTCGGTCCTTATCTTAGACTCGTACCAATTGTGGACATCTGCCCAAGTCATCGCTTGGAACTCAAGAAAACTTTCCTTCAGTTTCTGAGAAGCGTCTGAACTTCTCGGATTCAGACCCTTAGTGAATGCTTCAGCCGCCCATTCATCCAGAACAACCTGGAGCAATATTCTCTCTTTTTGAAACCAGGTGACAAACTCCCGCAACAACCCGGACTCTCCTTGTGCAATTTTGAATATGTCGGCCTTTCGGGCCTGCATCTTTCTGGCCTAGGCATGTGCCTTAATAAAAGAGTCCGCGCGTATCTCCAAGGAATCTGTGGAATGCTCAGGTAAAAGTGAATACCAAGTCAAGGCTCCCCTCGTGAGAGTCTCTCCGAATGTTTTCAGTAAAACAGATTCGATCTCATGGGGAGCTAAATCGTTCTCCTTCACCGCCGTTGTATAGGTGGTAATATTCTCATGTGGGTCTGAGGTTCCATCATACTTTAGCATGTCGGGAATTTTAAACCGCTCCCGGATTAATTGTGGTGCTGCGTTCGGTTTGTATGGCAACTAAGTATATTTCTTTGAGTCCGGTCCTTTCAGCACCGTTAGTGCGCTGAGGATTTGGTCCATGCTGGCATTCACTTTACTCATAAACCGTTAGAGTTAACTCTTGAAGGGATCGTTCTCTTTGTTGGGGCTGGATCCGCTCTCCCCAGCCTCATCGGAGCCAACCTCGCCCCTTGGGGGTGTTGTTGTCGACCCTCTGCGTTGCCTGATTCAGGGGAGCATGGGGAGGAACTTGACCTCGTCCATTCGCATTATTAGAAGCCCCCGACAACACCTGCTTAAACTCCGTCATAACCTTAACATGTCGAGTGAGTTGGCCTAGAATGGCCGATTACTGCTCTTGCAGGACCCTTACCGCTTCAACGACTTGCTCCTCTTCAGCATCATCGGGAGTTTCCTCCCGTAGATATCGTGGGTACCACCTGTCGTGCCCGGCGTAGCATTATTTCCCTTATTACGGGTGTCACTAACTAAATCCTTGTGATAAGGTTGGTCTCCTTGGGCCTCAAGATTGTGTGTGTTGTTAACACTGTTATCTACCATTTTCTGTGATTTTTTTGCTAAGAAAAATAATCAAAACATGTTAGTAAAAGAGGCAAGGATCAACTTAATTACACAGCAGTCTAGGCCCCATGGTAGGCGCCAAATTATTTACCCGTAAATAGTACAATTGAATTTATACATAGTTTCTAGACAAGTGAATTAATTCGATCTTGAAATAATAAAAACAAATTGAGTAAATACGTAATACTTAGCCTTGAATTGAAGACAAAATAGTAGAAACAGTAATTCCAGGAGCAGGGCTTCCAGGTACAACAACAATGAAATCAAGGAGTAAGAAGATAAAATTGTACAAAACTTTGAATCGATTATAGCATACGTTTTCCAGAAAAGTCGTGTCCATTATAATAATAACAAATCTCACTATTTATAGTTGTACCTAAGGAACAAGATCCTAGGATCATGCCCTTCTTTAATGTCAATTATGAGGGCCATTGAAGAAGGTGTAACGGTGAATAAAAAATGACAAATTCTCTATAATGAGCAGTGTACTATATGATGTGGAATATTCTTCATTAAATGCTACCGAGTGGAGGGTATTTATTGCATCTTTATGAATGTCATTATTTTCGGTGACAAACGGAACAATTGCCTTCGGTTTTAACCATCCCCCGCCTAAGGCTCCACGTGTAACTCTCTTAAGCGGCCGCATACTTTATCCTATACAAATTTATTTACTTGTATTTATAGGAAACCCATAATCTCTATAGGCTTGGAAAAACCTATTGTTCTAATAGATTTGAGAAAGGAAAACTTATTGTCCTTCTCAAATTGGGAAACCTTTCTCTTATAGGTTCTAGACTATTTGGGATCTATATATAGAGGTTGTAGTTGGGAATTCTAGAGATTGTATTTCGCTTTTCTTCTCATTCATAGTGGAAAACTCTCTTTGCTTCTGCCCCGAGGATTAGGCTTAGCCGAACCTTGTTAAATCCTTGTGTTGATTTTTCTTTTCTATTTGCTTTGTGTATGATTGTGTGCTAGTTAACCTACGATCTTATGCAACAATTGGTATCAGAGCAAGGTTCGAGTTTCTACATTTATTCTAGGGTTAAGATGACTTCATCATCTTCAACAAAATACGAAATAGAGAAATTTGACGAGGGGTCCTGTTTCAGTCTATGGAAGATTAGGATAAAATCGTCCCTGATGTTACAAGGGTTATGGAAGGCAACTGATGAGGATTTTCCTGAAGAGATGAAAGAGACAAAGAAGGCAGACCTGAAGGAGAGGGATTTGAGTGCAATCTTCATGAGCATTATATATAGCGTTCTTCGGGAAATTGCTGAAGAAACTTCTGCAACAACAACATGAAAGAAGCTGGAAGATCTGTATTCTAAGAAATCGCTTGCAAACCGCCTCTACCTAAAAAAGATGTTATACAATCTCCGTATAAACGAAGGTACACATGTTAAAACTCACTTTGATGAGTTTAATTCAATTATAATGAACCTGAATAATGTGGATATCAAAACTGAGAGTGAGGATCATGCCTTGATTGTGTTATGTTCTTTACCATCGACTTATGATATTTTTGCTGATACGCTGCTATATGGGAAAGATAGTATTTCAATGAAAGATGTTAGTAATGCACTAAAATCTAAAGAATTGAAAAAGAGCTTTCTAGACAGCAGAACTGAGGGTAAGGGTCTTGTGAGTAGAGGAAGAACACAACTAAAGGACTTTAACAAGAAAAATTCAACCACCAGATCGAAGTCTAGAGCAATGAAGCAGAACTGTTATGAGTGCGGGGAGCAAGGTCACTATAAGAGAGATTTCCCCAAGCTGAAAAAGAAAAGAGGGAAGCAGAAAATAGATAATTTGGAAAATATTGTTAACACTGGCAATAATTCTGATGATAGTGATTATGTAGGGGAAGTTTGTGCCATGAGTTCTAGTCATGGGCAGAATTTATGGGTTCTTGATTCTTGTGCTACTTTCCACATGTGTCCACATATGAATTTATTTGCAACTTACAAGTAGATGAGTGGGACTGTCTACATGGGAGATGATAATCCATTACCAGTAGAGGAAATTGGTAACAACAGATTGAGAATGTTCGATGGAATTATCAGAAAAGAAAATTGGTGACAACAGATTGGCATGTTCCTCGGAAAAAGAAAATTTTAATTTCGCTTTCGACTTTGGATGATCAAGGGTATAATTTCACTTTGAGAATGGAATACATAAAGTGTGTAAATGCACCATGGTACTCATGAAGAGTAAATTGCATTCTAAATTGTATCATCTTCAGGCCCGTGTAGTTGAAGGGGAAGTTGTTGTAGCTTCTGGGAAAAATGATTCGAATCAGTCTCAGTTATGGCACTTGCGACTTGGTCATATGAGTGATAAGGGATTGTATTTGTTGAGTAAGCAAAATTTGCTGGACGGGGTACAAAAATCAAGTTTTGCATTTTTGTGAGCATTGTGTGTTTGGTAAACAGACAAGGGTAAAGTTTAGCAAGAAGGCCGAGCACAAGATCAGAGACAAGTTAGATTATAAATATTTAGACTTGTGGGGTCCAAACAAAGTTCCTTCCATAAGTGCTTCAAGGTATTTTATGGCTTTGATTGATGATTACTCAAGGACGGTGTGGGTGTATTTTTTGATAACAAAAAATGAGGCATTTCCAACATTTGTTAAATGGAAGACGATGGTTGAGAGGTAGATGGAAAGAAGTGTTAAGCGTCTTCGGACAAACAATGGGTTGGAATTTTGCAATTATGAGTTCAACAATTTCTGCAGCAAAGAGGTTATAGTGAGACATCGTACTTATGTCGGAACATCACAACAGAATGGTGTTGCAGAATGTATGAACAGAACGCTTTGTGATCGGGCATGAAGAATGCTTTCACACTCATGTGTTAGCAGGGATTTTTGGGTTGAAGCAATCAATACATCTTGTTATTTGATAAACAAATCTCCATCCACAACTATTGAGTTCAAAATTTATTTTGAGGTATAGTCCGGCTCGTCTGCTGATTATTTAAATTTAAGGATATTTAGTTGTTCTGCTTATGCTCATGTGAGGGATGGAAAACTTGAGTTGAGGGAAAAAAAGTGCATATATCTAGGGTATGTAACTGAAGTGAAAGGTTATAGGTTGTGTTTGTCACGACCCAAATTTTCCTCCGTAGAATGTCGTGATGGCACCTAGTCTCTAAGACTAGGTAAGCCTAACACTTACTGAATTAAAAGACAGAATTTAACGAGAACAACTATGAAGCATGAAACTGAAATTTCTATCGTAAAATCAATGATCCTAAGCGCAATACAATACCCCAAAACAGGTAGTACAAGTCATAAGCTCTACTAAGTTTGCTAGAAAATCCCTAAATACAACTGTTTCATAATAGAATTAGACAATACAAGTAAAATATCATAAGGTGACTCTATGGCCTGCGAACGCGACATCGGATTTACCTTGAGTCTCCACAGCTTAACTCAAACAACTAGCTAGTGATCAACCAACTCTGAAATACCTGGATCTGCACAAAAATGTGCAGAAAGCGTAGCATGAGTACACCACATCGATACCCAGTAAGTATCAAGACTTACCTCAGTAGAGTAGTGACAAGGGAAAGTCAAGACACCTACTGGACTAAACAACCTGAACAAGTATAAATGTAAACTAGCAGGGGACAATATCAATATAGAGCTAAACATGATAACGATAACAAAACAATGCTTGTAATAGGAAACAAAGAGCAACAATTAGCAACAGGGAACAACAGGTAATAACGTTGTAGAGTAAGCTGAACACAATTTTTAAGTCCGGTGAAACCAAATAAAGAAAATCAAGCAACAACTCAATAAGATCAACCACTTTCATACCAGATTTATTCAAGAATTTCCACGAGGTACCAGACCTCATAATCGCAAATCATGGGTCTCGATTCATGAACCCTAATTACTTGGCATCTTGTGCCCACATTACAATTCACAAGCGCACAACCGACTCACATTCCAAAAGAGTGACAATATCTAATATCCGCACGGACCACTCACATGCCAATAATAACAATGACTCATGACCGCACGGACCACTCACGTGCCAATAGAATGACTCTCACACATAAGGCAAGTAAACGGTTGTCACGACACAAACCGATGGGCCGCGACGGGCACCCGGTACCTTACTCAATCGAGTACCAATGTAACGTGTATTTCGTATCATGTTATCATAGGTAAATGAGCCGTAAAGGCTGTCGTGAGATAACTACAATAAATCATGAGGAACTACTCGACATAGGATGACCCAACATAATGTACCGGCATATATATATATATATATGACATACGGGCCTATAAGGCCGACACGATCCTTTATGTACTCAAAACATAGGCCGACAATGCCATACAAATATCCATATACATGACAACTATCTACAAGCCTCTAAGAGTAGATAAATACCATAAAGGTCGGGATAGGGCCCAGCCATACTAACCAATACATGTCCAAATCATACTGACCAAATAAGCAACTCTGTAGTAAATGGAGCGCACTAACACCTTCCATTGAGCTAATAGCCTACTGGGAGGACTCTCAACCTGTCTATTGGGACCTGGGGGCATGAAACGCAACGTCCCCAAGCAAAAGGGACGTCAGTACAAATAATGTACCGAGTATGTAAGGAATGAAAATCAGCAAATAAAAGACATGAGAGAAACATGGAGTAAAAGACTCAACATGTAAGTCTGAATAGCTCTGTGAATTGTTAATATTTATAATGTCGTGCATATGCATATAAATGTCATATCATGCATAGGTATATACGTACATAATATCATCAAGCCTCTAAGGGCATCCCATCATATCATCTCGACCACTGTGGGCAAAATCATGAACATATACCAGCTGATCAGGTGGTGGTGCGTATATAACGTCGTAACATTTTTCCATATCCCATATACATATAATATATGCATATATAACTTCATCTGGTCATGGGTCATTATACATGTATAAATGAATGAAATGCATAAGAAGTACGTTAATAAGATTTCTCGGAATGTCATAAGATCAATATGTCTTCGGATAAACTTTATTAACTACGTATTTTTCGGAGACCCATGAACAGAAGATATAATAATAAGTCATATGGGGAATCAAGAACATAGATACCTCTAGTACTTTTATGAATAGAGTCATTTATAAAAGTTGTGTGTTTGCTCGTTTCGTTTGTATGGTATGAATCATGCCAAAAGGAAAGAAGGGATAGCCTTAACATACCTGAGCCGATTCTCTTAATTATTCCTCTAACCTACGTCTTTTTGAAAAAAACACGTAACGGCGGATCGAAGTAGAAAAATCTGTATGATGTTCTTGAGAAAGATTATATCGTGTTCTCGTAAAATCATTTCTCACGATGTTGTTACATTATGGAATCTCGTATGAATTTTTGCTGAACCTTTTCCTCTATTACTTAGCAACCATAACCTCCCATTTTAATGATGTAGGGAGATATCTTATCTTTGTGGGTTGTGGGCCCCACTTGATAAGAATGAATTTTGCCCAACATCTCCTAATCATGCCACCTAGTGCATAAACCAAAGAGTCACTTATTTGACTTGATTAAGAAGATCACTTGCTGCCACGTCGGGAGGCCTTTTAGGCTTATCCACAAATTCCTAATTATCTTCCTAATCTCCCATTAAACTAATAATTAACTAATTATCCATATAATTAAGAATTATCTCAAATTACTTAAAATACAAATCACTTTTAACACACTTTATACACCTTACTATCATGGTCATGTGGTACCTTGTATGACACTAGTCTATAAATATGGGGTATTATAGCTTGGACCGTATTTTATCTCAATATGTCAAACTTCGACGAAACTCATTTTCTTCTATTCGCTTACCCTCTCACCTTCACGAATTTACTTATCACTTGTTATAAATAGCATAATACTTATAACCTCAAAATAATCTTATCCTTGAACTGATGTCAATTATTTTTACGACAAATCCAACGTACAATACTACGGGGTGTAACATCATTCCCCCATTTTGAACATTCGTCCTCGAATGTTGGTTGATGCACTTATCTGTCTTATAACCGGATAGCTCCTACGGATGGTTTTTATACTGTCCTTACCATCTAGGAAACTGTTCTGTGAATAAATCCAAAGGCCAGGGCATTCCCCCCTTTAGGCCTCTTTCTCACACCACGACTTGTGGTCGGAATTCTTCCATTCTCGTAACTATTGCTACCTTTTATCATGCAGTTTGTACGACTTTGTCCTTGTATATGCGCTTATGCGACTCTTCTCTCCTTTTTCCTCCACTCTTTAGCCAATCTCTAGGCCTCACTTTGTGAACATATATAGAGTTATGGCAAGTTGTCCCTCTGGGCGTCTATGGCTTTACTTATAAGTAGGTCATACTATACCATAACTCTTATTTCGATTTACCGTTACTGAGGTCTGCTACCAAACTCCAGGTTACTTTCATTGCTTATCCTAAATGTATAAATCTAAGTCCTTTAATGATTTCTCATTACTGTTTATCTTAAGAATGATGGCGTAATCTTATCTCATACTTTGTAACTTTTATCCATCCATTGTTGATTCATCTCAATGTTGATCTACAATCTACCACTGATAACTTGAAATCTCTTATGTAATACATTGTCACTAGGGATTATGTCTAGGGGTATTATAATCTCGTGTCATTTCTTCAAATCATTTCTCAATCGAAGGCCCAAACATCATCCTTTATCTATCACAATTACACCATTATTCTACTACTAGGGCAGGATTCTATCACTTCTAAATTCTATTAGTCTTAGACTCATTTGAGTTCATTCAGGCTATACTGAGCTTTCTATAACTTGGAGAAACCATTAGCTCTCTTGTTTTCATGGGCTTAACCACGAGGACTTATCCATTCTCGTCACCTTCTCACTCGTCTTTCCTTATCCTTACCAATGTCTTTCTAAAACCTCGTCGCTCTACCATACTTTAGCTTGCGACCTACACATATCTATTTATACTACTCACAACCTTCCTTCAACTTGCTTGCACCATATATTTCCTTATGTTATTCTGGAACATCAGGCGAGACATCACATCATCTCTAACTTTTCTATACTCTCTTAACTAGACCTCTCGATACCTAGAAACCATAGGCTGGAAAATATGCCACTGACAACGCCGCTATCATTCCTGGATATTGAATCCCAAAGCTTCTAGCCTTCTATCCTAAGTATGGACTATTCACAACCTTCTGTATTTGAGTATCTCGTAAGTTGTTCACATTTACCTTACTTACCTTAAAATCGCGCATCACTTCTTCTATCTCTTTCATGACCTCCCTTCCACATAGGTATAATTCACATCCACAACTTGAAGCTCTATTATAATACTTGCACCTCTGGTGCATACACAATCCGGTGGGAGCTTCATACTGACTTCTTATAAGGCTGGTACTCTTCTAACTAGCTTTCTCGTAGAGCCGTTATATAATATGGTTGTTGTACTATCTCTCTTGTACCTCTGATATTAAGAGTGATTATGCAATATTCTCAATCATGATTTCTATAATTTTCTGGGTCCAATAATCAGACTACTGATTTACTTAGTTTATGTAACTCTTTAGTTCCTCTTCCCTCTGATCAACCTTTATGTAGGCTTAAGCTATCTTCCGATCTGTGGCTCATGGTATTAGTTATTACTTTATCCCTTCATGGATGCTATGGAATATCTATGATACAATCTTCTAACAATTCAATCCTTTGTCTATGACCTGGACTCAATTCTTTCTTTTAACTTATATCGGAGTCTTCTACGGTTGTTTGATTGTCAACATATATGCTGCATGGATAATACTATGAAATATTAAGTGCGTTCATAACGTAAATAACTCTGGATCATTGATCGAATAATTCCTTTCGTTCCTTCTCAGCTTTCTTTAAACGTAAGCTATTACTTTTTTCTGGTCTTTCTGCCCCCTTTGTTGCGTGCATACTTAGATTATCTTAGTTCCCACGCATGCCAGAATTTTTGTGCAACTCATATGATCTCGAATATTACTTTTGATTTTTACTTCACGTTCATTAGCCACGGTAGGTGCCACTTTCTTATGGAGTGCATACAATGTTGTAGTGAGACTGTTTTTACACGATACACGACCATTCCTTCTTCAAGTTACTATGCTTATGTTGAAGCCTTCTTCCTTATTTTCTCAGCTAGTCTTTCATTGTAGTACTTAGGGAGGATCCTCTTACTTTTGTAAAGCTGCGAGCTTATCACATCGTATACTTGATGGAATATTTCATGTTCTTCCTCGCCTATAATTATCCGTAGTTACTTATCTCCATGCTCTTGTGCTTGTAGGGTTGCTTCTGAACTAATATTTTGACTGTCTTCCCAAGGATCACGATATCATTATCTGTGAGACTGGACTCACTATGTTGGGGTTCACTATGTTTATCTTGCACAAACTGCTGATTTGTCTGTATCCTCTTGTCTCTCCATAACTAGGCTCTTGCTGAATTAACTACTAACTACTCGTTGGTCCATACTCATATCTATATTTCGTGTAATCTTTCTTGGGTTATTTACTTTGTGTTAACTTACCTCTCACAGTAGCTCCTTATTTATTAATAACATCCCAGGAAGGAAACCTTACTTCCTTTCCTTGACGTCGTGCTTGCATAATGTTCTGGAATGGTAGCATATCTGTAGGATTTGGAGAAGTGAAATCTCATCAGTTTCTTATTTTTATCGCATTCTTCCTTTATCATTCCATAGTTACTAGAACTACTTAACTCTGACCCAATGCTACATCATTCCCTATTCCCCACTTTAGGGGAGTACTAAGATTTAGCGCTACGACGATCTACCTATAGATATTTTACCTCTTTATCTTTGGTGCCTTTTCACATCATCGATGACCCTTAATCGCCTTGCAGTAATCCTTTTGTATCAAGGATAACAAAATTCCTTACTCACGAGGGAGATACCTAGTGTAACTGGCACATACAGTCCCTTAAGCTTAACTTTGCTCACATTGTTTGCTTTAGGGAAGCGTCTTCCTGAATGACCTTTAAGGGTTATTCTTCTGTCGTCCATTCAATTATCGCCGGAACTCAATCTCTGAATTTCTCATGATGCCGATTATTATCAAATCACTCAGTCCATAATTCATGTTTAGTTTATCTTGTTCACCAGCCCATACCGATTTCTATTATTCTGGGGTATAACTTTTACTTCTGGTAGTCACACGGGAATCATGAACTTATTTCTTGAAATGAGGATATGACTTTATGGCCTATACTCTTTTGTTGTTTCAAGGCATGTCATCTCTCATATTTTCCTTCCTTTGACTATAGACTCTGTAATACTGCCATTTTTTTTATCTACCGTCGTCATCCATCTATCACATCTTACGCATAATGCTTCATTAACTCTCTTCTTATTTCCCTTCTAACATCTCTGTCTATCACTTTATTCTGAAAACTTCAACAAGACATTCTTTTTCTTTTAGCTCCCCTTGACCCATCCCCTGGCTCTTTGGATTACCTAACATTCTCGCTCTACTAGGGACGGGAGTCACAATAAGGTAATATTAATCCTTTCCAGGCTTTCAGTGCCTATCTTTGTAAAATACTTTTATTTTGAACATTCTAGTATTCATATCTAGCTGTACTATTCTAGAGTGCACCATCTGGGTGTCTCACAAGGAGATCCATTACCACATTTGCACTATCCTTCGGAAATGTCAACTAACACTAACAATCCATCCACCATTTTGGGTTACTCTAACCCCAGCCGGATCCTGATATCCCGTCCTTCTCTTAAGCCATATATGTTAGCTCCCATATGGCATAACTGAGATCGGTGTGGCCAATTGTACATACATCTGTTACTGTTAAAGGTAACCCAAAATGCTTATATTTCTCTGCCTGAATTGTAATACTGATAATCTTCATTAACTGGGTACCTCGTACCCTTCTTTACCTTGCTTCTTTTACTTGTTGAAACTCTATCTATCTTCAAATTCTCTTATTGCTTTTCACCATATGGGTGGATAGATATTCCTGCCTTAAGACTCCTTATCAGGAGGCTTACACGTCTTAGTACCCACATGTTCTGCTGAAAACCTCACATTTATCCATCATAAGAATGATGCAAAATCGAGTTTCTCTAACTCAACTATTCCACCACCACATGCAATATCTTACCAGTTGTCCTTTGGAAGTAGGTATCGTCTTATTACAAATAAAATAGAATTTAGGGGTTTGAATTCTTACAAGTGAGCTCTACCACACGATCTACAGTAAGAAAAAAGAGTGGAAGTCTTAAATGCCCTGTAGCCTCCTGCTTATAAGTGAGGTGCACAACACGCCCACAAATAAGACTCTACTAGACACGGCTTGTAGACTCCCTAGGACGGAACTGCTCTGATACCACTTTTTTCACTACCCAAATCGATGGGCCGTGACGGGCACCCGGTACCTTACTCAACCGAGTACCAACGTAACGTATATTTCGTATCATGCTATCATAGGTAAATGAGCTGGAAAGGCTGTCGTGAGATAACTAGAATAAAACATGAGGAAGTACTCGACATATGATGACCCAACATAATGTACCGACTTATACATATGACATATGAGCCTATAAGGCCGGCACGATCCTTTATGTACTCAAAACATAGGCCAACAAGGCCATACAAGTATCCATATACATGACAACTGTCTACAAGCCTCTAAGAGTAGATAAATACCATAAAGGTCGGGACAGGGCCCCTCCATACCAACCAATACATGTCCAAATCATACTGACCAAATAAGCAACTCCGGAGCAAATGGAGCGCACCAACACCTTCCGTTGAGCTGATAGCCTATTTGGAGGACTTTCAACCTATCTATCGGGACCTGCGGGCATAAAACACAGCATCCCCAGGCAAAAGGGACGTCAGTACAAATAATGTACCGAGTATGTAAGGAATAAAAATCAGTAAATAAAAGACATGAGAGAAACATGGAGTAAAGGACTTAACATATAAGCCTGAATAGCTCTGTGAATCATTTAATATTTATAATGTCGTGCATATGAATATAAATGCCATATCATGCATAGGTATATGTGCACATAACATCATCAAGCCTTTGAGGGTATCCCATC
This sequence comes from Nicotiana tomentosiformis, assembly GCF_000390325.3. Lineage (NCBI taxonomy): Eukaryota > Viridiplantae > Streptophyta > Magnoliopsida > Solanales > Solanaceae > Nicotiana > Nicotiana tomentosiformis. The sequence continues at coordinate 114,447,906 of NC_090823.1, read as the reverse complement.
ATATCATCTCAGCCACTGTGGGCAAAATCATCAACATATACCAGCTGATCAGGTGGTGGTGTGTATATAACATCGTAACATTTTTCCATATCCCATATATATATATAATATACGCGTATATAACGCCATCTGGTCATAGGTCAATATACATGTATAAATGAATGAAATGCATAAGAAGTACGCTAATAAAATTTCTCAAAATGTCATAAGATCAATATGTCTTCGGATAAACTTTATTAACTACGTATTTTTCTGAGACCCATGAACAGAAGATATAATAATAAGTCACATGGGGAATCAAGAACAAAGACACCCCTAGTACTTCTATGAATAGAGTCATTTATGAAAGTCGTGTGTTTGTTCGTTTCGTTTGTATCGTATGAATCATGCCAAAAGGAAAGAAGGGATAGCCTTAATATACCTGAGCCGATTCTCTTAACAATTCGTCTAACTCACGTCTTTTGCGAAAAACACATAACGGCGGATCGAAGTAGGAAAAATCCGTATGATGTTCTTGAGAAAGATTATACGGTGTTCTCGTAAAATCGCATCTCACGTTGCTATTACATTATGGAATCTAGCATGAATTTTTGCTGAAGCTTTTCCTCCATTACCTAGCAACCATAATCTCCCATTTTAATGATGCAGGGAGATATCTTATCTTTGTGGGTTGTAGGCCCAACTTGATAAGAATGAATTTTGCCTAACATCTCCTAATCATGCCACCTAGTGCATAAACCAAAATGTCACTTATTTGACTTGATTAAGAAGATCACTTGCTGCCACGTTGGGAGGCCTTCTAGGCTTATACACAAATTCCTAATTATCTTGCTAATCTCCCATTAAACCAATAATTAACTAATTATCCACACAATTAAGAATTATCTAAAATTATTTAAAATACTAATCACTTTTAACACACTTTATACACCTTACTATCATGGTTATATGATACCATGTATAGCACTAGTCCATAAATATGGGGTATTATAGCTTGAACCGTATTTTATCTCAAAATGTCAAACTTCGACGAAACTCATTTTTTTCGATTCGCTTACCCCTCTCACCTTCACGAATTTACTCATAACTTGTTATAAATAGCATAATACTTATAACCTCAAAATAATCTTGTCATTGAACCGATGTCAATTATTTTTACGACAAATCTAACGTACAATACTATGGGGTGTAACAACGGGAGTACATGTAAATAGTCAATATCATTAGGATTCATCTTCTTAATCTGATATGGGTGATTAACTACGTGTATGCTTGTGCAAGTGTTCTATCATAATTCAAGTCAACAAGTAAGAGTAGAGACAATGAATGGCACATAAGAAACAATCACCACAAAATGTACAAGGTATAACTCACACAAAGTCGGTACACCACCACACAAATATTAACAATGACAATGCCCCCAGGCCATCAAAGTCATCACAAATCATTCCCCTACATAGCCCGCCTTGTCTCGCCACGTGCGCAATAATGAAGTAAATGCCCGCCTTGTCTAGCCGTACGCGCAGAATAATATTCCCACCTTGTCTCGGTACATACGCAAACCCACATATATAGCCCACCTTGTCACGCCACATGTGCAAATATCAATAGTAATAACAGCATCGACAACTCACATGCAAACACCCTGATAATCCTCTCGACAACACCACATGTGCCAAAACATAATAACACAATAAAATGACTTTAACAACATGTGCCCATATGCCACAACATTTCCTCAAAACAATTTACCACTACAACCACACATAGCATTCGGCTCAACAACACTGAGTACAATAGCAACAACAATAATAACTCGAGAATACATCAAATAAATCAACTCAGGAACATCGGAACACAAGGAAACGGAAGAACGAGCTCACAAAGAAAGACACAACAGGTAATAATGGTCTCAACAAGAATAACTCAGCAAGGGAGAGATAATGCGTAACAATAATTCCACAAAAGTACAATTCGACAATAAGAGAGAGAGCATGAATAAATGACCCCAAATAAGAATACGCCAACAATGAATGGGATAATAAAACTTTAATTAAGTCTAATAAATTACGGAAGAGATAATAATAACTTCAATTAAGGTTAAGCAATTACAGAAGAGATAATAATAACTTCTATTAAGGTTAAGCAATTACGGAAGAGATAATAATAACTTCAATTAAGGTTAAGCAATTACGGAATAGATAATAATAACTTCATTTAAGATTAAGTAATTTCGGAAGAGATAGCATGGCAATAAAAGAGGCAACAACTTCAGTTAAGGTACATAAGAGTTTAATTGGCAATAAGGGTAGAACATGAATTAATTAATTCTAATTAAGACACATAAGGGTGAATTTAGTAAATGGAGAATTTAACATGACAAAACAACTTCATATATAATTAACATAAGGACCTAAGAGCCCTAAACAATCAAATTTCTATAATTAAGCCCGAGTATGGACTCGTCACCACGCGTACACGGCCTTCACATGACACAATTAGCACAAATGACTTAAATCCTAAGGGGTAGTTCTCCCACACAAAGTTAGGCAAGATACTTATCTCAACGAAGCTAGACCGTTACTCTAAAATGACCTTCTCAAGTAAAACAACCTCTGTACGGCTCAAATCCAGCCATAATAAGTTTAAATCATAAATAAAGCTCATAGAAAATAATTTCGGATAATAAAGCTTTGATCTTTAATTAAAACAAAAAAGTCAACCCAAAAGTAAACTCTCGGCCCGCACCTCGGAACCCTATAAAATTCACAAAACCTGAACACCTATTCCGATACGAGTCCAACCATACCAAAATTATCAAATTCCGATATTGAATCACCATTCAAATCCTCATTTTACAAAATACCCTTTTTCTTTCATTCGATTCACTAATTAAATGATAAAAATAATAATGGATTCATGAAATATAATAAGATTCAGGTAAAAAACACTTACCCCAATGAATTGCTTGAAAACCCCCCGAATATTCTCCCAAAGCCAAGGTCTACAACTCCAAAAATGATAAAATCCTCAAACCCTCAAAATATATGTTCTGCCCAGCGTCTTTCGCTTTTCCAGAAAGAATTTGTGTACCAGCGCACTCGCATTTGCAAGCAAATTACCGCATCTTCATATTTTCACTCAACAGCCAACCTCTCGCACCTACGGACCTTCTTTTGCTTTAGAGCAACCGCAGGTGCGACACCCAAGTCGCTTCTGCGCAACAAGTCGCTTATGCGACCAACATATCGCTTCTGCGAAGCAGCATAAGCGTGCCCATTTCCCGCACCTGCGAAGCCTTCCAAGCTCAGCCTTTCTCGCTTCTGTGCCTCCATCATCGCACTTGCGACCATCGCACCTGCGCCCAGTGGTCTGCATGTGTAGCCACATCAGAACTCTGCCCAAAGCCAGCCTTAACCAACATGCTCCAAACGATCTGAAACCCGTCTGAAACCCATTCGAGCCACTCGGGACCCCGTCTGAATATACCAACAATTTCTATAACATAACGCGGACCTACTTGAGGCCTAAAATCACATCAAACAATATCAAAACTACGAATCGCACTAGGGATTGATCTTATGAATTTTCAAATCTTTCAACTTCCAAACTCGTGCCGAAACATATCAAATCAATTCGGAATGACCTCAATTTTTGCATGCAAGTCCCAAATGATATTACAAAGCTAATCCAACTCTAGGAATCGCAATCTGAGCCCGATATAAACCAAGTCAACTCCCGATCAAACCTCTCAACCTTCCAAAACTTCAACTTTCTATTTTTTGCCAAAATGCTTCAAATTATCCTACGGCCCTCCAAATCCAAATCCGGTTGCAGGCCTAAGTCAAAAATCACCATATGAAACTATTGGAATCATCAAAATATCATTTCGGAGTCGTCTACATAAAAGTCAAACTTTGATCAACTCTTACTGCTTAACCTTCTAAAACAAGAATCCTTCTTCCAAAATGATCCCGAATAATCCGAAATCCGAACTCGACCACACACGCAAGTTATAATACATAACACGAAGTTGCTCGAGACCTTAAGCCTCCAAACAGGATGTTATTTCTCAAAACGACCGGTCGGGTCGTAACAGTTGTGCACAGATCAAAAGACTCCAGGGTTAATTATCAGTAGGGATGTAACATTCAATGAATCTGCATCACTAGACAACCAGAGGGAGAAGGCAATAGCAGAAATAGATTGTGGTATCAGTGACCGCATAGAGCTAGAAATTAAATCTCTACTAGCTCAGCTCATGTAGTAGTTCTAAAGTAGAGAAAGTGGAGGAGATGCAAAATATTGATCAAGATGATAATATTGACGCCCCTGTTGGTGAAGAAAATTCAAGCCAAGGGGAAGATTTGTTATTTTGTGGCTTGAATTATTTCCTTATATTTTTAGAAAATCCATAATCTCTATAGGTTTGGAAAACCCCATTGTTCTAATAGATTTGGGGAAAGGAAAATTTACTGTGCTTATCAAATTGAAAAATCTTTCTCTTATAGGTTTTGAACTATTTGGGATCTCTATATAGGGATTGTAGTAGGGAAATATAGAAATTGTATTGTGTTTTTCTTTTCATTCATAGTGAAAAACTCTCTCTGCTTCTGCCCTGAGGATTAAGCTTAGCCGAACCTCGTTAAATCATGGCGTTGATTTTCTTCTCTATTTGATTTGTGTGTGATTGTGTGCTAGTTAACTTACGCAACATGTATGATATTGAAATACAAAAGATGTATCGGCAATTGCATCATATTAAAGTATAATTTACTTTAAAAGAATTAAGAAGAAAATTGGTTTGAGATTTGGGAATTCTCTACTGGTCAACTACTGCAAATGCTTACCTAAAAAACTGGGAGTAAAGAGATGATGACTTTAAATCTGAACAAGAAAAAGAGAGCTTAAAAGGGTTAGAGAGAAAAAAGATGCAATGGTAATTGCAACACTTCTGCATTTCCATAACATCTGTAGTATCTTAGAGCTGACGGGAAATTTCAGTTATACTTTTTCTTGTGTTGCCCGGACTCTCAAAAACTGTTGTCGGGGGTGTGTCGGACCTTCCAAAAGCAGTGCAATTTTGGAGGATCCGATCGACACGGGTGCGGCAATATTTCGGAGAGTCCATGTAACTTAACTCTTTGTACCATTGATTTGTCTTGATAATTACAAAATTACTGATCTCCTTTTCATTCCACAATAGTCAACGGCCTTTCTCATTTGCCACACTCTCGATATAGTCAAAATCCAATAAAACACCTTGCATTATTCAGATGTCTCTGCTATCTTCAGCCAATGCAAATTGTTAGCAGAGATGAAAACTGTTACGTGGTTCTTTTTATCTCAATTTTAATAGGCAGAATTATTCGATAAAATAATTGAGAGGCGCACAAACCGGTCGAAGCACTGCTATTATCGAAAAAGCAAAAAGAAGATAATAATAATAATAATAATAATAACAATTTGATGAGAAATGCCAATGCAGGAGTCTCGTACAATTAAACAGTGATTGATCAGATGAGTGGACTCAATATTTCAAACTTTGCTGTAAGAGTTTTATAGCTATTGGAATGTTAGAGCTGCTGAATCCATCGTTTGGTTCGACGACAAATTATACTGGTATTATAATGCAGGGATCAGTATGCAGAAATTAATAATATATGCATTCGTAATGTAGAAATTATTTATTATTGGTTGTTTAGTTCATTGCATTAAAATTGGATATACAAGCTAAGATATCTTTTAAAATATTTATTAATTTTTAAACTAAAAACCAATAAGTTTATAATTACCCTTAGATGCTTGACCTTCATATACTTCTAGGAGAAAGGACAAGGTGTAACGACCCGACTTGTCATTTTGTGAATTAGCATCACATTCAACGACTTAAGGTCCCAAGCAGTTTTGTGATGTGTATTATGACTTGCGTGTGTGGTCGAGTTAGATTTTCGGATGATTCAGGATCAAATTGGAAGAACAATTCTTATTTAAGAAGCTTAAAAAAGAATTGACCGGAGAGTTGACTTTTGAGCAAACGATTCCGGAATAGAGTTTTGATGATTCCAATAGCTCCGTATGGTGATTTTGGACTTAAGAGCGTGTCCGAAAAATTATTTGAAAACCCGTAGCTAAATTAGGCTTGAAATGGCTAAAATAGAAATTTAAGTTTGGAAGTTTGACCGAGGAGTTGACTTTTTGATATCGGGGCCGGAATCCGATTCTGAAAATTTAAATACCTCCATTATGTTATTTATGACTTGTGTGCAAAGTTTGAGGTCAATCGGACGTGATTTGATAGGTTTATGCATTGAATGTAGAAGTTGAAATTTCTTAGTTTCATTAAGCTTGAATTGGGGTATGATTCGTGATTCTAAGCATTGTTCGATGTAATTTGAAGTTTCGACTAAGTTCGTATGATGTTTTAGGACTTGTTGGTATGATTTGACCGGTCACGAGGGGTTTGGGTATATTTTTGGATCATTGGTTGAGAGACTAGTAAAGTTAAGAAATTTGGGAGTTTGACCATGGTCAATATCGGTTCAAGACTACCTCTTTTCAGTGTTTTAAGTCCGCGATCAGGTCCGTAGCATGTTTTATGATTGAAATTCATATATGGTTTGTGTCCGGGAGGTTCCGGATGAATTTCAGTGTGGTTTCGGATTATTTCAGAGAAGTTTGAGTTTGCTGGTTTCTGGTGAGGTACTGTTCATTCGCAATTGCGAACCATTTGTCGCAATTGCAAAAACACTTTTCATTCGCAATTGCCAATAATTTGTCACAATTGCGAAAACACTGTTCATTTGCAATTGCCAACAATTTGTCACAATTGCGAAAACACTGTTCATTCGCAATTGCCAACAATTTGTCGCAATTGCGAAAGCACTGTTCATGGGAGGTATTGTTCATCGCAAATGCGAAGTTTTTGTCCGCAAATGCAAACCTGGGCAGAAACTTAAGGATTGAAAATTTGTCATTTCTTCATTTTCGATTGGGATATTTGGGCGAAATCTCAGTCCCTCAGTGTTTGGGCGAAATCTCAAAATCGCCTAAAGTGTTTGGGCGATTTTGAGAATTTCTTCACGACTTCGACTGGGGTAAGTGTTCTATATCCTAAAGTGATTATATTTCATGAATCTATGGTTATATTCATCGTTTAATTCGGATTTAAATGGAAGAAATTAAGATTTTTGAAAAATCTTCCAAAAACGAAAATTCAAGATTTGGAGGACGATTTGTTGTTAGAATTTGATAAAATTGGTATGGTTGAACTCGTATCGGAATGGGTATTCGGATTTCGTGAAAATTATGTCGGGTTACGAGAGGTGTCCCCGCGTTGACTTTTGTTGACTTTTTAGGATAAATTTTTAAGTCAACGTATTATTATCTGAAATTGTTTCCGATGAATTTTAATGAGGTTGTACAATTAATTTGGATATATTTGAGCTGTCCGGAGGTCAATTCAAGCAAGAAGATGATTTTGAAATATTGGCATAACTTCAAAAAGGTAAGTATTTTGCCTAACCTTGAGTGGGAGAATTACCCCTTAGGCATCGAGTCTTATGTACCATTTGTGAAATGTGAAAAGCCGTGTACGCGAGGTGACGAGTACGTACTCGGGATTATATGCGCAAAATTTATTGAGTTAAAGTCTTGGGCATATTGTGTAGTAAATTGGATAATTGTTGGTATTTATTTAATCATCTATTTGCCATGCCTCAAATCACATTTAATGAATTTATTTTTATATGACAATTTGATGTAATTATTATTTGTATATTTATGTGAATTCCGTGAGTTTGATGATTTGATATTTCTTGGAATTTAATTTGATTATGGATTTTTCCTTTACAAATATTTAATTAAGCAAGCTTAAGAAGAAGTGTTAATATAATTATTAAAATTTGGATTAATGAAGGCGTTGCCCTATGCTGATTATTTTCTATCTCTGTTGATTATTTTTTAGGTTTTATATACATTGTGTGGAGCCTTGAGCTATTTGTTGTGAAATTAATTAATTGTGTTATATCTTTGGAATTGGTTGTGGCCATTGAGCAAATTGTGATATGAATTGATTTTGTTACGTTCCCGTGATAATATTTCGTGTAAATTGTTGTGTTAATTGAGTTATTATTTTGAGGATATAAGGGTGACATTTCACTGTTGACATTATGCGGGCATAAGGGTGGCATTTCACTGTTATTATATGTGTTGAGATATTGTATGGGCGGAGTGATAAGGGAGGCTATTAAACGGAGCGATAAGGGAGGCTATTATAGGAGCGATAAGGGTGGTTATAGGAGCGATAAGGGTAGCTATAGGAGCGATAAGGGTGACTATTGATATTGTCAGGCCGGAGGGATAAGGGAGGTTATTATAGGAGAGATAAGGGTGGCTATAGGAGAGATAAGGGTGGCTATTGTCAGGGATGATATGTGATTTGGGGGGAGGGGGAAGGGGGAGGGGGAGTTGTTGTGTTGGTAATTTTTATGTGATGTTGTGATTTTCCTTGTGTTTATGTTTATACCTTGTACAATTTGTTTTGTTATTGGTAAATTGATAACAATCTGATTTATGTTGAGATTGGGGGCCTGTGGCTATTGCCAAGCGGATTACGAAGAGAAATGTGGGCACGAGGTGCCGTGACTAAATAATGATGATATTGGCACGTGAATTGTCCGTGCAGTTGTGATATGAAATGTGGGCATGTGGTGCCGTGATTAAATGATAATGATATTTGGCACGTGAGTTGTCCGTGCAATTGTGATAGAGAAATTGGCACGAGGTGCCGTGAAAATATGAAATTGGACTGAGTCCCGTATTTTATTATTAGGAAATGAGGTGTCACATGATGACTTTTAATTGAAAGAATTATATTTAAAATATTTATTTGGAAGAATTTTTTATTCAAAAAGATTTATTTGAAAGAATTATATTCGAAAGATATTTATTTGAATAAATTATATTTGAGAGAGATTTATTTGAAGGAAGTATATTTGAAAGATATTTATTTAAGGGAATTATATTTGAAAGAGATTTATCCGGAAGAATTATATGTGAAAGATATTTATTTGAAGGACTTGATTTAATCGGGTGTAATTGTATTTATTAAATTGTTGAGCGATATTAATGATATTCTTGTTGCCCTGTTGTGCATATCACTGGTTGATTTGTGTTGCCCTTATTGTTATTTGTTTCCTATTATTTTGTATATCATATTGCACAGGTTATTAGACTATTGAGTGTCTTGACTGTACCTCGTCTCTACTCCACTGAGGTTAGTCTTGATACTTAATGGGTACCGATCGTGGTATACTCATACTACACTTATGCACATTTTTGTGCAGAGCCAAGTATTGGATATATCAGACTCGGACAGAGTTAGAGTTTGATCGCAAGGATTCAAGGTAGAGCTGCTTGGTCGTCGCAGCACCTTGGAGTCTTTCCATTTTATTGTACTATTAATTATTAATCAAACAATATTGAGTATTCGTTCCTTGAGATTATTTCATGTGTTCAGTTAGAGTTTATAACTTAGTATTACCAGTCTTGGGAGGTTGTTTGTAATTATTTCCGTTGTTGGTTTATATATATAAAATAAATTGGCTTGAATTATAATTATAATTGGCTTACATAGTCTTAGAGACTAAGTGTCATCACGACGCCTGTGATGAGATTTTGGGTCGTGATACAAGGGTAGTTTTGTCATTTGGTTGCTTTATCTATTTGTAGTCAAACCTCTCTATAACAGCCTCATTGGTTCCAGATTTATTTGGCTGTTATAACAAAGTGTGATTATAAAGAGCGTATACTATAACATAGTATGAAAATTTGTTTCATAAAATCCTTTGCTTTTATTGTGAATAACTGTTATATAACGACGTTGTTATAAAAAGTTATGACCGTATAACTTATACATAGATGAGTTATCTCATGCTAGTGGTGGGATAAAATAATATATCAATTTGTGTATTAAATTATGCCGGTATTAGTTATACCAAACATAAAATGGCAACCAAACATTGTATAAATATAAGGTAATCTACTCATTTCTTTTATAAGGAAAAGCTCTTATCTCTTTATGCAGCTTACTGTCAATACAGCTTTTCCCTTCTACATGTTCTGCAATTTCTTCCAAATGTGACAAGGCAGAAAATTGGCTGATGTTTAATTTTCTGTTGATTTAATCATTGCTTGACAAAACGGCTTTGAGACCACATCATATGTCTGAATACAGAATATAGGACCTTCTGTCAATTAAACTGAGGTTGGTAAATACAATAGTTATCATGCTTTTTTGCTTGCTTTACATCACCTGAGATACAAAGAAAAAGCCTTTCATACGCTGCAGCCATTTTGGTAGCAGTAAACAACTTCAAACCTCTCTCCCTAGCAAATCTCCCTTTCTGCTTCAGAATTACCCTTCCATCCTCCCAAACCTCATACAAGACGTTCTTCAATTCCCCTACTGTAGGTGCATATGTATACCCCATCTCTTTGCTAACAATAATAGACCCCGTAATACTTGCAAGTTTCGTCGCTATCAAAGGCTTACCAGTTAGGATTGCTTCCAACAAAGTATGATCCAAACCTTGAGCTCTTAATGTTGGGTTTATGAATACATCTATTGCATTGTAGAATCTTGCTAGTTGAGCCTGTTCCAATGGTCCCAAAACCATCACATTATTTAATCCGAGGTCTTTGTATCGAGCACCCCACGGACCATTTCCAGCAACTAGTACAATGACATTGTCCCTGAATGTTGAGTTTTCTTTGAAAATTTGTTGTAAGGCTTCGAACATTAAAGGATGTCCTTTATCTTTAACCAACCTCCCGGCTAACCCCAAGATTAGGGACTTTGATCTTGGGATTCCTAGGTTTAACCTAAAATCATTGCCCTTCGAAATATCAGGCTTGAATATCTCCTCATTGACACCATTTAGAATGACATGAACGCGTTCTTCTGGGATCATATAGATCCTTTTAAGTACATCTGCTGAGTGATCGCTCGTGGCAACGTGATGAGCATAACTTTGGAAAAACTTTACCTCTTCGATAACCTTCTTCACTCTTTCAGTCAAAGCATTTGATTGTGGATCTTTAGTATTTCGTACAAGTTCTTGTATGATATCAGAATGTATAGTTTCATAAGCTATTCCATGCCAGCTAACTGCAAGATTATTCAGGTTATTTGATCTAGTATGCCTGAGGCCTACACTCTCTGTATGAATCACATCAAAGGGTCTTTCTGTCGCGTTTTCTACTTGAAATTGCTTCCAAATAACAGCTTGGTCAAGATATCCCGCAGCAGTAGGCCTCGAGATATGAAAATGGAGATTGCTCATTCGGTATAAAGGAAAGGATGAGTTGGAGGTTGAAGCTGTGAAGATATGAAGCTCATGGCCACGTTTGGCTAAGGCTAGATGGAGTGTTAAGGCGTGTCGTTCAAGTCCTCCTGCGTGATGTTCATCAGGCCATTTCTTGACAAACAGAGCAATTTTAAGGAGTTTTTGAGGTGGTTTTGATGAAAAGACAAGATGGTTCCAAGCTTTTGAGAATTTAAGGAGATTAATTGGTTTGTTTTCATTGTTCACTGTCATTTGGATGTAGGAATAGCCATAGCCAAAGAAATAAGACCAGTAAAGAAGAGGAATAGGTGAGAAAGCACAGAGAAAAACAAGAATACAGCAACAAGATCGAAAACTGAAAAAGGCAGTTTGATCTTTTGCCATGACTGTTTAATACCGAGAATCTCAGTCTTTAAATCATCCCAATTCCTTTTCTGAAGATGGAGTAGTAAAAGATAATCTTGGTGTAGGAAACAAGAAGAAAGCAACCATGACTAGATGAAAGGAGCATGATTTTGGGAAATGAGATTCATTTCTTTATTAAGCCTCTCTCTTTCCAGATCTAACACACAGCTGCACATGATTGTGAGCTTGTTCAAATCTTAAATAATACTCAAACATATATAGAGGTCCTCAATTTAAGTTGACCAAATTGATTGCCATAATCTGCACAGGTTTCAATCCATAATATAATAAACAAAGTCGCAAATCTCGAGCAAAACAAGAAAACAATAGTCTTAAGCATTGATAATAAGCTAAAGCAAGTAAGAAACTGTCCCAGCAACAGGATAAAGTATTGTCTTTCTTTTCCTAGTACCTAACTGGTGGAAACTTCAAAATTGAAGGTTGGGACATCAATATATGTTTAAGAATCCGATTGAAGTACAAGCATATTTTACTCATTACAGCTTCAATGTTTATATGGAAATGCTTGCCAAAAACAAGTTGGAGTGATCAGATTTGCTTACTAGCTGGTCCAAGTTTTGAAGCTTGCGAAGTGCCCTTGGTCAGACAGCAATTTTTTTTTTTGTTTCAGGGTAAGAATAAGAAGTTGGAATAAAGTAAGTATGAGCATACTCAAAGGCATGAAGATGCACATAAAATTTACTGCTTCAGAAATCAGATGGTTCAATGTGGCTCCTATCATCTTTCATTTCCTTGATCACTTAGCTCCTCTTTTTCTAACTTTGAATGATAAGTTTCTCGGTCTATATCCCTCATCTGCTTTTCCATTTCACAATTTTGGTTGCAGAGTGGATCTACCTCTTGTTTCATGTCTTTTACCTGTACCTTTAAGCCTTTCATTCTCTTTTGAAATCTCCTTCTTAACCAAAGTGGTGCATTTTTGTTTTTCTTCCAAATGTTCATCTGGAAATGACATGCTTCGCCAAAAGATATTGGTGAATCAGCAAGTAGCAAGTGTAATGCTAATTTAGTGTGATATTGTCCGATTTGGACCTATGTCGCACCATTTTCTTGTGAAGACCTCACACTAATAAAGAGTATTTTTACACCACATATGTAGCTTTACAATCTTTTTAATTACCAATGTGGTACTTTGTTCGCATACTTACTCTTCTCCTTAAATCAAGTTCTATGTTACCCAGCACCATAATCGACAGGTCTCCCCTCGAACAAAGTTCCACCTTACCCATGACCACGCTCCATGGGATAATTTTTGAAATTCACTATGTGTCACTCACGTAACCGAGCATCTATGGCTACGAAAGTCCAAAGCTAGCTTCTTGTGAGCATGCTCTCCAAGATAACTTTATCCTGGTAAATAAAGTAAATCAAGCCCCCACGCCATCAACTCCATCTTCTTCGCATTCGTCTCGCTGCATTAGCTCCGATATCAATTGTTGGGCTCATTCAGTTCAAAGATACTCTTAACATAGTGTAATATTGCTCGCTTTGAGCTAAACTCACATGTTTATCCGCAAAAGACCTCATACCGTTAAAGAGTATATCTACTTTTACTTGGCACGTTTTGATTTTTTACGCCCTTTAAGAAACAATGATTGACATGATAATTTTACTACAATAACCCAATTAATTGATACCCAATAATTGAACCCAAATTTCCAAATAACTTCTGAAGAAAAAAATACTCTAAAGAACAAGGGAATAAAAGATGACTTTAGTGGACTTTTGTGTTTAACGAAGGGTGATAATGAAGAGTTCTCAGTGAATTCCAATATTGAGCATTGGAAAGCTATAATTGACCATTATTTATTCAAAAAATGTTGGTAAATGAATTAAGGGTAAAAAAGGAAAAAAAAATAACTTCTCCTGATATACGTAAAGTGACAATAAAAAACTATTTTTAGTATTCCTGCCAAGTAAAAGTGAAAGGAGGAGTATATAATAGGAATGTTGAGTGTAATTTACCCTTAAAATTAATGGGTTTGATATATGAGAATTCTCAACTACTGAACTTCTAATAACCTTAATAAATTGTACTGGAAACTAGTATATTAAATTGCCGTCACATGGTCCCACATGCACACTCGTTTCGCTAATCTATGCTGTTTAATGTAGATTCCTTTCATTAATTGCCTCTCGAAATAAAGTTTAAGATACTCGCCTAGTTGACTTCTCGAAAATATTTAGTTAAAACAAGTATCGATACTTATTCTGATTTAATAAAGTTTACCCAAATAATTCGTAGAAGATTAGAATTCTAACATTGTACGGGGTAAAATCGATTCACATTGAATGCTCGAATGATAGAATGACACATGAAACTTGAGATAGACGGAAGGCAAAGTGGAAACAAAGGCCGAGGACAATAGCTTCGATTGACACTGGGCAAACCCCGAAGGGAACATCGTTAATGGGAGCAAACGAATATTTGTCACCAGATGACATTTAATAAAGAATATTCCTCAGTATTAAATATACAATCCGTTATCGAGAATTTTGGCATTCATAGTCTGCCGTTATATATTCATCAAAGGCCCTCATTATTATCATTTAAGAGGCGCTTGATTCTAGGACCTTGTTCCCTAGGTATAGCTATAAATAGTGGCTTTAACAACTATTGTAGGACACGAAAATTTTGACAAACCGATACTACACATTATGCTAAGCTCAACAATACTTTATTTTCAGTCTATCGATATTCTTAGCGCTGTCTTCGGAAGTCTCGCTCCCGCAATTAAGTTGTTTGCTGCCTTATCTCGATTTCAACGCTAAGTCTTACGTTTTATTTAATTTCTTTATCATCTTGGAATCAAATCGATTTGCTTGTCTATAAATCACGTTATAAATTCAACTATACCATTTTACATGTAAATAGTTTGGCACCCACCATGGGGCTTAGACAGTTGCGTAATTGAATTGATCCTTGCTTCTGTTACTAATATGTTTGATTCTTTGTTTCTTAGCATAAAAATTGTGAAAAATGACACCTAACGATAACAACATCGTACACAACGTTGAGGTCCAAAGAAATCCACCTCAACATGAGAATTTGATCAGTGATACCCGCAACGAGGAGGACGTAGCCACGCCGATTCATGGCGGGCAATATCCATGACACATATGGGAGGAAACTCCTAATGATACTGAAGACGAGCATGTTGCGCAAACGGTGAGGCTCCTGATAGAATAACAAAAGGTTATTATGGGCCATCTCTCACGGCAAGACCAGGCCATGACAGAATTGAGGCAAGCATTGTTGGGTGCTTTTAACAACGTTAAGGGAAGGGGTCACGTTCCTCCCGATGCTCCAGCGAATCAAACAGCCCAAAGGGTTGATAACAACACCCCAAAGGGTGAGGTCGGCTTCGACGCGGCCGGGGGGATCGGTGGCGGATCTGACAACAACAACGGTAATGGTCCCTTTAAAACCGAGCTCATGCGGTTTATGAGGGAAATAAATGCCCGAATGGACCAAATTCCGCATACACCGCCAATGTTGAAGGGACCAGATTCAAAGAAGTACACCCAGTTGCCGTTCAAACCAAGCATGGTACCAGAGTTAATCCCGAAGTGGTTCAAAATGCCAGGCGTACCAAAATATGACGGAACTTCGGATCCTCAAGAGCACATCACCACATATACAACGACGGTGAAAGGAAACGACTTAGCTTCGGACGAGATCGAGTCGGTCCTGCTGAAGAAGTTCGGGGAAACCCTCATGAGGGGGGCCTTGACATGGTATTCACTTTTACCCAAGCATTCAATAGATTTCTTTGTGATGCTTGCAGATTCTTTCATCAAGGCCCATGCCGAGGCCAGGAAGGTACATGCCCGAAAGGCCGACATATTCAGAATCGCACAGGGAAAGTCTGAATTGCTATGGGAGTTTGTGGCCAGGTTTCAGAATGAAAGGATGCTCCTATCGGTTGTGCCAGATGAATAGAAGGCTGAGGCATTCACTAAAGGGTTGAACCCGAGGAGCTCCGACGCTTCCCAGAAACATAAAGAAAGCCTTCGAGTTCCGAAAAACCACATGGGCAAATGTCCACAACCGTTATAAATCGAAGATAAGAATAGAAGATGACTAGTTCAGTTTCCTGCATCAACCAAGGTTCGGGATCGAGAAAAGAACAAGGATAAGTTAAAGGACGATTCTGACGCAGATCGGCGATCTTCTAAGGGCAGGTTTTTGCCCTATGAAAGGGCCGAACGACGCGATAGAGGTTTCCGGTCAGTGGACAGGTTCGTTACTGATAGGAGAACTGACCGAGGCTGGAATAACAGATCATTGCAGGACAAAAAGATATCAGGCTCCCAGAATTCCACCTACCCTAGACTATCCGAATATAATTTCAGTGTCAGCGTGGTGGAGCTGGTATCGGCGATGAGGAACATTAAAAAAGCATAGTTCCTGAGGCCGATGAGGTCTGATCCCAGCCAGAGCGATCCTACTCTATAGTATGAATATTATGGGACTAACGGCCACCAGAGTGGAGACTGTCAACATCTGCGCGAGGAGGTGGCGACATTGCTGAGAAACGCCCAACTCAGAGAGTTCTTAAGTGACCGGGCTAACAACAACTACGGCCACAACCGAGATAACACATAGCCCTAGAAGATAGGAGAAGATCCTCCACGACTAGTGATCAACATGATTTTCGGGAGGAACGAGATTAATGGTGTAACCTTTTCAGCAGCAAAAAAGCCAAAGGTATCGGTGACTCATAGCAAGAGACTCTGGGAAGTCGTCGGGGAAGATATTACCTTTGCAGAGGAGGACGCCGATGGACTCTTACTACCGCACAACGATGCCCTGGTAATTTCTCTTAATGTTTTAGATTTTAAAATTAAACGTGTTTTGGTGAACCCAGGAAGTTCAGCCAATATCATTCCATGGAGAGTGCTGGAACAAGCTAAGCTAACCGGAAGCATCATTTAGGCCACAAAGCTCCTCGCCGGGTTCAACTTAGAAAGTGTGACAACCCGAGGGGAAATCCTGTTTCCCACAAATGCCGAATGGGTCATGAAGACTACCTTGTTTGAAGTAGTAAACGATGACATGAGCTACAACATTATTCTTGGCAGATCGTGGCTACATGAGATAAAGGTTGTGCCATCGACGTACCATCAACTATTGAAATTCCCAACTCCAGAGGGAATTAAACAAATAAAAGGGGATCAACCGATGACAAAGGAGATGAACACAATCTCGGTTTCCAGCAGTAAAGGGAAGGAACATGCGGCATAGCAATTACAGGAACCAACGCCTGCTCCCGAACCAGAAGAAATCGACAAAGAAGAGGAGCCATCGGAATCCTATCAAGTACCAAGGTATTTCCAGGTACAGGTTTGTCAAAGAAGAGGTAATTCAATTGCTTGATATCGCTTCAATCCGGGAGGTAAAGTATCCTGACTGGCTAGCTAACGTTATAGTAGTTCCAAAAAGAATAATAAATTTTACATGTGCATAAATTATAAGGATCTGAATAAGGCGTGCCCAAAAGATTCGTTCCCATTGCCAAATATTGATCAAATGATTGATACGACAGTCGGGCACGAGTTGATGAGTTTCCTCGATGTCTATTTTGAGTAAAACCAAATCAAAATGAACCTGGAGGATCAGGAAAAGATTTCATTCATAACGAACTTTGGCACATATTGCTACATTGTGATGCCTTTTGGGCTTAAGAACGCCGGAGCCACTAATCGGAGGCTCGTGAACAAAATGTTCGAAAAGTAAATAGGGAAAATAATGGAAGTTTTACATAGATGATATGTTGGTTAAGTCTTTGAATGGAAGTGACCATCTAAAACACCTCCAAGAAACCTTTGGCATCCTAAGGAAGCATAACATGAAGCTTAACCCCGAAAAGTATGCATTCAGAGCCAGATCCGATATATTTTTGGGTTACCTGTGTCACAAAGGGGGATCGAAATCAATCCCGATAAAATTAAAGCCATCGAGGACATTCCCGATCAGTTGTCAAATGTGAAAGAAGTACCGCTCTAAGCAGGTTCATTTCCCGGTCTTTGAAAAAATTCCATCACTTTTTCTCACTTCTGAAGAAGAAGAAAAAGAACTTTGAATGGACTTCGGAACACCATTAGGACCTAAAAGACTTGAAAAGATAGTTATCACCCCCCCCCCCCGGGTTACTATTAAAATCGGAGGAAGATGAACAGTTGCTAATTTACTTAGAGGTCTCGGAGGTAACGGTAAGTGTCGTTCTAGTACGGTAAGACCAAGGTACGCAATCTCCTATCTATTATGTTAGCAAAATCTTAACGGGAGCGAAAACTCGTTACCCGCACCTCAAAAAATTGGCCTTAGCTCTCGTAGTCGCCGCTCGAAAGCTTAGACTTTATTTTCAATGCCACCCGATAGCCATGGTGACAACTTTTCCCCTGCGGAATATCCTTCACAACCCTGAATTGTTAGGTCGACTAGCCAAGTGGGCAGTCGAAATGAGTCAATTTGACATCGAGTATAAACCCAGGACTACGATCAAATAACAAGTCTTGGCTAACTTTGTGGCCGATTTCAGTCCCGGACTACTGCATTTGGCAACCAAAGAAGCGGTGATGGTGTCAGAAATGACATTAGGAGTTTGGACCTTATTCATGGACAGATCTTCCAACGTGAAAGGATCCCGTCTCGGGGTAGTATTAATTACGCCCACAGGAGAAACCCTGAGGAAGGCCATAAAACTTATTCCCTTGACTAACAACGAAGCCGAGTATGAGGCTTTGATTGTATGACTTGAATTTCCCCGGGGACTAGATTCTGATGTCATTGAAATCAAATGCGATTCCCAACTGGTGGTAAATCAGGTATACGAGATCTTTGACACCAAAGAGGAACGCAGGCAACAATATGTGGCAAAAGTTAAAACTCTGCTTGCACAGTTCAGGGAATGGTCAATCACCCACATCCCGAGAGAAGAAAATGCAGAAGTAGATGCACTGGACAATCTGTGCTCATCCACTGACGAGCACAAAACACACACTTAAATTTGTGATCGCCAGTCAAAGATAGTATAGTATAATATCGTGTCCACATGGATTGGATTTAAATAGTATTCTTGTAGTTTCTAGCTTGATTGCTATCCAGGAGGATCAACAGTTGAGATTTATGTGATTAATATTAAAATTTAACTAAGAATCTAAAATCTACAGCTATTGACTAGTGACTATCGAAATAAGGAATAAGCAATTAAGGTTATCAGTGGAAGAGTATAGAGTTTTGACAGAATAAGTGCAAGATAATTATTCGGGATCTAACTCTAGATAATTCACTTCCAATGTTCAAGTGAGTCTCTTGAATACACTCTATTATTAGTTCAAACGTTCAGCAAAAACTCTTCTCTCGATTAAGTCTTAACCTCACAAGATGAACTGATTTAAGCACTGTGAAGATATGCAAGAATGCGTAGTGGATCGATCTTTAGGAAAACCTCTTTCGATTATTCTCCTAAATAGATTTAATTAATGATTCAACTAGCCTCTTTCGATTACTTAGATTAATCTATGAACTCAACCAATAATATATTGCAAAGATATCACAAGTTATGCCTCTTTCGATTACAAGAACAAGTGAACATAGATGCAACAATTAAATCTTCCAAAAATAATTCAAATACATAAAAATAGTTATAATCCACAAACAATCATCAATACACCAAATCCATCAAAATCCAAAAGGATCTACTCCACAGATATGGAGAAGTTCTTCACAAATGTAATTAAAGTATAGGAAAACATAAATTCAATCCAAATCCGGATCTTGAGTGAAGAAGGAATGACGAAATCCTTGTGCTTGTGTTCTTCCAACTCCTCCTTAGCCTCCTTGGCCTCTTTAGGTTGAAAATGTGTCAAAAGTCCCAAAAATAGTGTTTTCTCGTGTATTTAAGCCATCCCCCAATAAACTCCGGACGAAAATACCCTTTTTAGCGGAAATGAAATGATACTCTAATATTTTTGCACTACCGCATCGCATGCTGTGCCGCAACATGCGGCACATTTGTGCGTAATTCCAGGACACTTCACAATTCACTTTCTAGGCATAAATTACACTGTCGCGCCGCCCCATGCGGCGCGGTTGTGCATTTTTCTTAGAGTGATTTCGCTTCTTCAATTTTGACATCCAAACTTGGTACTCGACCCCCGAACGCGATCTCGGTTTAATCCCTTGGGCTTCTACTCAGACTTCAAAGCTCCAAATAGCTCGAATTTGCTCCGTAAAATCTAAATAACTTGGAATCACTCATACATGTAGTAGAATACATAATAAGTGCAAAACACTAGTAATTATAGCTCAACATCAGTAAAGTGCAGTGAATTAGAGTGCAATAAGCGACTAAAATACGGGTTTATAGTCTACCATCACCCCACACTTAAACCATTGCTCGTCCTCGAGCAATCAAACTACACTTCACATAGACATGACCTTTTTAAACAACTCTCATAACTTATCACACCAAGAATAATCAAACAGATTAAGCGCAATACTGTAACATCCTCGCCTCAAGCTTTGACTCAAAAGAACAACGCATTTTTCACAACCTGCTCACTTACTCTAACACAAAGGTCAATGGCATTACCTTTCCTTCATAAATCAAGTTCCCTCACATAACAATATAGAGTAGTTTCACACACAATAAAATTCAAGAACACATAGGAACTCGGGATAGAAAGAATTAATTCACTCTCATAAATGAAATTCATGCTCCACAAAGAATGTACCATAAGCTTGCCCGTAGTGTACTACTCTACTAATTGAGCTCATTCAGTCAAGGATCAAGTATGACTTTATTTGGTTGTAATATAAGTTGCAGGATGGGTAAGATATATTTGGATATAAGCATGACTACACCTCCTTAAGCACTTTAATACATACAGTTTAATCATTTAAAACTCCATACTTATGTCAAACCATAATTTCACCTTCACGTCAATGTACGTCAACTCCCAACTTCTTTAAACACAAATACATCAAGAGTTACCACTATCAATGAATAATTGCATAACAATGCAACTATAAATTTTTTTCAATTCAAGTGGCTCTTATTTTTATTTTTTTTAAACAATGCACCTTTCTCCTTATTTTATAGTTCCACTCAAAAGCCAAACCAACACCCCGCACTTTAACTTTTACAAAGTTCATAACAAATTCAAGTGCTCGTGAGAGGTAAAATGGGTAAGGCTTGTAATGTGGTTGCCAAAGAAATAGGATTACAGGCTCAAATGGGTTAACTAAGATATATAACAATTAGGTGGGTATAACATATAACTGGCTCAACAAAGAAATGCCTATATCACTTCCAAGACTGAATGAAACTACTATTTCGCTTTGCAAACACACGAGGGAAGTTCTAGACATCAAATGTACTGCATAGAATACCCAAAACCTCACATACACATGGCATATAACTCACTCAGTATCGGACTCATCAAGACACTCTAATCAAAGTAGTTAAGCAAAGTTAAGATTATACAATTTAAGGTACTTATACAAGAGACAAAAACTGACCATAAGCATCACAACTAAAGCATTTACTATTCTCAAGGCATAATAAAGTCAAGAGATATTGCTTTCATTTAAAATCACAGCACAAGATTTTCTACTCCTAAAAAAATAAAACTAACTACACCCCGTTCAAACAAAACCCTTGGAAAAGAACTTTGACACAAAGGAAAATCAAGGGGGAATTCAGACGCTACCAAAAAAAATCTTTTGTCTTTTTCTTTCAACTTAATACCTCAAGAAACCTGTCGAATGACATCCATCATCGGGAAAAGTCAAAAAATTTAGAATTTTCAATCAAATGAATTACAAAAACACACATACACATAGATATTTATACATTCTATTCATATATACATCCCCACCCCACATTTTAAATTGTGTCATGTCTCTATGATACACAAATAAAAGCAAGAGGTAAGGAAAACTTCCCCGAACATCTAGTCGGGGTTTGAGTCAAAGTTGGGCTCCAATCCTCGCGCCCGAACTAGTGCACTCATCCATGCATATAGCTTCTTCTCGGCCTTCTTGGGGTACACCCCACACTTTTCTTTCTCACTCACTGCAGCCTTCTTTTTCTCGCCCTTCACTTTCCACACAACACTAGCAGCTAGCTTCTCCCTTTTTACCCTCGTTTCTACATCTATCTCAAAAGTCACAGTCTCTTCGCCCACTCTAAGAATGAATTTTCTCTCATGTATATCTAATATTGCTCTACTCGTTTCTAGGAATGGTCTTCCTGGGATGAGGGGAACCTCCTTGTTCTCTTCCATATTAACCACTATGAAATCCATAGGAAATACAAACTTATCTACCCGAACTAAAACATCTTCAACTATTCCCTCGGGTATTAGAGTTGTTTGGTCTGTCAGCTGCAAGGATATTGGTGCAGACCTTATGTCTCCAATCTCCTTCTCCAGATTCCTATAAATAGATAGAGGTATTAAATTAATTGAGGCACCAGAATCACATAGAGACTTATCAAAATTAGTAGTGCCTAAAGAGAAAGGTATGGTAAAACTCCTTGGATCTCCACACTTTTGTGGGAGTTTATTTTGCAATATTGCACTGCAATGCTCTGTGAGCTTGACCACTGAGGTCTCTTCTATTTTTCTCTTCTTTGTCAAGATCTCCTTCAAGAACTTGGCATAAGCCGACATTTGTGAGAGCACTTATGTGAATGGTAGTTTTACATGAACCTGTTTTAGCACATCTTGAAATCTCTCGAACTGCTTGTCCAGCTTTTCTCTACTTAGCTTTTGGGGAAAATGAAGCGCAAGTATATGCTTGCTCGCCTCATGTTCATCCCTTCTCGAGTTTTCTTCCTTCTTCTTTTTGACACCACTTTTCAGTTGCTCCCCCCTTTATTTTTCATGTCTCATATCTTTATGGATTGGGGTGAGATCTTTCAACACTTTCCCACTTCTCAAAGTTATAGCATTCACTGTTTCTTTGGGATTTCTTTCTGTATCGGTCGGGAGTGTTCCTGGGGCTCTCTCAGACTTTAGAATAGCTAAGTGCCCAACCTGTCTTTCCAGGCTTCGAAAAGATGTACCCAATTCTTTGATAGCTGCATCATGAGCATCAAGCCTCTCATCTGTCTTGATAATGAAGGTCTTCATAAGATCTTCCATGCTGGGTTGATTCGACTGTGGAGGTTGATAATATTGCCTCTGCTGAATTTAAAACCTGGAGCTCATTGTTCCTGCAATCTGGGGTTGTTTTGTTGCCATGCATTTGCAGTACCCCCAGGTGAACTCCATGAAAAATTGGGGTGTCTCTGACCCATTGCATTAAAATTATAGTTTCCTACAGCATTCACTTCCTCAGTTGAGGCTTGACACTCATGAGTAGGGTGTCCTCTTCCGCGTATATCATAAACTGTGTGGTGTACATTTTGCATCGAAACTACAGTTAGCTTTCGAATTTCTTTAGCCATAGCATCAAGTTCTACTTGCGTAGATGTAGTAGCATCAACTTGGTGAACACCAGTTGATTTTATTTTTTCCACACTATCAGAGGGCCACTGATTAGCATTTTCGGATAACTCAGCAAGAATTGTAACTATCTCCTCTAGAGTCTCTTCTTCATAAAGGGGCCTCCAACTGCATTGCTTAATGTTCTACACGAGGTCGGTGTCAATCCATCCCAAAAATCTTGGAGTTGCATCCAGAGTTCAATTCCGCTATGTTGACACCTTCTAATAATCTCCTTAAACCTCTCACATGCTTCAAAAACAGTTTCATTCTCTTTTTGACAGAAGTTATGATTTTCTCTTCTAAACTTGTCTGTCTTAGCTGAGGAAAAATATTTATCAAAAAATATTCTAGCCATTTCCTCCCATGTTCTAATTGACCCATTTGGCAAGCTTCGAAGCCGCTGCTTCACATTATATTTAAGTGAAAAAGGGAATGCCCTTAAATACAGTGCATCTTGTGACACCCCATTGTATTGAAAGGTGTTCATAATCTCCTTGAAGTCTATAAGATGCGTGTTTGGATCTTCGTTCATCTTCCCTATCAAAACGCAACTGTTTTGAATGGTTTGAAGCAAACCTTGCTTCAACTCGAAATTATTGGCTGCAATTGGAGGTGGTCTAACACTTGACAATCCTTGATTGTAGACTAGTCTGGCATAGACACCCAATGCTCTACCAAGTCTTGGTACCGCATTCTCTAACTGGTCGTCAATCAAGGGTCGATTTAGATTGAATCTTTGACCTCTATTATCTTCGACAGTTTCCTCAGCAACTCTATGGATTGCCTCAGCAGCTATCCTTGCAGCTGCCTCTACCTCATTGTCATCATTATTAGCCATGTGTTCTTGGGTTGAAGTTTGCCCCAAGAAACTTACAGTGAACTCTTTCTCCTTCCTCAGTTGCCGCAGATATTTTTCCAATTCTAGGTTGTAAGGTATTACTTCTTTACAAGAATATCGTGTCATACACTATGGACTTAACTTGTTGCCCTGCACACGGAGGAGAAAACCCGTGAAGAACAAAATAAAAGTATAAAAAAATATAAAATAAATTCTGAATTATAACTACAAACTAGTTCAAACACTATTGATTGCCAATCCCCGGCAACGGCGCCAAAATTTGACGAGCGCAAAATACACACTTAAATTTATGCTCGCTAGTCAAAGATAGTATAGTATAATATCGTGTCCACAGGGATTGGATTTAAATAGTATTCTCGTAGTTTCTAGCTTGATTGCTATCCAGGAGGATCAACAATTGAGATTTATGTGATTAATAATAAAATTTAACTAAGAATCTAATATCTACAACTATTTACTAGTGACTATCAAAACAAGGAATAAGCAATTAAAGTTATCAGTGGAAGAGGATAGGGTTTTGACAGAATAAGTGCAAGATAATTGTTCGGGATCTAACTCTAGATACTTCAATTCCAAGGTTCAAGTGAGTCTCTTGAATTCACTCTATTATTAGTTCAAACGTTCAGCAAAAACTCCTATCTCGATTAAGTCTTAATCTTACAAGATGAACCAATTTAAGCACTGTGAAGATATATAAGAATGCATAGTGGATCGGTCTTTAGGAAAACCTCTTTCGATTATTCTCCTAATTAGATTTAATCAATGATTCAAATAAAATCTTTCGATTACTTAGAAGAATCTATGAACTCAACCAACAATATAATGCAAAGACATCACAAGTTATTCCTCTTTCGATTACAAGAATAAGTGAATATAGATGCAATAATTAAATCTTCTAAAAACGATTCAAATACATAAAAATAGAGGTATAATCCATAAACAATCAACAATACACCAAATCCATCAAAACCAAAAAGGATCTACTCCATAGACATGGAGAAGTTCTTCACAAATGTAATTAAAGTATAGGAAAACATAAATTCATTCCAAACCCGGATCTTGAGTGAGGAAGGAATGATCAAAACCTTGTGCTTGTGTTCTTCCAACTCCTCCTTAGCCTCTTTGGCCTCCTTAGGTCGAAAATGAATCAAAAGTCCCGAAAATGGTATTTTCCCGTGTATTTAAGCCATCCCCCAATAAACCCCAGATAAAAATACCCTTTTTTAGCGGAAATGGGACGATACTCTAACAGTTTTGCACTACCGCTCTGCAACATGCGGCGCGCTTGTGCGCAATTCCAGAACACTTCACAATTCACTTTCTGGGCATAAATTGCACTGTCGCCCCGCCCCATGCGGCACGGCTGTGAATTTTTCTTAGAGTGATTTTTCTTCTTCAATATTTTGACATCCGGACTTGGTCCTCGACCCCCGAATGCGATCCCGGTTTAATCCCCTGGGCTTCTACTCAGACTTCAAAGCTCCAAATAGCTTGAATTTTCTCCATAAAATCTAAACAACTCGGAATCACTCCTTCATAGCATAAAATACACAATAAGTGCAAAACACTAGTAATTATATCTCAACATAAGTAAAGTACAGTGAATTAGAGTGCAATAAGCGACTAAAATATGGGTTTATAGTCTACCATCATCCACGGAAATGAAGAGATCAGATTCTGGTACGGCCGTACAGCTCGTGCATTCGGTATTAGATATGGACGGTTATTATAAATTAAATGCGACCAACTTGGTCTAGGATTGGAGAAATGAAATCATCAACTACCTTGAGCACGACAAACTTCCTGAAGACCTGAAGGCATCTTGGGCACGCCGCACCAAAGCAACTCGCTACAGCTTCCGGGGAGTCCAGTTGTGTAGAAAGACGTTCCAAGGCCCGTTGTCCCAATGCTTAGGAGCCTCTGAGGCTAATTATGTCATGAGAGAACTTCATGAAGGAGCTTGTGTAAATTACTCAGGTATGGAATCGCTAGTGTTAAAGGTAGTTAGGGAAAGATACTATTGGCCTCGAATGGAACAAGATACTAAGGCATTCATCCAGAAATGCACTAAGTGTCAACGCCATGTGCCGTTAGTACACCAATCGGCGGACCTATTGCACTCAGTGTTATCGCCATGGCCATTCATGAAATGAGGGATGGATATAGTCGGTTTTCTGCCACCAGCTCTCAGCAAGGTAAGATTTCTTTTAATTTTAATTGATTACTCCTCTACGTAGGTTGAAGCAGGTCCTTATCAGAAGATCGGCGAGCACGAAGTGGTCGATTTCCTGTAGGAGAACATAATTTGTAGGTTCGGAATACCAAAGGAGATAGCCTGCGACAACGGGCCGCAGTTCATAGGCACAAAGGTCACAAAATTCTTTGAGGATTTGAAAATCAAAAGAATCATATCTTCACCATACCATCCGAGTGAAAATGGACAAGCGGAGTCGACAAGGTTATTATTCAAAACCTCAAAAAGATATTGGAAGTAGCCAAAGGCAAATGGCCCAAAGAGTTATCGAGAGTGTTATGGGCATACCAGACAATGGCCAAGTTGAGCATGAGAGAGACACATTTCTCTCTCGTATACGTAGCAGAAGCCCTGATCTCGGTGGAGGTGGGAAAACCTACCATGAGATACTTCCGGGTAGAAGAAGAAACAAACAGCAAAGCGTTGCTAGTCAAATTAGAATTGCTTGACGAATGCAGGGAATTGGCACACAAAAGGATTGCGGCCCAGAAACAAAGGACGAAAACATACTTTAATATAAAAGCCAATATCCGTTATTTCAAAGTGGGAGACTTGGTTTTAAGAAAAGTGACTCAAAACACCCGAGATCTCAACACAGGGAAGCTGGATCCAACATGGGAAGGCCCCTACCGGGTTTTTGCTATCACCGGAAAAGGATCATATGAACTGGAAAACCAAGACAGAGTAAGATTTTCGAGCAACTGGAATGTGGCACTCCTCAAAAGGTATTATTGCTGATGAGCACCGCTTATACTGAAAGTATGTGTTGTACTTTTTTCCTTTCATCCAGATTTTGTCCCAATTGGGTTTTTCTGGCAAGGTTTTAACGAGACAACAATGGAAAGCATACTATGAAGGAAACACCATCAGAATAAATAAGACCTTTAAATGACAAGGCATGGAAACGACAAACCACTGCGGGATGGTTAGATAGTCTTTGGCTCGATAGCAAATTTTCTAACAGGAAACAAAGCTTGTTATCGGACCAAAGGCTATTCGACCGTTCGCGAAGTGCTCCTTCCCTACAAGTCACTGAGGGGTGGTTAGAAAATTTTTGGCTCGGTATCAAATTTCCTAATGGGAAATGAAGCTTGCAATCGGACCAAAGATTATCCAACCATTCACTAGTGAAATCCTCAAAAGAGCAAGACTTCTAGTGTTCTAATTCGCACTCTTCACTTTCAAACACTGGGAGAATGATATGAGAATACGACAACCTGATTGCCACAGAAACCAAGATTACAAAATCCAGGAACAAAAATATCTCATCAGAACCGGGGACTCCGTAGCCAACCTAATAGAAACAAGTTGTACAAATTAGCCACAAGTAATGGCAATTTTATTCTTAGCAAAACGAATACGTGTGTACTTTTGAAGATAGAAGAAATAAAATAGAGTCCTTTTTATTTTTATCTTGTTTCTTGTCCAAACGATGAATTAATTTTATCATTTGAAAGTTAAGTACTTCAAATGCTAGTGCCAGAATGAACATGAAACGTTCTCTTCAAGAGCACCGTAAATGTAAGAGCACCCTCTCTTATAAAACCCTCACAGTAAAGGGTTGGTTCCGAAAGAGTTTATGCGCGGAACCAATTGCTATTGGGGAAAAATGCACCCGAAGCCTTGCATAATTCAACGCAAAAAAGTAAACCTTACATAATTCTTAAATGAAAAGAACTTTTATATATCAAAACGTACCAAGTAGCACAAGTACAAAAAATACGAAAAGAAAACAACAAAGGAAAAAGAAAGAAAAAAACTAAACTACAGCACCCCAGAACCCGGGGGAACAGAAGGGGAACAGAAGCATATGTGCCCCCAAGAGAAGTAGGCGGATCTGCCGGCAGTCAGGATCTTGACCTTCACCATTATCCTCTTCAAGGTCCTCCTCAATTCCCGAGAACTCGAAACCAGAACCAGAAGAGTCGGTTGCGTCGGGCTGAGCCAGGAGGCGCCTTCAAGCGATTAACTCCAGCTCTCGGGGCTTGGTGATTTCGGCATCAAAATCAATGACGCCCGCTTTGGCCTCTTCCAAGGTTTTTCTCCTCATGCTATACATAGAGTAGGTTTTCTCAATAATGAGGGAATCTACTCGGTGCTGGAGTTCTAATTTAAGCCGATCGACCTCAGTTAAAGGTCGTCCCGTTCGGATCACGTGTCCCTAAGGCTGAGATCAAGGTCACAGATAGTGGTTATATGAACCTTATTGTGTTTCATGACCCTATTATACTTCTCCTCCACCTGGGCACGCTTCTGCTCAACAGCAGCAGCCTCTTCAGTTTTAGAGTTCAAGGCTGTCTCCAAGTTATTCAATCTCTCAATAAAGGCAGCCTCGTGCTCGGTAGCAGCAAGTACAACATTTTGGACCTCAGAACATTTAGCCTTGGCTTCTTGAAATTGTACACTTAACTAGGAGGCTTCTTGGCTAAGGTCCATCACTTCTTGCTCGCTCTGCTACAATTGAGCCTCCAACTCACTGGCTTCAGCAGCTTGTGCTTCTAATGCCGGAATGCGAGCAGTAACTTGTTCCCTCTCGGTCAGTAGTTGATCACGCTAGGATGTAAGCTTTTCTTTATCAAGGTTCAACTACTAAAGGCCCTCAAAAGTGAGGAAGTTGGCCTACAAAGAAAAAACCCAAGCTAGAAATCATGTCATAACAATTTAAGAGAAAGCAGACAGTAAAAAGAATGAGTATCGTACCGCTGTTGCATTGTGCATGGCGTTGTTTATCATACACTCCCCCGAAAGAGAGTGTATTTTCTTCTTGTCTTTCTCTGAAGCCAGCAGCTTCAGGTAATTGGCAAGCTACACCGGTCGGGACAACAGATGGCACTCGGTAGAGAGCGAGAGAGAGACACTCCTCCTTCTCTAGGGATTTGCATAGGGGGCGAATAGTTGTGCCCCAAATTCCCATGGTCTAGGGACTAGGGAGGAGTGACATCATCCTCTTGGGTGTCTGCGGCCGGTGGGGGTGATGTAGCAGTTGTTAGTGATGAACGTATGACTGGCGTGGAAGGAGATGAAGCTGATGGTGTTGTGGGTTGAGAAGCAGATGCGGCAAAGGCAGTGCTAGTTATAGGTTTCTCACCAACCGAAGACGGAAGAGACTCAGTACTCATCCTCATAGTACCGGGAGCAGCGGCTGGGACTGGAAAAGGGATAATTGGCATTCTCTACTAAGTCGTACTCTCCTAAGAGTGCTTGGGCATCATCCTTGATTGGGGTTATAAGCTCTTAAGATTGAGCATTTTGTTGAGATGATGAAGGTCATTGTCTCCTTTGTTCGGTCGCGGACTCCAAGAGGAAACACTTGCACCAGAATCAGATCTGATGGTGCTTGTTCGGGTGAAGGTCTCCTTCAGCAACCTCGCAGCATGCGGGATCAGCCAAAACAACCTCCTCGGGGATGGTAACAGAGCCCTGCGGAAGACTTAAATTCAATGGAAAAGGAAGTTAACTAATTTTCTTACACATAAAAATGAGATAAAGACAAAATTAGTTTTGTGAGTCAACTTACCATGATTTTTAACCTTCCACCCGTATTTGAGGGCCGATTCTTTCCACCAACGGGTATCAGGCTTGGTATGTCCAGAATCTTCTTAACCCACTGGTCAAAGTCTTCGATCCTTGGTGGTGTCCACCGAGTTGCTGAAATAGTGAAAAGAGAAAGGATCAGTAACAATATAAAACAACATTTGTTTAGAAAATATGGGCTTTGAACTTACGTGTACGAGTCCATGACTTAGGGAAAGATGGAGTTGTGACCGAGTTAATATCCTTGGTGGAAATAACAATGAACCGCTCCATCCATCCACTGTCGTTGTCGTCATCCAGGATGATGAGCAAAGCATGGTGGCCATGTTTGCTAAAGTTTATTACTCCCCTACGGAACATCTTGGGGGAGTAGAGGTTCATCATGTGACCAAAGTGAGCTCTTCCTTCATCTCCTGGCACAGCTGCTGTAGACAGACTATCATTCGCCACACCGGAGAGCCCACTTATGCCAAGCAAATCTAATATTTGTGGCACAACTCCAAAATCACGGGGTCGATCCCCCGCTCAAAGAAAATGCACCCAAAGTAAATGGATACGTATAAACATACTTGAATGATGGTAGGATAGAAACTCGTATTTTAGTCATAGTTTGCACTACAATTACTGCACTTTACTTGTGTTTAAGCTTAAATGTTAGTGTATTGCACTTATTATGTGTTTTATGCTTTACAGGAAGTAATTTCGGGCTATTAAGATAATTTGAAGCTAATTTGAACAAGTTGGAGCTTTGAAGTCTGAGTAAAAGCTCATGGAATTAAGTCGGGATCACGTTACGGGGACGAGGACCAAGTCTGGATATCAAAAAGTGAGGAAAAAAATTACTCTAAGAAAATTGCACTACCGCGCCGCACCATGCGTAACGGGGCGCGAGGCGCTAGTGAAAAATTTCTGCAGAGTAGAAAAATTAACTCTCTGAAAATCCTTACTAATATAGCGCATGGGGCGTCGCGCCAGTGTATATTCGCGGTCCAATTGTCCCAATTCAGCTTAGAAAGGGTAGTTTCATCCGGGCTCGTTCCTACATGGTATAAATACATCATAAACACGAATTTTAGAGGACTTTTGACCTACGGAAGATTGGAAGAGCATTGGAGACTCAAAGCACAAGGATTAATCATTCTTTCCTCAACTCAACACCCGAGTTTGGATTGAATTCATGTTTTCTTATTATTCAACTTTATTTGTGATGAGTTTCCCCATGAATGTGGAGTAGTTTACCTTAGGGTTTGACGGATATGGTGTATTGCACTTATTATATGTTTTATACCTTACAAGAAATGATTCTGAGCTATTAAATATAATTTGGAGCTAATTTGAACAAGCTGGAGCTTTGAAGTCTAAGTAAAAGATCAAGGAATTAAGTGGGGATCACGTTCGGGGGTCGAGGACCAAGTCTATATATCAAAAAGTGAGGGAAAAAATTACTCTAAGAAAATT
This sequence comes from Nicotiana tomentosiformis, assembly GCF_000390325.3. Classification (NCBI taxonomy): domain Eukaryota; kingdom Viridiplantae; phylum Streptophyta; class Magnoliopsida; order Solanales; family Solanaceae; genus Nicotiana; species Nicotiana tomentosiformis. Next base: position 114,416,525 of record NC_090823.1, on the reverse strand, counting down.
GCACTACCACGCCGCGCCATGCGTAGCGGGGCGCGAGGTGCTAGTGCAAAATTCCTGCAGATTAAAAAAATCAACTCTCTGAAAATCCTCACTAATGTGGCGCCTGGGGCGGCGCATGGGGCGCAGCGCCAGTGTACTTTTCCGATCCGTTTGTCCAAATTCAACTTGGAAAGGGTAGTTTCATCCGGGCCCGTTCCTACATGGTATAAATACATCATAAACACGAATTTTAGAGTACTTTTGACCTACAGAAGATTGGAAGAGCATTGGAGACTCAAAGCACAAGGATTCATCATTCTTTATTCAACTCAACACCCGAGTTTGGATTGAATTCATATTTTCTTATTATTCAATTTTATTTGTGATGAATTTATCCATGAATATGGTGTAGTTTACCTTAGGGTTTGACGGCTATGGTGTTTTGATTGACATTTGTGGATTTTAACTCTAGTTCTTTGCTTGAATTCGTTTATGGAGCTTAATTTGAATTGATTGCAACTTTATTCACTAGTTTATTTAATGGAATATTTTGGTGATTATCTTTGCATTATTTTGTTTGGTTTAATTCAGTGATTCTTTTAAGTAATCGAAATAGCTTGTTGAATTGTTGATTAAATCAAGTTAGGATAATATTCGAGAGACGTTTTCCTGAAGACTAATCCATTAACGCATGTATATTCACAATGCTTATATTAGTTCACCTTGTAGAATTAAGATTTAATCGAGAGAAGAGTCTTAACTACACGTTTGAACTAATTATCGAGTGAATTCGTGATAATCGTTATAACTTTAGAGTGAATTGAACTAGATTAGATCCCAAATAGCTATCTTGCACCTATCATGTCATGACCCTTATTTCTCCCATTGATATTTCGGTGTTGCTCAACTCTTGTCTTTCTGTGATCAATTGTTAATTATTTTAGTTTCATAGTTAATTTTAGTTATTAATCATCCCAACCAAATTGTTAATCATCCTGAATAGCGTTAAGCTAGAAATTACTTGACCACTATTTAAATTCAATCCATGTGGAGACAATAATATAAATATACTATCTTTGGCTAGAGAGCATCAATTTTATATTGTGTTTTGCGCTCATCAATGAAACCCTTCTTAGAGAGGTTCTCCTCCAGTTCGGGAGCGATGATGTTCAGATCATGGCAAACAATCCTCCTTATCAGCAGGAATGCTGGAAGGGCAGATGGAAGAAGGTATAACCAACGACCTATGTACGAGAACTCGTAGAAGGAAACTTCTCTTCGAAATCCTTGAATGTGTTGAGTCTTCTGGGAATGATGGTGCTAACCGTATGGGGATCAGCATCAACAGTATGTTTTTTGTTTTTAAGAGAACCTGAGTTCTTGGAAGAAGAAGCCATGATTAGCAGAAGGTAATAAGAGTTCTTTGAAGAAGAAGATTGAAGAAGAGTGAAAGCAAGAACGAGTTGAATGCAAAGAAATTAAGAGAATTATAGAACTGTGCGGTGTAAAAGGAGAAGAATGAGGCGTATAAGTAAGGAAATAGGCGGCTAAAATCGTGGCCATGATTACCTCGAGAACCGGCGAAAATATTGCTAAATCATGGAGTGACACATGTTCAGGTTATTAAATGCGGAGAAACGTGCATCTAATCAAGCGTCAGAAACTTTTCAGAAAGGATCAGAAAATTTCTCGCCAAGAAAGGAATCTTCACCAACTTCCCGATGACATAAGAATATACCACCGGAAAGCAAGGGGACTATCTATATGGGGTAAATTGGTTCACATCAAATGCTCGAATGATAGAATAACACGTGGAACCGGAGACAGACAAAAGGCGAAGCAAGTAGAAACCAAGGCCGAGGACAGTAGTTTCGATTGACACCGGGCAGACTCCGAAGGGAACATCGTTAACGGGAGCAAATGAATATTTGCCACCACATGACAATCAATGAAGAGTATTCCTCAGTATTAAATATACAATCTGTTACAGAGAATTTTAGCATCCATAGCCTGCCGTTATATATTTATCAATGGCCCCCATTATTGTCATTTAAGAGGGGCTTGATTCTAGGATCTTATTCCTTAGGTATAGCTATAAATAGTGGCTTCAACAGCCATTGTAGGACACGAAAATTCTGACAAACTGATATTACACATTATTCTAAGCTCAACAATATTTTATTTTCAGTTTATCGATATTCTTATCGCTGCCTTCAGAAGCCTCGCTCCCGGAATCAAGTTGTTTGTTTTCTTATCTCGATTTCAACGCTAAGTCTTAAGTTTTATTTAATTTCTTTATCATTTTGGGATCAAATCGATTCGCTTGTCTATAAACCACGTTATAAATTCAAATGTACCGTTTTACGAGTAAACAACCATGTAATAGAAAAATTAAAATAATATTATTAATATTAACTTAACACTCTAACTATAAAAATAAAAAATTAAAAGTATAATAGTAATATTGAATAAACTTTGCTCAGAATATTTGGTTCCGTCATACTAACATTTCTTGTGATTTATAATATTACGTTTGCCTCTTTTGTTTAATTTTATATAACATATCTATATCTAATTATCATTAATGCAAACTGATTACAATCTGATCGATTGTCTCTTTTAAAGGTTAATATTCCACTATTTTGAATTTTTGATTAATTAATTTGATTATTTTCTTTAAAACAAATCCTTCGGAATAAAAACGTAATACTCTAGGCAATTTGGTGTACACCCAATATTTTCTTCAGTTCCGAAATATTTTTTAGAGTTTTCTACTTCATTCAATGTTGTGTTCCTTCTGTAATAGGTAATTTGCTTTCTTCACCTGGTATGGCTCCGTATTTTTCTGTAACGACCCAACTTGTCTTTTTAAGAATTAACGTCTCGTTCAGTGGCTTAAGATTTCGAACAGTTTCGCAATATGTATTATGACCCGCGGGTGTGGTCGAGTTTGATTTACTGAAGATTCGAAATTTAATTAAAAAAACAATCATTATTTAAAAGCTTAAATGGAAAGAGTTGACCGCAGAGTTGACTTTTGAGCAAACGACCTCGGAATAGAATTTTGATGATGTCAATAGCTTCGTATGGTGATTTCGGACTTTGGCGTATGACCGGATTCGGATTTGGAAGTCCGTAGGACAGTTCGACGCATTTTGGCAATAGTTGAAAAATAAAAGATTTTGGAAAATCCTACCGAAGGATGAAGTTTTTATGACGAGGTAGGATTTCGATTCCGGAAATGAGAATAGCTCCATTACGTCAATTATGACTTGTGTGCAAAATTTGAAGTCATTCCGGATTGATTTGATATGTTTCGGCGCAAAATATAAAAGTTAAAAGATTTGAAAACTCAAAATTTGATTCGACGCACGATTCGTAATTTCGGTGTTGTGTGATGTAATTTGAAACCCTGAGTAGGTCCATGTTGTGTTACGAGACTTATTGGTAAATTCGGACGAGGTCCCGGGTAGCTCGGATGAGTTTCGGACGAGGTTCGGATCGAATTTGGACTTGTTGAAAATGATCGGATTTCTGCTGTTTCTGGGAAGACCTGTTGGGATCGCACCTGCGGAAATTTGGGCGCAGGTACGACCACGCAGAAGCGAGGGAACCATCGCAGATGCAGCCTGGGCATGACTTGGGAAAGGTCGCAGGTGCGATGCATTTTCCGCACCTACGTGACCGCAGAAGCGGAAATCTTCCGCAGGTGCGTAGGGCCTCTGGTCAGTGGACTTCAGCAGAAGCGGATTTTGGTTCGCAAAAGCGGCTCCGCAAATGCGGCAACGCGTCTGCAGATGCGAAACTGGGCAGAAACATTTAAGGACCAAAAATAGTTATTTCGTCATTTTCGATTGAGATTTTGGAGCTCGGGTTTTGGGCAATTTTGGAGGAGTTCTTCAAGACTTTGACTTGCGTAAGTGTTCTATATCCTAAAGTGTTTATATTTCATGAATCTATGATTATATTCAATGTTTAATTCGTATTTTAATGGAAGAAATCAAGAATTTTGCAAAATCTTCTAAAAACGAAAATTTAAGATTTGGAGGTCGAGTTGTTATTGGAATTCAATAAAATTAGTATGGTTGAACTCGTATTGGAATGGGTGTTCGAATTTTATAAAAATTATGTCGGGTTCCGAGAGGTGAGCCCCGCGTTGACTTTTGTTGACTTTTTGGAATAAAATTTTAAGTCGACGTATTATTATCCGGAATTATTTTCGATGAATTTTAATAATGTTATGGAATTAATTTGGATAGATTTGAGCTATCCGGAGGTCAATTCAAGCAAGAAGGCTATTTTGAAATATCGGCCTAACTTCAAAAAGGTAAGTGTCTTGCTTAACCTCGAGTGGGGGAATTACTCCTTAGGCATTGAGTCTTATGTGCCATTTGTGATATGTGAAAAGCCGAGTACGCGAGGTGACGAGTACGTACTTGGACTTATATGTGTAAAGTTTATTGAGTTAAAGTATTAGACATATTGTGTAGTAAATCGGATAATTGTTGGCGTATATTTAATCATCTATTTGTCGTGCCTAAATCCTAATTGGGAATCTGTTATTTTTATGACAATTTGATGTTATTGTTACTTGAAATATTTATGAAATTTCGTGAGTATTATTAGTTTAATATTTCTTGGAAATTAATTTCAATATGAACTTTCATATGTAAATAATTAATTAAGCAAGCTTAAAAAGAAGTGTTTATATAATTATCCTAGTTGGATTAATAAAGGTTTTGCTTTATGTTGAGTAATTTCTATCTCTATTGATTATTTTTGGGTGTTGTACACATTGTTTGGAGCTTTTGGCTATTTGTTGTGAAATTAATTGACTTAATTGTAGCTTTGGAATTTGGTTGTGGCCATTGGACAAATTGTGATATAAATTAATTTTGTTATGTTGCCGTGATAATTTTCCGTGTATATTATTGTGTTGTGTTAATTATTATTTTGAGGATATAAGGGTGGCATTTCACTGTTGATATTATGTGGGTATATGGGTGGCATTTCACTGTGGTTGTGGTTGTTGGAATATTATCTGGGCGGAACGATAAGAGTGGCTATGGGAGCGATAAGGGTGGCAATAGGAGCGATAAGGGTGACTATTGATATTGTCTGGGCGGAATGATAAGGGAGACTATAGGAGTGATAAGGGTGGCAATAGGAGCGATAAGGGTGGCTATTGTCGGGGACAATATGTGATGATGTGGGGTTGTGGTGTTGATGATTTTCATGTGATGTTGTGATTTTCTTATGTTTATTTTTATACCTTGTGCAATTTGTCTTGTTGTTGGTAAATTGATAACAATCTGATTTATGTTGAAATTGAGAGCCTCTGGCTATTGTCAGGCGGATTATAAAATAAAATGTGGGCACGAGGTGCCGTGAGTAAATAATGAGGATATTTGATACGTGAATTGTCCTTGCAGTTGTGATATGAAATGTGGGCACGAGGTGTTGTGATGAAATGATAATGATATTTGGCACGTAATTTGTCCGTGCAGTTGCGATATGAAATAAGGGCATGAGGTGTCGGGAAAAAATATGATGATTTAATTATGGGCACGAGGTGCCGTGGAAATATAAAAAATGGGTTGAGACCCGTGTTTACGAAAAATATAAAAATGGGTTGAGACCCGTATTTTTAAGATTATGACCTGAGGTGTCACATGGTTACTTCTTAATTGAAAAGATTATATATTCAAAAATAGTTATTTGGAAGGATTTTTACTTAGAAAGTATTATATGAAAGAATTGTATTTGAAAGATATTTATTTGAGGAAATTATATTTGAAAAGATTTATTGAAAGAATTATATTTTAAAAATAATTATTTGAGAAGATTATATTTGAAAGAGAGTTATTTGGAAGAATTATATGTGAAAGATATTTATTTGAAAGACTTGATTTTAATTGGGTGTGATTGTACTTATTAATTGTTGAATAATATTAATGATATTCTTGTTGTCTGTTGTGTATATCACTGGTTGTTTCATGTTACCCTTATTGTTATTTGTTTCCTATTATTTGGTATATTATATTGCACAGGTTATTAGACTAGTGAGTGTCTTGACTGTACCTCGTCTCTACTCCATTGAGGTTAGTCTTGATACTTACTGGGTACCGACCGTGGTGTACTCATACTATACTTCTGTACATTTTTGTGCAGAGCCAGGTATTGAAGATAACGGACTTGAGTTAAAGGGGGATCGTAAGGATTTAAGGTAGAGCTACCTGGTCGTCGCAGTCCCTTTGAGTCTTTTCATTTCATTGTATTGTTAACTTGTAATCAAACAGTATTGTATATTCGGTCCTCGTGATCATTCTATGTATTTAGTTAGAGTTCATGACTCAGTACTACCAGTCTTGGGAGGTTGTATGTTTTTATTCGTTTCACTGTTAGTTTTGATTACTTATTTTAAAAAAATGGCTTCAAAAATGTAATGAAAATCGGCTTACCTAGTCTTAGAGACTAGGTGCCATCACGACTTCTGTGGTGGGATTTTTGGGTCGTGACAGTTAGTATCAGAGCTCTAGGTTCATAGGTTCTACGAGTCACGAACGAGTCTAATAGAGTCTTGCGAATCGATACAGAAACGTCTGTACTTATCTTCGAGAGGCTACAGAACTGTTAGGAAATTTCCACTTCTTTCATTCCTGTCGTGCGGATTTGTTGATTATGGAATTTGAACCTTTGTATCTCTATTCTCTCACAGATGGTGAGGACACGTGCCACCAGGTTAGTTGAGCAGACATCCGCACATACTGCTAGGGCTGCAAGAGGCCGGGGCCGAGGTAGAGGTCGAGGAAGGGCATGTGCTGCGACTAGAGCACCTGTCAGAACAACAGTTGAGGAGCCACCAGTAGCTCCAGTTGGGGGACAGATACCAGAAACACCTGTTGTTACCCCCGGACTTCAGGAGACCTTAGCACAGTTTCTGAGTATGTTTGGTACATTAACTCAGGCAGGATTGATCTCTGTTGTACCAAGTATTTCGCAGATTGGGGGAGTAGCTCAGACTCCTATCACAACTCCAGAGCAGCAGGTTCATGTTGGTCAGGTTCCGGATGCAATACCGGTACAACCTGTTATTCCGGTTCGGCCTGAGGTCAGGCCAGAGGCATCAGAAGAAGAACAAAAAAGGCTTGAAAGGTTTAAGAGGCATAGTCCACCTACTTTTAGTGGCATAGCTACAGAGGATGCTCAAGAATTTCTAGAAACTTGTCACTATATTCTACGCACCATGAGTATTGTGGAAGTGAGCGGAGTTGCCTTTACTACATTTCAACTTTTAGGCACAGCGTATCGGTGGTGGCAAATCTATGAAGAAGGTAGACCAGCCGATGCAACACCACCAACTTGGGCTCAATTTTCAGAAATATTCTTGAAAGAGTTTGTTTCCCAGACTCTCCTAGATGCGTGGCGCGCAGAGTTTGAATAGTTGCGTCGGGGCATTATGACAATGTCAGAATATGCTATCAGGTTCAGTGAGTTAGCCCGTCATGTACCTATCTTAGTTCCCATAATCAGAGAACAGATCAGCAGATTCATTGAGGGGCTCGATTATGATATTAAAATATGCATGGCTCGAGAGTTGCAAATTGATGCACCATTTCAACAAGTAGTTGAGATTGCAAGGAAGATTGAGGATGTTTTAGGTGAGGAAAGGGAGTCTAAGGAGGCCAAAAAGTCTCGAAGATCTGGAGGGTTCAGTGGATTTTACTCTTCCGCTAGGACCCAATATAGCGGAGGCTCGAGCAGTCGGTCAGCTCAGTCCGCACATCAGATTACTCGGGGTGCTCCAGTTTATAGTGCACTATCGACACGAGATTCTTAAAAATACGGGTCTCAGCCCATTTTCATATTTTTCGTAAACACGGGTCTCAGCCCATTTTTCATATTTTCAAGGCACCTCGTGCCCATAATTAAATCATCATATTTCTCCGGCACCTCGTGCCCTCATTTCATATCACAACTGCACGGACAAATCACGTGCCAAATATCATCATCATTCCATCACAGCACCCCATGCCCACATTTTATATCACAACTGCATGGATAATTCATGTGCCAAATATCCTCATTATTTACTCACGGCACCTCGTACCCACATTTTATTTTATAATCCGCCTGGCAATAGCCACAGGCTCTCAATTTCAACATAAATCAGATTGTTATCAATTTACCAACAACAAGACAAATTGCACAAGGTATATAAATAAACGCAAGAAAATCACAACATCACACGAAAATCATCATCACATATTGTCCCTGACAATAGCCACCCTTATCGCTCCTATTGCCACCTTTATCACTCCTATAGCCTCCCTTATCGCTCCACCCAGACAATATCAATAGCCACAGTTCAGATTACTCGGAATTATATTTGAAAAATATTTATTTGAGGAAATTATATTTGAAAAGATTTATTGAAAGAATTTTATTTGAAAAATAATTATTTGAGAAAATTATATTTGAAAGAGAGTTATTTGGAAGAATTATATGTGAAAGACATTTATTTGAAGGACTTGATTTTAATTGGGTGTGATTGTACTTATTAATTGTTGAATAATATTAATGATATTCTTGTTGTCTGTTGTGTGTATCGCTAGGTGTTTCATGTTACCCTTATTGTTATTTGTTTTCTATTATTTTGTATATTATATTGCACAGGTTATTAGACTAGTGAGTGTCTTGACTGTACCTCGTCTCTACTCCATTGAGGTTAGTCTTGATACTTACTGGGTACCGACCGTGGTGTACTCATACTACACTTCTGCACATTTTTGTGTAGAGCCAGGTATTGAAGATAACGGACTTGAGCAGAGTTAAAGCGAGATCGTAAGGATTTAAGGTAGAGCTACCTGATCGTCGCAGTCCCTTTGAGTCTTTTCATTTCATTGTATTGTTAACTTGTAATCAAACAGTATTGTTTATTCGGTCCTCGTGATCATTCTATGTATTCAATGAGAGTTCGTGACTCAGTACTACCATTCTTGGGAGGTTGTATATTTTTATTTGTTCCGCTATTAGTTTTTATTACTTATTTTTTAAAAATAGCTTTAAAAATGTAATGGAAATCGATTTACCTAGTCTTAGAGACTAGGTGCCATCACAATTTCTGTGGTGGGATTTTTGGGTCATGACATTTTCTTTTGGTGCTCTAATCTCTGTAGTGATGCATTTGTGTTGTCATTGTATTTTCAAGACTAAGGTTTGTTATTTTGAGAAAATGGAGAGGATCTCGATTCATTCATATTTCTTAGGGTGTGTTTGGTATAAAAGAAAATTGTTTACCCTCAAAATCAGATAACAATTGAATTTGTTAGTGGTTTAAAGGATATGCAGATTAACTTGATATTGAACGATAAATTAGACTGTAACTGAAATAAATAACGATAAATTAACTGCAAACCACACAAATTGGATAATTTCAGCCTTAGAAAGCTGGTCACCCTTAAGTTGAATGCACTTTGATTGACACCAAGATACCATAAGAATAAGAACTTAAAGAATAACGTTAATGTATTGCTTATCACTGTATGTTACAATATGCTTCATGAATTGTGAGGCCCCCTTAATTATATATTAGAAGAACTTACCTTTTAGGTATTATTCTATTATTCCATAAAATGTAAAAAGGTGCTTGATTTGTTGACCGTTGGTTCCGTTTTTGGTATATTCCGTGATTTTCACCATAATGTCCGGTTAATTGCGGAAATTTCGGACCCCTATTGGATAAGCTGGCAATATGTTCCTTGAGACTGTAATGACCGGGATCGGTTATGACCTAGGTGAACTCAAAGGCAAGTCTGGTGGTTTCGATGGCTAATTTGGTAAGGCAGGAACCGATCTCCGGGATTTTATCACCATCTCTCGATCCCAAATTGTCGCGTTGGATGCTCGGTCAAATTCTTAGTTCGATTTTACCCGTATACAAAAATATTTTCTGGATTTATTTTTTAAATCTTTCCATATTTGGTTGGCTTAAATATTTTGGAGAATATTTTTCTCATGAATTTTCCTTCAACTAAAGAAAAATATTTTTCCTACCAAGAGAAGGGAAAATTATTTTTCAAAACTCTTTTTTAATCTTCCCCACCTTATTCTACACCTCATCAACCCCCATCCCCCACCAACCCACCCACCCCAAACCAAATCAAGTACTCTCTCTGTCACGACCCAAAATTTAACCTGTCGTGATAACGCCTCTCAAAGCCCCAAACGCCAACCCCACCCCGAAGCTCGCTCTCTCCCCCATCCTCACCCCATAGTGTTTGCCTAAATTATATATCTCCTGCAAAAATATTTTTTATTCACTAACCAAACACTAAAAAGTATTTTTTGAAAAATGTTGTTCACTGACCAAACAAACATGGAAAAATAAGTGATAAAACTATTCATTTTCAAGGTCCAAGAAAAACATTTTTATTTATACCGAACACACCCTTAATGTTTTCATATTTTCATAAGCTACCTGAGTTTGAAATGGAGAGTAGAGCATTTCAGTTCTACTTGAGCTAGCATTGTAGTGCACCGCACCCGTCATCCCGTAGGGGTTAATATGTTATGTTTTCTTCCATTTTAATACTTCTATTCTATATACAATTTGCTTTATGTACTACATACATGTTATGCATTTGGGATTCCAGTAGTAATATTTAAAGAATAGATGGATTGTAAGCTATGCTGTAAAATGAGTTTAGATCGTACTGAAATTGTTTAAGCTAGTTACATTACAGTACTCGAGCTGTTTTTTTAGTGTGGTTAACCCACTGAGTATCCATCATGGCCAGCCCTAAACTTCGGTCGTGACCAACTGAAGTGTGTGAATTAAACAAATTATTTATCTTGATATATATTCCCTTTGTTTCACATTAGACGTGATACTTCCCTTTTTAGTTTGTTTCAAAATAAATAACATATTTTTATATTTGGAAATAATTCAACTTTAAACTCTCATTTTACCTATTTTACCCTTAATAAGAAATTTTTATAACCACACAAATGTCATGCCCCACAAAACTTTTACCTCTTAAGCTTTTAATACCACAAGTTTCAAAAGTATTCTTAAACTCCGTGCCGAGTCAAACTATCCCATCTAAATTAAAACGGATGGAGTATTAATTGCGTCAACTATGTTTATTGCGTCAACTTTTATATATATATATATATATATATATATATATATATATATATTTATTTTTATTTTTATTTTTATTTTTTTCTTCTGAGCACTAAACCTGTTAAAAATTTCTTAAATTGTACGTAATAGAGCTAGAGAGGGAGAAGAGCTAGGGTTTGAGATTCAAGAGGAATGCGCCTATATATATTGTGATATTTGTTGACAACACTTCCTTATCTTTCCATTTCTAAGTTAGAAAGAATACTATTTCGCATATTATGTCTCAGAAGTTTGCTTTTTTTCTTCACGGTTTTCATCGTAATGACTACTGGACTGGTTAATCACTCTCTCTTGATCCCTTTCTCTTTCTAGCTACTACATATGTTGCCTTTTAAATCTAATAAGATCCTTAGTTTTTATTAGGTACCTTTATGCATAGCTTATGATATAATCCCTTAATCCCTTACTGCTTGTTTGGATGGTTGTTATCTATTCTATTGTATCGTATTATTACTTTAAATACAATGTTTGTTTTAATTGTTATTAAAATTTTATTGTATCGCATCGTTAAATCTGTCGTATTGGTGTGATCGCATTGTTACCTTGTCTTTTTCTCTCATCTTACCCTTCATTATTATTAAATAATCGTATTTTATCTTTTGTACTACCTTTTTATATAATAATTCTACCATGTACCATACTTATTCTTTGTAATATCGAAAGTTTATTTTTCATATTGCTGGTGCATGACATTGTAAAACGACAACAAACAGTACAATCTATCCAAATATTGTATTCATCAAACGATACATTACAGTATAATAAAATACGATAATAATACATTATGAAACGATAAGTAACAATCATCCAAACAAGCTGTTAGTTTTTCTTCGATCGTATTTTTAATTATTAATTATTATGATTTATAATGATACTTTTTCATGTTGAGTTGCAGTGTACCTGGCTTCGTCTTCAATAACAAAAGCAATTGCTATGAGAGACGGCGTGGATCATGACATAAGAGTCCAAATGATTTGCTAACTTGCTGGAGAGATTGCTCACGCTGACTGCTCTGATGCTTGGGTTTGCTTTTTTTTTGCTCCTTTGATCGTTATTTTGATAAGACGTTGTGCTCTACCTATAGAGATAACTAAATCGATCTACTGCTTCACAAGTACTGAGCTAGATCAAGTATCATTCCTTTCCTTGTTCTCGTCGTTTAATTTATTCCTGTTTGAATAATATTGGGTCCAACTCCAATTAATGTCTTGCAATAATAATAACAATGGTGGCCTATTGTTGTCACTTAATGTGTAATACTATGTCTTCTTTCTACATTTTTTAATTATAATGAAGCTCTTTTACTCTTAACTTTCGTTTCAGCCAATATGTGTTAGTAAAACTACGTTCAAATTGAAAATCAGAAACATAAATTGTACAACAGTATGAACAGAATAATGTGTCGAAACAAAAACGTAAATTTATTTCGAGCTCACAAGTTACTTGTGTGTCCTTAAGGAGTTTAATTCTCTCACTGTTACTCAAGGTATTTAGATTAATTTCTCCAAGATAGAATGAAAAAGTATTTTGTAAAAGTGGCAATGCAAATTAAAGAATTTCGACAAACACAAATGGCGGAGCAAATCACAACTAGACACTTACATTTTGCTTTTGAGAATGATGTAAAAAATGCAGAAAAAATGGGAGAATTTAATTTTAGATTTTCGAAATTTATAGTCAACTGGTTGAAGAACTTAAAATTTCGCGCGAGATAATATCGGATAAAATACAAAACAGGATAAATAAATTTGGTCCAAATCATTTGACCAGATCCAAATCCAAATTCAAGTTATCCAGATCATTTGACCAAATCCTTATCCTGAAGCCATGCAACAATGATGACGCCACGGGGCTTAACTGTCATCTCAACTCTTTAAGAGATAGAAGAATTATTTTTTATACAAGTACAATAATCTACCTCTTTTTTCTAATGAGGGCAAAGTTCTTTTATTAAAAAATTCATTTCAAAGTATTTCCTTTCCCTCCATTTCCCGTTCATACGCTTAACCAAAAACCCGAAAACATCTATATATAAGTTCAGCCAAAGCCACTGACTTAATTAAGCCCAATAATAGTATTCTATGTCGTGCACGACTGCATGCTTGAGCAACATTCAAATCAGATTTATAATATTGATCATTTGATCATTTCTCTAACCGCAAAGATGACCTAGGTTTGAAATCATTTTCTATAAAAGATGAAATTTTACCTCATCTGGATGAACAACGTAATTTTTCAGACTTACAACACGTACAAGATCTAAGATCTACGAAAGACTTCTCACTATTAATTAATGGAGTTTTCCTTTTTTTTATATGATTCTTTAACATTATCAACGATATGGATCTGACCTTACGCGTGATTCATGTTCATATTAACACATAAATCATAATGATTTAAAATGATAACACTTACGTAAATTAACACATGTTACTTTTAAATATTGTGTTTTAAAGTTTTACACGTAACTAATATTAGAAATTATATTTAAAAGATTTAATATTATTACTTTCCATTCTATATAATATTTATTTTTCGCCATAAAATATAAATATTCGATTATGTTAACTTTTAAATATGACATAACCGAATAACCGAATTATCCAAGCGAAAAAAATCGAATCAAACCAAATTTATTTTGGTTTGGATTGAAATGCATCTTTTTTAAAACACAAAAACCGAAAAATCGAATAATGCAAGATCGAACCAAAAAATCATGCACACCCCGAAATAAAGGGTGGGCATGCATAGTATGGGCAAAACCGAATTTTGTACTAAAATCTGAATTATTTTAATTTTTTATTCACAATACGAATTTTATTTTTAAAATATCGAATTTCGAATTTAAAATTATGAATTTTACATATATTAAATTTTATACCTTAATTTTTGGTGAAATTAGCAGGGGCTAGCTAGTTTTCGGACTGGTAATTAAAAAATAGCCCGCGTTTACAAAGTCATTGAAAAATAGCCATTATTTTGCTGCAATACGGAAAGTTTCAGCATAATATACTAGAGATTGGTGCACTTGTGTTTGAACTTTCAACATATTATGCTGGAACTCCAGCACACGGAAAGTTCCAGCATAATATACTGGAGATTGGAGCACATGTGTTTGAACTTTCAGCATATATTGCTGGAACTCCAGCACATTATGCTGGAACTCCAGCACACGGAAAGTTCCAGCATAATATACTGGAACTCCACTATATTATGGTGGAAGTTCACATGTAAGAAATTCGAACTCCAGTATATTATGCTGGAATATTTTTCGGATTTTGAACAGTATTTTCGTTCAGATTTATCTTTACATGAAAAGTGGCTAAATTTCGATTACTTTTGAAACTGTAGCTATTTTTCAACTATCACATGTAAATCTGGCTATATTTGAATTTCACCCTAATTTTTGCCCGACACATTAAACATTAGCCCAAATTCCTAATACAAGTCCACTATCATATTAAATCAGTCAATATATCCTATTAGTTCGCTCAATGCTTCCGTTGCTAGGGATTTCAATGATAACGATTGCATTGCATGAGCTCCTTTGTAAGCCAAGTGCTTGTTATCAAACTTTTATTTGGATGATTTTTACATAAACATTTTATTTGGATGATTGTGATAGGATGAGGAATTATTAAGTTAATTTGATATGAATACTTTATTTGAATATTTATTTTTGTAAGAAAAATAAACTCAACTTATAAGCTCAAAATTAAAATTATGAAACTATTGAACCAATTAATTCATAACCGAACTAAATTAGACAATCCAATTATCTAAATTTATTTGGTTTGGATTTGGGTTATAATTTCCTTAAAGAAGAAATAACCTAAATAGACGCCCACACAGCCGCTTAAACTGAATATAGCCGACATATGTATAATATATGTATAATTATGTATAATCAATGTATAATCTGTATATATCGGTTAGAAAAAATAAATAGTAAGTCCAATCGACTATTAATTTGTATAAAGATCCCTTAGGTAAATGTCACAGCCTCAATTTCTCACCTTAGGACGTCATGATGACACCTACTCTCCTAACACCGATTATTAATGAAATTTAACTAACTTAACTGCAATACATTAAATAGTATCTGATACAACATAGTTGAGCCAACATCAATCATACAATCTCAAAACTGGCAGTACAAGTCATTAGCTTTTCTAAGAGTCACTAGAATTAACAATACATTGATTTTCCGGAATAATAGGAAACAATGGAAATAAAATATAACGGAATGTGACTTCAGAGCCTGCGAACGTCAAGCATGTATACCTTGATGTCTCCAGCCGCGCATACATAAGTCTCAAACCAGCTCGATCATAAGTACATCGATCAGCACAAAAATATGCAAAAGCGTAGCATGAGTACACCATAATTATTCCCAGTAAGTATCAAGCCTAACCTCGGTAGAGTAGTGACGAGGCCAGGTCAAGACACCTATCAGACATGTAAACTTGTGCAGGATATAACTTAAAGCTAACAATGGAAAGAACGTCAATGTAAGAGAAACAACTGAAGGATCACAAATTTACAATCAACAGTAAAAATAATAGAAGCACGAATAGCAACAAGAAATAAATGAGTAATAAAGAAACGGGTGACAACTCAATCAATCAAATCGTTCCTAATGCACAATTTTCAACAAGAATTACCTGAGGTATCACTCCTCATAATCTCAAATCATAAGTCACAACTTTCAAATCCTATATGTATGGCACCTCGTACCCACATTGTTTTTCCAAACGCTTTCACACGGCAAAACCCACGCGCACTATGTACATTGAATCCGTGTCAAATGCTAATTAAAATGTTCAATAGATTTATTTAGATACGATAAAGCATAATAACAATCTTGAAATAAAGTAGGAAATTAAACAAGAAAATAGAGTTTATTTTAGAAATCATTTAGGTAAAGATAATAGCATTTGCAAATAAAATGAATCATTGGATAAGTTACCGAATTAAATATAGAATTTATTGAAATAAAACATAATAACGATTTTTAAGTAAAGTAAAAACATCAGTTGGGGTAAGAAGTCTAATTTGAGAAATAAATTAAAGTAAAATATGACAACTATTAAGAATAGTAAAGTACCAAATGAAACGACGAGTTCCAACTTAAGAGTCACGTAAGGTAAGTATGTAAAAAATTCTTTTACTTAAAACAGTTATGTTACTAACAACTCAACAGAGTATGAGATAATGACGCAGCGTAGTAAATTCATCTTGAAAATCAAATCACCAAAATAATAATAATAATAATAATAATAATAATAATAATAATAATAATAATAATAATAATAGGAAAGAAAAATAGGAAATGACGGCAAAGCAATAAACTAATGAAAATAAGTCAATACAAGAAATCAGTAAATCTAAAAATATCAGTCCTCAGAATCTCATATGATACATACTGAAAGCTAACACAATACAACAATGAATACGACACACACAATCTGTTGCGATGTGAAACCCAATCCCACCAAACAAATACAATCCTCCCTTATTTCACCATGTCAATATCAAGAATGATATATAAAATCGGTTGCGGCACGCAACCCAATCCCACCGTATCAGTAACAAATCCTCCTTTATTTTACCATATCACATCATCCTTCCTTATTCCACCCGTTGCGGCGTGCAACCCGATCTCACCATATTATTATTTATCAAAATCATAATCCTCCCTTATTCTATCTGTTGCGGCGTGCAACCTGATCCACCAGCAATTTAAATTAACAACAACAATCCAATAACTCAATGTACAAGAATTTATACAATAGTAAAATGGAAGGGAATACTCAACACGGAAAAGTAACAACACAATAAGGAAGGCAATAATTTCAACTAAAGCATATAAGAGCAAAATAACAAGTAAGAAGTAGAACAAGTGCTAACAACGTCAAATAGAGCGTGTGAGACTAGATTAACAATGAGAGATATCACATGTTATGGCAATTCAATTAAAGGCATGAAAAGAGTCTAGATAATCTAAACCGGTCAAATACCACATATAGGCCGTGTACCCACTCGTCACCTTGCGTACACAACTTTCACATAACAAGAATAGCACAATTAACCCAAATCCTAAGGGGTAGTTCCCCCACACAAAGTTAGGCAAGATACTTGCCTCAAAGAAGTTAAACCGATACTCTAAAATGACTTTCTCGTGTGAAATATAATAACTTAATATCATAAATAAAAATCGTAAGAAACAATTCCGGATATTAAAGTTGTGATCTTTAATGAAAGCTAAAAAGTCAACCCAAAAAGTCAACCCCAGGCTCACACCTCAAAAACCGACAAAATTCACAAAATCCGAACACCCATTCCGATAAGAGTCCAACCATACCAAAATTATTCAATTCCGACATCAAATCGGCATTCAAATCCTCATTTTACCTTTTTGAAAGTTTTTACAAAAAATTCTCATTCCCTCCAATTCAAATCACTAATTTAATGTTAAAAACAAAGAAAGAGTCATGAAATATAATTAAATCTGGATAAGGAACACTTACCCCAAACCAACACGTGAAAATCCCCTCCAAAATCATCCAAATTCGAGCTCTCTAACTCAAAAAGTGATAAAATATCAAAAGCCCTCGAAATAGAGTACTTTATATTCTACCTAGACATTTGCACATCGCGATCGTGGAATTACACATGCGATCGCGAAGAAGAAACAACAACTGACAAAAAAATGTACTACGCGATCGTAATACTAGGGGTACGAACGCGATGCAGCTGAACCCCCAGCCTATGCTATCGCGGAAGGGACCATGTGAACGTGAACAACGAATCTTGATGCCCCTTCCAGCTCTATCTCTACACGAACATGGAAGAGACATCGCGAACACGGACCACAACCAACTGGACCTTCGTGATCGCATGCATACAGTCGCGATCGCGATTAACATAAACGTTGACCTCCAAAAACCACTTCGCGATCACGAAGAGCAACAACCACACCACAAACTAGCAACTCTAAAGCATGAAGAAATGGCTTGAAGCCTATCCGAAACACACCTGTGGCCCTCGGGACCCCATCCGAGCATACCAACAAGATCCATAACATAATTCGGACCTGCTCGAGGCCTCAAATTACATCAAACAACACCAAAACTACGAATCATACCTCAAATTGAACTAAGTGAACTTATGAACTTTTAACTTCTACAACTCGCGCCAAATCATATCAAATCAACCCAGAATGATGTCGAATTTTGCATGCAAGTTCCAAATGACACAACATAGGTATACCAACTCTCAAAATCAAAATCTGAACCGGATATCAATAAAGTCAACTCCCGGTCAAATCTCTCAACCTTTCAAACCTTTAACTTTTTATTTTTTTTCCAAAATGTGCTGAAATCTTCTAGAAATATCCAAATGTGAATCTGGGCATATGCCCAAGTCCAAAATCATCATCCGGACCTAACGGAACCATAAAAACTCCGATCTGGGGTCAAATACATAAAGGTCAAACTTGGTCAACTCTTCTAACTTAAAGCTTCAACAATGAAATTCATTCTTCCAAACTAATTCTGAATCACCCGAAAACCAAGCTGCCCTATTCCTACGAGTCCCTTTCGAATTACCCTCAAGGTGATATTTCTCCTTGCTACAATACCACGATCCTTACCTAAAGCTTACCACAAGAGATCCTGGCATAAAATCACACCGCCCTAAGTCTCATAAGCCATTGTATTCCCTCTTAAGTAGCCCAAAAGTACCCTCGTGAGTCTAAAACTACTTTTTTAATCTCTCTTACGTTGGAATGTAGAATTATTAATGACGTTGAAATACCGCAAGTCTCAGCATTATCCCATGCAAACCTCGGATCTTAATCATATACAGATTCCGGGGAACCCTTAAATACCACACATATATCTCAAGCCAAACTAATATAACACATGACCTTACAATCTGATCGTCGATAGTGGACTCCCCCACTTGGCATGAAGTCGTAGGACATAACATCTGATGATCCACAATACCAACCTTCTTAGCTCGAACAACACCAACCCTAAGATACCTTAAACCATCTACTAAGCACATGTCTAACCTCGTGACAGTCAAACTCGCTTCCTCCAATGCCTTGAATGATAATATGTACCTTCCACTGAGCAGAAATCCCATATGAACCACATAGTCTCCAACACCACCCACTATCCTCAAATCGTAATCCACCTCATGACCTTACCACGATCGCAACGATTAGGCAACCAATTAAATCTTCCCAGATGCTAGAACCCACTGCACCTCACTACTAAATGATCTCTCAATACATCCGCAACTTCAGTCTGGACGAAACGTTGAGACAATAGTTGAGCATCCATGGATCCCTCGTAGCCCACCCATATCATCACAAATCGTCGGCGCACAACTGATACCAAGTGCGCAATATCACACACGAGTGGATGCAAAGGAATATAAGATATATTCTTCAAGCCGAATCAATATCACATGATAAGGAATGAAAGAATCGGAGTTTCCTAATAGTTCCATAGCCTCTCAAAGAAAAGTACAGACGCCTTCGTACCTAATGAAAATAGAAAATGACGGCAAAGTAGTAAACTAATGAAAATAACTCAATCCTCGAAATCAGTAAATCCAAAAATATCAGTCCTCAGAATCCCATATGATACATACTGAAAGCTAATACAATACAACAATGAATACAACACACATAATTTGTTGCGGCTCGCAACCTTGTCCCACCGTACAAACACAATCCTCCATTATTTTACCATATCAATATCAAGAATGATATATACAATTCGTTGCGGTGCACGACCCGATCCCACCGTATCAATATCAAATCCTCCCTTATTTCACCATATCACATAATCCTCCCTTATTCCGCCAGTTGCGGCGTGCAACCCGATCCTAACGTATTATCATTTATCAATATCATAACCATCCCTTATTTTATCTGTTACGGTGTGCAACCTGATCCACCAGCAATGTAAATTAACAACAACAATCCAATAACTCAATGTACAAGAATTTATACAATAAAAAAATGAATGGAAATACTCAACAAGGAAAGGTAACAAGACAATAAGGAAGGCAATAATTTCAACTAAATCATATAAGATTAAAAGGACAAGTAAGAGGTAGAACAAGTACGAACAATGTCAAATAAATCATGTGAGAGTAGATTAACAATGAGAGATATCACATGTTATAACAATTCAATTAAAGACATGGAAAAAGTATAGATAATTTAAACCGGTCAAATACCACATATAGGTTGTGTACCCACTCGTCATCATGCGTACACGACTTTCACATAATAAGAATAGCACAATTAACCCAAATCCTAAGGGGTACTTCTCCCCCACAAAGTTAGGCAAGATACTTACCTCAAAGAAGCTAAACTGATACTCTAAAATAACCTTCTCATGTGAAATAAATCTCTGAACTTCTCAATCTAGCCAAATGACTTAATATCATAAATAAAAACCATAGAAAATAATTTCGGATAATAAAGTTGCGATCTTTAATGAAAGCTAAAAAAAGTCAACCCAAAAAGTTAACCATGGGCCCGCACCTCGAAACCTGATAAAATTTACAAAATCCAAACACTCATTCTGATACGAGTCCAACCATACCAAAATTATTCAATTCCAACATCAAATCGGCCTTCAAATCCTCATTTTACCTTTTTAAAAGTTTTTACAAAAATTCTCATTTCCTCCAATTCAAATCACTAATTTAATGTTAAAAATAGGCCAAATTGGTGTAAAACCCCTTAAACTTGGCTCCAGTTTCCATTTTGACACCTTAACTTAGCGTGTTTCCTATTGAACACTTTAACTCTATTTTGGTCTATACCATTTAAACACAACGCATGACCGGGCTGTAAAAACCTAAGCGTGTGTTTTTAAACGCTTCCCACGTGGAATAACATACCAAGAATAGTCTGACACATGTTTATTTATTCAGGTCGGATAAAAAACCCATTTTTTTTACCTTACCCACATTTTACCTCGCCTCAGTTAATCGACCTTCCACCCAAAATTCCCTTTCTTTAGCCTAATAAACCCTAATGAACTACATTTAGACCGATTCTCGGTGGAATCTTCATCGATTTTGAGTTAAATTCAAATGTCCGTCAACATCTTGGTCGGTTATATTACTAATACGGGTAATCATTTGCTTCTTTCGACGGTGGTGGTGAGTGGAGTTAGTCGTAACTGGAGCTAGTCGTGACTGGAGTTGGTCGTGACTGGAGTTTGGCGGTTTATGCTATTTCAATAGAAGTTTTCCTTTGTGTTAGGATTTTATTTACTCAAAACAAAGTTGTTTTTGGTTTTTGTAATTTAGTTTGATTAGAGTTTGTGAAAATTAGGGTTTTTTATAATTTTGGGTCGGGGAATCTACTGACATCCTCTGTTTCGCTTTTTGGTTTTTCAATACAGTGGTAAATCTAGACATGTCTGCAGACGAATATATTCTTGTCAATTTTCACCATGGTGGACATATTATCAAGGATCCTGACCCGAGATATATAGGAGAGAGGGGTGAGGATGGTCACATGATAGACAAGGACCGCTTTTTTCTTTTTGAGCTTCTGTCCTACACAAAGTATATGGTGAGGTAGAGAGTTTCTATTTAATTAATCCGAAATCTAATGACTTTGTCTTGATTGAAAATGATGAACAACTGTATAATATAGTTTGTCACCTTAATCATCTTGATCATTTAGATTTATTTATTAAGCATGTAGTTAATGAGCCCTTGTTAGTTGATGAGACTGTCCCATATGGCCTTTTATGTGGGCCAGAAGTTGTTGAACCAAGTGAAAATATATTAAATAAAGAGGCTAGGGCAACATCTACTATTCCAGAGGATATAAATGTCCAAGAAAGTGCTGCAGATAACACATTTGTGGCTGAAGAAACAACAAACATAGATGTTGGTTTGGCATCAGATTTGTCAAGTAGTGAGTCTGAATTAGATAATATTCCTGATGAAGATGATAATGATGTGAATGAAGTGAAATTCTGGAGATGTTCCAAAGCATCTTATGAAGTGAAATTCAAGAAAGAACTTGAAGCAATGAATAAGCTTGGTTATAAGATATGTGAAGACTTGTTGAAGTATGATAAAGAGTATTGGTGTAGGTCATACTTTAGAGAAGATTCAAAGTGTGATGTCATTGAGAATAACATGTGTGAAACATTCAATTCTTGGATAGTATGTCCTACGCACAAGTCTGTTATAACTATGTTGGAAGAAATTAGACACAAAATCATGAATAGGACCATTGAAATGAGGAAGCTTGTTGAGACTTGGGTTACTGATATTGCACCAATGGCTAGGATGATACTGGAAGAGAACAAAGCCCTCTCTAGGAGGTGTAAGGTTATGTGGAATGCATAACATGGGTTTGAAGTTTATGAAGGTGTGTACAGATTCATTGTTGATTTTAGGACCATGAACTATACTTGTAGATCATGGATGTTGAGGGGCACCAACATGCAGTATGTGCATTCTATGATAGAAAAATGGACCCAAATGATTATGTTGCCCACTGGTATAGGAAGGAAACTTTCCTTAAAGCTTACCAGCACTTCATTCAACCAATTCCCAATATGAAGATGTGGCCAGATTCAACAAATCCATGTATAGAGCCTCCGGAACCTAAACCTATGCCAGGTAGACCAAAGAGATGTAGGAGAAAAGCCAAGGATGAACCAAGGAAAAGGCATGACAAACTATCAAAGAAAGGGGTAAATATGACTTGTTCAAACTACCAACAAACAGGCCACAACAAATCTGGATGCAGGAATATGGTAAGTTCTCATATTTGTAATTCTGTCTTTTACATTCTTTTTTGGCAATTATGATATTCTTTTCTTTTACTTCTGTCAGCATGTTCCAAGAAGTGCTACTCAACAAAGTCAAAATATGCCACCACCTCCACCAAGATCATCTCGGGAAATACCATCTCAACAAAGCAATCCATCATTTATATGTAAGGATACAAGTGTTGTCAAAAGACAAAGCAACAATCAATCAATTGGGCTTGGTAGGGGAAGTGAAAAAGGAAGAGGAACTACACTTGGCATTGGTAGGGGTGTATTCACATCTGCTACATGAAGCTCTACTACCACACAACCTTCAACATCTCAATCTACAGGAGGCCCTGGACTAGGAAAGGGAAAAGGAAGAGGAACTACACTAGGAAGAGGAACTACACTAGGAGGAGGCTCTACTAATGCAACAACCATTGGACATAAAAGGCCAAGGCATACTGGTTTTGGGATTTTCACTGACACTATGACTGGAACTACTATCCTGAATGTAAGGGTGTATAGTTTATTGTAATGCAGTTTTGTGGGCTAGAATTGTTCTGTTTTTACTAATTCATTGTATTTTATAGCCTAGTATATCATTTGAGAGAGTCATATCAGTTGGGACATTCAAGGATAAATCTGTAACTAATATAGACATTGGATTTAAGGCCCCCGAATTGAAGTTTAAAGGAAGAAATACAGTGACAAGGTCACAGCTTCAGCAGATGAGTGCAGTAAGGAAAAAAGGCCCTTCAAGTCAAACAAGTTCAGCTGCATCTACACTGTGAAGCAGACCAACTTTTGTTTATGTTATCTAAGATGTCACTGCCAGTTTTTTGTTTGGGCAGTTATGCTCTATTTGATACATTATACTCTATTAGAGTTTATTAGTTTGGGAAGTTATTTGATTGGGAAAACAATGCTCTATTTTTGTAATTTATAGACCAAAACAATGTTTTTAGCTTCGATGTAATGTTAGTTCATCACATTATGCAATTGAATGTTTGGGTAGTTATGTTTTCAATTCATGAATATGTTTGGGCAGTTATATTTTTAGTTCATGAATATGAATTTGCATTTCATTCATAACACAATATGGAAGTGCAGCTGAACTTCAATTTGCATAAAAAAATGGTCATTGTCATTTCATTCATAACAAGATAGTGTACATTAACAAAAGGCCAAATTCCTAGTACCCACTTCCAACATACTACATTATTCTTGAACTAATAGCAGCAACTATAACACCACTATCACCAGCATATCATAAACATACTACATTGTTCTTCAAACCACCAGCATCAGCAAAGCCAAATCCATAGAAACAGCACCACCACCACAACAAATAACCACTTCAACCGCGCAACTGTTTACTCAGTTGTTTCGACTCTTTTCAACAGATCACGTATAACCCTCTTAGATTGGTCGGGCATTACATCATCATGTCATCTGAAGTATTTGCATCCACCTCGACCCTACAAAATTAAAAAAGAAATATGTCCAAGAAAATTAAAAACAGATTTCTTTTTTAAGAAATTCAAGGGTCTAAGCAATACGATCGACTTACCAATTTACAACCATAAAATCGACGACCTGGGTTTGCAGGTGACCATGATATAGTCAGTGGCACATTCAATCCACAGTGGCAAATATCCATTCCATTGCGTGAAGTTGTTGATTTTTGTGACATGGAACTGATAAACGAGAAAGATGAGGAAGAAATCAGATAAAGATTCAAGCTTGGGCATGATATAGTCAGTGGCGCATTCAATCCACAGTGGCAAATATCCATTCCATTGCGTGAAGTTGTTGATTTTTGTGACATGGAACTGATAAACGAGAAAGATGAGGAAGAAATCAGATAAAGATTCAAGCTTGAGCACCTAAGCTTCAGTTGAAGGGGAAAATGGCGACTTTGAAAGGGGAAGAAGACGAAAGAGGAATTAGGGCTTTTTGAGAGAAATAATGGGAAAATCGGGTATTTTGAAGTGGGTCTAACGGGTGGGTTTTTTTTTATCGTTGGAATATCCACCTAAGAAAATATTAATAACATTCACGCGCTTACCATGTGTGGACATAACGCTCTTTTGGCCGGTCATGCTTTGTGTTTAAATGGTATAGACCAAAATAGAGTTAAAGTGTTCAATAGGAAAAGCACTAAGTTAAGGTGTCAAAATGGAAACTGGAACCAAGTTTAAGGGGCCGTCTATATATTTGCCCTTAAAAATTAAGATAGAGTCATGAAATATAATCAAATTTGGTTAAGGAACACTTACCCCAAACCAACATGTGAAAATCCACTCCAAAATCACCCAAATCCGAGCTCTCTAACTCAAAAAGTGATAAAATATCAAAAGCCCTCGAAATAGAGTACTTTATATTATGCCCGAACATTTGCACATTGTGTTCGCGGAATTACACATGCGATCGCGAAGAAGAAACAACAACCGACCAAATAATGTATTACGCGATCGCGATACCAGGCGTGAGAACGCGATGCACCTGAACCCCATGTCTATGTTATCGCGGAAGGGACCATGCGAACACGAACATCGAATCCTGATGCCCCTTCCAGCTCTATCTCTACACGAACGCGGACCACAACCGAATGGACCTTCACGATCACGTGCATATAGTCGCGATCGCGATTAACATAAACGATGACCTCCTAGAATCACTTCGCGATCGCGGCTTCGTTTTCGCGATCACGAAGAGCAACAACCACACTAGAAACCAACAACTCTAAAGCATGAAGAAATGGCTCGAAGCCTATCCCAAACATACCTGGGGCTCTCGGGACTCCGTCCGAACATACCAACAAGATCCATAATATAATGGGGATCTTCTCGAGGCCTCAAATTATATCAAATAATATCAAAACTACGAACCGCACCTCAAATTGAACTAAGTGAACTTATGAACTTTCAACTTCTACAACTCGCGCCGAATCATTTCAAATCAACTCGGAATGTCGTGAAATTTTGCATGCAAGTTCCAAATGACACAACATAGGTATACCAACTCTCCGAATCGAGATCTGAACCTGATATCATTAAAGTCAACTCCCGGTCAAACCTTCCAAACTTTCAACTTTCTAATGTTTGCCACAATGTGCTGAAACCTTCTAGAAATATCCAAATGCAAATCCGAGCATACACCCAAGTCCAAAATCACCATCTGGACCTAACAGAACAATAAAAACTCCGATCTGGGGTCAAACGCATAAAGGTCAAACTCGGTCAACTTTCTAACTTAAAGCTTCAACAATAAAATTTATTCTTCTAAACTAATTCTGAATCACCCGAAAACCAAAATCAACGATACACACAAGTCATAATACATCATACGGAGCTATTCATGTCCTCAAACCACTGAGCTAAGTGCAAATACTCAAAATGACCGGTCGGGTCATTACATATTCGAAAATAAAAAGAAAATTTGTCCTATGGATACAAAATTGGAACAATATTTACTCGTTTTAGCAAGAACTTCCTATTTACAAAAAGCGTTTAAAGGTTTTTACAAAATATATACAAATACAATAAAAAAAATAACAATAACAAACCCAGTGTAATCTCATAAGTGGGGTCTGGAGATGGTAATATGTACGCAGACCTTACCCCTATCTTATAAAGGTAGAGAGATTATTTCCGATAGATTCTCGGCTCAAAAAATAGTAAAAATAAAGCAAATATTATAGCAACAATAAGGTAATAAGCTAACAGAAGTGAATGACACAATATGTAATAATAAAGAACCAGGAATATCGTAGTAGTACTACTAGTAAGACTTGGAGAAACTCATAACTACCTGTCAACCTTCAACCCTAATTCTCGACCTCCACACCTTCTTATCGAGGGTCATGTCCTCGGTAAGCTGAAGCGATGACATGTCCTGCCTAATCATCTCTCCATTTTACTTATTTGGCCTACCTCTACCCTTCTTCGGACCCTTCATGGTCAACCTCACACATGTCACGACCCAATTTCAGCTGTAGGTCGTGATGGCGCCCAACACTACAGCTTAGCCAAGCCAACTAATAAATTAAGCATACATTGATAAAGTTTAAAACCAAGAAAAATATAAACCCAAACTCTACCAATGTGTGTGCCAAGACCTGGTGTCACAAGTGAATGACCATCTAGTAGATTATACAAAACTCCAAATACTGTCTGAAATGAAATAGACAAAATGTAAATATAAGAAGAGACACTGGTAGCTGCAGAACGGCTCAGAAAGGCAGCTCACCACAATGCCTCGGGATGACGTGGGTATGTGATGATAGGTCCTCCACTAGTACCTGTCTTAAATCCTGCACAAAAAGTGCAGCAAGTGTTGTATGAGTACGTAAACAACGTATACCCAGTAAGTATCAAGCCTAATCTCGAAGTGGAAGAGACGAGATGGCCGACTTTGACACTCACTATGGGTCAATAATAATAACTGAAATAAAACTAGGATATTTAAATCAGCATGATTTATAGACTTTACGATAATTTATTTAATCAGCGGAAATAATCAAATTCCTTCCAATGTAAAAATTCTCAATATATTTATTAAATTCCTTCAATTCAAATAATTTTCAATTTATCAATTAAATCTCATTTACAGGAGTAACAATTAATTCCTTAACAAGCAAGAATAATAATTCATTAAATTTCAAGGATTTTTTAATTTATTAACTAGCTTCACAAGCTGAAATAAATTATTAAAGTATCGTGTAATTATTATTATTAAGCACGATTTCTGCCGAGGACGTACGACCCGATCCAGAGTGTCGTGTACACTGCCGAGGGACGTGCGGCGCGATCCACAGATGCATCTATCCTGCCGAGGCGTTCGGCCCGCTCCACAAGAAAGGAGGACATTTTCTTATGTACCTCCGGAAGGAGAGTATATTCATTATAAGATAAATTCGGGAGGATGAACAATTTTTTTAAACAGTTAATTAATTTAAACAGAAAATTAAGCATATGAAATTTTCATCTTTATTATATTTCCTAACAATTCACAATTTATATATATCAAATAATTCAATTATATAAAGAATATAATTTACACAAGTAATTCATGCTTTGTGTCCAAAACTACCCGGGCTTTAGCATTAATAGTAGCTACGCACGGACTCTCGTCACCTCGTGCGTACGTAGCCCCCACAATTAACAACCATTATTAATTTAATCACCTATGGGGTAATTTTCCCCTCACAAGATTAGACAAGAGACTTACCTCGTCTTGCTCCAATTTAATCCACTATAAGGCCTTTTTCATGATTATCCAGCCCTGTCTAGCTCGACTCTAGCCAAAATAATTAGATACAATCACTAAAAATTATAGGAATCAATTCTATAAGAAAATACTACATTTTTAATAAAAATCTCGAAATTAATTAAAAATTCGTATGTGGGGCCCACGTCTCAGAATCTAGCAAAACTTACGAAATCCGACAACCCATTCAATTGCGAGTCCAACCATACCAGTTTCACTCAAATCTGACTCCGAATCCATACCGAAATCTCAAAAATTCGTTTCTATGAGATTTCTAAAAAATTCCCAAATTTAAATCTCAAAACACTAATTTATGGTGAAAACAATGATATACTTGTATATGTAGACCAAATCTGAGTTAGAATCACTTACCCCAATATTTTTCCCTTGAAAATCTGTCAAAAGTCGTCAATGCTCAAGCTCAAGTTCGTCAAAATTGGCAAATGGGAGGAATGTCCTCTATTTTTATAACTTACAGCTCTGTCCAGTTCGATCAAGGAGCTCGATCTTGGGAGCTCGATCTCGGGAGCTCGATCTCAGGGAGCTCGATCTTGGGAGCTAGATCAAGGAGCTCGATCAGGGGAGCTCGATCTCAGGGAGCTCGATCTCAGGGAGCTCGATCTTAGGAGCTCGATCAAGGAGCTCGATCTTGGGAGCTGGTCATGGCCTCGATCAGGCCTCGAGTCTGGGACATTGTCATGGCCTCGATCAAGTTCGATCTTGGGTCTTGATCCTGGACCTCGAGCCTTGCCTTCAATCATGGCCCTCGAGCCTTGCCTTCGATCGTGGCTTCGATACTGAGCCCCGTCCCTGGCTTCGACTCAGGCCTCGATCGTGGGCTCGATATCTGGGTTCGATCTGGGGCTCGATCATAGTCCAGAATATACAGCAGAAGGAAAAATTGCAGCAGCTTTTTTTAAGTCCAAATTTTGAT
This sequence comes from Nicotiana tomentosiformis, assembly GCF_000390325.3. Lineage (NCBI taxonomy): Eukaryota > Viridiplantae > Streptophyta > Magnoliopsida > Solanales > Solanaceae > Nicotiana > Nicotiana tomentosiformis. Next base: position 114,387,337 of record NC_090823.1, on the reverse strand, counting down.
CTGTTAACCATCCGAAACTCACCCGAGGCCCTCGGAACCTCAACCAAATATACCAAAAAGTCCTAAAATATCATACGAACTTAGTCGAACCTCTAAATCACATCAAATAGCGCTAAAACAATAAATCATACCCCAATTCAAGCTTAATGAAACTAAGAGTTTTCAACTTCTACATTCGATGTCGGAACCTATCAAATCAACTCCGATTGACCTCAAATTTTACACACAAGTCATAAATTACATAACGGAGCTATAAAAATTTTCGGAACTGGATTCCAACTCCGGTATCAAAAAGTCAACTCATCGGTCAAACTTCCAAACTTAAATTCTTGTTTTTAGCCATTTCAAGCATAATTTAACTACGGACTTCCAAATAAATTTTCGACCACACTCCTAAGTCCAAAATCACCATAAGGGACTGTTGGAATCATCAAAATTCTATTCCAGGGTCATTTTCTTAAAATGTTGATCGAAGTCAAACTTAACACTTTAAGGCCAACTTAAGGAACCAAGTGTTCCGGTTTCACCCCAAACACTTCCAAATCCCGAACCAACCATCCCCGCAAGTCAAAAATCATTACAAGCACATACGGAAAGTTTTATTTTTGGGGAACGGGGTTCTAAAAGTTAAAATGACCGGTTGGATCATTACAATACACCTCCTAACTGGAACATTTATGTTTCCCCTATTCACATGTCCCTACAATTTCAACCTCGATTCCCGTAATTTGTCCTCCACTGGGCCACTCAAAAATATACAATCTCATCCTGAAGTTATAATTTTAAATAAACAAACCGTTCGAGCTTGCACAAACATAAACGTTACGAAATCCTAAAGGTAAAATACCTTTTAGACCCCTTAAATTTGACACAGATTATTGGTTAAATCCTTGAATTATTCGTAGTCTTAATTAACCTTTGGACTTGGTTATTCAATAGTTGTTATTACCTTAGACAATCTTATCCTCAGAAAATGTCATGCACTCGCATGCCACGTGGATTTTTCTGCCCATGTCGCATTTTTGAATAATAAAATATATTTTTTACCTTTTTTAAGTGTATACTTTTTAAATGATCTTTATCGAATAAAATTTATAAAAGAAATGTGGCTAGAACTACTTTATTTAAGCTAAATCTTTTTATTTAGCTAAAAAAGATGAAGTTTTAGCTATATATTTATAGATTTGACCAGAAAAATAATAAATACAAAGTTAAAATAAATAGTTATGGTATCTAAAAAATATATAAAAATATATAGCATTTAACACTTTATTATTTCGGCTAAAATAATTACTTGGTTAAAAATTATGGAGCTCCAAGAAAGTATTTTTCATAGATTTTTTCCGGAAAAAAATCCACAATTGAAATAAAATAGTTATTGCATCTAAAGAAGAAATAAAAAATTACACAATTACAAGCTCACTATTCTTGCTATACCTTCTTTATGTGATTAAAAATAGTGGAGTTGTAGCCAAAACAAATTACCGATTGGCTCGAAAGTAAAGATACACAATTCAAATAAATAATTATTATATATAAAGAAAACAACAAGAAATACATAATTATTACTCTATTCTAGAAGTTTATATGGCTAAAATGATGGTGTTCCAGCCAAAATAATTCACAAATTTTGCCCGAAAAAGAAGAAATACGCAGTTTAAACAAATAGACATTATATATATAGAAGAAATTAAAAATAATAATAATAAGGATAAAGTACACATTGAATATTAAGTTAAAGAAAGAAAAAAATGCATAATTATAACAAATAAATCATTAGATATGACTAAGTGACAATTAACTGTTAAAGAATAACCTAGTTGGAAGTTAATTTTTCGATTTTTCTTCACTCCCACGTGCTTAAAAGAGAGTGTATTCATACTTTTTGCTATATCAGCGTCCAGGGAGGTAATGATTATAAAATAGTCAAGTTCAGGGGATAATTAAGATCATAAATAGTTTAGAAGTGCAACTAATAGTGTAATAATCCATGTTATGTAGAACAAGCACAAGCAACAACAACAACAACAACAACAACGACGACCCAGTAAAATTTCACTAGTGGGGTATGGGGAGGGTAGTATGTACGCAGACTTTACCCCTACCCTGAGGGGTAGAGAAGTTGTTTCCGAAATACCCTCAGCTCAAGAAGACGAAAAGAAGATGAAAAGAGGCAATATATCGGTACCATCAATAAAAACTATAGAAAAAATAACAGCATCACAAGAACCAGAAAATAGATGAAAACTAGAACAATAACCAGTAGATAAAATCTGGCACTAAGAGGAACGAAAGAGTAGTGAGAACTCAACACTAACCATTAGCAGTTTAAGACTAAATCCTAACAGACTAGCTATAACGATCCGGCCGATCGTTTTGAGTATTACAACCCCATTTTCTCATTTATATCTCAAATTATACTTTACAGTTGTTGTGTGAATTGCCGAGGTAATTGGTTCGGGTCCAGTAAGGTTTTGCAAGGAATTGGAACACTTAGTTTCAAGATTTAAAGCTTAAGTTAAAATAGTGATCGGATGCGGACTTATGTATAAATGACATCGGATTCGAATTTTGATGATTCCAATAGCTCTATATGGTGAATTTGGACTTAGGAGCGTGTCCGAAAAATTATTTGGAGGTCCGTAGTAGAATTTGGCTTGAATTGCCGAAAGTTGAATTTTTGGGAAGTTTGACCGGGGGTTTGACTTTTCAATATTGGGGTCGGAATCCGATTCTGAAAATTTAAATAGGTCTGTAATGTGAAATATGACTTGTGTGCAAAATTTGAGGTCAATCGGACGTGATTTGATAGGTTTCGGTGTCGTTTGTAGAATTCAAAAATTTGGAAATTTATTAGGCTTGAATCCGTGTGTAGTTCGTATTTTTGAGGTTGTTAGGTATGATTTGAGGCCTTGAGTAGGTCCGTGTTATGTTATGGGACTTCTTGATACAATTGGTTGAGGTCCCGGGGACCTTGGGTGAGTTTCGGACGGTTAACGGATCAAATTTGGACTTAAGGAAATGTTGGAACTGCTGCCTACTAGTGTGATCGCACCTGCGAAGATTTTGATCACAGGTGCGAAGCCGTATGTGCGTGAAATAAGTCGCAGAAGCGGCCAAGTATGGAACTGGGCAGTGCTCGCAGGTGCGAGAAATTTGCCGCAGGTGCGAAGGAGTTGGCGCAGATACGGACTGGGGCTGGCGTGAGGCGACCAAAGGTGCAAAGGGGAATGCGCATCTGTGAAGCCCGCAGATGCGTGAATAGCGCCGCAGATGCGAGATTTTAGAGGGCCGGTTGTTTCCGTAGGCGCTCATTTTTGTCCGCAAAAGCGGATGCGGAGGTGCGAGCCCAGGCACCGCAGGTGCGGAAATGCCTGGGCAGTGTTTAAAACGAGGGTTCCGAGATTTTTTCCCATTTTCGGATTTTGGAGCTCGGGCTGGGCGATTTTTGAGAGAAAATTTTCCACACAATTTGGGGTAAGTGTTCTTAACTCCGTTGTGATTATATTCCATGAATTAATCTTCATTTTTGGTGTAAGATTATTGAATCTTCAACAGAAATAGAAGAAAATTTCTATAATGTCACAAAACGAATATTTCAAGTTTTGAATACCGATTTGGAGTCGGACTTGAGTGAAATTAGTATGGTTGAACTTGTAATTGGATGGGTTGTCGTATTTTGTGACTTTCCTCGAATTTTGAGATGTGGGCCCCACATGTAATTTTTGGGGCGTAATTTCGGATTTTATGGAAAATATTAGCATTTTGATATGGAATTAATTCTTATAAATTGTGTGGACTGAATCAAATTAATTGTGGTAGATTTGAACCATTCGGGAGTTGATACGCGCATAATGGGATTTCTGGAGCATTGTTTAGCTTGCTCGGCATTGGATTTGGCTTGTTCGAGATAAGTAACTCTTCTAATCTTGGAGCTGAGGGTATGAACCATGAATATATGTATTATGCAAATCGTTGGGAGGTGACGCACATGCTAGGTGACGGGCGTGTGGGCGTGCACTATAGAAATTGTGACATGATTGTTTCTATGGAATTTTGTAGTTAAATAATCTTGGCATTTTTCAAGCAGTTTTATGTGTTAAAGAAATTGAGCTGAAAGGCATAATCATGTTGAAGCTATGTGCCAGTATTATTGGGACTCACGGAGGTCATATTGTTGTGGATTATTTGGTTAAATTGAAAATTAATACTCAGTCATATTCATTTCATTGCATATCATATCTTAGTCTCTATTGTTATTTATTGATACATCATATCATCATTTTGGGCTATTCTCATAACATTGTGAGCCCATGAGAGAGAGACTGGAGACATTGATGACTGAGGGAGGCCGAGGGCCTAATTGTGAGGATATTTTATGGATCGGGGTTGCCCACCTGCAGCAGGCCTTATTGGCTTCTTATTGCACGTGAGTTGGCCGTACAGCACGTGAGTTGGCCGTGCAGATCCTTATATTATTATTGCATGTGAGTTGGCCGTGCAGCACGTGAGTTGGCCGTGCGGATCCTTATATTATTATTGCATGTGAGTTGGCCGCGCAGCACGTGAGTTGGCCGTGTGGATCCTTATATTATTATTATTGCACGTGAGTTGGTCGTGCAGATCTAGATATTTATATTATGGCACGTGAGTTGTCTGTGCTTGCTTGGGCTGTAGGAGCCCCTCATGAGTCTGTACACCCCCAGTGAGCGCAATCGACTATAAATAGGGATCGGGCTGCATGCCGCAGCAGGTATTGTATAGCGCTGAGTGATTGAGTGTGCTGAGCACAGTGAGAGAGAATACGAGACAGTGAGATTGAGTACTCTGAGAGTGTGAATACATGAGTATAATCTCTGAGATATGCATAGCGATGTGTTTTCCTCATGATGTATAGTATCACATTATTCATGATTTCTCACACATGTTGACAGATGGGCATAGTGATGCATTTGTTTTACAATGGTTGTCTAAAAAGAAAATGAGATATTTTATTTATCATTGAAAGGATTTTGGAAAAATTAATGTTCTCAAATTATTCATATTTTTGGCAACTTCGGCAAACGATTTGGGTTTTCACTGATGTATTTGAAAGGAAGAACTATTATTTTTGAAATCATGATTTGGCTGAGCATTGTATCTCTGAGTTACTTCTGGTATTATTTGCTTTATGTTGTTATGGACCGTTGTGGACTAGTGGTTTTGGACCCGACCTTGGTAGAAACTCGTCACTACTTTCAACCTAAGGCTAGGTTTGTTACTTACTCAGTACATGGGGTCAGTTGTACTGATACTACACTTCTGCACATTGCGTGCAGATGTTGGCTGATGTTATTGATGTGCTCGATGGTTGCGGGATTTGAAGATATACCTGTGTTCCTGTTGTAGCTGCCTCTTGTTCAGGGTAGCCTTAGATTTATACAAGCTCTGTTTATGTACTATTCAAACAGACTATGCATTTATTTCATTTCTGCTTTTTATACTCTGTTCTTAGAAGCTCATGATTTGTACTAACAGTTCTTGGGGATTGTATAAGATCAGGATCTTTATTCACTTAAATTGCTTTAATGATTATTATTGAAGTTGGTTAGTTGAAAATTGGCTTACCTAACAGGATGGGTTAGATACCATCACGACTAGTTGGATTTTGGATCGTGACAAGGTGGTATCAGAGCTCTAGGTTCATAGGTTCTACAAGTCATTAGCAAGTGTCTAGTAGAGTCTTGCGGATCGGTATGATGACGTCCATACTTATCTTCGAGAGGCTACAGGGCATTTAGGATATATACTTCCCACTTTTCTTTCCTTATCATGCGAGATTGATTCAATTTGAGACATAAACTCTTTGAATTCCTTCCACATATTTGTATGCACACATGAGTGCTCGATATCAACTGTGTATCGTCGGCTTGTGATTTCAGGGATGATGTGCGAGATACGTATTCTGTGTTTTAGTGGTGGGCCAGTCTGGAGGACTTGAGGCCATGGTTAGACCGCAGCTTAAGCTCGGTAGCTTCAGTTGTAACCTGTACAATTGGATTCATATGTCCGGTAATGACCCTGCAGTGGAATTTGTGGCTCGATGAGCGGTGAAATGGCGGTATGATGGGTATGATAGGCATGATGTGACCGCGGGATGTGTTAAGACGGTTTGAACATAACGAGAAGTGTTTCCTTCATATGTAAAAGGAAGGCCATTGGATGCTTGATTTTTGATTTGATATGACGTACAGTCTCGAGTGTGAATTTTTGAAAGATCTTTCATGTGTTTAAATTGTGGGACAAATTAAATTCTTATGTCTTGTTAATGAATTTGGACTCAGAAAGATTAAGTGATTGCATAGTAATTGTGGTTGCGAAAGAGTATAACAAGATGCCAATTTGAGGCTGAGTAGGTGGGTTATCTCCTGCAGAGTAATCTACGTAGGTGTGTTCCTTATAATGTTGAGTGGAGAGTTTCTTTTCTACTAGCGGAGGGTATGTGATGAGATTGAATTTGAATCTAGTTGAGAAAGTTAAATTGACTGTCAAGAGAAATAAACACATGCTTAGCGGATGATTGAGCTATTTTATGGTTGGTGTTGCATGAGCTTGAGAAAACTTTTTGTTGAACTCACTGTAGTATCATGGCAGTAATACGGTATGGGTGTTGTTAATTATTGAATGAAATGATTCATGGCTTTGAGCCAATTGGGGGAGCCTGTTGCAGACGGCTTAATTTCATGGTTATATATTAAATTTTAGTTTTGGTCCGAGACATACTTGTGGAGCAGTCATGACTGCAGAGGCTGAGATCGAGGATGACTCGAGTAAGGAAATTTCCTGAATACGGGATATAATGCACTTACGAAAATATGAAAAATCATGAAATGATTAAGTTGTAAATTGCGAAGAATGTAGTGCACATGAAATATGAATTTGACCAGTGGTGTTAAGGCATGGTTATTTCTTTGAGTGATGTTGTGCTAATAGGGCATGTGTCTTTTACCCCGTTTGGGCGGTGCAATTCAATTTTGAGCCGAGTGGGTGACTCTTGAGAAGGTTCTAATGGGTCCGAGATTTATATATAGCAATTGAAAATTTTTCCGGACTTGTGTATGGATAGAATCTGAGATTTGCATTTGATGGTATCGAGACTCGCGGTAATTTTGTATGACTATGGATTCTACATTTCAGTATAAGAAAGGTAAAAAAACAATTTTAAGTTTACATGAGGTCTCTTCAGAGTGGGTATCTCGGTGGTGGTACTTATATGGTGCTTAAGAAGGAATACAACGGCTTATGAGCCTTAGGGCGGTGTGGTTCTAAGTGAGGATGTCTTATAATGAGGCCTTACGAGTGTTTTGGTGGCAATATTCTTGGGTTTTGGTGACCTACGTGGTTTGATCGAGTTAGAGGAATTTAGTTCTAATAACTTGGTTATGTGCAGATGAATTTCAAAGTGTTCTTGATGGTTTCTACCATGGTTTGAATTGGATACTTTTCTACCGGTGTGGAGAACGTGTTGTGTGTTGTGATTTCCTCCTAGAAAGAAGCAAGAGAAAAGTTTCTAACTAATAGGGTGTGTAAATTATTGGTGACTCAAAGTTGATAATATGATTCTTGTGATTTTCACATGATGTCATAATAGATGTGATGTGTTGTGCGGGATTAGGATTTACATGTGCAGGGTGAAAATTCAGTCTTGAAGAGAAGGTACCGAATGTTGGACAACATGGTCAATTTCAAATATTTCGATGAGTGTTATAACTGCTTGGTAATTCCTGAGAAGGGTGCGCATTTCAGAAGGCGCGTTGTGTTTTGACTTACGGATGTTCATCGGTATTGCAGTACTCACCTGGTTGATAGATTGCTGATATTCAAATTATTGCTATGTGGCACGGGAGAATTATGAAAGTATTCCTCATGGGATTATCATGAATGGAAGATGTGTTAGTCATTTTAGTGCTGGAGTTGGGATCAGTTACGGTGATTCATGTGTTCGATGAATTTAGAGACTAGGAGTTCTCAGAAGTATATTGTTTCGGGGTTGCGACCTATTTGAGGTGACTATTTTATTTAAAACTCGGTGGAGGCACTAGTTGCGTTAATTATTTGTGATAGCTATGCGCTATGAGTGCGCATATATGTGAGGTTTGAGCCCATTTACGGTCATTAGAGCAAGTATTCATACTCAGAAGAATGCTTAGGCTATTATATGCCTAAAGTTGACTGTTAAGCGTAAAGTCATAACGTTTTCCGTATTCGTACTTTTGTTGAGAACTATCTGGGCTATACTTGAGGTTACAAAGAAGATGATTCCCTAAATAAACGGGATAGTTACTGATTCTGCATTATTTTCGATTTGAAGTGTGATAGCAGACTTTGCACGTGCTTACACTATGGCGTGCTATTTCTACCAGACCAGGGGCATGAGAATCTTATTTCATTATCATATACAAGTGTACTTGTTTAATTGCTCCTGTATGATATGCTAGGACTGGAAGCCTGTGACCATGCCGAGTGATTCATATTATTGGCACATGAGTTGTCCGTGCCGTGTGTGGGAATTTTATTTCTATGATAATTTATCTGATTCATTAATTTCCTTCCTCTACAATTGTGCACATGCGTGAAATTTGAGGAGTTGGTTGTAACATTGTGGTTGTGGTGGTGCTTGTTGAACTTGCAATATGGTTCTCTTCCTTGAGACATCTCCCATATTTGGGTACACGGATTGCGCAGTGGTGGCTGGAGCTATATTGATGTGGCGTGTCTGTGGGATAGTTGTGTTTAATAATATAAGGTCATTGGACCTAGAATGAGTACTATCAAGTTTGAAATGGTATATTCGGGAAGATAATATTGAAATTCGGCTTAGAAAGTGATTATGGTTCTAGTTGGAGCGAGAGAGCTCCATTACTTGTTGATCTGATAAGGGGTCTTGAGATTTCTGCGTGTTTCTTTCATTATCATCAGTGTGCAAAAGTTTTAGAACGAGGTTTTGTTTGATATGGGGTTTAATACTTTTACTGGGTTACTTTGGAGTAGTTAATGTGATAGAAAATGGTGCTGCGAGCATGCGAGTTGTGTAGTATGTTAAGTGATTATATCTGGGGTTATGGTTATGGACCAATACAGCTTGTTCAGACTCATACAACGTGTTGATGCGAGATTCAGGTCTTGAAAAGAAATTCTGAATGATGGAAATTGAATTCCAAGGTTTATGGGCTAAGGTTGAAGTAATGATTTTTAATTATGTTGTGTTGTCAGGCCTATACAATTTACACGGAATAGGCCGGCGTGGGATCACCCCGAGTATGTGTGTGGTAAGATGGAACAGTGATTTGATGGCTTGGAAACAACTCTTGGCACGTTCGAGGACAAATGTATGTTTGAGTGGGGGAGAATGTAACGACCCGGCCGGTCGTTTTGAGTATTACAATCACATTTTCCCATTTACTTCTCAAATTGTACTTTATATTTGTTGTGTGAATTGCCGGGGTAATTGGTTCGGGTCCAGTGAGGTTTTGGAAGGAATTGGAACACTTAGTTTCAAGATTTAAAGCTTAAGTTAAAATAGTGACCGGATGCGGACTTATGTGTAAATGACCTCGGATTCAAATTTTGATGATTCCAATAGCTCCATATGGTGATTTTGGACATAGGAGCGTGTCCGGAAAATTATTTGGAGGTCCGTAGTGAAATTTGGCTTGAATTGCCGAAAGTTAAATTTTTGGAAAGTTGGACCGGGGGTTTGACTTTTTGATATAGGGGTCGGAATCCGATTCTGGAAATTTGAATAGGTATGTAATGTGAAATGTTACTTGTGTGCAAAATTTGAGGTCAATCGGGCGTGATTTGATAGGTTTCGGCGTCGTTTGTAGAATTCGAAAATTTATTAGGCATGAATCCGTGTGTAGTTCATATTTTTGAGATTGTTAGGTATGATTTGAGGCCTCGAGTAGGTCTGTGTTATGTTATGGGACTTGTTGATACAATTGATCGAGGTCCCGGGGGCCTCGGGTGAGTTTCAGATGGTTAACAGATCAAATTTGGACTTAAGGAAATGGTGGAACTGCTGCCTACTGGTGCGATCGCACCTGCGAAGATTTTGATCGCAGGTGTGAAGCCGTATGTGCGAGAAATAAGTCGCAGAAGCGGCCAAGTGTGGAACTGGGCAGTGCTCGCAGGTGCGAGGAATTTGCCGCATCTGCGAGGCCGCAGGTGCGAAGGAGTTGGCGCAGATACGGACTGGGGCTGGCATGAGGCGACCGCAGGTGCGAAGGGAAATGCGCATCTGTGAAGCCCGCAGATGCATGAATAGCACCGCAGATGCGAGATTTTAGAGGACCGGTTGTTTCCGCAGGCGCTCATTTTTGTCCGCAAAAGAGGATGCGCAGGTGCGAGCCCAGGCACCGCAGGTGCGGAAATGCCTGGGCAATGTTTAAAACGAGGGTTCCGAGATTTTTTCCCATTTTCAGATTTTGGAGCTCGGGCTGGGCGATTTTGGAGAGAAAATTTTCCACACAACTTGGGGTAAGTGTTCTTAACTCCCTTGTGATTATATTCCATGAATTAATCTTCATTTTTGGTGTAAGATTATTGAATCTTCAAGAGAAATAGAAGGAAATTTCTATAATGTCACAAAATGAATTATTCAAGTTTGAATACCGATTTGGAGTCGTATTTGAGTGAAATTAGTATGGTTGAACTTGTAATTGGATGGGTTGTCGTATTTTGTGAGTTTCATCGGATTTCGAGACGTGGGCCCCATAGGTGATTTTTGGGGCGTAATTTCGGATTTTATGGAAAATATTAGCGTTTTGATATGAAATTAATTCTTATAATTTGTGTGGACTGAATCAAATTAATTGTGGTAGATTCGAACCATTCGGGAGTTGATACGCGCATAATGGGATTTCTGGAGCATTGTTTAGCTTGCTCGGCATTGGATTTGACTTGTTCGAGGTAAGTAACTCTTCTAATATTAGAGCTGACGGTATGAACCCTGAATATATGTATTATGTAAATCGTTGGGAGGTGAAGCACATACTAGGTGACGGGCGTGTGGGCGTGCACTATAGAAATTATGACATAATTGTTTCTGTGGAATTTTGTAGTTAAATAATCTTGGCATTTTCCATGCAGTTTTATATGTTAAAGAAATTGAGCTGAAAAGCATATTAAAAATCATGTTGAAGTTATGTGCGAGTATTATTGGGACCCACGGAGGTCATATTGTTTTGGATTATTTGTTTAAATTGAAAATTCATACTCAGTCATATTCATTTCATTGCATATCATATCTCAGTCTCTATTGTTATTTATTGATACATCATATCATCATTTTGGGCTATTCTCATGACATTGTGAGCCCATGAGAGAGAGACTAGAGAGATTGATGACTGAGGGAGGTCGAGGGCCTGATTGTGGGGATATTTTATGGATCGGGGTTGCCCGCCTGGAGCAGGCCTTATTGGCTTCTTATTGCACGTGAGTTGGCCGTGCAGCACGTGAGTTGGCCGTGCAGATCCTTATATTATTATTGCACGTGAGTTGGCCGTGCAGCACGTGAGTTGGCCGTGCGGATCCTTATATTATTATTGCACGTGAGTTGGCCGTGCAGCACGTGAGTTGGTCGTGCGAATCCAGATATTTATATTATGGAACGTGAGTTGTCCGTGCTTATAGCACTTGGGCTGTAGGAGCCCTTCATGAGTCTGTACACCCCGAGTGAGTGCAGTCGACTATAAACAGGGATCGGACTGTATGCCGTAGCAGATATTGTATAGCGCTGAGTGATTGAGTGTGATGAGCACAGTGAGAGAGAATGCGAGACAGTGAGATTTAGTACTCTAAGAGTGTGAGTACATAAGTACAATCTCTGAGATATGAATAGGGATGTGTTTTCCTCATGCTGTACGGTATTACATTATTCATGATTTCTCACACATGTTGACAGATGGGCATAGTGATGCATTTGTTTTACAATAGTTATCTGGAAAAAAATGAGATATTTTATTTATCATTGAAAGGATTTTGGAAAAATTAATGTTCTCAAAATATTCATATTTTTGGCAACTTCGGCATACGATTTGGGTTTTCACTGATGTATTTGAAAGGAAGAACTATTATTTTTGAAATCATGATTTGGCTGAGCATTTTATCTCTGAGTTACTTCTGGTATTATTTGCTTTATGTTGTTATGGACCGTTGTGGACTAGTGGTTTTGGACCCGACCTTGGTAGAAGCTCGTCACTACTTTCAACCTAAGGCTAGGTTTGTTACTTACTCACTACATGGGGTCGGTTGTACTGATACTACACTTCTGCACATTGCGTGCAGATGTTGGCTGATGTTGTTGCTGTGCTTGATGGTTGCGGGATTTGAAGATGTACCTGCGTTCCTGTTGTAGCTGCCTCGTGTTAAGGGTAGCCTTAGATTTATACAAGCTCTGTTTATGTACTATTCAAACAGACTATGTAATTATTTTATTTTCTCTTTTTAAACTCTATTCTTAGAAGCTCATGATTTGTACTACCAGTTCTTGGGGATTGTATAAGATCAGGATCTTTATTCACTTAAATTGCTTTAATGATTATTATTGAAATTGGTTAGTAGGAAATTGGCTTACCTAACGGGATGGGTTAGATGTCATCACGACTAGTTGGATTTTGGGTCGTGACACTAGCCTCACTCTAGTGCGCCGTAGAAATATGCACAACTACCTTCTAACCTACAACCTTAATGCTCGACCTCCGCAACTTCTTGTCTAGAGCCATGTCCTCGGTAATCTGAAGTCACACCATGTCCTTCTTGATCAACTCTCCCCAATACTTCTTAGGCCGCCCTCTATCTCTCCTCGTACCTACAAAATCCTCCCACACCTCCTCACCGGGGCATCTGGGCTTCTCCTCTGAACGTGCCCGAACCATCTGAGCCTTACTTCCCGCAACTTGTCATCCATAGGGGTCACGCCCACCTTCTCCCAAATATCTTCATTCCTAATCTTATCCATCTTAGTGTGCCCGCACATTCACCTCAACATCCTCATCTCTTCTAATTTCATCTTCTGGATATGTGAGTTCTTAACTGGCCAACACTCAGCTCCATACAACGTGGCCGGACTAACCACCGCTCTATAAAACCTACCTTAGAGTATCGGTGGAACTTTCTTGTCACACGGGACTCCAGACGCTAACCTCCACCCACCCCACCCCTATATGGTGTGTGATATCCTCGTCAATCTCCTCATTCCCCTGAATAACCGACCCAAGGTACTTGAAACTGCCCATCTTGGGTATGACCTGAGAGTCAAGCCTCACGTCCACTCCTGCTTCCGTCGGCTCGACGCTGAACTTGCACTCTAGGTATTCCGTCTTGGTCCTGCTCAACTTGAAACCTTAGACTCAAGGTCCTGTCTCCAAACCTCCAATCTCTCGTTGACTCCGCCTCGCGTCTAATCAATCAGAACTATGTCGTCAATAAATAACATACATCATGGCATCTCCCCTTGAATACGGTGTGCCAGTGCATCCATCACTAGGACAAATAGGAATGGGATGAGCGCAGACCATTGGTGCAACCCCATAATAAGAAGAAAATGCTCTAAGTCGCCTCATACTGTCCTAACCCGAGTCTTAGCTCCATCATACATGTCCTTAATCACCCTAATGTAAGCAACCGGCACACATTTTGCCTCCAGTCATCTCCATAGAACCTCCCTAGGAACCTTGTCATTCGCTTCTCCAGATCAATAAACACCATGTATAGATCATTCTTCCTATCCTTGTACAGTTCCACCAACCTCCTAATAAGGTGGATAGCTTCCGTTGTAGAACGACCCGATATTAACCCAAACTGGTTGTCTGAAATAAACATCGCCCTCCTCACCCTCACTTCTACCACCCTCTCCCAAACTTTCATAGTATGACTCAGTAATTTGATACCTTTATAGTTGTTACAACTCTGAATATCACCTTTGTTCTTGTACAACGGAACCACCGTACTCAACCTCCACTCCTCCGGCATCTTATTCATCTAGAAAATAACATTAAACAACCCAGTCAGTCACTCCAAGTCTGCTCTACCCACACACCTCCAAAATTCAACCGGAATTTCATCTGGCCCGGTAGCTCTGTCCCTACTCATCTTACGCATAGCCTCCACGACCTCATCAACCTTAATTCGCCTACAATACCTAAAGTCACGGTGACTCTCGTAATGCCCCAATTCACCTAGCACAATATCCCGATCCCCTTCTTTATTCAGAAGTTTATGAAAGTAGGTTTGCCATCTCTGCTTAATCTGGTCCTCCCTCATCAAAACTCTACCGTCCTCGTCTTTAATGCACCTCACTTAGCCTAGATCCCGAGCCTTCCTCTCTCTTACCATGTCCAGCCAGAATAACTTCTTCTCCCCGCCTTTGTCCCCCAGTTCCTCGTACAGACAAGCAAAAGTCTTAGCCTTCGTGACCGCCAGCTTCGCCTCCTTCCTAGCTACCTTATACCTCTTATTGTTTGCTCTCATCTCCTCCGCGCCAGTGCTCCCTACTAATTTCAGGTAAGCCGTCTTCTTCGCTTCCACTTTACCTTAGACCACTTCATTCCACCACCAGTCACCTTTGTGTCTCCCAGATTAGCCCGACGAAACCCCTAACACCTCTCTCCCCGCCTTTCTAATGCAGTCCGCCATCGTCGACCACATAATGCTCGCGTCCCCACTACTCTTCCAGGACCACATAGTCGATAACCTCCCTTCCAACTCCTGATCTTTATCCTTGGCACTCCACCCGATCCTCGGACGTCCTCGTACAGACCTCTTCTTCTTCCTTATCATAATACCGGCTTCCATCACCAAAAACCTATGTTGCGTCGCTAGGGTCTCATCCGGGATAACCTTGCAATCCTTGCACAACCCTCTGTCACATCTCTTGAGGGGGAGATAGTCAATCTGAGTCTTCGCCACCGTGCTTTGAAAAGTAACCAAATGCCTCCCCCCCTGAAAATCTCGAGTTCGCAATCACCAGCTCAAATGCCTTGGCGAAATCCAACATCGAAGTACCCCCTCCGTTCCGCCAAAACCGAATCCAATATGCACCTCACTATAGCCACCTGCAGACGACCCAATATGTTCATTGAAATCTCCTCCTATAAATAACCTATCGGCAGGCGAAATATTACGCACAATCTCATCCAATCCCTCCCAGAAGCTCCTTTTAACATCCTCATCCAAGCGTGCTTGCGGCGCGTAAACGCTAACGACATTTAGGGTACACTCACCAACCACCAACTTAATAGTCATTAATTTATTATTCACCCGCCCAACCTCTACCACGGACTCTCTAAGATCCATGTCTACCAAGATACCCACTTCATTCTTACCCTAGAAGAAGCACAAGCATTTTATGCATTTTTTTGTATATGTTTTCTGTCCATGGTAGCTGAAACATCAAAAATATGTGTTACTCTCCTCAATTGTTACAGGGAAACCACCCTTCATTTTTGCTGAGATAAGATACATGAGAGATGGAGTTGATAGTAGGTTTGAAATTTTGATTGATAGTAGTTTCAAAGTATAAGAGGGAGAGAAAAAATTTGAGCCTAATACATTATTTTGTATAGAATTAGTAATTATGTGTATAATATATAATTAAATTAGAACTTCGTTATTAGTGGCAATTAGGTTCATAATGTAACATAAATATTGTAAAAATTTCAATAAAAAGTCTAATCCGGATGTCCACCCCTAACCAGTACAGTACAAAGTTTTATTCTGTGCTTAATTACTTTCTCTATTACCTCAAACCAAACCACCCCTTAAATTAAAGAAATAAAATACGGTCTGGGAATGGAACCAATGACCTCGTAATGGTTTTGAACCCCTTTACTACTAAGTCATACATTTGGACTGTGTAAAGGGGGTTCAAAATATAATATATAGAGGTAAAAATCAGATTTTTCCTTATATACACAGTTTAATTTTTCGGCGAAAGGGGTTCGGGTGAACACCCTTACACCCCCTAAATCCGCCCCTGTTTGGTTCCGAAAAAGCTTGGCTATAGTGAAGCATTGTTAAATAAGGATAATGTTACATAGAGTTGTGACCGTAATACAATGCGTGAACTCATGTTTAACGTAAAGTTAAGTTACATTTGTTTATAGTTTCACGTGATTTTATAGTCAACTACTAACATTAAGATTTAACGTAACATTGCAATCCATTATATTAACACTGCATTTAATGCGTGACATGTGTGTATTTATTTATTGATTCCGAGTTCCGACTTATGATTTATTAAGCCTTGATTATGTTTGGTTTTCTTTTTTAAAAAAAATATTCTGATATATATTGTATCAACTTTATTTATTAATGCGTCGAACTTTATTAATTTTCTTTCTGAGCAATAAACCTCGTAAAAAACTCAAGCGGGAGCTGCTAGAGTAGTTAATGAGAGAGGGAAGGATTAGAGATTAATGACGAATGGAAATCTATATATTTATGTAATATTTCATAAGAACACTTATATTATCTTTCAATTTCTAAGTACATAATATTGTTTCATATGGCTAAGAAATTTGCTCATTTCTTCACGGTTTTCCTCATCATGACTGCTGGTTATTGACTCTCTCTATCTCTTGCTCTCTAATTAGTTAATACCTGTTGTAGTGGCTTTGGTGAATAATGGTAGATTAAGGTCATGTCCTCGAGGGTGTGGAGGTCGAAGATTAGGGTTATAGGTTAGTTAGTGGTCGAGTTTATTTCCTTTCCACGCCTGTACTTCCTTTCCTAGTTGTTGTACTAGTGTTATCTTTGTGTTCCTCATTTTTAGATGGATATTCTTTTACATGAGGTTCTCTTTGCTTCGTTTTATTTTTTGGTTGTTATAACTATTTCGTTTGCCGTAGTTCTCTGTCGTAACTGTTGTGATTTTGTTGTATTGAGCCGAGGGTGTTTCGGAAACGGCCTCTCTACCTTCACAAGGTAGGGGTAAGGACTGCGTACATACTACCCTCCCCAGACCCCACTTATGGGAATTTTTTGTTGTTGTTGTTGTTGTTGTTGTATCTCTTGCTCTCTAAATTTGTATTAGGTGCGTATCATATATATCTAGTTCTAATGTATTCCCTTTTAAATTGATTTTAGTCATGATCTTGCAGTGTATCTTGCTTCGTCCTCAGTAACAAAAGCAATTGCTACGAGAGACAGCTCGAATCATGACATTAGAGGCTTAGAAAGGAAACTACTTTCTCATCCAAATGATCTGACTTGCTGGAGACCATGCGCTTGTGACTCTGAGTGTTCTGATGGTTGGTTTTGTAAATTGTGCGAATGGGATATTCTTTTTCGCCAGAAGATGTGTTCTGCTAGCTCCTTCACATTCTCGATAGCAGGTCGAATGTGGCTTTGATTATATCTCTTTTACTTGTTCTAGTTGTATTTGTGCCTGTTTGAACAAATATGGGATTCATCTCCAAAGTCTTGCAATGGTAAATTGGTAATGGCCTGATCCTTGTCACTAAATGTGTACTACTATATCTTCGCTCTACATTTCTGTATTATCAAACTCGTTTGCGCTTTTACTTTCAAGCAAATACAAGTTTCAGCTACTTGTTTGATAACTCTGTAAAATGAAAACGATGCGCAATAGATTTAAAATAACTTATGCCTAAAGCAAATATATATAAACACACAGGATGTCAGTAATACGAATGCCAAAATTGAGTAACAAATTTGGTTACACCCACGTCCACATATGAGAAAAGCTACAAATTCTAAGCAGGCCAACAAGAAGAATGAAGTTGTCAAGCCTGTAGAATTATCTAAATATGATGATTGATAAGTGCTGCCTAATACTGTGCATGTCTTTCAAAATCTAATATTGTTGTTATAAGAAACAAAAAAAGAAACCAAAAGAACTTACACTAAAGAGTGGTGGCTTTTCATCATACAACTATATATGACTAGAGATATTGATGATATAACTGATGAAGAAGAATCCTAAAGATTCCTTCTACTGCCAAAGACAGAAAGTGATTTTTGGTAATAATCAGAGCGACTTCGATGGTAATCAATCCATATACATAGTTGTCGAATGGCTTCCCTCTTTTCCTCCTTGAGAGCTAACATCCCGTCGTCTTTCTCCTTTATCATTTTCTCCAATTCTCTAACCTTATTGTCTGACTTCCAAACTTTCTCTCTATACACTAATATCTCTGCTTCCTTGTCATCTAACTGTGCAAGTAAGCAATCTAGATCATCTTGGACATGTACTATCGCTTTATTTTTCCTCATAACCCAATCTTTTACAAATTTCAGCTCACAAGATACCTTGGATATTCGATTAAAGAAATGAGCTGTACACTCCTCAAATTTTAGAGCCACTGTGTCTAGTGAAGCTAGCGTGTCGTTTGCTGTCAATGATATATCCTTAATCCCCCTAATACCAAATTGCAAACTTGCATTCTTTTCTTTTAGATCATTATTTTCTTTCTCGTACGAGTCTCTTGTTTTCTGGTACCACTCCTTGTTCTCAAGGTGCATTTGTTCTGCCACGCGGATCCTTCTACTCAAGATTCTCAAACCGTCTTCAAACTTCTTGCGCAGTTCTTCTGTCATTTCTTCTATTTTCCTTTCAGCATTTTGCAAATTGGATTTGGATTCTTCTAACCTGGTCTTCATTTGCTTATGTTCCTCATTCAACTTGTTAATAGTATCTTCATTTTCTCTTAGTGACTTCTCCTGATCTGTGATCTTCGTTGTCAATTCAGCGTTTCTCTTTTCCATTTCATTAAGGTTTTGAAAGGACTCATGTTTCTCTTTCTCAAGCTGTGACTGTAAACGAATTCTTTCAGTTTCCCCATTTCGCAGCTGTTGTTGAATCGTGCTAATTCGTGCTGCCAAAGATGCATTCTGACTGGACATATCATTCATGTAGGCCTCATGTTTCTTTTGAAGAGTTGAGAGCTCTTCTTTCTTCTCTAGTAGTTTGGTTTCTAACTCTGACATCTTATCACTTAGCTCCTCTTTTTCTAACTTTGAACGATAAGCTTCTCGGTTAATATCCCTTATTTCCTTTTCCAAGTCACTCTTTTGGCTGCAGAGTGAGTCTAATTCCAATTTCAAGTCTTTTACCTGTACTTTTAAGCCTTCATTCTCTTTTAATGTTTCCTTCTCAACCAAACTGGCGCTTGTTAGTTTCTCTTTGAACTTTTCAATCTGGAGATGACATTCCGATAGCTCTTCAGTCTTTTCTTTGAGTGTCAACTCTAGTGCTGATTTACGATGGCTCGAGGTTTCCAACTCCTGCTGCAAAAACTTAACCTTTTCGGTTAAATCCTTAACTTCGACAGTTGCCTCGTGACACTTCTTTTCCAGTGACAACTCCAACTCGGATTTTTTATTGTTTAAGGACAAGAGCTCTTCTTGTGAAAACAACTTATGTTTTAGTTCATTCCTTTCAGTATGTAAAGAGTCTAACTCTTGCTGCAGACTATTTGCTTGTGTCATCAAATCATTAATTCTAGACATTGAGTTGATCTGATTTTCCTCAAACTTTGTAAGAAGATTAGAAAATTGATCTTCTTTCTCTCTGAATGCTGCCTCCAATTCTTGGATATGAGCTTGCAAACCTGAATTATCCTTTTCCAATTGTTTAATATCGTTCGACTTGCACACAATCTGCTCTTCAAGTTCTTTCTCGTGTACGCTAGAGGTTTCAAGCTCAAGCTTCATATTATCAATTTGATCCTCTAACTTCTTCAGTTGAGCCAACCTCTCGCTCTCGTGAACTTCATATTTCTTGGTAAGAGACAAGAGTTCTTCTTCTTTTTCAGTTACTTTCTCCTTTAACCAAGCCGATTCATTTATCAACTTCTGTGTCATGCTATTTTCGATCTCTTTGCCTTGATTGCTCAGGTCCTTGAAAAATTCTCCAGACTCCGGTTCTTGACCGGAAGATATTGGTGAATCAGGTAATGAATCCAAATCCAAACTTGCAGTTTCCAAATTTACAGCATTGGAAAAGTATGTGCTGCTTTCGCCAGCAAATTGCCAAGGGGAATGGTATGCTTCTGAATCTGAAACTGAAGAAGATGAAGACGCAGCATCATCCTCATTTTTGGCACAAAAGTTTTTCTTTATTTCCCCTCTGAGATTTTCATACATAGCATAGAGGGACTTGTATTGTTTGTGAAAATCATCGACAAGTTGGATAAGTTCTGATCTTCTCCTTAAGTTCCCTTCTCTACTTCCTTTGTTTATACTCTTGCTCAGCTTTACAATCCTTTTTACTTTGCTTTCAATCTCTGCAATAAAGAACAAACTCCTCAAGTAAGGACTTAAGAAGGCAGGCAAAAAGTAGAAGCGCTATTTGCAAGGAAATGCAGAAGTCACATAAGATCAATGTGCATCAGTTTATTGCATGAATAAAAAATAAAAGGGCAGCCTTGCACTGAGCTCTCGCTATGTGCGGGGTCTTATCCTGCATTTCTGCCAGAGACTGTTTCCGCGACTCGAACCAGTGACATGATGAACAACTTACTGTGTACCGACAGCCATCTATTATATCACCAAAATCCACAATCTCCTATAATATTCAAAGGACCGAGGCTATTATGAAATGGAACAATTACCTAATTTTATGCATTTCAATTGTTCTTCTTTTTCAGGATCAATATGACTCTGAAAAACCTTCATGCAACCCTTCAAACGTTGTTTCGCCATTTCTGCTTCCATAACTCCAAGGGGAAGTACTGCTTAAGATTGAACACAACAACAACAACAACAAACCCAGTGAATCCCACAAGTGAGGTCTGGGAAGGGTAGCGTGTACGCAGATCTTATCCCTAGCTACCTTGCTTAAGATTGACTACTGGCATCAAAATGGCCGCTCCATCTGAAACAAGGCACACTCAACATCTGCAATAGCCATGAGGAAATGCATATTTAGACGTCTTAAATTCAGAAATAAACAAAACTTGTCTGTGCATCCAAACATTGTTAGCATCAAATCAAACCATATTCATGCATGCTTAATTCTTACCTCATTTGCTCAAAACAGCATCTTTGTTCTAAAAAAACTATTAAAACAGGCAAAGGCGGATGCAGTCATATTTACTCGATTCAACTGAATTAGTACTTTTGATATATATGTGAAAGATCATTAAAATTTAAAAAATATTAATTTTTAACCCATAATCAAAGACCCTTGCACATTCGTATTTGATGCATTAACATTAAAAAGAAAATGTTTGAAAGTGAGGATTCAATAATTAAATCAATAGAAAAATGTGCAAACGGAAATGAATTTTCAAAGGTACAAGAATGGATCTAATTTAATTAGCATGTGAAAACCTGGACGAACATTATCAATTATATTACATCGCCAACTCACTTTAGTCATTCAGATTATCCAATCTTACTTTTCTTTCTCCCTTGTAACATAGAAAATGTGTCGTTTTTGTTAAATCCTTCGGCACGAAAATGCAGAGCAGAAAAAAGAAAATATTCTGCAAATGCTTACCTAAAAAACTGGAAGAGAAGAGATGGAGACTTTTGATCCGAAAAGCAATAGAGAGCTTAAAAGGGTAAGAGAGAAAAAAGATGAAATGGTGATTGCAACACATTTGCATTTGTTTTCTTAACATCTGTAGTATGTTGGAGCTGAGGGGAAATTTCAGTTATACTTTTTCGACCATGAGAATCTATGGCTATTACTTATCACCCTGACCCTTTTCAATTCTAATATTACTCATTATTGACCCTTTTCCATTATTAGTAATTACTCACTCCGTTCACTTTTTACTTATAGATTTACACTTTTACTTGTCATTTTTAGCATATCAAGAGAATAACAATTTTTTTCATGTTATACCCACATCATTAATTACTCATTTCAAATTATTTTCTCAAAACCATTAAAAATATGCATCAATTAATATGGGTATCATGGAAAATT
Source organism: Nicotiana tomentosiformis (assembly GCF_000390325.3). Classification (NCBI taxonomy): domain Eukaryota; kingdom Viridiplantae; phylum Streptophyta; class Magnoliopsida; order Solanales; family Solanaceae; genus Nicotiana; species Nicotiana tomentosiformis. The sequence continues at coordinate 114,365,397 of NC_090823.1, read as the reverse complement.
ATGCACTTCAGTTATTATTTCTTAAGAGGTGTGCAAAGTCAATAGTGGACAAGTAAAAGTGAACGGAAGGAGTAATAATATCTAAATTAGAAATGAATGAGATATAGGTTAAGAGTTTTCCAAGCTTAGTGGAAGAAAATGTAATATTTTTTTGAGAATTTAAGTGTACCCAATAGACTATAAAAAGGTGCAGGAAGAGATATAGGCATATTCAAAACTTGAAATTTATGAATTTTTATATAGACCTCACGTTAATATATAATAATAATTGAGTTTAAACTCAAATATTTTAGATATTTAATCGATTTCTTAATACCCAAAAGTTTGTGGGTTCATGCAAATCCATAAATTATCTGCTTTTGGGGGAGAGAGAGAAAAATAATGAAGGTTAGTTAGGGAGTTTTGCTTCATATGTGTACTTCTAACAATTTGTAATCCGATTAATAAGGGTTCTAAAGCGGATAAAAAAAGCTCCCCTATTAAATGATGATTTTATAAATATAATGTTTATTTTTCCAGTTATCATCACCTTCCTCTATGTAATTCTTTTATTGTGTGATATGATTTTTCTTTTCTTTTTCATGTATGCTATTGGATTATAGCAATTCAAATGTTATGCATGGAATTTAAAGAGGTAAATAATAATAAGCTCATGATAAGAAAAATGAAATAAATCTGAGTAGCATGTAAAAAATGAAAAATCAAAAATCAAAAACTGAAAATTATTGTTATCGTTAGTTACATTACATAATGCCGATTAAAATTTAACTTATGCAATTCTGACAACAAAATAAAGGTGATTTAAATTTTTAATATACGTAATACAGGGAAAAGAGCCGTATCACCTGCCCCTAATTGATCGTTCAAGGACAAAGAAGGTAAGAGTGCAAAGACAACAAAAGATTTGCCTAGAAGCCTAACAGTTTGTTTGGATGTTCGTTACCTATTGTATTGTATCGTATTGTTATTTTAAATACAATATTTATTTTAATTGTTATTTAAATTTTATTGTATCGTATCGTTAAATCCGTGTTTATGTAACGACGAAAAGTGCCACTTTATGTAACGACGAATTTGGTGTGGTGGCGTCGTTACCTTGCTTTTTCTCTCATTTTATCATTCTTTATTATTAAATAATCATATTTTATCATTTATACTACCTTTTTATATAATAATTCTACTTCGTCTCCTATTTTTTCTTAGTAATATTGCGAGTTTATTCTTTATATTTTTGGTGTGTGACATCATAAAACGACAGCAAACGATAGAATCTATCGAAACATTGTATTTATCAAACAATACAATACAATACGATATATTATGAAACGACATGCAACAACTATCCAAACAAGTTGTAACTCTTCTTGATGATCAAGTAAATTATAAGGTCCACGTCATCCTACATTCTAGAAATAACTTACTTTTTTCCTCGAATATAAAATAAAAATTAGTTAAAATAGTTGTAGATTTGTAGCAAATCCATAACAGAACTTCTCTATTTATATCGTTAATGAATATAGACTAAAAGGAGAATGTAGAATTAAAATTTAGAAGCGGGGAAGTCGTTAATTAAAGTAAAATATTGAGAGTAAAAAGAATGCAAGAAAGAACATGAAAGAAAATAAATTTTGTGAAAAAGGAAAAGAGAAATAGAAGAACATTTTTTTAGGATACCAAAAAACTTGTGTATAAAATAAGAGATTAATAATCTAAATTGTAAAATTAATTTTCCACTCCAAATATATATAGGTTTTTTTTTCGTCCAAATATATAAGCAGGTAGATTTTTTCAAAATACCTCAGAAATTTTTATTCCCCCTCTCTCAAAAAAAGAAAAAAGAAACATCTCTCTCTGTCTTCTTTATCGAACCCTAATCCTTTGAAGTCACTTTCAATTCTCTGTATTTCTTACTCTCAATTCAAATCCGTTCCTTGTTTCTCTTCATATTTCAATCCGAACACTGACTCCTAAATCATTAGCATTCGATTTGCTCTACTAGCATGGCGAACAGAGATGCAGACCCCAATCTGGGGTACCTCACTCGAAAAGAAACAGAGGTAAAGCTTCCTAGACCTACACGGGTCAAGAACAAAACCCCAGCTCCAATCCAAATCACCGCCGAGCAAATCCTCCGGGAAGCTAGAGAACGTCAAGAGGCCGAAATCCGACCGCCGAAGCAAAAAATCACTGATCCGACCGAACTAGCCGATTACCGCCTCCGTAAGCGCAAGGAATTCGAAAGCTTAATCAGCAGAGTACGCTGGAACAAAAGCGTGTGGGTGAAATATGCTAAATGGGAAGAATCACAAAAGGACTTCAAACGTGCTCGTTCAGTTTGGGAGCGAGCACTCGAAGTCGATTACAGGGATCATACGATGTGGTTGAAGTATGCTGACGTGGAGATGAAGAATAAGTTCGTGAATCATGCTCGTAATGTGTGGGATCGTGCTGTTACGCTTTTGCCTAGGGTTGATCAGTTATGGTACAAGTATATTCACATGGAAGAGATGCTGGGGAATGTAGCTGGCGCGCGGCAGATTTTCGAGAGGTGGATGACGTGGATGCCGGACCAGCAAGGTTGGTTAAGTTACATTAAATTTGAGTTGAGGTATAATGAGGTGGATAGGGCGAGGGCGATTTTCGAGAGATTCGTGCAGTGTCATCCGAAGGTTAGTGCGTGGATTAGGTTTGCGAAGTTTGAGTTTAAGAATGGGGAGGTAGCGAGGGCGAGGAATTGTTATGAGAGGGCTGTGGATAAGTTGGCGGATGACGAGGAAGCAGAGCAGTTGTTTGTGGCGTTCGCGGAGTTTGAGGAGAAGTGTAAGGAGACAGAGAGGGCAAGGTGCATTTATAAGTTTGCACTTGATCATATTCCGAAAGGGCGAGCTGAGGATTTGTACAGGAAGTTTGTCGCTTTTGAGAAACAGTATGGTGATAGGGAAGGTATTGAGGATGCTATTGTTGGGAAAAGGAGGTTTCAGTATGAGGATGAAGTAAGGAAGAATCCGCGGAACTATGACGCGTGGTTTGATTATCTTCGTTTGGAAGAGAGTGTAGGAAATAAAGAGAGGATTAGAGAGGTTTATGAGAGAGCCATTGCTAACGTTCCTCCTGCTGAAGAGAAGCGGTATTGGCAGCGATACATTTACTTATGGTAAATCTGATAGCTTATGCATTGAATGTGATATATGAATTCTTTTTTGGATACCTTAGTATTGCATTTATGTTTATTCGCTGACTTTGCTCTTTTTAGGATTAATTATGCATTATATGAAGAGCTTGACGCACAAGACATGGAAAGGACCAGAGATGTCTACAGGTAATATATCATTGTCGCGATTGAAAATGTAGCTATGTACATTTGGTTGATGAACCATGTTATTTATCATGCTTTATATTTAAAACTGATTGACCTGGGTAGAGGGCCAAATGTAGTAATCTAGCTTTATCAACAGTGTTTTCTCTTATGTCTAGATTATCTCTTCCTTAATTAGAAGGCCTGCAAGGGTTCTGTGGCTTGTCTCAAAATTCTTCCAGTATTCTCCTATTGATTGCATGGATTAGGTATACTTTACCTTATCAAAAAAATAATGCATGGTTTAGGTAATTATCGAAAAGAATTGCATGGTTTAGGTCGTTATGCAATGACAGTAGGAGTGCTGAGTCAAACTGGTAAACCCAGAACTCCACCTTATAAACATAGCTTATCAGTCTTGATTCTGCTCCATTCATTTGTCTTATTCGGCGTTGTAGCATGATCAATGTGCAAGCAATTACATCTACCATTTGATTGATTCTTTGAATCAATTAATTTCTTGTGTACCGATCGCATTACTAAAGGATCACTACTTGTATTAAATGATCAAAACTATCCATGGAAGCCTTCCAAGAATCCAACAAAATGGTAGCGAGGGTTTAGTCAAAATAAGCATCAATAGAGAAAGTGCGCAGAAGCAGCACATCAAGCTAATCACAGTCAAAGCATATAACAATATGCACAAATTGAGCATATAAGGTGATGCACCCTATCTCGACCAAGCAAGGCTAGGAATGCTACAGTTGAGTATGTGATATGCCTTTTGATGTTTTATACTGTAAACAGGGTAGATTTCAAATAGAGCATATAAGGTGATGCACCCTATCTCGACCAAGCAAGACTAGGAATGCTACAGTTGAGTCTGTGATATACCTTTTGATGTTTTATACTGTAAACAGGGTAGATTTATCTCTATGAGTTAATACGAGACTAGTTCTTGCACGTAAACATTTGGGGCAAAACATTTGATTCCTAGGATTCCTCGCTTGCATTTATCCAGCAGAATTCTTTTTTTGATACGTAAAGTAAAATTTTATTCATGTATCAGCTTCAATTGTATGCTGGTATAGACATCTGAGTTCAAAAAAAGTATCGTACATTGTTAAAAAAACATGGTGCTCCAAAAAGAAAGTAAGGAATACAGCTAAACTTAAGACTAGATACATTCTTCTTTTGTCTATCATAATTCTTGAGTTTCTCTCTTTTCATATAAACCACTAAATTGTCCCAGGTATTGTGTTCCAAATTCTTGAATGAACACCCCTCAGAGTCCTTTCGGCCAACCTTGCAGCAGCCTCACTGTGCCTCTTGTCATAGTCCACTGTTAACCCAACAACAACGACAACAACAAATCCAATGTTATCCCATAGGTGGGGTCTGGGGAGGGTAATGTGTACGCAGACCTTACCCCTACCTTGTGAAGGCAGAGAGGTTGTTTCCGATAGACCCTCGGCTCAAGGAACAGTGAAAATAAAGTAACAAACAGTGGCAACAACAGTGCAATAGGAGCAAATGACACAACATGTAATAATAAAGAATCAGGAGTAAGAAAAATACAAAAATAGTAATAGTAGTACTGGTAAGACTAAGAGACACTAACGGCTACCTGTCAACCTTCCACCATAATTTTCGATCTCCACTGTTAACCCAAAATATTTTTTTTTAAAAAAAGTCCCACAATTGTGACGTAATTTTGCAATGCATAAAAAGATAGTTTGCGTCTTCTGGTGCTCTTCACAGAGAGGGCATCTACTGCAGATGTTCAAACTTGTTCTTAGTACATTTGACTGTGTTAGGCATGCACTTTTGCTTACTAAGTACTAACCAAGTGAACACTGAACCTTGTAAAGGGCATTCCTTTGCCAAATCTGTTTCGAAGGCCACTTGAGTGCAGCATTCTGTGTATTTTACAAAAGTGAGTAACAAGACTTCACTGTAAAAATACCATCCTCCTTGCCTTTCGAACAGATGCTGTCCTTTATATCTAAACATATGCAGCAGGTTCCTAACTGTTAAAGCAAATGTTCTGTCTACTCCCAGATCATTGCAATCCCTTCTAAAAATATTCTGCCAACCACTGTTCGAGTAGTATTCTGAATTAGAGGCTTCCTAGTTTTAGTCACCAGAATTCTTCTCTTGTCTGTATCCAGTTGATTTCCCTGTCTTCTGGTTGACTCTGTATTGTCGTGAGAATTATGTTGCATGAAGTAAGGTCATTCACATATTTAATTATTACATATTCCTTTTTAATTTTATCAGGGAGTCTTCAAGCTGATTCCTCATCAGATGTTCTCATTCGCAAAGATTTGGTTGTTCCAGTAATTCAGTTTAATTCTGATTGTCCTGAATTGTGGGCTAAATGTGGTGATATGGTGGTGCTACGTTACTGGTGACAACAAATTAGCTTACAAACTGTTCGCTTCCCTTGTCTCTAGAGCGTGTCTTCCTTAGTTATTAGCTTACGGGGTTCTATGGCCTCTTTGAATTTTGAAAATAAACCCACTATTTCCCTACTAATTGCATGCTTTAGGTAGCTATGATATGACAGTGGGAGTTCTGTAGTCAAACTGTTAAATCCAGAAACTCCTACTTAAAAACATAAAACTTATCAATATGAGCTCTGTCCCATTTAGTTGTTTTCTTCAATGTCTTTTCATAACCAATATGCAAGAAGAATTACATCTGGCATTTGACTGATTCTTTGGATTGATTAATGTTTGGGGCGCTAATCTCATTATTAAAAATTCATTAGTTGTATTATCAAGAAAGAAGGGTCATTAGCTGTACTAAACAATCAAAATTATCAATGAAATCCTATGTAACACATCTTTAGGTGTTCTGTGCTGTAAGCACTAAGCAGGTACATTTATCTCTTAGGATATATACAAGAGCAATTACGTGTATCTCTGTAGCAAGCATTTTAAGCAAAGCATTTGATTACAGGATTTCTTTCTTGCAGCATTTAACATCCTCTCTTCTCTACACATTTGAAATCTTTACCATCTTCTGTTGATTATCTGTTTCCTAGACCTGTGTTAACATAATTTAAGGTCATTCGGGTAATTTCATATGTTACAGATTCCTTTTTATTTTATCAGGGAGTGTCTTAAGCTGATTCCGCATCAGAAGTTCTCATTTGCAAAGATTTGGTTGTTGGCTGCCCAGTTTGAGATCCGGCAGTTAAGACTCAAGGAAGCGCGGCTGCTACTTGGAGAAGCGATTGGAAGAGCTCCTAAAGACAAGGTATTTCCCCAAACATCTTTATGTGAATTGATTCTTCTTCTGATATTTCTGAGGTATTCCTTTGCATGCAACCTTACGTATATATGATTTTTCTACTAACGTACAGATATTTAAGAAGTACATTGAGATAGAGCTGCATCTTGGAAATATAGACCGTTGTAGAAAGCTTTATGAGAAGTACTTAGAATGGTCACCAGAAAATTGCTATGCTTGGAGCAAATTCGCAGAGTTAGAGAGGTCCTTGGATGAAACGGAGCGAGCCAGGGCTATTTTTGAGCTTGCAATTGACCAACCTGCGCTGGATATGCCAGAGTTACTATGGAAGGTATTTATGTTGTTCTACTGGCTGATATGCTTGTGTTTTGTCAATAAATTATTTTAGAATGTAATTATCTTCTATTGACTCATGTTCTTGCTTGGTGCTGCTGTTGGGACTCCAGGCAGTCCTATGCTGGATGTTGCCTCTAGCTCCTTGTATAAAGATGGATTGCTTTCAGCATAGTTAACTAACTTGGCTTTGATGTCAATCCCGGAAAAGGAATCTGCTCCACAGTCACTTGTCTAACTGGAGGTTAGCAGGTCACACCAGCAATGTTAGCATTATAAGAAAAAATTTAGCACCACTTAGTGCTTTGTGTACGTCAAGCCCATTTAGATTCCCAATGTCTAAAAATAAGCCGGTCTTTGAAGGGTGCACACGGTTTCTAATTACTGTAGAAGTTTTACCATGGACATCCAATTGACTCAAATAACTATTCTGTATGCTGTCCATACTCATGGCTGTCATTTTGAAAATCCATGGTCTTTGTAAGTGCCATCAATGCCTGCAACTTATTTGATCTGAAATTTCAAGGAAGTTAGTAATAGAAGAGTAGTTGTGAGTCTGCACTAGGGAAAAACAACTAACTAGTCATGAGTATAGGCTTACCCTTTTCTTCGGATGGTAATAAAAATGGGATAAGAACTGAATAAGGCATGAAAAGGAAACCAAGCATTTGGAAAATGCTCATCATGTTTTCATATGTGATGCATTTTGGAGACTAATGGACAATAATAGTAAGCAAGGAATTTAGCCTACAAACGTTGACGACTTGGGACCAGTGCTGCGGATTCATTATTTGTCCTGCGTTCCATGTGTTCCTTGTTCTTTAATGTTTGAATTCTCTCAGACAAATATCATCAGGTTTAACAAATCTTTGTCAAAACCATTTTTGGACTGACCTTCAGTTTGCTTCCCCCTTATATAAAGAACTAGTATTCTCATCCAGATTTGCTGATCTGGTTTAGGTCAGTAATAAACATTGCCTTTCCAAGTGTGCAAGACAATTTAGTTGCAAAACTAACATGCACAACGGTAAAGCTTCCCAGAAGCGTTCCTCTTGAGGAGAAACTATCTTGTATAGAATGCCAACAGATTGTCTCTCCTGTTATATTTGTAGGCCTTTTTTACTTTTTCATGATATCTGTGCAATTTAGTCTTGGGACATGCATTTACATACATTTTAACAAGCTACAACTATTGTGCATTTATGATAGGCTTACATCGACTTCGAGATCTTTGAGGGTGAATTTGATAGAACAAGAGCACTATATGAAAGACTTCTTAACCGCACGAAACACTTGAAGGTATGGATAAGTTATGCGAATTTTGAGGCCTCGGCTGTGGATTCAGAGGTTGAGGAAGATATTGAACAGAAGAAGAAGTGCCTGCAGCATGCCAGAGGTGAGAAAATGCTATTGTTATTAGTTTCTCCATTAATTTTGAATTTTATGCTGATATTAATTTTGTCTCTTTTTTTTTTTGCGAATTTAGATGTTTTTGAAAAGGCCATTACGTACTACCGAACTTCTGCTCCTGAATTGAAAGAAGAGCGAGCAATGCTTTTGGAAGAGTGGCTGAAAATGGAAAGCGGTTTTGGTGAGCTTGGGGATGTTAACTTAGTCCGCGCAAAGCTACCAAAGAAACTCAAGAAGAGAAGGCAAATAGACATAGAGGATGGTCCTGCAGCGTATGTTCTTTTACTATATATTTGCCTATTTCTGACGTGTTTGATCTTTTTCATTGTTGCCGGCAAAAAGCAATTGAGGAGACACAAAATTTTTGGGTGGTTGAGTCCCTACATGTTAGTTTTACGTTGCAGAAAGAATGAATTCTGCTAAAGCTGTTTGCATATTTGGCAAAGCTTAGTTTGTTTTTAGTATGCATTCCTTTATGTAACTTGATAAGTCATAATCACTCCCAATTTATTAGTACTTGAATTAGCAAATTGCTGCAAGGAATAACTTTGTTTTGTACTGTTTGTGCTGACTGTTCTAAATTTTTGCAGTTACGAGGAGTATATCGATTATCTTTTCCCCGAGGAAACACAGACCACCAACCTTAAGATCCTGGAAGCTGCTTATAAATGGAAGAAGCAGCGTGTCGCATCCGAGGAGGATTAGTATCTCTCTGTTAGCTTCCATTTGATTTTCTGAAATGTGGCTAGCACATTTGTCTTTTTCCCGCCTTCTGTTTTGTACTAATTGTTGGGTAAAAGTAAGAAAAAAAAAAAGATGAGAAGTGTTTGTAATTGACATTTATCCTCTCTACCTCAACAAATCTAATCTGGCATTGTTGTGCAGTCAAATCCAATGTTGTGGAGTGACACGGAGAGTTCCAATTTTGGTCTTGGCATTGTTTAGCTGTATTTAATGTTGGCCATATTTATGATGTATAAATTATATATCAAATGTAATTTTCTATCTTGAACATTTCCTCATATTGCCTTTTTGGTAGCATAAGATAGTATTTCATTTGCCTAATTTCATTTCTCGTGGGATATTTAATTTCCTTAATGCTTGCAAATAGTGTCACAGGTCTTCCTAATGCTGCATTATTTGGTTTAAGTAATTTGAAACGTCTTAAATTTGTGGTTGAATTTTTGAATAAGAAATAAATTAGCTTGAGTTCTCTTTAGCCTCGAGTAATATTTCTAAGTGTTAGTGTGTCTCAGATTTTACTGATGTAGTAATCTTTCATTCTCCTTTGTCGTCATTCTTTTGTCTCTTTGTCGAAGCAAAGGATTGAACGAATGGAAATTCTTATACCTTGCGATCAGAAAATTGAAAAGGAGAAATTTTAGAGGAATATTATTTTCTTTGTTGATTTGCACTAAGATAAGGGGAGCATTGATGTAACTGGTAAAGTTGCTATCATGTGACAAGGAGGTTATGGGTTCAAACCGTGGAAAAAGTCTCTTGCAAAAATGCAAGGTAAGGCTGCGTGCAATAGACCTTTGTGTTCTGGCTCTTCCCCGGACCACGCATAGCGGGAGCTACCCTTTTATTTGCATAGAAGAGAAAAGGTAGAAGAAGTACAAAATCAATAAGTAATTTAATTGAAAATAATGGATTGATTGTCGTAGTAACTGAGTATAGACTAGTCCTATTATACAAATGGCCGGCGGTTACTACATTATCGTTCAACAAATCTTATTGCGAAAAATCAATTTATGGTGGATGTCTACTCTTCCTCCATGATCTTCTCAAATGTTTAATGACATATTCAATGACATATTTCTGTACTTAATGACATATTCAATAACATATTTTTCTTCACTTTTCATGCATATATAAAGGCCTTGTAATAGATAAGAAAATACACACAATTGAAGAAGAAAATCTCTTTCTTCTCTCTATCTTCATTTCTTGTTCATGTTTTACTAAATTGCTTTTATTTCATAACAACATGTCTTGTTCATGTTTTACTAAATTGCTTTTATTTTATCACATTATCAGCACGAATTGCTCATTTCATGATCTTCTACGTCAAGACTATGTAAATTATAAGCAGACAATGAGATCAAGTACAATGAAAAATGTCTTGGATGATAATACAAAGATAAATTTTACATCCATCTAAACCCATTCATACTTTCATATCTTTGCATTAACTTTATGTGTAGTGTTTAGTTAACATATATTTTTTCAATTGTATCCAGTGAAATAAAGAACCGGAAAGGTATGTCTTTATTTGCTACATCTCTTATAGGACAAAGATAATATTCCAACGTATATATATGTTCTGATCGTTTACATACTATGTTAGATAATTATTAATTAAGGTAATTTAGTAATAATATTTTTACCATCACATGATATATGTCATTGAAAGCAAAATTATCAAATATGTAGGCGATTTTACAGTACCTTGCAAATTTGGCATTCGAATATACAATCAATATAAACTCATTATAGTTATAATTTATAATAGTCACGGTTATGCATTAAGCCTTAAATAGTGCAAGCAATTACATATACCATTTCTTATAGTCCTTGAAATATAAGTGGTTATAGGTTATCTGCACCTTTTCCTTAATTAATTTATTAAAATATAAAAGTGATTGTATCATTTTAAAAAAATAAATAATTGGCATATATCCTAACTAGCATTTTTGTTGCAGAGGAACTGTTTCAAGATTGAAATAGTTATATATGTCTTCTTGAAAGTTAATTTACTTATGTCTATAATTATGAAGTAATAATATTTTAAAGGCTCGAGTGCGAGTCCTAGTGAATTTTGGCCTATTATGCCAAAGATTGAGGGTAAGACAATAAGTTCAAGTCCCAACGCACTATGTTGATGAAAAGACGTTGGATTCAAGTTCCAACGCATTATGGCCTAGCATGCCTTTATATGGGTAAGGCATTGGGTTTGAGTCCTAATGCACCATATTGATAATAATAATTACTAAAGAAAAATAATATATTTTTCAAGAAAAAGTATGACGCTTGTCCCACTTGATTTGCTCCATTCTTGAAGTGAATATGATAGCATGATAAGTCTAAATAAAGACAGTGGTTGACCAATGAATGTGGGCGTGCGAAAGACCAAAATAATAATAGTTATTACTATGGTAATTATAAAAAGGGAGAACAAGACAATGCTTACCATCAAATTGGTATAAAAAAAAGTAATAAAGCACATCGCTATGATTATACTCCATTCTTTGAAGAGAATGTGACTTGTGATAAACATTAAGAATGCATACTCATTCCTGAAAGTGAATGTGAAAATATATATATGATAAAGATTATGCATAATAATGTACTTGTGCATGGTTGGATAAATACTACAACTCACCTCTAAGGGAGGTTTGAGACAAAGAAAGATAATGAATATTACTGTGTAGTTACATGAATATATCATTGGTCGCATACATGTGATACGCCAAAAATATTTTGTCATGCCTTATGAAAGTTATTAGAAGCAAAATTAAAGCAAGAAATTATTTTGCTTATGATGATGTTGAACATGACAATTATTATGATATGATTCTCTTTGTGAATGAGACATTCATTATATGGATGGTGTGATAAAATATCTTGTAGTACAAAAGCAGTTAAGAGCTCTGAAAGAACTAATTTGTTACTACCCGGATGCATAAAATTGTTCATGACATTAATATTGTAGTAAGTCTCAAAAGAAACATTTTGATTTATAATTATATTAGCCAAAGTGGTTGGCATATTGAGACTATAAATGAAAAGAAGATTGAATATTTTTATATTACTATAATTATATCGGGTAAATATGAAAGGTTACCTGACTTTTCTTCTATTTGTACTACACAAATATAGGAATGATGATGCAATCACAAGCCACAAATAAACTAGAGATTTACTGAAATAAATATTAGTTGGCATGACCGGTTGACTATCTCGGTTCAATTATGATGCGAAAAATTAATTGAGAATTATATTGGCATACATTGAAGAAATATAAGATTCTTCAAGAATTCTTTTCTGTTGTTTATTCTCATGATATACCAATTAAGGTTGGGATTGTATCCCTTGATTTATGGAACGAATAAAGGTGATAAATATATGAGCAGAGTCACCTTCCATGTGGACCATTTTACTATTATATAATTTTAATAGATGTATCTATTCTATGGTCACATGTACATTTGTTATCAACTTGCAGTTTGACTTTTGCAAGATTGATTGCTCAAATTATTAGAGCACAGTTCCAGAATATAAATTATGATGATTTATCTTGATAATACTAGTTTAAATCCAAGTTGGTTTAGCAGAAATTGTATGCCTCCAATTATATCTAAACCATTGGTTATGAGAACAAAATTGCCAAAATAAAATTTGGTATGTGATGTATTATTTAATATACAATAACACTTGTACGCATCTAGTCTAGTTATGAAAAGTTCTCCCTATCATAATCGGTTCAGGGTCAGGAACCAAATAATTTTCATTTAGAAATATGAATGTGCTATATGATTTAATTATTTCACCACAATGCACAAAGATGGATCCCCAAATAAGGTTAGGGATATGTGTTGGTGATCCCAATAATAGGGGGAGAAAATGGGCAGCTGAAAAAGTAATGTATGTAATGAATTATTATGAGTACATGTAGATCCTCGTACGAGAAAATGTGAACTTGAAGTTCAAGTGATAATTCATTTGCAAAATATTGCCAGGCGTATTTGCTGACCCAAAGCTAAATGTCATATTCAGCTGCTAATGCTCCAAATAAAATAAAGTTCATAAATGAATAGAATATATGGCGTGCATGAAGCATAATAGACTAATCGGTTCCAAAGATAAAACTCCTTGAAGAAGGAGAGGAGCAAATGTTCAAGATGGTCATAATAAGGAGGCAAGTGCTCTAGAAGAGCACAACGACATAACACTTCATAAGACCTCATGGGAGAGGCTCAGGTACTTGAAAATAATAAGATAAAGAGATCTCAATAAGTTATGTCTTTATTGGGTAATAGTATAACCGATATAAAATAATCGTCGACGATATTGTTAATATAATGTAGCGCTCAATATTATTAATATTGACGAGGATCTTGAGCTCAAATCTGTCATAAAATTTGGACAGATAAATGATTGGCCAAATGAAAAATACGCAATGAAAATTGATTTCACCTTAAAAATATGAAGTTGACGGATAGTCCCAATACTTGAAAGTATAAAGCCAGTGGAGGTATAAATGTGTTCTTGTGCGGAAAAAAAGGTCAAGTCGATAGATATAAAGACAACTTGTGTCACAAGAAGATTTGTAAATATACTGCCATTGATTATATAGAGACATGTTCTCTTGTGGTGGATGTCGCCATTTAAGGTTTTAATCTGGCAATACAAGAAAAGCGTGATATGCGTATAATAAAAATCATGGAAGGATTTAAATTGTTCTGAAGCATATTAAGGTTTCCAAGAAATTTATTAAATAAAGCTTCAAAATCCTTATACGGATTGAAACAATCAGGGCGCATGTAGTATAATCGTCTGAATGAGTACCTGTTGAAAGAAGGGTACAAGAATGATTCAATTTGTCCTTGTGTCTTTATAAAAAGATATAGATCTAAATTTGTTATAATCACCATGTATATTGATTATTTAAATATCATTGGAACTCCTAGGGAGCTTCCTAAAGCAGTAGAGCTTCCCAAAACAGTAGACTATTTAAAGAAAGAATTTAAAATGAAAGATCTTGGAAAGACAATATTTTGTATTGGTCAACAAATTGAGTATATGAAAGATAGAATTTTCGTCCATCAATCAGCATACACTAAAAAGATTTTAAAGTGATTCTATATGGATAAAGCACATCTATTCCGACCTCATGAAAATAATGAAGAGTTTCTTGGTCCAGAAGTACCATATCTTAGTGCAATTAGTGCACTAATGTATCTTTCTAACATTACAAGGTCTGACATAACTTTTTCAGTTAATGTCTTAACAAGATATAGCTCTACTCCTACAAGGAGACATTAGAATGGAATCAAACACATATTGCGGTATCTAAAAGGGACTACCAATATGGGATTATTTTATGGTAATGATTGCAGTCCCGATCTTGTTGGTTATGCCGATGTTGGGTATTTATCTGACCCACACAAGGCTCAATCTCAAACAGACTATATATTTACATATGGAGGCACTGCTATATATTGGTGATCGACTAAGCAATCAATCATGACTACTTCATCTAATCATGGTGAGATAATTGCTATTCATGAAGCAAGTCGAGAATGTGTATGGTTGAGGTCTATAATACACCTTATTCGAGACAAATATTGTTTGAAGTGTGACAAACTACCCATAATTTTGTATGAAGACAAAGCAGCATGCATAGCCCAATTGAAGGAAGGATTCATAAAAGAGGATAGGACAAAGCAAATTTCACAAAAGTTATTTTTCACACATGATCTTCAAAAGAATGGTGATATCAATGTGCAACAGATCCGTTCAAGTTGCTCACCAAATCTCTACCGACGTCAACCTTCAAGAAACTATTGTACAAGATTGGGATGCGAAGGCTCAAGGATGTGAATTGATGCTCTCATCAGGAGGAGTTAATACGCGTTGTACTCTTTTTTTCTTACAAGGTTTTGTCCTATTGGGTTTTCCTTGCAAGATTTTTAACAAGGCAACCAAAAGGCATATTTCTAAACATGTGTACTCTTTTTTCTTCACTAGGATTTTTTTCCCATAGGGTTTTTCCTAATAAGGTTTTAACGAGGCACATTATCTATGGACATCCAAGGAGGGGTGTTATAAGAAAAATCAAATTATGTTGGATGTCTACTCTTCCTCCATGATCTTCTCAAATGCTTAATGACATATTCAATGACATATTTCTATACTTAATGACATATTCAATAACATATTTTTCTTCATTTTTCATGCTTATATAAAGGCCTTGTAATAGATAAGAAAATACACACAATTGAAGAAGAAAATCTCTTTTTTCTCTCTATCTCGATTTCTTGTTCATATTTTACTAAATTACTTTTATTTTATAACAAGCACGATTTAATTGATGCCAAAGTAGTATGTTGCTGGCTTGGTTGACCCCTTTTATTCCTTTGGAAGGTGGTTCTGGGCTATTGTCGATCTAAGCCCGTATAGATTAAGATTAGGCCCAAGTTGTTCTGGTCCAAATTTTTGTCTTAAATGAAGAATTAATATAGCCAAAAATATACATTGAAATGTTTACATAAGCAACAGTACTATTATTTTGTTGTACCTATGTATTTTTAGATGGTTGAATGACCAGAACAGCGTCATGTTTTACTTTCTCAATGTTGCAAGCAGAGGCGGAGTCAAAATTTTGAATATATGGGTTCTCGAATCTAGGACATGATAAGTTAGTGACTTAGTGTACACATATTAAATAGATTTCTTAATACAAATATAGGATTTAAGCTGAAATTATTGGGTTCTGCCAAACTTATAGCTAGACTTGTGGCTCCGCCACTAGTTGTAGGTACTTTAACCGTTGGTTTTCTTATTATTATTTTTTGTGCACGAGAGAAACACTTCGTAGGTTTAGAGTTCACCCGCCTAAGTGAAGTCGTCAAGCTTAAACAAACACACGTTCTTCACATACAAATAGTAACTGACGTCTCTCAAACAGCAGAAAGTTTGCTATGGGAGCTTTCCTTTGGCCTGACCAATGAACCAAATAGAGTATTATCATTCTAATGGACTTTCCAATTATTGCTCATACAATTAGTTTGTTTCCCCTCTATTGTGTACGTACGTGTTTCTCCGTCTGAGAGAAGGGAACTTTTCTATAAAAGCTACTCTCTTAAGTCTTAAATGATGTAATGTAACTTGGTGAGTAACTGGCCATGTAGGCTATGTATCTATAGTTTTATGCGTTTTGACTTTTAACACTAAGGTGTCTTTACCTATGAAAGAATTATGAGGTTCAAGAAGTCCAAGTTTATTGCTTCTTAAGAAGTATTGAAACGGGTTAGTATAGTGACTTGGAAAACTAGCTACGCCACTACAGTTGTTAGTCGTACATCAAGCATTCATTCTGCATCTGATTAGCAGGGAAATTTTGTGCATACTATCGTCAATCCATCAACTTTTACTGTAAATCTAGCATAAACCCCATGTCGTAATACTTTTCAGATCAAGAGGAAACTAAAATCTGATCATTAAGAAAGTCTTAAAATGCTTGATGTAAAATGAAATGACAGCAATGTATTTAGGCCATAATTTTACACGTCAAAAATCTATTTTCTGTTAGCACAAACAGTTAGAATTCTATTCCGCTAGACAAGCAAGGTACCCAGTGGTCTGAATTACAAGAATTCAACATCACAGTTCACACTTTGATTTCACCAGGGATTAACTTCTTTTCTCAGTGGTCCCTTCTGTGTTCCCAAAGATCACTCCAGCAAGCAAGAATTTCTTTATTTTCTGCAAGAGGAGATGAAATTACTGATAATGAAAGCTTAATAACCACTATGCACAAGGGAGCTAAAACATATACAGCATCTTCCACTGAAATAACCATTTGAGTGCTAAGTCACGTTGGAGTATGATAAAAGAACCATTTCATCCAAATCTGGAAACAGAGACTGATACAAGTTTCTTATACATATTTTCTGCTTAGATGCATAACAGAAAGCCTCATTCAAGAACATATAAAAACCAAATCTTCATTAATATATTTTTCTTTGCCACACAAGAGTAATTTTCCTTTCAAGAATTAGCCTTTACTAAAGAAGCCGATTGCTGCATTCAGAAAATAAACTAACAGGAACATGCTCCATAATGAGCTTTTGGGCAATTATATCTAGAAAGATATTTGATGAGCTTAAACAGAGTGAGAGTGACATGGTAACTGAGAATTCATATAGCTGACCCTAACTTGCTTGATATTGAGGAGTGTTGTTGTATCTGGCAAGATAGTTGGAAGGCTCTTTGGAACTCAACACACTTAGGCCTTAAATCAAAATTGTAAACCGTGAATTCACTCTACAAGTAGCATTTTTTTTAATTGATTGGCACAAGTAGCATTTGCAACAGGAATGGAAATATAATCACATTGCCAATAGATACACAAAACAAACAAAATGGCTCGTTAATAATATCAATTAGAAAGACATCAAACAGAAAACCAAAGGCAAAAAGGAAGTCTTAACAAAGCAATTGTGTTTCTTTTCTCTTTTACAAATCCAATAATGATCTGGACGTTCTAATTTCTTTAGGTGAAAACTTAAAAGACAACAGTAATATATGAAGAACTGAAAGGATAGAAGCACATGGAACAATTTATTACCACCACCTACCCATCTCTCTTTCTCATCACTCTCTCCTTTCTCTTTTTTTATGATAATGACCACTTTCCACGACTGTTTTGTGCATCTTTGGTAATGCACATGACTTACGTGATTATCTTGGTTACAAACTGTAAATTGGCCTAAGTTTGAGATTAATTTTCAATAATTTAATTTAGGCCAAATCCATGGATGTTTTGCACCAAATCAGCAGACCGGGTCAAATTCCGCTACAAATGTATTCATTCTCTACCACCAATCCATCGCTAAGTTATTTTTTGTCTTTGCACATTTTTCTAGCACATTGTACCTATAAACACAAACACAAGCTCACAATTCTCCGCCTAACCCAAACAGATTTCGCAGGAAAAGGTTTCTTTTGATCATATCGTCAATATAAAACTTCAAAAACCTTAGTCTAAAGCATAATGATTTCTTGATATAAGATAATTGAAAAGTTTAACATGATAACGTTACTAATAAATCATTATTGGAATCAATTTTTGATAAATTTCACTTGCATTTAGAAACAAAAGCTGCAACACAAACTGAAAACAAAAGGATAATTATTTGGATTGCTAATTTAGAATTCCGAATCTCTATTATGTTGGGAATATACTGGGTATGTTGTTGTTGTAGTAGTATTATGTTACTACCGAAAAGCTGAGCCCAAGTTGCAATCGCTACAGGATTAGAAAATCACGGTAACTTTGGGGAAAAAGTTAGAGAGGAACAAAAGTTTGAGAATGTGTTTCTTAATTCTTGTGTATTTGTACATACAATGATGCCTTGTTTACTGCAATTCCTAATGCCAAATGACATTACTAAAAGAGTTGTTTAATTTATGTTATAGCAATTAAGTCACTGTTTAATAACAAGAAATCATTACCTAATTACTTTACACTAATTAAGTGGTTGCCTAATAAACCTAGACATATTCTAACACTTATCCTCATGTGCTTCAAGCTTCCAACCAATACACCTTCATCAAAAACTGTTTGCTACGAACACAATGAATTTTTTATTTTTTATGTGGTAAATAACTTAATTAACATTGGGAAAACTCCCGTATACAACAGGTATACCAAAAAGTGGAGAACCTACATGCTACAACAAAACATGATTTTCTATGAATAGGAATTTCATGGGTGCACCAAAACGCGATCAAAGACAAAAGTATTCCTCAAGTGTACAAAATCATTTTCAATCCCCTCACATGCTCTCGTGTTTCTCTCCCTCCATATGACCCACATAAGAGCTAGTAGAGTAACCTCACATGCCCTTTGTCTTCTTCTCCTACGTCTACTAGCCCATCTAAGCAACACATCTCTAACAATGTATGGCATCACCCACTTTATACAAAACCAATTCAAGATCACCCTCCACAGAGGCACATATCCGACACCACCCTACGATGCACCAAAAGATGATCAACTTCTTCGTCCGAACATTTACACATACATCACCAACTACATAAGTAATATTTTTCTTCCTCATATTCTCAGCTGGCAGAATCGCCTCCCTCGCTGCCATCCATGTGAGAAAACACACTTTCCTAGGCATCCTTGGGATCCAAACAGATAAGTGTGGCGAACATGTATTCTCTCTCACCAGCAACTTCTGGTAAAAAGATTTGACCGTGAACAAGCCATCACTCCTCAGCTCCCATCTCCATGAATCCTGATTGGATGCATGTACGATCTGTTTATATAGTACCTCCAGCAACCTTTGGAAATCCCCCAACTCTGAGTCTAGGTTTAGATCCCAAAAGTACTTCTTCCTCTTGCACCCTTCGAATTTGTTGACAAATCACCTTGGTTAGAAACTCTGAACACATTAGGGAATGAAACCCTCAATGCATCCTCCCCACACCACTTAATCACTTATGGTTCCAAAAGCTACTTCTCCCATCCCCAACCCTAAAAGTAATATGATCACTGAAATCTTCCCACCCCTTCATAATATTCAGCCACATAGTACACCCAAACAAGATCATGATAGATCTAGTCCTCCATCACCCTCCCTCTATAAAACCATACTTCTCTACTACTACCTCCCTCCGTAAAGCGTGCTCCCCTATGAACGCAATTAATATTTTGTCTCTGGTTTGAATATGACAAAACAGTATGCTAAAATAAAATCAAACATAGTAAAACTCCAGCCAACTTTCTGAAAACTTTGCCGACTAGGTGTGGGACTATTGATTGGACATATCAAGTAAGTGAAATGGCTGTATGACATCAGTTTAGACAAGAATGAGGGGCAGTGAACATTCGCATTGTTGGCAGAAAGACTTCAAGCCAAGCATGTAGGTGTAGGTGGAGGATTATAAGACGAGATTTTCATTGTTGTGTTTCTCTTGACGAGACAAAACTCCTGATATGGTTTGATTGGTTAATTTCGTTACTGGATGAGACTCATTTGCCAAGACCGCAAAACATGCATCATCTCGGACAAAGTTACAAGGTATTTATGCTGGTGGGAGGTGGCAGGTACCCAGTAGAATAATCGAGGAGCGTGCAAGCAGTCCCTGAGACCAATGTTATTAAAAAAATCGCTCATAACTCAATTTTGTGTGTTGGCACTATCTAATGTATTATATGCACCTATGGAAACATCATGCTTCGATCACGTCAACATAATCTTTCTATCACTCCCCTGGAACAATTCCTAGAACCTCATTTTCTTTTCTTCCATATCTAAAATGCACGAACAAGAAGGGTTAGGCACTTCTTAATCATTGTATTTTCCCCTGATCCTTTCCATGATCTAAAAGTTGCACCATAAAGTATGAAAAACAGCCAGCAACTCTAGATATAAAATGAATTTTGCTTCACTTAACAGGTAGTTTATATAATCTAAAGATAGTGCAAAACAAGAAATCCACTAACTTGCATTTGTTTAACAGCTGTGTTCAAATCAGCTTGTGCATAGGTCTACTAATCCACTGAGTACCTGCTACACCCCTCCAGCAAGTATTCGACAACTTTGTGTACCAAGGCTTAAGCACATGAAAATTCACAGTGTCGCCTCAGTAATTTGAACCTTGAGTCCTAAGGTTGTCACTCCAACTCATTGACCGCTATGCCACCCCTTGCAATAGTTATAACTTAATTCAGTTTAAAAAAACAAAGAACTTCTGCTTTAAAACCCTTAATTACAGTTCCTCTAGGCGGATTATCCAGTTATTCACCTAACTAGCCACCCAAAGGTGAAAAATGCAGATCAAAATTCAAGTGTTTAAAAAAACAACAGTAAGGAACAGAATCAAAACCAACAATAAGCATCACAAAACATATTTAAATAAAAAAAGAGGCTCACACCATAATCAATTCTAATTACCTTGTTAAGGACGCATTGGCGCAAGGATTCGAGCAGACGTTGGCATTTCTCCTTATCGTAAGGTTTCTCAGTGGTGCAATTTAGAAGATCGAGTGCTTCTTGTGCGCATAAAGGATTTTGGGCGGCGTCCATGTCACTGATTAGGATTTTGTGAATTAGGGTTTAATGTATGTGTGAGAGGTGAAGGGAAGTGTGAATTTAGTAGAAAGTCTGGAATCTCTGCCCACTGTTCTCTTTTCTTACATAAACAGTGGGCGTTCCCTCAAATTTTCTTCTTCTTCAAGAATGCTCCAACCAGAGGGATATATACTTTTCGAAATTAATGTTTATTATTTGGTTAAAAAATCAAAATTATTCATAACTAATAAAATATTTGGGAAATTTGCGCTATTAATCCCTTAATTATTGATAAATTCTAATTTTTAATCTTTATGATATCTGATTGAGTATATTTAGCCTTCAATTATTTGAAATCGATCCCTCTTCTTGTGAATCTTCACAAATATAAAGAACTATTTTAACCATTACGTCATTAAATTAATCCATGTTTGATGTTAAGTTTGTACTTCTATTCCATATTTGAGTTTAATATAATTATACAAATAGTCTAATTGTTACATTTTTTCTATAGGAAGGGACCAAAAATGCTCATTAAATTAATTGAAGTTTAAATATGCTTAATTAAATATCACAAGGACCAAAATTATAATTTACCAATAACAGAGGGATCAAAAGTTATTATCCCAGAATATTTTCAATAACTTGTTTTATAAATCAGACAGTACTTGCACATAGTTCAGAAAAGCTTCTAAGAAAACGAGGTGAAAGCCGCAGGAAGGAGGGTTCATATACTCCAAATATTAACGTGATACTTGGCGTTTGGACATAAGAATTGTAAAATTCTAAAATAGGGGGAAAAAAATTTTAAAAGTGAAAATGGTATTTGAAATTTAGAATTGTGTTTGGACATGAATATAATTTTGGGTTGTTTTTGAAGTTTTGTGAGTGATTTGAGTGGAAATTTTGAAAAATAATTTTTTGTAGTTTTTCAAATTTTCGAAAATTTCCAAAATATATTTTCAAGTGAAAATTGGAAATTTTATGAACAAACATTGATTTTAACAAAAATAATTTTTTTTTTGAAAATGAAAAAAATTTCTTATGTCCAAACGGGCTCAAAGGTATCTATGCAATTGCAAGTTCTGCTATTTTGAAGAGATATCTCGCCATTTTTCAATCTTACTCCATTTTGTTTTCAGTTAGATCAGTCTTATATCATAAGAATATCACCCATTCGTAGTATATATATATATATATATATATATATATATATATATATATATATATATATATATATATATATATATATATATATATTCTTTAACTATTGTTCTTGAGAAATGATCTGATTTGGCCCATTCCTCGAAAGAAGTTTTTACGGGATCCCTATCTATCAAATTTTTAAATTATGATTTTGGCGAATGAATAATCAATATATATATATATATATATATATATATATAAAGAGAAAAAAAATGTATTGATTGACTATTGAGTGCAAGCTCGTAAATAAAATGATTATAGGTAGTTCAGATGCGCTTAACGTCGACTATAACTAAAAGCTCGACCATGGTCTATGTAAGAATCAAGCTTTGCTACCAAGGGTAAAACCAAACCTACAACCAAATAGCACGCTACCATAACCTTACTAGAGTCCCAAGAGCTATCGTTAATCCTACCTTATTTCCAATCTAACGAGGATAATCGTAGTTAGGGTTGTTCAAACTAAATCAGAAAACCCGCATCAAATTGAAAAGTCAAATCAAACCGATTAAAAAATTCGACTAGATTTAGTTTAGTATTAAGTAAAAAACCCGAACCAAACCGACATATAAATATATGATTTTTATATATATACTTTTAAGACTTTATATTAAAAAAAAAATTAAAAAAAAATATAGAAATATTTGGGATCATCTCATGAGATGTAGAGGGTATTTGGCTAAGCTTATAAGCTGGTCAAACTGGCTTATAAATACTTTTTTGCTTATCTACGCGTTTGATAAATACCAAGCGCTTATAAGCCAAGTGCTTATAAGCTAAAATCAGCCATAAGTTATAAGTTGATCATCCCCAACTGATAACTTTTTAGCTTATAAGCACTTTTAGTTTGACCAAAACTTTTATTAATTTATCCTTCATAATTTTTTCTAAATCACAAAATATTTTTCTTAAAATAAATTTTCTAACTTCCTTTTTATTCCATATTCGTTGTTCATCTTTTTCTTTACAAAGAAACTTTTAAATTTATAATCTTTTGTAAAGTTTTTAAGGATTAGTAATTTTAATAAAAGAATAATTTATCAGCACTTTTCTACCAAATACATCAACTGCTTATTATCAGTTTCAGCACATCTATCCAAACACGTAAGTGCTTATTTAAAAAATCAGTTTCAGCACTTAAAAATGATTTTTATCACTTCAAACTTATCAGTTATTTACAATCAGCTAATCCAAACGAGCTCGTAATATTTAATAGAACTATGAAATACATTCATTTTTATTTATTTTAAATAATGAGTTGTATTTTTTTTTTTTTATCAAAGTGTTATTGAAATGCGTCAATCATCTCTTTGTTCTTCCATACTCATATGTCAAGATTTCTTATATTTTCTCCAATTTCAAATAGTATTTCGATAATTTAAAATTAAATAGAACATATCATTATTTAGGTATCATGTTGATTTTATATTAAATTATTAAATTTGGTTAACCTTGAAAGCGTAGATTAATGAAAAATTATTGTTGGACGACTAAGAAAATAACTATCATGTGTTACTAAAAAAATTCTCCCATTAGAATATTTTAATAGATCATATGTTTGTCAATTTTTTCAACTTTTACTAAACATATATTCATTTATCAAAACTTTATCTATAACTTTAACAAAATAAGATTGAAATAATATTCACGTAACAAAAAAATTAGAAAAAACCCGAAAAACCCGATAAAACCTAACCAATCCAAACCAATATAGTTAGTTTAGTTTTAAAACCGAACCAACCCGGTCCATATACACCCCTAATCGTAGTCATAAACGCACAATGATCAACAGAAGAAAAAGCCATCAGGTTAATCTTCATAATCTAAAAATGTCTCTATAGCCAAAAACATACGCCCCTATGGTAACCGCGCAAGTACCATACACTGACATACATTTGACATGTTTAACTAAAATAAAAAGTTCAGCTATCTTCAACCCAAAAAAAAAAATCTATACCTCGAAACGCTTTAAATACATGGCAACATAAATTCGTTGCAAAGTGACCAAAATTTGATAAAAACACCATGACCTTTCAAGAAATCTCAAAAAATGTTTGCGCTCTGTCGGCGACTCCTCGATTTGTTTGTAGCTGCAATTGGCTGTTGTTCGAACATCATAACCACGAAGTGTTTGCATACGAGATAAAGTAATTTGAGATGTAGTGCATTCGCAACTTACCCTTTGGTTTGTAATCTTGAGAAACCCCCTAGATTAACTTCATCGTAAAAGTTTGGGGATGCTCTGCATCCAAGTCAATAACTAAGTACAGATGCAAAGGGTCAAGACGCATAAATTGAACCCATCATACAGTTTTAAAACAATTAGATTCTTGCAAACAAACAGCAAATCAAATTGTTACAAGAGGGGCATGTTCAACCTTTCCCCTTGAGTTGATTATGCATAAGAACACCATTTCTTAATACATAATACATAATATAGAATACCACAGAAGAAAAGGAGCCCCTCCAGAGATGGTCACAGCAACTAACCCATGGCATACTTTTGAGTCCAGCTCCGGGCGGTTGTTTCATACTTGCTTCTATCAGTCTTGTACATGTGAGCAATTTCCGGCACCAAAGGATCATCAGGATTAGGGTCTGTTAGCAGAGAACAGATTGACAGCAATACCTGCAAGGAACAAATTAATTAAGTTTCTATAATACACCCACTAAAACTTGATCTGATGAATACCTGCCTGCACTTGATAATTGATTATCATTAATGGTACTGCAAAAAGAAAAAAATTGAGCTACCCACTTGCTCCGCTTATCAATACAAAAATAAGTGTGTTTTACTTGGAAACGAGCCGATTGCTTCTGGTATTCAACTCTTTTAGAATTTGAACGAAGGGGCAGAATATGAGATATCGGTTCCCACCTCGCCTCACCTAAATATCTATAAGAAGCTGTGTACATTTTTTGTTCTACTAACCTCTAAGCACTATAAAGAAGGCATTAGAAAATATAAGTTCAATCTCTGCATTTGTTTCAGTTGAACTAACCAAGAACTACTTCACAAACTTGACCACATGGAAAGACAATACCAAAAATTTGAATATACACAGGAATCCTCCCCATTTGAGGCTGATTTAACGAAAAGGAAAACAAGGAGTAGATAATAGCTTGGGACATATACGTCTTGCTGATCCAGCATTTACATTGCACCATTCTGCCATTCACTCCCTTAAGGACATACTAGTCCTCAAAAATCTCAAGGTGTAATAAGCAAATTCAAAATATCGAATGAGTGGAAACCAATAATCAGGAAATACAACTAACCTTGGAGATTGTAAGTGCCGGGCTCCACTGTTCCTTCAAAATGTCGAGGCAAATGCTACCATTGCTGTTGATGTTTGGGTGGAAAACCTTTGTCCTGAAAGCTACCTGGACATATATCCCATATAACGTGGAGAAATTTGTCCAGAGGGAAAAAAATAAAAGAAACAAAAGCAAAGAAGTTGCAGAATAACATCCTGTAGAGGGAAGACACCCAAGTTCCTCTTTGATTTTGCACATAGAAGTTCTTCCAGCTTGATTATGTGCTTTGGCAAATGGATCAAAGAACCATCAGACGATGTGCCTAGTTGGCTAGTTTTATTAAATCCTCCAAAAATGAGTGTAGAAAATCTACACTATTAGAAATATGAAGAAAAAAAAATATGTTCTCTCAAAAATATAAAATACTAGCATCATCTAAGAATTTATAACACATTCGAAGATGATAATACACCACGACTACCTACATAATTCAAAATTCAGCTCCAGCACTTTAACTTAAAGTTTTATTTTAGTTTTTTGCAAATAATCATTACAAACTATACCTCAATCCCAAAGAAATTTGGCTCGGCCAGTTAAATTAATCTTACGCCAACATTTTTTCTTGATCAGTAGGCCAACATTATACTAAATAAAGATAAAAAATAAAGTACTAGAAATGATCCATATTTTCTACTGCCATAAGAATCTTTAACAAGGATAAAAGACTCCCAAGTAAGCATAGGACCTAAAGTAAACACAGTAACATGACTAAAATATATTACCAGCTAATTGGTATCGCCTATATAAATCTATTTCTTCCATTGTGCCTTAGATTTTGCTCAGTTTGTTCGATTCAAAAAATTTCTAGGTATTTCGAGACAACTTCTTTCCATATATGATTTTAGACCTACCTCGTCCTCTTTTAAGAACTTCATTATTCATCATGGTTTCACATCTACGGACTGGTGCATGAGGTCGTCGCATGGTTTATCTTCAATAGTTTGTTTCGTATAAAACTATCGGTCTTATAATTGTTCTATAGAACTTACATTTCACTTTCCATTTTAACCATCTGCTTTTGATTCTATGCGTAACATTTTTATCTATCATCCATTGGCCTAAAACAACGAGCCTAGATATTTGAATTGTGTGCGTTTAAGAAACACTATCCCAATCTAATCTCACCTTACTTCACTCTTACTCCGTCTTACTTCTACTTATCCTTTTTTTGTTAAAACAATTGGCTTCATTGATGTCATCAAGAAGATGCAAAATATTACGAGAAGCAGAAGCTACATAGTAGCATCAAAAAAGATTGTTAGCTTACTACAAATATGCTATCTTAGATACAAAGAGCTAGGGGTGGCAAGTGGGTCGGGCCCTAAACGGGCCGGTCTCGTGGGCCGCGGTTCCGGGCCTTAAATAAACGGGCTGAACGTGCGTTTTGGTGGAACCGGGCCCACAAACTCATGGTCCCAAACGAGCCGGGCCCGTGGTCCCAACGGCTAAGCAGTAATTTTTTTAAAATTAAAGACCAAAAGAAATATATATATATATAATAGAATTGTAACCTAATTTTTTAATTCAAATTTAAAGACAAAAATATTGTAAAAAGATATTCAAAGCAATGCCTTGTAATTTTATTATAGCAATAAAAAGTATGGCAATATCTTTCTTAGTCTTCTTCCCCCCTATGGAATGAGCACAACAAGGTGCCCCCTATGGAATGAGCACAACAAGGTGCTAATACCACCATTGAGAAGAAAAATGAACTAATCAAGATGTGCCAAAATACAAGTTACATAATATAGACTAATTTTTGTTCATACAAGTTACATGCTATTTCTTACAAACTTCATAAATCCTTCAAGGTTCGGAGGGAGTTCCGTTGGTGGTGGCGGAAATGAAGCTTGGTCATCACCGCTTCCAGGCGAAGCATCATCCTCCGCAAGTTCAGCTAGCATTTCTTCGTAAGCTTCGTCTACCTCTGGTTGTGATTCAGCAAGTCCAAAATTTCTTCTTTCCGAACGGATCCAATCTCTGAAAAGTACTGATTTTTCCAAGCTCTCCCTCATAGACGCTCTATAATCACCGATTTGAAGTCTTGCTTGACTGAAAGCGCTCTCTGATGCCACAGTTGATGCTTGAATAGTTACAATGTCTCGGGCCATCCTTGAAAGAACCGGAAAGTATTTTTCTTTGTCCTTCCACCATAGCAAAATATTAAAGGTCCCGTCGGGATTCACTTTCTCAAGTTGCTGCGACAAATAAACTTCAAGCTCATTTAGTTGTGAAAAATCATTACTACCAGAACCAAAAGAACCCCTAAACCCCGCCCAAACACTAATTCCTCTTACTCCCGCAGTTCTTTTAGAAGATTGAGAATCAGAAGAAGAAGTTGAAACATTTGGTCTAGCATGATTTAATGCAACTTGATAAACATTATAAATAATTTCAGCATTTGTTCTAATTGAGTCTATTGCTTCTGGAAGTTTAGGCAAATCATCATCTTAAAGTGCTAAACCATTATAAACAGTTTCATACCAAAATTGAGGACCTCCTAATTTCATACAAGGATTTAGCAAAGCAGCAACACCATAAATAGGGGGAATAGGGAAAATATTTTTTAAACTTTTTTCTCATAAAATCAATAGCAAGTTGATAAATTTCTCCACCCTGTGAAAAATGAACAAACAAATTTGCAAGTTCTGCAATATAAACTAAACAATTAGAAATAGTAGGATAATATTGCCCAGAAAATTCTTTTGTAGCAATATGAAATTTTTCTAAAAAATCAACAAGCATTTTAACATTAGCTCAATCCCCATTCGTAAGGTAATCATCACTTACATATGCATTAAACATTGAGTTTATGGGGTTTCTATATTCATATGCAACAACCAAACTTTCATATATGTAATTCCATCTAGTTGGACAAGGTTTAGGAATCTTTCTTTCTCTTAGGCCACAATCATCGCATCTTTTAAAATATTTTATAAATCTACTTCTACGGTTTGAATGAAATAGCCAGGTAAGAGCCATTTTAACCTTTTCAATTTGAATATTGAAAATTCTCATACCAATTAAATGGTAAATATGACAAATACATCTAACATGAAAAATGTTACTAAATGCAGGATTTAGCGTAGTGGTAAGCAAGTCTATAATATTTGTATTATTCGTAGCATTATCCATTGTAACCGGCATTATTTTATCACTAATGCAAAAATATCTGCAAATATCCGTAACTGTGCTAGCAATAAACTGCCCTGTGTGACGTGAAGCAATTATTCTATAAGCAATTATGCGCTTTTGATTATCCAATCCTCATCAATCCAATGACATGTAACAGTAAGGTAATCACAGTCGTTGTTACTTCTACCAATATCAGTTGTAATAGCAACACGACAATTTATATGAGTAAATAAATAGCGCAAATATATCGCTCTTTACGGTTGTGCGAGGAAACCTTTTTAAGTAGGATTAAAAAAAATTCTAATATAATGCACAAACGCAGGGTCAGAAGGAAAACTATAGGGTAAGCACATAACAATTAACATTTTTGCTAATTCTTCCCGATCTTTTTTTGGATCATAATATAAAATACCTCCGGTAACAGTATTAATTCCCGGTTAAAATTGATTTGAACCGGTAACTAGGGTCAGCCTGACTAGGAGTAGATACATTGTCGTGTTGCTATTACAACTGATATTGGTAGAAGTAACAACGACTGTGATTACCTTACTGTTACATGTCATTGGATTGATGAGGATTGGATAATCAAAAGCGCATAATTGCTTATAGAATAATTGCTTCACGTCACACAGGGCAGTTTATTGCTAGCACAGTTACGGATATTTGCAGATATTTTTGCATTAGTGATAAAATAATGCCGGTTACAATGGATAATGCTACGAATAATACAAATGTTATAGACTTGCTTACCACTACGCTAAATCCTGCATTTAGTAACATTTTTCATGTTAGATGTATTTGTCATATTTACCATTTAATTGGTATGAGAATTTTAAATATTCAAATTGAAAAGGTTAAAATGGCTCTTACCTGGCTTTTCATTCAAACCGTAGAAGTAGATTTATAAAATATTTTAAAAGATGCGATGATTGTGGCCTAAGAGAAAGAAAGATTCCTAAACCTTGTCCAACTAGATGGAATTACAATGTATGAAAGTTTGGTTGTTGCATATGAATATAGAAACCCCATAAACTCAACGTTTAATGCATATGTAAGTGATGATTACCTTACGAATGGGGATTGAGCTAATGTTAAAATGCTTGTTGATTTTTTAGAAAAATTTCATATTACTACAAAAGAATTTTTTGGGCAATATTATCCTGCTATTTCCAACTGTTTAGTTTATATTGCAGAACTTGCAAATTTATTTGCTCATTTTTCATAGGGTGAAGAAATTTATTAACTTGCTATTGATTCTATGAGAAAAAAAATTTAAAAATATTTTTTCCCTATTCCCCCTATTTATGGTGTTGCTGCTTTGTTAAATCCTTGTATGAAATTAGGAGATCCTCAATTTTGGTATGAAACTGTTTATAATGGTTTAGCACTTTAAGATGATGGGTTGTCTAAACTTCCAGAAGCAATAGCCTCAATTAGAACAAATGGTGAAACTATTTATAATGCTTATCAAGTTGCATTAAATCATGCTAGACCAAATGTTCCAACTTTTTCTTCTTCTGATTCTCAATCTTCTAAAAGAACTGCGGGAGTAAGAGGACTTAGTGTTTGGGCGGGGTTTAGGGGTTCTATTGGTTCTAGTAGTAATGATTTTTCACAACTAAATGATCTTGAAGTTTATTTGTCGCAGCAACTTGAGGAAATGAATCCCGACGGCACCTTTAATATTTTGCAATGGTGGAAGGACAAAGAAAAACACTTTCCGGTTCTTTCAAGGATGGTCCGAGACATTTTAACTATTCAAGCTTCAAATGTGGCATCGGAGAGCGCTTTCAATCAAGCAAGACTTCAAATCGGTGATTATAGAGCGTCTATGAGGGAGAGCTTGGAAAAATCAGTACTTTTAAGAGATTGGATCTTTACGGAAAGAAGAAATTTTGGACTTGCTGAATCACAACCAGAGGTAGACGAAGCCTACGAAGAAATGCTAGTTGAACTTGCTGAGGATGCCGCTTCGCCCGACAATGGAAGTGGCAATGACCAAGCTACTTTTCCGCCACCACCAACGGAAATTCCTCCGAACTTTGAAGGATTTATGAAATTTGTAAGAGATAGCATGTAACTTGTATGAACAAAAATTAGTATGTATTATGTAACTTATATTTTGGCACATCTTGATTATTTCCTTTTTCTTTTCAATGGTGGCATTAGCACCTTGTTGTGCTCATTCCATAGGGGGAGTAAGACTAAGAAAGATATTGCCATATTTTTTATTGCTATAATAAAATTACAAGGCATTGTTTTGAATATCTTTTTACAATATTTTTGTCTTTAAATTTGAATTAAAAAATTAAGTCACAATTCTATAATAAATTTACAAGGCATTGCCTTAGATATTTTTTTAACATCTTTTTGTCTCTAATTTCTATTTAATTTTTAAAAAAATTACTGCTTAGCCGTTGGGCCCGTTTAGCCATTGGGACCGTGGGCCAACCCGTTTAGCCCGGGACCATGAGTTCGTGGGCCCGATCCCGGGCCGGTTCCACCAAAAAGCACGTTTAGACCGGGACCGTTTAGCCCGTTTATTTAAGGACCGGGACTGTGGCCCACGAGACCGGCCCGTTTAGGGCCCGGCTCGACCCACTTGCCACCCGTAGTCCAACTAGATAAATGCAGAAGGCATTTAGCTTTTAGGGTGTGGTTAGGAGTTGATAGTCCATCAAAGCATCTTCTATTTCTTTCATTCCATATGCTCCAACAAATACCAGCAAATATTATTTTCCGAATATTCTTGATGGCCTTATCCTTAAACTCTTAGATCTCTAAAGTGTTTCTCCATAGTTTAAGCTTTTGGTTGACACTCTCGCTAGTTTCGTTAATTAGCACAATATCATCAACAAATAGCATACACAATGTGACCTCGTCTTTTATTGTATAGATTCGCTCATCCATAAACAAGAAGAGCTCAATGTCGACCCCTGATGTGAACCCACAGCTACAAAAACTCCTTTGTGTTTCCTGCTACTGTGCTAACATTAGTAGTGGCTCCTTCATACATATTCTTTATGGCATTTATATATTTAACATGAATTCTTTTCTTCTCCAACACCCACCAACGGACCTTTCTTAGTACTTTATCATATGCTTTCCCCAAGTCAATGAATACATGTGTAGATCTTTCTTCCCCTCACTATAAATTTTCATCAATCTTCTTAGCAAGAATATAACTTTGTCGTAGATTTATTGGGCATAAATTCATACTGGTTGTCAATCACTCTTGTAGTGTCCCTAAGTCTACGCTCTATCACTCTTTTCTAGAGTTTTATCGTATGACTCATAAGTTTACTGTCACGATGGTTCACACAACTTTGAATATCTTCGTTGTTCTTATAATTGGAATCAGGGGTACTGGTTCTCCACTCGTCGGACATCCTGTCACTTCGTAGAATAGCTTGGTAAGCCATTCTACTCTAAACTTTCCGAACACTTCCAAACCTCTAAGGGGATGCCATCTGGACCACAGGCTTTCTAATCTCCATATTGTTCATGGCATCCTTTTCCTCTGCCGACCTAATTCTGCAAGTATAGCTAAAGTGTCTATTGTGCACAAATGTATAAATCCAATTAGCAAACAAGTCATTCACATAGTTTTTTTTAAAGAAAAGGAAAGCTAACACGAATTAAATTTAATTGACTAATGAATGAAGGTCTTGACCCAAAAATTTGAGCTCTTTTAGAGGCCATTACGATATGAGTTGCGATTTTGTAGGGGAAATGAAAAGGATCACGATTAAAAGTTGACTCCATTTGAGTAGAGCTTTAATATCTATGCTTAGTTGTTTACCTTAAAAAGTTATTAAAGTGAACAAAGACATTTCAATCCAGTTGATACAGTAAAATTACAAGCCTAGAAAATGACAAGCAAATTCGATTCTGCAAAATAAGCTATCGAAAATTCAAAAATCTCATGTTTTACCATGTTAATAAGCAAACAAACAAGCAACTTGTCAAGTGTCATCAACAAATACACAACACAAATATAATACCTTCGGTGGCTTAAATGGATAGTCAGGTGGAAAATGAATGGTAACAAGAAACACTCCGCCAGCATAAGGGCTGTCAGGTGGACCCATTATTGTTGCTTGCCAATGAAACATGTCTTCAGCAACTGGGCCTAATATGGATAACATAAGCAAGCACGGCGAATCAGAGAACAACTTGCCACATGATGACATTTAATCAAGTGTCTGAAAAAATGGGTGTACTACAAACAGATCCTCAGCAACTCATGATACGAACAACAGATGTAAGAACACATAAAGAATCAGAAAACAACTTAATAGATGCAGACTGTAAACAAGTCTCAAGCATGAGATTGGATATGATAGGCTGTCACCTCTACCATATGCAGGTTATTTACAAGTTCCGGCCCCCCACCCCGGAACAGGTCGTTAGGATCAATTTATGTTTGTGCAGTGGAAAGGACCTAAAAAAACCTTCAACTTTATGCACTTTCCCAAGTTAGTAATGTAAAAATGTTAACCATCTAATCATGTAGTTGAGCAACTAAAATGATAATTTTGGCATGCATCAGCAGCAAAAACTAGTAAAAGCAAGTAAAAAAAGTTTCGCAAATACATAATCGTTAATAAAGGCAGCAAGAAAATTGAAGATCAAAAAGCGGAATTTGAAGTAAAATGAAAAAGAAAAGCGTTTGAAATATCACCAGCGCTGCAAGAGGTAGGAGGATCTTTCTGGAGATCCTTGAGCTCTTTGAGAATCCGTTTGGATGCCATGATTCACCAAATCCCTAACAAAAATCCCTAGATCAGCTCCAAATGCACAAATATATACATACATACACATACATATAGGGAAAAAATTAGAAATTAGAGCACAGCTGAAGAAGAGAAAGAGGATAAACTTTACCTCAGAGATCCTCCTACACGTTGCAATTCAGATTCTGGACGGGACCGAGGAGAAAGCGAGAATTTTACAGTGAAATAAGGACTCCGTTTTTATAGGCAGAAGACGAATACTGATATACCCACTATGTCGTGATAGTGTACCGTTGGTCCGTTACGTATCTTTGCTAGGTATTTTCAGCTACACCCCAGTACTTTGAAGATGTTGCAATTGGATCCCTTCACTCTAAAGGGGTGGGTGTTCGGGCAATCAGATTTCGATTTTTGATTTTCGGGTTGAAGAAATCTGATTTTTTAAATTCAGTTTCGAATTAATCGGTTTGGATATTTTGAATATTTGATTTTGAGCTTATAAGTTTATATATTTCTTCTTCTTATAAAAATGAACATCTAAATGAAATATTCATATTAAATTGTCTATAAAGTTTCTCAGTCTAACTACAATCGTCCAAATAAAATATGCAAATAATGAAATCATCATTAAAAAAAATGCAACAAAGGTATTAATAAGAGAAATTTTCAGAAACCACTATTGTTTAGTGGTTATTAACTTCCTATAGCTACCATATATATAATTACTTCTTATAGCTACTATTCAGTTGTTATGGTAGTATATTCGTTGTATTCGCGCTGCTATATTCATGAATACAGTAGCAAAAAGCCCCTAAAATTATGGCAGTCCAATTGTATGTGCATGTATTCACGTATATTCGCGCTATGTATTCATAAATACAGTAACGACGATCACCTTAAAAATAGGTATGTCCAGCTGTCTAATAACGGAAATAATACCAATTAGCGTGATACACTCATAATATAACTCAACAAAATCAATTCTAACATGTCTCATTATCAACCCAATTAATTAGAATAATTTTCAGTTGTATATAACTTTTGTATTTAGTGTGTATCAATTTTTTTTTACTGTTGCATTCATTAAATTCAATGTTTGTATTTACTATATTCGCTATTTTATATTCAGTATATTCAATGTATTTGTATTAACTGTATTTTAGTTATTCCTAATACATGTTATTACTGCTGTATTCAGTATATTTTATTGGTTGTATTCACTGTATTTGTATTTGTATTAAGTATATTTTACTGTATTTTACTATATTTTAAAATTAAATATATTCACGGTTTATATTATGTTC
The DNA here is from genome assembly GCF_000390325.3 of Nicotiana tomentosiformis. NCBI lineage: Eukaryota > Viridiplantae > Streptophyta > Magnoliopsida > Solanales > Solanaceae > Nicotiana > Nicotiana tomentosiformis. Next base: position 114,330,590 of record NC_090823.1, on the reverse strand, counting down.
TATTTTAATGTTTGTATTCAGTGTATTTTAATATTTATATCTTGTATTCATGCATGAATAAAGGTGTATTCAGTTGTATTAAAAAAATACAAACCTTTGAAATATATAAATACATGCAAAAAATAGTGTATTTATACAAAAATATAATGTATTTGAGTGAATTTGTACATAATATAATGTATTTGTATCATTGTATGTGACTAAACATCAAAGAAAAGAAGAAAGTTCGCTGGAGATGGTGTTTTCTGGCCAAGCAAAATATTATATACATTTTATTAAAACTAAAAATGGAGACGAACAAAAACTCCGGCCCTCAAATCTTCTCTGGCGTAAAAAATATTGCAGTATCCGTGTAGAGGAATCCATTGCAATATCCGGCGTAGACGAAAGCCGCAGTCTCTTTCTTTCTAATATTGCAGTACAAATCCATTGCAAATATCCGAAATAGAAACTAAGCAGTACAAATCTATTGCAATATCCAGCGTAGAAACTAAGCAGGTATTTTGCTCGAAGATAGAGAGAAAGAAGAAATTTTTTGTTGGGATTTTGAGAGAGAATTGTGTGTTAATTGAAAGAAAGAGAGAGAAAAAACATAAATAGCGTATTTCACGGCTCAATTATAGGATATACCATAAATACCTATTTTGCTATAAAACATAAAAAGTAGCTATAGAAAAATATTTTAAAATAATTTTGGTTTATAATAAATAGGGTGTATACATTTGCTACAGGAGGTAAAATTTCTTATTAATAAAGGCTGATAAGAAATAAAAATAGTAAAACCATGTCCAAATATAAAGTGTTATGACAGTAACTTAGTAACTAGTATTAAATATACAAGATAATATCTAATGGGCAGGGTGTGGACTTATTACTATTGATATATGGATAATATATTAAATATAAAATATAAGAATTTTGAATTTTTGGATATTCAAAAATCCGAAATACCAAATCCAACATCCAATCTGAAATCCAAAATTTTTATAAATTAAATCTGAAATCCAACCCAAAAATTCAAAAAGTAAATAAATCAAATTTCGATTTGAATTCCGGGTTTGCCCAATCTATGACCACCCCTACTTAAGTCCTTAAAAGTGGCCAATTTACCACCACCTAGTGTTTAAAGTAACTTCACTTTTGACAGTTGACGAACTTTTCTCTATAACAGGAAAGAAAAAGAGAGATCGTGTAAAACAATTCCAAAAGCTAAAGTTTGATTGGACCTCAAAGGCAGTTTAACGTCAACATTGAGCATTTTAGTGTTGTATCATATTTGAGCGAGTAGACAAGTTATAACTAGAAACCATATCTAGTAAGTATTAGTAAAGGAGGGAATATGAGATACATGGTTATTCGAGTGGGACAAAGTTATTGAAATGCTTAGGAATAATTCCAATAGTTTATCATTGAATTAGTGGAGGTTACAAGGTCAATAAATGTATTCGGAACATATCTAGTTTCTATGTTAGAAGGGCCGAAATTATGAGAACTCAATGGTATGTAGCTAACTTTGAAGAATTGGAATTAAATTAGAAAACACGGATTTTAAAATCCTAGCCTCTTGTCGGCAACAAAAGGAGATTTAGAAAAGTAAGGGATTTAGAAAATTAGAAAGGTTGTTGGCTAACAAAGGGACAAAGAGGACAAAGGAAATAATTATTAAAGACAAAAGCAACATGTAAAGTTGGGGAATGGAATAAATAAAGTTGAACACTAAAATGTTATTTAAGTGATGGACGCTGCACTTGATGCGTCGCAACTCCATCGCTTCCGAAATAAGTTGGAACCCAGTATGAGGTAATGAACTTATCCCATAGCGCCAAAGTTGGCGTCCGCTCAGGTTGAAGGAGCTGGGACGCATACGACGCGTCCCATGCGGCATCCTAATTTTGAAGCCTTTTAAAGGCAAATACGAGAGTAGATTGATCTTTTATTTTGGGGCTTTATTTTTGAAGACTTAGAGAGAGAGGAAATATCTCTACCATTAATACACCTCTAAGGTAAGAATTTAATTCTTTCTTGTTAGATTTAGTTCATTAATTTAATCTCTTGACTCTTCACCTACATGAAAATTATAGATTTTTGAAAAAAATCTCAAAAATACTTCAAGAACTCAAATCTTGAAAATTCTAGGGTTTAACAAAGAGGTAATCCCTTCACTCTAAACTTGGGTATTATACTCCATGGACATAATAGAGTATATTTATGAAGTTAGATTTATATTTAAATATGTATTCATAAAATCCCTAGAAGCTAGTCTTGAAATTGAAGAGTTGGTTGGTAGGGATGATGAATAGTGTTGGGTCTTATTTGAATGATGTTATTTTGGGTTTCTAGTGGAACGACTAGATCCCATAACAAGTGTAATGAATGAATTGGAGTTAAAAATTCAAGGATTTGACCTTCAAATGATGAAATGAGGATATTTGCTAAACTTATAAAATTTGGACTTAAGTGTTAAGCACTTAGTTGGCTCGGTTGGTATTGTTGTAATACGTTATTAATTTATGTGAGTCTTTATATGTAGATTGTTACTTGCCGGCATTATTGGATCATTTGGGGTAAGGTTGGAAGCAATTTGAGGTACGTTGAAACTTATTACTGTCGGAGCTTTTCTCCAAACTCATATCGAAATACGATTTAATTGAGTTTCTAAATGTGAGTCCTAGCTTGTGCGGACGATGAGTTGGGATTGTACCATTTCTTGCATCATAAAAAATTTAAGTGCTATGAATATTATTTTCTTGAAATGTTATTCAAATATTTAAAACTAAATAAGGAATAACACTTGTAGTATTTTTGAAATAAAAATACATGAGTTGTGAAATATCTTGGATTTAACTATTCTCAATTAGTTGATTTGGCTATGAACATTGTCATTGATAAATATAAAGGTTTTGGGAGTTACTTAAGTTCACCGAGATTGGCCTTAGATACTTTTTCTCATTATGTCATAAAACTACACGTGCCGCTGTAGGCGTAGAACCTACCTTACGGTTGGGAACTACGACAGAGTACTTCCCATTAGGGGGTACTATTGTGCTACTTTATTAGCACGACTGAGTCAATTCGTGCGGCACAACTATGAGACGACCTGAGCAAGTAGGGTATATGATACTTGCCGCTAGGTACATAACCTAGTTGACCTTCTTTCGTGTCGGTGATGGTATAGTGCTCCTGGTAAATGAAAAATGTAACATAATTTGCAAAGATTAATGCTAAAGGAAGATTTCAAAATATGTTTTACCATACTATTTTATTTTATTTTCTAAATTGTTAATTTATATGAAGGCTTCTTTCTATATAAATTGTTATTACATATCTTATATCTTCTTAAGTCTTCTCTTATTTTCTCTTGGGGAACGGTTCATGATTCATACTAGGCATGTGGAGCTTAGGCCTTTTGGCCACATTTCCATTTCTATTTTCAGGGACTGGACCTGAGAAGCTTGGACCGCGTGGTTAGGACAGCTCTATATTTTCTGTTGACGCTTTTGGTTAGACTCCACACTCGTACCCGTGGAGAACTTTATTATATTATTATCCATTGAGCCAACGGGTTATGCCTTGGTTGGCTATTTCATTCTGTGTCATAGAGATTTCATAGACAATAATAGTATTAATTTTGGGTTGTAACCCTATGGTTACTAATATGGCATGCATGAATGAAACTTTCTTTTATATTTATGAAGCTCTCTTTCAAAGAAAAATATTTACTTAAAGATATTACTCATGTCTTGTTCTATATCTTAAAATGATTGTACTTGAAGAGGCCTTCGCATCCTCCTGTCAGGCATATAGGTGAGTATTAATCTATGGGATAGTTCACTCGGGTCGGGTAGAGTACTGAGTGCCGGTCACGTGGTTTTAGGGCGTGACAAACTTGGTATCAGAGCCATAGATTCTAATTCGAGTCCTAGAAAGTCTATGGAATCGTGTCTGGTAGAATTCTCCTTATTGGTGTGTTGTGCACCACACTTATATCGAGAAGGCTATATGGACATTATAAAAATACTTCACTCTTTCTTCTTGTTCTAGAATCGTGCAATAGAGCTAAGAAATATTTCCTAACTCGTACGCTACATCTATTGGCAGAAGATGGTGAACACGCGTGGCAGTAATATGAACCGAGAAGCTGCTCCTATACCCGATGCGGTTTCGGGAGGGGTACCCGCTAGACCTAGGGGCCGACATCCGAAGGCTGTAAGAGCACGAACTGTGCCAGTTCCAATGGCTCCAAAGGTGGTCCAGGAGCTCGAGGAAGAAGTTGATGAGACACCTGCTCCACCTCCAGAACCAAATCACTTGGAGAAGACCCTCATTGATATTAGGAAGGCTATGGATACTTTTGCTGACCTCATGGCTATGCGGACCCAACAGAACCTTCAAGTGGGTATTCATGCACTCCAACAAGGAGGGATGAGAGTACTAGTGGTTGATGACATGGCGCAATTGGACACTAAATTTGTGAGACTTGAGCCACCAATTTTCACCGGTACAGATCCTACTGCAGACCCTCACGAATTCTTGGAGAAAGTTGAGAAAACTACTACTTTGCTGGGAGTTAAAGACTATGGGGTAGTTCGATTGACAGCCTACTAGTTGAAAGACATTGCTGACCTCTGGTTCACGGGGGTAGAGAAGAGTCGACCGGAGGATGCACCTCCAATGATTTGGGTGGAGTTTAAGAAGTCTTCATTAAGAAGTGGTTACCACCGGGAGTGAGAGCCACCCTTGCAATATTGTTTGAGACCTTAAAGCAGGATACTATGACCGTTCTAGAGTATAACATCAAATTCGAGAAGTTATCCCGTTATACTCCCTACCTTATCCCTACTGAGGATGAGAAGATTGATCGTTTTGCTCGTGGCTTGATTCCGGGCATCAGAAAAGATACAGCTAGTGGGAGAAGACACACCACCTTTACTGATTTTATAGATTTAGCAATGGATCTTGAGAGGATTCACCAGAAGGAGAGGGCCAATAGGGAGCAGAATAAAAAGGCCCGGACTTTTGGCACTTCCAGTACAGTGCCTAATTAGGGCAAGGGGCAGAACAACAAAGGGTCATCTGGCCTACCGCAGTCTAGGATGCAGACAGCTACCACTAGCCCTCCAGTGGCATACAACACCGAACAGGGAGGCCAGTCTAGGCCCATTCAGAGTGACCATCGTACTGCACAGCAAGCTTAGAGTAGTGTGGGTTCTCGTCAGCGTTAGTCTAGTGCTACCAAGGGACCCCGTGGTCCATGCTATGGTTGTGGGTTGATGGGTCATATCCAAAAGCTTTGCCCTAATGGACAACATATGGACCTCGAATCTACTTTTTTCCTATGTTACTCCGTACTTTGCTTTGGATTTTGGGATAGAGCCAGAACAACTACTTGAACCATTTTCTGTGTCGACTCCGGTGGGAGATTCTGTTATTGCCTCCCGCGTCTATAAGGGTTGTGTGATTATAATTCAAGATAAAGAGACTACGGCAGACCTCATTGAGCTAGAAATGGTTGACTTTGATGTGATCATGGGAATGAATTGGTTATACAAATGCTACGCCATTCTTGATTGTCGTGCTAAAGTGGTCAAGTCTGAGTTTCCTAATGAGTCAGTTCGTGAGTGGAAAGGCAATATTACTGAGCTTCGAGGTAATTTTATTTCATACCAATTATGAAGGGATGTCTTTATCATTTAGTCAGAGTCACTGACACAACTACAGAGGTAGCAAACATTCATTCTATGCCAGTTGTTAATATGTTTCTTGAAGTTTTTCCTGACGAGCTTTCGGGTATTCCACCAGATCGGGTCATCGACTTTGGGATAGATTTGGTGCCAGATATTCAACCGATATCTATTCCCCCATATCGAATGGCTCCAACTGAGTTGAGAGAATTGAAGGAGCAATTGAAAGATTTATTGGATAAAGGGTTTATTAGACTTAGAGTATCACCTTGGGGTGTGCCAGTGTTTTTTGTGAAAAAGAAAGATGGTTCTTTGAGGATGTGTTTTGACTACAGGCAACTTAACAAGGTGACCGTCAAGAATAGGTATCCATTACCTCGAATAGATGACTTGTTTGACCAGTTGCAAGGGGCGAAGTACTTTTCAAAGATTGATTTAAGGTTGGGGTATCATCAATTGAAAATTTGAGAGAAGGATATTCCCAAAATGGCTTTTCGGACCCGCTACGGGCATTATAAATTTTTGGTGATGTCATTTGGACTAACAAATGCACCCGCAATCTTTATGGATCTAATGAATCGGGTTTTTAAACCATTTCTTGACAGGTTCGTGATTATTTTCATTGATAACATATTAGTCTATTCACAAAGTCAAGAAAAACATGCCAACCATTTGAGGATAGTGTTGCAGACGCTTCTGGAGCATAAGTTGTATGCTAAATTCTCTAAGTGCGAATTTTGGCTTGAATCCGTAGCATTCTTGGGTCATGTGGTAACTCATGAAGGTATTAGGGTTGATCCTCAAAAGATTGAAGCGGTTAAGAGTTGGCCTAGACCAACTACACCGACAGAGATCCGTAGTTTCTTGGGATTAGCGGGCTACTATCGGCGGTTTGTTAAAGGATTTTCTACTCTTGCATCTCCGTTAACCAAGTTGACACAGAAAGCAACAAAGTTTCAGTGGTCGGATGCTTGTGAGAAAAGTTTACAAGAGTTGAAATCTAGATTGACTACGGTGCCAGTGTTGACCTTGCCAACAGGTTCAGATGGCTTTGTGGTATATTGTGACACCTCTAGAGTTGGGTTGGGTTGTGTCTTGATGCAGAAAGGTAAGGTTATTGCTTATGCTTCTAGGCAATTGAAGATCCATGAGAAGAACTATCTGACCCATGACTTGTAACTTACCGCGGTGGTATTTGCTTTAAAATTTTGGCGGCATTATTTGTACGGTGTGCACTGTGAAGTATATACCGACAATAAAAGCTTGCAATATATATTCAAGTAGAGGGAATTAAACCTGAGGCAAAGGAGATGGTTAGAACTATTGAAGGAGTATGATTTAAGCATTCATTACCATCCGGGGAAGGCGAGTGTGGTAGCCGATGCACTAAGCCGAAAGTCAGGAGGTACTTTGGCACATTTACCGATAGCTAAAGACATTGCCACTTGTGCCATAACACGTTCCTCTCTTATTGAACGTGTTAAAGCTAATCAATTTGAAGATCCAAATTTGATAAATATTCGAAATAGTGTACAATCTAAAGATATCCTTGCATTTTCTCTTGATGAGGATGGGGTGTTGAAGATGAACGGTCATTTGTGCATGCCAAATGTTGATGGAATTCGTAATGAAATTATGGCTGAGGCACACAGCTCGAGATATTCTATACATCCAGGGTCCATAAAAATGTACAATGACTTGAGGGAGATCTATTGGTGGAATCGAATGAAGAAAAATGTTTCGGACTTCGTGGCTAGATATTTAAATTGTCAGCAAGTAAAAGCTAAGCATCAACTACCTGGTGGGTTGGCTCAGAATATTGATAATCCACTTTGGAAGTGGGAAATGATTAATATGGACTTTGTCGTGGGTTTGCCTTGCACTCTCTTAAAGCATGGCTCTATTTGGGTGATTGTCGACCGACTTACAAAGTCAGCGCATTTCTTACCGGTAAAGATGACTGACACGACACCGCAATATGCTAAGTTGTACTTGAAAGAAATTGTCAGACTTCACGGTATTCCAGTTTCCATTATATTTGATAGAGGACCCCAGCTTACTGCTCATTTTTGGCAGTCATTTCAAGAAGGATTGGGTACAAGTGTCAATTTGAGTACCGTTTTTCATCCACAAACTGACGGACATGCCGATAGGACTATTCAAACACTTGAGGATATGTTGCGGGCTTGTGTCCTTGATTTTGGTGAAAATTGGGATGAACACTTACCTCTGATTGAATTTTCCTACAATAATAGCTATCAAGCTAGTATCCAAATGGTTCCCTTTGAGGCTTTGTACGGACGACATTGTAGATCACATATTGGATGGTTTGAGCCGACTGAGGTAGGACTACTTGGTCTTGATCTTGTAAATGATGCCTTAGAGAAGGTAACTTTGATTCAACAACGGCTTAAACCGCTCAGAGTCGACAAAAACATTATACACATGTACATCGACGTACGTTGGAGTTTAAAGAGGGTGATCAAGTGTTCTTGAAGGTATCACCAATGAAGGGCGTTATGAGATTTGGGAAGAAGGGCAAGCTAAGTCCTAGATTCATTGGTCCATATCAAATCTTGAAAAGGATTGGTGAAGTAGCCTACAAGCTGGAGTTACCTGCATCAATGACTTTGGTTCATCATATTTTTCATGTATCGATGCTACGGGGTATGTGCTCGACCCTGCTCACATCATCTCACCGAAAGTAGTAGAAATAAATGACGGTTTAACTTATGACGAAGAACCGGTTGAGATTCTTGATAGGCAAGTCCGTAGGTTGAGGACTAAGGACATAGCTTCAGTTAAAGTGTTATGGCGTAATCATGATGTCGAGGAGGCTACTTGAGAGGCCGAGGAAGATATGAAAATCCAATATCCCCACTTATTTGCGACTTCAGGTATGGATATTTTTTTTTTGAAATTTTGAGTTTAGAGTTTATCATAATTTACTTCCATGGGATAGGTGATTGATTGGTTCATCTATTCTACATGGTTGTTATACTTGTCGTATGGTAATAAATATTATTGTTGTGATACAGATAGTGGATACAGTGGTATTTTGAGGTATATGAGGTTGTGGATATATTTATGGAGGTAGTTGTGATGAGTAGAGGCATGTGGGGACTTTCATATTATATTCTCATGGTTCACTAGCAGGTTGAAAATTTTGGATAGGCCTATAAACAAAGAAAACTCTGTCAAAATTCTTGAAAATTTAGAGAATTAGTAAAATTTTGAATCCTTAAAAGTTGAGGAGTTAGGAAAGACATGGAAATTACACTTTTGGACTTTAATACGACCAAAGATTTACATTCGAGGACGAATATTTCTAAGTGGGGGAGAATGTAAAGCCCCGAGATACTTAAAACTCGCTCTCTTGGGGATAACTTGAGCATAAAGCTTTACCTCTACGTCTGCTTCATGGGTCCCGTCACTGAATTTGCACTCCAAGTATTCTGTCTTGGTTATTAAATATGAGATACATGGTTATTCGAGTGGGACAAAGTTATTGGAATGCTTATGGATAATTCCAATAGTTAATCATTGAATTGGTGGAGGTTACAAGGTCAATAAATATATTCGGAGCACATCCAGTTTCTATATTAGAAGGGCCGAAATTATAAGAACTCAATGGTATGTAGCTAACTTTGAAGAATTGAAATTAAATTAGAAAACAAGAATTTTAAAATCCTAGCCTCTTGCTGGCAACAAAAGGAGATTTAGAAAAGTAGAAAGGTTGTTGGCTAACAAAGGGACAAATGGACAAAAGGAACAAAGGAATTGATTATTAAAGACAAAAGCAACATGTAAAGTTGGGGAATGCAATAAACAAAGTTAAAGACCAAAATGTTATTTCAGTGATGGACGCTGCACTTGATGCGTCGCATCTCCATCGCGTCCGAAATAAGTTGGAACCTAGTGTGTGGCAGTGAACTTGTCCCATAGCGCCAAAGTTGGCATCCACTCAGGTTGAAGGAGCTGGGATGCATACGACGCGTCCCATGCGGCATCTTAATTTTGAAGCCTTTTAAAGGCAAATACGGGAGTAGATTGGTCTTTTATTTTGGGACTTTGTCTTTGAAGACTTAGAGAGAGAAGAGATAATTCTACTATTAATACACCTTTAAGGTAAGAAATTAATTCTTTCTTGTTAGATTTAGTTCATTAATTTCATCTCTTGACTCTTCACCTACATGAAAATTATAGATTTTTGAAGTAAATCTCAAGAACACTTCAAGAACTCAAATTTTGAAAATTTTAGGGTTTAACAAAGAGGTAATCCCTTCACTCCAAACTTGGGTATTATACTCCATGGACATAATAGAGTATATTTATGAAGTTAGATTTGTATTTAAACATCTATTCATAAAATCTCTAGAAGCTAGTCTTGAAATTGAAGAGTTGGTTGTTAGGGATGATGAATAATGTTGGATCTTATTTGAATGATGTTATTTTGGATTTTTAGTGGAACGACTAGATCCCATAACAAGTGTAACGAATGAATTGGAGTTAAAAATTCAAGGATTTGACCTTCAAATGATGAAATGAGAATTTTTGCTAAACTTATGAAATTTGGACTTAAGTGTTAAGCACTTAGTTGGCTCGGTTGGTATTGTTGTAACGCGTTATTAAATTATGTGAGTCTTTATATATAGATTGTTAATTTATATGAAGGCCTTTTTCTATATAAATTGTTATTACATATCTTATATCTTCTTAAGTCTTCTATTATTTTCTCTTGGGGAACGTTTCATGATTCGTACTAGGCATGTGGAGTTTAAGCCTTTTGGCCACATTTTCATTTCTGTTTTTAGGGACTGGACTTGAGCAGCTTGGACCACGTGATTAGGGCAGCTCTACATTTTCTGTTGACACTTTTGGTGAGACTCCACACTCGTACCCGTGGAGAACTTTATTATATTATTATCCACTGAGCCAACGGGTTATGCCTTAGTTGGCTATTTTATTATGTGTCATAGAGATTCCATAGACAATAGTAGTATTTATTTTGGGTTATAATCCTATGGTTACTAATATGGCATGCATGAATGAAACTTTCTTTTATATTTATGAAGCTCTTTTTCAAAGAAAAATATTTACTTAAAGATATTACTCATGTTTTGTTCTAGATCTTAAAATGATTGTATTTGAAGAGGCCTTCGCATCCTCCTGTTAGGCATATAGGTGAGTATTAATCTATAGGATGGTTCACTAGGATCGGGTAGAGTACTGAGTGCCGATCACGTGGTTTTAGGGCGTGACATAATGAAAAAGGTGATGTGACTCATCTCATGGGCCATGAAAGTCACTTATCTTTTTTCTCATTTTTTTGGCTTTTCTCTCACTATTTTATTGGTTTATCTTAAGTTAAAAAGTCTAAAAATATCAAAAAAATTTATTTTTTATTTTTTATTTATTTATAAATTCCCAGTAGAGTCTGGGTTGTCATTGGATAACATGGAATACACCTGAGGAGGACGTGGCCTTGCCTCAGTTACAAAAATGTTTAGTGCAGTATTACAGTAGAATACTATTACAATTACGAAGAAAGTCAAAGATGAAAAGACGTTAGTTCTCAAGTCGTTTCATTAGTGAAACTGTTCATATTCTACACCTCTTGCTTATCTAGTACAAAAGGCTCATGTGCTGAAGTACAACACTTGGATAACGATCAAGCAATAAAGCTCCACCAACCAACAATTCAACTTAAAATAGTAGAATGTAGAAGTTAGCCGAAAAGAGTATTGCTTTGAAATCATCTTCATTTAGTCTCTGTGTTGGAGGTAAGAAAGAGTTGTGTCATCAAGTGTGGTACCTCTACAATCTGTAGGAGTTCTTTAGAGTTAATTAATCAAGATTTCTGAATACTAGTAAAAAGGTTCATAATGTACTCTTCAGTGAAAAAAAGTGTTATCTTTGTGCATATATATGTTGATACTTGTTAGGATCGGGAACCCGGGTAGTGCGGAATATAGCCAAACAACGGTATAATGACAATAATAAAGACAATTGAAGTTGATAACAACGACAATTAAAGTAGATAAAGAAGACACAAATTTAATGTGGTTCGGTCAAAGTGACCTACGTCCACAAGCGGAGAGGAGCAATTTACTATAAGAATAAGAGTACAAAAGAAAGTACAAAATTAGAGTAAACACTCTAATTAATCCCAAATATCCTAAGAGAATAACCTCACAAGATCACTCCAAAGAAAGGGTTCACACAAGTGCTTCCCAACACTTAATTCTCATACAAAACACTCTTAATAAAGGAAGAAAGGAAGAAACAAGAAATGAATACTCAAGTCTTGTTGGTGTGTCTAAAATGAACTAATGACCTTCCCTTTTATAGGCAAAAAAGTCTTGACCTCTTAGGTGTAAAAGAAAGATACAACTTGTGCAAATGATGTCCAACACACAATGCAATATTTTTGGGTCCCAAAGAATATTGCCAACAAAGTTTACACTTTGCAAAGATACTTATGCTTATGTGAGATGGACTCCATTTGACAAAATAATGGCCATATTACAAATCTCCACCTTGGCCTAATTTTGGATGATATAGTAAATTTGCTTCACCTTCTCCGCAAAAGTCCCAATAGGCATATGTCAAAATTTAATACCATCAAAATTAGACAAGTTATCTGATACCGAAACTGTAGTAGGGTCTATAACAGTGGAACCCAATAAAGTATACAACGAACCAGATCTGTGTGCTTTCATGATCACACGAGCACCTTGAAAAATTTTCAGAACTCCACCTTCACCAGTGAATTTGTACCCAAGGGATTCTAAAGTGCCCAAAGATATGAGATTTTTCTTCAACTCAGGAACATATCTAACATCGGTGAGAGTTCTCACCACATTATCATGCATTCTGACCCGAATTGTACCTTTGCCAATAACGTTACAAGTAACATTGTTACCCAATTGGACTCCACCTGCAACTGAATCATATGTAGAAAATAAATCCCTTCTAGGACACATATGATATGAACAACCGAAATCTAAAATTCACTCATTGTCTAATCTGAAACTAGTTTCAGTTGCTAAAAATATAGTTCCCTCAATTTCATCAATTGCTACACTAGCTTCGGCGGTGTCAGTATTTTTGTGCTCATTTTTTCTTTCCTTATGCTTTTCTTTATTTTTCAGCTTATAGCATTCAGAGATAATGTGACCTTTCTTATGACAATAGCGACACTGTAAATTATTGTATATGGATATGGAGTCGGAGTTGCCCCTAACAAACAAGCCAACTTCCGCCTGAGTTCCACTAGCTTCCCCAGTAATATCACTATCTATTTGTTCCTTTGATTTTAAGATAGATTTAATATCCTTATAAGAGATATTATCCTTTGCATAAAGCATAGTATCTCTTATATGCTTAAAAGATGGGGGTAGAGAACAAAGCAGTAACACAGCTTGATTCTCATCTTTAATTTCAGCATCTATATTACTCAAATCTATAAGAATGGAATCAAATGTGTCAAGATGAGAGAGAATAGAGGTACCTTCACCTATATGAATTGTATAAAGCTTCTGCTTCAGGTAAGGTCTATTTTCCACCGTGCTCTTCATATATAAGGTTTTCAATTTTTTCCATATGTCTTTAGTTGTGGTTTCTACAGAAACTTCACGTAAAACCTCATTTGAGAGATTTAAAATAATACCTGCTTTTGCTTTTTTGTCTATGATGGCAAACTCCTCATCCGTCATTTTATCCGGTTTCTTCTCATTTTCTTGCAACGCCAAGTCTAAGCCATCCTGAATTAGGATAGCTTCCATCTTTAATTGCCACATTCCGAAGTTTGCTATTCGGTCAAATTTCTCAACATAGGTCTTTGTTAGAGTCATTTTGGCTATTAAAACTAACCCTGTTAGATCCGGCTCTGATACCAATTTACTAGGATCGGAAACCGGGTAGTGCGGAATATAGCCAAACAACGGTATAATGTCAATAACAAAGACAATTGAAGTTGATAACAACGACAATTAAAGTAGATAAAGAAGACACAAATTTAACGTGGTTCGGTCAAAGTGACCTACGTCCACAAGCGGAGAGGAGCAATTTACTATAAGAATAAGAGTACAAAAGAGAGTACAAAATTAGAGTAAATACTCTAATTAATCCCAAATACCCTAAGAGAATAACCTCACAAGATCACTCCAAAGAAAGGGTTCATACAAGTGCTTCCCAACACTTAACTCTCATACAAAACACTCTTAATAAAGGAAGAAAGGAAGAAACAAGAAATGAAGACTCAAGTCTTGTTGGTGTGTCTAAAATGAACTAATGACCTTCCCTTTTATCGGCAAAAAAGTCTTGACCTCTTAGGTGTAAAAGAAGAGATACAACTTGTGCAAATGATGTCCAACACACAATGCAATATTTTTGAGTCCCAAAGAATATTACCAACAAAGTCTACACTTTACAAAGATACTTATGCTTATGTGAGATGAACTCCATTTGACAAAATAATGGCCATATTACAATACTCTCTCTCTCTATATATATATAAAGAGAACCTTCTGCAATTGGGTTTCATAACTTTTGGTTTCCGATTTGAGATGTTAAAATATGCGGTTCAGCGAGTTATATTTTTCATGTTTTTTCTTTCTCATGGGACTCTATTTTTTCCATGGGAGGAGAGGAAGCTGATTTTAAGGCCTAAATATTGTAAGTTCATTGATCTTTTTATTCTTTTTTTTTTCTTTTGACATTTCAATTTTACTGCTCTAACAAGATAAGACAAGATAACAACACAACTACACCAAATCAGTCGTTACATAGAGTAACACATTTCGTCATTACGTAACAATGAATTTAACGATACGATATAATAAAATTTAAGTAACAACCAAAACAAATATCGTATTTAAAGTAAGAGGTCGTTCGGTAGCTGGCTAGGATAAAAGTTATTCATGTATTGGGGGTAACATAACATATACCATGTTTGGTAGCCATTAGTAATTTTGTATAAAATTCAGCATAACTAATACCATGTTTGCTTGGAATTTTACAATTATACATAAATAATACATGTATAAGTTATGCGTCAATCTGTGTATTATTTTATGCAGGGTAGAAGATAAAATAACTAATGCATGTATTAGTAATACATGAATAAAATACTGAAATGACAAATTTACCCCTATCACTTTATACATAAAAGGCCTCCTTCGATACTGATATGTATCAAACTCTTCGGAGAGGAAGAATGGAGATACTGATGCATCACTGCTAGGATCTTCCTCTTCTCAATCTATTAGAGACAAAATCAGTAAATTGACATATATTTCTCTGATCTAGCGCCTACAGGTTTTCTCTCATTGAGGTTAGAAGTTTTTGAAACCCTAAACTTTTCTTATTTCTTCTTCTTTTATTTTTTCTCTCTTGTGAATCTGTTAAGAGACAAATTTATGGATGAAACCTTAATTTTTTTCAATATTTTCTAGTAAAGTTGAAGTTTTGAGTACACCCAAATTTGTTACCGATGATATAGATACTGCCTAAAGGATTGGCAAGGTGACAATCCACCACCTCGATGCCGAGAAGAGCTCTTTAATATGAAGCATGCTAGAGCGTGCAATGTTATTGAAAAAGCATTCGGTATACTGAAAGGACGTTGGGAAATTCTTAAAAATCCTTCATGGTACTCGATTAAGGTCCATAATAGAATCATTGGTGCCTGTTGTTTGATACACAATTTCGTTCGAAGAGAGATGAATGTTTACCCCTTAGACGGGGAAATGGAAAACAATATGGAGCATCAACGTGAAAATAAAAATATTAATATTGTTGAACCATATGATTAGTCGACCACTTAGAGGGATGAGTTAGCTCAGTCTGTGTGGAATGAAATATCTGGCAATTAATCCTTGTCTTCATTGTTCCGTGAAGACAAATAGTGAATCTTTTTGTATGTCTCACATTGTTGTTTGTGGAGACAAATAGTGAATCTTAATGTATCTTTGACAATATTTTTTTGAAGACAAGTAGTAAGTCATTATGTATGCCTCACATTATTTCTTGGCAGGTAGTGAATCCTTAAGTATTTTTATAGATTGAAATGACTAGTTTCACAGCAAGAACATCTAATGGAGCTTCAAAAAGGGCAAGAAAAACAACACCTAAGCCTCGAAGGGTATGGACTCCAGAAGAGGAACTCATTTTTGTAGATGCATTAAAAGAATTGTGTACTAATGGTTGGAGAGGAGATAATGAAACTTTTAAGAATGGACATTTAATGGAGTTGGAACGCTACATGTATGCTAGTCATCCTAATTTCGGATTGGAATCTCAACCACATATCGATTCTAAAATAAGAGCATTGGAGAGGAGTTATTCAAGCATATCGTTACCGTAAATGCCCATTTTTTGATATATTTTTCTTTTTTACTTGATGTTATTTGGATTTAATTAGTCTAGTTTGTTAAAGGGGGGTTTTAAGGGGTTGGATTAATGCCTATTTCAAAATGAGCTGCACAAATCAGGCCCAAATTTTGAGCCCAATTCGGTCTTACCCGGTCCATTAAGTGGCTGGCCAAGAAAGAGCTCAAAACGACGTAGTTTTGCCTTAAAACTACTTCGTTTCACTTATTGAATTCAAGACTTAATCTCAACCATTTATCCCCTTTTGATCCAACGGTCCTTATCTATTCCCCACCCTAGGTATTTAAAACCTAAAATCCCAAAAATTTGCCCCATTTCCCTTATTACTCTCCCTCTTTCTTCTTCCCCCTCTCTCTCTCTCTTCTCTTTCTCCTCTCTACCGGTTCCACCCACTGCCGCCCTGTTCCGCCGTCGGAAATCGCCCACCGGCGGCGGCTCGCCTCCAATCCGCCCCAAAATTTTAACATCTCATCCTCTTACTCTCCTCTTTCCAAATATCCAAACCAAAACCTCCAAAAAAAAACCTCAAACTCTATGGATTTTAGATCTAGGAACCTTAGCCACAACCCTTTTTGCCCAAATTCGTACTATTCATGGCATCTCCACCCCACGACACATACATAAGCGAATAGACCTCTACGAGACGTATATTTTCATGTCAATTTCTACCCCAAACTCCCCACTACCCCGCTGCCCGCCGCCCGCTCACACTGCCTCACCACCACCAAAATGTCGTGAGCCCCTATTTTAGCTATTGTTCGACTCAAAGACACTTGTTTCTTTTGGCGAGATACTGAAACTCTTTTCGTTCTTAGCATCTACCCGAAAAAAACGTGCATTTCGGAGTCGGAGAACCGCCTCTTGGCATCCCTGGAGTTTTTTCGTGGCTCGCCCAGTTTCAAGCATACTCGTTAGGTATAATCGTCATCTCTTTAATTAATTTCTGATTTTTTATATTAGTAGATTAGTTTCTATTTTTGATTTTTCTGTTTTGGTTGTTTCTCGTTAATTAGAGTTTCAAGTTAGGTTTATTTAATTACTTATCTCTATTTAGTTTAGTGGTTTGTTAGATTGTTATTGATTTAAACATGATCTTTAGTGTATTAGCCAAATCATTAACTTAGTTAGCCGATTATTTAGTTGTTGTTAGTCGTTGTCCGATTGTTAATGATGCTCGTTCTGGTTTGAGCATTTAGTTTGTGAATTTAGTTATTTGTTTAGTAATTAGTTTCCACAAATCGAATTCATTCCAATCAAGTTGGTTTGAATACTTAGTTCGATTATATTTTTAGTCTTGTTTATTTTTGTCAGTCTATAGTTGTTTCAGTTTGATTTGCGTTGAGCAAGTAGTTGGTGTTGATGGTTAAAATCTGAAGTTTAATTTATTTTATCACAAAATAGGGTAATAGTAGCCTACCTTTTACTAGTAGGGTGGCTGAAATGATATTTTTTCTCCGTGCTTCTGACATAGCAGATTTTCAGGATGTCCTTTCACCTTTTGGATGGATTTTGAACAGTGTTTAGCACATAAAGTCAGTCTTTTTTGGACAGATTTTTGGTGAACCAAAATTTGTCCAAAAAAGTAACTTTATTTGCCTATTTAAGGGGCTGCTCTCCCCACACTTAAGATATACTCTATCTTACATTGAGAGATCATCCTGGACACTCTAAAAAAAGACACAACTCAAGAACTGAACATCAAAAAGTTGGCTAAAATTTGAGAGTCGTAGAGTGAGTATTCAGAAAGCAAAAACTGTCCAAAAGAAAGGTTCTTAAGTCAGTTTCTTTAGTTTTTTCCTTATTAAAAATTGTTGAATTTTCTGGTTTAGTTTGTCGGTATTTCTGGGTCATTTTCTCGGGTTGCAAGGTGTTGTTTGTTGCTATTTTTTTGCTGTCATTGCTGCTAGACTTCATTTCATACCATTTTATTTTGATTCCTCTGCAACGTAGGTAAGCCTCAAACCTGTGTAATGCTGTTTTTTTCAATATTAATGAACATGACATGTATTTTTAGCATGTTCTAGTGTTGTTTAGTTAAAGAAAGTAGACGAATACTGATTGATTGTTCTCATGGATATGTCTTATGTCTCAAACAGATTTATGTGCTAAAATATTGGATATTTGGTTCATTTTTATTTTCTTAAGTTAAGTTTTGACGTTGGAAAAAAGAATAGTTCAAAGATTCTACTTTACTGTTAGTAAGTTAAACTGACTTTTCTTTTCTTTGTAAATATTAGATTTGTAGTCGGTTTCTTTTATCTATAATGATCTGGTGCTGATTTGTATTTTGAAGTTGAGCTTGATCATTTAGAGTGAAAAAATATAGTTTTTCATGGCTCAGTTTGTTACTTGGTTTCCATGTACTTCATATTTTTTCTTTAATGATTAAATAAGTATCCATAGTCATATTAAATGGCTAAAGTTTTTAGTATCAAGGCAGGTTGCCTTTTAAAAATGATACATTAATTGTTGCCATCATTTTTTTTTAAAAAAAATAAAAAAATCTAAGGTCATGTGTGTTTAGTTCATTAAGAACGTAATCCCTTAATTTTGTGTTCAAGTTAAAAAAAAATATTCATGGTCCATATGTCATTAGATCGTTGGTTTGTTGCTATAAATAAATAAATTAACTAATTAAATACTTTTCTTTTGCCATGAATACTAGCATCAATTTAAGCTGCTGAAATTTTCTTCCTCGGTTGTGAAAAGTTGAATTAGTTGGGCCGTTTGTTTGGCACAAGTGTTGTTCCAAGACCATGAGTAATTAACTCAAATACCAGCAGATTCACAAATGGGCCAGCAGCCCATGAGTCAAAAGAGTGACCTAATGCCATTACAATAGCCAAAGCTCTATAGTAGCCCGTTCTTGAAATTAATAAAAGTTGGCCCAAATTTTTAAATACCTTGGTTATTTGCATAATTAATTTTCAATAAAAATATAGATTCCTTTTTTTATTTAAAATAACATAATCACTTTTAATAATTAATTTAAACGCTAGGCAACTTACAAGCGCGCTTTAACTTTTTTTTATTCACGGACTCGCTTGCGTAGCGTGATTTTTAACATTCAATAAATTAATCGAATAATCTCATACCTTACCCAATAGGTTTAGTTAATTTATAATTTAATTATTTCTCATAATCGCGGATTCACTTGCGTAGCGCGATAGTAACTTTTAATAAATTTTAAAAAAAAATAATTTTCTCAAATGTAGTAATTTTTTCAAAAGTCATAGCGTGCTAATAATCCTTGTCATGACTGTGCATTCGCTTGCGTAGTGTGGTTATGATATCTTGTTATTTAATTCATTCTTTATCAATTCTAATAAAGCAAGTATTAAAAGCGGATAGGTAAAACATAAAAATTATATAAATCACAGTTTGTCCAAAATTAATTCAAGCCAAGTTTTAAGTCAATAAAGCGACCGTGCTAGAACCACGGGACTCGGGGAATGCCTTACACCTTCTCCCCGGTCAACAGAATTCCTTACCTGAACTTTATTTTCGCACACCAATAAAAATAAAGTCAGACCTTCCTTTGACTAGGGATTCAAATAAAAGGTGACTTGGAACACCCAAAAAATCAATTCCAAGTGGCGACTCTGAACAATAAAATAATCCCTACTCAAGTTTGTCACTTTAATTGGAAAAACTCTTTAACCCATAAGCAACACACATTATCTTTTTGGGGGTAGAAAAGAGATGTGACAGCTCTGGCGACTCTGTTGGGGATTTTAAGAATTTGGGCTTGTACATTGACTTTATTTGGCTTTATTAATTTTTGTATATATTGTGATTTATTTGGGTCTAATGTGCTACTTGTCTACCTTTTATTGTCTTGATATTGTTGAACTGTACATATAAATTGTATTCTCTCTCGCATCCCTCTGAGTCTTCTGATAATTAGTTATGTTGTGTTTGCCTACCAGCATCACAAAATTTCTGTCTTGAGATAAAGTCAGTTAGCCTACCAACTTCTGGTGAAGGATTTAGCCACACATGTTTAGGCGGAAGAGCCGTTAGCTAGCTAGTGATGTTCTACTACTGGTGACGCTTGACGCTCCTCGGCTCGGGTTGTCGCCCGGGTAAGCCAGGTCTAGATACCATCTCCTTTAGGATTTACAAACTTAGAAGAACAAGCCACAAGCAATGAATATCCCTAGTAGGCTATGCTTTATTTGCATCATGTGCATTTGACTTAGCAGCGCTCGACACAAGGGCCGAGTTATGTTTTAGGACAGGCATTGTTGAGACCATTATGTCATGTTATGTGCTACTTATTGCATTATTTGGGAGGTTTGCATGTCGACCGACTTTAGCATAAATCAGTTGAACGAACAGAGAAAAAATGATGTGGTCTAGTGCATATGATTTTTAAAGATTAATTTTCATAAATAAAAAAAAAAAACATAGTCGATTTTGACTGAACTACGCGGATATGATTCTCACCGGATGTGAGATACGTAGGCAAACCTCATCGGTTCCGGCCCCAATTTTCAAAAGAAAAAATTTAAATTAATTCCCTCTTTACAATTCTTTCCTTAGAAAATCCAAAAAAAATAATAAATCCAAAAATATTTTTATAGTCCCACAGTTTAGCTTTTATTTATTTATTTATTTATTTTTATTCTTTTATAGAGTCAAAACCCGAGAAATCAAAATTTTTGTGTGTCAATAACCCCGTATCTGGGTAGACAGGTATACCATGACTGGGGAAAAAGGTAAGTCTGAAAAGAGGCCCAGATCAGAAGGGATACCAGATTTTCTAATGATCGATCAGATACCACAGTTGTTGTGGGATTGGTGGAGAGACTTTAAGGAATATGAGCGAAACCAGTTAAAGAAATACTTGGGACATTTGGTTCACATGATTACGATCAAGCCCAGGAGGGATGTGATCGAAACTTTGATTCCGCACTAGGATCCTGAAAACAATGTGTTCCGTTTTACCGACTGTGAAATGACTCCGACCTTGGAGGAAATCGCCCATTTCCAGGGATGATCTTCGCCGCCAAAGGCCCATAGTACCAAAAAAATATGAATGAGGGTAGGTTTCTGAAGCTCTTGAACATAAATTACGGACAATATGAAGGTTTAGGAGGCAAGTGGGTTAAGTTGGGCTTTTTGTTTAAGTTGTATGGCCTAGAATGCAAATTCGAAAGTAATGTGGGAAAATTGAAATCAAAGGAAGATAAGGAAACATGGAAGATACATAGAAGGTTTGCATTTATGGTTACTTTTTTGGGGCGTGTAATTTTCTCAGAAAGGGAGGGACGCATTGACATCCGCTTGGCAGGTGTAGTTGAGGCTTTGACTTCAGAAGGGGATGATTATACTTTGTTCCCTATGATTCTTTCTTGCATTTTTCGTGCTTTAACTAGATGTAAAATGGGCGCGCGAAACTTTGATTGTTGCAACATTTTGTTACAGATATGGTTTTTGGAGCATTTCTATCGTCATCCCACGATCATTGATTTTAGTGAGCTATAGCCCAATCATACTTATGATCACCATAAAAAAAATTGACGAATGTGATTTACCAGAGGGGATTGGCGCCTGGAAAGAACTACTTCTTACTCTGTCTGCCAAGCAGATCATCTGGAACTACGATTGGTTCTCCGCTAAAAAGGTCATTTGTGAGTCTGCATACCATTCTTATTTGGTACTCATAGGATTGGATGGTGTTCAGGCCTATGCTCCAATTCGGGTAAAGTGCCAATTTTCACGACTACAAGAAGTGCCACCAACACGAGATATGATCAAGTTCTGTTATGATTTTGGTAAAGATCAACCTCATGACGAAGAAGAAATTATGAAAATTTGGTATGCAAGTAAAGTCTCGGAGTTAAATGATATGGTAGAAGACCAAGATCATGGAGAGGTGATCCCTGAATATATTACCTGGTTTCATGACCCTTCGTCGCTTAGAGATAGGCCTGAAGGGTCCAACAGGAGGAGAAACGATCAAAGAGCTATAGAAAGGCTAAAAGAGGAATTGGAGCGTTCCTGGATGACCATATCCAAACAACAAGCCCAACTGCAAGCCGGAGTCGCTCAGATTCATTTAAATATTAAGAAAGATTATTAATTTGCCTTATGGGTCATGGATAAAAATCTAAAGCATGTTAAAAATGAGACGGCCCGCTTAGAAGAAGAATTGGCAAGCACTATTGGTTTAGTCAGAAGAGTTGAGGCAAATAAAAATGTTGAAATGCATAAGCTGAAAGAAGACTTGAGTATCATTGAAGAGGATGCGCACCAACAACAATTGGGGTTTGATCAGCAGAGAGAGCAGTTTGAAAGAGAAAGGGCCCATTGGATACGCTCAAAGGGTCAGTTTTATGCACAATTGGAAGAAATAAAAAGGCATAGGACAGGTCATCAACATGAAGAGTTTGAGGCAGAGCGGAGTCAGTGGATGATTGAGAGAGATGTGCTAAACCGCCGTATTGAAGAATATGAGGGATGCGAGACTCAGATGGGGCATGCCCTCAACACTACTCAGATATGGTTGCAGAATTGTCACGTGAATATGGGACAAGCCAGAGAGCAAGTACATCAATTGGCAGAGAAAGCAGCATATATTCATGACGATCATCATCATCTAAACAATGAGAAAGTTGGTCAACAGGCATGTGCCTTCATTCTACAGTTGTCGGTAGTGTTTCAGAATTTGTACGAGATTTTGGGAGGAGATTAAAAGGCCAAGGGATGAAGACCATTGATGATATCAGTTTAAGCAAGAATGCCATTGAAGATTAAAGTTTTAGTGCAGTAAATTAGTGTTTAGTTTCATTTTTCATTTGTCGCATTTTTAATTTTATATTTGTCGCATTTTCATTCATACTTATGTCTTTAGAGTCAATTTGAATAATAATAATAATAAAAATTTCAAAATTGTTATTATTTTCTCCTAAACTACGTAATGATCTGATTTATGAGGCGACATGATACGTAGGCAACTCACAAAAATTTCGATCAAAATATTTTTCAATGATTCTAAGATGAGGGATCAAAATGAGGCGTGAGTGAAGAAGATAAGAGCGTCAATAAGAAGCAACCTCATAAGCCGGAATGAAACATGAAGCCTCCAAAAGCATGTTAGAAATAGTGACAATGATAGGAGTATGGCACATTACGTGTGATTCATATCTATAAAATGCTTAAACCTAACACGTTTGCCATCTCTTATCTAGTAAGCTTAAGGTGGTTGGTTTGTGGTGAAATTGGCAATACACCATTACTTCACCAGATCTATAGGAACAGTAGTAATGGCCAATGATGATGAGATCGAGATGGTTAGTGACGACCCCCAGGGTCAGTCAATTGAACAAGAGTCGGAGAAAATAAGAAAATTGAGACAGCAATTGCCTGATGTAATATAAAGCTTGGGTGTCTGGTTAGCCTCCACCCCGGGGTCCCTCAGAGGGAACTTCCGCCGTACCCCTGGCTACTCAACCATCGCTCCATGTAGCAAGCGACCACATTCTATCACCAGGGTATGTGCCAAACTACAACCTCCACGCTACTCCCGGTACCTATAATGTGCGACCTCCATTCGCACCGGTCAGGAACATTCCTCTAATCGTGTCTAGCGCACCGGTATACACAATCCCGCCTCCACCTCTTGTGACGGGGCCAATCAAAGAGCCACCATCTTATATTTATGAAGGCCAATACTACTCTCCAAATATGGCTTTTGGGGTCTCGGCTCCATATAATCAGACTCTTCAGTATAAGTCACCAGTGGAAAATGAAAAGCCTGCCAAGACGGTTGAACCGGATGAGATGGCCAGGAAAATAAAAAGTCTTGAATAGAACATAAAGAACATACAGGGACTAGGTGGTCACAAAAGTGTTTCGTTCAGTGATTTATGCATGTTCCCTCACACCCATTTGCCACCAAGGTTCAAGACCCCAAAATTTGAGAAGTGTGATAGACACGGCGACCCTATCTCCCACTTGAAAAGGTACTGCAACCAGCTGAGGGGTGCAGGTGGAAAAGAAGAATTGCTGATGGCTTATTTTGAGAAAAGTCTTGTGGGGGTAGTCTCCGAATGGTTCATTGACCAAGATATCTCTCACTGGCATGTCTGGGACGACATGGCTTAGGCCTTCGTCAAACAATTTCAATACAACATTGATATTGAGCTGGATTGCAATTCCCTGTCCAATATGAAGAAAACGCCGACTGAAAGCTTTAGGGAATATGCAATCAAGTGGAGGGAGCAAGCGGCTAGAGTTAAGCCACACATGGATAACCATGAGTTAATCACTATTTTTCTGGAGGCTCAGGAGCCTGATTACTTTCAGAACATGATGTCCGCGATGGGTAGACCTTTTGCGAAAGCGATCAAAATAGGAGAGATGGTCAAAAATGGTCTCAAGACTGGCAGAATTGTAAGTCAAGCTGCTCTCAAATCCACCACCTAAGCTATCCAAAATGGGTCGGGAAGTTTGGCAAATAGAAAGAAGAGAGATGAAGGGTCCATGATGACTTCGGGATCTAGGGAAGTTCAAATAGGGGCATCGCACCCTTATGCGCAAGTTCAACAGGGCAATCCAGCTACCCTCAACATTATTATCCCCCGCCAATTACTCAATACTCTGTGGGCCCACCACAATATACAGTGTTTAATGCTCAATCATATGCTCGGCCTCCAAATCAACAGATACGGGCACCAACTCCAAGGATCCCCCGACCTCAGCAACAAAATTTTCAGGCACCCTACAATGCTCGTCCCAGGCAGGATTATGGTCGAGAGTAGAGGCCGGTGAAAAGATTTACTCCATTGGCTTAATCATACTCTAGTCTATTCTAGAAGCTAAAGCAGATGGGTGTGATTGGACCTATTACTCCCCACCATATGCATCCTAATTCACATGGATTTCAAGCAAATGCTAGATGTGAATATCATTCAGGTGCCCCAGGGCATAGCACTGATGACTGTTGGACTCTGAAAAGATCCATAGAAAGACTCATCGCGGAAAAGTTGATTGTGGTAACAAATGGCGAAGACCCTCCTAATGTTACAAACAACCCGCTGCAAGCACACAACGATGCTCATTTTATGGGAATGATCGACCGAGATCAAGAATACAAGCCGGTTGGCCGAGCAGAAATTACAGTGGGAACGATTCAAGAAGGAACAAGATTGAAAGTAAGTCCAAGCCGAGATGTACCATTGATTGTGAAAGGCGCCCAGAGCTCAGGGAAGGCAACTTTATTTGTTCCAAAAATCTCGAGGTTGGAAGTTCCCTCCAATGTTCCAAGCCCAAAGTTATATGTCCTTGGAGGTCACCCCATCACAAAGTAGAATCAGGGCGTTACAATGGGTATAACAGAGCCGATCATAATCAAGCCTGCCACACAACCCCGCGTAACAAACACGAAAACTATCCCTTGGAACTACAACACAACTGTAGTAACCTACAAAGGTAAGGAAATCATAGAAGAAGTGGGGGAAACTGGAGGTTTGACTCGATTAGGGAGGTGTTACTCTCCAGAAGAGTTGAGGAAGGCTAAGCAAATCAGAGAAGGCCAAATGCCAATAAAGAAACCGGTCACTGAAGAAGAGGTGGAGGAGTTTTTGAAAAAGATGAAAGTTCAGGATTACTCAATCATTGACCAGCTGAGAAAGACTCATGCCCAAATCTCTCTGTTATCTCTGCTCATACACTCAGGAGAGCATGCACATGTACTAATCAAAATCCTGAACGAGGCACATATCTCAGAGAAGACCACCGTGAATCCGTTAGAGAAGATGGCCAATAGATTTTTTGAGGTGAACAGAATTTACTTTACTGATGATGAACTTCTGAGGAGGGAGCCGGTCACAATAGGGCTTTGCACCTGATTGTCAAATGTGAGGGGCATTATGTGAAGTGAGTCATGGTTGATGGAGGCTCAAGTGTAGATGTATGCCCTCTCTACCTTGCAAAGCATGGAGATCAATACAGACAGAATCCAACCCAGCAATGTTCGCATCCGGGCTTTTGATGGCTTAGCGAGGGATACCATTGGGGAGATCAACCCCACCATGACGATTAGACCTGTTGATTTTGAAATTGTCTTCCAAGTAGTGGACATGAAAACTTCTTATAACTTTCTTCTTGGAAGGCCATGGATCCATACGGCCCGAGCTGTGTCATCCACCTTGCATCAGATTCTCAAATTCAAGCACGACAGGCAAGAACTTATTGTTCACAGAGAAGACGAGTCATCCATTTATAAAGACCCGTTAATCCCATGTATTGAGGCCAAGGAAGGATGTGAGTCTATTGTCTATCAGGCTTTCGAAGTGGTTATTGTGGACCATGTTGAGGAAGGAATGCCCATTCTGCATCCTCGTCTCTCTGCCACATCTGTAATGTGGTTGCACTTATGATGAGACAAGGTTATGAGCGCTGAAAAGGCTTGGGGGCATCATTGCAAGGAATTTCAGAACCCATTTCTCCGTTCAGTAATAGGGGTACTTTTGGTCTAGGCTTCAGGCCAACACAAGCAGACGAAGACAAAGCCAAGCACTGCAAAAAGCATGGGTGGGTCTTGCAGCAACCTATTCCTCACATTTTCTACACTTTTGTCAAGCCACGACTCAAAGAGGGTCAAAATTCCTCAGCATAGGCAAACATTGATGAAATTTGCCATGGCCTCAGCCAGATGTTTTCTGAAGTGAATATGATCCAGGTTGGTGAAGGCACTAGTCATGCCGATATGCAACTAATTGGCCCGGATACCATGCTCAACAACTGGGAAGCAACTCCTCTCCCCACAAGGAAGGAGTCTTGGTAGTTTGCTTTTGTAGCTTCTTTCTTTTGTACTTTGGGTTACTTTCAGGGTTGTAATCCAAACATCTTAGTATGATTGTTTAATTTGATGTTAAACCTTCTATCCTTTCAAATTCAATGGAATGCAATTCAGTTTTGTATTACGTTTTATATATTTTCATTTTCCTATTTCCTGCCATTTCCATTTCAGTTTTGTTAATGCCAGTTTTAATAACATGACATGCATGTGGAATTCACGCCTAGATCTCAAAAAGCTGTCTAATTTTGAAATAATGCATCAAGAGGTCGAATATGATGAACATAAGGCTTTTGAGGAAATAAAAAGAGAGTTGGAACAATTTGAAAACAAGCCTAGGCCCAACCTCAATGAAACTGAGCCAATTAATATCGGAGATCATGAAGAAGTCAGAGAAACAAAGATAAGCATTCACACTGAAAAAGAATCAGAGATGCCTTGATTCAACTTTTATTTGAGTACAGAGATGTGTTTGCTTGGTCTTATGATGATATGCCGGGTTTAAGCGCCGATTTAGTGGTTCATAAGCTTTCCACGTATCCTGATTTTCCACCAGTCTAACAGAAGCAACGAAAATTTAAAACGGACATGAATGATAAAATCAAAGAGGAAATAATGAAGCAATTGGGTGTTAATGTAGTCAGAGTCGTACGATACACCACCTGGGTGGAAAATGTTGTGCCTGTGCCAAAGAAGGACGGAAAAATCAGAGTCTGCGTTGACTACAGGGACCTAAACAAAGCAAGCCCAAAGGATAATTTTTCTTTAGCAAACATCCACATACTTGTAGATAATTAAGCTAAGCACGAGATACAATCTTTTGTGGATTGCTATGCCGGATACCACCAGATTCTAATGGATGAGGGTGATGCAGAAAAGACTGCTTTCACCACTCTGTGGGGTACCTATTGTTACAGGGTCATGCCATTCGGTTTAAAGAATGTAGGGGAAACTTACATGAGGGCCATGACCACCATTTTTCACAACATGATGCACAAAGAGATTGAAGTATATGTCGATGATGTCATCATAAAATCAAAGACACAGGACGATCACGTGCACGATTTGAAAAAGTTCTTCGAACGGCTTCGAAGGTATGGCCTTAAGCTCAATCCAGCCAAGTGTGCATTTGAGGTTCCATCTGGGAAACTCCTCGATTTTATAGTCAGCTGGAGAGGCATCGAATTGGATCCATCTAAGATAAAGTCCATTCGAGATCTGCCACCCCCGAAGAACAAAAAGGAAGTCATGAGTTTGCTCGGGAGGTTGAACTACATCAGTAAGTTCATTGCTCAGCTCACAACCACGTAGCCCATCTTTAAGTTGCTGAAAAAGGATGGTGCTATCAAGTGGATGGACGATTGCCAAAATGCTTTTGACAGGATCAAAGATTCTCTGTCAAAACCCCATGTACTGCTCCCACATGAACCTGGTAGGCCTTTGTTTTTATATCTATCGGTGATGGATAATTCCTTTGGATACGTTCTGGGGCAACATGATGCAACATGCACAAGGAACAAGCAATATATTATTTGAGCAAGAAGTTCACCAATTATGAGGTTAAGTACACTCTTTTAGAAAGGACATGTTGTGCCTTGACTTGGGTCGCTCAGAAGTTGAGACATTATCTTTTGGCCTACACTACTTACCTCATATCCAGAATGGATCCTCTGAAGTACATCTTCCAAAAGTCAATGCCCCACTGGCAGGCTCGCAAAATGGCAAATCCTGCCCATAGAGTTCGACATCGTCTATGTCACTCGCACCTCGATGAAAGCACAGGCTTTGGCCGATCATTTGGCAGAGAATCCAGTTGATGATGAGTAAAAGCCACTTACCACATACTTCCCAGACGAAGAGGTCAACTCAATAGAGGAAGTAGTTCCAGACGACAACCCTACAACCCTGTATGGAAAATGTATTTTGATGGAGCTGTCAATATCAAAGGAGTTGGGATCAGGGCAATACTCATCTCACTTATTGGACAGTATTACCCTACAACGGTCCGACTTCAGTTCTTCTATACCAATAATACGACAGAATACGAAGCCTGTATCATGGGTTTAAAAATAGCCCTCGATCTGGATGTGCATGAACTATTGGTTATGGGAGATTCTGACTTGCTTATCCGGCAAGCCCAAGGCGAATGGGAGACTAGAGACATCAAGCTTATTCCATATAGACAATGTGTGCAATACCTGAGAGAAAGATTCAAATCCATCGAGTTCAGGTATATTCCCAAGTTTCACAATGAGGTAGTCGATGCTTTGGCTACTTTAGCCTCGATGCTCCCTTATCCGGGCAACACTCATATCGATCCACTAGAAATCCAAGTTCGGAATCAACACAGTTACTGCAATACAATTGAGATAGAACCAGATGGTGAACCATGGTATCATGACATAAAACGATTCCTGAAAACAAGAGAACACCCAGAGCATGCCAAGGGAGATCAAAAAATAACTATAAGGCGGCTCGCCGACGGTTTCTTCCTGAATGGGGAACTTTTTGTACAAAAGGACCCCAGATTTGAACTTGTTGAGATGCGTAGATGCCACAGAAGCTGAGCAGATCATGAGTGAAGTGCATTCAAGGGTATGCGGACCTCACATGAATGGATATATTTTGGCGAAGAATATTCTGTAGGCAGGGTATTATTGGCTTACGATGGAGCGAAATTGCTTCAGTTTTGTTCGCAAGTGTCACCGATGCCAGATTCATGGTGACCTAATTCACTCGCCTCCTTTGGAGTTGCATCCCATGTCCTATCCTTGGCTTTTCGTTGCTTGGGGAATGGATGTTATTGGGCCAATCAAGCCAAAGGCTTCAAATGGGCATAGATTCATTTTGGTTGCAATTGATTACTTTACCAAGTGGGTGGAGGCCGTCACTTTCAAAGCAGTCACGAAGAAAGCAGTGGTAGACTTTGTTCATTCCAACATCATCTACCGCTTTGGTATCCCAAAGACCATTATCACTGACAATGCAGCCAATCTCAATAGTCATTTGATGAAGGAGGTATGCGAGCAATTTAAAATTATGCATCGCCATTCTACCCCTTATCGGCCAAAAGCTAATGGAGCCGTTGAAGCGGCGAACAAGAACATCAAGAATATTCTTAGGAAAATGATCCAAGGTTCCAGACAATGGCATGAAAAGTTGCATTTTGCTCTTTTGGGATACCGCACGACTGCTCGCACATATGTTGGTGCAATTCCTTATCTGTTGATATATGGAACGGAAGTTGTAATACCGGCTGAAGTCGAAATTCCCTCTCTTCGGATCATTGTGGAGTCGGAGATTGAAGATACAGAATGGGTAAAGAGCCAATTAGAACAACTAATGATGATTGATGAAAAATGGCTAGCAGCAGTGTGCTTTGGCCAATTATACCAACAAAGAATGACACGCGCTTACAACAAGAAAGTGCGTCCAAGGTACTTCGAGGTAGGCCAACTCGTTCTGAAATGCGTTCTTCCACACCAAGTAGAAGCTAAAGGAAAGTTCGCCCCAAACTAGAAAGGACCCTACATCATCAAGAAAGTGTTACCAAAAGGGACCTTGCACTTGGTAGATGAAGAAGGACGGGTACCAGACATGACTATTAATGTAGATGCAGTCAAAAGATATTATGTCTGATATATACCCACTGTGGAACTTTCATGCATGATTTTTTAGATCGAGATGACGAAGGCTATCATTGCTTACTATTCCAAATAAGTGTCACCCTTTTGTTACCCCTTTTAAGTTGTATTTGTTTTCCTTGTTTTCCACTTTTTGGAACTTGTGTACTTACAAAAGCAAAAAAAAAAAAAAAGAGCAAAAAAAAAAATCAAACAATAAATTTTCTGAGTCATTGAACTACGTCCGACCTGATTCCGAAAGGACACGTAAGTAGCCTTACCTTGGGTTCGGTCCCATCACAACAAAAAATCCATATTCCCAATACCCCAAAACTGGGGCAAAAGTTTATTTTATCTTACGGTTTTTTCTGTAGAAACGGTTCCAAAAGTTGTAATTCAGTTCAAGGTTCTTTTTGCCTTTTTCTTGTTAAGAACTTCTGATCGGTCTTTGAGAATACTTGAAGTCCCCATGCCAGGGGCATTGGGCAACCTTCCGCATGTCGTATCTTAGTAAAAAAAAAAGATAAGAAGAAATGAGAGAGTCTTATCGGTGAAAACCTGTATGGGCACTGTAAGGCGACATTGAGGAGAGAAATGAGAGAGTCTTATTGGTGAAAACCAGATGGGCACCATAAGGCGGCGGTGATTAGAGAAATGAGAGAGATCAGTTAGCGAAAACCCGAAAAGGGCGCTACTAGCCGAATGAGGGTCTTCGATGCTCCGGCATGAGCATAACCAAGGCAGTTTCAAGATGAATATTTGCGGCGTATTTTGAGAATTAGACAGCTCAGACGGATCAGGCGTCCAGTCCAAAATGCATGTCATGATTCATTGAAGTCGGCACATATCTCCAGATAAGTCTCCTTATTTCTCTTCCCGAAAGGGACACCTTTATTTAGACACAATTCCTTTTTCACTTCCAATTGCTCTTCTATTCTTTTCCATAATTTTTCTTTGATTCCCTTTCGGTCTAATTTTGCATCAAAAGCAAAGCAAAAATGGCTGCAAAACTAACTACAGTTTTCCCGTAATACCGAGCACAATTTGGAGCATACACGGCATTGACGAAGGCAGGAATCCATCTGTGATCTCTTTTGATAAGGCGGACAATGTGTCTCAAAGAAACTGAAAAGGTCGCCTAAGTAAGACTTGTTTCATGGAAAAAGTTGATAAGCACCACAAACACAAATTGGTTCTGGGTGCAAGACAACTAAGTTTGATTTTAAAGGAAAATTACCTTGCCTTATGGACAAGGATTAGCAGTACCATGGACATCCGGGTATAAAATAGCCAGGGGCAACGTCAGAAAGATAATGTCTCCAGAAAGCGATATAGAGTATCCGGGCACCTCGGTACCACACTGACAAAATCCGTTCTTCGACAGCGGAGTGGTGAATTCAAACTACTCAGGGCATCAAGGCCACAAACCAACCACCACTTTAAAAACTCACAAATTTTTCTTTGTTTGAAGCAGGATCAAAGCACTGTAGAATGGCAATTCTCAAAGGACGAATGTCACCAAAGGTAAGTTTCCTCAAAATCTCCACTTTCCTTTATTTGCAGCATGCATCACTACTATTCATACCTCTTATTTTCGTAGCTTAACCCAGGTAGAACCTTTTCGCCTAGGGTGATCCAGCTCATAGTTCCGGGTAGAAGTACTCTTCGCCCAGGATATTTTATGTAGCTTAACAAAGGTTGAACCTTTTTGCCTAGGGATATTCAGCTCATATTTCCGGGTAGAAGTACTATTTACCTAGGTTTGTTTTTCGTAGATTAACCTGGGTAGAACCGGGATCCAGCTCATAGTTCCGGGTAGAAGTACTCTTCGCCGAGGCTGTTTTCCATAGCATAACCCAGGTAGAACCTTTTCGCCTAGGGGGATCCAACTCATAGTTCTGGGTAGAAGTATTCTTCGCCCAAGATACTTTTCGTAGCTTAACCAGGTAGAACCTTTTTCTCATAGGGGGACCCAACTCATAGTTTCTGAGTAGAAGTACTCTTCGCTCAGGTTGTTTTATGTAGCCTAACCCAGGTAGAAACTTTTCGCCTAGGGGGATCCAGCTCATATTCCGGGTAGAAGTACTTTTCGCCCAGGCTCGCTTTTCGTAGTTTAACCTAAGTAGAACCTTTTCGCCAAGGGGATTCATTTTTATTTTAGTAATATAGGGCATCAACCCCTGGTTACATTTCCTTTCTGTAATATAGGGTACCAACCCCTGGTTACACTCCTTTCAGTAATACAGGGTACCAGCCCCTGATTACACTCCTTTCAGTAATACAAGGTACCAACCCCTGGTTACACTCCTTTCAGTAATATAGGGTGCCAATCCCTGGTTACACTCCTTTCTGTAATACAGGGTACTAACCCCTAGTTACATTTTCTTTCAGTAATACAGGGTACAAACCCCTGGTTACACTTCTTTCAGCAATATAGGGTGCCAACCCCTAGTTACACTTCTTTCAGTAATACAGGGCGCCAGCCCCTGGTTACACTCCTTTCAGTAATACAGGGTACCAACCCCTGGTTATACTCCTTTTAGTAATACAGAGTGCCAACCCCTGGTTACACTCCTTTTTATAATACAGGGTACCAACCCCTGGTTACACTCCTTTCGGTAATACAGGGTACTAACCCCTAGTTACATTCCTCTTTAGTAATACAGGGTACCAACCCCTGGTTACATTCCTTTTGGTAATACAGGATACCAACCCCTGGTTACGCTCCTTTCGGTATACAAGGTGCCAATCCTTGGTTACGTTCCCTTTCAGTAATAGAGGGTACCGTCCTCTAATTCCATTTCCTTTGGTAACATAAGCTACTGCCCATCGTGGTTGCATATCCTCATGTAGTTAGTTTATACTACTCATGTTTGTCTTTATTTCAACAAATTAGATACTTTATAGCTTTCTCTAACTCACAAAAGTTTTCTAGTGCCAAACTGGGGTAGAAAAAATTTGTTCGTTTTGTTTTTCTTTGATGGCTTTGCAGGCCCTGCCGCATAGCACAAGTGATGATTAAAACTTGCAGTTTCAGCTTTCTCATCAGAATAAAAAAAGTCTTTCGGTCACAGGATAGTTGGAGTTAGCTTGGATAATGTGTCAGCAGCCCAACTTCTCGAGTTTTATTTTCTCGAATTCTGATCCGAAAAGCAAGCAATCGAGAATGAGCCATGATCTTTTCCTCAAAGAGCATCAAGATCCAATCTAAGGTCAACACAAGCGAGCAGGTCAAGAATCAAAATTTGACTCCACAAGACACATGGATAGGAATTTTGTAACTTTTAGCTTGCAGACATATAGAGTTCTCGTCTCTTTTCCTTTTAATATAAACAGCAAGTAAGTAACAACAACAACAACAACAACAGCAATAGTGGTCTTAAATCTAGTGTCCGGTAGTCCCAGCTACCAAATTTTTCCAGAACTATACTAACTTGATTCTTTTATAGCCAAGAATATGTAGGCAACCTTAGAAGCAGGGTTCGGTCACTTCTTTCAAAACATGCTTCCATTGGAGTGGTATATGAGCAAGTTCGCCATGGCATTCCTTTTCTTTGCACGAAAACTTTTCATGTTCTCGAGCAAAGAGGGGCAACTGTAAATGCCCATTATTTGTCACATCTTTCTTCTTTTTACTTGGTGTTATTTGGATTTAATTTGTCTAGTTTGTTAAATGGGGGTTTTAAGGGATTGGATTGATGCCTATTTCAAAATGAACTATGCACAAATCAGGCCCAAATTTTGAGCCCAATTCGGTCTTACCCGGTCCACTAAGTGGCTGGCCAAGAAAGAGCTTAAAACGACGTAGTTTTTCCTTGAAACTACGTCGTTTCACTTATTGAATTCAAGATTTAATCTCAACCATTGATCCCCTTTTGATCCAACGGCCCTTATCTATCCCCCACCCTAGGTATTTAAAGCCTAAAATCCCAAAAATTTGCCCCATTTCCCTTATTACTCTCTCTCTCTCTCTCTCTCTCTCTCTCTCTCTCTCTCTCTTCTCTTTCTCCTCTCTACCGCTTCCAGCCACCGTCGCCTTGCTCCACCGCCGAAAATCGGCCACCGGCGGTGGCCCGCCTCCAGTCCGCCCCAAAACTTTACCATCTCATACTCTTACTCTCCTCTTTCCAAATATCCAAATCAAAACCTCCAAAAACCCCTCAAACTCTATGGATTTTTAGATCTAGGAACCTTAGCCACCACCCATTTTTTTCAAATTCATACTATTCATGGCATCTCCACCGCACGACACATACATAAGCGAATAGACCTCTACGAGACGTATATTTTCATGTCAATTTCCATCCTAAACGCCCCACTACCTCACTGCCCGCCGCCCGCTCACACTGCCTCACCACCACCAAAATGTCCCGAGCCCCTATTTTAACTATTGTTCGACTCAAAGACACTTGTTTCTTTTGGCGAGATGCTGAAACTTATTTTGTTCTTAGCATCTACCTGAAAGAAACGTGAGTTTCAGAGTCGGACAACCACCTCTTGGAATCCCTGGAGTTTTCTCGTGGCTCGCCCAGTTTCAAGCATACTCGTTAGGTATAATCGTCATTTATTTAATTAATTTTTGATTTTTTATATTAGTAGATTAGTTTCTGATTTTTAATTTTTCTGTTTTGGTTGTTTCTTGTTAATTAGAGTTTCAAGTTAGGTTTATTTAATTAGTTATCTCTATTTAGTTTAGTGGTTTGTTAGATTGTTATTGATTTAAATATGATCTTTAATGTATTAGCTAAATCGTTCACTTAGTTAGCCGATTATTTAGCTGTTGTTAGTCGTTGTCTGATTGTTAATGATGCTTGTTCTGGTTTGAGCATTTAGTTTGTGAAGTTAGTTGTTTGTTTAGTAATTAGTTTGCACAAATCGAATTCATTCCAATCAAGTTGGTTTGAATACTTAGTTCGATTATATTTTTAGTCTTGTTTATGCTTTGTTAGTCCATAGTTGTTTAAGTTTGATTTGTGTTGAGCAAGTAGTTGGTGTTGATGGTTAAAATCTGAAGTTTAATTTATTTTATCTCAAAATAGGGTAATAGTAGCCTACCTTTTACTACCTTTTAGATCGTTGGTTTGTTTGCTATAAATAAAAAAATTAACTAATTAAATACTTTTCTTTTGCCATGAATACTAGCATCAATTTAAGCTGCTGAAATTTTCTTCCTCGGTTGTGAAAAGTTGAATTAGTTGGGCCGTTTGTTTGGCCCAAGTGTTGTTCCAAGACCATGAGTAATTAACTCAAATACCAGCAGATTCACAAATGGGCTAGCAGCCCATGAGTCAAGAGAGTGACCTAATGCCATTACAATAGCCAAAGCTCTAAAGTAGCCCGTTCTTGAAATTAATAAAAGCTGGCCCAAATTTTTAAATACCTTGGTTGTTTGAATAATTAATTTTCAATAAAAATATAAATTCCTTTTTTTATTTAAAATAACATAATCACTTTTAATAATTAATTTAAATGCTAGGCAACTTAGATGCGCGCTTTAACTTTTTTTTTATTCACGGACTCGCTTGTGTAGCGTGATTTTTAACATTCAATAAATTAATCGAATAATCTCATACCTTATCCAATAGGTTTAGTTAATTTATAATTTAATTATTTCTCATAATCGCGGATTCACTTGCGTAGCGCGATAATAACTTTTAATAAATTTTTTTTTTAAAAAAATCTCAAATGTAGTAATTTTTTCAAAAGTCATAGCGTGCTAATAATCCTTGTCATGACTGCGCATTCGCTTGCATAGTGTGGTTACGATATCTTGTTATTTAATTCATTCTTTATCAATTCTAATAAAGCAAGTATTAAAAGTGGATAGGTAAAACATGAAAATCATATAAATCACAGTTTGTCCAAAATTAATTCAAGCCAAGTTTTAAGTCAATAAAGTGACCGTGCTAGAACCACGGGATTCGGAGAATGCCTTATACCTTCTCCCCGGTCAACAGAATTCCTTACCTGAACTTTGTTTTCGCTGACCAATAATAATAGAGTCAAACCTTCCTTTGACTTGGGATTCAAATAAAAGGTGACTTGGAACACCCAAAAAATCAATTCTAAGTGGCGACTCTGAACAATAAAATAATCCCTACTCAAGTTTATCACTTTAATTGGAAAAACTCTTTAACCCGCAAGCAACACACATTATCTTTTTTGGGGTAGAAAAGGGCTGTGTTACTAAAGAGTCGAAGTGGCTTGGGATTCCAATACAGCAATGGAACTATCTTAGTTGACTATCCAAAAGCTTGGGATGACTTTATAAAGGTGAATTACATCTTTTTAAATCATTAGTGAAATATTGCTAGTTACTTATGCTTTTTCTTGGTAAATATGATCTCTGTCTTTGGAATATTTCTAACTATTTCTTGTACTTCTTTTTGTTCATTAGATTGATCCACTTGCCAAGTCAATGAACTCGAAGAAATGGCCATTGTTTGCTGATTGGGAAGAAGTATTTCGCAAGGATAGAGCAACTGGAGAGTTCGTTGAGGGTCCAGAAGATGCCGTTGAAGAAATAGAAAGAACTGAAGCTCAAGAAACTCCTAATGACATGTGTTTGGGATTTTCTGTCGTTGTGGTTGATGAAAATGATGACGGGGATGCTCCAGCCACATGAGGAAATCAAGCTGCTAAAGAGGAACCTAATATACCAACTGGAGCAGCACAAAGTCCATTTATTGCTCAAGATAAACCTAATATATCAACTGGAGCAACACAAAGTTCATTCACTGGGACAACTCAGAGTGGTGGAACAGAACAAACTCAGAAACAAGGTAATAATTCTAAGGCATCCTCTTCTAAAACTAATGAAAAAGGTAAATGCAAAAGAAGAAGAACAACAATTGAGGATGAGAATAAGACTGTTCTTAAAGGTCTAGTGGATATGATGAAATAATTTACTGAAAGTCATGATAAAAGAATGGGTGCTTTAATTGACAAGTTAGGGGAGCATGACCAATCTCATATTCGTGGTAATATCTTCTCTATCCTTGGATCCCCAGCATTTGAATTATACAGCGAGTCAAGGCAGCAATGAGAATTACTCAAAATGTAAAAATAATGAATTCTTTTTAAGCGTAGGTGAGCTTGATCGTCAGTCCACGATGTAGATGATTATTAATGACAAGCTTTAAAGCTCCCGGTGGTTTTTATGTAGCTACTTTGTGATATATGGATGTTGTAATTTGTTACCTCGTGAATATCCGTAAAATGTAAATATATTTGGATGTTCTGGCCTTAAAGTAGGTTATTTTGTATAACAAATGCACATAGAAATTTGCTAATATTTTGACGTAGTGTTTGTGAAGTAGCCAACACTAATTTGGTATTATTTTCAGCTAGTTAAATTGTTGTTACTTGTGCTCAAATTTAAAATTTGGTGTTGTATCTGCTATGACTTAGAGCTGTTTTACTGCTGTTGGAAACAGAATGTTGCTGAAATAGACCATTGTAGTGTTTACTTTGGTGGACAGAGTAGTTCTCCTTTGGGTTCTTTTTGTTGAATATATCTTTTGTTAATTTGCTTATTTACTCTATTGTATCTATAAAATTTCAGTCATTTCCTTATTAGGGGTGGACAGAGAATAAGCACAAAAAAAAAAATATGATTAGTAGTTCTTTAGTTAAAGGTGCATAGGATGGCTTCACTTGGAAAGAGGTTATGCTGCAAATCATTGAAAAGCTGCTTTAATGATTTGGTTCACTTTGGTAGCCCAGTTTCATTAATTTAACGATATATATTGTGTAAGTTGCAAATATAAATAATAGAATACTAGTCTTGTCTAAATTGTTGCATCATATGGCTTTTGATAGTGTAAATTGCATTTTACGGCTATAATTACATTGCTTTCACTTGTCAACTATATATCTTGCCTTGCCTCATTTTTAAATAACAAATTAGAAAAAGCGAACTAGAAAAGTCACTAGACAATGGGAATACCAAACCTAAGGAGTGAAAATCAAATATGCAACTTCACATAGTTCAGTAGTATGACGAAGAAGTGAAAGTAACACCCAAAGTTCCTAACTAAATTGTTGCCTAATAAATGCAAAGAGAAAAAAAACAATGCAAAAAAGGCCAAGGGTATATTTGTAAACAAGCATTTTACTTTAAAATTTATATAATGTATATCAATTTCTAATACAACAAACCAAACATTCAAAGAAATAATCTCTGCATAACTAATTCATGCATAACTAATACATGTATAACTAATACCTGCATAACTCTAACCGGCAACCAAACGACCACTGACAATATGATACAATACAATAGGTAACAACCATCCAAACAAGTTGTTAGATTACCAAATGTTCATTAAACAAAGTTGTGCATCCTTTTTCTTTTTGGTTCTTATTTCTCTTCTGTTGTTCCTTTTCTTTGTATTCTTATTTAGTCAATCTATGGCTTATGCTTATTAATATATTAGTTCTACAGGCATCTATTTTTTCCCCTCATTATAAAACAATCTATCAATTATTAAGCCTGAAATAACGTTTTCATTATAGCTCCCGTCATAAATGAAATAAGAAAAGGAGAATTTTGGTAACGTAAAAGAACAATCCTTTTGCCTCTAGAAAAGTCACGCTCAAATAACTACATTTAAACTTAAAAAAGTAACGGCCAAGTCTTAATTGCACCTTTACTCATTATTTTTAACCTATGTAATTAGGGTTCTTGAAATTAAATAAGATCAGCATGTCAAGGTAACCACATGCATGATAGTATCTGGTCTTTTTAATTTCTAACTTCGAACCTTATTTTACTTTCTTCGTGACATGTTTTAGTTCATGATCTACTTCATATTCAACAAAATATTTATGCTTTAGAACTAATTTTAATGAGGTATATACCTTCTGAATAATTAAACCACAAGCTACTTGTATTTGTTAGTACTAATGATAATCTCTCTTAGCACATTAGTAACTGTAACTGTTAATAGTAATAAGACTATTCTCTCTTAGCACATTAGTAGTTACAAACTGAAATTCTCAAATTAACGTCCACAATTCAAATGGTGCAAAGGCCTTTGCAATTTTCTTGAATGCTAAAGGTTTTTTTAGGCTATCTATGAATGAGTAATTGAGTTGAAGTAAATTATTTTAAAAAGAAGTACTATTGAAGTTGAAGCAAAAATAATATAAGAAGATATCATGTACTTGGCGAAAAAATTCCTGAAATTTCAAGACATACGAGTCATTAATATAACTAACAATAAGTTAGGTTGTTTGGTTTTTGATGTTTTTAGTTTCTTTAGTTTTCATTTGATGTTTCATTTTTTTCTCAACAAAATAAAACACATACAGACATATTTAGAAATGAAAATTTTCTTTGTTGATTTGTAAATTTGATAATGTAAAATGCAATTCATATAACATGTAATTCCAATAAAAATATTATCTATATAATTAATAAATATAATAGCTTAAAATTTATATGCACATACAAGAAGAAATCATCTATTCTATCACGACTAAACTTATAAAAATATTAATTCTAGATTTATTAGGAGTAGTAATAAAGAGTACTAATTGGTGATGGGAATAATAATGGTTATACTTGTTAAAAAAATGGTTATTAGAAAAGGAACAAAAAAATATAGAAATATCTTCTTCAAGTTCAAAATCAAACTATATTTAAGATTATGGGATAAGATTATTTTATCAAGATGGGACAACATTATTTTGAACCAGAAAAACTTTTGAATGGGTGAATTTTTTTCTTTCAAAAAATTACGCGAAAATAAATTGAAATTTAGAATAAGGATCATATATTTTAAGTGAAATAAGTTTGCCCAAAGAAAAAGAGTAACAACATTAGGGCTCCAAACAAAGTTATTTAACTTGATTTGCTTGATCGTCTCATCCTAAGTAACCGTAAATGAAAGGCTTAAATGGCTCTCCATTCATTATCTTTTTTTTCTCCTTGATTATGAATATATGTGAATAAAGAATTTATAAGTTTACAAAATTGTCTCATCACCTACATTTAAATAGTAAGTTTTCATAATAATAATAATAATAATAATAATAATAGTTGTGACATTGACTTAGTTAAGATTGATTTATTATTTTCTGTATCCGAGCTTAAGAGGACTATGCAATATTTGTGGTACTCGGAGGTTACTTCCCTAGATTGATTGTTCCAAAAGGGGAAAAGCTACGTCACATTTTCCCACCCTTCCTAAATTGGTTGTCTGTTTTTCACAACTTGAAATAATCAAAAAGGTATTTTGAGTCCCCCTGCCATTCTATTTCTAGAAAGTCTTGGACAAATTTGGCCACCTTTTATTTTAGGCAGAATAGTTAAAGACACCCCTTTAACTTAAATTTTTTGGCGAGCGTACACCTTAACTATTCGAGTTTCTAAATACCCCCTTCAACTTGATTTTTTGAAAGTTATTAACTCCTTAACGCGCTACATGGCAAAGAAAGTAACTTCAAATGAGTTTGGGCGTGTGAAAGTGCCATTTAATTGCCACATCAGTCTAAAATTACCATTTTTGTTAACTGTTATTCTATCTCCAACTATAAAAATAATAAAATGACTTTTTTTTTTTAATTCCAATCCCTATATCACTGTCATCATTCATAATTCCATTCAACTTCCTTATTCTCATCATATTCTCATATTCATTTTGTGATATAATATCTTCTTCTTGCTTTAGCAAAATAACAAAATTTTTCCTAAACTTACAGCATAAATTACGATTAATAGGCCTTGTAAATACCTCAAAACCTGGGTGTACTTTTGGAGAATATTACTCGCGGTAATGGTGTTAATCCCCCCATGTGGGACACATTTAGACAGTGATTGAGACCCATTTGGGTTGGGTTTGCCGGTTTCTTCCACCGGAGTTATACTTAAAACTGATTTGAGTTAGATTCTTCCACCGTAGTCTTCGCCGGATTATTCCGCTGGAATTATATTTAAAACTTATTTGAGTTAGATTCGAGTTTTTGCTGATTCTTCCACTAGAGTTGTAGTTGTATTTAAAACTGATTTGAGTTCAATTGAAAGGACCCATTTGATTCTTCCACTGGATTCTTCGTCGGATTTAAGTTGTATTTTTACTGAAATAGCGTAAAACCCCTGATATTTTATTAGAGCTTTAAATTTTTAATTAAATAAAAAATAATTTATTTTGCCACTGTGTACAACCACGTCAGATGAAAATTTCATATGGACCGCGCGTGGATGCACAATGCTAAGGTTCAATAAGTTAAGAGGTTAATAACTTTCAAAAAACCAAGTTAAAGGGGTATTTAGGACCTTAAATAGTTAAGATGTACACTGCCAAAAAACGTCAAGTTCAGGGGTCATTAACTATTCTGGCTTTATTTTAATAGTAATTGGACGACAAAGCAGACAAATAGATTTCATCAAATTTTATTTTACTAAGTTAATGCATACCTAATTTAGTCCTTCAAATTAATACTTAAATTACAGTATGGGAAAATGACGTTATAAGCAACTTGTAGAAATGCATCAAACTCATTCATATGTTGTTCTAAACCTTCGAAATAAGTTCTCAGATGAAGCGATTAAGAGGGTGTTTGGCTAAGCTTATAAGCTGGTCAAACTGGTTTATACGCACCTTTTGGCTTATCTACGCGTTTGGTAAACACTCAAAGTGCTTATAAGCCAAGTGCTTATAATCTAAAATTAGCCATAAGTCATAAGCCGGTCACCCCCAACTTATGGCTTTTCAACTTATAAGCACTTTTAGTTTGACCAACACTTTTACTAGTTTATCCTTAATAATATTTTCTAATTCACAAAATACTTTTCCCAAAATAAATTTCTTAACTTTCTCTTTATTCCATATTCGTTATTAATTCTTTTCTTTACAAAGAAATTTTTAATTTATAA
This sequence comes from Nicotiana tomentosiformis, assembly GCF_000390325.3. NCBI lineage: Eukaryota > Viridiplantae > Streptophyta > Magnoliopsida > Solanales > Solanaceae > Nicotiana > Nicotiana tomentosiformis. The sequence goes on along the minus strand of NC_090823.1, from coordinate 114,288,203 downwards.
TCTTTTGAAAAAGATTCAAGGGTATTTTAGTCATTTTAACAAAAGAATAGCTTATCAGCATTTTTTAATCAAACACATCAACTGCTTATTATTAGTTTCAGCACTTCTATCCAAACACGTAAATGCTTATTTTAAAAATCAGTTTCAGCATTTAAAAAAACTTTTCAGCACTACAAACTTATCAGCTATTTACAATCAGCTAATCCAAACGGGCTCTAAATTAGTTTTTCCAATTAAGGCTGGAATGATGTGTCTATGTACACCGTCCAAACCAAACATCATTGACCTCCTCCGTGTATATTTCCTCAAAATGCATTGTGAGATAAACTGCTACGAGAGAGTGAATTCATAAGCTTATAATTAGAGTACTAGTTTTAAAACACGTTAAGAAACTACTGAATACCCCTCCGATGAATTAGGATTAGGTTACATGTGTCCAAAGTTTGTTCGGAGTGAGTCAACTAAGTATTACAAAATGATTGAGATGATACTTTAAACTTTTACATATAATGACGGTAAAGAAAATTTTGTTATCATCAGATCGCCTACAAAATAGCTACATATAATTGTTTAAATAACAGAATTACAAATTTTAAAAATAAGCTAAATTATGTGTTATATCATGTAATAATATATTAATCATATAAATATTTTTTTATATCACCCGTTATAGTTGCATGAATTCTGAAAGTTTCATAAGTTTCCTCTTTCCTCGGAAGATTCAGCAACGACACAGCTGAAGACTTAAGGTAGTTTAATTTTGAAAAGAGAAGGGTAAAATTTACCCTTCTACTATACAACAACAACATTCCAGTATAATCTCACTAGTGGATCTGGGGAAGGTAGCTTGTACGCAGACGCAGGGCCGACTCTAATAGTGTATGGGATAAGGCAAGTGCTTTAGGCCCCCAATTTTGGGCCCCCCATTTTTTAGGAATAATATATATTTTATAGGTTTATAGTTTTTTAAAAAATAAATTATATATATATATATATATCAACAAGAAAATATGCATCCGGTTATTCAAAACCATCTTCGCACCAATAGCTAGATTCTAGAAGAATAGATTTTAAATAAAAATATATATTACAACGTTCCTATAAATACTTAGGCCCCGTATTAAACTTTCGCCTTAGGCCCCACGTGCGCTTGAGCTGCCCCTGCGCAGACGAGACTGTTTCCGATAGACCCTTGGCTCTCCCTCCCTCCAAGAACTTCCTACCTTGCTTTTGGGGTGACTCGAACTCACAACCTAAGACTGTTTCCGATAGACCCTTGGCTCTCCCTCCCTCCAAGAACTTCCTACCTTGCTTTTGGGGTGACTCGAACTCACAACCTATTGGATGGAAGTGGAGGGTTGGAAGTGGAGGGTGCTCACCACTAGAGCAACTCACTCTTGTCAAATCCATCTGCTATACAATATTCTTTTATTCTATTATCCGTTATACATATGTAGTCGTTCATACTGTTGATATATATATTTTTTATTTTACCATCCCTGATACTTTGGGTCATTCATACCTTTGGCATTAGTAAGTTGAATCATATTTTTCTTGATCCTAACATAGCTTTAGCCGGAAGTATAATAGAAAGTAATTTTAAACTTTAGCCAAAAGTAAATGTATAAATTGAAATTCTTTTCACAAACTATATTAACACGTGGAATCCACATAGTATACATTGAACAATAATAATAACAACAACAATTCAGTATAATTTTATTAGTGGAGTGTGAGAAGAGTAGTTTGTACGCAGACCTTATCCCTACCCTAAGGTAGAGAGGTTGTTTCCGATAGACCACCGGCTCCTCCTTCCAAAAATTCTCTACCTTGCTCTTGGGGTGACTCGAACTCATAAGCTCTTGATTAGAAATAGAGGGTGCTCACAACTAAAACAACTACTCTCGCTAATACTATACATTGAAGTTGTGCTAAAAAAAATCAAGAGTAAATATGATACTCTAATTTGAAAGTTAAATAAACATCTCGGGTCCCTAAAGTAATTTCGACAAAACACGAGGGAGAAGATAGTGATCTAACTGAAGAGGGGTGGCATTAAGACAACAAATGCAATTATATATCTACAGCTTCTGACTTTGCTCAACTAGAAGGCTCCAATATCTTCTCTGAGGAAAAAAAAAAAAAGAGCCATTCACTCAAATCACTTCATCTCACCGTTCGATTCATCCAGATCCGAAAATGAACGACACAGATGTATCCAAGCAGATCCAGCAGATGGTCAGATTCATCCGCCAAGAAGCGGAGGAAAAAGCTAATGAGATTTCCGTTTCCGCTGAAGAAGTAAGTTCCTTAATGATACAAATTACGCTTTATTTTCTAAGTAAATCGAGTTTAATTAATCTCATGTAATGTACATTGGATGTGATTTTGTTGTTAGGAATTCAACATTGAGAAGTTGCAGCTAGTGGAAGCGGAGAAGAAGAAGATCAGACAAGAATTCGAACGCAAGGAGAAACAAGTTGACGTTCGCAAAAAAATGTGATTCTTTAACTTCCTCTTAATTCGATTCTGATTAATTTTGAGATTTTTCGATACTTTTGTTTATAAATGTTGTTATTTGTGGAAGTTAAGTTCAAAACTCTGCCTGAATTTGCAATCGTTGTTCGAGTTTTTTTTTATTAATGAGTTTAAGTTCTATGGACTCATGGTGTAAAATGTTTTTATACAATCATGTCATTTATTGGGTAATTAAAGGTAAATCTCTTCATAAGCATTAACTAATAATCTGATAAAAATAGTAACTAACCTACTATCACGGGTTAAAAGTCATTCGTAGTGCAAAGAAATCATTATACTCTCAGTGTACATAACTTAATAGTGTTTGGGATCCCCATATTGCTTACCAAATGATAATAAAATGAGGTTAATAGAAGATTTTCAGAAGAATATATCTTGATTTGGCATGCCAATGTTTGTATTTATTCGTAATTGTATGATCTTTATTCTCACTTGAAACTTCCATTTTTAGACTGAAAATTAAGTCTGGATCATCATGGATTTACATTCTCCGTGTTCCATAGTATTGGGTATCGGTTAGATAAAAGAATTGCTTACAACACTTACTAATTAGCACTTACTGTATGTTTAGGCTTCGACATTTAACACTGATTCTGTTTCTGCTTTAATCAGTAAACCTTTCCGTTTAACTGCAATTCATGGTGGAAAATGTGGGGTGATTGCAAACCTTATTTTAACATAATGCTGTGTTTGTGGCCTTTCGTTTTTCTTTTTCAAATAAGACACATGATTAAATGAGATTTGATTTAATTGTGATGTTTGGATTTGGCTCCAAAAGCTGAACATTGAACTTTTTCTTTTTAATAAATTATCTAATTTCAACTTTATTTGTCCAACATAATCTTTGACTTTCTTTTGTTATGCATTTCTTGCAGTGAGTATTCCATGCAACTCAATGCCTCTCGGATCAAAGTTCTCCAAGCTCAGGATGACTTGGTTAGCTCCATGAAGGAAGCAGCAGCGAAGGAGCTCTTACATGTTAGCCATCACCACAACCACCATATCTATAAGAAGCTTCTTCATGATCTTATTTTTCAGGTACTTTTGACTAATAAGCATTACCATGAGATTTTGTTCTTTGCTTCTAGATTTTCTGAAACAGACTATCAAAACTCAGAAAATTAGCCAGCTTATTTTACGAAAAGACAAGCTATTCATCTGATGATCATCAATATCTTCAGTTGATATGGTGCTGTATTCATATTATCTGCACCATTGCATACCAGATTATGAATTCTTATTTAGTTTCGATCCTATATTTTGCATTTGACACTACGATGATAAAATAAAATTGTGAAAATATATCTCATATTTAGTCCAGACTAGTGGTTAAGTTGCTATGATTACAGGAGGCACGGTTGCTGTTTCAGATATCAAGGAATCGTTTGGTTAGCGTTACAAAGAACTTGTGTTTCTTCTGTCTTCTTCAAGCTAGATTCTTCAAAAACCAAAGTTTTACTTTACAGAATCTTGAGTTTTCCACATATGTTCATCAATGTGATATCTATCAAAAAAATGTTCATTGTAATATGATCTTTCTTTTCCTTTGTAAGTTCCTAGTTTCTTGTGCTATCTCCAAAAGGAGATACAATGATTAAAAGCTACATTATTTGCAGTTTATGCTGTCTATGAACATAATGGGGCTTGACTTGTCAATAGGTCTAGGTGGCTTTTCGAACTGATATTGCTTCTTTCTTTGGGAATAAGATGGGAGCTACTCTTTGATTGCAGAGTTTACTCAGACTTAAAGAGCCTTCTGTGCTGTTGCGTTGTCGAAAAGATGATGTACACCTGGTAGAAGATGTATTGGATGCTGCAAAGGAGGAGTATGCAGAGAAGGCAATGGTCCACTCACCTGAGATCATAGTTGACAACATCCACCTTCCACCAGCCCCATCTCATCATAATGCACACGGTACTTCTTGGTAAGTTGCTTCAATTATCTATCTAAAATGCTAAGTACACCTCTTAGTAATTTATCTATCTTTATCCCGACAGCTCTGGAGGAGTAGTATTGGCTTCTCGAGATGGGAAAATTGTTTGTGAGAACACACTTGATGCCAGATTGGAAGTTGTGTTCCGTAAAAAACTGCCCGAGGTTCTTGCTCTTGTCCTTATCTCCGTACTTCTCATAATTCTGTGTTCTTGTCTTGCCAGTTTTTCTAGTTTTCCTTCCACCAGCGTTTATACATTTGTGGTCTATTTGCCGAGTTATATCTGTCTATTCCAAATGTCATGCATCCCATGTTATTTTTCAGATGTCATGTGGATGAGTTACTAAGCGTCTTACATGTTCATTACCTATAAAAAAACATCTTACATGTTCTTTTTTTCTTTTTTCTGTTTTTGGGATAGGCATTTTGATATTTATAGTTGCTGATGACGCTGATCTCCGTAAAATAGTTTGTGCTTGCCAATTCAATGGCAGTTTGCACTTCTAACCTTGTGGCATAAGCATCTCTAATAAGCTCCTTTGCTATTGTTTTTGTTACATACATTTAGGAATTTTGAGTAGTGGGCATGTCTGTTGCTTACTAGTATTTGTCGAGTCTAGACTCTCGAACAGTTTTCATACCCAATTGGTTAATATAATTCAGAAGTAGCATCCATACATAAAGATGAGTTTAGTGGTAGATGAAAGTGAGGATGGGCGATAAAAAGAAATGACTAAATGACATGACATACCACTCACCAGTAAGATGAGTCGAGTGTAGTAAGGGTGGGGGAGAGCAAGAACGAACTTTCTGCTGGTTCTTCCCCTCTTTGGCTGGGTGGGTGAAAGGTTACTTAAAGCTCTATCCTTTTGTTTGTGTCCGTCAGATAAGTGCTGCCTCTTCCATCAATTTTGCAGATTTTATCATTGCTTCCATGGTTTCCAAGAATTCTTTGCTTAATTTGTCTCCTAAATCTTGCAGATTCGCAAGTGTCTATTTGGTCAGGTTGCTACCTGATGGGTTGTACGTGTCTGTATTTATCACGCTTGTTTCAGGATCCTGAAACTGGATATGGACTGATAAATTATCAAGGCTTTTTGCTTGTGTACCCATTCTTTTCTGTAAAAGACATTGCTCAGTTTTTATGGTGCTACTTTCACTGTGTCATAGCGACAGACTCCCTTAAGTAAGGTACTTAATATTCTAGCATTAAGTTTTAAGCATTTTTTCCCTATTCTAATGTGCTGCAATAAATGTAAGTTTCCTGAACCCTGAGTTTGTTTGGTCGAGACTATAAAATGATATGAGTGGTGGCTCTCTGTACTTTGTTCATGTTTTAGTCTAAGATTTTAGAATTCACATTCATATTGTGAGAGGGTGTTGCCCTGCACAAAGATGATCCTTAATTTGTCCATGGCTTTAGTTGCTAACTCACAAGGCTGCCAGATACCAATGGTGTCAGGCTCTTCTCTAGTTATGTGTTATGACTTTATATACACTCACAAATAACAAAAATAAGATTCAGAAAATGATATTCCGATGAACTTTTCGACAAACATGCCATCGGAATTCTATATAAACTTTTATTCAAAATATTTTTGTTGGAAAACTGCAATAACATTTCAGCGGAGAAGGTTCTCAAGAAACTATCGATGATATTCACTTATGAGTGTAATAATCCGAAACTCATCAGCTCTATCTTACACCAAATTCAGCTGAAAAATCCGTTGAAAATTTCCGAAGAGCACCTTCTTTCCATTGAAAATTTGTTACGAACATACCGTCAAACCAATAAATTTATACTACTAATGTCATTTTAATTTACATTTTTATCACCCCCATACTCATAAAAATATCTTTTAAATTGTTGATCCGCTAGTGATGGATGTGTGGTGGTATGATGATGGGTAAATTTTAAAAATAGCCAAATTTACAAATTGAAAAATAGTCACAGTTTTAAAAGTAATCGAAATTTAGTCACTTTTCATATAAAGATAAATCTGAACAAAAACGCTGTTCAAAATCCGAAAAATATTCCAGCATAATATACTAGAGTTCGAATTTTTTACATGTGAACTTCCAGCATAATATACTGGAGTTCCAATATATTATGATGCTGGAACTCAATCATAATATAGTGGAGTTCCAGCATAATATATTGGTCCAGCATAATATGATGGAAGTTCATACACAAGTGCTCCAATCTCCAGCATATTATGCTGGAACTTTCTGTGTGCTGGAGTTCCAGCATAATATGCTGGAAGTTCATACACAGGTGCACCAACCTCCGGTATATTATACTGGAATTTTCCGTGTTGCAGCAAAATAGTAGCTAGTTTTCAGTGACTTTGCAAACGCTGACTATTTTTTAATTACCAATCCGAAAATTGGCTAGTCCGTGCTATTTTTACATGATGATGTTGATTAGTTATTCAATGCCGTTTTTCAGTGTTTTTTTAAAGGCCAAACACATAAGCTGCCCCTTAAAATTGACTCCCCTTTTTATTTTGACACTTTTACTTAGGCCTTTTCTATTTTGACTATTCAACTCATTCCGACTCATGTGAGGCTTAAACACAAAACTTTGACTTGTTACACTATGTGATTTGCACCTCTTTTGAGTGCGTGGAAAGCTAAACATTTTTTTTAATTTAATTTATTTCTCTTTTTACTTCCTCCCTCGCTCAATCATCACCTCTGCCCTTCCCCTATCCACCTTCGAACGCGGTCCTCGATTTCCCTTATCCCCCACTCCCTCTTTCATGTCCGCTAGTATGATAACTAAACAGCGAAACTGTATACAAAGTCCTTGTAAATTTTGTTGAGGTTTTATTTTAAGATGTAATATTCTTAAAATGAGGGTGAATGGGAAATGGAGGAAAAATGAAATTTTGAGTAAAATTTTAAGTTTCCCCCTCTTAACAATGAGACATTGTCCCATATTGGAAGTGGAAGACATTTTTGGTGGGTATATATATAATTGCTCTTCTTGTAGCTCTTAAAGAGTTAAGAAGAAAGCAAGCCTCGCGCCGTCGTCGTCGTCGCTCGCTCGGCTCGGCTCGGCTTCGGCTTCGGTTTCGGCTTGGACCAAATTTATTTGTTAATAGTAAATATTAACGTAAGATTATCCGTATTTGTAAACGGATATTTTCCAATCCGTGTATTGATAATTTGGCAGCCAGATAATGGTCTTCCCACCATGAAGTGCTTGCTCTACAAATATGAAGTGCTTGCTCCACAAATATGTAATCTTGCTCCACCATGAAGGGTGGACGTTTGGTCTTGCACTCCTTCTTGGCTGCTATATATATGAGCAGCAAATGTTGAAGAAAGATACTCAACTCAACATACAATTCGCTCAACAAATTGGCTATACATTGCATTCCTTCCTCTCAGAACTTCCATACGTTTTTCTGAGTATATACTCCTTCGTTCTGCATTGTTTTTAACTTCAAACAAAGCAACTGTAAGTGTGATTTGCTACCGAACTTTGTGTTCGCCGAAACACTGGGGTTTGAAGTACCGCTACACCAGTGTGTTATTCGTTCTATCCTGGGAGGAAATAATCCATTACCTTGGGTACTAGGAGGGGATTAAATTCCTTAAGGAAACACTGTGAATTCAGTGGGCTCGAATTTATTATTATTGTTTCATTACGTTAACTTATATTTTGCAGAATTAATATTTACAAATACAGCAATATTGACCGGGAATAACAATCTTAAGGAATTTAATATTTATTTCTGTACTTGTGTTATTCTTATTATTCTGCAAACTAAAACCTTTGTGGTTTGTGTACTCCCGTTTTGGAGAGTTAAGCCTTCGTGGCGTTTTGTTGGATATTAAAATCTACGTGATTTTTACTCCAGTTTGAAAATGTGTATTAAACGTTTATTTGTGTCATTCTTTTCTGAAAAAGATGATGACTGAAAACGAAAACCAAGCTGTTCCGATAGCGACTGCCAACGCAACGACAAGCCGAACACCGGCGTTGGCACCGGCAGAAAAACCCGAAAAATTTTCCGGGATTGATTTCAAACGCTGGCAGCAGAAGATGTTCTTCTACTTAACTACGTTATGTCTACAGAAGTTCATCAAGGAAGATGTTCCTGATCTGCCGGATAAAACTCCAGATAATGAACGCTTTCTCGTGATTGAAGCGTGGAAGCATTCTGATTTTTTATGCAAGAATTATATTCTTAGCGGACTGGATGATAATCTGTATAATGTATACAGTAGCATGGAGACATCCAAAGAATTGTGGAATGCGCTTGAAAAGAAATATAAGACTGAAGATGCCGGGATGAAGAAATTCGTTGCCGCAAAATTTCTGGACTACAAAATGATAGATAGCAAGTCTGTTATTACTCAAGTCCAGGAATTGCAAGTGATTATTCATGATCTACTTGCTGAAGGTCTTGTAATCAACGAAGCATTCCAAGTAGCAGCAATGATTGAGAAGTTGCCTCCGTTGTGGAAGGACTTCAAAAATTATTTGAAACACAAACGAAAGGAAATGTCCCTTGAAGATCTCATTGTTCGGTTGAGAATCGAAGAGGACAATAAAGCTGCTGAAAGGAGAGGCCGTGGAAATTCAACAATAATGGGAGCAAATATTGTTGAAGCTAACAAAAAGAGGAAGAAGGCTTCTGGTCCGAAATACAACCCAAGCAAGAAGCGGTTCAGTGGAAACTGCTACAACTGTGGGAAAACCGGACACAAATCTACGGAGTGTCGTGCTCCGAAGAAAGACAAGAAAAGGGATCAAGCAAACATGGTAGTAAACCATGATGATGTTGATAACTTGTGTGCCATGCTCTCTGAATGTAACTTGGTGGGAAATCCTAAACTGTGGTGGTTTGATTCAGGAGCCACTCGCCATGTTTGTGCAGTTAGAGAGGCTTTTGCTACCTATGCTCTTGCTGAACCCGGAGAGACAGTTTATATGGGAAATGCTTCAACAGCAAAAGTTGAAGGATATGGGAAGGTATTTCTAAAAATGACTTCTGGCAAGGTCATGACTTTGAACAATGTCCTTCATGTTCCCGAAATGAGAAAGAATTTAGTCTCTACTGGACTTCTTGTTAAGCACGGTTTTAAGTGCGTCTTTGTATCCAACAAGGTTGTAATTAGTAAGAATGAAATATTTGTGGGAAAAGGTTACCTCACCGAGGGCCTTTTCAACCTAAATGTAATGGTTGTTGAAAATAATAATAATATTTCAGCTTCTTCTTACTTACTTGAGTCAAATGATTTATGGCATGTACGTTTGGGTCATGTCAATTATAAAACCTTGCGGAAAATGATTAACTTGGAAGTACTGCCCAAGTTTGAATGCGAAAAATCAAAATGTCAAACATGTGTGGAATCTAAGTATGTTAAACATCCTTATAAGTCAGTTGAAAGGAATTCAAATCCTTTAGACTTAATTCATACAGATATTTGTGACATGAAGTCAATACCATCTCGCGGTGGAAAGAAGTATTTCATAACTTTTATTGATGATGGTACTCGATATTGCTATGTTTACTTACTGAATAGTAAAGATGAAGCAATAGACGCATTCAGGCAATACAAAAATGAAGTTGAAACGCAACTTAACAAGAAAGTAAAAATGATAAGAAGTGATAGGGGTGGTGAATATGAATCTCCTTTTGAAGAAATATGTTTAGAATATGAAATTATTCATCAAACAACAGCCCCTTACACGCCCCAATCTAATGGGATTGCGGAAAGAAAGAATCGCACATTAAAGGAGATGATGAATGCGTTGTTGATAAGTTCTGGTTTGCCACAGAACTTGTGGGGGGAAGCCATTCTTACGGCTAATCGAATATTAAATCGAGTGCCCCATAGCAAAACACAATCCATTCCTTATGAACAATGGAAAGGAAGGAAGCCCAACTTGAATTATTTTAAAGTGTGGGGGTGTTTGGCAAAAGTGCAAGTTCCTAAACCCAAAAGGGTAAAGATAGGACCGAAAACCGTTGATTGTGTTTTCATAGGATATGCGACAAATAGTAAAGCATATCGATTTCTGGTTCATAAATCAGAAAATCCCGACATTCATAATAATACGGTTATAGAATCAGATAATGCTGAGTTTTTTGAAAATATATATCCGTATAAAAAAGGAATGTGAGTCGTTTGGTGAAGGATCTAAACGACCTCGGGAAGAAACAAAAGAAAGTACATGTAATCAGGAGAATCCAAGACGTAGTAAACGTCAAAGAACGTCTACTTCATTTGGACCAGATTTTGTGACTTTCTTATTGGAGAATGAGCCTCAAACATTTAAAGAAGCTATGACTTCTTCGGAATCATTGTTTTGGAAAGAGGCAGTCAATAGTGAAATACAATCCATATTGAACAACCATACATGGGAATTGGTTGATCTTCCTCCTGGAAATAAACCTTTGGGTTCTAAATGGATTTTTAAGAGAAAAATCAAAGATGATGGCACTATTGATAAATTCAAGGCAAGGCTCGTAGTCAAAGGGTATAGACAACGAGAAGGTCTAGACTACTTTGATACATACTCTCCAGTTACAAGAATTACGTCCATACGGATGTTAGTAGCATTAGCTGCAGTATATGGTCTTGAAATTCATCAAATGGATGTTAAGACGGCCTTCTTAAATGGAGAGTTGGAGGAAGAAATTTACATGGAACAACCTGAAGGGTTTGTGGTTCCAGGTAAAGAAAAGAAGGTATGTAGACTTGTTAAGTCTCTTTACGGACTAAAACAAGCACCCAAACAATGGCATGCGAAATTTGACCAAACAATGTTGTCAAATGGTTTTAAGATAAATGAATGTGATAAATGCGTGTACATTAAAAATGTTCCAAATCACATAGTCATTGTTTGCCTATATGTGGATGATATGTTGATAATGAGTAATGACATTGCCAACATAAATGCTACTAAGCGTATGCTCAATAGCAAGTTTGATATGAAAGACTTGGGAGTTGCTGATTTAATTCTGGGAATTAAGATCAATAAGACTCCTCAAGGTCTGGCATTGTCACAATCTCATTATATTAAGACAGTACTTGAAAAATTCAAGCACTTGGGCTTTAAAGTTGCAAAGACTCCAATTGACGTGAATCTTGCATTAGCAAAGAACAAAGGCCAAAGTATATCACAATTGGATTATGCTCGTGTATTGGGATGCTTAATGTATATCATGAATTGTACACGACCAGACATAGCTTGTGCTATAAGTAAAATGAGTCGATATACGAGCAATCCAGGCCAATCTCATTGGATGGCAATGAAACGAGTTTTGGGATATTTAGAACATACCCAGAACTTTGAATTGCACTACAGTAATTTCCCTGCGGTGATTGAGGGATACTGTGATGCAAATTGGATCACCGGTTCAACTGATTCTAAGTCCACGAGTGGATATGTATTCACTATTGGTGGAGGAGCGGTATCTTGGAAGTCGTCCAAACAAACATGTATTGCCCGCTCTACAATGGAGGCTGAATTCATAGCCTTAGATAAAGCCGGTGAAGAAGCTGAATGGCTCCGGAATTTCTTGGAAGACATTCCATTTTGGCCCAAACCGTTGGCATCAATATGCATACATTGTGATAGTCAAGCGGCAATTGGAAGGGCTGGGAGCGTCATGTATAACGGTAAATCTCGTCATATACGACGAAGACATAAAACCGTTAGGCAATTACTCTCTAGAGGAATTATCACAATTGACTATGTAAAGTCAAGTGATAATGTGTCGGATCCACTTACAAAAGGCCTAACTAGAGAGGTAGTTGAGAAATCATCAAGGGGAATGGGGCTATGGCCGAGAACAAGTCATTGTGGCGGTAACTCTACCTAGAAGACTGGAGATCCCAAGATCTAGGTTCAAAGAGATCAAACAAAGTCATTAATGACGGTTCAACATTGTCAAATAAAATTTTAGTCCATTCTCGTGATGAGACAATGTTCAGTACCAAGGATAAAGCATTAAGGCTTTTTAATGATTTCTAAATTTGATACGGGGTATATCAAATAGTGTATCTATGGCGCGGCAGTGACTATGTTTCCTTAGGTCATATTTGATGGGTCAGAAAATTTTTAGGCGATCGGGGTCCGGGGGGCAATGCATGCATCAACAGTTCTTTTCCAAGTCATTATACGAAACATAATCACAAGAAGCTATTGTCAAGTCAACGACAATCACTTTGACTAACCAAAACTAGCAAAACTTTCCACAATCAAAGTCCACATTCAATTTTGATGCTTATCATTTCCAAATGGAGAACATATCAAAGCATAATATTTAACATTCCAGATTTACTATGGCAATCAAAATCATAATCCAACCCGATATCAATCAGGCAATAACAAAACTCGAATAGTCAACATTAAATAGTCAAACCTCGATTAAATCGAAGAGAATCAAAATTACGAATATCAAACTGAACTGTGCTGAAGTCTAACACATGTGATAGGTCGGCATGATACTTCCGGAGCATAGATACGTGAAAAATTGGATGAACTCCCGATAGGTTGGGAGGCAATGCAAGCTCATAAGCAACCTCCCCAACTCATTTCAACACCTCAAATGGGCCTATAAACCTTGGGCTCAACTTGCCCTTCTTCCCGAATCTCATAATTCCCTTCATCGGCGAAACCTTCAAGAGAACTTTTTCACCTACCATAAATGATATATCACGCGCTTTCTGATCCGCGTAACTCTTTTGTTTGGACTGTGCTGTACGAAGTCGTTCCTGAATCAACTTTACCTTTTTCAAGGTATCCCTTACCAAATCGGTACCATATAACGTAGCCTCACCTGGCTCAAACCATCCAATAGGTGAACGATATCGCCGACCATATAAAGCCTCAAATGGAGCCATCTCGATGCTGGATTGGTAACTGTTATTATAAGCAAACACGGCCAAAGGCAGGAAACGATCCTACTAAACTCCAAAGTCAATCACACATGCCCTGAGCATATCCTCCAAAATCTGAATTGTCCTCTCTGACTGTCCATCGGTCTGCGGATGAAAGGCTATGCTGAGCTCTACACGGGTCCCCAACTCACTCTGTACTGCTCTCCAGAAATGTGAAGTAAATTGAGGACCTCTATCTGATATGATGGAAATTGGCACACCGTGCAACCGAACTATCTCCTCAATATAAATCTGGGCCAACCTCTCTGAAGTATACGTAGTCACAACAGGAATAAAATGTGCCGACTTAGTCAACCTGTCAACAATCACCCAAACTGCATCAAACTTCCTCAAGGTCCGCGGCAACCCAACTACAAAGTCCATAGTAATTCGTTCCCATTTCCACTCTGGTATAGTCATCTGCTGAAGTAGGCCACCTGGCCTCTGGTACTCGTATTTAACTTGCTGGAAATTTAGACACCTAGATACATACTCAACTATGTCCTTTTTCATTCATCGCCTCCAATAATGTTGCCTCAAGTCACGATACATCTTAGTAGCACCTGGATGAATAGAATACCGAGAACTGTGTGCCTCTTCCAGGATCTTTTTCCTCAGTCCATCCACATTAGGAACACATAGACGATCCTGGAGTCGCAGAACAACATCCGCTCTAATAGTAACTTCCTTGGCACCACCTCGTAGTACCATTTCACGAAGAACCATCAAGTATGGGTCATCATACTGGCGAGCCTTAATCTGCTCAAATAGTGAAGATTGGGCCACCACACATGCAAAAACTCGGCTGGGCTCTGAAATATCCAGCCTCACAAGTTTGTTAGCCAAGGACTGAATATCTGAGGCTAATGGCCTCTCCTCTGCTGAAATGAAAGCCAAACTACCCATACTCTCCGCCTTCCTGCTCAAGGCATCTGCAACCACATTTGCTTTGCCCGGATGATACAAGATAGTAATATCATAATCTTTTAGTAACTCCAGCCATCTGCGCTGCCTCAAATTTAGATCCCTCTGCTTGAACAAATGCTGCAAACTGCGATGATCAGTGTAAACTTCACAAGACACCCCATAAAGATAATGCCTCCAAATCTTTAGAGCGTGAACAATCGCAGCTAACTCCAAATCATGTACTGGATAATTCTTCTCGTGGGGCTTCAGCTGACGTGAAGCATATGCAATAACTCGCCTTTCCTGCATCAATACACAACCCAAGCCAACGCGTGACGCGTCGCAATACACTGTATATATTCCCGAACCAGATGGTAACACTAACACGGGTGTTGTAGTCAGTGTTGTCTTGAGCTTCTGAAAGCTTGACTCACAATCGTCGGACCATCGGAACTGAACACCCTTCTGGGTTAATTTGGTCAAAGGTGCTGCAATAGATGAAAAACCTTCCACGAACCGACGATAATAACCTGCTAAACCCAGAAAACTCCTGATCTCAATCGCCGAAGTGGGACGATGCCAATTCTGAACTGCCTCAATCTTTTTGGGATCAACTTTAATACCTTCGCCCGATACAATATGTCCCAAAAATACTACAGACTCTAGCCAAAACTCATATTTAGAGAACTTAGCATATAGCTTTTGTTCTCGTAATGTCTGAAGCACTAATCTCATATGCTGCTCATGTTCCTCCTTACTGCGCAAATAGATTAAGATGTAATCAATGAAGACAATGACAAACGAATCAATATATGGCATGAATACTCTGTTCATCAGATCCATAAACGTTGCCGGGGCATTAGTTAAACCAAAGGACATCACCAGAAACTCATAATGACCATATCTAGTCCGAAAAGCAGTCTTCAGAACATCCGAATCGCGAATCTTCAACTGATGGTACCCTAACCTCAAGTCGATCTTAGAGAATACCCTAGCACCCTGCAAACTGGTCAAATAGATCATCAATACGCGGCAACGGGTACTTGTTCTTAATAGTGACTTTGTTTAATTGGCGATAATCAATACACATCCGCATTGTTCCATCCTTCTTTTTCACAAATAATACTGGTGCACCCCAAGGCGATACACTCGATCTGACGAGCCCCTTGGCTAGTAACTCTTCAAGTTGTTCTTTCAATTCTTTCAATTCTCGGCTTCGGCTACGGCTACGGCTTCGGCTTCGGCTTCGGCTTCGGATTTGGATTTGGATTTGGTCAAATGATCGATTGATTGATTAATTTTTTGGACCAAATTTATTTGTTAATAGTAAATATTAACGTAAGATTATCCGTATTTGTAAACGGATATTTTCCAATCCGTGTATTGATAATTTGGCAGCCGGATAATGGTCTTCCCACCATGAAGTGCTTGCTCCACAAATATGAAGTGCTTGCTCCACAAATATGTAATGCTTGATCCACCATGAAGGGTGGACGTTTGGTCTTGCACTCCTTCTTGGCTGCTATATATATGAGCAGCAAATGTTGAAGAAATACTCAACTCAACAAATTGGCTATACATTGCATTCCTTCCTCTCAGAACTTCCATACGTTTTTCTGAGTATATACTCCTTCGTTCTGCATTGTTTTTTAACTTCAAACAAAGCAACTGTAAGTGTGATTTGCTACCGAACTTTGTGTTCGCCGAAACACTGGGGTTTGAAGTACCGCTACACCAGTGTGTTATTCGTTCTATCCTGGGAGGAAATAATCCATTACCTTGGGTACTAGGAGGGGATTAAATTCCTTAAGGAAACACTGTGAATTCAGTGGGCTCGAATTTATTATTATTGTTTCATTACGTTAACTTATATTTTGCAGAATTAATATTTACAAATACAGCAATATTGACCGGGAATAACAAATTTGTTCTCCATCGTTACATAAAAACCGAGCAAGTCTGTGCAACCTCTATTTATGATATCCATGAATATTAGAGCACAAAATTATGTCACAAAATCCCATAATGTCAAATTGATTTCTCTTTCCAATTAAAGCTGGTTAAATTCATTAGTCATGTAGGAGTATCATCTTTGGTTTCTTGATGCAAATATGCAAAAGATCAATTTTTCCAATATTGCAGTGAATCAACTAAATAAAAAATTAGAACGCAAAAATAAATTCGAGAAACGGGAGAAATTATCTAAGTGAAATGATAACTTGAAGGCAATGATAGAAGATTTCCTATTGAAGCCAGTGCATAATTCAGTGGTGAAAGCTCTGGTGGTTGTAGGAATATGATAGAACCAGAGGATTGGGTGAGCGGAGAAGATGACGGAAGTGGGAGTGATTGAAAATATATTATTTTTTTTCTAAAAATTTATTTTTAAATTATTTAGGAACAAATGCCACATGTCATCGTTTCATTTGTTGTTTGCCACATAAGCCGCATGTGAATTACACTCTTTGTATTTTTGACTAGTCAGCATTTTGTGTTTAAGTGGCAAATGAGTAAATGAGTTACAACAAAAACAACCCAGTATAATCTCACTAGTGGGGTCTGGGGAGGGTAGTTTGTACGCAGACTTTACCCCTACCCTGGGATAGAGAGGTTGTTTCCGATAGACCTTTGGCTCCCTCCCTCCAAGAACTCCTCACTTTGCTCTTGGGGTAACTCGAACTCACAACCTTTTGGTTGGAAGTGGAGGGAGTATGAAAATGAGGAAATGAGTTGAAGTATCAAAATAGAAAAGGCCCGAGTAAATGTATCAAAATGAAAAACGGAACCAATTTTAAGGGGCCGCTTATGGGTTCCGACTTTTTTTAATTTCAAATATTTACTGTACCGCAGTCAAAGAAAGAATCAAATCAAATTAAATGATTGTTTTGAAATAGTTAACTCACTCAATTTCTTGTCGCTTGTTGTTCATCAAGTATTCAAATTAATCAGCACTCAGGATAAATCCAATATCAATTAATTTATATTTGAAAAATTACATAAAAATACTGAGATATTGTCATATCAAAACGACAAAGGAGAAGAGCAAAGATACATGCTTGAAACTAGAAATAAATAACCCTATTTGAACTAAAGGAATTTGGTCAAAAACCTTAAGAAACTGGTGGTTCCCACCATAGATATGTGCAAACCAGAGTTGAAAGCAGGCACTGAACAGTGGGACTCCACAAAAATTCAAGTTTTCCAAAAGCAACTCGAAAGGCCATGTTTGATATTGTGTCAACAGAGTTATAGAGTAAATATGGCCGGCAACAGAGAAAGGCATTCCCTTCAATTATTTTCAGTGCCAAAAATCGGTTATCCTATAGAAGCACCAAAAGAACTTGTGAATGAACAACACCCAAAACTATTCAAGCCCTATGATTTTCTTGCTTATGCTCAGCATATTACAATTAGAGAAAATCGAGGATTCCTGATGTTCTCAAGGCTTTTGTTGGTGTTTGAATTTTTTTTTTTTACATTTTTTAAACTTCTGTTTATTATATTTTAATTATATTTTATGTTGGTACGTAGGTTAAGCATGGTCTTTATTCCTCCGGATTAAGATCTTTGATAAAATTAAAAGGATTTTACGAGGATTTTCTTTTTTGTGTTGTGGCTTGTAACAGGTAGTATTGTGCTATATATGCTATATACGTGAAGTACTGTGCAAAAGATTTACTAGTGTTTACGAAAATGTACTTACAATCTTTTTAGGTTACTTTCAGATGGAAAGCTGGCGATTAAGAGAAGCTAATTTCAAGAATATAGGTTGATTAGTGGTACTAGATTAATGCCTTTGTAGTTACGTTTGTGTACCTTTGGTAGCATAAAACTGTAGCATTATATCCTGAATGAGTAATGAGCTTAAATTTTAAGCACGGACAGTATAATATGTATTTATAAAATTAAGTTAGTTAAAAGATAAATATATTAAATGGGTATGTGTAATAAACATTTACGAAATTGTGTTTTAAGGAGGTAAAGAGGAAGATCATTGTACGTGAAAGGGCTAAAGAATTTTAAATTACATTTTAGTAAGATCTTTTAATTGGTTGAAGTCAAAGGTGGCCCCAGTTTGTTGTTGTCCTTTTGGAGGTCACTCGTAATGTCCTTTGGCATAAGGAATGTATGACGTTCATTCAACTATTTCAAATTATCTGTTAAAGTTATTTTTTTTTTTTGTAATAACAAAGGTACTTAACTATGCATATAGCACTCAGAAGATTACTCAACTAAATTTTCCAAATTTTTGATCGTCAAATACCTATTTTACACTCTAAATTATCAATTTTTATTTTTTTTAAATATTATAAGTTTTTTCTCTTTTTAATCTACATTGTGGACTTATCAATAGAAAAATATATTTTATTTTTTTTAAAAAAGTTTTCAGCTCATATAATGACGGAATAATAATATAATTGAGCATAATTTTTAACAATATATAATGTATATTATAAAAATACCTTTATTTAAATAATTATTTTTATATTACATGCATGGAATATATATTTTACAAACTTTATTTTCTTTCATTCTCAATTCTTTCATACTAAAATTATTACGAACAAATTATTCTAATTAATTTTTTTACTATGCTCATTATTTTGTTATTCCAGCATTATATATGCTTAAATACTTTTTATTTTTTTAATTTATAAATAAAATTTATTTATTATATAGGTAAGTCCATAATATAAATTAAAAAGGAAAAAATTATAATATTAAAAAGTTTAAAAAAAAAAGAAGATAAATATTTATAATTTAGAGGGAAAAATAGGTATTTGACAATCCAAAATTTGAAAAATCTGGTTGTAGGCATAATTAAGTGACTTTGTTGTTACAAAAGAAAGAAAAGTGACTTTAACAAATAATTTGGGATAGTTGAGTGACTATTTGAGTAATTGACTCATATTAAGCTGCAATTTGCATTAAAGGATCTCGTTTAGATTTTCTTTTATAGAACAAATAATTTTCTGCCCTTTGTTTGTTTCATCATATATGTATGTTTCTAGGGGAAGGGTAAAGATGCAAATGAACCGGACCTTAATGTTGTACCCTGACTTCATTACATGTTTAATAACTAGCACCTAGTTTTTGACAACAATATTAATTATTAGGTCAAAAAGACGTATTTATATTAACTTACAATTAGTTTCATTTCAAAGATGGAAAAAGTAGCAATGTTGTTTTCGTTTTTTCATTTATTTCTATCTCGGTATCCGTACCTTATTGGGATCCCGAATAATTTGAATTCGCGACGCATAAAGTTTATTAACGGAGAAAGCGCTTCCTACAAGATCTTTTTATTCTCATCTGAATAAGGGTGAAGGGATCCGGATCCCTACCACTACCTTTAGTAGTTTTTGAACAGGGGAATAAAGGAAAAAGAAATGTTTTTCCGTAGTTGGTTGCCTTATTTTTCTAAAATGAGAAACATAATTTTATTTGCTTATGAGTAGATAATAATTCTAATATTGACTAAAAGCATATAGTGCATGGACGAGCCCCTTCAACTTTGAAGTAGCTTTCTTTGTACTTTCATTCCCCGACCTTTGCACTTCTCTTTTGTTTTTCTACTGCACCGTAACACTAACTTAACTTTCTATTATATTAATAAAGTTCTACCACACTACAACTAGCATAGCAGCTTGCGAAAAAAAGCTCTAGAGCCCATACTCCTAAGTTGAAACAACAAGCAAGGAATTGAGCGCATCTTTCCCCATTTCATAGTATTTATTGATGCAAATTCTCGTACAACTTATTCTTAACTTTTGGGATACAAATCTTAAAACGTTATTACTTGCCTAGGACATAGAACGGGACACATAAGAGATGGAAAAACATTACAATAGCTTTGGCATTTATAGTTTGACAATTTGAAATCGAAATAAAATAGAAGTTAGATTTTCGATCTGGCTCTAAACTAGGAGAACAATCAATTTCACAAATGAATAAGCTCAATTAAATGGAGAAATATTATTGTGCAGTTTAATATAGTATTATCATTTTCAGCTGTTATATACCTCATTGTAACGACCCGGTCGGTCGTTTTGAGAGTTAGCCCCGAACCCCTAATTATTGCTCCCTCTATTTCATGTTATGGTTACGCAACTTGCCGGAGGATTTGTCTTTGGTTTCGGAGTAAAATGGGACACATAGTCCCTAAAATAGAAGCTTAAGTCATAGGAATTATCCGTAGTTTGAACTGTATCAAGACGACTCCGGAATGGAGTTTCGACGGTTCTACTAGCTCCGTAGGGTGATTTTGGTCTTAGGAGCGTGTTCGGATGTTGAATCGGAAGTCTGTAGGTCATTTTAGCGTCAATTGGCGAAAAATGGTATCAGAGCACTAGGTTCATAGGTGTTATGAGTCACAAGTAGGTTTAGTAGAGTCTCGCGGATCGGTACGGAAACGTTTGTACTTATCTTCGAGAGGCTATGGAACTGTTAGGAAAAGCTTCACTTCTTTGATTCCTTATCGTGCGAGATTTTGGTTCCTCGGGAGATCCCTTGTACTGCATATTTACTTTGGGACTACAAGGCGGTTCCTCGGGAGATCCCTCTGTACTGCATATTTACTTTGGGACTACAAGGCGGTTCCTCGGGAGATCCCTTGTACTGGATATTTACTTTAGGACTACGAGACAGTTCCTCGAGGGATCCCCATATACTGTATATTTACTTTGGGACTACGAGGTGTTTACTCGGGAGATCCATCTTGTCTTGCATATTTACATTTGGGACTACTACGCGGTACCTCGGGAGTACCCCTGTTATTTACCTCTAATTGCTGGGCTGTTATTTTTCTGAAATTTCTTATTGTTTAAATTCTTAGTCATGTCAAAATATTATTATATCTTCTGCCTTGCTTATCTTTTAAACTAGTAGTGCCCTGACCTGACCTCGTCACTACTCTACCGAGATTAGTCTTGGCACTTACTGGGTACCGTTGTGGTGTACTCATACTACACTCTACATATTTTTTTATGCAGATCCAGGCCCTTCCTACCAGGCCAGATACTAGTGAGCTGGACTGTACGTGGAGACTTCAAGGTATATCTGCCAGCGTCGGCAGACCTCAGAGTCCCCCTCTATTCTTATTATGTTGTTTCCCATATTATCTTTAGACTTTGATGTATAGAGACACTTACTACTTTTTTTTAGAAGCTTGTGACTTATTTCTACCGAGTTTTGGGAGTTGTAATTGTTACGACCCCAAATTCCCCCCGTAGGATGTCGTGATGGCACTTAGTTTCTAAGACTAGGTAAGCCTATCAATGCGGAATAATCATAAATATATGAAATAAATAAACTACAATTCAAACAATTTCAACTCTCAAAACCCGATAGAAATAAGTCACAAACTTCTAAGAATTTTATTCTCAAAGTCTCTATATATCAAGGTCTAAAGAAAAATAAGGAAGCAACATAAAAATGATAGAAGGGGACTCCGGAGTCTGCGGACGCTGACAGATATACTTCGAAGTCTCCGTGCGCAGGTAACTCACTGACGTCTAGGCTGGTAAGATGTACCTGGATCTGCACAAAAAAATATGCAGAAGCGTACTATGAGTACACCAAAGCGGTACCCAGTAAGTGCCAAGCCTAACCTCGGTAGAGTAGTGACGAGATCAGGTGAGGCCCTACTGGAATATAATAATGGCATGGTAAAATGTTTAACAATATAGTAAAATAAAATGACATTGGAAATGAATCAAGTAGTGTGTCACCATTTAATTAAGCAAAATAATGGAAAATAATATCTCGTGGAAACAAAACAGAATTTCAAATAAAATCTCATGGAAACAAAACCGAATTTCCTTTCAACTTTAAGAAAATTACAACAAATAATCAAGGCAACTGCGGTTATAAATCAATATCAACAAGGGCACTCTCGAGGTACCGCCTCGTAGTCCCAAATCATAAGCAAATTCACAATATCTCATTTCCTAATCTCACCGCGGGAGCCTTAACAATTTATTTGAAAGAAAACATTTTTTCCGAAATAGTATCCCGCATTTTAGCCATCCTTATCACACCGCATGACTTCTAGTAGTTTCCCCCTACTAGCCACGCGTATCAAGCCACTCTTAACTCACCGCATGCTTTTCAATACCCAGACCTTATACCACTACATGCGTATCAATATCACAATATATCATAATTTGTACCTCAAGTGCTCAAATAATGTAACTTGTCAAAATAATTCAACAATAATATTTTTTCACAATAAAGAGCTCACGGCTCATGCCAAAATAATTCAATAATAATAATTTTCCACAATAAAGAGCTCACGGATCATGCCAAAATAAATCATCAATAATATTTTTTCCACAATAAAGAGCTCACGGCTCCATCACAATGAGTACAAAAATCTTACAAAATATTCAAGAATAAATAATTCAGAAAAATAATATTTCAAAATCTTTAATACTTTGCTTTAATATTAAATTTAAAATGTCAAATACTTCATATTAATAATATTTAATTTAAATAAAATCACCCTTCAAGTAATGCACAGAATAAAAGAAACCAAGTTTCAACTAAACAGGTATAACAATTAGCAGGAAAAGGTCAAACAAATTTAAGGTATATATCTCAGATCAATGATGAAAAATATAACAAGATAAAATAATTTAATAAATGCGCAATAATGATCTATACAATTTAAAAATATAATCTCACATTTAGCCCGTGTACACACTCGTCACCTCGTGTACACGACTTTCAACACGTTTTAATAATCACATTAATATCAATTCTAGGGAAACTTCCCCTCACACAAGGTTAGACAAGTCACTTACCTCGACTTGCTCCAATTTAACCAAGTAGTATGCTTTTTCCTCGATTTTTCGATTCCGATTGACTCGTATCTAGTCATAATTAATTCGATATAGTCAACAAAAAATATATAATCAATTCCATAAGAAAATACTATATTTTTCAATAAAATCCGAAATTAACTCAAAAATGGGTCTCGGAACTAGACAAAAGTTACAAAATACAAAAACTCGTTCAACCACGAGTCTAACCATACCAATTTTATCAAAATCCGACCCCAACTCGACCCTCAATGCTTCAAATCTTATTTTCAAATCCCTAAGTTCCAACCCCCAATTTACACCTCAAAAACATGTAATCTAGTCGGATTATTTGATGATAATTCAATATTATGGAGTAGAAATGATCATAAGGGACTTACCTCAAGTTTTCCCGTGAAAACCTTGCTCAAAATCGCCCAACCCGAGCTTGAAATGCCCAAAAATGGCAAAAGCTCGGAACCCCTCTGTTTTTGTACTGTCCAGGGATTTCGCATCTGCGACAACTTGGCCGCTTCTGCGCTAACCGCATGTGCGGAAAAAGTCCCGCATCTGCGCCTTTGCCCGCATCTGCGCTTGTTTGCGCTCCTGCGCAGGCCGCTTCTGCGCGCGTCCCTCCGTATCTGCGCTCACGCAGGTGCGGAATTTCCCTCGCACCTGCGACCACTTCCCCATAGTCCATTTGCGCATCTGCGCTTGCGATACTCGCTTCTGCGAGCTCGCACCTGCGATAGAATTTCCGCAGGTGCGAATGCAGCAGAGGGCAGAAACTTTAGCTATTTCTTCTACGTCCGAATTTGATCCGTTAACCATCCGAAACTCACCCGAGGCCCCCGGGACCTCAACAAAATGTACCAACAAGTCCTAAAACATCATACGAACTTAGTCGAGCCTTCAAATCACATCCAACAACACTAAAACACGAATCACACATAGATTCAAGCCTAATGAACTTTGAAATTTTTAATTTCTACAAATGACTCCGGAACCTATCAAATCACGTCCGATTTACCTCGAATTTTGCGCACAAGTCATAAATGACATAACGGAGGTATTCGAATTTTCAGAATTGGATTTTGACCCCGATATCAAAAAGTCAACCCCTCGGTCAAACTTCCCAAAAATTTAACTTTCGGCATTTCAAGCCAAATTTCACTACGTCCAAATAAAATTTCGATCACGCTCCTAAGTCCAAAATCACCATACGGAGCTGTTGGAATCATCAAAATTCTATTTCGGGGTCGTTTGCACATAATTCGACATCCAGACACTATTTGAATTTAATCTTTTAATTTTTCTTTAAAATTTCATATCTCGGGTTAGGGAGCTCGGGAATTTGATTCCGGGCTTAAGCCCAATTCCCAAATCACAATACGGACCTACTGAAAGTGTCTAAACACTAATACGAGTCTGTTTGCTAAAAATATTGACCAAGGTCAACTCAGTTGAGTTTTAAAGCTCTAATTCACATTTTAATTCATTTTTCGCATAAAAACTTTTCGGAAAAATTTTACGGACTGCACACGCAAGTCGAGTAATGATAAATAGTGCTTTTCGAGGTCTTAGAACACAAAATTAATTATTAAATTTAAATATGATATTTTGGATCATCACATTCTCCACT
This sequence comes from Nicotiana tomentosiformis, assembly GCF_000390325.3. NCBI lineage: Eukaryota > Viridiplantae > Streptophyta > Magnoliopsida > Solanales > Solanaceae > Nicotiana > Nicotiana tomentosiformis. The sequence continues at coordinate 114,263,475 of NC_090823.1, read as the reverse complement.
TCTAAAACAAACGTTCGTCCTCGAACGGAGTTAGAAGAAATACCTGAGCTGGTGAATAAGTGTGGATAACAGCTGTGCATATCATGCTCAGTCTCCCAAGTCGCCTCTTCGACCAGATGACCCCTCCACTGAACCTTCACGGAAGCAATGTTCTTTGACCTCAGCTTTCGAACCTGCCTATCTAAAATAGCTATTGGTTCCTCAACATAAGATGGATCCTTGTCCAACTGAACCGAACTGAAGTCTGTACCCAATAGTCTAGCCTCGCCCGGTTCGAATCAACCCACTGGAGACCGGCACTGCCTACCATATAAAGCCTCATACGGAACCATCTGAATGCTTGACTGGTAACTGTTGTTGTAAGCAAACTTCGCAAGTGGTAAGAACTGATCCCAAGCACCCCCAAAATCTATCACATACGCACGAAGCATATCCTCCAGTATCTGAATAGTGCGTTCGGACTGCCCGTCTGTCTGAGGGTGAAATATTGTACTCAACTCTACCCGAGTACCCAACTCACGTTGTACTGCCCTCCAAAATCGTGAGGTAAATTGTGTACCCCGGTCAGAGATGATAGATACTGGTACACCGTGAAGTTTGACAATCTCGCGAATATATACCTGAGCTAGCTACTCTAAAGAGTAAGTAGTAATCACAGGAATGAAATGAGTTGATTTGGTCAGCCTATCCATAATCACCCAAACTGCATCAAACTTCCGCTGAGTCTATAGGAGCCCAACAACGAAATCCATAGTGATCTGCTCCCATTTCCATTATGGAATCTCTAACTTCTGAAGTAATCCACCCGGTCGTTGATGCTCATATTTCACTTGTTGACAATTTAGACACCGAGATACATATCCCACTATGTCTTTCTTCATCCGCCTCCACCAATAGTGCCGTCTTAAGTCCTGATACATCTTTGCAGCACCAGGATGAATGGATTATCGCGAACTATGAGCCTCCTGGAAAATCAACTCACGCAAGCCATCTACATTGGGTACACACAGCATGCCCTGCATCCGTAGTACACCGTCATCTCCAATAGTGATTTCCTTGGCATCACCGTGCTGAACTGTATCCTTAAGGACAAGTAAATGAGGGTCATCATACTGACACTCCCTGATACGATCATAAAGAGAAGACTGAGAAACCACACAAGCCAAAACTCTGCTCGGCTCGGCTCGGCTCGGAAACATCCAACCTGATAAACTGTATGGCTAAGGCCTGAACATCCAAGGCTAAAGGCCTCTCTGCTACCGGTAAACATGCTAAGCTGCCCAAACTCTCCGCCTTACGACTCAAGGCATCGATCACTACATTGACCTTCCCAGGATGATAGAGAATGGTGATATCATAATCCTTAAGCAACTCCAACCATCTTTGTTGTCGCAAATTAAGATCCTTCTGTTTAAACAGATGTTGTAGACTCCAGTGATCGGTGTAGACCTCAAATGGACACCGTACAAATAATGCCGCCAAATTTTTAAGGCATGAACAATAACTGCTAACTCCAGGTCATGTACATGATAATTCTTCTCATGCACCTTTAACTGTCTGGACGCGTAGGCAATCACCCTACCATCTTGCATCAACACTGCGCCGAGACCAATACATTACGCATCACAATACACAGTATAAGGCCCTGTACCTGTAGGTAATACTAATACTGGGTTGTAGTCAAAACTGTGTTGAGCTTTTGAAAGTTCTCCTCACATTCCTCGGTCCACTTGAACGGAGCACTCTTCTGGGTTAATTTGGTCATAGATGCAGCAATAGAAGAGAAACCCTTTACAAATCGGCGATAATACCCTGCCAAACCAAGAAAACTCCGGATTTTCGTAACTAAGGACGGTCTGGACCAATTCTGCACTGCTTCAATCTTCTTCGGATCTACCTTGATCTCATCGGATGAAACTATATGACCCAAAAATCCCACCGAATCAATCCAGAATTCACACTTTGAGAATTTTGCATATAACTTCTTTTCTCTCAAAATCTGAAGCACAGTCCTCAGGTGTTGTTCATGATCTTCCCGACTCCAGGAATACACCAGAATGTCATCAATAAATACAATGACGAATGAATCAAGATAGGGCTGAAATACACAATTCATTAAGTGCATAAATATTATTGGGGCGTTGGTCAACCCAAAAGACATCACAAGGAACTCGTAATGGCCATACCGAGTCCTGAAAGCAGTCTTCGGGATACCTGGCTCCCAAATATTCAATTGATGATAGCCTGAACGTAAGTCAATCTTAGAGAATACTCTGGCACCCTGAAGTTGATCAAATAGGTCATTAATACGTGGCAATGGATCCCTGTTCTTCACGGTAACCTTGTTCAGCTGGCAGTAATCAATACACATCCGTATAGAACCATCCTTCTTCTTCACAAATAAGATAGGAGCACCCAAGGCGATACATTAGGCTGAATGAAACCCTTATCAAGCAATTCCTATAACAGTTCTTTTAATTCTTTCAACTCTATTGGGGCCATACGGTATGGTGGAATAGAAATGGGCTGAGTGCTCGGTAATAAATCAATGCCAAAATCAATATCCCTATCGAGTGACATACCCGGAAGATCCGCTGGAAATACATCGGGAAAATCCCTTACTATAGGAACCGATTCCACGGTAGGAGTATCAATACTAACATCTCTTACATAGGCCAGATACGCATCACACCCCTTCTCAACCATTCGTTGAGCTTTAAGAAATGAAACAACCCTGCTAGGAACATGATCCGAGGTACCTCTCCACTCTAGCTGCGGTAGACCTGGCATAGCCAACGTCACCGTCTTGGTGTAACAATCAAGAATAGCGTGATAGGGCGACAACCAGTCCATGCCCAAAATAATATCGAAATCCACCATACTGAGCAATAATAAATCATCTCTGGCCTCAAAACCATTGATAACAATTAAACACGACCGATACACACGGTCCACAATAATATATTCACCCAGGGGTGTAGATACATAAACAGAAGAACTCAAGAAATCACGTGATATGCCCAAATACGGGGCAAAATAAGATGACACATAAGAGTAAGTGGAGCCTGGATCAAATAAGACTGATGCATCTCAATGAAAGACCAGAATAATACATGTGATAACAGAATCGGATGTAACGACATCTGCCTTAGTAGGAAGGGCATAATATTTGGCCTGGCCTCCCCCTTTAGGGCGATCTCTACCTGCCCGACCTCCACCTCTAGCTGGCTGTGCAGGTGGAGTAGCAACTGGTGCAGTAATCATGGCTTGGGAAGCCTGAGGACCCTGCGGAATAGGTGGGGCCTGAGAAATCCGTGGAGGTGCACCCCTCCTAAGTCTGGGGCAATCTATCATGATATGACGAGTGTCACCATACTCAAAACAAGCCCTCGGAGTACATGGCTACTAGGACTGACTCGGGTCTGATCGACTAGACTGCCCGCTGAAAGTACCCCATACCGGAGGTACAGAAGACACTGGCGGTGCATAATATGAAACCTGAGGTTTGGGAGTAGCGGGAATACCACTGGAAGCTGGAAGTGCTGAATGAATAGGACAGCTCACATAACCTCTACCATGACGGGCTGCAACTGGGGCACAGGAATTATTATATATGCCAAAATCTCGGGGTCTCTTAGCTTCTCTCTCTTCCCTCTCCCGAGTCCGCATACCTTCCAATCTCCTAGCAATTGACACCACCTGTTGGTATGTGATATCACTCTCTAGCTCTCAGGCCATACTGTATCTGATACTAGGGTGGAGACCCTTAATAAATCTGCGAACCCGCTCTCGAATAGTAACAACTAAGGCTGGTGCATGCCTAGCCAAATCACTAAATCGGACCGCATATTCTGACACGGTCATAGAACCCTGGCGTAGCTGCTCAAACTCTGCGCGCCATGTATCTCTAAGACTTTGAGGAACATACTCCCTTAAGAACATATCTGAAAATTGAGTCCAAGTAAGTAAAGCTGCCTCAGCAGACTATCCAACTCATATGCCCGCCACCACTGATAGGCTGCTCCTCTAAACTGGAATGGAAAGAAACCCCACTGGAATCCACAATACCCATAGTACGAAGGATACAGTGACATTCCTCCAGAAAATCCTGAGCATCCTCTGAAGCTAAACTGCTGAAAGTGGGAGGGTGGTACTTCTTATACCTCTCGAGCCTGAGCTGCTCCCCCTCTGAAACTGTTGTCCTAATCTCAGGCCGAACTGGGACAACTGGCTGCACTGGTATAACCTCTGGGGCATGGCCAACTTGGGCCCGTGGCTCTGGAGTACGGGCGGTGGGAGTCTGCGCTCCTCCCCCTGGCTGAGATGTGGCAGGAGCAAGTGGAATTAATCCTGCCTGAGCTAAAGTGCCAGACATGCTCATAAACTGGGTAAGAGACTCCTGAAGTGCAGGAGTAGTAACAAGCGTCTCAGGTGCCTGCTCTCCAACTGCATCTACTGGTCGCTTTGGTGCAGCAGCTCGTGCAGGTGCTCTGTCTGCACCACGTAGTCTTCCTCGGCCTCTGACTTGGCCTCTGCCCCATCCCCGGCCTCTTGCGGCTCCAACGGGGGTGCAGGTGTCTGATCATCAGATCCAGTTATGTGTGTCCTCACCATTTGTGAGAAAATAGAAAGACAATTGTTTAGAACTTTGAAATCAACAAAGGCGCATGATAAGGAATCAAAGAAGTGAATATTTCCTAACAGTTTTATAGCCTCTCGAAGATAAGTACAGACGTCTCTGTACCGATGCGCAAGACTCTACTAAACCTACTTGTGACTCATAACACCTATGAACCTAGTGCTCTGATACCAACTTGTCACGACCCCAAATTCCCTCGGTAGAGTAGTGACGAGGTCAGGTGAGGCCCTACTGGAATATAATAATGGCATGGTAAAATGTTTAACAATATAGTAAAATAAAATGATATTGGAAATGAATCAAGTAGTGTGTCACCATTTAATTAAGCAAAATAATGGAAAATAATATCTCGTGGAAACAAAACAGAATTTTAATTAATAGAATTTCCTTTCAACTTTAAGAAAATCACAACAAATAATCAAGGCAACTGCGACTATAAATCAATATCAACAAGGGCACTCTCGAGGTACCGCCACAATTTATTTGAAAGAAAATATTTTTTTCGAAATAGTATCCCGCGTTTTAGCCATCCTTATCACACCGCATGACTTCTAGTAGTTCCCCCTACAAGCCACGCATATCAAGCCACCCTTATCTCACCGCATGCTTTTCAATACCCAGACCTTATACCACTGCATGTGTATCAATATCACAATATATCATAATTTGTACCTCAAGTGCTCAAATAATGTAACTTGATAAAATAATTCAACAATAATATTTTTCCACAATAAAGAGCTCACGGCCCATGCCAAAATAATTCAACAATAATAATTTTTCACAATAAAGAGCTCACGGCTCATGCCAAAATAAATCATCAATAATATTTTTTCCACAATAAAGAGCTCACGGCTCCATTACAATGAGTATAAAAATCTTACAAAATATTCAAGAATAAATAATTCAGGAAAATAATATTTCAAAATCTTTAATACGTTGATTCAATATCAAATTTAAAATGTCAAATCCTTCATATTAATAATTTTTAATTTAAATAAAATCATCCTTCAAGTAATGCACAGAATAAAAGAAACCAAGTTTCAACTAAACAGGTATAACAATTAGCAAGAAAAGGTCAAACAAATTTAAGGTATATATCTTAGATCAATGATGAAGAATATAACAAGATAAAATAATTTAATAAATGCGCAACAATGATCTACACAATTTAAAAATATAATCTTTCATATTTAGCCCCTGTACACACCTGTCACCTCGTGTACATGACTTTTAACACGTTTCAATAATCACATTAATATCAATTCTAGGAAAATTTTCTCCCACACAAGGTTAGACAAGTCACTTACCTCGACTTGCTCCAATTTAACCAAGTAGTATGTTTTTTCCTCGATTTTCCGATTCCGATTGACTCGTATCTAGTCATAATTAATTCGATACAGTCAACAAAAATTATAGAATCAATTCCATAAGAAAATACTATATTTTTCAATAAAATTCGAAATTAACTCAAAAATGGGTCTCGGAACTCGACAAAAGTTACAAAATCCGACCCTCAAATCTTCAAATCTTATTTTCAAATCCCTAAGTTCCAACCCCCGATTTACACCTCAAAAATATGTAATCTAGTCGGATTATTTGATGATAATTCAATATTATGGAGTAGAAATAATCATAAGGGACTTACCTCAAGTTTTCTAGTGAAAACCTTGCTCAAAATCGCCCAACCCGAGCTTGAAATGCCCAAAAATGGCAAAAGCTCGGTACCCCTCTGTTTTTGTACTGTCCAGGGATTTTCGCATCTGCGGCAACTTGGCCGCTTCTGCGCTAACCGCATGTGCGGAAAAAGTCCCGCATCTGCGCCTTTGCCCGCATCTGCGCTTGTTTGCGCTCCTGCGCAGGCCGCTTCTGCGCGCGTCCCTCCGTATCTGCGCTGATGCATGTGCGGAATTTCCCTCGCACCTGCGACCATTTCCCCATAGTCCATTTGCGCATCTCGCTTGCCAGGCTCGCTTCTGCGAGCTCGCACCTGCGATAGAATTTTCGCAGGTGCGAATGCAGCAGAGGGCAGAAACTTTAGCTATTTCTTCTACGTTCGAATTTGATCCGTTAACCATCCGAAACTCACCCGAGGCCCCCGGGACCTCAACCAAATGTACCAACAAGTTCTAAAATATCATACGAACTTAGTCGAGCCTTCAAATCACATCCAACAATACTAAAACACGAATCACACATAGATTCAAGCCTAATGAACTTTGAAACTTCTAATTTCTACAAATGACTCCGGAACCTATCAAATCACGTCCGATTTACCTCGAATTTTGCGCACAAGTCATAAATGACATAACGAAGGTACTCAAATTTTCAGAATCAGATTTCGACCCCGATATTAAAAAGTCAACCCCTCGGTTAAACTTCCCAAAAAGTCAACTTTCGGCATTTCAAGCCAAATTCCACTAAGTCCAAATAAAATTCCGATCACGCTCCTAAGTCCAAAATTACCATACGGAGCTGTTGGAATCATCAAAATTCTATTTCGGGGTTGTTTGTACATAATTCAACATCCGTACACTATTTAAATTTAATCTTTTAATTTTTTTTCAAAATTCCATATCTCCGGTTAAGGACCTCGGAAATTTGATTCCGGGCTTACGCCAATTCCCAAATTACAATACGGACCTACCAAAACTGTCAAAATACTGATATGAGTCCGTTTGCTAAAAATATTGACCAAGGTCAACTCAGTTGAGTTTTAAAGATCTAATTCACATTTTAATTCATTTTTCACATAAAAACTTTCCGAAAATTTTTTACGGACTGCACACGCAAGTCGAGTAATGATAAATAGTTCTTTTCGAGGTGTTAGAATACAGAATTAATTATTAAATTTAAAGATGACATTTTGGATCCTCACATTAATTATGAATTTGCGGTTTTATATTTATATATATCATGTGTTGAGATTGGAATTCAGTTTATTATTCATTTATTCCGCAAATTATTAGGCTTACCTAGTCTTAGAGACTATGTGCCATCACGACATCCTACAGAGAGAAATTGGGGTCGTGACAAGTTGCAAATGCGAAGGAGGCAGCGCAGAAGCGGAAGGGACCTGGCATGGGAGGCTCCGCAGAAGTGGCCTTCGTCTCGCAAAAGCAAGTCCGCAAAAATGTATTTAGGACCGCAGATATGGTAGAGTTGACCGCAGGAGCGTGTGAACCACAGATGCGGGTATGTTGTCGCTTCTGCGATGCCGCAGATGCGGGTAAGTGTTAGCAGAAGCGGAAATGTTGGGCAAAAAGTTAAATTAATTTAGTATCAACTTCGTACAGCCTAGTCCAGGCAGAAGAGTTATGCGGATCGAAAAGTTCACGATGTTGCATTCATGGTTGGGGAGGAGGCCTTGCTCCGGGGTTCGCCCATGAAGAGTGTTATGAGGTTTGGAAAGAAGGGCAAGTTGAACCCTAGGTATATTGGGCCTTTTGAGATTCTTGAGAGGGTTGGAGATGTGGCTTACAGACTTGCATTACCTCCTAGTCTCTCTGCAGTTCATCTAGTATTTCATGTTTCCATGCTCCGGAAATATCACGGCAATCTGTCTCATGTGTTAGACTTCAGCTCAGTCCAGTTGGATAAGGACCTATCTTATGTTGAGGAGCGAGTGGCCATTTTGGACAGGCAGGTTCGAAAGTTGAGGTTGAAGAACATCGCTTCAGTGAAGGTTCAGTGGAGGGGTCATCCAGTCGAGGAGGTGACTTGGGAGACCGAGCATGATATGCGCAGCCGTTATCCTCATCTTTTCACTACTCCAGGTATGTCTCTATACTCGTTCGGGGATGAACGTTTATTTTAAGAGGAGAAAGATGTAACGACCCGACCGGTCATTTTGAGAGTATTAGCCCTGAATCCCTAATTATTGCTTCCTCTATTTCATGTTGTGGTTACGTAACTTGCCGGGAGAATTTATCTTTGGTTTCGGAGTGAAATGGGATAGATAGTCCCTAAAATGGAAACTTGAGTCATAGGAATTGGCCGTAGTTTGAACTGTGAGAATACGACTCCGAAATGGAGTTTCAACAGTTCCAATAGCTCTGTAGGGTGATTTTGTCTTAGGAGCGAGTTCAGATATTGAATCGGAAATTCGTAGGTTATTTTAGCGTCAATTGGCAAAAGTTGATATAAGAGCACTAGGTTCATAGGTGTTATGAGTCACAAGCAGGTTTAGTAGAGTCTCGCGGATCGGTACAGAGATGTCTGTACTTATCTTCGAGAGGCTATGGAACTGTTAGGAAAAGCTTCACTTATTTGATTCCTTATCGTGCGAGATTTTGGTTCCTCGGGTGTCACGACCCAATTTTCCCTCCGTTAGGTATCGTGATGGCACCTAGTCTTAGGGACTAGGTAAGCGTAACATTTATTAAATAACAACAATAATTAAATAATATCTAACAATCTTTGAAATGAAAATCTCCAAAATTAAATTTAAAATTCCCAAAACCGGTAGTACAAGCTATAAGCTCTACAGAGTGTTTGCTAGAAAACTTTTAAATACAACTGTCCAGAATTTAAGAATAAATAGTGCCAAACGAAAACTTGAAGGTGACTCCGAAGCCTACGAACGCAACAACAGGTTTACCTTGAGTCTCCACAGCAACGACCCGCACAACTACTATCGAACAAATACCTGGATTTGCACAAAAATATGCAGAAATGTAGAATGAACACACCACAACGGTGCCTAGTAAGTATCAAGACTAACCTCGGTGGAGTAGTGACGGGGAACAGTCAAGACACCCACTGGTCTAATAAATTAAACAAGTATAAGTATATGAACAACAGAAATATGATATCCACATAAAGATTATGCAATATGGCTCACAATACAAGACTATGCAATATGGCTCACAATACAGTAATGACAATAAGAAAGGAAACAACAAGTATCAGCGGAATACCATAAAAATGACACATAAGAGTGAATGGAACACAACCTAAATACGGAATCACAATTAGAGCAAGGACAAGTAATAACTCAGCAACTACAATCGCTTTTACATCAGGTTTTAGTCAACAAGCTCCACGAGGTACCGAACCTCGGACAAAACACAACTCACGGGTTTCAATACCAGAACCCAACGCTTGGCATCCTGTGCCCTCATAACACCTCATAACCGTACTGACGACTCACGTGCCAATAAAGCCATTCTCACATAGAAGGCAAGTAAACAAGGGTGAGCATGTATGCTCAACAATATCAAGAACACCTCTTATCCGATAAGAGTGCTTAACTACGTGTATGCTTGTGCAGGTGTCCTAACATAGTCCATACCAGCAAATAAGCATAAGGATAAATAAAAGAACGGACAGCACATAGAATATTTTTCTCACCACTTTCACAACATAAAGCTCACACATGTAAGTGTACCACTACACAAATATCAACAACAAGAATACTCCCTGGCCATCACAAATCATCACAATTCAATCCCTGACACAACCCACCTTGTCTCGCCACGTGTGCAATAATAAAGTAAGTGCCCGCCTTATCTCGCCACACATGCATAACAATGTTTCCACCTTGTCTTGCCACATGCGCAACCCCCCCCCCCACACACACACACATATATATATATATATATATATATATATATATATATATATATCCCGCCTTGTCACGCCGCATGTGCAAATATCAATAGTAACAATAGCATGACAGAAACCTCGTGCAACCCCATAACAACAACTGCACGGTAGAAACCTCGTGCATCACAATAACCACAATAGCACGACAGAAACCTCGTGCATCACCACAACAAGTACAACAGCAACAATGGCAATAATACAAAGTACGACAAGTAAATCAACTCAAGAACTTTAAATCACAAGAAACAGTAGAACCAATTCACAAGGAATAACCACAGTAAAGAATGCTAGGCGTAAAGAGATCAGCTCAATAAGGGAAAACTAATATGTAGCAACGATCCCACAATATACATTTCAACAACAGGGAAGCTAACACGAGTCAAATAATTCCAAATAAAACATGTCTACTAAGATATATGATATCTAAACTTCTTTTAAGGTTGAGAAATTACGAAAGATATTCAACAATTTAATTAAGAATAAGTAACGTAAAGATAATCATAACCTCAATTAAGACTGAACAATTATAAGATGAGATAATAATGATTTCAAATAAAGATAAGCAGATATGAAAAGATAGCATGGCAATAGAAGAGGTAAAATCTTCAGTTAAATCAAATAAGAGTGAATCCTGAATCAATTAATTCTAATTAAAGCATGTAGAGGTGAAACTAGTAAATAGGAACTTAATCATATCAAGAACAACTTCATACTCGATGAATATAAGGACCTAAGAATCCTAAAAGGCCAACTTTCCACAAATAAGACCGAGCACGCACTCGTCACCTCGCGTATATGGACTACAATCAACATAGAAGACTCAAATCCTAAGGGAAAAATCCCCAAACAAGGTTAGGCAAGATACTTACCTCGAACCAAGCTCAATCAATCGGTCACAATGCCTTTCCCAAGAATATCCGACTCCGAATGGCCCAAATCTACCCAAAATAATTACATATCATAAATACAACTATAATAGGCTAATCTAATTAATGAAATCAAGATTTTAATAAAAAATTTGAAATCTGTCCTAAAAGGTCGACCCGGGCCCACGTCTCGTAATAGGGTAAAAGTCACAAAATACGAACACCCATTTACTTACGAGTTCACTCGTACCAAAAATATCCAAATCCGATGTCTAAATCCCAATCAAAACTCAGAAATCTTAGTTGGAGAATTTCTTCCCATTTTTCCTAAATTTTCAATCCAAACCCGAAATTTAATAAAGAAAACAACTATAGATTAATGAAATACAACTAAAAATGATTTAGAAATCGTTACCCCACAACTCTCTCTGAAAATCCCTCGAAAAATCGTCAATTCCCGAGCTCCCAAGTCCAAAAATGAAGAAATGAATCAAACCCTCGATTTGGCCCCTTTTCTGCAAGTTAAACTGTATTTGCGGACCTGCCTTCGTACATGCGTCACCGCACCTGCGGAATTCCCATCGCAGGTGCGGATTCCACTCAAAACTCAGTGTCCGCTTCTGCGATCCAAGGGTCGCACCTGCGTGTGCGCACATGCGGACCCATGTCCGCTTCTGCGGTCCTTCACCGCTCCTGCGATTGTTCCATCGCATTTGCGGGCATCGCAGATACGGAATTTACCTCGCACCTGCGACCCCTGGCACTCCTCCACTTTTCCGCTTCTGCGCTTGCCTCTCCGCACGTGCGATCCCGCACCTGCGGTCTCTCCACCGCAGGTGCAAAAATACCAGATGCCTGAAGACTTCAGCAACAACACAAATTCAACTTTTGATCCGTTAAGCACCCGAAACTCACCGAGGTCTCAGGGACCTCAACCAAATATACCAACCAATCCTAAAACACCATACGAACTTAGTCGAGCCCTCAAATCACATCAATTAACGCTAAAATCACGAATAACTCTCCAATTCAAACTTAAAGAACTTGAAACAATAAATTTCTACAACCGATGTCGAAACCTATCAATTCACGTCCGAATGACCCCAGATTTTACACACAAGTCATAAATGACATTACGGACCTACTCCAACTTTCGGAATTAGAATCCGACCCCGATATCAAAATTTTATCTACCGGTCCAAATCTCCAAAAATTTGACTTTAGCCATTTTCAAGCCTATATAAGCGAGGGACCTCAAATTCACAGTCCGGACATGCTCCTAAATCCAAAATAACCCAACGGAGCTAACGGGACCGACGAAACTCCATTCCGGAGTCGTCTTTACACAGTTCCGACTACGGTCAAAATCCTAAGACTTAAGCTTCCGTTTTAGGGACTAAGTGTCCCAAATCACCCTGAATCATCCGGTAACTGAATTTAACCATGCGTGCAAGTAAATACACATAATACTAAGCTTTTCAGGGCCTTATGCCGCCGAACGGAACTTAAATTCTCAAAACGACCGGCCGTATTATTACATCGGGAGACCCTCCCATGTACTGCATATTTACTTTAGGACTACGATGCGGTTCCTCGGGAGATCCACCTGTACTGCATATTTACTTTGGGACTACGAGGCGGTTCCTCGGAAGATCCCACTGTACTGCATATTTACTTTGGGACTACGAGACGTTTACTTGGGAAATTTTCCTATCTTGCATATTTATATTTGGGACTACGATGCGATACCTCGGGAGTGCCCCTGTTGTTTACCACTAATTGCCGGGCTATTATTTTTCTAAAACTTCTTGTTGTTTAAATTCTTAGTCATTTCAAAATATTATTATATCTTCTGCCTTGCTTATCTCTTAAACCAATAGGGCTCTGACCCCTCGTCACTACTCTACCGAGGTTATGCTTGACACTTACTAGGTACCATTGTGGTGTACTCATACTACACTCTGCACATCTTTTTGTGCAGATCCAGGTTCTTCCTACCAAGCCAGATACTAGTGAGCTGGACTGTACGTGGAGACTTCAAGGTATATTTGCCAGTGTTCGCAGACCTCGGAGTCTCCCTCTATCCTTATTATGTTATTTTCCTTATTCTCTTTAGATTTTGATGTATAGAGACACTTACTACTTTCTTTTAGAAGCTTGTGACTTATTTCTACCGAGTTTTGGGAGTTGTAATTATTAAATTGTAGTTTCTATCTGCATATCATGTGTTGAGATTGGAGTTTAGTTTATTATTATATTATTCTGTAAATTGTTAGACTTACCTAGTCGTAGGGACTATGTGCCATTATGACATCATACGGAGGGTGAATTGGAGTCTTGACATTCATTTTCTAAATTAAATGAGTTGTAGTTTACATAGAAATATCATTATCATGCTGTCCTTTACTTTTTCTTTGTAAACAATTTACTAACAGGGAAAAATAGATTGAAAATGGGATGTTGGAGCTCAATTCATTATTTCTTTGTTATATATTTACGAAGATTATTTTTGAAAATACTCTTTTTTTAATGAAAAATTCATTCTCCTTGAGTTAACAACAACAACAAATTCAGTATAATCCCATATAGTAGGGTATGAGAAGGATAACATGTACGCAATCTTACCCCTACCTTGTGAAGATATAGATGTTGTTTCATTCTCTTTGAGTTCTTATATAATTTTGAGCAATTAATCAGACATGATATTTTTCTTCTTTCGTCCTACCTGGATATTCCTTTCCACCGCGGCACCAACTCACTAACTAACCAACCAGCTGACCTAAGCAATACGGTGCCGTGGTTAATACCTTTAAGAGGTTGTTGGCCTAAGGGATAAATATCTTTTTAGTAGGGTAGGATGATATTTGATTAAGTTATAAAAAGAGTATTTAAAATTGTGGCAGCTCGGTGTATAAAATATTCCGCCTTTATAAAGGGTCCGGAAAAGATAGCCGTATCCAAAGGGGGTCTGATGTAGACAACCTACCTTGATGCAAGCATTAGTGGTTGATTCCACTGCTCAAACTCGTGATCTATAGGTCACAAGGAGACAACTTGACCGTTGCTCCAATACTCGTCTTCTAAAAATAGTATTTGAAATTAAAATTAAAAATCTATTTAAAAATTTGTAATTGTGTTTAGACATTATTCCACTTGTTTCCTAGTTCATTGTTAATGCATACTGAGCCGTCTGTTTCTATGTTCTATTACTTTGTTGTTACTACTATATGTTTATTGCTTCTTTTCACTATTCTTGAGTCGAGGATTTATCGAAAATAATCCATCTACCTCTCTATTATAGGGGTAAGGTATGCGTACATATTATCCTCCCCAGATCTTACCAGTGAGATTTTATTGGGTATGTTATTGTTGTTGTTGTTGTTCCACTTGAGAATTTTTAATATTTTGTGAGTGAAAAGCATCTTTTAGATGGAAATGATCATCAAATAGGTTTTTTAATATTTCACCAATATATATTAGATATTATGTTAAATATTTGTAACTAGGGGGTGGCAAAAGGGCTAATCGATAATGGGTACTGCAAAAACGGATAAATAATTCGATCAGAATTATATTTAATATGAAAAAAATGGGTTAACTGGCTGATAATATGGATAATCATATTATCCATGGCTTCTTGAATATGTTACTTTTGAGAGAATTTAGTCTCCCAAACTTGAGAAACCCCCAATTTGAGTCTTTGAAAATCTAAAAGTTAAACTCATTAGTTATCCATTAATTATCTATTTTTTAAGTGGATAATATGGATCTTATCCATACCATATTTGATCTATTTTTAAAAAGTTTATTATTCAACTCATTTTTAATAGATAATATGGATTTTTAATCCATTTTGCCACCACTATTTGTAACTTTTTTATCCGATGTCCTCGAAGGGACCCACTATTTGTAACTAATGAAGGTAAATTTTTAGTATAATTGATGTATCATTTATAAAGCATTTATTGTTAGTATAAAATTTTGTATTATTTCATACATATTCTCCACATAATAACTTTGGTTTGAGTTATTAATCTCTGCATAATTTAGCATAGTTTTTTATTAAAATCTGAACACGATATCGTCAATACAAGTATAAATTTTACGATATATATATATATATATTCAAAATTCTATACATTATGAAACAAGAATATTTGAACTAATAATGAGTGGATAAAACCTTAAAATAAACAATATTTATGATATAACTTATATATTATTATAATTAATCTATTATGATAATCTTGATACAATTGTTCATTTACATAACCCAAACAATCCCTATGAATTACTAATAGAAAATATCGACGAGTACGCCAACCTCTCGTTGGCAGTTTCAGCCACTACCCTTTCACTCCCTCGACGAGTCCGCCACCAACCTCACCTTACTCCCATTTTCACTATATATCTCACTTCTTCATTTCCTTCTCAAAAAAATCTCCCTTTCTCCCTTTTTCCTTTCTACTTTCCTCCTAAAATTTTCTCATTCATTCCGCCATGGAAGGAGCTGCTACTGCACAAGCTCTATCTCGTATTGGGCTAGCTGGTCTAGCTGTTATGGGCCAAAATCTAGCCCTAAATATCGCCGAGAAAGGGTTCCCGATTTCCGTTTACAACAGAACCACTTCTAAAGTTGACGAAACCCTAGATCGCGCTCAACGCGAAGGTCAACTACCTTTAACAGGTCAGTACAATCCGCGTGATTTCGTGCTGTCGATTCAACGGCCCAGATCTGTTATCATCCTCGTTAAAGCTGGGGCCCCCGTTGATCAGACGATTGCAGCTTTAGCTGAACACATGGAGCCTGGCGATACGATTATTGATGGCGGTAATGAGTGGTACGAGAACACTGAACGGCGTATTGGTGAAGCTTCGAGTAAAGGGCTTTTGTATTTGGGTATGGGTGTTTCTGGTGGTGAAGATGGGGCCCGTAATGGACCCTCGCTCATGCCCGGTGGGTCCCACGGGGCTTACATGAACATCAAAGACATTCTCGAGAAAGTTGCGGCTCAAGTTGAGGACGGGCCATGTGTTACTTACATTGGCGAAGGTGGGTCGGGTAATTTCGTGAAAATGGTGCATAATGGGATTGAGTATGGTGATATGCAGTTGATTTCGGAGGCGTACGATGTGTTGAAGAATGCGGGTGGGTTGAGTAACTCTGAATTGGCGGATATTTTCGCTGAGTGGAACCGTGGTGAACTGGAGAGTTTTCTGGTTGAAATTACAGCGGATATATTCAATGTGAAGGATGAAAAAACCGGGAGTGGTGAGTTAGTGGATAAGATTTTGGATAAGACGGGAATGAAGGGAACAGGAAAATGGACTGTGCAGCAGGCAGCTGAGCTGTCAATTGCAGCTCCCACAATTGCTGCTTCGTTGGATAGTAGGTATATGAGTGGGTTGAAGGAAGAGAGGGAAGATGCAGCAAGGATTTTTAAGAAGGAAGGATTAAAGGAGGAAATAAATTTTGATGTAAATGGTAGTAGTGTTGATAAGAAGAGATTGATTGATGATGTGAGGCAGGCATTGTACGCGTCGAAAATTTGTAGTTACGCTCAGGGAATGAATTTGCTGAGGGCAAAGAGTGCTGAGAAAGGGTGGAATTTGAATTTGGGAGAGATGGCGAGGATCTGGAAAGGTGGGTGTATTATCAGGGCAGTGTTCTTGGATCGGATTAAGAAGGCGTACCAGAGGAATCCCGGGTTGGCTAACTTGATGGTGGACCCGGAGTTTGCAAGGGAGATGGTGCAGAGGCAAGCCGCGTGGAGGAGAGTCGTGGGACTGGCTATCCAGAGAGGAATTAGTGTTCCTGGAATGTCTGCGAGTCTTCAGTATTTCGATACCTATAGGCGTTCTAGGCTTCCCGCAAACCTCGTGCAGGCTCAAAGGGACTATTTTGGGGCACATACTTATGAGAGAGTTGATATGCCAGGAGCATACCATACTGAGTGGTCAAAGCTTGCTAGGAAGGCCAGAGTGTAATGCTGCTGCAGCTGTTGCCGATTATGATAGAAATCTGGTATTAGTTGGGCTTTGTCAACTATAGATTCTGAATTGTGCTATTCAGGCATTTAAAATTTAGAATGTGACTTGTTGAGAATTTTTACTTGTTGCTAGTTTTGCAGTTAATAATGTTGTATGCCTTTGAACATTACAGGGCCTTGGCAATTGAATGACTTCTTTATTGAAGTTAAAGAAGTTGCATTTCCTACATTATGCATAAATGTTCCCTGCATTTTAGTGATCCCAATAAATATGGGTTCTTTCAGCTTCTCCTATCTCCAAACTGCTATATCTGATATTTGAAGATATGATGATATAACGAGTCTTATGTGTTTGTCTTCAGTGCTCTGCGCCGGTAGCCTTATATGTATGTGTACATTGATTTAAACTAATGAACTTAGTTGAGAAGAATAATTTACCGTGAAATAGAGTATAGTTGTAATGCTGAAAGAACCTCAGGACTGTGGATAAATTATGCCGCAATGCAACAACAACAACAAAATCCCACAAGTGGGGTCTGGGGAGGGTAGAGTGTACGCAGACCGTACCCCTAACCCAGAGGGGTAGCCTTATATGTATGTGTACATTGATTTAAACTAATGAACTTAGTTGAGAAGAATAATTTACTGTGAAATAGAGTATAGTTGTAATGGTGAAGAACCTTAGGGCTGTGGATAAATTATGCTGCAATGCATCAGTAAAAATGTGGATTAAGCAAGGAATGCTTAAATTGAAAGGGTAAACAATCATGAGTATGTGGTCAGGTGGAAAATTGTATAAGGCTCTATCCCTTTGATGCTGGATGGAAGAATAGGAAGGAGGGAGGGGAAGGAGATGAGAAGTGGCAGTGAAAGGCAACTGCCTGGTCATTGGAGGCAAGAAGCGGAGGAAGGATGAGAAGAGGCAATACTAAAAAAAAAATAGGTTACTTCTTGATTAGTGCAAAAATTTAAATTTATCAAAGAGGCATTGGGTATAAGACCTTCTGATCAGAAATTGAGGTTTTTTTTTTTTTTTTTTTTCAATTGAGCCCCCCACCCACCTCCCCACGCCAAACTCTTGTTCTTATTGCTCTCCACTGCTCTCTCTGTTTCTATTCTACCTAAAAAGGAAAAAATTCATTGACTTTTGCTTTTGCGCTTTAATGTGGTCAGTGAGAATTGCTATAGCCGATTCCAACATGTATGGGATTGAGGCGTAGTTGTTTTTGTGCTTCTTTACCATTTCTCAACAGGTGTTTCTAAACTGCCACTTCCAGAGTTTCTTTTTTTCTTTTCTTGGTTTTTATCCTTACTAATGATTCCATCTTATTAAAAATTGTTACAAATAACATGATTCCTGCAGTCCTATGCATGCCATGTCTAACTTTTTCTAGAACCTGCATATCTGCTAGGTTTATCCTATTTAAGCAAAATCTTTGTAAATATATTTAAGGTTATTCATTGACATATTCACGGAAAACCGCTGCGTTTGATGTAGTTTCAATTTGGATATTTTCAGATTTTTGTGATTACTTTCAGTAACTATAGTTTTGCCCGACTGGGGTCTAAACCATTTGAAATTCTTTAAAAATGCTCTGGTCTTATGACTAATAAGAATTGGGGTTGATTCCTGTTCTCTTTTTGATAGTTACAGGATGGTTTTCAAGTATTTCCCATAGATCAAAATACATTCTCTCACCTCAAGAAATTGATATTACAATCAAGATTGTTTTACTTAATTTTTCTTTTCTGCCAAGTGATCGTGCAGTTATGTCTGTAGTGCATGTTAATCGATTGTGGAGTAAATGATGGGTACATTTCTCAGCTTGACGTGCTTATGTGATTGGCATTAAAGTTCTTCTGCAACTGGTTTCACCTCAAGAAATTGATATTACAATCAAGATTGTTTTACTTAATTTTTCTTTTCTGCCAAGTGATCGTGCAGTTATGTCTGTAGTGCATGTTAATCGATTGTGGAGTAAATGATGGGTACATTTCTCAGCTTGACGTGCTTATGTGATTGGCATTAAAGTTCTTCTGCAACTGGTTTCATCAACATCAAGCTTATTCTTTGAGGGTTTTCACTTATGAATGTGACATTTAAATAAATGCCTTCTCCTACCTTGGATGCTCAAGTTTTTCCTTGCTGATATTCACAGATATCTGTGATATAGACTTTCAATCTCCCATTTTCTCGGTGATGAAGATGAAGTACCCGAGTTAAGTTCTGAATACCAGTGTTCCTCCATTGACAGTTTGCCCTTGAAAAGATTGATCTCTTATGTGGATTTGCCTTCATCAGGAATTTGTTTGTTCTAGCTTAAAGTCAGATATTCTGTCTCTGCTTCTCTGAAAGAACTTTAGTTCTATCCTTTACTGCTCTCTGTCTAGAGTATTGTCCCCTCCTCTTTGCACGTATCTTCAACATCATTGTTAGTTTTGAAGCTTTGATGCCAACATAAATGACATAATGCAGTGTAGGGTTGTAATTAATAATATTCTTATTGACTGCTTCTGGGAGCATCTTGCTTTTGAACTCCAACTGTAGAGCACTACTGCTTTTGAGAATACTGGATTAAATTTTGGTGGCTAACAGTGTCTAATATTCATGCTGTAACTATAAGATGTTCTGCTCCTTAATTTTTTTTCTTCTTCTGCATTGTGGTTACTAGATTGTTTTTCAGTGAGAAAGAGCTTGATCCGCTTATTACCATGTCCAGGTTTCCATTTCACTTGACCCTAGGAGTCTTGTGGTGTCTCTGAAAACATAACATATGCCTAGCCTTCCCCCCCCCCTTTTCTTTTTCTTTCTTTGTTCTCCCACCTTCGAGCTTCTACTTATATATTAAAGGCATATTAACATAGCCTTCCCTGTCAAGGCTGCATCTAATTTTCCCAAATGTCTTTCATTCTTTATCCGTAGTTTGAGATGAAGTGTTCCTTGGTTTCTGGTACTAGTGTCAGTTTGTGGCGTGGAAGTTGGGGTTGGGTCAAGACACGTTAATATTAACCATGCGGTTTAGCTATAATATTTTATTTTATTCTTTATGAACAATTGTTTATTTGATTTATTCAATTCAATAAAGTATTATTTTAAATAAATTATTTGTTACATGTGTGTCCTTTAATTACGGAGTAGACGATTTAGTGTATGGAATTTTTCCTTTCAGGAGAAGTGATCATTGAACAGGGGCATGTAGTAGGCCAACTTTATTTTGTCTGTCATGGTGTTCTGGTACATTGCTCTACCATTTACTATTGCTGCTCGGTATCTTTTTTCATGAAACCATTTATTATATTCTTTTGTCATCTCAGAAAATGTGTATTCTACCATATGTTAGCTTAGGTTTCCAAATCATATTAATATCACTTGTTCTGTATCTATTATGGACTTGGTTCCGGAACTGCAGCTAGAAAATTGTTAGACTATGATGATGTCATCAGCACTCTAGAAAAGGAGAGAAAATAGCAATTTGCTTGTTTTCTAGTTTTCCATTGCTCCAAAATTTTTGCAGATCTTACAACTGCTGACTTATCTATTATAATGTTTAACGTCGAGTTGCAGCTAATAGTTTGAGACTTATTGTGGTTATCTCGGTCCAGGAGGAAATTGGTATTGGGAAAAGATAAGATGGGTCAGAAGAGACAGTAGCACTTCTCGAGCCAAATAGCTCGTTTGGAGAAATATCCATTCTTTGCAACATTCCACAACCATATATTGTTCGTATTTGTGAACTATGCAGACTCATAAGCAATCGTTTTCAAATTTTTTGGAGATCTATTTTCATGACGGGAGAAGAATTTTGACTAACTTATTAGAGTTAATCTGTCTTCGGTAATGGGTAGCATGCTGTTCTCGACCCTTACTAATTGTATTTCTCCTTTTGGGCATTAACTGCTTTTGCATTAGAAATGCTTATGGACTCAAAAGGCCTAAAAGCAGTCTTAACTGACAGGGAAAGGATTCTGATCTTCGCGTGAAGCAAGTGGAGTCAGATATTACATTCCATATTGAATGAGCTTATGCCCCTAATCTTGAACGGACCAAGTAGAAAAAAAATATTTTTGTACTGAATATATAAAACATTTTTTCTGATTCATTGAATGAGCTTATACTCCTAATAATTAGTTGATAGAATCCATGACTCGGACTTGAGTTTGATAATACCCTTTTATGTAAGCTTATAAGTTTTCATGTGAAAACCTGGTCAGTGAATTTTGTATCCGTCTCATGAAATAGTTTAAGCGAAATTATAAAGGATTTAATTAGTTGATTAAATTAAATTATCAATGATTTAATTTAATTAACTAGTATTTGTAATCTTAACACGGGAAGTTAAAATAAGTGTTAGGTGAATTTTGAAATTCATATTGAGGAGTTCAATTGCAGTTTTTAGTGGAATAAATTGTGATTAATTATAATAAAATTTAATTCATCCGAATTTCAAATTAATACTATAATTTGTAGCCTCTTATTACCTATGTGGTCCCTGCTATACCGAGTGTAATGATCCGACCGGTCGTTTTGAGTATTATAACCCCGTTCCTCCATTTACTGTTCAATTTATGCTTTACAGTCGTTTTATGACTTACCAGATTAGTTGGTTCGGGTCCGGAAGGAATTCGGAGTGAAACGAGACACTTAGTCTCATAATTGAAAATTTAAGTTAGAAAAGTTGACCGGATGTGGATTTATGTGTAAACGACTTCGGATTCGAATTCTGATAATTTCAATAGCTCTGTATGGTGATTTTGGACTTAGGAACGTGTCCGAAAAATTATTTGGAGGTCCGTAGTAGAATTTGGCTTGAAATGGCAAAAGTCGAATTTATGGAAAGTTTGACCGGGGAGTTGACTTTTTGATATCGGGGTCGGAATCCAGTTCTGAAAATTTTCATAGCTCCGTTATGTCATTTACGACTTGTGTGCAAAATTTGAGGTCAATCGGAATTGATTTGATAGGTTTCGGCATCGAATGTAGAAGTTGAAAATTCTTAAGTTCCTTAAGCTTGAATTGGGGTATGATTCATGGTTTTAGTGTTGTTTGATATGATTTGAGGTTTCGACTAAGTCCGTATGATGTTATAGGATTTGTTGGTATGATTTGACAGGTCCCGAGGGGTTTGGGTGTATTTTTTTTTGGATCATTGATTGAGAGACTAGTAAGGTTAAGAAATTTGAGAGTTGGACCATGGTCAATATCAGGTCAAAATGACCTCTTTTCAGTGTTTTGAGTGCGCGAGCAGGTCCGTAGCGTGTTTTATAATTAAAATTCATATATGGTTTGTGTCCGGGAGGTTTCGGATGGTTAACGAATCAAAAGTTGGACTTAAACAACTGCCGTAAAAGTTGCTGCAATTTTTATTCTACTGGAAATTCGTGGGCAGGACCGAAGGTCGAGGACCGATCCAAGGCCGAAGACTGACCAAAGGCCGAGGACCTGGACAAAACTGTAAGTTATAAAGTAGGGGACTTCGTCCCATTTTTAATTTTTGACAAATTGGAGCTTGAGGAGAGGCGATTTTTGGGAGATTTTCAGAGAAAACATCGGGGTAAGTGTTCTTAACTCAATTTTGGTTAGATTACCCGAATCCATCATTATTTTACTATTTAATTAGTGTTTTGAGATTGAAATTTGGAAAATTTTTAGAAATCTCATAAAAATGAATTTTTGGTGTCGATTCGGAGTCGGATTTGAGTGAAACTGGTATGGTTGGACTCGTAATTGAATGGGTTGTCGGATTTTGTGAGTTTCACCAGATTTCGAGACGTGGGCCCCACAGAAGATTTTTTGAGCTAATTTTGGATTTTATTGAAAAAATATAGTATTTTATTATGAAATTGATTCCTATAATTTTTGTTTACTGTATCGAATTATTTTGGCTAGATTCGAGCTATTCAGAGTTGGATAATCGAGGAAAAGACCTACTAGTGGATTAAATTGGAGCAAGTCGAGATAAGTTACTTTTCTAACCTTGTGTGGGAGAAATTTCCCCTAGGATTGTTATTGATGTGATAATTGTAATGTGAAGAAAGTCGTGTACACGAGGTGACGAGTATGTACACGGGCTAAATGTGAAAGATTATGTTTTAAAATTGTGTAGATCACTGTTGCATATTAATTAAATTATTAAATCTTGTTATATTCTTCATCATTGATATGATTTATATACTTTAAATTTGCTTGACTTTCTCCTGCTAATTATTTTTATATGTTTAGCTGAAATTTGGTTTCTTTTATTCTGTGGATTATTTGAAGGTGGAATTTCTTTAATTTAAATATTATTAATATGAAGTATTTGATATTTTAAATTTGGAACTGAGGCAACGTATAAATTTTTTTTAAAATATTATTTTTGCCGAGTTATTTATTATTAAATATTTTGTGAGATTTTGTACTCATTGTGATTGAGCCGTGAGCTCCCTGTTGTAAAAAGTATTGTTGATGTTGTTTATTTTGGCAAATTAAATTATTTGGGCACTTGAGGTGCAAATTGTGATATATTGTGATATTGATACGCATGCGGTGGTATAAGATCTGGGTGTTGAAACGCATGCAGTGAGATACGGGTGGCTTGATACGCGTGGCAAGTAGGGGAACTACTAGAAGTCATGCGGTGTGATAAGGGTGGCTAAAACGCGGGATGCTATTTCGGGAGAAATATTTTTCTTTAAAATTAAATGTGAAGGCTCCCGCGGTGATATAAGAAAATGAGATATTGTGAATTTATTTATGATTTGGGACTACGAGGCGGTACCTCGGGAGTGCCCTTGTTGATATTGATTTATGGCCGCAGTTGCCTTTGATTATTGTTGTGATTTTCTTAAAGTTGAAAAAAAAATTATTTTGTTTCCACGAGGTATTATTTGTCATTATTTTGTGTAGTTAATTGGTGACATACTACTTACTCGATTCATTTCCATTGTCATTTCATTTTTATTATATTGTTAAACATTTCACCTTGTCTTTTATTATTCTAGTAGGGCCTGACCTAACCTCGTCACTACTCTACCGAGGTTAGGCTTGGCACTTACTGGGTACCGCTGTGGTGTACTCATAATACGTTTCTGCACATCTTTTTATGCAGATCCAGGTACATCCTATAAGTCTAGACATCAGTGAACTACCTGTGTACGGAGATTTCGAGGTATATCTGCCAGCGTCCGCAGACTCCGGAGTCCCATTTTATCATTATTATATTGCTTACTTATTTTCCTTAGACCGTGATATATAGATACACCGAGGATAAATTTTTAGAAGCTTGTTTCTACCGGATTTTGGGAGTTGTAATTATGTGAATTGCAGATTTATTTATTTCATATTTCAATTGTTATTCCGCATTGATAGGCTTACCTAGTCTTAGAGACTAGGTGCCATCACGACATCCTACAGAGGGAATTTGGGGTCGTGACACCGAGTAAAATCTTGACAGACTTGGGAAGAAAGTTACTTGGGAGAAAAGTTCTCTATCTGAGTTGGACTAGGATTCTACTACCATAGCAGAATCCTAAATGATTTTTTGGGATGTTTTTGCTCAATTTCGGGTCCTACAAATATAAGAGTAGTTTCACCTAATAACTCACTCTTCAGAGTAGTAATATTAGCCCACACAAGTATTTTCGTCCAAGGCTTACTAGGAGCATAGCAGAAGACTGCAGTCCTGGATTCTTGCTTTGTGAACGAGTTGTGCAACAGTTTTGAGAGGTTCGTGCTTCTAATCTCCGTAATTAAATCATTGTCTAGATTACATGTTTGTGATACCCGTATTTTTTACTTACTTCCACTACGCATATTTTAACATCCATAACTATGTTTAAATCAATAATAAATTGGATCAAATTTGATTTAAGCAGCATAACACAACTCACCTAATCAACCAATTTATAGTTACAATAAACATATTATGGTGAGAATTTTTACCTAACTATACTATATTAGAAACTTATTTAACTATTTTCTCTATGTTTTGTAATTTTTAATAAGTATCTACATTTCTCTTATAAATTATATACATTACTCCTTAAATGGCTCCCACCCTATTATTAATGCCTTCAATTAAGGGATTCAATTATATCATTTTCTTTTTTCCCTCTCCTCTTCTCTCTCCTTTTTTTTACATCAAAATCCCTTAATCTCCGCCCAAAATCTCCATCTTCTCTCTTCCCACCACTGTCGACAACTTTACATTACTAAAAAAAATCATCAACTGCCTCATTCTTTTGCTGGGAGACTGGACAATACTGAAAATGAAGAAACATTCATATTGTTGCTAGAATTATTCCTAATTACGTTCCATTAAAAAGCTTTGAAGCTTTGAATCGATATTCATATTTTTAGATTTTGTGATTTATTTGGATCGGATATTCTTGCAAATGATTGAGAATATGCTTTGGAATTTATATCTCAATTATGAGGGATATTAATTAAGTATAGAGTTGGTTTTAGGTAAAATTTCATATTGAAACCCGAAAAAGAAGAAGTTGTAGGAATTGTATGATAATTGTATGATAACTATATTTGAATTGTATTAGATATATCAATGCCTAAAACATAATGTATCATACTTGTATCACAATTGTATCTAACTTGTATCTAGTACATTAATACCCAAAATAATAACTGATACAATACTATTAATTAATATACAACTATCATATATTTGTGATACAAATTATGAAACTAGTCACGAACTCACAACTGTTCGTAACAATATACAATGAATATATAATTATCATACATTTGTAATACAATTCCTGCAAAAATTATGATACGTATACAATTATAATACAATCGCGATGCATTTGTGAAAAATTATGATCTTCATCTTTTTCAAGTTTCAGTCACAACTATATACTAAAAATCTAATATAATAGTATTATGATTATATTAGTATTGTATCAAGTATTGTTTTGGGTTGTTGATGTATCATATACAAGTCACATATAATTTGTTGTGAATTCTAAAACAAATCTGATACAATTATCATATAATTCAGATTTTTTACCTATATGTGAAGACATCAATTGCAAATCGAAGTTCAAACCCGTAAAGATTTTAGTAAAGAGATAGCAATTTGGAAAGATTTCAAGAATGCAGATAATGATAAAGTTGAACAAATTATATAAGAAGAAGGATTCCTCAGACTTTCGTTAATATATAAAATATAAATCAAGTGGACCACTTTCAATAGAAAATAAATGCTAGTGCTAGGATAAAAGGAATAATCCATTGTTTTACAATTACCTTAGAGGACTCGGACTTTTAGAAAATTGAAGCAATAAACAAGTTGGGCAATTGTGAGATACTATGATTATTTGGTATAAAAATATAGGCTGCACTTTTGTTAAGTAGTACTCGTTTTAAGACCTTTTGAAGAAAAAATTCGTAATTGTAGGGGATAATTAAGCTGGTAGATGTGGGAAATTGGGGGGTTACAGTGGAATCCCTAAATTTAAGGAATATCATGATTTTGTATACAAAAAGTAAATATAGATATACAATATAATTTTTAAGGAACCTAAAGAAAAGTTATAAATAAGTTTCTAATATAGTATAGTTAGGTTCACTCTTTCCATTTGTTTTCTTTTTTTAGGATAATTTAAAAAAGTTTAGCCCAAAATAGAGGACAAAATCATCCAGCTCGGTCGTGCTCGTTTAGTTCATCTTGGCCTTTTCATTGCAAATTGTACTCCGAAGCTCAATTAATATTGATTCCACTGTTACTAGAATATGTTATGTTTGTTAACAAAGAAAAATAGATGATACAGAACATAAAATTACATCTGCTAGAAATTCGTCAGCGAAATATAAAGATGCCCTAAGATTTTATCCATAAGGGGAAAACGAAGGCCTCCAACAGAGACAGAACGAGTATATCATATTAGTCCAGTTAGAATAAATTTTAAGATTTACCTACATCACCTCCGCAGAGAGCCAATAAACCTTAGGAGAACCATAATTTCATTAATCTATGGCAAGTTATCATAGGTAAAATTCAAAGATTTGTTGAGACTTTAATTACACATCTCAAAGCAACTGGCAAGTTAAAAGTTAGTGCAATATCAACAGATGAAGCTACTGATTCTCTCAATTTCACTAACACGCAGCAGTGGATATACAGCAGCAGGATAAATACAAGCCCATCCAACAGTTTCTACATAGGCACTGAACCATTAACCTGTCACTACAATTTAAACCTTTCTGAAACTAGGCTCGACGATATCTTACAGTTAGCATTCCACCTCTTCCCAAAGCCCTCACTGACATCTAAAAAAGTCCAGTGTGGCTGTGAGCAAAGGTATTATGTTAGTACCGAAGCACTTTATTGTCGGATAGTAAGCTCAGCTCGAAGATGGAGAATCCCATTAATGAAGTATACACTATCTTCCGCCACAAAAGCAGTCCAAGGGATGCCAAACAGGTTCCTGTAGCCAACAGCCTTGCCACCGGTGAATGTGTAGTTCCCCTTATACTTGCTCACATATTCCTCGGTTGGCTTTGTCCGAGCTGCAAACTCATAATCCACTGCAAATGACACTGATCCCTTCTCTTGCATGCCTAAAAACAACCCAAAGCAATGGAATGAACTCTGTTGATCCATGTTACAATGAGCTGATAGGAAAAAACCTTGTCCGCCCAAATGGAAAGCCTGAGAGTAAACTCTACCAGCAGGGAAGAGATTATTGCACTCTTCCCGTTTTAAATCTAGGTAAACAATACACTGCTGACGAGGCAGTTCAAACTCGACAACTTTAGCTGGTCTATACTTGTAAACACGCTCCACAAAACGATGGTGTGAGGCACTGCCCTCCTCAGCAGCAAGAGAACGCTGCCTGTATGGTGCTTCAGCTTTGAAAAATAGAGCCTCCAGGACAACCTTGGAAGATAGTTCAGGATCAAAGTCATTGCAAGTTAGAACTTTCTTCAGCTTCCTGCATGTCATGTACGGAAAACGAATGAGGCGACAAAGACGTGAGCCCAATATTTCACGTCGTTCCTCAAAGTTTGGGTAATGGATGCGAGCCCACTTTAACACAAAGTCATATACAGCATCCTCTGAAGCAACCTGAAGGTCGTCATTGGAGAGAACAGCCTCAATTCCTGCAAGAGGCAAGTTCAACACCTCTTCTTGGAACCTGGGAAGGATTTTAGGATAACATTTCAGATGACGAATTCCAGACGGAAATAATCAAAAACCATATCTAAAGAGTGAACAAGTCTCTGATAAATAGGACAACTTGAAAACACTCTGAAATGTGATACAAGAAGCTCTTTACTAAAGGGAAGACTGGAGGTCCTTTTATTCACTAGTTACTAATGAAACAAACAGCTAGTTTCTAAAGGCCCAAAATTAGGCTATGTCAAATGAAGTGTTTAGGAAAAGCAAACTCATTCTGAAATAGGGATGACGGAATGAAGTTTGTTCGTGAAATCGGGATGACAGAATGAAGTTAGCTCGTGATGAAGAGGAAAATTGAAACTGATGACAAGCCTCTTGCTTTCCTTCACTTTTCTATTTCCAAGCAACAGATTTAAGCTCCACTTTCAAAATCAATCAACGAGAGTGAGTAATAAAAAAACTATTTCTTGGAAGAGCTCTCACTTGGTTATATCCTTGAAACGTGCAGCGAGAAACTGTTTTGCAGCATCAGTCAGTGGCAGAACTGCATCAGCCATTAAAACGCCAGAAGGAAGATCCAAATAAAGCAAGGCCGATTCACAAGTCATGGGAAGATTCCGCAGTAAACGGCTGCAGTGTCTCATGCATGATGCAACCTCAAATTTGTCAGCAGCCATAAGCACGTCAAGCAAGGCAGTAGGCGTTGTCGTAGATAAAGTATTGCTATACATAAAATTCAATAGGTCCATGAAGGCAGCTTCTTCTGCGAAAATGATTGAGAAAGGTGGAGGTCAAAAGAAGAATATATGTTATTTCTAATTAAAGAAACTGTGTAAGAATTTCTTCTTCAAGTATGCTTTAGAAAGCAAAACAAACAGTAGTGCTTGGAGCATGTTTATAACCCCGCAAACATATTGGTAGACAATCAATGTCTCACATGGATGCTTTTAGGAGTAGCAGACATGATTCTTGATTCTTGATCTGGTGTTCGACTCTTCTACATTCAGATTTTTTTGGATTCATCAAGATAGACAAAATAACGGATACTTTAAGGCATACAGCAAACAAGCACATGGGTTAAAGTATGGTTTATCAGGTACATAGCCCCGTATGGTAACACGTTTTTAAAGTTTAGAATCGTGTTTGGAGTTCAAATGTCAGACCTAAATCATGTACACATTTGGGCAGCTCAAATGTAATTTTCACATTCACGTTGGAAGCTGTTTCCAAATAGCTTTTTTTAGAATGTGACATTTCTAGTATAACACTCCACGCTGCTTAACATAAAATAACCTTTGCCCATGATTTTAGATACTCCGTAGGAGATAATATATTATTACTTAGTAATCACATTAACATTTAGTTTCCAAACACTAACAAAAAAAACTTTCCATCTTTTTTTCTTTTTGACAACGAAAAATATTTTTTAATGTTATATGAAACTTTGTCCTTGTTGGGCCGTCAAAAGAAAAGATATCTTTCTGTATTTGAATCTTTTTCCTTTAGTTTCTTACTTAGTTATGTTATATATCTAACTTATATGTCAAAAGTTTTTTTTATCTTAAACTACAAATCCGATCAAATACCGTCTGAAAAATGGAAAGAGAGGGAGTATAAGAATCTCATTTATCAAAATCTATTCTAAGAATTCACAGGTGTTCAAATCTATTTTGTCCCCCAGTTTTCAGACCACCGCTTATTAATCTAATGGTTAAACAGCTCAAAAACTCAATATTCATTTAGTGATTGATATGTGATGCTCTCTAATTGAACATCCCAATTATTGAAAATTTTCTTAAAGAGAAAATAAATACTGATTATAAGCATCCCGAGCTGATTCATTCCAATTTTCAAACCCGAATAGCAGTCAGCACACCTATAGGAATGTCAAGTTATGTGCACGGTATAAGGGGGAAGTGGCGCGCCCATGTAAGTAGGAGTACAGCGCATGATGCTTTTTATTCCTTTTCTTTTTTGAATTTTTTTTTTTTTTGGGGGGTGGGTAGGTTAGTAACATAGAGCACAATATAGTACAGCCTACAAGCAATTCCAGTAACTGTTTAGTCTAACCAAATGGAAAAAGAGCTAGATAACAGACACATTTGATGCTCAGACAATACAACTGTATCCAGATTCTGACATGGGACATTATCTGGTTAATATTATTACCCTATCAGGACGGTTCAGTCTAAGGGAAAGGACAATACCATGAAATGAGAACACAAGAAACCACAATTAAAAAAGTTATTACTAACCCGAGGCATGTATTTGTACAGTAACATGCCGCTGCTCTGACTCTCTCATGCCATTGGAGAACAGCTACGAAGAAAACAAAAAGATGTCAAAAGAAAGAGCAAATGAAAGTTCCTGACTAAGATAATACAAAGCATTATAGACTTCTAACCTTATAAAAGAATGGACTCTTTGCGGCCAAAATAGGAGAACTGATGTGTATAGTTCGAACTTGAAGCCCAGTTGAAGAGTCCATGTTTGTGGACGAGTCACTGCTCTTAGGAGCTTCACCATCCCCTACAAACGCCGTAAAGTTGTTTCAAAAACCAAAAAAAAAAAAGGAAAAAAGAAAGAAAAAGACCAACAACAACAAACCTAGTGTAATTCCACAAGTGGGGTCGGGGGAGGGTAGAGGGTACGCAGACCTTACCCCTACCTTGTTAAGGTAGAGAGGCTGATTTCGATAGATCCTCGGCTCAAGGACAGAAGGGGAAAGAGAAAAAGACCACGCAATGATAAAGGAACTTAATGTTTCACATGCTATTACATTGTAACAAATTCAGGTTTCAGATTATGCACACAAAGGATACATCCATATTCTCCTAAAAGAGTGATAGCCATGTTATGATATCTCTTAGATTCTTGTTAATATCAGGATCTAATGTTAAAACAGTTAGAATCCTTGAAATAGCAGCACAATGATGGAAACGAGATAGTTTGATCCATAGTGGGGAAGTGCATAGGTACCAGGGTGATCTGTGGTCATCTCAGTGCCGGATGGAGATTCCTCAACCATTGCAACAGCTTCCTCATCTTGGTTCTCATAAGAAAGACCATCTACTGTATCCAACATATTACAATTCAACACCTCCTCCTCACTTTGCGTGAACACATCTGCATCTCAAAGGTTTATGAGGTGAGAATCCATTAGACTGGAGAAACTAATTAATAAGCACAAATTATGTTCAAACATAAAAAAACTGGATTCAGTTTTCTGTGCACCGGTAGCTGACAAACTTAAGTATGATTTAGAACAGCAGAAAAGCTTTAGTTTGTGGTTAGACAGAGAATTAAAGTATTTCGCCAAATTTGTCAGAAAGACACTTTCAGCGACAAATGACAAGAGGATTACTACAAGATCATTAGTTTATTTTTTCTTTTTTTTCTTTTTGTAAGCAAACAAGCTCATTGGTATTTAGTGCTCAAGCAACCATATTTGCAAAGGATTTAAGTTATGTACACTATCATTGTATAAAATGGTTACACTATTAGTAAATTTAACCTGTGATAGCATGTAGTTACCATTTTTACCAGCTCACAAATTAGTGTTTATCAAAAGAGATTTACTGTAGTTAACTAATAAGTCAGCATCAGTGCATATAAAAACTCATTTGAAATTATCTGATGAAGTTAGTAACTTATACTGCAGCTACATCTGCAACACCACTCGCATGATTTTCAATAGTAGTCAACGCTAAAGCAAATTCGTGCAATTCTATCATTTTAACATAGCTAAATACCTTCCATTTCAAGTTGTAACTCAAGTTTGAACAAAAAATATAAAAAGGAAAATAGAAAGAAAGAAATTTCAAATCCTAAATTTTGCATCTTCTCCCTGTAAAGCTTGATATGTAAATGCCCATTCTTCACACTCATTAATCATAAATACAAAAATATTAAGCATTTTTTATGTGAAATTTTAACCCTTCAAACCAAAAAAAAAATCAAATTGCATATCTAAAATATGAAATTAATAAAAAACCAAAATTAGATAAAATAATTGTTTAAAACCCTAATGGAATTAAAAGAGCTAACCATTTTCTTTCCTGATTTCTTCTCTCCTACGTTTGCGTTTGCGGGCCCAATCAACGATACTGCTACAATCCTCACCATCGGATTTGGAGTCACGCGAGTCAAGAACAATCTCAACTATCAAAATCCGGTCGGAGAAATTGCTGTCGTTGAAAGCGAACCCGAAGTCGGATTCTGTACCCGATCCGTATCCAGGAGAGAAATCGGAGTCCATTATTATTGTTTGGGGATCAAAAATGTCGTTGTTCAAGTTTTTCATCCAAAGGAGAGAATTTGTGAGGATAATAATATTATTGGTGGTAAGTTGTATAGTTTTCTGGTTTGGTACTTTGTTTTGTTTCTACAATTAAAAAATGTGTAAATTGGATAAAGTATATTGTCTATTTGTCTTTGATTTCCTTGTTTAGTTATACTTGCGTTAATGTTGATTAATACTTTTGTCTTCTTATAAAGTGATTTGAGAT
Organism: Nicotiana tomentosiformis; assembly: GCF_000390325.3. Classification (NCBI taxonomy): domain Eukaryota; kingdom Viridiplantae; phylum Streptophyta; class Magnoliopsida; order Solanales; family Solanaceae; genus Nicotiana; species Nicotiana tomentosiformis. The sequence continues at coordinate 114,230,748 of NC_090823.1, read as the reverse complement.
GCTAATTCTCTAATTGAGGGTTAAATCATATTTGTGTTTTTTTTTCTCTAACTTTATTAACACAAGTACGCAACACGCACGACTAAAAGATAGAACTACTACGGTATCAATTTTTTTTGTTTCGGGCTATTATATTTCAATACTGCGAACTCAAGGACATAACCAATTAGTTAATTTGACAACTTGGCCTCATGAGTTCAGAAGTTTAAAATTTTAATCTGGAACCAGTGACTTAGAAAAAACAAAAAAAAAAACAAAGGAGGTAATCAGATTTTGCCAAAAAAACAAAAGGGAGAATCAAGTTATCTTTGGTAAAAGAGCGGTGACTGACAAAAGTCCAAAATGGTCTTTTCGAATTTGGCATTTTTAATTAAGTACGAGCATTAGCAGTTGTCAAGACCTAAATCTCACCAAATTATTGTGAAAATAGCACGAGCTAGCTAGTTTTCGAACTGGTTATTCAAAAATAGCCGGCGAGTGCCAAGTCATTAAAAAATAGCCATTATTTTGCTGTAACAGAGATCGGTCCAGCATAATATACTGGAGTTCGGTGCACCTGTGTATGAACTTCCAGCATATTATGCTGGACCGGTATACTTTGCTGGCTCCAGTATAATATACTGAAATTCCAGTATATTATACTGGAATTTCAGTATATTATGCTGGAGTATTTTCCTGATTTTGAACAGTGTTTTAGTTCAGATTTATCTTTACATAAAAAGTGGCTAAATTTCGATGATTTTTGAAATTGTGGCTATTTTTGAATGACCACTTGTAAATCTAGCTATTTTTTAATTTCGCCCCAAATTGTTATGGCACCTACCCCCATTTGCTAGGCGAACCAACTATTATAAAAGGCGAGCCAAACTGAAGTTCATCGAATAAATAATGAGAACACGAAAGTTAATACATTATATCTCAAGAACTGAATTGTCACAAGTCATAAGCAACTAAGAATAGAAATATAATATTTTTTTAAAGCAAATTTCACTAGGCGCTACACCTAGATTTGATTTTCATATACATATAAAGTAAAGTACAATAAAGGAGAGGGACATAAACCTTACCTCCGAATATGATGGATATACACTTGGTCCTCTAAACAAGTTGACCAAGTGAATCCTTAAATTTGATGAGCTAGACCTATGTAGATGTACCGATTGACTATTCTTAGGTGATAGACAATTGAGTATACCCAAAAAACTTTGTGGAGTGATCCTATGTAACTTAAACAGAACAGTATGGAGTTCATCTTCCATATACAAAAAGACCAACATCTAAAGTATATGTAGATTTCTCCTATAGAGTAATGTAAAAAATAGTGGAATGTGCTATTAACTATCTTTAACTTGGCTCTGAAAACGAAAGCCAACTTGAAGATAGCTATCAAAAAGACCCATGTAACTAGACAAAACCGCTGCTGCTGAATGATATTTTGGACAGAAAAGATTGAGCAGATTCATGCTTCTGTCATCAAGGAAACTTTGGAGCATGCATGTTTAACTGATGAGCTGCTGCATCCTGTAAACTTCTGCTCATGTGAATTGATAAGGAATTGCATGATAGCTAGGTTTAGGCCCCTAGGTATGTCATGCTGAGTTCCTGCAGGTGTAGCAGGTTGGTGCTGGTGTCTAAAAGTATCCGTTTGAGTAGGAACCTTCTGCTGATGAGTTGAAGAGTAGATACTGGATGTTGATGGTTAGGTCTTGAGGTCCTGGTTATAGGAAGCTGTGTATGTTGGTTGAGAAACCTGATGTTTCTCTGAAGGAACCTGCTATTAGAGTTTGTCTGTTGTGACAATTTAGCATAGTCGTTATGACAGATCGAATGTGATTGGTACAGTGACAAGGGATTGAGTATCTAAGATGCTAATACCACCCTTTGCAAATGCATCAATTGATTGAATCTGTCTCTTGTACCTGTAAAATGCAACAAGCAAGTAAAAGATAAAAAGTGATTGGGTTGGTTAGAGTTCATCATTAGGCAAGTGCATGCGTTGACATCAGTGAGTTGCAAGTCTTGTGAGTTGCTGCTCTTTGAACTCTAAGTGAAGTATGTGCCCGGGTTCTTGTGGTTTCTGGGGATATACTTATTCTGGAGGTACCAGCTGTTATAGTGGACTTCAGGGAGCTGTTGGTGGTGCTTATGCTTAGTCTTGTAGATGTTACTAGCTTAGTCAATTGATACACCCTCAATAGGATGATTACTATAAGTACTAATACCACACATTGAGGGTATGTCAATTGTTTTAAACTGTAGGTACTTGCAAAAAAGAAAAAAAAATGTTAGTTGTAACCAGGGGATCATATCCTTTTTGCTGGAGAGTTTGAGCATGCTGGAGTTGCTGCCCCAGAACTCTGGTGTTTGGACTGTATGGTCTGCTCCCCGGTATTTCAGATGTTTAGCCATGTCCATTAGAGTTGGAGGTGGAAGTGTGGTATGACGAAAGCTGAAGTTTGCTCGTTTTCTTATGTCTGAAGGCTGGGGTGTTAATTTGGTCTAGTATGATTTGACCTCTGATTTGTTTCGGAAGATCAAGAATGTTCTCAAAATAGGCGATTTGAGGGAGATCATGGATGAGCTTAGACAAAGAATCAGCAGGACAATAAGCTTCCCTATATACATGAGAGCATTTGAATTCATGACACTAGGAGCCTAGAGCAATCAGATTCTGCAGTTACATCTCTAAACTCCAAGGGTGCTCAGAGTCGTAGTTGATCCAATGAACAAGTAATGCAGAGTCAACTTCTAAGTGCACTTTGAAGTGGCAATTCTCCAAGCACCACTTCATGCCAATAATGGCTGCTTCAATTTCTGACATGTTATTGGTTCCTTCTCGAAGTGGACTTGCTATGGCATGGGTAAATCTCCCCAGATGATCTCTAATAATTGCCCCTACACCAATTTTGCCTGGATTGTATCACTATTTAGCTTAACAAATCTATACTCAGGTTTGTGCTAGGTATCCTATGCATATTTGATGTTGCATTAATTCAACTGTGGAGTAGAGTTCATTCCAGTGAAGAGGCCAGTGGAAAGAATGATAGGTGGCTATGAGGAGGAGGTTGATGTCAGAGTTGACGGAGAATAGAACTCTGATCATAGATGATTGCTTGGAACCATATTTAGCACTACATTTATTTTTTCAAAGGTTCTAGCAAATGATGATTGGAAATGTATCTATAAAGAGTTTGTGTGCATCATTCCTGCTCTTCTGCATCTACCATTTCATTAGAAGTAATCTAAGAGGCATGGCTTGGAAAGGGAAGGTAGCTGGGCCTGTGAAGTGTATCAATATTGCCTTAGCAAAGTGGCCCATACTGAAAATGTGATCTACTGATTTATCTTGAGGTCTGATACAACACACACATCTAGTGATAGTAGGTTGACCAAAGGAGATGACCCTATCATCAGTGGGGAATTTATTTCTGAGGGCTCTCCAGATGGAAAGCTCAAATGGTTGACTTGAGGACCCTTTTTTTCAATGTAAAAACCATTGAAGAACTGATCATTGTTGAGAATGTTGAGCGTTCTGGAGAGAAGTTCTGCCCCAATGATGAAGAGGGATGGTGCCAATGGATCTCCTTATTTTAGACCCTTAGTGGATTTGAAGAAGCCATGTCTGATTCCATTTATCACTACAGAGTACCAGTTATTGGACATGGTTCTCCAGATCATGTCGATAATCATCTCATTGAACCCCATTCCTCTAAGAATGATGCATGTAAAACTCCAAGACACTCTATCATAGGCCTTTGCCATATCAAGCTTGATAACAACATTCGCCCCAGTGTTAGGTTTTTTAATGCCTTGGATAATCTCCTGAGCCAACATGATATTTTCAGAGATGCTTCTTCCTCTAACAAAACCAGACTGGTTGGCAGAGATGATGTTTGGTAGAATTGGTGCAAGACTGGAACAGATTAGCTTGGAAATGATCTTGTTGATGAAGTTGCTTAGGCTAATAGGTCTGAATTCAGTGAATGAGTTAGGAAATTCAACATTTGGAAGGAGGACCAAGCAGGCATTTATCATATATCTAGGCATGTCACTACCTCTAAATAAGTCAAGAACTACATTGAGTAAGTCATTTTTGATAAGATCCCAGCAGGCTTGGTAGAATTTTCCATTCATTCCATCCGGTCCATCTGCACTGTTTGGGTTCATGGAGAAAATAACTTCCTTTAGTTTACTTAAAGTAGGATCCTTGGTTAGATTTGTGTTATCTTCTGGAGTGGTCATGGTAGGGATGCAAGAGAGAAGATATTCTCTAATGTGGACCCCTTGTTCAGTAAAAAGATCTTCAAAATAATTGCAAGCAGCTTTTCCTATTGCTTCATCACCCTGGATCCAATCCCTATTCTCATCCTTAATTTTTTGAATATAAAGCTTTCTTCTTCTACCCCTTATCAAACTATGAAAATATTTGGAATTGGCATCACCATCCTTGAACCATTGCAATTGAGTTTTTTTGTTTCAGAACTTCTTCTTCTAATTTCAAGTGTTTGGTGTATTGAGCCTGTAGGTCATGCAGATTATGTCTGTCCCCAGGATCATTGGATGCTGCCCATTTTTCTTCTGCTTCTTTGACCTGTTGTTCAAATTCTTTGGGTTTCTGAAAGATGTCACCATATTGTTGTCTGGATAATTTGCTCAAAGCACTAGAAAGAGCCTTAAGTTTTTTATGAAAGATCCACATAACACTTCCATTGATAGGACCATTCCACACTTCAACTAGAGGCATAAATGATTCATTCTTCACCCAACAGTTGAGGAATCAAAAGTATTTCTTGATTGAGTTTTGTCTCAGATTCATCTCCATCAGAAGAGGAGAATGATTTGAGCCAGTTGAAGCCAGGTGAGTGATGGTAGTTGCAGGAAATGAGCTTAGCCATTTGTCATTAAATAGACCTCTGTCCAATCTTTTCCATTCAATAGAGCATGGACCCCTTCAATTAGACCAAGTGTATCTAGGTCCATAGAAACCCAAGTCAGTCAGACCACTATCTTCAATCATGCTTAGAAAATTAATGCTTTTGTTCATTCGGTAGGGAATTCCCCCAGTCTTTTCCCTAATGGAAGCAATTACATTAAAGTCCCCAATTACACACCAAGGAATATTGCATATGGTAGACCTATGTCTCAAATTCTCCCAGAATAGAGCTCTCAATGTTGGTTTGCATTTGGCATACACAACTGTAAGCTGAATAATTTCACCAAGTTCAACATGCTTCAGTTAAATAGTTATTTGTTGTTCATCCTGATCCAGAAGAGTGCCAGTAAAGTCTTGATCCCAGAAGAGCCAAATTTTGTTATTGATATTGGCAGCAATTTGGTTCATAGAGAGCTGAATTCTGAAGTAATCAAGGTAGAAATCAAGGTAAGGGTTGTCCTGGAATGGTTCCAACAAAGCAAAGAAGGAAAGTTTATGAATTGTTTTGAGTGTTTTGAGTCTCTCAATGGCTCCAGAGTTTCTGATACCTCTAACATTCCAAGTGATTGTACTAATCATTTAGGAATGGTGGGGGTTCTTGATTTTGGTAGATTGCTGCTGCGTGAGGCAGCTTTGCTTCTAGTAAGTCTGGGTGAAGGTCTCATTCTGGGGGGTTTCTCATGAGAAAATATGAAACTGTCTTGTTCAGAAGCATTATTAACTGCTGTCAATAGGAGATCACAATTCTGAATTTTATCAAAACCATCACTGAACCCATCATCCTCTTTTGAATCCACAGTTAACTCATCCTTAGATTGTATATGTCTGTATTCATCATCAACCTGACCTGAAGGATGTCTGTCGAAAGAGAGTATCAGAGCAGATTGATTCCCTGGGTCTGGTTCAGTAGTTTCTGTAGGTGTGGTTGTGCTTGGGAGTTTATCTTTGTCAAAGTATGCCACTGCCATGTGAATGTCATCTCCATTAAAAAATTGACAATTATCCTCTTGGTTTGGAGGATGCCTTGCCATCGGGGGTGGTGTCTAAGAATAGTTCTCAGGAGCCTTGTCAGGAGGTTCCACTGAATGTTCAACTATACTGATACCTACATTTTTCCTTTGAAGAGCTCTTCTCTTTTTCTGACTTGATTTATTTTTCTGTCTTGTATGTTGAATGAGAGCATCAGTAATATCATGACCTTTGCCTTTGTCTATTCTTTTTACTGCAAGTTGTTCTACCTCATAGCGATCATCAACGAGATCCTGAGTTGTATTTGGTTGAGTACCAATGATAACAGGGGTTCTAGAGTCATTTCTATGGCCAATCAAAGGTGCTAAAGCACACTCATGCAAAGCATGAGGAAATCCCTCCCTTTTTGGATCCCCATCCTGCATGGTTAAGGTTATATCCTGACCATTCTCCTTTCCTCCATTAACTTTAGCATTATTAACAACATTAACAAGGGAAAGAGAATAGGGAGGATTCTGAGCCACATAATCAGCATCATTCTCCATTGCAACTGGAAGATTCATAGAGGTGTGGGCTGTGATATCTGTTTTAGCCTTCTGTTGTTTGGAGTTCTCAATTACATGAGAGTGCTTATTTAAGTGCATCAGTTGGTGGTGATCTGAGGTTTGCTTTGGTACATATGTTTGATATTGCTTCTTATTCTGTTGTTGTTGTCCCTTAAAATGCTTTCTTTTCTGATTTTGCCATTCATTGTTTGAAGGATTGCCCCCTGATGTTTAGTGTTCCTGAAGGCTTTGTTGAGGTGCAACACTGGCTTCTTGATGTTGTTGTTCTTTTTGTTGCTATCCTCGGTTCTGGCTTGTTTATGCTGCCCCCAAAATATTTTGCTGTTGTTGCCTTTCCCTGACTCCTTCATGTGTGAAAAATTTCTTTTTTCTTTTATTTTCTTCATCTTTGCTTGTAACTGGACAGGATGCTGAAGTATGGTTCAAGTGTTTGCAATACATGCAATAATCAAGAATGTTTTCATATTGTACTTCCAGCTATTGTCCATCACCATTAACTTCTTGGTTCTCATCAGATCCTAACCACACATGATGCGGTCTAGGTTTTGTAAGATCAATCTGCTTCTTGACTTTGGCCATACTTTTTCTTGTTTTTGAAATGATATCAGGTTTAGATGTAAAGCTTTCCCAATATAAGATAGTAACACTGTGAGGATCTCCATGTAATAGAAATGATAAGGTAGTTCAGGGATGACAACCCATATAGGAATTACATGAGAGTCTTCAGTTGGATTGAAAATAGGTGTCCAGGCTTCAAGCTTCATCATTTGGCCCTGTATGTACATAAATTGCCTAGTCTATACAATGACATGATCATACTCATTGTCTAGGTCTATTATAACGACCCGACTTGTCGTTTTAAGAATTAACGCCCCGTTCAGTAACTTAAGATCTCGAGCAGATTCGTAATATGTATTATGACCCGCGTGTGTGGTCGAGTTTAATTTTCGGAAGATTCGGAATTTAATTTGAAAGAACAATTCTCATTTTGAAGCTTAAATGGAAAGAGTTGGCCATAGAGTTGACTTTTGAGCAAACGACTCCAGAATAAAATTTCGTTGATGTCAATAGTTTCGTATGGTGATTTCAAACTTAGACGTATGTTCAGATTTAAATTTGGAAGTTCGTAGGACAATTTGACGCATTTTGGTGAAAGTTGAAAAATAGAAGATTTTTGGAAAGTTCGACCGAAGGTTGAATTTTTGATAACGAGGTCGGATTTTGATTCCATAAATTAGAACAGTCCCATCACATCATTTATGACTTGTGTAAAAAATTTGAGGTCAATCGGACTTGATTTGATAGATTTCGTCATCGATCGTAGAAGTTGGAATTTCCTTAGTTTTAATAGGCTTGAATTGGAGTGTGATTCGTGTTTTTGATGTCGTTTGGTGTGGTTTGAGGGCCCGACTAAATTCGTATCGTGTTATAGGACTTGTTGGTACATTCATACGGGGTCCCGAGTGGCTCGAATGAGTTCCGGGGTGAGTTTTGAGCGAGTCCGTGCATTTCGGCACTCTGACGATGTTACGGGGCAGTTGAAGTGCGGAGGGCACATTTTAGAGTGTAGAAGTGCGGCCGCAAACTCCCAAAGTGTTGTAGCAGTAGGAATTGTGCGGACTGCAGTTGAAATTGTACGGTCCGCAGAATTCTTCTTGCGGCCGCAGAAAGGTGATTTCGCAAATTCGATGGTCCGACTTCGGAAGCTTATAGCTTTCAATCTACAAGGAATTTGTAGATTATTCAAAAACAAAATGTTTAGCTCTTTGAATCTAGTTTCCAGAAAGGTATACTATTAATCATGTGGACATTTGTAGAGAAAGTTATGGTCAGTGTACTGAAGCCTGGTAGTGCAGAGCTGCTGAAGTGCGGCAGCACAATTTGGATTGCGACAGCAGCACCTGGGATGTGCGACCGCACAAGAAAATGTGCGGTCAGCACAATGAGGATCAGATTTTATACTATATGAATGAGGGTTTCATCTCATTTTCCATTTTTGGACTTTGGGAGCTCGGTTTGTGGCGATTTTTCGTGGGATTTTTAAAAAAATCATCGGGGTAAGTGATTCTAACTCGAATTTGGTTAATATACAAGAATATATCATTGTTTTCATCATTTAATTAGTATTTTGAGATGAAAATTTGGGTAAAATTGTAGAAATTTTATAAAACGAAAATCAAGATTTGGAGGACGATTTGTTATAGGAATTCGATAAAATTGGTATGGTTGAACTCGTATCGGAATGAGTGTTCGAATTTCGTAAAAATTATATCGGGTTCCGAGAGGCGGGTCCCGCGTTGACTTTTGGTTGACTTTTTAAAATAAAAATTTAAGTCGACGTTTTATTATCCGAAATTATTTTCGATAAATTTTAATGATGTTATACAATTAATTTGGATAGATTTGAGTTGCCCGGAGGTCAATTCAAGCAAGAAGGCAATTTTAAAATATCAGCATAACTTCAAAAAGGTAAGTATCTTGCCTAACTTTGATTGGGGGAATTACCCCTTAGGCATCGAGTCTTATGTGTCATTTGTGAAATGTGAAGCCGTGTACGCGAGGTGACGAGTACGTACTCGGGCTTATATGTGCAAGTTTTATTGGGTTAAAGTCTTAGGCATTATTGTGTAGTAAATTAAATAATTGTTGGCATTTATTAAATCATCTATTTGCCATGCCTCAATCCTTGTTTGTTGAATTTATTTTTATATGACAATTTGATATGATTGTTGCTGGAATATTTATGTAAATTCCGTGAGTATGTTGATTTGATATTTCCTGGAAATAATTATATTATGAATTTTTTCATCTGCAAATAATTAATGAACTAAGTTTAACTGAGGCGTTAATATAATTATCAAGAATTTGGATTAATGAAGGCGTTGCCCTATACTGAGTATTTTCTATCTCTGTTGATTATTTTTAAGGTTTTATATACGTTGTGTGGAGCCTTGGGCTATTTTTGAGAAATTTATTGATTTTACTATATCATTGGAATGGTTGTGGTTGTTGGGCAAATTATGATAGGAATTGATTGTGTTGTGTTGTCGTGATAATATCTGTGTAAATTGTTGTGTGATTTGAGTTATTATTATGAGGATATAAGGGTTGCATTTCACTGTTGATATTATGTGGGTATAAGGGTGGTATTTCACCGTGGTTATGTGTGTTGGGATATTGTCTGGGCGGAGAGATAAGGGTGACTATTATACGGAGCGATAAGGGTGGCTATAGGAGCGATAAGGGTGGCTATTGATATTGTTAGGGCGGAAGGATAATGGAGGCTATTATATGAGTGATAAGGGTGGCTATAAGAGAGATAAGGGTGGCCATTGTTAGGGATGATACGTGATGATGTGGAGTTATTGTGTTGGTAATTTTTATGTGATGATGTGGGGTTATTGTGTTGGTAATTTTCATGTGATGTTGTAATTTTTCTTGTGTTTATTTTTATATCTTGTGCAATTTGTCTTGTTGTTGGTAAATTTATAATAGTCTGATCTATGTTGAAAGTGGGAGCCTGTGGCTATTGCCAGACGAATTATGAAATGAAATATGGGCACGCGGTACCGTGAGTAAATAATGATGATATTGGCACGTGAACTGTCCGTGCAGTTGTGATATGAAATGTGGGCACGAGATTCCGTGAGTAAATGATGATAATATTGGCACGTGAGTTGTCCGTGCGGTTGTGATTGTAAAATTGGCATGAGGTGCCCTGGTATTATGAAAGTGGGCTGAGACCCGTATTTTTATGATTTTGAAATGAGGTGTCACATGGTGACTTTTATTCGAAAGATATTTATTTAAAAGAATTATATTTGAAATAGATTTATTTTAAAGAATTATATTTGAAATATATTTATTTTAAGGGAGTATATTCGAAATATATTTATTGGAGAATATTATATCCTGAAAATTATTATTTGAAAAAAATATATAGGCGAAAGATTTATATTTAAGGACTTGATTAATTGGTTGTACTTGTATTCATTATTTGTTGAGCAATATTTATGGTGTTCTTGTTTCCCTACTATGTATATGACTAGTTAATTATTGTTGCCATCATTATTATTTGTTTCATATTATTTTTGTATACTATATTGCACAGGTTATTAGACTAGTGAGTGTCTCGACTGTACCTCGTCACTACTCCACTAAGGTTAGTCTTGATACTTACTGTGTACCGACCGTGGTGTACTCATACTATACTTTTGCACATTTTTGTGCAGAGCCAGGTATTAAAGCTATCGGACTTGGACAGAGTTAGAGTGTGATCGCAAGGATTCAAGGTAGAGCTGCTTGGTCGTCGCAGTACCTTGAAGTCTTTCCATTTTATTGTACTTTTAATTATTAATCAAACAATATTGAGTATTCGATCCTTGAGATCATTTCATTTATTCAGTTAGAGTTCGTGACTTGGTATTACCAGTCTTGGGAGGTTGTTTGTAACTATTTCCGCTGTTAGTTTCTATTTTAAAAAAAAATTGGCTTGAATTGTAATTATAATCGGTTTACTTAGTCTTAAATACTAAGTGCCATCACGACGCCTGTGGTGAGATTTTGGGTCGTGACTTCTATATAGACAGTCCTAACATTAAATTGTGCTATCTTTACTCCACCTTTCAATTCAGTTTGAGTGACAAAGCTTTTTCTGATAATCTTCATTCTAGGCATGGTGTTGGAGAACTTTCCAACAATTGTGTATTTGCACCTTGCTTCAAGCTTGACCATATAGTCATTTCTGCTGAAGATCACAGTTGGTTGACCTTGTTTTGTTGTGATCCTAGGTGGTGTGAACTCTATCGGTTTAATTTCTAATTCATGTCTTCCTCTCAATTTGGTTACATATGAATGAGTGACAATGAGCGGTGGTGGGGTAGTGGAATTGTTTAGTTGTTTGGCCTTAGGGATAATATCTTGAGTTTGGCTTCTGGTGTTGGTGTTGGGTTGAGTTTGATTGATTATTGGATGTTGTATGGGGTCTTTGGTGTGATTGGGCTTTTCAAAATTAGATGCCACTTTAGGGAGGTTATTGTTGCTGGTGTTATGGTGGTTTCTTGGTACAGGGGATGATATTGGTGCCTTTATTATTTCTAAATGTGGTAAAAGAGTTAACAATGTGAAGATTTGGGTGTAGTTGGGGTTGTTGTGATGGTGAGTCTTTAGGTGCTTCTTCTCTGGATTGAGCATGTATAATGGTCACTCCAACAGTAGAAAGTAATGGCTATAAGTTATTATTTTGTCTTTGACTGTTACCTGGTAAAATGAGAACGCTGCACGATTGATTATGAGGGTGCTTTACTGGAACATCTTTTTCGCTTTGTACGACAATCAAGTTAGTAGGAGCAGCTTTTGCATTTTCTCGAACAGGCGGTGGACCATCAGTTGCAGAGGTCGTTTGTTGAAATGTTGTGGAAATTGAACCATTCAAATCAGATGGAGATGGATTAGGCACATTCTCCTTACCTAGAGACATTGTTTCGCATAACTTTTGACCAATATGGACATCTGTATCTCCATGAGCGACCAATTAGTGTTCAGCTAGTCTGCGGGGTCGATTCTGGCTGTGGAAAGATCTAAAATTTGGTGGACTGGTAGCTCTTTAGATGGAGAGGAATCTCTAATGCTTGGAATTCCAAGTTTTGACCCAGAAATTAGCTGGAGATTTTCAGCATCTCCCAGGTGAATTTTTTCTATGGTGTTATCTCCATTCAAATCTGTAACAACTGAATTAGATTTGGTAAGGGAACCCAGATGAGGTTTGTGTGCATTGTCAAGCCAATTTTCACGAGTCTAGTCCGATGGCCTTTCGCCACCTGACGGAGGAGTTGTGACCATAAAAGTACGACGGCCTGAGTTTCGAGTTTGGAAAATGGACTCCCTTTGAAAAATACAATGTTGATATGAAGAAAATACATTATCTTTTTAAATATACATAAACAGAAATACAAGATTCTAGGCTACACGAAAAAAATGACAGCTAATGACTGGTATGTTGAAATATCTTCAATGCTCGCCCTCGAACTTCGCAACAACTCAGTTTCAAAATTTACACACTAGGTGCAAAAGTGTAATATGAGTACAACCGACCATATATACATAGTAAGTATTAAGACTAATCTCAACAAAGTAGTGACGATGTTTAGTTAAGAGATACCCATTTTATATATAACCTGTGCAGTTTATAAGCATATAGAAAAATAGAGAAACAACCAAGGCAACAAATATGAATAATAAGGTGCATAGTCGAAATAGAAAATAAGAAGCATATATTTCTCAGATATCAATGTACTGAATTCGCATATAGAGGAGATATGTATCAAGCAACATTTATTCGAATGCATCTATATGAGTCTAGAATATCTATGTATGATAAAGACTCAAACTTTACATCAATCGACACCTTCCAAGTGTCCAACAACATATTGATAAGTCTCATGCATATGTAAAATGCTTCGAATAGCATATGAGGATGATATGCATGGATACTATATGTAAGAATGCACGAATACGTGTATCTCATGTCAAACCAGAAACCCGTTAGTTTCTCAATGTGCACACATAAAGCCCAAGATAACATAGTAATCATATGATTCCGAAGGGATGGATCCAGACCATATGCCATATCGAGCATAATAGCTCCACAATCAATCATTAATTCGCACGAAAATGGCTATCGTGCCAATATCCCTTCCATCCCCACCATGCATATATATCAAAATGCACGAAAATACCAATTTTTGCAATATCCCTCTTATCCTCACCATGCATATATATCAATCTGCACGGAACACACTCATCGTGCGAATATCACTCTCATCCTCACCATGCATATACATGAAATACTGACATGTATGATGCAATGTATATGTACAAGAAGAATAATCATGCATGGCGTATGCATATATACAAAATACTCGATATGCATGGTGTATGTATATGCATAATATACGACCACAACTATAACATGTAATTAAACATATATTTAACTTATCATGTTCAAATAAAATGCCAAAAGCCTAGCTCAGTTATCCATACAAACAAGTAAAGCATATCACAAGAAGAACATGTATCAAAACAAGGCATAAAAAAGTCTAAAATCTACCCCCAAACATGGTACGATCTTAGAATTCGCATATACACTCGTCACTTTGCATATACGTCACCCCAAACACGTAGCATTTAGCATACAAGTTTATTTTCAAACAGAATTCCCAAGTCAAGGTTAAGTAAGATACTTATATTATCCCATGCTAGCTCTATTCTTCAAAATTCGCCTTCTAGCTCCAAAACCATCACATGAGCCCGATATAATCCAAAAGATGCTCAAGGAAGTCAAATAAAACTATAAAAATTAATTCCAAATGATAAGAATTTGATCTTTAATAAAATATCAAAAGCCAACAAAAAGTTAACCTCGGTTCACTTGGTCAGAATTCAAATTAAAGGTCAAATTTCGATGGCCCATAACCTTCCGAGTCCAAATATGTGATTAGTTTTTAAATTCGAGTCCAAATCAATATTCAAAGCACAAAAAAAACTTTCTTAACTCTCACGTTAAAAATTCTTTTCCCCCCTCTTTTGAATCCTTAATTCTAAGGTAAAATTATGATAGATTCATGTTACAATCATAGATTTGAGTGAGAATCACTTACCACATCATCTTAGGTGAAAACGTATTTTATAAATCACTATAACTCTCAAAGTAATAAAATAAAGTCTAAGTATAAAATAGAGTTATATACACAAGTGCAAAATTTTCAGTGCAATTTTTCAGAAATAAAATCATTGCCCCTCGTTACTAAAATAATCACAACTTTTTGTACAGACGTTGAAATGACAAATTATTTAAATTTTTGGATATTAGATTCAAAAGGATACAACTTTTATTTTTGGATCATCACCAAATTCTTTATAGTTAGGAGATAAACTCTTGTGAGATTAGACCAAATGCAAAAAGGCTTTGTTTCAGCAACTTAAATCTTTTCCAAACTTGCTCCAAATACTCCGAAATTCACCCAAGCCCCTCGAGTCACCTCTATACCATTCTAACAAGTTGAAATACCCTATATAGATTTATTGAAATACCTTAACAAGTTGAAGGGAACCACTGCAACACAAAGCCAACTTTCAAGTCAAACTTATTGTCACGACCCAAAATCTCACATGTCGTGATGGCACCTATCTCAATAAACCACCATATCTTTTAAATTTAAAAATATAATTATTACATTCAGCGAAAAAAAAACTCACAAACACAAATATAAACACTCCCAAAAACCGATGTCACTGAGTACATGAGCATCTAATATGAATACAAAGACTGATTGACAAAACACTATCTGAAAGTATAAAACAGTACAATAACTGAAAAAAGGGAGTCAAGGTCAGCGGACTCCAGGCAGCTACCTTGATAATCTCCAACTGATAGAACTCTGAGATCTAACGGTCGCCATGTCCGAAAGTACCTGGATCTGCACACGAGTTGCAGAGTTTAGTATGAGTACAACCAACACAATAAGTAACAAGACTAACCTTTGGGCTAAAAGTAGTGACGAGCTCCGCAGGTACATTCCAGTATAAATAATAACAATACAAAAATGTAGGCATGCTTTCAAGTTCAAAATTTGGTCTCAGTACAAATAAAACAGATCAATTCTGAATAATACGAGGAATATGACATTTCTGTATCTACATGCCAATGTACATACTGTATGTGATTCACCTTAGTGAAAACTCCATGTACTCACAATCTAAAATACTCAATTACTCAGTACTGTATATGGTCAATCCAGCCTAGAGAAGATCCATCCCAAATATATATATGTATATCCATCAACTGACAGTCAGTCACTCAGTACTGTATAAGGCCAATCCAGCCTAGGGGACGATCCATCCCCAAATATCAATGATTCGGACTATCCAGGAAAAATCCATCCCTCAATATAAATGCTTCGGGCAAGATCCATGCCCAGGAAAGATCCATCCCTCAATATTAATGCTTCGGGCAAGATCCATACCCAGAGAAGATCCATCTCTCAATATAAATGCTTCGGGCAAGATCGATGCCCAAGGAAGATTCATCCCTCAATATAATTTAACCACGCTCACTGGGTGTGTGTGCAGACTCCGGAGGGGCTCCTTCAGCCCAAGCGCTATAAATCAACCGCGTTCACTAGGGTGTGTGCAGACTCTGGAGGGGCTCCTTCAGCCCAAGCGCTATATAAAGCCGATATGGCCTACTGCGGCGTGCAGTTCGATCCCATAATAATAATAAAGCCTATAAGGCATGCTGCAGGCGGGCAAATCCGATCCATATAGTAATAAAGCCTATAAGGCCTGCTGCGGCGTGCAACCCGATCCTATAATAATAATAATATATATAAAGCCGATATGGCCTGCTGCAGGCGGGCAACCCCGATTCAATAAATATTCTCACAATGGATGAGCATGACTGAGTATGAAATGTATATTTTAAAATAATTAATTCAACAGCAACATGACCCTATGGGTCCCAAAAAATCGGTGCATATCCTAAACATGATCTTTATTACGAGCCTCAGCTCAATTCCTCTAACACGTATGGCATGTTCAGATAATAACATGATTCTTTAACTTTGCAACTTCACAGGATTTATTCAAGTCAAATTATATGGTGCACGTCCACACGCTCGTCAACTATCGTGTGCGTCACCTCCAAATAACTTATATAACACCAATTCGGGGATCCATACCCTCAAAACCAATTTTAGAAGTGTTACTTACCTCAACCCGTGTAATTTCTCATTCTGTTATGCCCTTGCCTCGAGAATTGGTCTCTGAAAGCCTCGTATCTAGTCACAAATAATTCGCTTCAGTCAATAAAAATTACTGGAATAAATTCCATAAGAAAATATAAATTTTCCAACAAAATTCAAAATTTAGCTAAAACAAAATCGCCCGTGAGGCTCACATCTCGGAACCCGATAAAAGTTACAAAATCCGAAAGCCCATTCAATCACGAGTCTAACCATACCAATTTTACCAAAATCTGACCTCAACTCGACTCTCAAATCTTCAAATTAAACCAAGAGGGTTTTCTATTTTTTTTAAAACTCAATTCACTAATTTAGTGATAAAAACAACAATAGATTCATGTAATTTAACCAAAATCAGGTTAGGAATTCTTATCCTAATGTTTTCCTTGAAATTTTTTCGAAAGATCGCCTCACCCGAGCTTCCTTGGTCCAAAAATAAAAGAATGAGACTAATTTGGACTTTATTCTGCTTCCTAGGGGTTTGTTCTTCGCGTTCGCGACCCTCCCTTTGCGTTCGCGATGAACAAATTCTCCAACAACCATTTTCAAACCCTTCTTAGATAACCTCTTGTATAATGGTCATAACTATTTCTACAAAACTCTAAATGATGATTGGTTTAACTTTCTGAAAACTAGAAACCAAGGGCTATAACTTTCATTTGTTGCTCATTTCCCAATTCTTTATAGATTTCGAGATATAAGCTTTCAAAATCACCCCTATGCAACAGAGATTTCCAAACTCTTCCAAGACAGCTTGTAGTTTATCCACCATAATTATTTTGTACACAACTCCAAATGATAAATGGTTTAACTTTTTGAAACCTAGACACAAAGATCTATAATTTTTATTTTTGAATCAGCTCCAAATTCCATATAGATTGCGAGATATGAGCCTCCAAAGTCAGACGACGAACAACAAAAATTCCTTCTTCGCGAACGCGAAGAACAAAGTCTCAACAGCAAAATCCTTCTTCGCGAACGCGAGAGGCTCCTCGCGAACGCGAAGAACAATACCAGAACCAGCAACCAACAACATCAAAACACTCAAACTTGGTCCGGAACCACCCCGAATCAAACCAAAGGCCCCCGGGACCCCGTCCAATCGTACCAACGAGTCCCAATACATAACACGAATCTGCCCGAGGCCTCAAATCACATCAAACAATACTAAAAACATGAATCACACATAGATTCAAGCTTAGTGAACTTTGAAACTTTCAATTTCTACAAACGACACCGAAACCTATCAAATCACGTCCGATTGACCTCAAATTTTGCACACAAGTCATAAATAACATAACGGACCTATTCAAATTTCCAGAATCGGATTTCGACCCTGATATCAAAAAGTAAACCCCGGTCAAACTTCTCAAAAATTTAACTTTCGCCATTTCAAGCCTAATTCCTCTACAGACCTCTAAATAATTTTTCGGACGCGCTCCTAAGTCCAAAATCACCATACAGAGCTATTGGAATCATGAGAATTCAAATTCAAGGTCGTTTACACATAAGTCAACATCCGATTTACTTTTCCAACTTAAATTTTTAATTATGAGACTAAGTGTCTCATTTCACTCCGAAATCCTTCCGGACCCGAACCAACTAATCCGGTAAGTCATAAAATAACTGTAAAGCATAAATTGAGCAGTAAATAAATAAATGAGGTTATAATACTCAAAACGACCGACCGGGTCGTTACACTTATGAACCTTAAGCATCTAATTTTCATGCTATAGTGCCAAATTGAACTCGTCCTCGCGACTCCTAATTCGAACATTCATACAAGTCCAAAATCGTCATACGAACCTATTGGAATATTCAAATCATGAATTCAGGCTTGTTTACCCAATATTTGACTTTGATAAACTCTTCTAAACTTAAAGTTTCAAGTTAGGAACTAAGGGGTTGTTTGGTATATGGGATAAGGATAGTAATCCCGGGATAAAGTTTGGGATTAACTTTATCCTATGTTTAGTTTGGGATATTAGCTAATCCGGGGATAACTTTTACACTAAAATGATGGGATTAGTTATCCCACCGTGGGATAACTAATCCCATGGAATTATCACATCCCATGGGATATCCCATTATACCAAATGACTAAGTGTTCCAAATTCTTCTCGAATCTTTTGAACCCGAACCAACCCGCAAGTCATAATTACCAAATGAATCTACAGAAACTTTTAAAAGTATGAAACGAATATTAAAACTCAAAATAATCGGTTGGGTCATTACAACATTCTTCATGTTATACGGACTAAAGCTGATTTGCTCTCACCACAGAAAATTGGTGTCGAACTAACGGGAGAAATCATGTCACGTGCGAAGGAGATAACTCATTTCTAGTAAATGTATGGACCGTCACAATGCGTCACATCTTTGTAAATTATGAAAAAGATCTGGGATTCGCATAGCTTAGTTGGAAATAATATTGTTTTTTTTTTTTATTCCCTTCCTCTTTATCCGTTATTTTAATTCGCAAAGATATTATGAAATTGATACTTCACGATCAATTCTTTATTATGATCCGCCTTAAACTCTGGATTTAATATAGTTGGTCCTCTTATTTAGGAAAAAACACTCACCTAAACCAAAAAGAAAGAAAGAAAACAAGACTGTTATAAATAGAATTGTATTTAAGGTGAATGTCTATATTTTAGAGAGATTTTAGGTTTTGTTACTTTGTGATTAAGTCAATTTTCCCCTATAAATATAGGGGTTCTATTCCATTGTAATTAATCCCAAATCAATAAGAATTCTCTCTCTACTTTTCTATACAATACTCTTCTTCTTCTTTTATTGTTTCATAACACGTTATCAGCACGAGACTCCAAACCATTGAGTAGAGGCTTTGGGATACGCATGGTGCTCAACATATACATAATATTGAGCATAATGATTGTCAAGTGTTCCATAAACTTCCTTCAGGAATAAATTCTGGATTTAAGGTAATTTTACCTTCTTTTTTTAAAAAATTCTATAATTTGATTTTAAATACAAAAAAAGACAATAAATTTTGTTTATAACTCTAATAGAGTTTGTAAGAAATTATAACTACCCGAAATGGTAAAATTTGTATGTATTTCCATGATCAAATTCATGTATGATTGTGAGCACAAAAAAGTGCATACCCGTTCCATTGAATTTGCTTTATTCTCGTTATCTTAATAGAATGTGATAAGTCTGCAAGAAGACAAAATATTATCGTGAAGGTATCAATAGATGTGGACGTGGCAATAGACGAAATAATAATCATCATCATTGTGGTAATGAGAACAATAAGGATTCTCAAAATAATCCTTCACTCTGTGAAAATAATGTTTGTCATCGATTGACATGAGATTTTGTAAAGCACATATAGATGATTATGATCCATTCATGATGTGAATGCGACAACATGTGATTTATGAACTAGAAAGAGGTTTGAGATGAAATAAGAAAATAATTTTATTATTATGGCATGAATGGTCATTGATCACGTACATATTTTTAATATATCAAAATATTATGGCAATGTGATTATTATAAGGCAAAAGTAATGGAAGCAACATATCTTGCCTATAATGAGTTTGGCCATGACCATAATTGTCACGACCCAAAATTCTAACATATCGTGATGGCGCCTAACGTGGTTCTAGGCAAGCCGACATTTAAAAATATTTCCAACACTTTTAACAGAAAACGAATTAAAGCAGTTTAAACAATAAAAGTTCTCATAAACGGGATAGAAACCCAAAACACAACACGAAAGTTCCCAACCACCGGGGTGTCACATAGTATATGAGCATCTATACATTACAAGTCTGGAAAATACTGTCTATGATAGTCTGAAACTAAATACAATAAGTGGAAAGATAGGGAAGGAGAGACAAAGTCTACGAAACGCCAAGCAGCTACCTCGATAGTCTTTGAGAATCCGAACTCCACAACTCAGCAACCGCCGTAACCAGAAGCACCTGGATCTGCACACAAGGTGTAGGGTGTAGCGTGAGCACAACCAACTCAATAAGTAATAAATCTAACCTTTGGACTGAAAGGTAGTGACAAACTCAGCAGGTACAGTTTAACATAGAAATAACAGTACATGAATGTAGGCATGCTTTCAAGTTCAACAGTTAAACTCAATTCAAGTAAAATAGATCAAATTCCGAATGATATGAGTAGTATGACCTCTCTACATCTACATGCCAATGCACATGCTGTATGCAATGCACCACACTGAAAGTCTAGTGTACTCACACTCTCAGAATACCCAATCGCTCAGTATTGTTTATGACCCATCCAGCCCAGGGACGATCCATCCTATATATATATATATATATATATATATATATATATATATATATATATATATATATATATATATATATAGAGAGAGAGAGAGAGAGAGAGAGAGAGAGAGTCAGTCACTCAGTATTGTATAAGGCCAATCCAGCCCAGGGGAAGCTCCATCCCCGAATATAAATGATTCAGACAAGATCCATGTCCAAGGAAGATCCATCCCTCAAAATAATCAACTGCGCTCACTGGAGGTGTGTACAGACTCCGGAGGGGCTGCTTCCGCCCAAACGCTATAATAAGCTAGATCCAGGCATAAATCAATAAACATACTGCGGCGTGCAGCCCGATCCCATAACTGTCACTCCCAATCAGGCCCTCGGCCTCACTTAGTTATCAATCTCTCCAGTCTCACTCTCTCTCGGGCTCACAATGTCATGAAACTAGCCCAAAATGATAATATGACATAGCAATAAATAGCAACAGAGGCTGAGAAATGATATGCAATGAATAAATATGACTGAGTACGAAATATCAATGTAATCAATAAGTCAACGGCAAGGAAACAACCACTATGGGTCTCAACAGTACCAGCAATAGCCTAAACATGATTTCTAGCATTATTGACAACTTAATTACTTCATCACATGATGAAAATACGGATATCAACAAGATATATCCACTGTACAGTTTCTTGGAAATGACCAGGTCACAGTCCGTAAGGTGCACGCCCACACACCCGTCACTTGGCATGTACGTCACCTCAACACCAATCATATAACATATAACTCGGGGTTTTGAATCCTCGGAGCCATGTTTAGAAGTGTTACTTACCTCAATCCTAGTAAATCTCTACTCCAACACACCCTTGCCTCGCAAATGGCCTCTGAATGCCTCGAATCTAGCAATAAACAATTCGATATAATCAATACGATCTAAAGGAATCAATTCCAGAAGAAAAATACTAAGTTATTAATCAAAAGTCAAAAATTGACTCAAAAGCCGGCCCCCAGGCCCACGTCTCGAAATTCATTAAAAGTCACAAAACCCAAAAATCCATTCAACCACGAGTCCAACCATATAAAATTTATCAAAATCTGACACCAAATCATCACCCAAGTCCCTAAATCAAACTCTCTAAATCCCTAGCCTCAAACTCCCAATTTACACCTTAAATACACACCAACTAGGTGAAAATATCCATGGGGAAGCAAGATTATTAATCAAAAATGAGCACAAGGGACTTACTTTAAGAATCCCCTCGAAAACCCTCTCAAGAATCGCCCAAACCCGTGCTTGAAATGTTTGAAATGAAGCCAAAATCGCGAACCCTTGCTTTAATAATCTGCCCAGGCTTTCCGCTCCTGCAGTCCCTCAATATGCTTCTACGAGCATCCAAGCCACTTCTGCAGACCAAGCCCGTTTTCCCACTTCCGCTTCTGCGGTCCCCCTGCTGTATCTGCAGTCACGCAGGTGCGGAATTCCCTATCGCACCTGCGTGCCTTCCGCTTTTGCACACCTCTCACCGCACCTGCAGCCATGCAGGTGCGGAATACTCCTCGCACCTGTGACCTCCTGCACACTTCCCTCCAAACTCGCACCTGCGAGCTCGCATCTTCGATCAAAGCTCTGCAGGTGCGGTTACACCAGCAGAGGTCCGACTTCGGCAATATCTCAACTTCAACTTTTGATCCGTTAACCATCCGGAATCAACCCGAGGCCCCCGAGACCTCAAATAAATGTACCAACAAGTCCTAAAATCTCATACGAACTTAGTCGAGCCCTCAAATCACCTCAAACAATATCAAAAACACGAATCGCACCCCAATTCAAGCCTATTGAAACTAAGGAATTTCAACTTCTACAACCGACGCCGAAACCTATTAAATCACGTCCAATTGACCCCAAATATTTTACACAAGTCACAAATGACATTAGAGACCTACTCCAACTTCCGAAATTGAAATCCAACTCCAATATCAAAAGATCCACTCCCGGTCTAAGTTTCCAAAAATCCAACTTTCGCCATTTCAAGCCTAATTTCACTACGGACCTTCAATTCACAATCCAGACACGCTCCTAAGTCCAATATAACCCAACAGAGTTAATGGAACCATCAAAACTCCATTCCGGAATCGTTTACTCATAGATCAACATCCGGTCAACCAATTCAACTTAAGTTTTCAACCATGAGACTAAGTATCTCATTTCCTTCCAAAACCCCACCGGACCCGAACCGACTACCCCGGCAAGTCACATAACAACTATAGAGTACAAAATGAGCAGTAAATGGGAGAAACATTACTATAACTCTCAAAACGACCGACCGGGTCGTTATATCCTTCCTCTCTTAAACAAACGTTCGTCCTCAAATGGTTCTAGAAACGTACCTGGAGTCTCAAATGAGTGTGGATATCTGCTCCGCATCTCTCGCTCGGTCTCCCAAGTAACCTCCTACTGGATGACCTCTCCACTGCACCTTCACTGAGGCTATGTCCTTTTACCTCAACTTTCGAACCTGCCGATCTAAAATATTGGCCGACTCCACATCATAGGTCAAATCATTGTCCAACTGAACTGTGCTGAAATCCAAAACATGAGACATATTACCGACATACTTCCGGAGCATAGAAACATGAAATACTGGATGCACACTCGACAAACTAGGTGGAAAAGCAAGCTTGTAAGCCACCTCCCCAATCCTCTGAAGTACCTCAAACGGACCGATATACCAAGGGCTCAACTTTTTCTTCTTCCCGAACCTCATAACACCCTTCATGGGTGAAACTTTGAGCAGAACCTTCTCCCTAACCATGTAAGCAACATTACGGACCTTCCTATCGGCATAGCTTTTCTGTCTAGACTGCGCCCTGCGAAGCCGATCCTGAATCAATGTAACCTTGTCCAAAGCATCCTGAACCAAGTCAATACCCAATAGCCTAGACTCACCCGACTCAAACCAACCCACCTGAGATCTACACCGTCTCCCATACAAAGCCTCATACAGAGCCATCTGAATGCTCGACTGGTAGCTATTGTTGTAGGCAAATTCCACGAGTGGCAGAAACTGATCCCAAGAACCCCTAAAATCGATGACACAAGCGCATAGCATGTCTTCCCATATCTGAATAGTGCGCTCGGACTGTCCGTCCGTCTGAGGGTGAAATGTTGTGCTCAACTCAACCTAGGTGCCCAACTCTTACTAGACGGCTCTCTAAAACTGCGATGTAAAATGCGGGCCCTGATTTGAAATGATAGACACTAGTATACCGTGAAGGTGAACAATCTCGTGGATGTAAATCTCAGCCAACAGCTCCGAAGAATTAAGTAGTCCCAACTAGAATGAAGTGCACAGACTTGGTCAGCCGATCCACAATCACCGATATAGTATCAAACTTCCTCGAAGTCCGCAGGAGCCCAACTACAAAATCCATGGTGATCTGCTCCCATTTCCACTCTGGAATCTCTAACCTCTAAAAAAACCGCCCGGTCTCTGATGCACATACTTCACCTGCTGACAGTTGAGGTACCGAGCTACAAACCCCACTATATCCTTCTTCATTCTTCTCCACCAATAATGTTGCCTCAAGTCCTGATACATCTTCGCGGCACCCAGATGTATGGAATACCGCGAACTGTGGGCCTCCTCAAGAATCAACTCACGTAGTCCATCCACATTAGGCACACAAATCCTACCCTGCATCCTCAATAGCCCATCATCCCCAATAGTAACATCTCTAGAATCACCGTGCTGAATCGTGTCCTTAAGGAAAAGCAAATGGGGATCATCATACTGGCGCTCTCTGATGCAATCATATAAGGAAGACCGAAAAACTACACAAGCTAGAACCCGACTGAGCTCAGAGACATCTAATCTCATGAACTGGTTGGCCAAGGGCAGAACATCAACTGCAAGAGGTCCCTCCCCAATAGGAATGAAAGCAAGGCTACCCATACTCACAGCCTTTCTACACATTGGCCTTTCCGGGATGATACAGAATAGTGATATCATAGTCCTTTAGCAGCTCCAACCATCTCCGGTGCCTCAAATTTATATCCTTCTGTTTGAACAAATGCTGGAGACTCCGATGGTCTGTAAACACCTCAAAAAACATACCGTATAGATAATGCCTCCAAATCATCAATGCATGAACGATGGCAGCTAACTCCAAATCATGGACAAGGTAGTTCTTCTCATGAGGCTTCAACTGACGCGAAGCATAAGCAATCACTCTACCTCCCTGCATCAAGACACATCCAATACCGATCCGAGAAGCATCACAATACACTGTATAAGAGCTTGAAGCTGAAGGTAAAACTAGAACTGGAGATGAGGTCAGGGCAGTCTTGAGCTTCTGAAAGCTCTCCTCACACTCATCCGACCACCTGAAAATAACACCCTTTTGGGTCAATTTGGTCAAAGGCGATGCAATAGACGAGAAACCTTCCACGTAGCGACGATAATAACTGGCCAAGCCGAGAAAGCTCTGAATCTCTGTAGCTGAGGACGGTCTGGGCCAACTCTGAACTGCCTCTATCTTCTTTGGATCCACCTGAATCCCCTCACTGGACACCACATGCCCCAAGAATACCACTGAACTAAGCCAAAACTCAAATTTGGAGAACTTTGCATAAAGTTTTTCCTCCCTCAACTGCTGAAACACGATCCTCAAATACTGGGCATGCTCTTCCTGGCTACGGGAGTAGACCAGGATATCATCAATGAACACTATGACAAACGAGTCGAGATAAGGCTGAAATACATAAATTCATCAAATGCATGAATGCTGCTAGGGTATTGGTCAGCCCAAAAGACATCACGAGGAACTCCTAATGACCATAACGGGTCCTGAATGTTGTCTTTAGAATATTCGAGTCCCGAATCTTCAACTGGTGATATCCAGACCTCAAGTCAATCTTAGAGAACACCCTTGCTCCCTGAAGCTGGTCAAATAGATCATCAATGCGCGGCAAAGGATACTTGTTTTTTATTGTAACTTTGTTCAACTGCCTGTAATCGATGCACATCCTCATAGTACCATACTTCTTCTTCACAAACAGAATCAGTGCGCCACAAGGCACCACACTGGGCCTAATAAACCCCTTATCAGAGAGTTCCTGAAGTTGCTCCTTCAATTCCTTCAACTCAGATGGTGCCATACGATATGGTGGAATAGAAATGGGCTGAGTGCCCGACACAAAGTCAATATCCCTGTCGGGCGGCATGCTCGGTAGATCTGTAGGAAACACATCTGGAAAATCTCACACCACAAGAACAGAATCAATAGAAGGAGTATTAGCACTAACATCCCTCACAAAGGCCAAATAAGATAAATAACCCTTCCCAACCATCTACTGGGCCTTCAATATGAAATCACTCTGCTAGGAACATAGTTTAGAGAACCTCTCCACTCGATCCTTGGCAACCCCGGCATCGCTAGCGTCATGGTTTTTACCTGAAAATCCAGAATAGCATGACATGGAGACAACCAATCCATACCCAAGATCACTTCAAAATTAATAATACTAAGCAGCAAGAGATCAACTCTAGTCTCCAATCCCCCAATAGTCACTACACATGACCGATATACACGATCCACAATAATGGTGTCGCCCACCGGCATAGAAATATGAACATATGAAACTAAGGACTCACAGGGCATATCCAGATAATGAGAAAAATACGATGATACATACGAATAAGTGGAACTAGGATCAAATAATACAGAGGCATCCCTGTGGCATACTAAAACAATACCTGTAATCACTATGTCTGAAGTGACAACATCTGGTCTGGCAGGAATAGCATAGAATCAGGCCTAACCGCCACCTGATCCGCCTTCCCCTCTTGGGCGACCCCTATCTGACTGAGCCCTACCCCGAGCTGGCTGGGCGAGTGGTATAGTAACTGGTGCTGAAGTCGTAGTCTAACTCATCTACTGAGCTGGACCTCCCGAAAGGTGGGGATAATATCTCTTTATGTGTCCCAAATCTCCATACTCAAAACAACCCCGCTCTGAATATGGCGACAAGTGCTGAGGCGGACCTTGAGAACCAGAATACCCGCTAGAAGCACCCGGTGCAGACGAACCCTGAGCTAGAAGGGCACTGAGAGATGACTGACCCTGACAAGTACTATTTGAACCATGGCTGGATGATGCACCATGGTGTGCTGGACGAGCCGTCTGAGCGTTCCTATAAGGACGACCCCTGCCGTGGTAGAACTGACCCCCTGAAGGAGCACCACTGAAACCACCCAAGCTACGAGGCCTCTTGGCCTCCCTCTCTCTGTGCTCCTGACTGCGGACCATCTCTATCTGCCGAGCAACATCGACCACCTCGTCAAAAGTAGCACCAGACACCCTCTCTTGAGTCATAAGCAATTGCAGCTGATATGTGAGGCCATCAATGAACCTCATAATCCTCTCCCTATCAGTAGGAACCAGCCAAACTGCGTGACCAGCCAACTTAGAAAACCTCATCTCATATTGCATCACAGATATCCCTCATTTTGCAACTGCTTAAAATGTCTGCGTAGCTCCTCCCTGTGAGACTACGACACAAACTTCTCCAAGAAGAGAATGGAGAACTCCTGCCACGTAAGTGGTGCTGCACCGACTGACCTGCGCCTCTCATAAGCCTCCCACCATCTGAAGGCAGCCCCAATGAACTGAAAAGTAGTGAACGAGACCCCACTAGTCTCCATAATACTAGCCGTGCGAAAAATCCGCTGGTATTTATCCAAGAAACTATGAGCATGCTTTGTCTCAACACTGCTAAATAATGGAGGCTGAAGCCTCCCCAATCTCTCAAGTTTCCTCTACTCATTATCAGTCATAACGGGGACCACCAGGGCCTGAGTAGCTATAACCAGCTGGGCTGGTAGTATCCCCAGTGTCTGAATCCCCTGCATCACCTGCTCTGGAGTACGGGCAGCGGGGGTATGAGTACCTTCCCCGGCCTGAGAAGTGGCTGGTACAGCCTGAGCCGAAACCACCTGAGCAAGGCCAGTGCAAACAATCAATATCTGGCCAGCGCCTCCTAAAGGCCTGGAATCATAATGGGCATAGCTGGTGCCTGAACTTGCCCCACTGGCTCAACCACAATTGGAACCTGCTTATGAGCTGGAGCAACTGGTAGATCTGCAGGTGTTGCTCTAGCTGTTGTACGAGCTGTACCTCTACCACTGTCGCGGCCCCTACCACGACTTCGGCCTCTCGCGACCCTAGCTGGTGGTACTGGTGGATGTCCGTCCTACCCGGTAGCATGTGTCCTCACCATCTGTGAGAGAATAGAACAACAGAAATTTAGTGACCGGAATCAACAAATTTGTACCGATCCGCAATACTCTACTAAATCTGCTCATGACTCATGAGACCTATGTAACCTAGACTCTGATACCAACTTGTCACGACCCAAAATCCTAACCTGTCGTGATGGAGCCTATCGTGGTACTAGGCAAGCCGACATTTAAAAGTATTTCCAACACTTTTAATAGAAAATGAAGTAAAGCAGTTTAAACAATAAAAGTTCTCATAAAAGGGATAAAAACCCAAAACACAATGCGAAAGTTCCCAACCATCGGGGTGTCACAGAGTACATGGGCATCTATACATCACAAGTCTGGAAAATACTGTCTATGATAGTCTGAAACTAAATACAATAAGTGGAAAGATAGGGAAGGAGAGACAAGGTCTGCGAAACGCCAAGCAACTACCTCGATAGTCTCCGAGAATCCAAACTCCACAACTCAGCAACCGTCGTGACCGGAAGCACCTAGACCTGCACACAAGGTGCAGGGTGTAGCGTGAGTACAACCGACTCAATAAGTAACAAAATCTAACCTGGACTGAAAGGTAGTGACGAACTCGGTAAAGTTCAACATAGAAATAACAGTACAGGAATGTAGGCATGCTTCCAAGTTCAACAATTAAACTCAATTCAAGTAAAATAGATCAAATTCCGAATGATATGGAGAGTATGACCTCTCTACATCTACATGCCAATGCACATGTTGTATGCAATGCACCACACTGAAAGTCTAGTGTACTCACACTCTCAGAATACCCAATCGCTTATATATATATATATATATATCTATCGACAGTCAGTCAGTCACTCATTACTGTATAAAAGCCAATCCAGCCTAGGGGAAGATCCATCCCCGAATATAAATGATTCGGACAAGATCCATGTCCAAGGAAGATCCATCCCTCAAAATAATCAACTGCGCTCACTGGGGGTGTGTACAGACTCTGGAGGGGCTGCTTCAGCCCAAGCGCTATAATAAGCCAGATCCAGGCATAAATCAATAAACATGCCGCGGCGTGCAGCCCGATCCCATAAGTGTCACTCCCAATCAGGCCCTCGGCCTCACTCAGTAATTAATCTCTCCAGTCTCACTCACTCTCGGGCTCACAATGTCGTGAAACTAGCCCAAAATGATAATATGACATAGCAATAAATAGCAACAGAGGCTGAGAAATGATATGCAATGAATAAATATGACGAGTATGAAACATCAATGTAATCAATAAGTCAACGGCAAGGAAACAACCACTATGGGTCTTAACAGTACCAGCAATAGCCTAAATATAATTTCTAGCATGATTGACAACTCAATTACTTTATCACATGATGAAAATATGGATATCAACAAGATACATTCGCTGTACAATTTTATGGAAACGACCAGGTCATAGTCCATACGGTGCATGGCCACACACCCGTCACTTGACATGTACGTCACCTCAACACCAATTATATAACATATAACTCGGGGTTTCGAATCCTCAGAGCCATGTTTAGAAGTGTTACTTACCTCAATCCGAGAAAATCTCTACTCCAACACACCCTTACCTCGCAAATGGCATCCGAATGCCTCGAATCTAGCCATAAACAATTCAATATAATCAATACGGGCTAAAGGAATCAATTCCAGAAGAAAAATACTAAGTTATTAATCAAAAATCAAAAATCGACTCAAAAGCCGCCCGCGGGCCACGGGCCCACATCTCAAAATCCGTTAAAAGTCATAAAATCCAAAAACCCATTCAACCACGAGTCCAACCATACCAAATTTATGAAAATCTGACACCAAATCGTCACCCAAGTTCTCAAATCAAACTCTCTAAATCCCTAGCCTTAAACTCCCAATTTACACCTTAAATACACACCAATTAGATGGAAACATCCATGGGGAAGCAAGATTATTGATCAAAAATGAGCACAAGAGACTTAACTCAAGAATCCCCTCGAAAACCCTCTCAAGAATTGCCCAAACCCGTGCTTGAAATGAAGCCAAAATAGCGAACCCTTGCTTTAATAATTTGCCCAGGCTTTCACTTCTGCGGACACTGAACCGCATCTGCGGCGTCGCAGAAGCAACATCTCACACGCATCTGCGGCTCATTCCGCTCCCGCGGTCCCTCACTCTGCTTCTGCGGACTTGCTTCTGCGAGCATCCAAGCCACTTCTGTGGACCAAGCTCGTCTGCCCACTTCCCCTTCTGCGGTTGCCCTGCCGCATCTGCGGTCATGCAAGTGCGGAATTCCCTATCGCACCTGCGCGCCTTCCACTTATGCGTACCTCTCACCGCACCTACGGCCACGCAGGTGCGGAAAACTCCTCACACCTACGACCACCTGCACACTCCCCTCCAAACTCGCACCTGCGCAAGCCAGCCCGCACCTGCGATCAAAGCTCTGCAGGTGCGGTTACACCAGCAGAGGTCCAATTTCAGCAATCTCTCAACTTTAACTTTTGATCCGTTAACCATCCGGAATCAACCCGAGGCCCCCAGAACCTCAACCAAATATACCAACAAGTCCTAAAACCTTATACGAACTTAGTCGAGCCCTCAAATGACCTCAAATAACATTCAAAACACCAATCGCACCCCAATTCAAGCCTATTGAAACTAAGGAATTTCAGCTTCTACCACCGGTGCCGAAACCTATCAAATCACGTCTGATTGACCCCAAATTTTGAACACAAGTAATAAATGACATTACAAACCTACTCCAACTTCCAGAATTAGAATCTGACCCCGACATCAAAAGGTCCACTCCCTGTCAAATATTTCAAAAATCCGACTTTCCCCATTTCAAGCTTAATTCCACTACGGACCTCCAATTCACAATTCGGACACGCTCCTAAGTCCAAAATACCCAACGGAGCTAACATAACCATCAAAACTCCATTCCAGAATCAGTTACTCATAGATCAACATTCGGTCAACCAATTCAACTTAAGGTTTCAACCATGAGACTAAGTGTCTCATTTCCCTCCAAAACCCCACCGGAACCGAACCGACTACTTGGCAAGTCACATAATAACTATAGAGTACAAAATGAATAGTAAATGGGATAAATAGGGCTATAACTCTCTAAATGACCGGGCGAGTCGTTACAATAATGATATAAGTTTCTCTTTGAAAGATATACTTACCATATAGATGTTGATGAATATGTAGTAGTACAATATTAATTTAAAGCTTTAGAAAAGCCAATTAGACTATTTTGGAGAAATAACTTGATTATCAATAAGGTATTATATTATAGTAAGTCTCAAAGAAACTTATTTAGTTTCTAAAGTATTCACGAAAGTGGTTGGTTATGTTGAGACTATAAATAAAGGAAAGATCTAATATCTTCTATTACTACAACTTGTAGCGGGGTAATATGTATGTGAAACGTTACCCGCTTTATTCTCCAGTTTGTACTACACAAATAAAAGAATGCCACAATAAAGTAGAAGTTTATTTATATAAAAAACCATATCATAATAAACTTGAGTTTATTGATAATTGCACACGTCATGGTGTAAACCTGATGTGTGCAATGGTTTACCTGTCTGTTATAATGGTTTTACGACCGTTGCCATAGGGTGATTTTCCAGCAGTGTGATAATTGCACACGTCATGGTGTAAACCTGAAATTTATCAATATTGATAATTTATTTAGTTGGCATAATTTGTTTTATCCATATTAATTTAAGTATGATGTGCAAAAAAGGGGGAATTCACATGGGTAAATATTAAAGAACTAGAAAGTTCTTTATGAATTCTCTTATGTTGCTTGTTCTCATTAATTAATAGACCAACTAAAATTGGGATTGAATCCCATGAGTGCTAGAAATATCAAGGACAAATACATAGACATCCTATTCAACTTGGCACCATATTTCATTTTGGCACTCTATCTCAACCTTATTCCATATTGACCCTCCAACCCTATTTCTTTTGTTTCACTTTAACACAAAAGTGAAACATTATTTGGCCTCACAAAAGAGAATAGACCAACCATATTCTCCCCTCATAAGTGGTTCAGGGTCATGAACCAAATAATTTTATCTTATTATTATTGATGTGCGATATATATTTTGAATAACACCATAACGTATAAAGGTGTGTTTTTACAAAGCTGAGGACGTAAGTTAATTTTTTCTAACATGAGGGGGAGACATGATAAATAGTTGAGAAAACGTTACGTGGAATGAATTATCATTTGTACATCTAGATCCTCGAATAAAACAATATGAACTTGAAGTTCATAAAAAGATAATTCATCTGCAACATATTGCAAAGCATGCCAGACACATTTGCTGAGAAAGAAAGTAACTATACTCTCACTGCAAATGCTCCTATTAGAATAAGTCCTAGAAGGACAAAGTCTATCGTACGCTTTAAGCGTATAGAAAAAGCAGTTTCAAATAAAATTCTTAATAAGAAGATGAGCAAATGATTAAAATGATCATAATAAGGAGGCAAGTGATCTAGAAGATCACATGACATAACACTTCATAAAATCTCAGGAGAGGTTCAGGTACCTGAAAATATGAATGAAGAGATCTCTATGTCATGTCATTATGAAAAAATGTTGGAACCGATATAAAATGTTCGTCAATTATATCTATGATAACGTTATATATATATATATATATATATATATATATATATATATATATATATATATATATATATATATATGAGGATCTTAAGTCTGAAGAAACAATTCAAGTAGAATTGGTTTCATATGAAAGACATATAGTTTTGGACCTACAGTTTAAACACTTGAAAGTATAAAGTCAATGATGTGTGTAATTATCACGACCCAAACCGATGAGCTGCGACGGGCACCAGGTACCTTACTCAACCGAGTATCAACGTAACATATCTTTCTTATTACATCATCATATACAGGTGACACACGGGCCTAATAGGCCAACGTCATCATTTATAAACTCAAAACATAGGCCGACAAGGTCGTACAATCTTTCACGTACACGATATATGTCTACAAGCCTATAAGAGTACATAATTATCATAAAGGTCGGGACAGAGCCCCGGCATACCAAACCATACACATTTAAATCATACTGACCAAACAAGCAACTCCGGAGCAAATAGAGTGCACTAATATCTTATGCTGAGCTGATCGCCTACTTGGAGGACTCTCGACCTGTCTATCGAGACATGCGGGCATGAAACGCAATGTCCCCAGGAAAAAGGGACGTCAATACAAATAATATACCGAGTATGTAAGAAATAAAAATCAGTAACTAATAGACATGAGAGAAACATGGAGTAAAAGACTCGACATGTATATCTGAATAGCTCTGTGACTCATTTAATATTATAATACCATGCATATGCATATAAATGTCATACCATGCATAGGTATATGCGCTTATAACATCATCAAGCCTCTGAGGGCACCCCATCGAAGTAGAAGAAAATTCATGTGATATTCTTGAGAAAGATTGTACCGTGCTCTCTTAGAATTGCAAATCCCATTGCTATTACGCAGTGTAACTTTGTATGAAAATTTTGCCCAAAATCCGTCACTTTCCTTAGTTTTAATTCACGTTTCTCGTGAATTAGAAGTCTTACAGATTCTTGGAATTTTTTAAGCTTCATCCGTAAGCTTTTAGCAAAGTTCACATGAATTCTTTGTGAATTAGAAAAGTCTTATACCTTAGTGGGTGTGGGCCCCACTAAGGTGATGACTTTGTCTCCAAACAAGACACCTTATCAAATGAATTAAGAGTCATTTATTTGAGAAAGGGCTACTGCCACGTTGGGTTTCAAGGCTAATCTAAAAGAGTTTTAATTAATCCTCCATCAACTTTTTAATTAACTTGGTAATCCCCCACTAGTCCAATAATTAATCAATTACCCATATAATAAGAATTATCTCAAATTACATAAAATACTACTCACTTTTAATACACCTTACTATCATGTCCATGTAGTACCTTGTATGGTACTAGTCCATAAATACGAGGTATTTTAGCTCGGGCCGTATTTTATTTCCAAATGTCAAACTTCGACGAAATTCATTTTCTTCGATTTGCTTACCCTCTTATCTTCACGAATTTACTCATCACTTGTTTGAAATAGCATAATGCTTATAATCTCAAAATAATCTCATTCCCGAACTTACGTCGATTAACTTACGACGAAACTTTAACGTACGAAAATGCGGGATGTAATATCTCATTTCTGAGCTTTCATCGATTTATTTATGGCGTACTTTCACGTACGAAAATATGGGGTGTAACATTATTCCCTCCTTTGGAATATTCATCCTCGAATGTTGATTGATGCATTTATCATTCTCTTAACCCATAGCGCTTGCGAATACTTTAATACTCTTCTTGCCATTTAGGCAACTGTTCTTTGAATAAATCGTGGTCGGAATCCTTCCAATCTTGTAACTGTTGTTACCTTTTATCATGCAGCTTGTATGACCCTGACCTTATAAGTGCGCCTATGCGAATCTTCTCTCCTTTTTTCTCTAGCTTTTAGCCAATCTATAGGCCTCACTTTGTAAGCATATACAGAGCTTGATAAGATGTCTCTCTGGGCATCTATAGGTATACTAAAGTTCTTTGCTCGATACTTTGTTGAACTTACGAATATTGCTATATCTTATTTCATAGATCCAGTTATCCATTCGTATGACTTTACTACATCTAGGTAGGTCATACTATACCATAACTCTTACTTCGATTTGGCGTTACTGAGGGTCTGCTACCAAACTCCAGGTTACGTTCGTTGCTTATCCCATATGTAAGAATCTAAGTTTTTTAGTGCTTCCTCATTACTGTTCATCTTAAGAATGACGGCCTAATCTCATCTTATATTTTGTGACTTTTGTCCATCCATTATTGATTCGCCTCAATATTGTTCTACAATATACCACTGATAACTTGAAACTTCTTATGTAATACCTTGCCACTAGGGCTTACGTTGCATTGAGGAATATTTGAAGTGACTTTCCTGATCCACCTAGGGGCGATACGATACAATACTTTCATAATCGTATTTCATAGCATTCCAATATGATTCTCCTTGCTTAGGTATTTTAATCATGTACAATTCATCAAATGATTACTCAATCGAAAGCCAAACGTCATCCTTTATTTATCGCGATTATACCCTCATTCTACTACCAGGAAAACATTCTATCTCTCCTAAATGCTATTAGTCTTAGACTCCTTTGAGTTCGTTCAGGCTATACTGAGATTTCTTAACTTAGAGAAACCATTAGCTCTCTTGTTTTCATGGGCTTAATCCTGAGGACTCATCCATTTCTCGTCACCTTCTCACTCGCCCTTTCTTATCCTTATTCCTGTCATAAAACCTTGTCGCTTTTCTATACTTTAGCTTGCGACCTATACATATCTATTTATACTACTCACAACCTTCCTTCAACTTGCTTGCACCATAGATTTCGTTATGTTATTCTGGACCATCAAGAGATACATCACATCGTCTCTAACTCTTCTTTACTTTCTTGACTAGGTCTCTCGGTACCTAGAAACCATAGGCTGGAAGATATGACATCAATGACACTGCTTTCATTCCTGGATATTGAATCACAATGCTTCTAGTCCTTCATCTGAAGTATGGATTGTTCGCAACCTTCTGCATTTGAGTATCTCGTACGTTGTTCACCTTTATCTTACTTACCTTAAAATCTCGCATCACATCTTCTATCTCTTTCATGACCTCGCTTTCACACAGGTATAATTCGCGCCCATAACTTGAAGCTCTATTATAATACTTGCACCTCTGGTGCATACACAATCCGGTGGGAGCTTCATACTGACTTCTTATGAGGCTGGTATCCTTCTAACTGGCTTTATCGTAGAGCCGTTGTAGAATATGGTTGTTGTAACATCTCTCTTGTACCTCTGATATTAAGAGTAATTCTACAACGTTCTCAATCATGATGTCTAAAATTTTTCGAGTCCAATAATTAGACTCCTGATTCATTTGGTTGATGTAACTCTTTAGTTTCCTCTTCCTTCTAATCAGCCTTCATGTAGGCTTGAGCTATCTTCCGATCTGCGGCTCCTGGTATTAGTTATTACTTTAGCCTTTCGTGGGTGCTATAGAATATCCATGATGCAATCTTCTAACAATTCAATCCTTTGTTTATACCCTGGGCTCAATTCTTTCTTTTAACTTATATCAGAGTCTTCTACGGCTTGTATGATTGTCAACATATATGCTTCATGGATAATACTCCAAAATCTTAAGTGCATTCATAACGTAACTCACTATGGATCACTGATCGAATGATTCCTTTCATTCCTTCTCAACTTTCTTTAAATGTAAGCAATTATTTTTCCTGGTCGTTTTGCCACTTGTTGCATGCATACTTAGCTTATCTTAGTTCCCACGCATGCCAAAATTTTTGTGCAACTCATATGATCTCGAATATTACTTTTGTTTTTTCTTCTCGTTCCTTAGACACGGTAGGTGCCACTTTCTCATGGAGTGCATACAATGTTATAGTGAGACTGTTTTTACATGACCATTTCCTCTTTAGGTCACTATGCTTAGGTTGAAGCCTTCTTCCTTATTTCCTCAGCTAGTCTTTCGTTATAGTACTTAGGGAAGACCTTCTGACTCTTGTAAAGCTGCGAGCTTATTACATCGTATACTTGACGGAATTTTTGATGTTCTTCCTCGCCTATAATTATCCGTAGTTACTTATTTCCACGCCCTTGTGCTTGTAGGGTTGCTCCTGAACTGAAGTTTTGACTGTCTTCCCAGTGAGACTATATTTTATTTCCATTACATTCATACGGTACCTTTAACTACTCCAACTCTTATCTGAATATTTCTCAAGGGTCACGATGTCGTATCTATGAGACTGAATTTCCCATGTTGGGGTTCACTATGTACGTCTTACACAATCTCTTAATTTGTCTGTGACCTCTTGTCTATCCATAACTATACTCTTCCTAAATCAACTACTAACTGCTCGTTGGTCCATTTTCATATCTATATTCCGCGTAATCTCTCTTGGGTTATTCCCTTTGTCTTAACTTACGTCTTGCACTGGCTCTTTATTTATCAATAACATCTCGGGTAGGAACCTTTACTTCCTTTCCTTGATATCGTGTTTGCATAATGTTTTGGAATCATAGCATATCTGTAGGATTTGAATTAGTGCAATCTCATTCCTTTTCTTATTTTTTTCGTACTCTTTTACCATTCCATAGTTACTAAAACTGCTTAATTCTGACTTAATGCCACATCACTTCATATTCCCCCCTTTAGGGGAGCACTAAGATTTAGTGTAACGATGATCTACATATAGATGTTTTACCTTCTCATCTTTGGCATCATTTCACATCATCGATGATCCTTACTCGCCTCGCGAAAATCCTTTTGTACCAAGGATAACAAAATTCCTCACTCGCGAGGGTGACACTTAGTGTAACTGGCACATACAGTCTCTTAAGCTTAACTTTACTCACCTTGCTTGCTTTTAGGGAAGCGTCTTCCTGAATGACCTTTAAAGGGTATTTTTTTGTCGTCCATTCTATTATCGCCGATCTCTGAAATTCTCATGATGCCGACTATTACTCAGTCCCCGGTTCATGCTTAGTTTATCTTGTTCATCAGTCCATGCTGATTTCTTATTACTCTGGGGTCTAACTTTTCCTTTTGGTAGTCGCGTTGGAGTCACAAACTTATTTCTTGAAATGAGGATATGACTTTATGGCCTATACTCTTTTGTTGTCTCAAGGCCTGCCACTTCTCATCCTTTCCTTCACTTGACTATAGACTCTGTAATACTGTTATCTTTTTGATCTACCGTTGTCATCCATGTATCACATCTTACTCATAAATGCTTCATTAACTCTCTTCTTATTTCCTGCAAATATTTATTTCTATCAATTTATTCTGAAAACTCGAACAAGACATCCTTTTACTTTTAGCTCCCCTTGCTCCATCCCCTGGCTCTTCGGGTTGCCTAACATGTTCGCTCTACCAGGGACGAGAGCCATACTAAGATAATATTTATCCCTTCAAGGCTTCCAGTGCCTATCTTTGTAGTACTCATATCTAGCTGTACTATTTTAGAGTACACCATCTGGGTGTCTCACAAGGAGATCTATTAGCACATTTGTAATATCCTTCAGAAAGGTAAACTAACGCAAACAATCTATTTACCATTTTGGGTTACTCTAACCCCAACCAGATCCTAATAAAAGGACACATGTTAGCCCCCAATAGGGTATAACTAAGATGGGTGTGGCCAATTCTACATACATATGTTACTGTTGAAGGTAAGTCATAATGCTTATACTTTTCTGCCGGAGTTGAAAATACCGATAATCTTCATTAACTGGGTACCTCGTACCCTTCTCATCTTGCTCCTTTTACTTGTTGAAGCTTGTATCTATCTTTTGAATCTCTCATTGCCTTTCACCATAGAGGTGGATAGATATTCTTGACTTAAGGCTCCTTATCAAGAAGCTTACACGTAAGGTACACACATGTTCTGTTGAAGACCTCACATTTATCCATCATAGGAATGATGCAAACTCGAGTTCCTCTAACTCAACTCTTCCACAACTATATCTCTTACCAATCATCTTTCTGGATGTAGGTATCGTTGTATTATGAATAAGATAGAGTTTAAAAAATTGAGTTCTTACAACTGAGCTCTACCACATGATCTAGAGTAAAAAGAAAGAGTGACAGTCTTAAATGCCCTGTAGCCTCCTGCTTATAAGTATGGTGCACGACACACCCATAAAAAAGACTCTACTAGACACGACTTGTAGATTTCCTAGGACAGAACTGCTCTGATACCACTTTTGTCACGACCCAAACCGATGGGCCGCGACAGGCACCCGGTACCTTACTCAACCGAGTACTAACGTAATGTATCTTTCTTATTACATCATCATATACACGTGACATACAGGCCTAATAGGCCAACGTCATCATTTATAAACTCAAAACATAGGCCGACAAGGCCGTACAATCTTTCACGTACACGAAATATGTCTACAAGCCTCTAAAAGTACATAATTATCATAAAGATCGGGACAGAGCCCCGCCATACCAAACCATATACATTTAAAGCATACTGACCAAACAAGCAACTCCGGAGCAAATGGAGTGCACTAATATCTTCTGCTGAGCTGATCGCCTACTTGGAGGACTCTCGACCTGTCTATCGAGACTTGCGGGCATGAAACGCAACGTCCCCAGGCAAAAGAGACGTCAGTACAGATAATGTACCGAGTATGTAAGGAATGAAAATCAGTAAATAATAGACATTAGAGAAACATAGAGTAAAAGACTCGACATGTATATCTGAATATCTCGGTGACTCATTTAATATTATAATGTCATGCATATGCGTATAAATGTCATACCATGCATGTGTATATGCATTCATAACATCATCAAGCCTCTGGGGGGCACCCCATCATATCATCTCGGCCACTGTGGGCAAATCATCAACGTATACCAGCTGATCAGGTGGTGGTGTGTATATAACGCTATAACCTTTTTCCATATCCCATATACATATAATATATACGTATATAACGCCATCTGATCATGGGTCAATGTACATGTATAAATGTATGAAATGCATAAAAAATACGTTAATAAGATTTTCTCAGAATGTCATAAAATTAATATGTCTTTCGGATAAACTTTATCAAATATGTATTTTTCTGAGACCCATGAACAGAAGATATAATAATAATTCACATGGGGAATCAAGAATATAGACACCCCATAATATTTCTATTAATAGAGTCATTTATGGAAATTGTGCATTTGCTCGTTTCGTTCGTGTCGTATAGATCATGCCAAAAAGAAATAAAAGATAGCCTTAACATACCTGAGCCGATTCTCTTGACAATCATTCCAACATACGTCAATTGCGATAACATGTAACGGCGGATCGAAGTAGGAAAAAATCCATATGATATTCTTAAGAAAGATTGTACCGTGCTCTCTTAGAATTGCAAATCCCGTTGCTGTTACGCAGTGTAACTTTGTATGAAAATTTTGCCCAAAATCCGTCACTTTCCTTAGTTTTAATTCACGTTTCTCGTGAATTAGAAATCTTAGAGATTCTTGGAATTTTTAAAGCTTCATCCGTAAGCTTTTACATGAATTCTTTGTGAATTAGAAAAGTCTTATACCTTAGTGGGTGTGGGCCACACTAAGGCACCTTATCAAATGAATTAAGAGTCATTCATTTGAGAAAGGGCTGCTGCCACATTGGGTTTCAAGGCTAATCCAAAAGAGTTTTAATTTATCCTCCATCAACTTTTTAATTAACTTGGTAATCCTTCACTGGTTCAATAATTAATCAATTACCCACATAATAAGAATTATCTCAAATTACATAAAATACTACTCACTTTTAATACACTTTATATACTTTACTATCATGTCCATGTGGTACTTTGTATGGTACTGGTCCATAAATATCGGGTATTTTAGCTCGGGCCGTATTTTATCCCCAACTATTAAACTTCGACGAAATTTATTTTCTTCAATTTGCTTACCCTCTCATCTTCACGAATTTACTCATCACTTGTTTGAAATAGCATAATGCTTATAATCTCAAACTAATCTCATTCCCGAACTTACGTCGATTAAGTTACGACAAAACTTTAATGTACGAAAATGCGGGATGTAATATCTCATTTTTGAGCTTTCATCAATTTATTTATGACGTACTTTCACGTACGAAAATATGAGGTGTAATAGTAATCACCTTTATCTATCTTATATGTCTAGCATGACATGAAAACTTGATATGCATCTAAAGTCTATTTAAATGACTTATATGACTTAACTTATATGACAATACCTGAATGATTCAAATCGCTTAAAGCATATACAATTCTTGGTTCTGAAGTACCATATCCTAAGTGCAATTTATGCACATATGTATCTTGCTATAACTATAATCATGATAATGCGATAGCGAAAGTTTTTGTCTCTATGGAGATATTGAAAAAGTCATTCCACGACATTATATAAAGATATTACATATCTTTCAAGAATGATTTCAAGGTGAAACATATTCATTCAAGGTGAAATAAATTCATTCAAGTTAAAATGACTGATTTGTTTATCAAATCTATATCAACAATTTTTTGAAGGTGCACAAGATTGGAATGCAAAAACTCAAATATCTGAACTGATACTCTTATCAGGGGGAGTTAATACGTGTTGTACTCTTTTTTTCTTATAATATTTTATCCCACTGGATTTTTCTTGCAAGGTTTTTAATGAGGCAACTAAAAGACGTATTTCTAAATATGTGTACTCTTTTTAGTTCACTAGAATTTTTTTCCCACTGGGTTTTATTTTAGTTAAGGTTTTAATAAATCACATTATCTGTTGAATAGACATTCAAGGGGAAGTGTTATAAATAGAATTGTATTTAAGATGAATGTCTATATTTTAGATAGATTTTATGATTTGTTACTATGTGGTTAAGTCATTTTTCTCCTATAAATAAAGATATTCTATTTCATTGTAATTAATCCTAAATCAATAAGAATTCCCACTCTACTTTTCTCACGCAATATTCTTCTTTCTTTTAATGTTTCATAACAAACACCTGATTGTTGTCTTTTTATTTAGCACCAGAGAATGGACTTTTAATCCAAGGTTGCATAACTCTTGTCGGTAGCAAAAGATACCTCTCGGTTGATTTGCGGCCAATAGACCTGCAGGAAGGAAACTTAATAACAAAACAACTAAAAAATGAAGAACACTGACACTTTTTGTAGTTATAATTTTTTTGAATTTTTGTGCGTTTTTGGTGGTTCAAAACAATGACCGATTGAATACGAGGATTGCATAGCCAAGCTTTGATGCCAAATTAATTAAGATAGAGAAACCCAAAGTTGTCTCTGGTCTCCCTTTTACAAAGTCTAATGGGTTTTACATAAAAAAGGAAAGTGTACTAGCTGTAAAATGTTTGCTAGTTTGTCTGGCATGGGTTTGGGTTAATCTTCAAGATCTACTTGACCACCTTCCATTTCTATATCAGCTTTTGCGCTTGTTTTGATTGGATAAAAACTATTAGGTATTAACTTACATGTAATAGTAAGTAGATTCAAACTCTGTTAAAGACAACTCTAATTGCTGTGCCTTTCCTTATAAAAAAAGGACAACGAATCATTAGGTGATAAAAGTGACAATGAAATGAAAAATCTCTATTTTGTTCTCTCTAGGTCTAGCTAAAAGCCCACCGAAGCTTCTGACGTGGAAGTAGTTTTACGTTTCAATGCAGATTTACAAATTAAACTATTACTCCTTGGAATGATTGGGCACAAATTTATAAATACTTTTTAAATTTGTGATACTAAACAAGTCAAAAAGAATCTAAAGTATTTGTTTTACTATAAATAGGTTCTCGTTAAGCAGAAGCGGATTCAGGATTTGGGGGTTTCGGGTGCTAAGCAGAAGGAAAAGATGGACCTTTGCCACTGACACCTTAGCGACTTTTGTTTTGCGGGTGACACTTTAAATATATATACTATTTCTTATACATATTTACATATATACATTAAGTTTTCGCTGAAACTTGCGGATAGTGTACCACCCCAAATCATATACATAGATCCACCCTTATCGTTAAGGATATATTGAAAGTTTAAACTAAATTATTTTTAAATTTAAAAAAATTATTTTTTTTGAACGTAACAAAAAGAAAATAAGATCAAGGAACGGAGGTAGTAGTATGTATTAATGTACTTGACTACTCTAGAAAAGACGTGTGATTAATAAACTAATCAACTTCACGTGGCACTACACGTTTTCCGAATGGGTTGAGACATAAAGGTTCCATAGAATAA
Source organism: Nicotiana tomentosiformis (assembly GCF_000390325.3). NCBI lineage: Eukaryota > Viridiplantae > Streptophyta > Magnoliopsida > Solanales > Solanaceae > Nicotiana > Nicotiana tomentosiformis. The sequence goes on along the minus strand of NC_090823.1, from coordinate 114,188,044 downwards.
AGGAAAATCAAACTTCAATCACACTCAAAATTTTCATGTTTTAGCCGATTGATCCTATGTCAAATCACAAGTAGTAACTGTTTGAGAGTAATCAAAATTCTCATTACTTAACCTGCACCAAACACTACTGAATATTACCGTTGGACAAATCGCTATCACCAGAGCTTCAAACATTAAGAACTTTCGTCACAACAAGGATAAACCATATATTCCATCGCTACCAATTCATGTGAATCTATTTGACTGGACACAAAATTTAAGAAAAAAATGATTTTTTTTAAAATTTGTGGTCCTAAATAAGTCAAAAAGAGGCCCAGAGTATTTGTATGGTTATAAAAACTTCTCATTAAGGGTAGAATTAGAAGTTTAAGCTAAATTGTTTCCAAATTTAGAAAAAGGTCATTGTTTTTGTGTCACGACCCAAAATTTCCTCTTTCGGACCGTGATGGCGCCTAACATTTTACTTGCTAGGCAAACCAACGTTAGAATAATATTAACCAATTTTTAAATAATTTTTTAATTATTAATAATCAAGGAAATAAAAGCGGAAGCAAAGTTTGAAATATGGTGAAATAATTCATAAAAATAACGGTGTCTAAATACCATCCCAGAATTGGTGTCACAAGTGCACGAGCTTCTAGAATAAATAGAAATAAAGGTCCGAATAAAATAAAGTTGTCTGAAAATAAACACACAGCTAAAGTAAAATAGACGGGGACTTCAGAACTGCGGACGCCATGCAGTTATACCTCAAGTCTCTTCTGGTAGCTGAAATCCGAGCAACTCTATGGTACGCCGCTGGGACCAACTCCAAAATCTGCACAAGAAGTGCAGAGTGTAGTATCAGTACAACCGACCCCATGTACTGGTAAGTACTGAGCCTAATCTCGACGAAGTAGTGACGAGGCTAAGGCAGTTCACTTACATTAACCTGTACGCAATATTAATAACAACAACAAATAATAGAAATAAAACAGGTAACTCATTTATAATAATTGAAGCCAACTCAGCAGTCATAATCCATTATCATTTCAACCAATTCTGTTGCAGCGTGCAACCCGCTCTCATAATATATTCACACTTAATTCAGTTGCAGCATGCAACCCGCTCTCCCAATATATATATATATATTTGCGGCGTGCAACCCGCTCCTCCAATATATTCATTTTAATCAAGTCTGTCATATATTTATTTCAATCAAGTATATATATAGACTTTTAAATAAGTCTGTTGCGGCGTGCAATCCGATCCCCCAATAATTACTTTTAAATAAGTCTATTGCGGCGTGCAATCCGATCCCCCAATATTAGATTATTTACTTTCATTTCCGTTGCGGCGTGCAACCCGTTCCCCCGATATATATATATATATATATATATATATATATATATATATATATATATATATATATATATATAACTTTAAACAACTCATGATATAAATAAAAATTACTCCAATAAATACCACGTCCAATAAGAAACTATTAAACATCCAGGCACACAATAATTATAATTTATTTATGAACAAACAATGGCAATAATAGTTTATTTTGGAAATCAGAGAGAAAATAGACAGTTTAATATTTAATATGTTAAATGTCAAGTAGCAATTAGTGTACATAATTCAAATAAGCATGTAGCAATTATTACAGAAATTTAAGAATTAATATTTGGTAAAGAATAGGAGAGAAATAATTATTATAACAATTAATTTATAGTTTAAAATAATTTATGGTTTTTCAAGTAAGCAGGCAAACAATAAATTTTACGACGTATAGACACTCGTCACCTCGCATGTATGTCGTTCACATGCATTTCACATAACAAATAATTTAAGGGTTCTATTCCCTCAAGTCAAGGTTAACCACGACACTTACTTCGCTTTGCAAATTTCAATCAATTACTCAACCACAACTTTTCCGTTTAAATTTGTATTCGAAAGCTTCAAATATATTCACAAACAATTCAATATACTCAATACGAATCATAGGAATTAATTCCAAATAAATTTACTAATTTTTCGGATAAAATCCGAAATTTATTAAAATATTCGGCAGTGGGACCCACGTCTCAAATCTTGGAAAACTTACGAAATCCGAACACCCATTCCGAGACGAGTCCAAACATACAAAAATTATTCAATTTCGATATCAAATGGACCTTCAAATCTTAAATTCTCGTTTTTAGAAAGTTTTACAAAAATTCAATTTCTTCCATCTAAATCCGAAATAAAGGATGAATATAGATATGGATTCATGAAATATAATCACTTTTGGTTATAGAACACTTACCCAATTCAAAGTCGTGAAAAATCGCTTTGGAATCGCTAAAATCCGAGACTCAAAACTCAAAAATGAGTAAAAATGGCTAAAACCTGATTTTATGTAATCTGCCCAGCATTTTCGCATATGCAGGCTATATTTTCGCACCTGCGGTCACGCATTTACGAGAAAAATCTCGCATTTGCGAAGTGGGGCTGCTAGACGAGGTTCCGCATCTGCGAACACTCCTGTCGCACCTGCGACATCCACTTCTGCGCAAAATGGCCGCACCTGCAAAGACCTAGGCAAGCTCAGTCCCGCATCTGCGTGATTTGGTGCGCATCTGCGGACACGCTTCTGCGAGAAATTGTCCGCTTCTGCGATCGAAGCCTTGACACGCCTGGGCTCATCTGCGATGGAAGGCTCGCATCTGCGAGCTCGCACCTGCAGATTTTTGCCCGCAGGTGGTGATTACAATAGAAGGAAAAAAATTCAGATTTTGCTTAAGTCCAATTCTTGATCCGATTTCAATCCGTATCACTCTCGGGGTACTCGGGACCCCGTACGAATATACCAACAAGTACAATAACATAATACGGACTTACTCGGGGTCTCGTATCACGTCAAACAACGCTGAAATTACAATTCACACCCCGATTCAAACTTTGAGTTTTAAACTTTTCAATTTACAAACCTCGTGCCAAAACATATTAAATGAATCCGGAATGACTTCAAATTTGGCACACAAGTCATAAATGACATAACAGAGCTGTTCAAATTTCCAGAATCGAATTCCGGCTCCGATATCAAAAAGTCAACCCCGTGGTTAAACTTGGAATCTTTAGCCTTTAAATTGCTAGTTCCGTTAAATGGTCATAACTTAAGCTAGGGATCTCCAAATTAAATTTCGGGCATACGCCCAAGTCCTAAATCACGATACGGAGCTACCGAAACTGTCAAAATACTGATCCGATTCCGTTTGTTAAAAATATTAACCAAAGTCAATTTAGTTGAGTTTTAAAGCTTTATTTCATATTGTAATCCATTTTTCACATGAAAACTTTTCGAAAAATTTTACGGAACATGCACGCAAGTCGAGAAATAATAAATGGTACTTTTCGAGGTCTTAGAACACAAAATTACTTATTAAATTTAAAGATGATATTTTGGGTCATCACATTCTCCACCTCTAAAACAAACGTTTGTCCTCAAACGGAGTTAGAATAAGTACCTGAGCTGGTGAATAAGTGGGGATATTTACTCTGCATGTCCGACTCGGACTCCCAGGTAGATGCCTCTACCGGCTGACCTCTCCATTGCACTCGAACTGAAGGATAACTCTTAGACCTCAACTGTCGGACCTGCCGGGCTAGAATAGCCACCAGTTCCTCCTCGTAAGTCAAATCTTTGTTTAATTGGACTGAGCTGAAATCTAATAAATGGGACAGATCACCATGATATTTTCGGAGCATAGACACATGGAACACCGGATGAACCGCTGATAAACTAGGTGGTAATGCAAGTCTGAAGGCTACTTCACCCACCCTTTCAAGAATTTTAAAGGGTCCGATATACCTAGGGCTCAACTTACCCATTTTTCCAAACCTCATTATACCTTTCATAGGTGAAACCCGGAGCAATATTCTTTCTCCAACTATGAATAAAATATCACGAACTTTACGGTCGGCATAACTCTTTTGCCTAGACTGAGCTGTGCGAAGTTGATCCTGAATAATCTTGACCTTATCCAAGGCATCCTGTACCAAATCGGTACCCAACAACCGAGCCTCTCCCCGTTTTAAACCAACCAACTGGCTATCGACATCGCCTTCCGTATAATGCCTCATATGGAGCCATCTAAATGCTCGACTGGTAACTATTATTATAAGCAAACTCCGCAAGTGTTAAGAAATGATCCCAAGAACCTCCAAAGTCTATAACACAAGCGCAGAGCATTTCTTCCAATATCTGAATAGTGCGCTCTGAATGTCCATCTCTCTATGGATGAAAGGCTGTGCTCAACTCCACCCGCATGCCTAACTCACCCTGTACAGCCCTCCAGAAAAGTGAGGTAAACTGCGTACCTCGATCTGAAATAATAGACACGGGCACACCGTGAAGGCGGACAATCTCACGAATGTAAATTTTAGCTAACCTCTCTGAATAATAGGTAACTGCCACTGGAATGAAATGTGCTGACTTGGTCAACCTGTCCACAATAACCCAAACTGCATCAAATTTTCTCTGAGTCTGTGGGAGCCCAACAACAAAATCCATAGTGATACGCTCCCACTTCCATTCAGGAATTTCTAACTTCTGAAGCAAACCACCAGGTCTCTGATGCTCGTACTTAACTTGCTGAAAATTCAGACACCGAGCTACATATGCAACTATATCCTTTTTCATTCTCCTCCACCAATAATGTTGCCGCAAATCTTGATACATTTTGGCGGTACGTGGATGAATAGAATACCTGGAACTGTGTGCTTCTTCAAGAATTAATTCACGAAGCCCATCCACATTAGGGACACAAATACGACCCTGCATTCGCAGAACCCTAACTTCCCCCACAACAACCTGTTTGGCATCACCGTGCCGCACCGTATCCTTAAGGACAAGTAAATGAGAATCATCATACTACCTCTCTCTGATGCGCTCATATAAAGAAGACCAAGCGACTGTGCAAGCTAGAACCCGACTGGGTTCTAAAACATCTAACCTCACGAACTGATTAGCCAAAGTCTAAACATCTGCATCTAATGGCCTCTCACCAACCGGAATATAAGCAAGACTGCCTATACTCACAGCCTTTCTACTCAAAGCATCGGCCGCCACATTGGCCTTTCCGGGGTGATACAAAATGGTGATATCAAAGTCTTTCAACAACTCCAACCATCTTCTCTACCTCAAATTAAGATCCTTTTGTTTGAACAGATACTGAAAGCTACGATGATCAGTAAATACTTCACACGAGACACCGTAGAGGTAAAGCCTCCAAATCTTCAGCGCATGAACAATGGCTGCCAATTCTAAGTCATGAACATGATAATTCTTCTCGTGAACTTTCAACTGCCGCGACGCATATGCAATTACCTTGCCATCTTGCATTAATACTGCACCAAGCCCAATGTGAGATGCATCACAATATACCGTATATGATCCTGAACCTGTGGGTAATACCAACACTGGCGCCGTAGTCAAAGCGGTCTTGAGCTTCTGAAACCTCAACTCACACTCGTCTGACCTTCTGAATGGGACACCTTTCTGGGTCAATCTGGTCAATGGGCTTGCTACAGATGAAAACCCTTCCACGAACCGACTATAATAACCTGTTAAACCCAGGGAACTCCGGATCTCTGTAACTGAATTAGGTCTAGGCCAATTCTGAACAACCTCAATCTTCTTAGGATCCACCTTTATGCCTTCTGCCGATACAACATGCCCCAAAAAGGCAACTGAGTCTAACTAAAACTCACATTTTGAAAACTTGGCATATAACTGATTATTCTTCAAGGTGTGAAGCACACTTCGAAGATGCTGCTCATGTTCCTCTAGACTGCTGGAGTAAATCAAGATGTCATCAATAAATACAACCACAAAAGAATCCAAATAAGGCTTGAACACCCGATTCATCAAATCCATAAATGCTGCTGGGGCATTTGTCAACCCAAATGACATCACTAGGAATTCATAATGCCCATACCGAGTTCGAAATGCCGTTTTAGGGACATCAGATGCCCTAATCTTCAACTGATGGTAACCAGACCTCAAATCGATCTTTGAAAATACTTGGCACCCTGAAGCTGATCAAATAAGTCATCAATTCTTGGCAGTGGATATTTGTTTTTGATAGTGGCCTTGTTTAACTACCGATAGTCTATACACATCCGCATAGAGCCATCTTTCTTCTTTAAAAATAATACTGGCACACCCCAGGGCGAGACACTGGGTCTAATGAATCCCTGGCGGGGCCATACAGTATGGTGGAATAGAAATGGGCTGAGTGCCCGAAGCCAAATCAATACAGAAGTTAATATCTCTATCGGGTGGCATCCCTGGTAAATCTGCAGGAAATACTTCTGGAAATTCACGAACAACTGGTACTGAGTCCATAGAAGGGTATCCGCACTGGGATCACGAATATAAGCCAAATAGGCTAGACACCCTTTCTCTACCATACGCCGAGCTTTCATATAAGAAATAACCATGTTGGCAGAATGACCAGGAGTTCCTTTCCATTCTAACCGAGGTAACCCAGGCATAACTAGGGTCACTGTCTTGGCATGACAATCTAATATATCATGATAAGGGGACAACCAATCCATACCCAAGATGATATCGAAATCTACCATATCAAGAAGTAGAAGATCCACACTAGTCTCAAGATTACCAATAGCAACCACACACGAATGATAGACATGATCTACTACAACAAAGTCTCCCACCGGTGTAGATACACACACAGAAGCACTCAGAGAATCACAAGGCACAACCAAATATGAAGCAAAGTAGGAGGACACATAGGAATAAGTAGATCCTGGATCAAATAGAACTGAAGCATCTCTATGGAAAACTGGAATAATACCTGTGATCACAACATCAGATGACTCGGCCTCAGGCCTAGCTGGAAAAGCATAAAATCGGGGCTGGGCCCCACCACTCTGAACTGCGTCTCTAGGACGACCTCTAACTGGCTGGCCTCCACCTCTAACGGTCTGACCTCCACCTTTAATGGCCTGACCTCCACCTCTAATGGCCTGACCTCCCCCTCTAGCTGCCTGACCCCTACCTCTAGCTGGCTGAGCAGGCGGTGAAGCAACCGGTGCCGGTATGATGACACGAGAATCTTGCCGAGATCTGTTACTTGCCAATCTAGGGCAATACCTCTTGATGTGACCAATGTTCCCACACTCATAACATCCATCTTGATACCGTGGCTGCTGAAGCTGAAGCTGACCCAAATGGGCCTTATAACCGCTGTAGTAACTCTGGAGTGGTGATGCATTGATAGGAGCTGAATGTGTACTGAATACTGGCTGCCCAGAGTAAGTCATAATAGGATCGTGACTCCTTGAAGCACAGGGAGATGCATGAAGTGCTGAATGAAACGGCCTGGGAGGATGACCCCTACCAAAATTACCCCTGACTCTAGACGAGGCGCCACTAAAACCACCGAACTGACGAGGCCTCTTATCGGACCTCTGCCCTCTCTCCTGTGCAAGAACCATCTTGATCCTCCTTGCGACATTAGCAACCGCCTAAAAAGAAATCTCACTTCCGGTCTCCTTGGCCATCTGAAGTCTGATAGGGTGAGTGAGTCCCTCAATAAACCTCCCCACACTCTCTCTCCCTCCGTAGGTAGTAAAAGGAGAGCATGAAGGGCCAAATCCACAAAACGGGACTCATACTGAGTAACAGTCATACTGCCCTGCTGTAGACGCTCAAATTGCTTGCAGAATTCCACTCTCAGTGTGATAGGGAGGAACTTTTCCAGAAATAGCTGAGAGAACTGCTCCCATGTAAGTGCAGGCAATCCGACTGGTCGGATCAATGTATAATCTCTCCACCACCTCTTGGCGGAACCCGTCATCTGAAATACAGCAAAATCAGCCCCATTGGTCTTAACTATACCCATGTTCTGCAGCACCTCATGGCAGCGTTCAAGATAATCCTGTGGGTCCTCAGAAGGTGTACTACTGAATTGAACTGGAAAGAGCTTGGTAAACTTATCCAGTCTCAATAAGGCCTCAAAAGACATGGCGGGCCTATCACCGATCTGTGCCGCAACAACTAACTGAACTACCCCAACTGGAGGAGCTGCTGGAGCCTGATTCGGGGAGCCATCTGCTCCGGAGCGGGAGTAGTGGGAGTTTGTGCTCCTCCCCCAGCCTGTGAGATGGCTGGTGCCACTGGAAATGTACCATTCTGGGCCACACCCTCCATAAGACTTACCAAATGGACTAGAGCGTCCTGAAGTATTGGAGTGGCTATGAATCCTTCCGGGACCTGAACTGGTCCAACTGGTACATTCTGAATTGGAACCTCCTCCTGAAGGTCCACCTGAGGTTCTTCAACAGGTGCAGCTGCTCGAGCTCTGGACTGAGCTCTACCCCGGCCTTTGCCTCGGCCTCTAGCATGACCACGGCCTCAACCTCTACCCCTGGCCGTAGTTTTCACCGGGGGTTCTAGTCCCTGTCCATCGGTATAGGTATTACGTGTTCTCACCATCTGCGAGAGAATAAAAGTAGAATAGTTCAATCATCGATAATAGAATAAAATCGTACGACAGAATAAGAAAGAAGTGATATTGTTCCTAAACTTCATAGCCTCTGAGAGATAAGTACAGACGTCTCCGTACCGATTCTTCAGACTCTACTAAGCTTGCTCGTGACTCGTGAGACCTATGTAACCTAATGCTCTGATACAAACTGTCACGACCCAAAATTTCCTCCTTCAGACCGTGATGGCGCCTAACATTTCACTTGCTAGGCAAGCCAACGTTAGAATAATATTAACTAATTTTAAAATAATTTTTAAATTATTAATAATCAAGGAAACAAAAGCGGAAGCAAAGATTGAAATATGGTGAAATAATCTATAAAAACAACAGTGTCTAAATACCATCCCAGAATTGATGTCACAAGTGCACGAGCTTCTAGAATAAACAGAAATAAAGGTCCGAATAAAATAAAGCTATCTGAAAATAAACACACAGCTAAAGTAAAATAGACGGGGACTTCAGAACTGAGGACGCCATGCAGTTATACCTCAAGTCTCTTCTGGTAGCTGAAATCCGAGCAACTCTATGGTACGCCGCTGGGACCAACTCTAAAATCTGCACAAGAAGTGCAGAGTGTAGTATCAGTACAACCGACCCCATATACTGGTAAGTGCTGAGTCTAACTTCGACGAAGTAGTGACGAGGCTAAGGCGGTCCACTTACATTAACCTGTACGCAATAGTAATAACAACAACAAATAATAGAAATAAAAGAGGTAACTCATTTATAATAATTGAAGCCAACTCAGCAGTCATAATCCATTATCATTTCAACCAATTATGTTACAGCGTGCAACCCGCTCTCACAATATATTCACACTTAATTCAGTTGCAGCGTGCAACCCGCTCTCCCTATATATATATATATATATATTCATATTTAATTCTGTTGCAGCGTGCAACCCGCTCTCCCAATATATATATATTCCTTTTAATCAAGTCTGTCATATATTTATTTCAATCAAGTATATATATAGACTTTTAAATAAGTCTGTTGCGGCGTGCAATCCGATCCCCCAATATTGACTTTTAAATAAGTCTATTGCGGCGTGCAATCCGATCCCCCAATATTGAAATATTTACTTTCATTTCCGTTGCGGCGTGCAACCCGTTCCCCCGATATATATATATAACTTTAAACAGCTCATAATGTAAATAAAAATTCTCTAATAAATACCACGTCCAATGAGAAACTATCAAACATCAAGGCATACAATAATTATAATTTATTTTTGAACAAACAATGGCAATAACATTTTATTTTAGAAATTAGGGAAAAAATAGATAGTTTAATATTTAATATGCTAAATGTCAAGTAGCAATTAGTCCACATAATTCAAATAAGCATGTAGCAATTATTACAGGAATTTAAGAATTAATATTTGACGAAGAATAGGAGAGAAACAATTATTATAATAATTAATTTATGGTTTAAAACAATTTATGGTTTTTCAAGTAAGTAGGCAAACAATAAATTTCACGACGTATAGACACTCGTCACCTCGCCTATATATCGTTCACATGCATTTCACATAACAAATAATTTAAGGGTTCTATTCCCTCAAGTCAAGGTTAACCACGACACTTACCTCGCTTTGCAAATTCCAATCAATTACTCAACCACAACTTTTTCTTTTAAATTTATCTCCGAAAATTTCAAATCTATTCACATACAATTCAATATACTCAATACGAATCATAGGAATTAATTTCATATGAATTTACCAATTTTTCGGATTAAATTCGAAATTCATTAAAATATTCGGTAGTGGCACCCACGTCTCAAATTTCGAAAAAACTTACTAAATCCGAACACTCATTCCGAGACGAGTCCAACCATACAAAAATTATTCAATTCCGATATCAAATGGACCTTCAAATCTTAAATTCTCGTTTTTAGAAAGTTTTACAAAAATTCCAATTTCTTCCATCTAATTCCGAAATAAAGGATGAATATAGATATGGATTCATGAAATATGATCACTTTTGGTTATAGAACACTTACTCAATTCAAAGTAGTGAAAAATCGCTTTGGAATCGCCAAAAATCCGAGATTCAAAACTCAAAAATGAGTAAAAATGGCTAAAACCCGATTTTATGTATTCTTCCATGTATTTTCGCATCTGCGGGCTATATTTTTGCACATGCGGTCACGCATTTGCGAGAAAAATCTCGCATTTGCGAAGTGGGGCTTCCAGGCGAGGTTCCGCATCTGCGGACACTCCTGTCGCACCTGCGGCATCCGCTTCTGCGCAAAATGGCCGCACCTGCGAAGACCCTAGGCCAGCCCAGTCCCGCATCTGCGTGATTTGGTGCGCATATGCGGAAATGCTTCTGCGAGAAGCTGTCCGCTTCTGCGATCGAAGACTTGACACGCCTGGGCTCATCTGCGATGGAAGGCTCGCATCTGCGAGCTCGCACCTGCGGGCAAAAATTCGCAGGTGCGATTACAACAGAAGGGAAAAAAATCAGATTTTGCTTAAGTCCAATTCTTGATCCGATTTCAATCCGTATCATTCTCGGGGTACTCGGGACCCCGTACGAATATACCAACAAGTTCAATAACATAATACAGACTTACCCGGGGTCTCATATCACATCAAACAACGCTAAAATTATAATTCACATCCCGATTGAAACTTTGAGTTTTAAACTTTTCAGTTTGCAAACCTCGTGCCAAAACATATTAAATGAATCCGGAATGACTTCAAATTTGGCACACAAGTCATAAATGACATAACAGAGCTGTTCAAATTTTCAGAATCGGATTCCGGCTCCGATATCAAAAAGTCAACCCCGTGGTCAAACTTGGAATCTTTAACCTTTAAATTGCTAGTTCCGTTAAATGGTCATAACTTTAGCTAGGGATCTTCAAATTAAATTTCGGGCATAACCCCAAGTCTCAAATCACGATACGGAGCTACTAGAACTGTCAAAACACTGATCCGAGTCTGTTTGTTAAAAATGTTGACCAAAGTCAACTCAGTTGAATTTTAAAGCTTTATTTTACATTTTAATCCATTTTTCACATGAAAACTTTCCGAAAAATTTTACGGATTGCGCACGCAAGTCGAGGAATGATAAATGATGCTTTTCGAGATCTTAGAATACAGAATTACTTATTAAATTTAAAGATAACATTTTGGGTCATCACATTTTGGAAGGGACCAAAAAAAATAGGCTCAAATAAATTGGAACGAAGGGAGTAAGAATTACTTGGGGGGTCTGTTGTGTATCATATCAATTAAAAATTGAGAAATTATGTTACCGGGAGGTATACGTATTCTAATTGGGCGTAACTTGATTCAGTGGATAATTACTTGAAGATAGTTGAGTACAAGTCTTCTTCCTCTACTTCTCTTCTAACAAAATATACTTGGGACTTTGATGAAGATTCTCAGAAGTTCAACAAATTCTTTACACAATGAAATAAAATTAAGACAGGTTATTCAAGCTTGTTTATTTGTAGGAAAATATTAAAAAACAAAAGTTACTAAAAAAAAGGAAAAGAAAGGACATAAAGAATGTATATCATTATAAAAAAGTTAAGAATATTGAAATATTTCTCCAAAAATACAGATTAATTAAATTAAACAATTGGAGAATATTTAGTAAAGCAGCCGAGCAGAAAACATTATCTAGAATAATATTATTACAAGAAGGAAGGCAAGGACAAAGATCGTAGTTGTCATATATAAAGCCTCCTCTGATCCCATTGGTTTCTGCATAGCAAGGGAAGTCTCTTGAAGCTTCAATTTAATTATCTGAAACTCCTCACAAAAGCAATCCAAATTTAAACAATATTGCGTTGGGTTAGAATCCAAAAGCAAATATAATAATCTCACAATCTTTCTTAAAATGCAAAAAAAGAAAAAGAAAAAGAACAGACATAAGTGCAAACCCTAAAAATAGAGTGTAATTAGTTATATTCACACTTGTACAAACATTAATTGATAATTTGATCATAGTTGATAACTTCTATCCTACTATAACATGTTAAATTACAAAAATATTAGTCTAAAAAATTTCCGCACAGACATATATAGTTTAACTGCCCCCTAAAAGTACCTACCATTTTAAATATTATAGAAAGCCATGTTTAATGGGTAAAGGATCAAATACCTAGAACAAAAAATTAGTGCAAATAGAATTTAAGAATAGAGAAGAGTGGATATGAAAGCAAGTAAATCAAGAGGGAGCTCCCTTCAGTCCAAGCACAGGAAGCTTAAGATTCAACTTGTCTATCGCTTCATTCACTCAGTTACTAAGGGCTTTTTCAATCCAAACCTTAGCATTTGTGTGAATGAGTCGGCAACTAATTGAGTCATATTGCCCCCTGATTGTGGACTAAAGAAAGCTCTCTATATCAATCACGCAAATAAGTCACCCCACAAAAGAAAAATCTTCAACTATCTCTTGAACAAAGCTGAGAAAACAAAAGGTTTATGCAATTGAGATGAGAAAAACACTTGGTGTAGGGAGGAAATAGGGAATTGTGGATTCTGATAGTTATTCTGCATTGGCTAAGAGGTGCTGCTCGTGACTTTATATAAGCTAAGAGAAAGGGAATGATTAGACAGTTTTATGGTTTAAAATATTGCATTGACCTACTATTTGAGAGAATGTTATTCAATATGCTTCTTTATTTTTGTTAGCTGCCGTGCCTTGTGTTTTATACTCCTCTTAATCAATTCTGGAAAAGCCCATCACTTTCTTTTCATATGCTTTACTTTTGGAAGATATAAAATGTTCAAAATATGCAGATACCGTGGAGGGATAAACTGTTAATTATGAGTTTCAATAATGAAAAATAATATATCACATGTGGTGCAAGATCACAAAGAATAAAACAAATGAATCAAGAAGCAATACTATTCAAGAATAGATTAAGGAAACAATCTATTACCGGGAGCGATGCAAGGAAGGTCCCAAATCAAAGGGAAACGAGATCGCAAAGGGCTGCACTGGAGATCGTTGAAGCCAGAAATCAAGGGATCTATCGCAAATCACTCAAGTAACGAAAAGATATGCCTAAGCGGATGAAAAGCTTGTCAAGACCATAAATCAAGGAAGATCAACGGAAACTTGACTTTATTTTTGGAAAGAATCAATCTATGATTCCTTTCAAGGATCAACTCCCTTGGGTTTGCAATCTCTAAAGATTTACGCCATTCAAGAGTCAAGAAGACCTCACGAAGTATATATACATATGTTCCAGACTTGAAGAAGATATACTTTGATCAAACTAACTTCAATCTCTTTGTTCTACTTCAAATAAAATATTGTAGTCTAGTCTTGATTTCTTGTGTAACAAAGAAGAGAAGAAAGAGAGAAAAGAACACTGGTGAGGCATTGTATCAATCATAGAGAGAAGAACGAGTGACAAAAGCTGTTGGTGTATAACAACTTCAACTCATCTGTACTAAGCCACTTCATACTTGAAAGAGATCACACTTGCAATCCAAGGGGACTAGATGTGGGATTCACTCTGAATCCGAACCAGTATAAACATATACTGTGTCATTTACTTTCTGCAATTTATATTTTTCATTCGATTCCTGAAAAGCCCAGTCGACTAAAACTCAAATAAGTCGACTACTGCGAAAAAGAAAAGAAAAATCACAATTCACCCTCCCCCCCTCCCCCATCTTGCACTTTCAATTGATATCAGAGCTAGTCTCACACTTTTTGCTTAACAACTTGTGAGAAAAGATCACGAAAATCAAGTAATTATTGGAGCACTATTTCAAGAAGGAACATCGCAAGTTAGGCCACCATATTTCAAGGGACAACACTTTTCTCACTGAAAAGTGCGTATGGAAATATATGCAAAATCTCAACCACCAGCTGATCCAGAAGATATAGATAAGTACACAGACAAGCAAATGTGAGTTGTTCAGGTTAATGCTAAGGCACAAAATTTACTCTATAATACTATAAGTGGAGAGGAATATGAGAAAATCTCAAGTTGTGATACATCTAAAGAAATGTGGGATAAACTGGAAGTTACGTATGAAGGAACCGGTAAAGTGAAAAAAACTCATATGTTGGTTCATGACTATGAACTCTTCTAGATGAAAGAAGGAGAATCCATTGAGAAAATGTTTACAAGGTTCAGCAAAATCATTAGCGATCTAAAAACTTTTAGTAAACCATACTCAAGTGGTGATCAAGTTCGAAAAATTCTAAGTAGTCTACCTACCACTTGGTAGACAAAAGTAGCTGCACTCGAATTACAAGATCTAAATAAACTTTCATATGATGAGCTTCGAGGAGATCTTATAGCATTCGAGAATACTCACCTCAAGAAAACAAACAAGGAAGAAAAGAAGAAAACAGTTGCCTTCAAAGCTACAACTGAAAGACCAGAAAATGATATTGATGGCGACCCAAAAGCTCTTGAAGAAGAGATTGCCATGGTATCAAGGAACATGAATGGTTTAATGAGAAGACATAGAAACACAAGAATAGGTAGGATGTCCCCTAGGCGAACCAGGCAATACAATGAATAATACAAAAATAATGAAAAATATTATGAGTGTGGAAGATATAAGCATGTTCAAGCTGAATGCCCAGATCTTAAAATAAAGATTTCCAGAGTATTCAATAAAAATAAATCTTTCGAAAGATGGAGTGATGAAGACAGTTCAGAACACTAGGAAATAGCAAATCTATGCTTCATGACCATTCTGGAAAACGACATGAACAAATATTCGGGCTACTGGACTGATGAAGATGCATCAGACGATGAATGCAAAGAAGATAATGAAAATTATTTCATGGCACAAGGTGAAATAAGCGAGGTAAGATCTTATAACTGTGATAGATGCAATGAATTGTAGGATATTCTTGACCTTACTCTAAAAAAATGATGAATGAACTAAGGAGACTAAATAGGGAAAAGAAAGACCGGGAACTCAAGCTTGAAGTATATGAAATTGAAAGAGATGTATTTCAAGATGAAGTTCAGGAATTGTAAATGCAACTTAATGGCATGCGCAAGTCCACCAATCACACTTCTATCAAGTCTAACCAGGCGACTTATAAGTCAACTGGAGAAGGACTGGTTAGAACTGAGTCCACAAGTACTAACACAAGTGATAGATCAAAAACTGGATTAGCCCCTATGTGTCACCACTATAACAAAAGTGGACATCAAATATTCTTTCTGTCGATTTCTTAAATCTAATGTTTCAGGATGGATTTGGAAGCCCAAAAATAATCCTAATCGTAGTAGAACTAACCAACAAAGACCCAAGCAAGCGTGGGTACCTAAAAAAAATGATAATTCTGTTTTGCAGGAACAATACAGAAAGAGTCGCAAAGGAAAATGGTACTTAGACAGTGCGTGTTCCAGTCACATGACAGGTGACAAAAACTTGTTCAAAGAAGTTACAAAGATAAATGAAGAAAGTATCAAATTTGGCGATGATTCAAAAGGAAAGATAGTTGGCACTAGCACAGTTTCATTCAATAACAACTGTGATATTACTGAAGTGTATCTTGAAAAAGGACTCAACTACAATCTTCTGAGTATAAGTCGGTTATGTGATTTAGGGTACCAAATTAAATTCAAGAAAACAGGCTATGCTATTGAAGATGAGACATGTAAAATAATACTCCTAGGAAAATGGTATGAAAATATTTACATTCTAGATGGCATTGAAAATCTAGATAGTCACATCTCCTTAGCATCTATATCTGATGATCCATGGTTGTGTCGTAAGAAACTTGGTCATGCAAGCATGCATTTTATTGAGAAACTCTCCAAGCATGATTTAATTATTGGTCTCCCCCTAAGCTCAATTTCTCTAAAAATCATGTATGTGATGCGTGTCAAATTGGTAAACAAACCAGAAACTCCTTCAAAAGCAAAGACATTGTATCTACCTCCAAGCCTTTACAACTGCTCCACATGGATTTGTTTGGACCCACCGAAACTGCTAGCATAGAAGGAAAACAATATGCTTTTATTATTGTTGATGACTATTCACGTTTTACATGGGTGATTTTCTTATCTCACAAAGATGAAGCTTTGAAATACTTATGAGATTTTCTGTAAGAAAGTTGAAAGAGAAAAGGGGTACCTTATTTCAATCATTCAAAGTGATCATGGAGGAGAATTCGAAAGCAGAGCATTTGAAGATTTCTGCAATGATCAAGGATATACTTACAACTTCTCAACTCCAAGATAACCTCAACAGAATGGAGTAGTTGAGAGAAAAAATAGAACTCTACAAGATATGGCCAGAATAATAATATTGGAATATTCCCTGCCAAACAATGATCAAGGATATACTTACAACTTCTCAACTCCAAGATAACCTCAACAGAATGGAGTAGTTGAGAGAAAAAATAGAACTCTACAAGATATGGCCAGAATAATAATATTGGAATATTCCCTGCCAAACCATTTTTGGGAAGAAGCAGTAAGCACAGCCTGTCGCATTCTCGACAGATGTCTTATAAGACCTATCTTGAAGAAAACTCCATATGAATTATGGAAATGTAAACGACCCAACATAGGTTATTTTCATCCTTTTGGCAACAAGTGTTTTATCCACAATAATGGTAAGGACAATCTTGGAAAATTTTATCCAAGAAGTGATGAAGGTATTTTTCTGGGTTATTCCATAAACAATAGATCTTTTAGAATTTATATTAAATGCACTTTATCTATAGAAGAATCAGTACATGTCATATTTGATGAAAATAACACTACGGTCGAGAAAGGAATTATTGCAGGTGATGAAAATATCAGTCAAGAAACACCACAGTCAAGCAAATCTCAAAAGTCGATTGATACGATAGACGGTGTCACAGAATCAACTAGTGAACCTATCTACAGTCAACCAGAATCACAGAAGGAGTTAACTACTCATACGATTGCAACACGTCCAAATGAGTGGAGAAATGAACCGGAATATCCTCAAAAGTTTATCATAGGAGATCCAAGTGAAAGAATGAAAACCAGGGGAGATCTCAAGAAAAAGGCAAATGTAGCACTTATCTCTCAGATTGAACCAAAGAAGGTTGAAGAAGCCTTAAAAGACTCCAGCTGGGTACAAGTAATACAGGAAGAACTCGATCAATTTGATAAAAATCAAGTCTGGAAACTGCTACCTAAACCTGCAAATGCTACTGTAGTTAGAACAAAATCGGTTTTCAGAAATAAGCTTAATGAAGATAGAAAGGTCATGAGAAACAAAGCTAGATTAGTAGCCCAAGGCTACTCACAGCAAGAAGGAGTCTACTATGATGAAACCTTTGCACCACTAGCTCGACTAGAGTCTATACGGATTCTTCTTGCATATGCATCTTTCAAACGATTTAGACTTTTTCATATGGATGTCAAAAATGCCTTTTTAAATGGCTTTATTGATGAGGAGGTATATGTAAAACAACCTCCTGGTTTTGAAGAATCAAAATTCCCTTACCATGTGTATAAGTTGACTAAAGCTCTGTATGGACTCAAACAATCTCCACGAGCCTGGTACGAAAGGCTTAGATCATTTCTAATTTATCATGGCTTTACAAGAGTATTATGCAAAGTGAGTTTGAAATGAGCATGATGGGAGATCTTATGTTTTTCCTTGGACTACAAATTCAACAATCTGAAGAAGGAACGTTCGTGTGCCAGACAAAATATACAAAGGAATTAATTCAAAAGTTTGGCATGAGTAGTGCTAAAGCAATTGGTACACCAATGAGCCCGTCAACAAGTATTGAAAAGGACGAAAAAGGAAATCCAGTTGATGAAACTAAATATCATGGAATGATCGGTTCTTTGCTTTACTTGACTGCCAGTCGACCAGATATTATGTTTAGTATGTGTAAATGTGCCAGGTTTCAGTCAGCTCCCAAGGAATCGCATCTAACTGCAGTAAAGAGAATAATTCATTACCTCATCGGAACTATTTCTTATGGATTATGGTATCCACGTTCTAACAATTTTAAGCTGGAAGGTTTTTCAGATGCTGATCTTGTAGGTGATAAGAAAGACAGAAAAAGCACTAGCGAAACATGTCAATTACTGGAAAAGGCATTAATTTCATGGAACAATAAAAAACAAGGCTCAGTTGCATTGTCCACAACGGAGGCAGAATATATTGCCATTGAGCAATGTTGTGCATAGTTACGATGGATGTCTCATCAACTTGGTGACTATGAACTATTTTTTAAAACCTATTCAAATATTTTGTGATAACTCTAGTACTATATATATCTCAAAGAATCCTGTGCATCATTCTAGGGCTAAGCATATAGACATCAAACATCATTTCATTAGAGATCATGTGCTCAATGGAGATATAAAATTATCATTTGTCGGCACCTATGTTCATAAAAATTAGGACCTATGTGTTAGTTTTTAATTCTTGTGTGTCTAATGTATTTAATTTTATTTTATCTGTTAGTATGCATTAATTTAGCGCCTTTGATTTCTCTCTCTTTTTTCACCAGTCGCAACTTTCAAGAAAGGAAAGTCAATTATCATGAACCTTCCTGACACCCTTTCCTTTCTTGCACTCAACCGTCAAAATCCCTTCCTTTTAATCCCCTGAACCATTTTTATCTGTCTTCATTGTTCCTATCACTCAGAAACCCTTCCTCAAAATCCTTCAAACCCTTTCTCAAAATCTCTCAATGGCTAAACACTCCAAGAATCCATCTGTCTCCACTAGAAAAAGTACTCGTTCCAAGGAAAAACCCTCTTCTCGGCCTCCAGAACAGGTAGACCTAGGGTCTGACCACTCAGAAGGGTTTGCCTCTTCTCATGCAGAACTATCAGACCACTTTCACCAAATAGGAGAAAAAGCTCTTGGAAAAAGGCCTATGGAAGACTCCCATGAATCCTTTACCCCCAAGAAATCCATTGTAGACCTCCCGAGTTCTCTAGAGTCCGACCTCAATTTCTGGGATACCCCAAATGGGAATTTCTTTGTTGCTCTAAAAGAGAAGCCCATTGCTCACGCCAGAATAATCGGCCTTGATGATATGGAGGCCCTCAATTGTAAGGTAAATGATCTGTTTATTTTTCAAGGATGGTCTAAATTCCTCTTTGTATCCTCTCCCAAAGTCTATGAACCTTTAGTGAGAATATTTTATGCAAATCTTCGCTCTAGCAAGCCTGATAAGTTAGAATCCCTAGTTCTAGGAAAACACATTATCTTTGATTGTGCCATGTTTGACTCAATTTTTCAGTAAAAGTGCTCCAATTTTTCTATGCTTTTCAAGAATACTTGGCCTGATGATTTTGAAATTATTTTTGATCAAGCAAAACGTTGTATTGCTGAGTGTCCATCTGATATCCTTCCTAACTAGTTAGGTCCCAGTGATGTTAGTTTTGAAACCCGAGTTCTGGCCCACATTTTTGCAACTACTTTTCTTCCTCGTACTAGATCATTCTCCACCTTCTCTCAACGAGATACCTTTCGTGTCTACTGCCTTGTGACCAAACTTAAGGTTAAACTATCCTCATGGGTCATAAACTCCATGATTGAGAGTGTTGATGATCCCACTAGTTTACCCTATGGTATGGCTATCACCCACATTTTGGAAGCCCATAACATCTCTATATCAGAATACCTTTTTGTCTTTGTTTCAAAGTCCTACAACTCTAGAGCCTTCTCCAGTATGGGGTATGTGTGTGCTAAGGGTTCCTGGGTGAAGAAACAGGAAGGTGAAGTCAAGAACGTTCAGCCTGACCCCAAGACCAAAGCCTCTGTTTCCCATCATAGTGTAGGTGATCCTAATCTTATGGAGAAACCGACTGCTATTGACAATAAGTTGACCATCATCAAGGACCTTCTTGCCACAACTCAATCCACTATTGGAGACATCCATGCAATCTCCAAAGAGACTGGGTCCGATGTTTCAAAGATAAGGGTCAAAATTCTCAAACTTAGAGAAAATGCAGTCAAAGACTTCAAGGAGGTACATGACAAGATTGATAGAGTGACAGTTTCATCCAATGCCAGCTTTTGAACGTCCGAAGGAGGCAATTTGCAACACTCTTACTTATTTCTTGCGTCGTTAGTTGTGGAAGTTTCA
Organism: Nicotiana tomentosiformis; assembly: GCF_000390325.3. Lineage (NCBI taxonomy): Eukaryota > Viridiplantae > Streptophyta > Magnoliopsida > Solanales > Solanaceae > Nicotiana > Nicotiana tomentosiformis. The sequence continues at coordinate 114,167,454 of NC_090823.1, read as the reverse complement.
AACAATCTCTTTTTACTATTTTGGACTGGATAACCAGTTGCTGGATATTTTTCTTTATTTTTGCTAAACCCCGCATGCCTATAATTTGCAAATATTTGCCTATGATGTGTCTGTTTCTACTTAATTTCAATTGTATATATGCATATCCCCTCTTTGCTGATGTCAAAAAGGGGGAGAAAGAAGTACTTTGCAGGACAGATAACAACTCATGTTGAGGGGGAGTCAACTGAAGTATATGCAGTACCTGTTGAGGGGGAGTCGACTACAGGGAAGTAAACTATTATATATATATATATATATATATATATATATATATATATATTATTTTTGTCATCATCAAAAAGGAGATTGTTAATTATGAGTTTCAATGATGAAAAATAATATATCACATGTGGTGTAGGATCACAAGGAATAAAATAAAGGAATTTAGAAGCAATACCATTCAAGAATAGATTAAGGAAACAGTCTATTACCGGGAGCAATGCAAGGAAGATCCCAAATCAAAGGGAAACGAGATTGCAAAGGGCTGCACTGGAGATCATTGAAGTGAGAAATCAAGGGATCTGTCGCAAATCACTCAAGTAACGAAAAGATATGCCTAGCGGATGAAAAGCTTGTCAAGACCACAAATCAAAGAAGATCAACGAAAACTTGACTTTATTCTTGGAAAGAATCAATCTATGATTTCTTTCAAGGATCAAATCCCTTGGGTTTGCAATCTCTCAAGATTCACGTCATTCAAGAATCAAGAAGGCCTCACGAAGTATATATATACATATGTTCCAGACTTGAAGAAGATATACTTTAATCAAACTAACTTCAATCTCTTTGCTCTACTTCAAACAAAAAGTTGTAGTTTGCTCTTGATTTCTTGTGTAACAAAGAAGAGAAGAGAGAGAGAGAAAAGAACACCGGTGAGGCATTGTATCAATTATAGAGAGAAGAACGAGTGACAAATGCTCTTGGTGTATAACAACATCAACTCATCTGTACTATGCCACTTCATAATTCATACTTGAAAGAGATCACTCTTGGAACCCAAGGGGACTGGACATGGGATTCACTCTGAATCTGAACCAGTATAAAAACATACTGTGTCATTTACTTTCTACAATTTATCTTTTTCATTCGATTCCTGAAAAGCCCAATCGACTAGAACTCAAATTAGTCGACTACTGCAAAAAAAAAAAAAAAAAAAAAAAAAAAAAAACAATTCACCCCTCTCGCATTCTCATAAACAACTTATGTACAACAATATAAGTATGCCATGTTGGACAAGTCACTGTTCATGGAAAATTATAATATTAGTTCATGTTTCACTGATCAATGCTTATATAATGTCATTTAGGTGAAGTAACCTTTCTCCTTGCCCATGGCCAAAGAGATATCATCTGTATAATGCATATTCTGGCTGAATATCAAATTATTTTCTGCACAAGTCCCTACTACTGAAATGGCTGTCTTGTCGATCCAACCCAAAATTAAAGCTCTTCCTTTCCTGAAGCAAGCGATTCCCTTCTCCTCACAATTTAATCACAGCTCTCACCATATCTTGTTAGTAGCGTCGAAAACAGAATTTTCACTAAAATAATTCATCATGTATATAATATTTATACACAAAATTTTCTTGAGCGTACGTAGCATGCTTGTTAACTGGCATTGCCTCAAGTCTCAAGCGTAACTTTTTTTTAATCAAAAGTGGAAATATATTTAGACTTTGATATAATTTTCTAATTTCTTTATTTTAACAATTTTCTCATCACTTGTATTATGCCTTGGCATGGCTACATTGACCAGATATTTCTCGATAAAGTATGCATTATTCCTGTCAAGCACAAATATATATGAAGTTAAAAAAATCTATCAGAATCTCTGGATTCCCATATATCTCTGTTGGCCACAAAGTCTCTGGAAAAGTATATTTTTACCTCCCTCTTCCCGACTTCATTTTGAAGAACCAATTCTGCAATTTGGGTTATCTTTGATTAAAGTAGGGGTATCAGAAACTAACAATAAAGGGGTTATTACTATAATTGGATAAAAATATTAAAATATAAACGTGTGCAAAATGTTTAAAGAGTACTGTCACTTCAAGAATATAAATTGTCTCCATTTTATGTCGCTCACAAGAAAGATGAAACCATTTTATATTTTGAAACTAGTTAGTACGTGTAATGTCCGCGTACACACTATCTTCTCCTAACTCCGCATCTGTGAAATTTTACTGGGTTGTTGTTATTGTCAGTACTAATTTTTTGGAATAATTTAGAGACATCCCCTATAGATTGTCTATATCACACGATATATCCTTTTTTGTGATACGAGATATTATATTCATGTTCCTTATTTTATTAAAGTAAATATATTGATAAGTATTACTGTACTAATTATTCATAATTTAATTAAAATAGTAACTAACCTGTTATTATAAATATAATTTATATTTTAATAAAAGTACACTATATGTATATGTATAAATTAAAACCTATTAACAAATGGGGTTGTCCCGGGGGATTTGCATCTATACCCAGTTTTTGGGTCACCTTTTAACCTATACCCGCTTTGCAAAAAAAATTGCAAGCGTACTCATTTTTCGGGTAACTTCAGACATACGGGCATGAAGTAGCAAAAATTTATGTTTGAAGTTTGAACTTCAGAATGTTTTGCCTGAAGTGTAGCCTTATCAAAGCAAAACTTCAGATATTTTTGCCTGAAGTTTGGCCTGACTTGCAAAGGCAATCACGCAAATTTCAGTTCATAGTGCAATAAAAAACTTCAGTTCAATAATTGCTGAATTTCAGCAATTTTGGCTGAAGTTTTTGTTTTGTAATTGCTGAACTTCAGCATTTTAGGAGCTGAAATTTGTTTAGTATCTGTTGAACTTCAACATTTTAGGAGCTGAAGTTTGTTTAATATTTGCTGAACTTCAGCTCCTAGAGGATGCACTTCAGTTCAATAATTGATGAACTTCAACAATTTTGGCTGAAGTTTTTGTTTTGTAATTGCTGAACTTCAGCATTCTAGGAGCTGAAGTTTGTTTAGTATCTACTGAACTTCAGCATATTAGGAGCTGAAATTTGTTTAGTATTTGGTGGACTTCAGTTCCTAGAGGATGCACTTCAGTGTTTGGGTCCTTTTGGGTAATATTCCAAGCAGTCAACTTGAACTTTCCGTCGTCCATCCTCATACCAGGAAGGAAGGTATCAGTGGGTTCATCAAAACTTTGTCGTAGTGGTTCCCTGACAAATCATCAATTAAACCAAGTTTTCTGAATCCAAGAGCTTCGTTTTATGTGAAAAAATACACTTGTGCCTACTTGTGTTGAGAAATATGAGTTCTTTGACGAGTCCAACACTTTGAATAATAATATCATCTAGAGGAAAGAATGATATCACCCGAAGAAGAAGAAGAATGAGGAGAAGAAGAAGAAAACGAAAGAGGAGAAGGAGGAGGAAGAGGAGAAAGAGGCCTGAAGTTATTTTAAAAGTGGGTAGGATCGAAATTCGGAGAGTGAAGAGAGGAAGGAACCCTCTTTTTAAGTCCTACGTACTGCTCTTCTCTCAATCGCTCTTTGGTATTCGGAAGTGGAAAGCGAACTGCTGGCTGTGGCCGAAAAGAGAGGTTCTGTCTTTCAAGTTGAAACTTTTTTAAAAAGTGGGTATAGGTTAAATGTGGGCGATCAAATAGGGCGCCCCGTATAATTTTTACTGTTATCCCGTGAAATGACCCATTGGCTGGTGGGGTGCTGCTTCTGTGTTTCATTCTTACTACTTTCTCAAATTTTATCGCATTGTCCCCGTATAACTTAAAGGTCGTGAATTCGAGATGTAAAAACAACCATTAATGCGTGCATCAGTATAGATTGTCTGCATCAAACCCTAGGGGTGCGGTCCTTCATCGGGTCTTGCATGAACGCGGAATATTTTATGCACCGAATTACCCTTTTTTTACTTTTTCAATTTTCACAAGCTTTTTTTTTTCCTGAATTATTTTCTTCGAGAGTACGGCGGAGGTTGGTTGAAGATGATGTTACGCGGCGTTCAGAACTAGTCTTGAAGTAAATGAATTAGAAAGAAGTAAGGAAATGAGACGACTCTTTCTTGAACTATATCATAAACAGATCTTCCCTGTATACATTATTATGCACATATGCATTCGGGGTCGTTTGGTTGCCGGCTAGAGTTATGTATGTATTAGTTATGTAGGAATAAGTAATGCAGAGATTAGTTATGCATGTATTAGTTATGCAAAGTTGAATTATATTGGGATTAGTTATGCATGGATTAGTTATGCGGGAATTAGTTATGCGTTAGTTATATAAGGATTAATAATATAAATGTAATGTGAGTGTTATTTATTATTAGCTTACTTTATTTTATTAAAATTATTAGTATAGTTTAAATATATATTTTTAAACAAAAAACTACAAGTTTGAATAAAGGGTAATCTTGTTATTTTGTGTTTTAATACAAGTATTACTAATACATGTATAAGTTATTCCACCTTCTACCCTGCATAAATAATACATAGATTCCTTCATAATTTATACATGTGTTAGTTATGCGAAAAAGTAAAACATGAACCAAACATTGTATTAGCAATGCTACATTTTGTATGAAAAAGAGGAAAAAATAACGAAACATTGTATAACTTATACTAGCTTCTAATAGATTATTTTTCCCCTTCTTTTAGAGCCCGTTTGGACATAAGAAATTTTTTTCTTTTTTCCAAAAAAAATTCACTTTTTTCTGAAATCAGTGTTTGTTAATAAAATTTTCAATTTTCACTTGAAGAAGCATTTTGAAAATTTTCGAAAATTTGAAAAACTCCAAAAAGCTGTTTTTCAAAATTTTTACTCGAATCAATCACAAAACTTCAAAAATAACCTAAAATTATATTCATGTCCAAACATAATTCTAAATTTCAAATACCATTTTCACTTGAAAATTATTTTCCCCCTATTTTGGAATTTTACAATTCTTATGTCCAAACGCCCACTTAACCAAACAAAGTAGAAAGTTATCCTAATTTTAACAGGAGTATATGGATAACTCCTCTCTTTACCGGCTACCAAACCACCTCTTCACTTGTTAAATCCATCCTGTCTAGGATATCTCCTTTTGCCAGAAGACTAAACAACACTGCCCACATGCCTACTGTCCTTTTGCTTCCCCCTCTTCTTCCTCATTTGAGTTCCTTCATTCAAATACAACTGTAATATTCTTTCTTCTCTGCACAATTCATCATTCGGTTGTGCAGTATATTGTCATTCTCATGTCTTTTCCCAATGCTGTTTGCTGTTTCACTTCAATCTTTCATTTACAACACATTGAAATGGAAAAGGTCCACTTAGTTACAGTTGATGGAATTGAAATAGCCTTGCTTCTTGACATGGCTTCCTCAAGTAACTACTGTATACTTAAAAGTTTCTCGTTCTGCTAGTTGAAAGGGGGAATATATAATATACGTCATTATATTCTTTGCGCTTGCACAGCTTGGAATAGTTATCTCAAGTCTTGTCAATCAGCCTTCAATAATTGAATCAATTGTGTACGTCGCCTAACAATTTTCTGCTCCATATATACGTACTATCAATTTATACAAGATAGGACACAAAGTTTTAAGAAAGAAAAGAATAACAATAGAACTTAATTTGACGAAATGGTACAATAGGAAATTTTGCCTAATAGTAACAATTTTGATGTCTAGTTTTCCCACTCTGTTCATTTTTGAGCAGCAAAGTTTGCTTTGGTAATAAAATATCTTTAATTAACCAAAAAAGTTTCACCTAATAATATAACAAAAATTAAATTTAAACAACATCCATAAGTATAAGGATAAATTTTATCCTTAGGGGTCGTTTGATACGCGTGATAAGATGAGATAAGATGTGGGGTTAAATTTATATCATGTTTGGTTGACGGTATAAAATTATCCCAAAATAAATTTATACCGTCAACCAACAAATGATATAAATTTAATCTAGTCTTAATACAGGATATCTCACCTTATCCCATCAATCTTGGTGCCCTTAACCAATTCCTTTTATGTATGTCTTGATTCTAAGGTTAGCAAAGTCAGCTTTGTCCATAATGTAAGCTCCTCTTACGGGTTTAGGGAGCATAGGCGAATATAGCCTTTTGGCTGTGGATTCATTTAAACTTAATGTTTTTGACACATGGGAGTACATCATATACAATAGTAAATAAAATTCTACTTAAATCTCAAACAAATAAAAGTTTTAAACCCATAATTTTAATAGTATAATTAATTTAATACAAGGTAAAACTTATTAAATTTAAATCATTAATCCGTCTTGCTAGGAACTCTTCAAACATTACATGAATTCTTGAGGTATTAGTGATTGCCCTAGCTTTAGCCAGCCCCCACCTCGACTTAAATAAATGAAAAAACAACTAGGAGGTGTGGTAAAGGGGATCAAATAATGGCTAGGGTACCGTAAATTCTATCCGGTAAAAAATGATTTTTGTGTTGAATATGCATGCATATTGGTCGTCACCTGCATAATGGGCTCCAATCCTTTTCTCTGCAACATTCACCTTATATACCCTCCTGAACTTTGTCCTTGTCTCAATTATATTATTCTCTAGGGCCATTTGGTTTATAAAAGTTCTCTTTTCTTTCAAAAACCTAAACCAAAAAAGAATTGCCTTCTGGAAAGTAAACTAAATTGCTCTTTTGAAACGTTAAACAAATCAAAACCAAAGGAACTAATTAAACATAAATGTTTTTCAAAAATCGTATTGCTTACAAGTTAGTTAATATTCATTCCAAGACAAAAAAATATACACACGCATTATTTGAAGTGAAAAAAGGGTAGAAATTTATAATCTGAGAAGGACAAAGCCGAAAGAGTATATTTTCAGCTTAAATCTAGACCGTAGATTTAATAAAAAGGCTGGGAGTTTATGGCGAATAATAGGTTTTGGCAGCCACTAATAATTGTTGATATTCGACTTAAAGTAGGTATATTTTTATGCATATTACATCGCATTTTACTCATGTTTCGTAGATTTTGAATATGAAATGTAATAATTTGTATTAATTCATGGTATTTTTATGTGTAGGAATCATCTGGAGGCCATGTGGGACGAAGGTGCGTGAATTGAAGCAAAACGTGGACGAAATGGAAAAAAAGCCGCAAAGTAGCGCCCAGGCTGGCGTGGGACGCTACCTGTGGCGCAGAAATCAGACCTTCAAAATTCCTAGCGCTAGGGCTAGCGCCCCACGCTACCTTGGGCGTTGGTGACAGAAACTTGTCCGATTTCGCCTGAGACTTGGTTATCTCAACCCAAAAATGCCTCCAACTCGTTTAAAAGCAAACCTAAACCTATTTTGAAGGGGGAGACACCACTTTGATAGAGAAAGACAAGTACGAAACACTCGGGAGCACGAAATTCATCAATTCTTCCATCCTTCATCTAGTATTCATAACTTTTATATTTAAAAATGATATTTTGATTATTGCTATGAACATGAGTGGCTAAAACCTCGTTATTCTGGGGTTATGGGTTGTTCTTGACTATTGTAAATTGACGGTTGATTGTTTTGCTTGACTTTATCATATTAATTTCTTTATTCAATCTTGCACTTAATTATTATGTTGTGTAGCTAACAATAGAATACTATCTATAAATTTATAGTTGAACTCGAAAATGGGAGCTATAGATTGCATATATGATTGAATAGAGTAAGTTCTTGAATCCGAGCATTGGAGAATAGATTCACGATTAGTATAAACATATTCTAGTTGCCTTACTTGGTTATTTTTACAGGAAATATGCATTCTTGTCAAGTTTGATTCTATAGACATATAGTCTTAGGTTGGCTTGAATAGGCGAGCGAAGTGTCGAAAGAACTTCGCGAGTATAATAAACCATGCTAATCAACAAATTAGATAAGTCCAGTGATTATATCAACCTGAAAACGCAATAGGAGAGATGTTAATCCCATAACCCTGGAATACCCCCAGCTCATTAATTCTTCCTAAGTGTTTGTTTGCTCTACTTGCGATATGATTTTCTTGCTTGCTTATTAGTTCGTAGTAATTTAGTGATAAAAATCACAATCATCTTCTTCACTCTCACTTGATCATTAAATTTATAAATAGCTTAAATTGAAAAATAGTTGATCATAAATCATCGTGGGAATGATATTTTCTTATCACTTTATTACTTGTCGACCGCGTGTACTTGCGTGGACCCAAAGCTAGGCTTTCTACATTACACCCTTTGGTATACGGCTCTTCTACGATCTTGCATGAACGTGGAATACTTTGTGCAGCAAGCTGCCTTTTAATAGTTTTCCTCTGAACTTTGACTACATGTATGGATAGAGATGAAGTATATGAACAGTAGGTACCCTTTAAGGAACCAGTGTCCAAAGAGTAAAAGTAATAGAGAAAAGAAAGCAAGAAACCAGACGAACACACATTCAACGCACAAAAGTTTAAAATGATTTTATGCGCACAAAGAAGCCACTTATTTTCTGACTGACCAGCCTATCCTCGCGATTGAAAATGAGGTGTCTCAACAGAAACTGTTCGGCACATTTTCTTTGAATGCACAAATGCCATATGTTCTGGACTAAAATGGGCATATTCAGAACAACTGAAAATACCATGGAAATGTGTTTTGTCGAGACAATATATATGAAGAGAGTATTGATTAGAATAAGAATCATCATATCTTAGAGATGTATTAATGAAATTTAATATTCTTAGAACAGGCCGTGGAGATATATGGCGTATCAAATATTGTCCTTTTGTCGGTTGTTATGGCATGCATAAAAAGCTCCTAAATTTTGTGAATGAACTGTATCGGTCAAAAATTATTTCTAATATGATTAAGTCATGTTAGCATTAGTGAGGCATTCACGGACCGCCATGTGCCACCAATGCGACTCTAATAGAGATCTGCCCAGGGTCAAAGTGGTTCTAGAAACAATGAACATTGCGGTAGAAGAGTCAGCAATGATTAAGGTCAAGGAGTTATCAAAGATCAAGGTCGAGGTCGAGCATCCTTGATAGAATTATAACGACGAGATAATCACCTTTATATGGAGAAACATCATCTGCCGATTCGGCCTACCCACCAGTTCACGGGAAAGAAAACCGCTGAATTCTTCGAGATATGGCATATTAAGAGGATACTTTCAACCCCGTATCACCAGCAGGTAACAGACAAGAAGAATCCTCCAACAAGTCCATATTAAACATCATGAAGAAAAAGTTCGAAGACGCCAAGGGACTGTGGCCGGAGATACTCCCAGAAGTATTATGGGCGTATAGAACTACCCCGAAGATGAGCACAGGAGAGACACCCTACTCTTTGGTCTATGGGACCGAGGCAGTCATACCAGTCGAAGTCGGAGAACCCAGTCTAAGGTACTCCCACGAAGGCGGTACTAGTAATGATGAGAGTAGAAGGCAGGAACTCGATCAAATCGACGAACGAAGAGATATGTCGTACATAAGGATGGTCTCCCAAAAGCAGCAAGCAAAACTTTATTACAACAAGAAAGCAAAGGTCCGACCGCTCAAAGTCGGGGACTACGTACTCAAAGCCAAAATTCAAGCGAGCAAAGGTCCACGGGAAGGCAAGCTGGGAATAAATTGGGACGACCCATACAAAATTACAGCCAAAGCAAACAAAGGTTCGTTCCAATTAAAGACAATGGAAGGAAAGCAATTACCGAATAATTGGAACATCAGCCACCTCAAATAGATCAACTTCTAAAAGGAAGAAGTGTTCCCAAGTCGTACTCTTTTTCCCTCACTTGAGTTTTGTCCCATTAAGATTTTCTCAAGGAGGTTTTTAATGAGGCGACAAATGGGACACTCTGAGCCGAAGTATGTGAGGGAGGGACCGTTTTTCTCTTTCATTGCCCGACTCCTTAATACTCTCTAAGTCAAACAATGAAGGGACTAGATAGACTGGGACTGGGACTGAAACGTCAGCCAGCGCCCAAAAATTTGTAACTTTCTCCAATCATGTAATCAGAGCAACAACGTCAAAGTAATAAAAAACTTACGTTTATAAGAAACACCTATCGGCCCTCGGCCGCGATTAACAAAAGGTTATGTTCTACCACGATAGAACAACCCTATAGGCCTTCGGCCATGACAAACAAAAGGTAAAGTTCGACCCCACTCGAACAACACATATCGACCTTCGGCCACGACTAACAAAAGGTCAAGTTCGACCACGGTCGAACAACACCTATCTTTCTCGGCCGTGACTAACAAAAGGTCAAGTTCGACCCGCTCGAACAACACCTATTGGCCCTCTGCCTTGACTAACAAACGATCAAGTTCGACCCCACTCGAACAACACTAATCGACCATCGCCGCAATTTGAAGAGGTTATAGTTAGACCAAGTTCGAATGACACCTACCGGCCCTCGGCAACACCCTAACGATAGGTTAAAATTTGACCAAACTCGAATAACACTTACCGGTCCTCGGCCGTAATTTAAAGTGGTTAAAATTCGACCAAGTTCGAATAACACCTATCGCCCCCCGGCCACGTTTCAATAGAAGTATAACTTAATCGAACAAGAAGCTAAGTCTGATCAAGTTCAAACCTAACCAATCGGTAGTATACATACTCGACCTATGCGGGCAAAAGGGAAATTCGACCCATAACTATTCGACCCAAGGACTTTGATATTTACAAGAACGACGGCAAAAGTATGAAGGAGCAAAACACGCAAAGTACAGAAACAAACCACAACAACTAAGAAAGGTGCAAATGAAAGCAAAAACCGACTTTGATATTTTTAAACAAAGGCTTCTTACAAAGGCTCTTGAAGACGCTGCAAAAATATACAAAAATGATTGATAAAACAAAAAAACTACTGCTGGCCACCGCTATCACGATCCAAGACATCCTCACTGCCCTGAACTTCAATGCTCTCTCCATCCTCGCCCGAAGGGTATATAAAATCATACCAGGCTTCATCTCAAGGCGGTCTACAACATCCTCACCGTCCTCATCTTCTTCACCAGGGTCGTAGCCACAAGAAACCAGAGCCTCGCGAGCCCTGACCCGAGCATCCTCAAAGTCCGCGGAAGGAATGGAACTCGCCACATGCAACTCATAAAGAACATCCAATCGGGCCTCGGCGTGAATCCACTATTCATACAGCTCACAAGGAACGTTGGGGAAGACAAAAGCCGTAGATGAAGAAGGTCATGTAAGTAGTTTGGTCTTCTCGGCCTCAGAGTGGCAACTTGATCATAAATATCGGAGGTCCTTTCTCCAACTCCCCAATCCTTTCATCAAGTTGTTCTTCTTTAAGCCTCATCATCGGCAAGTCATTTTCTCGCTCAGTATGAAGGGTTCGGTTTGCCACTTCAAGGAACTCCACCCTTCTCTGAACCTCCGACTGAGCAGACTCTGCTTTATCAAGCTCCTTTTTTTTCTCGGCGACCTCGCCACTAAGAGCATCCGCTTTAAATTGGCACTCTTCGAGTTGGCCTCGCAGCAGAACCACTTGGGCTTGTATATCACTGCATTGGGCCTCTATGCCTTTTCTAAGCTCAAGCTCTATCTCTTTTCTCCTCAACGTCCCTTCAAGGATGCTGCATTTCTCCACGACCTGCATCAGCTCCTCGTCCCTCTTCTTCAAGTCCTCCCTCAAGACCTGCACGTCATCTACTTCGCGAAGCCGACATCGGATCTCCCGGTACTTCTTAAGCCACCTTGTATACTTATCCTTCAGCTTTACGTAAATGTCTTTACGCCTCTTCTCTCGGCTAGCACTCTCAATCTCTAGAATAACCGTCTACAAAACAAAGAAAAGGAATTAGAGCTTACGAAAGAAATCGAAGCATAAGGAAAAGAACAGACGATAGTCGAACTTACCCGGAGAGCAAGACCAACTTATTCGCCAGAGTACTGTCGTTTATCATCTCGAGGGTCGTACCCTTAATCTCAAAACATAGAGGACTGAGGGCAAGGACCATTTCCTCGGTATCTATAAGAAAATTACGATCCATTGGGATCGCAATAGTCCTGGAGCCTCCTTCCAACCTCACTTTGAGTTGAGTGAGTCCCTCATCGATCATCCTCAACTCATCCATATCCATGTCGGAGTCAGATCCAATATCCTCCTCAGTAATGACCTTCTCTCTATCATTAGCCGTAGAGGGTACATCCATTGCGACCCTAGAAGACGAGGCTTCCTCTTGCCTCAAAAGTGCAAGGCCGTCATTATGCATCCCGCCCTCGACCGTCTCCCCCACGGGAGGTAGTGATGCACTCATGTTTATCTTCTATGAGTGCGGGATCTCGGAACCCGCCTTGAGGCTCTCTCCAACATACACTATGGCCGTCTCCCGAAGAATAAAGTCATGTTCTTCCAAGTCGACGGCTACTGGCTTTTCTCCTCCCGTATCCATGGCTCTCCTCTTAAAAGGCATTAGACTACCATCATCAGGAGAGATATTGTCGTCCTCATCAATCGGTGAAAGGCGTTAAGGAGAAAAAGTAGAGGACGGAATAGAGGCACGTTCCTGGACTGCGACGGCCGAAGAAGGGTTCGACACAGAAGTGGCAATAATCATAAGAGTGGCAGAAATCGAAGGGGCATCAGCCTTCCTCTGAAAGGATGGCACAGGTGCCCGGCTCCTTCTAGAAGACCTCCTGCCTGAGAAAGAAATAAACATCGAAGTCAGCAAAATGAGTCGGCGTACAACAAAAAATAAGACGACCACGGGCCAATAAGGAAAGTTACATGTCGAAGGATGAGTCGGTCTGAATTTTTTGATGAAGCTCGGCCAGTCGCGGATCCTTACGACGTGGGGAAGATTTGCTCGACCCAATCTGAGATACAAGTGACTAGAAGGGAAGGCTGAGTGTTGGCTACAAAGAAAGAAAAAGTCCTTCAACTAACTCAAAGTAAGTAAAAGAACGCGAATAAAAAAGAGAGAAAATAAACGAGCACTTACGTGTGTAATTCCAACCCTCTGGAAAGCCATCAGCATTAGCCACTACGTCCTCGGTCCTAACGTAGAAGCATTTGAGCCAGAATTGACGACTGGCCTTATCGTCCGTCTTTACCACCAAACACACTCCCCCACGATGGTGAAGATTCAACATTGTCTCCCTATAAAAGCTAGGGGTGAAGAAATGAACTAAATGCTGCAACGTCAACTCGAACCCGACCAGCTCGACAAATTTGGTCAGCATCCTTATAATTTAATAGACATATGGTGCACGTTGAGTAGGGCAGACGCCATAGTGGCGACAGAATTCCTCCACCAATGGAAGGAAGGGGAACGAATAACCGATGAGGAAAGTATAAGCGTATAAATTGCAATATCCAGTGGCGATGAACCTGTACCACATCCCCACCAGCCAGGATGAGTTCGACGTGGTTTGGAAGGCCGAATTTGGCCTTAAGTTCCACCAATTCCTTAGGCGTCATCATCAATTAAAAGACCCCAGGCGCGGCATTAGGTAATTTGGTGAAGTCGAACCTAGAGTCAAGATTGCGGGGGATTATCTCCTCCACTGACAAGAATGCTTCATCATCAGTAATGGCGGAAACACCCTCCCCGTGAGCAGGAAATACAACTGCTAAAGGAGGAATACAGCTCCCTTCGCCAACATTTGATGGCAAATCAAACATGGAGATGGAATAAGGCAGCAGAGTGAAGAGTGAAGTTTAGAGAAAAATAGCAAGAAGGATAAAGCTCTAGAAAGTTAGGAGATGAAAACTTCAAACTCAAGTCCAAAAACCTCAATTTATAGAGATCATGGCACTAAACCCAAAAGCGACTCGTCATCATTAGCACTGAAATCGAAATGGCAGATCCAACCAAGGGTCATGCATGAATCGAGGCAACATATCAGAAATATGCATCATAATGACGCTTGATGCCATGATCCTCACCCCGGGAAACAAGAGGTATTTGAATTTTTTGGCCCACAGAGGGCCACGTGTCCCGCTCGGAACGACGATTACGACTCTTGTAGCTTACTCGATAAGTTCGACCGAAAATGACAGTTATTCGCTCATTAAGTTCACTAGCGAGGGCGACCTCACTAAGCGGAGGGACTAACTGTATGGGTCAAAAATTATCTCTAATATGATTAAGTCATGTTATCATTTATGAGGCATTCACATGCCTCCATGTGTCACCAATGCGACTCTAATAAAGACCTGCCCAGGGTCGAAGTGGTTCTAGAAATAATGAAGGTTGCGGTCGAAGAGTCAGCAAGGATTAAGGTCGAGGAGTCATAAAGATCAAGGTCGAGGTCGAGCATCTTTGACAGAATTATAACGGCTAGTTTTAAGATCGGACATTAAAGAGAATATTCTAGTGAATATTCTCTACACTTGTACTATTAGGGTTTCTAGGAACATGTTCCCTATAAAAAGAAAAAGACACAATAATAGGGGATATGAGATATTCATCTATAAAAAACACATTGACTTTATAGAGAGAATCTGGTCCTATTGCAAGCATACAAAAATAATCTTTTTACTAAGATTCTTGTCTAGCATTTCCACTGGATCCAAGAGCAATCTAAGTATTCAAAGTCTTATCAATCATTCATCATTGTCAGAAAGAATATCCCCTGATGTCATCCCTTTTCGGGTGACTCACACGTTTTATTTATTTAAATGTCATTTATTGCTATTTATTACTATTTAATGTCATATTCCATCTTTTTGGATCATTGAATATTGTTATTATTGTTTATATTCATTGCCATCCGGACAAATACACTAGTTATTTGTCTCGATACCGGTATATTTATCTTTAGGATATTATTTTTAACTAAGATTAACTCTTCTTTATTTAAATCTAATTGGTTGAACCAAGATCTTGAGGGATTATACTGGGTTGTTGTTGTTGTTGTTGTTGTTGTTGTTGTTGTTGTTGTTGTCTTCGATTTAGTTCTCTAATTATTTGTCTTGCTATTACTTGATATCAGGGCTTCCTTCACCTTCTTAAGCCGAGGGTCTATCGGAAACAGTCTCCCTACCTTGGGGCAGGGGTAAGGCTGCGTACATCCTACCCTCCCCAGACCCCATTTGAGCGATTATACTGGATGATTGTTGTTGTTGTTGTTGTTGGTGGTGGTTGAACCAAGATCTATATTTTTGGTCAAACACGACCCGAGTCCGCTTTTCTCCGCATGCAACCCAATATGTTGGAACCGACAACAAGATTAGGGTCGTCCCCTTAATTGTATGCTAACTCCAGCCGAAGCTGGCTTCTTTGGAAGCATGTTACCGCTATGCTCACGAGCCGACTAACCTACCAGTAATAGCGGGAATTCTCTCGTTCCCTGATTAGAAATATGGTTGGATGAGGGGTTTATTCCATGATTGTTGTTCCTGAACAGCCCATCTCATATCAGATCGGATGATATTAGATTTGTAGTGCGAAGTGAAGTAATAGGAAGAGAAGATTGCTGGCATAAAATTCCTATTCATGAAAGCCCCTTCGCACTTTCTATTCGACTTTGAAGTTTCAAGTAAGAATGTCCACTTGAGTTGTGTAAATAATTTTCCATAAAGTATAAAAAGAGCTGATCAAATTCTTTTTCCTCTTTTTTCTTGTTTTTTAATTTTGTGATAATTGTTTTGAGATGGGCCATGGCATGAACTATGTAGGAAATGGATGAAAGGTGAAATATGAAGGGTGTATTTGGTATGAAGAAAAATATGAAAAAATATTCTTTCAAAATAAATGATTTCTTACTTATTTTTTAGTGTTCGGTTAGGTAGCCAAAAATAATTTTTTAAATATATAATTTAGGCAAATACTATGGGAGATAAAATGGGTAATGGTGCACGGGAGGTTGGTAGGTAAGGATCTGGGGTAGGGATGGACATCAGTCGGTTCAGTTCAATTATAAATGTTATCGGTTCAGCATATCCGTCATCGGTTTATAAATATGCTAAACCAATAACCGAATCGATAAGATATCTTATTGAGATTGTTTAATCGATTATTGATCATTATCGGTTTACCCGATAAGATAATTCAATTTGGAGGGAGAAGCATAATATGTAACACTAATTGATATTATAACCTTGACCCTTTTTAATTATATTCTAAAGAATGAACAAAAATTTTATTAACACATGTCTACCCTCGTTAAAATGTTTGTTCAATTATAAACAACAGCAAAATTTGCTTAAACGTACTTCATATATTCACACATAGATAAACATCAATGAGATTATGAAATTAAAGAGTATGACTTCACCATATTAACTAGCGTTCTAGCAAGAACTCTTTATTAAATATTTTATCAAACGTAACAATGTTTGATCAGAGAGACGATAAATATATTGATACCATAAAATGTACTGATCCAATAATTGTAGAAAGAGCAACAACATATTTTGAAAGAGTGGCATGCGTACTCTAGAATATGCTGAACACTGCAAATATTGGAGAATCTTAATTAAAAAAGATGCTTTCATATCAAGAAATTAGGGGATTTGCACAAGTCCAATTGTCCAAACACAGTAGAAGCAAAACAAAATAATACTAGGAATTATACCTTAAAATTAAGAAGTCCATACATAGTACTAATAGAGAATATAGCTCTAAGGTGGCTTTATATACCTAAAGGTAAAAATATAATTTTGGTAAAACTTATTGGGTTATCGGTGTAATGACTCGATTGGTCGTTTTGAGCTTTAATATTCCGTTTGGTGGTTTGAGACTTCGAGTATCTTCATATGATGTATTATGACTTGTGTGTTTGGTTCATTTTAATTTCGAGTGATTCGGGATTGATTTGATAGAATGACTCTCAATTTAGAAGCTTTAAGTTGGAAGAGTTGACCAAGGTTTGACTTTAGGGTAAACAGAATCAGAATCGAGTTTTTATGGTCCCGAAGGTTCGTATGATGATTTTGGACTTGTGCGTATGTTCAAATTCGATTTTGGAGGTTCCTAGAAGGATTCGACACTATTTGTCGAAAGTTGGCAATTTGAAAAATTTAAGAGTTCATAAGTTTAACTAAGAGTTGAATTTGTTGTTATTGGACTCCAATTAATATTCTGAGACTTTAGATAGGTCTATATAATTTAATTGAACTTGTGTGCAGAATTTGGAAGTAATCCAAAGTGTTTAAGTGTGATTCAGACACTCTTATGAAAGAATGAAGATTTAATAACTTAAGAGAAATTCTATTCCGTTTGAGCCTCGATTCTTTGTTGTGACGTTCCCGTGATGTTTTGAGGCTTTGGATAAGTTTGGATAATGTATTTGTACTTGTTGGTATGATTGAATGGGGTCCCGAGGGGCTCGGGTGTATTTTGCATCACTGGTTGAGAAACTAGTTAAGTTAAGGATTTGGAGTTTGACCATGGTTAATATCAAGTCAAGATGACCTCATTTCGGTGTTTTGAGTGCGCGAGCAGATTTGAAGCGTGTTTTATAATTGAAATGCATATATGGTTTGTGTCCGAGAGGTTCCGAATGAGTGTTGGGTGCTAAAATGAAGATTCTTTTGTTGTTGATTTTCTAGTGCAAAATAGTTACGAAAATGTCATTTTTGTCCCTTAAATTTTCAGACTTCCTTTAAAACTTCAAAAAAAATCACATCTCCTTCATTTTAAGGCCAAATTGGGTGATTCAAAAGGCTATCTTGAGTGTAATCTCGCAAGAATTATGTTGGGCTTATCAAATATGAGTTTAGGGGTCATCTAGCATTTGATTCGAGCTATAACAACTGCTGCGTTATTTTACTTGTTCCAGAATTTAGTCACTTTTTCTCACATGATTTTGGAGCTCGGATTTGGGCGATTTTGGAGGGGATTTTCTCCATTTAGATTGGGGTAAGTATTTATTTTACTCTATTTTGATTATATTTCATGAATC
The DNA here is from genome assembly GCF_000390325.3 of Nicotiana tomentosiformis. Classification (NCBI taxonomy): domain Eukaryota; kingdom Viridiplantae; phylum Streptophyta; class Magnoliopsida; order Solanales; family Solanaceae; genus Nicotiana; species Nicotiana tomentosiformis. Next base: position 114,149,572 of record NC_090823.1, on the reverse strand, counting down.
TATTTCTGATTTTGGCATTTGGATCATGAATTTTAAAGAAAAATGGGGGGGGGGGGGGGAGATTGTCTAAACTTTTCTAAAGTGAATTTTTGAGCTTTAAACATCGATTCAGAGTCGGATTTGAGTAAAATTAGTATGGCTGGACTCATAATTGAATGATTTATCGAATTTTGTTGGTTTTATGGGGTTATGAGGTGCGGGCCCGGGTTTAACATTTTGGTTGGCTTAGAGTTTTTTTTAATTAAAGATTCAACCTTTATCGATTGGGTTTGTCTCATTTGACATTATTTGATATTTTTGAGTTGCTTTAGTTTCGAGCCCTTCAGAGGTTGATACGCGTGGAATGCCATTTCTAGAATATTATTTTGCTTGCTCCGTATTTGATTTGGCTTGTTCGAGATAAGTAATATTTCTAAACCTAGAATTGAGGGTAATTATCCATAGGAACCATATTATTTGTGATGTATTGGGGTGGCACACATGCTAGGTGATAGGCGTGCGGGTGTGCACCGGAAAAATCATGATCCGGATTGACTTTTGGGCTATGTTGCTATCATGCCTTGTTGTATCTGTGTGTTTCCTACATGTTAGATTAACTGAGCTAGGATTTATGCTAGAAATTATATTTAGGTTATGTGGCTACTTGATTGAGACTTGATGAGACTATTTCTGTTGTTGTGGGTTATCTGATTTAACTATAATTATACACTTAGTCATGATTCATCATTTGCATATCATATCTCAGTCTCTATTCATCATTCATCGTTACATCACATGTTATCATTGCTTTACCATATGTGGAGTTGTTGGGCTGAGTGGTATGAGATTGTGAGCCCTTGAGACTTGCGAGGTTGATGACTGAGGTGGGCCTTAGAACCGTGTTGAGAGTGTTATTGTGGATCGAGTTGCACGCCGCAGCAGGCCATATTGGCTTTATTACTACTATTATTATTATTATTATTATTATTATTATTATTATTATTATTATTATTATTATTATTATTATTATTATTATTATTATTATTATTATTATTATTATTATTACTATTATTATTACTATTATTATTATTATTATTATTATTATTATTATTATTATTATTATTATTATTATTATTATTATTATTATTATTATTATAATTATTATTATTATTGTGGAGCAGACTGCACGCCGCATCATGCCTTATTGACTTATTATTATTGTGGACCGGGATGCACGCCGCAGCAGGCCTTATAGGCTTTTGATTAGCGCTTGAGCAGGATCCGCCCCTCTGGAGTCTGACATACCAGCAGTGAGCACAGGAACAATGATATATATACATGTGCTTTGGTGAGGGGCTTATGAGCTAGGCACCTGTATAGTGCTGAGTGATTGTGTGTGTGTGTATGATGAAGTGGGCATTTGAGAAAGACAACTGGAATATGTTTGAGGGTGAGAGTACCTGGGAATATCACCGTGAAATCATTCATTTGACATGCATACTTGGCATGTAGGCATAGAGAAGCATTTTTCCTCATGCTAGACGATATTGTGACATTCATGATTTGACATGTACATTTGACATGTAGGCACAAAGATATATATTCCTTATGCTAGATGGTATATAATAATTAATGACTTGATATGCATATTCACATGTAGGCATAAAGATGTACTTTCCTCATACTATCTGGTTGTCACAACCCAATTTTCCTATAGGGCGTGATGGCGCCCAATGTCGCCGCTAGGCAAGCCAACAGTGAACTAGCCATAGATCTATTCTTTTAACATTTTAGAAATAGTTAATTTTTAATTATTACATAAGTAAGAGGTGCGAAATTTAATAAAATAAAGTGTGAACGATTTTACAAACAGGTCTGGTGAAATAAAATACTCAAAATCATTAAGTGGCTACTAGCAAAATTCCAAGACATGGTGTCACAAGTGTATGAACTACTAGTAGAATATACAGAACACTAAACTACTGTCTGAATGGAGTAGCCAGAAAATAAAAGCAAAAGAAAGACTCCAGGTGTTGCAGGATGGACTCGGAAAGCAGCTCACTACTAAGTCTCGAAATATCAGGGGTGTGCGCTTGGGTAACTACCAGATGCACCTGCCTCAGAACCTGCACGATTAGTGCAGAAGTGTAGCATGAGTACATAAATAGCATGAACCCAATAAGTATCTAGTCTAACCTCGAAGAAGTAGTGACGAGGGATCGACATCGATACTTACTATAGGCTAACAATAAAATATAGAAATTCTAAATAAGCATGGATTATATAAATAATAATTACAACTCAGTAACAAGCACTGAATAATAATTCTTTCACTAACAATAAATTCCAATTCAATTTCTGTCATTAAATAATTATTACCGCTCAAACAATAAAATAATATCAAGTATAATTAGGCTCCGAGTATTTATCAAGCACGATTTATGCCGAGGTCGTACGCCCCAATCCAAAAATATATTGTGTGTACTACCGAGGGTCGAACGACACAAACCATATATGCATCTATTAACCTGCCGAGGCGAACGACCCGCTGCCATGAGAGTAGAGGAATTTACATCGCTCGCGGAAATACTTGCGACACGAGTGAACATAGATTTATCTGAGTTATTATAAAATTCTTCAATTCTTTCCAAATATAAAGAAATTCAAACTGGAGACTTTAAATCTTAAAATCCTTAATCTCTACTCTATTTAAGACAATTAATATGCATAATCAACATAACAGTGCAAACAAAGCATGATGTAAATCTAAGACTACCCGGACATCACATGGAATTTAGCTACGCACGGACTCTCGTCACCTAGTGCGTATATAGCTCCCCACACAATAAATTCACAACAAATACACCTAAGGGGATGAGTTCCCTATTACAAGGTTAGGCAAGAGACTTGCCTCGTTCTCAAGCTCACTCCCGATCCACAAATATGCTTTAAATCCTTAACTCGGTGCCAAACAACCCAAAACTAGTCAAATGTTATATAACTTAATCAATATGTGTTCAAAAGATCATAATTTAACTATTAGAGTAATTACCCAACCCAAATAGGAAGACTCCAAAAATTTACCCTCAGGCCCACATTCTCGGATTCCAAAAATGTTTGAAGATAAATGTTACCCATAACTTCACGAACTCAAATATATAATTTTCACCCAATTTCATAATCATTTTTGTGGTTAAATCCCATTTTTATCAAAACCTAGGTTTTTCATCTAAATCCAAAATTTTCACAATTTTTTATGTTAAAATCTACCCATAATCTATGTATTTAATTTACATTGATTAGAAATTACTTACCTCCAATAGCTAGGTGAAACCCTCTCTCTAAGAGCTCCAAAATAGCCCAAGGAATGCAATAAATGACCCCAAAAATGGTCTAAGTCCCGACTTAAATGAAGCTTCTGCCTCCAGCGATTTTCGCTTCTGCGGACCTAGGGCCGTATCTGTGGTACCGCACCTACGTAAAAGCCATCGCAGGTGCGGTCCTAGCCTAGGTTGGCAGACCCTACTTCTGCGGACGGACTCCCACTTCTGCGGAGGGTGGAGCGCACCTGCGGCCAAAAGCTTGCAGGTGCGGGCACACCAGAACTGGTGCATCAGCAACCCCTTTTAAGCTCTAACTCAATCCGTGCAATGTCCGAGTAGAACCCGAAGCCTCCGAGGCCTCGTCCAAACATACAAATAAGTTTGTAAACATGATACGGACTCTGTAGAACCTCAAAAATATGAAAAACAACACCAAAACTAAGAATCGCACCCCAAACCAAATCAAATCAACTTATGAACTTCAAGTTCTTCCAACTTGCTCCGAGCGCGCCGAATCATTCCTAAACTACTCGGAATGATACCAAATTTTGCGTGCAAGTATTAAATCACCATACGGAACTATTCCCGGGCTCGAAATCTCAAACGGGCCTCGATAATACCAAAACCTACTTCAAACCAAATTTAAAGAACTTTAAAACCTTCAATAAGCCAACTTTCAACTTTAGGCGCCGAAACACTCCCAGGTCACCCAAAACTCGCTCCGAATACACGCCCAAGTCCAAAATCATCATACGAACCTGTTGGGGATGCCAAATCCCATTTTCGAGGTCATTTACTAGAAGTGTTGAGCCAAGTCAAACTTAGCCCTTAAAGCTAATACTAAGGAACTAAGTGTTCTGATTTCAACCCGAACCCTTCCAAATTAAGAACTAACCATCCCCGCAAGTCATAAAATAATAAAAGCACATACGGAGAGTCTTATTTAGGGGAACGAGGATCTTGAAAGCAAAATAACCGGTCGGGTCGTTACATTCTCCATCTCTTAAACAAACGTTCGTCCTCAAACGGGTCTAGATTCGTACCTGAAGTGACGAATAAGTGTGAATATCTACCCCGCATGTCCTCCTCGGCCTCCCAAGTTGCCTCCTCGACCGGTTGGCCCCTCCACTGAACTTGTACCGCATAAATCTTCTTGGACCTCAACTGGCGAACCTGCGACAATGGCAACTGGATCCTCCTAATAACCCAGACTCTTACCTAGATGGACCGTGTTGAAGTCTAACACATATGACATGTCGGCATGATACCTTCGGAGCATAGACGCGTGGAAAACCGGATGAACTCCAGATATACTGGGAGGTAAAGCAAGCTCATAAGCAACTGCCCCAACTCATCTCAATACCTCAAATGAACCTATGAACCTTGGACTCAGCTTGCCTTTCTTCCCGAACCTTATGATTCCCTTCATCAGCGAAACCATCAAGAGAACCTTCTCGCCCACCATGAATGATAAATCATGCGCTTTCTGGTCTGCGTAACTCTTCTGTCTGGACTGTGCTGTGCGAAGTTGCTCCTAAATCAACTTTACCTTTTCCAAGGTATCTTTCACTAAATCGGTACCATATAACCTAGCCTCGCCGGGCTCAAACCATCTGACGGGCGAACGACATCGCCGACCATATAAAGCCTCAAATGAAGCCATCTCGATACTGGACTGATAATTGTTATTGTAAGCAAACTCAACCAAAGGCAAGAATCGATCCCACTATCCTCTAAAGTCAATCAGACATGCTCTGAGCATATCCTCCAAGATATGAACCGTCCGCTCCAACTGATCGTCGGTCTGCGGATGAAAGGATGTGCTGAGTTCTACCCGGGTCCCAAACTCACTCTGTACTACCCTCCAGAAATGTGAAGTAATTTGAGGGCCTCTATATGATATAATAGAGATAGGCACACCATGCAACCGAACAATCTCCTGAATGTAAATCTGGGCCTATCTCTCTGAAGAATACGTGGTCACTACCAGAGTGAAGTATGCCGACTTGGTCAACCTATCGACAATGATCCAAACTGCATCAAACTTCCACAAGGTCCGCGGCAACCCAACTACAAAATCCATAATAATGCACTCTCATTTCCACTCAGGTATAACCATATGCTGAAGTAGGCCACCTGGCCTCTAATGCTCGTACTTAACCTGCTGACAATTAAGGCACCTTCCTACATACTCAACTATGTCCTTCTTCATCTGCTACCACCAGTAATACTGCCTCAGGTCGCGATACATCTTCGTCGCACCTAGATGAATAGAATACCGAGAACTGTGTGCCTCTTCTAGAATCTTTTCCCTCAATACCTCAATATTAAGGACATATAGACGAACCTGGAGTCGCAGAGTAACCTCCTTGGCACCACCCTGTAGTACCGTCTCTCTGAGAACCAACAACTGCGAATCATCGTACTGGCGAGCCTTGATCTGCTCGAATAGTGAAGACTGGGCGATGACGCATGCAAGAACTCGGCTGGACTCTGAAATATCCTACCTCACAAGTCTGTTAGCTAAGGATAGAATGTCCAAAGCTAGTGGCCTCTCCTCTGCTGAAATGAATGCTAAACTATCCATACTCTGTGCTGCCTCAAATTGAGATCCATTTGCTTGAACAAATGCTGCAAGCAACGATGATCGGTGTAGACCTCACAGGACACATCGTAAAAATAATGCCTCTAGATCTTAAGAGCATAAACAATCCCGGCCAACCCCAAATCATGTACGGGGTAATTCGTCTCGTAGAGCTTCAGATGATGTGAAGCATATGCAACAACTCGCCCCTCGTGCATCAATACACAACCCAAACCAACGCATGAGGCATCGCAATATACAGTATACATCCCTGAACCGGAAGGCAACACTAATATCGGTTCTGAAGTCAATGTGGTCTTGAGCTTCTGAAAGCTCGCCTCGCAATCATCTGACCATCGGAACGGAGCACCCTTCTGGGTCAATCTAGTCAAAGGTGCTGCAATAGATGAGAAGCCCACCACAAACCGGCGATAATAGCCTACTAACCCCAAGAAGCTCATGATCTCAGTCGCTGTAGTAGGACGAGGCCAACTCTGAACTGCCTCGATCTTCTTGAGATCTACATTAATACCCTCGCCTGATACAACATGTCCCAAGAATGCCATAGAATCTAACCAAAACTCACACTTGGAGAACTTAGCATTTAGCTTCTGTTCCCGTAAGATTTAAAGCACCACTCTCAAAATGTTGCTCGTGTTCCTCCATGCTACGTGAGTAGATCAAAATATCATCAATGAAGACAATGATAAACAAATCAATATATGACGTGAACACCCGTTCATCAAATCTATAAATGTCGTCGGGGCGTTAGTCAAACCGAAGGACATCACTAGAAACTCATAGTGTCTATATCTAGTCCGAAAAACCGTCTTCGGAACATTCGAATCCCGAATCTTCAACTGATGGTAGCCCGATCTCAAGTCAATCTTAGAGAACACCCTAGCACCCTGCAACTAGTCAAATAAATCATCAATACGCGGCAACGGGTACTTGTTCTTAAAGGTAACTTTGTTCAACTGGCGGTAATCAATGCACATCCTCATAGTCCCATCTTTCTTTTTCAGTAATAACACTGGTGCACCCCAAGGCGACACACTCGGTCTGAAGAACCCTTTTGCTAGCAACTCCTAAAGTTGTTCCTTTAATTCCTTCAACTCTTTCGGAGCCATACGGTACGGTGGAATAGATATAGGCTAGGTACCTGGAGCCAAATCAATACGGAAGTCGATATCATGATCCGGCGGCATGCCTGGGAGATCAGAAGGAAACACATCGAAGAACTCCCGAACCATAGGCACTGAATCAATCGCCAGAGTCTCTGTAGTAGTATCCCGAACATAAGCTAGATAAGCCAAACACCCATTCTCGACCATGTGTCAAGCCTTCAGAAAAGAGATAACCCGACTAGATGTACTAACAGACGAACCCTTCTACTCCAATCTCGGTAACTATGGCATCGCCAAGGTAACAGTCTTGGCATGGCAATTAAGGATGGTGTGATATGGAGAACACCAATCCATGCCCAGAATGACCTCAAAGTCGATCATATCAAGCAACAGAAGATCCGATCGAGTCTTATAACCACAGAAAGTACCAATGCAGGACCGGTAGATCTGATCCACAACAACATAATCGCCCACTAGAGTGGACACATAAACAAGAGTACCCAAGGACTCACGAGTAACTCCCAGGAAATGAGCAAACAGAGATGAAACATACGAAATTGTAGGCCCTGTATCAAATAGTACCGAAGCATCCCTACCACAGACAGAAATAATACATGTGATCACGACATCCGAGGCCACTGCATCTGCTATGGCCGGAAAAGCATAGAATCTAGCTGGAGCACCACCTGACTGGCCTCCACCTCTAGGATGCCCCCGACGCACCTGCCCTCTGCCTCTGGGCGGCCGGACGGCTGGTGCGGCAGTTGGTGCTAATCATAGGCTGATGACCCTATTGTACTGCCTTGCCCCGAAGTCTGAGACAAAACCTCTTCATGTGGCCAGGATTTCAGGAGGTCATTGGTCGTATGCTGCGGTTCATGGATTCTATGACTCAGGGTCACGAACAGTGAACTAGCCATGGATCTATTCTTTTAGCATTTTAGAAATAGTTGATTTTTAATTATTACATAAGTAAAAGGTGAGAAATTTAATAAAATAAAGTGTGAACGATTTTACGAACACGTATGGTGAAATAAAATACTCAAAATCATTAAGTGTCTACAAGCAAAATTTCAAGACCTAATGTTACAAGTGTATGAGCTACTAGTAGAATATACAAAACACCTGAATGGAGTAGACAGAAAATAAAAGCAAAAAAGAGACTCCAGGTGCTGCAGGATGGACTCGGAAAGCATCTCACCACTAAGTCTCGAAATATCAAGGGTGTGCGTCGGGGTAACTACCAGATGCACCTGCCTCAGAACCTACACGATTAGTGTAGAAGTGTAGCGTGAGTACATAAACAACATGAACCCAATAAGTATCTAGTCTAACCTCGAAGAAGTAGTGACAAGGGATTGACATCGATACTTACTATAGGCTAACAATAAAATATAGAAATTCTAAATAAGTATAGATTATGTAAATAATAATTACAACTCAGTAACAAGCAGTGAATAATAATTCTTTCACTAACAATAAATTTCAAATCAATTTCTGTCATTAAATAATTATTACCGCTCAAGCAATAAAATAATATCAAGTATAATTAGGCTCCGAGTATTTATCACGCACGATTTATGCCGAGGTTGTACTGCCCGATCAAAAAATATATTGTGTGCACTACCGAGGGTCGAACAAAACGAATCATAGATGCATCTATTAACCTGCCGAGGCAAACGACTCGCTCCCATGAGAGTAAAGGAATTTACCTCACTCGTAGAAATACTTGCGACACGAGTGAACATGAATTTATCAGAGTTATTATAAAAGTCTTCAATTCTTCCCAAACATAAGAAATCCAAACTGGAGACTTTAAATATTAAAATCCTTAATCTCAGCTCTATTAAGATAATTAATATGCATAATCAACATAACAGTGCAAACAAAGCATGATGTAAATCTAAGACTACCCGGACATCACATGGAATTTAGCTACGCATAGACTCTCATCACCTAATGCGTACGTAACTCTCCACATAAGAAATTCACAAAAAATACACCTAAGGGGGTGAATTTTTGAAATCTTCCAATTTGGGTTGGGTAATTACTCTAATAGTTAAATTATAAACTTTTGAACACATATTGATTAATTTATATAATATTTGACTAGTTTCGGGTTGTTTGGTACCGAGTTGAGGATTTAAAGATAAATTTTGCCCAAAACATTTGCCCAAACCTGCGGAACTCTCATCGCAGAAGCGACGCCGCTTCTGCGCATGCTTCTTCGCTTCTGCAGACCACTGGCCAAATGCCCAAAGCCGCTTCTGCGGCCAAGAGCTCGCACCTGCGGCCTAAAGCTCGCAGGTGCGGGCACACCAGAACTGGTGCACCATCAGCCCCCTTTAAGCTCTAACTCAATCTGTGCAACGTCCGAGTAGCACCCGAGGCCCCCGAGGCCTCGTCCAAATATACCAACAAATTTTTAAACATGAAACGGACTCACTCGAACCCTCAGAAACGCGAAAACTAACACCAAAACTAAGAATCGCAACCCAAACCAAATCGAATTAACTTATGAACTTCAAGTTCTTCCAACTTGTTCCGAACGCGCCAAATCATACCTAAACTACTCGGAATGATACCAAAATTTGCGTGCAAGTCTTAAATCACCATACGTAACTATTCTCGGGCTCGGAATCTCAAACGGACCTCGATAACACCAAAACCTACTTCAAACTAAATTTAAAGAACTTTAAAACCTTCAATAAGCCAACTTTCACCTTTAGGCGTTGAAACGCTCCCGGATCTCCCAAAACTCACATCGTACACACGCCCAAGTCCAAAATCGTCATATGAACCTGTTGGGACCGCCAAATTCTGGTTTCGAGGTCATTTACTAGAAGTGTTGACCCAAGTCAAACTTAGCCCTTTAAAGCCAATACTGAGGAACTAAGTATTACGATTTCAACCCAAACCCTTCCAAATCTAGAACTAACCATCCCTGCAAGTCATAAAATAGTAAAAGTACATATGGGAAGTCTTATTTAGGGGAACATGGATCTAGAAAGTAAAACGAGCGGTCAAGTCGTTATATTGGTAATGAAATATCTTATCTGTTGTTGAATATTTGGGAAAAATTACAGTTTTCTAATATACTCATATTTTGGTGATTCCGATGCAAAATTTGGACTTTACTGTTATACCTGAAAAGCATGTCTACTTTTTCCTAACTGCGAAAAAGCAGCATAATATCTTTCGAGTTATTACTTTTACTTCCTTCATTATATTATTACGAGTTGTTATTGGCTATTGGTGTTGGACGCTAACCGTTTTCTAAACTCGTCACTGTTTTCAACCTGCGTTTAGGTTTGTTACTTATTGAGTACATGGGGTCGGTTGTACTCATACTACACTTCTACACCTTGCGTGCAGATCTTGGAGCTGATGTTGCTGTGAAAAGAGGGAGTTGGCATTGAAGATGTACCTACGTTCCAATTACCACTACCACTTGTTCTTGGCAGTTCTAGATTTGGGATTTTATTTATGTACATTTCAAACAGATGTTGTATCATTTTTCTTTCAGTTTTATAACTCTAAGTCTTAGAAGCTCATGACTTGTACTACCAGTCCTCGGATTATTATATAAGAATTCAGTTATTTCATTATTTATTTCCTATTAATCTCATTTGGATTGTATTTATGGATAATTGGCTTACATAGCGAGTCGGGTTAGGTGCCATCATGGCTAGTTGAATTTTTGGTTATGACAATCGGTTAAATCGTTAATAATATTAGGCAAACTTAGACCAAGACCGATAATCGAATAGTCAAATAATACTAAATCGTTATCGAATCATTAACCCAATAACCTGATACCGATAATCCAATAAGTTTTTTTTTGGTTCGGGCTATTGGGGGTAAGGGGGTAAGGATGGCAAGGGGTGGTTTTGGGGGTTAGGGCAGGCGAGGTAGGGGTGGGGGGTGGAAAAGTTGAAAAAGAGTTGTGAATGTTTTCCCTCATTTTTTCAGATCATTTAGGGCATGTTTGGAAAGCCACTCTGTAATTGGATTTGGTTGTCTCACCAAGTTATTACTTGATCAACATGTAATTGGGTGCAATTGAGGGGGTATAATTGCACTCTCCAATTCTCAAGGGGAGCTGAGAATTGCTGGTAATTATATGATATAATTACCAGGTTATTTTTTGAATCTTTTTTTTTTATTTACTTTTTATTTCTATTCTTTTTTTCTTTTTAATTTTTTTTTCAAATATTATTTTTTTACATTATTTATTTATTTTTTCTTATTTCTCATTTCCCAACATTTACTTAACGTATTTCTACATAATTTCTCTTTTTTTCTTTCTTAGTAGTATTCACTTATTAATTCTGATTGCATGCCATTTATTTTTCAGTTAGAATTGATAAATTATTTTTTCTTAAAATATTTGAGCAATGCTAGTATATTTATAAATATTAATCATTTTATCAAGTATGCAGTCCATGATGTTCTTACATAATATATACTTTTAGTTTTTATCATTGATTAAAGTAAATTTTACTAATTTAAAAAATATATATCAAGTATTTTTACAATATTAGTTACAAATATATGATTAGTAATTAATATATTTTTAAGAAACAATATCTATCTTAAATATGAAATTTAATATTATTTATAAGGGCATATATTTATTAATTCTTAATTTGTAATTTTTAATAATTAACTTTATATTTAAAATTTAATCTAAATATGTAATTACACTTGTGCAACCAAATAGACACTTGCAATTACAGTGTAATTATATTATGACAAATAAACAGATTATCGTAATTAAAATACTGTGTAATTACTAGGCTGTATAGTTACTACCCTAGTAATTATACCAATTCTAATTATCTGGTGGCTTTCCAAACAGACCATTAAGCCAACCAAACATGGAAAAATTGAAAAATATTTTCCTTCCCAAAGTTACGAAAATTGAATTTTAACTCCAATATCATGTGATGAATTTGTAGTTAAAGAAGGTGTTTGATTTATTTTCTTTGTGATTTCCATTCAATTTTAGATTGGTGCATCTAACCATTTGTATCCGATAGGCTTAATCAGTTCCTAATAACGTTGCAGAAAATACAGGCGAGTGCAGCTCGTTTTGAGGTCTTTGAATGTTTTAACAAATATTACTAAGAAAGGAAATATTTTAATTGATGTGCAGGAAATACTTCTTCCGAACCAGCTTTCTGAAAGAAATTTAATCCCCAAATCCCAACCGCGCCTGAATCGGCTAAATGCCTAAATATATTGAGTAGTATAGCGGGTCTTGTTCCGATACAGCCGAAAATTAGAGAAAGACGCTATCAGAAACTATGTTGGAATATGTACATTTTAATATTAAACTAGTTTTAGAATACACGCGATCCTCGTGTATCCTATATCAAAAAATATAATTTTTAAAAATTATAACAATATTTATTGAACAACGTGTTTAAGTTATAAAAGAAAATTTATAAAATATAAGCTCTTGAAAATGACGAATATTGATCCTAGTTAGTCAACAAACCTAGCTAAACATGAAAATAATCTAGTTAGTCTTGAAAGCTCAGTGATTTATCATGTATCCCTATTTTATTATCCAACTACCTTGTTAGTTTGTAACGACCCGACCGTTCGTTTAGAGATCTAGCGCGTCATTTAGCTGTTTGAGGTCTCGAGTAGTTTTACTTCATGTATTATGACTTGTACGTGTGGTCGAATTGGATTTTGGGAAGTTTGGAGTTGATTCGGAAGGAAAATTCTAATTTCGGAATTTTAAGTTGAAAAAATGGACTAAGATTTGACTTTTGAGTAAACGATCTCAGAATCGGAATTTGAAGGCACCAATAGGTTCGTATGATGATTTCGGACTTGGGTGTATGCTCGGGTTGAATATCGGGTGGTCCGGATGCATTTCGGCGCTTAATATGAAAAGTTGGTATTTTAAAGGTTTTAGAATTTCTGAAGTTTGATTTGAAGTGGACTTTAGTGTTATTGATGTCCATTTGAGGTTCTGAGCCTTGGAATAGGTTCGTATCGTAATTTGTGACTTGTGCGTAAAATTTGGCATCATTCCGGAATGTTTAAGAATGAATTAGACGCGTTTGTCGAAGTATGCATGTTTGGAAGTTTAAAGAAAGGTTTCGATCGTCGATTCGTAGTTTTGATATTGTTTAGTATTATTTGAGGCCTCGAGCAGGTTAGTGTTATATTTTGGGATTGGTTTGAGTAATTAGACGAGGTCCCCGGGGCCTCGGGTGTGTTTCGGAGGTGTTTGGGTTATGTCGCACTTTTATTTGATGTTTCAGCGTCATTCCTTTGGGCATAAAGGGAACTATATTGAGCAAACGACCTTTTATTTGTAATTGGATTAAACCATTAGATCTGTATCATAATTACGGAGCCATAGCAAAAAAAAATCGTCGAATTCCTATGTCGTATGAGAGAGTTATGCCAATTTCCGTGTCACATAGAATTGTTGATTTCTGACTTTCTGGTGCGAAGTTTTGTTCTTCGCTAACGCGTGAGAGGTTCCGCGAATGCAAAGAAGAATTTATGGGTTGACCGGTCAACGCAAAAAAGTGCTCTTCGAGAACGCGAAGGTCTCCCGCGAAGGCAATGAAGAAAATCTTTTAGGCAGTGTTTTAAACCGAGAATTTTAGTATTTTGGACATATCTTGAGTTCTAGAGCTCCGTTTGAGGTGATTTTAGCGGCATTATTCTCGTCTCAACAAGGAAGTAAATATATGACCTTTATTTTGATGTTTATCCATGATTATGTTCGTTGGTTATTATTTTTATCCGTATTTGGATTGTAAAAATTAGAATTTTGAGCCCCAAAGTTGAGAAATGGTAAATCCTTGATTTGAGGGTCGATTCATGTACGAGATTGGATGCTTTTCTAGATATAGAATATATGAGTTATGGGTAATATTTATTTTCAATAATTTTTGAAATCCGGGCATGCGAGCCCGAGGGTTAACTTTTTGACTTTTTGACTTTTCGAGCGGAGTTGGAAATTATTATAAATTGATTAATTATAAGCATTGAAGTATATTTTGATTGATTTGCATGTTGTTTGACTAGTTTCGGAACGTTTGGCTTGGAGTTGAGGTATTAGAGAGGCATTGGAGCAGGTTATGGAACTTCAGAGTGAGGTAAGTCTCATGTCTAACCTTTTGAGGGGGAAACTACCCTCTATGTGATGTAATTGTTATGTGCTACTAGTTGTGGGTGCTACGTGCGCACGATGTTATGAGAGTCTGTTCGTAGCTAAAGCATGTTTATGTCCGGTTTGACTTAGGACTTTATCAGGTAATATTTGAATTGTTTGGACTCATTTTGCTAGCTTAATTTATTGAAATTATAGCTAAAATTGATTTAGAAACATATAAATATATTAGGTCGAGCTTTATCATCTTGAGTTGTTGCCAAGATATTTGATAAGCGGTATATTTATTATTATGCACATGTATCTGTATTGTAAGCATATGACTCGTAATTTGATAAGTTTCTTCCTTTCTTGTGGAGTGGGCCGAACGCCTCGGCAGTGTAACTAATACATCTATGGTTCGTGCCGCTCGACCGTCGGCAGTGTATACAGTATTCTGGATCGGGCCGAACGACCTCGGCATAATCGTATGTTATATCGCTGACAGTCCGAATATTCACGAGATTATCCTTCCATTGATGCCTAGATTTTATATGGTATTCCTTATCCGTTTGATACTGGAGCTTGATATATCTGAGTCGTTGAGGTAGAATACAAGACTGAGAAAATCATACCCTGTAAAAGAAATTTTTGGAAGGTTATGTAACTTATAGATTTACCCCATTATTGTTGTGTGCTTCATACCTGCTTATGATTTATTATATTGCATTATTGGATCTCTAGTAAGGGTCGATGTCGGCCCCGCGTCACTACTTCTCCAAAGCTAGATACTTACTGGGTACACGTTGATTTACGTACTCATGCTACACTTCTGCACTAAATGTGCAGGATCTGATAGGTTCAATTGATGGTCATTTTGGCCCGCAGGCACAACTGCTGAGGAGACTTTATGGTGAGCTACATTCCAGGCTACATATCGCAGCCCACAGAGTCTCCGTCGTACCAGTTACTTTATCCTGTCTTATTTACATTTCGGACAGAGGTTGTATTATTTTGTACTCCTTTTTAAATACTCATGCACTTGTGACACCAGATTTTGGGGGATGTTCTAGAATTTATTATGGATTATTTTACACTGATTCACTTTCACTTATTATTTTAACGAAACTATACGTAACTACGATTCATTCTGATGCACTAACCTCGTTACCCAAGAAAGATGTATGATTTTAAAAATGATAAAATGATCAAAATAAGTGTTGGCTTGCCCAATGGCGATGTTGGGCGCCATCACGGCCTATAGTGGATTTTGAGTCGTGATAGCTTGGTATCAGAGCTCTAGGTTCACTTGGGTCTTACGAGTCATGAGCAAATCTAGTAGAGTTTTGCGGACCGATACAAAGACGTCTTTACTTATTGTGAGCACCTAATTTTTGACTATGCGTGAATTTGTTTTCACTTATCTCACCAATACCTCATTTCTCACTTCCCCACTCACACTCTCACTTTCCCATGCACTTTCACAGATAATCCCTCTACCAGCACACATGGACACTCACAAAAAAAGGAGCTTCATCGTCACCCCAAACACATACAACAAAAAGTCAGGGGGGGGAGGGGAGGGAAAGGGGGGACTACACGGGAAAATGGGAGTAAAAAGAGGAAGAAAGAGAATAAAAAGACTATTGTTGCTCATTAAAAACAAAAGAGAAAGAAATAGCAGACCCTTTTTTTCTTCTTAAAAGAGCGGAAAAACGAGCCAAATTTCAGTCCAAAAAAAAATGCAGCAAAAGCAGGTCACAACTGAAAACAGCCGAAATCAGCTATCGATAACCACTTCAAAACAACCCGAAAACTCACCAAACTTCAGCCACAAAAAGTTCCCCAAAAAACCTGCTGAAATCAGCCCTAAAAAATCACCAATTTCCTGCCCCAAAATCATGCCAAAAACAACCCCAAACTTTGCTCCAAAACACACCTGAAACCAAGCTCTAAAACCAGCTTCATCTCTACCCCAAAATACCCAAAACTCGACCCCCAAAGCCACCCCATTTCAGCTCCAAAAATAAGCTGAATACTGTCCATAAACCAACAAAACCCAACGTCTAAATAGCTCAAAATCTCACCCCCAAACAGTCCCTGAAACACCCTAGAAATAGCCTTCTCTCCGTCGTAATTACACCACCTCCGACCAGCTCCTTTTCCTCTAACGAACAACTGAAAAACCAGTTCGAAAGTCCACAAAACCATCATGTAAAACTCCACCATTAGCCACCTCTCTCTTAGACCAAAACCAGTAATAAAAAACCAGCAACTTTTAGCCATGAAAACCACTCTAAAATCAGATCACAGCCACCGTGAAACACCATCGAAGCGCATAAAATAGAACGGCAAATACGCAGCATTTTTGGGTTGAGAGAACAGTCGAGGTTTTCGATCGATTTTTCGGTGCGGCTTCCATTCGTACTTGTTCACGGTTTGGCCTTATTTTGATTTTGACGCTGTAAAGTAATCAAAATTTAGAGTAACATCTTAAGGTCCATATCTATCCTTTCATTTTCTCACTATTGTTTTTCCTTTTAAATCTTGGGATATAATGGGTGCATTGGTTATTAGATGCTTTGTCTTTTTTATCATGCCTTAGCTTTCATTTTAATTTTTCTTTAGTGATTGATATGGTTTTTGTTTGTATTTGCTTCGTTGTAGTTTTTCTTTTATTTAGTTTAGTTTAAATGCTTAATTATTGTCTATTGCTCATCCTTTAGGTAAGATAATGGAGGTTTAATATAAATTGTTGAATTGGGTATATTGGGTCTGTGGAGTTGGGACCAAAAGGAGTGAATAGAGGTTTGGATTTGTCTTGCTATATTGACCCATTAAAATAACGAAATTGGTTTGGCCAGAATTTGGGTGGATGAGTTCAACAAGAATTAAAAAGTGTCTTTGAGCTATATGTTTAGTAGAATAATGAACACCGATAGAGTGCTTTAGTTGCGCTTTTAATTAGTTTATCGCGATTATGTATACGTTCGTTTGGCATAATTATGATTTCCAAAATTAAAATCGAAGTATGTGTTTGCGCAACTTTAGGCCAAAACAATCTTAATATAATAAAATGCTATTAATTGTACATGTTGACTTTTATTTGGCTTTATTAATTTTGTATATACTGTGATTTTTTTGGGGGCCTAATGTGCTTCTTGTCTGCTTTTTATCTCTTTGATATTGTTAAACTGTACACTATAAATTGTCTTTTCACGCACCCCCTCTGAGTCTTCTTGAAATTAAAACTGGGTATTTGCTTGACATAGCCCGCTTTATTTGAGATAGCCGAGTTGCTTGCCACCCGGTGAAGGATTTTTAGTCACACATATTTTAGGCGAGGAGCACCACCAGCTATGCCGGAAAGTAATGCTACCGGTACGTTGACCCTGCTCGGCTCGAGTTGTCCGCTCGAGTAAGCCAGTCTAGATGCCTTCTCCTATAAGATTTAAAATCCTAGAATAACAAGCCACATGTCTGGTTATCCCTAGTAAGATCGTTTTGTTGTATCATTCGATTTAGCGAAATTCGACACAAGGGTCAGGCTCGTATAGGACAGATATCCTTTTTGAAACCATCATGTTCACTTATATGCTACTTGTTACATCATTTGGAAGGTTTGCTTGCATTGTTGACCTGCCTTAGAAAATTAGTTGAGCGAAATTATAAAAACAAAATTATTCTCCTAGTTTAGTACAAATAATCATTTTTTTTTACTAAGATTTTGTATTAGTCTCGCGTGAGGTGTAAAGATTAATTTTCATAAAAATAAAAAGAGAAAAATAGTCGGTTTGATCGAACTACGCGAGTCAAATTCTCACCAGATGTGAGATACGTAGGCAAACCTCATCGGTTCCCGCCCCAATTTTCAAAAATTCAAAAATATTTTCCTTTAATTCCTCCTTTAGAAGTCTTTCCTTAGAAAATCCCAAATAAAAAAAATTAAAACAAAAAATATTTTTTTCTTGTTACAGGTCTTTCATTTGAAAAGAAAATCAAATCAAAATCCAAAAATATGTTGTTTCTTTTCTTCTTTAGAAGTCTTTTTTCGGAAAAAAAATCGAAATTCAAAAACAAATCTCTTTCTAATTTAGAAGTCTTTCTTTTCAAAAATTCTCAAAAAAAATATTTATATCCAAAAATATTTTCTTTCTTCGTTATAAGTCTTTCTTTCGAAAATTTTAAAAAATAAAAAATAAAAAAAATAAAAAATAAAAAATAAAAAAAATTCAAAATTCAAAAAAGAGTTAGTTTATATACTTTATTCCTGATCTTTCCGAACTACGCAAAAATCTGATTCATGTCCCCACATGATACGTAGGCAACCCACATCAAGTTCGATCGAACTATTTTGAAAAGAAAAAAAATTGTTTATAATAATAAGGATCGAGTGAGTCCATTCTAATGAGTCATTTTGTTTTGAATTCTTAAGTAAGTTTAAGGTGGTCGGTTTGTGGTAAGCTGGAAACACTAGATCCAAGGGGGAAATGACAATGACAATTGACATTGAAGCTATTACGGGTGCTCAGGAGACTCAGGGTCAGAGGGCTCAGCAAGAG
This sequence comes from Nicotiana tomentosiformis, assembly GCF_000390325.3. NCBI lineage: Eukaryota > Viridiplantae > Streptophyta > Magnoliopsida > Solanales > Solanaceae > Nicotiana > Nicotiana tomentosiformis. Next base: position 114,130,871 of record NC_090823.1, on the reverse strand, counting down.
TGTACTACTGTTGAGGAAAATAAAATACTGAAACAGCAAATGGCTGAAGTGTGTCGAGCATGAGTTGATCGCCAAGAACTGCCCTGGTCAATTCCTGGGTTCCCGGAGTTCAATCCCGTTTCGACTAATACCACTCAGGTCTCATTGTCTGATCCATTCTATTCACCTGGGGTCAGTCTTTATCCCAACTATATGGATATGTTATTGCTTCTGTTGTGCGCTCCCAAGGTGTGTCATTGAGAACCAATCAGGCATCCACTACTATTAAGCCTGTCTACACCATCCCTCAGCCCACAGTGGTGCAGCGGAAAAATCATGAGTCACAATTTGCCACCCAACAAGAACAGTACCACTCATACCTATTTGATCTTCCTGCGGAGATTGAAAAGCCTGCCCAAAAGATGGCAGAAGAAGAAATAGCCCAAAAAATGAAAAGCTTGAAACAACGAATAAAAACATACAAGGGCTGGCATGTCAAAAAAGTATTGCCTTCAAGGATCTATGTATGCTTCCCGATGTCCGTTTGCCACCTGGTTTTAAGATCCCCAAGTTTGTAAAGTATGACGGACATGGCGACCCCATAGCTCACCTGAAAATGTATTGCAATCAGCTAAGAGGTGCGGCAGGAAATGAAGAATTACTAATGGCTTATTTCGGGGAAGGCCTTACAAGGGTAGCCTTTGAATGGCTTACTGATCAAGACACCTTTCGCTGGCATATCTGGGATGACATGGCCCAGGCCTTTGTCTGACAATTCCAATACAACATCGACATCGCCCCAGACCGTAATTCCCTTTCAAACCTGAAGAAGAAACCAACTGAAAGTTTCATGGAATATGCTATTAAATGGAGAGAGCAAGTAGATAGAGTTAAGCCACCCATGGATGACCACGAGTTAATCACTGTCTTCCTTCAGGCCCAAGATCCTGACTATTTTCAAAACATAATGTCCGCAATGGGAAGACCTTACTCGGAAGCAATCAAGATTGGTTAAATGGTTGAGAATGGCCTTAAGACAGGAAGAATTATAAGTCAAGCAGTTCTCAAAGCCACAACTCAGGCTGTCCAGATTGGATCTGGTAATTTTAGTGACACAAATGAGAAGGATGAAGAGGCCATGATGACATCAGGGTCGAGAATAGGTCCTAGGGGAACATCTCAAAAATGTGAGCAGCCTCATCAGACTTCCTATGATTCCCCTAAGCACTATTATCCACCTCAGAACCCACAATACTATGTTGATCCACCTCAGCATGTCGTCCATAATCCAGAGTCATATGCTCAGGAACCAAGACACCCTAGAAGGTGAGCACCAGCATCGCGAAATTCCCATCAGCCTCCACAAAATTTTCAAGCGTCCTATAACCCACCTCCAAGTCAAGAATATATAGCGGAGCAGAGGACGAAAGATAATTTTACACCAATAGGGGAGTCCTATACAAGCTTGTTTGAGAAATTAAAGTATTATGGCATGATTGCATCTATTCCTCCAAATTATGTGGATCCACGTTCAAGAAACTTTGACCCTTCTAAAAGGTGTGAATACCATTCCAATGCACAGGGGCATAGTGTTGAAAGTTGTCGGGATTTGAAAAGAGAAATAGAAAGGAAGGTACAGGAAAAACTAATTATGGTCGAGGACACTGACGCCATGAATATCATACATAATCCTTTACCTGCACATGATGATGCACACTTTGTGGGGATGGTACGTGGTGGCATGGAGTATGAGAATCCTCTCGAGACCTCTGAAAAGTCAGTTGCTATAAAATGTCATATGTCGTCAGTCCTGAATCAGGTGGGTAATGCTGAAGACGAGTTGATCAAAGAGGTCGAGAACTTGCTGACTAAAGTTAATGAGATTGAAATTGGTGAAGGCCTTGGTGATTCTGATGAGCAAGTTTGTGGCTAAATGTCAAGCTTAGCAATTGAAAAGTCATTCCCTCATCACTAAGGAGGAATCTTGGTAGCTTGTTTTGATGTTTTTTCTATTATCTAATTTATTTCAGGGTTGTGATCCAGATATTATTTGTTTTATTGAGTCATACCCTTCTATCCCTCTATTTTATCTATGTGAGTCTTGTCTATTTGTTCTGTTGCTATTTTCATTATCTGGGTTATTACAGGTTTGTAAATCAGATTTTAGGTTATTTGTTTTGTTGTCAAACCCTTCCATCCCCTATTCAATGAAATACAATTTGTCATTTTTTTCATTCCATGCTTAGTTTTTTTTCCGCTGCTAGTTCTAGTGACATGACATGCATGCTGAATTTTTTGTCAGATCTTAGAAAATTGATTTAGTCTTGAACTGGTTAACTATGAACAAGACACTTTTGAGGATGAATACACAGTCCAAACACTTTATAAATAAGCTCGGTTCAAATTCATGTGGAACTAGAATAGTCATACCCGTGGATTTAATGATCTTTACCTTCAAATCATTGTGAAGATCGGGTTTGAGAAAGAATTAATTGAAGTTTGGTGGAAAATTTGACATTAATGGATGGAAAGTGTCTTTTGACCACGATACACCAAGAAGACAGATATGTTCATCCATGTTGTGATCACGAAAGGATACTATGTTTGGCGTTCTCAAGGTTAGGAGGCCCTTTTTCTGCTATCCAAATACTTTATACCCTTTGTTACCCCTTTTGAGCCTGTATTATTTACTTTGACCGCCCTTTTTTGGAATCAAGTTTAGAGTCAAAAGTAAAAAAATAAAAAATAAAAAAAAAAATAAAAAGAAAAATTCATGCCCTAAGAGTATAAACTGGGGCAACTCTTAGAAAGTCCAAGTGAAAAAAAAAGAATAAGAAAAGAAAAGTCAAAGATCCATGCCCCCAAAAAATAAAAGCTGGGGCAACGTGTTTTGAGGAAAAAAAAAAGAAAAAAAGAGAAAAAAAAAGAAAAAGAAAAAGAAAAAGAGATAAACAAAATTAGTTAGGTCAGATGTTTGAACTACGTTTGACCTGATTCCTTTAAAAAGGGATACGTAGGCAGCCTTACACGGTTCGGTCCAACCAAATAAGAATTCAGAAGAAAACAAAATCCCAGTATTTGAAACTGGGGCATGAGTATGTTTTCATTTTTTGGAAAGAGTCGATTCCAAGAGTTGTAAGTGTACAACCCCCTTATTTTGAGTCTACTTTGAGCCTTATGTCGTCCCTTCTTTCAGACCCTATCCAAAAACCTTCCAAATAAAGACCTCATGATCCGCCTTCAAGAATGCCAAGAGATGCATGCAATGAGCAACAATTGTCACACGATATAGAACTTTGTCAAGTTGGTCACACAAGAAAGCAAATGGAAAAGAAAAAGATAAAGAAAAAAATTAGAGAGTCTTACTAGTAAAAACCTTCACGGACACAGTAAGGTGATGGTAAGTAGAGATAAATAAATGAGAGAGACTTTTTGATGAAAATCTCTCAGTGCACCACTAGTCGAAAGTGAGTCGTGAAGCTGATACAAAGGATTGTTACGAACAAGCCCGAATTCAAAGGTCATAAGAATGGTAAAAGGGAAGACTTGATCAGTTTGATAGATCAGACCGTTAAGTCCAAAATGCATGTCATGATCATTAATGCTAGTTATTGAAAACAAAAACCCTTCCTTATGTTCTTCCCGACATGGGCATTTATTGTTAATATTGTTTCTTTACATCATTGTGTCCTTCACTCTGAGTCAGTCCTTGTCAAAACAAGCAAGAAAAGATTTCAAAATTTGCTACAAGCTTTTCAGTTGCATAAAGTAAATTTGACCAGCACACTCAGTTGTTATAGTCTGCATGCCTTGAGGATTCTCCCCCCAAAAGACTATTGTCAGCCTACTTGGCTATAGCAAGCAAAGATAACCTCAAGGTTAATTAGGGATTCTCTGTAGTACCGAACAAGGACTATGAACTGTGCACTTCATGCAAAAGACACTTATCAATTATGATTTTCTCTAACAGACAAATTGCTCCAAAAGAAAAAGCTATTCAAGATATCAGAAAAGGTTATCCAAGAAAAGAAATCTCTTTTTTGAGATAAGGATGATTGAGCCACAAAACACAAATGGCACTGGGAGCGAAACAATCAGGGTTGATACTGAAAGAAAAGGTCCCTTGAAAGTAACAACAAAGCCTTCTATCAGTGCAACCAATTACCAATATAGTCGGTCTTCCAAAGGCTGGATGATCACAAAGCCAAGATGTCCAAGACTCAAGGCCACAAACTGACCACCACTTTTAAAACTGACAAACTTTTCTTTGTTTGGAACAGGAATAAAGCAGTGCAAGTGGTTCAAAAAAAAGAGAGAGAAAAAGAAGAGAAGATAAGAGCCGACAAAGGGAAGTTTCTCAAATCTTTGCCTTTATTTGTCTTACTAGTGTGTATAAAATCTTGCCATTGCTCTTCACATTTCTTTTCCTCCTAGGGTAATACATCCTAGTCTGATGGATTTTCCTCCTAAAAAAGAAAGCCCTAGTCTGATAAATTTTCTCCTAGGATATAAAGTCTTAGTCTGATGAATCTCTCTCCTAAGATAAGGAAACCCGGCCTGATAAATTTTCTCCTAGGATAAAAATCTTAGTCTGATGAATCTTTCTCTTAAGATAAGAAAATCTTAGTATGATGAATCTTTCTCCTAATATAAAAAAACTTAGTCTCATGAATCTTTCTCCTAAAATAAATAAAACCTAGTCCGATGAATTTTTCCCTAGGATAAGAAATCTTAGTCTAATGAATCTTTTTCCTAAGATAAGAAAACCTAGTCTGATGAATTTTTCTCCTGGGATAGAAAATCTTAGTCTGATAATTTTTTCTCCTAAGATAAATAAAACCTAGTCCGATGAATTTTCTCATAGGATAAGAAGTCTTAGTCTGATGAATCTTTCTCCTAAGATAAATAAAACCTAGTCCGATGGATTTTCTCCTAGGATAAAAAGTCTTAATCTGATGAATCTTTCTCCTAAAATAAGAAAACCTAGTCTGATGAACTTTCTTCTATGATAGACATCTTAGTCTGATGAATCTTTATCCTAAGATAAATAAAACCTAGTCCGATGAACTTTCTCCTAGGATAAGAAGTCTTAGTCTGATAAATCTTTCTCCTAAGATAAGAAAACCTAGTCTGATAAACTTTCTCCAAGGATAGGCATCTTAGTTTAATGAATTTTTCTCCTAAGATAAAAAGCTTAGTATGTTGAATCTTTCTCCTAAGATAAATAAAACCTAGTCTGATGAACGTTCTCCTAGGATAAGAAGTCTTAGTCTGATGAATCTTTTTTCTAAAATAAGAAAATCTAGTATGATGAACTTTCTCCTAGGATAGGCATCTTAGTTTGATGAATCTTTCTCCTAAGATAAAAAGCCTAGTCTGATGAATTTTCTCCTAGGATTATTAAAAAAAAGTCTGGATAAAAAAAGAGTTATTTATTCATGCCCTCAGAAAATAAGCGTTGGGGCAATTTGTTTAAAAGAATAATTTTCTCAAAAAAAATAAAAACCCAAAAATCTTTCTTGGTTCGTTTTAGCATAGGGTACACAGTTCTCTTGTCTCGTTTTCCAACATAGGGTCTCCACTCCCTAGTTGATTTTATTTTAGACATAGAGTCTCCACTCCCTAGTTAATTTTTATTTTAGATATAGGGTCTCCACTCCCTAGTCTTCTTTTCCATTATAGGGTCTCCACTCCATAGTCTTCTTTTTAACCTAGTCTCTTTTTTTCAACATAGGGTCTCCACTCCCTAGTTGATTTTATTTTAGACATAGGATCTCCACTCCCTAGTCTCCTTTTTAATATAGGGGCTCCACTCCCTAGTTGAGCTGATCTTAAATGCAGGGTACACCACTCCCTAATATCATTGCTAATATAGGTTGTACCATTCCCAAAGAATCATGTTTTCCCAGGGTACACCAGTCCCAACCTTTTATTTGCTTTCAATAATGAAGTAGTATATAGTTTTGTTACAAATAAGTCACGAAATTTTCCTAGTGAAAACTGGGGCAGAAAAATTTCGTTCGTTTGATTGTTTTGGTGTCTGAGCAGGTTTTACCTCGAGGCATATGGTTTGAGATGACGAAATGAAGAAGTCTCAATCCAGAATAAAGAAAAGAAAAGAAAAAAGAAGTGGATCAAATAAAGAAGTGAATGATAAGATATGAACTATTCAAGACATGACTGGAGTCACGGGCATTGCATTTCCCATTTTTATCAGAAGAAGTCGTAGAATAATGAACTAACACGTGAAGCTAGCAAGTATCAAGGTTCAGATCAGAGTCTGTATAAAGAACTAGTCAAGATTCAAGATCAACTTTCGTAAGACTTATAGATAAGAATCTTGTAATTCATAGCTGATAGGCTTATTTAGTTTCTTTTGATTTTGATGTAATAACAGGACCCCAGACCGGAGCCTCGACGGAACCTCACTCGACTCTCGACCTCATCATTCTATCATTTTCCTTGAACTACATGCGACTTGATTTCCCTATAACCCGGGATATGTAGGTTGTCCAAAACCAGAACTCGGTTGCACTCTTGCATTCTTTTCTCTTATCTCTTCCTTTTTGAATAATGGTATGTCCATGAATTAGTCATATCGTACATCTTTTCTTTGCCTGAATACTCTTCATGTTTCCAAGCAAAGAGGGGCATGCTGTGAGCACCTAATTTTTGACTATACGTGAATTTGTTTCCACTCATCTCACCAATACCTCATTTTCCACTTCCCCATCACACTCTCACATTCACATGCACTTCCCTCACATAATCCCTTTACCAGCACACACGGACACTCACAAAAAAAAGAGCTTCATCGTCACCCCAAACACATACAACAAAAAGTCAAAAAGGAGAGGAGAAAAATCAAAAAAGGAAGGAGGAAAGTCAAAAAGAGAGGAGGAAAGAGGGGAACAACACGGGAAAATAAGATTAAAAAGAGGAAGAAAGAGAATAAAAAGAGCACTGCTGGTTATTAAAAAAAGAGAAAAAAATAGCAGCCCCCTTTTTTTTCTTCTTCTTAAAGGAGCGTAAAAACGAGCCAAATTTCAGTTAAAAAAAAACACAGCAAAAGCAGGCCAAAAACACATCTGAAAACATTCAAAATCAGTTGTCGATAACCACTTCAAAGCAATCCCAAAACTCACCAAACTTCAGCCACAAAAAGTTCCCAAAAAAACCTATTGAAATCAGCCCTAAAAAATCACCAATTTCCAGCCCCAAAATCATGCCAAAAACAGCCCCAAACTTTGCACCAAAATACACCTGAAACCAAGCTCTAAAACCAACTTCATCTCTACCCCGAAATACCCAAAAATGAGCCATCCCATTTCAGCTCCAAAAACGAGCTGAAAACTGTCCATAAACCAGCAAAACCCAGTTGCTAAACAACTCAAAAACACACCCTAAACAGTCCCTGAAACACCCTAGAAACAACCTTCTCTCCGTCATAATTACACCACCTCCGACCAACTCCTTTTCCTCTAACGAACAGCTAAAAAAATAGTTCAAAAGTCCACCAAACCGTCATGTAAAACTCCATTGTTAGCCACCTATCTCTTAGATCAAAATCAGTAGAAAAAACCAGAAACTTTTAGCCTAAAACCACTCTAAAATCAGCTCACATCCACCATGAAACACCATCGAAGCGCATAAAATAGAGCGGCAAATACGCGGCGTTTCTGGTTTGAGAGAACAATCGAGGTTTTCGATTGATTTTCCGGTGCGGCTTCCGTTCGTAGTTGTTTGCGGCTTGGCCTTCTTTTGATTTTGACGCTGTAAAGTAATCAAAATTTAGAGTAACATCTTAAGGTCTATATCTACCCTTTCATTGTTTTCACTATTATTTTTTTCATTTTAAATCTTGGGATATAATGGGTTCATTGGTTATTAGATGCTTTGTCCTTTTTATCATGCCTTAGCTTTCATTTTAATTTCTCTTTAGTGATTGATATGGTTTTTGTTTGTATCTGCTTCGTTGTAGTTTTTCTTTTATTTTGTTTAGTTTAAATGCTTAATTGTTGTCTATTGCTCATCATTTAGGTAAGATAATGGAGGTTTAATATAAATTGTTGAATTGGGTAAACTGGATCCGTGGAGTTGGGACAAAAAGAAGCGAATAGAGGTTTGGGTTTGTCTTGCTGTATTGACCCATTAAAATAACGAAATTGGTTTGACCAAACTTTGGGTGGATGAGTTCAACAAGAATTAAAAAGTGTCTTTGGGCTATATGTTTGGTAGAATAATGAACACCGATAGAGTGCTTTAGTCGCGCTTTTAATTAGTTTATCGCGATTATGTATACGTTCATTTGGCATAATTATGATTTTCAAAATTAAAACCGAAGTATGTGTTTGTGCAACTTTAGGCCAAAACAATCTTAATATAATAAAATTCTATTAATTGTGTACACGTACGCGTGACATAATTTTGGCACAATAAACAAACGGATTCACACACGTGATTCATTTCAAAGATAATTTTATATTTTAATAATTAAAAGCAGATAGATAAAATATGGAAATCAATAAAATATATTTTATCCAAAATTAATTTAAGCCAAATTTAAGTCAATAAAACAAATGTGCTAGAACCACGGGACTCGAGGAATGCCTTACACCTTCTCCCCGGTCAATAGAATTTCTTATCCGAACTTTATTTTCGCAGACCAATATTAAAAGAGTCAAACCTTCATTTGACTAGGGATTCAAATAAAAGGTGATTTGGAACATCAAAAATCAATTCCAAGTGGCGACTCTGAATAACAAAATAATCCCTATTTCAAAATTATCACTTTAATTGAAAAAACTCTTTAACCCATAATTCAATATAACACATATCTTTTGGGGGTAGAAAGGAGGTGTGACACTTATCTTCGACAGGCTACATGGATGTTAGGAGTACTTTCCTTATTGATTCCTCATCGTGCGATTTGATTCCTTTGAGGCTTGTGCCTTTATTTTCTTCTTACTCAATCTTACTCGATGTGGGGCGCTTGTAATCAATTGGGCATTGAGGAGTTGTAGTGGTACTGCCGACATGGTGCATGATGTTTCTCCCTACATATTCGGGCAGTATATTATCGTCACCTTACGGAAGAGTGTACTGTCGTTTCAACCCAGTATATGTATTTCCTATGGTTTTGAGGCTATATACAGATTATTATGATGTTCATGCGTTATTATCGCACAATGTCGGTATAATGGTAGGGTGCTTGTTTATGTGTTGAGGCAGTGAATGACTCGAAATGAGAATTTCTCAGTGCATGGTTTTGTGGTTCGACATTTAATTCCAGTGGAGGAAAGGTGATCGGACTATGGATGTTCAGGCTTTGGTTGATGGAGTAATGAGACTTGATATTTTCGAGTGTGGTGGAATTCTTATTTATGATGTGGTGTTGTCGTCCTTGTTTAAACGTATTAAGGTTCGCCGGTGTTATGGTATTCTTTGATTTGCCTTCGGAGCAGGGTGTTGTGAAATATTCCTAAGAAGCGGTTGTCAGAGATGGCAGTGTGTAGTAGTTTCATAATCAAATCAGTGTTTCTAATGTTGATGCTCGAGAAAGATGATCTTCGAGGAGGCTTAAAGTTGGTAGAAATTTATTAGTTCAGGTGCTACAGAGATGGATTTTGATTTGAGGCAGCATTTGGGTAGCGAAGGATGAGGAAGGATATGGTGGGAGATGTCTCGTGGTGGTTGAATTACTAGCAGGTCAAGGATGAAAAGAAAAGGTCGAGAAGTTACTTAAAGGAAATGGTTTAATCGAAGTGAGAGTGTCAGAGTAGCATATGGATTATGTGGTAGGATAGCCACATGCCTTGAGAAATATTTAGAGCGATTTGGGGAATCGTGGTGGGAAGTGACTAGGTCCATAGATTTTTATTTAAGATGGGGGCTACTGCACTGAGGAAGATTGAGTATGGCAAAGAGTAAGATTGAGTATGGCAAAGAGGAGTTTGCTTGAAATGAATAGGGGTATGAAAACTTGATTATATTTTTTTGCATGCAATGTGACTTCAAGTTTGGAATGTATTGTCAGACTTTCAGTTGATGTCAATGGGGAATGAACAGACTTGTACAGCTGGTGGACGAGCATGGCTTAAGAGGGTTTACTGATTTCGTGGTAGTTGTACCCAGTGCATCGTCGTTGGAAGATGTCGGTAAGGAATTCCACAGGTGGGTGACCTCCTGTGAGCAGGTTAGCGGTTGCGTGGTTTTGATGAAGTTTCTACGAAGAGTTCTACTTAATACTCGATAGAAGGTCTAATATGCGATTGTCGCTGATAATTCGGAATGTTCATGAAAAGTTTAACAAGAGAATATGATAAATTTGGCGGCTTGACGGTGCGAGATCATGGTTATGGAGAAGGAGGAATCTTTATATGTTCTACATTTATGTGATGGTAGCTTAAAGCTAAGTGGTGGAGCCCACAGTCTACGATTGGATCGCATGGTTGTCTGCTTGTGCGGTTTCTAGTTATCGGTGCATTGGTGGATTAATTATGACTAAGGAAAGAAAATATCAGGGGTAATTCAAGCAAAGAAATTGATAAATGTGTGCTATATTCCGCCTTATCTATTCATGTACAGGTTTTGGGAAGACTCAGAGTTTATGCTTCTTGTGGATATGATGTACAAGGAAAAGAATTCATTTGGTTGCTTCTTTGAGAAGGTGTTCATGTTCCAGCAAAGCGTTAGAATTTGATTATATTTGGGACCAGGTCAGAGTGGGTAACTCTCAACAACGGTTCTAGAGGGTTCAAGAATTAAAGTGAAGTGCTTAAGGATTTGGGGTCCGTTGTGTGGTTAAGGATCGAGTTTTTGCAGTGGGTTATGAAAGAGATTTGGAGTGTTCTATGTTATCATCGGGTATATTGTGTAGTATTAGAGGAAATGGGAAAATAGCTTTGGATTCGCGGAAGGTCTTGTAGAATGGGTGTACTAGTTAGAGATGCTATTGTGCGCTTGAGAAGGGTATGAGATGGTTTATGGGTATTGAGACGATGTGGTCTTGCGATCCGGGTCACTCGGGATGAGTGCGAATTGAGTTCGTTATGTTGTGAATGGAGCTATTATTATTATTATTATTTCTAAGGCATGTCAAGAGTAAATTGAAAGAAGTTGGGTCGGTTAGTAATGGTTGAATCAGCATGATTGTGGCAATGACCAGTTCCTTCAGCGTGTGAAGTTATACAGGTGAATTGTGGCGATACGTGGGGGCTTGACAACCGCCGTAATTTGATTGATTTGGAGGTATTTGATTATAATGGCTTGTTATGTGTAGATGGATCCCGAAAGATTTATGGTGGTTTAGACCACAACTTGAGGTTTGTATTTTCTGCGATTATGGGAATTCGGTTGCGTGTTGCCATCGTTCCTCTGAAATGTGTTGAGTGGAAGGGGTTCTAGACGATGAAGTGTTTATTCTAATGGTGGTTCAGGATTTACGATAAAATTCTTGTACTCTCGCGTAGCGACATGATGGGTATAGTGAGCGGCATGGGAATTTGAAGTTGAGGACCAAGGTTGCAGTTCGGTGTTGACAAGAATGTCACGAGCTTAGATGAGCTGGAAAGAATTCAGATATTCAGAGTAAGCTGGTATTTTTCTTTAGTGTTACCCGAGAACGGTGTCCTGCGTAAGAGGCTTTGTGTATTGATTTAGGATTCTCGATTTGCTTTATAGCATTAGCACTGTTGGTGGTATGGAGGTGCAGACCTTGCTACCTAGTGTGGAAGGTCGTGGGAGTGTATTACATGAGGAAATCTGTATAAGTGTGACATGTTAGTCACTTGATTGTTGAAGATTGAAACCAAGCATGGAGATTATGGTACCATCGTTAATGTGGAAGTTTATGCCTCGGAGGCGCTCTATCCCTTTTGTTGTGAATTGTGAGAGTTTGTTCCGGATTGGGATGGCTGCTCGTGTGTGTCATGAATGGGTTCATTATGGATCCTTGAAAGGTTGTTGGCCTAGTATGGGATGATCGGAATCGGCTTGGGGTCCGTTGATTGGTCTAATATGAATGTGTGCTCTACATCAGGTCGGATGTGTTCATTCAGCATAGTGTTTCTTATGGAGGAGTCTTCGAGCATTGGATGTTATTCCCGTCGTCAGCTATTCCATGTAATACTCTATTGTGCCATATAGGTTGTGAGACGACTTAATTATTCTCACAAGTGTTGTGGTCCCGTGTATCTTGTGGTATTATATGAGCAGGATGGCTCTCGAGATGCAGGTCATTTATTGCACCATAGTCGTGCTTGGGTTTTGTAGCATATGACGTTATCCGTCTCCCTAGGGATGTATTTTTACACTTGACGTGCTTGTTGTCGATATTCGGGTATTTCGTAGGTGTAAGCATTATGGCTTGATGCGTATTTCCTTATTTATTATTATATGTGGATCGAGTGGCACACCGCCACAGGTATGTTATTTGGATCGGGTTGCACGTCATAATAGTATCATGTGTGGATCTGGTTGCACACCGCAACAGTGAGATGTTGAGTATGGTTCCCTATATATATTCTTATGTATTTTGTTTCTCATTCTTTGAGAAGGGTTCATAGCATCTGTTCGACCATTTTATTCATTACGCGGGCTGGGTAGTTCTTTTCCAGAGTTCGTTCCTCTTTATGTGTCATATTCAAGTTGTGGCTTGTCGGCGCATTGATGGCGTCATATGAGATCTTGGTCAGTGTTTGAGGTGGCTTATTGTCTGAGTTGATTGTACTGGGTGAGACGAGATTATTGGACCTGAAATCAGTGCAATCAGATTTATATAAGGCATATTAAAGAGCAAATATCGTTATTCAGTTCAGAATGAGGTAATGGTCCTTTTCAGGAGGAGAGACTCCATGATTTGTTGATTCGGCAGGTGGTTATGAGTTTTTACATATCTCTTCCGTCGTGGCAGTATTGCGAGAGTTGGAACAGGGCTCATATGCGTTATGAGGTGTATTGCGGGCATCAGATTCATGAAATTCCAGCTATTGTGGTGGGAGGATGTTATTATGGGCAACCGAATTATATGGTGCATGGTGTGATTTCAACATATGTGCATAATCATGTTTTGGTACAGTGTGTAGTGATTGATACGTTGTTCTAATGTTAGAATCAGGTCTTGTAGAGAATTTCGGAGGTTAGAATTTGGTTCTAGGGCTTATTGACTAAATAAAAGGGAGGATCTTCAGTCTGGCTCGAGCTAATGTGCTCAACTGGGTTGTGGTGGCACGGGTAGGTGCACAAGGTGTTAAATAGTGAATTTGGACAACTCCAGAACAGTTCTTGGCACGTTCAGGGATGAACGTATGTTTAAGTAGGGGAGAATGAAACGACCCGACCAGATATTTTGAGATCTAGCACATCGTTTGATGATTTGAGGCCTCGAGTAGCTTCACTTCATGTTTTACGACTTTACGTGTGGTCGGAATTGGATTTTGGGAAGTTCAGAGTTGATTCGGAAGGAAAATTCTAATTTCGAAACTTTAAGTTGGAAGAATGGACTAAGGTTTGACTTTTGGGTAAAAAAATATCGGAATCGGTATTTGAAGGTTCCAATAGGTTCGTATGATGATTTCGGACTTGGGCATATGTTACGGTTGAATATCGGGTAGTCCGGAAGCATTTCAATGCTTAATATGAAAAGTTAGCATTTTGAAAGTTTTAGAATTTCTTAAGTTTTATTTGAAGTGTACTTTGGTGTTACCAATGTTCGTTTGAGGTTCCGATCCTTGGAATAGGTTCGTATCGTGATTTGTGACTTGTGTGTAAAGTTTGACATCATTCCGGAATGTTTAAGAATGAATCGGACGCGTTCGTCAAAGTTTGAATGTTTGGAAGTTTGAAGAAAGGTTTCGATCGTCGATTCGTAGTTTTGATGTTATTTGGTGTGATTTGAGGCCTCGAGCAGGTTTCGTGTTATGTTTTTGGTACTGGTTTGTGTAATTGGACGGGTCCCGGGGGCCTCGGGTGTGTTTCAGATGTATTTGGGTTGTGTCGCGCTCTTATTTGATGTTTCGATGTTGTTTCTTTGGGAATAAAGGGCACTATATTGAGCAAACGACCTTTGATTTGTGATTGCATTAAACCATTAGATCCGTACCATAATTACGGAGCCATATCAACAAGAATCATCGAATTCTAATAACGTATGAGAGAGTTGTGCCCATTTTCGTATCAGACAAAATTGTTGGTTTCTGACTTTCTGGTGCGAAATTTTGTTCTTCGCGAACGCGAGAGATGTTCCGCTAACATGAAGAAGGATTTTTGGGTTGACTGGTCAACGCAAAAAATTGCTCTTCGAGAACGTGAAGGTCTCCCGCGAAGGCGATGAAGAAAAATCATATGGGTAGTGTTTTAAACCGAGAATTATAGTAGTTTGGGCATATCTTGAGTTCTAGAGCTCCGTTTGAGGTGATTTTCACGGCGTTATTCTTGTCTCAACAAGGGGGTAAATATCTGACCTTTATTTTTATATTTATTCATGATTATTTCTGTTAGTTATTATATTTATCCGTATTTGAATTGTAGAAATTGGGATTTTGAACCCCAACGTTGAGAAATGGTAAATACTTTATTTGAGGGTCGATTCATGGACAAAATTGGATAATTTTTTGGATATAAACCATATGAGTTATGGGTAATATTTATTTTCAATAATTTTCGAAATCCGAGTATGTGGGCCCGAGGGTTGACTTTATGGACTTTTCAAGCGGAGTTAGAAATTATTATAAATTGATTAATTATAAGCATTGGAGTATATTTTGATTGACTTGCACGTTGTTTGACTAGTTTCGGAATGTTTGGCTTGGAGTTGAGGTATTAGAGAGGCATTGGAGCCGGTTATGGAACTTCAGAGCGAGGTAAGTCTCATGTCTAACCTTTTGAGGGGAAAATTACCCCCTAGGTGATGTAATTATTATGTGCTACTAGTTGTGGGTGCTACGTGCGCATAATGTGGCGAGAGTCCGTACGTAGCTAAAGCATATTTATTTTCGGGTAGACTTAGTACTTTATCATGTAATATTTGAATTGTTTGGACTCATTTTGCTAGCTTAATTAATTGAAATTATAACTGAAATTGATTTAGAAACATATAAATATATTAGGCCGAGCTTTATCACCTTGAGTTGTTGCCAAGATATTTGATAAACATAAAGCGGTATATTTATTATTATGCACCTGTATCTGTGTTGTAAGCATGTGACTCGTAATTCGATAAGTTTCTTCCTTTCTTGTGGAGTGGTCCGAACGCCTCAGCAGTATAATAGATGCATCTATGGTTCATGCCGCTCGACTCTCGGTATTGTACATAGTATTCTAAATCGGGCCAAACGACCTCGGCATAATCGTGCGTTATATCGCTGGCAGTCCGAATGTTCACGAGATTATTCTTCCACTGATGCCTTGACTTTTATATGGTATTCCTTATCCGTTTGATACTGGCACTTGATATATCTGAGCCATTGAGGTAGAATACAAGACTGAGAAAATCATACCCTTTAAAAGAATTTTTTAGAAGATTATGTAATTGACAGATTTACCCCATCATTGATATGTGCTTCATACTTGCTTATAATTTATTATATTGCTTATTGGACCTCTAGTAAGTGTCGATGTTGACCCCGCGTCACTACTTTTCCGGGGTTAGGCTAGATACTTACTAGGTACGTGTTGATTTATGTACTCATGCTACACTTCTGCACTAAATGTGCAGGATCTGACAGGTTCAATTGGTGGTCATTTTAGCGCAGGCGCAGCTGCTGAGGAGACTTTATGGTGAGCTGCATTTCAGGCTACGTATCGCATCTCACAGAATCTCCATCGTACCAGTTACTTTATCCTGTCTTATTTACATTCTGGACAGAGGTTGTATTATTTTGTACTCCTTAGTAAATGTTCATGTACTTATGACACCGAGTTTTGGGAATGTTCTAGAATTTGTTATGGATTATTTTATATTAATTCACTTTCACTTATTATTTTAACGAAACTGTACGTAACTACGATGCAATTTGATGCACTAACCTCATTACCCAAGAAAGACGTTTGATTTAAAAAATGATAAAATGATCAAAATAAGTATTGGTTTGCCTAACAGCGATATTTGGTGCCATCACGGCCTATAATGGATTTTGGTTGGTGACATAGTTCTACGGAAGAAATTCTACACCTATAAGATAATGGTGTTTCTTCCTTGTATTTGGGTAGAAAAGTTAATGTAATGTGCATGAAAAAATTGAGGTCAATGTCGTGAAAATAAAAGTTGAGAGAATTCCACTAGTGGGGTATGGGGAGGGTATAGTGTACGCAGACCTTACCCCTACCCCGAAGGGGAAGAGAGGCTATTTCCGGAAGACCCTCGGCTCAACAAAAGAGATAATAATATCAGAAAAGAACAAAAGAATAGATCTTTAACAATAAAAGAAACCAAAAAAATAATATCAGCATCGTAAGAGACAACAAATAAGTGGAAGGGCAATAACACAATACTATGCAAAACAAAAAATAAATAAATAAAAGAATAGTGTGAAAACAACATAAACTGCTATCAGTCCTAGACAAAACTCTATCAGACTAACCGGTACAAAGAGGAAAAACGCTGGACTACCCCCTAATGTACAACCCTAATGCTCGACCTCCACACATTCTTATCAAGAGCCATGTCCTCGAAAATCTGAAGTCACGCCATATTCTGCCCGATCACCTTGACCCAATACTTTTTAGGCCACCCTCTACCTCTTCTCGTACCTGCCAAAGCCAACCGCTCACACCTCCTAACCGGAACATCTAGGTTTCTCCTCCGCACATACCCGAACCATCTAAACCTCGGTTCCCACATCTTGTCGTCCATGGGAGCAACACTCACCCTCTCTTGAATATCTTCATTCCTAATATTATCCATCCTAGTTTGCCCGTACATCCATCTCAACATCCTCATTTCTGCTACTTTCATCTTCTGGATATGTGAATTCTTGACTGGCCAACACTCAGTCACATACAATATGGCCGGTCTAACCAACGCTCTATAGAACTTACCTTTAAGTCTCGGTGGCACATTCTTGTCACACAGGACTCCAGACGCTAACCTCCATTTTATCCACCCACCCTAATACGGTGCGTGATATCGTCGTCGATCTCCCCATCTCCCTGGATAATTGACCCAAGGTATTTGAAATCTCTCTTGGTAATGACATGTGAGTGAAGCCTCACTTCCACATCCATTTCCCCCGTCACGCTGCTGAACTTACACTCCAGATATTTCATCCTAGTCCTACTCAATTTGAAACCTTTGGACTCTAGGGCCTGCCTCCATACCTCCAATCTCTTATTAACGCCGCCTCGTATCTCATCAATCAGAACCATATCATCAGCGAATAACATACACCATGGCACCTCCCCCTGAATATGATGTGTTAGTGCATCCATCGCCAGGGCAAATAAGAATGGGTTGACCGTAGATCTTTGGTGTAACCCCATAACCACCGGAAAAAGCTCTGAGTCACCTCCCACAGTTCTAACCCGAGACTTAGTTCCATCATACATATCCTTTATCTCCCTAATGTAAGCTACCGGCACACCTTTCACCTCTAGGCATCTCCAATGAACGTCCATACGGACCTTGTCATACGCCTTCTCTAGGTCAATAAAACACCATGTGCAAATCCTCTTCCTATCCCTGTACTGTTCCACCAACCTTTTGATAAGGTGGATATCCTCCGTAGTAGAACGGCCCGGCATGAACCCCTACTGGTTTTCTGATATAGACACCGCCCTCCTTACTCTCACTTCCACTACCATCTCCTAAACTTTTATGGTATGACTTAGTAACTTAATGCCCCTACAGTTGTTACAATTCTGGATACCACCTTTATTCTTGAATAGCGGAATCATCGTACTCCATATCCACTCGTCTGGCATCCTCTTCATCCTGAAGATGTACATTAAATAGCTTAGTCAGCCACTCTAAGCCCGCTCTACCCACATACCTCCAAAATTTACTGGAATCTCGTCTAGTCCGGTCGCTTTACCCTACTCATCTTACGCATAGCTCCCACGACCTACTCAACCTTAATATGCCTACAGTACCTAAAGTTTTAGTGACTCTCAGAGTGCCCCAATTCTCCTAGCACGATGCTACCGTCCCTCTCTTCATTCACAAGTTTATAGAAGTACGTCTACCATCTTTTTTTTAATTTGGGCCTCTTTCATCAATACTCTACCTTCCTCGTCTTTGATGCACCTCACTTGATCCATGTCACGAGCCTTCCTCTCTCTCTCTCTCTCTCTCTCTCTCTCTCTCTCTCTCTCTCACTTTGGCGAGCCGAAATAACTTCTTGTCTCCACCTTTCCCCCCAGTTCCTCACACTACCGACCAAACACAGCAGTCTTAGCCTCCATGACCACTAATTTTGCTTCCTTCCTAGCTTCCTTATATCTTACTATGTTCGCTCTCCTCTGCTCCTCGTCGGTGCTCTCAACTAACTTAAGGGACGCTGCTTTCTTTTCTTTCACTTTACCTTGGCCCATGTCATTCCACCACTAGTCGTCTCGGTGTAACCCTTCGAGACCCCTAACACCGCTCTCGCCGCCTCCCTTATACAGTCTGTCGTCGCCGTCCATATAGCGCTAGTATCCCCGCCACTCTTCCAGGATCACATAGCTTTCAGCCGCCCCTCTAACTCCTGCGCATTATCCTTGGTCAAAACTCCCCACCTAATCCTCGGTTTACCCCACACAAACCTCTTCTTCCTCTTTATCACAATACTGACGTCCATCACCAGGAGCCTATGTTGAGTCACGAGGTTCTCACTCGGGATCACCTTACAATCCTCGCACAACCCCTATCACACCTCCCGAGGATGAGATAATCAATTTGAGTCTTAGCCACCGTACTCCGAAAAGTAATCAAATGCTCCTCCTTTTTCGGGAAACTAGAGTTCGCGATTACCAACTCAAAAGCTCTAGCGAAATCCAACAGTGAAATACCTCATTCGTTCCTATCCCCAAAGTCGAAGCCACCGTGCACCTCGCCATAGCCACCAGCATACGACCCAATATGACCATTGAAATCCCCTCTTATAAATAACTTCTCTGTAGGCAGAGTACCCCGCACCACCTCATCCAACCCCTCCCAGAAGCGCCTTTTAACCTCCTCGTCCAAGCCCGTTTACAGCGCGTAAGTGCTAATGACATTTAGAGTGCTCCCTCCAACTACTAACTTAATCGCCATCAATCTGTTATCCACCCGCCTAACCTCTACCACTGACTCTCTGAGCTCCCTATCTACCAAAATACTCACTCTGTTCTTGCCCTTCACGCTTCCGGAATACCATAATTTATACTTGTCTACATTCTTCGCCTTCCATCCTACCCACCTAGTATCCTGCACACAAGCTATATTAACCTTCCTTTTCTGGAGAATCTTCGCCAGCTCTATAGACTTACTCATCAACGTCCCTATATTCCATGATCCAATTCTCAACCTACAGGCTCCCTTGTTCCCCTTACCCCCTTTGGGGCCCGTCCCACCCCCTGACCCTTGCCCTACCACCGTCCCTCCACCCGCTCTCCCCAAGGACATGACCCTACTCTACCATTACAAACCATTGTCGTTAAACCTACGGTAGTCTAGAAAAAAATGCAAACACAGACAAGTAAAGGTCCAAACTCGAAAGGAACAAATAGTAACTATATGCCCACCACTAAAATGACTAGACTAGTTCGAACTACTATGACAACAAAATAACTAACAGGGGAGAAAGAGAAATAAGAGGCGGGAGGTACCATTTCCCGCGAATAGAACCTGGACTTTCGACTTGGTATACTCTCGAGTGTTCCGGCAGTGGCGAAGTCAGGAAATTCAATAAGGGTGTTCGAATTTTGAATACCCTTTGCCAGTGGGCTATGCAAGGGTATTCAAAGTCTATTTTTAATCAATAACAAGTAATATTTTACCTTATACATAGTATAATTTTTCGGCGAAGGGTGATCAACGCCAACATAGCTTCGCCCCTGTGTTCCGGTGTTGATGGCTTGAGGCCTGGTTGCCTGGTTCCAAATTGTGACGCGTTGGTCCATATTTATAGGTTGCTGTGGGACATTCTAGGGCCCAAAAGTCAGTGTTGTGGTCTGTCTAAGCCCTTCTGACAGAGGCATGCGCATGCAAGTGCATGTCATGTTGGGCCTCGGCTCGCTACTGGGCAGCACAAGGATAGGCCAGTAATCGCTACTGGGTCGCACAAGGATAGACGAACTGCTTATAGGCTGTGACTTGAGGCCTCACCATGGCCCATCCCCAAGCTATCACCTCCAAGTACGCGCCGTTGCCAACCTATGCCATTGTTTGCAAGAAATCTACAAGAGTGTAGTTATTCCCCAACATAATAGGCAGTATATTGGGCTGTAATTAGTTTTGACTGACCGAACTAATGTGTAAAAGCCCATTGTTTGCTTAGCCAACTTTATGAGATGACTAGGTAAAAATAGCATGGGCTAGCCAGTTTTCGAACTGGTAATCGAGAAAAAGTGAGTATTTGCAAAGTCATTGAAAAATAGCCATTATTTTATTCTGGACATTATGGAATTCATGCGTATAAACTTTCAGCATATTATGTTGGAATTCCAACACTCATTATGAAATTCCAGCACATTATATTGAAATCTCATATATAATAAATTCAAACTTCAACATATTATGCTGTAATTTTTCTTAATTTTAAGGGTATTTTTATTCAAATTTTATCTTTATCTGAAAAGTTGCTAAATTATGATTAGTTTTGAAATTGTGACTAGATGCATGCTCGTGCCTTTATCCATTAGCCTCTTTTTGATTGGATTGTGACACTCTCCCATTTATTGTTGCAGCATCCTCAGGTACTTCCCAAAAAATGCTTGGACATGGTCATAGAATTTCCACAAGTGGTCCTTATTTCAAATATGAAAAGGGTCAAAGTAGGCGTCTAGAAAAAACAATTCGTATTTGCAAATGATTGACTTGAAGATAAGACGCCATCAGCATAAACTAGTCCTTTGTCACACACACAGACACACACTAACCATGGGAAGCACAGCTATGGAAACCAAGAAGTTAGAAATGTATGAATTTGGCCCTTGTGAAGATGCATTCCAAATTGGCTTCTTTATAGGCCAAAGATTCTCCAAACAGATACGCAGCAGATTATGTAATGACCTTATTCTTCAGAACCAGCTCCTCCCTTTTGCTCAGCTCCCAAATTCCCAGCCACTCATTCATACTTTATCCCAAACTAACAAGAACAAGTTTCCCAATTACTGGAACGAACTCAAAGGAATTGCTGAAGGAAGTGGCGCCCCCTTTCTCAATGTGAAGTAACTTTCATACTAATCCTCTTATGTACAGCCAACTGATACTCCTTCCTTTTAATTTGTGGTCTTAAACATGTCATAACATTGGCATGTAAAACTTCTAAAACGCATGTTCTTAAATATATCATAATATTTGCGTGACTGTAAAACTTTTAACACTTGTGATCTTAAATACAATAATAATAACAAAGCTAGTATATTATTACAAGTGAAATCTGGGGAGGGTAGTGGGCACGCAGACCTTAATCTTACATCTAAAAAAAGGAGGCTATTTTCGGCAGACCGTCGACTCAAGGAAAAAAAACTTGTGATCTTAAATATGTAAATTTATGTGGCTATAAAAATTTATTACAAGTAAAATGGGTAAAATTAATTATTTTCAAATATAAAAATATGTAAATTTTTTGGAATGAACTACTATATTAACAAACTGATACTATTTTACTTTTCTTTTGGTCGGTGCAGATTTTACTATTGAACTTTAGGAAAGAGATACTGCCATTCATTCCAAAGACAGAAAGTAATCCCAAGGAAGATGAAATTAGTGCTGATTGTTCATCTATTCTTGTTGCTAACAACTCCATGGCTATGGCTGCTCATAATGAGGATGCAAATGTTGCTCTTGTTGGACACACGTAAACTACCTCTTTTTCTTTTCTACAGCAAGAAATTAATCCCTGTTATGTTCTTGGTGTTTTTGGAATTCGCGCGACTAATTTCCTTGTATTGCAGTTATTTGGTTAAGGTGACATTGTCTAATGGAACATCATTCACTGCTTACACATATGCTGGAGAACTTCCAAGTTGTGCCTTTGGATTTAACATTCATGGAGTGGTATATACTGATATGCATATTTCGATATATTTTCTTGTCAAGTATTCGTTGATAATCTAGTTCACACTGTATTTATACGTGAGTTATCGATTATAGGCATTTACTTTGAACTCAGTACCACCATGTGAGGAAGAGATAGTAGCTGGTGCCATTGGCAGAAACTTCGTGTCCAGAGACCTACTTGAAGCAAATAGCATTGAGGATGCTCTGGCTGTAAGCTCTAAATTTTCTTTTTTACTCTTTTGATTCTAGTTATTAAGTGTCTTGCATTGGTTAAGTGAATGAGCCGTTGTCGCCTAATATAGCCTTGGACTGTTATTAAGCCCAATGTCCATTTTCTTAACATAGTATCGCAACCTGACTCATTCCAGTTCCTTTTTTGGTAAAACCTGTGAAGATTTTACCATAAACAAACCAACATATGCATTTACAAACTAAGAGCATATATCCAAAGCCTTGGCCACCTTCTACGAAGGTGCTTCAGAGCGTGTTGAAAGAAGTTGATAAGAAGTGCAGGAATTATTTGTGGGGTGGTGCTGGTGAGACGTACCAGTCTCTTGGGAGAAAGTTTGTACTCCTAAGAAATATGGTGGATTGAACATCAGGGGCTGTAAGATATGGAACATAGCCTCTGTGGGTAAGCTGTTATGGCAACTGGCAACCAAGAAGGATGTGCTTTGAGTGAAATGGGTGCATATGAAAGGGACTGTTGATATATGGCAGCATACACCAGCACAAGATTGCTGTTGGTATTAGAAGAAGCTGAATTCCTTAAAAGGGAAGGATGTTGGACTGGTATCAAGGTGGCCAATATTGACTGACACCATCAGGTATATACTCAATGTCTTGCAGTTATGTGGACATGCTGGGGTCTCTCACAAAACTTAGAGAGGCTGACTTAATTTGGAGCTCAATTATGCTGCCTCGACAGAGATTTTTGGTATGGCTACCCTATCAAGATAGGTTACTTACAAAGGAAAGAATGCAAAGACTACACATACCTCTAGATAATGAGGACTGCTGCTTATGTGATGAGGGAGTGAAGGAAACAAGCATGCATTTGTTTGCTGGCTGCAAGTGGATATCTGAAGTGAGGACTACGCTGAGCCATTGGGCTGGAATACATATAATACAAGCGGATGCAACACAGTGTTTACAATGGATGAAAAACAGAAGGAAACAGTTCAAAAAGGAAGTTGTAGCTGCTATTTGGGGCGGCATGATATACTATACATGGCAGGCCAGGAATTGGAGAGTGTTTAGGAAAACATTTGTAAATACAGAGTTTGTTATAGCTCAGGTACAAAAGGACATTAGAGTGAGAATTGAAAAGCATAGCGAATCCAGGAAAACTAGGAACTGTCAATACTTAGTACAGAAGTTTTGCAATTAGAGTGGTGGACTTGAAGGTTCTGCCTAGATTTTCAATGGCTGAAGCACCCTCATTTCAATTCTTGATTTACCCAATCTTGAGATCCCATAATATGTTGTTCATGCTTGAAATATCCTGTTGCGGGGGGCGGGGGGTTATGTGTCACACATTGGACTAGTAAATTAGAACTTGTCTCCTTATATGTTTTTGATCAATTCTCATTTCGTTGAGTTAAACTATTAAGGTTGAGTTAGGTCAAAGTTCATTTTCTTACATGTCACAAGATAGTAACTGGTCATGCGATTTCAGAGGATCCATTCATCAGAAGCTTCAGTAGGGCACAGCTATAACTTGATAGACACAAGAGCTCGGAGGATTTTGAACGTTGAAACTGCTTCAAGAAATCGAATTTCAGTTCATGAAATCGGAGAAACTCCATTCTTCCATGCCAACATGTATCTGCATCTTCAAGTTAAACAGGTAACCACACCTTACTTCCAATAATGCAACAAACAGCCAAGGACCAGATTAATAGAAATTTAACCTCTGTCTATTTTTGCTAACGAAGGCACAAGATGAGAACTCCTTGAGCAGGCAAACAAGAGCATCTTCTTTGCCAAAGGAATCAAAAAGTGATTTCTTAGCACTTCTTGGGGATAGCAATAATGAGAAGTATCCTATTTACATGACAGGTAGTTCATGAAAAATATTGCACATATTCATTCCTATATGGATACTTACTATTTTAATGAAAGAATGCTCTCTAACATCATTTCAGGTCCATTGCTATACACACTGTGCACAGCTGTGATAGATTTGGATGAGAAAACCTTATCAATTATAGAAGGGAACCCAAAGGAGAAACAAGAATCCTATGTCTTCCCATTATCCTAAAAGCAAGCTATGACGAAGACTTGGCGTCTTACGTGACTTTTCCTTGGATAGAGGATCCAGGGAGAAATTTTGGTACCATATAAAGATTGAAATCCAAAAACAGAAAAAGGTTTGCTCACAATAAACCTTTGTTTTGCGAGGGAATTTTTGATTTTAAGTGTCTGCTTTTCAGAGTAACTGAATATAAGAACACCAACAAAGTTCTGTAATAAAGCAGCTCGTGCAACGGTAGCACCAGTATCTCCATACTCAAAACTTGATAAATAAAAAGGTACAGGTAGCTCTTATCTCAAATATAAACAAGATCCTCTGTTAATTTCTGGTGGAAAGTAGCACCTTATTCTGTTATCTGGTGGAAAGTAGCAGCTTCTTTTTATGAGTAAACTACATAACATGTTGCTAACAGTGGACAATGTTGAAGAACCTAAGGTTTATCATGCCACCAGAATACAAGATGACCAACAGTTTAATACGGATTTAATTCCGACAACTACTATAACTATAAGAACACCATCCAATATGCATTTAAAGAAGGATAGTTTTCCATAATATGAATCTCCTATAATATTCACATGACACCAATTCTTCCCTTGAATTCTATGAACTAGTTGGAGTAACCGCAGGCAGTGGCGGAGCCACATGCACTCAAGACACCCCTTCGTCGAAAACTTATACTGTCTAGCTAGGTAATTTTAAAAAAGAATATATATATATATATTATGTATTGACACCCCTTGACTTCTTTGTGAGTTTATTTCTTTATATTTGACCCCCTTAATGAAAATTCTGGCTTCGCCACTGGTTGCAGGGTTGTAAGGTGTAACGTACAAAATGAAGCATGTGAGCTATAGATATATAATTAGAAAAGAAATAACAAAATATCATCTATAATCAATGTTGCATGATACTTCTATTTGCTGCACTTGAAGAACATGATTCCCAAGGTGTCAAATCTAAAAGATATTACGCGAAACCATTATAAGAAGCTTTCTATTTTTTGCCACACTGAGATCCATTCAGGGCCGGCTGGAAGTAAAGCAGAGGCTTTAGGCCCCCAGCTTTTGAGGCCCCAGTTTAATTAATAATGTAGTTTTTATAGTTAATTTTTGTTAACAAAATTTTCTATTGATTATTGTATGGTAAAAAGTAACGTGTAAGATTTTTATTAAAAAATAAAAGAGAACCATTTAACCATGTGATTGAGTTGAAATTTTCATTCTAATATCAATATTCTTTTTCTTCTCCTTTCTCATAAGTAATAAAACTTGTACCGTGTACTTTCCTTTTTTCATTTTGTTAAGCTATCTATTCTCTCAAAAATAAAGGCAAAGACATTGAATAAATTAAATTGTGCATTTCTTTTCTTTTTCTTAAAGTTTTCAAGTCTTGCAACATGAGAACTGAATCAGTGAAATCTTGTAGTAATATCAATTTATCAACTTCTAAAATTAGGTTATATTATTCTAACTTTCTATTATCTTATAACTAAATTTTACATAGAGGTGTATATTATTTTTTATCGAATATTATAATTCAAATGTGTCAACTAAAAAAATATAAATCAAATGACTCAAAACACAGAAAAAAAGAGAGGAGAAAAGTTGAACTTTAATACAATCTCAAAAAAAGAGTAATTTAAACAAGGGAAAAGGGTCAAAAATACCCTTCTTGTCACGACCCAAAATCCAAAAAGGTCGTGATGGCATCGAACACCACTGTTAGGCAAGCCAATCATAATCAATTAACTTAATTACCCATTTTAGTATTTTTAAAATAAAAATTTCTTCAATGAAATAGTAAAAATAAAACTCATTGAGTAAATGATAAATATTTTTAAAAACTAAATTTCTAAATAATTCACAACCATTTCCAAAACCCGGTGTCACAAGAGCATGAGCATTTACTAGGGAATTAAAATAAAATACAGCATCTGTCCAGAATACAAAGTAGACAGGAAAGTATAATAACTCTGACAGAGATTCTGTTAGCTGCGGATCGTAATATAGAATGCAGCTCACCTATGTCCCCACAATTATTAACCACACCTCTGCGCCCACAAGGCCGTTATACATATATGTACCTGCACAATAAAATGTGCAGCAAGTGCAGTATGAGTACGAAAATAACGTGTACCCAGTAAGTATCAAGCCTAATCTCGAAGAGGTAGAGACGAGATGGCCGACTATGACACTCACTATGGGTCAATAATATTAAATAATCATGAAAATAAAAATATTTATATCAACGTGATTCACAGAGTTAACAATAATTTTATTGAACCAGCAGAAGTAATTAAATTCCTTCAATTCCAATAATTCTCAATATATTAATTAAATTCCTTCAATTCAAATAATTTCTAATCTATTAATTAAATCCTTCAAATTCAATAAAAATTCCACCTTATCAAATAGCTTTACAAGCTGCAATTCAATTTTAATAAATTTTCAATTTATCAAATAACTTTACAAGCTGTAATAAACTGTCCAAGTATCGTATAATAATAATTATTATTAAGCATAATTTCTGCCGAGGTCGTACGGCCCGATCCAGAGTTTCGTGTACACTGCTGAGGGACGTGCGGCACGATCCATAGATGCATCTATCCTGCCGAGGCGTTCGGCCCGCTCCACAAGAAAAGAGAACATTTTCTTATGTACCTCCGGAATGAGAGTATATTTATTATAAGATAAATTCGGGAGGAAGAACAATTTCTTTTAATAATTAATTAATTTAAACAGAAAATCAAGCATATGAGGTTTCCATCCTTTAATATCTTTATCTGAAAATTCACTATATATATATATATATATATATATATATATATATATATATATATATATATATATATATATATATATATATATATATATTAATTAAACAAAGAATACAATTTACACAAGTAATTCATGCTTCGAGTCCTAAACTACCCGGACTTTAGAATTAATAGTAGCTACGCATGGGCTCTCGTCACCTCGTGCGTACGTAGCCCCCGCAATTAGCAATAATTATTCAATTTAATCCCTATGGGGTAATTTCCCTCTCACAAGATTAGACAAGAGAATTACCTCGTCTTGCTCCAATTTAATCCACTAGCAGGCCTTTTCCTCGATTATCCAACTTCGATTGGCTCGAATCTAACCAAAAATAATTCGATACAATGACTAAAATTTATAGGAATCAATTCTATAAGAAAATACTACATTTTCAATAAAAATTCCGAAATTAATTACAAATTCATTTGTGGGGCCCACATCTTGAAATCCGGCGAAAATTATGAAATCCGACAACTCATTCATTTACGAGTCTAACCATACCAGTTTCACTCAAATCCGACTCCGAATCGATACCGAAATCTCAAAAATTCGTTTCTATGAGATTTCTAAAATTTTCCAAATTTCAATCTCAAAACACTAATTAAATGGTGAAAACAATGATATATTTGTGTATATAGACCAAATCCGAGTTGGAATCACTTACCCCAAATGCCTTTCCTTGAAAATCTGCCAAACGTCGCTTCTGCTCAAGCTCAAGTTTGTCAAAAATGACAAATGGGTCGAATGCCTCTATTTTTATAACTTACAGATCTGCCCAGTTCGATCTCGGGAGCTCGATCTTGGGAGCTCGATCATGGGAGCTCGATCTTGGGAGCTCGATCATGGGAGCTCGATCATGGGAGCTCGATCTCGGGAGCTCGATCTTGGGAGCTCGATCTTGGGAGCTCGATTTTGGGCATCGATCACAGCCCAAAATTTCTAGCAGAAGAGAAAAATTGCAGCTGTTGTTTAAGTCCAATTTTTGATCCGTTAACTATCTAAAACCCACCTGAGGCCCTCGGGATCTCAACCAAATATACCAACAAGTCCTAAAGCATCATACGAACTTAGTCGAACCTCTAAATCACATCAAACAATGCTAAACCACGAATCATACCCCAATTCAAGCTTAATGAAATTAAGAATTTTCAACTTCTACATTCGATGTCGAAACCTATCAAATCAACTCCGATTGACCTCAGAATTTACACACAAGCCATAAATGACATAACGGAGCTATGAAAATTTTCGGAACTGTATTTCGACTCCGGTATCAAAAAGTCAACTCCCCGGTCAAAATTCCAAACTTAAATTCTTATTTTAGCCATTTCAAGCCTAATTTCACTACGGACTTCCAAATAAAATTTCGATCACGCTCCTAAATCCAAAATCACCATACGGAGCTGTTGGAATTATCAAAATTCTATTCTGAGGTCGTTTGCACATAATTCGACATTCGGTCACTATTTGAACTTAATATTTTTTTAAAAAAATCAAAATTCTATATCTCGGGCTAGGGACCTCGGAATTTGATTTCGGGCATACGCCCAAGTCCCAAATCATGATACACACCTACCGAAACTGTCAAATCACTGATCCGAGTCTTTTTGCTCAAAATATTGACCAAAGTCAAACTTGGCCTTTTAAAGCCAACTTAAGGAACCAAGTGTTCCGATTTCAATCCAAACACTTCCAAATCCCGAACCAACCATCCCCACAAGTTATAAATCATTTAAAGCACATACAGGAAGTTTTATTTAGGGGAACGGGATTCTAAAAGTCAAAACGACCGGTTGGGTCGTTACATTCTCTCCCACTTAAATATACGTTCGTCCTCGAATATGCTAAGGAGTGTTTCGGAGTTATCCAAAATTACTATTTAACACCCCGTGCACCTACCCGTGCTACCACACCCAGTTGAGCACATTAACTCGAGCCAATCTTAAAATTCTCCCATTTATTTAGGCAAATAAACCTTAGAGCCCAATTCTAACATCCAGAATTCTCCACCATGCTTGTTTTCAACCTATGAATGTCGTATCAATCACTACACGATGCACTAATACATGATTGCATACCTTTGTTGAATTTAGACCATGCACTGCATCATTCACATGACTATAATAACATCCTCCGATAACAATAGCCAAAATTCCACGAATCTGATGTTCACAACATACCTCATGATACATATAAGTCATGCTCCAACTCTTGAAATACTTCCACGATGGAAGAAATGTGTAAAAATTCATAATCAACTGCCGAGTCAACAATTATTGAGTTTCTCCTTCTGACAAGAACAATTGCCTTATTATAACCAAATAATGGTATTTTCTCTTTATTACACTCCATATAATACGATCGCACTGATCCCAAATCCAATAATCTCGTCTCACCAAGTATAAGCTGCTCAGGCAATAAATTACCTCAGACACTATCAAAAAGCCTCATATGATGCCACGATGAGCTAATAAGCTACGTACTCGATTGCGATACATAAGAAAAACAAACTCTGGAAAGGATTACTCAACCCACGTGACTAATTAGACAACTGAAAAGGTGTCATGAACCTTCCTCAGAAAATGGGACACAAACACACAAAATAGTATGTAGGGGACTGTACTCAACATCACACTGTTGCGATGTGCAACCCGATTCACACATGATACCGTTGCTGCGTGCAACCCGATCCAAACAACATACCCGTGGCGGCGTGCCACCCGATCCGCACAAAAAGAATCTATAAAAAAATACTTACCGAGCTAAAATGCTCATTACTACAAAATATCCGAATATCGGACACAAGCACGCTCAGTGCATAATATCATCCTTGGAAGGACCGACAGCGCCATACGCTACAAAACTCAAGCACAACTAAGGTGCGATATATGATCTGAATCTCGAGAGCCATCCTGCTCACATAACACCATCGCAATGCTGAACCTCATCACATAAGAAATTTATCAAGCCATTTCATAACTCACACGGCACAATATAGTATTACATGAAATAACCGACGACAAAACGACATCCAACGTCCGAATACTCCAACATAGGGAGCTTTTATGCTGAAATGAACACATCCGGCCTGATATAGAGCCCGCATTCATATTTAAATCCATCCAAAGACCTCAAGCCAATTCTGATCGCACCGTACTAGGCTAATAACCTTTCAAGGATCCATAATAACCCTTTTTCCCATAACACACAAGAATAGCCATGATAATCGGAACAACTTCCATAGTCCACAACCAAATGAACAGAGCGCCCTCCAGGCATAAATTCTCGAATCAGCGATATTACCACAATCTTCATACTTGGTTTCAATCTTCACTCAATCAAGTGACAACATGTCACTCTTAGATAATATTTCCGTGAGACACGCTCCCACGACCTTTCGCACCAGGTAACAAGTCTGCACATCCATGCTACCGGTTATACTAATGCTCTAAAGCATATAAAAAATCCACAAATCAATACACAAGGTCTCTTACACCTGACATCGACCTTAGATGATGCCAAAAACAATACCATCTTACTTTAAACATCTAAATCCCTTTCCTGCTCATCCGAGCTCATGACATCCTTGTCAACACCGAACCAAAATCTTAAATCCTCAACTTTCGAATCCCATGCTACTTAGTGCACTTAACCACGCCAATGCGCAGGAGTACAAGAATTCCATCATAACTCCCGAACCACTAATAGAGTAAACACTTCATCGTATAAAAACCTTCTTCTTAACTCATTTCAAGAGAACCATTGCAAAACATGACTGAATTCCCATATCCGTAGAAAATACCGACCTCAAGTAGTGGTCTAAGCCACCATAACTTTTCTGGGATCCCTCTACACATAACATGCCATAATACTTGAATACCTCCAGATAAAATCAATTACGGCGGCCTCCAAACCTCGCACGTACCGCCACAAATTACATGCATAACTCTATGCGCTGAAGGAACTGGTCATTGCCACCATCATGCCGATTTAACCATTGTTAGCCGACCCGTCTTTTTCTCAATTTATTCTCAACTTGCCTTAGAAATAATAATAGCTTCATTCATTACATCACGAACTCAAATCCGCACTCATCCCAAGTGACCTTATTTCACGAGACCACGCTGTTTCAAAATCCACAAATCATCTCATACCCCTCCTTGTGCGCACTTTTTCATCTTCAACTGTTACACCCATTCTGATACTTCTTTTATGAATCCGAAGTTATTTTCTTCCGTTTCTCAAATGCTACACCACAACCTAAAATTAACGCAGAGTACTCCAAGCCCTATTTCATAATCTGCTGTAAAATCTCGATACTCAACCATACTACGAACTCGAAATCCTTAGACACCACACTTTAAATTTTTGAACCCGCTAAGACCATTATTGAGAGTCACTTGCTCTGACTTGTTCCCAAACATGATCAATTCCAAGGCCCTGCTAGCACATGGGCACTTTATCAAGGAAACATCCGACTGTCTCACTTTCCTGTGTATTACATCTACACGAAGCATAAACTCTGAGCCTTCCAAAAACCTGAATATGAATTGATAAGGCCAAATATGGCACACATTCCCCAAATCCTTTGCTCAAATTACCACTGATGTTTTATTTCCTTAGTTGCAATGACCCACCAATACACCGATAACCAGAAATCGCACAACTTGACACTACACAATCCAATCATAGACGATGGGGCTCTCCCACTTAGCTTGAAGCTACAATTACAAAATTCTGGAATCCACCGAGATTCTTTCTTTATCGTTGACATGATCCTGCACACGTAACTCGCCAAATTTTCTTGAAATCCTTTTATTAACCTTTAATAAACACTCTGAACCACTAGCCACATTTACATATTAAATCTCTTACCGGGTAGACAGTAAAATTCTTTGCAGAAGCTTCGTCAACACCACGCGACTGCTAACCTGCTCACAGGAGATAATCCACCTGTGGAAATTACATGCCGACATATTCCAACGTCGCTGCACTAGGTGCAATTACTACGAAATCAGTAGTTCATCCTGAGTCCGAGCTCATTCACCAGCTGCACCCGTCCTTTCACTCCTCATGGACGTCAACTAAAGGTGCGACAATACATTCCAATCCAAAGTCATGTTGTATCCTTCTTCATATCAAGCAACTCCCTCCTGTTGTATCCAATCTTCCTCAATATAGCAGCCAATATTCTAAATTAAGTCTGTAGACCTAGTCACTGTCCATTTTACATCCCAAATCACTCCAAACGTTCATCAAGACATGTAATCATCCTACCACGTAACCCATGTGCTACCTTGCCACTCTCCCACTTTGGTCAACCATCTCCTTTAAGCTACTACTCTGCTTCTATTTTCTTACACTTGGCCTTTTCGGAACCTAACCACCGCAAGGCAACTTCCACATGTCCTTCCTCATCCTTCGCTGCCCAGTTGTTTCCTTAAATCAAAATCCGTCTCTGTAGCACTTGAACCAATAGCTCGTTACCAGCTTTAAACCTTTCTGACGATCATCCTTCTCGAGACATCAATACTAGAAATGTTGTTTCGATCCTGAATTACTGCACACCGCGATCTCTAACGACTGCTTCCCCTATACTAATTCCTAACACCCCGTCGTGAAGGCGAGTTGCAGAAAACCATAACACTGGTGAACCTTAACGCATTTTACAAGGCGATGACACCACATCAAAATTGAGAACTCTACCACACTCGAAAATATCAAGCTTCGTTACTCCATCGACCCCAAACCTGAACATTCATAGTCCGATTGCCTTTTCTCCGCTGGAATTAAAACATGGAAACTCTGAATCATGTACTGAGAAAACCTTCTTTCAAGTCGTTTACTGCCCTAACACATAGACGGGCATTTTTCCATTTCATAAACACTATGCGATAACAACGCACGAATCGTCATAACAATCAATGCCAAATCTCAAAACGTTAGGTAGTACTGATAATTAATTTGAAATGACAGAGCGGCCTTTCGCAAGGCGATGATAATAGCCCAATTAATTACACAAGGAGAAGTATCTTGTACTACATCTGTAGTACCATTAAAATTTTCCTCGATCCTCAATGTATAACAAGCGCTTCATGTCGCATAAGATTGAATAGGAAGAAAATGTAGGCATAAGCCTCAAAGGAATCGAATAGCACGATGAGGAATCAAAAAGGGAAGTATTCCTAACAGCCCTGTAGCCTCTCGAAGATAAGCACAAACGTCTCCGTACTGATCCGCAAGACTCTACTAGACTTGCTCATGACTCGTGAGACCTAAGTGAACCTAGTGCTCCGATACCATGTTATCACGACCCAAAATCCAAAAAGGTCGTGATGGCGCCGGACACCACTGTTAGGCAAGCCAACCATAATCAATTAATTTAATTACCCATTTTAGTATTTTTGAAATAAAAATTTCTTCAATGAAATAGTAAAGATAAAACTCATAGAGTAAATGATAAATATTTTTAAAAATTAAATTTCTAAATAATTCACAACATTCCCAAAATCCGGTGTCACAAGAGCATGAGTATTTACTAGGGAATTAAAATAAAATACATCATCTGTCCAGAATATAAATTAGACAGAAAAGTATAATAACTCTGACGGATATTATGTTAGCTGCGAATCGTAATATAGAATGCAGCTCACCTATGTCCCCACAATTATTAACCACACCTCTGCGCCCACAACGCCATTATACATATATGTACCTGCACAATAAAATGTGCAGCAAGTGCAGTATGAGTACGAAAATAACGTGTACCCAGTAAGTATCAAGCCTAATCTCGAAGAGGTAGAGACGAGATGGCCGACTATGACACTCACTATGGGTCAATAATATTAAATAATCATGAAAATAGAAATATTTATATCAACGTGATTCACAGAGTTAACAATAATTTTATTGAACCAGCAGAAGTAATTAAATTCCTTCAATTCCAATAATTCTCACTATATTAATTAAATTCCTTCAATTCAAATAATTTCTAATCTATTAATTAAATCCTTCAAATTCAATAAAAATTCCAATTTATCAAATAGCTTTACAAGCTGCAATTCAATTTCAATAAATTTCCAATTTATCAAATAGCTTTACAAGCTGTAATAAACTGTCCAAGTATCGTATAATAATTATTATTATTAAGCACGATTTCTGACGAGGTCGTACGATCCGATCCAGAGTTTCGTGTACACTGTCGAGGGACGTGCGGCACGATCCATAGATGCATCTATCCTGTCGAGGCGTTCGACCCGCTTCACAAGAAAGGAGGACATTTTCTTATGTACCTCCGGAAGGAGAGTATATTTATTATAAGATAAATTCGGGAGGAAGAACAATTTCTTTTAATAATTAATTAATTTAAACAGAAAATCAAGCATATGAGGTTTTCATCCTTTAATATCTTTATCTGAAAATTTATAATATATATATATAAAGAATATAATTTACACAAGTAATTCATGCTTTGAGTCCTAAACTACCCGGACTTTAGCATTAATAGTAGCTACGCATGGACTCTCATAACCTCGTGCGTACGTAGCCCCCGCAATTAGCAACAATTATTCAATTTAATCCCTATGGGGTAATTTTCCCTCACAAGATTAGACAAGAGACTTACCTCGTCTTGCTCCAATTTAATCCACTAGTAGGCCTTTTCCTCGATTATCCAACTTCGATTGGCTCGAATCTAACCAAAAATAATTTGATACAATCACTAAAATTTATAGGAATCAATTCTATAAGAAAATACTACATTTTCAATAAAAATCCCGAAATTAATTAAAAATTCATTTGTGGGGCCCGCATCTCGGAATCCGGCAAAAGTTATGAAATCCGATAACCCATTCATTTACGAGTCCAACCATACCAGTTTCACTCAAATCCGACTCCTAATCGATACCGAAATTCAAAAATTCATTTCTATGAGATTTCTAAAATTTTCCAAATTTCAATCTCAAAACACTAATTAAATGGTGAAAACAATGATATATTTGTGTATATAGACCAAATCCGAGTTGGAATCACTTACCCCAAATGTCTTTCCTTGAAAATCTGCCAAATGTCGCCTCTGCTCAAGCTCAAGTTTGTCAAAAATGGCAAATGGGTCGAATGCCTCTATTTTTATAACTTACAGATCTGCCCAGTTCGATCTCGGGAGCTCGATCTCGGGAGCTCGATCTCGGGAACTCGATCTTGGGAGCTCGATCATGGGAGCTCGATCTTAGGAGCTCGATCATGGGAGCTCGATCTTGGGAGCTCGATCATGGGAGCTCGATCTTGGGAGCTCGATCTTGGGTGCTCGATCATGAGAGCTCGATCTTGGGAGCTCGATCATGGGAGCTCGATCTTGGGAGCTCGATCATGGGAGCTCGATCATGGGAGCTTGATCTTGGGAGTTCGATCTCGGGAGCTCGATTTTGGGCCTCGATCTTGGGCTCGATCACAGCCTAGAGTTTTTAGTAGAAGAGAAAAATTGCAGCTGCTGTTTAAGTCCAATTTTTGATCCGTTAACTATCCGAAACCCACCCGAGGCCCTCGGGACCTCAACCAAATATACCAACAAGTCCTAAAATATCATACGAACTTAGTCGAACCTCTAAATCACATCAAACAATGCTAAAACCATGAATCGTACCCCAATTCAAGCTTAATGAAACTAAGAATTTTCAACTTCTACATTCGATGTCGAAACCTATCAAATCAACTCCGATTGACCTCAAAATTTACACACAAGCCATAAATGACATAACGGAGCTATAAAAATTTTCGGAACTGTATTTCGACTCCGGTATCAAAAAGTCAACTCCCCGGTCAAAATTCCAAACTTAAATTCTTATTTTAGCCATTTCAAGCCTAATTTCACTACGGACTTCCAAATAAAATTTCGATCACGCTCCTAAATCCAAAATCACCATACGGAGCTGTTGGAATTATCAAAATTCTATTCTGGGGTCGTTTGCACATAATTCGACATTCGGTCACTATTTGAACTTAATATTTTTTTAAAAAAATCAAAATTCTATATCTCGGGCTAGGGACCTCGGAATTTGATTTCGGTCATACGCCCAAGTCCCAAATCATGATACACACCTACTGAAACTGTCAAATCACTGATCCGAGTCTGTTTGCTCAAAATGTTGACCAAAGTCAAACTTGGCCTTTTAAAGCCAACTTAAGGAACCAAGTGTTCCGATTTCAACCCAAACACTTCCAAATTCCGAACCAACCATCCCCACAAGTCATAAATTATTTAAAGCACATATGAGAAGTTTTATTTAGGGGAACGAGGTTCTAAAAGTTAAAACGACCGGTTGGGTCGTTACACTGCTACTATGCGAAAATGATCATGTATACCCTCTGTTATATTTTCGGTTGATCAGTACCCCGGCGTTACATAATTAGTGCAAAAATATTCCTTCACCATTAGAACCCTCCATCATGGTGAGTAATATTACATTTGGCTTGACATGTCAATGAGGTGGATGACACATGCCATGCCACGTCACTGGCCAGTCTCACCTTCTCCCTTCCATCTCATTCTTCTTCCACTACCACCCTCCCCCCCCTTTCACTCAACCACCGCCGCTACACCTGGATTTCCTATCAGTTGCAGTTGCAGCACATATGCTAGCGTTTGAGCGTATTATAGAGCTTAAGACCTCGTAAGTAATGTCCCTAAAGTCTAATAATTCAGTAGAGGTAGTGGAAAAATTAAAAATAGTTCTTTCCCTTAAGACAAGTCTTTGAAGACTTCTCTCCAAAATGGGAAACTGAGCCTCTTCAGTAGTGGCTACTGTAAATGCCATGAGAGTTCAAATAAGATTGGAAGTGTAGTGGAGATCTGAGACACCCCATGTAGTACTCAGTTGGATCTTGAAATACCCTAGGAGAGGTTGCTGCAATTCTATGGCAATTTTATAAAATAGCTTTGCGACCTAGTTTTTTTATTTTTACTTTGTAATCTAGTTAAAAGCATCAATGCTATTAATGAAAATCGGCTAAAGACTAATATAAAATTTATTTGGCTCACAGGAAATGAAGAGAAAAATGATTGTCATTTTACAAAAAGAAAATCCAAAATTTATATATGGAAAAGACTACAATCTGATAGGATATTCCTAATGTGGAAGTTGCAATCTTCTAGTAGGATCTAGACTGAATAATAAATTAAAACACAGTGCTGATTTTTGAAGATCAATGGCCAAATATCACTGCTTTGATTAAAAGTCGGCAACATTCATCATCACCTTTTAGAATAGTAATAAAAATAAGTTTTTGTTGAGCTTTGTAAAATTGGAGGGAGCTGCGATAAGCTAGTCTATGGTGGTCAAACAGAGATGGATGAACTTTGTTCAAGGTAATTGTCAATGGAGGTGGTGAATAAAACACAGAGAAGAAGGTGAAATAATGTTGTCTATGGTGGTCAAGAATGGTGGTCTAATAGTATGGAAGAATTAGTGAGTGGTGAAGGAGGAGTTAGTGGTTGCGGTGGTGGTTGGTTGAAGGGGGAAGTGGTGGTAGGGTGGGGAGGAGAGGGGAGGGGAGAGGAGTAAGATAGTGTTGGGGTGGTGAGGTGGTGTACCACTGCATCCACCACATTGACATGTCAGGCCACATGGAATGGTACTCGCCAAGGTGGAGGATTCTAATGGCGTAGGGGTATTTTTAGACCAGTTATGTAATGTCAGGGTTATTAATATACCGAAAGTATAACGGAGGGTATAAATAATCCTTTTCTCATAGTAAAAGGGTATTTTCGACCCTTTTCCCTTTAGACAATGCCTTAAGCAAAATTAGATGAACTAGATAAATTGTTAACTTAAAAAATTATATAAAGAGAATCGATTGTAAAAACTTATTAACAACTTTGTATCTTAAAAAACTAGAAAATTTATTTTAAATAAAAATAATATGTGAAAGTTTGTTTTTTGGGCAAAAAAGCTTGAGACCTCTTAATAAGTTTTGCTTGAGGTAACCAATTTGGTTGAGCCCTCAAGAACATTATTCACTTCACAAGTTTTAATAAACTAGATGAATGCTCCACAGTTCAAAGAGAGAGGGGGGAGTATTCCGTGGCGCTAGAGTTCCAATATACTGTTAAACTGCTGCTGGAAAGTTTGATGAGTAAGCAACCTCCAATTCCAACCAAGAGGTTGTGAGTTCGAGTCACCCCAAGAGTAAGGTGGGGAGTTCTTGGAGGGAAGGATGCCGATGGTCTATTGGAAACAACCTCTCTACCACATGGTAGGGGTAAGGTCTGCGTACACACTACCCTCCCCAGACCTCACTAGTGAGATTATATTGAGTTGTTGTTGTTGTTGTAGTAGTAGTAGTAGTATCTCAATATAACAAAAAACTTACAATTTTTTTTGTCATATTAAAGTAATTTAGCTATATATGAATTGCTCAAAAAATATAAACGATCAAAAGGATAAAATTTTCAATATTGAGTTATCACACTGTGATACTCTTTAAATTTCACATTGGAAAATTAGAAACGAATTTCATCGCATAACTTTGTCTACCCATATCTAAAAAATATAAACGATCAAAAGGATAAAAATTTTAATATTGAGTTATGACACTATGATACTCTTTAAAATTCACATTAGAAAATTAAAAATGAATTTCATCGCATAACTTTGTTGTCACGATCTCAAATTCCCTCCGTAGGATGTCGTGATGGCACCTAGTCTCTAAGATTAGGTAAGCCTGTCAATGCGGAATAATAATAAATATCTGAAATATATAAACTACAATTCAAACAATTTCAACTCCCAAAACCCGATAGAAATAAGTCACAAGCTTCTAAGAATTTTATCCTCAATGTCTCTATATATATCAAGGTCAAAAAAAAGTAAGGAAGCAACATAATAATGATAGAAGGGGACTCCGGAGTCTGCAGACGCTGGCAGATATACCTCGAAGTCTCCGTGTACAGGTAACTCACTGATGTCGGAGTTGGTAAAGAATGCCTAGATCTGCACAAAAAGATGTGCAGAAGCGTAGTATAAGTACACCACAGCGGTACCTAGTAAGTGCCAAGTCTAACCTCGGTAGAGTAGTGACGAGGTCAGGTCAGGCCCTACTGAAAAATAATAATGGCATGGTAAAATATTTAACAATATAATAAAATAAAATGACAATGAAAATGAATCAAGTAGCATGTCACTATTTAATTACACAAAATAATGGCAAATAATATCTCGTGAAATCAAAACAGAATTCCTTTCAACTTTAAGAAAATCACAACAATAATCAAAGGCAACTGTGGTCATAAATCAATATCAACAAGGGCACTCACGGGGTACCGCCTCGTAGTCCCAAATTATAAATAAATTCACAATATTTTATTTCCTTATCTCACTGCGGGAGCCTTCACAATTTAATTTTAAAGAAAATATTTTTTCCAAAATAGCATCTCGCGTTTTAGCCATCCTTATCACACCGCATGACTTCTAGTAGTTCCCCCTACTAACCACGCGTATCAAGCCACCCTTATCTCACCGCATGCGTTTCAATACCCAGACCTTATACCACCGCATGCGTATCAATATCACAATATATCATAATTTGTACCTCAAGTGCTCAAATAATTTAACTTGCCAAAATAATTCAACAACAATATTTTTCCACAATAAAGAGCTTACAGCTCATCCCAAAATAAATTATCAATAATATTTTTCCACAATAAAGAGCTCATGGCTCCATCACAATGAGTACGGAAATCTTACAAAATATTCGGGAATAAATAACTCAACAAGATAATATTTTAAAATTTTAATACATTGCTTAAATACCAAATTTAAAATGTCAAATAATTTATATTAATAATATTTAATTTCAGAAAAATCACCCTTCAAATAATGCACAGAATAAAAGAAATCAAGTTCTAACTAAATAGGTAAAACAATTAGCAGGAAAAAGGTCAAGCAAATTTAAAGTATATAAATCAAATCAATGATGGAGAATATAACAAAATTTAATAATTTAATTATTATGCAACAGTTATCTACACAATTTAAAAATATAATCCTTCACATTTAGCTCGTGTACACACTTGTCACTTCGTGTACACGACTTTCATCACATTACAATTAATATCAATCCTATGGGAGATTTCCCCCACACAAGGTTACACAAGTCACTTACCTCGACTTGCTCCAATTTAATCAAGTAGTATGCCTTTTCCTCGATTTTTCGACTCCAATCGACTCGAATCTAGTCATAATTAATTCGATACAGTCAACAAAAATTGAAGGAATCAATTTCATAAGAAAATACTATATTTTTCAATAAAATTCGAAATTAACTCAAAAATTGCTTGTGGGACCCACGTCTCGGAATCCGGAGAAACTTACAAAATCCGACAACCCATTCAATTACGAGTCCAACCATATCAATTTCACTCAAATCCGACTCCGAATCGACACCGAAATCTCAAAATTTCGTTTCTATGAGATTTCTAAAATTTCTCAAATTTCAATCTCAAAACATTAATTAAATGGTGAAAATAATGATATATTCGTATATATTGACCAAATCCAAGTTAGAATCACTTACCCCAATGTCTTTTCCTTGAAAATCTATCAATCATCGCCTCTACTCAAGCTCCAGTTTGTTAAAAAATGGTGAATGGGACGAATGCCCTCCTTTATAATTCTGCCCAGGCAGCCCTCGATCGTGGCCTCGATCCTGGGGCTCGATCATGGCCTTGATCATGGACTCGATCATGGGGCTCGATCTCAGCCCAGAATTTCCAACAGAAGAGAAAAAAAATTGCAG
Organism: Nicotiana tomentosiformis; assembly: GCF_000390325.3. Classification (NCBI taxonomy): domain Eukaryota; kingdom Viridiplantae; phylum Streptophyta; class Magnoliopsida; order Solanales; family Solanaceae; genus Nicotiana; species Nicotiana tomentosiformis. Next base: position 114,089,842 of record NC_090823.1, on the reverse strand, counting down.
CAGCTTTTTAAGTCCAATTTTGACCTCAAATTTTGCATACAAGTCATAAATGACATCACGGAGCTATGAAAACTTTTGGAACAGGATTCCGACCCCGATATCAAAAAGTCAACTCCCCGGTCAAACTTTCAAACTTTAAATTCCTATTTTAGTCATTTCAAGCCTAATTTCACTACGGACTTTCAAATAAAATTTCGATCACGCTCCTAAGTCCAAAATCACCATACGGAGCTGTTGGAATTATCAAAATTTTATTTCGGGGTCGTTTGCACATAATTCGATATCCGATCACTATTTGAACTTAAGCTTTTAATTTTTCATCAAAATTCCATATCTCGGGCTAGGGACCTCGGAATTTGATTTCGGGCATACGCCCAAGTTCCAAATCACGATACGGACCTACCAAAACTGTTAAAATACTGATCCGAGTCCGTTTGCTCAAAATATTGATCAAAGTCAACTCAGTTGTGTTTTAAAACTCTAATTCACATTTTAATCCATTTTTCACATAAAAACTTTTCGGAAAATTTTACGGACTGTGCACGCAAGTTGAGTAATAATAAATAGTATTTTTCGAGATCTTAGAATATAGAATTAATTATTAACTTTAAAGATGACATTTTGGGTCATCACATTCTCCACCTCTAAAATAAACATTCGTCCTCGAACAGAGTTAGAAAAAGTACCTGAGCTGGTGAATAAGTATGGATAAAACTGCGCATATCATGCTCGGTCTCCCAAGTCGCCTCCTTGACCGGATGACCCCTCCACTGAACCTTCACTTAAGCAATGTTCTTTGACCTCAGCTTTCGAACCTACCTATCTAAAATGGCCACTGGTTCCTCAACATAAGATAGATCCTTATCCAACTGAACCGAACTGAAGTCCAACACATAAGACGGATCGGCGTGATATTTCTGAAGCATAGAAATATGGAATACCAGATGAACTACAGAGAGACTAGGTGGTACTGCAAGTCTGTAAGCCACCTCTCCAACTCTCTCAAGAATCTCAAAAGGTCCAATATACCTAGGGTTTAACTTGCCCTTCTTCCCGAACCTCATCACCCCCCTTCATAGGCGAAACCCGGAGCAATACCCACTCACCAACCATGAATGCAATATTACGAACCTTCCGATCCGCATAACTCTTCTATATAGATTGGGTTGTACGAAGCCGATCCTGAATCAACTTAACCTTTTCCAAGTCATTCTGAACCCAATAGTCTAGCCTCCCCCGGTTTGAACCAACCCACTGGAGACCGGCATCGCCTACCATACAAGGCCTCATACGGAGCCATTTAGATACTCGTCTGATAACTGTTGTTGTAAAAAAACACCGCAAGTGGTAAGAACTGATCCCAAGCACCCCCAAAATCTATCACACATGCACGAAGCATATCCTCCAGTATCTGAATGGTGCGTTCGGACTGCCCGTCCGTATGAAGGTGAAATGATGTACTCAACTCTACCCGAGTACCCAACTCACGTTGTACTGCCCTCCAGAACCGTGAAGTAAACTCTGCGTACCCCGGTCAGAGATGAAAGATACTGGTACGCCGTGAAGTCTGACAATCTCACGAATATAGATTTGAGCCAACTGCTCGGAAGAATAAGTAGTCATCACAGGAATGAAATGAGCTGACTTGGTCAATCTATCCACAATCACCCAAGCTGCATCGAACTTCCTCTAAGTCCGTGGGAGCCCAACAACGAAATCCATGGTGATTCTCTCCCATTTCCATTCTGGTATCTCTAACTTCTGAAGTAGTCCACCTAGTCGCTGATGCTCATATTTCACTTGTTGACAATTTAGACACCGAGCTACATACTCCACTATGTCTTTCTTCATCCGTCTCCACCAATAGTGCTTTCTCAAGTCCTGATACATCTTTGCAGCACTCGGATGAATGGAGTACCGCGAACTGTGAGCCTTCTGGAGAATCAACTCACGCAAGCCATCTACATTGGGTACACATAGCCTGCCCTGCATCCGTAGTACACCGTCATCTCCAATAGTGACTTCATTTGCATCACCGTGCTGAATTGTATCCTTAAGGACAAGCAAATGTGGGTCATCATACTGACGCTCCCTAATACAATCATAAAGAGAAGACTGAGAAACCACACAAGCCAAACTCGGCTCGGCTCGGAAACATCCAATTTGACAAACTGGTTGGCAAGGCCTGAACATCCAAGGCTAAAGGCCTCTCTGCTTCCGGTAAATATGCTAAGCTGCCCAAACTCTCCACCTTACGACTCAAGGCATCGGCCACTACATTGGCCTTCCCATGATGATAGAGAATGGTGATATCATAATCCTTAAGTAACTCCAACCATCTCCTCTGCCGCAAATTAAGATCCTTCTATTTAAAAAGATTTTGTAGACTCCGGTGATCGGTGTAGACCTCACAATGGACACCGTAAAAATAATGCCGCCAAATTTTTAAGACATGAACAATAGCTACTAACTACATGTCGTGGACCAGATAATTTTCTCATGTACCTTTAACTGTCTGAACGCGTAGGCAATCACCCTACCGTCTTGCATCAACACTGCGCCGAGACCAATACGCGATGCATCACAATACACAGTATAAGACCCTAAACCTGTAGGTAATACCAATACTGGGGCTGTAGTCAAAGCTGTCTTGAGCTTTTGGAAGCTCTCCTCACGTTCCTCGGTCCACCTGAACGGAGCACCCTTTTGGGTCAATTTGGTCATAGATGCAGCAATAGAAGAGAAACCCTTTACAAATCGGTGATAATACCCTGCCAAACTAAGGAAACTCTGGATTTTTGAAACTGAGGACGGTCTGGACCAACTCTGCACTGCTTCAATGTTCTTCGGATCTACCTTGATCCCCTCGCATGAAACTATATGACCCAAAAATCCCACTGAATCATGCCAGAATTCACACTTAGAAAATTTTGCATATAACTTCTTTTCTCTCAAAATCTGAAGCACAGTCCTCAGGTTTTTTTCATGATCTTCCTGACTTCGAGAATACACCAGAATGTTGTCAATAAACACAATGACGAAAGAATCAAGATAGGGCTGAAATACACTATTCATTAAGTGCATAAATATTACTGGGGTGTTGGTTAGCCCAAATGACATTACAAGGAACTCATCATAACCATACCGAGTCCTAAAAGCAGTCTTCGGGATATCTGGCTCCCGAATCTTCAATTGATGACAGCCTGAATGCAAATCGATCTTAGAGAACACTCTGGCACCCTGAAGCTGATCAAATAGGTCATCAATACGTGGCAATGGATACCTGTTCTTCACTGTAACCTTGTTCAGCTGGCGGTAATCAATACACATCCGCGTAGAACTATCTTTCTTCTTTACAAATAAGACAAGAGCACCCCAAGGTGATACACTGGGCCGAATAAAGCCATTATCCAACAATTCCCGTAACTGTTCTTTTAATTCTTTCAACTTTGCTGGGGCCATATGGTATGGTGGAATAGAAATGGGCTGAGTGCCCGATAACAAATCAATACCAAAATCAATATCCCTGTCGGGTGGCATACCCAGGAGGTCCGCTGGAAATACATTAGGAAAATCCCTTACTATAGGAACTGACTCCATGGTAGGAGTATCAATACTAACATCTCTCACATAGGCCAGATACGCATCACACCCCTTCTCAACCATTCGTTGAGCTATAAGAAATGAAACAACCCTGCTAGGAACATGATCCGAAGTACCTCTCCACTCTAGCCGCGGTAGACCTGGCATAGCCAACGTCACCGTCTTGGCGTAACAATCAAGAATAGTGTGATAGGGCGACAACCAGTCCATGACCAAAATAATATCAAAATCCACCATACTGAGCAATAATAAATCGGCCCTGGTCTCAAAATCATAGATAACAACTAAACACGATCGATACACACGGTCCACAATAATAGATTCACCCACGGGTGTAGATACATAAACAGAAGAACTCAAAGAATCACGTGATATGCCCAAATATGGGGTAAAATAATATGACACATAAGAATAAGTGGAGCCTGGATCAAATAAGACTGATGCATCTCTATGACAAACCGAAATAATACATGTGATAACAGAATCGGAGGCAACGACATCTGTCCTAGCAGGAAGGGCATAATATCTGGCCTGGTCTCCCCCTCTAGGGCGACCTCTACCTGCCCGACCTCTACCTCTAGCTGGCTATGCAGGTGGAGTGGCAACTGGTGCAGTAATCATAGGTTGAGAAGCCTGAGGGCCCTATGGAATAGGTAGGCCCTGAGAAATCCGTGGAGGTGCACCCCCTCCTAAGTCTGGAGAAGTTCCTTATGATATGACGAGTGGCACCATACTCAAAATAAGCCCTCGGAGGACGTGGCTGCTTGGACTGGCTCGGGCCTGATCGACTAGACTGTCCCCTGAAAGCACCCCGTACAGGAGGTACTAAAGACACTGGCGGTGTAAAATATGGAACCTGGGGTCTAGGAGTAGTCGAATACCACTGGAAGCTGTAAGCGCTGAATGAATAGGATGGCTCACATAACCTCTACCATGACGGGCTACAACTGGGGCACGAGAATTATTATATGTGCCAGAATCTCGAGGTCTCTTAGATTCCCTCTCTCGGATTCACATACCCTCCAATCTCCTAGCAATTGATACCACATGTTGGTATGTGATGTCCATCTCTAACTCTCGGGCAATACTGTATCTGATACTAGGGTGGAGACCCTCAATAAATTTGTGAACCCGCTCTCGAACAGTAGCAACTAAGGTTGTGCATGCCTAGCCAAATCACTGAATCGGACCGCATACTCTGACACGGTCATAGAACCCTGGCGCAGCTGCTCAAACTCTGCACGCCATGCATCTCTAAGACTCTGAGGAACATACTCCCTTAGGAACATATCTGAAAATTGAGTCCAAGTGAGTGAAGCTGCCTCAGCCGGACTATCCAACTCATATGCTCGCCACCACTGGTAGGGTGCTCCTCTAAACTGGAATGCCATGAAAGAAACTCCACTGGAATCCACAATACCCACAGTACGAAGGATACAGTGACATTCCTCTAGAAAACCCTGAGCATCCTCTAAGCTAAACCGCTAAAAGTGGGAGGGTGGTACTTCTTATACCTCTCGAGCCTGAGTTGCTCCCCCTCTGAAACTGCTGTCCTAATCTCAGGCCGAACTGGGATAACTGGTTGCACTGGTATAACCTCTAGGGCATGGTCAACTTGGGCCCGTGGTTCTGGAGTACAGGCGGTGGGATTCTGTGCTCCTCCCCCGGCCTGAGATGTGGCAGGAGCAAGTGGAATTAACCCTGCATGAGCTAGAGTGCCAAACATGCTCAAAAACAGGGCAAGGGTCTCCTGAAGTGCAGGAGTAGTAGTAACAGGCATCTCAGGTGCCTGCTCTCCAACTGGAGCTACTAGTGGCTCTGGTGCAGCAGCTCGTGCAGGTGCTTTGGCTACACCACATGGTCTTCATCGGCCTCTTGCGGCTCCAACAGGAGGCGCGGGTGTCTGATCATTGGATCCAGTTGTGCGTGTCCTCACCATCTGTGAGAGAATAGAAAGACAATGGTTTAAAATTTTGAAATCAACAAAGGAGCACGATAAGGAATCAAAGAAGTGAATATTTCCTAACAGTTCCATAGCCTCTCAAAGATAAGTACAAATGCCTCCGTACCGATCCGCAAGACTCTACTAAACCTGCTTGTGACTCATAACACCTATGAACCTAGAGCTCTGATACCAACTTGTAACGACCCCAAATTCCCTCCGTAGGATGTCGTGATGGCACCTAGTCTCTAAGACTAGGTAATCCTGTCAATGCGGAATAATAATAAATATCTGAAATAAATAAACTACAATTCAAACAATTTTAACTCCCAAAACCCAGTAGAAATAAGTCACAAGCTTCTAAGAATTTTATCCTCAATGTCTCTATATATATCAAGATCTAAAGAAAGTAAGGAAGCAACATAATAATGATAGAAGGGGACTTCGGAGTCTGCGGACGCTGGCAGATATACCTCGAAGTCTCCGTATACAGGTAACTCACTAATGTCGGAGCTGGTAAGGAGTACCTGGATTTGCACAAAAAGATGTGCAGAAGCGTAGTATGAGTACACCACAGCGGTACCCAGTAAGTGCCAAGCCTAACCTCGGTAGAGTAGTGACGAGGCCAGGTCAGGCCCTACTGAAAAAAAATAATAATGGCATGGTAAAATGTTTAACAATATAATAAAATAAAATGACAATGAAAATGAATCAAGTAGCATGTCACCATTTAATTACACAAAATAATGGCAAATAATATCTCGTGGAATCAAAACAGAATTCCTTTCAACTTTAAGAAAATCACAACAATAATCAAAGGCAACTGTGGCCATAAATCAGTATAAACAAGGGCACTCACGAGGTACCGCCTCGTAGTCCCAAATCATAAATAAATTCACAATATCTCATTTTCTTATCTCACCGCGGGAGCCTTCACAATTTAATTTTAAAGAAAAATATTTTTCCCGAAATAGCATCCCGCGTTTTAGCCATCCTTATCACACCGCATGTGTTACACCCCATATTATCGTACGTGAAAGTACGCTATAAATAAATTAATGAAAGCTCGGAAATGAGATGTTACATCCCGCATTTCCGTACGATAAAGCTTCATCGTAAGTTAATAGATGCAAGTTCGGGAATGAAATTATTTCGTAATTATAAGCATTATGCTATTTTAAACAAGTGATGAGTAAATTGGTGAAGGTGAGAGGGTAAGCAAATCGAAGAAAATGAATTTCGTCAAAGTTTGATATTTTGGGATAAAATATGGCCCGAGCTAAAATATCTGGTATTTATGGACTAGTACCATACAAGTGTTACACCCTATATTTTCGTACGTTAAACTGCGTCGTGAGCAAACTAATGTAGGACCCAAAAAAATGAGATCATCTTTGAAAATATATAAATCAAGTTAATCATGATACCTTGGAAGTTACAAATATTGAAGATCATGAATAACAAGCACAAAGAGGGTTAGAAGGTTCAGAAGCTAAAGGAATTGAAGAAAATAATGTTTCGTCGAAAGTCGACAAGTTGGGAATATTATAGCATGTACTTTTGGGGTTAGACCAGGGTGTTTAACATGATAAGGAGGTTATGTTATGAGTTATGTTATTCGTATGATAGTCGTGTGTTATATTTTGAAGTCAAGCGAGTGGTGGAACAAAAGTCAATGAAAGTCATCACAAGTTACGTTCATAAGTTTTACTAAAACTTTGGGTCAAATGCAACTGTGATTTTCTCCAATATACTTAGAGTTATGGAGTGTTCCCCCCATAAAATTAAATATCCATGAATCTATTTTCCAACGCATTAAACCGTTTGTCAATACGATATCGGAGTAGAGAGATATGGGCATTTTTGCGAGACTGCGCAGACTGTCACCGACTTGCTTAAACGAGAATCCAAAACTGGGCTAGTTCAGGTCATTCAAAAAGGCCTTTTTAAAGGCCTATCCCCTTCATATATTAGGATGATAATAGGGAAAAATAACCAGACTTAATTTCTGCAAAAATCCTCCCAAAACATTTCCCACAAACCCCAATTAATTTTCTCTCCCTTTCAAGTTCTAATTGGAGGTAAAGCCTAGAGTTTGAAGAACCAAGATAGGAGCTGAGTTATCCCACAAATAAGGTAAGTTTACTTCTCTCTTTCATCCATTCTTTACAGTTGTAGATATATGGTAAGTTGTTCTATATTTGTAAGAACTCACGGGACGGTGATCGGCAGCCGTGAGCTCGAGTTATTCACTTGTAACAGACTCTTTTGTGGATTGTTTTGTGGACTGTTTGGTGTTGCTATTGGGCTGAGTGATTTACTATTGTTTTGTGGAGTTTTGGAGGATGAAGGGTGTGGAGAAACACCACATAAATGCAGGATGTTGGGCTGATCATTCGTCGTAACATTTTCGGGTTGTTGACACTACTACGGTGGTCATTTTGTGTATGAAGAGATTGGGGTGTGTTAGGCTATTTTTATAGTATTGTGTGGTGTAAATAAGGTTGGAAAATAATGTATATATGTTGTTATTGTTGTTTTTGGTATTGTTGGTGTTATCTTGAATTTGGAGGAAGTAAGGATTATAGGGGAGATGGTGTCTGTTTTAATACAAAATAAGCATGTCGTTCGTTGTGTGATAGTTATACGTTTCGTAACTTAATGATAGTATTATTATCATTGTTGTAGATTAAGGTGAGAAGAGGCGAGTTCATCTTGGTGATTGGAAAGATTGTGATGAGGTATGTTAAGGCTAAGCCCTTCCTTCATTTTGGCATGATCTCGTAGCTACATGTGTTAATAATGAGACATAAAGAGAAGTTTGTATTCATGAATTTATTCACATTATTCTAATCTCATAAGTTACAGTATTATTCCTTATCGAGACTCTATATTCAATTTAGTATTGTCTTCTTCTAGTCAAGAGAGCAGAGGGCCTATACATATATAGTATTACAGTATTTTCACCACCATCAAGCTATAATCGGTGGGCAGGCCCCTATTAGGCAACCTCTGATCAAATGGTAAGTTATATATACCGATCCTACTGTGGCCGAGCACCTATGAGCGAGCCCAGGATGGCCGAGATACAGAGCCTAGTATGGTCGAGCGTCTATGAGTGAGCCTACTACGGCCGAGCAGTTACACGTACCAAGCCTTATAGGGCCAGACATTTATTTTACTTAATATATTGAAGGAGTTGAGTCCGTATCAGCAGGTAAGTATATCTCCAGATCATCTTTGACTCCCAGTTACTTCCAGTTATTATATTATCAGTTCACTTTCAGTTTTCAGTTATGTTATTGCCTTACATACTCGGTACATTATTTCGTACTGACGTCCCTTTTCTAGGGACGCTGCATTTCATGCATGCAGGTTCAGATAGACAGACGGGTAGACCTCCTCAGTAGGTGTTTCCAGAGTTCAGCCTGATCGATAAGCTCTACATCCTTTGAAGTTATCGTGTCTAGGTTTTCGTGTACATCTTCTGTATGTATGTATATATGTTGTGGGTAGGTCGGGCCCCTGTTCCAATCACAATATATCCATCAGTAGAGGCTTGTAGACATATCATGTTGGTTAGTGTAGTATGTTGGGCTTGTAGGCCTGGTATGTATATTTTGGTGGTTTGTCATCTGTAGTAGTTATGATGGCCTTGTCGGCCTAGCTTTATATTGATGTTTAGTCAGCGCTAGTTTCCATTCAGTTTTATATTTTGCTTCATAAATTGTCTTGAAAGGTGGCCCCATGGCCAAATTATGACATTATATGTTCAGAGTCCCTTAGTCGCAATTTGGTATGCCAGGTTAGGTGAGGCGCCGGGTACCAGTCTCGCTCCCAGGTCCGGGGCATGACAACAAGGTACCACATGACTATAATAGTAAGGTGTACAAAAAGTATTAAAAGTGAGTAGTATGTTAAGTAATTTGAGATAATTCTTAATTATGTGGGTAATTGGTTAATTATCGGGTAGTGGGATATTACCTAATTAATTAATAAATTAGTGGATAAAGATTTAAAATCCCCACCCCACCCCCCACGTGGAAGCAAGCCACATCTTGAGAAAATGTCTCTTTGGTACCTACATCAGTATTGTTTTTGCTAGACTTCCAGAACACTCCACTATCACTGGCAGTTTCATTCTTGTCCAGTCGACAACTAAGAATTTTAGTTTGATTTTATTATACCAAAGTTGAACCTCTCTGTCTCTCAGAGTTGTAACTAAAAGACCTAAGAGGCTTTCTTGTGTACTGAAAGGGATATGAAATGTTTTAGAGGTGAATTTGGTAAAGGTTTCTTCCTGGAGATGAGTAGTTGGATGTGTTTTTCAAAGATTTGAAGGAAGAACAAATGATACTAGGTACAATTGACCGTTCAGCAAGACCTGAACTTAAATAAGAGATGAAAGAATCGCAAAATGTCTTGCAATCAAACAATTCCAACGAAAATCATTAGCACATTAGCAACGTAAGATTTTGCAATTCTAAGAGAGAACGGTACAATCTTTCTCAAGAACATCATAGGATTTTTCCCTACTTCGATCCGCCGTTACGTGTCGTTGCAATCAACGGGTGTTAAAGGGATTGTCAAGAGAATTGGTTCGGGTATATTAAGGCTATCCCTTCTTTCTTTTTGGCATGATCAATACGACACGAACGAAAAGTGCAAATGCACAATTTCCATAAATGACTCTATTCATAGAAATATTAGGGGTGTCTATATTCTTAATTCCCCATGTGAATTATTATTATATCTTTTGTTCATGGGTCTCAGAAAAATACGTATTTGATAAAATTTATCCTACAGGCATATTATTTTTATGACATTCTGAGAAAATCTTATTAACGTATTTGTTATACATTTCATGCATTTACACATGTACATTGACCCATGACCAGATGACGTTATATACGCGTATATTATATGTATATGGGATATGGGAGAAGGTTATGGCGCTATATACGCACCACCACCTGATCAGCTGGTATACGTTGATGATTTGTCCACAGTGGTCGAAATGATATGATGGGATGCCCTCAGAGGCTTGATGATGTTATGAACACATATACCTATGCATGGTATGACATTTATACGCATATGCATGACGTTATAAAAATGAAATGATTCAAAGGGCTATGCAGACGTACATGTCGAGTCTTTTACTCCATATTTCTCTCATGTCTATTATTTACTGATTTTCATTCCTTACATAGTCGGTATATTATTTGTACTGACGTCCCTTTTGCCCGAGGACACTGCGTTTCATGCCCGCAGGTCTCGATAGACAGGTCGAGAGCCCTCCAAGTAGGCAATCAGCTCAGCAGAAGATATTGGTGCACTCCATTTGCTCCGGTGTTTCTTGTTTGGTCAGTATGATTTAGATGTGTATGGCTTGGTATGGAGAGGCTCTGTCCTGACCTTTATGATAATTATGTACTCTTAGAGGCTTGTAGACATATGTCGTGTACGTGAAAGATTGTACGGCCTTGTCGGCCTATGTTTTGAGTCTATAAATGATCATGTTGGCCTATTAGGCCCGTATGTCACGTGTATATGATGAAGTAATAAGAAAGATATGTTACGTTGGTACTCGTTTGAGTAAGGTACCGGGTGCCCATCGTGGCCCATCGGTTTGGATCATGACAAAAGTGGTATCAGTGCAGTTCTATCCTAGGGAGTCTAAAAGACGTGTCTAGTAGAGTCTTGTTTATAGGTGTGTTGTGCACCGCACTTATAAGCAGGAGGCTACATGGCATTTAGAACTGTCACTCTTTCTTCTTACTCTAGATCGTGTGGTAGAGCTCAGTTGTAAAAACTCAATTTCCTAAACTCTATCCTAGTCATAATACGATGATGCCTACATTCAGAAAGACGGTTGGTAAGAGATATAGTTGTGGAAGAGTTGAGTCAGAGGGACTCGATTTTTGCATCATGCTTATGATGGATAAACATGAGGTATTCAGCAGATCATGTCTGTACTAAGACGTGTAAGCCTCTTGATAAGGAGCCTTAAGGCAAGAATATTTATCCACATTTATGTTGAAAGACAATGAGAGATTCAGAAGATAAATACAAGTTTCAAGGAGTAAAAGAAGCAAGATGAGGAAAGGTACGAGGTACCCAGTTAATAAAGATTATCATTATTCAGGAAGGGAGATATAAGCATTTTGAGTTACCTTCAACAGTGACAGATGTACGTACAATCAGCCACATTGATCTCAGTTATGCCCTATGGGAGCTAACAGACATAGTATAAGAGAAGGCAGGATATCAAGATCTAACTGGGGTTAGGGTAACCCAAAATGATAAATGGATTGTTAGCGTTAGCTGACATTTCTGAAGAATATTACAAAGGTGCTAATAGATCTCCTTGTGAGACACCCAAATGGCTCACTCTAAAATAGTACAGCTAGATATGAGTGCTACAAAGATAAGCACTGGAAGCCTGGAAAGGATAAATATTATCTTAGTATGGCTCTCGTCCCTAGTAGAGAGATAATGCTAGGCAACCCGAAGAGCCAGTGGATGGAGCAAAGGGGAGCTAAAAGCAAAAGACTATCTTGATGAAGTTTTCAGAATAAAGTGATAGACAGAAATGTTAGCAAGAAATAAGAAGAGAGCTAATGAAGCATTAAGAGTAAGATATGATACATGGATGACAACGGTAGATCAAAAAGATAACAGTATTACAGAGTCTATAGTCAAGTGAAGGAAAAGACGAGAGGTGACAGGCCTTGAGACAACAAAAGGGTATAGGCCATAAAGTCATACCCTCATTTTGAGAAATAAGTTCGTGACTCTAACTTGATTACTAGAAGGAAAAGTTAGACCTCAGAGTAATAGAAATCAGTATGGACTGGTGAACAAGATAAACTAAACATGAATTAGGGACTAAGCGACTTGATAATAGTTGGCATCATGAGAATTTCAGAGATTGCATTCCGACAATAATAGAATGGAAGACAGAAGAATAATCTTTAAGGGTCATTCAGGAAGATGCTTCCCTAAAGCAAGCAAGAAGGATTACTGCGAGGCGAGTAAGTATTATCGATGATATGAAAAGATGCCAAAGATGAGAAGGTAAAACATCTATATGTAGATCGTCGTACCTCCAATTCTTAGTACTTCCCTAAAGGGGGGAATATGGAGTGATGTAACATTAAGTCAGAATTAAGTGATTCTAGTAATTATGGAATGGTAAAGGAAAAATGCGACAAAAATGAAAAAGGGATGAGATTGCACTTATTCAAAGCCTACAGATAGGCTACGATTCCAGAACATTATGCAAACACGACATCAAGGAAAGGAAGTAAGGGTTCCTACCCGAGATATTATTGATAAATAAGGAGCCAGTGCAAGACGTAAGTTATGACAAAGGGAATAACCCAAGAGGGATTACACGGAATACAGATATGAAAATGGACCAACGAGCAGTTAGTAGTGGATTCAGGAAGAGTCTAGTTATGGCTAGATAAGAGGTTACAAACAAATCAACAGATCGTGCAAGATAAATATAGTGAACCCTAACATGGGAATTCAGTTTCATAGATATGACATCATCAATCCTTAAGAAATATTCAGATAGGAGTTGGGGTAGTTAAAAGTACTGTATGAGTATTACGAAAATAAAACAGAATGCCACCGGGAAGACTTTCAAAATATCAGTTCAGAAGTAGCCCTACAAGCATAAGGGCATGGAGGTAAATAACTACGGATAATTATAGGCAAGAAAAGACATCAAAAGGTCTGTCGAGTATACAATGTAATAAGCTCGTAGCTTTACAAGAGTCAGAGGGTCCTCCCTAAGTACCACAATAAAATACTAGCTAAGGAAGTAAGGAAGAAAGCTTCGACCTAAGCTCAGTGACCTAAAGAGAAAGTGATCTTATAACAACAGTTTCATAACAACGTTGTATGCACTCCATAAGAAAGGGGCACCTACCGTGGCTAATGAACAGGAAGAAAAATCAGAAGTGATATTCAAGATCACATGAGTTGTATGGAATTCAATATGTGTTGGCACTAAGGTAAGCTAAGTATGCATGCAACAAGGGGGCAGGAACACCAGGAAAAGTAATTGCTTACATTTAAAGAAAGTTGAGAAGGAACAGAAAGAATCATTCGATTGATAATCCAGAGTTAATTACGTTATGAACGCACGAGTTCAGAGTTTTTATACATGCAGCATGTATGTTGATAATCATACAGACATAGAAGACTCTGGTATATGTTAAAGGAAGGAATTGAGCCAGGGCATAAATAAAGAATTGAATTGTTAAAGGATTGTATCATGGATATTCCATAGCGTCCATGAAAGGCTAAAGTAATAACTCATACCATGAGCCGTAGATCGGAAGATAGCTTAAGCCTACATAAAGGTTGATCAGAAGGAAGAGGAAACTAAAGAGTTACAACAATGAAGTAAATCAGGAGTCTGATTATTGGACCTAGAAAATTATAGGAATTGCGCTTGAGAACATGTCACAATCACTCTTAATATCATAGGTGCAAGAGAGATAATGCAACAACCATATTCTATAATGGCTCTATAAGGAGACCAGTTAGAAAAGTACCAGCCTTATAAGAAATCAGTATGAAGCTCTCACCGGATTATATATACACCAGAGGTGCAAGTACTATAATAGAGATTCAATTGTGAATATGAATTATACCTATGTGGAGAGGAGGCCATGAATGAGATAGAAGATGTAACGCAAGATTTTAAGGTAAGTAAGGTAAAGGTGAACAACGTACGAGATATTCACATGCGGAAGGTTGTGTATAGTCCATACTTCAGATAGAAGCCGAGAAGCGTTGGGATTCAGTAACCAGGAATAATAGCGGCGTCGTCAGTGGCATACCTTCCAGCCCATGGTTTCTAGGTATTGAGAGGTATGGTTAAGAGAGTAAAGAAGAATTAGAGATGATGTGATGTCTCGCTTGATGTTCCAAAATAACACAAGGAAATCTATAGGGCAAGCAAGTTGAAGGAAGGTTGCGAGTAGTTTAAATGGATATGTGTAAATCGCAAGAAGAGCTGATGGTTTCTCTAAGTTAAGGAAAGCTCAGTATAGCCTGAATGAACTCAAAGAAGTCTAAGACTAATGGCATTTAGAAAAGATGGAATGTTGCCCTGATAGTACAATGAGGGTGTAATTGTAATAGATAAAGGATGACGATTGGGCCTTCGATTGAGTAATGATTTGAAGAGGATTTCATGAATTGTGCGGAATTAAAATATGATTATTGAAGTACAGTATCGCCCCTAAGTGGATCAGGAAAATCAATTCAAATATTCCTCGATGCAACATAAGCCCTACTGGCAATGTATTACGTAAGAAGTTTCAAGTTATCAATGGAAGATTGTAGATCAACATTGAGGTTAATCGACAATGGATGGATAAAAGTTACAAAGTACGAGATGAGATTAGGCCATCAGTCTTAAGATGAATAGTAATGAAGAAGCGTTAAAAGACTTAGCTTTATGCATATGGGATAAGCAACGAGAGTAACCTGAAGTTTGGTCGCAGACCTCAGTAACGATAAATCGAAGCAAGAATTATGGTATAGTATGGCCTACTCAGATGTAGTAAAGCTAATAACGCCTAGAGGGACTGCTTGGCATGATTTTGTATATGTTCACAAAGTGAGGCCTAGAGATTGGCTAAAAGCTGGAGGAAAGAGGAGAGAAATGTCACATAGGCGCGCATACAAATTTAGAGTCGTACAGGCTGCATGATAGAAGGTGGCAATAATTACGAGATTAGAAGGATTTCGACCATAAGTCATGGTGTGAGAAAGAGGCCTAAAGGGAGGAATGCCCTGGCATTTGGGATTCATTCACAGAACAGTTGCCTAGATGGCAAGAGGAGTACTAAAGTATTCGTAATAGCTATGGGTTATAAGAATGATAAGTGCATGAGTCAACATTCGAGGATGAATGTTCCAAGGGGGGGAATGATGTTACACCCCATATTGTCGTACGTGAAATTACGCCATAAATAAATTAATGAAAGCTCGGAAATGAGATGTTCTATCCCGCATTTTCGTACGATAAAGTTTCGTCGTAAGTTAATCGACGCAAGTTCGGGAATGAAATTATTTCGTGATTATAAGGATTATGCTATTTTAAACAAGTGATGAGTAAATTGGTGAAGGTGAGAGGGTAAGGAAATCGAAGAAAATGAATTTCGTCAAAGTTTGACATTTTGGGATAAAATATGGCCCGAGCTAAAATACTCGGTATTTATGGACTAGTACCATACAAGGTACCACATGACTATAATAGTAAGATGTACAAAGAGTTTTAAAAGTGAGTAGTATGTTAAGTAATTTGAGACAATTCTTAATTATGTGGGTAATTGGTTAATTATTGGGTAGCGAGATATTACCTAATTAATTAATAAATTAGTGGATAAAGATTTAAAATCCCCACCCCACCCTCCACGTGGCAGTAAGCCACATCTTGAGCAAATGACTCTTTGTCATTTTGATTAGGTGGCAACCTAAAATTCTAGTTATAAGACAAAGCCTTTGAGTTTGATAAAAAAATATAGAGGTAATAACATATTCTTGTAAAAATGTCTCCTTGGTACCTACATCAGTCTTGTTTTTGCTAAACTTCCAGAACACTCCACTATCACTGGCGGTTTCATTCTTGTCCAGTTGATAACTAAGAATTTTAGTATGATTTTCTTATACCAAAGTCGAACCTCTCTGTCTCTCAAAGTTGTAACTAAAAGACCTAAGAGGCTTTCTTGTGTACTGAAAGGGATATGAAATATTTTAGAGGTGAATTTGGTAAAGGTATCTTTCTGGAGATGAGTAGTTGGATGTGTTTTTCAATGATTTGAAGGAAGAACAAATGATACTAGGTACAATTGACCGTTCAGCAAGACCTGAACTTAAATAAGAGATGAAAGAATCGCAAAATGTCTTGCAATCAAACAATTCCAACGAAAATCATAAGCACATTAGCAATGTAAGATTTTGCAATTCTAAGAGAGAACGGTACAATCTTTCTCAAGAATATCATAGGATTTTCCCCTACTTCGATCCGCCGTTACGTGTCGTCGCAATCAACGGGTGTTAAAGGGATTGTCAAGAGAATCGGTTCAGGTATGTTAAGGCTATCCCTTCTTTCTTTTTGGCAAAATCCATACGACACTAACGAAATGAGCAAATGCACAATTTCCATAAATAACTCTATTCATAGAAATATTAGGGGTGTCTATATTCTTGATTCCCCATGAGAATTATTATTATATCTTCTGTTCATGGGTATCAGAAAAATACGTATTTGATAAAATTTATCCGACAGGCATATTATTTTTATGACATTCTGAGAAAATCTTATTAACGCATTTGTTATGCATTTCATGCATTTACACATGTACATTGACCCATGACCAGATGATGTTATATACGTGTATATTATATGTATATGGGATATAGGAAAAGGTTATGGCGTTATATACGCACCACCACCTGATCAGCTGGTATACGTTGATGATTTTCCCACCGTGGCTGAAATGATATGATAGGATGCCCTCAGAGGCTTGATGATGTTATGAACACATATTCCTATGCATGGTATGACATTTATACGTATATGCATGAAGTTATAAAAATGAAATGATTCACAGGGCTATGCAGACGTACATGTCGAGTCTTTTACTCCATGTTTCTCTCATGTCTATTATTTACTGATTTTCATTCCTTACATACTCGGTACATTATTTGTACTGACATCCCTTTTGCCCGGGAACGCTGCGTTTCATGTCCGCAGGTCTCGATAGACATGTCGAGAGCCCTCCAAGTAGGCGATCAGCTCAGCAAAAGATATTGGTGCACTCCATTTGCTCCGGAGTTGC
Source organism: Nicotiana tomentosiformis (assembly GCF_000390325.3). Lineage (NCBI taxonomy): Eukaryota > Viridiplantae > Streptophyta > Magnoliopsida > Solanales > Solanaceae > Nicotiana > Nicotiana tomentosiformis. The sequence goes on along the minus strand of NC_090823.1, from coordinate 114,072,424 downwards.
TTGTTTGGTCAGTATGATTTAGATGTGTATGGCTTGGTATGGCGGGGCTCTGTCCCGACCTTTATGACAATTATGTACTCTTAGAGGCTTGTAGACATATGTCGTGTACGTGAAAGATTGTACGGCTTTGTCGGCCTATGTTTTGAGTCTATAAATGATCATGTTGGCCTATTAGGCCCGTATGTCACGTGTATATGATGAAGTAATTAGAAAGATACGTTACATTGGTACTCGTTTGAGTAAGGTACCGGTGCCCGTCGCGCCCCATCGGTTTGGGTCGTGACAGCATGACTTCTAGTAGTTCCCCTACTAGCCACACGTATCAAGCCACCCTTATCTCACCGCATGCGTTTCAATACCCAGACCTTATACCACCACATGCATATCAATATCACAATATGTCACAATTTGCACCTCAAGTGCTTAAATAATTTAACTTGCCAAAATAATTCAACAATAATATTTTTCCACAATAAAGAGCTCACAGCTCATGCCAAAATAAATTATCAATAATAGTTTTTCACAATAAAGAGCTCACGACTCCATCACAATGAGTACGAAAATCTTACAAAATATTCGGGAATAAATAACTCAACAAGATAATATTTCAAAATTTTAATACATTGCTTAAATACCAAATTTAAAATGTCAAATAATTTATATTAATAATATTTAATTTCAAGAAAATCACCCTTCAAATAATGCAGAGAATAAAAGAAACCAAGTTCCAACTAAACAGGTAAAACAATTAGTAGGAAAAAGGTCAAGCAAATTTAAAGTATATAAATCAAATCAATGATGGAGAATATAACAAGATTTAATAATTTAATTAATATGCAACAGTGATCTACACAATTTAAAAATATAATCCTTCACATTTAGCCCGTGTACACACTCGTCACCTCGTGTACGTGTACACGACTTTCATCAAATTATAATTAATACCAATCCTAGGAAAAATTTCCCCCATACAAGGTTAGACAAGTCACTTACCTCGACTTGCTCCAATTTAATCAAGTAGTATGCCTTTTCCTCGATTTTCCGACTCCGATCGACTCGAATCTAGTCATAATTAATTCGATACAGTCAACAAAAATTAAAGGAATCAATTTCACAAGAACATACTATATTTTTCAATAAAATCCGAAATTAACACAAAAATTAACCGTGGGCCCACTCTCGGAATCCGGCGAAACTCACAAAATCCGACAACCCATTCAATTACAAGTCCAACCATATAAATTTCACTCAAATCTGACTCTGAATCGATACCGAAATCTCAAAATTTTATTTCTATGAGATTTCTAAAATTTTCCAAATTTCAATCTCAAAACACTAATTAAATGGTAACTCAGTTGAGTTTTAAAGCTCTAATTCACATTTTAATCTATTTTTCACATAAAAACTTTCCGGAAAATTTTACGGACTGCGCACGCAAGTCGAGTAATGATAAATAGTGCTTTTTGAGGTCTTAGAATACAGAATTAATTATTAAATTTAAAGATGACATTTTGGATCATCACATTTTCCACCTCTAAAACAAACGTTCGTCCTCGAACGGAGTTAGAAAAAGTACCTGAGCTGGTGAATAAGAGTGGATATTTACTCTGCATGTCTGACTCGGACTCCCAGGTAGATGCCTCTACCGGCTGACCTCTCCATTGCACTCGAACTAAAGGATAACTCTTAGACCTCAATTGTCGGACCTGTCGGGCTAGAATATCCACCGGCTCCTCTTCGTAAGCCAAATCTTTGTCCAATTGGACTGAGCTGAAATCTAACACATGGAACGGATCCCCATGATATTTTCGGAGCATAGACACATGGAACACCGGATGAACCGCTGATAAACTAGGCGGTAATGCAAGCATGTAGGCTACTTCACCCACCCTTTCAAGAATTTCAAAGGTTCCGATATACCTAGGGCTCAACTTGCCCTTCTTTCCGAACCTCATTACACCTTTCATAGGTGAAACCCGGAGCAATATTCTTTCTCCAACCATGAATGAAATATCATGAACTTTACGGTTGGCATAACTCTTTTGCCTAGACTGAGCTGTGCGAAGTCGATCCTGAATAATCTTGACTTTATCCAAGGCATCCTGTACCAAATTGGTACCCAACAATCGAGCCTCTCCCGGTTCAAACCAACCAACTGGCGATCGGCATTGCCTTCCGTATAATGCCTCATATGGAGCTATCTGAATGCTCGACTGGTAGCTATTATTATAAGCAAACTGCACAAGTGGCAAGAAATGATCCCAAGAACCTCCAAAGTCTATAACGCAAGCGCGAAACATATCTTCCAATAGCTGAATAGTGCGCTCTGACTGTCCGTCTGTCTGTGGATGAAATGTTATACTCAACTCCACCCGCGTGCCTAACTCACATCGTACAGCCCTCCAGAAATGTGAGGTAAACTGCGTACCTCGATCTGAAATAATAGACACGGGTACGCCGTGAAGGCGGACAATCTCACGAATGAAAATTTCAGCTAACCTTTCTAAAGAATAGGTAACTGCCACTAGAATGAAATGTGCTGATTTGGTTAACCTGTCCACAATGACACAAACTGCGTCAAATTTTCTCTGAATCCGTGGGAGTCTAACAACAAAATCTATAGTGATATGCTCCCATTTCCATTCAGGAATTTCTAACTTATGAAGCAAACCACCAGGTCTCTGATGATCGTACTTAACTTGCTGACAATTCAGACACCGAGCTACATATGCAACTATATCCTTTTTCATTCTCCTCCACCAATAATGTTGCCGCAAATCTTGATACATTTTGGTGATACCTGGATGAATAGAATACCTGAAACTGTGTGCCTCTTCAAGAATTAATTCACGAAGCCCATCCACATTAGGCACACAAATACGACCCTGCATTCGCAAAACTCCATCTTCCCCTACAGCAACCTGATTGGCATCACCGTGCCGCACCGTGCCGCACCGTGTCCTTAAGGACAAGTAAATGAGGATCATCATACTGCCTCTCTCTGATGCGCCCATATAAAAAAGACCGAGCGACTGTGCAAGCTAGAACCCGACTGGGTTCTGAAACATCTAACCTCACGAACTGATTAGCCAAAGTCTGAACATCTGCAGCTAATGGCCTCTCATAAACCGAAATATATGCAAGACTGCCCATACTCACAATATTTCTACTCAAAGCATCGACCACTACATTGGCCTTTCTGGGGTGATACAAAATGGTGATATCATAGTCTTTCAACAACTCCAACCATTTTCTCTGCCTCAAATTAAGATCCTTTTGTTTGAACAGATACTGAAGGCTACAATGATCAGTAAATACCTCACACGAGACACCGTAGAGATAATGCCTCCAAATCTTCAGCGCATGAACAATGGCTGCTAATTCTAAGTCATGAACAGGATAATTCTTCTCGTGAACTTTCAACTACCGCGACGCATATGCAATTACCTTTCCATATTGCATTAATATTGCACCAAGCCCAATGTGAGATGCGTCAAATTATACTGTATACAATCCTGAACCTGTGGATAACACTAATACTGGCGCAGTAGTCAAAGCAGTCTTGAGCTTCTGAAAGCTCAACTCACACTCGTCTGACCATCTGAATGGGACACCTTTCTGGGTCAGTCTGGTCAATGGGCTTGCTATAGATGAAAACCCTTCCACGAACCGATGATAATAACCTGCTAAACCCAGGAAACTCCGGATCTCTATAACTGAAGTAGGTCTAGGCCAATTTTGAACAGCCTCAATCTTCTTAGGATCCACCTTTATGTCTTCTGCCGATACAACATGCCCCAAAAAGGTAACTGAGTCTAACCAAAACTCACATTTTGAAAACTTGGCATATAACTGATTATTCTTCAAAGTATGAAGCACACTCCGAAGATGCTGCTCATGCTCCTCTCGACTGCTGGAGTAAATCAAGATATCATCAATGAATACAACCACAAAAGAATCCAAATAGGGCTTGAACACTTGATTCATCAAATCCATAAATGATGCTGGGGCATTTGTCAACCCAAATGACATCACTAAGAATTCGTAATGCCCATACCGAGTTCAAAAAGCTGTTTTAGAGATATCATATGCCCTAATATTCAACTGATGGTAACCAGACCTCAAATCAATCTTTGAAAATACCTTGGCACCCTGAAGCTGATCAAATAAGTCATCAATTCTTGGCAGCGGATATTTGTTTTTGATAGTGGCATTGTTCAACGCCGATAATCTATACACATCCGCATAGAGCCATCTTTCTTCTTTACAAGTAATACTAGTGCACCCCAGGGCGAGACACTGGGTCTAATGAATCCCTGATCAAGCAAGTCTTGTAACTGCTCTTTCAATTCTTTCAACTCTGGCGGGGCCATACGGTATGGCAGAATAGAAATGGGCTGAGTGCCCGGAGCTAAATCAATACAAGTCAATATCTCTGTCGGGTGGCATCCCCAACAAATCTGCAGGAAATACTTCTGGAAATTCACGAACAACTGGCACTAAGTCCATAGAAGGAACATCCGCACTGGGATCGCGAATATAAGCCAAATAGGCTAGACACCCTTTCTCTACCATATGTCGAGCTTTCATATAAGAAATAACCCTGCTGGCAGAATGACCAGGAGTTCCTTTCAACTCTAACTGAGGTAACCCCGGCATAGCTAGGGTCACTATCTTGGCATGACAATCCAATAGAGCATGATAAGGGGACAGCCAATCCATACCCAAGATGACATCAAAATCTACTATATCAAGAAGTAGAAGATCCACACTAGTCTCAAAATTACAAATAGTAACCACACATGAATGATAGACATGATCTACTACAACAGAATCTCCCACCGATGTAGATACACACACAGTAGCACTCAGAGAATCACAAGGCACAACCAAATATGAAGCAAAATAGGAGGACACGTAGAAATAAGTATATCCTGGATCAAATAGAACTGAAGCATCTCTATGGAAAGCTGGAATAATACTTGTGATCACAGCATCGGATGACTCGGCCTTAGGCCTAGCTGGAAAAGCATAAAATTGCTGCTGGGCCCCACCACTCTGAACTGCGTCCCTGGGACGGCCTCTAACTGGCTGGCCTCCACCTCTAACAGTCTGACCTCCACCTCTAATGGCCTGACCTCCACCTCTAATGACCTGACCTCCACCTCTAGCTGCCTGACCCCTACCTCTAACTGGCTGAGCAGGCGGTGAAGCAATCGGTGCCGGTATGATGGCACGTGAATCCTGCTGAGATCTATTACTCACCAATCTAGGGCAATACCTCCTGATGTGACCAATGTTCCCACACTCATAACACCCATCCTGATGTCGTGGCTGCTAAAGCTGAAGCTGACCCTGATGGGTTGGATAACCGATGTAGTAACTCTGGAGTGGTGGTGCACTGATAGGAGCTGAATGTGCACTAAATGCTGGCTGCCCAGAGTAATGCATAATAGGACCGTGACTCCCTAAAGCACCGGGAGATACATGAAGTGCTGAATAAAATGGTCTGGGAGGATGACCCCTACCAAAATTACCCCTGCCTCTAGACGAGGCACCACCGAAACCACCGAACTGACGAGGCCTCTTATCAGACCTCTGCCCTCTCTCTTGTGCAAGAACCATCTCGATCCTCCTCGCGACATTAGCAGCCGCCTGAAAAGAAATTTCACTTCCGGTCTCCTTGGCCATCTGAAGCCTGATATGGTGAGTGAGTCCCTCAATAAACCTCCTCACTCTCTCTCCCTCAATAGGTAGTAAAAGGAGAGCATGACCGGCCAAATCCACAAAACGGGACTCATACTAAGTAACAATCATATTGCCCTGCTATAAACGCTCAAATTGCTTGCGGAATTCCTCTCTCAGTGTGATAGGAAGGAACTTCTCTAGGAATAGCTGAGAGAACTGTTCTCAGGTAAGTGCAAGCGATCCAACTGGTCGGGTCAATATATAATCCCTCCACCACCTCCTGGCGGAACCCGTCATCTGAAATACAGCAAAATCAACCCCATTGGTCTCAACTATACCCATGTTCTGCAGCACCTCATGGCAGTGTTCAAGATAATCCTGTGGGTCCTCAGAAGGTGTACCACTGAAGTGAACTGGAAAGAGCTTAGTAAACTTGTCCAGTCTCAATAAGGCCTCAAAAGACATGGCGGGACTATCACCGGTCTGTGCCGCAATAACTGGCTGAACTACCCAACTGGCAGGGTTGTTGGAGCCTGATTCTGGGGAGCCATCTGCTCCGGAGCGGGAGTAGTGGGAGTTTGTGCTCCTCCCCTAGCCTGTGAAATGGCTGGTGCCATTGGAAATGTACCATTCTGGGCCATGCCCTCAATAAGACTCACCAAACGGACTAGAGCATCCTGAAGCACTGGAGTAGCTATGAATCCTTCTGGGACCTGAACTGGTCTAGCTGGTACATTCTGAACTGGAACCTGCTCCTGAAGGTCTACCTGAGGTCCTACAACAGGTGCAGCTACTCGAGCTCTGGACTGAGCTCTACCTCTGCCTCGGCCTCTAGCATGACCTCGACCTCTACCCCTGGCTATAGTTGCCACCGGGGGCTCTGGTCCTTGTCCATCGGTAGAGGTATTACGTGTTCTCACCATCTGCGAGTGAATAAGAGTAAAATGGTTCAACCATCGATGATAGAATAAAATCGCACGACAGAATAAGAAAGAAGTGATATTGTTCCTAAATTTTATAGCCTCTGAGAGATAAGTACAGACATCTCTGTACCGATCCTTGAGACTCTACTAAGTTTGCTCGTGACTCGTGAGACCTATGTAACCTAGTGCTCTGATACCAACGGTCACAACCCGAAATTCCCACCTTCGAACCGTGATGGCGCCTAACATTTCACTTGCTAGGCAAACCAACATTAGAATAATATTATCTATTTTTAAAATAATTTTTAAATTTATTAATAACAAAGAACAAGTGCGGAAGTAAAGTCTGAAATATAGTGAATAATCTATAAAAATAACGGTGTCTAAATACCATCCCAGAATTGGTGTCACAAGTGCACGAGCTTCTAGAATAATACAAATAAAGGTCTGAATAAAATAAAGCTGTCTGAAAATAAACACACAGCTAATGTAAAATAGACGGGGACTTCAGAACTGCGGACGCCATGCAGTTATACCTCAAGTCTCCTATGGTAGCTGAAATCCGAGCAAGTTTATGGTGCGCCGCTGGGACCAACTTTGTAATCTGCACAAGAAGTGCAGAGTGTAGTATCAGTACAACCAACTCCATGTACTGGTAAGTGCTGAGCCTAACCTCGACAAAGTAGTGACGAGGCTAAGGCGGGTCACTTACATTACCTGTACGCAATATTAGTAACAACAACAATAATAGAAATAAATCAGGTAACTCATTTATAATAATTGAAGCCAATTCAGCATTCATAACCAATTATCATTTCCATCAATTCTGTTGCAGCGTGCAACCCGCTCTCACAATATATTCATACTCAATTCTGTTGCAGCGTGCAACCCGCTCTCACAATATATTCATTTTCAATCTTCTCATATAATTATTTTTAATCAAATATATACATAGACTTTTAAATAAGTCTATTGCGGCGTGCAATCCGATCCTCCAAATATTGATTTTTAATAAGTCTGTTGCGGCGTGCAACCCGATCCTCCAATATGGACTTTTTAATAAGTCTGTTGCGGCGTACAACCCGATCCCCCAATATGGAATTTTTAATAAGTCTGTTGCGGCGTGCAACCCGATCCTCCAATATAATCATTTCAATCAATTCTGTTGCGGCGTGCAACCCGATCCTCCAATATATTCATTTATCAATTCTTATAGAAGAAATTTCCCAAATAAATGCAACAATTAATATAAAATTTTAAGACAACAAGTATACAATAATTATGAAACAAACAATGACAAATAGCAAATTATTATGGAATTCAGGGAGAAAATAGGCAGTTTAATATTTAATATACTAAAATGTCAAGTAGCAATTAATACACATAATTCAAATAAGCATGTAGCAATTATTACAGGAATTCAAGAATTAATATTTGACAAGGAATTATGAGTGAAACAATTAATATAATAATTCATTCATGATTTAAAATAATTTATGATTTTTAAATAATTATGCAAATAATTAATTCGACGACATATAGACACTCGTCACCTCGCCTATACGTCGTTCACATGCAATTCACATAACAAATAATTTAATGGTTCTATTCCCTCAAGTCAAGGTTAACCACGACACTTACCTCGCTTTGCAAATTCAAATCAGTTACTCCACCATAGCTTTTCCTTTTAAATTTATCTCCAAATGTTTCAAATCTATTTACAAACAATTTGATATACTCAATACGAATCATAGGAATTAATTCCATATTAATTTACTAATTTTCCGGATAAAAATCCGAAATTCATTAAAATATTCGACAGTGGGACCCACATCTCAAATTTCGAAAAACCTCACAAAATCCGAACACTCGTTCTGCTACGAGTTCAACCATACAAAAATTATCCAATTCTGATGTCAAATGGACCTTCAAATCTAAATTTTTTGTTTTTGGAAGGTTTTAGAAAAATCTAATTTTTCTTCCATAAATTCACGGATTCATGATATAAACGAGTATGGAATCATAAAATATAATCAATATAGGATAAGGAACACTTACCCCAATGTTTCCCGAAGAAATCGTCCAAATATTCGCCTTAACCGAGCTCAAAACGACCAAAATGAGAAAATAATATCGGACTCTTCAATTTATACACTGCCTAGGCATTTCCGCACCTTCAGTGCCTGGGGTCGCATTTGCGACCTCGCATTTGCGAGAAAATCTCGCATCTGCAAAAAGGGGCTACGAGGCGAGGCCTCGCATCTGCGGAGGAAAACTGCGCACCTGCGCTGACCTCTGCTTCTGCGATTGTTGTATCCGCTTCTACAGACGCGCGGGTGCGGGAAGATTTCCGCACCTACGGACTTTTGCCCAGCCACGCTCGGGCGCATCTGCGATGGAAGGCTCGCTTCTGCGAGCTCGCACCTGCGGTCAAAAATCCGCAGGTGCGATTACACCAGAAGGCCAAATCTTAGATTTTGCTTAAGTCCAATTCTTGTTCTGATTTCGATTCGAATCACACTCGGGGTACTCGGGACCCCGTCCGAATATACCAACAAGTCCAGAATCATAATACAGACTTACTCGGGGTTTCAATTCATGTCAAACAACATCAAAATTACAATTCACACCTCGATTCGAACTTTTAAGTTTTAAACTTTTCAATTTGCAAATCTCGTGTCAAAACATATTAAATGAATCCGGAATGACTTCAATTTTGGTACACAAGTCATAAATGACATAACGGAGCTATTCAAATTTCCAGAATCGGATTCCGGCTCCGATATCAAAAAGTCAACCCCGTGGTCAAACTTGAAAGTATTTAGCCTTTAAATTACTAGTTTCCGTTAAATGGTCATAACTTGAGCTAGGGACCTCCAAATTAAATTTCGGGCATACGCCCAAGTCCCAAATCACGATACGGAGCTACCGGAACTGTCAAAATACTGATCCGGGTCCGTTTGCTTAAAATATTGACCAAAGTCAACTCAGTTGAGTTTTAAAGCTGTATTTTACATTTAATCCATTTTTTACATGAAAACTTTCCGGAAAATTTTACGGACTGCGCACGCAAGTCGATAAATGATAATTAGTGCTTTTCGAGGTCTTAGAACACAAAATTACTTATTAAATTTAAAGATAACATTTTGGGTCATCACACAAACCAAGTATTTGGAGGAAAAAGCATTCATCATTACAGGAAATTAAGAAAGCCTAATTAGTAAGTAAACATCAGCAGGATTAAAAATTTTCTTCAAGAGAAGAGATAATCTCGGATCTCCAAATTTAAAAGTAGGAACTACCCCTATAAGCGATTTTAATTTTGACTGACAATTGAGTAAAACAAAAATTATTGAATTGAAGTGTACAACAATACTAATGTATTTCATTTGTGTCTGTTTGTGTTTCCTTTTTCACAACATTCCGGTAAAACTTTTTCAGGAGACATTCCGAGTAAAAAATCAATTAGACATTTTTTACTTAACAAAGATACTTAGATATAAATAACAATCACTATGTATAATAAAAATAGGCATCCATTATAACTATAATTAAATTGAAGAGAAGGTAAATATGGCATACCTCTCAAATTAAAAATCAATAAGTAACAAAAACTTGAGTAAGAAAAGAGAACCTTTCCATCAAATTCTTCCAATTTCTTTAAGTGATTGTGTGAAAATAGGTTTCTTGCCAAACAGTGTGGAAGAATTAATGAGGGGATTGCTTTAATCGGTTAATCCCTTCTTTTCATTCACCGCTTTTGTTACAATCTGATCTTTAAAATCATACGTAGTATTTAAAAATCTCAAACAGTGGTTGATGGAAATTTTTTATCGGCAATTTGATGATGAATCATGAAAGTTCATAAATTGTATTCAGTCAAAGGAAACACACTCTTGCAAAATTTGCTTCAAATTCCGTTAGAATCATCACTGCCTCTATTTATTTTGGAGGGGGGCCAAGAATTGATGTGAAGGGAGCAAGCCATTTGACTTCAAATATTTTTTTTTCCTGTTCACAAATTCATTGGAAGTTCTCAATGGGTAGCCCTTGTAAATGTCATCTCCAAACGGCTCTTGCCTTTTGCAACCAGACACATCTTTCTCTTGCATCTTTTCTGATTGCATCATGACTTTATATCGTCACTTTTCATAAATTTGTTCTTTGAATTGTAATTTTAATATTTAATTATATTTTTTATATATTACTAAAAGGGTATTTTGGTCTTTTAACTTTTTAGTTTTGAGCTTTCTACTTTTAAAATAGTACTAGTTTCTACAAACGTGCGTCGCACGTTAATACCATGTCACTTATTGATATCTTGCACGTTAATAATATTTTTTTAATTGAAAACCATTTATTAATTTTAAGTAAAACCTTTTTGAATTTAATAAATCCTATGTGTAAGCTACCAAAATATTCAAATTAGGATGTTAGCATGATCAAAATGAAGGTGTATCTCTCAAATCTCGTCCTAGGCACAATTAGTCAGGATCCTTGTAAAGGCCAAAATACGTCCTCAGAATAAAAAGGCAGCCCAATACACAAAGCTCCCGCGATGCGATCCGGGGAAGGGCCGGACCACAAGGATCTATTGTACGTAATTTTACCCTGTATTTCTGCAAGAGGCTGTTTCTACGGCTCGAACCATCTTCAGAATATTTAGCGTAATATGACATTAAAGAAAGTTATCGGTCGAGCTAGCCCAAGACGCAGCGAGGTCAATGATCGAGGTGCCGACATGAGTCGTGGTCAAGATATCGACGGTTATCGCAATCAAGATATCAGCAAGGGTCGGGGTCAAGATCGACTGTTGATAACAGGACTTGTAACGACTAATTTGTCAAGATATGGTACTAAAAGGGAATATTTTAGTGAATACTCCTTGCATTTGTACTATTAGGGTTTCCTAGGAAAAATGCTCCATATATATAGAAAGAAAAGACAATGGTTGGGGCATGTAATATTTATTTTCTGATAAGAACACTTTTGTGAAGGAGACTTTCCCTCTTACATAAACACAAAGATTACCTTTTTACAAAGATTATTGTTGATATTGTTCCCCACTTTTCCATCATATTCGAGGACCATTCATGCGAATCTTAGATTTATCTGTCATTCATCACTGTCAAGCAAATTATTCGTTCAACCCATCTATTATTGGGTGAATCATTCTCCTTATTTACTTAAATGCTATTTATTGACATTTATTATTAGTTATATCTTCCTTAATGTTCTTGCTTTAAATGTATCCTATATTTATTGCCACCAGTCGTATACGGAATCTGTCCCAACTAACATATGCCTTAGTGCTTAAATATTTAGAGTTATTATCCTTGGCTAGATTTAACCATTCACTGTATAAATTTAATAGTTTAAACCAGAAATTGTATTCTTCGGTCAAACAATTTGGTGCCATCTGTGAGGATCTTCTAGCTAAGTTTTTTAGTTTCTTCTAGATCTACAACCAACACTGATTACTGACGCAAAAAAAAAAATCTCCTTCTCTTTGCATATATAGATCTAACATGGCAGGTAATAGAGAAGAAAGAATGAGAATAATGAGTGACCTCCCAACCAACCTCATAGACGTCATCCACGAAAGCTCCGAAGCAGTGGATGAGGGCACGATGCCCAATGCCTTCCCTAGGCGAGGTGGATCGCCTCCCCCCACTATAGCATCACAAAATTCCTTGGCAATACAGTCTCCACGCCCGTGGTAGAGGAGACACCGCCAGCGATAAAGAAACTCCTTGAATCCTGGCTGACTGATACATTGACTAGCGTCCTCCATAAGCCCGTTCAGGATGCGGCCGCAGCAAACGCGAGGATCTGTGCTACACCACCAATGAACGAGCAACATGATCAACTTCCCCCCACCCACAACTACAGGTATCACTCACAATGTTGTTAACAATGCAGGCAATGACACTCTCAGAACCATTCTGAAAAGGATGGAGGAAATGGAAAATGAGAACAAGGCACTTCGGGACCAAATGAGAGAGCACCAAGAAATGGTCGATAAAATACCGGGCGCTCCTAAGTTATTGCTGAAGAGAGATGTCGGTCGGTTCGTCAAGCAGCCGTACAGTGATAGTGCTGCCCCACATGCTATACCGAAGACTTTCAAAATGCCACCTTACCTGAAAATATACGACGGCACGATCGACCCCGATGATTATGTGACTCGCTACGTCGCCGCTGTGAAAGGCAACGACCTTGCCAAAGAACAAGTATCCACCATTCTGCTAAAGAAATTTGGCAAAACCCTCACGGGAGGGGCATTAACCTGGTACTCGCAACTACCAGTTTGTTCTATCGAAACTTTTGAGGAAATAGCCAATAAGTTCGTGACAGCCCATGCCGGGCCAAGAAGGCCGAGGCAAGAGTCAATGATATCTTTGCTATCAAAGAGTATCCAGTAGAAGAACTGAGGGACTTCCTCGCCCATTTCAACCGAGTGAGAATGACCTTGCCCAATGTATCAGAAGGAATGGCGGTAGCTACTTTTCAAAACGGGCTGAACAGAAATGGTTCGAGAGCGACAAGAAAATTATTAAGTTGGCTCATGAAATACCCCCAACAACTTTGGACGAAATACATAATGCATACTGTGCCGAAGTACGAGCACACAAAGATGACCTCAATGGGCTGACTCATCGACTGACCTCAGTATAAGAAGAATCCAAAAAAGATCGGAGAAGTGATATCAGAAGAGATCCGACGACCTCACGGCCGAATCGGGAATGACATCTCCCATATGTCAGAACTATCGTTGTATCCTCACCTCGCCATGAAGAGGGCCCACCCCAATCAAGAACAGGGACTCACCGGAACGAAAGAGGCATGCCCCCTTTATTATCCGCTCACAATTTTTGCGTGTTACCTACAGAGATCGTCTACGCCTTGGAGAAGCTCGGACCAAAGGTAAACTGGCCGCAAAAAATAAGGCCAAACCTGAACACCAAAAAATCAGACGCCCTTTGCGAGTTCCATTAGGAGCGAGGACACAAAACCGAAGATTGCATCGCCCTAAGACAAGATGTCATAAGCATGCTGCGACAGGTACACCTAAAAGAATTGCCAAGCGATCGGGGAAGAACCAACTTTGCCAGGGGACGAGAACAACATCAAGGGCCGCCGAAGCCACCCTCGCCAGCCCGTACCATCCACATGATCATTGGCGGAGGAGATGACGCCTCCATCAACAGCATGAAGTTCACCATGACCCACAAGCTCAAAAGGTCGATCACCCACAAACGGTATGATGAACTCGAAGAAAGTATCATTTTCGATAAGTTAGATACCAACGGTTTGACATTCCCTCACTATGACGCTCTTGTTATTACTTTACAAATTTTAGATATCGACGTAAGATGGATTATGGTAGATGACGGTAGCGGCGAGTGTATTATCCATCCCCGAGTACTCACACAAATAAAACTCGAGGACAAGATAGTACCATGTTGCATCACACTAACAGGATTTAGCAATGCAGTTGAACGAATATCTTGCGAGATCACACTCCCCGTCCTGGCAGGTAGCGTCGCTCTAGAGACTATATTCCATATCATGGACCAGGACACGACATACAATGCCATAATAGGGTGACTGTGGATACAGACCATGAGGGCCATACCCTCCAGCTTGTACCAAGTCATCAAATTCCCAACTCCATGGGGCATATTCAGCATAAGCGGGGAACAACACACATCTCAAGAGTGATACCGCATCGCCTTAGACTGTACGACTACCCAACAAATGAGAAACAAAGAGAAGGAAGCATAGCAATCAATAGGGTCGAGGTCGATAGGCGACGACATCGCGGACGTCATCAGAGACCCCGATATGGCCGAAGCCGTAGGATTGACCGCTCATCGGCCCCCAACGACGGTGGAATCATGGGCGGCAACTCAACGTCAACTCCGATATTTATGGTCGCCGTTTCTCGAATGACAAAATCACTCATCATCGAACTCGCCACTTGGACGGCATCATCGCCGACATCTACAGATCACCTCTTATGGGGAAGCAAGTTATCATTATTAGGCGACAACTCCTCCTCATCGTCCTTGTCTACTAGATGGCATAGAGGGGAGTTCGAGATCTTTGCCGCAGGTGTATTCGACGATCGAGCAGACCTCACCGCAGCAGAAGGAAGAAGTTGCCTTACTTTTACAGAACACCGGAGCTGGAGCCTTCTACCTTCTCGAAGACCCTCGAGCTGAAAAAGAAAAGCCAAAAACTTTTTTAGAAGACTATCACCTCTTGTGAAAAATCGTGACGAACAGATGACAACGCTGTCAAAACAACAGAGAAAGGATAGCAAGTGCCCCTGTATAAATAAACACATATAGACGAACTCACCGATCACAGAAGGTGCAGGCCCGAATTTCTTGATAAAGGCCGGCCATTCATGAATCTCCACTGTGTGAGGCAAGACTTGGCTGACCCAGTCGTGGATGTCCCCAACCAAAGGAGCGAGCGAAGTCTCGGCTGCACAAAGAAATGATGAAATGTCATATCACGACTAAAACGGATAAAACACGTTTGAAAGAAAATACTTAATGGCATAATTCCAAATCTCAGGAAATCCGCTCGCGTTGGCTACCACGTCCTCGGTCTTGATAAAGAAATAGTAGAGCCAGAACTGACGATTCGCCTTATCATCCATCTTCACCACCAAACTCTTACTTCCTCGGTGGTGAAGATGTAGCACCTTCCCCCTATAGAAACTGGGGGCGAAGAGAGACCCCACTGCCAGCCAACTCCGCATATTTTTTCAATATGCGGATAAGCTTATAGACGTATGGGGAAAGTTAAGATGGGCAGACGCCGTAGTAACGGCAAAACTCCTTTGCCAATGGGAGAAGAGGAAAGGAATAACCTACATAGAATGGGTATGCGTAGAACGCGCAATAACCCGGGCGATGTATCTGTATCACATCGCGCCCCGCCGGAATCAGATCTATGCGAGCCGGGATTTTGAACTTTGCCCTGATCTCGGAAAGGTCGACCTCGTTCATCATCGACTCTGAGGCCTCGAAATCATCTTCAGGTAATTTCAAAAAATTAGATATATTCTCATTGCGAGGAATTATTTCCTCTACTGTAGGAAACCTCTCATCTTCAAGGTCAACAGAGACATCGTCGCCGTGAGGAGGCATACGCACCGCTAAAGGGGTAGGACCATCCGCCATGCGAGAACTAGAAGGTGCATTAATCATGTTCTTGAGAAAGAAGGTTTTAAACACAGAAGGGTTGAAAATAGTAAGAATCACTAAAACTGCTAAGGAGCTTCGAACAATAGAGGAAGAAAAAGATACAAAGTATGTTGAGTATCAAAGGATTCGTAACTATTAAAACATTGCCCACACAACCCTATTTATAAGGATACAGGCATCGAAATCGAAAAATGAGGCCATCATTACCCAGCGAAGGTATCGAAACGTCATAGGCGCAGGAAACGACACAAGGCGTCGGGAAAATACGTCATAATGACGCATGATATCGTGACATTATTCTGAAACAATGCATCCCCAAAGTTTGCATCTCACGAAGAGTCATGTTGCCACATCGCCTAAAGCGCCGCTACCTAGCTCACTCTCCTCATTTCGTCAATTACGACATACGGAGTCGCACACCAAGGTCGTCTGAGCTCGGCCTTAATAAGCGGAGGGACTAACTGTATAAACCAAATTCTGTCTTCAGAATATTTAGCGTAATATGACATTAACGAAAGTTATCGATCGAGCTCTCCCAAGAGGCAGCGAAGTCAATGGACGAGGTGCCGACATGAGTCATGATCAAGATATTGACGGTTATCGCAATCAAGATGTCAGCAAGGGTCGGGGTCGAGATCGACTGTTGATGACAGGACTTGTAACGCCTAATTTGTCAAGATAGGGTACTAAAAAAGAATATTCTAGTGAATATTTCATGCATTTGTACTATTAGGATTTTCTAAGAAAAAGGCCTCATATATATAGAAAGAAAAGACAATGATGGGGTCATGTAATATTCATTTTCTGATAAGAACACTTTTGAGAAGGAGACTTTCCCTCTTACAAAAACACAAAGATTGTCTTTTTACAAAGATTCTTGTTGATATTGTTCCCCACTTTTTTATCAGATTCGAGGACCGTTCATGCGAATCTTAGATTTATTCATTCATCACTGTCATGCAAATTATTCGTTCAACCCATCCATTATTGGGTGAATCATTCTCATTATTTACTTATATGTCATTTATTGACATTTATTATTAGTTATCTTCTTTAATATTCTTGCTTTAAGTGTATCCTATATTTATTGCCACCAGTTGTATACACGGAATTTGTCCCAACTAATATACGTAGGGGCGGATCTATTTACACGGTTCGGGGCGGTACGCCACCTGCAAGATTCGGCAAAAACCTTATGTATATATGTAAATATGTATAAGAAATAGGATATATATTTAAAGTGCCACCCGTACAACAAAAGTGGCAAAGGTGCCAGTGGCAAAGGTCTGCCTTTTCTTTCAGCAGGGCAAGAGTTCGAATCCAGGCGGGAACAAATAAATTTTTGGCTTACATTCAGTTGCAATTTAAGGAAATTAAGTACACTACACAGCACACTCTTCTATATTTTATAGTAAATGTTTTACTTTTCTGTTTGTTTATTTGTTTAAGTATAAACAAATAAGATAAAATAATAATAAAAGTACTCTTTATAGAATATTCTCTTATAATTCAAGGTAAAACAATGCCCCAATTCCCCAAGTCCACTTTCCCCTTTCCCATTCTCCAATTCTCGCTGCTTCAGCCTTCATTCACGCCACTGCTTCTTGCTTCTCTGTTAGACTATTACTGTAAGCATTTATTTTGCTTTACCTTTGCGGATGCTTGATGCTTCACACATTCATTGCTCACTAGTCATTGCACTACGCCCACCATTGTAAAGTTTCCTCAATCCTCACCTCCTCATGTTTATTTCTTAACCCTATGTGGCTATTTTTTTCCCATCAAATATATGTTCTTGCTATATTTTTGTTTTGTATTTAGTTGGATATTAGTGTTCTTGCTAAACTTTATTGTCACTATTTTAATTTTTTTTTTGTTATGTATTTCTTTGGTTGTGTTTGAAAATCAAATGCCTCTTAAATGGTTTCACTGTAGAATTTTAAATAACTAAACTTATTGATGGTATGACCTGGTAGAAATTGTTCTATATTTCTCACTGGAATGAACTTCTATTTTATAGGAATTGATTGGGATGGATAAATCTGTCACGAGGTTGGACCATTCTCAACCAAGTCCTAGTTGTCAATCCTTGATCCAAGCGAATGCCAATCATTCCTATCTTATAAATGAACTCGATTTGGGGTCACTTAAAGGCGATCCAGGAGAAAGAATACCTATTGCTGACTATAACCCTAGAATACGAGATGAAGTAAGGAAACGTTACATTCAACAAGGTCCTTGTCAACCTTCCAAGCATCAATTTCCCAAAACTCAAATAGGAGGAAGAATGCGTCAATTTGTTCCAAGTTGGTTCAATGGTCAATTTTCTAAATGGTTGGAGTATAGTGTGAAAAAAGATGCGGCATTTTGCTTATGTTGTTATTTGTTCAAAAATAAATTTATTCATGGAAGTGCGGGTGAATTTTAGACAAAAAGCAGTTTTAGGGCTTGGAATAAGGGTCTTGAAAGATTGCGTTTACATGTTAGTGATGTTAATAGTGTCCATGATTACTGATACCAACTTGTCACGACCCCAAATTCCCTCCGTAGGATGTCGTGATGGCACCGAGTCTCTAAGACTAGGTAAGCCTATCAATGCGGAATAATAATAAATATCTGAAATAAATAAACTACAATTCAAACAATTTTAACTCCCAAAACCTGGTAGAAATAAGTCACAAGCTTCTAAGAATTTATTCTCAATGTCTCTATATGTCAAGGTCTAAATAAAATATAAGGAAGCAACATAAAATGATAGAAGGGGACTCCGGAGTCTGCGGACACTGGCAGATATACCTCGAAGTCTCCGTGCGCAAGTAACTCACTGATGTCTAGGCTGGTAAAATATACCTGGATCTGCACAAAAAGATGTACAGAAGTATAGTATGAGTACACCACAGCGGTACCCAGTAAGTGCCAAGCCTAACCTCAGTAAAGTAGTGACGAGGTCAGGTGAGGCCCTACTGGAATATTATAATGGCATGGTAAAATGTTTATCAATATAGTAAAATAAAATGACATTGGAAATGAATCAAATAGTATGTCACATTTAATGACATCAAATAATTACAAATAATATCTCATGGAATCAAAACAGAATTTCCTTCAACTTTATGAAAATCACAACAATTAATCAAAAGCAACTATGGCCATAAATCAATATCAACAAGGGCACTCCCGAGGTACCGCCTCGTAGTCCCAAATCATAAATAAATTCACAATATCTCATTTTCTTATATCACCGCGGGAGCCTTCACAATTTATTTAAAGAAAATATTTTTTTCCGAAATAGCATCCCGCATTTTAGCCACCCTTATCACACAGTATGACTTCTAGTAGTTTCCCTACTAGCCACGCATATCGAGCCACCCTTATCTCACCGCATGCGTTTCAACAACCAGACCTTATACCACCGCATGCGTATCAATATCACAATATATCACAATTTGCACCTCAAGTGCTCAAATAATTTAACTTGCCAAAATAATTCAACAACAATATTTTTCCACAATAAAGAGCTCACGGCTCATGCCAAAATAAATCATCAATAATAATTTTCCACAATAAAGAGCGCACGGCTCCCTCACAATGAGTATAAAAATATTCAGGAGTAAATAATTTAGGAAAATAATATTTCAAAATCTTTATTACGTTGCTTCAATATCAAGTTTAAAAATGTCAAATACTTCATATTAATAATATTTAATTTAAAGAAAATCAACCTTAAAATAATGCACAGAATAAAAGAAACCAAGTTTCAACTAAACAGGTAAAACAATTAGTAAGAAAAGTCAAACAAATTTGAAGTATATATCTCAGATCAATGATGAAGAATATAACAAGATAAAATAATTTAATAAATGCGCAATAGTGATCTACACAATTTTAAAATATAACCTTTCGCAATTTAGCCCGTGTACACACTCGTCACCTCGTGCACACGACTTTCAACATATTTCAATAATCACATCAATACCAATCCTAAGAGAAATTTCCCCCACACAAGGTTATACAAGTCACTTACCTCGACTTGCTCCAATTTAATCAAGTATTATGCTTTTTTCTCGATTTTCTGACTCCGATCGACTCGTATCTAGTCATAATTAATTCGATACAGTCAACAAAAATTATAGTAATAAATTTCATAAGAAAATATTACATTTTTATTAAAATCCGAAATTAGCTCAAAATTTATCCGTGGGGCCCACATCTCGGAATCCGGCGAAACTTATAAAATCCGATAACCCATTCAATTACGAGTCCACCCATACCAATTTTACCAAAATCCGATAACAACTCGACCTTCAAATCTTAAATTTTCGTTTTTGGAAAATTTTGCAAAAATCTTGATTTTTCTTCCATAAATTCACGGATTCATGATGTAAATGAGTATGGAATCATGAAATATAATCAATATAGGATAAGGAACACTTACCCCAATATTTTCCCGTGAAAATCGCCCAAAAATCGCCCAAGAACCGTGCTCCAAAAATCCAAAACGAAATGAATGAAATGACCATTTTTGGTCCTTAAGTTTCTGACAATCCATCACTAAAAGTCCATTTTTCGTCACTAAAAGTCCACCAGAAATAGCTCTACCAGTCTTACTTTAATTGATCATAACTTTATGTACAAATGTCCAAATGATAAATGGTTTAACTTTATGGAAACTAGAATCCACCGACTATAACATTCATGTTTTGCAATGTTTCTGATTCCTTATGCATTGCGAGATATAAGCTCCCAAAGTCGGCTGCATGCATCAGAATTTCTGGCGAAATTTCTGGCGAAACTGCTCTACCAACCTTCATTCAATCCATCATAACTTTCTGTACCAATATCCAAATAATGCATAGTTTAACTTTCTGGAACCTATAATCAAATGACTACAACTTTTATGTTTTGCATATTTTCTGATTCCTTATGAATTGCGAGATATAAGCTCCCAAATTTGGCTCCACGCACGAAATTTCTGTTGCAGAAATTTCTAGCACTCTTTGTCCGAAATCCATTCCGTTTACCTTCCGAAATCCACCCGAGACCCTCGGGACCTTAACCAATTATTCCAACATGTTCCAAAATACCATACGAACTTAGTCGAGGCTTCAAACTACATCAAACAACATCAAAATGACAAATCGCACCTCAAATCAAAATCAATGAACTTTGAACTTTCAAATTCTATATCTTGTGTCTAAACACATCAAATCAATTCGGAATGACTTCAAATTTTGCACACAAGTCATAAATGACATAATTGAGCTATGAAAATTTTCAAAATCGGATTTCGACCCCGATATCAAAAAGTCAACCCCTCGGTCAAACTTTTCAAAAATTCAACTTTCGGCATTTCAAGCCTAATTCTACTACGGACTTCCAAATAAAAATCCGATCACGCTCCTAAGTCCAAAATTACCATACGGAGCTGTTGGAATCATCAAAATTCTATTCCGGGGTCGTTTTTATATAATTTGACATCCAGTCACTATTTGAACTTAAACTTTTAATTTTTTATCAAAATTTCATATCTCTGGTTAGGAACCTCGGAATTTGATTCCGGGCATACGCCTAAGTCCCAAATCATGATACAGACCTACCAAAATTGTCAAAATATTGTTCCGAGTCTGTTTGCTCAAACTCTTGACCAAAGTCAACTCAGTTGAGTTTTAAAGCTCTAATTCACATTTTAATTCATTTTTCACCTGAAAACTTTCCGAAATATTTTTACGGACTGCACGCTCAAGTCGAGTAATGGTAAATAGTTCTTAGATCACATAATTAATCATTAAATTTAAAGATGACATTTTGGGTCATCACATACTCCACCTCTAAAACAAACGTTCGTCCTCGAACGGAGTTAGAAAAAGTACCTAAGCTGGTGAATAAGTGTGGATAACAGCTGCGCATATCATGCTCGGTCTCCCAAGTCGCCTCCTCGACCGGATGACCCCTCCACTGAACCTTCACGGAAGTAATGTTCTTTGACCTCAGCTTTCGAACATGCCTATCCAAAATAGCCATTGGTTCCTCAACATAAGATAGATTCTTGTCCAACTGAACCGAACTGAAGTCTAGCACATGAGACGGATCGCCGTGATATTTCCGAAGCATGGAAATATGGAATACCGGATGATCGGCAAAGAGACTAGGTGGTAGTGCAAGTTTGTAAGCCACCTCTCCAACTCTCTCAAGAATCTCAAAAGGCCTAATATACCTAGGGCTCAAATTGCCCTTCTTCCCGAACCTCATCATACCCTTCATAGGCAAAACCCAGAGCAATACCCGCTCACCAACCATGAATGCAACATCACGAACCTTCCGATTCGCATAACTCTTCTGTCTAGATTGGGCTGTACGAAGTCAATCCTGAATCAACTTAACCTTTTCCAAGGCATCCTGAACCAAGTCTGTACCCAATAGCCTAGCCTCGCCCGGTTCGAACCAACCCACTGGGGACCGGCACCGCCTACCATACAAGTCCTCATACGGAGCCATCTAAATGCTTGACTGGCAACTATTGTTGTAAGCAAACTCCGCAAGTAGTAAGAACTGATCCCAAGCACCCCCAAAATCTATCACACACACACGAAACATATCCTCTAATATCTGAATAGTGTTTTCGAATTGCCCATCCGTCTGAGGGTGAAATGTTGTACTCTTATCCACACGAGTACCCAACTCTTGATGTACAGCCCTCCAAAATCGTGAGGTAAACTGTGTACCCCAGTCAGAGATGATAGATACCGGTTGACCGTGAAGTTTGACAATCTCGTGAATATATACCTGAGCCAGTTGCTCTGAAGAGTAAGTAGTAATCACAGGAATGAAATGAGCTGACTTGGTCAATCTATCCATAATCACCCAACTACATCGAACTTCCTCCGAGTCTGTGGGAGCACAACAACGAAATCCATAGTGATTTGCTCCCATTTCCATTCTGGAATTTCCAACTTCTGAAGTAATCCACCCGGTCGTTGATGCTCATATTTCACCTGCTGACAATATAGGCACCGAGCTACATATTTCATTATGTCTTTCTTCATCTGCCTCCACCAATAGTGCTGCCTCAAGTATTGCTACATCTTCGCAGCACCCGAATGTATGGAGTACCGCAAACTGTGGGCCTCCTGGAGAATCAATTCACGAAAACCATTTATATTTGGCACACATAGCCTGCCCTACATCCGTAATACATCTTCATCTCCAATAGTGACTTCCTTGGTATCGTCGTGCTGAACTGTGTCCTTAAGGACAAGTAGATGGGGGTCATCATACTGACATTCCCTGATACGATCATAAAGAAAAGACTGAGAAACCACATAAGCCAAAACTCGACTCGGCTCGGAAACATCCAAACTGACAAACTGGTTGGCTAAGGCTTGAACATCCAAGGCCAAAGGCCTCTCTGCTACCGGTAAATATGCTAAGCTGCCTAAACTCTCCGCCTTACGACTCAAGGCATCGGCCACCACATTGGCCTTCCCAGGATGATAGAGAATGGTGATATCATAATCCTTAAGCAACTCCAACCACCTCTACTGCCGCAAATTAAGATCATTATGTTTAAATAGATGCTATAGACTTCGGTGATCGGTGTAGACCTCACAATGGACACCGTACTAATAATGCCGCCAAATCTTCAAGGCATGAACAATAGCTGCTAACTCAAGGTCATGGACCGGATAATTCTTCTCATGTACCTTTAACTGTCGGGACGCGTAGGCAATCACCCTACTTTCTTACATCAACATTGTGCCGAGACCAATACGCGACACATCACAATACACAGTATAAGACCCTGAACCTATAGGTAATACCAACATTGGGGCTGTAGTCAAAGCTGTCTTGAGCTTTTGGAAGCTCTCCTCACATTCCTTGGTCCATCTGAACGGAGCACCCTTCTGGGTCAATCTGGTCTTAATAGTTATTCATAATCAATTACAAAATCGTCAATTAACTTTATGTTAACAAAAATCTCATTGCAAACCTTCACAATACTGATAACTAGATGCGAGGCATGAAGACCTCATAATTAGTTATCCGAATTAACGAGTCACATTTAATGTCACCTAGGCGGGAACCTGCCTCGTAGGTTAAAACTCAATAATTACAACACAAAATTGGCAACTATGCACAGAGAATTTCATATAAGAATTTTTAAATAAGCCTAACAGGCATGCTTCCCTATTAGTACTAAAGTACAAATTTAATTTCACAAGGGAGAACTTAAACACAAGAATTTTCCTCACAAGGATCTTGTCCTTATATAACTTCCACCGAAGCTCGTAGCCCGGTTTAAACATATCAATTTATATAAAAATATGAGGATCTCGTCCTCGGTTTTGAATCACAAGTAATATGCACATCGTGCCAAATGCAAATTTCTATTTTCTCCTTTTAAATAATTTTGGTTACACCAAATCACAACACATAATGAACCTCACACCGGTAGGGCATATAATTCATAATTTGCAATTAATTATTCAGAATTTACATCAAAATTTACCGAAATGAGTAATAGAAAGCCACATTTAGCCTCGCAGCTCTTATTAGTGACCAACACGAAATGATAGGCGTAGTTATCTCCATAAAATCTCCCAACAGGGGTAAACACATAAGTAGATTATAGAATTATAAAGCTCACTCATAAGTAGAGCACAATAGGAAGACTCGTTTCGATATTGAGAACCGAATCAACTTAAAAAAATTATTCCTTTATATTAAATCGAGGTCGTACCTGTAACAACACCATCTGATGTAGCGACCTTCGCCATACCGTAAAATAAATATAACAACGGCTGGGTCTCCACCTCTAGGACGCTTTTTACCCATCTGTCCTTCACCCCTAACTGGTCGTGTGGGTGGTGTAGTAACTGCAATGGGGCACATAGCCTGAGTGCTTTGATGATATAAGTCTCTCCCAAGTTTTTGACAATTTTTCTCATGATGTGCCTAGTATCACCGTATTCATAACAACTCCTTTGCGGGTTAGGCTGCTCATATTGAGTCTGTGCCAGATAATTAAAATAACCATTGTAGGAACTCATGTCAGTGGTGCATTAAAAGAACTTACTGGAGCACCCCGAATAATCCGATGTGCAGACTGGGCTGGACGACTGCCTGAGCCCCCGCCATAATGATTTATACTTGTAGAGTAGAATCCACTGAATCCCCTAGAGCCTCGAGATGTCTTGGTCTCCTCAGTTTCCTTTTTCCTTACCCCGAACGCATTCTAATATCTTGGCAATTTGTACAACTAGCAGAAATGAAGTATTAACATATAGCTCCCGAGTCGTACAAAATTTTACGATCATAATTGAGTTCTTTAATGAGTCTGTGGACTCGCCCTCTGGCTGTAGGAAGCGAATTAAGAGTATGACGGGCTAACTTGTTGAACTTGATGGCATATTCTGACACCGTCAATGATGACCTGACGCAACCATTCATACCTTATGAGCCACGCATTACGGAGAGTCCAGGAAACAAACTCTTTCAAAAGCATTTCTGAGAACTGAGCCAAGTGGGCGGTGTTGCATTGGCTGGTCTGCCCTCTTTATAGGCTTTCCACGAACACCGGTGGAGAATTATATCTCCCAAGGCAAATTTCTTCTTTTGTTATGCTGACTCAACACTGTTGAGCGGCCAATTTCCTTACATACTCTTAGATTCTTCTTTGGGGTAACCCTTACCCCTATTTATAAACAACGATCACAAAAGTAGAGCTCCATACAGACAAATCTTGTCATGAACCACATAGTCCAGACTCTCGTCAACAAGTGTACTTCCTCCGAAGCACCCCAAAATCCGCAACCGTGACGTCCACGCTGAGTAGACCTTCTGGAAATTAAGAGTTGTTTCTATAACTCCTTTGGTACTGAAGTACATGATTATTAAGGAGGCGGACATACCGCAAGTCCCAACCTTATCCTCTATAAAATCTCATATTTTAAACATGTGTAAATTTTAGGGAACCTTTCAGTACCACATATATACATTTCAGGCCAAAACTGATATAATACATGACCCCGCAATCCACCCATTGGTAGTGGACGGCGTGAAGTCATAGGTCACAACGTCCGATGATCCACAATAATAACCTTCACAGCTCGTATAAATCAACCAGACGCCAATGTCTGTTGCACCCCGCACATGATTCACTAGGTGATCTCTCAATACGCCCACATCTTCAGTCGGAACCACACGTTAAGGCAATGTTTGAGCATCTCTGGCTCCCTCGTAGTCCATCTACGGCATCACGAACCGTCGACGCACAACTGATATTGAGTGCACAATGTCATACATGAGTGGATACAAAGGAATATGAGATATATGTTTCAAGCTAAATCAATGCCGCACGATAAGGAATCAAAGAAGTGAATATTTTCCTAACAGTTCCATAGCCTCCCGAAGATAAGTACAGACGTCTCCGTACCGATCCACAAGACTCTACTATACCTGCTTGTGACTCAAAACACCTATGAACCTAGTGCTCTGATACCAACTTGTCACGACCCCAAATTCCCTCCGTAAGATGCCGTGATGGCACCTAGTCTCTAAGACTAGGTAAGCCTATCAATGCGGAATAATAATAAATATCTGAAATAAATAAACTATAATTCAAACAATTTCAACTCCTAAAATCCGGTAGAAATAAGTCACAAGCTTCTAAGAATTTATTCTCAATGTCTCTATATGTCAAGGTCTAAATAAAATATAAGGAAGCAACATAAAATGATAGAAGGGGACTCCGGAATCTGCGGACGCTGGCAGATATACCTCGAAGTCTCCGTGCGCAAGTAATTCACTGACGTCTAGGCTGGTAAAATGTACCTGGATCTGCACAAAAATATATACAAAAGCGTAGTATGAGTACACCACAGCGGTACCCAGTAAGTGCCAAGCCTAACCTCGGTAGAGTAGTGACAAGGTCAGGTGAGGCCCTACTGGAATATAATAATGGCATGGTAAAATGTTTATCAATGTAGTAAAATAAAATGAAAATGGAAATGAATCAAATAGTATGTCACATTTAATGACATCAAATAATTAAAAATAATATCTCATGGAATCAAAACAGAATTTCCTTCAACTTTGTGAAAATCACAACAATTAATCGAAAGCAACTATGTCCATAAATCAATATCAACAAGGACACTCCCGAGGTACCGCCTCGTAGTCCCAAATCATAAATAAATTCACAATATCTCATTTTCTTATATCACCGCGGGAGCCTTCACAATTTATTTAAAGAAAACATTTTTTCCCGAAATAGTATCCCGCGTTTTAGCCACCCTTATCACACCGCATGACTTCTAGTAGTTCCCCTACTAGCCACGCGTATCAAGCCACCCTTATCTCACCGCATGCGTTTCAACACCCAGACCTTATACCACCGCATGCGTATCAATATCACAATATATCACAATTTGCACCTCAAGTGCTCAAATAATTTAACTTGCCAAAATAATTCAACAACAATATTTTTCCACAATAAAGAGCTCACGGCTCATGCCAAAATAAATCATCAATAATAGTTTTCCACAATAAAGAGCTCACGGCTCCCTCACAATGAGTATAAAAATATTCAGGAGTAAATAATTTAGGAAAATAATATTTCAAAATCTTTACTACGTTGCTTCAATATCAAGTTTAAAAATGTCAAATACTTCATATTAATAATATTTAATTTAAAGAAAATCAACCTTCAAATAATGCACAGAATAAAAGAAACCAAGTTTCAACTAAACAGGTAAAACAATTAGTAAGAAAAGATCAAACAAATTTGAAGTATATATCTCAGATCAATGATGAAGAATATAACAAGATAAAATAATTTAATAAATGCGCAACAGTGATCTACATAATTTTAAAATATAACCTTTCGCAATTTAGCCCGTGTACACACTCGTCACCTCGTGCACACGACTTTCAACACATTTTAATAATCACATCAATACCAATCCTAGGGGAAATTTCCCCCATACAAGGTTAGACAAGTCACTTACAATTAGGGGCCCATATCTCGAAATCCGGCGAAACTTATAAAATCCGACAACCCATTCAATTACGAGTCCACCCATACTAATTTTACCAAAATCCGATAATAACTCGACCTCCAAATCTTAAATTTTCATTTTTGGAAGATTTTGCAAAAATTTTGATTTTTCTTCCATAAATTCACGGATTCATGATGTAAATGAGTATGAAATCATGAAATATAATCAATATAGGATAAGGAACACTTACCCCAATATTTTCCCGTGAAAATCGCCCAAAAATCGCCCAAGAACCGTGCTCCAAAAATCCAAAACGAAATGAATGAAATGACCATTTTTGGTCCTTAAGTTTCTGCCAATCCGTCACTAAAAGTTCATTTTTCGTCACTAAAAGTCCACCAGAAATAGCTCTACCAGTCTTACTTCAATTGATCATAACTTTATGTACAAATATCCAAATAATAAATGATTTAACTTTATGGAAACTAGAATCCACCGACTACAACATTCATGTTTTGCAATATTTCTGATTCCTTATGCATTGCGAGATATAAGCTCCTAGAGTCGGCTGCATGCATCAGAATTTCTGGCGAAATTTCTAGCGAAACTGCTCTACCAACCTTTATTCAATCCGTCATAACTTTCTGTACCAATGTCCAAATAATACATAGTTTAACTTTCTGGAACCTATAATCAAACGACTACAACTTTCATATTTTGCATATTTTCTGATTCCTTATGAATTGCGAGATATAAGCTCCCAAAGTTGGCTCCACACACGAAATTTCTGTTGCAGAAATTTCGAGCACTCTTTGTCCGAAATCCATTCCGTTTACCTTCCGAAATCCACCCGAGACCCTCGGGACCTTAACCAATTATTCCAACATGTTCCAAAATACCATACGAACTTAGTCGAGGCTTCAAACAACATCAAACAACATCAAAATGACAAATCGCACCTCAAATCAAAATCAATGAACTTTGAACTTTCAAGTTCTATATCTTGTGTCTAAACACATCAAATCAATTCGGAATGACTTCAAATTTTGCACACAAGTCATAAATGACATAACTGAGCTATGAAAATTTTCAGAATTAGATTTTGACCCCGATATCAAAAAGTCAACCCCTCGGTCAAACTTTCCAAAAATTCAACTTTCGGCATTTCAAGCCTAATTCTACTACGGACTTCCAAATAAAATTTTGATCATGCTTCTAAGTCCAAAATTATCATACGGAGCTGTTGGAATCATCAAAATTCTATTCCGGGGTCATTTTCACATAATTTGATATCCGGTCACTATTTGAACTTAAACTTTTAATTTTTTATCAAAATTCCATATCTCTGGCTAGGTACCTCGAAATTTGATTCCGGGCATACGCCTAAGTCCCAAATCATGATAAAGACCTACCAAAATTGTCAAAATATTATTCCGAGTCTGTTTGCTCAAACTGTTTATCAAAGTCAACTCAGTTGAGTTTTAAAGCTCTAATTCATATTTTAATTCATTTTTCACCTGAAACTTTCCGAAATATTTTTACGGACTGTACGCTCAAGTCGAGTAATGGTAAATAGTGCTTAGATCATATAATTAATTATTAAATTTAAAGATGATATTTTGGGTCATCACACAAGAAGATGCTAGATTTATCAAATCATCATCAATCAATTCAAGTTGTTTTTGATAAGCACTCCGAGAAGTTGAAAAGTGAGTATCGAATGCGTTTAGAAGCATCCATTGATGTGGCAAGACTTCTATTATTGTATGGATTGCCTTTTAGGGGCCATGACGAAAGTGAATCTTCAACAAATCAAGGCCTCTTTCTAGGATTCTTACGATGGCATGGGGACAAGCATCCGGATGTGGGAAAAGTAAAATTAGAAAATGCTCCACAAAATAATACTTTGACTTGCCCTATGATCCAAAAGGATATTATCAATGCTTGTGCAAAAGAAACATTAAAGGATATAATTGGAGACTTGAATGGAGATTATTTTGGTATATTAGTTGATGAGTCCAAAGATATCTCACACAAAGAACAAATGGCTCTTGTTTTGCGTTATGTTGATAAAAATGGTGAAGTGGTAGAGCGATTTGTTGGTCTTGTCCATGTTAGTGATACATCGACATGCTCATTTAAGGAAGCAATCTACTCTTTACTTTCGGACCACTTACTAAGTCCGTCTCAAATACGTGGACAAGGTTATGATGGAGCTAATAACATAAGGGGAGAGATAAGTGGTCTTAAGACTTTGATTATGAAAGACAGCTCATCGGCATATTACATTCATTGCTTTGCTCATCAATTGCAATTAACACTTGTAGATAACTTTATTGTTATTTTCTCATCTATTATTCGTGTGCTTGAAGTGATTGAACATGAAGGTTCTACCTCAAATGAGAGAAATCAAGCAAAATATCTTTTGAGTGAGATAATAACATTCAAATTTATTTTTATGCTTCACTTGATGTTGAAAGTTTTGGCAATGTCAAATGAGTTGAACAAGATCCTACAAAAGAGAGATCAAGATATTGTTAATGCCGTGAAATTTCTTAATATTACAAAGAAAAGATTGCAAGATATGAGGGAAACTGGATGGGAATCTTTGCTAGATGATGTTTCCTCATTTTGTCATATGCATGATATTATGATTCCCAAGATGGATGAATCCTATTTTCCTGGAAAGTCTAAGCGTAAGTCTTCTGGTATTTGTTATTCACACCACTTGCGTATTGATATCTTTTATGCTGTAATTGATGTGCAACTTCAAGAGCTTAATGACCGTTTTGATGTAGTGAGTAGTGATTTGCTTCTTGGGATGGCTAGTTTGAATCCAGCCAATTTTTTTGCTAATTTTGATAAAGGTAGAATAATGACTTTAGCAAAATGTTACCCAAATGAGTTTGATGAAGTACACATTCGAGACTTGAGTTATCAACTAGATACTTTCATAATTCATATGCGAGTTGGCAATCCCAAGTTCTCCAACTTGCAAGGAATTAGTGATTTGGCAAAAGCATTGGTTGAGACAAATCTTGTGGAGATTTATTCGTATGTTTATTTACTTGTGAAGTTAACTCTGATTTTACCTGTTGCTACCGCAACTGTGGAGAGAGCATTCTCATCCATGAACCAGATAAAGAATGAAGAAAGGAACATCATGGGTGATCAATATTTAAATAATTATTTAATTTGTTACATAGAGCGTGATGTATTTACAAATGTAAGTAATGGTGTCATTATTGATCGCTTTCAAAATATGAAAGCTCGTCGAGGACAATTGTAAATAGATTGTATATGATATTAAAAATATTGTTGGAAGTTTTATGCTTTGCGTCAATTAGTTATAGTTATTATATTTTCTTTCGTTTGATCTATTTGTCCATATACCCCGAAGTCCCGAACCGACGCTCGAGTTGATCACATCGATTAAGTCGGCACCCGTAATCCCTAAATCCTGAATCCGCCTCTGAACATACGTTTTAGTGCTTAACATGAGGATGAACATGAACATACACGTATAAATCTAATATATATATATATATATATATATATATATATATATATATATATATATATATATTAGAATGCAAGGTTACACATAATAATTTTAGCACAAAGGTTCCTTTATGTCGCGGACATGCCCTACTTCCTATTCATAGTCAGATTCTCAAATCACAAATCAAGAATTTCAGTGACGTTGCATGTTATCCATTAATCCTTGGGAAGTCTTTTCCCTACAGACTTTTCTTTATCAGAGAATTATATTAATTTATTGCCTTTTTAGTTAATTCATATCCCCAGCGGGTTATTCGCTCCCTTGACATTCGTGGTTAGGACTTGTCTCTTTAATGCACAATTTATAATTGAGCTACTCTTTATAATTGAACTACCATTTATATATAATCTCTGGATAACTTTTATTTAAGATTTAGAAATTATTCATAATTTTGCCACTTTTACTTCTACTAGTTCCTATGTTCGTGTTTTGCACGAATATCTTGAGCATTATCGTTTGTCAAACATTTAAAAACGCGTTTAAGCAAAAATAAATTTTGTTCATTAGTATTTTTTGTTCCTTAGATTCTTCATACATATATAAAAGCCATACGATTAGTGTTCGATTCCTCTTTTCTTTTGTTTTTTCTTTTTAAAATAATCTATGTGGATGCATTATTTTGATCAAGTTTTAGCAATTCGTCGTATTTGTAAACTATACTTTTTTTAATCTTCTATTAGGTAGTAGTGATTTCTTTTTTTAATCTTCTATTAGGTAGTTGTGATTTTTTTTTTTCATAAAAGATTAATCATATAAATCATAGTCCCTTCAAAGACATCTGATAAAATTAATATAAATCATAACTAATAGATTTTGCTCTAGCTATTAACACTTTCTAGTACTTTTTATTATTACAGAGACTTCTATGGTTGGATTTATCCAATGAAATAGACTATTAATAGTAAGTATAAAAAATCTCTACTCAAACTTAAAAAGTTACGGAATGTTATGATACTTTTTCAATCGGAATAGGATATCAAATTGGCCTCCCGACTAAGATTAAAAACTTTTATATTTTCAACATTTAGGCCGAGATTTCGAAAAGTGTTACCACTATATTACAAATCCAATTCTGAAGTGCATTCAATCTTATTTAGCACATTTAAAATAACATGAAAATACAGTGCTAAAATTTTTTGAAGTTAAAGAAAGATTAATTTTCTAATCCATGCGATACAATTTATCACAATCTCATTAAGAACTCAAAACCAAACTCTAATTTTTCTCATACTTTCTTCGACATATGAAGACGCTAATGGTGCTAAACATCAAGAGCAAAAGTTTGATCATATTTAACTTTATGTGATAGTGATTCTCTGGTTGTGGGCAGTATATTTTGCTACAACTTAACAATTTTGTAAGTACCTTTTTTCCGTAGGAAGAGTGTGTATCAGAATAAAACTCATATAATAAATAAATTATGTAACCACCTTTATAAGGAGTGGTAATAGTCTAATAGGTGGTTCAAAGTATTCCCGTTCATGTAAAATTAGTATATCTTTATACAATATATCAAGTAATAATGGAAAGGCTAGAACGTCATTGGTACTAAAAAATACGATTTTATTCAATTGGATATTAAGTTTTCAAATTAGATACATATACTGAATCATAATCAATACGATAAATAATAATATTTTTAAAAATTAATTCTAGTTACATTTTATTCCAACATGGAATATGTTTACAAAGTGCAAAAGAGTCTCAACATTTCACGTTTTGATTTTTATAATTTTATAATTAAATATAGACAACTACTTTAAAGAATCCCTTTCTTGAAGAAGTAAATTACCTTACATATAATGGTGAAAGATGTGATTGAACGTGTTCTTATTCATATAGAATTGGTATGGGTTGGAACTTCGAAATAGGTGGACATTAACACGTGAGAAGTTTAATTTAATTAAGATTAGAAACCCATGTAATTTCTAATCCAGTAAAGTTTTAAATGTTACGATTTTATCCAATATGAAATTACTTTTTAAAGAAATACTCTAGTTTTTTAAGGGCATAAAAGTCGATCAATATTTTTGGAATATTTTAATCATCCAACATGCATGGAATATTCGTGCTTTTATAATAACTAGTTTTTAGAGTACGCACGTTGCGCGTGTATCTCGTGTTAATGAGTACAATTTTTTTTTTAAAAAACTTACATAATTTTTAAATAGAAGATTATGTTTGAGTTATTATAAAATAAAGTTAACGAAAAAAGTATAAGTTTTTCAAAATAATGATAATTGTATCCTATTTATCTAATTAATCAATAAAGAAAAGAACACTACCCTACGTATTTTTCTTTAAATATGTGGTATTATGAGTGCGGTTTTACTTTAGGACTCCTATATTACATGTATAAGAATTAAGTGTTATTTAATGATTATTTGTCGTTTCAATATTATGTGTTTATTTCAATTAAAGTATTTACATTAATGTTTAATTTTATATGTTTATTGCAAAGAAATGGTAGAATCTAAATGGAATTATAAGTTTTAAATAATAGGACACCCTATCTAATTCAAATAACAAAGGTTTAATAAACAAAATGTAGTTAATTTTTTAAGTCCTAAGAATTAGGGAATCATTAAATGACTATTTTATCTAGTGTAGAATAAGATATTGAGTTAGTAGATATGGTAATTGTTAAGAGTTAATAGTGTTAATAGGTTAATATTTTACCATTATGAAGAAATATATTGGACTAACTGCTATACAACAGAATGTCTAACCAAAACACCAATATTGATGCACCCTTTAACCCCCCCCCCCCCCAAGAATATCCACCAACGTCCCCATCCCCATGTTTTGTTCAATCTGCTAAGAAATAGAATTACTTCGATAAAGTCACTGAAAGTAATAAACAAAATCAAGAGTTTATAGTTGACTTATTGGATACTATCACATGCAATTATTTCCTACTTGTGATCGTGAATCGCACGTGACACCCCAGGAATAAGAACTTGAAGAAATACACGATGCTTACAATGTCCTTTTAAGCTGAAGTCAATACATTTAATATTGCATAATAAAATTTGCCAAATTTATTAGCTAAAATTAAATCAAAGCATCAGAGTAAAAACCCACCCTACACAATCCACTAATCTACACAAATACAAGTATATACTTAAAGAAATACATTCAAGCAATCCAATACTTCAAAGTAAATAAGTAACCAACTACCAATATATCAATTTACACCCCGTAAAGAATAAGTTAAGGTTAAAAAGATCAGAGAGGAAAAAAAAAGCTCAAACCTTATCCTAAATAATGCCAATAGTCAAAACTTTATTATACATTTACACAAAATAGCCGTGAAGTTCTTTTATAGATGAGCAAAGAGGTTTTGAAAATTTCATTCAAACTGGAACCTATTTTGTTTCATAATGATTAATGAGCAGGAATGAGTCCATGACTTACTCAGATTTTAAAAATTAAGGCTAGTGTTTATTTTTAAGATTCGTTCACAATTGTAGTCACTACAGTAATACAATCTTAGAAGTAGTATTATGAAATTCATATTAAAAAATAATTTTAAAAATGATCTTTTAATTAATTCTACCGATGTAAGTGTTTTAGTTTATATATGTGTATACGGTCTTGTCCTATTTAAATTAGGATACCGTGAGAAGTTAATTTAGGTAAGGTTTTTTTTATATAAATAAAGTTTTACTCCATTTAAATTCCTAAATATTAGGAGTTCTTACGTAATTACCTAGTTTAATAAGGAAAGATTTACTTTAGTTAATTTAAATAGATATTAGAAAAATAATTAAATTACAGTTTTATCCAATGTGAAATTTAGTTTCAAAGGGCAAAAAAGGCTAACGATATTTCGTTAAGGGCCTTCGTGCTTTTAATATAGTATAGATAGATAGATATAGATAGATAGATAAGATATTTGATACTACCAATCAATTTAAAAAGTTAATAACAATAATATATCCAATATGATCCCACGTAGTGAGGTCTAGGGAGAATAATATGTACGCAGATCTTACCCTTACTATACGTTGTGAAGGTAGAGAAGATATTTTTAATAGACCCAATTTTAAAAATTGATTACTTTAAAAATAAAAAATAAAAAAGTAAAATCACCACTAACATAAACCTTGATAAATTAATATCTAGGACTCTGAAGTCTATTACGATTTTGCCACTTTCGATTTTCTAAAATATTTGTCTATTTTATCAACTCAAAAGAACTTTATTTCCTTGCAGAAACAAATTATGTGTATTATAAAATTCCGGAATATCAAGAATTTATATGATTTTTTGTGAGTTGATACTTATTATTTGTGTTAATCTATTTTCAGGTTCAGCCATTAGTCTTTTTCAATAAATGGAAAAAGTTAAACAATATGTAACACAATGTGTGTATCCTAATCAACATATTTGTTACCGTAATTGATCTTTTTGTTTAATGTTTTGGTATTTGTACGTTTCTGGGGTTTCTCCTTACTATTTTGCGTATTTCGCACTCTAATACTCCCTCCGTTCACTTTTACTTGTCAACTTTGGACTTTTCACGCCCCTTAAGAAATAATAAATATAGTATGTATTTTTACCATACAACCCCTAATAATGATAGTCTAGGAAATAAGTTTAAAAATGAGTAATTAACGATAAGGATAAAACAGGAAAAAAAGATTGTCTTTCTCTTGATTTAGTATAGTGAACAAGTAAAAATAAAAATATATTTTTAGTATAGTGGACAAGTAAAAGTGAACGGAGAGAGTAATAAACAAGGTTAAATATATACCATATTTATACATTTGATTTAAATCAATATACGAGCATTATTCCTTAATGCACCAAAAAGACAGTTTAGAGTAGGGCTGGCAAGTGAGCCGATCTCGGGCCTAAACGGGCCAAGTGGGCCGGTCCAAACGGTCCCTGGCCCGGTCCCGGACCGGTCCCAAATTAAACAGGCCCGGTCTAAACGAGCTTTTTATAAGGACCGGTCGGGACCGGGACCGTTTGGTCCCGGGCTAAACGGACTAAGTGGGCCCAACATATATATGTTTTTTTTAAAAAAATTAAATAGATATTAGAGACAAAGGGATATTAAAAAAAATATCTAAGGCAATTCTTTGTAAATTTTATTATAGAATTGTGACCTAAATTTTATTTAACATTCTAAATTTTAATACTCAATATTTAATATCGAATATATATAGTATATAAGATGTATATATATATTATATATATATATATATATATATATATATATATATATATATATATATATATGATTATGGATGGTTTGATAAACTCTCTTCTTAACAACTTGTTAAAACAACTGAGCAATCTTTAGCTTTAAATTCGTCTGAACAGACTATTCGTTTGTTAAACAAGCATGATGTAGATGTTTATAGAAACCAATATAATTATCTGCATATTGGTATGGTTCAAATTGCTTTTAAACCATTAACCCTTAAAGGGTTACCAGAGACGTTTTTGGCTGCTCTCAGAGACGCCAGAAATCTGAATTTTAGACAGTCTCTGATGGGTTCTATTGAATCTACTATTGCCTACGGCCCAGTATATTTTAATACTCAACCCAATCTCCAATTATCTCTATCTGATGTTAATATACTTGATGCTTTGACATTAAATGTGAAAACGCATGGTTATAATTATGCACCTGGATCTGAACTGATATGTTTATCATATAGGATTTATTTTAAATTACTATCTATGTTAAACCCTAGATGTAAATTATATGATATATCTGATCAAACTATTCTAGTGGAAACGAATTTTGCAAAGTCTAAGGTCACCACGAGGAGACCTATTAAGTGGGAGGAAATTAATTTTCCAACTACATGGACTTTGAATTCGGTTATATCCCCCAGTCAGATAACTGATGCTGTTAGTAATACTGAGTATTCTCATGTTACTCAAAATCCGGATAGTAGGATTTGCATTCAGTTTGACGATAATAGTTTCACTTATAGTAGACAGTCATTTTCTAATAATAGATTGTTACCTACTATTAGTTCTAATTATAATATTCATTCTTTTACTAGTCGTAGACTGTTGCCTGATATTCAACACATTTCTCCTGTTGAACCAGTCTATGGACCAGCTAGAAATCGTGCTGCATCTCTATACACAATTTCTATTAAAATAGGTGATAAACCTGTTGAAAGGGTTAAGATTAACCCCAAGACAAATATTATTCAGGATAATGATAATATTTCTGATAAGGATATTCCTACTGCGTCCGAGATGGATTTTGACCCAGATAATGTTTAAATGATCCCACACCAAATTGATTTTAGTCCAGGGTCACAAGCTAGAGGTTATATTCAAAAAAAAAATCAGTAAAAAATGGAACCGGTTTAAAACTTAATTTTTTGATACTTATAGTAAAGAGGATTTAAACAATATTTCTCAAGAATTTAATGAAACTTGTGCTTTACATAATCAAATTATGTACTTTGTTCATTGGTTTATAACCACATATTTACTACTTTTTATAAAAGTTTTAGAAAAATCTTATAAAGACGGGAGTGGCAATATTACTAAAGCCATTTACCCTCTTCAAGCACCTTTTGTTTTACCTAATAATACAGGTATTACTTTTACTGCATTTCAAAAATTTATTGATGAAGATGTTGTTGCAGTCAGCATCGCAGAAATTAATAAATTAATTTCTCAAAATAATTATTTGGGCTTATATATTAAAATAAAAATATATTGGCATCATATAATCCAGACAATAAATCTCTTTTATTAGGAATAGGATACCTAACCCACTTCAAATATTTATTCAAGGGTTTATAATTAATGACTAATCTAGGAACACCACGTTCCTTTTCAGCTGCGTTATTAACATAAAAAGCTTTACAAGACCAAGGAGATTTTGAGGGTTATATCAAACCCTTTTGTAGCAAGCTATCAATCTCTTTTTTGCAAAATTCTACTAATTCTGCGTTCATTTGACAAGGTCAAGATTTAGTAGGAATATCATCCTCAGAGAAATTGTCTTCATATGGAAGAGTGACAATATGATTTTTTCGATTCCAAAAAGCACTTGGATGCTCAGCACGAATATCAATAGCAATTTGCTCGGAAATTAATTTAATTTTTTCCTGTACTTTAGTAGAATTCAAAGTATCAAATATATTCATACTAAACAATTCTAATTGTAAAGAATCAACATGTTTTTGCTTCATATCAACTAAAGCATTAATATCTCTAGTTACTGGATCTGTAATAAAAGTATAATTTATTTCTTTATCCTTATAAGTAGCAGTAAAATCTTTCGAATCTATGCTAGTAAAAGGATAAATGGCGTTAATAAACGATGTTTCAAGTATAATAGGAGGGTACAACTGGTTTTTAACCAAGAAAAAGAAGTGAGAAATACAGACTTTATTCTGACAGACACCCGTATTAGGAAGCTTATACTTTATATCTAAAGCATGTCCGGATGCAGATCTAACCATATGAGTAGTTTTTTAAAAATATTTTGTAGGTATTAAACCTTCTTGAATGCAGCTAACATCTGCTCCACTATCAATCATGGCAATGTTTGTAATAGAAAAACTATTATCACAGAGAATAGTACATTTGATATACCATTTATGAGCAGTAATAATTTGCATCATTCCTAAAAACATATCATGTTTAGGATTAAAACTAATAGGTTTTTCTTCAATATCAATTTCAGAAATACCTTTATTTTTATCATTAGATTTCTCAGCTGGAGAATTGATTTTCTCAATCTGAGTAATCCTATGATCACAAATCATTTGATTTTGTTTAAGAGATTCTTCTTTCGATGATTTAAAAATTGAAGTTGAAAACTTGAAGCGTTACCTAAAAATACAGGAATTACTTTCACTGCATTTTAAAAATTTATTGATGAAGATGTTGCTGTAGTCAGCATCGCAGAAATTAATAAATTAATTTCTCAAAATAATTATTTGGGCTTATATGTTAAAGTTCTGGGAGAACAGATTAGTTTTCTTGATAAAAAACTTGATGATTTAACAGTTTTGATAAAAGAAATGAGTACTAGCAAGAAAAGAATTGATATTGTCTCTACTTCAGGAAGCAAATCAGAACCTCAAATTGTTTCTACTCATATTCAAAGACCTCCTGAGATTCAGGATTTTAAATTTAAATCTTTAAATGATTTAGAAGAACTTCTTGATAAAAAGTTATCCGGTTTGAATATCAAACCCATTGATTTATCAAAAGATTTTACTGATAAATTAGATACTACTTTTGACTATAAAAAGGATATTTTGTCAGAGTTTAATAAACTCAGAAGTTACCCTAAAAAAAATAGTAAGTTTGCAGATAGTAGATACACTGATAAACCCAGAATGCAAACTTATTATTACAATCGTCCAACTCCTCAAGATATTTTAATAGAGGAATGTGATTGGAATCAGACTAATACGTCTTACAGTGGTTCCGAAATTTACGAATGGAATCTTGATGGATTAACTGATAGACAATTGACTATTCTTGTACATAGAATGCTTATGTATGCAACTATCTGTAAAAGTGTAAAAAATACAGATAGAAATATTTGCAGAATGATTGTTGCAGGTTTTACTGGCCAACTTCGTGGCTGGTGGGACAATTATCTGACTATCGAAGATAGAGCAATGATTATTAATGCTCAAGCCACTGATGAAGGAGTTGATAACTTAGGAATGGCCCTAGTGGCAAATAGAAAAGATGTTATGTATACTCTTATTCTTACTATATTAGAACACTTCAACGGTAGATTTACCAACCAGAATGAGACTGTTCGTACTCTCCTTAATGGCCTTAGATGTAAGACCTTAAGTGAGTTTAGATGGTATAAAAATACTTTTATGAGTAGAGTGATGGAACTACTAGAAAATAAGCTTGAACATTGGAAAGCGAAGTTCATAGATGGCCTTCTCTCTTTATTTGCTGAAAGAGTTAGAAAGATTCTAAGAGGTAGTTATGGTGAAATTTCATACAGAGACTATACCTATGGTAAGTTGATAGGAATCTGCACACAGGAAGGATTAAACTTGTGCAATAAATTAAGATTGCCCAGACAGCTTAAAATGGGTAAGCTTAAGGAAAAATCCCAGTTAGAAGATTTTTGTACTCAGTTCGGTATACCCGAGACTTCTACTCATAAGAAAAAGAAACATAAGTATCATAGATACCCCAACCAAGACAGTCCTGGTAGGAGAAATAGATCTAGATATAGATCCAAAGAAGAACGAGAAGCTAAGAAAGCCCATCGTAAGGCTACTAGATTTACCAAAAATAGGTCTAAGAGAGACCTAGCTGACATTAAGTGTTATAAGTGTGATAAATTTGGCCATATAGATCCGAATTGTAAGTTTCAAAAGCTGAAAACCTTAGGATTAGACGATGAGTTACGTGATAAGGTTTATAGTTTGTTATACACTTCTGGATCAGAATCAAATTATTATTCTAAGTCAGAATCCGAAGCTGAAATAGATTTACTTGATTTATCTGATAGTGATAAAAATATTGATAATACTTGTACAACTTGCAAAGGTGATACGTGTGCTTGTGATGATGAATTTTATAAATTACAATCACAATTTGAAAATTTGAATATGAAAACTATTACATCCGATAATGTAATAGAACTTTTAAAAGAAGTTACTGATGAAAAATTTCGTGAAAAAATTATTAATTTAGCTACTAGTTCAAGTTCTAATTCAAGTTCTAGTGTTGCAAAACCTTTTGAAAAAGAATTTGAATATTCTCCACCTTATTCTTTACTTGAGGTTAATAACCGTTTGTTGAACAAAAATGCAACTCCAGCAAGAGATTCTTCTTTCGATGATTTAAAAATTGAAGTTGAAAACTTGAAGCGAGAGATTAAATCTCTTAAACAAAATCAAATGATTTGTGATCATAGGATTACTCAAATTGAGAAAATCAATTCTCCAGCTGAGAAATCTAATGATAAAAACAAAGGTATTTCTGAAATTGATATTGAAGAAAAACCTATTAGTTTTAATCCTAAACATGATATGTTTTTAGGAATAATGCAAATTATTACTGCTCATAAATGGTATATCAAATGTACTATTCTCATTGATAATAGTTTTTCTATTACAAACATTGCCATGATTGATAGTGGAGCAGATGTTAGCTGCATTCAAGAAGGTTTAATACCTATAAAATATTTTTAAAAAACTACTCATATGGTTAGATCTGCATCCGGACATGCTTTAGATATAAAGTATAAGCTTCCTAATACGGGTATCTGTCAGAATAAAGTCTGTATTCCTCACTTCTTTTTCTTGGTTAAAAACCAATTGTACCCTCCTATTATACTTGGAACACCGTTTATTAACGCCATTTATCCTTTTACTAGCATAGACTCGAAAGGTTTTACTGCTACTTATAAGGATAAAGAAATAAGTTATACTTTTGTTACAGATCCAGTAACTAGAAATATTAATGCTTTAATTGATATGAAGCAAAAACATGTTGATTCTTTACAATTAGAATTGTTTAGTATGAATATATTTGATACTTTGAATTCTACTAAAGTACAGAAAAAATCAAATTGATTTCCGAGCAAATTGCTATTGATATTTGTGTTGAGCATCCAAGTGCTTTTTGGAATCGAAAAAAGCATATTGTCACTCTTCCATATGAAGACAATTTCTCTGAGGATGATATTCCTACTAAATCTCGACCTTGTCAGATGAACGCAGAATTAGTAGAATTTTGCAAAAAAGAGATTGATAACTTGCTACAAAAGGGTTTGATAAAACCCTCAAAATCTCCTTGGTCTTGTACAGCTTTTTATGTTAATAACGCAGCTGAAAAGGAACGTGGTGTTCCTAGATTAGTCATTAATTATAAACTCTTGAATAAATATTTGAAGTGGGTTAGGTATCCTATTCCTAATAAAAGAGATTTATTGTCTAGTTTATATGATGCCAATATATTTTCAAAATTCGATTTAAAATCTGGATATTGGCAAATTCAAATATTTAAAGAGCATACTTATAGAACTGCTTTTAATGTTCCATTTGGGCAATATGAATGGAATGTTATACCTTTTGGTTTGAAGAATGCCCCTTCAGAATTCCAAAAAATTATGAATGATATTTTCAACCCCTATCTAGACTTCATCATTGTTTATATCGATAACATTTTGGTATTTTCCAAAATGAGTTGATAACTTAGGAATGGCCCTAGTGGCAAATAGA
The DNA here is from genome assembly GCF_000390325.3 of Nicotiana tomentosiformis. Taxonomy (NCBI): domain Eukaryota; kingdom Viridiplantae; phylum Streptophyta; class Magnoliopsida; order Solanales; family Solanaceae; genus Nicotiana; species Nicotiana tomentosiformis. Next base: position 114,029,824 of record NC_090823.1, on the reverse strand, counting down.
GAAGATGATGTGTATACTCTTATTCTTACTATATTAGAACACTTCAACGGTAGATTTACCAACCAGAATGAGACTGTCCGTACTCTCCTTAATGGCTTATATATATATATATATATATATATATATATATATATATATATATATATGTGTGTGTGTGTGTGTGTGTGTGTGTGTGTGTGTGTGTGTGTGTGTGTAATAAGCTATATTCGATAAGCTATATATACATATTATATACTATATATAAGATGTATATATAGTATAGTATATATATTAAATGTATAATATATATATATATATATATATATATAGCTATATTCGATAAGCTATATATACATCAATGATAGAAGATCAAGTTTTAGCTCAACTCAAATTACAGTTTCAACTAAAACTGAGTTGAGCTAAAACTTGATCTTCTATCATTCCATATTTATACTAGCTAAAAAGTACCATACTTTGGTCATTTCATGTTACTACTAAAAAGTATATATATATATATATATATATATATATATATATTGATGTATATATAGCTTATATAGCTTATATACTATACACTTAGTAACAATAAAGTAAACAATAGTAGCAATTATAGAAGAAAATTAGAGAGAGATTGTGATAGATTGATGATTTTGTAAGAAAAAATGAAAGAATGATGAGGTATTTATAGTTGAAAATAGGAAAAAAGTGTAATTATAAAAAGTTTGGGATTAAAACAAAGTTTGGGGGGTTAAATAGCTATTTTATAAAAAGCCAACGGCTATTTTTGACAGCCCAACGACTATATTTTTTTTAAAAAAAGCCGTTGGGACCGTTTGGCCCGTTAAGGAACCGATCGGGTCCCGGTTCCTGGCAGGCTAAACGATCCCTGGTTTGACGGACCCAAATCATAGGAGCGGCCCACGAAACCGTCTCAGGCCCACTAAAACCGGGCCGCAGTTCTGGACCGGCCCACTTGTCACCCATACTTTAGAGCATTGATTGTACAGACTACAGAGCAGTACCCCAAACTTCTATATAGCTTGACTCATCCAAAGAATTATTGACTACTCTTTATATGTTCTTACAGTTTTCTTCAGTACAATAAAGCAAGCATAAAAGTAAGTACGTCGACTTTCATAAAAGAATTTAAGAAAACAATTTTTTAAGCTTAAAACTAATTTCAACAAATATCTTAACTACTACTCTTCAGCAGCCAAATAAACCATCAGAACTTTTGCAAAATCATCAACTTAGTTTATTAAAAGAAAAAATACATTTAGAGAAGATTTGACGCAGAAGATCACATGCATCAATTGTAAGGCATAAGGAGAAAAAGTTGTGTACATATGAAGTTGCAGAGTGTGAAGGTTGAAGAAATTAATAACTCTTGTGCTATTCAATTTTCTGGAGCCAAAAACGTTAATTTCTTCACTCCCTTCTTACCGTGTAAGGTGGGCGCATTCTCTCTAATCAGAAATTACATAGATTTGGAACTATTATCCTGATAAACTCAGAGGCGGATCCAGGATTTAAACTCTATGGGTTCAACTTTTAAAATTTTTAGCATTGAACCCATTATATTTTTAAAGTTATGGGTACATCTCTACTATTTTTATAATTTTAATAATTTTTTACATATAAACTTTTACTCCGCGTCAAAAGTTATGGGTTCAGTTGAACCCGCGGAGTATATGCTACATCCGCCCCTGGTTAAACTTCTAACTTAATATTTATTTCCTAAACATTCTCAAACTCAGGCTGTTGTACAAATACCAAGTGATTGAACAATAAGATTGGAAAAATGACATTGTATAGCCGCTGTAAAAATAAGAGCCGAAAAATGTATAAAATTTATATATTTTTTGTATATATATACATTATGTATGTTATATACAAAAATTATACAAGTTTTATACACTTTTTCTTCTACCATATGTAAATAATTTTTGGCGCGGGCTAAAAATGATAATACCCCAATAAGATTCCTATTGGATGTATGTTTTCAAGTGATTGAACAATAAGATTCCTATTTTTTTTTTTTTTTTTTTTTTTAAGATTCCTATTGGATATACGTTTTCAAGAGAAAATACTTTTACGTTTTTGTACATTAATGTGATAGATATTTAAGGCTATTTTGATCTATCAATATTGTATTTATGCTTTTATAATAATATAGAATATAGATATAGATTTATCCTCTAAGATAAATTAATATTCCCTCTGTCCCATTTTAATTTGAGAGTATTAAAGTTTTTAATTTTGATCGTGAATTAGAACATAAATTTTTAATTTTTTTGAAATAAAATTTATATATCTAAAAATTACCACATTATAAGTCGAAATAATTATATATACCACATTAAAAATTGGGACGGGAGAGTATTGTTTAGCACTTGCATAGGTTCAAGTTTCAGTGTCGGAGTTGCGTCACCTGTTAGGGTACTGAAGCTACTTCCCTTTCTATTTATGACATATATCTTCAATTCTTCTCTCCTTGAAACTTGAAAGGTGAAAACAAAACAGAAAAAAACACTCTCCTCTTCTATCTCTGACTCAGTTGCAGATTTTGGTTTTGATTCTTCATCCCATTCGTGGAATTCTCTGAAGCAACCAATTAAAACGGAGTTTCACAAGGGAGTAATCGGGTGATCTTTTTACCCGACCCGTTTCACAGCTCTGGACTCGTAACCATCAAACACTCTTTTTCTCTCTCTCTCTCTGTGTACATGTATATATATATATATATATATATATATATATATATATATATATATATATATATATATATATATTCCAGTATTACTCATCGATCATGTCCCTTTTTTCCCCTTAACATTATCGAATTTGTCTATTGATTCTTGGTCACTGGAATTTTCCTGATGTGCATTTTCTTGATAATTCTGAGCAGGAAATTGCACTGGTCGTGCATAGTAAATGGACTTCTCTTCTAAGTAAAGAAAAAAAAATTTATTCATACTAGTGGAATTGCTTAGGGACATTGATAACTATTAACTAACAGAATGGTAAATGATTTCAGAAATTCCTTTACTTGATTATTTGTAATTTGCAAGAATTACTACAACTGTCGGAGCAATTTTTTTTCTTTCTCTGTTGGATTATGAGCAACTGGACCCTATGACAATTATTTTTTCTTCACTTAGAAGAGAGGTCCATTTTCTATGCACGAGTCCTTATGGTCAGTAGTAAGTTGTCAAGAGATGAGTAAAGGTTGGAAAGTTAGTTTGATAGAGAAAACATCATATCAAAAAGTTTAAGACACCACACTATTAATTTTTCTGCAAAAATAATCATCTTTAAAATGGTGTCAGTAAATTGATATTCCATGACATCCTTGCTAGAATTACTTGCTCCAGTTTTGGAGGGACTAGTGGTGATTGAATTTATGGAGCCTTTTTCTAATTCTAACATATAGGTATATATATGTATCCATGCCAATTTGTGCACATCTCGACTCATTTTTTGACAACCTAGTACTGCCCACAAGTACACGTGTTAGGTAAATCTGTCCGCCGAGGTTAGGGTAGATAGGCTTACACTAGTTATAGCAGTCGAACTTGGTATCTCCATTTTTTTTTTCCAATGGCTTAACCACTCAACCATCCTCTTGGGAACACTGAATCTTGTTTTGTCTCGTGATTCTACTTAAGATTACCCTGTCCTTACAGTTCATTTCCTTAAGATATGCTTCTTTTGAGTTGGAATTTCAAGTGTAATTGCCCACCTGTTTTACAGTATTGTTTTTGCAGGACTAACTTCTTGCTAGAATGGCATCCGGTATGGAACATCTCTGTCCAGCTCCGATGAAGGCCACGTCTAATGGCATTTTTCAAGGCGACAATCCCCTGGATTTTGCACTTCCGCTGGCCATTTTACAGATATGTTTAGTTCTTGTCGTCACAAGAGGTCTTGCCTTTTTGCTGCGGCCTCTACGACAACCACGTGTAATTGCTGAGATTATTGTAAGTTGATTTTCCCTGCCATCCGAAAAACTTTGGTTCATTGTCTGTAATTGGGTATCTGAATTCTTAGTATAGTGTCCGATTGTGTTCATTTCATTACTGGTTTATTCTTTTCCATTTTATTTCTCTCCTAGCTGAAGTAAATTATGTGTCCATAACTATTTTGTTCTTTTTAATTTTCTGTATCCGAACTGAAGTAAACTATGTCTTCCTCCTCCTCCCTTGCTTTTCTTTGCTGGTGAAAAATCCCCCCCCCCCCCCCTCCTAGTTCCAATGTATTAGAATTCACTGACTAACTTGTGCGATGTCATCCTTTAGTCTTCCTTTCATTATTTTTCATGGCACGTTTCCTGGAAGAGGAAAGAACAATTTCACTTTTTCTATTAATTTACACAAATGCTACAAAGTCATGGATGTTGTAGTGTTGTAGACAAAGATTTGTGAATGGCAAGCTGCTGCAGCTGAATCCTATCCCGCCCCAAGAAAAATTAAAGGCTATCTTGAAGTTCTTTCTGTTTAAGCAACTAACGGTCTCTTCCTGATATACAGGGAGGAATATTGCTGGGACCATCAGCTCTTGGTCGTAACAAAGCCTATTTGAATGCAGTATTCCCGCCAAAGAGCATCACTGTCTTAGACACACTGGCAAACATTGGTCTCTTGTTCTTTTTGTTCCTAGTTGGCCTAGAACTAGATTTAAAGTCATTGCGTCAGAGTGGGAAAAAAGTCCTTGGCATTGCTGTTGCAGGAATTAGTCTTCCTTTTGCTTTGGGAATTGGTTCTTCATTCATTCTTCGAGAAACAATAGCTAAAGGTGTAAATGCTCCTTCATTTCTTGTATTCATGGGTGTAGCACTTTCAATAACTGCATTTCCTGTTCTGGCACGAATTTTGGCCGAGCTGAAACTTTTAACTACTAATGTTGGAAGAATGGCCATGTCTGCGGCAGCAGTTAATGATGTGGCAGCTTGGATCTTACTTGCTCTTGCCATCGCCTTATCTGGTGATAATCTATCCCCTGCTGTGCCACTTTGGGTTTTCCTCAGTGGATGCGGTTTCGTCATTGGTGCCAGTCTTATTGTGCCACCAATTTTTAAGTGGATGTCGCGACGTTGCCACGAAGGTGAACCTGTGGATGAGATGTATATATGTGGTACTTTAGCTGCTGTACTTGCAGCTGGATTTGTCACTGATATTATTGGGATTCATGCAATGTTTGGGGCTTTCGTCATTGGAGTTCTTGTTCCGAAAGAGGGGCCATTTGCAGGTGTACTGGTTGAAAAAGTTGAGGACCTTGTATCTGGTCTTTTCCTCCCATTATACTTTGTGTCAAGTGGTCTAAAAACGAATGTCGCTACAATCCAAGGTATACAATCATGGGGTTTGCTAGCTCTTGTCATATTTACAGCTTGCTTGGGAAAGATTGTTGGCACATTTATAGTTTCCCTTCTCTGGAGGATTCCCAAAAGAGAGGCTCTTGCTCTTGGATTTCTTATGAACAGTAAGGGACTAGTGGAACTGATTGTCCTTAATATTGGCAAAGATCGAAAGGTAATGCTCGTCTAGTGTCTTATTGCTTTGTGAAATGTAATCTGTTTCAGCTTTAAGTTATTTTACTCTTATATCTCATGCAGGTGTTGAATGATCAGATTTTTGCTATCATGGTTTTGATGGCTCTCTTCACAACCTTTATCACCACACCTTTGGTTTTGGCTGTTTACAAGCCAGCAGAAAAGGCAAGAAAAAGTGACTATAAACATAGAAGAGTGGAAAGGAAAAATCCAAATACTCAACTTCGAATACTTGCCTGCTTCCATAGTTCCTGGAATATCCCATCGATCATTAATCTCCTTGAGGCCTCACGTGGGACTGAGAGGGGAGAAAGGCTTAGCGTATATGCAATGCATCTTATGGAGTTCTCGGAGAGACCGTCGGCTATCCTAATGGTACACAAGGCTCGACATAATGGCTTGCCTTTTTGGAATAAGGGTCAGCGGTCAGCTAACCACGTTGTTGTGGCGTTCGAGGCTTTCCAACAATTAAGTCAGGTCTCTGTGCGGCCAATGACATCAATCTCATCATTCACTGATATGCATGAAGATATTTGCATTACCGCTGAGAGGAAAGATATAGCAATCATAATTTTACCATATCACAAGAATCTGAGGCTTGACGGCTCATTTGAGTCAACTCGACCTGATTTTCACTTGGTTAACAAAAGGGTTCTTGAACATGCTTCATGTTCAGTGGGGATATTTGTTGACCGTGGACTCGGTGGTAGTGCACAGATATCTGCAAGTAATGTTTCCTTTTCAATTACTGTTCTCTTTTTTGGGGGCCGTGATGATCGTGAAGCACTTGCTTATGGAGCTCGTATGGCTGAGCATCCGGGAGTCGAGTTAACAGTCATTCGCTTCTTATTGGAGTCAGATTCCTCAGAAGAGATAGTAAGAATAGATACAGTAAGCCCAACATTAGTCTCTGCTGATGAGGAGTTTCTTGCTGATTTCAGAACGAGTATATCAAAAGACAGTTCCATTAAATATGAAGAGAAGAATGTTAGAAATGTGTCAGAAACAATTACTATCATACATGATTACAGTCGATGCAGTTTGTTTGTGGTCGGTCGAATGCCTAATGGGGTAGTAGCTGTTGTGTTGAGCCAACGGATTGATTGCCCTGAACTCGGGCCAATTGGGAGTTTTCTGACTTCACCAAAGTTCTCCACAACAGCGTCAGTCCTGGTGGTGCAACAGTATTATGATCAGTCATATTCAATTAGTTCACAGCAGATGGTTTAAGATTCATTGCCAGAGAACTAGGGGCCCTTGATTCATTATTTTCTCTCTAAGATAGATCCTCCCTTGGCAAATCTGGTTCTACAACTACCAGATCTTTGAATTTTAATGACTGTTTTTCATTCTTGACATTTTGCCCTATTTCATCTCTCCAAGCTGTAATTATCACTTTCAAATTACAAGAATTCAATGTATGAAAACTAGGACATTTTTCTGGTTGCTATTTTGCTTATCATAAATGGAGCTCTTTTTTGTATTTTCATCCAATAGTGTCAATACTTAAATGAAGAAGTGAAGATTACTTGTTTGGGACTGAGGCCGTAGTTGTTGTTTTATCTAGTAGGGTCATCTATCTTCCACTTTTATGAATCAAACTTTAAGCTATTTAGTTTAGGATATAACTGTCTTAGGTGATCTATCCTTTCCTGTTGTTACGTCTAAGATTGGAAGTGTCTGATCTGTTCTGCAGCCAGCCCTCTTAAATCTTAGTTAAGCCTTCATATTAACTACTTATCCTGTTTTTTTATAAGTTACGAACATCAAATGAGACAAGACAGGACATAACATTACTCAAACAGAAAGTGAAAAGTATATTTTGGAACTCTATTCATATTACACTCGGCCAACAATTAAAAATGAATAAGGTGTGGTAACTGTACAAGGACAAAGGAGTTATCTTGTTACATTTTCTTAGTTAGAACAGAATATTCATATTTCTGTAAGTGGACTTCCGTTAACTTACCAACAAAGAAGATGCTTCCACCAACTATTCTTCCATTGTACTTTGTTTACAAAGGAGAAATCCAGATGCTCCGGTAAGGAGGTGTGAGCGGTAGGCTTTGGAGGGCACGAGAAGAGGCAGAGGACGGCCTAAGAAGTATTGGGGAGAGGTGATCAGGTAGGACATGACAAGGCTTCAGATTTTCGAGGGCATGGCTCTTGATAGCAAGTTGTGGAGGTCGAGTATTAGGGTTGTAGGTTAGGAGGTAGTTGAGTCTTCCTTACTCCGTACCTTTGTGAGGTCCTCCGGGCAGCAACTCGGCCGGTATACACCCCACAAAAGAAATTGGGTTGTGAGGTGAGTAATTATATTCAACAATCATTTGCCAACATCGTTTCTAAGCCCTACTAAGTAAAGGGGGATGTGTTCAGTCCCAAGCATCTTCGTCAATACTCCATTTGCCCCCCGCCGGGGAGTTAAGGGGGAGGATGTCAAAACCTTACCCATAAAAAAAAGTATATAGACCTGCTCACAAAGAGCTACAAGACAGCCAAAAATATTACTGCTAATAAAATGAAAGTGAACAAAACCAAACCAAACCAATATGATATTCAATAAGCCCACTTTTTTTAGAGAAAAAACCTAAATTTGTTGAGGAAGATCAGTTGCAGAGGAAAACCTATAGTCAAACTGAGAATCGCAGCCGAAATTTGCTAAAGAGTCTGTCACTTTGTTATTTTCTCTAAATGTATAGATGATTTTGAAATGGTCCGTCGAGAATTTGGATGAAATGAAGCTCCACCATGAGTCTAGGTATGGGTAATTTTAGGGCTTCTTTATTTTCATTGAAGCAATCAACATGATTTTGGAGTCAATTGCGAGTTTACGAGCTTGATGAATGTAGAGCGCATCCAGAAGAATAGAATCAGTAAACGTCCAAGATGATCTGATGTCAAGAAGTTATGAACAGTCTTTCAGCCAGTCCGTAATTTGTTGAATAATAGCAGGCGGTTGAGATATTGGGTTTTCTAATTTACTGCTATTACCTTCCTTCTAGAGTTCCCAATCTGAAAAAACAGTAAGCATGGACGTGACATAGCCAACTTGGGATTTCCTGCGAGATCTGTTAAACCGTCGGGACTGAATGGAATCTGAGATCTGTTAAACCGCCGGTACCTTCATACCTTTGGTAGGGTTTTTGTCGATGTCACCTAGTGGCAATGTTGTGTCTTACTACTCCTTCGTTTACGATAGTGCCGGGTCTATGTAATGTCTATCGCGTTTGCTTTGCATCTACTTTCTCATTTCCATAATGTTATTTTTTCTATGGTTTTTATTGATGATACTGATATTGTCTATTTTTGTTTTCTTGAGTCGAAAGTCTTTCGGAAACAACCTCTCTAAAGTCTGCGTACACACTACCCTTCCTAGACCCCACTAGTAAAATTTCACTGGGTCGTCGTCATCGTTGTTGTAGTACTCTGTTTGCTTAGACAACAATCAGTTCAAAAGATTAGATAAGATTGATCCTTAATCTCCTAAGCTTTTACTGGCTGTGAAAAGAGAAAGCACAATCGAGTGGTGCATCCACAATGTAAATTAGCAGGATAATCACATTCTTCTGCTGGGAATAGTTCAACAGTAAAAATGGGTTTTTCATGAAAGGAAAAATAAACAAAGGACGTTTTGAGTTTTTGTCTTTTGACTCAACATGCGTTTGCTTTCAAATCTCTCATTCGTATCAATACTTTCCTTTCCCCTACCTCTAACTCTTTCCAAACACACCAAATGAAAATGAACTGTAAAAATATTTATATAGTTTTGTTAGAGTTCATTAAACAATAAGCGTTTGTAGTCCAACGGTTAGGATAATTGCCTTCCAAGCAATAGACCCGGGTTCGACTCCCGGCAGACGCACAGGCTTCTTTTTTTTTGTAACTTCTTTTGGGCGATTTGAAGTCATTTTTCCTTTTGTTTTGTAATGTTTGGAGTCGAGGGATAGTACACTCAGGCAAAGCATAATCTCAGAGCTCTATACACTCTGGCAAAGCATAATCTCAGAGCTCTATACACTGGCAAAGCATAAGCGACGGTGGTTCGTTATTGTCATTCCATTCCGAGCCATGCATAGAGGACTCAAAAGGCCTAAAATTTCTTGTTTCTGCTGAAAATTTAGTGTGGAGGACTATCTGAGTTTGGGTTATCAGTCTTCTTTCAATCTTTTCAAATTGCAAGGATCATTCGTTAGAGAACACCGAGAAGGGTTTTAAGCAAAACGTTAATACGTAAATAATCATTGAGCATTTATATTTTCCATAAGCAATGTGTTACATCCTTTGAGCAAACCACTGCCTGTACCAACTATTCCAAGAAGGAAAAGCAGACGGAGGAGATAAAATAAGACTGACCTATAAAAAAACTATAACAAACACAAGAGTATGAAAATGTCCTGCGCAGTGATATTATATGATGAATACATTTACACATACATAAAAAACGGCCGGAAAACCAGAGCCTAAAGAGGGAACTTTTCTACTATTGCCTCATCAATGATGTACAACACTGAGGCAATGCCGAAACTATGTATCTGGCATCCATCTTACAAGTAATGGTACAAGCCCAATGGTCCCCCCCAAAAAAAAAACCCAGCATAAAACTACAACATTCATTTCTTCCAGTGAGACAGGCTATACAAATCCTACATATTTTGCAGGTCTAATAACAGTTAGAAGGAATAGACAAATGCAAACAGTGAGGGTCCTTGTCTGCTCCCAACACCATAATGAGCTCAGTCCAGCATTCTGTCATCTCCTAGGTTCCACTCCATTGGCTACCTTCCTCAGCTTCTGCTCACTACTACAAGCCTTATCCATCACCCTTGTGTACGGGGGAATCATACATGGTTTATTTACAAAGCTGGTACTGAAACCTTCCGAGTCCCTAAAAGATTTGACAGGAGATGATCTTATTGATTGAGCTGAACAAGGTACTGGTCCTTTCCGATCAGGTTTTCTAAAGTTGACTGAAAGACGAAGTTTCTTCGAAGGAAGTATCCCATCAGCAATTTCAACCAGATTATTCGATCCCACCACTGGTTTTGGTGCTATGAATTGTTTTTCAGATTTCTCAGTCAACTTACAAGCTTTCATGACCTTCTGACAAGGTCTTTTCAGCAACTTGACTGTTTCTTCAGTGTTCTGCCTCAATGAATGCGTCGCAATCTCGCAAAGTGTCTCAGCAGCAACCAGTATTCTTGGAGATTCAGCTGCTACCATTAGATATATAATGAGCTTTGCAAGGATAAAACGTCTTGCACAACTTACATGAGATAGAGTTTTGACAAGATTTAACACATTCTTGAGAACCAAATGGAGAATGTGCACCAATGCATATACTGAATCATTTCTTCATATCATGCAATATGATTTTGTCAAGATCTAATACTCTTTCGACATGATGCTTGGTGACCTATTATAGAAACTAGCAATCAATAAAGCAACTTATGCAATGTGATGGATATTCCATAGAAACTCAAAGAATGCAAAGAATACAGGTTGACCCATATGAAGTCTCTATCCATACTAATAGCAGATAAATTATAAATCATTCCAGAAACTTGTGATGGATAGATTTCAAATTAGGATAACTCTTCCGTTAGCGCCTACAAGTCGCACATCTAAGCAACAATCATATTGAAATTGGGATACTTCAAACAACCAGAAAGCAAGAGAAACGTGGACCACACAACAAATGTACACTTTTATCCATCCAGCAGAGTGCTGAAAGCAGAAACTGCATATTCATTCAAAAAATGTAGCAACTCCGCCATACTCAAGCCACAGAGAAAATTACCTGGGGGAACTTCAGAAGTGCTGATGGCTCCAATTGACGATGAAATCCTTTCACACATAGTAAGGCTATCAGAGTTTGTTGAAGCATTTACATTTTCTGAGACTTGAGCTCCTGTTGGAACTAGTTTGTGATTGTCAGTGAGTGATTGCAATTCCACAAGGAAACCAGTAGAACCTTTCATAGGAGTCAAAGTGTTTTCCACTCTCACCCATCTGCCTTGGCAAACCGTCTTACTTGTAGATAATTTAGTTGAATCAGGAACAGTTTTAGGATGCCCAGAGTATGTATGTGACCAAGGAAAGGGAGGCAAACCATTTCGCTGAAATGATGGCTTGCTTAGACGAAGATCACCACAATTTCTTGAAGATGCAGGCTTGACTGTGTCCATGAGGAAAGAATCTAAATCCTTGGATGGAGCAAGGGCAAGGCGCTCCAACACATCCGTTGGCGTATATGATGGAGCATGAAGCATTGTCGCAACTGTTTGGACCTTGCCACAATGTTCCTGTGCCTATGAGAAGAAAAGGGAAAAATACATGGGCGATGAACATTTAAAGATACCGGCATTTTCTTGTTTTTCCTATAGAACCTAGAAACACTATCTATGTTCCATTTTATATGACATTGGTATTCGAAGCGTCAAAGTTTCTCGTTTGGCTACAATTTTCTCAACTATTCTTTTCGTAATTATAGTTGTAATTGATTGTGATTTGTAGTACTTTTGTAAGGCTTCTAATATGTAGATTTTATCTAACAAAATACAGTGATTGATGTCCAAATGCATACCAAAAATAGATGGTTTGACCTCGTACTTCAAGCTCCGCCATTCCTTTTAGAACAAATGGAGTAATTCCTCCATTCTTAAGTATACGACTTACATAGATGCTACCAAACCAGAATAATAGGATCTTGGTTTCTATGGTTTTGACAAGCCTCAGTTCCGTGGATGAGAATGGTTTTCAATTTTCATACATCCAGATCCAGTGCACAATAGGGGTTTAAAAGAATCAAGAAGCAGACTTGGACATGAAGCAGACTTTGACCAAGAAAAGAATCAAGAATACTAGGACATGAAGCAGACTTGCTTGACCAAGTGGACTGTCAATATTCAGTTTCAGTAAAAAAAAACCTCAAAAACTCACCTGATTAAAAGAAGACGGATTATTAATCCTGGTCTCTTCCTTGTCTCCATTGTCTCGACTTTCTGAAGAAGAGCCGGTATAAACATGGACACAAGAAACTTTGCTATCAACACAAGAATAATTCTGCGTCTGTACAGACTTCTGAAGTCGAAGCATGGAGTTAGCATCTCTAACCAACTGCATGAGACTGTCATTTGAACTTAAAGCTTTGTTTCCCTTATCTTTGGGAGAAGGTGCACATTTATAACTGCCATCGAGTAGTTCCCTCAAAGGCCGATCATCTACATCTTTTGTGACATCCATGACATCAGATTTCAAGCCATACATTCCTGAATCAGATATCCCTTGTCAGTTCCTCAGAACATCTACGTATATAACCAGTTGGTGAATGCTAACACCAAGAACGACCAAAGAATGTAAATAAGTTCCAGGGTACAGCAAATGCTAGAGAGAACATACTTTAAGCTAGCTATTTTATCAAACAATATGTACAAATCAAGGATTAAATGTCAGGGTACCACAAAGCGGACATGCTTTACACGAGCTATTTTGCGAAATGCAGGTCTATTGTATTGACATGATTAGATGCATTGCACTGACTTATTACCTAGACAATTCTGAGTCCAAAAGCTGCATAAAACAAGTATATCACACTGTGTGCTAGTGCAAAAGTGCAACCTTTCACTTGGCTAGGTAGTTAGAGGATATCTTATATAAAATTACATCTAGTATAAACAGATTGCCGTGACTTGAGACTTCTTGTAGGTTTTGGCTTATATATCTCCTCACAGAAATGACTATGCAAAATGAACATTTGATTCGAATTAAAGTTATAGTAGTAAGTATTTTTGGCCTTCATTGACGTGGTGATTCACATGCCCCAACCAATGATGCTTAGCAAAATATCTTTCCTTTGGAAGAACGTGTTACAAACATGCATGTGCAAAAAGTATTTAAAAAGATATATTTGACAAAGATTATCAAGTAACATCTGTATCAAATATATGTTTTACATCTTTTGGGACTTAATGAAGAATGACCAAGTGAACCATCTATATCCTTACTCAGTCAATAGTACAGTTATCATGAAAAATCAGTCCACCAACGAAAAAAAGAATATTCATGGTAGGGAAGTGATACCGCTGCGAGGCAAAAGGAAACTCTTTAGCATCTGAATTGAAGAATTTGCAGATGATGGAAAAGAATTCGGTGCATTGGTTTGGGATAAATGGTGTTACATGGCAAAGCCCATAATTTTACAGCTCATATACAGCTCTCAGCAACAAAAGCGCATGGTTACTAGATAATTTACCATGTTTAAAGAATATGAAGATTCCGAAAGAAAAGAAATGACAGAGGAAGAAATTAAACTGTAGTTAACAGTTTTCAGTTTGTAAACATCTTAAAGGGAAACAAGTGCACCATCAAGGGAAACCAGCGTAAGACCTTGGAAAAGGAAAGTGCGGAAGCCAGGAGTAAGTGGCAAAAACAGAAGGTTAAAAAATAAAGTTTGATTTATATTTTTCATAGTTAAAAACTGGGAATGCAGGTTTAAATTTAAAAAACAAAAGGGAACAAAGTTCTTTGGTCATAAACCTAGTACTAGAATACACACGGAATGGTAATTCTTCTAAAGTATTTGGAAGAAACAGAATAATACATACCAAGAAAGTTTCTTCCTCCAGTAGCTGAACCGAAGCCAACCAAGCTCTTTAAAGAGAAATTACTTTTAGTAACTTTGCCATTTCTTTTATCGCTTCGCTTGCCACTAGAATTCTGCCTTTGCTTAACCACTTGAGTCCTCTCTGACAAAGTTAGAATAGATTCCACAAATAAATCATTTTACTAGAACCATTTTATATATTTTAGAAGTATTCAAACAAAAACTTAAACACAATGCTGTATATATTAATACATTTACATACTTCAAAAGAGATAACTCGAGAAAGCATTCCAAAATTAAATAAGTTCAAAGATATTTCTACCGCAAAAACAAATTGAAAAGAATGAATGAAAGCTGAAGAGGAAATCATTACGCCACCCTTCAAGAGTTAATGGCATGAAAATCTAAGTAGATATTAAAACAGTCCCTTCATCAGCTTAATCTTATCAGCAGAAGATTCCAACTCCCTGCTGCATATTTGTCATTGTAAGTGCTAAAGGGTATCTACATTTTGAGAGTATATTCTTTCAATTTGCAAACAAGTGGGCAATTTCAATAGAGTACAGACAGGAGGTCCAATGAGATTAGAGAAAATGGGTTACATCCTTCAAAATACTTTGTTAATCTCTCTCTCTAGAAATTCTTGAATTCAAAACTACGCGGACGCCGTCCTTCTACCCTCCTCTGTGTAAATACTAAATACCAAGCTTTTCTTTGTGGCAGGGTTCGAACTCGTAACGTGCGTCTAACCCACACATCAAGCACTATGCTCTTACCACTTGGCCCTGCAGGCACTTCGTTAATCATTTAATACCTTATCTCTTTCAGAATATCTTTTAATATCTTATAAAATAGAAGTAAGACGGAGAATTGCTTAATTAGTACTATACGCCTGAACTCCTTGGGCTTGGTTATGACTCTTTAAAAGGTTTAGCAAAACTCAAAATGATCTAAATAATATTTCTTAGCACATGAAGCATTTAGACAAGCTAAACTACAATCACATTTTAAGCTTCTATTAAACAAGTAATGCAGCTTCTGTTCTGGTGGTTTAACTGTACTCCATAAGAGCCAAAAATATACAACCAGCAATATATTTTAGCTGATTGATCAGCAACGTACTTCGTAGAAAGGTAAGCAGTGAGTCAGTAGGCAACACAAGAACCATAGACCTAGTTAGAAATAAAAGCGATTTAGCTTTAATGTCATAGAAGATATAAATTTAGCTTCAACATTAGTCAAATATATGGCAGCATATATACAACTCAGCACATTTTGCACATTTGCTAACCGCAATTGAAGTTGCTTCCGAAGAAAGAAAATGCAAAAAAAAAAAAAAAAAAAAAAAGATTGCTGATTGGACTTCTCATTCAATCTTTACAGGATTCCATGTATGATATTACCCATGTGATAATACATTTGGCAAGCCTTTCCTGATGCATCAAGATCCTAGATTCTATCCACACAGTAATTTTAATTAAGTGTTACATTCAGTTGAGATGATCAAAGCTGCATTTACTTTAAAAGCAATCTTATCCATACAGGTCTTCCAGGCTTAGGATAGTAAGGGGCATGTAGCTTTTGAGCAAAAATTAAACAACTGAACTGCGGCAAGCTCCTGACAATTAATTATGAGCTTTGTTTAAAATATAAATATTTTAAATACAAATGATATAAATCTCTTTTGAATCTTCTATATGAAAAAAGGGGAAAAAGGAGAACAATGAAATCTAGCTTTCCATATTAAAAACATGATTGCACCCAAGGGTGTGGCCTAGTGGTCAATGAAGTGGGTGAAAACCATGAGGTCTCAGGTTCAAATCCCAGTGGAGGCAAATACTAGGTGATTTCTTCCCATCTATCCAATCCTTGGTGGATAGAGTTACCTGGTACCTGTTGCTGGTGGGAGGTGGCAGGTATCCCATGGAATTAGTCGAGATGCGCAAGCTGGCCCGGACACCATGGTTATAAAAAAAATAATATTAAAAACATGATCCAAGGCAAAGGAAGGCTAGAGTAAGCTACATGTACCATTCTTATATTTCTTATACATCAGTTTTTTTTTTTTTTTTTTGGGGGGGGGGGGGGGGGGGGGTTTAAAGGTGCACCTTTGCGCGCTTAAGCACTAAAACTAGATGCAAAGCAGGTATGTATGTATCTTTGCTTAGGGATGCATCAGCTCATGCACGAAAACGCTAAGGCGTAAAGCAATATTAATTGTAAGAAAATGTTACGGGTGAGTATGTTAACATAAAAATGAAACTTAAAACTATATCTTTGCATTTAATAAAAAATTTAAAAAGGTTTTAAATTTGATATCCATGATTTTACTATACTTCACCTAATTGAAGTTTTTTCAATTCCATTGTTCAATGCTCATAAAAAATTTCTTGGTGCTTATTATTACTTTGGATTCTATTAATAAATATTTTATATTTTTTGTGCTTCTCTTCACTGAACAATATACATGTTAATTATGATTTGCGCTTAAGACCCCAACTGACCTTGGCGTTTCCCTACATTTTTCTTTGCCTTGGACAATCTACCAGGTAGCTGCTACCTCCCACCAACATAGGTATCGGGTAACTCTACCCACCGGGGTTTAGAGAGATGGAAAGAAATCGCCTAACATTTCCCCTCTATTGGGATTTGGATCCTGGTCTTTCGAGATTTGTTCCAACTTCATTGACCGCTAAGCCATACCCTTGAGTGCAACACTGTCATATATATTACAATAAGGTTGCAACTTCGCAATTCATTTTTTTTTTGGGACAACTAAAATAAATAGCTAGTTGTAGTTTGGTCCAACAGTGAAGTTGAAGTTCGTTTGTTCTATACTCTCTATACTCTGAATTATGTAGGAGCGGGTAGCCACCAATGCTTTCAAAGATGTAGGTGACAAAGAAGCATATCACTTTCATAATGAACAATGTTTTGCGGAGCCTATAAAGGAAATGAGGGAAAGGCGTCCAATGTCCTTGTAATTTAAATAGGTTCCTCGGAGGTACCAAAGGGAAAATATTTAGTTTACTAAGTAGACTGCTTGCACTTCTTGAAAGGGGAACTTCTAGAATCTTATTTTTCTCAAACTAATACCACATGTTACTTTCTTTAAGGTTTCAAGCATTACTTACACAAGGCATCATTGGAATGTAGTGATGTTCAGAAACAACAATTAAAACCATTACACAGACTTGAAAAATCAAAACTAAATACATGACCATAGGCATTTCCAGTGTCATCTGCGAGTGGATGCCATAAATAAAATTAAGACTGGTCCAGCCAATTCATACGAACACATGGATAACCGTGATGAAGAATATACATGTATATTGGGCATTACCTCCAATTTTGCAATTTGTAGGATTTGCTGAAAGCTCAGTACTAAAGCCTTTTCCATCTTCACCAATTTTATTTGCAGAAACGTCCATCTGCACTATCCTTGATCTCTTAGAATTAGAATTACTATTTCTGCCCACCTTCCCAAAATTCCGATGTGATTGAGTAGCCTCTAACCCAAGTGTCAGTGGAAGCTTAGTATTTATGCTCCTGAAACTGTGGTCTTCTGAAGCATCCTCGGCATTATGTATGGATTGATGACCAGAGAATTCACTCTCGGACATCTTACTCCAAAAAGCTAATTCTGAGGTTTTAATGGCACAGATCACATCTCAGATAATAATATTGGGAAAATAGCATGTTAAACTGAATGCAACATTAGCAGTATAACTTACAGGTTTCCAGGTTTGGACATTACCTTAAAATAAAACAGATACATGCATCTGTGCTCTCTGCCTCAATGGGTTCCGAGAATTAGAAATTAACATAAAATGTTCTAAGGCGCATATGACATCTTATTACTAGCAAATCACCCTTTCCACTAATTATTTCAACTGCCGTGTGATGAACTACATAATTGACCAGTTAGTAACTTCCACCATAGTATACATTAGATTACTTCATAATTTTTTTTCTTGACCATACCCAGCTAATAACAATTTAACAAATAGTAATATCATTCAAAATCCTGAAAGGTCAATGTACTAAGCTGACACTAAATTATTCCCCATGAAGACCGGGTATCCTCCTCAGTCTGTCTGAACCGTAATTCTTTTTATAAAAATTCGTCAATATCTTAACTTGAGGCTAACAGTTTTAGCCGTCTTAGTTAGTTCAACACAATATGCAAATATAATATCTACCCATCCAGAAAATCTTGCAACAAACTAACACTAAACCTTCCTAGACTGTACATAACGACCAAAGCTAACTTTTACCCCAAAACGGAGACAATGAGAAAACTCTGCTTTTAGTCATCACAAGCTCAAGTTCTACTAGTAAGGAAAAAAAATAGCCATATTAAACCCCAAAGTGTTTAACTTTTTAGAGTTTAAATTCTATGAATTGACGGTATAGAAAATATTTAAGTCCATCCTAAGGTGATAGGAGGTAACTCTATTTAATAACGGTAACCTAAAATAAATGGTAAGTAACCTACTGTGATAGTTAAATTACACTGATGGTGTAAAAAAATTGAGTATTACTACGTTGTCAGTCTATATAACTTAAATCCAATTAGTAACAGTTAATTTTTACATGACCAGATCACTTAATAATCAATTACAGATAACTTTCTATATCAAACATGAATAGAAACCTACAAATAGTCTAAAAATCTTTTAAAAGTGTCAGGTATAAGTTAATCCGACCGGAAAATGTAAAAAGGGAAATTATACCTTTTCGACTGACTAAATCATTGGTCCTATCAACAGAAGGCGCAGTCACAACAGAAGACCTCTCCAATTTACGAGCACGGCCGCTGAAGCTTTCCGATCCCATAAGCTTAGACACGTCCACCTCCACCAGAACAGAACCCTGCAAAGTTTCCATTACCTCACCAAACCCCACCAAACAAAACCCTCACATAAATTCAACACAATCATATCAAAAGGACTGAGAATTGAACAAATTTAAGCTGAAAAAAAAGCTAACTTGAGCTGATTTTAAGGATAAATAGAAGATTTGAAGGAAAAACAAGAGAGAATTTATGGATTCTAGCTGAGAGTAACATGTTGCGGCTGAAGGAAAAGAGTCTAGGGCAAGGAAAAAAATTGAGGGTTGAGAAATGAGAGGTATTTATACTTTTCGGGAAAATGAGGAAAGGAGGAATTGAGTTTCATTTCCGTCGGTGGGGATATTCGGGTGCGGTTGGCATCAGCGTAATCCACTTGACACGTCGTACTAAATGTATCCACGTGGCTTTATCCGTTGTTGGAAATTAGCTGGTGCTTCGACCCGCTTGTGGTGTTGTCTGTTAGCGGGTTTTCTCGAACTGGATATTTTGTGAGTTTACGAATTTACCCAGATCACAATAAGCTGAGATTGAAAGTCAACGGCATTTCAGACCACATAATTTTTAGTAATTAAAAAAAAAAATCCCTTTAATTTATGAGACATAGTTCGACAAAACACGAAATTTTAAAATATAAAATTTTTTGAAAACTTCTGATCTTAAACATAACATAAGCTTTTTGTAAATATAAAATCAAACTATCATTAAAAATAAAATTTATGTTTATATATCATGAATCATACGCACCCTCCCAAGTTTCATAATTTTGTCTAAATTTTCAAACTTCATTCAAATTCTTCCAAAAAGCGAGAAGTTGACATTTTGATCACTAGAGATAGTTCTGTCAGTACTTTAGCTTGAGTTTGTGGCCTGAGTAGGATATGGATAAACTAAATGTGGTTGGTTTGGATGATTTGGAGGAGGCTGGAGCCATGACTCAATCTTATAGCCATATGATGGAGTTAGGTTGGCTTAGGTCCAAACCCCAAGTCATGCACTTTGTGGTTGTGTTGGATAGTAATTAATGTTGTAGATTGGACAGTGTGAGTACGACATTGACCTTGTAGTGCTATTTCGCTAAACTAGTTGAGGTAAAATCCTATTTTTATAAGAGGTTTTCTTCAAAATGCATGTGTGCTAAAGCTTATATTATCTGAGATTGTAATAAGTGATTTTCCAAAGGTTTTTATGAGATTTTGGCACATAAGAACAAATGTGGGACGATGCGACATTATTTATGAATTGTTTTCCCGATTTTGACAATGTTAAATAGTACCTTGAAATGTTATACTAATAAAATGAAGAATGCTCTTGGACATTGACCTTAGTTAATTACTCAAATCACATAATTTAAAGTTGACTTTGGGAAAGTATGACTTTGTAAAGATTCTATGAATGATCTACGATGGAAATTGATTATGACTTGCATGTTATAAATGTTGAGATAATTAACATCGACTTATGATGATAATATGACAAGTGCGGGAAGGTAAGTTGAATTGTACAAAAATCTTTGAGAGTAGTGTATGTCTGAATTTTGCAAGCGTACCAATCTTGAATATAATTAATACACCTCCAGGTGTGGCAAATAGTACGGGCTAGTCAGTTTTTGAACTGGTAATTGAAAAATAGTCAGCGTTTGCAAAATTATTGAAAATAGTTATTATTTTGCTGCAACATGGAAAGTTCCAGCATAATATACTGGAGTTCCAGCATAATATGCTTGAGATTGGAGCACTTGTGTATGAACTTTCATCATATTATGCTGGACCAGTATATTATGATGGAACTCCAGTATATTATGCTGGAAGTTCACATGTAAAAAATTCGAACTCCGGTATATTATGCTGAAATAATTTTCAGATTTTGAACAATGTTTTCGTTGAGATTTATCTTTACACGAAAAGTGGCTAAATTTCGATTACTTTTGAAATTGTGGCTATTTTTTTTATAAATCTGACTATTTTTTAATTTCACCCAAAATTGATCCATAAGTATATAACCCGTTCAAAATTAACGGGTTGGACAGTATGTTTTTTCTTGACAGGCTAATTTTGCCTAGGCTCAAAGTAATCCATTGGAAAAACGTTTTTTCTTTCACGTTTAACCCATGCTAGAAACTATTTACATTCGGTAATCGAAAAAATATATAAAATTTGTATAATTTTATATATAACATATAGAATATATATATATATATATATATATATATATATATATCGTTAATTATTTTGAGAGCGACTATACAATATCATTTCCCAAGAAAAAACAGCTCAAATAAACTTGTTTAATACCCAATACTGACCTTGAAGATGCCCAGAAAATGATGTATGAAGATGTCGAAACTGTTGCAATTTTTCTCTACTGTTATGTTCCTAATTCAGAGCTCACTTTATGACAAAGAGTAGGGGTGTACAAATGAAACCGATAAATCGTAACAATCCGATAATTCGAGTCAAATCGAGAAAAAAAAATTGACTATGGTTTGGTTTGATTTGGTTTGGTGTTGGAAAAAAAAACCCGGCCGTATTTGGTTTGGTTTGGTTTTAACTGAAAAAAGTCAAACCGAAACCAAACCAACCCGACATTATATCTATAGAAGTTTTAAATATATTTAATACATAAAAATATTTATGGTAGTATAGTTTATAAATATTTCATAAACTTTTTCATAATTTTATCTTTTAACGTATTATTTCAAGCTTGGGCTTATAATTTTTGGATGTTCCAATAAGTTTTATAGTTCATAAATATTAGTAACTCAAATAAATCCTAAGCAAAAATCAAATCAATACTAATGCTAATAAAAGACATTCAATTCAATTGTACTATGCATGAAAATAGTGTTGGATATCTATTTTTTAGTTTTTCCATGGTTTAGATAAAATGTATAACTTATTTTTCTTTTAGTGGTTAGTCCTGTAAATAATAGTACTCGTTAGTCATAATTTTAAATTATGTTTGTTTTCATTATGGCTTATTAATAATATTTCTTTTATGCGATTTTATTATCTTTATTGTTGAATATTTTAGTATAATGACATGACTCATCTCATATTTATGTTATTTTATTGAAAAACACGTTATATAGTTCTGTCTTATTAGGATTAAAGAAATATTTGGAGCACAAATTTTACGTTTTGTACTATGGAGACTTTATGAAAAAAAAACGAAAAAACCCAAAAACTCGAAAAATCCGAGATTAAAAAATTCGACTTTAATTGGTTTGGTTTAATATTTAGATTTAATAACCCGATACAATTAATTTGGTTTGGTAATTAAAAAATCCGAACTAACCCTTTGTGACACGTGATCTTAAACCTTCTAAAAATTGTGACAGTATTAGACCTTCATTTTTATTTTGTTTGGCGTTCTTCTTTTCAGCTTCATATTTCCACAATCTTTGAATTTCTTTTGAGGGAGAGTACCGCAAAATTTTGATTAGCCCATTTCTTTTTGTGATTTCTTTCTCAAATCTAGTTCCAGTGTTCCAAATATTCACGACTCTTTTAAGCACATTATATTGACTCGTATTATTGCTAGTTGTTCAAACTACTTTTGACGTTTTATCTGTCATATTTTCGTGAATTTTTTGCTGGTAGAATGTTTTTTCAAAAGTTTTATGGCATTTGTCTTTGGTAAATTAAACTAGTTATTAGATGTTTTAGCATGTACGTTTAACGTTTAAGTTTATATCTCAAACTCCATATATGTTCATATTATGATGTTTGCACATCATAGTTACTATAGTAATAATTAATTAGGGAAGAGAAGAAAAACGTTAACATAGTTTAAAGTTTGCTAAATTTACTAACTCAATTTCATCTCCAAGCAATCTTTGAACAATCCTAAGATGATGAAATTAGTCACTTCCCTCTTTCGGTTTTTGGTATAAATTACCAATAATTCGCAATATATCTTTAGTTAATATGCTTCTGTATCTTTATTATGTATTTCGAAAAGGATTTTTCTTTTATGATTCTATATTTCATGCATGTATGGTAATTATTTTATTTAAACATCATTTCTCACTTTAAGTTACCAGAAATTGAAAGGAAATTCTCACAAGGGAACTGATCTATCACGTAAGATTCAGTATTATATCCAGGGCAAATGGCCAAATATACCCCTGTACTTTCGAAAATGGTCTAAAAATACCCCTCGTTATACTATTGGGTTATTTATACCCCTATCGTCATACTTTGGAACAAAAATACCCTTATTTTGGATGGAGTGCCATGTGGCAGCACCAGATGAAAACGATCCATTTTTTTTTACCCGATCCGTTTTAAAAAACCTACCACCCGACCCAATTTTCACCCAAAGCTAAACTTAGCATCTTTTGTTCTAAAATAATTTTTTTGTAAAAACTGAAAAAAAAAGATTCAACAAAATATTTTCGTTTTTTTTAAAACTAATGCACCTATAGTTCACTGCTTTAGGAAAGTTTTTTTTTCCAGTTTTTACAAAAAAATATTTTTTTTAGATTTTTTAAAGCATTTTTTTGTAAAAACTTAAAAAAAAGATTTTGCAAAATATTTTTATTTTTTTTAAAACTAATGCACCTGTAGTCCACTGCTTTAGGAAATTCTTTTTTTTTTTTCCAGTTTTTACAAAAAATATTTTTTTTCAGTTTTTACAAAACGAAAATATTTTGTTGAATCTTTTTTTTCAGTTTTTACAAAAATATTGCTTTAGAAAATTACGTTTCGGGTATAGATAATGGGTATGGTTATGGGTATTGATCTTTTTAATTAATATTTTTCATTTTAAAAAGATGCTTTAAAAAAATATTTTTCAGTTTTTTCAATTTTTTTAAAGCATTTTTTTTGTAAAAACTGAAGAAAAAAGATTTTGTAAAATATTTTTATTTTTTTTAAAACTAATGCACCCGTAGTCCACTACTTTAGGAAAGTCTTTTTTTTTCAGTTTTTACAAAAAAATATTTTTTAGTTTTTTTAAAGCATTTATTTTTGTAAAAACTGAAAAAAAATAGTTTTTTGTAAAAAGTGAAAAAAAAAGACTTTCCTAAAGCAGTGAACTACAGGTGCATTAGTTTTAAAAAAATAAAATATTTTGTTGAATCTTTTTTTTTCCATTTTTTACAAAAGAAATTGCTTTAGAACAAAAGATGCTAAGTTTAGCCTTGGGTGAAAATTGGGTCGGGTGGTAGATTTTTTAAAATGGATCGGGTAAAAAAAAGAAATGGGTCATTTTCATCTGGTGTTACCATGTGGCACTCCATCCAAAATAAGGGTATTTTTGTTCCAAAATATGACGGCAGGGGTATAAATAACCCAATAGTATAACGAGGGGTATTCTTAGACCATTTTCGAAAGTAGAGGGGTATATTTGGCCCTTTACCGTTATATCTAAGTATGGGTGTACGTGGACCGGGTTAGTTCGATTTTTATCAAAACCAAACCAAACCAAACCAATTATATCGGTTTGGATTGGTTCGATTTTGTCGGATTTTTCGGGTTTTTTGTTACTTAAATATTATTTCAATCTTACTTTGTCAAATTTTTGATAAGTAAATATATGTTTAATAAAAATATAAAAAATTGACAAATATATGATCTATTAAAATATTCTTATGGGAGAATTTTCTTAGTAACACAAAATAGTTATTTTTTTTAGTCGTCTGACAATAATTTTTCGTTGATGTATACTTTCAAGGTGAACCGAATTTAGTAATTAAACGTAAAAATCAATATGATACCTAAATAATAACAATCACTTCACATTCGAAAAAGATATAAGAATTTAATAGATCTTAACATATATGATATGAATATGGAAGAACAAAGAGATTGACGGATTTCATTAACACTTGATGAGAAAGTGATCATACAACCCATTATTTAAGGTTAATAAATATGGAGCACTTCATATACTATTAAATATTATATCCCGCAAGATAATCCCAAATATTTCTAGACATTTTTTAAAGAAAATTTTATATAAAATCTTAAAAGTATATATAAAAATTATATATTTATATGTCGGTTTAGTTCAGGGTTTTTTACTCAATACCAAACCAAATCAAACCAAACCTAGTCAGGTTTTTAAATCGGTTTGGTTTGACTTTTCGGTTTGGTGCGATGTTTCGGTTCGGTTTGTACACCCCTATATCTAAGAGATCTCTATGATTTGTGTATAATATTGATATTTTGGTTAAGAGTCTTAAGAGTTGGCTGAAAATGTCTATCGATCTCCATAAAATGAAAGAAAAAATTGAGTACTCAAATTGGAGGCATTTTTTGTTTAGTCCATCTTGATCAAGCTCAAAGTAAACTTTGGATAGACTAATAGCATGTTTGGTCAAGCCGAAAAAATCTAACTTATTTTGAGAAGTATTTTTTTCAAAAGTATTTTTCAAAAAAGTACTTTTGGAGAAAAGCAGTTTGTGTTTGGCTAATCAATTTGAAAAGCACTTTTGAACAATAATTTGTATTTGGACAAGCTTTTCAAAAGGTGCTTTTATGTGTCAAATTACAAATAAAGACATGAAGAGATTTGCTTAATAGTTAATATTATATAAGTAGATAAATAATTATAAATTTTTATTATTGAATATAATAATTAAGTTTTTTTTATTTTATTTAAGTAAAATATAAAAATAAAATTGAAAAGTACTTTGCTCTTTCAAGATAATTTAAATATATCAAAAATCATCCAATAAATATGAAAGTTCATCCCAAAAGTCATTTTATGTTATTTAATAGTTTAAACTAAATAAGGTTATTTTGGTGTATATAATATTTTGCAAAGGGTATTTTTGGTAGGAAGAAAAGTCAAAACTGCTTCTGCTTGTGCTTCTGGGGAGTGATGTCACCTAAACTCACACCACAAATATAGGTAATGAGGCGGTCGAAGCAATAATAATACCCAACGCAAGTCGGGGTCGAATCCTCAGGGAGTTAGAATTGGGATTAGGTATATGCTTAGTGTAATTGTACGATATGCCTTAGATTACACTTCCACATTCTTGTTTGTTCTTTCTACTTATACTTTATACTATTGATTGCAATTATAAAACTAGAAAACAATAATTTTATTTTTGGTTGTTTTCCAAATGATAAAAGATCTAGGGTCGTAACTTTCACCTAGGTGGTTACCTAATGGGTTGTAAACTCTAGGGCAAGTTTGATTGATCGGGGTTGTAATATAGCAATCACACGCAATTACCCACTTTATACCTCTCGGTAGTTTGAGTGATTTTGCCCAATTTAGCTTTCTCAAGTCCAAATGGGTATTGCACAAAACAAGTGATAAATGCTCAAGTCGGGTCTTACTATCTCTAGATTCAGCCTTTTAATTGGGGCTATCAATTTCTTGAGTTCGCCCCAATTTCTTGTTAGCCAAGTTTTCCTAGACTTAGTCTCTCTTTCTCAAGTAGAGACTAAGTCAATTAGGCGTGAATCAATGTTTGCAACCATTAATTCTTGAAATCAAGCAAGAACTAGGCTAAATATCACTAACTCAATCACAAACAAATCCTAAATCAAACACCGATTAAGTACCCACACTAGGGTTGGGCCACAACCCTAGCTACTCATGAAAAATAAAGAAATACAAGAAGAAATTAAGATAGAATGCATAATAATTGATTAGGGAAAGAAAATCTAATGTTTAGAAGCTAATCTCGTCCAATATTACTCAAAACAGTAAAGAAAAATGGCTCAGGTGCTCTCCCAAAATAAAACTTACCCTAAAAATGACAAAAAAGTTCTATTTATACTAAGCTAAAAATATCTGACAAAAATACCCTTGCGGAGGTTGTGCGGCCGCATAATTCTGAGTGCGCTCCGCACTCTAAGCTTGACTGGTCATCTGGTCCTTCTACGGTCGCATAAAAGTGGGATGCGGCCGCACTACATCTAATTGTGCGGTCCGCATATTTCTGAGTGCGGCCGCACACTTGACTTGGGCTGGGACTTGGACATTCTTCTGCGGATCGCATAATTATGAATGCGGCCGCACCTTTGAATCCCGCGGCCGCACAATAATAGTGCGGTCCGCACAGCTTCAATCAAGGCTCTCTTATTTTGGTCGTTTGCAGGCTGTATAATAGTAAGTGCAACCGCACTTGGCATCATGCGCCCGCACAATAATGGTGCAGCCCGCATTTCTTCAGTTTGCCCAAAATTTCAACTCTCTAAATCTCTCTTTTGCGGCCGCAACAAAATTATGCGGTTCGCATACTCTGAAGCTAATCTGACAGGGCTTCTTCATTGTTTGCGGCCGCACACAGTATTGTGCGGTCCACACTGTAAGCATTTTTGCCTTGTTTTGGTCTTTGTCCAATTTTGACTCCTTTTGAATTTATTTTCACTTCTTTGGCTCGTCTCCCAATATTACTGCATGAAAGCATATTTTATTAGTTCTCGGGAATATCTTTATGCATTTTTGAACTAAAACACAAGTAAAAGATAGCAAATTAGCGGTCAAAATCCCTACTTATCAACTCCCCCAACTTAAGTTTTTGCTTGTCCTCAAGCAATTAAGGCAATTCTCACCTCCACTAGAAAAAGGGATATTTCAGCTGGCCTAAGGTGAATCAATCACACTTCAATTGGGACCAATAATTACCCACAACACATATGAATTATCAACAATGCAATGATTTGACTTTTTGAGTACAATAGTTCTAATGTGACACTAAAGCATCAAGAGTTGACTTTATCCATCAAGGAAGCTCGCTCTTTCATGTAGGTCATTGTGGACCCCAAACTCCTCCCCCTCTACTCTTCATTAGCATATCTCACTTTAGAATGTAACACTCGATGTAAGGATTGTGAAAAGCTCGTTCATCTCTCTCAAAAGAATGCCACAAGTCCGCCTCTAAGTACCATAAGCTTGCCCCTTATGTAAATCACCACTAATGTAAGCTCATTCTACTTGAAATCATGTAGGGATTTTGCGGGATGTAATGAAGGATTTTGGACTAAGGTAGGACTTGTTGGAATAGAATGGTTTCATCTTTCCTTAAGCACTCCATTTTCTCTTTGGCTCATACTTTTTCGACTCTTTGAGTCAATTCCTTTTTCCTCGGGGGAACTAGAGAGACGCAACGTCACTCTTTCTTGGTCATGGCATTCATTTTTCTCCTTTCTATTTACTCCATGCCCTTCATCATTGTTTTCTTTGAATCCCTTCAACTTTCTACCTTATTCACTTTCTTTTTGGCATTTTTCTTTTTATTTTTTCTTTCTTTCTTTCTTTTCTTTGCCTTCCCTTTTCTTCCTTTCTTTCTCTTCTTTGTACCTTTTTTCACTTTCAAACTCCTCGTCTCTCCCCCAAACTTATGTTTTTGCCAATTGTTTCTCAAGAATACTAAGGAAAGATTGGGTGCCAAGAGAGGGCCATTACAAAACGGATAAAGGCTTGTAACGTGGTTATTGAAAGAAAGAAGGCTTAGACTCAAATGGGTTGACTAGGGATATCACATTGGTAGTCTATGGAAGATTTCAAACTTCAAATCGGATCAAGGAGATCCTACAATCATTTCTCAAGTCAAGCAAAACTTAGAATTTCGTCTAAAAAAATATTCGGGGCAAGTTCTAGACTATTAGCATGAGAATTTCGACTTGCAATTCAATACCTCCCCTTTCACGCTGCTGAATTGCAAAAGAGACCGGAGTCGAGGGCCCACAACAACCCTAGTTTAGATTGAGAATAACAAATGGCTCGACTGAACCACTCGATGACTGTTTAAGTCAACACAAGAGTCAAAAGGTCACAACTAGAGCTATTTTATGCCAACAACTTTGTTTTTAACCCTAAGGTTGGAGGTAAATGTGTTGGTACCAAGTGAAACATGCTTGAGACCCTTTTATTCATTCCTACTATATTTGCCTAAACATAAAAGAAAACAGACTCTATCCCTTAAGAAGGTTGTCACGCCATCCATCATTGGGAAGAGCCACCCGGTTCACACAAAATCCACCTTTGGAAAGAACCATGGCATTAAGAAAACCAAAGGCTTATTGATCACTCAAACATAAAAAGAAGCTAACAAATCAAAAAGAAACTACTAAAGTAAATAAGAAGTTATACTACTAAGAAAGACAAAGTAAAGAAGCTACGAAATAAACTACGAAAAGCAAGATAAATGAATATACAAACCGAAGTAAAATGAATATGTACATAAGGGAGACTGAATATATACATCAAACGAATGAGAGAATATATACATACCAAAGAGAAAATAAAGATAAAGGAAAAATAGTATGAGAGTTATTACAGGCCATATGTCAATGTCAATCAATCAAAATAGACCACCCCCGGAATAAAAATAAGCATTGTCCCCAATGCTTAACAAAAATAAGAACATGGAAGGGTAGAGAGTTAAGATAACTCCCTATGTGATCTCAGTCTGCATGGGATCCGCAACACCCTCTGTCTCCTATGGCTGTATCTCATCATCACCTGGCTGAGGGACAACATGGTTGCTGAGCATCTGGATCATCTCATCAGCGGTGTGGGCAGTCGCAACCGGCTCCTCAGACTAGCCGACTGCTATATGTGATGCCTCTGGTACTGCTGGTGCTGAAGGTTCTCCCTCCATAAGTAAGTCCAGTGGTAAATCTCCGGCATACGCAATTTTGGCAACCACTTTCCTCAACTTGTCCACTGACCTTTTCGATGCCTGAGACTTCCGTATCTTCTTTGTTTGCTTTCCCAACTCCTCAATGACCTCCTCATGCATCACTAGAGCGTCTATAATGGTCTTCTGCTTGTCCAGAATCTTTTTCAATGTTTCCTCCACTGACGAAGGTACCTGTGGTGCTGCTGGGGCTGCTGACTGTGCTGCAACAGCACTGGATATGTCAGACAGCTTTGAAGTAGCTGCCTGCATCCAGTTGTTGAGACTCGCCAATGTCTGGGAGACTCGCAGCACAGTCTGTGGATTAGTAGATGAAGCTGGCACTGATAATGAAGCTGGTGGTCTAGAAGACGACAGTGGTGGCATGGTTGCTGTCCCGGTAGAAGGACCGACTGCTGTGGAAGGCTCAGCAGCTGAATCAGTAACTACTACTGCTGGCTCCTCAGACTGTGTAGTAGAGGTAGTTGCCTTACCCTTGAACTTCGGGTTGTCAGAACCCTGTAGGTGGTACCATGAGAAAGGCTTCTTGGCCTTTACTTCTGTATCATATTGCCTCGGCTCCACCTTTTAATCTTTGAAGTATTCTGTGAGGAAGTTCGGGTACGAGTATGATCTCTCATCTTTCTAGACAGCTAATGTGATGTTGGTAGACATGATGGCACCAACATTAATTGGATACCCAGCCATAATCAAAGCCACCAGGACTGCACGGGTAAGTGAGAGGTTGTTCTCATTTAGGCACGGATCAATGCGGCTGCACACAAATGTTTTCCACTATTTTGCTTCGAAATTTAGGGTGGCACGAACTATGGGAACCCTTGCTGTAAGCCACAAAGGTGTTGATCCTCGAATAGCCAAAATCTCAGCTAGCCACGGGCGAGCTGCATCACTCATAGCCAGCTTTTCCAAGTATTGGGCTGCCTCCACTTCTTCAAATCTCATATAAGAGTTCAAAGCACAGGAGTCGAATCAGATTTTCAGATTTCGCACTTTTGTCACATTGGTACCCTTCTTAATGTGAGCCACATTGGCATAAAATTCTTTAACTGATCATTTGCATCGAGGGCGCTTTGGGTGAACCATTTCCATCCTTTTCTCTCCTGGAATGGTCTGAGGACATTTAGTTGTGCTTGTCCAAATCCTTCATCAAGAATTGTTGCTCAAGAGTGAGCAATCTCTAGGGCCACCACTCTCTAAATCTGTTAAAGGCAGTCAAGCTGACAAATCTGTCTTCCCACATCTCCCTTTTCCTCGACCTCTCTAAACCACCCACTGTAGCATCACCCCCTCTACCATCATCCGGAACATCATCATCATTATCAACATTGATTGGTATAGTCGGGGAATGTGAGGAAGAGGGATCCGAATCTGGGCTACCCTCTTCTGAACCTTCAGAAGAACTAGCAGTGGAAGATGACTCATCTACCAAGTGGAATCTACCCGGGACTTGTTGTGATTGGGCTTACGGTTGTGCTTGCACGGAGTTACCCTCAGAATCTTCCCCAGATGGGAGATCTTTACTGGTCTCGAAGGGTTCAGGAACTCTGTTGGTGGTTTGTTTCTTGCCTATGGTCCTCTGAATGGCAAGTGGTAGGTTACTCTTGCCGCGGCCTCGGCCTCAGGAGGGTTCTGCCCTCCCTTTTGATGTATCTCCTCCACCACGTGATCTAACCATCGTCTGCAATTCATAACAATAAGAATCAGTTAGATTTCAGGTTCATAGGACACAGATATATGCATGACAGTTGCAGGCCAGTTGTGGAAAAACAGAAGAGGTAGTGTGAACCGCACAAAAGTGAGTGCGGCCGCACAACCAAAAGTGCGGACCGCACAATTTTGAGTGCGGCCGCACAGCCAAAAGTGCATACCGCACAATTTTGAGTGCGGCCACACAGCCCCAGGTTTGGAATACTGGGCTCTCTGATCATTCATCAGTGCGGACCGCACAATTTTACTGCGGACCTCATAATTTTGCTGCGGACCGCATATTTTTGAGTGCGGTCCACACAATTCAAGCACACAGAATCCCCTAGTTAAAGGACTGCAGACCGCACAAAAATGTGTGCAGCCGCACAATTTAAATTTTCACGGGTAGTAAACTAGGGTGATGCAATATTTTCACAATTTAGACATGGTTTGAAAAAATTGGCAAGCTTAGTGGTCTACCCAGTCCCTAATTAACACATACAAGGCTACCCATACGATTTTGAAGCATATATTAAGCACATTTGACATTTATAGGCCTAAAAATAACTAAACTTATCAAAGAAAATAAGAACACAAATTAAGAAGAAAGAACAAAAATTTAACATGGATTGAACATACTAGTAGTGAATGATGCAGGTGAGAATCTAACTTGATGAAATGAGGGAAGATTTAGAGCTAATGGGGTATGCGCTGTGCTTGCTTAGGGCTTGAGCTTTCAAAGAGTGTAAAGTGTGAAAAGTATTGAAAAGTCCTATTTATAGGTTGACCCGTCGGGCCCAGGACTTACCTGAGTGCGGCCGCACAATTTTGAGTACGGTCCGCACTCCTTACCTGTAACTAGGAAGACTTTTTGCGGTCCGCACAAGAATGAGTGCAGCCGCAAAATTTGTGCGGACCATAATTTATTAAGGAAATTTGACAGGCCAAACTTCAGAGACCATGCATTTTTGATCTTTCAGTTGTGCGACCGCACACAGAATTGTGCGGCCGTAGAGTGATTGTGCGGTCCGCACTCCTGTGACACTTAGCCAATTTTTCTTGCACAGACCCTGCAATGCACACCCATTCCTGCATACACTTCAAAACTAGTTAGCACAAAATAAAGCTATCTAACAAAGAAGAAAAACAACTCCATTTTGACTTCAACTTCCCAGAAACATCCGTAACCAGGAATTGAACAATAGTACAAGATCACCCTCTTTAAATTCCTTGTTGTGGATGTACTTGTCATTAAGGTACTTCATCTTCTCCTTATAAAGAGACGAGCTTGTGTAGGCATGATACTGGAATTCATCAAGCTCATTTAATTGTGACATCCTTAGATTTGCCGTGACATCCCATTCAAGGTTCAACTTCTTCAAAGCCCACATGGCCATATGCTCAAGTTCTACCGCAGGATGGCATGCCTTCCCGAACACTAACCGGTATGAAGACAACTCGATCGGAGTTTTGTAGGCTGTTCTATAAGCCCAAAGAGCATCATTAAGTTTTCTTGACTAATCCGTCTGGTTGGCATTGGCTGTCTTTGACAAAATACTCTTTATCTCCCGGTTGGAGACTTCAACTTGTCCACTTGCTTGAGAATGGTAGGGGGTTGATACTTTGTGAGTAAGGTATCAAAAGCCTTGTGCAAAAATGCGAACCCCCATCGTTAATAATGGCTCTTGGGGTACCAAACCTCGTGAATATGTTCTTTTTCAAGAATGCCACCACACTCCTTGCTTCATTGTTGGGCAAAGCAATGGCCTCAACCCATTTGGATACATAATCCACCATAACTAGAATGTAGATGTTCCCACAAGAGCTAACAAATAGACCCATAAAATCAACACCCCACACATCGAAGATATCTATCTCCAAAATGGTGGTGAGAGGCATTTTATTCTTCTTTGAGATCCCACCGGCCCTTTGGCATTCATCACACCGCTTGACAAGCTCACTAGAATCCTTGTAGAGAGTAGGCCAATAGAATCCACAACTCAAAACTTTTGCCATCGTTCTTGCTCCACCATGGTGACCACTATACGGTGAAGAGTGGCAAGCCTCAAGAATACCCATTTGTTCTTCCTCCGACACACATCGTCGGATAACACTATCGGTACATATTCAGAAAAAGATACGGCTCATCCCAATAATAGTCAAGGCAATCCCGTTTGAGCTTCTTCCTTTGGTTTGAAGAGAACTCATTCGGTACAATGCCACTCACAAGATAGTTTGCTAAGTCGGCGAACCATGGAATCCCGGTCATTGAAACAGCTAGGAGTTGCTCGTCGGGAAATGAATCATTGATCTCAAGGCCATCATGTGGCCTCCCCTCCTCTTCCAATCGGGAAAAGTAGTCCGCCACATAATTCTTGCTACCCTTTCGGTCTTGAATCTCTAGATCAAACTCTTGCAATAGAAGCACCCACCACATCAACCTTGCCTTAGAATCTTTCTTGCTCATCAAATACCGAAGCGCCGCGTGGTCGGTGTGAAAAATCACCTTTGTACCCATCATGTACGGGCGGAACTTCTCCATAGAAAAGATAATAGCAAGGAGCTCTTTTTCGGTCACTGTGTAGTTGACTTGGGCATCATTCATGGTCTTGCTTGCATAATAGACCGGATGGACGATTTTGTTGATACGTTTCCCCAACACCGCTCCAATCGCCACATCACTTGCGTCACACATGAGCTCAAACGGCAAGCTCCAATCCTGTGCGGTAATAATAAGAGTAGTAGTCAACTTGAACTTAAGCAACTCGAATGCCTTCATGCAATCTTCATTGAAATGGAACTTGGAAAAATCTTTGATGAATCGGCGATAGAACCCCGCATGACCCAAGAAGCTCCTCACTCCCTTCACGGATGTAAATGGAGGGAGTTTGGAGATCACTTTAATTTTGGCTTTATCAACCTCAATACCATACTTTGAAATCTTGTGACCGAGGATAATGCCTTCCTCGATTATGAAGTGACATTTTACCCAATTCAAAACCAAGTTAGTTTCCTCACATCTTGCTAATACCTTGTCCAAGTTGTTCAAGCAATCATCAAAAGAATTCCAAACAACGGAGAAATCATCCATGAAGACCTCAAGAATATCTTCCACCATATCGGTGAAAATAGCTATCATACACCGTTGAAAAGTCATTGGTGCATTACATAACCCAAATGGCATCCTCGAGAATGCAAAGGTACCATATGGACAAGTGAAAGTGGTCTTCTCTTAGTCCTCATGAGCAATAAAAATCTGATTATAGCCGGAGTATCCATCCAGGAAGCAATAAAAATCACGTCTGACCAACCTATCCAACATTTGATCAAGAAATGGAAGCAGAAAATGATCTTTCCGAGTGACTTTGTTGAGCTTCCTATAGTCCATGCACACTCTCCACCCGGTGACAGTTCTTGTGGGGATCAATTCATTGTTGTCATTTATTATCACAGTCATGCCCCCTTTCTTTGGGACACATTGCACCGGAGAAGTCCATGAGCTATCAGAAATAGGGTAAACAAGCCCGACATCCAACCAATTTATGATCTCCTTCTTGACCACCTCTTGCATTGCTTCATTTGGCCTCCTTTGATGTTCAACGGAGGATTTGGCACCCTCCTCCAATATAATCTTGTGCATGCAAAAGGCGGGGCTTATGCCCCGGATATCCACCAAGGTCCATATGATTGCTCTTTTCCTCCTTTGTAGCACCTCCAATGTCACGACCCGAAATTTCCACCTTCGGACCGTGATGGCGCCTAACATTTCACTTGCTAGGCAAGCCAACGTTAGAATAATATTAACCAATTTTTAAATCATTAATAATCAAGGAAACAAATGCGGAAGCAAAGTTTGAAATATAGTGAAATAATCCATAAAAATAACGGTGTCTAAATATTATCCCAGAATTGGTGTCACAAGTGCACGAACTTCTAGAATAAATACAAATAAAGGTCTGAATAAAATAAAGTTGTCTGGAAATAAACACACAGCTAAAGTAAAATAGACGGGGACTTCAGAACTGCGGACGCCATGCAGTTATACCTCAAGTCTCCTCTGGTAGCTGAAATCCGAGCAAGTGTATGGTACGCCACTAGGACCAACTTCAAAATCTGCACAAGAAGTGCAGAGTGTAGAATCAGTACAACCGACCCCATGTACTGGTAAGTGCTGAGCCTAACCTCGACGAAGTAGTGACAAGGCTAAGACGGTTCACTTAAATTAACCTGTACGCAATATTAATAACAACAACAAATAATAGAAATAAATCAGGTAACTCATTTATAATAATTGAAGCCAATCCAGCAGTCATAATTCATTATTATTTCAACCAATTCTGTTGCAGCGTGCAACTCGCTCTCACAATATATGCACATTCAATTCTGTTGCAGCGTGTAACCCGCTCTCCCAATATTTTCCTTTTAATCAAGTCTGTCATATATTTATTTCAATCAAGTATATATATAGACTTTTAAATAAGTCTGTTGCGGCGTGCAATCCGATCCCCTAATATTGACTTTTAATAAGTCTGTCATATATTTATTTCAATCAAGTATATATATATATATATATATATATATATATATATATATATATATATATATATATATATATAGACTTTTAAATAAGTCTGTTGCGGCGTGCAATCCGATCCCCCAATATTGACAATTAATAAGTCTGCTGCGGCGTGCAACCCGATCCTCCAATATGGACTTTTTAATAAGTCTCTTGCGACGTACAACCCGATCCTCCAATATTGACTTTTAATAAGTCTGTCATATATTTATTTCAATCAAGTGTATATATAGACTTTTAAATAAGTCTGTTGCGGTGTGCAATCCGATCCTCTAATATATCCATTTCAATCAATTCTTATAGAAAAAATTTCCCCAATAAATGCAACAATTAATATAAAATTGTAAGACAACAAGCATACAACAATTATGATTTAATTATAAAACAAACAATGACAAATAGCAAATTATTATAGAAATCAGGAAAAAAATAGGCAGTTAAATATTTAATATGCTAAATGTCAAATAATAATTAAAACACATAATTCAAATAGCATGTAACAATTAATGCAGGAATTCAAGAATTAATATTTGACAAAGAATAGGAGAGAAACAATTATTATAATAATTAATTTATGATTTTTCAAGTAAGCAGGCAAACAATTAATTTGACGACGTATAGACACTCGTCACCTCGCCTATACGTCGTTCACATGTAATTCACATAACAAATAATTTAAGGGTTCTATTCCCTCAAGTCAAAGTTAATCACGACACTTACCTCGCTTTGTAAATTCTAATAAATTATTCAACCACATCTTTTCCTTTTAAATTTGCCTCCGAAAGTTTCAAATCTATTCACAAATAATTTGATATATTCAATACTAATCATATGAATTAATTCCATATGAATTTATAAATTTTCCGGATAAAAATCCAAAATTCATTTAAATATTCGATAGTGGGACCCATATCTCAAATCCCAGAAAAACTCGCGAAATCCGAACACTCGTTCCGCTACGAGTTCAACCATGCAAAAATTGTCCAATTCCGATATCAAATAGACCTTCAAATCTTAATATTTTATTTTTGGAAGATTTTATAAAAATCTGATTTTTCTTTCATAAATTCACGGATTCATGATATAAATGAGTATGAAATCATGAAATATAATCAATATAGGATAAGGAACACTTACCTCAATGTTTTCCCGTAAAAATCGCCCAAGAATTGCCTTACCCGAGCTCAAAAATGAAAAAGAGTTGAAAATGGGTCGAAACCTCATTTCCAGAACTTAAGTTCTGTTTCTGGGATTTTTACTCTTCGCGATCGCGAAAATTCTTTCGCAGTCGTGTAGAACAACTTTTGCCCATGTTCATTTTACTCTTCACGATCGCGGGAATGGCTTCGCGATCGCGAAGCACATTTTGGCTGCCCAGACTTTTAACTCTTCGCGATCGCGTAAATGCTCATGCGATCGCGGAGTACATTTTTCCAGCCTTACGCGATCGCGTAAATGCTCATGCGATCGCGGAGCACAATTGACGTGCCTAGCTCCTGCCTTCCTTCCTTCTATGTGATCGCATCTGGTCCCTTGCGTTCGCGGTGCACTGGGAGTTTACCTTCCGCGATCGCGTGCCTATCTTCGCGAACGCGAAGGGTAAAACTCACTACTTACAATTTACTCTTCGTGATCGCAGGAATGGCTTCGCGATCGCGAAGCACAATGCACCAGAAGCTCAGAAACCAGATTTTCTAAGTTCAAAATCATCCCGTAGCCTATCCGAAGCTCACCCGAGCCCTCGGGGCTCCAAACCAAACATGCACACAAGTCCTAAAACATCATACGAACTTGCTCGCGCGATCAAATCGCCAAAATAACACATAGAACTACGAATCGGACACCAAATCAAAGAAAATTTTCAAGAAAACTTTAAAACTTATATTTTTACAACCGAATGTCCGAATCACGTCAAATCAACTCCGATTCTCACCAAATTCGGCAGACAAATCATAAATATTATAGTGAACCTATACCGGGCTCCGAAACTAAAATACGGACCCAAGGTCAATAAATCAAACATCAGTAATTTCTTAAAAATCATTAAGCTTTCAAGCTTTTAATATTTCATCAAAATTCCATATCTCGGGCTAGGGACCTCGGAATTCTATTCCGGGCATACAGCCAAGTCTCAAATCACGATACGGACCTACCGGAATTGTCAAAATACTGATCTGGGTCCGTTTACTAAAAATGTTGACCAAAGTCAACTTAGTTGAGTTTTAAAGCTCTATTTCACATTTTAATCCGTTTTTCACGTGAAAACTTTCCGGAAAATTTTACGGACTGCGCCCGCAAGTCGAGGAATGATACATGGTGCTTTTCGATGTCTTAGAATACAGAATTACTTATTAAATTTAAAGATGACATTTTGGGTCATCACATACTCCACCTCTAAAACAAACGTTTGTCCTCGAACGGAGTTAGAAAAAGTACCTGAGCTGGAGAAAAGGTGTGGATATTTACTCTGCATGTCTGACTCGGACTCCCAGGTAGATGCCTCTACCGACTAACCTCTCCATTGCACCCGAACTGAAGGATAACTCTTAGACCTCAACTGTCAGACCTGTCGGGCTAGAATAGCCACCGGCTCCTCCTCGTAAGTCAAATCTTTCTCCAATTGGACTGAGCTGAAATCTAACACATGGGACGGATCACCATGATATTTCTGGAGCATAGACACATGGAACACCGGATGAACCGCTGATAAAGCATGTAGGCTACTTTACCCACCCTTTCAAGAAT
The DNA here is from genome assembly GCF_000390325.3 of Nicotiana tomentosiformis. Classification (NCBI taxonomy): domain Eukaryota; kingdom Viridiplantae; phylum Streptophyta; class Magnoliopsida; order Solanales; family Solanaceae; genus Nicotiana; species Nicotiana tomentosiformis. The sequence goes on along the minus strand of NC_090823.1, from coordinate 113,991,218 downwards.
TTTAAAGGGTCCGATATACCTAGGGCTCAACTTGCCCTTCTTTCCGAACCTCATTACACCTTTCATAGGTGAAACCCGGAGCAATATTCTTTCTCCAACCATGAATGCAATATCACGAACTTTACGGTCGACATAACTCTTTTGCCTAGACTGAGCTGTGCGAAGTCGATCCTGAATAATCTTGACCTTATCCAAGGCATCCTGTACCAAATTGGTACCCAACAACCGAGCCTCTCCCGGATCAAACCAACCAACTGGCAATCGGCATCGCCTTCCGTATAATGCCTCATATGGAGCCATCTGAATGCTCGACTAGTAGCTATTATTATAAGCAAACTCCGCAAGTGGCAAGAAATGATCCCAAGAACCTCCAAAGTCTATAACACAAGCGCGAAGTATATCTTCCAGTATCTGAATAGTGCGCTCTGACCGTCTGTCTGTCTGTGGATGAAATGCTATACTCAACTCCACCCGCATGCCTAACTTATGCTGTACAACCCTCCAGAAATGTGAGGTAAACTCCGTAGCTCGATCTGAAATAATAGACACGGGCACACCGTGAAGGCGGACAATCTCATGAATGTAAATTTCAGCTAACCTCTCTGAAGAATAGGTAACTGCCACTGGAATAAAATGTGCTGACTTGGTCAACCTATCCACAATGACCCAAACTGCATCAAATTTTCTCTGAGTCCGTGGGAGCCTAACAACAAAATCCATAGTGATACGCTCCCACTTCCACTCAGGAATTTCTAACTCCTGAAGCAGACCACCAGGTCTTTGATGCTCGTACTTAACTTGCTGACAATTCAGACACCGAGCTACATATGCAACTATATCCTTTTTCATTCTCCTCCACCAATAATGTTGCCATAAATTTTGATACATTTTAGCGGTACCTGGATGAATAAAATACCTGGAACTGTGTACTTCTTCAAGAATTAATTCACGAAGCCCATCCACATTAGACACACAAATACGACTCTGCATTCACTGAACCCCATCTTCCCCCACAGCAACATATTTGGCATCACCGTGCCGCACCGTGTCCTTAAGGACAAGTAAGTGAGGATCATCATACTGCTTCTCTCTAATGCGCTCATATAAAGAAGACCGAGCGACTGTGCAAGCTAGAACCCGAGTGGGTTCTGAAATATCTAACCTCATAAACTAATTAGCCAAAGTTCGAACATATGCAGCTAATGGCCTCTCACCAACCGGATTATACGCAAGACTGCCCATACTCACAGCCTTTCTACTTATAGCATCGACCACCACATTGGCCTTTCTGGGGTGATACAAAATGGTGATATCATAGTCTTTCAACAACTCCAACCATCTTCTCTGCCTCAAATTAAGATCTTTTTGTTTGAACAGATACTGAAGGCTGCGATGATCAGTAAATACCTCACACGAGACACCGTAGAGGTAATGCCTCCAAATCTTTAGCGCATGAACAATGGCTGCCAATTCTAAGTCATGAACAGGATAATTCTTCTCGTGAACTTTCAACTGCCACGACGCATATGCAATTACCTTGCTATCTTGCATTAATACTGTACCAAGCCTAATGTGAGATGCGTCACAATATACCCTATACGATCCTGAACCTGTGGGTAATACCAACACTGGCGCCGTAGTCAAAGCGGTCTTGAGCTTCTGAAAGCTCAACTCACACTCGTATGACCATCTAAATGGGACACCATTCTGGGTTAGTCTGGTCAGTGTGCTTGCTATAGATGAAAACCCTTCCACGAACCGGCGATAATATCCTGCTAAACCCAGGAAACTCTGGATCTCTGTAACTGAAGTAGGTCTAGGCCAATTCTGAACAGCCTCAATCTTTTTAGGATCCACCTTTATGCCTTCTGCCGATACCACATGCCCCAAAAAGGCAACTGAGTCTAACCAAAACTCACATTTTGAAAACTTGGCATATAACTGATTATTCTTCAAAGTGTGAAGCACACTTTGAAGATGCTGCTCATGCTCCTCTCGACTGCTGGAGTAAATTAAGATATCATCAATGAATACAACCACAAAAGAGTCCAAATAAGGCTTGAACACCCGATTCATCAAATCTATAAATGCCGCTGGGGCATTTGTCAACCCAAATGATATCACTAGGAAATTATAATGTCCATACCGAGTTCGAAAAGCTGTTTTAGGGACATCACATGCCCTAATATTCAACTAATAGTAACCAGACCTCAAATCGATCTTCAAAAATACCTTGGCACCCTGAAGCTGATCAAATAAATCATCAATTCTTGGCAGCGGATATTTGTTTTTGATAGTGGATTTGTTCAACTGCCGATAATCTATACACATCCGCATAGAACTATCTTTCTTCTTTACAAATAATACTGGTGCACCCCAGGGCGAGACACTGGGTTTAATGAATCCCTGATCAAGAAAGTCTTGTAACTGCTCTTTCAATTCTTTCAACTTTGGCGGGGCCATACGGTATGATGGAATAGAAATGGTCTGAGTGCCCGGAGCCAAATCAATACAGATGTCAATATCTCTGTCGTGTGGCATCCCCGGCAAATCTGCAGGAAATACTTCTGGAAATTCACGAACAACTGGTACTGAGTCCATAGAAGGAACATCCGCACTGGGATCGCGAATATAAGCCAAATAGGCTAGACACCCTTTCTCTACCATACGCCGAGCTTTCATATAAGAAATAACACTGCTGGGAGAATGGCCAGGATTTCCTTTCTACTCTAACCGAGGTAACCCCAGCATAGCTAGGGTCGCTATCTTGGCATGATAATCCAATATAGCATGATAAGGGGACAGCCAATCCATACCCAATATGACATCAAAATCTACCATATCAAGAAGTAGAAGATCCATACTAGTCTCAAGATTACCAATAGTAACAACACACGAACGATAGACATGATCTACTATAACAGAGTCCCCCACCGGTGTAGATACACACACAGAAGCACTAAGAGAATCACAAGGCACAACCAAATATGAAGCAAAATAGGAGGACACATAGGAATAAGTAGATCCTGGATCAAATAGAACTGAAGCATCTCTATGGCAAACTGGAATGATCACAACATCAGATGACTCGGCTTCAGGCCTAGCTGGAAAAGCATAAAATTGGGGTTGGGCCCCACTACTCTGAACTGCGTCTCTGGGACGGCCTCTAACTGGCTGGCCTCCACCTCTAACGGTCTGACCTCCACCTCTAATGGCCTGACCTCCACCTCTAATAGCCTGACCTCTACCTCTAGCTGCCTGACCCCTACCTCTAGCTGGCTGAGCAGGCGGTGAAGCAACCGATGCCGGTATGATAGCACAAGAAGCTTATCGAGATCTGTTACTCGCCAATCTAGGGCAATACCTCCTGATGTTACCAATGTTCCCACACTCATAACACCCATCCTGGTGCCGTGGCTGCTGAAGCCGAAGCTGACCCAGATGGGCCGGATAACCACTGTAGTAACTCTGGAGTGGTGGTGTACTGATAGGAGCTGAATGTGTACTGAATACTGGCTGCCCAGAGTAAGGCATAATAGGACCGTGACTCCCTGAAGCACCGGGAGATACATGTAGTGCTGAATGAAACGGTCTAGGAGGATGACCCCTACCAAAATTACCTCTGTCTCCAGATGAGGCACCACTGAAATCGCCGAACTGACGAGGCCTCTTATCGGACCTCTACCCTCTCTCCTGTGCAAGAACCATCTCGATCCTCCTTGCGACATTAGCAGCCGCTTGAAAAGAAATCTCACTTCCGGTCTCCTTGGCCATCTGAAGTCTGATAGGGTGAGTGAGTCACTCAATAAACCTCCTCACTCTCTCTCCCTCCGTAGGTAGTAAAAAAAGAGCATGACGGGCCAAATCCATAAAACGGGACTCATACTAAGTAACAGTCATATTGCCATGCTGTAGACGCTCAAATTGCTTGCGAAATTCCTCTCTCAGTGTGATAGGGAGGAACTTCTCCAGAAATAGCTGAGATAACTGCTCCCAGGTAAGTGCAGGCGATCCAACTGGTCTGGTAAATGTATAATCTCTCCACTACCTCTTGGCAGAACCCGTCATCTGAAATACAGCAAAATCAACCCTATTGATCTCAACTATACCCATGTTCCGTAGCACCTCGTGGCAGCGTTCAAGATAATCCGGTGGGTACTCAGAAAGTGTACCACTGAAGTTAACTGGAAAGAGCTTGGTAAACTTATCCAGTCTCAATAAGGCCTCAAAAGACATGGTGGGCCTATCACCGATCTGTGCCGCAACAACTGGCTGAATTACCCACATTTTCATCTTGCGTCTCCTCCACATTCTCATCAATATCAATTCTCACTTCGTCATTAGCTTGAACCACATTGCTTGGAATTTCATCTTCTTGAACCACAACATCATCATCCACAATTCTTCTTTGATTTGAGGTGGTTGCATCTCCACCTTTTCCACTTCTCGTAGTCACAGCCATAGCATGTCCCGTATTATTCCCACCCTTTGGGTTCACTATCGTATCACTTGGTAGTGCCCCCTTAGGAAGAGTATTCAATGCTTGTGAGATTTGGCCAAGTTGAACCTCCAAATTGTGGATTGAAGTGTTGTGGGAGGCTAATTGAGCATCGGAGTCAACATTTTCTCCATCATTTGTTTGAACATATTTTCAATCCGTCCCATCTCATTTTTAGAAGAGCTCGGGCCTTGAGAGGGATAGGGAGGTGGATTTCTCGGTTGTTGGAATATCGGGGGCCTTTGAAAACCCGACCCCCAGTTGTTGTTGTTATTCCACCCTCCTTGATTACCTCCCCAATGACTTTGATTGTTGCCACCCCAATTGCCTTGGTTTCCTTGATTATTCCAATTGCCTTGATTACTGTTATTTCCCCAATTGCCTTGATTGTTATTGCCACCACTCTAATTGCCTTGGTGGCCTTGGTTGTTCCAATTTCCTTGATTTCCTTGTGATATCCATTGTTGTTGATTTTGAGCATTGTTTCTTTGACCTTGATAATTGTTGACGTATTGTACTTCTTCTTCTTGCTCATTATACAAATCACTTTGGTCATACCCACTATCATCTTGCATGAATTGTTCCAAATGGCTTTGCCCTTATTGACCTTTTTGCCGTCTCTTGTTCATCATCATATTTACGCCTCCCATCGCATTCACTTGTTTTGGCCCTTGAACCTTTTGCAGCTGCGCTTTTGCCAATTGGTTCATTGTGGTTGTTAACTCTGCGATAGCTTGCCCATGATCATGTAGTTCCTTGTGTAGGTGAATAACATTGGGGTCACCTTGCGGAACATTGGCCCTACTTTGCCATGCCGATGAGGTATCCGCCATCTCATCCATAATTTCACAAGCTTCGGCATAAGGTGTGTTCATGAAGTTCCCTCCGGCGAGTTGATTTACCACACATTGATTTGATGTGTTGATCCCTCTGTAGAAGGTTTGTTGGATCATGGCCTCAGTCATATCATTATTCGGGCACTCTTTAACCATGGTACGATATCTTTCCCAAATCTCGTGCAATGGCTCATTGGGCTCTTGCTTGAACGCTAGAATTTTATCCCGTAGTGTAGCCATGTGCCCCGGAGAGAAGGATTTGGCAATAAATTTTTGGGCCAACTCATCCCATGTATGGATGGAATGATTGGGCAATCTCTCTAGCCAGTCCAATGCTTTTCCCCATAAAGAAAAGGGAAATAGCCTCAACCTCAGCGCATCCTCAGTATCATTGGTTTGCTTGCTCCCCCAACAAGTATCGACGAACCCCTTGAGATGCTTGTAAGCATTTTGATTTGGAGCCCCGGTGCAGAATCCTCGTTGCTCAAGTAGTGTAAGCATCATGTTGGTGATTTGGAAGTTGCCCGCCCTAATGCGGGGCGGGACTATAGCATTTACATAACCCTCGTTTGGTAACACCCGGTGTGCTGCCGCTCTTGGTAGAGGTGGGGGAGGGACGGGAACATTATCTTGAGGCGATCGGCCTCGCCTATTTGCTTGAGGTTCGGGAAGAACCTCATCTCCTTGCTCATCGTCCACTTCCTCCCCCAATGGAAAAATTACCAATGGGCTCGTTATTGAGAGCCATTCTCGTACCTATTAGCAATTCAAAAGCAAAATTAGTGACTCAGAAGGAAAAGAAGCCAAATCACACAAAAACTTATATATATATAGCTAAATCCGTTTAACTCCCCGGCAACGGCGACAAAAATTGATGTTGCCCAAACTCACACCACAACTATAGGTAATGAGGCGGTCGAAGCAATAATAATACCCAACGTAAGTCGAGGTCGAATCCTCAGGGAGTTAGAATTGGGATTAGGTATATGCTTAGTGTAATTGTACGATATGTCTTAGATTACACTTCCACATTCTTGTTTGTTGTTTCTACTTCTACTTTAAACTATTGATTGCAATTATAAAATTAGAAGACAATATTTTTGGTTTTGGTTGTTTTCCAAATGATAAAAGGTCTAGGGTCGTGACTTCCACCTAGGTGGTTACCTAATGGGTTGTAAACTCTAGGGCAAGTTTGATTGGTCGGGGTTGTAATATAGCAATCACGCGCAATTATCCACTATTATACCTCTCGGTAGTTTGAGTGATTTTTCCCAATTTGGCTTCTCAAGTCCAAATGGGTATTACACAAAACAAGTGATAAATGCTCAAGTTGGGTTTTACTATCTCTAGATTCAACCCTTTAATTGGGGCTATCAATTTCTTGAGTTCGCCCCAATTTCTTATTAGCCAAGTTTTCCTAGACTTAGTCTCTCTTTCTCAAGTAGAGACTAAGCCAATTAGGCATGAATCAATGTTTGCAACCATTAATTCTTGAAATCAAGCAAGAACTAGGCTAAATATCACTAACCCAATCACAAACAAATCCTAAATCAAATACCCATTAAGTACCCACACTAGGGTTGGGCCACAACCCTAGCTAGAAATTTAGCTACTCATGAAAAATAAAGAAATACAAGAAGAAATTAAGATAGAATGCATAATAATTGATTATGGAAAGAAAATCTAATGTTTAGAAGCTAATCTAGTACAATATTACTCAAAAAAGTAAAGAAAAACGGCTCAGGTGCTCTCCCAAAACAAAACTTACCCTAAAAATGACAAAAAGTTCTATTTATACTAAGCTAAAAATATCTGACAAAAATGCCACTGCGGAGGTTGTGCGGACGCATAATTCTGAGTGCGCTCCTCACTCTGAGCTTGACTGGTCAACTGGGCCTTTCGCGGTCGCATAAAAGTGGGATGCGGCCGTACTACATCTAATTGTGCAGTCCGCACATCTTTGAGTGCGGCCGCACACTTGACTTGGGCTGGGACTTGGACCTTCTTCTGCGGACCGCATAATTATGAATGCGGCCACATTTTTGAATCCCGCGACCGCACAATAATAGTGCGGTCCGCATAACTTTAATCAAGGCTCTCTGATTCTGGTCATTTGCGGGCCGCATAATAGTGAGTGCGATCGCACTTGGCATCCTGCGGGCGCACAATAATGGTGCAGTCCGCATTTTTTGAGCTTGCCCAAAATTCCAACTCTCTGAATCTCTCTTCTACGACCTCACCAAAATTATGCGGTTCGTATACTCTGAAGCTAATCTGACGGGGCTTCTTCATTATTTGCGGCCACACACAGTATTGTGCGGTACACACTGTAAGTGTTTTTGCCTTGTTTTGGTCTTCTTCCAATTTTGACTCTATTTTGAGTTGATTTTTACTTCTTTGGCTCGTCTCCCAATATTCCTGAACGAAAGCACATTTTATTAGTTCCCGGGAATACCTTTACGTATTTTTGAGCTAAAACGCAAGTAAAAGAGAGCAAATTAACGGTCAAAATCCCTACTTATCATGGAGAAGCTACTTTTTTTTCTACTTCTTCAAAACTGCTTCTACTTCTAGCCTGTGAAATTAAGCCATGCAGATAAGAATTGAACCTAATTTCTTAGGGAAGAAGGAAGAAGAGAAAGGGAAATTCTGTTATTTATCTTTAAAGAAATGAGCTGATGCTCAGCTATATACAAGTGTTTAGTGTCTCACTTCTCACACTTGCACCTCACGTGTTCCTAACTAAGTTGTAACTAATTTCCTAACAGCTCACTAATTGTGCTTAACATCTAACTGCTCTTAATAGCTTCATTCCAGCTGCTCTGTTGCTTCTTCCATTACTCCCCCTCAAGCTGGAGGGTGAAAGACATCAAGCACTCCTAGCTTGGACAGAAGGAGATGATGCTGACTTACTCCCAAACCTTTAGTTAGGAGGTCTGCAATCTGAGATTGTGTAGCAACATACTTGGTTTCAATAAGCCCTTCTTTCACCTTTTCTCGGACAAAATGACAATCAATGTCTATATACTTGGTGCGCTCATGAAAAGTGGGATTTGCTGCAATTTGGATAGCTGCTTTGCTATCACAATGAAGTTGGATTGGTCTGGAGATAGGTACACCTAAGTCTCGTAGCAATCCAACTAACCACACAATTTCTGCCACACTAGCTGTCATGATGCGATATTCAGCTTCTGCTGAGCTTCGACTGACTGTATGTTGTTTCTTCGACTTCCATGAGATCAGAGAATCACCTAGATTAATGACATATCCTGTAAGTAAGCGCCTAGTGTTAGTACAAGCATCCTAATCAGAGTCGCAATAGGTTGTTAATTGAGTGGCTGAGGTCTGGCTTAGAAAAACCCCTAAACCAGGACTACCCTTGATGTATCTCACCACCCTCAATGTTGCTTCCCAGTGTGACCTCTTTGGTTGTTGCATGAATTGACTGAGTACATGAACTGTGAAGCAAATGCCTGGGCGTGTGATAGTAAGATAGATCAACTTCCCAACCAATTTTTGATAACTGCATATGTCTTTAAGCAAAGGATCATCAGTGTCACCAGTCAATTTGTCAAATTCAACAGTGGTTAGCCTGGTATTGGATTCAAGTGGTGTTATGGCTGGCTTTGCACCACTGAGTCCAACATCAGAAATTAATTCTAAGGCATATTTTCTCTGATTGAGAAGTATCCCTTGCTTTGATCTCAATATTTCAATCCCTAAGAAATATTTGAGTTCTCCAAGATCTTTGACCTTGAAATTGTTGTGTAAGGTCTGTTTAGCTTCTTCAATGAGGTCCTTATCACTCCCAGTAATAAGCAGATCATCAACATAGATTAAAATGATCACAATACACCCTTCTCTCTGTTTAGTGAACAGAGAATGATCATGAGGACTCTGGAAGTATCCTGCTTGTAACAGAATAGTAGTTAGCCTGATATTCCATTGCCTCGACGCTTGTTTGAGTCCATACAAAGATTTCAAGAGTTTGCATATCCTATACTCCCCCTGTCTATGAAAACCTTGAGGTAAGTCCATATAGACTTCTTCATATAAATCTCCTTGAAGAAAAGTATTGTTGACATCCATTTGGTATAAAAACCAGTTCTTTGAAGCTGCCACATTAATGACTGTTCTAACTATGACCATTTTTGCGATTGGAGAGAAGGTTTCATAATAGTCTAGTCCTTCCCTTTGTGTGTACCCCTTTGCCACCAAGTGAGCTTTGTACTTGTCTATCTCCCCATTGGGCTTGTACTTAATTTTATATACCCACTTTGAGTCTATAGCCCTCTTGCCAGCAGGTAGTGGAACTAACTCCTAGGTTTTGTTCCTTTCTAATGCATCAATCTCTTGCTGCATTGCTTGAATCTAATTATGATCTTTAGAAGCCTCCTTGAACGATCTAGGTTCTGTTGGCACAGAGAAAGAACCCAAGTAGGCTTGGTAGGTGGGTGTGAGATGAGTGTAGGTCATATATTGGGATATAGGATAGAAGCAATGTGTCTTTGGCTTGACAGTAGTGATGTAGTCATTAAGCCAAATTGGAGGCCTGATTGTTCTGCTTGGTCTCCCTTGTGTGTGTGCTTGAACAGAATCATATTGCTCATGGTGTTGATCTGCTTCTGTTGTCAACTCAACTGGTTGTGTCTCAGCTTGATCAGATACTGCAGCTGTAGGGGCTTCATGTATCTGTGGTTGATCCACTGCATCTTCTATGTCAGGTGGTGCATCAAGGAGATTAGGTGAATCAATGGATGAACTTTTCACTCCTAGCATTTCTTCTCCTAGTTCAGGTATTAGTTCTGCACTTGTAGGATGTTGAGCATGAGAATCTCCTGCATGTGTCTGGCTTATACCTGTATTTATTGTCTCTTTAAATAGAAAAATGTCACCTAGTTCCTCTTGAGTTTCAGTTTTAAAAGGAAATAGTGATTCCTTGAACTGAACATCCCTGCTAACAAAAAATGTATGATCTTCAAGATCATACAACTTGTAACCTTTCTGTGTTTCTGAATATCCCACAAATACAGTCTTCCTAGCTCTTGATGTGAATTTGTCACCTCTAGGCAATCTTCTCGCATAACAAAGGCAGCCAAACACTTTTAGAAGAGATAGTTGAGGTAGCTTACCATGCAACAACTCAAATGGTGTTTTCCCTTGCAGCACTGTTGATGACAATCTGTTGATAAAGTATACAACAATTCTAACACAATCTCCCCAAAATTTTATAGGCATTGAGCTTCTAGTATCTGTCTATGGTTTCTCTCCACAACTCCATTTTGTTGTGGAGTGTATGGAGAACTGCTTTGATGAATCACACCATAGGAAGCTAGGAGTTCATTACATTTTGAGTTAAAAAACTCACTACCATTGTCAGATCTAAGAATTTTAATATTCTTGTCAAACTGATTCTTTATTAGAGCAAAGAAGTTCTTCAGTACTACAAATACTTCACATTTAGATTGAATTAGACATATCCAAGTATACCTGTTGTAATCATCCACTATGGTAACAAAGTAGTGCATTTTATCATACGTAGGTTTTCTGTATGGACCCCATACATCTAGGTGCATCAACTGAAAATAGTAGGAAACTTTAGCCTGCTCTGTTTTGCCAAGGGATAAATTTCACAACATTCTAATAGTTCAACATCTACTTTATTCTTGACATCTGCAATGTGTTGCATTGCTCCAATAAAAGGATGCCCCAGTCTCCAATGCCATAGCTTTCTACCATAGTCCTCCTTATGAACTGTTGCTCCTACTGCAAGTTTTATTGTTTCTTGTAGTATATACAATCCTTCCTTTTCCTTACCAATCCCAAGAACCTTCCCATTGAAGAGACCCTGGAACACACAAAAATCAGGGGAAAACAAAGCCACACAAGAAAGTTGTTTGGTTATCTTGGACACTGAAAGAAGATTAAACTTGAAATCTGGGACATGTAGAACATTCTCAAGCTTATAGCTTCCTAAAATCACTGCATCTCCTATACTTGTGATCTCTGCTCTACCACCAGTAGGTACTTGAACTCTACTACTATTTTGATCTCTCAATGTTCTAAAAGTAGTTAGTAACTCCTTATATAGTGTGATATGATGTGATGCCCATGTATCTATTATCCATTTACAAGCAAAATTATTGGATAATAGTGAGGTCATACCTGCCATGTTACCTGTTATGTTATCTGCACTGTCACTTGATGTTGGCTTATTCAGCATATTCAGAATCTGTTTGTATTGTTGTTCAATAAAGAAATGACCTTGTCCCTCTGATGAATTCACATTTTCTCCTGCTACTGTAGAATTGGCAAAAGGTCTGAATCCACCAGATTGTGTGCTCTTCTTCTTGCTCTTAAAATCCTGTGGGTAACCAATAATTTTATAACAATTTTTCTTTAAGTGTCCTTTGTATCCACAATGCTCACAGATTACACCAGGCTTTTTAGGCTTAAAACCTTGGTGTGTTCTTCCTGCTAATATTGTTAGTGGATCCTTGTTCATTTCTACCACACCTAGGGATCTTTGGCTTTCTTCCTGAGATACTGTTGCATAAGCTTCATTTACTGATACTATAGGTCTCCTTGCTAGCAGATTACTTCTTAGATTACTGTAGGACTCATTAAGTCCCATAAGGAACTGCAGCAACCTCTGTGATCTTAAATGCACAACATAAGGTAAAGACTCCTCACAATCACAAGAAGGCAGGGGAGCTAAAACATCTAATTCATCCAAAAAATCCTTCATCTTAGAGTAATATGAAGTGACAGAATCAGTACCTTGTCTTAAAGTAGCAATTTCAGTCCACAAATGAAATATCCTAGTCAAATTTGATCTATCAAAATACTCCTCAAACTCACTCCATACCTTCTTAGCATTAGACACATACACGATACTTGCCATCAATTCAGTCGCGATTCTGCTTCCTATCCATGACAGAACAATAGTGTTACACTTCTCCCACTGTTCTGCTAATTCTCCTCTATACATGCTTTTGACACAAGTTCCATCCATAAAACCTAATTTGCCTTTGCCTCGAAGAGCCAATTTCATCGCTCTACTCCATTACGCGTAATTATCTGGCCCTTTGAGTTTGAGCGAAATTAGGACTAGTCCATACGCATCTCCAGCTTGAAGATACAACGGATGATTGTGGTCAAGTGAAGTAACCTCATTTCCTGCCATTTTTACAGAAATTTGAGCTTTGTGTACTTCTGCGACTCACAAAATTACACAGATCTATGCTTTGTGTCCCTCTGTGAATCTCGAAATTACGGGCATGAATCGTCGTCAAGCAACCCGCTCTGATACCATGTGAAATTAAGCCATGCAGATGAAAATTGAACCTAATTTCTTAGGGAAGAAAGAAGAAGAGAAAGAAAAATTCTTTTATTCATCTTCTAAGAAATGAGCTAATGCTCAACTATATACAAGTGTTTAGTGTCTCACTTCTCACATGTGCACCTCACGTGTTCCTAATTGATTTGTAACTAATTTTCTAACAGCTCATTAATTGTGTTTAACAGCTAATTGCTCTTAATAGCTTCACTCCAACTGCTCTGTTGCTTCTTCCATTATCCAAAACACTTTTTTTTTTTAAAAAAAACTTGGACAAATACTTCAAATTCAGAAGAAAAAAAAATATTTTTTTTGAAAAAAAAAAACACTTTTGGCATGCTGAGAAGCTTGACCAAACAGGCTATAAGTCAATGATCCATTTATTCATTCAACCTATTTTGATCATCCAAATTTGATTGAAATGTCCATTTGCTACCCCTAAACAAATTATATTCTGGTTTGACACATATCCTTAATTAGCCGATTGGCGAATTAATAATAGTCATACCTCAATAATGTATACATGACGAAATTTTGGGTGTCAATCACAATTTTTCAATTTTGGGTCGGAAAGTTTAGTTGTTACTTGGAGGCACATCAACTAATACGACTAAATTTTCAAAATCTCCTTCAACTCCCTCTTTTTCAGTCATTACACGCCATAATGTTCAACCCCTATTAACGTTAGCTTCTTTTCCCACTAAATTTTTGAATGAAACTTTGACAGGTCATTAATTATTCTGACCAGCATTCACATCATTTAAGCTACTTTTGTACTGCTCTTTTTGGTCCACTTTAATTAATTTTTTAACTATTTTTATATATAATAAGTAATTCATCTTTTAATATTAATTAACAATTAAATTGACCATATTAATCTTAATTTATTCGTTAAAAATACAACACATGCTTCTAGGCTCTTTACTCCAAGGGCAACTTTGCAAAAAAGAAGTTAATTTCTTTTTGATATATGAAAAAATTAAATATTTTGGACCACAAAAAAAAACCAAAATATCAATTAAAATTGACCGGAGGGAGTAATAACTAATTATGTTATTAAGGCTAATTTTCGCATACAGTCAGCTTATTGACTCTCATCACACGGACGGTGGGGGACTGAATTTCAAAATATTGACTTTTGAAAAGAGAATAAAAAGAAAAAAAGTTCCATCTGTGTACATTTAATCTGACGAGGGAACACAAAAAAGAAGGGGATTGAATGACTCTCTTTTTTCACTTTTTGCCAAATAATCATACAAAAGAGCCACCCACATGCTCGACCAATTTTCTTACTCAAATTCAATTCACCTAGTTCTCCATATTTTTCTCCAACAAAACCTGGGGCTACCAATTTGCATGCTTAAAACAGGATTACATTTACGTATTATTGCTATGCTTATTAGAATCATATGCTCCCTTTTTCCCTCCTGTATTAGTGTGCCGAAAGTATTCTTCTTACTTCGAGGACAAACCTTTTTGGTCGGGTAGATTCTAAATTTAAGCTCTATAAGTTTAGTTTTTAAGGTTACGTTTCTAGTCTTAAACTTATTATATTTTAAAGTTATAATTCATTTCTACTATTATTGTAATCTTAATATACTTTTACACATAAATTTATTCTCCGCATAAAAAAGTATTAGTTCATATGAACCAATTCCTTAAAGCTCCATCCACCGCTGCTTTTGGCCCTTTAGGATTTGGTTAATAGTCAGTTCCAATTTCCTCCTAATTTTTGTTCATAGTTTTGTATGTTATATGAGACGCAAATTGGAAATGTTAGAAAGGGAATATGGTTTTTATTAGGAATCTGAATCCATTTTAATAACATATCGAAGTTTTGGATTTTATTTCAGTTTTTTTCTCGTTACGTTGAAAGAAAAACTTTTCTGTAGTCTGTTAATTTCGATTTTGATAAAAAAAAGTTGGTACATTATTTATATCTGAATTTGGATTTAAAATATGAGTTACTAGAAATTTCGTATAATAGATTGCATGAAATTAGTTCAGATTGCAAAACCGAACTTAGTAAAGCGACTTAATTAAATTGTTGTATATATTCAACAAAGAAGGGACAAATTTCCTTTTTCTTCCTCATTTTTCACTTGCATCCTCCAAAAATCTCCAGCAAAACATACTGATTAATTCAACTAGACAAGTTATGCAACATTCTTTAGACTTCGGCATTTAAATATCTTTTGTATTTCCTACAAATGCCCTTTCGAAATCGACTAGCTGTAGCAGGTGAATCACGAGAAATAGAAAGAATTAATAACTTTGTGAAGTAACAACTTGCACTAGAAATGGCCAAGCATAACATGGAGTGACATTGCCAAATTCCAATACAATGGACAATACAGACTCAACGGTTGAATGATAAAAACAAATACTAATTCTAGTAAAACATTTTACGAAGAAAAATCCAACCTACTTTATAGTCCTAGTAGTAGCACATATTTTTCAAAAGTGGACGGAATACTTTTTGCAAAGACAAGGTTCATGACTTCCGCTACATGTTCTTCTTTCCGACCTTTAGTTCTAGACGTATTGAGCACACATTTAAAAGATTTTTCAAGTTTTTGAATAAGAGGCTAGCTGTTTAGAAGTTCTACACGTTGAAATATAAAATACTTTTATACAATCAGACCAATTATAAGGTAATTACGAGTAAATTTCTATGGTAAATACTATTAATTGACTTGGTAACATGATAAAACCGATACATAATTAACTTAATAGGTTAAACTATACTAATAATGTAAAAAACACTCAATATTTATAACTTAGATCATCTGCGTATAATCATTACAAGCTATTTTTTAACAAATAAAACTTGAGTTTTGATGTGATACTCTATGTTATATGTCACACCCCTTTTATACCCCCAAAAGATATGTATTATAGATTGTTGTGGGTTAAAGAGTTTTTCCAATTAAAGTGACAAATTTGAGTAGAGATTATTTTATTTACAGAGTCGCCACTTGGAATTGATTTTTTGGGTGTTTCAAGTCACCATTTATTTGAATCCCTAGTCAAAGGAAGGTTTGACTCTATTATTATTGGTCTGCGAAAACAAAGTCCGGGTAAGGAATTCTGTTGACCGGAAAGAAGGTGTAAGGCATTCCCCGAGTCCCGTGGTTCTAGCACGGTCGCTTTATTGACTATATTTGGCTTATATTATTTTTGGATAACCTGTGTTTTATTGATTCTCATGTTTTATCTATGTTCGCTTTTATTGCTTGATTAGATTTATGAAAATTATCTTGAAATAAGTCACGCGTACGTGTACTCATTTTTGTTTGGCGTCAAGAATCATGCCACGCGTACGTGTACACAATCAATAACACATTTATTATTATTCGAAGTTGATTGGTCAAGTCACGTGAACGCGCACTTGTATTATTTTCTTAAGCTAATTTAAAATTATTGTAAGACCAAGAGTTTATGGATAGAAAATTATTTGAAAGTCGGGGAATATATTAGTTATTTAAAGCATTGAAAAGTCATCCACACTTAGAAATATTTACAACTTACTACTCTATCTTTGAAATTAGGAGTCATTTATCCATTATAGAAGAATGGACTAATTTATTAATCTAGTGATAAAATTATTGGGTCTGATAGATTTATACTCAACCCAACCCATGTCTAATTCTTTCTTTCCTATTAAATGTGGTAACTCATTTCTGGTTCACTTACTTGAACTTTAACGCATGGCCCATTAATATGGCAAGATCTTTATTCTTAATTCTAAATAGCAAATCTCATTAAGATGAAATCCTATTCAAATAATCTGTTGACAAATCGCTTGAAACATGTAAAAAGAAACTACAACATGATAATGTGTATAAATAAAACAACACAAAAAATTATCACATGAACCTCTATAAGAACATCACATAAAACAATGAAATAATTAACAAAGGGAGGATAAGCAATGAACCTTTAAGCAAAAAATTTCCTTCACAACTTGATTAATGCAAAAATAATTTAGAGCCGAGCAAGTACACCAAACCAAGGGCAAATCAGCAGATGAGCAGAAAATCTAGCGACGAACCTTCTAAAATTCGAGCTCGGACCGAAACTCGACTGTACCTTGTGAGGCTGCTGGTTTTTGGCGTGAGAGAGGTGACTATCAATGAAGCTTCATAAGGATATTTTTAAGCTTGAATTTGAGGCATTTTTGGGTCTTAAACAGGATGATGAATTGCTTGAATTTTTGAAAGAAAGAATAAAACGAGTAGAAATTCCCTTAGCGGAGAAAAAGAATTTTTTCTCTCTCAATTCTCTCCTCTATTTTTTCCTTCTTCTTTTTCCTCTTTTCTCCTCACATTTCTCTTCTATTTATAGGAAATAAATTCGGAATTTTTTCAGATTTATTTTTTTATTATTTTATTATGTTTTAATTAAAAAGAATTCCCACTTCCCATTTTTTTTCTTTTTAAAAATAAAATAATTCCCCACTTTCCTTTACTTTTATTTTTTAATTTCTCACTTTTTTTACTTTTTTTTATTTTTTATTTCCCACTTATTTTACTTTTCTTTTTTTAATTTCCACTTATTTTTCTTTTTTTTTTTTAAATTTTCACTTTCTTTTACTTTTTTTTTAAAATTTCAGCTACCTTTACTTTTCTTTTTTAATTTCATCTTTATTTTACTTTTTATTTTTTTAAATTTTTACATTCTTTTACTTTTATTTTTTTAATTTTCCACTTTCTTTTATTTTTTTTTAAAAATAATTTCCACCTACTTTTACTTTTACTTTTAATTTTTTATTTCATACTTTTAATTTTTCTATTATTTTATTCCCATCCGAAAATTAAAAAAAAATTGTTTTTTCGATTTTTTTAAAATTTATTTTATTTTAAAATAAAGATATAAAAATAAAAATAATACTAATAATAATAATTTGACCTTTTAAATTATTTTTAATTCTTATCCTATATTAAAAAAATATAACAAAGCTAAAAATATATATATTAAATTTCTAAAAATAATTACATAGTAGAATTAGGTGCTCACAACTGCCCCTCTTTGCTTGAAAATATGAAGAGTTTTGAGGCAAAGATTATGTGAGCCATGTGACTAATATTTGACCAAACCGTTATTCAAAAGGAAAAGAAATAAAAGATAGGGTGTAACTGAGTCCTGGTTTTGGACTGCCTACATATCCTGTGTTATAGAGGAATCAGGTCACGTGTAGTTCAAGGAGAATGGCGGAATGATGAGTTGAGAATTCGAGTGAGGTTCCGTCGAGGCTCCGGTCCGCGATCCTGCTATTATAAAAAAAACAAAAAGAAACTAAACAAACATATCAGCTATGAGTTATAAGATTCCTATTTATGAGTCTTCTGAAACTTGATCTTGAGTCTTGACTGGTTCTTCATGCAAACTCTGATCTAAACCTTGATGCTCGCTAGCTGTAGGTGCTAGTTCATTGTTCTATAGCTTCTTCTAATCAAAACGGGACTCCAATGCTCGTGGCTTCAGTCATGTCTTGAGCATTCCACATCTTTTCAACTGCTTTTGCATTTTGGATTCACCTATTTTTTCTTTTCTTTTATTCTGAATTGAGACTTCTTCTTTTGGCCATCTCGAACCCTGTGCATCGAGGTAAAACCTACTCACACACTAAAAAAAACAAACGAACGAAAATTTTCTGCCCCAGTTTGCACTAGAAAAGTTTCGTGAGTTATTGTAACAAAATTCTAAACTAGTTCTTTATTGAAAGCAATAAAAGGTCGGGAATGGTGTACCCCGAAAAAAAAATAGAGACTAGGGAATAGAGATCCTATGTCTAAAATTAAAGAAACTAAAGAGTGGAGACCCTATATTGGAAAAGCGACTAGGGATTGGTGTACCCTAATGCTGGTAAGTAAATGTAACAAGGGGTTGATACCCTGTATTACAGAAAAAGAATGTAATCAGGAGTTGGTACTCTGTATTACTGAAAGGAATTGTAACCAGGGGATGGCACCCTGTATTACGGAAAATAAACGTAACCAGGGGTTGGTGCCATATATTACTAAAATCAAAATGAATCTCCTGGGCGAAAAGGTTCTACCTGGGTTAAACTGCGAAAAACGAGCATAGGCAAAAATTACTTCTACCCGAAATATGAGCTGGATCCCACTAGGCGAAAAGTTTCTACCTGGGTTAAGCTGCGTAAAACAACCTGAGCGAAGAGTACTTCTACCAGGAACTATGAGCTGGATCCCCTTAGGTGAAAAGGTTCTACCTGGGTAAAACTGCAAAAAGCGAGCCTAGGCGAAAATTACTTCTACCTGGAATATGAGCTGGATCCCACTAGGCGAAAAGTTTCTACCTGGGTTAAGCTACGTAAAACAACTTGAGCGAAGAGTACTTCTACCTGGAACTATGAGCTGGATCCCCCTAGGCGAAAAGGTTCTACCTGGGTTAAGCTACGTAAACATCCTGAGCGAAGAGTACTTCTACCTGGAAACTATGATTTGGATCCCCCTAGGCGAAAAGGTTCTACCTCGGTTAAGCTACGAAAAATACTCTAAGCGAAGAGTACTTCTACCCAAAAACTATGAGCTGGATCCTCCTAGGCAAAAGGGTTCTACCTGGGTTAAGCTAAGAAAAACAAGCCTGGGTGAAGAGTACTTCTACCCGGAACTATGAGCTGGATCCCCCTAGGCTAAAAGATTCTACCTGGGTTAAGCTAAGAAAAACAAGCTTGAGCGAAGAGTACTTCTACCCGGAACTATGAGCTGGATCGCCCTAGGCGAAAAGGTTCTATTAGGGTTAAGCTATGTAAAACAACCTGAACGAAGAGTACTTCTACCCGGAACTATGAGCAGAATCCCCCTAGGCAAAATGGTTCTACCTGGGTTAAGCTAAGAAAAACAAGCTGGGGTGAAGAGTACTTCTACCCAGAAATATGAGCTGGATCCCCCTAGGCGAAAAGGTTCTACCTGGGTTAAGCTACGAAAAATAAGCCTGGGCGAAGAGTACTTCTACCCGAAACTATGAGCTGGATCTCCCTAGGCGAAAATGTTCTTTCTGGGTTAAGCTACGTAAAACAACCTGAGCGAAGAGTACTTCTACCCGGAACTATGAGCTGGATCCCTCTAGGCGAAAAGGTTCTACCTGGATTAAGCTACGTAAAACAACCTGAGCGAAGAGTACTTCTACCCGGAACTATGAGCTGAATCCCCCTAGGCGAAAAGGTTCTACCTGGGTTAAGCTACGTAAAACAACCTGAGCAAAGAGTACTTCTACCCGGAACTATGAGCTGGATCCCCCTAGGCAAAACGGTTCTACCTAGGTTACGCTATGAAAATGAGAGGTATAGACAATAGTGATGCATGCTAAAAAATAAAATAAAATGGAGATTTTGAGGGACTTACCTTTGGTGATATTCATCCTTTGAGAATCGCCATTCTGCATTGCTTTGTTCCTGCTTTAAACAAAGAAAAACTGTGAGTTTTCAAAGTGGTGGTTGGTTTGCGGCCTTGATACCCTAAGTATCTTGAAGTCACGGTCATTGCTGTAGAAGAACTGATTCTTCCAGTATGGTACTGAGATGCTTGGATACTCTGTATAGCTTCCTGGAGACTTTGGCTCTCCGATGTTCCCCCGACTATTTCATATTCGGATGTCCATGGTACCGCTAACCCTTGTCCCTAAGGCAAGGAAAATTTCCTTTAAAATAGAACTTAGTTATCTTGTAACTAGTACCAGTTCTAGTATGTAGTGCTTATCAACTTTCCCCACGAAGCAAGTGTTGCTTAGGCGACCTTTTCAGTTTCTTTGAGATGTTTTGTTCGTCTTATCAAAAGAGATCATAGATAGATTCGTGCCTTCATCAATGCCATATATGCCCCAAATTATGCTTGGTATTACAGGGAAACTGTAGTCAATTTTGCAGCCATTTCTTTTCTTTGCCTTTTATGCAAGATTAGACCGAAAAATGAATCAAAGAAAAATTATGGATTAAAATAGAAAAGCAATTGAAAGTGAGAAAGAAAAAAAAGGAATTGTGTCTAAACAAAAGGTGCCCTTTCGGGGGAGGGGAATAGGGAGACTTATCTGGAGGTATGCGCCGACTTCAATGAATCATGACATGCATTTTGGACTGGACGCTTGATCCGTCTGAGCTGTCTAATTCTCAAAAATCTGTCGCAAATGTTCATCTTGAAACTGCCTTAGTTGTGCTCATATCAGAGTATCAAAGACCCTCATTCGGCTAGTAGCGCCATTTGCGGGTTTTCACTAACTGGCCTCTCTCATTTCTTTTCTCACCATCGCCTTATAGTACTCTTTGTGAGTTTTCACTACAAGACTCTCTCATTTTCATTTTCTCTGCTCGCCATCGCCCTATGGTGCCCGTGAGGGTTTTCACTAATAAGACCCTCTCATTTTATTTCTTTCATTTTGGTTGCATCAGATCCAAATGATTGTATCCTCCAATTCTTGAACATTCTCGTTGATTGATAGGAAGGACTTGAAAAGGATTTGGGTAAAAAGAATTTAGATTGAATTACAACTTTGGGACCTTTCAGGTGAAACCATCGCCGAACCATTGTAACATCTTCCCTAGTTTCAACTTTTGAGAGAATGTGGATATTTATTTTGGTGTGACTGAACCCCAGAGAGAAGCTGCCTACGTATCCTTTTGGAATCAAGTCGAACGTAGTTCAATGACTCAGAAGATTTTATTATTATTATTATTATTATTATTAGTATTATTATTTTTTACAAGTACACGGGTTCTAAAAGGAGGGAAACCCAAGAAGACAAATATGGCTCAAAAGGTTTAACAAAAGGGTGACACTTATTTGGGGTAGTAAACAAAGATAGCCTTCGTTATCTCGATCTGAGAAAATTGATGCGTGGAAATTCTTCAGTGAGTATGTATCAAACATAATATCTTTTGACTGCATTTGCGTTAATTATCATGTCTGGTACCAGTCCTTCTTCATCTACCAAGTGCAAAGCCCCTTTTGGTAACACTTTCTTGATGATGTAGGGTCCTTGCCAGTTCGGGGCGAACTTTCCTTTAGCTTCTACCTGGTGCGGAAGGATGCGTTTTAAAATGAGCTGGGCTACCTCAAAGTGCCTTGAATGCACTTTCTTATTATAAGCGCGTGCTATTCTTTGCTAGTATAACTGGCCAAAACACACTGCTGCTAGCCGTTTTTCATCAATCATCATTAGCTGTTCTAATCTGGTCTTGACCCACTCGGTGTCTTCAATCTCTGATTACACAATGATTCGGAGAGAGGAAATTTCAACTTCAGCCGGTATTACAGCTTCAGTTCCATAAACCAACAGATAAGGAGTTGCACCCACAGATGTGCGAGCAGTCGTGCGGTATCCCAAAAGAGCAAAAGGCAACTTTTCATGCCATTGCCTGGATCCTTAGATCATCTTCCAAAGGATCTTCTTGATATTCTTGTTAGCTTCTTCAACGGCTCCATTAGCTTTAGGCCGGTATGATGTAGAATGGTGATACACAATTTTAAATTGCTCGCATACCTCCTTCATCAGATGACTATTTAGATTGGCTGCATTATCAGTGATAATGGTCTTTGGGATACCAAAGCAATAGATGATGTTGGAATGAACAAAATCTACCACTGCTTTCTTGGTGACTGCCTTGAAAGTAACTGCCTCCACCCACTTGGTGAAGTAATCAATGGCGACCAGAATGAATCTATGCCCATTTGAAGCCTTTGGCTCGATTGGCCCAATAACATCCATTCCCCAAGCAACGAAAGGCCAAGGAGAGGACATGGGATGCAACTCCGAAGGAGCCGAGTGAATCAGGTCACCACAAATCTGGCATTGGTGACACTTGCGAACGAAACTAAAGCAATCTCGCTCCATAGTAAGCCAATAATACCCTACCCGCAGAATCTTCTTCGCCAAAATATATCCATTTATGTGAGGTCCGCATACCCCCCGAATGTACTTCATTCATGATCCGCTTAGCTTCTGTGGCATCTATGCATCTCAATAAGTTCAAATCTGGGGTCCTTTTGTACAAAATTCCCCATTCAGGAAGTAATCGCCTGCGAGCCACCTTATAGTTCTTTTTTGATCTCCTTTGGCATGCTCTGGGTATTCCCTTGTTTTCAGGAATCGTTTTATGTCATGGTACCAAGGTTTACCATCTGGTTCTATCACAATAGTATTGCAGTAGCCGTGTTGATTCTGAATTTGGATTTGCAGTGGATCAATATGGGTATTTCCTGGATAAGGGAGCATCGAGGCTAAGGTAGCCAAGGTGTCGGCTAGCTCATTATGAAACCTGGGAATGTACCTAAATTCGATGGATTTGAATCTCTTGCTCAGGTCTTGTACACATTGTCTGTATGGAATAAGCTTGATGTCTCGAGTATCCCATTTACCTTGGGCTTGCCTAATAAGCAAGTCGGAATCTCCCATAACCAATAGTTCATGCACATCCAGATCAAGGGCCATTTTTAGACCCATTATACAAGCCTCATATTCCATTGTATTATTGGTATAGAAGAAATGAAGTCGGGCCGTTGCAGGGTAATGTTGTCCAATAGGTGAGATAAGGATTGCCCCAATCCCAACTCCTTTGATATTGACAGCCCCATCAAAATACATTTTCCATATACGTATGTCATCCAAAACTACTTCTTCTATTGAGTTGACCTCTTCGTCTGGGAAGTATGTGCTTAGTGGCTTGTAATAATCATCAATTGGATTCTCTGCCAAATGATCTGCCAAAGCCTGTGCTTTCATTGCAGTGCGAGTGACATAGACGATGTCGAACTCTGTGAGCAGAATCTGCCATTTTGCGAGCCTTCCAGTGGGCATTGGCTTTTGAAACATGTACTTCAAAGGATCCATTCTGGATATGAGGTAAGTAGTGTAGTCCGGGATATAATGCCTCAGCTTCTGAGCGACCCAAGTCAAAGCACAACATGCTCTTTCTAAAATGGTATACTTAACCTCATAATTGGTGAACTTCTTGCTCAAATAATAGATTGCCTGTTCCTTTTTTCCTGTTGCATAATGTTGCCCCAGAACGCATCCAAAGGAATTATCCATCACCGATAGATATAAAAATAAAGGCCTACCAGGTTTTGGTGGGACCAGTACATGGGGTTTTGACAGATAATCTTTGATCCTGTCAAAAGCTTTTTGGCAATCGTCCGTCTACTTGATAGCAGCATCCTTTTTCAGCAACTTAAAGATGGGCTCGAATGTGTTTGTGAGCTGAGCAATGAACCTACTGATGTAGTTTAAACTCCCGAGCAAACTCATGACTTCCGTTTTATTCTTCGAGGGTGGCAGATCTCGAATGTACATTATCTTAGATGGATCCAATTCAATGCCTCTCCGGCTGACTATAAAATTGAGGAGTTTCCCAGATGGCACCCCAAATGCACACTTGGATGGATTGAGCTTAAGGTCATACCTTCGGAGCCGCTCGAAAAACTTTTTCAAATCACGCACATTATCAGCTTGTGTCTTTGATTTTATGATGATATCATCAACATATAATTCAATCTCTTTGTGCATCATGTCATGAAAAATGGTGGTCATGGCCCTCATGTAAGTTGCCCCCGCATTCTTTAAACCAAATGGCATAACCCTGTAACAATAGGTACCCCATAGAGTGATGAAAGCGGTTTTTTCTGCATCATCCTCATCCATTAGAATCTGGTGGTATCCGGCATAGCAATCCACAAAAGATTGTATCTCATGCTTAGCGCAATTATCTACAAGTATGTGGATGTTTGGTAAGGGAAAATTATCCTTTGGACTTTCTTTGTTTAGGTCCCTGTAGTCAACACAGACTCTGGTTTTTCCATCCTTCTTTGGCACAGGCACAACATTTGCCACCCAGGTGGTGTATCATACGGCTCTAACTATATTGGCGCTCAGTTGCTTCATTATTTCCTCTTTGATTTTATCACTCATGTCCGTTTTAAATTTTTGTTGCTTCTGTTGGACTGGTGGAAAATCAGGATACATGGGAAGCTTATGAACCACTAAATCAGCACTTAAACCCGACATATCATCATAAGACCAAGCAAACACATCTTTATATTCAAATAAAATTTGAATCAAGGCATCTCTAGTTTCTTGTTCAGCGTGAGTGCTTATCTTTGTTTCTTTGACTTCTTTATGACCTCCGATATGAATTGGCTCAGTTTCATTGAGGTTGGGCCTAGGCTTGTTTTCAAATTATTCCAACTCTCTTTTTATTTCCTCAACAACCTCATTTTTATCATATTCGACCTCTTGATGCATTATTTCAAAATTAGACAGCTTTTTAAGATCTGGGCGTGAATTTTGCATGCATGTCATGTTATTAAAGCCGGCATTAACAAAACTGAAATGGAAACAAAATGACAAGATTTAGGAAAAGGAAAAGATACAATACGAAATTGAACTGCATTTCATTGAATTTGAAAGGATAGAAGGGTTAACATCAAAACAAAATAATCATACTGAGATATTTGGATTACAACCCTGAAAGTAACCCAAATTATAAAAAGAAGCTGCAAAAGCAAACCACCAAGACTCTTTCCTTGTGGGGAGAGGAGTTGCTTCCCAGTTGTTGAGCATGGTGTCTGGGCCAATTAGTTGCACATCGGCACAGCTAGTGCCTTCACCAACCTGGATCATATTCACTTCAGAAAACATCTCGCTGAGGTCATGGCAAATTTCATCAATGTTTGCCTGTGCCGAGGAATTTTGACCCTCTTGGAGTCGTGGCTTAACAAAAGTGTACAAAATGTGAGGGATGGGCTGCTGCAAGACCCAACCTTGCTTTTTGCGGTGCTTAGCTTTATCTTCATCTGCTTGTGTTGGCCTGAAACCTAAGCCAAAAGTACCCTTGTTGCTAAAGGGAGAGATGGGTTCCGAAATTCCTTGCAATGATGCCTCAAGCCTTTTCCTGGCTCATAACCTTGTCTCAGCATAAGTGCAGCCACCATTACAAATGTGGCGGAAAGACGAGGATGCAGAATGTTCTTTCCTTCTTCAACATGGTCCACAACAACCACTTCAAAAGCCTGATAGACAATGGACTCGCACCCTTCCTTGGCCTCAATACACGGAATTAATGGATCTTTATAAATGGATAATTCGTCTTCTCCGTGAACAATAATATCTTGCCTGTCATGTTCAAACTTGAGCATCTGATGCAAGGTGGATGGCACAGCTCGAGCCGTATGGATCCATGGCCTTCCAAGAAGAAATTTATAAGAAGTTTCCATGTCCACTACTTGGAAGACAATTTCAAAAATCGACCGGCCCAATTGTCATGGTGAGGTTGATCTCCCCAATAGTATCTCTCGCTGAGCCATCAAAAGCCCGGATGCGAATTTTGCTGGGTCGAATTCTGTTTGTATTGATCTTCATACTTTGCAAGGTAGAGAGAGGGCATACATCTACACTCGAGCCTCCATCAACCATGACTCATTTTACATAATGCCCCTCACATTTGACAATAAGGTGCAAAGCCCTATTGTGCCCGACTCCCTTCTCTAAAAGTTCATCATCATTAAAGGAGATTCTGTTCACCTCGAAAAATCTATTGGCCACCTTCTCTAACTGATTTACGGTGGTCTTCTCTGAGACATGTGCCTCGTTTAGGATCTTGATTAGTACACAGGCATGCTCTTCTGAGTGTATGAGAAGAGATAACAGAGAGATTTGAGCAGGAGTCTTTCTCAACTGGTCAATGATTGAGTAATCCTGAACTTTCATCTTTTTCAAAAACTCTTCTGCCTCTTCTTCAGTGACTGGTTTCTTTATTGGCATTTGGTCTTCTCTGATTTGCTTGGCCTTCCTCAATTCTTCTGGAGAGTAACACCTCCCTGATCAATTCAAACCTCCAGTTTCCCCCACTTCTTCTATGATTTCCCTGCCTTTGTAGGTCACCACAATTTTGTTGTAGTTCCAGGGAATGGTTTTCGTGTTTGTCACGCGGGGTTGTATGGAAGGCTTAATTATGATCGGCTCTGTTATACCGCTCGTACCACCCTGATTCTGCCTTATGATGAGGTGACCTCCAAGGACATACAACCTTGGACTTGGAACATTGGAGTGAACTTCCAACCTTGAGACATTGGGAACAAATAAAGTTGCCTTTTCTAAGCTCGGGTCGCCTTTCACAATCAACGGCTTGGTTCTCTCTTGAATCGTTCCAGCTGTCATTTCTTCTTGACCAACCAGCTTGCATTCTTGATCTCGGCCAAGCATTCCTACAAAATGAACATCATTGCGTAATGGCAACGGGTTATTGGTCACATTAGAAGGGTCCTCGCCATTCGTGACTATAATCAATTTTTCAGCAATGAGTCTTTCTATGGCTCTTTTCAGGGTCCAACAGTCATCAGTGCTATACTCCAGAGCACCTGAATGATATTCACATCTAGCATTTGCTTGAAATTCACGTGAATCGGGATATATATGGTGGGGAGCGATGGGTCCAATCACGCCTATCTGCTTCAACTTCTGGAACAGACTAGAGTATGATTCAGCCAATGGAGTAAATATTTCCACCGGCCTCTGCTCTCGACCATAATCCTGCCTAGGACGAGTATTATATGGTGCCTAAAAAGTTTGCTGCTGAGGTCGGGGAAATCTTGGAGCTGGTGCTTGTACCTGTTGATTGGGAGGCCGAGCATAGGATTGAGCATTAAACACTGTATACTGTGGCAGACCCACAGAGTACTGAGGAATTGGGGAGGGATAGTAATGTTGAGGGTAGCTGGATTGCCCATGCTGAACTTGCACATAAGGGTGCGATGCCCCTCTTTGAACTTCCCTGGATCCTGAAGTCATCATGGACCCTTCATCTCTCTTCTTTCTATTTGCCAAATTTCTCGACCCATTTTGGATATCTTGGGTGGTGGCTTTGAGAGCAGCTTGACTTACAATTCTGCCAGTCTTGAGGCCATTTTCGACCATCTCCCCTATCTTAATTGCTTCTGCAAAAGGTCTAACCATCGCTGACATCATGTTCTAAAAGTAATCAGGCTCTTGAGCCTCCAGAATAACAGTGATCAACTAATGGTTATCCATGGGTGGCTTAACCCTAGCCGCTTACTCCCTCCACTTTATGGCATATTCCATAAAGCTTTCAGTCGGCTTTTTCTTCATATTTGACAAGGAATTGCGATCTGGTGCAATATCAATGTTGTATTGGAATTATTTGACGAAGGCTCAGGCCATGTCATCCCAGACATGACAGTGATAGATATCTTGGTCAATGAACCATTCGGAGGCTACCCCCACAAGACTTTCCCCAAAATAAGCCATCAATAATTCTTCTTTTCCACCTACACCCCTCAGCTGGTTGCAATATCTTTTCAAGTGGGCGATAGGGTCGCCATGTCCATCATACTTCTCGAATTTTGGGGTCTTGAACCCTGGTGGCAAATGGATGTGAGCGAACATGCATAAATCGCTGAACAAAACACTTTTGTGACCACCTAGTCCTTGTATGTTCTTTATGTTTTGTTCAAGACTTTTCATTTTCCTGGCCATTTTATTCGGCTCAACTGATTTGGCAGGCTTTTCATTTTTCACTGGTGATTCGTATTGAGGAGTCAGATTGTGTGGAGCTGAGACCTTGAAAGCCATATTTGGAGAGTAGTATTGGCCATCATAAACATGAAATGGTGGCTCGTTGTTTGGCCTTGTCACAGAAGGTGGTGGCAGGATTGCATATACCGGTGCGCCAGACATGATGAGAGGAATGTTCCTGACCGGTGCGACTGGAGGTCGCACATTAGAGATACCAGGGCTAGCATGGAGGCTGTAGTTTGGCACATACCCTGGTGGTAGAATGTGATCACTCACTGCATGGAGCGGTGGTTGAGTAGACCGGGGTACGGTGGAAGTTCCCTCTGAGGGACCCTGGGGTGGAGGCTGACCAGAAACCCAAGCTTGATATACATGAGACAGTTGTTGTCTCAATTTTCTTATTTCCTCCGACTCTTGCTCAACTGACTGACCCTGGGGATTATCACTGACCAACTCGATTTCATCACTGTTATCCATTACTACCACTCCCTTTGATCTGGTGAAGTAATGATGTGTTGCCAGTTTCACCACAAACCAACCACCTTAAGCTTACTTTATAAGAGACATCAAATGTGTTAGGGTTAGACATTTTATTGATATGAATCACATGTAATATGCCATGCTCCTAACATCATCACAATTTCTAACATGCTTTTGGAATGCTTCATGTTTCATTCCGGCTTACCATGTTATTTTTTATTGACGCTCTTATTTTTTTCTCTCCATTTTTTTTCTTTTTACTCGCGCCTCATTTTTATCCCTAATCTTAGAATTGTTGAAAAATATTTTGATCGAACCTTTTGGGGGTTGCCTACGTATCATGTCGCTGCATGAATAAGATCATTACGTAGTTCAGGGTAAAAAGTAATAGTCTTGTTTTTTTTTTCAAATCAATTCCAAATACAATGACAGAAAGGAAATTACATCGAAAATGACTTAACAGACTCTAACAGGAATAAAATACAATGATTAAAAAAACTCAACGATGACTCAAACTAAAATATTATTGGGTTTGAAAAGTCTTAACGACTACGACGATGTTTCAAACTCCACAATATTTGCTTTCAACCACTGGAACATCTGCTCATGGTGACGCTGGCCCTGGCTGACCCCCCCCTCAATATACGGTACATCCTCTCTAACTCTTCTGCAAGATGACGGGCAAAGGTAGGTGCATGATCCAAAAACTTCTCATAATTCATCCCTTGACAGTTCACATAGCTTTTAGTGGTATAAACAACCAAATCACGGACTTGCTCTTTGAAGTACTGAAAGTTCTGGTCTCGATCTTGTAACTGCTGCTGGCGAGTAGTGGCTATCTCTCTTATGTGTCCCTCGTGATTTAAAGCTGACTCCAACTGAGCCTGAAGTCTAGCCTGCTCGAGTGTTACCTGAGCCCTCTCCCTATCAAAATTTGCATGTTGGTAGTCTCTATTGTACCTCATCATTTCTTTCAATTCTGCCTGAAGTTGAGCTTCCAAACGTACCCAATGGACCCTCTCTCTCTTGAACTGAGCCCTCTCTTCTTCAAGTTCTGTTGCTTGGCGATCCTTTCTAGATTTGGCCTCATCATTTAACTGTACAATTTTTTCCTTGGCATTGTCCAATGCCTTTTCAGTTTTTGCCAAGATGGCGTCATAATCTTGCACCTTTCCGATCAAATTGGCAATGGTTTTCTGGTCTTTCCAACTTCTGACCGGTACCTTGGAGGCTTTCTTCATCTGTTGAAGTTGGACATGAATGGCTTCATTTTTGCGGATCAAACTCTTCTTTTCCCCTTCAGATTCTTGTTCTTGCAAGTCTTTCTCAAAATGGAGGTTCCTCAGCTTTTCTTCCAAATATGGATAGTTGCTTGGTATCCCTTTTCCTTTTCACCCCAAGCTAACCGTTCGTGGATCTTATCATTAAAGGCTTGAACATGCGGCCTTTTTGCGGGCCTTTCGGGCTCGAGATCTGGTTCATCATTTACACAGGACTTCTTCTCAAACCACCTAGAATAACCCGGATCTACCTCACCTCTCGCAGTATCTGGTACCTGGGTATCATCTTTCAAGTAGCGACAACCATTCCAAATTTGCTGGATTAAAACCCGAGGGAGTGGGGCTTCGGGGTGTAGCTCAATCACTTGCACGCTCAAATCTTCATCCTCGGGCACTATCTGGTACCTTCCTAGTTGTCTTAGAATTCTCTGTGGCGCATACGGTTGGACACTTCTCAAACCCAACAACAGCAAATAATTTCTTAAGGCCGATATGTGTATCACCTCTCTTACCGGGAGACATCCTAAAGTCCATTCAATTTGACTTGCGTTTAAAGATCTTAGGTGGGATATCCAGGCTTCCACCCCTTCTGGAGAGTTGTAATCTTTTACTCTTTCTTTATAGCTCTCAATAAAATTATCCGTGCTCGGACCATAGCTCATGAACTTGGGGTGACGTCGGAGATGCTCAATCAACCACATTTGCAACAAAATATTGCACCCTTCGAAATTTTTTGCCCCAGACTTACACAAAGTCAATGCCCGATAAATTTCTGATAAAATGATCGGGGCAAGAGTGTGATTTTCTTTGGTAGTGAGGACTTGTACAACTTTGGCTGTGCGGATATCAATTGTCCGCTCCTCATTTGGGAAGACCATAATTCCTAGAAACGCCACCATGAAGGCGAAGCGACGGTGAATCTGCCATGTGTCCTTATTCTGCTTATTGTTAAGGCCATTTTCATGTATTTCAAACCCATTTGGCTGCCGAACCTGGAGTACAGGAAGTAGAAAGAACAATACCTTTCGACTACGTTGGTCTTTCTGATTTGCTTACTGATGTTCAGAAGATCAAAGAATCGGTGTACAGAGAGGGTCCTCGGGAATATGAGCTTCTAGTTTCTCAAATCTCTGCCAAACCCGGAATATCCAGCTATCTCTTCTAAAGTGGGAGTAAGCTCAAAATCTGAGAAGCGGAAGATATTGTGAACGGGGTCCCAAAAAGTCACTTGTGCCTCAATCAAATTGTTTTGTGATTTAACTTTCATAATATCTGTGAGGGATCCTAGGTGCTTGGTGACCCATTTCTGACCATCTTTCCCCAAGTCATACCACCACATCTGAAGCTAAAGTGGAGCTTCGTCTACAACCTTCAAATGTGCGTTCTGAACAATGCTCATTTTGTACCTGTGGGTGGTTAAGGTAAGGGTTGACGCTAGTTCAAAAGACAAAACCAATGCACTATTTTTGTAAAATAAGTTTTTGTAAATAACCTAATTTTAAAAAAAAAAGTCAAAGCCCCTTCATACTTCTAAGGAAAACTTTAGGACCAAGGGAAGGACATTATGGTAAAAGTGGTGCCAATTGACAGACACGTCCGTTCTTGCTAGTACAGTCCTTTGACAATTTTGAAGATGTTCTAAGGCTATTCTGACAGAAACGGCTCGGGATTAACCGAAGTTGGGTCGGCTTATTTGGACAAAATAAAAGAAAAAACTAGACACATTTCTTTCTTTTGGTTATTTTTACAAAAATGGGGTCGAACCCTATGAAGGTTGCTTACGTATCTCACATCCGGTGAGAATCACACTCGCGTAGTTCGTAAATATTTCAGGAAAGGGATGACACCTTCTCTCTCTCTTTTTTTTTTTTTGGAAAATTTCAATCTTATTTTGTAATAATCATTTTGGGGTAAACTTTTGACAAGGTTTTTGGATTTTCAAATACCGATATTGTTTTTTTTTAAAAAAGGGTAAATTTTCTCTCCTTTTTTCTTCCTTCTGGTTTTCTCTCAATTCTTATTTTTTATTTTTTAGAGCTGGTCAACATGAACAAACCGAATCAAACATAATGTACATGTAGCACATAAGATGCATCAGGATAGTTTTGTAATTTTCAAGTATACCTGTCCTAGACTGACCCAACCCCTGTGTTGAGTCCCCAAAGTCAAATGCACATGATGCAAACAAACGTTCCTACTAGGGATCCGGCATGAGGATATGTTATTGTAGGTTTAAAATTCTGGGCGGAGTATTTTAGACCTGGATTACCTAAGCGGACAGCTTGAGCCGAGGTGGGGGCAACGTACCGGGTGCACGAAAGTCTACCCGACCTAGTTACTGATCCGGCCTCGTTCTATTTGGTATGACCTCTAACAGAAAAGTAGGCCACGCGCACGTGTAACTCATAAATTCAGAAAACTCAGAAGGGAGGCATAAGAATGCAGTTTATATAGTTCAAATAATATCAAAGCGGTAAATGATCGGCAATTAGCACATTAGGCCCACAAACACAGTAATATCAACAATAAAGAAAGCCAAGTATAGATCATATTACAAGCTCGAATTCTGAATCCTGAACCAGAGGTTCTGGGTTCTTGTTCCCCAGCAGAGTCGCCAGAGCTGTCACACCCCTTTTATACCCCCCCAAAAGATATGTATTATGGATTGTTGTGGGTTAAATAGTTTTTTAAAGTGACAAATTTGAGTAGGGATTATTTTATTTACAAAGTCGCCACTTGGAATTGATTTTTTGGGTGTTCCAAGTCACCATTTATTTGAATCCCTAGTCAAAGGAAGAATTGACTCTATTATTATTGGTCTGCAAAAATAAAGTCCGGGTAAGGAATTCTGTTGAGCGGGAAGAAGGTGTTAGGCATTCGCCGAGTCTTGTGGTTCTAGCACGGTCACTTTATTGACTATATTTGGCTTATATTATTTTTGGATAACTTGTGTTTTATTGGTTCTCATGTTTTACCTATGTCCGCTTTTATTGCTTGATTAGATTTATGAAAATTATCTTGAAATAAGTCACGCGTACGTGTACTCATTTTTATTTGGCGTCAAGAATCATGTCACGCGTACGTGTACACAATCAATAACACATTTATTATTATTCGAAGTTGATTGGTCAAGTCACGTGAACGCGCACTTGTATTATTTTCTTAAGCTAATTTAAAATTATTGTAAGACCAAGAGTTTATGGATAGGAAATTATTTGAAAGTCGGGGAATATATTAGTTATTTAAAGTATTGAAAAGTTATCCACACTGAGAAATATTTACAACTTACTACTCTATCTTTGAAATTAGGAGGCATTTATCCATTATAGAAGAATGAACTAATTTATTAGTCTAGTGATAAAATTATTGGGCCTGACAGATTTATACTCAACCCAACCCATGTCTAATTCTTTCTTTCCTATTAAATGTGGTAACTCATTTCTGGTTTACTTACTTGAACTTCAACGCATGACCCATTAATATGGCAAGATCTTCATTCTTAATTCTAAATAGCAAATCTCATTAAGATGAAATACTATTCAAATAATCTGTTGACAAATCGCTTGAAACATGTAAAAAGAAACTACAACATGATAATGTATATAAATAAAACAACACAAAAAATTATCACATGAACAGACTCTATAAGAACATCACACAAAACAATGAAATAATTAACAAAGGGAGGATAAGCAATGAACCTTTAAGAAAAAAATTTCCTTCAGAACTTGATTAATGCAAAAATAATTTAGAGCCGACAAGTACACCAAACCAAGGGCAAATCGGCAGATGAGCAGAAAATCTAGCGACGAACCTTCTAAAATTCGAGTTAGGACCGAAACTCGATTGTACCTCGTGAGGCTGCTGGTTTTTGGCGTGAGAGAGGTGACTATCAATGAAACTTCACAAGGTATTTTTAGGCTTGAATTTGAGGCATTTTTGGGTCTTAAACAGGGTGATGAATTGCTTGAATTTTCGAAAGAAAGAATGAAACGAGTAGAAATTCCCTTAGCGCAGAAGAATAATTTTTTTTTCTCTCAATTCTCTCCTCTATTTTTTTCTTCTTATTTTTCCTCTTTTCTCCTCACATTTCTCTTCTATTTATAGGAAACAAATTCGGAATTGTTTCAGATTTATTTTTATTTTATTATTTTATTTTATTATT
Source organism: Nicotiana tomentosiformis (assembly GCF_000390325.3). Classification (NCBI taxonomy): domain Eukaryota; kingdom Viridiplantae; phylum Streptophyta; class Magnoliopsida; order Solanales; family Solanaceae; genus Nicotiana; species Nicotiana tomentosiformis. The sequence continues at coordinate 113,957,074 of NC_090823.1, read as the reverse complement.
ATATTATTTTTTAATTTAAAAGAATTCCACTTCCCATTTTTCTTCTTTTTAAAATAAAATAATTCCCCACTTTCCTTTACTTTTATTTTTTAATTTCTCACTTTTTTTACTTTACTTTTTTTTCCCCACTTATTTAATTTTCTTTTTTTAATTTCAACTTATTTTACTTTTCTTTTTTTAAATTTTCACTTTCTTTTACTTTTTTTTAAATTTTTTTAGCTACCTTTACTTTTATTTTTTAATTTCATATTTCTTTTACTTTCATTTTTTTAAATTTCCACATTCTTTTACTTATATTGTTTTTAATTTTCCACTTTCTTTTACTTTTTTACAAAACTAATTTCCACCTACTTTTACTTTTAATTTTTTATTCCATACTTTTAATTTTCCTATTATTTTATTCCCATCCTAAAATATAAAAAAAATATTTATTTTTTCGGTTTTTTTAATTTATTTTATTTTAAAATAAAGATATAAAAATAAAAATAATACTAATAATAATAATTTGACCTTTTAAATTATTTTTAATTCTTACCCTATATTAAAAAAAAAATATAACAAAGCTAAAAAATTATATATTAAATTTCTAAAAATATTTACATAGTAAAATGTGGTAAAAATTCAAATATAGTCAAAAATCAGGTCCTCACATTATAAACTATCTTTCAACTATTATCTTAATTATTTTTTTCAAGTATTAATTATATAACATGCTAGTCAAACTAAGATTCCAGGTTAATAACTAATAAAATACAAATAGCATAATTATTAAAACAGTGCAGAGTGCAGAGGGAGAATAATTTTTTCACACTCCATTCTTAATTTTAGATTTTAGAGATAACGCCAACACCGGCAAAAGATTTGGTAACGGAGAGCTATCAGTAACAGCACAGAAGCGTGTGGAAATTAAATAATATATTATCCGGATGGCTAACTAAACACACAAAAAAAAACCCTCTTTAATGTGCTACCGAAAGTTAATTATCTTAAGTTTTAATAATTTTATTTAACAATATTCTGAATGACAAACTTCAAAGCCATATCTTTCGCTAAATTGCTAAATCTCTAAATAGAATTTTGGCCAAACCCTGTTACAAATCTGATAGGAAGAGTGATTTCCAAAAATAGGGTGTTAAGCAGAAAAAAAGTTATTTAATCTTAAATAAAATGCGTTGTGCTTAAAATTTAAAACTACAGCTGTATGGGTCAAAATCCATCTTTAGTCGAAATGGAATTAGTAAAACATTCCTAGGACGCCACGTGTCGAAGTAATCTAATTATCAACGAAGGCCGTGGTCGAAGAGTCAGCAAGACTGAAGTCGAGGAGTTGTCTTCGAGGCCGAGATCGAGCACCGTTGACAGAGTTATAACGGCTAGTTTCAAGATAGGACACAAAAGCGAATATTCTAATGGATATTCTCTCCATTTGTACTGTTAGAGTTTTTTAGGAACATGTTCCCTATAAATAGAAAGAAACAAAATAATAGGGGACATGTGATATTCATTTGTAAAGTATACTTTGACTTTAGAAAGAGAATCGAATCTTATTGCAAGCACACAAACACAACCTTTTTACTAAGATTCGTGTCTATACTTTTCCACCGGATCCGAGGATAACTCAGATATTCGAAGGATTGTCCATCACTCATCATTGTCAAAAAGAACATTCATTGATTCCATCTTTTCTTGGGTGACTCATTCATTATATTTACTTAAATACCATTTATTGCTATTCATCAATATTTAATGCTACATTATTGCATTTGACTTCTTAAATATTAGTTGTATGTTACCACTGCTACTAAAACATATCTACGTTATATTTATTGCACCTCTGAGAACTTCATCTTTGGAGATATTATTGTTAACTAAGATTAACCCTCATTTATATAAATTTAATTAGTTGAACCAAGATCTATATTTTTTGGTCAAACAATTTGGCGCCGTTTGTGGGGATTTCTTAGTTAAATTTTTAGTTTCCTCTAGATCTACAATTAACGCAAGTCACTAACATCAAAAACCCCGAGATCTCCTTTCTTTGTGCGTACAAAACCCTACATGGCAGGTAACCAAAGAGAAAAGACAAAAATAACAAGTGACTTCCCAAGCAACCTCATGAATGTTACCAACGAAAGTTGTGAAATAGTAGGCGAGGACGTGAAGCCCAACGCGTCTCCTAGGCGTGAGAGGCTGCCTCCCCTACACTACAACATAACAAAACACAGTGGAAAAGGGGCCTCCACGTATGCAGAAGAAGGGATGCCCCCAGCTGTGAAAAAAATTCTCGAAGCATGGCTGACCGACACGCTTGTGAGCATCCTCAACAAACCTGCTCCAGGCATGACAACAGAAATCGCAAGAGCCTGCATGATACAACAAACAGACGAGCATTGCAACCGACCAAACCCTCCATCGACAGGTATAACTCACAATATTACTAACAGTGCAGGTGACAACACCCTCGCCGCCATTCTAAAAAGAATGAAAGAAATGGAGAATGAAAACAAAGCACTCCGAGACCAGATGAAAGAACATCAAGAATGAGTCAACAAGATACCGGGCGCTCCTAAGCTATTGCCAAAAAGGGATGCCGGCAGGTTCATAGAGCAGCCGTACATCGATAACACAGCCCCGCATGCCATACAAAAGACTTGTAAAATGCCGCCCTACCTTAGGATATACGACGGAACGACAGATCCCGAGGATCATGTGACTCACTACGTCACCGCCGTGAAAGGCAATGACCTCGCCAAGGAACAAGTGTCCTCTATTTTGCTGAAGAAGTTTGGCGAAACTCTTACGGGAGGGCCCTTAACATGGTATTCAAAGCTACCAGCCCGCTCCATACAAACTTTTGAGGAAATGACCAATAAGTTCCTATCCGCCCATGCCGGAGCCAAGAAGGCCAAAACAAGAGTAAATGACATATTCGCTATTAAGCAGTCCTTGGGAGAGGGACTAAGGGACTTCCTCGCCCATTTCAACAAAGTAAGGATGACTCTACCGAAGGAATCCGAAGTCATGGCAGTCACCGCTTTCCAGAACGGATTGAGTAGGGATGGTTCAAGAGAAACTAGAAACTGTTGAGCTGATTGATGAAATATCCCCCAACCACTTTGGACGAAATCCATAATGCTTACTGTGCAGAGGTCCGGGCAGACAAGGACGACCTCAATAGACCAACTCACTGGCTAACCTCGGTACAAGCTGAATCCAGAAAAGAATGAAGAGACAACATCAGGAGGGATCACCCTGTCCCGCGACCCAACATGGAACGACATCAACCTTATGTCAGGGCGGTTGCCGCCCCTTCCCACCGCTATGAAGAAGGCCCATCCAGGCCAAGGACAAGGACTCATCGGAACGAAAAATATATGCCCCCTTTACTATCTGCTCACAATTTTTGTATGTCACCTACAGAGATAGTCTACACTCTTGAGAAACTCGAAACGAAAGTAAAGTGGCCGCCGAAGATGAGTTCAGATCCAAACACCAGGAAATCGGACGCGCTCTGTGAGTTCCACCAGGAACGTGAGAACAAAACAGAAGATTGCATCTCCCTCAAACAAGAAGTCATAAACATGTCGCGGCAAGGGCACCTCAAAGAGTTGTTAAGAGATAAGGGGAGAACCAACTTCGCTAGAGGACGTGAACATCAAGGCCCACCAAAGTCGCCATCGCTAGCTCATACTATCAACATGATCATCGGAGGTGATGACGACACCTCTATCAACGACGTGAAGTTCACCACCACCCACAAGCTCAAGCGGTCTATCATCCGCGAATGGTACAGCGGACTCGAAGAAAGTATCATTTTTGATGAGTCGGATGCCGACAGTTTGACTTTTCCTCATAATGATGCCCTCGGTATTACTATATGTATTTTAGATACCGATGTCAAATGCAACATGGTGGACGATAGAAGTGGAGCATGCATTATCCATCCCCGAGTCTTTACCCAAATGAGACTCGAGGATAAGATAATGTCGCTATGCATCACGCTAACCGGTTTTAATAATGCAGTTGAGCGGACATCCGGGGAAATTACACTCCTCGTCTTGGCCGGCGGCATGACTCTAGAGACAACTTTCCACATCATGGAACATGCTACAATGTACAACGCCATAGTGGGAAGACTATGGATACATCCCATGAGAGCCATCCCCTCCAGCTTATACCAAGCAATTAAATTCCCAACACTATGGGGAATATTCAGCATACGCGGGGAACAACGCACATCTCGAGAATGCTATTGCATTGCCTTGGATAGCATAGCAACCCAACAGAAAAAGACAAAGAAAAAGAGGAATACCAATCAACAGGGCTGAGGTAGACACAAGAAGAGACCGGGGACGTCATCATGGATCCCGACACAGTCGAGGCTACAAATTCGACCATAGAAGACCTCAACCCCGTTCAATTAGATCTCAACGACCGAAGAAAAAAGGCCTATATCGGCTACAAACTCTAGGAACCAGGTAAATTAAGTCAATTCTTAATATCTAATGCAGATTTGTTTGCCTTCAACCATGTAGATATGTCGGGCATCCCAAGGGAAATTACCACACACAAATTAAATGTTGACCTGTTCCACCCCCAGTAAGACAAGTCAGGCACAAATTTAACTCCACCATTAACGATGTAGTTCGCGAAGAAGTGGAAAAACTGTTAGAGAACGGCTCCATCAGGGAGTTGAAGTACCCTAAGTGGATCGCCAACGTAGTGATAGTAAAACAGAAAAATGGGAAATGGCGGATGTGCGTGGATTTCACAAATTTGAATAAAGCATGTCCGAAGGATTTGTTCCCATTGCCCCACATCGACCAACTCATCGACGCAATAGTTGGGCACGAACTATTGAGTTTCTTGGACGTTTACTGAGGCTATAACCAAATCCTTATGGAGGAAGAAGACCAGGAGAATACCATATTCATCACCCACCAAAAAACATATTGTTGTAGAGTCATGCCGTTTGGGCTGAAGAACACGAGTGCTACGTACCAAAGATTGGTAAAAAAAGATGTTCAAAGACTAGCTCCACAAGACCATGGAGGTATATATAGACGGCATATTGGTCAAGTTCGAAAAGGCAGAGGATCACATCGATCACTTGAAAAAAACTTTTGACATACTAAGAGGGTACCGAATGAAGCTGAACCCGGAGAATTGCGCGTTTGGTGTAGCCTCGAGGTTATCCCAGACCAAATCAAAGCTATCGAGGAAATACCAGAACTCTTAACCACCAAAAAGCAAGTCCAAAGGTTGACTGGTCGAATCACCACCGTATCAAGATTTATCTCGCGGTTGTCTGATAGATGTCATAAATTTTTGTACTCAAAAAAGATAACGACCTCGAATGGACTCCCGAGTGCGTCCAGGCTCTGTGAGAACTGAAGGCATACCTATCATCCTCACTGATAAGTGGGCATTTTGACTACTTATTAGCACCTTTTAGCTTTTGTTTTAGTCCGAAAATATTGAATCGTGTTCCCAGAACTAATGAAATTATGAAAAAGTGTAGGAATGCTGGAAGTTTGGTCTCCCGAGATGAAATTCGACTCAAAAATGAGTGTGCCAAAGCACAAGGCAATAAAGGGCGGAGAAGCACAAATGTGCGGTCCACAAATGAAATTTTGAGTTGAGGGCCCGCAACGACTACATTCAAGGTTAAAAATCACTATGGTTCAATTAAACCACTCGATGATTGCCAAAGTCAATACAAGAGTCACAAAGTCACTAACTAGAGCTATTTCTTTCAAAAATACTTGTCTCTAACCATAAGCACATAGTTAAGTATGTTGGTACCAATTAAAGCATGGTTGACTCTTCGAGCATGACTTAATTAGGTCTTTTTATTCTCCTTGCCATTGTGTTTGCAATTGAGAAGTTTCGCCCGTACTTGATGGGTGCAAAGGTCATTGTCCACGTGGATCATGCGGCGCTTCATCATCTTATGAGCAAGAAGGACTCCAAAGCTCTGTTGGTGAGATGGGTTCTTTTGTTGTAAGAGTTTGATATTGACATCCAGGATAGAAAAGGGAGCGAAAATCAAGTGGCGAATCACTTGTCTCATTTTGGAGGAGGAGGGGAGGCCACATGATGGCCTTGAAATCAATGACTCCTTCCCTGATGAGCAACTCTTGGCTATTTTAATGAAAGATGTGCCATGGTTCGCGGATTTAGAAAATTTCCTTGTGTGTGGAATCATCCCGGATGAGTTCTCTTCAAACCAAAGGATGAAGCTCAAACGAGATTGTCAAGATTATTATTGGGATGAATCATACCTCTTCCGGATTTGTATGGATGGGGTTATTAGAAGATGTGTACCGGAAGAAGAGCACGGTGAAATTCTTGGGGCTTGTCATTCTTCGCCATATGGTGGTCATCATGGTGGAGTAAGAACGACGGCCAAAATGCTGAGTTGCGATTTCTATTGGCTCACTCTTTACAAGGATGCTAGTGAGCTAATGAAAAGATGTGATGAATGTCAACGGGCCGGTGGAATCTCAAAGAAGAATGAAATGCCTCTCACTACCATTTTGGAGATTGATATTTTTGATGTGTGGGGTATTAACTTCATGGGTCCTTTTTTGAGTTCTTGTGGAAACACCTACATCTTGGTCGCCGTGGATTATGTGTCCAAATGGGTTGAGGCCTTTGCTCTACCCAACAATGAGGTGAGAAGTGTGGTGGAGTTCTTGAAGAATAATATTGTCACAAGGTTTGGTACTCCGCGGGCAATTATAAGTGAGGGGGAGGGGGGGTCACCTTTTTGCAACAAGGCTTTCAACACTTTACTTAGCAAGTATAGTGTTACTCATAAAGTCACGACTCCCTATTATCCACAAACGAGCAGTCAAGTGGAAGTTTCATACTGGGAGATAAAGAGTATTTTGTCTAAAACAGTGAATGCTAATCGGACGGATTGGGCCAAGAAGCTTGATGATGCACTATGGGCTTATCAGACGACTTACAAAACACCTATCGGAATGTCACCATACCGGTTGGTGTTCAAGAAAGCTTGTCACCTTCCGGTGGAACTTGAGCACAAGGCGGTGTGGGCTCTAAATGGGGAATGGACACCTCCACTCAGTCACCTCCTCTTGGCCGTTCATCAAATGGGGAATGGACATCGTGGGCCCCCTCCTAGAAGGGCGAGGTAATGTACGATTCCTTTTGGCTTTAATTGACTATTTCTCTAAGTGGATGGAAGCAGGAGCATTTTCCAAAATATGAGAACATGAGGTAATCACCATTATATGGAGAAACATTATCTGCTGATTCGGCCTACCCAAGGAAATCAGTTGTGAAAACGGACCCCAGTTCACAGGAAAAACAATCGCTGAGTTCTTCAAGAAATAGCATATCAAGAGGATACTTTCAACCCCATATCACCCAGCGGGTAACGGGCAAGCAGAATCCTCCAATACGTTCATACTAAATATCATGAAGAAAAAGCTCGAAGATGCTGGGGGACTATGGCCGAAAATACTACCAGAAGTATTATGGGCCTATCGAATAACTTCGAAGGCGAGCACGGGAGAGACGCCCTACTCTTTGTTCTATAGAACCGAGGCAGTAATACTGGTCGAGGTCAGAGAACCAAGCCTAAGGTACTCCTACGAAAGCGGCACGAGTAACGATGAGAGCAGAAGGCAGGAACTCGACGAAATTGACGAACGAAGAGATATGGCATCCATAAGAATGGTCGCCAAAAAACAACAAGCAGATCGCTATTACAACAAGAAAGCAAAGGTCCGGCCGCTTAAAGTCGAGGACTACGTACTGAAAGCCAAAACTCAAGCGAGCAAAGACCCCCGGGAAGGAAAGCTGGGAACGAACTGGGATGGCCCGTACAAAATCATAGCTAAAACGAACAAGGGTTTATTCCAACTAGAGACAATGGAAGGAAAGCAACTACCAAACAACTAGAACATCAGCCACCTCAAATACTTCAACTTCTAAGAGAAAAATCATCTCCCAAGTCACACTCTTTTACCCTCACTTGAGTTTTGTCCCATTTGGGTTTTCTCAAGGAGAATTTTAACGAGGTAGTGAAGGGAACACTTTGAGTCGAAGTACGCGAGGGTAGGACCATTGTTACTATTTCATTGCTCAACTTCTCAATACTCTCCAAGCCAAACAATGAAGGGACTAGGTAGACTGGGACTAGAACACCAGCCAACACCCAAAATCTGTATTTTTCTCCAAGTATGTAACCAAAGCAACAATGTCAAAGCACTAAGAAACCTACTTTTATCAGGACACCTTTTTTCGTATTAAGGTTATGTTTGACCTCGCTCGAACAACACCTACCGGCCCTCGGCCGCGACTTAACGAAATATTATGTTCGAACCCACTCGAACAAACACCTACCGGCCTTTGGCCGCGATTTAACGAGAGGTTATGTTCGACTAAGCTCGAACAAATGCCTACCAGCCCTCGACTGTGACTTAATGAAAGGTTATGTTAAACCCTGCTCGAATAAACACCTATCGGCTCTCGACCACGACTTAACAAAAGTTTATGTTTGATCCCACTCGAACAAATACCCACTGGCCCTCGGACGCGACTTAGCAAAAGTTTATGTTCGACTAAGTTTCGAACAAACACCTACCGGCCCTCGGCTGTGACTTAACGAAAGGTTATAATCGACCCCGCTTGAACAAACACCTACCGGCCCTCGACCGCAACTTAACGAAAGGTTATGTTTGACTACACTCGAACAAACACCTACCGGCCCTCGGTCACTATTTAACGAAAGGTTATGTTCGATTACGCTCGAATAAACATCTACCAGCCCTCGGTTGTGATATAACGAAAGGTTATGTTCGACCTCGTTTGAACAAACACCTATCGGCCCTTGACCATATATCAACAAATAAACACACGCCCTCGCCAACTCAGTCTTCAATGGTGTCGCCACCCTGACCACCGATACCCTCACCATCTCGATCCCCCTCGCCATCGTCACCTTCACCTTTAGGATAAGTGGTATCGTACCAGGCGTTCTTCTCAAGTCGTTCTAAGCGCTCGTTCCCCTCCTCCACATCGGCCTCAGGTGTAGCGAGATCATATCCACAAGCGACTTGAGCTTCAAGATCCTTAACACGAACATCTTCGAGGGCAGCCTCAGAAACGGATCCAGCCGTATACAAATCTCAAAAGACATCTAATTAGGCCTCAACATGAATCCATTCCTCATATAACTACCGAGGAACATTAGGAAAATCTGAAGTCCGGGAAGAGGAAGACTGTGCAAGTAATTGGGCCTTCTCGGCCTCCAAAGTAGCCACTCGATCATGAAGAATTGAGTTATCTTTATCCAGCTCTCTGATCCTCTCCTCGAGTCGATCTTCCTTAGCTCTCACCATTGATCGATCGTTCTCCCGTTCGGCTCAGCGAGTCTTATTCGCCAACTCATGTATCTTCGTCTTCCTCCGAGCATCCAAATAAGAGGACTCCGCCTTTGCAAGCTCCTTTTGTTTCTCGGTGATCTCACTATTGAGGGCCCTCTGGTTGAAGTCGACACTCTTATAACTGCCCCCACAACTCGACCACTTGATATTGAAGGTCGCTGCATTGGGCCTCCATACCACTGCTGACCTACAGCTCCTCTTCCCTACTCCTCAAGGTCCCCTCAAGGATGCTACATTTCTCAGCCTTCACCAAATCATCATCTTTCTCTTTCAACTCGTCCCAAAGGGCATGCATATCGTCGCCTTCGCGAAATCGCCTGCAAATATCTTGATACTTGCCACGATACTCAAAATACTTATCTTTCAAATTCACAAAAATTTCTTTTCGCCTCTTCTCCCTCCAGGTTCTCTCGATCTCCAAACTCACCATTTGCAATCATAAGAAGGAAAGAGAAGAAAAAAGTCAGAATCAAAGACGCCCTAAAAAAAAAAAAAAAGAAAGAGAGAAGAGGTCGAAGCACAAACACTTACCCTAAGATCAAGGCTAGCAATGCTCCTCAACAAAGCACCGACGTCTATATCTTTAAGCTTCTTACCCTCTATCTTGGAACAGAGGGGACCGAAGGCAGGGATTGCATCCTTGGTGTTCTTCAACATGTCACGATCCATGGGGATTGCGATAGTCTTCGTAGACCCCTCCAACCTTATCTCAAGCTAGGTAAGCCCTTCCTCAATCATCCTCAGGTTGTCCGCATCAACGTCAGAACCTGACTCATCACCCCCCTCAGAGATGTCTTTGCCTCTCTCGTTAGTGGGCAAAGAGGTATTTGCGGCTGTCCGAGAAGTCAATGCCTCCACTCACCTCGAAAGGTCGAGAACATCAGCAGTCGTCGCTCCAGTATCCATCATCGTAGAGGGAAGAGACACATCAACATCGACTCCTACCAACCTCGGAGCCCCGGGACTTGGCTCGACACCATCCCACACGGCAACGGTCGCCGTCTCATGCAGCAAAAATCCCCCTTCCGCCACATCGACGGCTCGGGTGACTCCTTCACCCGCGTCCAAGGACCTCCTCTTTCGAGGTTAGAGATCTCCATCACCAGGAAAAGGTATATCGTCCTCATCAATGAGAGAATAAAGAGGAGCGGCCGAAGTGGAAACAGAGTCGGGCGCGGCACCAGGAGGGGCTGTAACAAAGATAGGTTTAGCCGCGATCAAAGCAGGGGCAGAAACTGAGAGTGTAATAGCCTTCCTCTTCTAGAACGAGGGCGCGAGAGCTCTCGACCACCTTGTAGACCCCCTGGACGAAGCTATGGACAAAATATGAAAAGGGAAAACTAGCGAAGGAAAACGAGCAAAGAAATCAAGGCACTGATGATAAAAAGAAAAAATTACCTGCCGAGGGAGGAGACAGCCGAAATCGCAGAGAGAAACTGGACCAGTCGCGTACCTCCGCTGTATGGGGAAAGATCCGTCTAACCCAATCAGCAAGGTGGGTTACCATCTGAAGAGGCCGAATAGTAGCTGTAAATAGAAAAAAATTGATTAACCGACCCACAATAAGGAAAACATTGAAAACATAAAGTATGTAATCTAGTATGAGTACTCACGGGTTCCAAGCCTCGAGAAAGTCTGCAGCGGTAGACACTACGTCTTCAGTCCTAACATAGAAGTAGTCGATCCAGAAGTGCCGAATAGCTTTGTCATCCATCCTCACCACCAAACATTTTCCCCCGAAGTGGCGACGATTCAGCAAGGTCCCTCGGAAAAATTGAGGGGCGAAGAGATGGACTAGGTGGCGCACTGTGATGTCGATGCTGGCTAATTTGGTGAACTTTGTCAAAATCATGGCCACCTTAAAAACATAAGGGGTGAGCTGTACCAGACACACGTTGTAGTACCTACACAAGTCTTCTATCAATGACGGCAAAGGAAACGAGTACCTGATCAGGAACGGGTATGCATAGAGGGCGCAGAAGCCAGGACAGTGTACCCGAACCTCATCCTCACCCGCTGGGATCAAGTCCACGTGACCCGAAAGGCCGAGTCTAACCTTAAGCTCGGCTAATCGCTAAACCATTATAGCATATTTGAAACACTCCGTCACCACTTCTGGTGCCTTATGGAACTCAATTTTGGAATCTAGGTACCAGGGTACAATCTCCTCTACAGTGGGTAAACTTTCCTCCTCGGTGGAAGTTCCACCCTCTTCCCCCTGATCCGAAAAAATGACGTCTAAAGGAATAAAGTGATCTTCCATATGAACATCCGACGATTGTAAAGACATTGTTGTAGAGAAAAGATAGTAAAGCAAAAGAGAATAACCGTCGAAGAAAACAGAGAGTTGAAAGGATTCTACAAGGTAGATGAAGGAGAAGCTATTGCTTAAGAGAAGGAAGAGTTTGGAAAAAGTTTCAAAATCAACAAAGCTTCCCCTATTTATAAGGTTTGAAGGGCACCATAATCAAAATGACGGGTCATGATTAACACGAAAATCGAAACAACATAGCCAATCAAGGGTCACACCTGAATCGATGTAATGTATCGGGAAACTGCGTCATTATGACGCATGATGTCATGGCGTCACTTTTTCTCTTAGACCAGATGTCTCCAACAGACTTCCCAGGTAATTCCAAAAATTCAAAATATACGGACCTCAGAAGGCCACGTAGCCCTGTCTCCACGACCACGACCTCAACTAAATTTATAGAATTGTATCATGAATGACATTGTCCGCTCACCGACCTCATCCGCGGGAATGACCTCGATAAGCGGGGGGACTAACTGTAGGGGACAAAATTCCTGGGATGCCACGTGTCGAAGTAATCTAATTATCAGGGAAGGTTGTGGTCAAAGAGTCAGCAAGACTGAAGTCAGGAGCTGTCATCGAGGCCGAGGTCAAGCACCGTTGATAGAGTTATAACGGCTAGTTTCAAGATAGGACACAAAAGAGAATATTCGATTGGATATTCTTTGCTTTTGTACTGTTAGGCTTTTTTAGGAATATGTTCCCTATAAATAGAAAGAAACACAATGATAGGGGACATGTGATATTCATTTGTAAAATACACTTTGACTTTAGAAAGAGAATCGGAGCTTATTGCAAGCACACAAACATAACCTTTTTACTAAGATTCTTGTCAACACTTTAACACCAGATCCGAGGATAACTCAGATATTCGAAGGATTGTCCATCTCTCATCATTGTCAAAAAGAACATTCACCGATTCCATCCTTTCTTGAGTGACTCGTTCATTCTATTTACTTAAATACATTTATTGCTATTCATCAATATTTAATGTTACATTATTGCCTTTAACTTCTTAAATATTGGTTGTATGTTACCACTGCTACTAAAACATATCTACGTTGTATTTATTGCACCTCTGAGAACTTCATCTTTGGGGATATTATTGTTAACTAAGATTAACCCTCATTTATATAAATTCAATTAGTTGAACCAAGATCTATATTTTTTGGTCAAACAGTTGTCATGCCGGAAATAGTAAAATTCCAGCCAAGCTCGTTATATTAAAATATGTACGTTTAAACCGAAAGTTAATGTAATTATGGCCAATATTTTGGCTAATGGAGTCCATATTACACAAGCATAAGCATCTTTACAAAGTGTAGACTTTGTTGACAATATTCTTTGGGACCCAAAAATACTACATTGTGTGGTGGACATCATTTGCACAAGTTGTGTCTCTTCTTTTACACCTAAGAGGCCAAGACTTTTTTGCCTATAAAAGGAAAGGCCATTAGTTCATTTTGGACACACCAACAAGACTTGAGTCTTCATTTCTTATTTCTTCTGAGGTTATTCTCTTAGGGTATTTGGGTGAGAGTTGAGTGTTTTGTGTGAGAGTTGAGTGTTGGGAAACACTTGTGTGAACCCTTTCTTTGTAGTGATCTTGTGAGGTTATTCTCTTAGGGTATTTGGGATTAATTAGAGTGTTTACTCTAATTTTGTACTCTTATTGGTATAGTGAAATTGCTCCTCTCCGCTTGTGGACGTAGGTCACACTGACCGAACCACGTTAAATCGGTGTCTTCTTTATCTGTTTTAATTACTGTTGTTATCAACTTCCATTGTCTTTGTTATTGTCATTATACCGTTGTTTGGCTAATTTTCGCACTACCCGGGTTCCCGATCCTAATAAATTGGTATCAGATCCGGATCTATCCGAGTTAGTTTCAATAGCCAAAATGACTCTAACAAAGACCTATGTTGAGAAATTTGACCGAAGTGAAAACTTCGAAATGTGGCAATTAAAGATGGAAGCTATCCTAATTCAGGATGGCTTAGACTTGGCATTGCAAGGAAAGGAGAAGAAGCCGGATAAAATGACGGACGAGGAGTTTGCCGTCATAGACAAAAGGGAAAAAGCAGGTATCATTTTAAATCTCTCAAATGAGGTTTTACGTGAAGTTTCTGTAGAAACCACAACCAAAGGCATGTGGGAAAAAATTTAAAAACTTTATCTATGAAGAGGACGGTGGAATATAGACTTTACCTGAAGCAGAAGCTTTATACAATTCGTATGGGTGAAGGTACCTCTATTCTCTCTCATCTTGACACCTTTTATTCCATTCTTATAGATTTGAGTAATATAGATGCTAAAATTAAAGATGAGGATCAAGCCGTGTTACTGCTTTGTTCTCTACCCCCATATTTTACGCATATAAGAGATACTATACTTTATGCAAAGGATAATATCTCTTATAAGGATATTAAATCTATCTTAAAATCAAAAGAACAGATAGATATTGATATTACTGGGGAAGCTAGTGGAACTCAAACGGAAGTTGGCTTGTTTGTTAGGGTGCAAATCCGACTCCATATCCAGATACAATAATTTAGAGTGTCGTTATTGTCATAAGAAAGGTCACATTATCTCCGAATGCTATAAGCTGAAAAATAAAGAAAAACATAAGGAAAGGAAAAATGAGCACAAAAATACTGACACTGCCGAAGCAAGTGTAGCTGCTGATGAGACTGAGGGAACTATATTTTTAGCAACTAATAATAATTTCAAATCTAACAATGAGTGGATTTTAGATTCGGGTTGTTCTTATCATATGTGTCCCAATCGGGATTTATTTACCACATATGAATCTATTGGAGGTGGAGTTGTCTTGATGGAAAACAATGCTGCCTGGAAAGTTATTGGAAAAGGTACAATCCGAATCAAAATACACGATGGTGTGGTGATAACTCTCACCGATGTTAGACATGTTCCTGACATGAAGAAAAATCTCATCTCTTTGGGCACTCTAGAAACTCTTGGGTGCAAGTACAGAGGTGAAGGTAGAGTAAAGAAAGTTTCTCATGGTGCTCTTGTGATCATGAAACGCACACAGATCTGGTTCATTGTATACTTTATTGGAATCCACTGTTATCGGCCCTACTACAGTTTCGGTATCAGACAACTTGTCTGATTTTGATGGCATTAAATTTTGACATATGCCCATTGGGTCTTTTGCGGCGAAGGTGAAACAAATTTACTATATCATCCAAAATTAGGCCAAGGTAGAGATTTGTAATTATGACCAATATTTTGGCTAATGGAATCCATCTGTCACGACCCAATTTTTCCTCCGTGTGACGTCGTGACGACATCTAGTCTCTACAACTAGGTAAGCCTAACACTTTGCGGATTAATGAAATAAAAATATAAATTTAACCAACTATTCAAAAATACACAACAATCCCCAAAACCCGAAACATCGTGAATCACAAACTACAGAAGGAAAAGTCTAGTGTCTCTAAACATCAGAATCTAACAAGGAAGATACAGAAAATAATGGACATGAGGAGAGTAGAAGGGGACTCCGAGGTCTGCGGATGCGACAGATATACCTTGAAGTCTCCAAAGGGAATTTCGCTGACCGCGGAAAAGTTCCGCCCTCGCGGAATTCCACCGATGTCCGTGGAATTTCCGCCGCGGTCCGCATTCTAAACTTCAGAGACCAATACCTGAACATCAACAGATCTTTCTAATAGTTGAACTCACCCGTTCACTATTTGAAACACACTCGAGGCCCTCGGGACCTTAACCAAGCATGCCAACCAATCCTAAAACACCATACTAACTTAGTTGAGCCCTCAAACCACATCAAACAATGCTAAAATCACAATTCATTCTCGATTCAAACTTAAAGAACTTGAAACTTCTAAATTCGACAACCGATGCCGAAACCAACCAAACCACGTCCGATTGACCCCAAATTTTGCACACAAGTTATATTAAATATTACAGACCTACTCCAACTTCCAGAATCGAATTCCGACCCCAATATCAAAATTTCCACTACTGGTCCAAACTCCAAAAATTCGACTTTCGCCAGTTCAAGTCTAAATATGCTACAGACCTCCAAAACACACTCCAGACATGCCCCTAAGTCCAAAATCACCTAACGGAGCTAACGGAACCGACAAAAATTCCATTCCGAGACCATCTTCACACAGTTCTGACTACGGTCCAAATTCTAAGACTCAAGTTCTCATTTAGGGACTAAGTATCCCAAAACACCTCGAAACTCAAAACCAATCATCCCGGCAAGTCACAATAACAAAAATAAATATGGGGAAAACAGTTAATAGAGGTTCGGGGCTCTAACTCTCAAAATGACCGGCCGGATCGTTACATCCTCCCCCTCTTAAAACAATCGTTCGTCCTCGAACGAGTATAAAGACATACCTGAAACTGTGAAAAGATGAGTGTACTGGCTGTGCATATCCTACTCGGTCTCTCAAGTCGCCTCCTCGGCCGGCTGACCCCTCCACTGGACCTTTACTGAAGCAATATTCTTTGACATGAGCTTTCTGACCTACCTGTCCAAAATGGCTACTGGCTCCTCAACATAAGATAGATCCTTGTCCAACTGGACTGAGCTGAAATCCAACACATGAGTCGGATCACTGTGATACTTCCGGAGCATAGACACATGAAATACTGGGTGAACTCCTGCTAGGCTGGGAGGCAAGGCAAGCTCATAAGCAACCTCCCTAACTCGCCGCAATATCTCAAAAGGACCAATGAACCTCAGGCTCAGATTGCCCTTTTTCCCGAATCTCATGACGCCCTTCATAGGCGATACCCGAAGCAAGACCCGCTCACCAACCATAAATGCCAAATCACGAACCTTTCGGTCCGCATAACTATTCTGCCTGGACTGGGCTATACGAAGTCTCTCCTGAACCACCTTCACCTTATCCAGGGCATCCTGGACCAAATCTGTACCCAACAATAGGGCCTCACCTGGCTCAAACCATCCCACTGGGGACCAGCACCGCCTACCATACAAAGCCTCATATGGTGCCATCTGAATGCTGGACTGTAACTGATGTTGTAAGCAAACTCTGCAAGTGGAAAGTATTGGTCCCATGACCCTCCGAACTCCATCACACAGGCACTGAGCATATCTTCAAGAATCTGAATTGTGCGCTCGGACTGCCCGTCCGTCTCAGGATGAAAGGCTGTGTTCAACTCCACCCTAGTACCCAACTCCTGTTGTACTGCTCTCCAAAACCGTGATGTGAACTGTGTACCTCTGTCTGAAATGATGGATACTGGAATACCATGGAGGCGGACAATCTCTCTGATATAAATCTCAGCCAACCTCTCAGAAGAATATGTGGTCAGCACTGGAATAAAATGAGCTGACTTGGTCAGCCGATCCACGATCACCCAAATAGCATCGAACTTTCTCAAAGTCCGTGGAAATCCAACTACAAAGTCCATGGTGATCCGCTGTCACTTCCATTCTGGGATTTCTAACCTCTGATGTAATCTACCCGGTCTCTTATGCTCACATTTAACTTGCTGACAGTTGAGACACTTGGCCATAAACCCAACTATATCCTTTTTCATTCTTCTCCACCAATAGTGTTGTCTCAAATCCTGGTGCATCTTTGCGGCACCGGGATGAATGGAGTACCGCGAGCTGTGGGCCTCCTCGAGAATCAACTCCCAAAGCCCATCTACATTGGGCACACAGATTCGGCCCTGCATCCTCATCACACCGTCATCACCAATAGTCACATATCTGGCATCACCTCGCCGAACCCTGTCTTGAAGAACTAGAAGATGAGGATCATCATACTGGCGCTCCCTGATACGTTCATAAAAAGAAGACCGAGAAACCACACAAGCTAATACCCGGTTAGGCTCTGAAATATCCAATCTCATGAACTGGCTGGCTAAGGCCTGAACATCCAAGGCTAAGGGCCTGTCAGCTGCCGGAAGATATGCCAAACTCCCCAAACTATCTGCCCGGCGACTCAAGGCGTCGGCCACTACATTGACCTTCCCCGGGTGGTACAATATAGTGATATAATACTCTTTAAGTAGCTCCAACAACCTCCGCTGACACAAATTAAGGTCCTTCTGCCTGAACAAGTGCTGCAAACTCCACTGATCAGTGTAAATCTCACAAGGAACTTCGTACAAATAATGCCTCCAAATCTTCAAGGCATAAACAGTAGCTTCTAGCTCAAGGTCGTGGACATGATAGTTCTTTTCATGCACCTTCAGCTATCTGGACGCGTAGGCAATCTCCCTATGGTCCTGCATCAACACCGCAACGAGGCCAACTCACGACGCATCATAATAAACTGTATAAGACCCTGAACCTGAAGGCAATACCAATACTGGGGCTGTAGTCAAAGCTGTCTTGAGCTTCTAAAAGCTCTCATTACACTCCTCTGTCCACCTGAACGGAGCACCCTTCAGGGTCAACCTAGTCATATGTGCTGCAATAGATGAGAAACCCTCTACAAATCGGGGGTAATACCCTACCAAACCAAGAAAACTCCGGATCTCTGTAGCTGAGGATGGTCTGTGCCAACTCTACACTGCTTCAATCTTTTTCGGATTCACCTAGATCCCCTCACTCGATACTATATGACCCAAGAATGCCACTGAGTCTAGGCAAAACTCACACTTTAAAAATTTTGCATATAACTTCTTTTCTCTCAAAGTCTGAAGTGTAGTCCTCAGGTGCTGCTCATGATCTTCCCTACTCCGGGAGTATACCAGAATGTCGTCAATAAACACGATGACGAATGAGTCAAGATAAGGACGGAACACAATGTGCATCAAGTGCATAAAAGCTGCTGGGGCATTGGTCAGCCCAAAAGACATAACAAGAAACTCATAGTGACCATATCTGGTCCTGAAAGCAGTCTTCGGGATATTTCGATCCCGAATCTTCAACTGATGATAACCTGAACGTAAGTCAATCTTGAAAAATACTCTGGCACCCTGTAATTGATCAAATAAGTCATCAATACGAGGCAATGGATACCTGTTCTTCACTGTGACTTTGTTCAACTGGCGGTAATCAATACACATCTACATTGAACCATCCTTCTTCTTCACAAATAAGATAGGAGCACCCCAAGGTGACACACTGGGCCAAATGAAGCCTTTATTAAGCAATTCCTGTAACTTCTCCTTCAACTCCTTTAACTCAGGAGGAGCCATACGATATGGAGGAATAGATATGGGCTGAGTGCCCGGCATCATATCGATGCCAAAATCAATATCTCTGTCGGGCGGCATACCCGAAAGATCAGCTGGAAACACATCTGGAAAGTCCCTCACTACTGGAACTGACTCAACTGTAGGGGTATCAATACTGACATCTCTCATATAAGCTAGATACGCGTCACACCCCTTCTCAACCATTCGTTGAGCTTTAAGAAAAGAAATAACTCTGTTGGGAGTATACTCTAAGGTACTTCTCCACTCTAATCGCAGTAAACCTGGCATAACTAGCGTCACGGTCTTAGCGTGACAATCAAGAATAGCATAATGGGGCGACAACCAGTCCATGCCTAAAATAATATCAAAGTCCACCATGCTGAGCAATAATAAATCGACTCTGGTCTCAAAACCACTAAGAGCAATCAAACACGACCGATACACGCGGTCCATAACAAGAGAATCTCCCACAGGAGTAGACACATAAATAGGGGAACTCAAAGAATCCCGAGATACGCCCAAATACGGGGCAAAATAAGAGGACACATAAGAATATGTTGAGCCTGGGTCAAATAATACCAACGCATCTCTATGACAAACTGGAACAATACCTCTAATGATAGAATTAGAAGCAACTGCCTCTATACAAGCAGGAAGTGCATAATATCTGGCCTGGCCTCCCCCTCTAGGGCGACCTCTACCTCCCCGACCACCACCTCGAGCTGGCTGAGCAGGTGGGGTGGTAGCTGGTGCTGTAATCATAGCCTAAGGACCCGGTGGAGCACGCTGTGGCTGAGAAGTCTGTAGAGGTGCACCCCTTCTAATCTTGGGGCAATCCTTCACCACATGGCGAGTGTCACAACATTCAAAACAAGCTCTGGGAGGGCGTGGCTGCTGTGACTGGCTCGGGCTAGGTTTGCTGGACTGGCCACTAGGAACACCCCGTGCAGGAGGCAAACTAGATATTGGTGGTGCATAATAAGGCTCCTGGGGCCTAGAAGGAGCTGGAACACCGCTGGCGGCTGGAAGAGCTAAATGAACAGGGCGACTCACATAAACCCTACCATGGCGAGCTGCTGGGACACGAGCTCTAGAATAATAACCAGTCTCTCGAGACCTCTTGGCCTCCCTCTCCTCTCTATCCCAGGCAAGCATGCCCTCCAATATCCAGGCAATACTCACAAGCTACTGATAAGAAATATCCATCTCCAAATCCCTGTCCATACTAATCCGGATGCTGGGATGGAGTCCCTCAATAAACCGTCGAACTCTCTCTCGAACTGTGGCAACCAAGGCCGGTGCATGTCGGGCCAAATCACTGAAATAGATTGTATACTATGACACAGTCATAGATCCCTGGCGCAGCTGCTCAAACTCCGCGCGCCATGAGTCCCTGAGGCTCTGAGGGATATACTCTCTCGAAAACATGTTCGAGAATTGAGTCCATGTAAGTGAAACTGCCTTAGCCGGACTACTCAACTCATAAGCACGCCACCACGGATAGGCTATTCCTCTAAGCTGGAATGTAGTAAAAGAAACCCCACTCGTCTCCCCTACGCCCATAGTACGGAGAATATGATGACACTCCTCCAGAAAACCCTGAGCATCATCTGTAGCCAATCCGCTGAAAGTAGGTGGGTGGTACTTCTTGAACCTCTCAAGTCTGAGCTTCTCCGCCTCAGAAGCTGCTGCCCTAACCTCGGGCTGAGCTGGAACTACCGGCTGCATTGGTATAATCTCTGGAACCAGATCGACCTGAACCCGCTGCTCTAGAGTACCGGTGACAGGAGTCTGTGCCCCTTCCCCGGCCTAAGATGTGGCAGGAGCAAGTGGAATCAATCCAGCCTGAGCTAAGGTGCTGAACATGCTCAGAAACTGGGCTAGAGTCTCCTGGAGGGCTGGTGCAGAAGCAGGTACCTCTAGTGTTTGCCCTCCAGCTGGAGCTACTTGGGGCTCCTCTGTAGCAGCTTGTGCGAGTGCTCTGGCTGTACCACGTGGATGTCCTCGGCGTCTATCCCGGCCCCGGCCTCTCGCGGCTCTAGCAGGGGGCGCGGGTGCCTTTTCATCAGATCCGCTTGTACGTGTCCTCACCATCTGTGAGAAAACAGAATACAAAAGTTTAGATTTTTTTTTTTGAAGTCAACAATTTTCGCACGACAAGGAATCAAGTAGTGAAATTTTCCTAACAGTTCCATAGCCTCACGAAGATAAGTACAGAGATCTTCGTACCAATCCGTGTGACTCACGACACCTATGAATCTAGAGCTCTGATACCAACTTGTCACGACCCAATTTCCCCTCCGTGTGACGTCATGACGGCACCTAGTCTCTACAACTAGGTAAGCCTAACACTTTGTGGATTAATGAAATAAAAATATAAATTTAACCAACTATTCAAAAATACACAACAATCCCCAAAACCCGGAACATCGTGAATCACAAACTACAGAAGGAAAAGTCTAGTATCTCTATACGTCATAATCTAACAAGGAAGATAGAGAAAATAATGGACATGAGGAGAGTAGAAGGGATCTCCGAGGTTTGCGGATGCGGCAGATATACCTTGAAATCTCCAAAGTTGTCCCGGCTCACTAATAGTGCGCCTGATAAGGTGCGCCTATATCTGCACACGAAAAACATATGCAGAGAGTAGCATGAGTACACCACAATGGTACCCAGTAAGTGCTAAGCCTAACCTCGGTCGAGTAGTGACGAGGTCAGGTTAAGGCCCTATCGGAGTAAATATAATAAATTAAACAGTAAAAGATATAAGTAAGTTTTACGGTAAACAGTTAAAGAAAATTTTCAAAAATTTAACAGTTAAGGGAACTCTCGGCTCAGAACAAGGTATACACAATGTGGAATCTCCCGGGATACCATCCCGTAGTCCCGAATGAATATGCAGTACATGGGGATCTCCTGTAATACGTCTGTAGTCCCAAAGTAAATATGCAGTACTATGGGATCTCCCGAAATACGTCCGTAGTCCCAAAGTAAATATGCAGTACATGGGGATCTCCCGGAATATGTCCGTAGTCCCAATTTAAATATGCAAGACAGGGGGATCTCCCGGAATACCGTTCCGTAGTCCCAAAGTAAATATGCAGCGCGAACGATAGAAATACAACTACATCACGAAATTCTTAAAATTTAGGCTAGGTTCCAGTCAGGGAAGGAGCCGGAAATTCTCTAAGCATGCTGCACAGAATTCACATAAATAATTAAGACACGTAGACATGTTGTATTAGACTAAACATGATAGCTACACATATTGGAATAACTCAATTAAGAATAAAAATAGATTTGTACTCATTAAAATGGTATAACTCAAAATAATAGGAAAACATGTTGCTGCTCAGTAAGAAAATCAGGTTTTACCACAATTAGCCCTTGTACGTACTTGTCACCTCACGTACATGGCGCTCACATATCACAATAGTTTCAAATCTTAAGGAGATTTTTCCAACACAAAGTTAGGCTACCTCGAGTCAAGCTCAATTAATCGGTCCCAATGCCTTTCCCACGAATATCCGGCTCCGAATGACCCAAATCTAGCCAAAAGCAATTACATATCATAAATACAACCATAATAGACTCATCTAATTAATGAAATCAACATTTTAACACTACCCGAGGGTCTTTCGAAAACAGCTTCTCTACTCCTTTGGGGTAGGGGTAAGGTCTGCGTACACACTACCCTCCCCAGACCCCATTAGTAAGATTTTACTGGGTTGTTGTTGTTGTTGTTGTTGTTGTGGTTCTAACATTTTAACAAAAAAATATTTCAAAATTTGCCCTAAAAAGTCGGCCCGAGCCCACGTATCGGAATCGGGTAAAAATTACAAATTACGAACACCCATTCTCATGAGTTCAACCATACCAAAATTGTCAAAATCCGACTTCGAATCGACATTCAACTCTCAAAACCCATTTCATGAAGTTTCTACTATTTTCTCCAATTTTCCACCCCAAAGTATGAATCAAATGATGAAATCAGTGATATAATCATGTATTTTAGCCAAAACTGAATTAGAATCACTTACCCCGTTGATTTTCTTGAAAATCACTCAAACAATCGTCAAAACCCGAGCTCTCTAGGTCAAAATATGAAAATAAAATCCCAAATCTCGTAATTATAGTGCACCCTCGGATTCCAATTTCGCTAACCGCGAAATTCTCACCGCCCCTGCGAACCTCACCGCAGTCTGCAAAATTCCATCGCGGCCGCGAACCTCATTCCGCGGTCTGCGGAATTTCCACCGCGGCCGCAAAGGGCATTTCGCTGACCGCGGAAAAATTTTGCCCCCGCAGAATTCCACTGTTGTCCGCAGAATTTCCGCCGCGTTCCAAACTTCAAAGACCAATTCCTGAACACCAGCAGATCTTTCTAACAGCTGAACTCACTCGTTCACTATTCGAAATACACCTGAGGCCCTCAAGACTTCAACCAAGCATACCAACCAATCCTAAAATACCATACTAACTTAGTCGAGCCCTCAAACCACATCAAACAATGTTAAAATCACAATTCATCCTCGATTCAAACTTATAGAACTTGAAACTTCTAAATTCGACAACCGATGCCGAAATCAATCAAACCACGTCCGATTGACCCCAAATTTTGTACACAAGTTATATTAAATATTACGGAGTTACTCCAACTTCCGGAATCGGATTCCGACCCCGATATCAAAATATTCACTATCTGTCCAAACTCCAAAAATTCGACTTTCGCCAGTTCAAGCCTAAATAAGCTACGGACCTCCAAAACACAATCCGGGCACGCCTCTAAATCCAAAATTACCTAACAGAGCAAATGGAACCGACGAAAATTCCATTCCGGGACCGTCTTCACACAGTTCCGACTACGGTCCAAATTCTAAGACTCAAGTTCTTATTTAGGGACTAAGTGTCCCAAAATACTCTGAAACTCAAAATCAATCATCCCGACAGGTTACAATAACAGAAATAGATATGGAAAAAGCAGTTAATAGGCGTTCGGGGCTCTAACTCTCAAAACGACCGGCCGGATCGTTACACCATCTCACATAAACATAACCATCTTTGCAAAGTATAGACTTTGTTGGCAATATTCTTTGGGACCCAAAAATATTGCATTGTGTGGTGAATATCATTTGCACAAGTTGTATCTCTTCTTTTACACCTAAGAGACCAAGACTTTTTTGCCTATAAAAAGGAAGGCCATTAGTTTATTTTAGACACACCAACAAGACTTGAGTCTTCATTTCTCGTTTCTTCCTTTCCTCTTTTATTAAGAGTATTTTGTGTGAGAGTTGAGTGTTGGGAAGCACTTGTGTGAACCCTTTCTTTGGAGTGATCTTGTGAGGTTATTCTCTTAGGGTATTTGGGATTAATTAGAGTGTTTACTCTAATTTTGTACTCTCTTTTGTACTCTTATTGATATAGTAAAATTGCTCCTCTCCGCTTATGAACGTAGATCACACTGATCAAACCACGTTAAATTGGTCTCTTCTGTATCTGCTTTAATTGCCGTTGTTATAAACTTTCATTGCCTTTGTTATTGTCATTATACCGTTGTTTGGCTAAATTCCGCACCCGGTTCCCTATCCTAACAGTTAAGTTAATTTAAAATAAAATACCATGTGTTTAAAATTTAGAACTGTAATTACGCCAAAAAATAGAGTTCCAGCCAACTTTTACATATCTGGTGGCTAGACTAGAGAAAGTGCCAAAAAATTGCGTTTAAGAAGAATAATTTTTTTAAAAATGTGAAAATGCGCCATGGTTTTAATAGACACTGAAAACAAAGTTCATAAGGTAATACAAATACAACATAGTTTAGGTGTATATGTTGCAAATTGAACCAAGTAGAAGAGGGTTTTATGTATTAATCTCAGACAAAATTATACGATCACCTAATTTCTTTTTTCTTTTTTCCAAACTTATCCAAGTGTCCACGCAAAAGATCGACTCTTGTTTAATGTATTAATAAGCCGTGGAAAAGGTAAGCGCGTTGATATTAGTTAAGGTTGACAACTACTTAAGTAGACCTAAGTAGGAATCACAATATTCTGTGCACGCTTGACGCTTTCATGGCCAAAAAAAGAAAGATAATAATATGAATGTACCCCTACCCCCTCCCACCACCCCAACAATGCGTGCGATAGTGCCTAGTTAGGATATCAAAAATTTCCCTTATATGGAAAACATTTTTTATGTGCTAAAACTTATGGCGAACATGAAAGTGAGTTTAAGTTTTATGTATTTACGTTATACAAATATTTATAAAATTAGGTCAAAAAGTATATAAAGGTAAATATTTGTTATACTTATAATTAAACTTTAATTGGTGATTAATTACTAACTTTTATAATAGGTTATTTATAGTACAAATATTATTTTTTATTTTTCATCCACTATCCGGTATCTGTATTGAAGTCCGTTAAATTTATATCGGAAAATCTCATATTGGGAGTAAATCACTCCGTAATAAAGGTGACGATAACACCATATGCGAATATCAGTTAAGAAATTAAACATGTGATGCTTCGACCGCACATCTGTTGTTGGAATTAGGAGAGATTGCTAATGTTATCAAATGAACAGTTATTCAATCGAGTTTCCCTTTCCTATTTATGAGCATGACTAGCTTTAACGAGGAGGTAATTATATGGCTTATTCTACTCAACTTTATGTTTTAAGCAAAACATATCATATGTGTGTAAGAAGGTAATAATGTTGGGTAGTTAATAGCGTATTGCATTTAATCAAAAGTATGAAGACACGATCCCACATGATTGTGATCACATCATATAACATAGTTCTAAGAGTTTATTTTTCATAATAAATTTTCTTACACTATCATATCACTTTAGTAAACCGGAAAATAAGATATACTTTTGGCATCACTACTATTTGGAAAGTCTACGAGATTGTTCTTTGATCACGTTTTTCTTAAAAGTTTTATAAATATTTTGAATTATGAATTATTATGACTTATAATACTTTTTATGTAATTTTCAAAAATATAAATTTTGTTTAAAAAAACTTGAAGAATTTATGCCCAAATTCACGTCAAAGTTAAGTACTCTGACTCTAAACTATGTCAATCTTTTTAAAATAGAGGGAGTATATATTATTTGACATGCAATGCCCGTATTCACCTATATGGCACTAAACAATTAGAGCCTTTTTCCATAGCATAATCCAACCATTAAGACATTGAAAACATAAGTTGAGAATCAAATCATACTATTTAATTTCATTTTTATCCTAATTGTACTTGTGTTTAGTAGGGAGGAAAGAGGAGATTAACGAAAGATGGGGCCATGTCCAGTCCATAAGTAGTGCGTTATTAACACACTATTACATAGTAAGCCGCCCACCGTATCTCAAAATAGTTTTTCAGAGGGAGAGCTTTCGAATGGTTAGGTCGTTTACTTCATGGAAACTTCTTTACCACTTAAACAATAGAGCTTGTGAACAACAACTATAAATAGGACATGACTACTTCTTAGATATCCATTCTACAAATTTTGAAAACTACTAAAGGATTAGAATTCTAGAGAAATATTAATTAGCTACGATATACGTACATCATTTTCTTGTTATTCTTTTATTCTTCTCCCGTTTCAAGAAATTAAGATTGAGAAGATGGGGTTCATTTCAAGCATCGACAATGAGCTGCTTTCTAAGGTAGCAACCAATAATGGGCATGGTGAAAACTCAGCCTATTTTGATGGTTGGAAGGCCTATGAAATTGATCCTTTTCATCCAACACAAAATTCTGATGGGGTTATTCAGATGGGTCTCGCAGAAAATCAGGTAACAAGAAAAAACTAGTAACACGCTTCCTCGGTTCCATATGATACTCTTTTCTTTTAATCTGTTCTAAAATAAAGAATGTTATCTTTATATATTTAGATCTTTTTGATGTTAAACTTTTCGTTTATCTTTGATGATATACTTTTATAGCCCCCAAGCCTCTAAAACAGAACTTTTGGTATGTGTCAAAAGTATTCTTTTTCAAAACGCTATGCTCAGTCAAACATTTCCATTTAAAATGAAACTGAGGGAGTATATATTGTTTAAACGATGCGTTTCCAGAAACATAGGTTTATGTTTTTGTTGATGTTGTTTCAGCTTTGCTTTGATTTAATACAAGAATGGGTGGTGAAGAATCCAAAAGCCTCCATTTGCACAGCTGAAGGGTCTCAAGATTTCAAGGATATTGCAATTTATCAAGATTATCATGGTTTGCCAGAATTCCGAAGTGTATGAACTTTAAACTGAAAAATTATTATACCAACATTTTTTTTTCCCTTTTTTTTCCCATCAGTGTTGTGTATATATATATATGTGCAGGCTGTTGCAAGGTTCATGGGAAAAGTGAGAGGAGACAGAATAACATTTGAGCCAGAACGCATAGTTATGAGTGGAGGGGCTACTGGAGCTCATGAATTACTGGCCTTCTGCTTGGCTGATCCTGGAGAGGCATTTCTGGTTCCTACACCCTATTATCCAGGGTAAAGCACCATCTCATATCTTAGTATTTTTTTGCTTTCTCCTCCAGTATCCTACAGACGTCTCGACTAATTAATTTGCGCCATATAGGGCCTATACTAAAGGGAGAATCGCTCTCTACTAGGATTTTTTTCATTCTTAGAGCTCAAACTCGAAATCTCCAATTAAGAGTCGAGAGGTCCTAGTTCATTCCACTACAGCCCATGGTGATTCTCATACCTTAGTCATTCACCCCAAACCCTAGCATTATGAATAACCCCTTTTATTATATGAAACTACGAATATTGGAAATTATATTCTAGTATAGTAAAAGATAATATTTCCTCCACGACTTCTTTTTATTTTATTTTATTTAATCCAAAAAAGATTAACAGCATTATATATTTAAATATTTACTTTTTCTTCATACCAACTCCTATAGGAATTGACACGATGTGTATAGTATGCCTCTTTGGAGCATAAACAAATAGTACCACTTCTACATTAGTAATAACGATATACTTTTGATATTTTAATTAAGGATAGTTAATTCTCATGTAGAAGCCTTTGTTTTTTTACTTAAATTTGTGTTCGATCAAACACCACCAAACAAATTACAGGACGGATCGTGTAACATGCATGGTTTTCTATTTTGTCTTCAGCACCCGGAAAGAAATTCTCCTTAAGTTTTTTTCTGGGACAAAATATTGAAGTACTAATAAGTATTTTCAAGTTTTTTTATTTGCAGATTTGACAGAGATTTGAGGTGGCGAACTGGGGTGCAACTTTTTCCTGTTGTTTGTGAAAGCTCTAACAATTTCAAGGTCACAAAAGAAGCCTTAGAAGCTGCATACCAGAAAGCTCAAGAATCCAATATTACAGTAAAGGGCTTGCTTTTAAACAATCCATCTAATCCACTGGGCACAATCTTAGACAGGGAAACATTAAAAGACACAGTAAGGTTCATTAACGAGAAAAACATCCACCTCGTATGTGACGAAATATACGCTGCCACAATCTTTAACAAGCCCGATTTCATCAGCATATCCGAAGTAATAATGGAGGAAGATGTTGAATGTGACCGCGATTTAATACACATTGTTTATAGCCTGTCAAAGGATTTGGGATTTCCTGGATTCAGAGTCGGGATTATTTACTCATACAACGATGTTGTAACAAATTGTGCCCGAAAAATGTCAAGTTTCGGGTTAGTTTCAACACAAACTCAATTCTTGATTTCAAACATGCTATCGGACGAAAATTTCGTTACGAAATTCATTGGTGAGAGTAGTGAAAGGTTACAAAAAAGACATGGCATGTTTACTAGGGGACTTGCACAAGTGGGGATTAACACATTGAAGAGTAACGCTGGCTTGTTTATATGGATGGATTTGAGAAGGCTTCTTAAGGAGCTTACATTCGAAGCTGAGCTCGAACTTTGGCGAATAATTATTAATGAAGTTAAACTTAATGTTTCGCCCGGTTGTTCTTTTCATTGTTCAGAGCCTGGTTGGTTTAGAGTTTGTTTTGCAAATATGGATGATGAAACTATGAGGATTGCCTTAAGAAGGATTAACAACTTTGTGATTCAACGTAAAGGGATTGAAGGAGGAGTCAAGAAATTACAATGTCGGAGGAGTAAATTGGAGATTAATTTATCGTTCAGAAAATTGGATGATTTTATGAACTCTCCTCACTCTCCAATGTCTTCGCCTTTGGTCCAGGCTAGGACATAAAAGTTAAAAAAAGGGGGGTTATTACTTATTAGAACTTGTAATGTTTCTTTTTCTTTATATTTCCTTGTTCGAAATTGAATGAATAATCAAGTCTTAACCACCGCTTTTACTGCATTTAGTAATATTTGTATTGTTCAGTCTTCGGCCTTGAACATTTTTTACCTTGGCTTTCAATTTTTTTTTACTGAAGAAAAGGATTGGTGGGGTTTACCTTATTTGAAATTTTAAATTAAAAGGACGTAATAAAAGTGTTTCCAAAATTGTACAGTTATACAATAATACAATGTTGACTCTCTTTTGGTACAATTTGACATATTACTTTATTTAGGAATAGCATAAATTTAATAAAATATTGGTACGCGGTAGCCATTTCAATTAGATGGTAAGACTTATCCGTACGCAATTAAAAAATAGGGTAGAACTTATCATTAGGCTGCTAAATTCTCTAATATCCATTGAGTTCAGAGTATCTGGACTAAAGCACTCTTCAACACAAATTGATGTTAAAACCATCCAAACTCCAACTCATTAGTATTTTGACTATCATCACCAAGTCAACTAATTCTCTTAAAATCCCTCCATTATCTAGCTTTTACTAGTCCTCTATTTGATTTGGCAATGCAAGGGGTTATTTGGAAAGTGCAGATACTTAATACTAACGATAATATTGAAAAATAATAATAAATGTCTCATGATTTACTAAAATTAGAAAGTAAAAGAAAAAATTTATTTTTAGTATAAGACTAGTAAAAGGGAATGGAGGGAATAATAAAATATGTTGAAAGTTAAGCTGGCATTATTTTAAGAGTTCATTACTCAGATTAAGGGTGGCAAATGGGCCGGGCCCAGTCCTATGCGGTCCGGTCCTAAACGGTCCCGGATTCGCGGGCTTATTGCTGGAACTGGCTCGGGACCGGGACCACGAACTAACGGTCCCGGGCCTAAGTGGGCCGGTCCCGAGCCTAAGTGGGCCTAAGCGGCCCCAAACGGGCCTAAGCGGGCCTAACAGAAACTTTCTATTTTTTTATTTATTTATAGAAGTTAGAGAAAAAAAAATAGTAATAAAGATATATAAGCTATATTCGATTTATATACTATATATACATCTTAAAATATATATATATATATATATATATATACTATATTATATATACATAGTATACATCTTAAAATATACTATATATACATCTTAAGATATACTATATATATATAGTATAGTATAGTAGATCTTAAGATATATATACATCTTAAGATATATAAGCTATATATAGTAGATATTAAGATATATATACATCTTAAGATATATAAGCTATATATATATATATATATATATATATATATAGTAAGATGTATATATAGTATATCTTAAGATGTATACTATCGAATATGACTTATAAACTATGTATATATATTATAGTATATATATAGTATATTATAGTATATATATATATCTTAAGATATATATACTCGATATACATATATATATATATATATAAGCTTATATATATACTATACTATACTATATATACATCTTAAGATATATAAGCTATATTCGATTTATATACTATATATACATCTTAAGATATATATATATATATATATATATATATATATATATATATATATATATATATATATATATATACACATAGTATATAAGTCATATTCGATAGTATACATCTTATGGGGTTTCTATATTCATATGCAACAACTAAACTTTCATACATGTAATTCCATCTAATTGGACAAGGTTTAGGAACCTTTCTTTCTCTTAGGCCAAATTCATCGCATCTTTTAAAATATTCTCTAAGTCTACTTCTACGGTTTGAATAAAAAAGCCAATTAAGAGCCATTTTAACCTTTTCAATTTCAACATTTAAAATTCTCATATCATCACCCACAATTAAATGATAAATATGATAAATATATCTAACATGAAAAATATTACTAAATACAGGACTTAGTGTAGTGGTAAGCAAGGATACAACATTTGTGTTACTAGTAGCATTATCCATTGAAACTGACATTATTTTATCACTAATGCAAAAATATCTACAAATATCCGCAATCGTGCTAGAAATAAACTGCCCTGTGTGACGTGAATTAATTATTCTATAAGCAATAATGCGCTTTTGCATTATCCAATGCTCATCAATCCAATGACTGGTAACAGTAAGGTAATCACAGTCATTACCACTTCTACCAATATCAGTTGTAATAGCAAGACGATAATTTATATGAGTAAATAAATAGCGCAAATATTGTTCATATTCATGTTTATATTTATAAATATCACTCTTTACGGTTGTGCGAGGAAAACCTTTATAAGTAGGATTATAAACTTTTCTAATATAATGCACAAAGTGAGGGTTAGAAGGAAAACTATAGGGTAAGCACATAACAGTAACCATTTTTGTCAATTCTTTTCGATCTTTTTTTGGATCATAATATAAAATACCATCGGTAACAGTGTTAATTTCCGGTTGAAATTGATTTGACCCGGTACTAAGGTCAGCCTGACTAGGTGCACTTGTCCCCTCAGCCAAAGTTTTCATACGAAAATATCTAGCTTTATCTTGAGGGTGTAGCAATATGTGTCTAGTCAAACTTCCCGTCCCCCCCCCCCCCCCCCCCCCTTCCAACATATTGAAAAATTAACTCTTTGCCATAAGTTTTACACTTAGCCCTATTTTTTTCTCTTAGTTGAGTAAAAAAATTGCCAAACAAGAGATGTTTTTGCCCGTTTAGAAGGTTGTCTAGAAAAAGTAGGGGCACTAATAGGAGGGTCAGACGGGGGATCATCTGGATTATTATTAGTTGGGTTAACTTCAGGAGCAGGACTAGTGGGTGTATCGTCATCCGGTTGCGTTTCATCAAAATCTATTTCTTCATCATCATTTTCATCTATAGTTGGATTACCATAAAGAGCATTCATATATTCATGGTTTAATTGTTCACCGGGTGTAATATTATGACAAAATTGACTCTCGATAAATTATAATAAATTATTATCGCTATCAAGAATAGGAGGTGTAGGACGGGTAACAGGTTTGGGTCGGGGAGCCGGGGGAAGTGGAGGAGGAACAAATTGGCCACTGGATTCACCACTCTTCGATTTTTCCTTATTTTTACTAAACATATTTTTTAAGGAATAAGCCATCTTAATTAATCAAGCAAAGTAAATAAAACAAACAAAATTATAATATTAAAACTTAAGAGTTGGAACGAGTTTACCGAATTGATGAACAACTTGTTGGAAATTGATTATCGTTGAAGACTTCAATTCACCAACTTCACAATTGTTTCACAAATTGTAACAATAAAGTAAGCAATAGTAGCAATTATAGAAGTAAATTAGAGAGAGATTGTGATAGATTGATGATTTTGTAAGAAAAAATGAAATAATGATGGGGTATTTATAGTTGAAAATAGGAAAAAAGTGTAATTATAAAAAGTTTGGGATTAAAACAAAGTTGGGGGAGGGGAGGGTTAAATGGCTATTTTATAAATAGCCAACGGCTATTTTTTACAGCCCAACGACTATTTTTGAAAGCCTAATGGCTATTTTTTAAAAAAAAAATTAGCCGGTCCAGGCCGGTCCCGGTCCCGGGCCCTGGCGGGCCCAAATCATAGGACCGGCCCACGAGACCGGACCAGGCCCGCTAAAATCGGACCAAACGGTCCTGGCCCGTTTAGCCGTTTGGCCCGCGATCCCGGGTCGGTCCCGGGCCTGGACCGGCCCACTTGCCAGCCTTAACTCAGATGATTATCCAACTCCAAAATATTATGGACTAAAGTCACTTTTTTTCGTTTGTAACATGAAAGTCACTCAACTATTCTTATTGTACACAAATGGTCACTCAACAGAAATTATCAAACTTTCCGATGAAAAAATATGACATGGTAGTCCATATAGAACTTTTTATATTTTTGGACAAAATAAAATAATTAACACCCAAACAAAACATAGAAAATCCCCCATAAAACCGACTTGACAAGCTAAAAATTAAAATCCACCCGCTAAATAGAATGAAATGCTAAAACATATGCATGTTGCAAATGCATCTCTCTTCTTCTTATAAAAAACAGATTTTCTTTTTATGGTTTTACTCAAGGACTAATTAAGGACTAGACTAACATGCATATTTCTTTTCTCAATGACTTGTATGGTTCTTTTTTATGATTTTCTTCTACTTTTATAATATAATAACGGGTACGAGATTAAGGACTAGAGTGAACCATGAAAAAAGAAGAAAGTAACTTATTACATGCAAGTCATGACTTACTAGGTAAATACTAGTAAGATTTATCGATAGTAAAGTTCTTTATATTGCTAATATATATAATTTAAATCCATAACAAAAAGCAAACGTAAAAACCTTTTGGCTAGTTGGGGTTGAAGAGAAGAGGTTGCCATTTTCTCAGTGTTGAGAGATCTTTTCACACTATTAGAAAATGGGCCTATGGCAACAGTTTGTTAGCAACGGTTCACAAATCGTTGCCATATGCCATAAAGAGGATATAGTAATCATTACAACTGTTACAATAGCATTTGGGTGATATCAACATACTTTAACTATCAAACCGTTCCAATTGTAGCAGAACCGTTGCCATAGAATGTTTTTCCGCAACGGTCTGTACACCGTTCCAATAGACAGATTTATGGGAACGGTTCTGGATGTTTTTTTATGGGAACAATTTTTCATTCCCTTTTCATTTCCTCCCCCCCCCCCGAAATTTGGTAAACCCGCCAAATGAACCCTCATTTTTTAAATATATTTTTAATAATGTAAATATGAAGTTAATTAAAACTTTTTCTCCTTTTTCCAACAAACCCACCCACCGGTTCATTAGATATATCCAATGAACCCATCTCCTCCTTTTTTCCTCTCAAGATTCATTCCCTCAAAATCCTCTCTTTCACTCCTAAACTCCAAATCCAGAAATAGATTCATCTCAAAATCCTCTCTTTCCCTAAGATCTTTCTACTTCTAATGTGTTTCATATCCTTATAGATTCATCTCAAGGATAGTTTCTAACCTTTCTCAAATCCCCAAATTCCAAAATCAATTTTATGCTAGAATCGGAGAAGCCGTCTAAACGAATATGTAAGTTTTGTTATCTGATTTGGTTTTTTTCCTTTAATCGTTCCTTTTTCTTTAATTTTAGGTCGTTTGTAACCAACACCGAGTTCTTGAATTTTAGATTATTAATGTGGATCGTCTTCTACTGGAGTTTTGAGTGATATTGCTATTGTTGATAGTCGTTCGTCTTTGGATTGGAAAGAGAAATGTGTTGTTACTACAGTCAAAAATCAAGGTAGTTGTGGTCTGCTCAGTTTATTACATTATATTTTAGTTGTATCTTTATGGTGATTTCATTTTTGTGGAGGATATATAAATTGTGCATAGTAGAGCCAACAGTACAAATTTTTATAAAGTTTGGATTTTGATGATATTTATCTTAAATGACAATGGAAACTTGTGATGTTTTTTGCCTTTTTCTCTTGTCTAGGAAACTTGTAATTTCTCTTACAATGTTCAGTTGTCCCTGATCTTTCTTCCTATTTCATCAGAGATTCATTAGCTTTCGTTTCTTCCTTCACTAACACACAACTGGTCATTCTATTATTCTTTACAATATCGCCGTGAAAACACAGAACTGGTCACTGTAAAAAGGCATTCAACAGAGCAGCCAACAAGATAACTTTTCCACTTAGCTTTAACGTGTAGAAATGGAAGTTTACTTCAAGAATCCTAAATTTTATCCTATAAGATTATTAAAGAAGTTTAAGAGCTCCTATAATTCACAACATTCAATTTGAACAAGAGTAATGTGACAGCCTTACATTTGATAAACTTAATTTACTAGCCAGATTGTTGGTTTTACTACTAAGCTGCTTGACTATCTTCATAACAGAGCACATCCGAGGAGTAAAACGTGATTGAATTGTCATTCGTTTTAGCTATTGAACCATAAACTTCACCAGACTACTCCAGAAATGATGCCCGTGCACTGTTTCTCTCTTTATTTCTTTCTAGTGAAGCAATTTTAGAAATTTAAGGCATCCAATATTACCTTTTTTGGTTATTCAGTAGGGTACACATATAAATCAGAGTGACAGATTGCAGATAGATGAAAGACCTTACACTTTCATGGCATTTAATATCTCTGTGAGAACTGATTGTGTATTCGAGGTGATAGGTCCATATAACTTCTCATCTGCCACAAGCTTTTCATTTTTGAACTGATCCAAAGGGGACGAATGCCATGAGTGAAGTACACTAGCAGTCTGGATAGTTCACCTTGTTTGAGGGTGTACGCTATATGATTTTATTGAATCTGTAGTTTTTGCCTCAACTGGTGTGGGTAAACATACGGTTGAAACTTGTTTGAGAGTGACGAAGTCATTCGTGTGGCACCCCCCTCAGAAGGATCTTGTTTCCTCCCAATCAAAAGTGGTGTTGACTTGGTGCTATTAATATCCCTGAAGAAGGAAAAAGAGTTTTCACCATGACTCTTATTGAGATTTTCCTATAAAAACCCACAGAAGAAATATTATTAATCTCCAGAAAGTGACATGTTGGCTTCAGCAACCTCATACGAGTGGAGAAACCATAATAAATCAAAGTGAGAAAGACAAAATTCGTCATTTGTTTTTTATCAAGATATGAGAGCTAGCAACAAGAATCAAATAATGTTTATTGAGAGCTAGCAACAAGAATCAAATATTCTACATGGCGAATGAGAGCTAGATAAATGTTTCATGAGATATTACTGATTTGGTCGCTAGTCTTTTTTCTTATTATTCTTTTAAATATGAACTTACTAACTTTAATCTGGTATACACCACTTTTTATATAATCAGGAAAAAAAGAAAGAAACTTCTGAACCTCTATCAAGCAAGGACATCTTTGTGGCTACAAGGCCTCGTATGCGGATACTCTTAATAAAATTGTACGAGTTATTAATTTAAAGTTTGTTGTTATCATAGACGACAAAAGCTTAGGGGCTCTATTTATAAAAGAATTACATGTGGTTATTCCATGCTAAAGCATGACCCAACAATATCCTTTAAAAGTATTCGATTGTAAATAATATTTCTTAAAGTTTTTAGTTAGATATGAGGACACAAATTATATTTTTTATATAAGTAAACTTCTTGCAGTAGAAGAGTATTGGATGTACAGATACAACTGCAAAAGCTAAAGAAAAGAGGAAGTGAGAAGAAAGTGAGGATGACTGCGGTCATTAGTGACCACCCTTCATTAGTTCCTGTGAAGAAGATCAATTTTCAGCTCATGGCACACAATCTCTATGAGTCCTAATACATGCAGATCTAGAGGGAGCTAGTTTCAGAGAGAAGTGATGAAGCAAAAGTTGTGCACTGAGTTTTGGAAATTTTCTGAATGAATATTTCAACAGTTGTACAGGGCTTTATACACGTGTTTCTCAACATAATTACTCGACCTTCTTAACACTCCTAATTACAGTTATAACTAACTATCCAACTTCAGTTAACACTACTAACGAAAGTTACTCTGTTAGTGCTACTAACTATAGTTACTACACCATAGTTACTTAACCAATCCCACTCTCAATACTCCCCCTTAAGCTGGTTGGTACAAAAACATTAAGCACTCCCAACTTGGACATCAGGTACTCATGTTGTGGGTTTCTTAAAGCCTTTGTAAGAATATTTGCCAGCTGGTCCCTTGTATTGACATGAACAATCTTTATCATTCCTTGTTGGATCTTTTCTCGAATAAAGTGGCAATCTATCTCGATATACTTTGTTCTTTTGTGATACACTAGATTTGCAGCTATCTGTAGTACTTCCTTGTTGTCACAGTGTAACTCAACATGCATTTCAATTTTAGTTCCAAGTTCCCTGAACAATCCAATCACCCAAACTAATTCTGACATAGTAGAAGCCATGCTTCTTTACTCAGACTCTGCTGAACTCCTTGACACAGTATTTTTTTTCTTTGATTTTCAAGAAATAAGTGAATCACCATTCTTTACTATGAATCCTGTGATTGACTTTCTAGTATTTGAACATGATGCCCAGTCCGCATCACAATATGTAGTTATTTTGTTACTCTTCTTGCTACTCATCAATACTCCCATTCCTGGTTCCCTTTTAATATACCTTACAATTCTTAATGATGCCTCCCAATGAGACCTTTTAGGATATTACATGAATTGGCTAAGTGTCTGCACAGCAAAAGCAATATCAAGTCTGGTTAATGTCAGGTACAATAACTTACAAATCAGCCTTTGGTACTGCTCTCTATCTTCAAACAGCTCATCAGTGTTTTCCCCTGCAACATTATTTGATTCTTTGCTGGTGAATTTCTGATTGTTGTCAAGAGGTGTGTTTACTGTTTTGGAGGCACTCAGTCCCACATCTGAGATGAGTTCTAAAGAATATTTTCTCTGGTTCATCAAGATTCTTTGTTGTGACCTACAAAATTCAATCCCCAAGAAATACTTTAGCTCACCAAGGTCTTTTACTTTGAAAGCTTCCTGCAAATCCCCTTTTGTAGCAAGAATTTGTGCTAAGTTATTTCCTGTCACTAACATATCATCCACATACACTAGGATGATCACTATGTTGCTTCTCTGTTTCTTTGTGAAAAAGGAATAGTCCATGTTACTTTGCACAAAATCTTGCTTGGTCAGTGCTTCACATTCCACTGTCTTCTATCTTGCTTGAGTCCATACAAGGATTTGACAAGCTTACAAACTGCTCCTTTATTCTCCCCTAGCTTGCAAAACCTTTTGGGAGCTGCATGTAAACCTCTTCATAGAGGTCGCCTTGTAAAAAGGCATTGTAAACATCCATTTGACGGAGATACCAATCTTGAGCAGTTGCCATAGAAATCACTGCTCTAACAATCACTATTTCCACCATTGGTGAGAAGGTTTCTTGATAGTCAACTCCCTCATGCTGATTGTACCCTTTAGCTATGAGCCTTGCTTTAAATCTCTCTATAGTACCATTGGCTTGATATTTAACCTTGAATACCCATTTGCAGCCTATAGGAGACTTCCCTGGTGGCAGTTGAACAATTTTCCATATTTTGTTCTCTTCAAGGGCCTGTATCTCTGCCTTCATTGCTTCCATCCAACGTGGGTCCTGTGAAGTTTCTGAGAAAGTTCTTGGTTCAATGATTGATGTAAAATCTTCTAGGTAGTGTTGATAGTGTGGCTTTAGCTTATCATAACTAATATAGTTCTGCATAACATATGGGATATCGGGTCTAGTGTTGTTGTAGCTATAATGTAGTCACTCATCATGCATGATTCATTTTATCTCTATCTGATCTTCTCAAAGGCTCCATATCTGGAACAACAGGTTGTGCAGAGGAAGGCAATATGGGCTCCTGAGGTGCATGAGACTCATGGTTGAGTTGGTTCTCATAACCAATGTCCTGCACATTTGGAGTAGGCAGTTAATTCAGATGGTCCTCATGGCCAATGTCAATATCCTGTACATATGGAGTACTAGGTTGATCTATCACTTTCACATCCTCAAGAGGAGAAGATGCGTCATCTGGTTCTGTTATAGAAGGAGTTTCTACACCAGAAAATGCATCATTATAAGAGTCATCTGGTTCCAAAAACAGATGGTATTGTGATTGCCTCCTATTTTTGAAAGGAAAGACTGTTTCCCTGAAGATAACATCCCTATTCACAAAGAACTTCTGATTATTCAAATCAAGTAACACATAGCCTTTTATCACTTCTGAACACCCCATTAGAACAACTGCTATAGCTCTTGTATCAAACTTATCATGGCTGTTTAGTTTCTTGGCATAGCAAAGACATTCAAATGTCCTTAAATGATACAAGTTGGCTTTGTGTTTATGGAATATTTCATATGGACTTTTACCCCTCAGAACCACTGATGGTAGTCTATTAATGATGTAGACTGCAGTGACAACATAGTGCCCCAAGTACCTCGAAGGAATTCCTCCTTGAAATCTCAAGGCTCTTGCTACTTCTAATATATGTCTATGCTTCCTCTCAGCTATTCCATTCTGCCGAGGAGTATAGACACAAGTCTTCTAATGCACAATTCCATATTGCTGTAAGAGATCACTACACCCATTGCTTAAAAATTCTCCTCCATTAACTGATCTAATTGCACTGATTGTTCTGTTAAACTGATTCAGTAACAGTTTAATGAAGTTTCTTAGCACAACCACCACATCATTTTTCAGCTTTAATAAGTACAGACAAGTCATTCTAGAGTGATCATCTACCATAGTAAGAAAGAGTTTATTTCCATCAAAGGTTTGTACATTATAAGGCCCCCATACATCAATGTGCAACAAGTTGAAAACTTCACAAGCTCTACTAGTACTGTCTGGGAAAGGCAATCTAGTGTGTCTAGATAATGGGCACACCACACATTTTTTCAACTGACTTCTACAATTATTCTGAGAAAAATGAAAAATTTGACTCAATGGCTTCAAAGAGGCATGGCCTAATCTATTATGCCAAATTTCAACATCTTGTTTCTCCTTGCTTGCAACCAAGCTAACCAACTGATTTGCACTGTCTTTAGTAGGAGCTTATGTAAGCAGATATAGTCCTCCTCTTTCCTTACCAATCCTCCTTACCTTCCCACTGCAAAGGTCCTGGAACACACAGAATTCAGGAAAAAATAAAGTTGAGCATATTAATTCTCTTGTAAGCTTTGACACTGATAGTAGATTATTCTTAAAATCTAGGACAGCACATTGCTCACTACTTCCTTATCTGTCAATCTACAAGTCCCTGAATGAGTCACATGCGTGAAGGATCCATTAGGTAGATTAACTCCTTTTTCTTTTGGATCTCCTACTTTAACCGTGTTTTCCAACAGACTCAAGTTAGAGGTCATATGATTTGTCGCTCCAGTGTCTATAATCCACTCTTTGTTTTATGATCCTATGAAGAAAGCAATAATAGCATCATTACCTGCCATGTTGACTGAATTGACTGAGTTTTCTACTACATTTTCCATGCCTTGTTCAATCAACATCGAGTAAGCCTTGTTCACTGTTGGTATGGGAATCATCATTAGGATTTGGCTACGAGCTTGCCCATATGATTCGTTCCATCCTATCAGAAATTGCAGTAACTTCTGTCTCTTCATGAACTACACATAAACATGAGATCTAAGGCAATCGCATGGAGATAGATGTAGGGCATCAACCTCATCCCACAACAAGCGTAATTTTGAAAAATAAGTAGCAACACTACTGGTTCCATAAGTCACAATCGCAATTTGTTTGTGAAGCTGGAATATTCGAGATCCATCAATTTTGTCGAATCTCTCCTTCAAATCACTCCAAACTACACTGACACTTGATGAATACACTATTCTACTAAGCAATTGACTTGAAACACAATTTATTATCCACGACAACACAATCGCATTGCATCTCTCCCAAAGACCAGTCAAATTCAGACCAAACTTCTCCTTCCTACATGTTCAATCGATGAAACCTAACTTGTTATGACCTAGGATTGCAATTCTCA
The DNA here is from genome assembly GCF_000390325.3 of Nicotiana tomentosiformis. NCBI lineage: Eukaryota > Viridiplantae > Streptophyta > Magnoliopsida > Solanales > Solanaceae > Nicotiana > Nicotiana tomentosiformis. The sequence goes on along the minus strand of NC_090823.1, from coordinate 113,916,406 downwards.
TCTCACGACTCCACACTGAGTAGTTTTCTGATCATGTCAGTTGCATAGAGATCAACGCAATCCCTGAATTGTTGGTAGAATTAAGGAAATGAGGATGATTATGGCTCAATTTCTTTGGTACTTCATTGTCTACCTCCGTCGCCATATTTCTCACAAACTCCGTGTGTAATAAAGCTTCAATTGAAGAATACGTCCACAATAATGGTCGCTAGGGCTCTGATACCATATGAAGAATATCAATTCTCAACTCATGGCTCACAATCTCTGTGAGCCCTAACACATGCAGATCGAGAGGGAGCTAGTTTTAGAGAGAAGAAATGAAGCAATTAGTTGTGCACTGAGTTTTGGAAATTTTTTGAATGAATATTTCAATAGCTGTACATGGCTTTATACACGTGTTTCTCAACATAATTAACCGACCTTCTTAACACTCCTAATTACAGTTATAACTAACTATCTTACTTCAGTTAACACTACTAACTACAGTTACTACACCATAGTTGAAAAATAGGTATTTGATAAAGTTTATCCGACAGGCATATTATTTTTATTACATTCCAAGAAATCTTATTAACGTATTTCTTATGCATTTCATGCATTTATACATGTATATTGACCTATGACCAGAGGGCGTTATATACGCGTATATATATATATATATATATATATATATATATATATATATATATATGTATATGGGATATGGGAAAAGGTTACGGCGTTATATACGCACCACCACCTGATTAGCTGGTATACGTTGATGATTTTTCCCACAGTGGCCGAGATGATATGATGGGATGACCTCAGAGGCCTGATGGTGTTATGAAACATGTACCTATGCACGACATGACAATCATACGCATATGCATGACACTATAATTATTTCATGATTTACTGAGTTATCCAGACTTACAGGTTTAGTCATTTACTCTATAATTCTTCCATGTCTGTTATGTACTTATTTATGTGCCTTACATACTCGGTACATTATTCGTACCGACGTCCCTTTTGCTTGGGGATGCTGCGTTTCATGCCCGCAGGTCCTGATAGACAGGTCTAGAGTCCTCCAAGTAGGCTATCAGCTCAGCGGTAGGTGTTGGTGAGCACCATTTGCTCCGGAGTTGCTTATGTGGTCAGTATGATTAGGACATGTACTGATTAGTATGGCGGGCCCCTGTCCCGACCTTTATGATATTTATGTATTCTTAGAGGCTTGTATACATATATCGTGTACGTGAAAGATTGTACGGCCCTATCGGCCTATGTTTTGAGTTTATAAATGATCATGTTGGCCTATTAGGCCCGTATGTCACGTGTATATGATGATGTAATAAGAAAGATACGTTACGTTGGTACTCGTTGAGTAAGGTACCGGGTGTCGGTCTCGCCCGCAGGTTCGGGGCATGACAGAAGTAGTATTAGACCAGTTCTGTCCTAGGGAGTTTACAAGCCATGTCTAGTAGAGCCTTGTTTATAGGTGTGTTGTGCACCACACTTATAAGCAGGAGGCTATAGGGCATTTAGGACTGTCACTCTTTTTTCTTACTCTAGATCGTGTGGTAGAGCTCACTTATAAGAATTTAAATCCCGAACTTCTATTCGTAATAAGTCAATGCCTACATTCAGAAAGACGATCGATAAGAAATATAGTTGTGGAAGTGTTAAGTTAAAGGAAACTCGATTTTGCATCTTGCTTATGATGAGTAAATAAGAGGTCTTAAGCAGATCATGCGTATACTAAAAGGTGTACGGTTCTTGATAAGGAGTTTTTAGGAAAGAATACTTATCCACTCTTACGGTAAAATAGAATAACGGAATCGAAAGTTAGACACGCATTGCAGCAAGTAAAAGAAGCAAGGTGAAGAAGGGTACGAGGTACCCAGTTAATAAAGATTATCCTTATTTACCATTCAGGAAGAGAGATATAAGCATTTTGAGTTACCTTTAACAGTAACATAGGTATGTATAATTGGCCACACTAATCTGAGTTATGCTCTATGGGAGCTAACAAATATGGTTTAAGAGAAGGACATAATATCATAATCCGGCTGGGGTTAGGGTGAGCCAAAATGGTGGATGAATTATTTGCGTTAGTTGACATTTCTGAAGGATATTGCAAATGTGCTAATAGATCTCCTTGTGAGACACCCAGATGATGCACACTAAAATAGTACAGCTAGATATGAGTACTACAAAGATAGGAACTAGAAACCTTGAATGGATAAATATTATCTTAGTATGGCTCCCGTCCCTAGTAGAGGGAGAATGTTAGGCAGCCCGAAGAGCCAGTAGATGGAGCAAGGGAAGGTAAAAAGCGAAAGAATGTCTTGTTAAAGTTTTCAGGATAAAGTGATAAATAGAAATATTAGCAGGGAAGTACGAAGAGGGATAATGAAGCATTATGGGTGAGATGTGATACATGGATGGCAACAGTAGAGTGTTACAGAATCTATAGTCAAATGAAAAAAGGATACGGGAGGTGATGTGCCTTAAGACAACAAGAGAGTATAGGCCATACAGTCACATCCTAATTTCGAGAAATAAGTTCGCGACTCTAACGTGATTAACAGAAGGAAAAGTTAGACCCCAGAGTAATAGAAACCAGTATGGATTGGTGAACAAGATAAATTAAACATGAATTAGGGACTGAGTGATTTGATAATAGTCAGCATCATGAGAATTTCAGATTTCGTTCCGGCAATAAAAGAATGGACAACAGAAGAATATTCATGAGGAATTCAGAGAAAGGTCATTCAAGAAGACACTTTCCTAAAAGGAAGCAATGTGAGCAAAGTTAAGCTTAAAGGACTAAGTGTGCCAGTTACATTAAGTGTCACCCTCGTGAGTAAGGAATTTTATTATCCTTAGTGCAGAAGGATTACCGCAAGGCGGGTAAGAGTCGTCGATAATGTGAAAAGATGCCAATGAGGTAAAACATCTATACGTAGATCATTGTAGCGCTAAATCTTAGTACTTCCCTAAATGGGGGATTCAGCCTCGCAGTTATGACATTATAATACTTGAGATAGATTCTATTCATATGGGGGAGTTAAAAAGGTACCGTATGAGTATTACAGAAATAAAAGAGAATGCCGTTGGGAAGACAGTAAAAATATCAAGTTTAGAAGCAAACCTACAAGCATAAGGGCGTGGAGGTAAGTAACTACGGATAATTATAGGCGATGAAGGACATCAAAAATTTCGTCGGGTAAACAAGGTAATAAGCTCGCAGCCTTGCAAGAATCAGGTGGTCCTCCCTAAGTACTACAATGGAAGACCAGTTGAGGAAATATGGCAGAAGACTTCAACCTAAGCATAGTACCTTGAAGAAATGGTCATGTAAAAACAATCTCACAACAATATTGTATGCACTCCATAAGAAAATAGAACCTACCATAGCTAATGAACGAAAAGTAAAATCAGCAGTGATATTCAAGGTCATGTGAGTTGTATGGAATTCCAATATGCGTGGGCACTAAGATAAGTTAAGTATGCACGCAAAAAAGGGGACAGAAGGACCAGGAAAAGTAATTGCTTACGTTTGAAGAAAGCTGAGATGGAACCAAAAGAATTATTCGATTAATGATCCAGGGTTAGTTACATTATGGACGCACTTAAGAGTTTGGAGTTTTATACATACAACATATACAATCGTAGAAGATTCTGGTATACGTTAAAAGAAAGAATTGAGCCCAGGTCATAGACGAAGGATTGAATTGTTAAAGGATTGTATCATGAATATTCCTCAGCGCCCACGAAAGGCTAAACAGAATAACTAATACCATGAACTGCAGATCGGGAGACAACTTAAGCCTACATAAAGGCCGATCAGAAGAAGGAGGAAACTAAATAGTTACATCGACGAAGTAAATCAGGAATCCGATTATTGGACCCAGAAGTTATAGGAATCATGATTGAGAACATAGCATAATCACTCTTAATATCAGATGTGCAAAAGAGATAGTACAACAACCATATTCTATAACGGCTCTACGATAAAGCCAGTTAGGAAAATACCAGCCTCATAAGAATTCAGTATGGAGCTCCTACCGGATTGTATAGGCACCAGAGGTACAAGTATTATAATAGAGCTTCAAATGGTGTATGTGATTTATACCTATGTGGGGGTGGGGGGTGGGGGAAGGTTATGAAAGAGATAAAAGAATGTGAGGTGATATTTTAAAATAAGTAAGGTAAAGGTGAACAGCATACGAAATACTCAAGTGTAGAAGGATGTGAGTGGTCCATACTTTAGGTAAAAGACTAGAAGCACTGGGATTCAATATCCAGGAATGATAGCAGCGTCGTCAGTGACATATCTTCCAACCTATGGTTTATAGGTACTGAGAGGTCTATTTAAGAGAATAAAGAAGAGTTAGAGACGAGGTAATGTCTTGCTTGATATTCCAGAATAAAACAAGGAAGTCTATGGTGAAAAGAAGTTGAAAGAAGGCTGCAAGTAGTATAAATGGATATGTATGGGTTGCAAGCTAAAAGTATGGTAGAGCAACAAGGTTGTAGGAAGACAGGAGTAAGGATAAGAAAGGGCGAGTGAGAAGGTGACGAGAATAGATAAGTCCTCGGGATTAAATCCATGAAGACATGAAGAGCTGATGGTTTCTCTAAGTTATAGAAAGCTCAATATAGTCTGAATGAACTCAAAGGAGTCTAAGACCAGTAGCATTTAGAAGAGATGGAATGCTGCCCTGATAGTACAATGAGGGTGTAATTGTGATGGATAATGGATGACATTTAGGCCTTCGATTGAGTAATGATTTGAAGAGGATTCCATGGAGTGTACGAGATTAAAATACCCACGTAAATGAATCACATTGGGATGCTAAAAAATACGGTCATTGAAGTACAGTATCACCCCTAAGTGGATCAGAAAAATCACTTCAAATATTTCTCGATGCAACGTAAGCTTTAGTGGCAAGGTATGACGTAAAAAGTTTTAAGTTATCAGTGGTATATTGTAGATTAATATTGAAGCGAATTAATAATTGATGGATAAAAGTTCAACAGTATGAGATGAGATTGGACCATCAGTCTTAAGGATAAGCAACGAGAGTAACCTGGAGTTGGTTGCAGACCTCAATAACGATAAATCGAAGTAAGAATTATGGTATAGTATGACCTACATAGATACAGTAAAGTCATACGAATGGATAACCAGGTCTATGAAATAAGATATAGCCATATTCGCAAGTTCTACAAAGTATCGAGCGAAGAACTTCAGTACACCTATAGATGCCCAGAGAGGCATCCTATTAAGCCTTGTATATGTTTTAAAGTAAGGCTTAGAGATTGGCTAAAAGCTGGAGGAAAAAGGAGAGGAGAGTCGCATAGGCACACTTACAAGGTCAGTATCGTAGAGGTTGCATGATAGAAGGTAGCAACAGTTACGAGATTGGAAGGAATTCGATCACAAGTCATGGCGTGGGAAAGAGGCCTAAAGGGGGGAATGCCTTGGCCTTTGGATTTATTCACAGAACAACTGCCTAAATGACAAGGAGAGTATTAAGGTATTCACAAGAGCTATAAGTTATAAAAATGACAAGAGCATGAGTCAACATTCGAGGACGAATGTTCCAAAGGGGGAATGATGTTACGCCTCGCAATATTACGTCGATATTACGTCCTGCTGTATTATATTACGATGATGTTACGCTTTGCAGTACTACATTACGATGATGTTACGTTTCGCAATATTAAATTACGACGATGTTGCACCTTGTAGTATTGTACGTTGAATTTGTTGTAAGGTAAATGGCATTAGTCCAAGGAAAAGATTCTTTAGAGATTATGCTATTTCAAACCAGTGATGAGTAAATTCGTGAAGGTGAAAGGATAAGCGAATCAAAGAAAATAAATTTTCGTCCAAGTTTGACATATTGGGATAAAATACGGGCCGAGCTATAATACCCGATATTGATGGACTAGTACCATGCAAGGTACTATATGACCATAATAGTAGGATGTATAAAGTGTATTAAAAATAAGTAGAATTTTAAGTAATTTGAGATAATTCTTAATTATGTGGGTAATTGGTTAATTATCAGATAACCGGACATTACCTAATTAATTAATAAATTATAACATAAGAATAACCCCCCCTACGTGGCAGCAGCCACTACTAAGACATATGAATCTTAGACATATTGTCTTAGGTGGCTATCTAAAATAAGACTCATTACAATCTACTTACGTGTAATATGCCTTAGTCATAAGTCTACTTACAAGACATTCAAGTTTGGTTTTCACTAGGACATTAAACAATTAAGTAAGAATCGTAAACCTTCTTTCTTAGCAACGTAAAATGTTGCGGTTCTAAAGGAGTACGGTGCAACCTTTTCCAAGGATATCATATGGATTTTCCCTACTCCAGGTATATTAAGGCTATCCCTTAATTTATTTTAGCATGATTTATACGACACAAGCGAAACGAGCAAATACACAACTTCCATAAATGACTCTATTTATAGAAATACTAGAGGTGTCTATATTCTTGATTCCCCATATGAATTAGTAATTAATCACAGCACAAGGAGCAAAGAGAGATAAAATATAAATATAAGCCATAATTGAGCAATCTATCACTGAAATGGAAAGAGTCCAGTAAGCTAGACTGTATGCAAGTGCACATGATTGTAAAAGCCTTTAAAGCTGTAGAGAAAAGGTTGAATGTACCATCATGTATCGTCTTGCTTCGCTTATATTCTGTTATTGATTCTCTTATCATTGAAATATTTGAGCAGCAAGGCTTAACAGCACTAACACAATGGTTTTCCCATATAAAAAAAATATTGTTATCTCTTAATTATTATTATATCTTTTATTAATGGGTCTCAGAAAAATACGTATTTGATAAAGTTTATCCGACATGCATATTGTTTTTATGACATTCCGAGAAATTTTATTAACGTATTTCTTATGCATTTCATACATTTATACATGTACATTGACCCATGACCAGATGGCGTTATATACGCGTATATATATATATATATATATATATATATATATATATATATATATATATATATGGGAAAAAGTTACGGCATTATATATGCACCGCCACCTGATCAGCTGGTATACATTGATGATTTTTCCCACAGTGACCGAGATGATATGATGGGATGCCCTCAGAGGCCTGACGATGTTATGAAATATGTACCTATGCACGACATGACATTCATACGCATATGCATGACACTATAATTATTTTATGATTTACAAAGTTACCCAGACTTACAGGTTAGTCATTTACTCTATAATTCTTCCATGTTTGTTATGTACTTATTTATGTGCCTTACATACTCGGTACATTATTCATACTGATATCCCTTTTGCCTGGGGACGTTGCGTTTCACGCCCGCAGGTCCTGATAGACAGGTCTAGAGTTTTTCAAGTAGGCTATCAGCTCAGCGGAAAGTGTTGGTGCGCTCTATTTGTTCTGAAGTTGCTTATGTGGTCAGTATAATTAGGACATGTACTGATTAGTATGGCGGGGCTCTGTCCCGACCTTTATGACATTTATGTACTCTTAGAGGCTTGTAGACATATGTCGTGTGCGTGAAAGATTGTACGGCCTTATCGGCCTATGTTTTGAGTTTATAATTGATCATGTTGGCGTATTAGGCCCGTATGTCACGTGTATATAATGATGTAATAAGAAAGATACGTTATGTTAGTACTCGGTTGAGTAAGGTACCGGGTGCCGGTCTCACCCCCAGGTTCGGGTCGTGACATGAGCATTTGTCATGGCCTGTTTGAGACTGTTAAAAGCTGCAGTAGCTTCAGGGTTCCACTGAAATCCTCCTTTCTTCAATATATTGGTCAAAGGTCTACTAAGTAGAGCATAGTTCTTCACAAACTTCCTATAATATCCAGTTAATCCAAAAAAAACTCATAACTCCTTCACAGTAGATGGTTGGGGCCAATCCAATATGGCAGACACTTTATTTTGATTAGTGCTTACCCATTTTCCTGAAATGATATGTTCTAAATACTCCACTTGAGGTTGAGCAAATGCACACTGGCTCTTTCTAGCAAACAACTGATTTTTTTTTTAACAACTGCAAAACCATTTCCAAGTGCCTCAAGTGATCTTTCATATTTTGACTGTATACTAGAATATCATTAAAGAAAACTAGTATATACTTTCTGAGTTGCTCCTTAAAGACTGCATTCATCAAGGATTGGAAGGTGGTTGGAGCATTTATTAGTCCAAATGGCATAACTCTAAATTGTCACAAACCATGATGGGTTCTAAAAGTAGTTTTATGCTCATCACTAGCCTTCATCCTCACTTGAAGATATCCTGCCCTTAAATCTATTTTGGAAAACATAGTAGCCCCATGCAATTCATCCAACAGATCATCTACCGTGGGAATTGAATACTTATTCTTGACTGTCAAAGTATTCAATCTCCTATAATTTACACAAAGCCTCCAAGTTGAGTCTTTCTTTTTAACTAACAAGGCAGTGGAAGCAAAGGAAGACTGACTAGGGACCACAGTATTGGCCTTTAACATGTCATTAATAATAGACTCTATGGCATTCTTTTGGTCATCAGAATACCTGTAAGGCCTTAAGTTGAATGGTTGAGCTCCTAGGACCAGGTTGATAGCATGATCACAATTTCTCTTTTGTGGAAGTTCTGTTGGTTTCTTAAACACCTTAAAGAAGGTTGAAAGCACATTCTCCACAACAGGCTCCAATCTTTATGTTCCTTTGACTGCTGGACCAGAATTCAACATTCTTACTTCAGCCATTACCTCACAGGTGCCACAGTGCAGTATTCTTTCTAATATTTTAGTGTCCACAGTTGACACACAGGGCTGATTACTGACTCCCATCAAGGTCACCATTCTTCCATGCTTCATGAAGCTTATACTATGGGGCCTGGTATTAAGTATAGTTGGAGCTACATGATCAATCCAATCCATCCCTAGAACCATGTCACAACGTCCCACCTTGAGCAGTCTGATTTTGACAATGAATTGTTCATCATGCATTTTCCAATTAAATAAGGGACTCATTTTGTCACAAAACATTGTTTGCCCATTGGCTACTACCACACTTGAAGGGGTTTTCATGGGTTGTACAGGAAGTTTCAGCATCTTAACAATGTGTGGATCAATAAAAGAGTGAGTTGAACCACTGTCTATCAATACAGTTACTGGAATCTTTTTGGCATACCCTAGCAACTTAATGGTGAAAGTTGCTCCTCCAGTAGTGCTCAACCCCATAACTACATTAATGGAAACTTCTGTTTGCTCCTCTGTTACCTCCTCTAAAGTTTCAGGCACATCCACAAACTCCTTTACTTCAGGTTCTCCTTCTACCTCCACAGTTTCCATAGCATGTAGAGTTTTCGGCTTACATTGATGACCAAGGAAGTATTTTTTCTTACACTTATAACATAGTGTTTGTTCTATGAGGTTCTCCATGGTGTTTGGTTTGATGGGAGCTCTGTTTTTGGTTGGTGCTTACTGGTGAGGATAGGTAATTCTTAAAGGTTGGGTAGGAGCTGGAAGTTAGGCTGGTCTGGTGCTTTGTGGGTTTTTTGGGTAAGTAAGGGCCAATGGTCTAGGGTGAGAAAAATTTTGGGTAGGTCTGTAAGGAATAAGAGTAGCAAAAGAAGCAAAAGATTCCTCATATAGCCTTGCTACCTCATATGCATCCATAATGGTAGTGGGATTACCCAACTTTACTAAAGGTTTCAATTCTGGTCTCAAACCACTAATGAAACTGGATACAAAATGGGTTTCATTTAATAAGGGGTTAATAATGGTCATGTGGCTAATGAGTTCCTCGAACCTTTTCTGGTATTGATCTACACTACCCATCTGCTTGATTTTGTTGAATTCGTCCACAATGTCATGTGGTCAAATGTTTTCAAACCTCCTACAAACTTCAAAACAGAACTTATGCCAAAATATTCTTCCCATGTGGTTCACCAAATAACTATCCAGCCACACATCCACTTTATCTTTCACATGCATGGAAGCATAACTTAGTTTCTCATGCTCAGGAATTTCATACAACTCAAAAAATATTTCACACTTTCTCAGCCAACCACGAGGATTGCATCTATCAAATTATGGAAAATTCATTTTGGGTTCCAAGATTTTATGGGGAGAATCAGGACTAGCAGCAGGAATAACAAGGATATGTAATAGGGGGTAAGAAGAGGAGTAAGTCGGGTTTTGAAACAAAGGGGGGTTGGTAAACAAAAGGGATGGTGAAGATGTAAATCCCCTCTCAACTGGAAAAGTTTAAGGGGTAACTGTAGCATGTGAAGTGGTTAGGGATTTAGTATATGACACTCCACCGTGTTCATACATGGCCGGTGCCGCACGAGCAGAGGTTGGGGGGTTTGTAATGAGGAGTTAACTATTGCTGGTGTCAGCTGCAAGGGAGTACTGACAATCACCAGAGATGGTGTAGAGGGCCTTGACGGAGCTTGCGTCGGCAGACCCATGTTTGCCATGATGAAATCCAACTTCTTGCTCACTTCTTTGACCTCATCTAGCTGCGATTGGAACCGAGTATGAGTGGATTCAAAGGATTCAAATCTCTTCCCGGTATCCTCCACATTTGATGAAAGTTGTAAATGCATACCTTGCATTTCATTATGTAATCCTTGAAATTCTGAGGTTTGTGACATAGCAGTCGAAGTAGGGAGCCCATTTGGCTCTGATACCATTGTAACAGAAGCTGAACTCTGTTACTAAAATTGAGAAAGGGAAAGAGGAAGAGAAAGAGAGAGAGAGAGAAGATAAAGAGGGGGAGGATAAGAAGAAATAATAATTTCATTAACTGTAAGACTCCACATACATACTTTGCATATAAATCAATAATCTGACATTGGATTCACTATATTAATTCTCAGACTGACTCCTATCCTAATTCTGATAACAACCATATGGACTTAATTGGAGTAGATAAACTAAATTAAGGGACCTAATTGACATAATGTAAACTACTCACTAAAACATAACATGGACTAAATAAAACTTCATTTAAACTTAACAGAATTCTTGACAAAAAAGTAATAGTAATTATTTAATAATTATTGCACCGTTTGTCATTAAAAGTGAGAAAACATTCACGCAAATTAGTGTAAATTAAAGCTTCTTTCACTCTCATGACAGTTCTTTCTACCTCGTTTCCTTATAAATATTTTTTTTCTATTCAACTCACTAAAGTTGTAATATAAATTACACGGGCGTCCTATTTGGTCGCTCCCATTTAACATGTACTCACTTTTTAATTTATTTTAATTTGTACCCATTGTTTAAATAACTTCAGGCATTTTTCTCATCTTTCTTCTTCTTCGGGTAACAATGATTTTATATGGTGTCTGTGAATATATTTTAAGGTAGTTTATGATGTTTTACAGTGGTGAGCTGTTATGGCGATTTATTTTTTACTATTGCTTAGAGTTTTTCTTTTCTTTTTCTTAATTGCAAAATGGGTTCGTTAGATTTATTGTTGTTTTGACAAATTGATGATTGGAGTTTGTTCTTAATGATACTTGGAGGTTATGTTTCAAAATTGAGCTCATTTGGAGTAGATTTAGGTATTAAATCGTATATTGGATTGTTAAAATTCGAAAAACATATTTCTGTTTGTGGGCAATTTGCAGTTCAAGCTTATTTGACCTTAAGTGCATGAAAACGTTGGTTGTACTTCAGACTTTTTGACCTTATGTGCATCTGAAGTGCAATTTTTTACTTTAGACTTGTTGGCCTTAAGTGCATGAAACCATTTGTTGCACTTCAGACCTATTTAGCCTTAAGTGCATCTGAAGTGCAATTTTTTACTTCAAACTTATTGGCCTTAAGTGTAGGAAACGTTTGTTGCACTTCAGACCTTTTGGACTTAAGTGCATGTGAAGTGTAATTTTTCACTTCAGACTTATTATTCTTAAGTGCATAAAAACCATTGTTTGCACTTCAGACCTATTTTGCCTTAAGTGCATCTGAAGTGTAGTTTTTTCACTTTAGACTAATTTTTTTTTTAACTTTAGACCCGATAAGTTTTAAGTTGATCGTAAAGTGAGTAAGCTTGCAATTGTTTTTGCAAAGTGGGTATAAGTTCAATTGTGACCTCAAAATCGGGTATAGATCAAAAGCCCCTTATTAACACGTGAATCAAGAATTCATGCACATTGATATAAGTCTTCAATGCCTAGTCACCTTTAATTATTTTGTTTTGAACTTACCTTGAGATTTTGATCTTCTACATATGGTTAAGGGCCTATTATGGGCCTCTATAAGTAGGCCGGTCAGGTTGGATCGACCCATTTAGCAAGTTTAAATTATGACCGTGACAACCAAAGTCCAAAACTATCTTAATTAGCATATTTAATCTGGGCTTTCCAAACAATTAGCACTTTGGTGAAGTACACAAATAGCCCTCAAAGTGGATGGTCTTGAATTTTTGTCCTAGCTTACCCCATGGTAGAGCTTCAAGTTTAATTGCCCCTCGCTTGCCCTATAGGCAATACTTTTAATTTTTGACTATGAAGTTCTACCCATGGGGCCCCAAAAAGTGTCATATTTTTGCAATTTTTGGTTAGCACTTCAAGAGAAGTTGAATGACAAAATGTTCTGGCTTCAATCCTGATTTAAGTTATTTGGTACCAACTTATGATCATTTCAGTAACTCATCCATTTACGCATAGAAAATACGTCGATTGTTGCCGCGCCTTTAGTATTCTTAATTTAAAAGCACTAAAAAAATGGCTAAACTCACAAAATGTACAGAATAAAAGGGACGTAGAAACGAAAAAAAGATAGGATAGTCATAAGTGAATTGTTTAGCGAGCTTAAATTATCAATGATTAATGCAAGTAATCTAAACCTATAATAAAATGTTTGTTTTAATCCAGCCACGTGGTCATCAGAATTCCTTTGATTGATTTTAATGTATGTTCGAACCAAAGCAAGAAGGAGAAATAGAAAGGCGAGAAAGTATGTAATTGATTTATAATCTCCTCAAGTGATGACATGCTTTTTCCCTCAAATTGTTTGGTAAACTCAGAAAGAATGGACGATTATTATGAAGTCACTGGCCCAAGTTCCAAACGATGAAATTTTTCACTAGCGCAATTTAAATTTTTCACTGGCCCAATTTCCAAATCGCTATTAGTTCATCTTAAAGTCAAGCGAATTCATATTTCAGATTACATGGCGCCAAGTGTAAGCACGTAATTTTTGACCCACACAATTTTTAAAGTTAGTTTTAGTATTTTTAAAATATTTACTTGAGTTATGATAGATTTTTAATCCATTTTATTACCACTTTATTAGTTTAATTTTATTGTTTCAGTATTTAAAAATCAAAAATATATATACAAGAATAGTTTCATTTTAATATGAGTTTTGTTGTAGTTAAAGTTCATTAGTTTTTAGTAGTGTTTTGTTTTTGATCTTATCTTTGCAAAGAGAATTAAATTTCGGGGCTAACTTTCGTCTTGGCTTAATTCAAAAAGTCCAAATAGATGGCCCAAATCGGACCAGCCTCTCTGAGCCCAATAGCACTTTAACCTCAGCAGCCCACTTCCCCTCTTTTAATTCCCTGACCCGCCTCATCTCTCCTCTAAATCTTAGTCATCCATCCCTCCCCCGTCTAATGGCCAATATTATTTCCTCACCATTATATATAAACAAAATATTCATCAAACCCTAAACCTAATCTAATTTCCAAACCGGTCGCACCACCCACCCCACACCGCTGCCGCAACCCAATCTCACTGGAAGTTTTCTTTTTCGGCGCGAGTTTTTTCCCCCGTCACTCCTCTCTCTTCCCTCCACGTGGCCTGACATATAACAACCCCGAATATTTTCCATTCTCTCATCCCACGTGGTTTATCTCTCTTTAACAAACGAAGGAGGGATGGGAGCCGTGGGATTAATAAGTGTTTAATCCTCTTCATCCATCTGCCTTGAGGTTTGTTGATTTCAGAGAGATTTTTCTTTTTCATTTTTTGGATTTTTCGGATTTCTTGGGTAAGGGGAATAGAAGGTTCTAGGATCGAGTATTTAAGGGGGGGGGGGAGGGGGGAGCATTTTCGAGACGGGGAGAGGAAGGAGATTTTCGGATAGATCTTCTGATTTTGTGGCTTCTTCTAGATTTTGAGCTTAAGTCAAATTTTCAAGAAAAATATAAAAAAGAAGATATATTCTGTTTTTCTTTCCTTTATTTTCATCTTCTCAATTTCGGAATTTGGTTTCAAGAATGGATTCAAGTTGAAGTGGGTATTCGATTCGGATTTTCCGTTCGAGATCGTTTCTCGGTTTGAGTTCGCGGTTCCTGCTTCATATGGTCGTTATATTTTCTTCGGGCCTTCATTTTGTTGAATCTGTTGCAGAAACTTTCTTTACATATTAAAAGAGAAGTACTTAACAGGTTCATCTCTACTCCTATAGTCTTTGTTTTAATCTTATTTATGTGAGTTAAGCCTCAGATGAGCCAATATAGAGCAAATTAATTAGCGATAGTTGGGGGGTTCGTTTAATTTTTTTGGTTTGAATCACATTAGTTGTATTAATTTTCTTCTTCAGTCTCTTCTGTTGATTGGTCATAACAAGTTGAACGCATGTTTTTATGTCCATTTTTCCATAACTACTATGCTTAATTTGTATTAAATGTTCGGTTAGTATTCTGAGGAACCGATAACATGTTGCTTAATTGTCTTTCTTCAGTTTTTTAAACTCTAAAATGGATAGAAGCTTTGGATAATCTCCTAGATTTTTTTGAAGTAAGATGAAGTCATTGTATTCGCGCAAATTCATTCATCGTTGTTGGGATCCGTTAGTATGTATCATATCATGTTCTTAGATTCTCCTTTCAATTTGAGTCAGTAGCATATGTCTGCTAGGTCTCCCCGTGAATTTTGTTTTAGTTTCCTAATTGGAAGTAAGTTCATGAATTTTCTCTTTGAGTTATTCCAATTCTGTTTGAGTCCAAATTTAGCCAAGCATTTTTGAAGCTTATTTTGTCTGATATCTGAGTCTATTTTGAAGTATTTAGGTCCAAGTTTTTCTTAATCTTTTATAATATTAAATGACGTTCTTGTATGCTGGGTCAGAGTGGTTTGTTTTATTTTTTTCCTTGTATTATTAAATTCATCTTTTGCAAATCTCACTTAGTAACAACACATAGAAAAATGACACAGCGACATTTTAAGGATCTTCACATCTTAAACGGCTCAAGTACTCCATAATTCATGGCCTCACAACAATCTCAAGCTTAGGAAATTAGTTAACTCTTGAACATTGTAGCTTGCTTTAAGCGCGATTAATAAATTATTGTGGCTATGGGTATGATTCTCGTGGCATGGTCATGGTATGTAAATCCCAACTCGAGTGTGCGTTTCACGTGAATCGATCATAACTTAAAATAATAATAAAAATATACATGTCATAAATCGCGGGTGCATTTCATGTGGCGCGGTTTGCAATGTGTATCAAAACGACAAGTGCACGACATCGTGACTTGTTCCAGAAATAATTTTATAAATAATTAAAAGCGGTTAAAACGTAAAAATGCACCATAGGCTTCAAATATGTATTAAATCAGATAATTAAGCCAATTATTAATAATTGAGCGACCGTGATAAAACCATAGAACTCGGGAGTACCTTACACCTTCTCCCGGGTTAACAGAATTCCTTACCCGGTCTTCTGATTTTCGCAGACTTTAAATAGAGTCAAATTTCCTCAATTTGGGATTTAAAATAAACCGGTGACTTGGGACACCACAAATTATTCTAAGTGGCGACTCTGATCAAATAAATAATCTCATTTCGATTAATGTCACTTTAATTAGAAAAACTCCATATCCCCTCGGGAAAAAGGAGGTGTGACAGCTCTGGCGACTCTGCTGGGGAACGAACCTAGAATCTCTGGTTCAGGGTTCAGAATTCGAGCTTGGAATAACTGTTATACTTGGTTACTTGTGATTGTCTGATATTACATGTTTGAGCCTAATGTGCTAAATGCCACTTTTTACCGCTTTGATATTATTTGAACTGTATATAAACTGTTACGAAACCCTTCTTCTCTCTAGGCCATCTAAATCTTCTGGGAAGTGCACGCTGGCGTGACTTCTTTTCTGTTTAGTGTCATACCCTAATTTAGAACGAGGATCGGATCAATTACAAAGCCGGATGGTCTTTTGGTTACCGGTACGTTGGCCCCTCTCGACTCGAGTTATCCGCTCGGGTAAGCCATGTCTAAAACCATACACCCAGAGTTTTAAACCTAGAATAACATAGCCTCATGCCGGATCCCTAGTAGGTACGTTTGTTTGCATTACGTGCATTTGACTTTGGGGACTCAACACATGGGTTGGGTCCGTCTAGGACAGGTGTACCCAATTTAAAAGACCATTCTGATGCATTTTTACGAGCTACTTGTGCATTTATCGGTTTCGGCTTGTATGTTGATCAGCTTTTAGAGTAAGGAAAGAAATCAAGCAAAACCAAGAAGTGAGGTAGGATAGAGAAACATCCGATTCTAAAAATACCAGTGTCCAAAATATCCCGAAACTCTGCCAAAATTTAAAAAAAAAAAGAGAAAAGAAAAAAGAATCTTTCAATCCTATTTTTCCACGCGTCAAAACTCACCGAACTACGCAGGATTGATTCCCACCAGGTGTGGGATACGTAGGCAACCCTCATCGGGTCCAGCCCCATTTTTACAAAAATAATCAAAATAGGGAAATGTTGTCATAAATAAAGTTCAGCGATGCCCTTTTTGCCCAAATAGCCAGAAATATCCCAACGGGACGCCGGAAGGCTGTTTTGCAAGAATAGCCACTCATGGTTTTGTTTTAAAAAAACAAAAAAACAAATTTGGCCACTTAGCAAACACAGCCCTAAAATCTTCTCCTCCGAAGTGTTGAAGGGCCGTATTTGCAAAAGTAGCCGTGATTTGTTTTCGGTTAGATTTTGCAAAAATAATCTTTTCATGGTCAGTTTTATACAAAATTTTAATCTGGTCACCCTAGTTTAAAAATGTGCAGAATGAGCACCGTTCAAAACATACCTGTTAAGGTTATGGATCAGATTCCACTAGTACTCCACATGTGGTGGGAGGATTTGGGAAAACAAGGACGAAACATGGTCAACTAATACCTGGAGGCGCTCACTGGACTATTAAAAATTCAACCTAGAAGGGACCTGATAGAGGCATTAGTGGCATTCTGGGACCCCGCAAATAATGTTTTGCACTTATCAGATTTTGAGCTTACGCCTACTTTGGAAGAAATGGCGGGTTATACTGGGAGCACGGAGGGATTAAGACACAAGTACCTGGTATCTCCAAGGACTGTTACTCCCCGCAAGTTTCTGGACTTACTAAAAATAAGCACACAAATCAAGACTAGAAGTCTAGCAGGAGGAACTTCCACTTTTCATTTTCTATACCAGTGATACGGGCATTTAAGGGGATTCGAAGACCCGAAAAATGGACTCTGTAGTAAAGGAAACCGATCAAAATAGGAGACCCATAGATGTTTTGCCTTCATGGTGGCATTTTTATGCCTTTTGGTATTTCCAAGGGAAGGCGGGCATATTGATTTACGGGTAGCCGGGGTTGTCCACATTCTGACTACTCAAGCCAAGAGTACCATCGCACCCATGATCATATCAGATATATTCCGAGCCCTCACATTCTGTATGGCCGGAGTCGGGTTTTTCGAGGGATGCAATCTGCTGTTGCAAATGTGGATGATCAAGCACCTTTGTCACCGTCCTCGATACATGAACTATGGGTCTACGGGGAAAAACTGCATTGAAGAGTTTGGTACACGAGTAACAGGATTCGAAATGCCGGAAGGGGTCAAAGATTAGATTACCCGCCTTCGATCTACAATCGCAGATCAGATAGAGTGGACATCGGGTTGGCTTCTCATTGATGAGATTGTTTATATGCCCGCCACTGGTCCCTACTTCTTGCTAATGGGTCTCCGAAGCATCCAACCCTATGATCCGTACCGGGTTTTGAGACAACTTGGAAGATTCCAGACAATTCCTAGAGATGAAGATCTTAGCACTTATGTGGTCGAAATCCGCTCTGATGCCCAATTTCCTGAAGAAGTGGTTCGCTAAATTTGGAGCGAATGCCAGTATCTGGGGGCAAACACCCGAGTACGTGATTTGTCTAGGGGCGAGGTCTTACCTAGTTATGTTGCTTGGTATGGAAAGAGAGTCGCGACGAATGATGAATCTGAACGACCGACTAAAAGACCTCATAACCAAGATTTTGTCGACGCCTCGCAGGAGCAGTGGGCTTGGTTAGCCAAAGAAAAGGGATACCGGGCCACCATAAGTAAATTAGAACAACAAATCGGAAAAATCAAATTTGATAGTAGTTTGCAGGCTACCGAGGATGAATGATAAAAGAAGAGATTGGTTCGGGAAAATGAGGCGCTCCGAGCCCAACTCCGGACATGAGGATAGTCGCTGAAATGCCCGTGAGAAGCGAGAGAGATGTAAAACTCATCGGCAACTTAAGGATGAAGGTGCATGACTATGCGGCTGATTTGACAAAGGCCGAAAGAGACTTGTTAAATTGTCAAGCAAAGTTGGCCAAAGGTGCGGTAGAACAAGCTAGATTAGCCCACCAGTTGAAGCAAAAATATGACAAAGAAGTAGCAATTTTACAGAAAAAGCTGGTTGCCCTTGAGAATGTAATGGTCAAGCAAACAAAGGATTTCAAGGCAGAAAGAGAGCATTACTACGCATTGATTTATCAACTACAAGAAAGCATGCAGCAGTTACAAGACCAAAACAACACAGATACACAAGTGTTGAAGCTCGGGCCTAGCAGATTGGACGTTTTCTTCAAGAAAAGGGTGTCATCAGAATGAGGATTAAAGAGATAGCTGATTATGTTGTAATGAAATGCCATAAATGTGAAGACATGACCAGGTCTATGTTTTTTGCTTCTGTGATGACATTCGTTCGCTAGGTGATGGTTGACCTAGACCACCTTCAAGAAGATACTGCCCGTAGGCCCGTGCGGAGACCGGTTGATGTCCTGCAGGCCCCCGGAGAACCAGCGGAGGCTCTTATGTATTTTTGATTTTTCAGTTTTTAAGTCTGCATTTTACTTTTTCTCGAGTTTTGTTCATCTTTGTCAAGGCTGTTTATTGCTTTATTTCGAGTCTGTAGATTTTCTTTTGTAGTCATCACTAATTTTAAGTCCTTGTAATAGAAAATTCAAAAGATGTCTTTTATTAATAAAATATCGAAAAACCCAAAAAAAAATTCTTTTCTTTCATTTCGTATTTATATCCTTGAACTACGTAATGATCTGATTCATGAGGCATCATGATACGTAGGCAATCCCCATAGGATTCGATCATAGCCATAAAATTAGAAAAAAAAAGAGAAAAGAAAGTGAGTGAAAAAGAAAGAAAAGAGTGGCTAAAACAAAAGGATAAAAAGAGAGTGCCAAAAAATAAAAGAGCAGCAGAAACAAAATGAGAAAATCAAGAGTGATTAAAGGGAGGCAGAAATGAAAGAAAAGAGGTACAAAGTGAAAAAAGGTTAGTTAAAGTCGGGATGAAACATGCAACCGTTCAAACACATGGTAGAAGCATTTAACTGTTTAGGTGCATTGCATCCCAATGTTCGATTTCCAATCTGTTAAGCATCTCAAAACTAACAAGTTTGCTGGATGCGATAAGTATAGGTTCTGTTCAGGTGGTTAGTTTGTTGGCATCCTGGCAAGTCACCCATACAACACCAGGTCAAAACGCAAGGCAGTCATGACTAGCAAAGAATCGGACATGGGTGTAGTTGACCCGCCGAGGGAGATTGTAGAATCAGAGTCTGAATTGAAAGAGGAGGTCCATAGGTTGAAATATTAAATGGCGGAAATGTATCAGGCCTGGATCAGGGGACATCCTCCACCTTCATTCCCTGCTAACTATACAGAAAACCCTGCTTCCATTCCACCACTGCCACAAGCCCAGGTTCCCATTACCATTGATCTTTCCCCTCAGCATGCACCGAGTTTTACCCCTTACCACCACTACCCCGACACCTCATCCCAAATTTTCCATGCTCCACCAGCCAAAACAACCGCATACCCTGCTCCGACATCTGCTCCTGTTTTCGTTGCCCCTCCGCGAGCTACCCTCTACCGATCTTCTAGTGAACCCGCGTTCGGATCCTTATTCCTACACCCCTCACTTTGAACCTCCTGTTGAAACTGAGAAACCATCCCGGAACGTGGAGCAGGATGAGATATTCAGGAAAGTGAAGAGTTTAGAGCAATCTTTGAAGAACATGCAAGGGATAGGAAGCCAAGTAAGTGTGGCTTACAAGGATTTATGCTTATTCCCTAATGTCCAACTGCCCGCTGGGTTCAAGATGCCCAAGTTTGACCTGTACGATGGACATGAAGATCCCGTGGCCTATTTGAGAGGTTTTTGCAGCAAGATGAGAGGCGTCGGTAGGAAAGACGAATTATTAATGGCGTATTTCAGTTAGAGTCTGAGTGGGGCGGCTCTGGAATGGTACACCCATCAAGACGCAAGCAGGTGGTACACATGGGATGACTTGGCTCAGGCCTTTGCTCAGCACTTTCAGTACAATATAGA
The DNA here is from genome assembly GCF_000390325.3 of Nicotiana tomentosiformis. NCBI lineage: Eukaryota > Viridiplantae > Streptophyta > Magnoliopsida > Solanales > Solanaceae > Nicotiana > Nicotiana tomentosiformis. The sequence goes on along the minus strand of NC_090823.1, from coordinate 113,895,775 downwards.
CATTGTCCCGGGTTGCCTATATTTGACAAAGGTAGAGAAGAAGCCCAGTGAGAGCTTTAGGGAATATGGTTTCAGATGGAGAGAACAAGCTGCACGGGTCAATCCTCCAATGGAAGAAGATGAGATGGTCGAGTACTTTTTTCAAGCCCTAGAGCCTACTTACTTTGGCCATTTGATCTCAGCCATAGGTAAGTCCTTCAACGATGTGGTAAAGATGAGAGGAATGGTGGAAGAGGGACTCAAGTCAAGCAAGATCATGAGCTACTCCGCCATAAAAGTAACCACACAGGCAATTGAAAGTGGCACCGAAAGCTTGTTAGTCAAAAAGAAGAAAGATGATGTCGCTATGTTTGTCTCTGGATCGTGGCGTGGCCCAAGGAGTTCGCCTCATCAGTACACCCAACCTCGACCCCAACCTCAAGCCTACATCTAAGCTCCATATAATCTATCCCAATATTATTTCCCATCACAAGACCCTCAATATTCAGTCAGACCACCCCAATACTATGTTCACCACGCATAGTCATATGCTCAACCCCCTCCTTACCCGCAATGGCGTGCTCCAACTCAACAAAATCCTTATCCACACCCACAAACATACCGAAACCCTACTGGTCTAAGCTTTCGACCAAGGCCAGATTATAGAAAAGAGAGGCAACAGTGGAAAGAAACCTTCACCCCTCTTGGAGAGTCGTATACCAGTTTGTTTCAAAGGTTGAGGCAGTTGGACGTCTTGAGGCCGATTGAGCCAAAGATACCAAATCCACCTCCAAGGAACCTTGATTATTCCCTCAGATACGCATATTGTTCTGATGCCCCAGGGCACGACACATAGAAGTGCTGGCATTTGAAGAGGGCGATCCACGAGCTTATTGATACAAATCAAATTGTGGTCCAGAGCCCGGAGGTGCCAAACATCAACCAAAATCCTTTGTCGGCCCATGCAAATACACATATGATTGAGATAGTTCATAAGGATGGGGAGCCCAAGAATTCTTCCAAGTCTGTCATGATGATCCGGGCTAGCGAAAGCAATCCAGTTAAAGCTCCAGATTCTGCAAAAGAAATGCCTTTGACAGTTGAAGGGGCGACGGAGAATCTAAGCACGCTCTATGTGAAGCCATCTATATTGGTTGTGAAAGGGCCTCCGATTGGTGTTAGAGCGAACCAGGAAAAGCAAAAAGTGGTCGTGCCAGGGATCTCGGGCAAGCCTATCATAATTGTGGAAGGGGCTCGTATTACCCTCGTTATTATTAAGCCAGTGACCCAGTTACCAATGGTTGACACAAAGGTCGTACCGTGGAATTATAAGCAGGTGATAGTGACATATAAAGGGAAAGTAGTAGAGGAAGAAGTCAATGAAACCGGAGGACTGACTCGTTGTGGAAGATGTTTTACCCCGGAGGAACTGAGGAAAGCCAAGCCATTCAAGGATGGCCACATCCCAGTAAAGAAGTCGGTCATCGAAGAAGAGGCTGAAGAGTTCCTGAAAAAGATGAAAATGCAAGACTATTCCATTGTGGAGCAGTTAAGGAAAACACCAGATCAGATCTCTCTTTTGTCTTTGTTGATACATTCAGATGAACACTGCAAAGCCCTGATGAAGATTTTGAATGAGGCCCATATTCCTGATAAGATCACGGTAAACCACTTGGAAAAGATTGCTGACAAGATCTTCGAAGCAAACAAGATCACTTTCTCAGATGATGAACTTCCTATGGAAGGTACAGAGCACAACCGAGCTCTTTATCTCACAGTGAAGTGCGAGGATTCTGCTGTCTCAAGGGTACTAGTTGATAATGATTCTAGTGCAAATATTTGCCCTTTGTCCATTTTGCAAAAGTTGAAAATCGGCACTTTAAGGATCCACATGAACAATGTATGTGTTCGAGGTTTTGACGGAGGAGGGAAAGATTCTGTCTGTGATATAATGCTCGAATTGTCAATAGGGCCAGTTGAGTTCACTATAGAGTTCCAAGTGCTAGATGCGGCTGTCTCCTACAACTTGTTGTTGGGCAGGCCCTGGATACATGCTGCCAAGGCAATCCCGTCTTCTCTACACCAAATGGTAAAGTTTGAATGGGACAGGCAGGAAATAGTTGTGCACAGTGATGAGAACTTATCTGCTTACAATGACACAATTGTTCCATTTATTGAAATTGAAGATGATAAAGGGCCTTGGGTTTACCAAACATTCGAAACAGTGTCTGTCGAGAAGATTCTTGAGGGAGAATGCATTCCAGGTCCGAAGCTACCCTCTGCGTCCGTCATGGTAGCAAATGAAATGTTGAAGAATGGTTTTGTGCCGAGCAAAGGTCTGGGTTCATCTCTGTAGGGTATTGTGCATTCGGTGTGTCAGCGTAAGAGTTTTGGTACATTTGGTTTGGGATTCACACTTACAGGGAAGGACGTGAAAAGGGCTAAAAGTTTGAAAAGGAAGGTATGGTCACTTCCTAAGCCTGTTCCACACATCTCCAAGTCTTTTGTCAAGCCAGGGGTCACAAAACGCCCAATATCAGCGGTCCCAAAACATGTGGTCGACTTTGATGAAGAGCTGATCAAGAGGTTCCAGAGTCTATTTGATGAGGTTAATATGGTAAAAATCGGGGAAGGCTCCAGTAACGCCGATGTGCAACTTGTTGGGCCAAATGTGAAGCTTAGCAATTGGAAAGCTACTCCTCTCCCCACCCGGAAGGAGTTTTGGTAGTTTGTTTTGTTTTCCTTTCTGTTATCTGGGTTATTTCAGGGTTGTAATCCAGATTTTTATTTTTTGCTTATTTTGATTTACAAACCCTTCTATCCTTTTATGATAAATGAAATACAATTTCCAGTTTTTCCATTATTCCTGATAGTGTTTCATTTTTGTTTTTCTTTTGTACAGTTCTTTTTATGCTGGTTTCAATGACATGACATGCATGAGGAATTTTCAACCGAGTCTTAAAAGCCAATTTAATTCTGAAATAATAATCCAAGAAGTTGAGTGTGATGATGAAACAGAATATGATGAAGAAGCAGCATTTGAGGAAATCAGTAGAGAACTAAATCACTTTGAAGAAAAACCCAAGCCTAATTTGAATGAAACTGAAGTAATCAATTTAGAAGATCAAGATAATATCAGGGAAACCAAGATAAGTGTGCATCTGGAACCACAAATCAAGAAAGAAATACACAAAACATTATTTGAATATAAAGATGTTTTTGCATGGTCATATGACGACATACCGTGTTTGAGCTCTGATTTGGTAGTTCATAAATTGCCAACTTATCCGGCATTCCCTCCTATCAGGCAAAAGTTAAGGAAGTTCAAGACTGACATGAGTGTGAAAATCAAAGAAGAAATCACAAAGCAGCTTGATGCAAAGGTCATTCGGGTCACTCGATATCCCACTTGGTTAGCTAATGTTGTGCCAGTACCAAAGAAAGATGGTAAGATCAGGGTATGTGTTGATTACCGTGATCTCAACAAGGCAAGTCCAAAGGACAACTTCCCATTGCCGAACATGCACAATCTGATTGACAATTGTGCCAAGCATGAGATCGGATCTTTTGTGGATTGCTATGCGAGATATCACCAGATCCTGATGGACGAGGAAGATGCAGAAAAGACAGCATTCATCACGCCATGGGGGACATATTGCTACCGGGTAATGCCATTTGGTTTGAAGAATGCTGGGGCAACTTATATGAGGGCAATGACTACCATATTCCATGACACGATACACAAAGAAATTGAGGTTTATGTAGATGATGTAATTATAAAGTCAAAGAAGCAATCCGACCATGTTGGAGACTTGAGAAAGTTTTTCCAAAGGCTCCGCAGGTACAACCTCAAGCTCAATCCGGCAAAATGTGCATTTGGTGTCCCGTCCGAGAAACTATTGGGATTCATAGTCAGTCGACACGGTATTGAGTTGGACCCGTCAAAGATCAAAGCCATCCAAGAATTACCACCGCCAAAGATTAAAACTGAGGTGATGAGCCTGCTCGGGAGGTTAAACTACATCAGCAAGTTTATTGCTCAACTCACAACGACTTGTGAGCCCATTTTTAGGTTGCTGAAGAAGAATGCTGCAGTCAAGTGGACTGACGAGTGTCAGGAAGCATTTGATAAGATCAAGAGGTACTATCAAACCCACCTGTGCTGGTCCCACCGGAGCATGGGAGACCTTTGATTCTCTATCTGACGGTCCTGGATAATTCTTTTGGTTGTGTGCTGGGTCAACACGACATCACGGGCAAGAAAGAGCAAGCCATTTATTACCTCAGTAAAAAGTTCACTCCTTATGAGGTTAAGTATACTCTTCTTGAAAGGACATGCTGCGCCCTGACTTGGGTAGCACAAAAGTTGAAGCATTATTTGTCGTCCTATACTACTTACCTCATTTCTCGCATGGATCCTCTAAAGTATATCTTTCAGAGGCATATGCCCACAGGGAGACTTACAAAGTGGCAAATTTTACTCACAGAATTTGACATCATCTATGTCACCCGGACCGCAATGAAAGCCCAAGCCTTGGCCGATCATTTAGCCGAGAACCCGGTGGATGAAGAGTATGAACCATTGAAGACTTATTTTCCCGATGAAGAGGTAATGTATGTTGACGAGGTTGACCATGAGGAAAAGCCAGGTTGGAAACTCTTCTTTGATGGAGCCGCTAACATGAAAGGCATTGGAATAGGGGCTGTACTCATTTCTGAAACAGGGCATCACTACCCTGTAACAGCTCAACTTCGATTTTATTGCACCAATAACATGACCGAGTACGAAGCTTGCATTCTGGGTTTGCGGATAGCTGTAGATATGAGAGTCCAAGAGATACTAGTTCTGGGAGACTCAGATTTGCTAGTCCACCAGATTCAGGGAGAATGGGAGACTCGAGATTTGAAGCTCATACCGTATCGACGGTATCTGCATGATCTTTGTCAACGATTCAGGTCAGTAGAATTCAGGCATATTCCTAGGATTCATAATGAGATTGTTGATGCTTTGGCTACTCTGGCGTCAATGTTACACCATCCGGATAAGACTTACGTCGACCCTCTGCATATCCAAGTCCATGATCAGCACGCTTATTGCAATGTGGTTGAAGAGGAAATTGATGTTGAACCTTGGTTCCACGATGTCAAGGAATACATCAAGTCAGGGGTCTATCCGATACATGCCACAAGTGATCAGAAGATAACCATTCGACGTCTGGCTGGTGGATGTTTCTTAAGTGGTGGAATCTTGTACAAGAGGACTCCAGATCTAGGATTACTAAGGTGCATGGATGCTAAACAAGCTTCGACTATCATGGCCGAAGTGCATTCTGGAGTTTGCGGGCCGCATAGGAGTGGGTATGTCTTGGCAAAGAAGATTCTTCGAGCAGGTTATTATTGGCTCACCATGGAATGAGATTGCATCAGCTTTGTTCGCAAATGTCATCAATGCCAGGTGCACGGTGATTTGATTCATTCCCTGCCATCTTAATTGCACACAATGTCTGCACCTTGGACCTTTGTTGCTTGGGGCATGGATGTCATTGGACCAATTGAGCCGGCAACGTCAAACGGGCATAGGTTTATTCTGGTGGACATTGATTACTTTACCAAGTGGGTCGAAGCTGTAACTTTCAAGCCTGTGACCAAGAAGGTGGTGGTAGATTTTATTCATTCAAATATCATTTGCCAGTTCAGAATTCCTAAGATAATCATCACAGACAATGCTGCTAACCTCAACAGTCATTTGATGAAAGAGGTATGCCAACAGTTCAAGATTATGCATCAAAACTCCACTCTGTATCGTCCTAAGGCAAATGGAGTTGTTGAGGCTGCTAACAAGAACGTAAAGAAGATACTTCGTAAGATGGTGCAAGGTTCCAGGCAACGGCATGAAAAGTTACCTTTTGCTTTACTGGGTTATCGCACTACTGTTCGCACTTCAGTAGGTGCAATTCCTTATTTGCTGGTATATGGAACTGAGGCAGTTATACCTACGGAAGTTGAGATTCCATCCCTTCGGATTATTGCTGAAGCTAAAATTGATGATGATGAGTGGGCCAAAACCCGGATAGAGCAGTTGAGTTTGATTGATGAGAAAAGATTGGCAGCAGTATGTCATGTTCAATTGTATCAGAAAAGAATGGCGAGAGCATACAACAAGAAGGTGCGTCCCCGAAAATTTGAAGTGGGCCAGCTGGTAGTGAAACGCATCCTCCCACATCAGGCTGAAGCTAAAGGCAAGTTCGCCCCAAACTGGCAGGGTCTGTTCATTGTGACAAAAGTATTGCTCAATGGTCCTTTGTATTTAACAGACGTAGAAGGCAAATATGCGGATATGGCTATCAATTCTGATGCAGTCAAAAGATATTATGTATGATTTCTTTGTTTATTTTTAATTGCATTTTGTACTTGGCATGTTCAAAGTTGGAATGATGAAGGCATTTTATTCTTTGTTACCCCTTTTGAGCCTTATTTATTTTCTTTCATACCCCCTTTTTTGGAATCAATAGTAGAGTTTGAAAAAAGAAGAAGAGAAAAATAGAAAACAAAAAGAGAAGAAGAAAAGGAAAGGAAAAGAAAAAAAGCAACAAAAATAAAACTCTTATTTTTTAACTACGTTCGACCTAATTTATTTTAAGGATACGTAGGCAGCCTTACACAGTTCGGTCTCATCAAAATAAAAAACTAAAATTCCCCAGATTCGAAGAAAATGGGGCAGAAGTTTTAGTTTTGTAAAAAGATCTGATTCCAAAAGTTGTAAATTTGAACCCCTTTTATTTTTTTTAATTATTTTGAGCCTTCATACCACCATTTCTTTCTAACCCTGTCCAAAAGCCTACATTATAGTCCAAAGAAAGACCTTCTGATCAATCTTTGAGAATGCCAAGTCAAGTAAGATAGAGGTATTAGGGGCAACATTTTAATCATGGACACGAGGAAAATATATAAAAATGAGAGAGTCTTATCGGTGAAAACCCTCACGAGCACTATAAGGCGATGGTGAGTTGAGAAAAAATTAAAATGAGAGAGTCTTATTGGTGAAAACTCTCGCGGGCACCGTAAGGTGATTGTAAGTTGAGAGATTCACAAATGAGAGAGGTTTGCTGGTCAAAACCCTTCGGGGCACCACGAGCCGAATGAGGTTCGTGATTTTATAGAGGAATTGGATTATGGAAATCCTAATTTTGAGGTATGGAGACGTGGCATGAGCTGAAATGTGATTGGTTGGATGGACTAGGCTGATCAATCTGAAATGCATGTCATGATCATTGGAGCCAGCTGCTTCATTCAAATAAGTCTCTTTTCCATTTTTCTTCAAATAGTCATCTCTGTTTTTTCCTTTTTATTTCTAATTCTCGAAGTCACTTCGCTTCGTTTCTTTTGGGTCTATTTTTTCTAAGTCTCTGTCAAATTAGTCTTTGTTAAGCACGCAATAAATGACTTCAAAGCTCATTACCAGCTTTTTATTTGCACCAAGCGAAATTCGGCCAGGCACATCACAAGTGACATGATTTAGAATGAGCAATGCGGTGGTAATTGAAGTTCATGTGGTCAAGTGATTCATGAATTTGTAGGAAATGCAAAGGTTCAACAGTTGTCAGAATAAAAGTGACATACGCCGAGTTGAGTGTAAGGGATTCAAGTCATTCAGAGGTTTTGTGGTCGAGGTCTGATCAAAAGGTCAACAATTCTTTGTAGCCCGAAGCAAATAATCAGAATGAAGCGGGGTAGTAGAAGAAGCAGACACCTTCAGCAAGGATGCCACAAACTGACCGCCACAGTTTCAAACTGACAAAAGTTTCTTTGTTTTAAGCAGGGGCAAGAAATCTTGTTTGCTTTGCCAGGAATCCTCCATGAGAAAGCATGTTCCAGATAAGTTCAGTTTTAAGTTTTCAGGACCCTCCTGGATAATGGGAGTTAATTTCAACTGTTCAGGACCCTCCTGGATAATGGGATTTTATTTCAGGTTTTCAGGACCCTCCTGGATAATGAGATATAGTTTTAAATTTTCAGGACCCTCCTGGATAATGGGATTTAACTAACAATCAATGAATGTACTTGGCACAAACTAGTGCAGAAAATTTTCTCTGTTTTGTCTGTGTTATTGTGATAGCAGGCGCCCACCTGAAAAATGAGGGAATTCATTTCAAATTTTAAGTCAGCATTAGGCACCCACCTGGAAAACGAGGGAATTCAATTCAAGTTTTAAGTCAGCAGGCGCCCACTTGGAGAATGAGAGAATTTATTTCAAGTTTTAAGTCAGCAAGCGCCCACCTGGAGAATGAGAGAATTTATTTCAAGTTTTAAGTCAGCATCAGGCGCCCACCTGAAGAACGAGGGAATTCATTTCAAGTGTTAAGTCAACAATAGGCACCTACCTGGAAAACAAGGGAATTCATTTCAAGTTTTAAGTCATCAGGCGCTCACCTAGAGAATGAGGGAAATTATTTCAAGTTTTAAATCAGCATCAGGCGCCCACCTAGAGAATGAGGGAATTCACTTCAAGTTTTAAGTCAGCATCAGGCACCCACCTAGAAAACAAGGGAATTCAATTCAAGTTTTAAGTCAGTAGGCGCCCACCTGGAGAATGAGGGAATTTATTTCAAGTTTTAAGTCAGCAGGCGCCCACCTGGAGAATGAGGGAATATATTTCAAGTTTTAAGTCAGCATCAAGCGCCCACCTGAAGAACGAGGGAATTCATTTCAAGTGTTAAGTCAACATCAGGACCCACCTGGAAAACGAGGGAATTCATTTCAAGTTTTAAGTCATCAGGCGCCTACCTGGAGAACGAGGGAAATTATTTCAAGTCTTAAGTCAGGATCAGGCGCCCACCTGAAGAACGAGGGAATTCATTTCAAGTGTTAAGTCCACATCAGGCACCCACCTGGAAAACGAGGGAATCCATTACAAGTTTTAAGTCATCAGGCACCCACCTAGAAAATGAGAGAATCCATTTCAAGTTTTAAGTCAGCAGGCGTCCAACTGGAGAAAGAGGAAATTTATTTCAAGTTTTGAGTCAGCATCAGGAGCCCACTTGGAGAATAAGGTAATCCTTTTTAAGTTGACATCAGGCGCCTACCTGGATAATGAGGGAATTCATTGCAAGTTTTAAGTCATCAGGCGCCCACCTGAAGAACGAGGGAATTCGTTGCAAGTTTCAAGTCATCAGGCGCCTACCTGGAAAACGAGGGAATCTATTTCAAGTTTAAAGTCATCAGGCGCCCACCTGGAGAACGAGAGAATTTATTTCAAGTTTTAAGTCATCAGGCTCCCATTTGGAGAACGAGGGAATTTATTTCAAATTTAAGTCATCAGGCGCCCACTTGGAGAACGAGGGAATTCATTTCAAGTTTTAAGTCATCAGACGCCCACCTGGAGAACGAGGGAATTCATTTCACATTTTAAGTCAACAGGCGCCCACCTGGAAAACGGGGGAATCTATTTCAAGTTTTAAGTCATCAGGCGCCCACCTGGAGAACGAGGGAATTTATTTCATAATTTAACTCATCAGGCACCCACCTAGAGAACGGGCAAATTCATTTTAGTTTTAAGTCATCAGGTGCCCACCTGGAAAATGAGGGAATTTATTTCAAGTTTTAAGTTATTGGAAGGCACCCACCTGGAGAACTAGGGAATTCATTTCAAGTTCAAGTCATTAGCAGGCACCCACCTGGAGAATTAGGGAATTCATTTTAAGTTTCAAGTCATTAGCAGGCACCCACATAGAAAATAAGGGAATTTAATTCAAGTTCAAGGCATTGGCAGACACCCACCTGGAGAATGAGGGAATTCATTTCAAGTTTCAAGTCATTGGCAGGCGCCCACCTGGAGAATGATGGAATATTTCAAGTTCAAGTCATTGGCAGGCGCCCACCTGGAGAATGAAGGAATTTATTTCAAGTTCAAGGCATTAGTAGGCGCCCACCGGGAGTATGAGGGAATTCATTTCAAGTTCAAGGCATTAGCAGGCATCCACCTGGAGAATGAGGGAATTCATTTTAAGTTTTAACTCATTAGCAGGCGCCCACTTGGAGAGCGAGGGAAGTCATTTCAGAATTCACTTAGAGTTCGAGTCAGGAGCATCAGGAGCTCGCCTGAAGAACGGGGTCAACTTTCAATTTTCAAGTTCAAGTTAGAGAGGCATCAGGAGCCCACCTGAAGAATAGGGTTAATCTCTAGTTTTTTCAATTCAAATTAGAAGTTGCACGAGCCGCCTGAAGAACAAGGTTTGCAAGCTCAAGTCTACAGCAAGTTCAAGTCTATTTCAAGTACAAGCAGCAGGGTGCTCGCCTGAAGAATAGGGTCAACTTCCAGTTTTCTTCAAATTCAAGTCAGCAGGATACCCACCTGAAGAATTGGGTGAATTTTCAGTTTCATGTTGAAGGATCAAGTGGGGATTCAAGGAAGATTCAAGACAAGAAGTAGATATGATCTTGTATTTTTCTTTTATTTTGACTGTAATTTTTTGATTTCAATTTATGATGTAATGGAAGGGACCACGGACCGGAGCCTCGAACGATACCTCACTCGAGTCTCTCATCCTCTCCACACACTCCATCACTTCATTCACTTATGAACTACACGTGGCCTGATTTCTTTATAGCCAAGGATATGTAGGCAGCTCAGATACCATGGCTCAGTCACAATCTTTTGTCTATCTTTATTTTATTTTGAATAAGCGTCGGGTCATAAATCAATTACGTTGCTTATTGTTCTTTGCTCCGAAAACTGTTAGTGTTTCCAAGCAAAGATGGGCAGCTGTAAGCACGTAATTTTTGACCCGCATAATTTTTAAAGTTAGTATTAGTATTTTTAAAATATTTACTTGAGTTATGATAGATTTTTAATCCATTTTATTACCACTTTATTAGTTTAATGTTATTGTTTCAGTATTTAATAATCAAAAATATATATACAGGAATAGTTTCATTTTAATATGAGTTTTGTTGTAGTTAAAGTTCATTAGTTTTTATTAGTGTTTTATTTTTGATCTTATCTTTGCAAAGAGAATTAAATTTTGGGGCTAACTTTCGTCTTGGCTTAATTCAAGTAGTCCAAATGGTTGGCCCAAATTGGGCCAGCCTCTCTGAGCCCAATACCATTTTAACCTCAAGCAGCCCACTTCCCCTCTTTTAATTCCCTAACCCGCCTCATCTCCCCTCTAAATCTTAGCCATCCATTCCTCCCCCATCTAATGGCTAATATTATTTCCTAATCATCATATATAAAAATATTCATCAAACCTTAAACCTAATCTGATTTCTAAACCGGCCGCACCACCCACCCCACACCGCTGCCGCAACCCAATCTCACTAGAAGTTTTCTTTTTCAGCGCGAGTTTGTTTCCCCGTCACTCCTCTCTCTTCCCTCCATGTGGCCTGACACATAACAACCCCGAATATTTCCCATTCTCTCATCTCACGTGATTTATCTATCTTTAACAAACGAAGAAGGGATGGGAGCTGTGGGATTAATAAGTGTTTAATCCTCTTCATCCATCTATCTTGAGGTTTGTTGATTTCAGAGATATTTTTCTTTTTTTTTTTGGATTTTTCGGATTTCTTGGGGAAGGGGAATAGAAGGTTCTAGGATCGAGTATTTAAAGGGGGGAGCATTTTCGAGACGGGGAGAGGGAGGAGATTTTCGGATAGATCTTCTGATTTTGTGGCTTCTTCTAGATTTTGAGATTAAGTCAAATTTTCAAGAAAAATATAAAAAAGAAGATATATTCTGTTTTTCTTTCCTTTACTTTCATCTTCTCAATTTCGGAATTTGGTTTCAAGAATGGATTCAAGTTGAAATGGGTATTCGATTTGGAGTTTTCGCTCGAGATCGTTTCTCGGTTTGAGTTCGGGATTCCTGCTTCATATGGTTGCTATATTTTCTTCGGGCCTTCATTTTGTTGAATCTGTTGCAGAAACTTTCTTTACATCTTAAAAGAGAAGGACTTAACATGTTCATCTCTACTCTTATAGTCTTTCTTTTAATCTTATTTATGTGAGTTAAGCCTCAGATGAGCCAATATAGAGCAAATTAATTAGCGATAGTTGGGGGGTTCGTTTAATTTTTTGGTTTGAATCACATTAGTTGTATTAATTTTCTTCTTAAGTCTCTTCTGTTGATTGCTCATAACAAGTTGAACGCATGTTTTTATGTCTATTTTTCCATAACTACTATGCTTAATTTGTGTTAAATGTTCGGTTAGTATTCTGAGGAACCGATAACATGTTAGCTTAATTGTCTTTCTTAAGTTTTTAAAACTCTAAAATGGGTAGAAGCTTTGGATAAACGCCTAGATTTTTTTGAAGTAAGATGAAGTCATTGTATTCGCGCAAATTGATTCATCGTTGTTGGGATCCGTTAGTATGTATCATATCATGTTCATATCATGTTCTTAGATTCTCCTTTCAATTTGAGTCAGTAGCATATATCTGCTAGTTCTCCCCGTGAATTTTGTTTAAATTTCCTAATTGGAAGTAAGTTCATGAATTTTCTCTTTGAGTTATCCCATTTCTGTTTGAGTCCAAATTTAGCCAAGCATTTTTGAAGCTTATTTTGTCTGATATCTGAGTCTGTTTTGAAGTATTTAGGTCCAAGTTTTTCTTAATCTTTTATAATATTAAAATGGCATTCTTGTAGGCTGGGTCAGAGTGGTTTGTTTCATTTTTTTCTTGTATTATTAATTTCATCTTTTGCAAATCTCACTTAGTAACAACACATAGAAAAATGACACAGCGACATTTTAAGGATCTTCACGTTTTAAACGGCTCAAGTACTCCATAATTCATGGCCATACAACAATTTCAAACTTAGGAAATTAGTTAACTTTTGAACATCGTAGTTTGTTTTAAGCGCGATTAATAAATTATTGTGGCTATGGGTACGGTTCACGTGGCATGGTCACGATACGTAAATCCCAACTCGAGTGTGCGTTTCACGTGACTCGACCATAACTTAAAATAATAATAAAAATAAACATGTCGTAAATCGCGGGTATATTTCATGTGGCGCGGTTTACAATGTGTATCAAAACGACAAGTGCACGACATCGTGACTTGTTCCAGAAATAATTTCATAAATAATTAAAAGTGTTAAAACGTAAAAATGCACCATAGGCTTCAAATATGTATTAAATAAGATAATTAAGCCAATTATTAATAATTGAGCGACCGTGCTAAAACCACGGAACTCGAGAGTGCCTCACACATTCTCCCGGGTTAACAGAATTCCTTACCCGGTCTTCTGGTTTTCGCAGACTTTAAATAGAGTTAAATTTCCTCGATTTGAGATTTAAAATAAACCGGTGACTTGAAACACCACAAATTATTTCAAGTGACGACTCTGATCAAATAAATAATCTCATTTCGATTAATGTCACTTTAATTGAAAAAAACTTCATATCCCCTCGAAAAAAAAGGTGTAACACCAAGTCAAATGAAAAAGCTACTAGAATCATGTCATATGTCAAACCGCGTGGCATGATCAACTTGCCAGTACAGGGACGCGCGCAAAGTGTATAGATGATAGCTCTAGCCAATGACATGAAAGCTTATCACAAGATAAATGAGATTGGTTCGTAACTTAAACGAACCAATCAAATCAAATTCTCAGAAGACCAAACGGGCCCAAAAAAGTACGAGAAACACCATGCAAGCTCAAGAATAGATAGAGGAAGCATTCAAATTAAAGTTTTCTTCTATATTTCTAATTAAGTTGAACAAAGAAATGAGATGTATTCGTTAAGAAAAACGAGATGGAAAAAAGATCTACAACTATAACATATCATGATATTTATAAATTATAATAGTGAGGAATTATGGGACAAAAAATAAATCCACTTGATTGTACAACCCAAGGTTATCATTCTTTTGGTCTTTACAATCAAAAAATTATTCTAAAAGTTTACAAGAAGATCAAATAATAAGAGATTGTATCAAGAAATATATAAAAAAGAATATGAGAATGTTCTTACTCGTGAGCAAGGCTTATTTGGCTCGTGTTATAAATGACATGGCTAAACTTATTGATGGTTGATGTGAAATTTCAGAAAAATCAAGATTCGATATGCACCGGTTCAAATCATGTGTTCGTGGTAGTTAAATCTCAAATCATGTATATGATGGACGTTGAACTGTTTGTGACGCACAACAAATCCTGAATCAAGCTGTTGAATCAAACTCAATGTCCATCAAGTTCAAGCTGATCTCCAGCCCTGAATTGATATTCGTCCAAAGAGAAGCAGGAGGATGTCGTCCGTAGATCAAGACACCTATTAGAAATTGTGGTGCATGCCGTCTCTTCTTAATAAATGTTGTAATTGTAATTTGTTACATTTTTTTAATGAAATTTGTGTTAACACATTCAATATATTGGTAGAGTGATTAGTCCTTTACTAGCATAGTGATCTTTACCAGTAGCATTATATTCATGAGAACCAGGAAAGAGGGTGCTGCGGCAATGCAATTCGTGGGTAATGACTGTAATTAATGGGAGAATTTAGCAGAATTAATGAACTGTCAGTCCAGTCTTTAATCAATAAAACAATCAATTTATTCAAACCTCACCAACTTTAGGTGCCATTCAATATTGTAATATATTGGCGTCGCTCATTCAACAAGTTAATATTCTCTTTAGATCACACGTTTAATTTGTACTTGTCCTGAATGAAACAGTCTAGTGCTTTGGAAAGTTCCTCTAAGATAATATTAATTTCGATTATCATAATTAATCAATAGTGTACCAACATCTCTACCAGCAATGGCAAGATCATAATTTCCTGTGTTGTACATTCCACTTTAAGAGTTTTATAAGTATTAGTGGAATTCGTTGTGAACCATACCTATATTAAAATAGTAGGTAGCAAAAAAAAATAAAAAATAAAGATGTTTGACACAGTTTAATTATCTAACGTATAGTCATAACATTATCCAACATTCAAAAGCATATCTAAAAAAAAAAAAAAGAAAAAAAAAAAGATGAGAGCAACATGCTACAAGGATTTTAACTTCTAATGATGGAAATATATAAGGGTCCATAGGAAGGATTTTGACAGGTGTGATGTGAGACTGGCCAATATATGTGATAGTTTATTTAATTTACTACTACTATTATTGATATTGTAATAAAACAGATTAATTACTGTTAAAAGCAGTAAGCCTAATATCATAAGGTCCATATCTAAGTAAAGAGCTTGTGGCAGAGACTTGCCATCAGCAGTGGCGGATGCCTCCTTTGTACTGCTAGTTCAATCGAATCCAATAATTTTATCATATAGTTCGAATATATATGTCAAAAATTATCAAAATTAATAAGTACTAAATATAAACAGATAATTTTAAAAGTACGAGGTAATAGAGTCCTCAAATTTAAATTTTGAATTCGCGGCGTGTTACGACCAACCATGCCTGGATATGACAAATTCTCATGTTTTTTCTCACTAATCATTTCTTAATCTCAAGGTAGGCCACACTCTTTCCCTTGCCCCGCCTTAAAGCTAAAATATAATCATTCTTTTCTTTTCACCTCCTCCTAATAAGCAACTTTTTATTTTTTAATGATTTGCTTATTACTTTCAAATTCAGCTTCCTATCTATCCCAAGCAAATGTAACTTGTCTCATGTCTTCCTATCAGAGATATGGTGAGTGATTTGCGTCATGACCCCAACAAGATCCTCTCCTTTTCATAAAGTATCTTTGCCTATTATTTTGACAGAGTATAAAATTTCTATGTATTTCCACATGCAAAATATGTCTTTCCATACGAATAAATTGGAGCACGTTTCCATTTTGACGTTCTAACTAATCCTTCACTAGGAACAAGTTAATTATTGCTGATTAAGGACGTTTAATTTCTTTGACAGTTGCAAATACAAATTAAGTTGTTTATGTTTTGGTTTTCTAGAAAAGACACCTGGTTTGAATTGCACATTTTCATCTCACTCATTCGTTGGCTATAAATACAGAGGTGTGGCCTAAGATCTCATGACCACCGAATTTTCGAGCTCTTCTGCATATCTCTAAAAAAAAAGGAGTTTCTGTTGTGTGGTTTATTCATGTCCTAGCATCCAAAGTTTGCTGGAATTTGAAGTATATCGCAATTCCAACAAAGGTATATCTATTCTACTCTGGGAGAAAATAACTCAATACCTCAAGTACTGTGAAGAGATTAAATTCATTTGCAATGAATTTTGTGGGCTCGGAATACTAAAGTTCTATCGCTGACTATTCTATTTTATTTATGTTTTCGAATACAGTAACTAACAAAAGATTCACTTTCTTAATTAGTTTAGTTTTTAATGTTGAATTAGGTCCAAATTCTTAATTATCGTGCGAGGGTGTCAAGTGTCACATATTGGTATGTATGAGTTAGTCCATTTGTTAGCACCATAAGAGGTGGACAAAAGCTAAAACAATTAAGACGAAGGTCCAAAAGAAGACCCAAAAAGACATCGGATATTCACCTTCTAATTTATTACAACGCCATTAATACACCGACCACCAACGTAGAAACAATTCCTCAGAAGATAGACTATATATGCTAATGCAGTAGCGACTCCCGCAAAATCCAAAGGTGTCAGATTGGGTGACCCAAATGTTAAAGCTAGGGTTTCAACCCATAACGGAATTTCGACAATCATCTTTAAAGCTAGCGACTACTATGGAGTAATGGCTGAAGAGTGTAAATACACAATCATTGGTAAGTTTCTGAGAACAAGACCTAACATTGAACGTTCAGATCAATTTTTCCAGAAAAAGTGTCACTCAAAGGTGAGGCACAAATTGGGGTATATGACTTTCGAACCGTGTTTATTGACGTAACCAACGACGAAGACGAAGACTGCAAAACGGTTTGGTTCAGAAGATCTATTGAAATTGATGGAATGGTTATGTGGCTTCAAAAATGGTCCCCGATTATAAGCCGGAAGAGGACTCTCCAATAGTGCTAGTCTGGTTCTACTGTCGGGACTTCCATTCCATTGTCATATTTGGTACTATGTGCGATGATCCAATAGGTCATTCTAAATTTTAGTCTTTATTTCTAATTTCAAGACCTCGAATAGCTCAATTTAGTATTCCTCGATTTGCGTACGCGGTCAATGTCTTTTTCGAAAAATAATTATGTGAAAAATGAAAGCAAATGTGAATTTTAGCCTTAAAAATGATTTGAGTTGACTACGGTCAATATTTTATGTAAATAGACCCGAATCAGTATTTTGATGGTACCGTGGGTCTGTATCATGATTTGGGACTTGGGCGTATACCCGAAATTGAATTCGAAAGTCCCTAACTCGATTTAATGTGATTTGTTAAAAACTAGTAATTTGAAAGTTTAAAAAATTTCTAAGTTTGATGGTAGATTAACTTTATTACTACCGGGTTCATATTTCAGTTCTAGAACTTGGTATAGGTTTGTTTCACTATTTATGACTTGTCTACAAAATTTTATGCAAAACGGAGTTGATTTGGCGTGATTCGGACGTCTGGTTGTAAATTTGAAAGTTCTTAGGTTTCTTTAAAAATTTCATGCATTTTTATGTCCGATTCGTGGCTTTAGGTATTATTTTGGTGTTTTGATCACGCGAGCGAGTTCGTATGATGTTGTTACACTTGTGTGCATGTTTGGTTTGGAGCCCGGGGGGTTCAGATGAGTTTCGGACGTGTTACAGACGTGTTTCGGATGAATTCCGTTAAGGTTGGAATAGCTGGTGCACTTCTGGTACTAGTGCTCTGCTGTAAATCTCGTATTTGCTAGGTCTGGCTCGCAATTGCGAGCCTCACTTTTGCGAACAAGTATTTGTATTTGCAAGCATGGGTTGGATTGGGTGGTTTCGCATTTGCGAATATTTTGCTCGCATTTGAGAACTGTCAGTAATCGCAATTACGATCTCAGAGTCGCATTTGCGACTTAGTAGTCCTTTGAGCTGTCTTCGCATTTGCGAAGAAATGGTCCGCATTTGCGAAGGTTGAGAGTTCGCATTTGCGAACCAAATGTCACATTTGCGACTACTGTGGCCCTAGGACAGGTTTCACATTTGCGACTCGTGTCTCGCATTTGCGGTGTTCGTAATTGCGAACAAGACATCGCAATTGCGGCATCCGCGGGTGGGTAAAAGAGGGAGAAACGAGACTTAGCTCATTTCTCACAATTTCTCAACCCTAAACACTCTAGAGGCAATTTTTCAAGAGACTTTTCTTCCCAAACTCATTGGTAAGTGATTTTAATCCATTTCTTTTCAATTACCCATTACCTTTCATGAGATTTCAACATCAAATCTAGGATTTTCATGATAGAAATTAGGGATTTGGGTAGAATTAAAATTTTTTATAAAATTGAGATTTAGACCTCGAATTGGGGTCGGATTTCAAAACAAATCACATAACCGGGCTTGGGTGAATGGGTAATTGGGTTTTAGTCCGAATCTTGAGTTTTGACCAAGCGAGCTCGGGGTTGACTTTTATTGACTTTTTCAAAATCATTAAAGATTGAATCTTTTTCACTTGTGGGTAGTTTCTTTCAAGAATAGAGAAAGCACGAGAGAAACTGAAGAATGACTATCTAAATTACTTAATTCAAATATATCTGATACATTGGTATTTATACATAAGAGAAATAAGAGATGAAAGGAAGTAAAATATCTTATACTAAATATAAATCCTACAAAATATTCTTCATATATTTTACAACTAATGCTACATAATATTCTACACTAAATGTAGAATATCTCTAATAATATCCCATATATTCACCATATCGAGTATATATGGTGAATATCAAAGAATCTCCGAGAAACATGCACCATCCCGTGACAGAGCGGCGAGTATCAGGACATCCAGCCCAATCACAATCACTAAATGCATTAAGCTGAATAGGAGAACCACTAGGAAAGAATAATCCACGAGTTGATGTTCTTGAGAGATATTGAATGAGGCGACGAATGACCACCAAATGTAGATGACGGGGAGTCTGCATAAATTGACTGACTTATTGAACTGCAAAAGAGATATCATGCGAGTAATAGTAAGATAATTTTGGTTCCCAACTAATTGTTTAAAAAAGGTGGATCAGGAAGAAGATCTCCTTCATCACGACGATACTTTATATTCAATTCCAATGAAGTATCAATAGAGGAAGATTCTTGAAGAGCAACCAAAGCAATCAAATCCTGAGTATATTTATGCTGGTTTAAGAACACACCTAAAGAATTATAATGAACTTCTAACCCCAAGAAATATGTTAGAATACCAAGATCTTTTATGTGAAAAAAAAATCCTTAAGATGGTGATGGAGGCTAGTGATTAATAAAGAATTAGTTCCTGTGATAATGATGTCATTCACATATACCAGAAGAAGAACACAAACGGTAGACGTTTTCCGAAGAAACAAAGATGAGTCATATTTACTTTGTTCAAAAGGGAAGTGAAGCAAAGTAGATCGAAAACAAACTAGGTGGAGGTTTCATATAAATATCTTCTTTCAGATCACCATGGAGAAAAGCATTTTTTACATCCATTTGATGAAGAGGCTAATTCTATGAGGCAGCAATGGCAATAATAGTTCGCACCGTAGTCATTTTTGCTACTGGTACAAAAGTCTCCTCATAATCCACACTATACTCATGTTTGTTACCAAGAACAACCAAGCGAGCTTTGTACCAATCAAGAGTTCCATTAGAATGAAGTTTAATTGAGTAAATCCATTTACATCCAATTGGGCGGACATTTGAAGGACATGAAACAATGCACCATGTATTATTTTATTTAAGAGCCAAAAGTTCTTCCTCCATTGCTTTCTATCAACATTCATGCTTGGAAGCTTGTGAGTAACAAGTTGGAACATAAATAGTGGATAAAGTAGAGGAAAAATCATAACAATTAGGAGTATTTCGTACTCTGGTAGATCGTCGAGTAGGCTCAAGAGGAGCAGGCCTTGAAGATATCTCATATTCTGGTTGTGGAGCAGTCTCAGGTGGCGGATCAGTTTCGGAATGGGATAAAGTTCGGTGACGTCGTTCATATACAAATTCGGGTTTGAACCGCTTAGAAGAAGATGACAAATACTCAAAAGTAGGGAGAAGAGGAGAAACAGAATATGATTCAACATGAGTAGGAAAGAAATACTAATTCTCAAAGAAAATAACATTCCTAGAAATACAAAATTTGTCGGAACTTGGATCATAGCAAATAAACCCTTTCCGTGAAGTACTAAACCCATAAAAGCACATCTAGTAGACTGAGCAGAAAGTTCATTGCGTTGAAAATAAGGCAGATGCACAAAACAAACACAACAAAATATATGAAAATTATGATAGTTAGGATTACGGTGAGAAAGACGATAATATGGAGACTCAAGATTTAACACTTTAGATGCAGTTTATTAATTAAATAGACAATAATAGACAAAGCTTTCACCTATTATTTAGATGGGACACAGGACTCAATCAATAAAGTACGAGTTACAACTAAAAGATGACGATTCTTACGCTCAGCAACCCTATTTTGTTGTGTGTGTATATGGGCAAGAGTGTTGTGAGACAATTCCTTTCTCAAGCAAGAAATTATTGAATTCATGAAACATATATTCTCCACCAGAATCAGATCTTAATATTTTGATGCATGTAGAAAATAGTCTCAATGTAAGCTAAAAATATCTTGAATATAGAAAATACCTCAGATTTGGAATGAAAAAAATACACCCATGTAAATCGACTATAATCATCTATAAATTTCACAAAGTACTTGAAATGAGCATGAGAAATAATTGGTGAAATGCCCCAAACATCACTGTAAATGACATCAAAACACTTTTTAGCATGACTACCAAAATTAGGAAAAGGAAGAGTTTTACTTTTGCCTAATTTACAAGTAGAACAATCAAATGAAGCAGCTAAAAACTGATTTTTTATTTCCCAATAAACCAGAATTTGATAAATCTAGAAAAATAGCAAATTTCTAAGTCCCCGGCAACGGCGCCAAAAACTTGTTGCGACCAAACACACTCACGCAAGTATACGCGGTCGTCAAGTAATAAAGTGACTCAAAGTCGGATGTCGAACCCACGAGGACTTATGATTAACTATTAACTAAATTAGCCTATCTTAATTATCTAAACAAGAATTAAATCTAAAAATATTTTATTCTAACTAATTAAATAAGAATAATATAAATAATAAACTTTGAACAGAGAAAGAGCAGACTTTTATGATATCAATGTAATGAAAACGATCTAGGGTTATGGGCTATCTAACAATCCTATTGTATTCTTCAATTGAATTGACCGACTAATTTATCTAGCTTATTGGTTGACAGGGTTAATGCTCATAAGAATCTGTCGAGTTCTTACTCGCCTATTCAAGCTAACCTAACGCCTATATGTCTATGGAGTTAGAATCAACAAGAACGCATTTATAATTCCTGTAAATCAACCAAGCAAGGCAATTAGGTATATGTCTATCCTAACCACGAATCCGTTCCCCGATGCCCGAGTTCAAGAACTTGCCCTACTCAATCCTATATGCAATATAGAATTCCCACTTTCGAGTTCAATTCTAGATTCGTAGATAATATTCAATTGATGATCAAGCAATTAAATAATTAAGCGCAAGATTGAATAAATAAACTAATATGATAAATCAAGAAGTCAAAATCAATATCCGAATAACAATAGTCATGAAAGAACCACAACCCTAGAACGTGAAGTTTAGCTCCACATAGACATGGTAGCCAAACAACAAATCATATAAAGATCAAGCAATTAAATAATTAAGCGCAAGATTGAATAAATAAACTAATATGATAAATCAAGAAGTCAAAATCAATATCCGAATAACAATAGTCATGAAAGAACCACAACCCTAGAACGTGAAGTTTAGCTCCACATAGATATGGTAGCCAAACAACAAATCATATAAAGAAACATAAAAATTACTAAGTTTGGTGGGAGAAAGATGAAACTTGATGAATTCCGGCCTTCACAGCTTTTTCCTGGCTTTTTTCCTCTTCCCAATATGTTAGATAACCTAAAAGAGGCGTTTTTAGCTTATATATTGCGTACAAAAGTCGTGGGCCAAAGCTCTCCTATTCCTAGTCCAATTCGGCTTCAGGTATTGATGCTAAGGTGGATGCGACGCATCCACCTTGTCCTCCATTTCAATTTTTGCCTGCGAAGGTGGATGCGACGCATCCACCTTGTCCTCTATTTCTCAGCTTGCATGCGATGGTGGACGCGACGCATCCAACTTCACTTCTACTTCCCAGTTTCGCATGCGATGGCAGACGCGATGGCCCAACTTCACTGCTAAGGTTGCATGCATGATGATGTTTTCCTAGGTTGGATGCGACGCATCCAACCCTTCTTCCTCTAGCTAAACCACCTTTTCTTCATATTTTGCACTCCGAACACCTTAAATCGTCACACATAACTTAATTAGTCATCAAACCAATAATTACACCATGTTGGGTGTTTTAAAGATTAAATAACATCAAAAAGTGGTTAAAGCATGGGCAAAGTAACATCAACACATATCGAAATATGCCAAACATCACTACCCCACACTTAAACCTTTGTTCGTCCTCGAACAAACCATCCTATAGTAGACGAAACAAAATTAAACTCTTATCATTCAAAGCACACTGCACCTATGACCATGGTTATTTGCTACAATTAGGCTCTAGACTATGCATCAACACACTTCCCTTTTCTTAGGCCCTTCTTTAAACATATTCGAACAAAGACAACATGCTCATAACAATCCTAACCTCAAAAACCGACTCAATGTCACAATGCACTCATGGCTTGAACACCCAACATCATAGAGAAGTCTAATAACGTTACCTATCCCTCGTGAAACCATGTGCCCTCACAACAAAAGCAAAGAGAGTAGAATCAATCCACACATTCGAATCTCATGCTCACAAAGAAAATCGCTCACTCTCACAAAAGAAGTCGCATGCATGCAGTTGGTACCATAGGCTTGCCCTTAATGTAAATCTCTACTAATGTAAGCTCGCTCGATCTAAAATCAATTAGGACTTTTTCATGGTTGTAATGTGGGCTAAGGGACGGGTAGGATATATTTAAGGAATAGTGATTCACCCTCCTAAGCACTTTAACACATCATCAAATAACTTAAGCGCAAATTCTTCAACACCACTTCAATTTCACAAATAATATCACCCCCAACAATATTTTCTCTTTCTTTAAGCACTACTTTAATTCATACCCACTAGCAAGAACAAGACAACAATTTATTCATCTATATTTTTCTTTCTTTTTTTTTTTTTCCAGATTTTTCTCTTCTTTTTTTTTTCTTTCAATTTCCGCTAGTGGTGTATTATTTTACAAAATAAGTGCACCCTTCTTTCTTTCATTGATTCCACTCAAAAGTCACCCCACACTTAGTCCCTTCTTACTTCTTTTAGCGCTCATCTAACAATTAAAGTGCTTTAAGAGGTAAAAGGATCAAAACAATGTCAATTAAGAATAAACAGGGTATAGGCTTGTAATGTGGGTACCAAATAAAAGGTCTACAGGCTCAAAAGGTTTAACTAGGGATAGATTTTATTTGTGATAAGCAATAAGCTCAAAAAGATCAAAGAAAGCCTAAAATCATTTTTCAAACCGAGCATCACCTAAAATTTCGCTTCAACTCACATACCGGGCAAGTTCTAGACACAAGTACACTACATGGACTACACAAAAAACCTCACCACACATGGCACATGACTCGCTAAGGACGGTCACATTTCCGACTCTCAAACAATGCAAGTATTCACGGAGCAACGAGATATTAAGCATTAAGCGCAAAGTGAACACAAGTCAAGAAAATGAGAAATAGGCTGCAACAAAACATGCTATCCGTTTTAACAAGGCATCATCAATAATTTCAGAGTGAGAAGGGAAGATATTACATATGTAAAAGCTTAAATATGCCAGTATCAACCAAGTCAAGGTCACCTAGGTTCATCATTCTTCCTCCTTTTATTCCCTACATTCCTACTCTACTCTAAAAAGAAAACAAAATTACCCGGTTCAAACTACATCCCATGGAAAAGAATCGAGGCACAAAGAAAAACCACAGGGGATTATTACTATCTACAAAGATACTATATATATATATATATATATATATATATATATATATATATATATATATATTAATATATATATATATATTTTTAAATAAACTAATAGATAAACTGATAGTTACTCCATATAGATGAATTTGCTGCTATTTTATGCCATTAATCCAGTGAATATATTAGTACATTCATCCATACATCAAACATAAATCACCCCCACCCCACACTTAGGACTGTGCGTTGTCCCCAACGCACACAAACAAGGTAAAGTAAGGTGAGAAGGACTCCCTTAAGTCAAGGTGGAGGGCTCATCCGCAGTCTGTGGAGGAGCATCTGCATCCATAGCATTCCTATCATCAACAACTGGTGCTGATTCTGTATCAGGTGTTACAGCGACCTCAATAGGCCTGTTGAGTGGAGCCTCGGTGACTATGGGAGGAACAGGAGTGGATGGTCCGGCAGTGGATGATGCAATCAGCTGGGAGATGTCTGTACCTGCACATTGAACCAGAGCTCTGAGGAGTAATGATATCTCCTTCATCATCGTGGCCTGCTCGGTCTGAACTCGGCTTAGATCCGCACGAGTCTGTCTCAGCTCATCCCTGGTGGCACTCAACTCGACACGAGTCGCTATCAGCTCAGCCCTGTTCTCATGCATATCTGCTTGCATATGCTCAAATAATTGTTGGACGGTGAGCTTAGAAGACCTTCCCTTGTTCGGCTCTAGAACATGAGTGACATCATATGGTCCTGGAGCTTTAGCCTCAATGTCGTCATTCTCCTTGTCCCATAGTACTCCCCTCTCTGTTAAAAAAGCCGTTAGGGTATTAGCAAAGAACAGCCTCCACTTGTAATTCATCCTGGTTCGCTGCATTTGATCATGCATGATGGCTCCGAAGTTGAGTGGTATCCCCTCTAATAAAGCATATAATACGAGTGCGCGGTAACGAGGGACATCAGTTTTATGTTGGCATGGCAGCAGTCGGTTACAAATGAAATTTAGAGCCACACGTGCTAACGCACTCATGAATTCCTTTGCTATAGAGTGGTACTCCATACTCCCATGCTTCCATTCTACATCCTTCCTGGTAGGGCATAGGACAGACTTAATGTGTGCATAATCTGGTGTTTTGCATATGGCGTCAAACCTGTCAGTGAGTGTGTGTGGCACCCTTAAGAAGTTATTCAGAGCTTCAGCTGACACATTAATATCTACCCCTCTTACTCGCACAATGTTTCCCCGTGCGTGACGCCAATTGGCGTAGAGCTCTCTAACAATGGTGAGGTTGGCTTTGCCATGACCTTTCAGAATGGGTCCCCATTTTTGCACCTCTCGAATTGACTTGAGAAACTCTGAGTACTTTGTCTTAAGTGGTCCGATGTTTATCGGCTTTTCCGGAATGTACTTCTTTGAAACCAATATCTTCTTATAGGCTCGGAATGCCTTCTCATTAACAAAGTATTTCTCCCAATCAACTCGGTCTATGGGTTCACCTTCGTCTTCATCACTCATGTTGATCTGTAGGTGGTCATTGTCCGAATCGGAATCGGATTCAGATTCTGTAGTAATCTTCTCCTTCCCTTTATCAGTTGGAGCACTCATTCTCGAAGCTTTTCTTTGGTATGTCACAGGCTCTCGTATCTCTATTCCTTTGCTTGGTGTAATACCCTTCTTCACTGTCCTCCGGACCAATGTTTCCTCCTCTTGCTCTGAATCATCACTTAACTGCCTAGGCAGCAGTTCCATTTCCTTCTCCGTCCGCTTCCTCTTTTTCTGTGGATTTGGACCGCCCGCTGCCCTTCCGGTAGGCTTTTTGGGCGGTTGCTTGTTACCATCTTTGTCTTGTTGCTTGGATGGTTTACTCGCTGCTGTCATTTTACGAATCTAAGTACCTGCAATGCAAAGAATTCAACAATTAGCAGATGAAACAGCGAAGTTCAGCTTGAAAGCAATTGCAACAGCTTGCAGACTTCAATTTATTCGTAAAGTCATGCCATTCACTCTTCATGGAATTGTAGCTCATGACTTTCAGCAAGTATGTGATAACTTTCTTCAAAAATTCAATTTCACATAGCCCCTCACTCGACCCCACACTTACTCTCAAGCATACACCAATGTTGCTCGGTTACTCAGACTTCACCGACGCCTAAATTTTTCTCAGGGACAATTCGTCGAACATGTGGTATGCAACAAGTGTGCCTAGTTCATTCTATCAGTTGAGCAGTGCAACTACCCTCCCAAAGTTGGACGAGATGAAGGGAATTATAGTTTATCATCTCTCAACCATTACAACTACCAAGAACGACAGCCCTAAAAATCTTGAAATTGCAAAACCTACTTGTTGCTACCAGTGAAGGAGGGAGGAGAGACGAATTTGGAGAGAAGCCAACGGAAGAACGAAGAGGATGATGCGTACCTGTCGCGTTTGATCTTATTGCGTTACAATTTCGATGAGAGAATTCTGTTCTGCGTTCGTAGGCGTCGCCAAAACGAGACGAGTGGATGCGTCGCAAGAAACGTTTTTGTTCGAATAGGTTATCTTAAGATGTGTTAAAATATATATTACTTACCTGTGCGTGCGAGCTTTGACGCGACGCATCCCCTTGTCTTCCTTCAAAAATTTTTGGACGCGATACGGGCGCGATAGGCAGACTTCACTGCCTTGAGCAATTGGCCCGTCAATTTTTTTTTTGCCGACAATTTTTTTGCTGAGGGGGACGCGACGCATCCGCCTCGTTTTCTTGAATAAAATCTATGTCCTACGAAAAGAAAGGAGAAAAAAAAAATTAAAATAAAAATAAAAATAAACTAACTAACTTGGGTGGCCTCCCAAGAAGCGCCTGATTTAACGTCGCGGCACGACGCAACATGTTCTTCATGCCTCCACTAAATCCATTGTGGTCTTGTGACGTGCAATGTCACCACCCCAATAGTGTTTTACTCTTTGGCCATTTACCAAGAATGTCGTATTGGACCCCTTATCACACAATTCTATCGCACCATGAGGTTTCACACTAACCACTTCAAACGGACCCGACCATCGAGATTTAAGCTTTCCTGGAAAAAGCTTTAGC
This sequence comes from Nicotiana tomentosiformis, assembly GCF_000390325.3. Taxonomy (NCBI): domain Eukaryota; kingdom Viridiplantae; phylum Streptophyta; class Magnoliopsida; order Solanales; family Solanaceae; genus Nicotiana; species Nicotiana tomentosiformis. The sequence continues at coordinate 113,868,639 of NC_090823.1, read as the reverse complement.
CTTGAATTAAACAGTAGAATTTGTTGACCTGGTTCAAACTCACGATGTTGGATATGCTTATCATGCCATCTTTTGGTCTTCTCTTTATACAATTTGGCATTTTCATACGCATGCAATCGAAACTCATCAAGCTCGTTGAGTTGTAGCAATCTCTTTTCACCGGCCAAGTCCATCTCCATATTTAGCTTTTTAATCGCCCAATATGCTTTGTGTTCAAGCTCGACGGGCAGATGGCAGGCCTTCCCATAAACCAACCTGTACGGAGAAGTGCCTATTGGGGTCTTGTACGCAGTGCGATATGCCCATAATGCGTCATCCAGCTTCCCGGCCCAGTCCTTTCTATTCATACTTACTGTCTTTTCCAAAATCTGCTTGACCTCTCTGTTGGAAACTTCTACTTGACCACTCGTTTGGGGATGATAGGCAGTGAAAACTTTGTGCTTGACTCCGTATTTTGCGAGAATATTATTCAGCAGTTTGTTACAAAAGTGAGTTCCCCCGTCGCTTATCAACACTCTTGGGGTCCCAAAACGTGTGAAGATGTGCTTCTTTACAAAGCCTACCACAACTTTTGCGTCGTTAGTAGGAAGAGCTATGGCCTCTACCCACTTAGAAACATAGTCGACCGCCACCAAGATGTATCTGTGTCCGTTAGAATATGGGAATGGTCCCATAAAATCAATCCCCCAAACATCAAAAAGTTCTACCGCCAGTATATTTTGCAAGGGCATCTCGTGCTTCCTCGTGATAGTTCCAGTTCTTTGGCATCTATCACAATTTTTAACGAAGGCATGTGCATCCTTAAACAATTTTGGCCAATAAAAACCTGATTGTAGCACTTTTTGGGCGGTTCTATCCCCGCCGTGATGACCTCCATATGGTGACGCATGGCAGTCATGTAGTATAGCCTTCATCTCTTCCTCAGGAACACACCTTCTCACCAACTGATCTGCACACTGCCTATATAGGAATGGCTCATCCCACACGTAGAACCTTACATCATGTAGGAATCTTCTTCTATTGTCAGCTGTCCATTCTAGTGGCGTTACCCCACTTGCGATAAAATTCACATAATCTGCATACCATGGGGCTTCACCTGAGGTGATTGCCAATATTTGCTCATCCGGAAATGTTTCTTTAATTGACCCTCCTTCAGCTACATGGTTCCGGCTCTCTAATCTGGACAAATGATCGGCCACTTGATTTTCTGTCCCTTTTCGATCTCGGATCTCTAAGTCAAATTCTTGCAAGAGGAGGACCCAACGAATCAGCCTCGGCTTGGCGTCTTTCTTTTCAAATAGGTATCTGATAGCTGAATGATCTGTGTAGACGATGACTTTGGTTCCCACTAGATAGGATCTGAACTTGTCAAACGCCCACACCACTGCAAGCAACTCCTTTTCAGTCACTGTATAATTCATCTGAGCTGGATTCATAGTTTTGCTTGCATAATAAATGGAGTGAAAGATTTTATCCCTCCTTTGCCCCAACACCGCTCCAATTGCTATGTCACTTGCATCGCACATCAACTCAAATGGTTGTGCCCAATCGGGGCCAATGATAATTGGTGCAGTCACCAATCTTCCCTTCAGCTCCTCAAATGCTTTCAGACATGCATTATCAAACTTGAAGGTAACGTCTTTCTCTAGAAGCCTGCACAAAGGGGAAGAAATTTTCGAAAAATCTTTAATGAAACGACGATAAAAACCTGCATGACCCAAGAAACTGCGAATGCCTTTGATGGATGTCGGCGGGGGCAATTTTTCGATCGTCTCCACCTTTGCTTTATCCACCTGTAGACCATCTTTTGAAACCTTGTGCCCCAAAACTATACCTTCACGTACCATGAAATGGCACTTTTCCCAGTTTAGCACCAAGTTCGTCTCTTCACACCTAGCTAGCACTTTATCAAGGTTCATCAAACAACTATCAAAAGAACATCCAAACACAGAAAAATCGTCCATGAATACTTCTACATATCTTTCAACCATGTCAGTGAAAATAGCCATCATACACCTTTGAAAAGTCGCAGGTGCATTACAAAGACCGAAGGGCATTCTCTTGAACGCATACGTGCCATAAGGACATGTAAATGTAGTTTTCTCTTGGTCTTCTGGGGCTATAGCAATCTGATTATACCCCGAATAACCGTCCAGGAAACAGTAGTATTCCTGGCCAGCTAATCTATCAAGCATTTGGTCAATAAAAGGCAGGGGAAAGTGGTCTTTCCGGGTGGCATTGTTTAGTTTTCTGTAATCTATGCAAATTCTCCATCCAGTTACAGTTCTTGTAGGAATTAAGTCATTATTTTCATTAACTACTACGGTTATCCCCCCTTTCTTCGGCACACATTGAACGGGGCTTACCCATTTACTATCAGAGATTGGAAATACAATACCTGCATCAAGCCACTTAATCACTTCTTTCCTTACCACTTCTTTCATGATTGGATTTAGTCGGCGTTGGTGTTCTACACTCGGCTTGTGTCCGTCCTCCATGAGGATTTTGTGCATGCAGAAAGCTGGACTAATGCCTTTAATGTCAGACATTGTCCACCCAATTGCTCGCTTGTGCTCACGTAGCACCCTTAATAGCTTTTCTTCCTGTAATTTAGACAAGTGAGCAGAAATAATAACAGGTAAAGTGTCAGAACTTCCCAAATAAGCATATTGAAGGTGAGGGGGTAGGGGTTTAAGTTCCAAATTTGGAGCTTTTTCAATTGACGGCTTTGGTGGGGGCCACTTGGCCTATTCAGGGGCTCAAACGGGATTATTCCTTGCATGTAACCACATGATGTATCTAGGATTCCCTTCATCTCCTCAACCTCATCATCCATATCCAAGCTATCAAACAGCATGATTGCTTTTTCTAAACAGTCGCCTAGATATACACTCGTGTTAAGAAGTTTCTCATCCACCTCCACCACAGATATCATAGAGAGCTCCTCATAGTGGCGGGGGAGTTGGATTGCTTTGTAGACATTGAAGACTGCCTCCTCGTTGTCCACTCTCATAATCATTTTCCTTCTCTCACTTTAATTATTGCATCGCCAGTAGCCAAGAGAGGTCGTCCCAATATGATTGGAACTTGTTCATCAGCCTCGAAGTCTAGAATAATGAAGTCAGCTGGGAAGATGAATTTTCCAATTTGCAGCAGCACATCTTCAATCACTCCTTCGGGGTAGGCTATGGACCTATCAGCTAATTGCAACATCACGGTGGTTGGTCTCGGAGCTCCCAGACCTAATTGCTTAAACAAGGATAACGGCATCAGATTTATGCTTGCACCCAAATCACACAGAGCACGTCCCACGTTAATATTACCGATTTGTACTGGAATAGTGAAGCTGCCAGGGTCCTTAAGCTTTTGGGGAAGCTTGTTTTGGACCCTTGATGTGCACTCCTCAGTAAGTGCAACCGTCTCGAACTCAGTCAATTTCCTCTTATGAGCCACTATGTCTTTTATGTACTTAGCGTACTTTGGAATTTCACGAAGTACATCCACTAATGGAATATTTAATTGAACCTGACTCAACATAGAGAGAAATTTGTTGAACATGCGATCGTCATTCCTTTTCTGCAATCTTTGGGGGAAAGGTGGTGGTGGCCTTGTAACCTCCATTCGCTCTGAACTTGCATCATCTTCCTTTGACTCTTGTGTTGCCTTAGGTGTCAACTCCCCCCAGGTATAGGTTTTTCTTTTATCTTCCTTGGCGCTTCCTCTAGTTCCCTCCCGTTTCTAAGTGTAACTGCATTAATTTGAGGGTTCTTCTCTGTATCACTGGGAAGTGAGCCTGTAGGTCTAGTATTTTGGTTTGCTGCTAACTGCCCCATTTGCCTCTCAAGATTTCTGAAATCGGTCCTGAGCTGTTGATTGTCTAGTAACAACTTTTTCAGCAAGTCATTCGTACTTTCTTCCATTTGTTGGGGTGGCTTCTGAGGTTGAGTAAAATTCCCTTGAGGCCTATACTGATTCTGTTGACTTCCGCCCCATGAGAAGTTAGGATGATTCCTCCAGTTTGGGTTGTAAGTGTTCCCATATTGCGCATGTTGATTCATAGGACCTCTGTTTTGTTGTCCCACATAGTATATAGATTCAGGATTCGTGGGGCACATGTCAATCATATGACTGTCTCCGCATAGTTCGCAACAAATAGACATCTGCTGTACATGTTGCATTTGTTGTGTTGTCATTCTATTCATCTGATTTGCCAATTTTGCTATATCGGCTCTCATGGCGGAAAAGTCATCAAGCTCAATCAAACCGGCGGCCTTCTGTTTAATTACCCTTCGTGAATCCCCCTCTCCTTGCCAATTATGGTCATTAGCAGTGAAATTATTTAGCAGGAGTTGTATTTCACTATACGGTCTTGCCATGCAACTACCCCCACAAGCTGAGTCAAGATTCATCTTTGATGCTTCATCTAACCCATCAACAAAAGTGTGACCCAATACCTCATCAGTTTGACAATGATGCGGGCAGTCTCTGAGTAGTTTCTTGTATCTTTCCCAAGCTTGACGAAGTGTCTCGCCATCCCGTTGTTGGAACCCAAGAATTTGGCTCCTCAACGACTTTGTCTTCTTAGTTGGGAAAAACTTGATCAGGAATTTCCTTGCTAGATCATCCCAAGTGTGGATAGAGTTCGCGGGCTCCTTTTGCAACCATTCTTTAGCTTCCCCCAACAATGAAAAAGGGAATAGTGTCAGCCTGACATAGTCCTTGGAGACGTTCGGATAATTGTAAGTGTCCGTGATTTCCAAAAAGTTCTGAATATGCCTCTGCGGGTCCTCATGAGATAGACCCACATATTGTCCTGTTGACTGAATCAGCTGTACCATGTACTGTTTGAGTTCAAAATGCCCAGTGATATCAGGCTTCACAATAGCCTGAGTCATATTCGCAAGATTGGGCCTTGCGGCTTCGATTACCGGACGCTCTTCATTGCCTGCCATATCTATTGGCTGTGGTTGGATTGCGATGTCCAAATCTCTTTCTATTCTCGTTCTAGCTTCGTGTTCCCTTCTCACTCTATGTAATGTTCGTTCGATTTCTGGATCAAGAGGAATGAGGTTGTTTGCACTTCTACTCCTCTGCATTCGAGAGTAAACCCTGCGTTGACACAAACCAGGCAAACTGAAAATTAAAACTTGAAAACAAATATCTAATAAAAGCTTAACTTAGTCACGTAGCTAATTTCTAAGTCCCCGGCAACGGCGCCAAAAACTTGTTGCGACCAAACACACTCACGCAAGTATACGCGGTCGTCAAGTAATAAAGTGACTCAAAGTCGGATGTCGAACCCACGAGGACTTATGATTAACTATTAACTAAATTAGCCTATCTTAATTATCTAAACAAGAATTAAATCTAAAAATATTTTATTCTAACTAATTAAATAAGAATAATATAAATAATAAACTTTGAACAGAGAAAGAGCAGACTTTTATGATATCAATGTAATGAAAACGATCTAGGGTTATGGGCTATCTAACAATCCTATTGTATTCTTCAATTGAATTGATCGACTAATTTATCTAGCTTATTGGTTGACAGGGTTAATGCTCATAAGAATCTGTCGAGTTCTTACTCGCCTATTCAAGCTAACCTAACGCCTATATGTCTATGGAGTTAGAATCAACAAGAACGCATTTATAATTCCTGTAAATCAACCAAGCAAGGCAATTAGGTATATGTCTATCCTAACCACGAATCCGTTCCCCGATGCCCGAGTTCAAGAACTTGCCCTACTCAATCCTATATGCAATATAGAATTCCCACTTTCGAGTTCAATTCTAGATTCGTAGATAATATTCAATTGATGATCAAGCAATTAAATAATTAAGCGCAAGATTGAATAAATAAACTAATATGATAAATCAAGAAGTCAAAATCAATATCCGAATAACAATAGTCATGAAAGAACCACAACCCTAGAACGTGAAGTTTAGCTCCACATAGACATGGTAGCCAAACAACAAATCATATAAAGATCAAGCAATTAAATAATTAAGCGCAAGATTGAATAAATAAACTAATATGATAAATCAAGAAGTCAAAATCAATATCCGAATAACAATAGTCATGAAAGAACCACAACCCTAGAACGTGAAGTTTAGCTCCACATAGACATGGTAGCCAAACAACAAATCATATAAAGAAACATAAAAATTACTAAGTTTGGTGGGAGAAAGATGAAACTTGATGAATTCCGGCCTTCACAGCTTTTTCCTGGTTTTTTTCCTCTTCCCAATATGTTAGATAACCTAAAAGAGGCGTTTTTAGCTTATATATTGCGTACAAAAGTCGTGGGCCAAAGCTCTCCTATTCCTAGTCCAATTCGGCTTCAGGGATTGATGCTAAGGTGGATGCGACGCATCCACCTTGTCCTCCATTTCAATTTTTGCCTGCGAAGGTGGATGCGACGCATCCACCTTGTCCTCTATTTCTCAGCTTGCATGCGATGGTGGACGCGACGCATCCAGCTTCACTTCTACTTCCCAGTTTCGCATGCGATGGCAGACGCGATGGCCCAACTTCACTGCTAAGGTTGCATGCATGATGATGTTTTCCTAGGTTGGATGCGACGCATCCAACCCTTCTTCCTCTAGCTAAACCACCTTTTCTTCATATTTTGCACTCCGAACACCTTAAATCGTCACACATAACTTAATTAGTCATCAAACCAATAATTACACCATGTTGGGTGTTTTAAAGATTAAATAACATCAAAAAGTGGTTAAAGCATGGGCAAAGTAACATCAACACATATCGAAATATGCCAAACATCAACTAGCTGTAGAAGTACAAGCAAAATACAAAACATGAGGAATGGAAAAACATATAGGAAATAATCTTCCAACTTTAGGCCCCTTCGCGATTATCGTCCCCGACACCTGATCCTGCACAAGGCAACCATTACAAAAAAAATTTGCATCACAATTATTATCTACTAATTGGCCAACTAAAAGAAGCTAGTTGAGAGCTTTGGTGATACAAAAACATTCTTGAAAGTTTGAGTGATATCCCCAACCTTGGTAATGGGTAAATTACTACCATTCGCAATCTGAATTTGTGATGGACCATGATAGTCACATATATTTTTTAGCATACTAGTTGAGTTTGTCATATGATTGGAAACGCCAGAATCAACAAGCCAAAAATTAGATGTAATATCATTACCTTGTAACCCCAAAGCTGAAAAGGATCACACAATCATTTGTTGTACCATTTCAGGAGTAAGAACTTGTCCAACTGTTGGAGTAGCAAACTGGTTGCTAGTTCCAGTTGAAGATGAATGATCATCAGTCGAACCATTTATTCCATCTTGAAAAGTATTGATCCTACGATTTTGAGGACGTGTGGGACACTCTTTGATAATATGCCCGTGCTAATTACCATAATTGCAGAACTTCTTACTATAATTTCTAGCAATATGACCATATCCTTTACAACTGTAGTATTGCGTTGTGCTCATATCCCTGCCCTTTCTTTTTCCTTGAGCAGCAAATGCAACAGTCTGAACACTTTCTTCCTTGAAAGCATTTTGTGTGAAAAGACGTTGTTCTTCACGAAATAATTCCCTAAAACAAAAATCCAAGGAGGGAGGCGGGTCACGATTCATTAAGTTAGAGCGAACACTCTCAAAATCATATCGCAATTTTAGCAAAAATGGGCCTTGCTTACTTTGCTCATGAACTGCTTGAATTATAGAGAGAGATTCAGCAGGTATTTTAGCATAAACAATATTAGTAAATTCAGTCCATAAGTTCTAAAATCCAAAAAAATAATCCTAAATGGAGAGACATCCTTGAGAGTAATTAGCAATTTCGTGCTCTAGCTGAAATCGTCTTGCGCTATTATCTTGGTTGTAAACCTTTTGTAAATAGTCCCACGTGGCCTTTGTAGTCTTGTATGGACTGAGATTAAGAACAATAAGAGGGTCAATTGACCCTAAAATCCATGTCATCACCTGAGCATCTTTGACCTTCTACTGACCTAACTTTGTAAGATAAGTAGGAGCAGGATCACTTCCATCTATATGGCCCCATAATTCTTTTTCCATGACAAATAATTGAAACTAAAATTCCCAAGCAGAATAATGTTTTCTAGCGAAACAAACACTGGAGGACTCAAACTGATGTCAAGTCATGTTTTTGAATAGAGAAAATCAAAAACACAATGATACAAAATAAAAATAGCTAGAATAATCAAGATTGAGACCAAGACCAAAAGCCCTAGATGCTTAGGACTGCTTGTTAACGAACAATCAAGAGAACCAACAGAACTAAACTTTCAAAAATAAATTTGAAAGGAACCACAGATGAAAGACACTAAGAATAAAAATTATGAAACGAAGGTTGTAATATCATTTCAAGAACAGAGAAAGCACGAGAGAAACTGAAGAATGACTATCTCAATTACTTAATTCAAATATATTTGATACATTGGTATTTATACATGAGAGACATAAGAGATGAAAGGAAGTAAAATATCCTATACTAAATGTAAATCCTACAAAATATTCTTCATATATTCTATAACTAATGCTACACAATATTCTACACTAAATATAGAATATCCCTAATAATATCCCATATATTTATCATATGGAGAATATATTAATGTAGATATTCTATAATCTGTCCATTATGCTAACAGTTTCTAAAGCTTATTTTGAATTGTTTGAACTATATTTGGTTAGATTTGATTGATTTGGAGGCTAATTCTAGAGGCCAAGTCCCGGTTGAAATTTGATTTGATTACAAAGCGAGGTAAGTATCGTGGTTAACCTTGAGTTGAGAGATTAGGACTTGTTAGTGTATTTACTACGTGTTTATGTATGGAAACAACGTATATGTGAGGTGACAAATACTTATACGTTATTATTGGGTTACAACATGCGGGTGGAACTTGTTTCTTTGTATTTTATTGCTTTGCTAATTATGATATTCATGCTTAGATTAGGTTATTTCTTCTTTGATTATTCGTTTCGCAAGTATTGCTTATTTCATAGTTGTTGAATATTTTTGGAAGTTGAAGTTGGGTATCATGGCACAATATTTGACGTTAAATTTATCCCCCTTATTATTTATTACTCGAATTCATATTATCATGATTACATGGTGAGGAAGAGAGTAAAAGCACGAAGGATGATGTCGTGTCATTTTATTTACATTATCATGATCACATGGTGAGTAAGAGAGTAAAACCACGAAGGGTGATGTCGTACCATTTTATTTACATTGACATGATTACATGGTGAGGAAGAGATTAAAAGCATAAAGGGTGATATCGTGCCATTTTATTTATATTATTAATACATGGTGAGGAAGAGAGTAAAAGCACGACGGGTGATTTTGTGCCATTAAATTCATATAATTGCATGGTGAGAATGAGAGTAAATACACGAAGGGTGATTCCATGCCATTTTCATATCATTGGTTTATCTGATTTCATCGGTTGATGTTTTACTTGAATATTTCATGATTTCATACTTGTCGCAACTGTTTTATTTGCCCCTTTTGCATGTGGTAAGTAGGGATTTTAACCTTTTATTTGCTCTCTTTTACTTGTGTTTTAGGCCAAAAATGCTTGAAGGTATTCCCGAAAACTAATGAAATATACTTGCTTGCAGGAATTGTTCAAAATGAGTCAAAGGAATCAAAATCAACTCACAAAGGAGTCAAAAGTTGAACAAAAAACAAGGCTGGGCAAAGAGGTCTGAAGTACGGACCACACAAATATTGTGCGGCCGCAAAAGCCATGATGCGGCCGCGATCATAATTATGCGGGGTCCGCAAGAGGGAGATTCAGATAGTGTGATTTTTGGGCTAAATGATGAGTGAGGACCGCACCAGAAATGTGCGGCCGCGAAAGTCCTTGTGCGGCCGTAATTGAAATTACACGGACCGCGATGACTGACTGACAACTTGAGCAAAATAGAGAAGTACGGACTGCACCAGAATTGTGCGGCCGCAAAAGTCCCTTGCGCAGCTGCACTCAGATATTTTCAGCTTAGTATAAATAGAACTTTTTATCATTTTTAGGTTATGTTATATTTTGTATGAGCACTTGAGACGGCTGACTTTTCTGTTTTCGAAAATTTTATACTAGATTCACTTCTTAACATTATATTTTCATTCCATAAATTAATATTATGGATTTTATCTTTATTTCATCTTTAATTTATGTTATTTCCATGAGTAGCTAAACTCAAAGCTAGGGTTGTGACTCAACCCTAGTATGGGTATTTAGTGGGTATTTGATTTTAGGGCTTGAATGTGAATGAGTTAGTGATATTTAGCCTAGTTCTTGGTAGAACTTAAGAATTAATGATTGCTAACATTGATTCATGCTTTTATGACTTAGTCTGTACTTGAGAAAGAGGGACTAAGTCTAGGAAATTAGGCTAACAAGGAATTGGGGTGAACTCAAGAAATTGATAGCCCCAATTAAAGGGTTAAACCTAGAGATAGTAATACCCAACTTGAGCTAATATCACTTGATTTGCATGAATATCCATTTGGACTTGAGAAAGTCAAATTGGGCAAAATCACTTAAACTACCGAGAGGTATAGAGTGAGTACCCATGTGTGATAGCTATATTACAATCCCAAGTAATCAAACTTGCCCTAGATCTTGTTACCCGTTAGATACCCATCTAGATAGAAGTCACTACCCTAGTATCTTTAAACATTTGAAAAACATCAATAAAAATATTGTCCTTAGTTTCAATTATTGCAATCTTTGGAGTAAAGTTAGAAGTAGAAATCAAACCCAAACTTGTGAAAGTGCAATTCGATTCAAAACCTGCATCTAGCTTAGATATAAACCGGATTCCAAACATTAACTCCCTGTAGATTCGATCCCGGCCTAGTTGGGTTAAAACTGCATCGACCATCCTCGCTACTCAATAGTAGTGTAGGCTTGGACCAGATCAATTTTTGGCGCCGTTGCCGTGGAGTTAAACAGATTTATCTATATATTTAGGTATTTGTGTGTTTTGTCTTTCTTTCCTTCCGAATCACTAATTTTGTTTGTGAATTGCTTTTAGGTACAAAATGGCCCTTAACAACGATCCCCTCGGAAATTTACCATTGGGGGAGGAGGTAGATGATGATCAAGTGGACGGGGTTCATCCCGAGCCTCAAGTAAACAGGCGAGGCCAACCGCCTAATGATAATGTCCCAAACCCTCCCCCACCTCCACCAAGAGTAGCGCACCGGGTGTTGCGGACGAGGGCTATGCAAGTGCAATAGTCCCTCCCCGGATTAGGGCGGGCAACTTCAAAATAACCAACGTGATGCTTACACTGCTTGAGCAGCGGGGTTTCTTCACCGGAGTTCCACACCAAAATACCTACATGTATCTCAAGGGTTTCGTCGATACTTGTTGGGGGAGCATGCAAACAAATATCACCGAGGATGCAACGCAATTAAGGTTGTTTCCCTTTTCTCTAAGGGGAAAGGCTTTGGACTGGTTAGAGATATTGCCCAATCATTCTATTCACACTTGGGATGAGTTGGCCGAGAAGTTCATTGCCAAATTCTTCTCTCCGGGGCACATGGCTACACTAAGGGATGAAATGTTAGCTTTTAAACAAGAGCCCAATGAGCCATTGCATGAGATTTGGGAAAGATATCGCACCATGGTCAAACAATGCCCGAACAATGATATAACCGAGGCCATGATCCAACAGACCTTCTACAGGGGGATCAACACAACAAATCAGTGTGTGGTAAATCAACTCGCTGGGGGTAACTTCATGAACACGCCTTATTCTGAAGCTTGTGATATCTTGGATGAGATGGCGGACACCTCTTCAGCATGGCAAAGTAGAGCCAATGTTCCTCAGGGTGACCCAAATATTATTCACCTACACAAGGAGCTACATGATTATAGGCAAGCTATTGCGGCGTTGACAACTACCATGAACCAATTGGCCAAGGCTCAGCTTCAACAGGTTCAAGGGTCGAAACAGGTGAATGCTATAGAAGGGGTGAACATGATGGTAAACAAGAGACGACAACGAGGTCAACAAGTACAAAACCATCCGGAATAATTTGAGCAAAGTAATAATGGGTATGATCAAGATGATTCATATGATGAGAAAGATGAATAGGTTTAGTATGTCAACAATTATCAAGGTCAAAGAAGCAATGCTCCAAATCAACAACAATGGAGATCTCAAGGAAACTGGAACAACTAAGGCCACCAAGGAAATTGGAGTGGTGGCAACAACAATAATCAAAGCAATTAGGGGAACAACAATAATCAAGGGGGTTGGAACAATATCAATCAAGGAAATCGGGGTTTTTAGAGGCCCCCGATGTATCAACAACCAAACAACCTGTCTCCATATCCGTCGCAAGGTCCTAGTACTTCCAATAGTGAAATAGGACGAACTGAAAACATGTTTAAGCAAATGATGGAGAAAAACACCGACTCTGATGCCCAATTAGCCTCCCACAACACTTCTATCCGTAACTTGGAGGTTCAACTTGGCCAAATTTCCCAAGCTTTAAATACTCGCCCAAATGGGGCACTACCTAGTGATACAGTGGTGAACCCGAAAAGTGGGAATATGGGGCATGCAATGGCCGTGAAAACAATAAGTGGGAGAGGTGGAGTTGCTAATACCTCAAATCAAAGAAGACATATGGGTGATGATGTGTTGGTGCTAGATGATGATGATCCAATCAATGATGTTCAAGCTAATGAAGAAGCGGGGATTAATATTGATGAAAATGTAGAGGAGACGCAAGAAGAAGTGAACTCGTCTAGAGAGCACGTGACTGACATGCCGGAACCGGTAGTGCCAAAGGCTAAGGTACCAATGCCAAGGCCTCCTCCTCCATACCCTCAAAGACTTGCAAAGCAAAACAATGAGAATCAATTCAAGAAATTCATTTATATGATGAAAAGTTTGTCCATCAATATGCCGTTGGTTGAAGCCTTAGAACAAATGCCGGGATATGCCAAGTTCATGAAGGATTTGGTAACAAAGAAGAGATCAATGAACTGTAAAACGATCAAAAATGACACATCAAGTGAGTGCTATGGTGCACTCCATGGCTCCAAAGTTTGAAGACCCCGGTGCTTTCACAATCCCGTGCACTATTGGGAGTGCTAATTTCGCCAAAGCTTTATGTAATTTGGGGGCAAGCATTAACTTGATGCCCTATTCTATGTTCAAAACGTTGGGGATTGGGCAACCAAGACCTACATCTATGAGGTTGCAAATGGCGGATTGGAAAATAAAAAGGCCTTTGGGGATAATTGATGATGTGTTACTTAGGGTCGACAAGTTCATCCTTCCCACAAATATTGTGATACTTGACTGTGAGGTTGACTACGAGGTGCCAATCATTATGGGGAGACATTTCCTTACTACAGGTAAGGCCTTAGTTGATATGGAATCTGGAGAGCTAACCTTCCGGGTGGGCGATGAAAAAGTGGTGTTCCATGTTTGTAAATCAATGAGGCAGCCAAATAGCAACGAAGTGTGTTCGTTCGTGGATCTTGTGACCGAAGTAATTGTTGATGACACAAGTGTTGTGATAAATGTGGAAGATACCTTGGAAATTGTGTTGTTGAATCATGATGAGGATGAGAAGGAAGGCTTTGTAGAATGTGTCAATGCTTTGCAAGGAATGTGATCATATACTTATAAGCCCCGAAAACTTTCCTTGGATCTCGAAAATCGGAAGACTCCACCAACAAAGCCCTCAATCGAGGATCCTTCCACCTTGGAGTTAAAGCCTTTGCATTCACACCTCAGGTATGAGTTTCTAGGCCCTTGTTCCACTTTACCTGTTATTCTTTCCTCGTGCTTAACTAACGTACAGGTAGATACCACACTTGCAGTGCTTCAAATGAGGAAGAAAGCAATAGGTTGGATATTGGCGGATATTCGGGGTATAAGCCCCGCCTTTTGCATGCACAAAATCATTTTGTAGGAGGATGCCAAACCCTCCGTGGAACATCAAAGACGATTGAATGAGGCCATGCAAGAGGTAGTAAAGAAAGAAATCATCAAGTGGTTGGATGTCGGGGTGGTTTACCCCATTTTCGATAGTTCGTGGACCTCGCCGGTGCAAGGTGTCCCAAAGAAAGGGGGCATGACTGTGATAACAAATGACAAAAATGAATTGATCCCCACAAGAACTGTCACCGGGTAGAGAGTGTGCATGGATTATAGAAAGCTCAACAAAGTTACGTGGAAAGACCATTTTCCGCTTCCATTTTTTGATCAAATGTTGGATAGGTTAGCCGGACGTGATTATTATTGCTTCTTGGATGGATATTCCGGATATAACCAAATTCTTATTGCACCTGAAGACCAAGAGAAGACCACCTTCACTTATCCATATGGAACTTTTGCATTCTCGCGGATGCCATTTAGGTTATGCAATGTACCGGCAACTTTTCAGCGGTGTATGATGTCTATCTTCACCGATATGGTGGATGACTTTCTAGAGGTTTTCATGGATGATTTCTCTGTCATGGGGGATAATTTTGAAGAGTGCTTGGATAACTTGGATAAGGTATTGGCACTTTGTGAAGAAACTAGCTTGGTGCTGAATTGGGAGAAGTGTCACTTTATGGTCAAGGAGGGCATTGTCCTCGGTCACATGATTTCCAAGAATGGTATTGAGGTTGATAAAGAAATAATTGAAGTGATATCCAAACTCCCTCCCCCTACTTCCGTAAAGGGAGTGAGAAGCTTTCTAGGTTATGCGGGGTTTTACCGCCGATATATCAAGGACTTTTCTAAGGTGGTAAACACCTTGTGCAAACTCTTGGAGAAAGATGCCAAGTTCCTTTTCAATGAAGATTGTATGAAGGCATTTGAACTACTCAAGTATAAGTTGACTACCACTCCTATTATCACCGCGCCAAATTGGATCTTACCATTTGAGCTCATGTGTGATGCAAGCGATGTGGCGGTTGGTGCGGTATTGGGGCAATGAATTAATAAGATCTTTCATCCGGTCTACTATGCTAGCAAGACCATGAACGAGGCCAAAGTCAACTATACGGTGACCGAGAAAGAACTCCTAGCCATTGTCTTTTCTATGGAGAAGTTTTGCCAGTACCTAATGAGTACAAAGGTGATTGTTCACACCGACCATGCGGCACTTCGTTATTTGATAAGCAAGAAAGACTCTAAGGCAAGGTTGATACGGTGGGTGCTTCTATTGCAAGAGTTTGATCTAGAGATTCAAGGCCGAAAGGGTAGTGAGAATCAAGTGGCGGATGACTTGTCCCGATTGGAGGAGGAGGGGAGGCCACATGATGGCCTTGAGATCAATGATTCATTTCCTGACGAACAACTCCTTTCCATTTCTATGACTGGGATGCCATGGTTTGCCGATATGGCCAACTATTTTATGAGTGGCATTGTTTCAAATGAGCTCTCCTCAAACCAAATGAAGAAGCTCAAATGGGACTGCCTGGACTACTATTGGGATGAGCCATATTTCTTCAAAATTTGCACTGATGGTGTTTACGGATATGTGTTCCAGAAGAAGAGCAATTGGGTATACTTGAAGCTTGCCATTCTTTTCCCTATGGTGGTCACCATGGTGGGGCGAGTACTGCTACAAAGGTCCTAAGCTGTGGATTCTATTGGCCTACCTTGTACAAAGACGCTAGCGAGCTTATTAAGCGTTATGATGATTGCCAAAGGGCCGGTGGGATCTCCAAGAAAAATGAGATGCCTCTCACCACCATCCTCGAGATTAATATTTTCGATATGTGAGGCATCAACTTTATGGGTCCATTTGTGAGCTCGTGTGGGAACACCTATATTCTTGTTGCTATGGATTACGTTTCCAAATGGGTTGAAGCTGTGGCTTTGCCCAACAATGAAGCACGGAGTGTTGTGGCTTTCTTGAAGAAAAACATATTCACAAGGTTCGGCACCCCAAGGGCCATCATTAGTGATGGGGGTTCGCATTTTTGCAACAAAGCCTTTGACACTTTACTCTCCAAGTATGGTGTCACTCACAAGGTGTGAACCCCTATCACCCCCAGGCAAGTGGACAGGTTAAAGTCTCCAACAGGGAGATCAAGAGTATTCTATCCAAGACTGTCAATGCAAATCGGACTGATTGGTCAAGAAAACTTGACGATGCTCTTTGGGCCTATAGAACAGCTTACAAGACTCTAATTGGTATGTCTCCGTATCGGTTGGTGTTTGGGAAAGCATGTCACCTTCCGGTAGAATTAGAGCATAAGGCCATGTGGGCGTTGAAGAAATTGAACCTTGAGTGGGATGTAGCTGCCAATCTTCGGGTGGAGCAATTGAATGAACTTGATGAGTTCCGATTCCATGATTACTCCAGTTCGTCCTTGTATAAGGACAAGATGAAGTACCTACATGATAAGTATATCCGGAACAAAGAATTCAAAGAAGGTGACCTTGTTCTTTTATTCAACTTTTGGTTACGGATGTTTCCGGGAAAGCTTAAATCAAAGTGGAGTGGTCCTTTTGAAGTGGTACATATGACTCCTTTTGGTGCTCTTGATTTGAAAAATAATAATGATGAGATCTTTAGAGTCAATGGGCATCGGGTGAAGTACTACCTTGGTAAGGTTGATGATGGCCATGTTATGGCATTGCTCCATTTCAAATGAATGATGGTAACATGTATCGTGCCGCGACGTTAAATCAGGCACTTCTTGGGAGGCAACCCATATGTTTTTCTTTCTTTTTTGATTTTCTTGTTAGATTAGGGATTGTTTTGGACTAAATGTTTGTGGAGTGTATGCAGTAATTGCGTGTGTAGTGCAAAAAATTGACAAAACAAAAATTGGCCAAGTGGTGAAATTGTGCGGACTGCGCCAGAATTATGCGGACCACACAAGCCCTTCACGGCCGCACAATTCTGTGTGCGGTCGCACAGCTGAAAGATGGAAAATGCCAACTCTCTAAAGTTTGGCCTGACAAAATCCCTTAAGGATTCGCGGTCACGATCAAAATTTTGCGGACCGCACAGATTGTGCGGCCGCAGCCATTTTTATGCGGACCGCATCACTAAATTTGTTGCTGAGTTAGAAAAGGTAAAGAGTGCGGACTGCACCAAAATTGTGCGGCCGCACTCAGGTAAGTCGATGGGCCAACATGGTCAAAGTATAAATAGGACTTTTTGAGACTATTCACACTTTACACACTGTGACCTCTCAAGCTAGAATAAAGCATAGTGCACTCTTTCTTGTGTTCAATCTCATCCCATATTCATCAAGTTTTTATTTCCTACTACAATGCATTATTGGTATGTTGATTTAAATGAATTAATTTCATCTTTTTCTTTTCTTTTCTCTTTGTTTTAGTTTTCTTTTTATCTAGGGTTAGATTCATGCCAAAAATGTCAAATTGATGCTTAATTCTTGCTTAGAAACATGTGGATAGTGTTTGAATGCATAATAGGGGGCTGGGGTTAGTAGCTTTTATTGTTTAATTATCACAAATCATGCATAATTAGTGAAAACCCTAGTATTAATCGTACTTCAGTGCCGATCTGATTTGAATTTCGCGGCCGCACACATTTTTGTGTGGTCCGCGCTAGGATATGCGGCCACATACAAAATTGTGCGGTCCGCGATACCCTAAGTTGAAGGTATTTCATTGCTAAGTTTGTGCGTCCGCACTCAATTTTGTGCGGTCCGCGGTTGGTTTTTGCGGTCGCACTAAATTTTGTGTGGTCCGCACAATTAAAATTCAGAGACCCAACAAATTGATTATGCAGTCGCACTCAATTTTGTGCGGCCCGCGATGGGTTTTCGCGGCCGTACTCAAAAGTATGCAGTTCGTGCTGAGGTAACTTCAGAGAACCAGTAGTCTGAACCTGGGATCTCCGCGACCGCACTTAATTTTGTGCAGTCCGTGATGGGTATTATGCGGCCACACTCATTTTTGTGCGGTCCACGACCGCACTCACTTTTGTGCTGTCCGCGCTGCCCTGTTCTGAGAAGAAGTGTCTTTCTTTTCAACTGTAATTCAATAACACATGTTGAACCCTAATTCTAACTGACTTTCACTACTTATGTGTTGCAGACAATGGTGCGTTCTCGTGGTCGAGGTGATACTTCTAAAAGGGAGGGCAGAATCCTCCCGAGGCCGGGGTAGAGGAAAACCTTAGATGCCACTATCAGTCCAGAAAGTCTTGGGCAAAAGGACTACTCTCAGTAGACCACCTCCAGAGTCCTCAGACACCAGTGAATACCTCCTATCCCGGGAAACTTCTGAGGGGGATTCTGTACAACCACAACTGGGGGCACAATTACAACAATTCACCGATAGACTCCGTTTAGTCGATGAACCTACCTCCTCCTCTAGTTCTTATGATGGCTCAAAGGGAGGTAGTCAGGCATCTGAACCATCCTCCCCACCTGATACAACACCTGCCATAATAGCTACCCCAATCAATTTAGATGATGATAATGATAAGGTCCCGGATGACGGGAGAGGGGGTGACACAATTGTGGGAGGCCTGGCTAGATCGAGGAAGCCAGAGGTGTAGGCTGATAGATTTGTAAGTGAGAAGGCAAATGCAAGATTTCGGGAATGGTGGCCCCAAAGGTCGCTCATTCTTGAGCGACAATTCATAACCAAAGACCTAAGCCAGCACAATCTGAATGTCCCAAGGCAATTTACGGAGAGAAAAGGGTGGAAATGGTTCACAAGCCGGTTACAAGATGCCAATGAATACCTCGTCAAGGAATTTTATGCCAATGTTGCACACATCAAAAAGGGTACAAAGGTGACGAAGGTCCGGAACTTGAAAATCTGGTTTGATGGCCATGCACTGAATAATTATGTAGGGTTTGAGAAGGTCGAGGTAGTGCAATACCTGGAGAAGCTAGCCTTGGGTGATGTAGTTCGCCCATGTCTAGTTGAGATACTTGCTATTCCGGGAACAACACCTGCATGGCTCACAACAGGAGTTCAAATTGTTAGCGCCACCCTTAACTTTGAATCAAAAAGGTGGCAAACATTCGTGTGCAGTCGTCTTGACCCGTGCCAGCATGAGAATGTCCTTCCACTCCCCCGGTCTGTATTGGTAGCTTCCATCATGGAAGGCTATCCTATTAATGTAGGAAATTTGATATCCTACAACATCTCTAATGCAGTCCAAAAAGAAGAAAGATCATATCCCTACCCCCAACTTCCTCACAGAGTATTTCCAAGACCAAGGGGTAGAGCCGAGGCATTTTGATGTGGAGATGAAGGCTAAAATGCCTTTCTCATGGTACCACCTCCAGGGAGCGGACAACCCTAAATTCAAGGGTAAAGCCACTACCTCCACTGGCCAGTCTGAAGAGCCAAGGGTAGTGACCACCGGGTTAGTTACTGAGCCCTCTACATCAGCCGGTACTTCTTCCGGAGCAGCTGCCATGCCTCCTCCACCCTCAGGACCATCCCTATTAGTGCCATTGTTAGTGCCCACATCTTCTACCTACCCTCAGACTGCACTGCAGGCTTCACAGACACTATCTAGTCTCAACAACTGGATGCAAGCAGTTACCACAAAGATGACTGCCATATTCAGTACAGTGGCAGCACAGTCTTCAGCCCCATCAGAGCTTCAGGTACCTCCATCAGTGGAAGACTCTTTGAAGAAGATTATGGACAACCAGAAGAAGGTTCTGGATGACCAGAAGAAGATCCGGGAGACTCTTGATACACATGGGAGGATTATCAAGGATTTGGGGAAGCAGGTGAAGAAGATGCGGAAGACAGTCCCAGCAGCACATGTAGCAGTGCCCGAGGCATCAGAGGCAGTAGCTGGCCAGTCTGAGGAGTCGGCTACCGCTTTACGCACTGCTGAGGAGCTGATTTAGATGCTCAGCAACCCCGTAGTCCCCTAGTCAGAGGATGTGGAGATCTATTTAGAGGATACGGAGGGTGCTAATGAGCCCATCCATGTTGAGGACCCGATGGAGACAGAGACCATATAGGGAGTTTTCTGTACTTTCTACCCCTTTTCCCTGTTCTTATTTGTTATGTGCATTGATGACAATGCTATTTTTCATTTGTGGGGGTGGTCCATTTTGATTTGATAAAATTTGGTATGTAATAACCATTATACTATTTTTCTTTATTTTCACTTTTGGTATGTATATATTCTTACCATTCGATGTATATATTCATTTTCATTATGTATATATTCGCTTTACTTCATTTTGTACATATTCAATCTACTTTCCGTAGTTTACTTCATAACTTCTTTCGTTGATTTTCTTTAGTAGCATAGCTTCTTATTTACTTTAGTAGCTTTGTTTTTTTAAGTTGTTAGCTTCTTTTTACGTTTTGTGTGAATAATAAGCCTCTGGTTTTCTTAATGTCACGGTTCTTTCCAAAGGTGAATGTTATGTGAACCGAGTGGCTCTTCCCAATGATGGATGGCGTGACAATTTTCTTAAGGGATTGGATCTGTTTTCTTTATGTTTTTGTATATACAGTAGTAATGAATAAAAGTGTCTCAATCAGGCTTCACTTGATACTAACACATTTACCTTCGACCTTATGGTTAGAAACAAGTTGATTGGCAAAGAATAGCTCTAGTTGTGACCTTTAGACTCTTGTGTTGACTAAAACAATCATCGAGTGGTTTCTTTGAGCCATTTGTGACTTTCAAACTTAGCTAGGGTTGTTGTGGGCCCTCGACTCTATTCTCTTTAATAATCCAGCAGCTTGAGAGGTGAGGTATTGAATTACAAGTCCAAGTTTCGTGCCAATAAGTCTAGAACGTGATCTGAATGTTTGTCTAGGCGAAATTCTAAGTGTAGCTCGACTTGAGAAATGATTGTAGGCTCTCCTTGATCCAATTTGAAACTTGAAAGCTTCTGTAGCCTACCAATGTGATATCCCTAGTCAACCCCTTTGAGCCGAAGTCCTTTTTCATTCAATAGCCATGTTACAAGCCTTTATCTATTTTATAATGACCCTCTCTTGGCACCCGATCCTTCCTTAGCATTCTTGATACAATTGGCAAAAGCATAAGTTTTGGGGAGAGACGAGGAATGTGAAAGTGATAAAAGGTACAAAGAACAAAAAAGAAATGAAGAAAAGGGAAGGCAAAGAAAAGGAAGAAAGGACAAAAAGAAAGGCATGGAGTGATTAGAAAAGGAGAAAAATGATTGTCATGAGCAAGAAAGAGTGACATTACTTCTCTCTAGTTCACCTAAGGAAGAAGAAAATGACTCAAAGAGTCAAGAAACAAATGAGCCAAAAAAAAGAAATGGAGTGCTTAAGGAAAGATGAAACCATCATATGCCGACAAGTCCTACCTTGATCCAGAAGCCTTCATCACATTCCCACAAAAGTCCTATATGATTTCAAGTTGAGTGAGCGTACATTAGTGATGATTTACATAAGGGGCAAGCTTATGGTACTTAGAACCGGACTTGTGACATTCTTTTGAGAGAGATGAGCGCACTTCTTCACAATTCTTGTTTTAAGTGTTACATTCTAAAGTGAGATTTGCTCATAGAGAGTAGAGGAGGAGGAGTTTGGGTTCCACAATGACTTACGTGATAGAGCGAGCTTCCTTGGTGAATTAAGTCAACTCTTGATGCTCTAGTGTCACATTAGAACTATGGTACTCAAAAGGTCGAAACATGGTGTTGTTGATAATTCATTTGTGTTGAGGGTAATTGTTAGTCCCAATTGATGCATGATTGATTCACCTTAGGCCAGCTGAAATATCCTTTTGTTCTAGTGGAGGTGAGAATTGCCTTATTTTCTTGAGGACAAGCAAAAGCTTAAGTTTGGGGGAGTTGATAAGTAAGGATTTTAACCTTTTATTTGCTCTCTTTTACTTGTGTTTTAGGCCAAAAATGCTTGAAGGTATTCCCGAAAACTAATGAAATATGCTTGCTTGCAGGAATTGTTCAAAATGAGTCAAAGGAATCAAAATCAACTCACAAAGGAGTCAAAAGTTGAACAAAAACCAAGGCTGGGCAAAGAGGTCTGAAGTGCGGACCGCACAAATATTGTGCGGCCGCGAAAGCCATGATGCGGTCGCGATCATAATTATGTGGTCCACAAGAGGGAGATTCAGAGAGCGTGATTTTTGGGCTAAATGATGAGCGCGGACCGCACCGGAATTGAAATTACGCGGACCGCGATGACTGACTGACAACTTGAGCAAAATAGAGAAGTGTGGACCGCATCAGAATTGTGCAGCCACGGAAGTCCCTTGTGCGGCCACATAATCTGGAGCGCGGCCACACTTAGAATTATGCGGTCCGCAAAAGTTCAGCTCAACCCAGATCCAAAAGAGAAGAACGTGGACCGCATCAGAATTATGCGGCCGCGAAAGAAAGAGTGTGGCCGCACTCAGAATTACGCGGCCGCACAACCTCCGTATGGGCATTTTTGTCAGATATTTTTAGCTTAGTATAAATAGAACATTTTATCATTTTTAGGTTATGTTATGTTTTGTATGAGCACCTGAGACGGCTGACTTTTCTGTTTTCGGAAATTTTGTACTAGATTCACTTCTTAACATTATAGTGTCATTCCATAAATTAATATTATCGATGTTATCTTCATTTCATCTTTAATTTCTGTAATTTTCATGAGTAGCTAAACCCATAGCTCGGGTTGTGACCCAACCCTAGTGTTAGTATTTAATGGGCATTTGATTTTAGGGCTTGAATGTGAATGGGTTAGTGATATTTAGCCTAGTTCTTGCTAGAACTCAAGAATTGCAAATATTGATTCATGCCTTTATGACTTAGTCTCTACTTGAGAAAGAGGGACTAAGTCTAAGAAAACTAGGCTAATGAGGAATTGGGGTGAACTCAATAAATTGATAGCCCAAATTAAAGGGTTAAAACTAGAGATAGTAATACCCAACTTGAGCTAATATCACTTGATTTGCACGAATACCCATTTGGACTTGAGAAAGCCAAATTGGGTAAAATCACTCAAACTACTAAGAGGTATAGAGTGAGTACCCATGTGTGATAGCTATATTAAAATCCCATCTAATCAAGCTTACCCTAGATCGTGCTACCCGTTATATACCCACCTAGGTAGAAGTCACTACCTTAGTCTCTTTAAACATTTGAAAAACATCAACAAAAATATTGCCCTTAGTTTCAATTATTACAATCATTAGAATAAAGTTAGAAGTAGAAATCAAACCCAAACTTATGGAAGTGTAATTAGATTCAAAACCCGTATTTAGCTTAGATATAAACCGGATTCCAAACATTAACTCCCTGTGGATTCAATCCCGACTTTGTTGGGTTAAAACTGCATCGACCATCCTCGCTACTCAATAGTAGTGTAGGCTTGGACCCGATCAGCATGTCTCTTCCCAGTTTATATATTATCATTCTCTATTGTTTTTGATGCTTTATATATACTTGTACAGGTTTATCTACGTGGGTGTCTTGTCATAGCCACGTCACTACCTCATCGAGATTAGGCTCGACACTTACGGAATACATTGGGTCAGTTGTACTCATACTACACTTTTATACTTTTTGTGTAGATACTGGTATTGATCCCCATGGTACGTGAGGTGTGTCAACTTAGATCATTATATACGGAGACTCGAGGTAGATCTATTGGCGTCCGCAGGCCTTGAAGTCCCCTTCCTTTTCCCACCTTTCCTTTTCATTTCCTTCGAAACAGTTGTATTTATTTTAGACTTTATTTGTAGACTTCTAGTTGCTCGTGTACTCGTGACTCCGTATTTCTAAGAGTAGATATTATCACGTTACTTATATTAGTAGTGTGTTAGGTAGGATTTATATGTCTCACTGTATATCATCATCGTGTTTTTAACTTTTAACAAATTGGCTATTTTATTATCTAATGTCGACTTTCCTAGCAAGTGGATGTTAGGCGCCATCACGACCCCGAGGTTAGGATTCAGGATCGTGACAAGTTGATATCAGATCACTAGGTTTCCTAGGTCTTACGAGTCATGAGCAAACTTAGTAGAGTTTGGAGGATCAGTATGGAGATGTTTATACTTATCTTCCAAAGGCTATGGAGTTTTAGGAAAACTATCCACTGCTTTCTTTCTCTATCGTGCGATTTTATTCTATTATTGATGATTGAGCCATTCTATTCTTGTTCCCTCGCATATGGCGAGAACACGCACATCATCTATAGTCGGACAAGAGCCGGAGCCCTATATGGTAGCTACAACCAGGGGCAGAGGTCGAGGCAGAGCTCAGCCTAGAGCTCGAGCCGCAACACCTGCAGTAGTGCCTCAAATCGATCATGAGGAGGAGGTCCCAAATCAGACCGCACCCGTAGTACCAGCTCAGGTCCCGGATGGATTCATACCTACTACAGTACTTCAGGACGCTCTAGTCTGCTTAGTGGGCCTTATGGAGAGTGTGGCCCATGCCGGTGCATTTCTGGCGGCACTAACCATCTCTCGGGCTGGCGGAGGAGCACAAATGCCCGCTACTCAACAGCGGAGCAGGTGGCTCCCCTATATCAGATTCCAGCATCCCAGACAGTTAGGGTAGTTCAGCCGTTTATTGCAGCACAGGACGGGGATAGGCCCGCTATGTCTTCTGAGGCCTTGTTGAGGCTGGACAAGTCTACCAAGCTCTTTCATGTTCATTTTAGCGGTGCACCTTCTAAGGACCCACATGATTACTTGGACCGTTGCCACGAGGTGTTGCACAACATAGGTATTGTTGAGGCTAATGGGGTTGACTTTGCAGTGTTCTTGATGATCGGTTCTACTAAGAGATGGTGGAGAGATTATGTGTTGACTAGAACAGCTGGTTCATCTTCACTTACCTAGGATCAGTTTTCACAGCTATTTCTAGAGAAGATCATTCCTTTCACTCTGAGAGAGAAGTACCGTAGGCAGTTTGAGTGCTTTTAGCAGGGTAGCATGATTGTTACCCAGTATGAGACTCGATTTTTTGACCTATCTCACCATACGATTATTTTACTCCCTACTGAGAGGGAGAGAGTGAGGAGATTCATTGATGGACTCACCTTCAGTATCAGGCTGCAGATAGCCAAGGAAACCGGAGATGATATTTCTTTTTAGAGGGCTGTAAAGATTGCTAGACGAATCGATATAGTTCGTAGGCATGAAAGGGGATCGGTATCGGATAAGAGGCCTCATCATTTCGGTGGCTTCAATGGTGTCTTGTCTGGAGGAAGGTGTACTTTTGGTAGAGGCCATCCTCTCAGGACATTTCAGTTAGCACTTCAGGCATCCCATGGTGCTTCAGGTAGTCGTGGTCCTTATGTATCTCATCCTGAGAAGTTAGCCTACATTGCACTATCAGTTCCTATTAGTAAACCTCCGATCTAGAGTTATCAGAGTGGTTATCCAGGTCGACACGGTCAGTTCCAAGGTCAGCAATCACAGCAGCCGAGGGCTTGTTATACTTGTGGAGATCCGAGGCTCCTTTTTAGATTTTTCCCTAGATCACATTGCGGCATGCACCAGCTGGGTTCTTATGTTATGGTTCCAGCACCGGTTGCTTCACTATTCACTCAGCATGCTAGAGGCAGGGTTCAGGCTACTAGAGGTGGAGGTCAAGCCATTAGAGGTGGAGGCCAGCCAGCTAGAGGTCGTCCGAGAGACGAAGGTCAGGGTGGTCGGGCCTAACACCATTTTTATACATTCCCATCTAGATCTGAGGCCGAGTCATGTGACGTTGTTATCACAGGTATTGTTCCAGTTTGCCATAGAGATGCTTCAGTTCTATTTGGTCCAGGCTCTACTGATTCCTACGTGTCATCTTATTTTGCTTCATATCTAGTTATGCCTCATGATTCTTTGAGTGCTCCTGTGTATGTGTCCATCCATGTGGGAGATTCTATTGTTGTAGATCGTGTCTATCGCTTGTGTGTGATTATTATTGGGTGTCTTGAGACTAGTGTAGATCTCATACTTCTTGATATGGTGGACCTTGATGTTATTTTGGGCATAGATTGGTTGTCACAATATCATGCTATATTCGACTGTCACGTCAAGACGATGACCTTAGCCATGCCGGGGTTGCCTCGATTAGAGTGGAGAGGGACTCTTGCTCATTCTACTAATATGGTTATTTCTTATGTGAAGGCTCAGCGTCTAGATAATTTGGCCTATGTTCGCGATTCTAGAGTTGAGTATCCTTCAATGGATTCGGTACATATTATGTGTGAGTTTCCAGAGGTGTTTCCTGCAGATCTGTCGGGGATGCCACCCGACAAAGATATTGACTTCTGTATTGATTTGGCTCCGAGTAGTCAGCTCATTTCCATTTCACCATACCGTATGGAGCCACTTGAGTTGAAGAAACTGAAGGAGCAATTGTAAGATTTACTTGACAAAGTATTCATTAGACCTAGTGTCTCGCCTTGGGGTGCGCCCATGTTGTTCGTGACGAATAAATATGGTTTGATGAGGATGTTATAGACTATCGGCAGTTGAACAAGGTCACTATCAAGAACAAGTAACTGTTGCCAAGGATTGACAACTTATTTGATTAGCTTCAGGTTTCCAAAGTGTTTTCGAAGATTGACTTGAGGTCTGGCTACCATCAGTGGAAGATTAGGGCATCGAATGTCCCTAAGACAACCTTTTGGACTCGATATGGGCATTATGAGTTCCTAGTGATGTCAATTGGGCTGACAAATGCCCCAGCGGCATTTATGGATTTGATGAACCAGGTATTTAAGACCTATTTAGATTCTTTTCTCATTGTATTCATTTATGATATCTTGATCTACTCTCGCAGTCGAGAGGAGCATGAGCAGCATATTCGGATTGTACTTCGGGATTTGAGATATAGTCAGTTATATGCCAAATTTTTAAAAAGTGCATTTTGGTTGGATTCAGTTGTCTTTTGTGGGAATGTTTTATCGTCCAAGGGCATTAAAGTGGATCCTAAGAAGATTGAGGTGGTTCAAAACTGGCCTAGACCTACTTCAGCTACAGAGATTTGAAGTTTCCTAGGTTTGGTGGGGGTATTATCGATGGTTCATGGAGGGGTTTTAATCCATAGCAGCCCCATTGACTAGGTTGACCCAGAAGGGTGCTCCATTCAGGTAGTCCGATGAGTGTGAGTTGAGCTTTCAAAAGCTCAAGACTGTTTTGACTATGGCACCAGTATTGATGTTGCCCACAGGTTCTGGATCCTACATGGTGTATTGTGATGCAATCGTGTATTGGGTTTGGTGTAGTATTGATGCAGGACGGCAGGGTGATCGCATACGCATCGCGGCAGTTGAAGGTTCATGAGAAGAATTTCCCTGTTCATGGCCTAGAGTTGGCAGTCATTGTTCATGCACTGAAGATTTGGAGGCATTACCTACGCCGTGTCGTGTGAGGTGTTCACGGATCATCGAAGTGTACAGTATTTGTTCAAGCACAAGAATCTCAACTTGAGGCAACAAAGGTGGTTGGAGCTATTGAAAGACTATGATATCACCATTTTGTATCATCCTGGGAAGGCCAATGTGGTAGCCGATTCCGTGAGTATAAAGGCTATGAGTATAGGTATCCTTGCATATATTCCAGTTGATGAGAGACCGCTAACATCAGATGTTCAGGCCTTGGCCAATCAGTTCGTGAGGTTAGATGTTTTGGAGCCCAGTCGTATTCTAGCTTGCACGATCGCTCGGTCTTCTTTGAGTGAGTGCATCAGAGAGCGTCAGTATGACGACCCCTATTTACTTGTCCTTAAGGATGCGGTACGGCACGGTGGCGCCAAGCAGGTTACTATTGGAGCCGATAGGGTGTTGCAGATGTAGGGTCGAATTTGTGTGCCCAATGTGGATGGGCTTCGTGAGTTGATTCTTGAGAAGACCCATAGTTTGCGGTATTCCATTTATCCAGGTGCCACCAAGATGTATCAGGACTTGAGGCAGCATTATTAGTGGAGAAGAATGAAGAAGGATATAGTTGCATATGTGTCTCGGTGTCTGAATTGTCAGTAAGTAAAGTACGAGCATCAGAGACCTGGTGGTTTTCTTCAGAGGCTTGAGATTCCTGAGTGGAAGTGGGAGCGTATTACCATGGATTTCGTTATTGGGATCCCATGGACTTAGAAGAAATTTGACGCAGTATGGGTCATTGTGGACAGGTTGACCAAGTCGGCACATTTCATTCCAGTAGTAGTTATATATTCTTTAGAGCAGTTGGATGAGATCTATATCTGTGAGATCGTTTGTCTTCACGGTGTGCCGGTGTCCATCATTTATGATCAGGGTACGCAGTTCATATCGCACTTCTCAAGGGCCGTATAGCGTGAGTTAGGCATACGGGTTAAATTGAGTATAACTTTTCACCCCAGACGGACGGTCAGTACGAGCGCACCATTCAGATATTGGAGGATATGCTTTGTGCATGCGTTATGTATTTCAGGGGTTCTTGGGATCAGTTCCTTCTGCTTGCGGAGTTTACCAACAACAACAACTACCAATCAACTATTCAAATGGCTCCTTATGAGGCATCATATAGGAGGCGGCATGATTCGCCAGTTGGTTGGTTTGAGCCTGGAGAGGCTCGGTTGCTGGGTGCCGATTAGGTTCAGAATGCCTTGGAAAAGGTCAAGATGATTTAGGATCGACTTCGAACAACTCAGTCTAGGAAAGAGAGTTATGCCGATCGTAGAGTTCGTGATGTTGCATTCATGGTTGGAGAGAGGGTTTTGCTCTGGGTTTTACCCATGAAGGGTGTGATAAGGTTCGGAAAGAAGGGCAAGTTGAGCCCTAGGTATATCGGACCCTTTGAGATTCTTGAGAGAGTTGGTGAGGTGGCCTACAAGCTTGCATTGCGACCTAACTTATCAACAGTTCACCCGGTGTTCCATGTCTCCACGCTCCGAAAGTTGAGATCTAAGAGCTATCCCTCTGAAACATATAGTGGAGAGGTTAGCCGATCGAGGTAGCCACGTGGAAGTACGAGTCTAACATGCGGAGTAAATATCTACACCTTTTCACCAGTCTAGGTACCTTTCTATGTCCGTTCGATGAGGAACGTTTGTTTTAGAGGTAGAGAATGTGATGACCCGATAGGTTATTCTGATTTTTAGCCTTTATTTATGTATTTTGAGACCTCGAATAGCTCTGTTTAATGTTCCTCGATTTGTGTGCGTAGTCCGTGTCCTTTTTCGAAGAAGTTTTATGTGAAAAATAGAAGAAAATGTGAATTTTAGCCTTAAAAATGATTTGAGTTGACTGCGGTTAAATTTTTATATAAACGGACCCAGATAAGTATTTTGACAGTCCCTGTGGCTTTGTATCGTGATTTGGGACTTGGGCATATGCCCGAAATTGAATTCGGAAGTCCCTAACTCAATTTAACGTGATTTGTTGAAAACTAGTAATTTAAAGGTTTAAAGAATTCCTAAGTTTGACCGTAGGTTGACTTTGTTACTACCGGGTTCGGATTTTGGTTCTGGAGCTTGGTATAGGTTCATTTCACTATTTATGATCTGTCTATAAAATTTGGTGCAAAACGGAGTTGATTTGACATGATTCGGACGTCCGGTTGTAAATTTGAAAGTTCTCAAGTTTCTTTGAAAATTTCATACATTTTTTATGTCCAATTCATGGTTTTAGGTATTATTTTGGTGCTTTGATCACGTGAGAGAGTTTATATGATGTTGTTACACTTGTTTGCATGTTTGGTTTGGAGCCTGAGGGGCTCAGGTGAGTTTCGGACGTGTTTCGGATGAATTCGGTTAAGGTTGGAATAGTTGGTACACTTCTAGTGCTAGTGCTCTGCTGCAGATCTTGCATTTGCGAGGTCTGACTCGCAATTGCGATCCTCGCTTATGCAAACAAGTATTCGCATTTGCGAGAATAGGCTAGATTGGGTGGTTTCGCATTTGCGAGGATTTTGCTCGCATTTGCGAACTGTCAGTGAACTCAATTACGATCTCAGAATCGCATTTGTGACTCAGTAGTCCTTGAGTTCTTCGCATTTGCGAAGAAATGGTCCGCATTTGCGAAGGTTGGGAGTTCATATTTGCGAACCAAATGTCGTATTTGTTACTACTGTAGCCCTGAGACAGGTTTCGCATTTTCGACCCTTGTCTCGCATTTGCGGTGTTCGCAATTGCGAACAAGACATCGCAATTGCGATATCCACATCTGGGGTAAAAGAGGGGGGAAACGAGACTTAGCACATTTCTCACAATTTCTCAACCCTAAACACCATAGAGGCGATTTTTCAAGAGACTTTTCATCCCAAATTCATTGGTAAGTGACTTTAATCCATTTTTTTTCCATTACCCATTACATTTCATGAGATTTCAACATCAAATCTAGGATTTACATCGTAGAAATTAGGAATTTGGGTAGAATTGGGAAGTTTTGTTAAAATAAATCTAGACCTCAAATTGGGGTCAGATTTCAAAACAAATCACATAACCAGACTCGGAGATGAATGGGTAATTGAGTTTTGGTCCGAATCTTGGGTTTTAGCCAAGCAGGCCCGGGGTTGACGTTTGTTGACTTTTTTCAAAATCATTAAAGATTGAATCTTTTTCACTCGTAGGAAATTTCTAAAGCTTATTTTGAATTGTTTGAAATATATTTTGTTAGATTTGATTGGTTTGGAGGATAATTCTAGAGGAAAAGCCTCGGTTGAGCTTTGATTTGATTGCGGAGCGAGGTAAGTATCGTGGTTAATCTTAAGTTGAGGGATTAGGACTTGTTAGTCTATTTGCTACGTTTTTATGTGTGGGAACAACATATATGTGAGGTAACGAGTACTTATAAACGTTGTTATTGGGATAAAGTATACGGGTGGAACTTGTTTCTTTGTATTTTATTGATTTCTTAATTATGATATTCATGCTTAAGTTAGGTTATTGCTTCTTTGATTATTCCTTTCATAATTATTGCTTATTTCATAGTTTTGGAAGTTGAAGTTGGGTATCATGGAACCATATTTGACGTTAAATTTATTCCACGCATATTTATTACTCGAATTCATATTATCATGATTACATAGTGTGGAAGAGAGTAAAAGCACTAAGAGTGATCACGTGCCATTTCATTTACATTATCATTATTACATGGTGAGGAAGAGAGTAAAAACACGAAGGGTGATGCCGTACCATTTCATTTATATTATTATTACATGTTGAGGAAGAGAGAAAAAGCAAGAAGGGTGATGCTGTGCTATTATATTCATATTATTGCATGGTGAGAACGAGAGTAAAAGCATGAAGGGTGATGCCATGCCATTTTCATATCATTGGTTTATCTGATTTCATCGGTCAATGTTTTACTTGACTATTTCGTGATTTCATACTTGTCGTAGCTGTTATATTTGTCCATTTTGCGTGTCCCCTCTCAGTTTGTACGTTATCATTCTCTGTTATCGTTGTTGCTTTATATACACTTGTACAGGTTTATCTACGTGGGTGTCTTGTCATAGCCTCGTCACTACCTCTTCGAGGTTAGGCTCGATATTTACGGAATATATTGGGTCGGTTGTACTTATACTATACTTCTGTACTTTTTGTACCGATACTAGTATTGATCCCTGGATGTGTGAGGTGCGTCAGCTTGGATCATTGCACACGGAGACTCGAGGTAGATCTATTGGCATCCGCAGACCTTGAAGTCCCCTTCCTTTTCCCATTTTTGCTCTTCATTTCCTTCAAAATAGTTGTATTTATTTCAGACTTTGTTTGTAGACTTCTAGTTGCTCATACACTCATGAATCCGAATTTCTTGGAGTAGATATTATCACGTGACTTATATTAGTACTGTGTTAGATTGGGTTTCTATGTCTCATTGTATATCATCAACGTATTTTTAACTGTTAACAATTTGGTTATTTAATTATCTCACGTCGGCTTTCCTAGCAAGTGGATGTAGGCGTCATCACGACCCGAGGTTGGGATTCCGGGTCGTGACACTATGTTAAATAGATATTGAGACCAGGGGGAACCATTATCGATGGATATTGCGACTGATTATAGGACAAGTCCAGGGATGGCAAAGGTCATAGTAGAGATCGACCTTACAAAGCCTCTGATCAATTCAGTATAGGTGGGCCATGAGCAAGAAACTAATCGGCTAAAAGGCATCACTCATAAGCTGAAATATGAAGGAGTGCCAAAGTATTGTAAGCACTGTAGGATTCTTGGTCACTCTGTTATGCAATGCAGGATGTTGTAACGAGAAAGATAGAAGGAGAAAGAGATCAAAAATCAAGATGTAGAGGAATCCATTGCTAGGGGAGATAATAACAGGAATTATACAAGGGAGACACACAACAACTATAACACAACTAAGAATGGGAAGGTCAACACAGCACAAGAAACTCAAGGAAAACATTTGGTACAAACTGCACGCGACATGAGTCAAACAAGCGAAAAAGAGGATATAAATAGCTACAAGGAGGGAAAGGATAATAAGGAAGAAGAGACATGGCAAGTATCCAATACCAAGAGGAACATGCAAAAGAGAAAAAAAGGAAGTTATAGAAGCAAGGGCAAGTGAGCAGTCTATAGAAAATAAAAAGAGGATGCATGAGATGAATCGGGAAGGAGAACAAACAATCAAGGACAGAACCAATTCCAAAAAGAAAAAGCACAAGAAGTAAAAGATGCCCTAGAAAAAAAGTATTATTTTATTTAAACTAGCTAAGGCAATAAAGATATCAACAAGAGGGTCAAGCAGCAAACACACATAGATAAGATAGCAGAGGAAATATTGGGTAGTATGGCGGATTCACAACAGTAAGCCATGAAGGGGACAAATGTTCAAGCAGGCAAGTCCTTTGAAGAACACTCGGCAAACCAGTCATCAATCAAAGACCATACAACTGATCAATCACAAGAGGTTAGTGAAAGCAGCAGAACATATATAGATAATGAAAGAAAAACAATTACAGAGAAGAGAATCACGAGTTCAGATAATATAGATTATGAAAGTAAACAGGATGAAATGAATGACAGAAGAGATCAGGATGCAAATGACAGCTATAGGACAAGGGAAAAAAAATACAACAACCATCAATATCCTTCCAGTGACATAAACATAGAAATAAGAAATCAACCTCCTATAAAATTGGTATTAGATCTGTTTGGTGATGACAAATACAAAGAGGTAATACAAAGCGACCAGAACAACCAGAAGGATAGAGTTGAACTACAACAAGCTGACTCAAGTTCTTCAAATATCAATGAAGACAAGAAAAGAGGTAGCTCTAAAAAATCACAAGAGAAAGGGGGAACAAAGAAAATTTTATGGCCAGAAGATGGTAACGGAAAAAACAGACAAAAGAGAATACGAAAAAAATCCAAAGCAAAAGATACTCCTGCCCAAAGAGGGAAGGAACAAAACAGGGTACTCAAAATTAAGTTTTCAATGATTAGTGCCATAGTCTGGAATATAAGAGGTGTTAGGTCTAAAAATGCCATACATCGTTTGAAAAACTTAATCAACATAAACAATTACAATTTTGAGGTTGTCTTTGAGCCTTTCTTAAATAGCAACAAAATTGATGGTTACAAAAGACTCTTGGGTTTCCAACACTATTTGGCAAATACCAGCGAACAAATCTAGTGCTTTTGGAATTACCAAGTAATGCTAGTTAACAATGAGGATCAACAAATTACTTTTTGTTTCAAAGGAAATAGCATAAATAATGACACTTATATCACAACAGTGTATGCTAAGTGCAGTGCTACAGAAAGAAAAGCTTTATAGAAAGGCTTAGAGAACATCACAAGTGTTATCAATGGGCCTTGGTGTGTGGGTGGAGACTTTAATGTTATCATGGAGCCGGGGGAGAAGTTGGGAGGCAGTCCTTACAGAGCTTACAAAATCTTTGACTTTGTTACTACTATGAAAATATGAGGACTCATGGATATAGGTTATGTGGGACCTAAACATACTTGGTGCAATAATAGACGTCCAAGTAAGAGAGTTTGGAAGAGGTTGGACAGAATCTTGATGAACGACCAATGGGCTCAAAAGTTTTAACACAATTATGTTAGGTATCTTGTGAGAACAAGTTCAGATCATCGCCCTTTACTCATGAAATGTCGAAATGATTTGCAAGAGGTTATTAAGTATTTCAGGTTCCTCAACTTATATGTGGTGGTAGAATGGACCTTAATAAAAGAGTCCTACAATCTCTCCCTATTTACACTTTATCTGCTATGAGTCATCCAAAGGGCACCTTAAATTTGATTGAAAAATATTTGGCTAGGTTCTTCTAGGGAACTTCAGCGGATAAAAAGAAGTATCATTGGAGTATTTGGAGGAACTAGTGCCTTCCTAAAGAAGAAGGTGGCATTGGCATTAGGTCTATGGGGGATATTAGCAATACATTAGCCATGAAGAGGTGGTGGAGATTTAGAACTCAAAATACTCCATGGGAAACCTACCTTAGAGCTAAATATTGCATCAGATCTCATCATGTGGCTAAAGAGTGGGCACCAGGTAACTCACATGCTTGGAAACATATGACCCAAATTAGAGATAAAGTGGAAGAGAACTTGATTTGGAATATTAATAAGGGCAATAGCAGCTTCTGGTGGGATAACTAGTCAGGAAAATGGGCATTAGCGCTTTTCCCAAATGACAGATTGAGTAAAAACACTACAATAAGGAGTTCATTCAAGAGGGTAACTGGAACATGGACAAACTAATCAACACTCTCAATGAGCAGATTGCTATACCTATCAGTGCTATTAAAATTGGAGATCAGATAAAAGAAGGCTATGCCTTATGCGATGCCTCAGCAGATGGTCAAAATTTCAATAAAAGTGCTTGGCAAACTATAAGAACTAGAAAACCAAAGACGGAAGCTCTTCACAACATGTGGCTCAATTGCATCCCCTTCAAAATCTCTTTCTTGGCATGGAGATTATACCTCGCTAAGCTTCCTTTTGATGAAGTTATTTCTAAATTTGGTAACCACGTTGTTTTCGGATGCAGGTGTTGTAACTTTCCTAAGGAAGACTCAATACAACATGTCTTCATAAAAGAAGAAGCAGCTCAACGATTATGGAAAGTTTTTGGAGCCCCCCTGGGCATCAAACATGAAAACTGCAGCATTGGGAGGATTTTTAATAACTGGTGGGACGCAAAATCAAAGAACAACATTCACAAATTTATACCTCGTGCTATCCCTCTGGCCATATGCTGGGAAATATGGAGAAGTTGGAGTTCATGTAGGTATGGTGAGACAATATAAATTTCGAGCCAGGAGTATGAAAATGCACATCAATTGGACCATCCAAGCGGCTCTAAATATGGCTTTCCCTAGAATCAGTAAGATAGAGTCTTGGCCAAGGTTCTGTAAAAATAATGAAATATGGAGACCAACCTCCATAGTGCTACAGGTTAGCTGGCAGAAGCCTCCTTCTGGAAAGATCAAAGAGAATACCGATGGAAGCTATTTCAAGGAGATAGGTAAAGCAATAATAAGGGGAATAGTCAGAGACGAACAAAGAGAACTAATCATGGCTTTATCTTTAACCACCCAGTGTACGACCAACAATACCGCTGAGGCTACGGCTACAAAAATGGGAATCCAGTGGTGAAAGTTCTTATGCAAGTAGATGTTAGTATTGCTCATTGCTACAGGGAAGCAAATCAAGTAGCCGGCAAGCTTGCCAAAATGTTGCTATTTCTAGTGAAAGTTCTTTCTTTTACAATTTCCTACAACTCCAAGGGAATGTAAAAGGACTTTTTCAGTTAGCTAAGTGGCAATTACCTAGTTTTAGAACTAGATACAATAAAGCCAATTTCTTTGTAAGTTGATTCATTATGTAGTTGAACATGAGTGGGATGTAAATATTTGTAACCCCTCATGTTCTTCAAGATGAGAAGGCGGTCGGGTTCATGCCCCCCTCCTATGTACATTTTTTGTTTGAATTAACATGGTTGGGGTCTCGCCAAACCTCCCAACACCCCAAAAGGCGAAAACCTGGGTGATTGGCTTAATTAAAAAAGTGTGAGTTCATATATTCATGTTTATAATTGTCTATAGTGGTGGCAAAATTAATTAAAAAAATAGTTATTGATCCATATTATTTATTAAAAAATGGGTTCGATAATAAACTTTTTAAAAATGGGTTAATATAAAAAAGATTCATATTATCCACTTAAAAAATAGATAATTAATGGATTAACATTGAGTTTAATTTTTACATTTGTAAAAACTCAAAGTGGGGGCTCCTCAAGTTTAGGACACTAGGAATTCTTCCAAAAGTGATGATATTCAAGAAGCCATAGATAAGATGGATATCCATATTATCCCCTGGTTAACTTATTTTTTAATAAATATGGGTCGGGTCGGATAGTTTATTCGTTATTTGCATTACCTATTTTTGACCTACCCATATCCAATTTGATTCGCTCGTTTGCCACCCCTTGTTGTCTGTATCGGCATAGCAAGTTTCAAAAAAAAATGAAAGAGGACGGAGTGAGGAGAAAATGTTTTTGGGTTATCTTCAAAAGAGTTTCCGTGGAAAGAGAAGTAAAAGTTGCTCTTCAATCTATTTTTGTATATATTTGCACTTAAAAAACATTAAGGGCTAACATATGATACAACTACCAACAATACTTTACAAGAGCTTTAGATATATTTATTAGTGGCTAAAAGAATGAATGACAGAACACTGAATGCCTTTCATGGGAAGCAACAATCTGATGAAATTTGGAGAAAATTAATTGAAGGGAAAAAGTCTGGGAGTCTCATCAAGAAAATGATGTAAATTTGAAAGAAATGAAATCTAATGACGTAAATCATGCTACCTAGTGACGTTTCCCCGGGTCTTTAAATTAATTCTTGTCAAGAAAGCGAGGTCGTGAGTTAATTGATATTCGATACAAGAACATTAAATCATATTTGGATTATTTTGTAAAAATCAATGTTGAAATTAACAACACTTATATATAGTACGTACAAATGTAGCATATCTATAATGCTAATCTAGAAACATTCATTAGAAAGCTATATATACAAGTTTGTAATTCAAAATGCAAAATCCTTAATCAATTGCATATGTAGCTAAATAAAATATTCACTCCCAGGTGGCGATTTCTTATTTCTAGCTTGCAGAAAGATCTAAAAGCATTTAACATAGCATGATCCAAGCCAAAATAAACGTTACTAGTGCAAGAAAAAGCGAGATAAAGATAGGGAGGGAAGGGAATATTTACTGCACATAATATTTACACCAAATCAAATAATTTACCATAATAGTAACTAATTAAAGAAAATATATATCACTTAATCATGATTAAATGGTGAGGGGCTTGATATAATCTGCGGTTTAAGCTGTAAATCGAGATCTAAGCACATGTGTTGAAGCAGCAAAGCTGAAATCTAAGAGAGGATTTAGAGAGAGAAAGTAGAAGGAGAGCAAATCATATTGATTGTATATGTATTCTCTTATCTCGGAAAATACATCATGTGTGGGTATATAATCATCCTCTCCTCACGTGTCTAACTAATAGTGAATTAGAAAAGACTAAACTACCCTTACTCACTATCTCACAATACATCTAACATTCCAAGCTTGGAAAGTAAGTGATTATGCTAGGCAGAAGGTAAGCCTTTGGTTAACAAGTCCACAAGCTGCAGAGAAGAAGGAACATGATGAGCTGCAATAAGGCCTAACTTGATCTTCTCTCTGACAAAATGGCAATCTATCTCGATGTGCTTTATTCTTTCATGAAAGATAGAATTTCCGGCTATCCGGATAGGTGCCTTGTTGTCACAAATGGGTGCACCGGTATTGATACATTAGTCCCCAGTTCATCTAACAAGCCTGGAAGCCATGTGACCTCAACCACAACTACTGTCATGCTTATGTACTTTGCTTCTGTAGAACTTCTACTCATTGTTTGTTACTTCTTAGACTTTCAGAAAATCAATGAGCTTCCTAGCTTTATTACATAAGCCAGTAACTGACCTCCTTGTGTTTGGACAAGCAGCCCAATCAGAGTCACAATAGCCAATGAGACTGTCAATTGGACTTGCCTGAAGCAATACTCCTAAACCTGGAGATCCTTTTATATCTAACTACCCTTAAAGCTACCTCTATATGTGGCTATTTAGTCTTATGCATGAATTGACTCAAACTTTGAACTGCAAAGCTTATATCTGGTTGTGTAGTGATTAAGTAAAAGAGCTTGCCAATCAACTATTGGTATGTTGTGATGTCTGCTAACTTTGGATCACCCGATCTTCCCACATAAGAGTCATAACTACAGTGGTCAGTCTCTGATTAAGTTCTAGAGGTGTAGTAACAGGCTTAGATCCACTCATCCCAACTTGTGAGATCAATTCTAGGGCATATTTTCTCTGATTGAGTAAGATTCCCCTCTTTGATCTCATCACTTCTATTCCAAGAAAGTATCTCAACTCTCCCAGATCTCTAACTTTAAACTGACTATGCAAAGTCATTTTTGCATCTTGTACCAGTGAAGAATTAGTCTCAGTGATGAGTATAATTACCTTCTCAGTCCGTTGTTTCTTGGTAAAAAGAGAATGATCAAAGAAACTTTGTTCATATCTACTATTAAGCAAGGCTTCAGTTAGCTTGATATTCCATTGTCGTGAGACTTGTTTAAGCATCATAAAGGAATTTCAAAAGCTTACACACTTTCTTCTCCCCCTGTTTGTAAAATTCCTATGGTAAACTCATGTATACCTCTTCACAGAGGTCACCTTATAGACTATTAACATCCATCTGCAATAAATTTCATCCTCTTGATGCAGGTGTGCTAATGACTGTCCTAACCTGTGACCATTTTAGCCACAAGTGAGAATGTGTCGTGATAGTCGAGTCCTTTCTTTTTATGTGTATCCTTAGCAACTAACCTTTCTCTGAATCTTTCTACTTCTCCATTTGCTCTATATTAAATTTTATACACCCATTTGGATCCAATAGTTTGTTTCCCTGCTGGTAGATCCACTATCTCTGAAGTATGATTATATTTTAGAGCTTGTAATTTTTGTTGCATAGCCTCAATTTATTTGTTGTCTTGAGAAGATTCCTTAAAAGATCTAAGTTCAATACAAGTTGAAAAGGCCTTCAAATAAGACTGATATCCAACTATGAGATTAGCATAAGACAAACTATTAGACAATGGATATGAACACTTTCCAGTAAATTTCTTATTTGTCTCATAGTCTTTCAACCAAATTGGCGGCTTAGATGTTCTAACTGATTTATTTGTGACTTGGACCACATCAGAAGCTTGATCTCCTGTCGGTGGTGCATGAGAGAGGTCTAAGACTTTTGTATTTTCATTTGCAGGGATTTGTTCTGCATGTATGTCTTCTATTGGCTGAACTAAACTATTGATGATTTCATTAGCGTCTGGCACATTGACTTGTTCTATAGGTGTTGCTTATGTTGATTGAGCTGAATCACTTGTAGTGTAAATAGATTCTGGGACACCTGCTTCTACTTGAGGGAGAACTGCATCCACTTGTTCAGAGTGCTGAACATTGTTCTTAAGCAAGGCCTCGTTTGGTTTTTGTGAAATAGATGACTGCAGAGGAAATAATTCATTCAAGTCAGATACCAGTTCCTTAAAAAGGAATACATGTTCTCTAAATGTGACATCTCTGCTCATAATGAATGACTTAGTCTGTAAATCATATATTCTGTAACCTTTCTGAGTTGTTGAATATCTCATAAGTACTGTTTTTCTTGCTCTCTGACTAAATGTGTCTCCCTTTGACAGATTACTAGCATAACACAAGCAACCAAACACTCGGAGGTGATCAATTTTTGTTGGCATGTTGTACAAAATCTCATGAAGAGATTTGCCCCTCAACAACGAAGCAAGTTATTTTTTGATCAAATAAATAGTTGTTTTAACACATTCTCCCCAAAACTTGGTTGGTACTGGGCTTTCAAATTTCAATGCTCTAGCTACCTCAAGTGTGTGTTTATGCTTCCTTTCTACTATCCTATTTTTTTTTATGAGGGGTATAAGGATAGCTACTTTGATGTACAATTTCCAAAGAAGAGAACAAATTATTGCAACTAGAATTAAAATATTATGTGCCATTATCGGATCCCAACCCTTTAACATTCAAACCAAACTGATTATATATTATTAAGAAGAAATCCTTCAGTACAACTATTATTTCACATTTTGAATGCAACAAATACACCCAAGTGTACCTATACTATTGTCATCCACTAAGGTAACAAAGTACTACTTACTATCATAGGTAGGAATCATGTGAGGACCCCATACATCTACATTAATAAGCAGAAAAACATTGCTAGTTGCACTACTACCAAATAAAACTTCAATCTACTCTGCTTAGCTAATGGACATACTTCATAATTATATTGCACGCTAGCATCTACTTTACTCTCCAAGGAGGAAATATGTTGTATTGCATTTAGTGATGGGTGCCCAAGTCTCATATTCCATAAAGTTAAATCCTCTGTATCTTTAGTGACAGTCTATGTTGTAGGTGTTATACTCCTCCGTGTATATATAGACCACATGATTCCTTATCAATCCCCATCACCTTCCCATTGTAAAGATACTGTAGTACACAGAAGTCAGGGAAGAACATTGCACAGCATCTTAGTTCTTTGGTCAATTTTGAGACAGATAATAAATTGAATTTAAAGTCTGGAACATGCAAGATATCCTTCAAGATCTGATTGTTTAATATAGAAACATTCCTTGTATGGGTTACTGTACATTTATTGTATGTCGGCACTTGCACTCCACCATTACCATTTTGATGACTAGATTCCTTTATATCATGCAAAACTTCCTTATGAAAAGTAATATGGTGTGAAGCACCTGAATCTATTATCCAATTACATTTAAAAGTATTGGATAATAATGTCGTCATACCTGCCATAAGTGAATGACAATAACCTGAATTAGAATTGCTCAACAGACTCAACAATTATTTGTATTGATCTTCAGTAAAAAAATTCCCTTGTCTCTAGTTCCCTATGTTTGATTAGCAGAAGTATTTCCAACCTCAGCAGCAGAAACATTGCATAAGACTTCGTACCAATACATAGAACCTTCTTTTTTATCTTGAAATCAGGGAGGCAACCTATGATTTTATAGTAATTCTCTTTTTGGTGACCTTTATATCAACAATATTCACAAATTAACCCTGATTTTCTTGCTTTGAACCATTGATTAGAACTCTGGTTTTTTCCAACCAACAAAGTTAATAGTTCTCGATTGGATTCAGTCACTCCAAGTGTACACTGACTCTCTTCCTGCACAACTAAGGCATATGCCTCATTCACTGTCAATATTGATCTTTTAAGTGACACTTGACTTCTCATATGACCGTAACTCTCTTTCAATCCAACAAGAAATTGCAACAACCTTAGATTCTTAAATTGCTCAATAAAAGATCTAGTTTCCTCACACTCACAACCTAGTCATGCTACTAGTAGATCCATTTCATCCCACAAATCCTTCATTTTAGAGTAATAAGAAGTCACTAAATTTGTACCTTGTCTCAATGAGCCTATCGCCTTCCACAATCGATACGTCTGAGTGAGGTTCGACTTGTCGAATCATTCTTTGAATCCATTCCATACCCTTGTTGCATTGGAAGCATAAATGATACTAGGTTGCAATTCGGCTGCGATTGTCCGTCCTATCCAAGGGAGGACCATTGTGTTGCATATTTCCCATTGATTCACTGATTCTCCTTTATATAATCTCTTCAAACAAGTTCCTTCTATAAACCTTAATTTGTTCTTAACCAGCAAAGTCATACGCATGGCTCGACTTCGTAGCCCATAATTTTCTAGACCTGTGAGCTTAATATCAATCAAGGATGCACCAGAAATGTCTGATTCTCTCAAGTAAAGAGGGTGATTATAATCAATTTGAAGATTCTCTATTTTTCCCATGGTTGTCCAACTTCAAGCTGTAACAATGGTTGCCAAACGGAAATTGTGAGATCCTCAATCCAATTCCAAAATCGACTGCTCTAATACCATGATATAATCTGTGATTTAAGCTGTGAATCAAGATCTAAGCACATGTATTGAAGCAAAGATGAAATCTAAGAGAGGATTTAGAGAGAGAAAGTAGAAGAAGGAGAGCAAATCTTATTGATTGTATATCTGTTCTTACCTCCGAAAATACATCATGTGTGGGTATATTACCACCCCTCCTCACGTGTCTAACTAATAGTGAGTTAGAAAAGACTAAACTACCCTTACTCACTTTCTCCTAATAGGCATGTTTAGGTCAAAGGATTGGGGGTTATCTCGCAATAAAATTTGGGATTAAATTTGTGAGTGTTAGGTTGTGAGAATTAGCAAACCGGCCAGGATAAAATGTATACCAATATCATGAAATTATTTATTTTATATAGAATGTCGGATTGTCTATCTTGGTTGTAATCTCCTTATTTTGAACCAAACAATCCCTAAAATTATATATGCAAGATATGCCATGTATTCATTCGTTGGATGTAAACACCATTGTAAAAACAATGTGCAATAAGGAAGAGGGATTCTGCGAATGAATACAAC
The DNA here is from genome assembly GCF_000390325.3 of Nicotiana tomentosiformis. Classification (NCBI taxonomy): domain Eukaryota; kingdom Viridiplantae; phylum Streptophyta; class Magnoliopsida; order Solanales; family Solanaceae; genus Nicotiana; species Nicotiana tomentosiformis. The sequence continues at coordinate 113,826,156 of NC_090823.1, read as the reverse complement.
TTGACAGCATGGTTGAGTTAGGGGAATATTTACCCGAAAAACGGATTGAGTTAAATTTATATGTAGTTCTAAGGGTATGTGGTATAACTTGACACAAATCGTAAGGATGAATAGAAATATCAAGTGTTGACTGTAGAGAATGAAAAATAAGCAAAGTTGGGAAGAAGATGATTTATAGATTAAGCAGAATGAATCAATTTATGAAGCTAAAAAAGGATAACTCTTCAATATAGGAGTGTATGATACCTCAGTTACCATGTATGCAAAAACTTGGTCCTTACAGAAATAATAACCATCTCCTTTATAGTGGGGGGATCCTACATTAGATATAATTAAAAATACATAGTGAGAGATCCATGATTAATCAACTTTTTCATAATTCCTGCCAGGATTCTCTCCTCTAGTGGGATTGCAACGACTCTTGTCTATGAGCTCGATATTGACTCGAGCTTGGTATCGACTCGATCTCTTGATCTTGATCTTGACTTGAGCTCTCGATCTTGACTCGAGCTTGATTCTGACTCGGATCCTTGTATTGATTAGGGGTTAGTATTGGTTGGTCAGTATTGGTTTGGATTCGAGCTCGATAATGATATCGAGCTCGACATTGATCGGTCCCTAGGGCTCGAATCTTGGTGACCTGACTTCGGACCTCAACCTGATATTATGAAGACGCTTATCCAATCTAATGCATTACCATTTCGACCAGTTCATACGAAAGACTAATCGGTTTTTACCGTATAAAGATAGGCCCCTCGCTTTTCGGAAAGGATGTAGCGAGAAACGACATGATTTCCCAACGGCTCGATCAGATATATGCTGACGTTTACATTAGGCTCGATCATGACGCACGTGATAGCTGTCCCGTCAGTTTAGTTTTTCAAGGCATTTAATGCATGTCAAACGGTGGTCGACCATTATCGAAACTAAACCGCCATTGTTATACCTATAAATAACCCCTTTTTCGCTTTTAATCACTTTTACATCTTCAAACTCTAAATTTTCTAACTTCTTTCTCATATTTTCTGAATTTATTCGCAAATATGTGATTCTTCTCTGCAAAATCTTTCTTTAAAAACACTAAATCTTTATTACCTCCTTCAATTCTCGATATTTTAATTCAAAAAAGGCGAAAACATCAAAAACCATTCCTCAGAAAGAAAAGGCTTCTTCTTCACAGCCTGCCGCCGACAAAACACCGACAGAGCCACGGCCTGAGGAATGCATTCCTGGGGCGTGTGTTCTTACGTCTGATTTTAAGGTCGACAAAGTCTCATCGGTTCCCGACCGATGTGAGCCATTATCGAGGTATATGTGTTCGATAACCGAGAGGCACCTCGAACAGCTAAAGAAAGATTGCAATTGGAAGAATAAAGAAATAATAATCCCGTCTTCTGAAGAAGATATCACCACTTATGTGAAAGGGTTTTTAAGTATGTATACTTACTCTTTTACGTTAGGTCCCCTCGACCCTGTTATTATTGATTTCTGCCGTCAATACCAAATAACCCTAGGCTAGATCCATCCTTCTTTTTAGCGGATCGTTATTTTGATCCGTTACATCGTGAAAAAAATCAAGGGGATGCCTTTCACCCTCGACCATCTCATCTGATTGTACTGCCCTCGCGTCTTTCGAGGCGGATTAATAAAACTTTAGTGTCGGGCTACCAAGGTCCTGTTCTCGAGTATAGATGAGGACAGGGATCGAGGCTGGATGGGCAGGTTTGTCCAAGTAAAGACTTCGGACCTGATTCCGACTGAAAAGATGCCTTTTCCCAAGGAGTGGAACATGAAGCGTAAATGTAATTCTATTGTTATCTTCTACTATTTTGCCCCTTCATTCCTTTTCTCATCGATATCCCCCTTTTGTGATGCAGTGGTTTCTTGGATGCCCGGTGCAGTCCCCGATCTCAAGAACTGGGTACGAGATCTAGCCTCGACCTCCATATACGCCGAGCGCTTGTGGCGTGATTTGTCAAAGGGCCGATGGGAGGCCAAAAATCATGGTGAGCCTCTTTATCGTATCTTTGGTAGTTCAAACGAGATGCTTTCCATATATTTAAATCAATTTTCCTGTATGTAGGTGTGGGCAAAGATGCAGTTTTGAGGCCCTCATCCGTCGAAGAAGAGGCTTCGGCCTCTGATACAAAGCTGGTGAAGGATAATAAGAGAAAAAGGGCCTCCGCCTCCGAAGATCCAAAACCGAAGATGAGGATGGCTTGCAAGCCGAGGAAGAATACCATTTACTTGACCGTAGAATCAGTTCTGCATCTAAGGGATGAAGACGAAGAAGAAGAAGAAAATGACGGGTCCGTGCTGGTGGCCCGAATGAATAAATCCATCGATGCCCCAAAGGCAGCTGAATCGATGGTGATTTATAAAGCTCCGCCTCAAACTGAGGAGATATTGGAGGAAGGTTCGGGTAGAGTCCCCAAATCATTAGAAATCAAGGATGCTTCCCACCAAAGTCAACAAACGGTGGGTATATCGGAAGTGGCCGGTCCTGAAGCTCTCCGAACTAAGGAGAACGCCCCAAGCGAGTCGCTTGGGGCAATAGTAATCGGAGATTCGCCCACTCTCCCTGCCTTTTTTGAAGGGGTGATTCGGGAAGCCCAAGCTTTGGGGGCACTCGAGATGGGCCGGTCTCATTAAGGTGAGGACCCCTTCAGTGATTTATTTACTAGGGTCGAGAACATTGCTGGCCCTAGTAATATGTCGGGCCTTTTCTGCAAAGTGCAGTAAGCTCTAAATTGGGTAAGCTTTAACTCTCTTCGTTGATATTACTTTTATGCTTGCTATTCTTTTCTAACTTCTCTTCTTCTTTCTTTGCGGGCCGTGGCGGTTCATTGAGAAGCATGTTCCCGATCTCAAGCTGAGCTGCATCGATTTGAGGATGACCTCCGACGAGTTACGGAGGAGAGGAACGCCCTCAGACTCCTTTTCGGTCAAAGAGAAGAAGAAATCAAAGGCCTTCGAGCTGAGTTGGCCAGGGCTCATCAAGACCTGACCGAGCAGGTAATGATAATATTAAGAACTCATGGGCTTGATTCAGGATTGGAGGCTAATATTTCGATCTCACAGCATAAACTCGAGACGATCGGGCAACTTCGTAAGGAAGTTGATATAATAAAGGCGGAGACCATGGGATGGAAAGATGGCATGGACTATCTTGCTGCAGAAAAGGAAACTGTTCGGGCCCAATTGTTATCGACTGCAAGCCAACTTCAAGGCATGAAGGAGAAGAGCTCGGTTCAAGCGAGAAGAATAGTGGAACTCAAGGATTGGTTGGCCTCTAAACTTTCCAAGGCAAAATCTAATGCCGAGAAAGCAAAGTCCTATGCGGATGCATTAGTGGCCGTCAATCGGGCAGATGCTGAAGCTGCTCATGTACAAGCGAGAGAAGCAGCCGAGATCGCCAACACTCGAGCACATTGGGTTGCTGAACTTGCTAAATGCCGATCTCAGAGGGAGACCCTCGAAGAGATCCATGCTCGAGGTTTCGATCTCACCGAAGAGATAAAAAGAGCTAAAGATCTTGAAGCTGATGTTGAAGACTTGGCTTCTGATGATGATGATGATGATGATTATGATAGCGATGATGGGAGCAAGAGTGGGTCCGAGAGCGGGGAGGAGCCCGATGGAGAAGAGACTGCCCCCATAGATAACCAAGAAACATAGCCCTTAGTTTATATTTTGGTTTTCTGTGTAGAGTCCTGTTCGGACATTGTAAATATTCTTGTATATATAAAGATCTTTTCTTTTTCTGACTCGCCTTAATTTTATTCTCTGCCTTGAGAAGTGTCACGCCCCGAGCCTGGGGGGCGAGACCGGCACCCGGTGCCTCATCTATCCTTACATACCAACTTACGACTAAAGGGCTCTGAACATATAATGTCATACTTTGGCCATGGGTCACATTGCAAGACAATTTGCGAAGCAAGATATAAAACTGAATGGAAACCAACGCGGACTAAACATCAAAATAAAGTTGGGCCGGCAAGGCCGTCATAACTACTACAACTGACAAGCCAACCAAATATACATACAAGGCCTACAAGCCCAACATACTGCACTAACTGATAGGATATGTCTACAAGCCTCTACTGATGGATATACTGTGATTGGAACAGGACCCCGACCTACACATAACACACACACACACACACACACACACACATATATATATATATATATATATATATATATAAAAGATGTACACAAAGCTCTAGACCCGACAACTCCGAAAGGCATGGAGCTTACCTATCAAGTTGAACTCGGGTAACACCTAATGAGGAGGTCTACCCGTCTGTCTGTCTGAACCTGCACACATGAAATGCAGCGCCCCCAGAAAAGGGATGTCAGTACGAAATAATGTACCGAGTATGTAAGGCAATATACTGTAAGCTGAAACTGAACTGATAATATAATAACTGAAAGCAATTAGGAGTCAAAGATAATCTGAAGATATGCTTACTTGCTGATATTGACTCAACTCTCTCAATATAGTAAGTAAAATAGATGTCTGGCCCTATAAGGCTCGGTATATATACAACTGCTCTGCCATAGTAGGCTCTCTCATAGGCGCTCGGCCACAGTAGGCTCGGTATATAACTTACCATCTGATCAGAGGTTGCCTAATAGGGGCTTGCCCATCGATTATAGCCTGATGGAAATGAAAATAATGTAATACTGTATATATAGGCTCTCTGTTGTCTTGACTCGAAGAAGACAATACTCAATTGAATATGAAGTCCCGATAAGGAGAATACTGTAATTTATGAGACTAGGATAATGTATATAAATTCGGGAGTATGAACTTCTCTTTATTCCTCGTTATCAAATATATGTAATTACGAGATCATGCCAAAATGAAGGAAGGGCTTAGCCTTAACATACCTGGAGTAGGAAAAATCTGTATGATATTCTTGCTCGAATTCTTGTTGAAGGAGAAATGTCATGTTACTAAGTTGCCTACCATTTTTTAGGAATTTGCGATGTATAAGAGGCTAAACCAGCATCTTCTGATTCTCTTTTCATGCGTTAAAGCAAGCAACGAAACCAATTGCAAAAAAATGAAATACGACTGAAACCTGGAGAAATGATGCACCATAGGCAATTTTCTTGAGTTTCAATTGACCGATCTTAGACTAAAATACTATAACCATTACACCCATCTAAACATTAAACAAATTAATATGCCAAATGCTCTTTGAATTGTATTGTGTCAAATGATCTGGAGAAAATAAGATAATCATGACTCATTAAGTCATTAGAAAATGTGCCAAATTGAGGTATGTGGTGGCTGCCACATGGGGGATTTATCCTTATCACAATTCTTATCCACTTAGTTACTTAATTAATTTATTAATCTCCCATTAACTAATAATTATCCAATTATCCATATTATTAGGAATTATCTCAAATTATTTAAAATACCACATACTTTTAATACATTTTATACACCTTATAATCACGGTCATGTGATACCTTTTATGGCACTAGTCCATAAATACCGGGTATTATAGCTTGGACCGTATTTTATCTCAAATTGCCAAACTTTGACGAAACTCATCTTTTTCGATTTGCTTACCCTTTCACCTTCACGAATTTACTTATCACTTGTTTGAAATAACGTAATACTTATAATCCCAAAATAATCTCATTCCCGAACTTATGTCACTTAACTTACGATGAAACTTTAACGTACGGATGTAACATCTCATTTCCGAGCTTAGATCAATTTACTTATGGCGTACTTCCACATACAAAAACATGGGGTATAACAAGAAGATTTTGTTTCATTCATACCTTATGAAAGTTTTCATAAGGCTTTAGGCAATTTGATCGAATTTGTGTCTTGTAGCCTTTATGACTGAGTGAGTGCTTTCTCAAACTCGAAATAAGGTAGCCTATAGGCTTAGTAGTTGAGTTTAGTGATTGCTTGAACCTTAAGTAATGTAGCCTGTAGGCTTGATGGTCGAGTGAGTGATTCAAACTCGAAGTAATGTAGTCCGCTGGCTTAATGGTCGAGTGAGTGTTTGCTCAAACTCGAGATGATATAGCCTGTAGGCTTATTAGTCGAGTGAGCGATACTAATTCAAAGTATTGTAGCCTGTAGGCTTTTTAGTCGAGTGAGCGATTCGAACTCGAAATATTGTAGCCCGTAGGCTTGAGTGTTTGCTCAAACTCGAGATGATGTAGCCCGTAGGCTTTTTTGTCGATTGAGTGATTCGAACTCGAAGTAATGTAGCCCGTAGGCTTAATGGTCGAGTGAGTGTTTGCTCAAACTCGAGATGATGTAGCCCGTAGGCTTATTAGTCGAGTGAGTGATTCGAACTCGAAGTATGTAGCCCGTAGGCTTAATGGTCGAGTGAGTGTTTGCTCAAACTCGAGATGATGTAGCCCGTAGGCTTATTAGTCGAGTGAGTGATTTGAACTCGAAGTAATGTAGCCCATAGGCTTAATGGTCGAGTGGGTGATTCGAACTCGAAGTAATGTAGCACGTAGGCTTAATGGTCGAGTGAGTGTTTTCTCAAACTCGAGATGATGTAGCTCGTAGGCGTTTTAGTCGAGTGAGTGATTTGAACTTGAAGTAATATAGCCCGTAGGCTTAATGGTCAAGTGAGTGATTCGAACTCGAAGTAATATAGCCCGTAGGCTTAATGGCCGAGTGAGTGTTTGCTCAAACTCGAGATGATGTAGCCCGTAGGCTTTTTAGTCGAGTGAGTGATTCGAACTCGAAGTAATGTAGCCTGTAGGCTTAATGGTCGAGCGAGTGTTTGCTCAAACTCGAGATGATATAGCCCGTAGGCTTATTAGTCAAGTGAGTGATTGCTCAAATTCGAGATGATGTAGCCCGTAGGCTTATTAGTCGTCGGCCCTTGAGCATGTTTGCGTAATAGATCATGAAATAGAGGACAGCATGAGATATGGGCAAAGAATTTTCTTTTCATAGTGTTATACATGTGTTTATATTTTACACCAGGGATCGAGCAATCTACATGAGCATGGTTCGTTTTGACCATTTGGCTCTTACAATTTTTCCTATCGGAACCCTGTTGTTATGAAGTAACTTTCTTACATCAAACTTGATATATTTGAGGGTAATGCCCCACCAGTATTTGAGGTTGATTGTAAAGAGGCCTCGGATATTGTTAAATCGTTCTAAGTTAGCACGATCAATGGTTGCCTCATTAAAAACCTTGCCGAAAAACTCATTTGGGATAAAACCGGTCTAAGGGAAAAAGAGTGCAACGCGTGCTTTCAGACCTAAGGCTTCGTGTTGAATGAACCATCCTTGTTCTTTGATTGAAATCTTGCAAGGGTTAGTTTCGAAATATAAACGAATATGGGAGGGTCGTACCTTAGCATGAGATATAGGCAAAGAATTTTCTTTTCATAGTGTTATACATGTGTTTATATTTTACACCAGGGATCGAGCAATCTACATGAGCATGGTTCGTTTTGACCATTTGGCTCTTACAAATTTTCCTATCGGAACCCTGTTGTTATGAAGTAAATTTCTTACATCAAACTTAATATATTTGAGGGTAATGCCCCACCAGTATTTGTGGTTGATTGTAAAGAGGCCTCAGATATTGTTAAATCATTCTAAGTTAGCACGATCAATGGTTGCCTCATTAAAAACCTTGCCGAAAAATCCATTTGGGATAAAACCGGTCTAAGGGAAAAAGAGTGCAACGCGTGCTTTCAGACCTAAGGCTTCGTGTTGAATGAACCATCCTTGTTCTTTGATTGAAATATTGCAAGGGTTAGTTTCAAAATATAAACGAATATGGGAGGGTCGTACCTTAGCAGTAGTATCGTTTTAGGTGTGACACGTTCCAATTGCTTGGTAGTTGTTCGCCGTTTATTATACTGAGTTTGTAGGATCCTTTACTGACGTTTTCGAGTACTGGATACGGTCCTTCCCAATTCGGACCCAGTTTTCCTTCGTTTGGATTTCGGGTGCTGAAGGTGACTTTCCTTAGCACTAAGTCCCCGATGTTAAAATGGCGAAAATTGGTTCTTTGATTATAGTATCTTTGGATCCGCTGCTTTTGGGCGGCCAATTGGATAAGGGCGGCTTCTCATTTTTCGTCCAATAATTCGAGGCTAGTATTCATAGCCTCATGATTTGATTCTTCTGTTGTATATCGATACCTGGCACTGGGTTCCCGGACTTCGATTGGGATCAAGGCTTCGGAGCCATATACTAAGGAGAACGGGGTTGCCCCTGTACTAGATTTTGATGTTGTTCGATATGCCGAAAGAACTTCGGGCAGGATCTCTCTCCATTTTCCCTTAGCGCCGTTCAACCTTTTCTTTAGGTTTTGAATGATAGTCTTGTTCGTCGATTCGGCCTGTCCGTTCCCACTAGGGTGATACGGTGCTGATAATATCCTTTTTATTTTGTGGTCTTCGAGGAACTTCGTCACTTTGTTGCCGATAAATTATTTTCCATTGTCACACACTATTTCGGCGAGTATCCCAAATCGACATACGATATGATCCCAGATGAAGTCTATAACCTCTTTCTCTCTCACTTTCTCGAACGCCTGTGCTTCAACCCATTTAGAAAAATAGTCAGTCATAAATAAAATGAACTTAGCTTTACCTGGGGCCGATGACAGAGGGCCAACGATGTCCATTCCCCATTTCATGAATGGCCATGGAGATAGAACTGAGTGAAGTTGTTTTCCGGGCTGATGGATCATCGGTGCAAACTTTTGACATTTGTCACATTTTCAAACAAACTCCTTTGCATCTTTTTCCATATCGATCCAATAATATCCTGCTCTGATTATTTTTCAGACTAATGAATCGGCACTGGAATGATTTCCACAAGTACCATCGTGAATCTTATGTAGGATGTAGTCGGTGTCTCCTGGACCTAAACATACTGCCAATGGTCCATCGAATGTCCTTCGGTATAATGTTCCATCTGCATTCAATGTGAATCGAGCAGCTTTGGTTCGCAGGGCCCTCAAATATTTAGGGTCCGATGGGAGTTTTCCGTTCTTCAAGTATTCAATATACTTATTCCTCCAATCCCAGGTTAAGCTTGTAGAATTTATCTCGGCATGGCCTTCTTCGATCATGGACCTCGAGAGTTGAACGACAGTCCCCGAGCTGATCTCATCTTCCTCGACCGATGATCCCAAATTTACAAGTGTATCAGCCTCATTGTTTTGTTCTCAAGGTATATGCTGTAAAGTCCATTCTTTGAAATGGTGCAAAGTTACCTGGAGTTTGTCTAAATACCTTTGCACTCTATCCTCTCCAACTTCGAAGGTTTTTTTACTTGATTTACCACCAGTAAAGAGTCATACTTGGCTTCAGTGACCACTGCTCCCAAGCTTTTAGCTAACTCGAGACCTACAATCATGGCCTCATACTCGGCCTCGTTGTTAGTCAACCTAGTAGTTTTGATAGATTGCATAATAGTGCTACTCGTAGGCGGCTTTAAAACGATGCCTAGCCCGGACCCTTTCAGGTTTGAAGCCCCGTCTGTGAAAAGGGTTCATACCCCCGATGACGTACTCGATTTCAACAAGAGTTCTTTTTCGACTTCGGGTACGAGGGTTGGCGTGAAATCGGCCACGAAGTCCGCTAAAATTTAAGACTTGATGGCCGTCCGGGGTTGATATTCTATATCGTACCCACTGAGTTTGAAGGCCCATTTGGCCAATCGACCTGATAGTTCGGGCTTGTGTAAAATATTACGAAATGGATAAGTGGTTAATACACATATGGGGTGGCATTGAAAGTATGGTCTTAACTTTCTAGAGGCGCTTATCAGCGCCAGTGCCAATTTCTCTAAGTGTGGATATCTAGTTTCTGCTTCTCCTAAGGTTCGACTTACATAATAAACGGAAAATTGCGTACCTTGCTCTTCTCGAACTAGGACACCGCTTACCGCGATTTCCGATACTGCCAAGTACAAGCAAATTTTCTTGTCAGCCTTTGGAGTGTGCAGTAGTGGTGGGCTCGATAGGTATCGTTTCAATTCCTCTAATGCATGTTGACATTCCGGGGTCCAGGTGAAATCGTTCTTCTTTCTGAGCAGAGAGAAAAATCTGTGACTTCGATCTGACGACCTTGAAATAAATCGGCCTAAGGTAGCAATCCGTCTCGTTAGCCTCTGCACGGCTTTTACACTATCCACGATGGTGATGTCTTCGATGGCCTTAATTTTATTGGGGTTGATCTCGATCCCTCGATTCAATACCATGAAGCCAAGAAACTTGCCCGATCCGATCCCGAAAGCACATTTCTCGGGGTTGAGCTTCATGTTGTATTTCTTTAAAATCTTGAATGTTTCCTGTAAATGAGACAAATGTTCCTCTGCGCGCAGGGACTTTACTAGCATGTCATCAATATAAACTTCCATTGATTTACCTATTTGTTCCTCGAACATTTTATTTACTAGGCGTTGGTAAGTAGCTCCTGTATTTTTTAGCCCGAAGGGCATTACATTATAACAATAGGTTCCATACTTGGTGATAAACGAAGTCTTTTCTCGGTCCTCCGGGTTCATTTGGATTTGATTGTACCCGGAATAGGCATCGAGAAAAGTAAGGATCTCGTGGCCGGCCGTGGCATCGATCCCCTATATAGTTGAGGGATCCTACTTTAGATATAATTAAAAATACATAGTGGGAGACCCATGATGAATCAGTTTTTCCATAATTTCTGCCATGATTTTCTCCTCTAGTAGGATTGCAACGGCTCTTGTCTATGAGCTCAATATTGACTCGAGCTTGGTATCGGCTCGAGCTCTCGATCTTGACTCGAGCTCGATTCTGACTCGGATCCTTATATTGATTCGGGGTCAGTGTTGGTTGGTCAGTATTGATTTGGATTCGAGCTCAATAATGATATCGAGCTCGACATTAATCGGTCCCTAAGGCTTGAAGCTTGGTGACCTGACTTCGGACCTCAACCTGATATTATGAAAATGCTTCTCCGATCCAATGCATTACCATTTCGACCAGTTCATATGAAAGACTAACCGATTTTTACCGTATACAGGGAAAAAGGAGTTTGTTATAGATAATACACGTCTACGTAGAGGATGAAAATAATTGATCAATATATATATATATATATATATATATATATATATATATATATATAGGAAGTTGATGGAACGTCATTTCAGGGTTAGATGGGGAAACAAGGGGCCATATCGACAATTCTAATTGTCGGCTTACAGCTTTGTAAAATCCTTTAATTTCATGGAGTATTTAAAGGTAGGGAGGCAAAAATAATTTGCTTTTACCATATCACAAGAGACAGCAAGAAAACAAATACTAGAAGTGAGAGGGAGCGCGGAATAAGGATTAATTTCACTGTATCCATCAAAAAATGGGGCAGCATACATGCTGCAACCAGCAAAAGGTTAAGAGAGGGCTTTGGTCTCCTGAAGAAGATGAAAAGCTGATCACATACATTACCACTCATAGCTATGGCTGTTGGAGTGAAGTCCCTGACAAAGCTGGTCTTCTTTTCTTCTTACTTCTTAACACACCACTTCCCCTTAGACACCTATCGTAATGATAAACGGCTCGTCTCGCCGTGACCTTCTCTTGAATTCTCAAAAAAACTTTTGTCGCTCCAAAATGATATTGTATAGGCGCTCTTAAAATAATAGCCGAAAAAATATTATATATATTTGTATATGTTATATACAGATTTTTGCATTTTTTAGCTACCAAACGGCAATAGTTTCGGCCACGGGCTAAAAGTGATCTTTGTCCCCTTTAAATGACATTTATGCAAATCCATATTGAGTGGAATATGAAATTACTCTTATTTTTGAGATATCATGAATTTCCATATAGTAGAAAAAACCATGCACATTGCTGGACTGAAAGTTCATAATTTGGTGGTTTTGGATATAGGGGTACAAAGGTGTGGGAAGAGCTGTCGGTTGAGGTGGATCAACTATTTGAGGCCTGATATAAGAAGGGGAAGATTTACTCCAGATGAAGAAAAGTTGATTATCGATCTTCATGCAGCTGTGGGAAACAGGTATAGTAGCTTAACTTTTTAACTTGTTTCTTTTTCTGGAGGCTCTAACGCTGAAACCTCTTCATGCAGCTGTGGGAAACAGGTATAGTAGCTTAACTTTTTAACTTGTTTCTTTTTCTGGAGGCTCTAACGCTGAAACCACTTCGTAAATCATCTTAGTAGGAACTTGTATGCACTAAGTACTTATACGGAGGTTCATGTATAAAAGTGTGAATTCGCTTTATCTGAATCTTAAGACAGGACCCTACCCTATTCTTGAATCCTCCGTCAAGCCATATTCGATATATATATATATATATATATATATATATATATATATATATATATATATATATGCATTTCCTTATGTTCCTAAGATGAAAAGGGATCCTTCTACCTGCTGACCCCGAATTAAAAGGACAGTCCGATGCACGAAATATTCCGCGTTTACGTAGAGTTGCACCCAAGGGGTGTGATGTGTGATGTAATGCAAGTATAACTGGTTGATTCCAAAAGAATGTAAGAATACAAAAGAGTGTAAAACTCTAAATATTTGTAGGATAGCTCGGTATCATGTGCTATGCTAGCCAATATTTTCATCTTCTTCTTCGTTGGACAGCCAAATGCATAATTATAATTTTAGTCGTCAATATTTTGAAAGAAACTTTTGGTATGCATATGCAAAAATGAATTCCAAGTATATTCATTTCCAAGCAACATGAAGCTAGCAATACCCTTCAACGTTTCTTTTTCCCATTTCTAATTTCGGTTTCACTTTCTAAGCAAGTCTCAATATATCTAAGATATCACGTAACTTATTATCGATAGCGTATAGCTCACACAAAACTAGTCCAGACAATTTCATTATCAAAGTAGTTTCTACAGGAGGCATTGTCAGCTTACTAATCTCTTTTCGAAGACGTTAAGGAAATTTGATCATATGCTTTCGTGTTGATTTTAATACTAAATTAAACAGCTACTGTTGCTCTTCATTTTTTATTTTTTTTGGAATTACACCGTCAGTCCTCTCTATATCCTTTATAACAGCATTTTAATTACTACTTCCTCCGTTTCAATTTATGTGAATCTATTTCCTTTTTAGTCCGTGCCAAAAAGAATGACCAATTTACTTATTTGGAAACGATTTACATTTATGCAATGATTTATAGTCACACAAAATATATTTGCCTCATTTTACACAACAAGTTCAAAAGTCTTCTCTCTTTTCTTAAACTCTGTGCCCAGTCAAATGGGTTCACATAAATTGAAACGAAGGGAGTATAACGGCCAAATTTTCTTTGGAACCAATTGTTCATGTTATGTTATAATATATGTTTTCTATAACAGCACTTTACTATAGCAATCAAAAAATATCTAAATAAACGCGGTTGTTATAGGAAAGTTGGATTATACTGAACTCATTGCAAGTCCGGTAATTAAATAGTATACTTAAAAGAATTACATTCTTTTTCCTTTTTACTTTCTATCCTTTCTCATATTTCAGTTTTTTAACGTGGACTAATTGCAGATGGGCTCATATAGCAAGTCACTTACCTGGAAGGACAGATAATGAGATAAAAAATTATTGGAATTCTTGGATAAAAAAGAAGTTAAAAAAGCCTTCTCCACATTCAACAAAGACAACTACTTCCTGTGATAAGAACCAGTCCCAATTTGCTTATAACATAACAAATCAGCAGCACCAAATCTTCAGTAGTCAAGATTTTGGAACAAAGCCCCAAGTCCTACAAGAATCCCTATGTTATTCACCAAATTCATTCGTTTTCGACACTACTAGTACCAGCTCGTTGTTCCAAGACACATTGTCTTTGTACTCCGAATTCGGGCAAACTCATGAACAACAAAACCATGAAGCTCAAACGAATTCAAATTATTTGCCTCCATTGATAGAGAGCATGGATCCACAAATGGGAATACCTTCAGCTTGTCGTACTAACAACATGTTAGACGTGTCAGGGCTGATGGGAAGAAATCAACTAAATGAATGGGGCGTGGAAACGCAACAATTTTATCCAAGCTATATAATTTGGGATCAAGAAACAAGCCCGCTTATTGGGGACGACCTTTTAGCTCCAACCACATCAAACATTGAAGAACTATTATCTTCTTTTCCTTCCTAATCTTGTGGAACTGTTAATTCTTTTTTTATTTTTAAATTCCTGGTTTAATTTTATTCGGGGAACGTTGTTATTCAATTGTGAGATGGTGAAGTGAGAGGTCTTTCAACTTGCCAAAGCTTGTTACTTAAAAGTGGTTGACGTATACTCAGAAATTCAAGAAAGGAAAGGGAATAAGAAACCAAGTTTCAGTTGATCCTTCAACGTATCTGTCTAATGAAAGAACGGGCCGTCGTAGTTCATATTATCTTCTTTTTTTAAGGTTCTAGCATACCCTTTAATAAAAGTATTTAATATTCTTAATTACTATATGACCATTTGTCTAAAGTATCCTTTATCTTTCCTTAACCATCACATTTGGTCAATACTTTACTGATTGAAACAATAAGGCAATTTTAAAATATGTGAAACCTAAACTTAGAGATGTGATTTATGATGATTAGTGAGCTTCCATTAAGAAAAACAATGTAATTTTGGAAAACAATACTAATAATGACTTCGATTTAAGGAAGTCATTCCCTTAGTGTATCACTCAAAGTGTCATTTAACGCTCATATTTACACTCAAAGGTCAAAGGCTTTTGTTACCTCGTGCAATTGAACTTATCACTTCAGCATTTTCTCTCACAAGGGTTGTTAACAATTCTCTACACAAACCAACTTCTCAAATCAATAGGTAACCAAGTTTCGGTTTGCAGTGGAGTTTATGTCATTAACAAAGAAGGATAACTAAGCTAACGGACTATGAATCAAATCAACATACAATAAAACAAAAGAGAGAAGCGTGAAAAAATTAGCACGAACTGAAAGTAAAGCACACAAGAAACTAGATTAATATTATTTAATAAGAACAATAATCAAGTTTATCTAGTTTAGATGTGAAACATTAGAAGAAAACAGTTGCACTAATTAAAGAAACTGGACACTTTTCTGGAAATTTCTTCTGTTACATTCACCAGGGAATGAAAAGTACAACTTCAGAATTGATGCAAAAAATAAGACTCCTAATCACAGTGGCAGGTTGTTAAAACTGGACAGTAATGAAAAGGCTATGTCGAACTTTTTTATTCCAACTGAAACTGCTACAATCTGCTCCAAAGCCTTCTTCAAAACAGCTCCAAAACTTCCAATGATACCAGAAGATCAAGTTCTTTCAAATCTGCAGGTGTTCTCCTGTTCCAGAATTCGAACAGTCCTCAAGCAGTGTGTACATACGAACTTAAACTGTAAGAGTCATCAAAGAATAACTTCGACAACTTCCTGTCACAACCAATTTCCAAATCAGTTTGGCGTAACCCCAACTGAACCAAACTGCAGAATTTTTGACAGTGCAGAAACTGGACTATGCAGAAATAACTGTGCGAAACTGGACTGTGCAGAATTCATAAATCAGTGCTGAGATCAGCTCTGCATGGAAGTCGATGGAAGTCTGAAATTTTCGGGATAGCTTCTTGAGTTGCTGTTTTGCTGCAGATTTTGCAGCTCAAATTTGACCCAAGTTGATTCAATTCACACCAGACTGTCCCAATTCCCCGAAAAATCAAGTTGCTTTTTTACAACTACAAATATCCTTCATTCCAAAAAGACTTTAGTAAAAAGGAATTGAAATTCAGATGATATTTCCCACCCACTTTGGTGAACTTTGGTTTCAATACACTGTAAACAGTTTCAAACCTTCAGAACTGATTCTCGTCCAAACAATACTAGTATATTACACAGCAGATACCGAATTCAATCACAAACCCTTTCAATAAAAAAATCGAAACTTCAAATTCAAGTTTCCAAAATACAAACTCAATCGGATACTCAGAATACCAGAATTTTGGAACAAATCCTCAAACCCTGAATTGAATCTTCTAACAGCTAATTCGATTCTAACAGCAGCTAACAAAGAAGAATTCAGTTTAAAACTCAGATTTCAAGTTATTCAACAGATTTCAGCTAAGAAACAGCAGCAGGTTCTCAAAAATTAAACTGGGCAAAATCTGGACCAAAAAATTGCAATCTGCAATTTCTGCAAAAACTAAAGAATGAAACTGTATTGAACTTCTGTTAAAGAAAACTGAAAAAAGAAATGGAAACTTAAGAATGAGTATCGCCTTTGCAGAATAGTCCCTTCTTCAGCACCTCGCCAACTTCAGCTGGTTTTTCTGATCTTAATCCAGCTTTAAACAGTCCCCAGCTGAACTTTTCAAATCAATTTCCACACTCTAGAAACAAAACTACTACAACCAATACCAATTAGTTCGACTAGAACCAGCTGAACACAATTAATTTTAAAAGCTTGGGAAATTTGATCTTTGTTCAAATCAGTGTTAGGTATTAGACGATAGCTGCAACTAAGTTTTAGCAAAGCTTTTTGGTTCAAATTTCTCAAACTTCAGCAACACAACTTTAAGTACAATCACCGAATGCAAAAATTTTCAGTAGTGCAGAATACCTGTGTAATAATTGAAGTCAATTTGAGTTCTACAATTTCCGGGTAACCTTATTCCGCTTTCACGAAATGCAGTCCGCCTCCGCGATTCATGCAAGTTTTCCGGCGTTTGCGTTTGCAGCATTCCTCAGGCAGACGAGGCCTTCTACAAATTTTCAGCTTCTACCTTCGTTGGAATCCTCCTCAAATCAACCCCAATGGTCTCCAAGGGATCATAATTCATACATATACAACGTGAAACAATCCTAGTGTTTTGATCGATTCAACTAATTACGATGGCTCTGATATAAATGCATATCTTAAGGAAATATGATCTTATTTCTTAGGAGAAGGGCAGTATCTTTTTCCTTTCTTTTTTTTCCCTTTTCATAAGTGTCCTGTTAGAAACTTTTTCTTTCATGATTCAAAAGATAAAGTATGAAATAAAAGAAATAAATGTTCCTCAGAGGACATAATAAAAAAAAGATGAAGTATATAAATAGTATTCTACGTGACGTACGAATTAAAAATGGGTACAAGATGCTAGTTTCCCATCATTACATGCTTTGTGCCTACTACAGAGATTGTAGCCATTAATTCCTTCAAGATTACATTAACTCATGGAAGTAAGCAGCTATTTACTTTTCTTTTTTTCTTCTTTAAGCGGCATAGGGAAACCTAAAATTTACCATTCAATGTGCTATTAGCGTATGAACCATACCTCATGCTTATTCTACACTAAAATGAGATGGGCTGAACATATGAAAAACCAGCCATGCTTCTTACTAAGTCTCACAGATCCAGAATCTAATTCTTGAACTTGAGTTTTTCTGAAGGATAAACTTTATCTACTCGACGTCCATTTTGTCCATCCCCATACGAGAAATCTCTGCCACGGAACTTCTTACTTTGAGTTGGTCTACTGCCGGCTTCACTGTTTTCCTGTTTGTTTCTCCTACGACTGTCAATGTAAAAGGCACAAGATTTATGGTGATTGACCAAATAGAGAAGATTGCAACTAATCGAGAGAGGAAAGAAAATAACAAATGAAATAGGACCACGAATCTTAAGAATTAGTGAAATACAAACCTGAAATGCAGCAACAGACACAATACACCAACAAGTGCAGTGCCTTTGGCAACTGTTTTCAGCAATGGCCTGTGACGATGTTTGTCATTTAATTGACCAGCATCTGTTTCTTGCCGCCTCGGTGAAGCATTTTCTTCCAACACATATGATACTTTATGTTTTGTATCACCCTATTTAACAAAAATAAAACAGAAATTACCAATGCGATTGAAAGGCAAAGTCTTGAAATCGTAAATTAAAAGAGTTAGTTCAAGAAAATTTGCGATGAAGAATACTTACATCATCTCCTGGAACTGTTGGTTCACATACTTCACTTGCATCTCCTGAATCGTAGACAGGGGAGCAGGAACAGGGGAACCCTTTTTCAATATGTTCACAATAATATGTAGAAATAACAGAATTCTGATCCATGTTAACACCATCCAGAGTCATGGATGGTTCACATGTACTACTGACTTCATCAGAAACAAATTTCAGATACTGTGAATCACCATCACATCCTTCACTAGGGTTAACTAAAGACACATTCTTAAGATTATTTCTACATGCAGTATCAACAAACTTATTTTTACTTCTAGCAGCCTCCATTTCTTCATCAAAATAATTTGAGTTATTTCCATGCGATGAGACAATTTTATCAGTAAGAGGCTCTCTAGCAGCAAATTGCAATCCATCTGGACAGGAATATGTCAGCTCAGTGAGACTACCAGAAATTTTAGGTTTTACTATAGAAGGTTCTTTAGTATCATGAAACATGAGCTCGTTGGTTGCAACATTCAATGCATTATGACTTGCAGATGCATACTTATACTGCCTATCAGCATCATTTTCCAGCATGGCACAAGGAGTTTCTGCTGTTAAACAATCATCTGCATCAAATTGGTCATCGAAATCCAAAGCACGCACCCGACATAATACAGAGCTCATGCTAGTGGTTGATGAGACCTCTGCATCTTCAGTATCAGAAAATTTATTCTGAAGTCCAATTTGGGAAGTCCTTTCGCTTAAATTTGGTTCATGAGAATCAATAGCCATAAAAAGGTTCAAAATATTATCTTCACCTTTCCGCAGTACAGGAGTACTTCCATCAGTTCCACCAATAACTGAATCTGTGAATGCTAAGTAGTTAGATATATAACTACTTTCCACGTCATTGTCATACATAGAATCTCCAACAACTGACTCATCATTTACCATGTTAAGGTCGCTATAATCAAAGTGTATCCTATCATTGGTAGTACTATATTTCCCTCCATTTCCTCGAGAAGTTCTATGATGTGATCTTGATTGAGAACTGGTGCAAATTGATGAACAACTATCTTCTGTACGGTCATTCCTAGCACACTGAGATGGAAGAGTTTTAGATAATTCTGATCCGTACTTGCAGAAATCACATTTATAAACATGGTGGTCATGAGAACATGAGAGTACACTAATTTTCTCTCTTCCATTCTTTCTAACAGCTGAATGTTCGTCAATAGAATTGTCTGCATCTGAATCTGTGGCGTTATTATCTTCAAGCTGATTCAGAGATGAGCAACAAGACTCTTCTCCCACAAACTTGCTCTCAGCCTCGTTAGATTCTTCAGATAAAGAATCATAGTTTCCTTCAGATTCTCTGGTTTTATTTCTCTATAGCATACATATGGATATATTAGCATCTCTAATATAAGGGTTAAAGCATTTTTGTTATAAGGAGAACAAAAGAAGAAACAAAATAGTGTACAATAGTTTCTACTAATGGTGCATTTAACCTACCTCCATATGTTTTGATCTTGTTTCTTTATACGAGTAATAACCAGAAGAACTTGAAAGGCTGCTTGATGTCTCCAAGCTTCTTCGAATGCCACCTACCATATCTTTTGGCATGACCACCGTATAGGTCACCAAGTCAAAGTCAGGAACCTAAGGGTACAAACAGGTTTATAGCAGAAGTAAGGAAGTATAACTAGCAACCCCGAGAACATAAGAACTAGACAAAGAAGCAGAACTTCTTCAGAAGGAAGTGAATAGCCTCTGGGAAAAGATCCTTACCTTCAATTGTTTGGAACAGGCCTTATTTGAAAGTGCCCTTATGCAAATACAAACTTTACGAATGTTCTTTTTCTCAACAACATCTGATGGGGAGAAGAGATCGATACCATTTAATCCCAGTATTTTGCAGATCTGCCAAAACAAGGGATTACAAGGCTATCCCCTTTTGTCGGGTGTCATTAAGGGTTTTTTCCCCCTCTTAAAGAGCATTATCGGCTGTTGAAATAGAGCCAAATCAGACTAGAATGCAGCTATGACTTACCTTCAAGAAGGAGTCAACATTAGAGTAAGGCATATATCTCCCACTGCATCTCCGTGAACCAAGTGGTTCATACTTCAAATGTCTTAGCTCGCCACACTTAGCCAATAGCATATTCCATAATACTTTGGAGACTTCAAACCTACACAGGTTATCACTTCCAAATGTTAATACTGTTATATTCGTGAAACAAAGAGAAGGAAAGGAAAAGAGAAACGACACAGTTGGAAAGGTTAGCAGCTAAACAAAATTAACAGATAATTCAAAAATTAGTTAATCTGACATGGATGGCTAGGATTCATTGCAACCAACGGCTCAGATCAACTCTCAGAAAGGATATAAATAACTCTAATCGATGTGGGGTCGGGCATAATGAATTCTGGTAAAATTACTCTCTTTCCTCGTGCATTTCTCTCTTAGCCCTCCCTCTCTCTCTCTTCTCTCTGAATCCATCCCCTTCTTGATTCTTCTTCTCTCCATTAATTTCTCACTCAAGTTCTTATTGCAGGGTTATTGAATAGCGAATGCAGTTGACGTTGGTGACTGAAGTTATGAGGAATTGGAGTTGTTAAGCTGAAGCTGCGATTCGCAGTAGATTAGTTGATATTTCAGTTGTAATTGTTATCTAGTTTCCTTAACTGTAGTAGCCGTTAAACAGTTTCCTGGTTATTTTCATAATTCCATTGCAATTTCGACTTTTTGGTCTAGTTAAATTGAAGTGGAATTACCAGCTTGGTTGAATTGAAATATTGAGGTCATAACATATACAAGGTCATATCCCCTTGACCATCTAGTAAGCTACAATATTCTTCGGAGCCAAAGAGGATACAAGTAAACATCAAATTTAAGCCAACACGTGGGAAATGAAATGATACAGTGTAAAGGTGCAAGAACTAGAAGTAGTAGTCAAACTTACAGAAGATCTCCATCGGCAAGCAAATCAGAAATATGTAGGTGCTCGTCAAACCTCATCTTCAGAACTTCCCCAAGCCATATTCTAGTTTGAGTCTGAAATATACATCATCCTTATCAACACAACACACACACACTGACAAGTGAGAACTGAATTTCACAAAGAAAATAAAAAAAGAAAAAGACCTGCAAAAAGACATCATCAAGTTCCCGGAAGCTAGATTCAGCCGAGGATTTGGAAGAATCGCCGCTGACTGCGGCAGCAACAGCTCGGTAGCCGCCCATTGTTTTTTTCAATAATTTCACTTCTGAAATATGAGTAAATACCTACACTGACATATAGCTATTTTTATGTTCATTTTCAAATTTCAAATTGTAGAGAATGGAACATTAATGGGAAAAATTAAATGTGAGGATGGAGGAGCAGCCGCGTAGACGCAGCTACTGCGTGCAGTGACAGGGAAATTTAATTATTTTAGGGCAGGAAATAGTGAAAAAAATCCATGTGGACGGACTGTGTTTTACTTTTATGTCACATGAAAACAAAAAGAGAGAATCCGCTCCGCCAAATTTCGGACACACTTTTTGTTTTTTTTCTCCCTTTTTTCTTCTTCGCCCCCTCCTTTTCGGGCTTTCCGCTGCTGTTCCTCCCATAATAATACAACACTACATTCTTTTTTATTTGGTTTCGATTTTTAAGATAAACCGATGTTTTTTTATTGATTTATCTAGTTTTGTCTTTTTTTGAGTTTTTTTCCTTTGTATATAAAGTACAAATATTTGAAAAGTATTTTTCTCGTGAATTTATTTTACTCCCAGAAAAATGAATTCTTTATTAAAAATAAAAAATTATTTTTTAAAATTCTTTCTCAATCTTCCCCGCACTATTCTTCGTTCCTACTCTCACCCCACCACTCAACCCTTACCCTCCTCCACCACCAAACATCGCCACCGCCACTCCGGCCCTTAAACCCTGCCCTACAACCCTCCCTCACCCTTACTTATTTCGTCTCATATAGCGTTTGCCTAAATAATATATTTTTCAAAAATATTTTCTGATACCTAATCAAATATCAAAAATTAAGTAAAAAAATCACTTCTTTTCAAAAAATAAAAAATAAAAATTCCTCATAGCAAACACACCCTTATTCAGAGTAATTTTGTTAGTCAATTGTGAGATGGTGAAGCAAGAGATCGTTCTAACTTGCCAAAGCTTGTTACTTAAAAGTGTGACGTATGCTCAGAAATTCAAGAAAAGAAAGGGAAATAAGAAACCAAGCTTGCTTATATGTTTCTTTTGATCCTTCCGCGTATCTACCTAACAAGAGAACTGGCCATCGTAATGTATCCGTGCTATTTTTTTAAAGGTTTTTGCATACTCTTTAAAAAATATATTTAATATCCTTAATTACGTGACTATTTATCTAAAGTAAACATCTCCTTTAGTCAATACTTCGCCAATTAAAAAAAAGATAATTGTGAATAAAAAAACTACAGTAATAAGTAACTTTTTTTAAATCGTTAAATATTTTAAAATAAACTTAATTTAGTAAATGAGTAATATCCAACCATAGTCTCCACCATTGCGCATTGAAGCTAGCGCCAGGGAGTAGGGGGATAGAAAGGATGTTGTCGAACGATAGAGAAAATATGGCAGTTTCTTTTTCTTTTCTATTGTTAATCAAAGTTGAAAAAGAGCAAACTGAATTAAGAAAGAGAAAATAAAAATGCAATTTGTTAGCTTATGTACGATTTTGTGAACATGGCAAAACAAAAGTGTAAACCTGCAGACTCCCTTCGCCCTCTCAACATGTTACATTTAAGAAAACATAGAGGCACAAAATTTGTACTAATTCAGTACTTTTTTTATCTTTTAGTGGAAGTGACATGTCCAGGGTTTTTGCAATGTAGATATTATATTTCTCGATAAAGTAGTTTATGATATATATAAATGGTTTATAATTTATATATGTCGATATAAATACCAAGTCTGAAATAATTGTTTTCAGTCATATGGCCCAAGCAAAATTAGTAGATGCGGAATTTACTTTGCCTATTGCTATCTTCTTCTCAATAATCTTTTGCAAAGGTGTAGAAAAAAGAGAGTTGCTTTTTTCAGTTATTTACAGAAGGAAAGTCGCAGTTAAAAGGAAGAGTGGTCATATTTAAATAAGACAACTCTTGTTTATATGACACCTATTACCAATTGTTGTCTTTTTTATCTTCATTTTTAACTTTATTTTATTTTATTTTACGGGTTAACCCACATAGTTGACCCAATTTATTTCCTTCCCCAACAATATATTAGAGTAATATGATATGAGCACACAATTCAAACAACCTGTAAATCTTCTCAAGATGAGACGGTGTCCTATCCCTTATAGGAATATTCCTATTTCAGACTTTCAGTCCACATTGATTGGATTTTTATTTTTTCTTCCTCGAGGATATGCAGGACATTATTTAAGGCAAAGTAGATAGAACTTCAACTATGCGACGGAGAGCACTTCTATGGTCTTCAACCAGCAAATTCAAAATCATGAATACATATTGTATACGGTAAAATATGATAGACACGTGGCTGACTAAAAGAAGGATACGTGGAATCCGAGATGGAATGGTTGAAGGTCAAACACAGTCATTACGCTTGTTACCGGAACGGATAACGTTCATAAAACTGTATTAAATGTTCTGCGCTCGGTAGCGTTTACTAAGAAATATTCTACAGCATTAAGAGCGACGGTCTGTTACAAAAAATTTGACATTTACACTCAACGTTATATTTTCATCAATGACCCTCATAATTAGCATTAAAGGACGGCTTGATCCTAGGACCCTTTTCCCTAGTGATAATTATAAATAGTGAGCTCAGTTACCATTGTAAGCGACACGAATTTTCTGGCAAGAACATATACTATATTCTATACAAAGCTTTATAAAATTTCACTCTCTTGCATTCTAATCTCATCATTGTTGTGTTCGAAAACCATATTCACGGAATCACTATCTTTACTATTTCATCTACATTTCAAGGCTAAGTACTGTGTATTTTTTTGATTATTATATTATTTCAGGATCAAATTAGTTCACTTGTCTAGAAACCACGCATAAATTCAACTGTACCGTTTTACGGGTAAACAGTTTGGTGCCCACCGTGGGGCCTAGATAGCCGTGCAATTAAATTAATCCTTGTCTTTTTTTACTAACGTGTCTTGATTATTTTGTCTTTAAAAAAATCACAAAAAATGGTAGATAACATTGTTAACGTTGCACGCAACCCTGAAATTCAAGGGGATCAACCTTATTTCGAGGATTCGATCAGTGACACCCACAATGAGGGGAATAACGCCACACCAGTGCATGACAGGCGATACCCTCGACGGGTTCGGGAGACAACTCCCGATGATGCTGACGAGGAATAAGTAGCGGATGCTGTGAGGATCCTGCAAGAGCAACATGCAATCATCCTAGGCCATCTCATGCGGCAAGATTAGGTTATGACGGAACTGAAGCAGGCGCTATCAAGTGCTTCAAATAATGCAAACAGGCGCGACCAAATTCCTCCCGTTGTTTCCGCATACCAAACAACGCAGAGAGTCGACAACAACACTCCCATGGGTGAAGTTGGCTCCGATGGGGCTGGGGGAGCAGATCAGATCTTAACAACGAGAACGATTCATTCAAGGATGAGCTTTTACGGTTCACGAGGGAAGTAAACGCCCGCATAGATCAAATCTCGGGCACACCACCAGTATTGAAAGGCCCGAACTCAAAGAAGTATGTTCAATTACCGTACAAGACAAATACGGCACCAAAACTAATCCCGAAGCGTTTCAAAATGGCTGAAGTTCCAAAGTATGATGTAACTTCAGACCCGCAGGAACATATTACCATCTACACAACGACGGTGAAAGGAAATGATCTAGATCCTCACGAAATTGAATCTGTGTTGCTAAAGAAATTCGGTGAAACTCTCATGAGGGGAGCCTTAACGTGGTATTCATTACTGCCCGAGCATTCCATAGATTCTTTTGAAATTCTCGCGGATTCTTTTATTAAAGCTCATGCCGGGTCCAGAAAGGTGCAAGCCCGGAAGGCCGACATATTCAGAATTACGCAAGGAGAATCAGAATTAATACGAGAGTTTGTTACCCGATTCCAGAAAGAAAGAATGTTGCTCCCGGCCGTCCCGGATGAATGGGCAGCTGAAGCATTCACCAAAGGATTGAATCCGAGAAGTTCAGACGCTTCCCGGAAGCTGAAGAAAAGCCTGTTTGAGTTTCAAGCAACAACCTGGGTAGATGTTCACAACCAGTACGAGTCGAAGATAAGGATCGAAGATGACCAAGACGGCTCTACATCATCAGCCAAAGGACGGGAGAAGAATAGAGAAAAATCAAAAGATGACTACGATGCGGATAGGCGGACTACGAGGGGTCAGTTTTTGCCCTACAAACATATCGAAGGTCGTGGCAAAACTTTTTGAGCAGCAAACAAGGTCACCATTGATGGAGGTATTGATCGTGGTCGAAACAATAGATCACTTCAAGATAAACAAACGTCGGGGTCTCGAGATCTTTCTTACCCCCAGGTTATCAGAATATAAATTCAACGTCAGTGTAGTGGAACTGGTGTCAGCCATGAGGAACATTAAAGAAGCACGATTCCTAAGACCTATGAGGTCTGATTCCAGCCAGAGGGATCCGAATTTATAGTGCGAATACCACAGGACGAATGGTCACCGAATAGGGGACTGCCGACATCTTCGGGAGGAGGTGGCAACGATATTGAAGAATGGTCATCTCTGAGAATTCTTGAGTGATCGATTGATGAGTACAAAACACACACTTAAATTATGCTCGCTAGTCAAATATAGTATAGTATAATTATCGTCTCCACAGAGATTGAATTTAAATAGTATTCTTGTAGCTCGCACCTCGATTGCTATCTAGGAGGATCAACAATAGAGATTTATACAATTAAGAATTGAAACTAAATAAGAATCTAAACTATTGACTAATGTCAATCTCAACAAAGGTAAGCAAGGAAGTTATCAATGGGAGAAAATATGGGTTGATAGGATAGGTGCAAGATAATTATTCGGGATCTAACTTTAGATAATTCACTTCTAATATTCAAGTGAGTCTCTCGAATTCTTTTAATTATCAGTATAAATGTTTAGTAAAAACTCCTCTCTCGATTAAGTTTCAACTCACAATATGAACCAATTTAAGCTCGGTGAAGATATGCAAGAATTCGTAATAGATTGGTCTTTAAGAGAACCTCTTTCGATTATCCTCCTAACTAGGTTTAATCAAGGATTCAACTAGCCTCTTTCGATTACTTAGAAGAATCTATGAACTCAACCAATAACATAGTGCAAATATATCACAAGTTATGCCTATTTCGATTATAAGAACAAGTGAATATATGCAATAATTAAATCTTTCAAAAATGATTCAAATACATAAACATAGAGTTATAATCCACAAACAACCATCAATACACCAAATCCATCAAAACCCAAATGGTTCTACTCCATAGACATGGAGGAGTTTTTCACAAATGAAACAAAAATAGAGAAAAATATAAATACAATCCAAACTCGGATTTGAGTGAGGAAGGAAGGATGAAATTCTTGTGCTCTTACTTCTTCTTCTTCTCCTAAGCTTCCTTAGGTCTAAGGTATGTCAAAAGTCTGTCAAAAATGATGTTTTGGGGTATTTAATCCGCCCCCAAAACAAATTCCGAACAAAACTACCCTTTTCTTAGCAAAATAGGACTTTTTCCGGACATTACATGCGCGGTCGTGCACTTGGTCACGCATTTTGCACATTGTTCTGCCCCAAGTACGTGCCCAGGTGTGCGATCGCGCACTTGCTCACGCACCTAGGTGGTAAGTTGGGAATTTTGGAAAATATAAAACATGAAAGTTGTAGACCTTTTATATATCTTTCCAACGATATATTGTGGAGCGTAAACGGATTTATGAGCGAAAAGTTATGTGCAGTTTACTAGACAATGTGCAGTATGCCTACTCGATTCTTCGTTTCGTTCTTAAAGTGCATTATCATCCGTTGATCCCCGAATATGATCCCAACTTAACCCTTGGGCTTTTACTCAGACTTTAAAACTCCAAAATAGCATGAATTCCTATTACAACATCTACATAGCTCGGAATCACTCCTACTGGGCATAAAACACACAATAAGTGCAAAACACGCCTAATTAAAGTTCAACATAAGTAAAGTACAGTGAATTAGAGTGCAATAAGAGACTAAAACACGAGATTATAGCCTACCATCAATACCCCACACTTAAACCATTGCTCGTCCTTGAGCAATCAAACTACACTTCACATAGATATGACCTTTTTAAACAACTCACCTAACTCATCACACCAAGAATATTAGAAAAGATTAAGCACAAGACCGTAATATCCTCGCCTCAAGAGTTGACTCAACAACACCATACATTTTTCACAACCTGCTCACTTACCCAAACACAGAGGTCAATGACATTACCATTCCTTCATGAATCAAGTGCCCTCACACAAGAATAGAGAGTAGTTCCACAAACAATAAAGTAGGACAATTGGGAACTCAAGATAGGAAAAATTAGCTCACTCTCAGAACAATATTCATGTGCAACAAAAAATATACCATAAGCTTGCCCGTAGTGTACTACTCTACTAATTGAGCTTATTCAGTCAAGGATCAAGTAGGACTTTATTTGATTGTAATGTAAGCTGCGGGATGGGTATGATATATTTGATATAAGTGTGACTACACCTCCCAAAGAACTTTAATAAATACAATTTAACCATATAAAACTCCATACTTATGTCAAACTATAACTCCACCTTTATATCAATATACGTCAACTCCCGACTTTTTTAAGCAAAAATACATCAAGAGTTACCACTATCAATGAATATAAACTATTTTTTTCTTTATTTTCTTTTTCGATTCAAGTGGCTCATACTTTTTCACAACAATGCACCTTTCTTCTTATTTTAATAATTTCACTCAAAAGCCAAATCAACCACCCCACACTTCAACTTTTACAAAGTTCATACCCAATTCAAGTGCTCACGAGACGTAAATGGTTCAAATAGATGGTCAATTCAAACAAAAGGGTAAGGTTTGTAATGTGGTTGCGAAAGAAACAAGATTATAGGCTCAATGGGGGATAACTAAGATACATAACAATTTGGTGGGGTAAAAGCATATAGCTGGCTCGACAAAGAAATATCTATATCACTTCCAAGACTGAACTAAACTACTCTTTTGCTTTGCAAACACACGTGGAAAGTTCTAGACATCAAATATAATGGACAGAATAACACAAAACCTCACACACATATGGCACATAACTCACTCAAGATTGGACTATCAAGACACTCTAGTCAAAGCAGTTAAGCAAAGTTAAGATCATACAATTTAAGGTACTTATACAAGAATCAAAAACTGAGCCTAAGCGTCACAACTAAAGTACTTATTATTCTCAAGGCATAATGAAGTCAAGAGATATTGCTTTCATTTAAAATCACAGCACAAGGTTTCCTACTCCTAAACAAAACTAACTATACCCAGTTCAAATAAAACCGTTGGAAAAGAACCGCAGCACAAAAAAAAAATCAAGGGAAAATTATTATACTACCTAAAGAAAATAATATATATATATATATATATATATATATATATATATATATATATATATTCAACTTTAAAAATTTCAATCAAAAGAAATGAAAACACACACAAGAAACAAAAACAAACATTTATATATATATATATATACATATTCTTTTTTTTCGACTTTAAAAATTTCAATCAAAAGAAACGAAAACACACACAAGAAACAAAAATAAATATTTGTTTACATATTTACATCCCCACCCCACACTTTAAATTGTGGCATGTTCCCATGACACACAAATAAAAAGCAAGAGGTAAAGAAAATTTCCCTGGACTTTTTCCGTTTCCGAGAACTTATGAACTCCACCCCTAATTCTGAATGCATTTTTCGATTTCGCTCCTCGGGATTCTTTATGGAGCTCATCAGGCTAAAGTCCTTTAGGGATATTTGAAAGACTCGGTCTTTTCTTTCTTTCTTGGCCTCATTTTGAGCGGAGGATTGTTCTTGTAGGATTATCCTTAACTTGTTTCTGCATTCATTTATAAGATCAATCCATGCATATTCCTGTAAATCCCCAAAAACAAAATCCACATGATCAAGGTTAGAGTAAGAAAATGAAGAGGAAAGGTCATGTGAGTACTCCTCTGGTAAGTCCTAGACCATTTGTTCCTCATTTTCTTCTACTAAAAATTGCAATTGTGGATAGGTGGATGGGGGGTTTAAACTCTTCTTGTATTGCTTCATAATCAACCAAAGCCTCGTTTTCAATCATTTAAGTTGAAACAGAGTCCTCTTGCAAAGTGGACAACTCTCTCTGTAGATGTTAATCATCTTAGGTAGGCTCATTTTCACACGGTATCTCTTCCATATATTTACTATCACAATGCAACGAGCTAAATCTATTTACTAATTGATTCACTTGCATTGTTAGGTTGTTAGTGGCTTCATCATCTTGTATACATTTCTCTTCCACCTTATTTATGAACTTATACATAAGCTCTTCTAAACTACCATTCTCCTCTTGAAGTGATTATGTCACTTCGCTTTCATTCCAGTCATTATAAGGGTATTCATCCCAACTAAAGTTAGAATTGTACCCATATGAATCCTCATACCTGTACGGACTAGAGAAAAAGTAAGAGTGTTCAAAAGATGAACCATAGGAAGAATACCTACTGTCACGACCCCAAAATCCCTCTTTAGGAGGTCATGATAGCACCTAATCTCTAAGACTGGGTAAGCCTATCAATGCGGAATAATCATAAATATCTGAAATAAATAAACTACAATTCAAATAATTACAACTCCCAAAACCCGATAGAAATAAGTCACAAGCTTCTAAGAATTATTTTTCTCAATGTTTCTATGTATCAAGGTCTAAAGAAAAATAAGGAAGCAAGATAAAAATGATAGAAGGGGACTCCGGAGTCTGCGGACGCTGGCAGATATACCTCGAAGTCTCTGTGCGCATGTAACTCACTGACGTCTAGACTAGTAAGATGTACCTGGATCTGCACAAAAAGATGTACAGAAGTGTAGTATGAGTACACCACAGCGGTACCCAGTAAGTGCCAAGCCTAACCTCGGTAGAATAGTGACGAGGTCAGGTCAGGCCCTACTGGAGAATAGATAATGACATGGAAAAATGTTCAAATAATTTAATAAGATAAAATGACTATGGAAATAAATCAAATATCATGTCACATTTAATGACACCAAATAATTGCAAATAATATCTCGTGGAATCAAAACAGAATTCCTTACAACTTTATAAAAATCGCAACAATTAATCGAAGGAAACTATGGCCATAAATCAATATCAACAAGGGCACTACCAAGGTACCGCCTCGTAGTCCCAAATCATAAATAAATTCACAATATCTTATTTCCTTATCTCACCGCGGGAGCCTTCACAATTTATTTGAAAGAAAATATTTTTTTCGAAATAGCATCCCGCGTTTTAGCCATCCTTATCACACCGCATGACTTCTAGTAGTTCCCTCTACTAGCCACGCGTATCAAGCCACCCTTATCTCACCGCATGCGTTTCAATATTCAGACTTTATACCACCGCATGCGTATCAATATCACAATATATCATAATTTGCACCTCAAGTGCCCAAATATTTTAATTTGCCAAAATAAATCAGCGATATTTTTCCACAATAAAGAGCTCACGGCTCATGCCAACATAAATCATCAATAATATTTTTTCACAAAAAAAGAGCCCACGCCTCCATCACAATGAGTACAAAAAATCTTATAAAAATATTCAGGAATAAATAATTTAGCAAAATAATATTTCAAAATCTTTAGTACGTTGCTTCAATACCAAATTTAAAATGTCAAATATTTCATATTAATAATATTTAATTTAAAGAAAATCAATTTCAAATAATACACAGAATAAAAGAAACCAAGTTTCAACCAAACAGGTAAAACAATTATCACGAAAAGGTCAAGCAAATTTAAAGTATACAAATCAAATCAATGATGGAGAATATAATAAGATTTAAAATTTTTATTAAAATGCAACAGTGATCTTCATAATTTAAACACATAATCCTTCATATTTAGTCTGTGTACACACTCGTCACCTCGTGTACACAACTTTCATCACATTATAATTAATACAAATCCTAGGAAAAATTTCTCCCACACAAGGTTAGACAAGTCACTTACCTCGACTTGCTCCAATTTAACCAAGTAGTATGCTTTTTCCTCGATTTTCCGATTCCAATCGACTCGTATCTAGCCATAATTAATTCAATACAGTCAACAAAAATTATAGAATTAATTCTATAAGAAAATACTATATTTTTCAATAAAAATTCGAAATTAACTCAAAAATGGTCCGTGGGACCCATGTCTCGGAATCCAGCGAAAGTTACGAAATATGAACGCCCATTCAACTACGAGTCCAACCATACCATTTTTACAAAAATCCGACATCAACTTGACCTTCAAATCTCAAATTCTTATTTTGAAATCCCTAGGCCCAAATCCTCTAATTTCACCTCAAAAACATGTAATCTATTCGAAATATTCAATGATAATCCAATATAATTGACTAACAATGATCACATGTGACTTACCTCAAGTTTTCCCGTGAATTCTCTCTAAAAAATCGCCCAAACCCGTGTTGAAAATGTTCAAATGACAAAAATATCGGAACCCCTCTGTTTTTGTAATCTGCGATGAAATACCGCATCTGCGGAAATTGCTCAACCCAGCTGCCTTCGCTTCTGTGAGCTTTGGACTGCATCTTCGCCTTCGCAGGTGCGGAAAATTCCATCGCACCTGCGGACCTGCCCGCACCTGCGCCCTTCCTCTCGCTTCTACGCAAGCGCTTCTGCGCAACATGAGCCGCATTTGCTGCTCCAACTGGGCAGCCCTTCGTCCGCTTCTGCGAGCCACAGCTCGCTTGTGCAAGTCCGCACCTGCGGTCAGTCCCTCCGCAGGTGCGATGACACCAGAAGCTGCAAATTTCAGAATTTGCCTAAGTCCAAAAAATGATCCGTTTTCGATCCGGATCGCACTCGGGGTACTCGGGACCCCTTCCGAAAATACCACCAAGTCCTAAATCATCATATGAACTTAGTCGAGTCTTCATATCACATCCAACAGCACTAAAAACACGAATCACACATAGATTCAAGCCTAATAAATCTTAAGAATTTCCAACTTCTAAATTCGATGTCGAAACCTATCAAATCAAGTCCGATTGATCTCAAATTTTGTACACAAGTCATAAATGACATAATTGAGCTGTTAAAAGTACTAGAACTGGATTCCGACCCCGATATAAAAAAGTTAACTCTCGGGTCAAACTTCCAAACTTAAATTCATATTTTAGCCATTTCAAGCCTAATTTCACTACGGACTTCCAAATAAAATTTCGATCACGCTCCTAAGTCCAAAATTACCATACGGGGCTGTTGAAATCATCAAAATTCTATTCCGTGGTCATTTGCACATAATTCGACATCCGGTCACTATTTGAATTTAAACTTTTAATTTTTCTTCAAAATTCTATATTTCGGGTTAGGGACCTCGAAATTTGATTCCGGGCATATGCCCAAGTCCCAATTCACGATACGGACCTACCGAAACTGTCAAAATACTGGTCTGAGTCTGTTTGCTCAAAATGTTGACCAAAGTCAACTCAGTTGAGTTTTAAAGCTCTAATTCATATTTTAATCTATTTTTCACATAAAACTTTCCAGAAAAGTTTACGGACTGCGCACGCAAGCCGAGAAATAATAAATAGTGCTTTTCGAGGTATTAGAACACAGCATTAATTATTAAATTTAAAGATGACATTTTGGGTCATCACATTCTCCACCTCTAAAACAAACGTTCGTCCTCGAACGGAGTTAGAAAAAGTACCTAAGCTGGTGAATAAGTGTGGATAACGGCT
This sequence comes from Nicotiana tomentosiformis, assembly GCF_000390325.3. Taxonomy (NCBI): domain Eukaryota; kingdom Viridiplantae; phylum Streptophyta; class Magnoliopsida; order Solanales; family Solanaceae; genus Nicotiana; species Nicotiana tomentosiformis. Next base: position 113,793,233 of record NC_090823.1, on the reverse strand, counting down.
GCGCATATCATGCTCGGTCTCCCAAGTCACCTCCTCGACTGGATGACCCCTCCACTGAACCTTCACGGAAGCAATGTTCTTTGACCTCAGCTTTCGAACCTGCCTATCTAAAATAGCCACTAGTTCCTCAACATAAGATAGATCCTTGTCCAACTGAACCGAACTGAAGTCTAACACATGAGACGGATCGCCGTGATATTTCTGAAGCATAGAAACATGAAATATCCGATGAACTGCAGAGAGACTAGGTGGTAGCGCAAGTCTGTAAGCTACCTATCCAACTCTTTCAAGAATCTCAAAAGGCCCAATATACCTAGGGCTCAACTTGCCCTTCTTCCCGAACCTCATCACACCCTTCATAGGCGAAACCCGGAGCAATACCCGCTCACCAACCATGAATACAACATCACAAACCTTTCGATCCGCATAACTCTTCTATCTGGATTGGGTTGTACGAAAGTCGATCCTGAATCAACTTAACCTTTTCCAAGGCTTCCTGAACTAAGTCTGTACCCAATAGCCTAGACTCACCCGGTTCGAACCAACCCACTGGAGACCGGCACCGCCTACCATACAAGGCCTCATACGGAGCCATCTGAATGCTCGACTGGTAACTGTTGTTGTAAGCAAACTCAGCAAGTTGTAAGAACTAGTCCCAAGCACCACGAAGCATATCCTCCAGTATCTGAATAATGCATTCGGACTGCCCGTCCATCTGAGGGTGAAATGTTTGTACTCAACTCTACCTGAGTACCCAACTCACGCTATACTGCCATCCAAAACCGTGAGGTAAACTGTGTACCCCGGTCAGAGATGATGGATATCGGTACACAGTGAAGTCTGACAATCTCGCGAATATATACCTGAGCCAGTTGCTCTGAAGAGTAAGTAGTAATCACAGGAATGAAATGAGCTGATTTGGTCAGCCTATCCACAATCGCCCAAACTACATCAAACTTCAGTGAGTCCGTGGGAGCCTAACAACTAAATCTATAGTGATCCGCTCCCATTTCCATTCTGGAATCTCTAACTTCTGAAGTAATCCACTCGGTCGCTGATGCTCAAATTTCACTTGTTGACAATTTAGACACTGAGATACATACTCCACAATGTCTTTCTTCATCTGCCTCTACCAATAGTGCTATCTCAAGTCCTCATGCATCTTTGCAGCACCCGGATGAATGGAGTACCGCGAACTGTGAGCCTCCTGGAGAATCAACTCACGCAAGCCATCTACATTGGGTATACATAGCCTGACATGCATCCGTAGTACACCGTCATCTCCAATAGTGACTTCCTTGGCATCACCGTGCTGAACTCTATCCTTAAGGACAAGCAAATTAGGGTCATCATACTGACGCTCCCTGATACGATCGTAAAGAGAAGACTGATAAACCACACAAGCCAAAACTTGGCTCGGCTCGGAAACATCCAACCTGGCAAACTGGTTGGCTAAGGCCTGAACATACAAGGCTAAAGGCATCTCTGCTACCGGTAAATATGCTAAGCTGCCCAAACTCTCCGCCTTATGACTCAAGGCATCGGCCACTACATTGGCCTTCCCAGGATGATAGAGAATGGTTATATCATAATCCTTAAGCAACTCTAACCATCTCCGCTATCGTAAATTAAGATCCTTCTGTTTAAACAGATGTTGTAGACTTCGGTGATCGGTGTAGATCTCACAATGGACACCGTATAAGTAATGCCGCCAAATCTTTAAGGCATGAACAATAGCTACTAATTCAAGGTCATATACAAGATAATTCTTCTCATGCACCTTTAACTGTCTGGACGCGTAGGCAATTACCCTACCGTCTTGCATCAACACTGCGCCGAGACCAATACGTGATGCGTCACAATACACAGTATAAGATTCTATACCTGTAGGTAATACCAATACTGGGGCTGTAGTCAAAGCTGTCTTGAGCTTTATGAAGCTCTCCTTACATTCCTCGGTCCACCTGAACGGAGCACTGTGATGACCCAAAATGTCATCTTTAAATTTAATGATTAATTATGTGATCTAAGCACTATTTACCATTACTCGACTTGAGTGTGCAGTCCATAAAAAAATTTCGAAAAAGTTTTCAGGTGAAAAATGGATTAAAATATGAATTAGAGCTTTAAAACTCAACTAAGTTGACTTTGGTCAACATTTTGAGCAAACAGACTCGGATCAATATTTTGACAATTTTGGTAGGTCTGTATCATGATTTGGGACTTAGGTGTATGCCCGAAATCAAATTCCGAGGTCCCTAGCCAGAGATATGGAATTTTGATAAAAAATTAAAAGTTTAAGTTCAAATAGTGACCGGATGTCAAATTATGTGCAAACGACCCCGGAATAGAATTTTGATGATTCCAACAGCTCCGTATGGTGACTTTGGACTTAGGAGCATGATCGGAATTTTATTTGGAAGTCCGTAGTAGAATTAGGCTTGAAATGCCGAAAGTTAAATTTTTGGGAAGTTTGACCGAGGGGTTGACTTTTTGATATCGGGGTCGAAATCCGATTCTGAAATTTTTTATAAATCCATTATGTCATTTGTGACTTGTGTGCAAAATTTGAGGTCAATCGGAATTGATTTGATATGTTTCGGCGCAAAATATAGAAGTCGGAAGATTTGAAAACTCATAATTCGATTTGATGCGCGATTCGTAATTTCGGCATTGTTTGGCATGGTTTGAAGCCTCAACTAAGTTCATATTGTATTTTGGGACATGTTGGTATATTTGGTTAAGGTACCAAGGGCCTCGGGTGGATTTCGGAAGGTTAACGGAATGAATTTCGGACAAAAAGAAGCTGTTGGAATTTTTCTGCTGCAGAAGCTGTTTTTGGACAGCAACCGGTGCAATCGCAGAGCTAATTTTGGAAGCTTATATCTCGAAATCTATAAGGAATCTGAACATTTTCAAAACATGAAAGTTGTAGCTCTTTGATTCTAGTTTCCAGAATGATAAATCATTTATCATTCAGATATTTATACAAAATGTTATGATCGATTGATTGAAGCTGCTACTGCAGATTTTTGCTACAGCAGTGTGCATCGCCAGAAATTTCTACTGCACAGGGCTGACTTTGGGAGCTTATATCTTGCAATCTATAAGGAGTTGGGCGATGAGCAAAACATGAAAGTTGTAGTACTTTATATCTAGTTTGCAGAATAAACCGTTTAACAGTTGGAGTTGAGTACAAGAAGTTATGATTGATACACTACAGACTGTCGAGGAAGAGTTTGATGTTTTCAACATAAGCATGTAATGATCCAAAAGTCCATTTTTAGTTCTAGAGATCAAAATTCAATTTCGAGACTTTCGACATTTTGATAATGAATTATAGGAGTGATCTGAAAAGTTTGGTCTAATTTCATCAAGTCGCGATTGAGTTTTAAGCGCGAAATATGAGTTAATTGTTTAACGAGCAAAATTGGTATCACATTGAGCAAATGAGCTCCGAATTGAGTTTTGATTGAACGAATGGGTTCGTAGTTTTATTTGTGACTCATAGGAACAAGAATCGTCGAATTCCGAGTTTGTATGATGGAGTTAGAGCTTTTTTAATGAAATAAAACTATTGGTATAAATAGTCCTGGTGTGCACCTTTAGCGACCAGATGTGACACTTTTAGCGATGGGATTGGACTTTTAACGACCGGAATAGTGTTTTTGAGGCAGAAACTTAAGGACCAAAAATATTCATTTCCTTCATTTCGTTTTGGAGTTTTGGAGCACGGTTCTTGGGCGATTTTGAAGATTTCTTCAAGACTTCAACTTGGGTAAGTGTCCTATATCCAAATGTGATTATATTTCATAAATCCATGGTCATATTCATCATTTATTTCGGATTTAAATGGAAGAAATCAAGATTTTTGCAAAATCTTCCAAAAACGAAAATTTAAGATTTGGAGGTCGAGTTGTTATCGGATTTTGGTAAAATTGGTATGGGTGAACTCGTAATTGAATGGGTTGTCGGATTTTGTAAGTTTTGTCGGATTCCGAGATGTGGGCCCCACGGACAAATTTTGAGCTAATTTCGGATTTTAATGAAAATATAATATTTTCTTATGATAGTGATTACTATAATTTTTGTTGACTGTATCGAATTAATTATGACTAGATACGAGTCGATTGGAGTCGAAAATTCGAGGAAAAAGCTTAATACTTGTTAAATTGAAGCAAGTCGAGGTAAGTGACTTGTCTAACCTTGTATGGGGAAAATTTTCCCTAGGATTGGTATTGATGTAATTATTGAAATGTGTTGAAAGTCGTGTGCACGAGGTGACGAGTGTGTACACGGGCTAAATTGCGAAAGATTATATTTTTAAATTGTGTAGATCACTGTTAGGCATTTATTAAATTATTTTATCTTGTTATATTCTTCATCATTGATCTGAGATATATACTTCAAATTTGTTTGATCTTTTCTTACTAATTGTTTTACCTGTTTAGTTAAAACTTGGTTTCTTTTATTCTGTGCATTATTTGAAGGTTGATTTTCTTTAAATTAAATATTATTAATATGAAGTATTTGACAATTTTAAACTTGATATTGAAGCAACGTAGTAAAGATTTTGAAATATTATTTTCCTAAATTATTTACTCCTGAATATTTTTATACTCATTGTGAGGGAGCCGTGAGCTCTTTATTGTGGCAAACTATTATTGATGATTTATTTTGGCATGAGCCGTGAGCTCTTTATTATGGCAAACTATTATTGATAATTTATTTTGGCATGAGCCGTGAGCTCTTTATTGTGGAAAAATATTGTTGTTGAATTATTTTGGCAAGTTAAATTATTTGAGCACTTGAGGTGCAAATTGTGATATATTGTGATATTGATACGCATACGGTGGTATAAGGTCTGGGTGTTGAAACGCATGTGGTGAGATAAGGGTGGCTTGATACGCGTGGCTAGTAGGGGAACTACTAGAAGTCATACGGTGTGATAAGGGTGGCTAAAACGCGGGATGCTATTTCGGGAAAAATATTTTCTTTAAATAAATTGTGAAGGCTTCCGCGGTGATATAAAAAAATGAGATATTGTAAATTTATTTATGATTTGGGACTATGAGGCGGTACATCGGGAGTGCCCTTGTTGATATTGATTTATGGCCGTAGTTGCCTTTGATTATTATTGTGATTTTCATAAAGTTGAAGGAAATTCTGTTTTGATTTCCACGAGATATTATTTGTAATTATTTGGTGTCATTAAATGTGACATACTATTTGATTCATTTTCAATGTCATTTTATTTTACTACATTGATAAACATTTTACCATGCCATTATTATATTCCAGTAGGGCCTCACCTGACCTCGTCACTACTCTACTGAGGTTAGGCTTGGCACTTACTGGGTACCGCTGTGGTGTACTCATACTACGCTTCTGCACATCTTTTTGTGCATATCCAGGTACATTTTACCAGCCTAGACATCATTGAGTTACCTGCGCACGGAGACTTCGAGGTATATCTGCCAGCGTCCGCAGACTCCAGAGTCCCCTTCTATCATTTTATGTTCCTTCCTTATATTTTATCTAGACCTTGACATATAGAGACATTGAGAATAAATTCTTAGAAGCTTGTGACTTATTTCTACCGGGTTTTGGGAGTTGAAATTATTTGAATTGTAGTTTATTTATTTCAGATATTTATTATTATTCCGCATTGATAGGCTTACCTAGTCTTAGAGACTAGGTGCCATCACGATATCCTACGGAGGGAATTTGGGGTCGTGACAAGTTGGTATCAGAGCACTAGGTTCATAGGTGTTATGAGTCACAAGCAGGTTTAGTAGAGTCTTGCGGATCGGTACGGAGACGTCTGTACTTATCTTCGGGAGGCTATGGAACTATTAGGAAAATATTCACTTTCTTGATTCCTTATCGTGCGGCATTGATTTAGCGTGAAACATATATCTCATATTCCTTTGTATCCACTCGTGTATGACATTGCGCACTCAATATCAGTTGTGTGTCGATGGTTCGTGATGCCGCAGATGGACTACGAGGGAGCCAGAGATGCTCAAACATTTCCTTAACGTGTGGTTCCGACTGAAGATGTGGGCGTATTGAGATATCAACTAGTGAATCATGTGCGGGGTGCAACGGACATTGGCGTCTGGTTGATTTATACAAGCTGTGAAGATTATTATTGTGGATTATCGGACATTGTGACCTATGACTTCGCGCTGAGTAGGGGAGTCCACTACCAATGGGTGGATTGCGGGGTCATGTATTATATCAGTTTTGGCCTGAAATGTATATATGTGGTACTGAAAGGTTCCCTAAAATTTACACATGTTTAAGACCTGAGATTTTGTAGAGGATAAGGTTGGGACTTGCGGTATGTCCGCCTCCTTAATAATCCTATACTTCAATAGCAAAGGAGTTATAGAAACAACTCTAAATTTGTAGAAGGTCTACTCAGCGTGGACGTCACTGTTGCGGATTTTGGAGTGCTTCGGAGTAAGTATAGTTGTTGACGAGATTCTGGACTATGTGGTTCGTGCCAAGATTTGTCTGTATGGAGCTCTACTTTTGTGATCGTTGTGTATAAATAGGGGTAAGGGTTACCCCAAAGAAGAATCAAAGAGTATGTTAAGAAATGGGTCAGCTCAACAGTGTTGAGTCAGCATAACAAAAGAAGAAATTTGCCTTGGGAGAGATAATTCTCCACCAGTGTTCGTGGTAAGCCTATGAAGAGGGTAGACCAGCCAATGCAACACCGCCCACTTGGCTCAGGCAGTCGTCCAGCCCAGTTTGCACATCGAATTACTCGGGGTGCTCCAGTAAGTTCTTTTAATGCACCACCGACATGAGTTCCTACAATGGTTATTCCAGTTATCTGGCACAGACTCAATATGAGCAGCCTAACCCGCAAAAGAGTTGTTATGAATACGGTGATACTAGGCACATCATGAGAAAAATTGTCAAAAACTTGGGAGAGACTTATTTTATCAAAGCACTCAGGCTACGTGCCCCATTGCAGTTACTACACCACCCACACGACCAGTTAGGGGTGAAGGTCATATGAGTAAAAGGCGCCCTAGAGGTGGAGACCCAGCCATTGATATATTTGTTTTACGGTATGGCGGAGGTCGCTACATCAGATGGTGTCGTTACAGGTACGACCTCGATTTAATATAAAGGAATAATTTTCTTAAGTTGATTCGGTTCTCAATATCGAAACGAGTCTTCCTATTGTGCTCCACTTATGAGTGAGCTTCATAATTCTATAATCTACTTATGTGTTTACCCCTATTGGGAGATTTTATGGAGATAACTACGCCTATCATTTCGTGTTGGTCACTAATAAGAGCTGCGAGGCTAAATGTGGCTTTCTGTTACTCATTTCGGTAAATTTTTATGTAAATTCCGAATAATTAATTGCAAATTATGAATTATATGCCCTATCGGTGTGGGGTTCATTATGTGTTGTGATTTGGTGTAACCGAAATTATTTAAAAGGAGAAAATGGAAATTTTCAATTGGCACGATGTGCATATTACTTGTGATTCAGAACAGAGGACGAGATCCTCACATTTTTATGTAAATTGATATGTTTAAACCGGGCTACGAGCTACGGTGGAAGTTATATAAGGACGAGATCCTTGTGAGGAAAATTCTTGTGTTTAAGTTCTCCCTTGTGAAATTAAATTTGTACTATAGTACTAATAGGGAGTCAGGCATGTTAGGCTTATTTGAAAATTCTTATATGAAATTCTTTGGGCATAGTTGTCAAATTCGTGTTGTAATTATTAATTTTTAACCTACGAGATAGGTGCCCGCCTAGGTGGCGTTAAATGTGACTCGTTAATTCGAGTAAATAATTATGAAGTCTTCATGCCTCGCATCTTGTTATCAGTATTGTGAAGGTTTGCAACGAGATTTTTGTTAACATGAGGTTAAATGACGATTCTATAATTGATTATGAACAACTATTAAGACCAAATTGATCCAAGAGGGTGCCTCATTTACAGGGTCAGATGAGTATGAGTTAAGCTTTCAGAAGCTCAAGATCACTTTGACTCCGACACAAGCGTTGGTATTAGTTACATATTCAAGGTCTTATACTGTGTTTTGTGACGCATCGCGTATTGGTCTCGGCACGATGTTGATGCAAGATGGTAGGGTGATTGCCTACACGTACAGACAGTTAAAAGTGCATGAGAAGAATTATCATGTACATGACGTGGAGTTAGCAACTATTGTTCATGCCTTAAAACTTTGGCGGCATTATTTGTACGGTGTCCATTGTGAGGTCTACACTGATCACCGAAGTCTATAACATTTATTTAAACATAATGATCTTAATTTGCAGTAGCAGAGGTGGTTGAAGTTGCTTAAGGATTATGATATCACCATTCTCTATCATCCTGGGAAGGCCAATGTGGTGGCCGATGCCTTGGGTCATAAGGTGGAGAGTTTAGGCAGCTTAGCATATTTACCGGTAGCAGAAAGGCCTTTAGCCTTGGATGTTCAGGCCTTGGCCAACCAGTTTGTCAGTTTGGATATTTTCGAGCCGAGTCAAGTTTTGGCTTATGTGGTTTCTCAGTCTTCTCTTTATGATCGTATCAGGGAATGTCAGTATGATGACCCCCATCTACTTGTCCTTAAGGACACAGTTCAGCACGGCAATACCAAGGAAGTCACTATTGGAGATGAAGATGTATTACGGATGTAGGGCAGGTTATGTGTGCCAAATATAAATGGTTTTCGTGAATTGATTCTCCGGGAGGCTCACAGGTTGCGGTACTCCATACATTCGGGTGCTGCGAAGATGTAGCAAGACTTGAGACAACACTATTGGTGGAGGCGGATGAAGAAAGACATAATGAAATATGTAGCTCGGTGCCTATATTGTCAGCAGGTGAAATATGAGCATCAACGACCGGGTGGATTGCTTCAGAAGTTGGAAATTCCAGAATGGAAATGGGAGCAGATCACTACGGATTTCGTTGTTGGGCTCCTACGGACTCGGAGGAAGTTCAATGCAATTTGGGTGATTGTGGATAGATTGACTAAGTCAGCTCATTTTGTTCCTGTGATTACTACTTACTCTTCAGAGCAGCTGGCTTAGGTATATATTCGCGAGATTGTCAGACTTCACGGTGTACCGATATCCATCATCTCTGACCGGGGTACACAGTTTACCTCACGGTTTTGGAGGGCTTTACATAGAGGGTTTGGTACTCGTGTGGAGTTGAGTATAATATTTCACCCTCAGACGGACGGGCAGTCCGAACGCACTATTCAAATACTAGAAGATATGCTTCGTGCGTGTGTGATAGATTTTGGGGGTGCTTGGGATCAGTTCTTACCACTTGCGGAGTTTGCTTACAACAACAGTTACCATTCAAGCATCCAGATGGCTCCGTATGAGGCCTTGTATGGTAGGCGGTGCCGGTCTCCAGTGGGTTGGTTCGAACCAGGCGAGGCTAGACTTTTGGGTACAGACTTGGCTCAGGATGCCTTGGAAAAGGTTAAGTTGATTCAGGATCGACTTCGTACAGCCCAATCTAGACAGAAGAGTTATGCAGATCGGAAGGTTCGTGATGTTGCATTCATGGTTGGTGAGCGAGTATTGCTACGGGTTTCGCCTATGAAGGGTGTGATGAGGTTCGGGAAGAAGGGCAAGTTGAGCCCTAGGTATATTGGGCCTTTTGAGATTCTTGAGAGAGTTGGAGAGGTGGCTTACAGACTTGCACTACCACCTAGTCTTTCTGCGGTTCATCTGGTATTCCATGTTTCTATGCTTCGGAAATATCACGGCGATCCGTCTCATGTGTTAGACTTCAGTTCGGTTCAGTTGGACAAGGATCTATCTTATGTTGAGGAACCAGTGGCTATTTTAGATAGGCAGGTTCGAAAGCTGAGGTCAAAGAACATTGCTTCTATAAAGGTTCAGTGGAGGGGTCATCCGGTCGAGGAGGCGACTTGGGAGGTCGAGAATGATTTACGCAGCTGTTATCCACACTTATTCACCAGCTCAGGTACTTTTTCTAACTCCGTTCGAGGACGAACATTTGTTTTAGAGGTGGAGAATGTGATGACCCAAAATGTCATCTTTAAATTTAATGATTAATTATGTGATCTAAGCACTATTTACCATTACTCGACTTGAGTGTGCAGTCCGTAAAAAAATTTCGAAAAAGTTTTCAGGTGAAAAATGGATTAAAATGTGAATTAGAGCTTTAAAACTCAACTGAGTTGACTTTGGTCAACATTTTGAGCAAACAGACTCGGATCAGTATTTTGACAATTTTGGTAGGTCTGTATCGTGATTTGGGACTTAGGTGTATGCCCGGAATCAAATTCCGAGGTCCCTAGCCAGAGATATGGAATTTTGATGAAAAATTAAAAGTTTAAGTTCAAATAGTGACCGGATGTCAAATTATGTACAAACGACCCCAGAATAGAATTTTGATGATTCCAACAGCTCCGTATGGTGACTTTGGACTTAGGAGCATGATCGGAATTTTATTTGGAAGTCCGTAGAAGAATTAGGCTTGAAATGCCAAAAGTTGAATTTTTGGGAAGTTTGACCGAGGGGTTGACTTTTTGATATCGGGGTCGAAATCCGATTCTGAAATTTTTTATAAATCCATTATGTCATTTGTGACTTGTGTGCAAAATTTGAGGTCAATCGGAATTGATTTGATATGTTTCGGCGCAAAATATAGAAGTCGGAAGATTTGAAAACTCATAATTCGATTCGATGCGCGATTCGTAATTTCGGCATTGTTTGGCATGGTTTGAAGCCTCAACTAAGTTCATATTGTATTTTGGGACATGTTGGTATATTTGGTTAAGGTACCAAGGGCCTCGGGTGGATTTCGGAAGGTTAACGGAATGAATTTCGGACAAAAAGGAGCTGTTGGAATTTTTCTGCTGCAGAAGCTGTTTTTGGACAGCAACCGGTGCAATCGCAGAGCTAATTTTGGAAGCTTATATCTTGAAATCTGTAAGGAATCTGAATATTTTCAAAACATGAAAGTTGTAGCCCTTTGATTCTAGTTTCCAGAATGATAAACCATTTATCATTTAGACATTTATACAAAATGTTATGATCGATTGACTGAAGCTGCTACTACAGATTTTTGCTACAGCAGTGTGTATCGCCAGAAATTTCTACTGCACAGGGCTGACTTTGGGAGCTTATATCTCGCAATTTATAAGGAGTTGGGCGATGAGCAAAACATGAAAGTTGTAGTACTGTTTGGCAGTTGGAGTTGAGTACAAGAAGTTATGATTGATATACTACAGGTTGTCGAGGAAGAGTTTGATGTTTTCAACATAAGCATGTAATGATCCAAAAGTCCATTTTTAGTTCTAGAGATCGAAATTCAATTTCGAGACTTTCGACATTTTGCTAATGAATTATAGGAGTGATCTGGAAAGTTTGGTCTAATTTCATCAAGTCGCGATTGAGTTTTAAGCGCGAAATATGAGTTAATTATTTAACGAGCGAAATTGGTATCACATTGAGCAAATGAGCTCCGAATTGAGTTTTGATTGAACGAATGGGTTCGTAGTTTTATTTGTGACTCATACGAACAAGAATCGTCGAATTCCGAGTTTGTATGATGGAGTTAGAGCTTTTTTAGTGAAATAAAACTGTTGGTGTAAATAGTCCTGGTGTGCACCTTTAGCGATCAGATGTGACACTTTTAGCGATGGGATTGGACTTTTAGCGACCAGAATAGTGTTTTTGGGGTAGAAACTTAAGGACCAAAAATTGTCATTTCCTTCATTTCGTTTTGGAGTTTTGGAGCACGGTTCTTGGGCGATTTTGAGGATTTCTTCAAGATTTCAACTTGGGTAAGTGTCCTATATCCAAATGTGATTATATTTTATAAATCCATGGTCATATTCATCATTTATTTCGGATTTAAATGGAAGAAATCAAGATTTTTGCAAAATCTTCCAAAAACGAAAATTTAAGATTTGGAGGTCGAGTTGTTATCGGATTTTGGTAAAATTGGTATGGGTGAACTCGTAATTGAATGGGTTGTCGGATTTTGTAAGTTTTTGCCGGATTTCGAGATGTGGGCCCCACGGACAAATTTTGAGCTAATTTCAGATTTTAATAAAAATGTAATATTTTCTTATGAAAGTGATTACTATAATTTTTGTTGACTGTATCGAATTAATTATGACTAGATACGAGTCGATCGGAGTCAGATATTCGAGGAAAAAACATAATACTTGTTAAATTGAAGCAAGTCGAGGTAAGTGACTTGTCTAACCTTGTGTGTGGGAAATTTTCCCTAGGATTGGTATTGATGTAATTATTGAAATGTATTGAAAGTCGTGTGCACGAGGTGACAAGTGTGTACATGGGCTAAATTGCGAAAGATTATATTTTTAAATTGTGTAGATCACTGTTGCGCATTTATTAAATTATTTTATCTTGTTATATTCTTCATCATTGATCTGAGATATATACTTCAAATTTGTTTGATCTTTTCTTACTAATTATTTTACCTGTTTAGTTAAAACTTGGTTTCTTTTATTCTGTGCATTATTTGAAGGTTGATTTTCTTTAAATTAAATATTATTAATATGAAGTATTTGACATTTTTAAACTTGATATTGAAGCAACGTAGTAAAGATTTTGAAATATTATTTTCCTAAATTATTTACTCCTGAATATTTTTATACTCATTGTGAGGGAGCCGTGAGCTCTTTATTGTGGCAAACTATTATTGATGATTTATTTTGGCATGAGCCGTGAGCTCTTTATTGTGAAAAAATATTGTTGTTGAATTATTTTGGCAAGTTAAATTATTTGAGCACTTGAGGTGCAAATTGTGATATATTGTGATATTGATACGCATGCGGTGGTATAAGGTCTGGGTGTTGAAACGCATGTGGTGAGATAAGGGTGGCTTGATACGCGTGGCTAGTAGGGGAACTACTAGAAGTCATGCGGTGTGATAAGGGTGGCTAAAACGCGGGATGCTATTTCGAAAAAAATATTTTCTTTAAATAAATTATGAAGGCTTCCGCGGTGATATAAGGAAATGAGATATTGTGAATTTATTTATGATTTGGGACTACGAGGCGGTACCTCGGGAGTGCCCTTGTTGATATTGATTTATGGCCGTAGTTGCCTTTGATTATTATTGTGATTTTCATAAAATATGATATTATTTACGAGCCGTTGATACGTGATATTATTTGCAATTATTTGGTGTCATTAAATGTGACATACTATTTGATTCATTTTCAATGTCATTTTATTTTACTACATTGATAAACATTTTATCATGCCATTATTATATTCCAGTAGGGTCTCATCTGACCTCGTCACTACTCTATTGAGGTTAGGCTTGGCACTTACTGGGTACCGCTGTGGTGTACTCATACTACGCTTCTGCACATCTTTTTGTGCAGATCCAGGTACATTTTACCAGCCTAGACGTCATTGAGTTACCTGCACACGGAGACTTCGAGGTGTATCTGCCAGTGTCCGCAGACTCCAGAGTCCCCTTCTATCATTTTATGTTGCTTCCTTATATTTTATCTAGACCTTGACATATAGAGACATTGAGAATAAATTCTTAGAAGCTTGTGACTTATTTCTACCGGGTTTTGGGAGTTGAAATTGTTTGAATTGTAGTTTATTTATTTCAGATATTTATTATTATTCCGCATTGATAGGCTTACCTAGTCTTAGAGACTAGGTGCCATCACGATATCATACGGAGGGAATTTGGGGTCGTGACAAGTTGGTATCAGAACACTAGGTTCATAGGTGTTATAAGTCACAAGCAGGTTTAGTAGAGTCTTGCGGATCGGTACGGAGACGTCTGTACTTATCTTCGGGAGGCTATGGAACTGTTAGGAAAATATTCATTTCCTTGATTCCTTATCGTGCGGCATTGATTTAGCGTGAAACATATATCTCATATTCCTTTGTATCCACTCGTGTATGACATTGTGCACATTTTGCATATAACTTCCTTTCTCTCAAAATCTGAAGCACAATCCTCAGGTGCTGTTCATGACCTTCCCGACTTCGAGAATACACCAGAATGTCGTCAATAAACACAATGATGAAGGAATCAAGATAGGGCTGAAATACACTATTAATTAAGTGCATAAATGCTGCTGGAGCATTGGCCATCCCAAAAGACATCACAAGGAACTCGTAATGACCATACCGAGTCCTGAAAGCAGTCTTCGGAATATCTGGTTCCCGAATCTTCACAAGGAAGCTGATCTTAGAGAATACTTTGGCACCCTGAAGTTGATCAAATAGGTTATCAATACGTGGCAATGGATACCTGTTCTTCACGGTAACCTTGTTCAGCTGGCGGTAATCAATACACATCCGCATAGAACCATCCTTCATCTTCACAAATAAGATAGGAGCACCCCAAGGTGATACACTAGGCCGAATAAAACCCTTATCAAGCAATTCTTGTAACTGTTCTTTTAATTCTTTCAACTCTGCTGGGGCCATACGGTATGGTGGAATAGAAATGGTCTGAGTGCCCGGTAACAAATCAATGCCAAAATCAATATCCTTGTTAGGTGGCATACCCGGAAGATCCGCTGGAAATACATCAGGAAAATCCCTTACTAAAGGAACTGACTCTACAGTAGGAGTATCGATACTAACATCTCTCACATAGGCCAGATATGCAGCATACCCCTTCTTAGCCATTTGTTGAGCTTTAAGAAAAGAAACAACCCTGCTAGGAACATGATCCGAGGTACCTCTCCACTCTAGCCGCGGTAGACCTGGCATAACCAACGTCACCGTCTTGGCGTAACAATCAAGAATAGCGTAATAGGGCGACAACCAGTCCATGCCCAAAATAATATCAAAATCCACTATACTGAGCAATAATAAATCAGCTCTGCTCTCAAAATCACTGATAACAATTAAACACGACCGATACACACGGTCCACAATAATAGATTCACCCATGGGTGTAGATACATAAATAGAAGAACTCAAAGAATCACGTGATATGCCTAAATACGGGGTAAAATAAGACGACACATAAGAGTAAATGGAGCCTGGATCAAATAAGACTGATGCATCTCTATGACATACCGAAATAATACCTGTGATAACAGAATTGGATGCAATGGCATCTGTCTTAGCAGGAAGGGCATAATATCTGGCTTGGCCTCC
The DNA here is from genome assembly GCF_000390325.3 of Nicotiana tomentosiformis. Lineage (NCBI taxonomy): Eukaryota > Viridiplantae > Streptophyta > Magnoliopsida > Solanales > Solanaceae > Nicotiana > Nicotiana tomentosiformis. Next base: position 113,778,079 of record NC_090823.1, on the reverse strand, counting down.
CCCTCTAGGGCGACCTCTACCTGCCCGACCTCCACCTCTAGCTGGCTGTGTAGGTGGAGTGGCAACTGGTGCAGTAATCATGGCCTGAGAAGCCTGAGGACCCTGTGGAATAGGTGGGGCCTGAGAAATCCGTGGAGGTGCACCCCTCCTAAGTATGGGGCAATCCCTTATGATATGACGAGTGTCACCACACTCAAAACAAGCCCTCAGAGGATGTGGCTGCTGGGACTGGCTCGGGCCTGATCGACTAGACTGTCCGCTGAAAGCACCCCGTACAGGAGGTACAGAAGACACTGGTGGTGCATAATATGGAACCTGAGGTCTGGGAGTAGTCGAAATACTACTGGAAGCTGGAAGTGCTGAATAAATAGGACAGCTCACATAACCTCTACCATGACGGGCTACAACTGGGGCACGAGAATTATTATATGTGCCAGAATCTCGGGGTCTCTTAGCTTCCCTCTCTTCCCTCTCCCGAGTCTGCATACCTTCCAATCTCCTAGCAATTGACACCATATGTTGGCATGTGATGTCCATCTCTAGCTCTCGGGCCTTACTGTATCTGATACTAGGGTGAAGACCCTCAATAAATCTGTGAACCCGCTCTCAAACAGTAGCAACTAAGGCTGGTGCATGCCTAGCCAAATCACTGAGTCAGACCGCATACTCTGACACGACCATAGAACCCTGGCGCAACTGCTCAAACTCTGCACGCCATGCATCCCTAAGACTCTGAGGAACATACTCCCTTAAGAATATATCTGAAAATTGAGTCCAAGTGAGTGAAGATGCCTCAGCGGGACTATCCAACTCATATGCCTGCCACCACTGGTAGGCTGCTCCTCTAAACTGGAAGGCCATGAAAGAAACCCCACTGGAATCCACAATACCTATAGTACGAAGGATACTGTGACATTCCTCCAGAAAACATTGAGCATCCTCTGAAGCTAAACCGCTGAAAGTGGGAGGGTGGTACTTCTTATACCTCTCGAGCCTGAGCTGCTCCCCCTCTAAAACTGTTGTCCTAATCTCAGGCCGAAATGGGTTAACTGGCTGCACTGGTATAACCTCTGGGGCATGGTCAACTTGGGCCCGTGGTTCTGGAGTACGAGCGGCGGGGAGTCTATGCTCCTCCCCCTGCCTGAGATGTGGCATGAGCAAGTGGAATGAACCCTGCGTGAGCTAGAGCGCCAAACATGCTCAAAAGCTGGGCAAGAGTTTCCTGAAGTGCAGGAGTAGTAACATGCGTCTTAGGTGCATGTTCTCCAACTGGAGATACTGGTGGCTCTGGTGCAGCAGATCGTGCAGGTACTCTGGCTGCACCACATGGTCTTCCTCGGCCTCTGCCCTGACACCGGCCTCTTGCGGCTCTAACAGGGGGCGCGGGTGTCTGATCATCAGATCCAGTTGTGCGTGTCCTCACCATCTGTGAGAGAATAGAAAGATAATTATTTAGAACTTTGAAATCAACAAAGGCGCAAGGTAAGGAATCAAAGAAGTGAATATTTCCTAACAGTTCCATAGCCTCTCGAAGATAAGTACAGACGTCTCCGTACCGATCCGCAAGACTCTACTAAACATGCTTGTGACTCATAACACCTATGAACCTAGTGCTCTGATACCAACTTGTCACGACCCCAAATTCCCTCCTCAGGAGGTCGTGATGGCACCTAATCTCTAAGACTAGGTAAGCCCATCAATGCGTAATAATCATTAATATCTAAAATAAATAAACTACAATTCAAATAATTACAACTCCCAAAACCTGGTAGAAATAAGTCACAAACTTTTAAGAATTTTTTTCTCTCAATGTTTTTATGTATCAAGGTCTAAAGAAAAATAAGGAAGAAACATAAAAATGATAGAAGGGGACTCCGGAGTCTGCGGACGTTGGCAGATATACCTCGAAGTCTCCATGCGTAGGTAATTCACTGACGTCTAGACTGGTAAGATATACCTGGATCTGCACAAAAAGATGTGCAGAAGCGTAGTATGAGTATACCATAGCGGTACCCAGTAAGTGCCAAGCCTAACCTCGGTAGAATAGTGACGAGGTCAGGTCATGCCCTACTGGAGAATAGATAATGACATGGAAAAATGTTCAAACAATTTAATAAGATAAAATGAATATGAAAATGAATCAAATAGTATGTCACATTTAATGACACCAAATAATTGCAAATAATATCTCGTGGAATCAAAACAGAATTCCTTTCAACTTTATGAAAATAACAACAATTAATCGAAGGCAACTATGGCCATAAATCAATATCAACAAGGGTACTACCGAGGTACCGTCTCGTAGTCCCAAATCATAAATAAATTCACAATATCTCTTTTCTTTATCTCACAGCGGGAGTCTTCACAATTTATTTGAAAGAAAATATTTTTCCCGAAATAGCATCCCGCATTTTAGCCATCCTTATCACACCGCATGACTTCTAGTAGTTCTCCCTACTAGCCACACGTATCAAGCCACCCTTATCTCACCGCATGCGTTTTAATACTCAGACCTTATACCACCGCATGCGTATCAATATCATAATATATTACAATTTACACCTCAAGTGCCCAAATATTTCAATTTGCCAAAATAAATCAACGATATTTTTTCACAATAAAGAGCTCACGGCTCATGACAACATAAATCATCAATAATATTTTTTCACAAAAAAGAGCCCACGGCTCCATCACAATGAGTACAAAAAATCTTACAAAAATATTCAGGAATAAATAATTTAGCAAAATAATATTTCAAAATCTTTAGTACATTGCTTCAATACCAAATTTAAAATGTCAAATATTTCATATTAATAATATTTAATTTAAAGAAAATTAATTTCAAATAATACACAGAATAAAAGAAACTAAGTTTCAACCAAACAGGTAAAACAATTATCAGAAAAAGGTCAAGCAAATTTAAAGTATACAAATCAAATCAATGATAGAGAATATAACAAGATTTAATAATTTCATTAAAATACAACAGTGATCTTCATAACTAAACACATAATCCTTCATATTTAGTCCGTGTACACACTCGTCACCTCGTGTACACGACTTTCATCATATTACAATTAATACCAATCCTAGAAAAAATTTCTCCCACACAAGGTTAGACAAGTCACTTACCTCGACTTGCTCCAATTTAACCAAGTAGTATGCTTTTTCCTCGATTTTCTGATTCAGGTCGACTCGTATCTAGTCATAATTAATTCGATACAGTCAACAAAAATTATAGAATTAATTCTATAAGAAAATACTACATTTTTCAATAAAAATCCAAAATTAACTCAAAAATGGCTTGTGGGGACCACGTCTCGGAATCCGGCGAAAGTTACGAAATATGAATGCCCATTCAACTACGAGTCCAACCATACCATTTTTACAAAAATCTGACATCAACTTGACCTTCAAATCTCAAATTCTCATTTTGAAATTCCTAGGCCCAAATCCTCTAATTTCACCTCAAAATCATGTAATCTATTCGAAATATTCAATGATAATCTAATATAATTGACTAACAATGATCACATGTGACTTACCTCAAGTTTCCCCGTGAATTCTCTCTAAAAAATTGCCCAAACCCGTGTTGAAAATGTCCAAATGACAAAAATATTGGAACCCCTCTGTTTTTGTAATCTGGTCAGTGCTTTCGCACCTGCGGTCCCGCATCTGCGAAAATTGCTCAACCCAGCTGCCTTCGCTTCTGCGAGCTTTGGACCGCATTTGCGCCTTCGCAGGTGCGGAAAATTCCATCGCACCTGCGGACCTGCCCGCACCTGCGCCCTTCCTCTTGCTTCTGCACAACATGAGCTGCATCTGCGGCTCTAATTGGGTAGCCCTTCGTCCGCTTCTGTGAGCCACAGCTCGCTTGTGCGAGTCCGCAGCTGCGATCAGTCCCTCCGCAGGTGCGATGACACCAGAAGCTGCAAATTTCAGAATTTGCCTATGTCCAAAAATTGATCCGTTTTCGATCCGGATCGCACTCGGGGTACTCGGGACCCCGTCCGAAAATACCAACAAGTCTTAAATCATCATACGAACTTAGTCGAGTCTTCAAATCACATCCAACAACACTAAAAACACAAATCACACATAGATTCAAGCCTAATAAATCTTAAGAATTTCCAACTTCTACATTCGATGTCGAAACCTATCAAATCAAGTCCGATTGACCTCAAATTTTGTACGCAATTCATAAATGAGATAACAGAGTTGTTAAAATTTTCAGAACTGGATTCCGACCCCGATATCAAAAAAGTCAACTCCCCGGTCAAACTTCCAAACTTAAATTCCTATTTTAGCCATTTCAAGCCTAATTTCACTACGGACTTCCAAATAAAATTTTGATCACGCTCCTAAGTCCAAAATCACCATATAGAGCTGTTGGAATCATCAAAATTCTATTCTGGGGTCGTTTGCACATAATTCGACATCCTGTCACTATTTAAATTTAAACTTTTAATTTTTCTTCAAAATTTCATATCTCGGGCTAGGGACCTCGGAATTTGATTCCGGGCATACGCCCAAGTCCCAATTCATGATATGGACCTACCGGAACTGTCAAAACACTAATCCTAGTCCATTTGCTCAAAATGTTGATCAAAGTCAACTCAGTTGAGATTTAAACCTCTAATTTATATTTTAATCTATTTTTCACATAAAAACCTTTCAGAAAAGTTTACGGACTGCGCACGCAATTTGAGGAATGATAAATAGTGCTTTTCGAGGTCTTAGAATATAGAATTAATTATTAAATTTAAAGATAACATTTTGGGTCATCACACCTACCTGCTTGACAATCAACCCAAAGATGATTTCCACCGCATTTAAAACACGTAGCACACCGCTGATAATATTCAGCTGCTAACCCTTCAACCGTTTTCTTAGGCTGGTTGTACTCCATCTTCACATCATGTAGAGTTCTATAACAAGAATATGCTCTTCAAGATTTTTTCAACAAAAATAAATCTTGAAGAGAAGTTAACCAAACAAACTAAAAATAAAAGAAAAAAATAAAAAGTTAATTCCTGAATTAGCACTACAAACTACTTCAAACACCATTGATTGCCAATCCCCGGCAATGACGCCAAAATTTGGCGAGCGCAAAATACACACTTAAGTTATTTTTGCTAATCCAAGATAGTATAGTATAATTATCGTCTCCACGGATTGCTGTTATCACGCAATGACGCATTGGTAATCTCTTTAAATGTGTTAGATTTTAAAATTAAGCGTGTTTTAGTGGATCCAGGAAATTCGGCTAATATCATACAATGGAGAGTATTGGAACAAGCTAAATTCACCGGAAGCATTATTCCGGCGACAAAACTCCTCGTTGGAATCAACCTTGTGAGCGTGACGACCCGAGGAGAGATCTTGGTGCTCACGAATGCTGAAGGAGTAATGAAAACAACTCTCTTCGAAGTAGTGAATGGTGCTATGGGATACAACATCATCTTAGGAAGGCCATGGTTACACGAGATGAAAGGTGTACCTTCGACGTATCACCAATTGCTGAAGTTTTCAACGCCCGAAGGAATCAAGCAGATAAGAGGTGACCAACCGGCAACGAGGGAGATGAATGCAATCTCAGTTTTCAGTAGCAAAGGGAATGAGCGCATGATATAGCAATTACAGGAACCAACGCCTACTCATGATCTAGGGGCAAAATTGTCAGAACAATATCAGGTGCTGATATATTTCCAAGTTCCGGAAGAAACAAACACAACGGAATCCACGCCAGAGAAACTAGAGCAAGTGTTATTATTTGAAGAATTCTTAGAAAGAAAATTTCACTTGGGAACAGGACTGCACCCAGAGCTCAGATTTGGTTTTAATAAATTCCTTAAAATTAATGTTAATTGTTTTGCAAGGTCGCACGAGGATATGACAGGTATCCCATCGGAAATAGTCGTGCACAAGCTAAGTCTGGATCCCAACGTACCACCGGTACGACAGAAGAAGTGCCCTATTGTTGAAGCCAGAAATAAATTCGTCAAAGAAGAGGTAACCCGCTTGTGTAAAATCGGTTCGATCAGAGAGGTAAGATATCTAGACTAGCTAGCCAATGTAGTAGCAGTCCCTAAGAAGAACAATAAATTTCGTATGTGTGTAGATTATAAAGATCTTAATAAGGCGTGCCCGAAAGATTCGTTTCCACTACCAAATATCGATCAAATGATTGATGCCATGGTCGGGCACGAACTGATGAGTTTCCTTGATGCTTATTCCGGGTACAACCAAATTAAGATGAACCTAGAAGATCAGGAAAAGACTTCATTTATAACAAATTTTGATACATATTGTTACAATGTAATGCCTTTCGGGTTGAAAAACGTCGGAGCCACGTATCAACGGCTCGTAAATAAGATGTTTGAAAAGAAAATAGGAAAGACCATGGAGTTTATATAGACGATATGCTCGTTAAGTCTTTGAATGCAGGTGACCACCTTAAGCATTTGCAAGAAACATTCGATATCTTGAGGAAGCATAACATGAAATTTAACCCCAAAAAGTGCGCATTCGGGGTCAGCTCTGGTAAGTTCCTGAGGTTTCTGGTCTTACAAAAGGGAATTGAGGTAAACCACAACAAAATTAAAGCCATAGACGACATCCCGGACCAATTAGCAAATGTAAAGGAAGTCCAAAGACTCACAGTAAGGTTAGCAGCTTTGAGCAGGTTCATTTCTCGGTCGTCGGAAAAATATCTTCGCTTCTTTACATTGCTAAAAAAAGAAGAACAATTTCGAATGGACGTCGGAGTGCCAGCAGGCTTTGAGGGACCTGAAGAAGTACTTGTCAAGCCCTCCATTGCTCTCGAATCCAGAAGAAGGCGAAACATTGCTAGTCTACCTCGCAGTTTCAGAAGTTGCGATAAGTGCGGTTTTAGTCCGGGAGGACGAAGGTACGCAGTTTCCTATTTATTAACTTAGCAAAATTTTAACGGGAACAGAAACTCGCTACCCATATTTGGAAAATCTGGCCTTAGCTCTCGTAGTTGCCACTTGGAAGCTGAGGCCCTATTTTCAATACCACCCAATAGTTGTGATGACTACTTTCTCTTTGCGGAACATCCTTCATAAACCCGAGCTCTCGGGCAGATTGGCCAAATGGGCCATCGAAATGAATGATTTCGACATAGAATATAAACCAAGGATTGCAATTAAGTCACAAGTCTTGGCTGACTTCGTGGTTGATTTAAGTCCAGGACTGCTGCCTCTGGCAACCAAGGAGGCGGTAATGGTGTCAAAATCAGCATCAGGTGTTTGGACCTTATATACGAACGGAGCCTCGAATGTTAAAGGGCCCGAGCTCAGAATAGTTTTAATCTTAAGGGGGAAACCTTATGGCAAGACATCAACACGATCCCTTTAACTAATAATGAAGTAGAGTATGAATCTTTGATTGCAGGGCTCGAATTGGACCAGGGATTTGATTCCGAGGTTATCGAAATCAAATGTGACTCACAGCTGGTGGTAAATCAGGTTTACGAGATCTTTAATACCAAAGAAGAACGTATGCAACAATACGTGGTAAAGGTCCAGGATATTTTGGCACGATTCCGTGAGTGGTCAATCACTCATATCCCGAGAGAGGATAATGCAGAAGCGGATGCACAAGTAAACTTAGGTTCATCAATGGAAATAAAGGGACCGGAGTCCGGAACGGTGGTACAACTGATGAGCTCAGTCCTTGATACGGGTGGTTACTATGTGGTGAATTCGTCTAGTTTGGTCTGGGACTGGAGAAATGAAATAATCAACTACCTTGAGCACGAAAAGTTGCCCGACGATCCCAAAGCATCACGGACGTTACGCACCAAAGCTGCACGTTATAGCTTCAGGAAAGGCCAATTGTATAGAAAATCTTTCCAAGGCCCACTGGCCCGGTGTTTAGGAGCATCAGAAGTTGGCTATGTCATGAGAGAAATCCACGAAGGGATATGCGGAAATCACTCAGGCGCAGAGTCTTTGGTGCTGAAATTGGTGCGGGCGGGATATTATTGGCCTCACATGGAACAAGACGCCAAAGTTTCATACGAAAATGTGATAAGTGCCAATGCTATGCATCACTAGTACATCAACCGGCAGAACCCCTATATTCAGTTTTGTCCCCATGGCCGTTCATGAAATGGGGGACGGACATCAACGGACCGCTGCCACCGGCTCCCAGAAAGGTAAGGTTTCTTTTAATTTTGACTGATTATTTTTCTAAATGGGTGGAAGCAGGTTCTTATTAGAAGATCGGAGAACGCAAAGTGGTCTATTTCTTGTGCGAAAATATAATTTGCAGGTTTGGAATACCAAAAGAGATAGAATGAAACAATGGGCCACAGTTTATCGATGCAAAAGTTACAAAGTTCCTCGAAGACTTGAAAATAAAGAGAATCACATCTTCGCCTTATCATCCGAGCGCAAACAGTCAAGCGGAGTCTACAAACAAAGTGATCATTCAAAACCTCAAGAAAAGGTTGGAAGTAGCAAAAGGCAAATGGACCGAAGAGTTGCCCAGAGTTCTATAGGCCAACCGAACAACGTCCAAATCAAGTACAGGAGAAAACTCTTTTTTCCCTCGTATACGATGCTGAAGCCCTGATTCCGGTTGAAGTGGGCGAACCCACTTTGAGAGATTCTCAGACAAATGAAGAATCGAACAATGAAGCAATGCTAATCAACTTGTAACTGCTTAAGGGATGCAGGGACTTGGCGCATGCGAGAATACCATCTCAAAAGTCGAGGATGGAGCGATATTACAATCAAAGAGCCAACTTCCATTATTTTCAAATTAGGAGACTTGGTTCAAAGGAAAGTAACACAAAATACACGGGAGCTCAACGCGGGAAAGCTAGGTCCAACGTGGGAAGGTCCCTATCATATTCCAGCTGTCACTGGGAAGGTTCATACAAGTTGGAGAACCAGAATGGGAACAAATTGCCCAGCAATTGGAATGTGGCACACCTCAAAAGATATTATTGCTGATAAACGACGCTCAAACGGGAAGTATGTGATGCACTCTTTTTCCTTTCGTTCAGTTTTGTCCTAAATGGGTTTTTCTGGAGGTTTTTAATGAGGCAGCGACAAAAAGCATACTACGAAGACAACAACAATAAGACCTTTGATAGCAAGGCAAACGAACAAGCTCCCACTCGGGGATAATTAGGTAATCTTTGGTTCGATAGAATATTCCCATCGGGAAGTTAAGTTTGCTACCAAACAAAGGTTACCCGAATGTTCATGGGCACAAACCGCCTGAGGACTGTTAGGTATTATTTCGCTCGATAGCATGGATTTCTAAGGGGAAACAAGATATGTTGCCGAGTGAAGGATTACCTAGCAATTCATTGGTGGGACACTCGAAGATATAAAACTTCCAGTGTTCCATTTCGCATTCTTGGCATTCGAACACTGGGAGAATGATACGAGAATACGACAACAATGACTTCCACATCAACCAGGAACAAAAATCGGGAAATAAAATGCATCATCGGGACCGGGGACTGCGCAACCAGCCCCATAGAAACAAGTTGTATAAGATGGCCACAAGTACTGGCAATTTCTTTTCTGCATAGCAAAATGCTTATGTAATTTCTGAAAATAGAAGGAATAAAATGAAATCATTTTGCTTTTATCTTGTTTCTTATCTGAACGATGAGATAACTTTGTCATTTAAAAGTTAAACAAGTACTTCAAATGTTAGTGCAGTAATGAACATGAGACGTCCTCTTCAAGAGCATCATAAACATAAGAGGGCCCTCTCTTATGAAAATCTTCATGTTACAGAGTTTGTTCCGGAAGAATCAATGCCCGAAATCCAAAATGCCATCGGGGAAAAATACACCCGAAGCTACATATGAAAAGGACGCAAAAATCAAACTTGCATAAATATTCATAAACCCGTCACGTTAAAGGGAAACTTGTACAAATATTCATAAAAACCATCACGTAAAAGGGATAATACTCGGAACCAAAATGTTTCAAAGAAAAGGCATCCGAGACTACACATAGTAAAGCGCAAATTGAACAACATGCGCAGAATGCTTGAGCAAGTGCAAATATTTAAGGCTTGCATGGATATTCAAATGAAAGTAAGACTCAAACGACACCTGAACAAAAAAATATGTCTTTATTTACAAGAACGGGCCAAAATGTTACAAGTACTAAATGGAAAAAGAAAGGAAAAACTAGATTGAAGCGCCTCCGGAGTCAAGAGGAAGAGAAGTATTCGCATTGTGGGGAAGGGTAGGTGGTTCCACCATTGGCTCAACGTTTTCCCCAGTTTGGTATTCGGCCTCATCGCCTTCCGCTCCTTCTTCAGTTTTCGAAAACTCAGAACCGAAATCAGAAGAACCTGGAGCATCAGACTGCACCGTGAGTCTATTTTTTGCAGCCAACTTAAGCTCTCATGCCTTAGCAATTTCGGCATCAATGTCAATAATACCAGCTTTGGCCTCTTCGAAGGTTTTTCTCCTTATGCTATACATGAAATAAGTTTTTTCAATAATGAGGGAAGCCACTCGGTGCTTGAGTTCTTATTTGAGTTGAGTAACCTTGGCGGAAAGGTTTTCCCGGGCAGATCTAGCATATTTGAGGCTGACGTCGAGCTCGCGGACAGTTGAACTAAAGAGCCTATTATGCTCAATAGTTTTCCTGCACTTCTCTTCTAGATGGGCATGTTTTACCTCCGCAGCAGCAAGCTCTTCACTTTTGGAGTTCAAGGCTGCCTCCATAATCGCTCTTTCAGTGGAGGCAACCTCACGGTCGGCTGCAGCAAGAACGACGTTCTAGACTTCTGCCCATTTGGCCTTGGCCTCATCAAAATTAACCCTCAGCGGTCCAATTTCATGGCTAAGGGTTACTACTTCTTGCTCATTTTGCTGCAAACGAGCCTCCAAAACAACGACCTAAGCAGCCCTGGTTTCTAGTTCTGAGAGGCGGAGAATAGTCTGGTCCCGTTTCGCCAAAAGTTGATCTCGTTCAGAAGTAAGTTCTTCGTTCTCACGAATCAACCTTTGAAGGCCCTTAGAAGCAAGAAAGTTGGCCTATAAAATAAGAAGAGGTAAAATTTAGAATACATTCATTCAAAGTAGTAGAAATAACATAGGAAAGAAGGAACGTACCGTTGCGGTGTTATGCATAGCATTATTCAACAAACACTCTCCCGAGAGTGTCTTAATCTATTCCCAGTCCTTTTCTGAAGCCAAAGACTTCAGGTAATTAGCAAGCTCCACCGGCCGCGACAGCAGATTGCACCCGATAGAGACCGAACGAGTGATGTTCCTCCTCCTTTGTGGATCTTCAGAAGGAGCAACATAATTTTGCCCAAAGTTCCCATGAACTGGGGACTGTGCAAGAGGAACACCTTCTTCATGGTCAGGTGCAACCGATGGATATGGTGTAGCAACCACTGGTGGAAGAGTAGACGAAGATGGAAATGATATAGCTGCTGCTGGTGTTGGTGAAGGTGGAGATGAAGTTGATGGAGTTGAAGAGTGAGAAGCAACTGCATCAAATGCAGTGCTGGTTGTTTGATGCTCGCCAACCAAAGACGGCAAGGACGCAGTACTCAGCCCCGCAGCATCAGTTGCAACAATTGGGGCCCAAAAATGGGAGTTAGCATATTCTACCAAATCAGATTCTCCCCAAAATGTCGAGATATCATCTTCAATTGGTGTAACTATCTCAACAGGTCGAGCATGTTGTTGAGATGATGAGGATCGTCACCTTCTGTGTTAAGAAGCTCCCTTATTAACAATTTCTTCATTATCATCAATCATCACGGTGTCTACGACCGGCCCAGAAGGAGGACCAGTCATAATCGCCACCGTAGATGATTCAGGGGCATCAACCTTTGTCCTTTTATTCTTTTCCCCGACCGCGAGGGAGCATCTTCACTTTGTTTGTTTATCCTCCGGCCGGGGACTCCGTGAAGAAGTATTTGCACCCAAAACAGGCCCGGAGATACCTGTTCGAGTAAGTGCTTCCTGAAGCAGTCTCGCTGCATCAGCAGGATCAACCATAATGTCCTCCTCGGGGATATCAACAAAGCCCGCAGGTAGACCTAGTTCCATGAACAAAGTCAGAAAGGTTCAACCAAGTTTTTCATATACAAAAATGGAGGAAAGGTAAATTAGAGTTACCATGATTTTTGGCCTTCCACCCGTATTTAAGGGCCAGTTCTTTCCACGAACGAGTTTCGGGTGCTGTGACGTCCAAAATCTTCTGAACCCACCGGTTCAAACCTTCCACCACCGGTGGGAGCCATCGAGTTGGTGAAACATGCGAAGGGTGAAGAGATGATACGGCCATAGAAGAATATCTAGTAAGAGGATATTATACAAAGAACTTACGAGTGCGGTTCCAAGCAACCGGAAAGGATGAAGCCGTTGTCGGAATGATGTCATTGGTGGCAACTGCAACGAACCGTTCCATCCACCCACAATCATTGTCATCATCCATGCTAGATAACAAAGCATGGTAGCCACGCTTACAAAGGTTTATCATTCTTCTGCGAAAGATGTTGGGGGAATAGAGATTCATCACATGAGCTAAGGTTAGCTCCTCCCCAGTTTCTTGGCACAAGCATCGGAGGCAGGAGATCATTTCCACACTGAAAGGCTTATTTGTGCAAACATACCTGGTAGCGAAGGCAAAAGTCCGCAATCACGAAATCAAGCTCTTCGCTCAAAGAAAACGTACCCAAAGTAAAAGGGATACATGAAAAAGTATGTAAAACCTTCCTTGGAAGGGTCACTCGCTCCGATAGACCAGGAGAGATAATTTCCAACTCATTGCAGCGGCAGTCCTCCTTCAAAATAGGAATACTAGAAGGACGAATCGAAGAAGGGTACCTACTAACAACCCATGTATGAGGGTTAGCAGTAGAAAGTTTCTCATCAAAATCCTTCGAAGTACTAAGCCTTCTTGTGATGATAGAATCCACTGTTGGAGGAACGAAATCCTAGGTTTTGTTCTTATTTTTTGTAGAACCACCACGTTTGGAGGAAGAAGCCATTGGAAAAGAACAAGGTAAAAGAGTTTGTGTTTGAAGAAAATTAGAAAATGGATGGAAAACAAGGATGCAAATCAGAAGCTCGAGCAATTATGAAACACAAAGGAAAAGAAAGTTGCGTATAAGTAAAATTTTGGCGGCTAAATTCATGGCCATGATTACCTCGATAATCAGCAAAAGCCGGGCTGAATCATGGGATATCGCGTGTTTAGAGAATTAAATACGGAGAGACATGCGTCTAATCAACTGTCAGAGACCTTCAGAGGGAATTATAATAATTCCCTCCCAAAAGATATTTTTACCAACTTCCCGGTAACACAAAGTTATGTCACCGGAAAATATGGGGACTATATGTATAAGGTAAAATATGATATGACACGTGGCTGACTAAAAGGAGGACACGTGGAATCCAAGATGGAATGGCTGAAGACCGAACGTAGTTATTGCGCTTGTCACCGGAACGGATAACGTTCACAAAAGTGTATTAAATGCTCTGCGCCCGGTAGCATTTACTAAGAAATATTTTACAACATTAAGAGCGACGGTCCGTTACAAAGAATTTGACATTTACACTCACCGTTATATCTTCATCAATGACCCTCATAGTTGGCATTAAAGGAGGACATGATCCTAAGACCCTTTTCCCTAGGCATAACTATAAATAGTGAGCTCAGTTACCATTGTAAACGACACGAATTTTCTGGAAATGACATATATTATTCTATACAAAGCTTTATACAATTTCACTCTCTTGCTTTCTGACCTCATCATTGCTGTGTTCGGAAATCGTGTTTACATAATCACTATCTTTACTATTTCATCTACATTCCAAGGCTAAGTACTATGTATTTCTTCGATTATTATATTATTTCAAGATCAAATTAGTTTACTTTTCTGGAAATCACATATAAATTCAACTGTACCGTTTTACGGGTAAACACATATGTACTAAAATTGCATAATTTAACACATCATTTCTTTAATTTGTTTTTTAAAAAAGAGCAAATTTGACATACTTAATTTTGAGAAAAGTACACTCAATGATCTTGAAAATGGATGGTTTAGATTTTTTGGCCTCCACTTACTGATAGGCAAATGTTTAAGGTCAAAGTCAAAAATATTGCCCATGGGGCAAATAAGGGGCAATACTTGTTAAACTTGAAAAAATAAGATCACCCACTTCCAATGCCATTATTGCAATCACCCCTTAATATTACAGCTTATTTGATTGGTTGTTATGTATCATTTCCTAATTGAAATGTATCGTATTGTATTGTGTTGTATCATTTTGATGTATACAATGTTTGGATATATTATATTGTTTGCCATCGTTTCATGATATCATGCACCAACAATAGGAAGAACAAAGTTGTAATATTATAAAGAAAAGGCAAGAAAAAGTAATGTACGAGATAGAATTATTATATAAAAAGATAGGGTAAATGATAAAATATTATTATTTAATAATAAGAAAGGGCAAAATGAAAAGCAAAAACAAGGTAATGACGCGACCACACCAAATCGGCCGTTATATAAAATGACATTTTATATCGTCATGTAATAATGGATTTAATGATACGATAAAACAAAATTTAAATAACAATCAAAACAAACATTGTATTTAAAGTAACAATACGATCAAATACAACAAGTAACAACTGCTAACCGAACGTTAAAAATATATTGATACAATTGGTACAATGACCCCTAGGAAGCAAGCAAATGATCATGCGGATAAAAGCCAAATCAATGAGGTGAATATTGAACTTGCTCTGTAACTGTGTTCTACTTGCTGAAACTTTTCATAATGAACTGCACTAATTTGTTAGTGTATCTAAGAAGGGTGACTGTGAAGCTCCATAGCTTTTTATACCATGCAAGAATTGGACTTATGAATGGGTAAAAAACATTCTTGTAAACATTTACTAACAGTGGATACGTAATTTGGTAGCTCTTTCGAAACCCTGCAAGGGAAAAAAAAAAAGTTACATGCCCTGTAAAAATTTCTTATTTATCTCTTCTTACTTTCTTCCATTTTGAAGTGTGAAGAAAATAAAGAAATTGACATACTCTCAGCTGCTTCTGGGAAGTAATCAAATGCTGAAGTTACGATCTTGTACATTGCCTGTTTTTTTTTATCACGACAAGAAAGGCATGTGTTAATGAAACAGGAACTGAACAAGAATTTGCGATTCCACTTGCCCAGAAAAGACATTCTTTCTGATAAATTAAGTTGTTCAGTTTGTTTATTATACAAACAGAAGAAAAAAAAAAGTGACGATAAACATACCAAAAATATCGATTTCATAGATGATTCAGTAATAACTTGAGCATTCCTGCATGCATTATATGTCACTCAGTATTTAAGCTTGTGCTGATAAAGTAAGAGGCTTAAACTAAAAATGGCTTTTAATAAGTGTGGATTATTTACTTAATGAGTAGTTCTTCTCCATCTCTTGATAATTCATAGCAGCTGCAACATCTAGTAAAAGGAACTTCCTTCTTCTTCCACTCTGCAATTACAAGTATACTCTTTCAATTTATGCGTCTAATCTATACATTTCTTGAAATGAGTTGGTTAAAATTAATTTTAGCATATCATTGAACACTTGGTACTCGATCAAGACAGCACCACTAAGGAGTAATTCAATATGATAAATGACCGGTAAGTTTAAAAATGCAATTCTAATTCATTCTCAAAGTAATGATTACCTAAATGCCAGTTTACTATTGTTGTAAGATCAACACCTTCATAAATGTTGTCTATGTTGAACTCTATGTTCTGGCCCATGCTCGCGATTAGTTGCTCCAGAAATTTTAAAACCTCCTGCATAAATTTGCAAAAGGGAGCTATAGAGTCGGATTAAGAGTGTAATTCATGTTATTATTAATGGAAAAAATAAGGGGCAAACCTTTCTCCCTTGAAATGATTGAGGAAAGGAGAAATCATGAAAGAAACAATCTTCAGATATGAGCAATGCTAGTTGGTTAAGGTCCTTGTTGTTTAAGCTAGAGTAGTACTTTCTAATTGTGTTAGATGTGGAAAATGAACCTTTGCCAATATCAGGATTGAGCATTGAAAGTGTGACCAAGGACCTCTTTTTGCTCCTGATACATCCTAGCTTAAATTTTTGTTCGTATGTCTTTCCAATTGCTGCATTTTGAGCTTTTAATGGTGGAATGCTTTGGCGATTGCTACACTCCGGCTTGGACAATAAACTTTGCCAGATAATTTGGCCTGAAAATGCCATGATAATGTGTAACAACTTTAATGAAAGATTGATGATTTATTGATGCAATGCCTTGGTAGGGAGAGAAGGAATCACTGGAGGTACCAAGTGCTTTTCTTAATATTGCTGTAATGTTATGTGCCTTGCTTTAAAATTAGGGTACCACCTCAGAATATGACTGTTTGGAGTTTCCCTAAATTCAGCAGAATAATTGCAACTTTTTGTATCCAACTGATTAAGGGTGTGTTTAGCTAAGCTTATAAGCTTATTAAACTCGATTATAAATACCTTTTGGCTTAGCGTTTGGTAAACATCCAAATTGTTTATAAGCTAAAATCAGTCATAAGTCATAAGTTGGTATTTTTCGGCTTATAAAACACTTTTAGTTTGACCAAAGCTTTTACTAGTTTATCCTTCTTAATATTTTTTAATTCACAAAATATTTTTCCCAAAATAAATTTTCTAACTTTCCCTTCGTTCCATATTCGTTGTTTCTGATTTTTTTTTTTCAAAGGAACTTTGTAATTTGTAATTTTTTATAAAAAATTTAAGGATATTTTGGTCATTTTAATAAAAGAACAGTTTATGAACATTTTTTTACCAAACACATCAACTGCTTATTATCAGTTTCAGCACATCTATCCAAACACATAAATATTTATTTAAAAATCAGTTTCAGTACTTAAAAATATTTTTCACCACTTCAAGCATATCAATTATTTACCATCAACTAATTCAAACGGGCTCTAATTTAACTATGAAGCTGGAAGAATTAAATAAATCAGTGTTATCCATTTGTCAACCAATTATTTAAGGATACAAAGTATGCAGACTTCTCATTTGTTAATTACAACATAATAGATTCTTAACAAATGCTGGTGGCAGGCACTATAGAGAATACCAAAGATCACTAATTACTTTGCAAAGCCATGGTTAAAATAGAGAGGAAGTGGACCTAATATCAACAAGTCTTTAATGAGGCAGGATTCCGGTTCCAGATTTGGAAAATGTATAATAATATTTCACGATTATAAAGAATTACTATTTGGCTACAAAGAAATAGTACTATATCGAATTAGATTTTGATGAAAGGGAGCTTGAGGAATTTATTTACACAGAGTGCGAAAAGCAAGAAAGAAACACTGTATTCCCACATATTATTTAATATGCATGTTGAGATTGGTGCACATAGTAGAAATTAGTGTATAGTGTATAAAATAGCCTGTCAAAACTCAAAACTAGACAACCCGCCATATGTATACAAAAATAACCTCCGTATACATGTGAAACTTGTTTGCAAAGGCGAATTCAAGATTTAGAATCGGTGAATACAAAATAAATTTTAATTATTTTGCATATTTATATATAGTTCCTGTCAAAAGTAATAAGTTCATAAAACCTACAAAACACATCCTAGATCCCGGTCAGACAAGCTCAAAACTTGTCTATATAAAACTAGAATAAGCAAATACATCAAGCAGTAAATAAATAATATGACAAATTCTATTTGACCACAAGTTCGGGAGAAAGGAATATTCCACAGCCTGACATTGTCACCCAACCCCCAGCCATTGTAAGAAAAAAAAAACATTCATAATTGAACTGTTAATTACTGTTCATTATGAGCTCTCAGGGATGTTATAACAGCATATTAGTATCAACCATTTATGTCTAGATCCCATACGAATATAGGATCAACTGTATTAATCATTTGTAACTATTCTGCTCTATATATAAAAATCTCATGATGGGCAAAATTTCTGATTAAAAAAAAAGGTAATTATTACTGAAAAATACTCTTAATCTCACTAACAATGAAATTAACAAACAGTTGAAAAACCGCTCAATAAGGACTCTGTGGCCCAATGGATAAGGCGCTGGTCTACGAAACCAGATATTCTGGGTTCGATCCCCAGCAGAGTCGATTGTCATCATATTCTTTTGCTTATAATTGTATGTGCATAGAATATCTCCTCAAGGAATTCTTGGAAGTCACATATTACTAGGAGATCAATGTCACCTTTTATTTATTCGAGAGACACACTATGTTAGTTCTCGAATTCAAGAGAGATGAAAAGATAGTTTTCACAAAAGACCAATCCGAAGTGCTGCCCAAGTTTGAGAAGTTACACTAATCAAAAAAGTAGTAATAAGTAACAACTTAGAGACAAAAATCAAAGGATATTTAGAGCTGTGCGAGCAAGAGATCAGGATTACATAGATAACAATCGACACTCAGGGGCACAGTTGGCTCACGAGGAGAATGGCTGATGATGAACATCTAGTTGGTGGCTGAATGAACACCCCAAAACACTGGCTGCGTGACATAAACTGTTGAACACTCGGGATGCTGGTCGAGTGAACACAACAAAGCTAGCTCACATCTACACATGTGGTTCTGGTTTGAGGCTCGAGACATTGGTCGAGTGGATATCAGTCAGTGACCTTTATTACCCTCGCCAATGCAGGGTGAACACTCAGCTATATAACAGAAATTGTCCAAGACTCTAGTAAAACAGCCATGCTCAAATAAACAGCCATGCTCAAATAATGTAGCAAAAACAGAAACATATGCATTTAAATATAACATACTAAAATATGCAATAAAGCATATTATCAATTCATAAGCTTTAGGTAAAACATATCTGAAAGCTCAACGATTTCCAAAACTATGTTCGCCTACCAGGTATACGCTCGTCCCCACATATACATGACAGTCCAAACTGGTATTCAAAGCACTCATGCTAGTCTCGAATTATACAATATTCTTGCTTATAAGAACCGACGTCCTTATGGAATTGAATTTGACGAGTTGGCAGGCATTGCCAGCATCTTAAATCCCCTTTTCAATTGAACTATTCCAGCTTGTGGGCGTCTATTCTTCATTTTTCGGTTTAGGTTACGTGACAGGAATACTCTTTCCTAATAGTATTGTTCAGCATAGATTGTATTACACGTGGGTTGTTTCTAAAATACTCTTTCATGCATTTTGTCAAACATTTGACATGCTTGCTTTTAGAGAACCGCAAACAAAAAAATCGAGCTCATTTGGACAATTAATGTATAAACACACATATTAAATTAACTTAATTCACCATCATCCAATGGCCGAAACGTTGACTAATAACAGCGAAATTCATATCGTTGCACAGTAAAATGCAAAACCTATCATTAATGTAAAAAAGGGCTAGCCCTGAACTCTCCTCCTTGGCAACACGACCAACTTTAGCCATCTTTTCAGCTTGCTTTCTCTGAGCCATTGCGATGATGGATCATTCGAATTTGGCGTTCAATGCAGAAGCTATAGGCTCTGATATAATAGTCTTCAACCCAAGGACAATATGAGGAGTCTCTTCTCAAGAATAAATAACCTACAACACCAAAGAATAAATAAATAACCTAAATTCGTAATAACTAACATTGTCTACGTTCATAAGCTTTAAAAAAAATTGGCATTTTAAGGGTCAGCCTAGGTCAAACTTTTACACCATTAAGAATACAAACAATACCAATAATAGTAATTAGAATAGTAATAATCATAACAATAATAATAATAATAATAATAATAATAATAATAATAATAATAATAATAATAATAATAATAATTGGTAATATAATAATAAGTTACTCACACATGGTAAGTAAACATCAGATTGTCACCATTAAAAATGTTACTACTTTATTCATATCTATATTATATTAAAAACACGAAAATCCTTAGCGAAATGTAGTTCGTCTTTTTACCTTTTAAAAATAGATTTCACATTAAAAGAAAGTAATTTAAGTTTTTGCCTAATTTTTAGGAGCTCTTAATCAACTAAAATTTAAAATATTAAATCTTTTCCTTAACTGAATATTTAGAAAGTACAAAATTAAAATCGATTAGAACTTTACGCTATATAAACTCTTCCCTTATTTTGGACAAGTTAACGTAATTATAATCTTCCATGTTAATTCTTTCAATATTAATTTTCCAAATAGAAAAATAAAAAAAAGAAACTTTAAAAGGAAAGAAGTACAGAAACAAAAAGGATTACCTGTTTTAACTCCTTCGAAATTGCATTTTTTACTTATTTTTAATTTTTTGTTTGCTTCTCTTTCTTCTCGCTTATTACTATTACTATTTGATTTTATAGAACTTAATCTAAGTAAAAAGTTAAATAAAAGACAATCAAAATTAAGAGTTTTATATATACATGTACTTTTGGAATCCACTCACTTTATTTTCTTTTTACTTAAGCATTGATAGTTAAAATAATTTAAGAAAAAAATAAAAGCTATAAAAGATGTTTATAAAATTAACTAAATAAAGGAGTACATTAGAAAGGACAATTTAGTCAAGCTATAAATTTTTAATGTTATGATAAATAGATTAAAAGTATTGTTATAAAAAATTAGAATAAATGAGATAAATGTAACATTGTAAATCATAGCGGAAATTAGTGTTATAAAGTCAAATCTAGGAGGAAGATGTTTAATCGTAAAACGATACAATTGAATTTGTTACGTGGTTTATACACAAGCGAACTAATTTGATTCAAAAATAATAAATAAACAAGATTAAAAATAAGACTTTGTGGTTAAAATCAAAGGAAATAATAAGCTTGGCTCGGAGAGCAGTGCCTCCGGGGGACAGAAATAGAATAATATAAAGAGCAAATAAAGTTATTTTATTGGGCTTAAGAATGGAATATAGCATAAGTTTTGACATAGATTTCGTGTTTTACAATGGATGTTGAGTCTACTATTTATAGCATACCTAGGGAAATAAGATCATAGGACCAATCCCCTCTTAAATGACAATAAAGGGACCGTTGATGAATATGTAACCGCAGGCCATAAATGCAAATATTCTCTGTAACGGCTGCCCATTAATTTAATGTCAGAAAATATTTTTCATTGAATGTTATCCAATGGCAAATATTTGATCTGCTCATGCTGATCATGCTCCTTTCGGGGTCTATCCTATGTCAATTGCAGTTATTGCTCCCGGTACTTGTTATTACACGATTTGCTTTCTACCTGTCTTCAATTCCACGTGTCACGATATCATTCGATCACTTAATGTAAACCAATTTTATCCTATACAGATAATCCCCCCTACTTTTCAGTAGCATATCTTTGTATCACCAGGAAGTTGATGAAAATCCCTTTCTTGGCAGAAAAGCTTTTGAAAACCTTCTGAACAGTCTTTAACCCTTGAAAAGATGTACGTCTTCTCGCATTTAATACCCTGAACACGTGTTGCCCCACGATTCAATAATATTTTTGTCGGTTCTCGAGTTATTTATGACCATAATTTTTACCGTCTATATCTTTACTTATATTCATCATTTTACCTCTTTCACTTCCAAAGCTTTCATAAGTTCATTATCTTCTTTGCACTTAACCTTTTCTGCTTTCATCTCTTTTCGATTTTTTTCAAAAAACTCCATTATCTTTTTGCTATCATGGCTTCTTTTACTGAGTCTTTCGAAAATTCTTGCCTTCTCCTACGTGGAGGCTCGAAGAGAAGCAAAGATAAATAGGTCAATGTTGATGCTGATTCTCCCACGGTAAGCACCATCATCCTCATATATCTGAGCACCGTCAATGACTTCCAAGAGAAGTTTCCCTCCACGTCTCCATGAACTTGGGTTGTTAGCATGTATCCTTCCTCTATTCACCCTTCCAGTATTCCTACTGTGAAGGAGGACTATAACTGCCCAGACCTTAACATCATTGCTCCAGACCTGATAGAGTGGATTACCTTTACCAAGGAAGGTTTTACGTATGTCTATACATACCCATTTACCTTAGGTCCCTTTTCTTTGAGCGGAGGGCTCGACCCCGTGATCTTGGAGTTCTGCCATCGGTACCAAGTTTGATTAGCACAAGTATGCCCTTCTATATGGCGAACGGTAGCTTGTCTACGCCGGCTGTGCACGAAAATGGGGAAACCCCGACTCTGGAACACATAATGAACCTCTACTCCCCCAAAATCTTCTGTGGGGGAGTAATAAAATTTAGTTAACGTGGCCACCACGCTCTTCTTACCAGAGTGGATGACAACATTGGCCGTAGATGGATGGAGCGGTTTGTCATCATTACTACTAGGAATATCATCCTGGCCACCACTCCATCCTTTACTGAATCATAGAATTGTTAACGTAAGTTTGTAATTTATTCATCTCTTTCCTTCATAAAAAGACCGCTTTCTGTCATTGTTGACCTCTTTGTTTTCGTTGTTTCAGCTGCTCGGTGGACATCACCAAGGGCTCAAGTTCTGGACCAATAGGTTCAGAAGATTCTGGATATTACAACGCTAGAGACCCGTCGGTGGAAGGAGATGGCCCCCAAATATGGGTGGAAGGCCAAGAACTACAGTATACTAAGTCATTCTACCTTCTGCCCTATATGTACATAAGTAAATTTGCTAACTATATCTTTATTCTTGATTCAGGACTCCTGCAAAGCTCTGTCACCTGCCCCGAGGTCGAGGTTTTGGCCAACCCCGTGGAGGCCACAAGATTTTTATAAAGTGCTCTCGCTTAAAGTGGTGTCCTCGGGTTTGCTTCCGGTGGAGGCGCTTCCTCTCGGAGTTCCCAGCCAGAGAACAAGCAACTAAAAATGACGCGTTCTTCCTTGGCTGAGGATAAAAATAAGAAAATAAAGAAGGCCATAACTGAGCCGGCCATGACCACAGTGGTCATTGAAGATGATGGGGAATCCAGTGATGAAGGGGCTTCCCTTCAAATGAGACAGCGATCTTTATCAACTCAACCGAGTACTCAACCGAGAGAGCTTCAAAACCCCGACTGAAGGTAAGGTCTGAGCACTTTGGGGTAAAATGGAGATAGTAGAGAATGTCAATTCTCGCTTTCCGATCCCTATTGCTATTTCTGGTTCCAGGAGGTCAGAACCCGGGCCTCTTCTGCCTTCGGTCGATGAGATAGCAATAATCAGCACTGCTCATATTTTAGTTGCTTCTCAATCTACAACACTAACAACTCCATGCCCTTCTACACCAGCTCTACTTTTGCCACTAGCATCTGTTGCATCTCCTCTGCCGGCCATAGATGCCCGAGATGAGGGTGCTTCTCCTCCCCAGTCTCCTGACCACGAGAATTTAGGGCACAATTATTCACAATTTAGTGTCACTCTCTCATTTTTGAAGGGGTATCATCTGTTATCCAGGCCGGTGGAACTTGCCAACTACCTAAAGCTGCTGGCTTTAGAGAAGGATAAATAGAAGATACACTCCCTTTTAGGGGAGTGCATGTGGAATAACTCCATGCATAATGCGGTAGCGGTATCTTACTTGTTCTCATATTGCTTGTCTTTTACTTATCTGTTGTAATGAGATTTCTAACTTTGATATACGTTTTGCAGGATAACTTCCTTGCTTTCAAGGGCCTTCAGAGATTGATTCTCGATAAAGAAGGATTTATGTTCGAACGGGATCAACTGTTGGCCAAAAAGAATCAACTTGTTGTAACGACCCGACTTGTCGTTTTGAATATTTACGCTCCTTTCAACTATTTGACGTTTTGAGTAGCTTCATATGATGTATTATGACCAAGTTTGAGTTTTTTTATTCGACCTAGGATTATAGTTTTGATGATTCCGTTAGGTCCGGATGGTGATTTTGGACTCGGGCGTATGTCCGAAATTTAATTTGGATATTCTAGGATATTTCGACGTCGTTTCTTCAAGCATAAGTGGTATCACATTAATAAAATGAGCTCCAAATTCAGTTTTTATTGATGCATTAGATCCGTATGGAAATTATGGAGCCATAGCAAAAAGAATCATCAAATTCGGACATCGTATGAGAGAGTTATGCCCATTTCAAGGCGAAATAGAAAAGATTTCCCATCGCCAGCGCCCAAGGTAGCATGGGGCGCAAGCCCTGGCGCTGGGAATCTTGAGGTTCTGGAAACTGGGCCATAGGTAGCGCCCCATGCTACCTGTGACTCTCAAAATGTTATATACTCATTTCGGGGTTCATTTTCCCCCATTCCTCTTGGCCGAATTTTGGAGTTTTCCTCCACTCTCTCAAGACTTCCAACTCCCCCATCTCCAAGGTGAGTAATCCCTACTAATTTGGCGTTTCATTCAATCATTTCCACTTTTAAACTAACTCAATCCACCATTAAATCCTTAGAACTTCAAGAAATTTATTCAAGAACTCAAAAGAGGATTTTGGCAAGATTTCTTCCAAAAGGTAATGCTACACCTTTAGACATATATGCATGGATTTATTATAAGTATGTGAGCAAGAAATAAGTATTAGCACTTACTAGATGGTGTTTGAAAGTCATAAATACTTAAACTAGATTATTAGGTATTGTAGTGATTTTGTAATGAATTAATTAGTAACAATTGAGTGGATGTGAGTTCATTGATGATTTTAATGGTGCTAAAGAAGGTTGTTTGTAGACAAAGGATGGTTTAGTATCTCTTGTTGGTGGGGATGAGGGATTGTTGGATGAAGAAACACCATTACTAGATGTAGTAAAATGCTATGTACTCTAGGTGTTTGATAAAATGCCTAAATGACAAAATATTTGGAAATTTGTTTACTAATATTAGTCCAATTGAATTATGTTGATATAGATTGAAGTTGTAAGAGTAGTGGGAGGTTTTAATACTACTAAAGAGCTGAATTAAGAAAGCTCGATTTGTGACGATCTTATTTTTGAGGGATTTACAAGGAAATCATCGGGATTTGAGCCGTCCGGAGGTGGCTTCACTCGCGAAGATCATTTAAAGACTCGATTTAGTTTCGTCGAGGTAAGTATCTTGCCTAACCTTGTGTGGGAGAATTTTCCCTTAGGCATTGAGTCTTATGTAGAAATTGTGTGATTGAAAATCATGTACGCGAGGTGACGAGTACGTACTTGGTTTATATGTATAAATTATATCTGTTGAAATTCGTAGACACTCTTATGTATTAAATTAAAAAATTATTGGAACTTAGTAAACCCTTGATTTGTCATGCCTCATTCCTTGTTTGTAGAGTTTGTATTTTATATGATAATTTGGTGTGATTGCCACTTGAATTTTTATATGAATTCCGTGTGTTTGTTGATTTGATATTTCTTGAAAATAATCACATTATGGATTTTTCATCTGCAAATAATTAATTAAATAAATTTAAATTGAGGCGTTTATATATTTATCTAAAATTTGGATTAAAGAAGACGTTGTCCTATGCTGAGTTATTTTTTCATCCTTGTTGTTGTTTTAGAGATTTTATATACATTATGTTAAGCCGTGGGCTATCTGTTGTGAAATTAATTGACCTTGTTGTACCTTTGGAAAGGTTGTGGCCTAAGGGCAATTTGTAAATACGAGTTGATGATGTTGTGCTGTTATGATAATATTCCGTGTGAATTGTTATGTGATTTGGGTTACTGTTATGCTGCGTATAGGGGTGGCATTGCATTGTTGACTTTATGTGGGCATAAGGGTGGCATTTCACTGTTGTTATGTATTGGATATTATCTGGGCGGAGTGATAAGGGAGGCTATTAAATGGAGCGATAATGGAGGCTATTATAGGAGCGATATGGTGGCTATTGGTATTTTCAGGGTGGAGAGATAAGGGAGGCTATTATATGAGTGATAAGGGTGGCTATAGGAGAGATAAGGGTGGCTATTGTCAGGGATGATATGTGATGATGTAGGGTTATTGTGTTGGTAATTTTTATGTGATGATGTGGGGTTATTGTGTTGGTAATTTTTATGTGATGTTGTATCCTCGTTTCCCCATTTACTGCTCATTCTGTACTTTATAACTGTTATGTGACTTGCTGGGGTAATTGATTCGGGTCCGGTGAGGTTTTTGAAATAAATTGAAACACTTAGTTCTAAAGTTTAAAACTTAAGATGAAAATGTTGGCTGGATGTCGACCTATGTGTAAACGACTCTGGAATAGAATTTGATGATTCCAATAGCTCTGTATGGTGATTTTGAACTTAGGAGCGTGTCTGAAAAATTATTTGGAGGCCCGTAGTTAAATTAAGCTTGAAATGGCTACAATAGAAATTTAAGTTTGGAAGGTTGACCGGGGAATTGACTTTTTGATATCGGGGTCGAAATCCGATTCTGGAAATTTGATTAGGTCTGTTATGTCATACATGACTTGTGTGCAAAATTTGAGGTCAATCGGACTTGATTTAATAGGTTTCGGCATCGAATATAGAAGTTGGAATTTTAAGTTTCATTAAGTTTGAATTGGATTTATGATTCGTGGTTTTAGCATTATTTTATGTGATTTAAGGTTTCAACTAAGTCCGTATGACGTTTTAGGACTTGTTGGTGAATTTAGTTGAAGTCCCGAGGGTCTCGGGTGAGTTTCGGATGGTTAACAGATCGATTTTTGAATTTGGAAGACTGCTGAAGTTTCTGCCTTCTGGTGCAATCGCACATGCAGAACTTGGCTCGCAGGTGCGAGCACGCAGAAGCGTAATGGGCATCGCAGGTGCGCAAGGTCCGCAGAAGCGGGCAGAAAACTCGCACAAGCGAGCGATCGGGGGCAGTGATCGGGGGCAGCGATCGGGGGCAATGACCGGGGGCATGCCTGGACAGAAACTTCAAGTTATAAAAAGGGGAATTCGTCCCATTTTTTATTTTTGACAAATTGGAGCTTCGGGAGAGGCGATTATTGAGAGATTTTCAAGAAAAAATATCGGGGTAAGTGATTCTAGCTCGTATTTGGTCAATATACACGAATATATCATTATTTTCATCATTTAATTAGTGTTTTGAGATGAAAATTTAGGAAAAATTGTAGAAATCTCATAAAAAGAATTTTTGAGATTTCGATGTCGATTGAGAGTCGAATTTGAGTGAAACTAGTATGGTTGGACTCGTAATTGAATGGGTTGTCGGATTTTATGAGTTTCGTCGGATTCCGAGACGTCAATTTTTGAGTTAAATTTCGGATTTTTGTTGGAAAATTTATATTTTCTTATGGAATAAATTTCAATAAATTGTATTGACTGAATCGAATTAATTATGACTAGATACGAGACTTTCAGAGGCTAATTCGTAAGGCAAAGGCATAGCAGAATAAAAAATTACACAAGTCGAGGTAAGTGACTTGTCTAACCTTGTGTGGGGAAAATTTCCCTTAGGATTGATATTGATATGAAAATGTTGATGTATTGAAAGTCGTGTACACAAGGTGACGAATGTGTACACGGGCTAAATGTGAAAGATTATGTCTTTAAATTGTGTAGAGCATTATTGCATATTAATTAAATTATTTTATTCTATTATATTCATCATCATTAATATATTTTCGTATTTTAAATTTGCTGACTTGTTCCTACTAAGTGTTTTACCTGTTTAGTTGAAACTCTGTTTCTTTTGTTCTGTGTATTATTTGAAGGTTGGATTTTTTAATTTAAATATTATTAAAAATGAAGTATTTTACATTTAAAAATTGGCAGAATAGCCTAGTAGACCCCTTTACTTGTTTCACTTTGTCATCCTGATCCCTATACTCCATGGAGTTTCATCTAGACACTTTCACTTGATCAAAACCTATATTTTAAACTCCTCTGACCATTGACTGAGCATATGTGGCAACTTGATGGCTGAGTTGGACAAAATGTGTGCAATGCACGCGTATAATGAGCGTGAATTCATAGATTTAGATTGAAAAGGAGACCAAAATAAGAAGGAAAAAAAAAAGAAAAAGAAAAAAAAAGGAAAAAGATAGAAATATTTGCACATTGTTCCCCTTCTTTCCCGTTGATGTCTCCACCCCAAAATCCCTCGCCGGAAATCTCACCGAAAAATCTCACCTTGCCAAATCTATGACCACACCAGTAACCTTTTACTTGTTATCCTCCATCTATTGACTCAGAAACAATAAAAGAAAACTTTCACCGCTTGAGGCAGCTGCTACACCACTAGCTGCTACACATCGCCTTTAACTCCTCTCTAGTGTTCTTGCTTCTTTCTTCTTTCATCTCTTTCTCGTCTACTGAAACAAACCCCAAGTAGAAATCATCCATTTTCGTACCGTAAAAATTTCACTAAATCAAGAAGCACTCATTGGGAATCACTAGTGGTCACCAATCAAAGGGACAGAGGAGAGAAACCTCCACTTCAGATTTCATCTCTCACAAACCATCGGCACAAAATTTTAAGTCTTCTTCTCCAAGATTTTCACTTCGATTCAATTATTTTTTCCAAATTTATATTCAAAATTATCTATAAAGATTGTATATTTTTTATGTATTGGTTACAGAAAGCTGAAAAAGATTTAGAATTTTGGTTGCTGAAAAGGGAGAAAAAGACATAATTTTTTATTGTTTTTAACCATTGAACAATCCCCCAAAATTTTCAAGTATGAAGATGAAGTATGGCTTTGA
Organism: Nicotiana tomentosiformis; assembly: GCF_000390325.3. Lineage (NCBI taxonomy): Eukaryota > Viridiplantae > Streptophyta > Magnoliopsida > Solanales > Solanaceae > Nicotiana > Nicotiana tomentosiformis. The sequence goes on along the minus strand of NC_090823.1, from coordinate 113,749,464 downwards.
AAGGTATTGGACGTAAATTTGCTTAGAAGGAAAGCAGATAGCAAAAACAGGAAGGGGAACTTTTTGCCTTTGTTTTTACTTTTTCTGATGTGGTATTAATTATTTGACATGGATATGATATGTCATGTATTTCAGAGCGAGTGGGGAATACACAGTGCCGGAAGGGTTTAAAATATAGGTTTTGATTAAGTGAAAGTGTCTAGATGAAACTCCATGAAGTACAGGGACCGGAATGACAAAGTGGAATAAGTAAAGAGGTTTATTAGGCTATTCTGCCTTAAAAATTTGATGTTAAGTCAAGACGTTAAATTTATGAAATATTAGTTTTTTGAATATTTTTTGAGATTTTTGTACTCATTGTGATTGTGCTGTGAGCTCCTTATTGTGGAGAATATTATTGTTGTTAATTTATTTTGGCAAGTTGAAACATTTTGGCAATTGAGGTGCAAATTATAATATATTATGATATTAATATGTATGCAGTGGTATAAGGTCTGGGTGTTAAAATGCATGCGGTGACATAAGGGTGGTTTATACACGTGGCTAGTAGAGGAACTATTAGAAGCCATGCGATGTGATAAGGGTGGCTAAAACGCGGGATGCTATTTCAGAAAAAATATTTTCTTTAAAATTTAATGTGAAGGCTTCCGCGGTGATATAAGTAAATGAGATATTGTGAATTTATTTATGATTTAGTTCTACGAGGCGGTACCTCGGGAGTGCCCTTATTGATATTTCTTTTTGGCTGTATTTGCCTTTGATTATTGTCGTAATTTTTCTTAAAGTTGTAAATTTCTGTTTTCTTTCCGCGAGGTATTATTTCCCCTTATTCTGTGTAATTTAGTGGTGACATACTACTTACTTGATTCATTAACATTGTCATTTATTGTTATTATATCGTTAAACATTTTACCATGTCTTTTATAAATTTCCAGTAGGGCCTGACCTGACCTCGTCACTACTTTACCGAGGTTAGGCTTGGCACTTACTGGGTACCGCTGTGGTGTACTGATACTAAACTTATGCACATCTTTTTGTGTAGATCCAGGTACTTCCTACCAGCCCAGATATCAGTGAGCTACCTGTGTACGGAGACTTCGAGGTATATCTGTCAGCGTCCGCAAACTCCGGAGTCCCCTTCTATCATTATTATGTTGCTTCTTTATTTTCTTTAGACTCTGAAATATAGGGACATTGAGAAACAATTCTTAGAAGCTTGTGACTTATTCTTACCGGGTTTTGGGAGTTGTAATTATGTGAAATTACAGATTTATTCATTTCAGATTCTATTGTTATTCCGCATTGATAGGCTTACCTAGTCTTAGAGACTATGTGCCATCACGACATCCTACGGAGGGAATTTGGGGCCGTGACAAGTTGGTATCAGAGCTCTAGGTTCATAGGTGTTATAAGTCACAAGTAGGTTTAGTAGAGTCGCGCGGATCGGTACAGAGATATCTGTACTTATCTTCGGGAGGCTATGTAACTGTTAGGAAAATATTCACTTCTTTGATTCCTTATCGTGCGTATTTGTTGACTTCAAAGTTCTAAACCATTGTCTTTCCATTCTCTCACAGATGATGAGGACACGCACAACTGGATCCTATGATCAGACACCCGCGCTCCCTGTTAGAGCCGCAAGAGGCTGGGGCAGAGGCCGAGCTAGAGGCTGAGGAAGACCACGTGGTGCAGCCAGAGCACCCGCACGAGCTACTGCAAAGGAACCACTAGTAGCTCCAGCTGGAGAACAAGCACCTGAGATGCCTGTTACTACTCCTGCACTTCAGGAGACTCTTGCCCAGTTTTTGAGTATGTTTGGAACTCTAGTTCAGGCAGAGTTAATTCCACTTGATCCTGCCACATCTCAGGCCGGTGGAGGAGCCTAGACTCTCGCCGCCCGTACCCCAGAGCCATGGGCCCATGCTGACCATGCTCCAGAGGTTATACCAGTATAGCCAGTTGTCCCTGTTCGGCCCGAGGTTAGGGCAGCAGTTTCAGAGGGGGAGCAAGTCAGGCTCGAGAGGTATAAGAAGTACCATCCTCCCATATTCAGCGGTTTAGCTTTAGAGGATCCTCAGGATTTTCTTGAGGAATGTCACCGTATCCTCCGTATTACGGGTATTGTGTATTCCAGTGGGGTTTCTTTCACGGCATTCCAGCTTAGAGAAACGACTTACCAATAGTGGTAGGCATATGAGTTGGATAGTCCGGTTGAGGCAACTTCACTCACTTGGACTCAATTTTCAGATATGTTCTTGAGGGAGTATGTTTCTCATAATCTTAGAAATACATGGCGCATAGAGTTTGAGTAGCTGCCCCAGGGTTCTATGACCGTGTCAGAGTATGCTGTCTGATTCAGTGATTTGTCTAGGCATGCACCAGCCTTGGTTGCTACTGTTCGAAAGCGGGTTCGTCAATTTATTGAAGGGCTCCACCCTAGTATCAGATTCAATATGGCCTGAGAACTGGAGATGGACATTACATACCAACAGGTGGTTTTAATTTCTAGGAGATTGTAGGGTATGAGGACTCGGGAGAGAGAAGAGAAGGAAGCTAAGAGACCTCGGGATTCTGGCACATATAACAGTTCTCGTGCCCCAGCTGTAGCCCGTCATGGTAGAGGCTATATGAGTCGTCCTATTCATTTAGCACTTCCAGCTTCTAGTGGTATTCCGGCTACTCCCAGACCCCAGGTTCCATATTATGCATTGCCAGTATCTACTGTACCTCCTGTACGGGGTGCTTTCAGCGGGCGGTCCAGTCGATCAGGCCCGAGCCAGTCCCAGCAGCCACATCCTCTGAGGGCTTGTTTTGAGTGTGATGACACTCGTCATATCATGAGGGCTTGCCCCAGACTTAGGAGGGGTGCACCTCCACAGATTTCTCAGGCCCTACCTATTCCACAGGGCCCTCAGGCTTCTCAGGCCATGATTACTGCACCAGTTGCCACCCCACCTGCACAGCCAGCTAGAGATGGAGGTCGGACAAGTAGAGGTCGCCCTAGAGGGGGAGGCTAGGCCAGATATTATGCCCTTCCTGCTAGGACAGAGGCTGTTACATCCGATTCTGTTATCACAGGTATTATTCCAGTCTGTTATAGAGATACATCAGTCTTATTTGATCCATGCTCTACTTATTCTTATGTGTCATCTTATTTTGCCCCGTATTTGGGGGTATCCCGAGATTCTTTGAGTTCTTCTATTTATGTATCTACACCCGTGGGTGAATCTATTATTGTGGACCGCGTGTATCGATCATGTTTAATTGTTATCAGTGGGTTTGAGACCAGAGCTGATTTGTTATTGTTCAGTATGGTGGATTTTGATATTATTTTGGGCATGGACTGGTTGTCGCCCTATCACGCTATCCTTGATTATTACTCCAAGATGGTGATGTTGGCTATGCCTGGTCTACTATGGCTAGAATGGAGAGGTACCTTGGATCATGTTCCTAGCAGGGTTGCTTCAATTCTTAAGGCTCAACGAATGGTTGAGAAGGGGTGTGATATGTATCTGGCCTATGTGAGAGATGTTAGTGTTGATACTCCTACCGTGGAGTCAGTTCCAGTAGTAAGGGAATTTCCCGATGTATTTCCAGTAGATCTTCCAAGTATGCCACCCGACAGGGATATTGACTTTGGCATTGATTTGTTACCGGGCATTCAACCCATTTCTATTCCACCATATCGTATGGCCCCAACAGAGTTAAAAGAATTAAAAGAGCAGTTACAGGAGTTGCTTGATAAGGGCGTCATTCGGTACAGTGTATCACCTTGGGGTGCTCCTGTCATTTATGTGAAATAGTATCACCAAGACGGTGACCTTGATTACCGCTAGTTGAACAAGGTTACAGTGAAGAACATATACCCATTGCCTCGTATTGATGACCTATTTGATCAGCTTCAGGGTGCCAGAGTGTTCTCGAAAATTGACTTGCGTTCAGGCTATCATCAGTTGAAGATTCGGGAGCCAGATATCGTGAAGACTGCTTTCAGGACTCGGTATGGTCATTATGAGTTCCTTGTAATGTCATTTGGGCTGAATAATGCCCCAACAACATTTATGCACTTAATGAACAATGTATTTCAGCCCAACCTTGATTCTTTCCTTATTGTATTTATTGACGACATTCTGGTGTATTCTCGGAGTCGGGAGGACCATGAACAGCACCTGAGGACTGTGCTTCAAACTTTGAGAGAAAAAAGGTTGTATGCAAAATTTTCAAAGTGTGAATTCTGGCTTGAGACAGTGGGAGTTTTGGGTCATATAGTTTCGTGCGAGGGGATCCAGGTAGATTCGAAGAAAATTGAAGCAGTGCAGAGTTGGTCCAGATCATCCTCAGCTACAGAGATCCGAAGTTTCCTTGGTTTGGCATGGTATTATCGTCAATTTGTAGAGGTTTTCTCTTCTATTGCTGCACCTATGACCAAATTGACCCAGAAGGGTGCTCCGTTCATGTGGACCGAGGAATGTTGAGAGCTTTCAAAAGCTCAAGACAGCTTTAACTACAGCCCCAATATTGGTATTACCTACAGGTTCAGGGTCTTATACTGTGTATTGTGATGCGTCTAATATTGGTCCCGATGCAATGTTGATGGAAGACGGTAGGGTGATTGCCTATGCGTCCAGACAGTTAAAGGTACATGAGAAGAATTATTCGGTCTACGACCTTGAGTTAGCAGCTATTTTTCATGCCTTGAAGATTTGGCGGCATTATTTGTACGGTGTCCATTGTGAGGTCTATACCGATCATCGGAGTCTACAACATCTGTTTAAACAAAAGGATCTTAATTTACGGCAGCGGAGATGGTTGGAGTTGCTTAAGGATTATGATATCACCATTCTCTATCATCCCGGGAAGGCCAATGTAGTGGTCGATGCCTTGAGTCGTAAGGCGGAGAGTTTGGGCAGCTTAGCATATTTACCAGTAATAGAGAGGCCTTTAGCCTTGGATGTTTAGGCCTTGGCCAACCAGTTTGTTAGATTGGATATTTCTGAGCCGAGCTGAGTTTTGGCTTGTGTGGTTTCTCAGTATTCTCTGTATGATCGTATCATGGAGCGTTAGTATGATTACCCCCATATGCTTGTCCTTAAGGACACAGTTCAGCACGGTGATGCCAAAGAAGTCACTATTGGAGATGACAATGTATTACGGATACATGGCAGGCTATGTGTGCCTGATGCAGATAGTTTGCATGAGTTGATTCTCCAGGAGGCTCACAGTTCGCAGTACTCCATTCATCCAGGCACCGCAAAGATGTATAAGGATTTGAGGCAGCACTATTGGTAGAGGCGGATGAAGAAAGACATAATGGAGTATGTCTCCCGGTGACTAAATTGTCAACAAGTGAAATATGAGCATCAACGACCGGGTGGATTGCTTCAGAGGTTATAGATTCCAGAATGGAAATGGGAGCGGATCACTATGGATTTCGTTGTTGGGCTCCCAAGGACTCAGAGGAAGTCCTATGCAGTTTGGGTGATTGCGGATAGATTGACCAAGTTAGCTCATTTCATTCCTATGGTTACTACTTACTCTCTGGAGCAACTGGCTCAGGTTTATATTCGCGAGATTGTTAGGCTTCATGGCATACTGGTATCTATCATCTCTAACCGGGGTACGCAGTTTACATCACGGTTCTGGAGAGCGTACATTGAGAGTTGGGTACTCGGGTAGAGTTGAGTACAACATTTCACCCTCAGACAGACGGGCAGTCCGAGTGCACTATTCAGATATTGAAGTATATGCTTCGTGCTTGTGTGATAGCTTTTGGCGGTGCTTGGGATCAGTTCTTGCCACTTGCGGAGTTTGCTTACAATAACAGTTATCAGTCGAGCATTTAGATGGCGCTGTGTGAGGCCTTATATGGTAGGCGGTGCCGGTCTCTAGTGGGTTGGTTCGAGCTGGGTGAAGCTAGGCTATTATTGGGTACAGACTTGGTTCAAGATGTTTTGGAAAAAGTTGAATTGATTCAGGATCGACTTCGTATAGCCCAATCTAGACAAAAGGGTTATGTGGATCGGAAGGTTCGTGATGTTGCATTCATGGTTGGTGAGCGGGTCTTGCTCCGAGTTTTGCCCATGAAGGGTGTTATGAGGTTCGGGAAGAAGGACAAGTTGAGCCCGAGGTATATTGGGCCTTTTGAGATTCTTGAGAGAGTTAGGGAGGTGGCTTACAGACTTGCATTACCACCTAATCTCACTACAGTTCATCTAGTGTTCCATGTTTCCATGCTCCGAAAGTATCACGATGATCCATCTCATGTGTTAGACTTCAGCTCATTCCAGTTGGACAAGGATCTATCTTATGTCGAGGAACCAGTGGCCATTTTGGACAGACAGGTTAGAAAGCTGAGATCGAAGAGCATCACCACAGTAAAAGTACAGTGGAGGGTCATCCGGTCGAGGAGGCGACTTGGGAGACCGAGCATGATATGCGCAGCTGTTATCCTCATTTTTTCACCACTACAGGTATAATTCTAAACCCGTTCGAGGATGAACAGTTATTTAAGAGAGGGAGGATGTAATGACCCGGATAGTCATTTTAGAAGTTGTAGCCCCATTTCCCCATTTACTACTCATTCTGTACTTTATAAATGTTATGTGACTTGCGGGGTAATTGGTTCGGGTCCGGTGAGATTTTTGGAATGAATTGGAACACTTAGTTCCAAAGTTTAAAACTTAAGTTGAATATTAGTTGGATGTCGACCTATGTATAAACAACCATGGAATAGAATTTTTGATGATTCCAATAGCTCCGTATGGTGATTTTGGGCTTAGGAACGTGTCCGAAAAATTATTTGGAGGCCCGTAGTTAAATTAGGCTTGAAATGGCTAAAATAGAAATTTAAGTTTGGATCGGGGGAAGCGATCGGGGGCAGCAATCGGGGCAGTGATCGGGGACAGCGATCGGGACAACGATCAGGGGCAGCAACCGGGGCACGCCTGGACAGAAACTTCAAGTTACAAAAAAGGGACTTCGTCCCATTTTTCATTTTTGACAAATTGGAGCTTGGGGAGAGGCGATTTTTGAGAGATTTTTAAGGGAAAAGATCGGGGTAAGTGATTCTAACTCGGATTTGGTCAATATACACTAATATATCATTGTTTTTATCATTTAATTAGTGTTTTGAGATGAAAATTTAGGAAAAATTGTAGAAATCTCATAAAACGTATTTTTGATATTTCGATGTCGATTCGGAGTCGGATTTGAGTGAAACTAGTATGGTTGGACTCGCAATTGAATGGGTCGGATTTTATGAGTTTCGTCGGATTCTGAGACGTGGGCCCCACAGGAGATTTTTGAGTTAAATTTTGTATGTTTGTTGGAAAATTTGTATTTTCATATTGAATAAATTCCAATAAATTGTATTAATTGAATCGAATTAATTATGACTAGATACGAGACATTCGGAGGCTAATTTGCGAGGAAAAGGCATAGCAAAGTAAAGAATTACACAAGTCGAGGTAAGTGACTTGTCTAACCTTGTGTGGGGGAAATTTCCCTTAGGATTGGTATTGATATGAAAATGTTGATGTGTTGAATGTCGTGTATACGAGGTGACGAGTGTGTACACGGGTTAAATGTGGAAGATTATGTCTTTAAATTGTGTAGAGCACTGTTGCATATTAATTAAATTATTTTATTCTATTATATTCATCATCATTAATATATTTTTGTATTTTAAATTTGCATGACCTGTTCCTGCTAAGTGTTTTACCTGTTTAGTTGAAACTCTGTCTCTTTTGTTCTGTGCATTATTTGAAGGTTGGATTTCTTAATTTAAATATTATTAAACATGTTGTATTTTACATTTAAAAATTTGATGTTAAGTCAAGATGTTAAATTTGTGAAATATTATTTTTTTGAATATTTTGTGAGATTTTTGTACTCATTGTGATTGAGCTGTGAGCTCCTTATTGTGGATAATATCGTTGTTGTTGATTTATTTTGGCAAGTTGAAATATTTGGGCACTTGAGGTGCAAATTGTGATATATTGTGATATTGATACGCATGTGGTGATATAAGGTCTAGGTGTTGAAATGCATGCAGTGAGATAAGGGTGGTTTTATATGCGTGGCTAGTAGGGGAACTACTAGAAGCTATGCGGTGTGATAAAGGTGGCTAAAATGCAGGATGCTATTTCAGAAAAAATATTTTCTTTAAAATTTAATGTGAAGGCTCCCGCAATGATATAAGGAAATGAGATATTGTGAATTTATTTATGATTTGGGACTACGAGGCGGTACCTCGGGAGTGCCCTTATTGATATTTCTTTATGGCTGCATTTGCCTTTGATTATTGTCGTGATTTTTCTTAAAGTTATAAATTTCTATTTTCTTTCCGCGAGGTATTATTTTTCCTTATTCTGTGTAATTTAATGGTGACATACTACTTACTTGATTCATTTCCATTGTCATTTATTTTTATTATATTATTAAACATTTCACCATGTCTTTTATAAATTTCCAGTAGGGCCTGACCAGATCTCGTCACTACTCTACCGAGGTTAGGCTTGACACTTACTGGGTACCGCTGTAGTGTACTCATACTACGCTTCTGCACATCTTTTTGTGCAGATCCAGGTACTTCCTACCAGCCCAGATATCAGTGAGCTACCTGTGTACGGAGACTTCGAAGTATATCTGCCAGCATCCGCAGACTCCGGAGTCCTCTTCTATCCTTATTATGTTGCTTCTTTATTTTCTTTAGACTCTGATATATAGGGACATTAAGAAAAAATTCTTAGTATTCCTATCGGGTTTTGGGAGTTGTAATTATGTGAAATTATAGATTTATTCATTTCAGATTCTATTGTTATTCCGCATTGATAGGCTTACCTAGTCTTAGAGACTAGGTGCCATCACGACAACCTACAGAGGGAATTTGGGGTCGTGACACATTGATAGTTGTGTTTCAGTACTATTGTATACTGCTATATTGCACAGGTTATTTGACTAGTGAGTGTCTTGACTGTACCTCGTCACTACTCTACCGAGGTTAGTCTTGATACTTAGTGGGTATCGACCGTGGTGTACTCATACTACACTTCTGCACATTTTTGTGCAGAGCTATGTATTAGAGATATCGGACTCAGACAAAGTTAGTGTGTTGATCGCAAGGATTCAAGGTAGAGCTGTTGGTCGTCGCAGTCCCTTGGAGTCTTTTTATTTTATTGTATTGTCAACTCTTATTCGAACAGTGTTGTATATTCGATCCTTAAGATCACTGCATATATTCAGTTAGAGTTCGTGATTCAGTATTATCAGTCTTGGGAGGTTGTTATAATATATCCACTTTTGGTTTGACATTTTTATTAAATTATATGTTTCAAAAACAAAATGGCTCGAAATGTAATTGTAATCGGCTTATCTAGTCTAAGAGACTAAGTGCCATTATGACGCTTGTGGTGAGATTTTGGGTCATGACACTTGTTGTGCACCTCCCAGTTAATGAGGTGAAGGCTACTGAAACGAGAGAGATTGAGGCTCGGTTGCAGCAAAGTGAGCTGGAAGTGATGGCCCAAAACCAAGAAGCCACTCAACTACTTGCACAACTTCAAGATGCTAAGGCTAGGTGGGTTAAGATTCAAGATACTGTTCTTGTTGTTGTCGAGCATGAGTCTGTCTCTGTTTAACAGGCGAATAATTTGGAAGCAGCCTTGAGCTCCAAAATTGAGGAGGCTCAAGCCGCCAATGAGAAGAGGGCCGGGGCCTAGATAGAGGAGAGATTCAAGAAGATCATGGACCAAAACAGGCTTCACATTTCTACAATCCGTGATCTCGATTCTAGCCTCGTTGCCGCGAGATCCTAGAGAGATGGCCTTTCAGCTGAGGTTGACAGACTTAAAGCAAAGCTCCAACACCAAGGGGATTTCCTCGTATTTGAAAAATTGTATGCTTTGTATCATATGAGGAGAAAAACCTTGGAGTAGGCCAAAGAGGGTATCATTGATATTGATGATTGCATCGCCAAGGCCCGAGCACTAGAGTTAATTGCTCGAGAACGTCTCCTGGCTCAGCTTGATGTAACTGACTCTTCAAGCACCAGTTCCGAGTATTCGAGAACTGAGTAGAAACTTGAAGAGAATGATGATGAAGGCCCAAGTCCCGAACCGGCGGCTGATCCGCCCACTTCTCCCGGGGGGCACAGATGCCTCCCTCTCCCGAGTTCCGGTGGTGATAAGTTTATTCTTTTTGCGTTGAATTAGACAAGGCTTCGGGTGTATTTTCGTCTGATAGCTTCTTGTTCAAGGCATAAACTTCCTGGAGTCAACCCTTTACTGTGAGGGTTTCATAAGAGAGTGACCTCGTATGTGTATGGTGCTCTTGAAGAGGATGTCTCCTGTTCATTCCAGCATAAGCAATTGAAATTTTCTGTTAAATTTCAAATTATAAAATTAACTCATCGTTTAGACAAGAAATAAGATAAAAATAAAAGAAATTCATTTTATTCCTTCTATCTTTAAAAGTACATAAGCATTCAATTGCTAAAAATAGAAATGCATGCGGCTAACTCGTATAACTTGTTTCTACGGGGCTGGCCATGCAGTTCCCGACCCGATGAGACATTAATGTTCTCGGGTCTCATAGTCCCGATTTTTGTGGCATCCTTGATGCCATATCCAATACTATTCCCCCTAGTGTTCGAATTCGAAGTATGCGAATTGGAATACTATAGGTTTTGCTTCATTGGTTGAAACGCTGGAGGTTTTGCTTCATTGGTTGAAACACTTGTGAACGGTTGAATAGTCTTTGGTTCGATGGCAAGCTTTGCTTCCCATTAGGAACTTTCCATCGAGGAAAAGATTACTTAACCATCCCATAATGGTTTATCATTTTAATGCCTTGTCATTTAAAGGTCCGATGATTTTTCCTTCATAGTATGCTTTCCATTGCTGCCTCGTTAAAAACCTTGCCGGAAAAACCTGATTGGGTCAAAAACTGGTCGAAGAGAAAAAGAGTGCAGCACATACTTTCAGTATAGGTAGGATCCATCAGCAGCAATACTTTTTGAGGTGAGCCACGTTCCAATTGTTGGTCAATCTGACGCCCTCTTGATTTTTCAGCTCGTATGATTCTTTACCGGTGACACCTGAAACCCGGTAGGGACCTTCCCACATCGGACCCAGCTTTACAGCATTGATTTACCAAGTGATTTGAGTCACGTTCCTCCAAACCAAGTCTCTAACTTTAAAGTAACAGAAATTGGCCCTCCGATTATAGTATCTTTCCATCATTTGCTTCTTAGCCACCATCCTCGCGTGTGCCAAGTCCCTACATTCATCGAGCAAATCCAGCTTCACCAGCAATGCCTCATTATTTGTTTCTTTGTTTGCTTAGAAAAATCGTAAGGTTAGTTCCCCTACTTCTACTGGGATCAGATCTTTCGCTTGTATATGAGGGAGAAAGATGTCTCTCCCATGATTGATTTGCCGTCATCCGATATGCCCATATTATGCCCGATAATTCTTTAGGCCACTTGCCTTTAGCTACTTCTAACCTCCTTTTGAGGTTTATGATAATTACATTATTGGTCGACTATGCATGTCCATTAGCGCTCGGATGATATGGTGAGGATGTAATCCTTTTGATTTTCAGGTCTTCAAGAAATTTCGTGACTTTAGAGCCTATGAACTGCGGTCCGTTATCGCAAGCAATTTCCTTTGGTATTTTGAATCGGCAGATTATGTGTTCCCACAGGAATTCGATCACTTCGCGCTCACCGATCTTTTGGTAAGGACCTGCTTCATCCCATATAGTGAAGTAATCGATTAACATTAAAATGAATCTTACCTTTTCGGGACCTAGTGGCAGCGGACCAACTATATTAATCCCCCATTTCATGAATGACTATGGGGATAATATCGAATGCAAGAGTTTCTTCGGTTGGTGAACCAACTGTGCATAGCGCTGTCACTTGTCGCATTTCTGAACGAATGTTTTTGCGTCTTATTCCATTCGGGGCCAGTATTATCCTGCCTTAACCAGCTTTAGTACCAACGAATTGACATCTAAATGGTTCCTGCAAATTCTTTCATGGACCTCTCTCATCACGTTGTCCGCCTCTGATGCTCCTAAGCATCGGGCCAACGGGCCTTGGTATGATCTCCTATATAATTGTCCACACATAAGGCAGTAGCGAGCCGCTTTTGTATGTAGTGTTCGGGATGCCTTCGTGTCTTCGGGCAACTTTCCATGCTGAAGATACTCGATGAACTCATTCCTCTAGTCCCAGAATAGGTTGGTTGTATTTACTTCACAATATTCGTCCACATTTGGTACCGAATGCAAAAGTTGAACGACAGTACCATAGTTAGATCCTTTCATCTCCGTAGACGACCCCAAATTAGCCAATGCATCTTCTTCCACATTCTCTTCTCTCAGAATATGTGTGATTGAGCATTCCCTGAATTGTGCAAGCAATACTTGGACTTTATTCACATACTGCTGCATGCGTTCCTCCTTTTTGTCAAAAATCCCGCACACTTGGTTTACTACTAGCTGGGAATCACATTCGATCTCTATGACCTCAGAGCCTAGTCCCCCCGGCCAGTTCGCGTCCTGCAACCAAAGCCTCATACTCGGCTTCATTGTTAGTTAATAGAATAGTTTTTATGACCTGCCTTAGGGTTTCCCTCGAGGGCGTGATTAGGACCACCCCGAGCCTGGACCTTTTCACATTGGAAGCTCTATCTGTGAACAAGGTCCAAACTCCTGATATCTTTTCGGACACCAATGCCGCTTTTTTACTAGCCAGGGGCAATAACCCCGGACTAAAATTGGCCACAAAATCGGTAAAAACTTGTGTTTTGATCGCTGTCCTAGGCTTGTATTATTCAATATCGAACTCTCTAATTTTTATTGCATATTTGACCAACCGGCCTGACAACACAGGCTTGTGAATAACATTCCGCAAGGGGAAGGTTGTCACAACGGCTATCGGGTGGCACTAAAAATAAGGCATAAGCTTTCGAGAGGCGACTACGAGAGCTAAGGCTAGATTTTTGAGGTACGGATAATGAGTCTCCACTCCTAACAAAATTTTACTAACATAATAGATAGAAAATTGCGTACCCTAATCCTCCCGGACTAGAACGACACTTACCGCTACTTCCGAGACCGCTAGGTATATTAGCAATTGTTCACCTTCCCCCAGTGTTGATAGTAGCGGGGGGATTGATAGATAACATTTTAGTCTTTCAAATCCTGATGACATTCCGGAGTCCATTCAAAATTGTTCTTCTTCTTCAAAAGTGAGAAGAAGTGATGACATTTTTCTGAGGATCGAAAGATGAACATGCTTAAAGCGGCCAATCTTCCGGTTAGTGTATGTACTTCTTTTACGCTCGTAAGCTGTTCCAGGATGTTTTCTATGGCTTTTATTTTATCTTGATTTACCTCGATCCCTTTCTTTGACCAAGAAACCCAAGAACTTACCGGAGCCAACCCCGAACACATATTTTTCAGGGTTGAGCTTTATGTTATGCTTCCTCAAGATATCGAAGGTCTCTTGGAGGTGCTTTAAATTATCACCTGCATTCAAAGACTTGACCAACATGTCATCTATGTACACTTCCATCATTTTGCCTATTTGCTTTTCGAACATCTTTTTCACGAGCCTCTGATAAGTGGCTCCGGCGTTTTTAAGCCCGAAGGGCATCACATTATAATAATATGTGCCAAAGTTTGTTGTGAACGAAGTTTTTTTTTCTGATACTTCGAGTTCATCTAGATTTAATTATACTTGGAATAGGCATTGAAGAAACTCATTAACTCGTGCCCGGCCGTTACATCAATCATTTGATCAATGTTTGGCAATGAGAACGAGTCTTTAGGGCACGCCTTACTCAAGTCTTTATAATCTATGCACATTCGAAATATTTTGTTCTTTTTCGGAACCATAACTACATTAGCTAACCATTCGAGATACTTTACCTCCCGGATTGAATCAATGTCAAGTAGTCGAGTTACCTTTTCCTTAACAAACTTGTTTTTGATCTCGGCTATTGGGCTTTTTTTTTGCCTTACCGGAGGGAAGTTTGGGTCCAGGCTTAGCTTGTGCACGGCCACCTCTAGTGGGATACCTGTCATATCCGAGTGCGACCATTCAAAACAATCAACATTTGCTTTAAGAAAATTAATAAATCCTTACATGAGTTCGGGATTGAGTCATGTTCCCAAGTGAAACTTCCTCTCCAAGAATTCTTCGAACAAAGCCACTTGCTCGAGTTCTTCTATCGCGGATTTGGTCGCTTCTGTCTCTTTTGGTACCTGAAAGTATCTCAGTACTTAGTGGTATTCTGATGACTCCTCACCCTTATCATCTTCACTTGACATGGGAGCAGGAGTCGGTTCCTGTAATTGCTATTTGTTGGTCTCATTCCCTTTACTGTTGTAAATCGACACTGCATTTATTTCTCTTGCTACTAGTTGATATCCTCTTATCTGTTTGATTCCCTCTAGGGTTGGGAATTTCAGCAGTTGGTGATATGTTGATGGTACGACCTTCATCTCATGTAACCATGGCCTTACGAGGATTATGTTGTAGCCCATGACGCCGTCCACCACTTCAAATAAGATGGTCTTTGTTACCCCTTTGGTGCTCGTGGGCAGCAGAATTGTTACACCCCTTAAGTTTAACAACATTGATACCGTTAGATATTATGTTAATGTGGTATTTTCTTTTAAGTGGAGTATTTTAGTAAAAGTTTTATAAGTATAATTTTGGATAGTTACCATTATTAATATTTTCGAATATGGTAAATTATACACATAATATAAGAAAGTTTATGATTCTTTATTGTAAAGATAGAATTTTTTTCTCACAAGAAAAGAAGGTTTTTTTTTTTTTTTACCATTTTAAGAATTAAGCGTACGAGAATTTTTACTCTTTATATGAGATTAGAAAAATTATAAGCTGAGAAAATATATTTATTTTCTTTACGTGGATATTTTAATAAAATAATAAGTGTATGTATTTATTTTATATGGTACCGTATGACCATGATAGTGTGATGTATAAAGTGTGTTAAAAGTGAGTAGTATTTTAAGTAATTTGAGACAATTCTTAATTATGTGGATAATTGATTAATGGGGGATTAATTAGTTAAATAAGATAATAGTAATCAATTAAATCCTTAAGATAAGCAAAGAACGTGGCAGCCCCCCCCCCCCCAAATTTAAGATGACTCTTAAGTCATTAAAAGAGGTGGCAACAGTAAGAGAGGTGGGCAAGTTTTGAACGTGAGTCACCTTACTCATTCAAGGAAAGAGATCCATTTTAAGTTCTTTACAATTCAAGCATCAACGTTACATAGAAACTTTACAATCCAAGCTTTACATAGAAACTTTACAATTCAAGCACCAGCGTTAATTCACTTTCCAAATAGCAACGTTGTTGCTAAGTTATTAAGGAAAGGTTTCGGTTAAGATTTTCTTTGCATAGCAACATGATTGCTTCGAGCTTTTCATATGACTTGTTCCGTGTTTTGTCACAATTAATGTGTATTAGAGGATTGTCAAGAGAATCGACTCAAGTATGTTAAGGCTAATCCTTCTTTTTTTGGCATGATCCAAGTAACAAGACGTAAACGTAATGCTATTCCATAAGTGGTTCTACTCTTAGCAGTTAAGGATGTACATGTTATTCATTCTTGTAAAGTTACATTCAAGTATGTCTAAGTATGTTGCTAAGTCTATATTGAGGCATACGATAAAGATGCTAATGTTTATAATATAGTGATACACGCATCTTCATGCATATTCATTTACCACCGTGCTACGGTCGGTCGAGCAGTTACCACCGGTTGGGCAGACATGCATATTCATTAACCATCGAGCTACGGTCGGTCGGGCAGTCATGCATTTACCACCGAGCTACGGCCGGTTGGGCAGTTACACATTTACCACCGAGCTACGGTCGGTCGGGCAGTCATGCATTTATCGCCGCGCTACGGCCGGTCGGGCAGTTACCACTAATCAGTTAGGCAGTCATGCATCATACGATATGGATAATAGAAATAGTCTCAAAAAGAAGCATTATATATGTAAGTATAATAAGTATGCATATACGACGACACTTCAGAGATTCAGGTTGATTCTTATATGTCTTTAATTAATGTTCACTTATTGTTATGTTTCAGTTCTGCCTTATATACTAAGTACATTATTCGTATTGACGTCCTTTTGTTGGGGACGCTGCATTCATGCCTGCAGGTATAAATAATCAGTTTGACGAGCCCTCAAAGTAGACGAGATTGGCATTCAGCGAAGGATTGGTAAGACTCTACCTCATTCGAAGTGCATCCGAATCTATGAGTCATCGTGTCAGAGCTTTGCTAAAGACTTATGAGTAGGTCGGTACCCTGTCCTGTTTGATGTCTAATACTTTTAGAGGCTTTGTAGACAAAGGTTCATTCTATACAGTATGCCAGAGGCCTTGACGGCCCATATGTATTCATGTTTTAAGAAAAATGGTTCAGTGATACAGTGTTGCCCACTTATAGATATACATTATGAGTTGTGGCCATGTTGGCCCGTGATAGTTATAAAAGGAATGAGTTCAACCAACTCGACCTATGTATGTTCTAATTTTGGTCGAATGATCATGAGTTACAAAGTGGTTCGCTCGGGCCAGTGCGGTACCGGGTACCAGCCACACCTCCCCAGATTTGGGGCGTGACAAAGTGGTATCAGAGCGGGTCGTGTCCTAGGGAGTCTACAAAGCCGTGCCTAGTAGAGTCTCACTTTTGGATGTGTTGCGTGCCACATTTATAATTTAGAGGCTATAGGGAATTTAGGAAACGTTACCCTTCTTTTGTTTCCAGATCGTGCCATAGAGCTGAGTCGTAAGAAGTCAATATGAAGCTTTCGCCAGATTTTGTATGCACCAGAGGTGCAAGTATTACAGTAGAGCTTTAAGGCATAATTCCCACCTATGTTAAAGAGAGGTTATGAAAGAAACAGAAGATACGATGCGAGATTGAAAGATAAGTAAGGTAAAGGTGAAGAAAATAGATACTCAAATACAGAGGTTTGTGAATAGTTGCGACTTCAGATATAATTTGGGGTTTAGTTTAAGTTACAGAGAAGACCCTAGTGAAAATTTTGTAAATCTGTGATAGTTAACATTCGAGGACGAATGTTCTAAAGGGGGGAAGGATGTTACACTCCGTAAGTTTAACAACATTGATACCGTTAGATATGATGTTAATATGGTATTTTCTTTTAAGTGGAGTGTTTTAGTAAAAGTTTTTTAAGTATAATTTTGGATAGTTACCATTATTACTATTTTCGAATATGGTAAATTATACACATAATATAAGAAAGTTTATGCGATTTTCTTTATTGTAAAGATAGAAATTTTTTTCTCACAAGAAAAGAAGGTTATGTTTTTACCATTTTAAGAATTAAGCGTACGAGAATTTTTACTCTTTATATGAGATTAGAACAATTATAAGTTGAGAAAATATATGCATTTTTTTACATGGATGTTTTAATAAAATAATAAGCGTATGTATTTATTTTATATGGTACCATATGACCATGATAGTGTGATATATAAAGTGTATTAAAAATGAGTAGTATTTTATGTAATTTGAGACAATTCTTAATTATGGGTAATTGGTTAATGGGGGATTAATTAGTTAAATAAGATAATAGAAATCAATTAAATTCTTAAGATAAGCAAAGAACGTGGCAGCCCTCCCCCCCCCCCTTTTAATTTAAGATGACTCTTAAGTCATTAAAAGAGGTGGCAAGAGTGAGAGAGGTGGGCAAGTCTTGAACGTGAGTCACCTTACTCATTTAAGGAAAGAGATCCATTTTAAGTTCTTTACAATTCAAGCACCAACGTTACATAGAAACTTTACAATTCAAGCTTTACATAGAAACTTTACAATCCAAGCTTTACATAGAAACTTTACAATTCAAGCACCAGCGTTAATTCACTTTCCAAATAGCAACGTTGTTGCTAAGTTCTTAAGGAAAGGTTTCGGTTAAGATTTTCTTTGCATAGCAACGTGATTGCTTCGAGCTTTTCATACGACTTGTTCCATGTTTTGTCGTAATTAATGTGTATTAGAGGATTGTCAAGAGAATCGACTTAGGTATGTTAAGGCTAATCCTTTTTTGTTTGGCATGATCCAAGTAACGTGACGTAAACGTAATGCTATTCCATAAGTGGTTCTACTCTTAGCAGTTAAGGATGTCCATGTTATTCATTCCTGTAAAGTTATATTCAAGTATGTCTAAGTATGTTGCTAAGTCTATATTGAGGCGTACGATAAAGATGCTAATATTTATAATATAGTGATACACGTATCTTCATGCATATTCATTTACCACCGTGCTACGGCCGGTCGAGCAGTTACCACCAATTGGGCAGTTATGTATCATTATTTACCACCGGTTGGGCAGTTACACATTTATCACCGAGCTACGGCCGATCGGACAGTCATGCATTTACCACCGCGCTACGGCCGATCGGGCAGTTACCACTGATCAGTTAGGCAGTCATGTATCATACGATATGGATAATAGAAATAGTCTCAAAGAGAAGCATTATATATGTAAGTATAATAAGTATGCATATACGACGACACTTCATAGATTTAGGTTGATTCTTATATGTCTTTAATTAATGTTGACTTATTGTTATGTTTCAGTTCTGTCTTACATACTCAGTACATTATTCGTACTAACGTCCTTTTGTTGGGGACACTGCATTCATGCCTGCAGGTATAGATAATTAGTTTGACGAGCCCCCAAAGTAGACGAGATTGGCATTCAGCGAAGGATCGGTAAGACTCCACCTCATTCGGAGTACATCCGAGTCTATGAGTCATCATGTTAGAGCTTTGCTAAAGACTTATGGGTAGGCCGGCACCCAGTCCTGTTTGATGTCTAATACTTTTAGAGGCTTTATAGATAGAGATTCATTTTGTACTGTATGTAAGAGGCCTTGACGGCCCATATGTATTCATGTTTTAAGAAAAATGGTTCAGTGATACCGTGTTGCCCACTTATAGATATACATTATGAGTTCTGGTCATGTTGGCCCTTGATAGTTACAAAAGGAATGAATTCAGCCAATCGACCTATGTATGTTCTAGTTTTGGTCGAATGATCATGAGTTACAGAGTGGTTCGCTCGGGCCAGTGCGGCACCGGGTGCCAGCCACGCCTCCCCAGGTTTGGGGCGTGACAAGAATCTCTCCTCGGGTTGTCACATTCTCCAAGTTGAACACGACGAGGAGCTTTGTAGCTGGAATAATACTTCTAGTTAATTTTGCTTATTCCAGCACTCTCCATTGAATGATGTTGGCTGAGCTTCTTAGGTCAACCAAAACACGCTTAATATTGAAATCTAGGACATTAAAAGAGATTACCAGGGTGTCATTATGCGGAAGAAGAAGTCTGTTGGCATCTTCCTTTGTGAAGGTAATATTGTCTTCGGCGACTTCCTAGAGTCTCTTGTTGTGGGTCACTGATACCTTTGTCTTCTTGGCCATCGAGAAGGTTACACAATTTATTTCATTCTCTCCAAAAATCATGTTGATAGCCAATCGAGAACGGTCTTCGCCTATCTTCGAGGGTTTCGCATTGTATCGGCTACAACCATAATTATTCTTGTCTCGGTCAATCAAGAACTCCCTGAGATTGTTATTTTTCAACAGCGTTGCCACATCCTCACGCAGATGCTGATAGTCCCCAGTTTTGTGGCCGTGAATCCCATGATATTCACTCCATAAGTTAGGAACCCTCTGCCTGGGATCAGATCAGATTGGCTTCGGGAATCGTGATTCTTGGATATTCCTCATCGCTGATACTAACTCCACTACGTTGATGTTGAAATTGTAATATGACAACCTGGGATATTTAGAATCCCATGTCCCCGGTACCTTTTTTTCTTGTAATGATCTGTTGTTCCGACCACGATCACTTCTTCTATCGGGAGCGAACCTATCCGAGGACTAGAACCCTTTGCTACCACGTCCCTCGGCTCTCTTGTAAAGCAAGAAACAACCTTTAAAAGACCGTCGGTCTGCATCAAAATCACCTTTGAACTTATCCTGGTTCTGTCACACCCCTTTTTTACCTCACTAACCCTCTTTAAAAAGATAATAAGATTTGTAATACTCAAAAGGGTTTTCAATCATGAAAGTGACAAAAATATCGTTTAGAAGGGATTTTCTCAGAGTAGCCACTTGGCATGAATCTCGGTGTGCCAAGTCACCGTTTAAAAAATAATTTTCCCTTAAAAATATTTTTGACTCTAAAACATAGTCTGCACCAGAAATCCAAGGTAAGGGGGTTCATTTGACTCGGGGGAGAAGGTGTTAGGCATTCCCCAAGTCCCGTAACTAGTACGGTTGCATACCTGATTTAGTTGGCTTTTAAGAATACTCTAAATTGAGGCAAAGAAAAACACGCAAAGGAAAATAAATACCAAAAGAGGTTCGAGGCCGTCCCCACCTAATAAAAGAAAAGAAAATAATAAAAATAAATCTAATTATCCTACTATGCCTCCATGATATTGCATCGGCCTCCTTTTACATTTACTTCGGGGCATTCCCCTGAATATGAACTAAAGGGAATGACCTATCACCTCGAACAAAATGAAAGAAAAGATCTAAAGTTTGCCTACCCAAGTTTGATCGGCCTAAACATGCTACTAGCGGTTTTAATCAAATAAAGTAAAGCATTAAAACACCTATGGTTCAATTTCCTTTCGGTTTTTTACCCAAGCTCCATGGCCAAATCCTTTTCAATTTCAATTCCTTTCAGAGCGTGTGTCTAAAAGGCATACATCAACAGTAAGTAAATTGTGCAAATTGTTGCACTACTAATCATTCAAGTACTTCTCCACTAAATCAAGTAATAAAGCTTCATTTCAAAATCAGACCATTTCAATTCAAGATATCACAAATAAGCATGAAATTCACACAAGTCTATCATCCAAACATCATATAGGACAAAATCAATAAATAAAGGATAAGATAGTGGCGGACCTTAAAGCAAAATAAATTTGAATTGAAAAATGCTCAACACTGGAAATCTTAGACAGCGGCAACCTTGACGGAGCCGCGAACCTGCCCAAAAACCACAGACTGTGACCTTCGATGACCTCGAAATTCACCGGAAAACTCAAATTAAACCAAACAATGAAACCAACGGACTCTGTGACAGTGACTGGCGATTTGGAGCTGCTTCGGGTTGTTTGTGGTGCTTTTGGAGAAAGGTTTATGAGCAGTGTCAATGGAGTTTTTTTTGGTTACATAGCTGTGAAATGGAGGGGCAAAAATGCTGGGTCAATGTAGATTGATGGGAGGCAAATTCAGAGTTTTTGCTTTTGGTATTTCAGCCCCAAAAAAACGTGAGTTCTTTCCTCTCCGTTCCTAATTCTTTCACTCTTTTTTTTTTTCTGCAGGTTGCCGCTGAAGACCTCAAAAATGGTGAATCTATCAGCGACTGGTCCACTAATATCCGAAAATGAGCTCCTAATTGATCCAAATTCAATTCTTTCTCAATGAACAAAAATAAAAAATAAAACTAAAAATACTACCAAAATATACTAATTAATCTTAGTTAATAAGAATAAACTATTAAAGTAAACTATATATAAAAAGGAAAATATTTTTGATATTTTTTAAATGCTATAAAAAAAAAGGTAGAGAAAACTATGTTAAAGTAATGGTAAAAATTAAAATATTATCATTATAAAATACTAATAAGCTTAAATAAATAAAAAAGGGATAAAAATAAATATAATATATATATATATAGAAGAAATATTATAAAACTATTTTTTGTGTGTTTTAAACTTATGTTTTAAAATAAAAATTAAAAGTTGATTGAAATCCTATTAAAATGAAAATAAGTAAATATTTTTAAAATAATGGTTTTAAAAGTTGCGCGGGTCAAAAATTACGTGCTTACAGCTGCCTCTCTTTGCTTGGAAACACGAAGAGTTTTCGGAGCAAAGAACAATAAGCAACGTAATTGATTTATGACTCGGCGCTTAGTCAAAAGAAAATAAAGATGGCTAAAAAGATTGTGACCGAGCTATGGTATTGAGCTGCCTACATATCCTTGGCCATAAAGGAATCAGACCACATGTAGTTCAGAAGTGAGAAGAGCGATGGAGTATACCGAGGTGGAGAGCCGATTGAGGTGCCGTCGAAGTTCCGGTCCGCGGTCCCTGCCATTACATAAAAAATAAAAGGAAAAATTACAACGAAAATAAAAGAAAAATACAAGATCCTATCTACTTCTTGTCTCGAATTTTTCTTGAATCTCCACTTGATCCTTTAACATGAAACTGAAAATCCACCCTATTCTTCAGGTGGGCATCCTACTAACTTGAATTTGAAGAAAACTGTAAGTTGACCCTGTTCTTCAGGCGGGTATCCTGCTGCTTGCACTTGAAATAAACTTAAACTTGGAGTAGAGTTGTGCTTGCAAAATTTATTTTCAGGCGGCTCGTGCTACTTCTGATTTGAATTGAAAAACTGGAGGTTAACCCTATTCTTCAGGAGGGATCCTGCTGCCTCTGACTTGAACTTAAAAACTGAAAGTTGACCCTGTTTTTCAGGCGGGATCCTGGTGCCTCTGACTCGAACTTGAAAAATGAAAGTTGACCTTGTTCTTCAGGCGGGATCCTCCTGCTTGATCTTGAAAGAAACTAAAAGTTGACCCTGTTCTTCAGGCAGGCTCCTGGTACTTCTCTGATTTGAACTTAAAACCAATTTTTGAAATATTGACCTCGTTCTACAGGTGGGTGCCTGCAATCAAAACAAACAAAACGAACAAAATTTTCTGCCCCAGTTTGCACTAGGAAGATTTGTGAGTTGTTAGCAAAACTGTAAATCACCTATGCTATTGATGAAAGATGCAGTGATGAGAGTAAAACTAAAGACTCGACTAGGATGTGCGTCTCCTGTGAGATTGAGCTTAAGGAAAACTATAAACTGAGCTTGACTAAACTTAAAATTGACCCTATTCTCCAGGCGGGACCCTGAACTCAAGGAAAACTAAAGATTAACAACTTAAGAAAACTAAAAACTGACCTTATTCTCCAGGCGGGACCCCTAAACTTAAGGAATGCTAAAGATTAATGACTCAAGGAAACAAAAACTGACCCTATTCTCCAGGCGGGACCCCTGAACTTAAGGAATGCTAAAGATTAACTACTTAAGGAAACTAAAATTGACCCTATTCTCCAAGCAGGACCCCTGAACTTAAGAAAACTAGAGATTGAAAACTTAAGGAGACTAACAACTAACCCTATTCTCCAGGCAGAACCCCTGAACGTAAGGAAAACTAGAGATTGAAAACTTAATGAAACTAACAAATGACCCTATTCTCCAGGCAGGACCCTTGAACTTAAGGAATGCTAAAGATTAATGACTTAAGAAAACTAAAACTGTCCCTTTTCTCTAGGCGGGACCCCTGAACTTAAGGAATGCTAAAGATTAATGACTTAAGGAAACTAAAACTGACCCTATTCTCCAGGTGGGACCCCTAAACTTAAAGAAAAAACAAAAGCCTCTTCCGACTGGGGAGAATGCCTAAGAGGTATGATCTTCTCAACTAGGGGAATGTCTAGCAGGTAAAAACCTTCTCAAACAACCTTTGTACTGACAAAATTTGGGCACGACACCTGAAATATTCAAGCTTCCAAGCTTGATTTGGACATAGTCTTCGTCCCTGTTTCAAACAAAGAAAACGTGTGAGTTTAAAACATGGTGGTTGGTTTGTGGCCTTGATCTTGAGGGCGATTGCTCCTACACTTGCCATGATAACTTTGATTTCAACTTAAAAGACCCTGCTTGTTATTGGCTAACCACTTTTCTATCAAACCTTACCACAGAAAAAACCTCTGATCTATTCGAGCCCTATACCCTTTATCTGTTGCATTGTGCTCATGAATTGATATTTACCGAACCTTTGAATTCCATATGAATCCCAAAGCACGTCAATTGTCACAACTCAGTGTTCATACTACTCTTTCCTGACTTATGCCACTTTGATGTGCTAGCCAGACTCCGCTCTGTGCAATTGGAAAGCTGGTAGCAAATTTTGAAGCCATTTCTCACTTGTTCTGACGAAACAGACTAAAAAAGAGGACTTAAACAAAGCAAGAGGAACAGAGTAACGGGACAATGGAAAGAGATGATATCTTACAAGAAAATTATCAAGTAGAAACTTATCTGATGTGACACCAACTCTAATGTCCATAACGTGCATCTTGGATTAAGTGGCCTGATCTGTCAAGCAAGTCTAATCTTCCATTCTTGTCATACCTCTAAGCTATGAAACTAGGCTTCAATGCTCCAATTGTCCTATCTAATTCACGATCCTCAGTCGACTTGTAGTGCCCTGACAGGTTTTCACTATCAAGCCTCTCTCATTTTGTTCTTTCTCTCAACTCACTGTCGCCTTATGGTGTACGTGAGGGTTTTCACCGATAAAACTCTCTCATTTTGTTCTTTCTTCTTATTTCCTCTGATTCTCTAGATGACAAATCATTAACCATGGTAAAAATATCATATGCTCCTGGCATATCTAACTCGGCACTCTCAAAGATTATCTGGGAGGTCTTTTTGGACTGTAATATCGTTTTTGGATAGGGTTAGAAAGAAAGAAAGACATGAAGGCTCAAATTCAAACTAAGACAAAATGGGGTATAACTTTACAACTTTTGGAACCGTCTTTTATAGAAAACAAAACTTATGCCCCAAATTCTTTTGAAGTGAGAAATTTTTGGATTTTTTGACTTGGTGTGACCGAACCTTAAGGCTGCCTACGTATCTTTTTCACACAAGAATCAGGTCGAACGTAGTTCAAAAGAATACTTTTTGTTGTTGCTATTTTCTTTTTTCTTTTTTTTTTCTTTTCTCTCTTTTTTTTTTTCTTTTTTTTTTCTTTTGGAATGAACTTTCTAAAACAAACCTTATGGGGGCATGATTTTTTTAATGACTCATACTCGATTCCAAAAGAGGGGGGGTCAAAGAAATCAGCACTGGCTCAAAAGGGTACCGAAGGGTATAAAGTGTTTGGGTAGCTAAAAGAGGGCCTCCCAATTTCTAAAAATGCCAAGTACAACACATGCAACTTGAGGGTGAAAAACGAAGATCATACATAACATTTCTTTTGCCGCTTTGGCATTGATATCACTTATATGCCTTACATTTCTCTTTAGTGTCCTATCAAGTACAAAACTCTTGATGGGTGATTTCTTCTTCACAATGGATACCTTCCATCAGTTTGGGACAAACTCCCTTGGCTTTATCTTGTAACTTGAGATGCACTTGAACTCAAAGTTCCTTGCTTCAAATTATCCAGGACACACTCTCCTGTAACAAATTCTTGTCGTCCTCTTAACTTCCCAAACTGTCTGCCTTAGTCTCACAAAATTCGGGCTTTAAACAATCTCAAAATGTCCAAATCTTTATTTACTTTCCCTCAAATGTCCCTGTCATCTTCAAACCTTGTTTCATTATTTTATGATTAGACTAACTTTTAAGACCAGGCTGAGAATTCCACGTGCATGTCATGTCACTAGAGTCACCATGAAAAGAACTATAAAAGGAAAAGAGAACTAAACAAAAACTGACTAGAAATAACAGAAAATAGGAGATTGCATTAGACAAACGGTGAATGGGTTTGAACAAAAAAACAAGCAAAATAGACATGGGTTACAACCCTGGAACAAACCTAGATAACACTATACGAGTTACTACAACTAAACGAACTAGGCAAAATAAGAGGAAGAAGGGTTTGAGCCACAAGATAATATCCGGATTACAACCCTAAAATAACCCGCACAATAGAAACGACGACAAAAAAAACTACCAAGACTCCTTCATGGCTAACCAAGAAAGGAGTGCCTTTCCAATTTCCAAGCTTGACATCTTTGCCACTGAGTCTCACATCAACATTACTAGGACCTTCACAAATCTCCATCACTTTGACCTCAACAAATTGCTTTTGGGTCCCTTTTGTCACCTCGTTCTTAAGATCAACTTCTGGAACCGAGACTGATAGCGCTGAAAACTTTGCGGTAAGTGGCCTTCCAAGGGATTCAGAAAAGTTCTCACATTCCTTTTCAACAAAAATCATTCCCACCATATGCGTCTCATTATGAACAGGCAATGGATTTTGGCTAGTATCCGCTGCATCCGGATTTTGCACGATAATGTCACCTGAATCAATAAGCTTTTGGACTGCTCTTTTCAAATTCCAACACTTTTCTATGTTGTGCCCCAGGGTATTAGAGCAATATATGCACCTTTGAGAATAATCAAAATTCTTTGGAAGGGGGTTCGGCATTTTTATCTGAATCGGCTTCAACATGTCCAATTGCCTCAACCATTGGAACAAACTGTCATATGATTCTCTAATAGTAGTGAAAGACTTTTCCATTTGTTGCTGCCTTTTCATTTTGTACTCCGGCCTTGGTTGGAATCTCTTGCGGGTAGGTGGTTTATATGCTTGTAGATGTGGGTAAGATATTTGTGGAGGTGGTGCATGCCATTGCGGGTCTTGTAGATATGAAGCATATGGTGGTGCATTATGGATAGAGTACTGGGAAGGTGAGGTATGACTTTGGGGATTTTGTGAAGAGAAGTATTGGGGAGGATTATCTGGAGTACAAGGATATTCATGGAGTCGTTATTGAGGCTGAAATATTTGAGCAGGAACACCCACTAGATCTTGTCTCTAGGGGGGCTCAACAATATCTTTTCTATTTCTCTTTCTTCCCCCCAAACTTAGTGAGATGTTCTGAATGTCTTCGATAGTACCTTTTAATGCAGAATAACTCATGATTTTGCCTGACTTGATTCCTTCTTCTACCATCTCCCCTATTTTTACCACATCATTGAAAGGCTTACCTAAAGCTGGGATCAAATGACTGAATTAGGTGGGTCCCTGAGCTTGTAGGAAAAGCTTGACCATTTCTTCTTCATCAATCGTGGGACTGACCCGAGCAGCTTGTTTTCTCCGTCTGAACCCAAACTCCCTATAACTTTCCGCGGGTTTCTTTTCTATTTTAGATTGGGAGGAGCGGTCTGGGATAATGCCTATATTGTATTGAAAGTGTTGAACAAAATCTTAAGCCATGTCATCCCATGCATGCCACTTACTGACATCTTGACGAGTATACCATTCCAAGGCTGCCCCACTCAAGCTCTCATTGAAATATGCTATCAACAACTCATCTTTCCCGCCAACACTTCTCATTTCACTGCAATAACCCCTCAGATGGGCTACTGGATCTCCACGTCCATCAAATAAGTTAAACTTTGGCATTTTAAATCCCGCGGGCAGATGAATATCAGGAAACATACACAAGTCATTATAAGACATGTTAATCTGATTTCCCATCCCTTGCATGTTCTTTAAGGATTGTTCTATACCTTTCAGCTTTCTGGATATATCATCCCGCCTTTCCTTTCCTGCGGACTTTTCATTTTCAAGATAAGGCTCAGTCCAAGGGTTACGATTATACGAGTTCGGGACCTGGTGGGCCAACTTTGGGGGGTAGTATTGCTTATCAAGAGGTTTGAACTGGTGTTCACTGTTGGACCTAAGGAGAGGTTGTTGAGAATTTGTGATGGTGGAGGTAGTGGATATGACAGGAGGGCTATTTTCGGGAAATGTAGTTGGAGGACGAATGATGGAGCTACTATGGAGGTTGGGAAAGCGATGATAAGCGGGAAAATCTAGAGAGTATGGTGGATCATCTGACACTATGACTGGAGCTTGGGTAAGGGTGACATCTAGGAAGCTAGGCGGTGGCGGGGGTGGTGCCTTACCAGTCATCCAAGCCTGATACATGTCTATCATGTGTTGTCTTAACATCCTTACCTCTTCAATCAACCTAGAGTCTCGTTCAGACAATTGCTTTTGGTCACCAATATCAACCAACTCAATTCCATTGTCGCCTGCAATTGCCTTTCGACTTTATGTTGTAGGGAAGAGTTAACAGTTTAAGAACCACAAACCATCCACCCTTCTGCTATAATGAAGCAACAAAGAGGAACAAAGTGAAGTCATCACGTTAGTGTTAGGGTATTTAACATAAGATAATCTCACATTATGTGCAATGCACCTAGTCACAGTTAAC
Organism: Nicotiana tomentosiformis; assembly: GCF_000390325.3. Classification (NCBI taxonomy): domain Eukaryota; kingdom Viridiplantae; phylum Streptophyta; class Magnoliopsida; order Solanales; family Solanaceae; genus Nicotiana; species Nicotiana tomentosiformis. The sequence goes on along the minus strand of NC_090823.1, from coordinate 113,721,330 downwards.
GGTTCTAAAATGACTTTGAGGGTACGAAGGTCATAGGGCATCATCCAAATTTGCTTGTTCTAGCTTCCTTCTTTTCTTTCCTCTTTAGCACTCCTTGGTTTGTTCATTTTCTTTCTTCTCTTTTTCTTTCTGATTATCACTCTTTTCTTTCCTCTCATCCCACAACTTCATCTTTTTTTTCTTTTTTTTTTTTTTAATTTCAAAAATAATTTAATCGAACCCGATGTAAGTTGCCTACGTATCATGTTCCACATGAATCAGACCAAGCGTAGTTCTAGAAAATCGGGAATAGACTAAATAAACCAACTTCCTTTTTCCTTTTTTTCTTCTCTTCTTATGCAAAATCAGACTAGCAAAATATCTAAAAAAGGAAAATATTTTTGGATTTTTGTTTTTTTTTTTGTTTTTTTGTTTTTTTGCGAAGAAAGACTTCTAAGAATGAAAGAAAATATTTTTGAACTCCTTTTTTTTCCGGAATTTTTGCAAGAAAGACTTTCAAAGAAGAAAGGATTTATTTTTTGAATTTTTTGAAAATTAGGGTCGGACCCAATGAAGGTTGCCTACGTACCTCACATCCGGTGAGAATCAGATCAAGCGTAGTTCTGGAAAACTAATGGACAAAATAAACTAAAAAAACAAGAATCTTTTTGGATTTTTCATTTATAATTTTTTTTGGTTTTTCAAATACAAAACAGGAAGTATGATAACAGAGACTTGACAAACTCAACTATACTACGGCAAACTCTGACACCAACTAAAAGACTGAATACTACTAGACAAGACTAGAAAGTAAAAAACAATATGAATGACAGACTCAAAACATAAAAAGTCTCCTCAAGCAGCTCCTGTATGCAACGGTCCTGACTGGAATGGTCCCGGGGCGTCTATCATGCGCAAGCTCCGGTAAATGGATCCATACCTGAATGAGAAGATAAGACCAAATAGAGTTAGTGACTCAAGACACTATGTGAGACCATAACCTTCCTATTGGACACACGAATAGGTAGCTAGAAATGCAAACTCAACTAGGACGACCTCTAAAACATAAAAAAACCTCACGAAGGCCTATACGACCCCGGATCTCCCAGGAATCACGATCTCTAAAATTACTTTACAAAAATGACCCGCTTTGCATAAATGGCCTATGTGGTCAAAAATAGCTAAGCGTGCAAACTCAACAGGAATGGATCTTAAAATAAGAGAATGCCTTGTTGTGGATTCATGACTCTGAGACATGGGTTAACAAGCCACTTTGAGAAAATAGCCCTATTTTACAAAAATGACTGATGTGGCCAAACGTGGCTAGACATGCGAATTCAACAAGGATGGGCCTTAAAGTAAGGAGACAACTAATTGTGAATTCAAGACTCTCTGAACTAAGGTTCAACAAGCCACTTTGCAAAAATAGCCCTATTTTATAAAAAGGCCGATGTGGACAAAAGTGGCTAGACATGCAAGATTTGGCTACGACCCCCGAAGCCAAGAACTTAAGACTCACTAGGAAGATCGGACCCTATATGGGTTGCCTACATATCCCGCCCCGAAAGACGAGAATCAGGTATGCGTAGTTCGGGAAGATTGGATACGGAAGAAAATTTAAAAATGCAACTAACTTGGAAAAACTATTTTTTGTCTTTTTTTTTTTTGAAAAATAATGAGAAAGTGTTAAATCTTTTTGTTGTTTTTCTTTTAGAAAACGGGGCAAGAAACTAAAAGAGACAAAACCCTCAATATTCTCTCTTGTTTCATTTTTCACCCTTCTTTCCCAAACATCAGTCCGCCAAATGACCTTTCTACCCTCAAACATGCAACATTTAGCACGTAGGATGATTGAATGGCCTTTTGGGCTGGCGGGCTCATTCGACACAATTTGGACAGGCTTCCTACAAAGGACACGGTACCTAGCACCGGGCCCTGCTAGGTCATAATGATATGATGCAAATAAAATGACCTAAAGGCTGACCTACGTTTAGGGTTCACTAACAAGGCAATTCAGGGGAGCGTATGGTCGATGGTGGCTGCTCAAGCTTTCCACACACTCCATACGTCTGACTGCCCCCCTCCTAAAATAAGGGTGACTCAACAAAGAGTTCATGTATGCGATGCGTACTACGAGACTTATTGCAGAAAGAATTGATCGGGTAATGCAAATGATGACAGTTATAAAGCAGTAACACATAAAGAAAAAACAATAAACACGTAAACAACTAACAAATAATAAAACGACATAAACAAAAATAAAAATCAAATAAAGCAAATAAAATCATAAAAACCTCAACCGAATATTCTAAAAAGCCAACAAGATCAAGTATCAGCTAGAACCTGCAACTCCCCAGCAGAGTCGCCAAAGCTGTCACACTCTTTTTTACCTCACTAACCCTCTTTAAAAAGATAATAAGATTTGTAATGCTCAAAAGAGTTTTCAATCATGAAAGTGACAAAAACATTGTTTAAAAGGGATTTTCTCAGAGTCGCCACTTGGCATGAATCTCGGTGTGCCAAGTCACCGTTTAAAAAATAATTTTCCCTTAAAAATATTTTTGACTCTAAAACATAGTCTGTACCAGAAATCCAAGGTAAGAGGGTTCATTTGACTCGGGGAGAAGGTGTTAGGCATTCCCCAAGTCCCGTAACTAGTATGGTTGCATACCTGATCTAGTTGGCTTTAAGAATACTCTAAATTGAGGCCAAAAAAAACATGCAAAGGAAAATAAATACCAAAAGAGGTTCGAGGTCATCCCCACCTAATAAAAAAAAATAACAAAAATAAATCTAATTATCATACTATACCTCCATGATATCACATCGGCCTCCTTTTACATTCACTTAGGGGCATTCCCCTGATGAGAATATGGATAGAGTCTACGGGGCATTCTCCTGAATATGAACTAAAGGGAATGACCTATCACCTCGAATAAAATAAAAAAAAGATCTAAAGGTTGCCTACCCAAGTTTGATCGGCCTAAACATGCTACTAGCGGTTTTAATCAAATAAAGTAAAGCACTAAAACACCTATGGTTAAATTTCCTTTCGATTTTTTACCCAAGCTCCATGGCCAAATCCTTTTCAATTTCAATTCCCTTCAGAGCATGTGTCTAAAAGGAATACATCAACAGTAAGAAAATTGTGCAAATTATTGCACTACTATTCATTTTAGTACTTCTCCATTAAATCAAGTAATAAAGCTTTGTTTCAAAATCAGACCATTTCAATTCAAGATATCACAAATAAGCATGAAATTCACACAAGTCTATCATCCAAACATCATATAGGGCAAAATCAATAAATAAAGGATAAGATAGTGACGAACCTTAAAGCAAAATAAATTTGAATCAGAAAATGCTCAACACCGGAAACCTTAGACAGCGGCCACCTTGACGGAGCCGCGAACCTGCCCGAAAATCTCATACTATGACCTTTGACGACCTCGAAATTCACCGGAAAACTCGAATTAAACCAAACAATGAAACCAACGGACTCTGTGACAGTGACTGGCGATTTGGAGCTGCTTCGGGCTGTTTGTGGTGCTTTTGGAGACAATGGTATTTTTTTTTTTGTTACATAGCTGTGAAATGGAGGGGCAAAAACGCTGGGTCTATATAGATTGAAGGGAGGAAAATTCAGAGTTTTTGCTTTTGGTATTTCAGACCCCAAAAAAGTGAGTTCTTTCCTCTCCATTCCTAATTCTTTCACTCTTTTTTTTTCTGCAGGTTGCCACTGAAGACCTCAAAAATGGTGAATCTATCAGCGGCTTCTCCTAGGTTCTTCCAGATTTTTTAGAGTTTTCATAATTGGGTATTTTATATGAAGGTGGGAAGGGATGATGGCCATTGGATTAGAGGGAGAATAAATTATTAAGATTAAATCTTACATTTTAAGTGAAGAGCGGGCTAATGGGATGTGAAGAATGGGTCTTTGTCTTGCTGGGCCACTAATATCGGAAAATGAGCTCCTAATTGACCCAAATTCAATTCTTTCTCAATGAACAAAAATAAAAATACTACCAAAATATACTAATTAATCTTAGTTAATAAGAGTAAACTATTAAAGTAAACTATATATAAACATGAAAATATTTTTGGTATTTTTTAAATGTTATAAAAAAGGTAGAGGAAACTATGTTAAAGTAATGGTAAAAATTAAAATAGTATCATTATAAAATACTAATAAGCTTAAATAAATAAATAAAAAAGGATAAAAATAAAAAGATATATAATAATAGAAGAAATATTATAAAACTATTTTTTTGTGTTTTTAAACTTATATTTTAAAATAAAAATTAAAAGTTGACTGAAATCCTATTAAAATAAAAATAAGTAAATATTTTTAAAATACTGGTTTTAAAAATTGCGCGGATAAAAAATTACGTGCTTACATGTTCTTGTCTCGGTCACGCCCCTTGGTTGATATCGGAAACCCGAGCTGATCATCTTTTGTCCTTATTTTTGACTTATAGAAGTTATGAACATCCGCCCATGTTGTCGCCTGGAATTCGAGCAAGCTTTCCTTCAACTTTTGGGAGGCGTCGGAGCTCCTCGGGTTCAAACCCTTAGTGAATGTCTCTGCTGCCCATTCGTTTGGTACGGCCGGTAGCAACATCCTCTCTTTCTGGAATCTGATCACGAATTCCCGCAGCAAACTCAGACTCACCTTGTGCGATCATGAATATGTTCGTTTTCCTGGCTTGGACCTTTCTAGCCACGGCATGGGACTTAATGAATGAATTTACAACTATTTCAAAAGAGTTAATTGAATACTCGGGTAAGAGCGAATACCATGTCAAGGCCCCCTTTATGAGGGTTTCTCCAAACTTTTTCAGTAGAACCGATTCGATCTTATGTTGAGCCAACTTATTCCCTTTCATAACCGTTATATAAGTTATGATGTGCTTCTGGGGGTCTGAAGTTCCATCGTTGTTTTTTATGTCTGGCATCTTGAATCTCTTCGGGATTAACTCCGGTGTTGCGCTCGGTTTAAACAGTAACTGAGTATATTTTTTCGAATATGGACCTTTCAAAACTGGTGGTGCACCCGGAATCTAATCTACTCGGGCGTGAAACTCCTTCGCGTTCTAGTCCATCCGCTCGTTCATTTCCCTCATGAATTTCATGAGCTCTATTTTGAAGGGATCATTACCGTTATCGTTATAGAATCCTCTACGGTCCCCCCGGCACCGTCAAAGCCGACCTCACCCCTCAAGGTATTGTTATCAATTCTTTGAGCCGTTTGATTTGCAAGAATGCCGGGATGAACCAGACCTCTTCCATTTGTGTTGTTGGAAGCACTTGATAATGCTTACTTCAATTCCTTCATAACGTGCTCTTGCCTTGAGAGGTGACCCATGATGGCTTTCTGTTGCTCTCTCAAGATCCTTACGGTTTCTGTAACGTGTTCATCTTTCACGTCTTCGGGAGTTGGCTCCCGTACATGTCGGGAGGTACTGTCCTCCACAGACCGGGGTTGCCTCATCCCCTCGTTGCGGGTGTCGCTGATTGAATCCTCATGTTGAGGTGGATTTTCATGTGCCTCAACGTTGTGTGCGATGTTGATGTCGTTAGCTGCCATTTTTGATTATTTGCTAAGAAACGAAAAATCAAACAAGTTAGTAATAAATGCAAGGATAAACTCAATTACATAACTGGCAAAGACCCACGGTGGACGCTAAACTGTTTACCCGTAAAACGGTACAATCGAATTTGTTACGTGGTTTATAGACAAGCAAACTGATTTGATCCAAAAATAATAAATAAACAAGATTAAAAATAAGACTTAGCGGTTAAAATCAAAGATAATGACAAGCTTGGCTCCGAGAGCAGTGCCTCCGGAAACAGAAATAAAAATAATATAAAGAGAAAATAGAGTTATTTTATTGGGCTTGAGAATGGAATATAGCATAAGTTTTGCCAAGGATTTCGTGTCTTACAATGGATGTTGCGTCTACTATTTATAGTTATACCTAGGAAACAAGATCATATGATCAAGCCCTTCTTAAATGATAATAAAGGGGCCGTTGATGAATATATAACGGCAGGCCATGAATGCAAATATTTTCTGTAACGGCTGCCCATTTAATGCCAGCGAATATTTTTTATTGAATGCTATCCGATGGTAAATATGTGATCTGCTCACGGTGATCATGCTCCCTTCGGGGTCTATCTGATGTCAATTGCAGTTGTTGCTCCCAGTACTAGTTATTACATGATTTGCTTTCTACCTATATTCGGTTCCACATGTCACGCTACCATTCGATCATTTAATGTAAACCAATTTTACCCTATACAGAAGTCTCTGAGATATCTCTTTTTTATTAATTATTTATCATTTAAATTATATAGAAAGTCTTAATATCTAGGAAATTGAAATTAATTAAGAGTTTAATTACTTAAAAGAGTATAAATTTATTTTTATTTGAATAGTATATCATAACTAAAATTGCTTCCATGTTATCCTTCCAAACTATATATTAAAACTATAATAAATTTTTATTTCATACTTGAATTACTTTCCTAAAAGAGAGAGAAGCGGTTGGAGAATCAATAACACTAGTAATTATGCAAATACAAAGATCCGAAAATAAAATATCAAATCAATTTTTTAATCCTACATAAATATAAGTCTTAGTACATAAAATTATATTACAGTTAAACATATACAACTTTCAGTGAACTAATTTAGAATTTAAATCAACTAGGAAATAAAATATTTCCTCTAATATTGAAACTAAATAGTTAAGTCTTTGATTAACCAATAAGCAAAAAATCCAAATCAAATCTTTTCCAAAATTCATCATATAAATAAATTATCCTTAAGCTTATAAAACTCTTATGATATATAAATTTGTTTCCGTAAGAGAAGCATTACCATGAAGGAAATAAAAAAATAGAGTTAAATTGATTATAGTATAACTTTAAAAGTAAAATTGGACTACTTTAATTAAAATAAATATTTATTAATTATTTAATTAACATCAATATTTAATTATTTTTCTAATATTTAGTACTACTTTTTCTTCCTTTTAGGTTCAGGAGTCCTATTTCCCACCCCATGCTTTATCTATTTAATAAGAAAACTTTATTAGGTAAAAGTCGTGTTCACCTTTCAAAGCAAAGCTGAACTTCATTGATAAATTCATCCTTCAGACAAATTTTAAAAAGTTTGAGTTGGATATTATAATTATTTTATAATTTTGATGAACTAAACATTTATTAAAAAAATTTAAAACTTTGAATTTTACTACAAAATTATCACTTTTATTGTTATGAAATTTTGAGCATCTTAATTAATTTTAATTTTTCTTATATAGGGACGCTATTTTTTCACGTACTCCAATCGAAAAATATGAATAAACTTATAGTAATAACAAGTAGTGTAGTACTGAGTTTACATTGAAATAGAAGATCTTGAACTTTGAGTTATCCCAATTAAATTTAAATACTTTAAGCCTTCACCGCAAGATGTAAATTAGGATAGATTTTGGGTTTTTCATTTATTTTAGAATATGTCAAAGTGAAAAAAATTCACCTGTTAATTTTTTTAATATTTTATAATAAAAGAAGTAGCATTAAGTTTGAGTTAAGAATGAAGAACTTGAACTTTGAGGTTAGGTTTTGGTGATTGGCATTGGCTCACTTCAAAATATTGCTATAGTACAAATACTGGTTTACGATAAAATTTAAAATTCAAAAGATCCGTTTAGCCGGATTTAAATATATTGTTCAACTGCAATAAAAATGAGTCATGATTAGATATACAATTCAAATAAACAAAATTGATATATGAGTAAATGTTTCCTAATTATATATTTTTCCTAATTTTGTTGAGCTTTATTACTTGCAAAAACTATAGGGTATGAGAAATTATGGTTCTTTCTTAATTTAATATAACTATTTAATTCTAAATTTTTATATTTTAATTATTTTTGGTGGGATATTGATCCAACATTATTCTATCCTTAGATTATAAATTGTCACGTATAGTTTTCTTACTTTTCCCTGAGTTACAAGTTTATCATCTTTTAGAAGTTATAAGACATAATGCAACTTTGTTCGTACTCTATCTGACCAAAAGTTTTTAATTCTATTTATTTAATTACACTTTTAATTTATAACTCAAATACAATTTTAAAATAAGATTTATACGACTTTTAGAAACAATTTACTCAAGCTAAAATACACGTGCAAGACGTGTATCCTAAGACTAGTTCAAGTAAACATGCATGTGATATGCAATTGTTAACACAAACATGCGGCAAACGCCATTAAAAATATTAAAACATATATCTATATCTATACTATATTTAAAGCACGAAGCCGCTTAACGAAATAACGTATGTCTTTTTTACCCTTTAAAAAATTATTTTCACACTAGACAAAATAGTCATTTTAGATTTGTCCTAATATTTAGGAGTTTTAATCCAACTAAAATTTGTGTATTAAATCTTTCCTTATTTGAAATATTTATTTACCAAATATTAAATTTTTAAATCAACTGAAATTGTTGTTATTAATTTTTTCTTTTTAAAACTAGGTACTAGATGGGAAGTCCTAATTAACGACATAAATTCAAGAAATCTACGACATTAACAAAATACGTCATATTTGTTTAGAGATTGTTCCATATTATTGGGTAAAATAGAAACGACAAAACTAACACTATCCAAATGACCAAATTTGTGCTATCATTAGTTTAGGGCTTTAAAGATATTTTCAAATTTTCATGAAGTGTTTAAAGTAATAATATCATATACCTATAATTTATTTCATATTATTTTAATGTGAATTTTATATATATATATATATATATATATATATATATATATATATATATTTGAATTACTTTTTTATTCAAATAATATTTTTCTATTTATCTTTTTTTGTATAATATTTCAAAGTTACACTCAATAATTAGAAGAAATAGCTAATTAAATATTTAAGTATATAAAAGAGAAAAAGAAAAAGAAAGTTATTGGCGAAAGTTAATAATAATAGTGATTCTATAAACACAACTATACACAAGTAAAATATGAGAGAATTTTTAGTGGATAAAATTATAATTATAGTTAAATATAATTAAAGATTGAGATGAGATAATATTAAGAATTTGAATCAATAATAAATAAATTATTTTAATATTAAAAAATGAGTAATTTTTTGCAATAACCGATTAACAAGAGAATTCAACTCATTTTTCTCCTTCTCAATTCATTTTTAAGTAAAATTATTTTGCAATTTGATAAAACTCTTAGCATAATTACTTTCACATTAGAGTAAGTCTCATGGGAACTACTAAAATCAAATAATCACTAGTTTTGTCAAACACACACATAGTGGATAATTTTCTTTAAATTTACTTATCGAGATTAGGTACACGCGTTACGCGCAACGTGCATTTCATAAGACTAGTTAGGGAAAATACATAAAATTTCCCTCAACTTGTCTCGAAAACTCGCTTGAACATTTAAACTAAACAGACATTCTTTTACCCCCTTAAACATATGTGACGTGAATTATTTCCCCCCTAAAATACTAATACCAGTCTCACAATATGAGGTGTTTTACACACACGCGCCACATCAAAACTATGTCAGCGCCACGTCAGAAATCTTTTGTCTTTGGTAATTTTTGCTCTTTTTCTTTTTTCTTACTCATAGTTTTACACTAATAATCCTAATTAACCATTAAATGCTTTGATAATAATACCAAGTTCTCTCTTTCTTCGATCAAATGTGTAAAAATTTAGATTCAACAAAATCTTAGTTTATTTCTATTTCTTCAACAAAATAATCACCATGCCTACAGACACATTTCCAATCGCTTCTCCTTCCCGTTTCCATATATGAAATGCTCCTTTAATTTTTTCCATTTCATTGTCACCCATTGACACCGACACCACTGTATTTCTTGTCGGAGATATTAGATTGCAGTGTGGTAAGTCGACGGCGACGACAAAATGCGAATTTCATTTTGATTATTTGTCGAAGCGATGTATTAGCGCTAGTCCTAGTTGCGGCTTCATTCTCTTGTTTCATCCTTTACAGAGGGGGGTGAAAATGTTGAATTTATGTTAATTCTTTTGTCTTATAGTTTAGCACAGATCTGCATATTAATTCAAAATTGTTTTGCTAAACTTATTAAAGAAAAGAAATAGAAAGAAGAAGAAGAAAGAAAACGAAAAAAGACACGAAGAAGAAAGGGGGAGAAGGAGAAAGAAGGGGTCGTTGAAGAAGAGAAAAGAAAGGGGCCCACCTTTTTATATTTTTATTATGTTAGACGATTAATTTTTTTAAAGTTTTTTTGCCATATAAGCTATTAGGATGGAATAAAATTTACTCATAATGTGTTCACGGAAAAAAAAAATCACCGTTTAATTTAAATGTTCAAACATATTTTCTGAACAAATTTATTGGGGTCTTTATGTATTTTCCTTTAAAATTATTATTGTATTTACATTTGAAGCAAACATGTAATTAGGGCTGTACAAATGAAACCGACAAACCGTACAAATCCGATAATTCGAGTCAAACCAAGCAAAAAAAACCCCACTATGGTTTGGTTGGATTGGTTGGTGTTAGAAAAAAAAATCCGACGATATTTGGTTTGGTTTTAACTAAAAAATGTCAAACCGAAACCAAACCAACCCGACATTATATGTATAGAAGTTTTAAATATATTTAATATATGAAAATATTTATTGTAGTGTAGTTTATAAATATTTCTTAAACTTTTTTATAATTTTATCTTTTAACGTATTATTTCAAACTTGGACTTATAATTTTTGGATGCTCCAATAAGTTTTATATTCCATATATGTTAGAACTCAAATAAATCCTAAACCAAAATCAAATCAATACTAATGATAATAAAAGAAATTCAATTCAATTGTACAATGAATGAAAATAGTGTTGAATATCTATTTTTTAGTTTTTTCATGGTTTAGATAACTTATTTTTCTTTTAGCGTTTAGTCATGTAAATAATAATACTTATTAGTCGTACTTATTTTAGCAACTTATTAGTAATTTTAAATTATATTTGTTTTCATTATGGCTTATTAATAATATTTATTTTATGTGATTTTCTCATCTTTATTGTTAAATATTTTAGTACAATGCCATGAATCATCTCATATTTATATTATTTTATAAAAAAATACCTTATTTTATCTATATTTTGTGATATGAAAACTTTATGAAAAAAAACCCCCCGAAACAATCCGAAAAACTCGACTTTTATTGATTTGGTTTAGTCTAAATTTAATAACCCGATATAATTAATTTGATTTAATAATTAAAAAATCCGAATCAATCTGAACTATGTACACTCTACGTGTGATGATGCAATTGTTGCCCCAAACAGAAGGCAAAGCATCGTTAAATTAACTCTAATTTCTGATGTGCAGCCCTCGTACGCCAAAGAATTAACTTACACTTTTTGATATTTATGAAATTGTATTAACTAATTCATCTCTCTTTTAAGTTAAAACTTTAAAATTAAATTCAACCCCAGTCAGTAACCACTTACCAAAAGCTTTTAATAAGATGGTCGTGATTTGTCTACGTGCGACTATCTCTACTATAAAAAAAATTTAATAAAGTCAAAACAGTTGAGAGGTTAAAAGAAGGAGAAAAAGAAATCTTCTAGTTTGTTTCTCAAGTCTAAGTAGGTCCAAGTATCTATATGCTGATTTGAGATGGTACTACTATACTTCTTCGCATTACATATGTTCTCTTATTGATTTTCTATTTGGTTTATTTGATATAATAATAATAATAATAATAATAATAATAATAACAACAACACAATTTTATGACATTTACAAATTTATAATATACAAATTCAGCTAATTGTTCCAAGTTTAAGCTTAACCGATCGATAATTTTATTGTTTGAATTTCTCAGTTATTACTTTAATAATTTTTCTTTCACAACTCGTGCTAAAACCAAGTCAGATTAGCATTCCAAATATTACACTATGCAAATAGCCAAATATATTTAAAAGGCCCCGTTTGTCCATAAGGAATTTTTATAAAAAATGTGTTTGTTTATAAAATTTTGTAAGTCTTTAGTAATTTTTTTTGAAAATGAGATTTTCAAAATCCAATTTTTTTTCAAAAGTTTTAATTTTTTCCCCTACTCACAAAAATGTAATATTTTTTTCAAGTGAAATACATATTCAAACATAATTTCAAATTCCAAATACCATTTTTCAACTTAATTTCAAATATTATTTTTTAAAAAAAATTACTACAATTTTTATGTCAAAACGACTATTAATTTTTTACCACTGGTAATAGCCAAATATGCATTGGTAATTATGAGTAAGTAGTGTAGAAAGCCAAAAACAAGGGAAAAAAGGAACTTTTATTTCTTTTTACTCACATCAGGCCAAATCACCGACGCAATGGACCAATACTCAGTACTACGTGTCTTCAATACATACGCTTTTGAGTACCTAAGCTTAAAATGTCAGACTCCCCATCTCTCTCTCACACACACACACACAAAATTCCTGTGAGAGAGATAGAGACATAATTAACTCTCTGACAAAAAATGCGATTTACATATTTAGTACACACAAATTAATCTAAAAAACCATCATTTGTCAATTTTTAATTACAAAAACATCGTATTTATGAAATGGAAAGATCATGAAACTTAACCAACAGCTTTCCTTTTCTCCGCCATTGGCTTTAGCCAATAAATTCAGCTAAGTGTGTGTTTGCTCTTCTCCCATTTCTTCTTTAGCGGCAAATTGCAAAACTCCAATGCCTGCCGCCTTCTTAAAACCTACATTGCATTTTCCCTTCTTCTCCTTCCTTTTTTATTTACAAAAACAAATTTTCTGCTACATATTCAGCAGATCTAACAATATTTCTAAAATGCCGTAAAAAATCATTCCCAAAGTAACAAAACTAGCCGAGATTTTGGCTTTAAAAGATCCTTATTCCTTACATAGCTAACTGTCTTCACCACAATAGCATTGTACTTTCTAAAGCTTAACAAATATTTTGCGATCTTTTGTTCAGCTCAAGTATTATTTTGCCATCTTTTCTTCTTTTTTGTTTGGCATTTTTCCTTTTGGGTTGCAAAAAATGACAATGAAACTGACCCAGAAAGAAAAAGATTCAGAAAAAATAATTTGGGATCAAATGAGAAGCTCTTCTGTTACACCTTTTTCGATTATTGCTTTTCCTAAACTCATGGTATGGCTTATACTTTTTGTATCAGCTACTTATGTTGTTTACACTCTTAAGCTTCTTTCCTCTTCTCCACCTTGTAACGACGACGTTTTCACACACAGCAGCACTAATATTTTACCTATTATTCACTCACAAATCAACTCCAATGCATCAGTTGGTTTTGAGAAAGCAAGGTTTTTACAAGAAAAGAAAGTGGGGAAAACTGAGTTAGAGCATGTAGTTTTTGGCATTGCAGCTTCATCCAAGCTATGGAACAAGAGGAAAGAATATATCAAGCTATGGTGGAAACCCGAGAAGAAAATGAGAGGGATTGTTTGGTTAGATAATTCAGTAAAAATATTGAAAAATGAAACTGATTCACTGCCTGATGTGAGAATTTCAGGTGACACTTCACATTTTGCCTATAAAAACCGTCAGGGGCACCGGTCGGCGATTCGAATATCGAGGATTGTTTCGGAGACATTAAGGTTAGGGATGGAAAATGTGAGGTGGTTTGTAATGGGAGATGATGACACTGTTTTTGTAACGGATAATTTGTTGAGAATATTAAATAAGTATGATCATAATCAGTATTATTATATAGGGAGTTTGAGTGAGAGTCATTTGCAGAATATATATTTTTCTTATAGTATGGCATATGGGGGTGGTGGTTTTGCAATTAGTTATCCTTTGGCAAAGGCTCTTGATAAAATGCAAGATAGGTGTATTCAAAGGTACCCTGGACTTTATGGTTCTGATGATAGAATGCAAGCTTGTATGGCTGAACTCGGTGTCCCACTCACCAAAGAACTCGGTTTTCACCAGGTTACTTTGCTTTTTTCCTTCTTCAGTTTATGTTTGTTTATCTTTCCTTTTATTGCACTGATTATTCATAATTAGTTTTTAATTTACTCACTCCGGTCCACAATAATTGACCAATTTGACTTGGGCACGCCTATTTAGAAAATATAAAATTCTAAACAAAAATAGTTAGTGTGACTAAACTATCCTTAATTAAATGTTGAAGCATAGTCAATATAAGGAGTAAAAGACTCTTTAGGGATAAAATAAATTAAATTTTTTCTTGATGATTTAAATGAACAATTATTTTGAATCAAAATAAAAAGATAAATTGGTCACTTATGGACATGAAAAGTACCTGAAAAACTTGTTGGTTTCTTGAATTTGGCCAGCTAATTCTGAAAAGTTTAGTACTTTAGCCTACTTACTTTAACAATGTGAGTTGTTTGGAAATAATAATGGGATCAACTACTCTTTTGCCAAAAGGGTAGTCCTAGAGGCGTGCAGTCTTTTATACCATTGCGGCATTGCCCTTTTATTCACAAGTGTTAATCAAGCTAAAGCGTTTTAAAGATAACTTTTTTTTATGCGAGCTCACACCAAAAAAGAAAACTGAGGAGTCTGTTTCCTATCAGATTTCAGCTAATTGTTAGAATGTGTTTTTTTTCTCCTTGAGTATTCAGGTGGAATTGTCCCGTTAATATATTTACACAAATGATTTAAATTCTAGAAATAATGATGTGGAATGTGATTCGTTCGTTGGATCAGTGTGAGTGCTGCTAGCTCTGATTGTATGTTTGATTAACGGCATAATGGAGTATCCATTCGACTGCCTGATGCGAGCATAGCAAGCATACATGACCTCTTGTAGATTTTATTTATTCTTTTTTACTGCATTTTGGTATTTGCACATGCTTGTTGAAGAAGTGATTGTGGACTGTAGCTTAGTTATAGTTACATATTTAAAAAATGTCTATTTTTTCAGTCATGAAAGACTGTTCCATTCAATCTGACTAAGATTTGTTGGTGGTGGATGGGAATGCAGTACGATGTGTACGGGAACTTATTTGGGTTGCTAGCATCACATCCTGTAGCACCATTGGTATCGTTCCACCATCTTGACGTGGTGGAGCCAATCTTTCCGAATGTTACTCAAGTGCAGGCTTTGAAGCAGCTTACAGTTCCAATGAAACTCGACTCAGCTGGTATTATGCAGCAATCCATTTGCTATGACAAAGTTAATAGTTGGACTATTTCAGTGTCATGGGGATTTGCAGTACAAATATTTCGTGGAGTTCTGTCTCCCCGTGAAATAGAAATGCCATCAAGAACTTTCTTAAACTGGTATAGAAGAGCAGATTACAAAGCATATGCTTTTAACACAAGGCCTGTTATGCGTAACCTGTGTCAAAAGCCTTTTGTATTTTACATGTCAAGCGCAAAAATGGATTCTTCCGGCAATCAGACTGTGAGTCAGTATACTCGTAATCGAGTTCCTCATCCACTATGCAGATGGAAAATGGCAAACCCTGCTGATGTTGAGAGAATACAGGTTTTCAAGAAGCCAGACCCCCACCTATGGAGTAGGGTAAGTCCCTCCTTATCGTGCATTTGCTTCAATTAGCTTCATATATAATCATTAAAAACTGTTTTTTACCTATGGAATAGGGTAAGTCCCTCCTTATCGTGCATTTGCTTCATTTAGCTTCATATATAATCATCAAAAACTGTTTTTTACCGTGGGTTCTGCATATAGCTAAGCTAATCTTTGTTTTAGAGGTTGCGTGTCATTTGACGGGCTCTTGTAGGGAGCAAACCTGTGTTCTGGAATGATATCTTAGTCCTGCACAGGGTTGATTTGAATTAATATATTATCTTAAAATGGCAGTCCGGTGCACTAAGCTCTCGCTATGCGCGGGGTCCGGGGAAAGGTCGCACCACAAAGGTCTATTGTACTCAGCCTTATTTTGCATTTCTGCAAGAGGCTGTTTCCATGGCTCGAATCCGTGGCGTGGAAACAATGCTCCCCTTTAATTAATATATTATCTTGATTTTTGAAAAATATATATTGTTAATAAGCTAACTGAACAAAACCAATAGGAGCATGGGTAAGGCATTGGCATATGGCAAAAGTTTATTTCCATTGTTTTATTTAGAGGGCACGTGATTTCTACATGTAATGACTGTGGTATTACTGTTGAACAGTCTCCAAGGAGGAATTGTTGCAGAGTTTTAAGCTCAAAGAAGAAAAGCATGGTGGTGGATGTGGGTGTCTGTAAGGAAGATGAAGTCAGTGAAGTATTATGATGCATAATGTGTGAGCCCAATGCCCATCCTTTTATTCAATCTTCTACTCCTTGTAATGCCACCCAATTTACTGTCACATGTATTTCTTCATTAATTTATGGAGCTTATCTAAATTTTCTTGGATGAAGAGGTACTGGTAAAGTTGCTGTCATGTGACCAGAAGGTCACAAGTTCGCGCCGTGAAAATAGCTTCTTGCATAAATGTATGGTAAGACTACGCACAATAGACTCTTATGGTGCGATCCTTCTATGAACCGTGCGTATAATGGGAGCTTACTGCACTTGGCTGACCTTTATCTAAAGTTTCTTGGATCTTCCAAATTCCACTTATAGCCACTTGGGGAAAAACTTAGCTATTGTAAAATCTCTTAGCTATATACTTGACATTCTTAAGTGTGGTTAGTATAGCATAGAATTCTGTAATTTTTTAATAATATTAATCCCTTTTCTTGGGTTCCAAAAGTCTTTCATTTCTTTCGTGGTGATGACTACTGCCTTTGCTTTTCCTTGGGTAAGTTAATGTGCATGACTAAAGTTGAAGAATGTGAAGTTTATATTATAGTGGTGTGCATGTGTTATAATTGGATTCAAGAACCTTTTCAACGTAGCGTGACGATGCTAATTCATGTGTTATAATGTGAAGTTTATATTATACTTAGGTAACAAGAACCTTTTCAACGTAGCGTGACGATGCTAATTTAAGAAGAATTACTTGGGTTATGCATATGTCATGCTAAATGATGTTACAGATGGTGTTAAAATGGACAGTTTAGTTGACTATTATATTAAACACTTCCAACTTGGAAATGTTTACATTGGTTTACAAGAAGCTTCCATGTGCTATTTAAGTACTCAAAAGCGTTTCTTTACTTTCTTTCCTTGCTTAAGATTTCAATAAGCTACTTTATGGCAACTTTTGTTGTTGTTGTACTTTATGGCAACAACAACAAACAACAAAAATAAACTCAGCCCAGACCTAATCTTACTTAGAATATAGAGAAATCGTTCTGGATGAACCTTCGGCTCAAGTGAAGACAAGCTACTTATGACAAAAGATAAAAAAGATTTTAAATTAAATATTTGGGTAATGTGGAAGGGAACTATGAACCTGTAATTATAGGTATGTATACTGTATAGTGATTTCTACCAATCTTTTCATAGAGGTACTTTTTACAGATCTGGACTTTATTGTTAGATCTAGCTTTATTGCAAACAAAATCTGTGGCAATGTTGGTCCCTACATCCTAAATGTATCTCAAGATGATCACTTTCCTTCCTCATCTGGTTTCAATACTTTATGTTTATATACTACTACAACAACCCAGTAAAATTATACTAATTGGGTGTAGGAAGGGTAGTGTGTACACAGACTTTACCTCTACCCCGAAGGAGTAGAAAGGCTGTTTCCGAAAGACCCTCGGCTCAAAAAACAAAAAGACAAAAGGACAAAAATGGAGACAATATTAGTATCACAACAACAATCATAGGATAAATAAGAACATCATGAAATCCAGAAGAAAGATGCAAAGCAAAGGGAGATAATATTAGTAAATATTAGTATCACCACAACAGTCATAAGAAAAATAGGAACACCATAAAATCTAGAAGAAAGATGCAAAGCAAAAACGATAGCTAGTAAATCGGACATGCACTGAAAAACGAAATAGTAAGCCACAATATTCCACTAGCTATCTTAGACAAAAACCTTACATGGCTTGTCCCACCATGGTACGAAGTAAGACACGACTCAACTACTTCCTAACCTACAACTCTAATACTCGACCTCCACATTTATGTTTATATAATATGGAGCATATTGTTAAGTAAAATATTACTCCAATAGTTTGTGTTTCAATGAGAAAAGGTGAGTGTTGAATACGACTTTGGTAATCATAAATGGAATGTCTCGATCAAAATGAAATTGTGGGGACACTATTCCCTCTTCCTGACCCCATTTGGTTGTTGGAAAATGTAACAACTCTGCTTATTTTATTGCTATCAGAGTAATGGATTCGTGCAGGTTCCAAGAGCAGGGTCCTATTTTCTTTCTACTTTTTTGTTTTTTTTATGTGGGGTAGGGGCAATGACAAATTTAGAATTTCGAGTAAAATCTGAGAGTTGAGAGTAGCTAATAGCTTTTGCCCCTAGCCATATTCACACGAGCATGTTAAAAATAAATTTTTATTTTTATTTGTAATTTCATACATATTAAGAGAATAATAAATTTTTTTCTGTTATACCCATAATATTTATTACTTATTTCAAATTATTTTCTCTAATTTAATAAAATATGCATCAATTAATATGGGTATCATGATAAATTATGCACATCATTTATTATTCCTTAAGAGACGTGAAAAGTCAAAACGTGCCAAGTAAAAGTAAACGGATATAGTATATAGTAAAAGTTTACTGAATATTTATAAAAATTTGATTGTGAACTCTATTATTATTGTATTTTGTTTTGAGGTCTCTGTCTATGGGGTCTTGATTTTTCCAATTCCGCTTTGCTTGGGGTGAAATATTGCAATTGTCACTGTAGACTTCTGAAATTACATTTTTGCTAATTCTTCCCTTTTCCTTATTAGTTTGCTTGCCAGTTTGCTAGTTTACTGGCCACTCCTGTTGGAAAATTTGAAGGTAGGCCTCTGTGAAATACTGGAAAAGTTTTGCTTATGGAGTTAATAATGAGGGTCAAAGTTTGACATTCATTTCACTAATTTATGTGGTAGAATGATTTATTTAGTTGCACATAAAGTCAAATAAGTGATTTGTGTTAGGTTAAATTAGTTGAGTGATTTTGTTGTTTGTCAATTATCTGGAGAGTGACAACTATTTCTCCAAAGACCAAACAATAGGGTATGGAACTAAGACCGAAGTAAAGATGCTAATATGCTAGTACCTGTTTACATTTAGTAAATCGGACCGGCCCGGACTGGTGGAAGGGGGTCGGGTAGGGCTGGATTTGGGAGTTAGTCCGTATATATATTTTTTATCGGTTAATCGGACCGATCAAACCCGGTCAATGAAAATTACTGTTGAATCGGTTAACCGGACCAGCCCGATTGAGAAAAATAGTGACCGGTTGCCAAATTTTTAAAATCGGGCTTAACTAGTCTGGGCCCATCCGATGAGAAATTGAACTGGAACGGTTCCGGGCCTAAGGGCCCACCCCTTGGTCACCTTTAAGATTGTAGAAACAAGTGTGATAATTTTTAAAAAAATTAAAATATAGTCGTTGAACCGGGTCGGGCCGGTCCGGTTAACCGGTTCAAAAGTAACTTTCATTGATCGGGTTTGACCGATCCGGTTAACTGGTAAAAAAATATATACGGACCAACCCCCTAACCCCCCAAACCCAGCCCTACCCAGCCCCCTTCCACCGGGCCGGCCCGGAACCGGGGTCAACTCGACCCGTTAAACAGGTTTAGGTTCACCACATCGGTTCTGCAAAATTTGAGTATTGAAAGTATTTTTACCCACCAGTTTGGGTCTTTTGTTAAGTGGACTAAACCTGCTCAAGTTTAGCAAACTTAAAGGATAATAAGTGCTCAGGGCAATAGATAATGGACAAAGTTAGACTTACCCCAAAACATAAGGGACAATTTTAGCTAAGAACTCTTAAGTGGACTAAACCTGCTCAAGTTTAGCAAACTTAAAGGACAATAAGTGCTCAGAGCAATAGATAAAGGAGAAAGTTAAACTTACCCCCAAACATAAGAGACAATTTTGGCTAAAAACTCTTGTAGATAACGCAAAATTGAAATAGCTCATATTTTAGTGTTAAAAGTGAGAAAGGGATGGCCTTATACTTCCTCCGTTTTAATTTATGTGAACATGTTTGATTGGACACGGAGTTTAAGAAAAAATGAAGACCTTTAAAATTTGTGGTCCTAAACAAGTCAGAAAGGGGACCTGGGCATTTGTGTGGTTATAAAAGCTTTTCATTAAGGGTATAATTAGAAGTTTAAGCTAAATTATTTTTAAATTTAAAAAGGGGTCATTCATTTTGGAACTGACCAAAAAAAAATAAAGTCACATAAATTAAAACGAAGGGAGTATAAGATAGGAACTTTGTACTAGCTTTCCTTATTTGATGCATAAGAGCACTTGCCAACGAAACACGTTCTACTTAATAGAATACATTAGTCTTAGGGTATACACAAAACTTCACGTCTATGAGTAAATAATTTTTAAATAAATCTCGTAAGTAGTATTAAACATTGTATTTGAACTATAAAATAAAAATAAAAAGGTGTAACAACTTTTAAAATATGTTTTTAGATTTCATTTAGCTAGCTGGCTCAATAAAAGATAAAATTATGCCGCATGAATGTTCTCAGAGTTTATAGAAATATCATGTGAAAATTATTGTTGTTTTTGTGCTCTAATACTTAAAAAAACAAATAACAGAAAAAAGTAATTATATTACGATGATTTGTCAAATAATACAAATTGAAAATTAGTATTGTCTTTTATAGATATAATGAAGAAGTTGTCCTATATCTCCTACCAAAAATTTTAAAAAATGATAATATAGATACCATACTAATGTTAGAGTTAATATTTTAAAAAATTAGTCTTTAACATTGTCATAGTACGCAAAAATCTTAGATGGTCAAAATGGGCTAAAAGTTATAGGTAGACTACACTTTAATAGCAGAAGTATATTTTTAAGAAAATAATTATATTAGATAGATTTTTGTGTTTTCTTCCTTTGAAAAGCCGAGGAAAACTTTAAAAGTTTAAGGTAGAATGTGGCAAGACGTGGATTTAGAATTTCTAAAACATAGGTGCACCATTAAAGAAAGGAGAAAATTTTTTATTAAGTAGGAATTAATGCTTAATCCTTTGGGTAAATTTCAGTATTCAATCAAGTGTACCATTTAGTGTTTGTAGAGCATGGGTATCAATAGATGATATTAGACTAATTCTAGAAAATACATATGTATACGGGTAAAAACCGAGCTCATGATACACTCCGGCTCTAATAGGGTAAAACGAGCTCGAGATATGATTGCGAAGGATCGGAATCGAAGCAAAGGTCTCATCGAGTCAGAATCCGGGGGAATGTTGTCTACCTTCGAGAATATCGGGGTCATGATTCGAGATCGATCCAAATCCTGAAAGACTTCGAAGAACATTGTCGGGCAATCAAGAACGACCAACAGAAGGTCGTAATATCCGCGACCGGCCGGATATCACGGCGTGGATCTCGACACGTATCGATGAAGAATCGACAATCAGTTAAACAGAAGATTTTTACCTTTTATAGAGTTGTACTTAGAGTAGGATTCCCCTACTATATAAAGGAGGGTTTGATAATTTATTAGGGACATTGTAACACGCATTCCAAAGCAACATACTACTATTTCCATTGTTATTGTAAGCTTTTCTCTCCTTCATAAAAGTTGTCCATTGTGAGCCCGGATCGAGGATGAATGCTTCACTAAGACTGGAATCATCTTGCTCGTGTGGTTTGAATTTACTGTATCTTTACTTGTCCATTCTAACTCAATTTATCGTTTTGTATCAAATTAATCCGCATATCCTTAAAATCACTTACAAATTTAATTGCTATCAGATTTTGAGGGTAAACAGTTTGGCCCCCACGGTAGGGCTAAGGATAATAGTGGCAATTTGATACAAATTTTCATAACACACCCTACTTCACATTTATTCTTTGAAGTGTCTTTGATTTCAGGTCAAAGTTTGAAATGTTGAACTCCCAATCTGCCCCTCTAAACACGGATACTGAATCTGGCCACCATGGCGAGAACAATAATACGGTGTCCGATAACGAGGTGCCCCATGCCGATCCCAACAGAATTTCGGTCTCGGACCCGATCGACGCCAACTCACATATGGCACTTAATGCTCACCTGTGGACCCGATCCTGAGAATAATGTCCACGGGGGAGTCCGATTGGTAGCCCAAAATGCTCGTGATGGTGATGGAGATGGGATCAACTTACGGGTGATCTTCGAAATGCTGCAGGCTCAGCAAACAGCGATAGCCCAACTGCAGAACCAAAGCCGCGCTCCCAGTAGAGTTGATCCTGATTCGTCCCGGAAAAACACTCACAGAAATGAGCCAGCCACAGATAGGCCAAATGAAGATGAACTCGGGACCAAACTTGAGATAATAAAGATGCTCGAGGAATTGACAAAATGGGTAGGAACGGGAGAAAGGAAAATCGAAGCCAACGACAAGAAGGTGGAGACCTACAACTCCAGGGTCGACCAAATCCCCGCAACACCACCGATATTGAAAGGCCTAGACTCCAAAAAGTTTGTTGAAAAACCTTTTCCTCCGAGCGCAGCTCGCCGATCCCGAAGAAGTTTCGTATGCCTGAAATTCCTAAGTATAACGAAACAACTGACCCAAATGAACATGTGACCTCGTACACGTGCGCCATTAAGGGGAACGACTTGGAAGATGATGAGATCGAATCTGTCCTGCTGAACAAGTTCGGAGAGACCTTGTCAAAAGGAGCTATGATATGGTATCACAACCTTCCCCCCAATTCTATTGACTTATTTGCTATGCTTGCAGATGCTTTTGTAAAAGCGCACGCCAGAGCCATCAAGGTCGAGACCAGAAAGTCGGACCTTTTTAAGGTAAAGCAAAGATAATGAGATGCTCAGGGAGTTTGTGTCAAGGTTTCAAATGGAACGGATGGACCTGCCTCCAGTGGCAGATGATTGGGCCGTTCAGGCCTTCACCCAAGGACTCAATACTCGAAGCTCATTGTCTTCGCAACAGTTGAAGAAAAATCTTGTAGAATATCTGGCTGTAACTTAGGCCGACATGCATAACCAGTACCAATAAAAAATTAGGGTCAAAGATGATCAGCTTGGGGCCCCTTCCGGGTCTGTTTATCTCGTCCGAGCTAGTGATAGATACAAAAGAGACATTGATCATGAACCAACGTCAAGTAAAGATCGATAGCAACCGTACAACAGTGATCGTAGGGGTAACGGGTCTGGACGAAACCTTGTGAGAAGTGAAAGGAGAAGCGATCGAGGTCAAAATAACTGGGGACTCATGAGTAAAAACGGTTTCGACAGGCCCATCGAGCCTAAGGAAGCGCCGAGGTTATCAGAGTACAACTTCAACGTCGATGTTGCTGCTATCGTATTTGCCATCGTATGCATCAAAGACTCCAAGTGGCCTCAACCTATACAGTCCGATCCAGCCCAAATGGATCCCAACTTAATATGTAAATATCATGGCACTCACGGTCACAGAACAAAGGATTGCCGATAATTGAGAGAGGAAGTAGCCCGGTTATTCAACAACGGACATCTCCGGGAGTTCCTGAGTGATCGAGCCAAAAATCATTTCAGGAATAGAGATTCTAGTAAGCAGATCGAGCAGGAGGAGCCTCAGCACGTCATTAACATGATCATCGGTGGGGTCGATGTTCCCTAGGAGCCGATGTTAAAGCAAACCAAAGTATCCATCACGAGGGAAAAACGGACTCGAGATTATGTACCAGAAAGAACATTGTTTTTCAGCGACAAGGACGCTGAAGGCATCGTACAACCCCACAACGATGCACTGGTAATATCTGTACTCATAAATAAATCTTGAGTTAAGCGTGTGTTAATTGATCCAGGTAGTTCGGCCAATATTATTAGATCGAGGGTCGTGGAACAACTAGGTCTGCAAGACCAAATCGTGCCTGCAGTCAGGGTTATAAATGAATTCAACATGGTATGCGAGACCACTAAAGAGGAGATAACATTACCGGTGAACATCGCCGGAAACATTCAGGAAATAAAGTTCTGCGTGATCAAAGGAGACATGAGGTATAATGCTCTGTTCGGGAGACCATGGATCCACAACATGAGGGCAATACCCTCGACGCTGCACCAGGTGCTGAAATTCCCGATGCCAGGAGGGACTAAAACAGTTTACGGAGAACAACCGGTCGCAAAGGAGATGTTCGCGGTCGACAAGGTAATCCCGGTATCTACACTTTCGACATCAAAGGGTCTAGGTCTGATGGCCAAAGATGAAACCAAATAGCAATTACCTATACTTGCCTCAATCAAACTGGAGAAGCAGGGGATGGATGAGGACGACGACTACGGAGTTCCTAGGTCTTTCATAGTCTCCGATGATTCCGACGCCCCCAAATCAACAGTCGAAGAACTAGAGCAATTCATATTGATCGAACACCTGCCTGATCGTAAGGTACACCTGGGCACGGGTCTAAGTCCCATGCTCAGGAAAAAACTCATCCAATTCCTTATAGCTAACATAAATTGTTTCGCTTGGCCCCACCTCGATATGACAGGAATTCCGCCAGAGATAACAACTCACAAGCTAAGCCTGGATTCAAAGTTCCATACGGTCAAGCAGAAAAGGAGGCCTCAGTCTAAAGTCAAGCATGCATTCATCAAAGACGAGGTATCTAAACTCCTTAAAATAGGGTTCATCCGGGAGGTTAAGTACCCGGATTGGTTAGAAAACGTAGTAGTAGTCCCTAAAAAGGGGAATAAATTAAGAATGTGTGTAGACTTTAAAGACTTAAACAAGGCATGCCCCAAGGACTCTTTCCCTCTACCAAATATCGATCGCATGACCGATGCCAAGGCCGGCCACGAGATCCTCAGTTTTCTCGATGCCTACTCCGGGTACAACCAAATTTGGATGGACCCGGACGACCAGAAAAAAACGTCCTTCATCACTAAATACGATATCTACTGCTATAACGTAATGCATTTGGACTAAAAAACACCAGTGCCACTTACCAACGCCTAGTAAATAGGATGTTCGAAGATCAAATAGGAAAATCAATGGAGGTTTATATTGACGATATGTTGGTTAAGTCCCTGCGAGCAGAGGACCATTTGAAACATTTCCAGGAAACCTTCAATATATTGAAGAATTACAATATGAAGATGAACCCGAAAAAATGCGCATTTGGATTCAGGTCCGGGAAATTCCTCGGATTCATGGTGTCCAACTGGGGAATCGAGATTAATCCTGATAAAATTAGGGCCATTGAGGACATCACCATTGTGGATAATGTCATGGCCGTTCAAAGGTTAACTGGACGCATAGCCGCTTTGGGTCGATTCATATTGAGGTCTTCCGACAAAAGCCATTGGTTCTTCTCACTATTGAAGAAGAAGAAGAATAAATTCTCATGGACCCCAGAGTTCCAACAAGCCTTGGAGGAACTGAAGCGGTACCTCTCGAACCCACCTTTGCTTCATACTCCGAAGGCAGACGAACAATTGTACCTGTACTTGGCGGTATCCGAGGTTGCGGTAAGTGGAATCCTGGTCTGGGAAGAGGAAGGTACGCAATTTTCTGTCTATTATGTTAGCTGAACCTTAGGCGAGGTCGAAACTAGGTATCCTCACCTAGCAAAATTGGTGCTATCTTTGCTAAGCGCCTCTAGGAAGCTAAAACCATATTTTTAATGCCATCCCGTATGTGTTGTGACTACTTACTCATTAAGAAACATAATGTATAAGCCCGAGCTCTCGGGACGATTGGCCAAATAGGTCATGGAGATCAGCAGGTACGATATCGAATATCGACCCCGAACCGCCATCAAATCTCAAATTTTGGCGAACTTCATGGCCGAATTACGTTGCCCTAATTCCTGAGGTCTAGAAGGAGTTCTTGTTGAACTTGGGGACCTCTTTCGGAATCTAGACCCTTTTATGGACGGTGCCTCAAATGCAAAGGGTTCCGGACTTGGCATCGTGTTGAAGCCACCAACGGGTAATATAGTTAGGCAATCTATTATAACTATAAAATTGACTAACAACGAGGCTGCGTATGAGGCCATGATTGTAGGTCTTGAACTGGCTAAAATCCTGGGGGCCGAGGTGGTCGAAGCTAAGTGCGACTCCTTACTCGTAGTGAACCAAGTCAATAGAATGTTCAAAGTCAAAGAGGAACGAATGCGAAAATGCCTGGATAAGCTACAAGTAACGTTACATCAGTTCAGGGAATGGACTTTACAACATGTACCTCGGGATCAAAACAGCGAGGCCGATGCTCTTGCTAACTTGGGATCGTCGGTCGACGACGATGAATTCAACTCGGGAACGATCGTACAACTCATGAAATCAGTAGTGGAGGAAGGCCATGCTGAGATAGACTCGACAAGCTTAACCTGGGACTGAAAAAACAAATAAATAGATTACTTGAAGACCGGAAAACTGCCTTGGGATACTAAAGAATCGAGATCTCTGCGTACGAAGGCGGCCCGGTTCAGCTTTTCCAAAGACGGTACCCTATTCAGAAGAGCATTCGATGGCCCACTAGCCATATGTCTGGGACCGGGAGACACCGAGTATGTTTTGAGGAAAGTCCATGAGGGCACCTGCGAGAACCATTCAAGCGCCGAGTCATTGGTTTGAAAGATAATCAGAGCCGGCTACTACTGGATTGACATGGAAAAAGACGCAAAGGAGTTTGTGCAAAAATGCGATGAATGTCAGAGGCATGCTCCGATGATCCATCAATCTGGGGAACCGCTGCATTCGGTCTTGTCATCCTGGTTGTTCATGAAATGGGAAATGGACATCGTTGATCCCCTGCCTTGGGTGCCTGGTAAGGCTCAATTTATCTTATTTATGACTGATTATTTTTCTAAGTGGGTGGAAGCCCAAGCATTTGAGAAAGTCAGGGAGAATGAGCTTATTGATTTCATATGGGACCACATAATATGTCGATTTAGAATGCCGACCGAGATCGTGTGCGACAAAGGGAAGCAGTTCATCGACAGTAAAGTGAGCAAGTTTTTCGAGGATCTAATCGCGTCCAAATGCACACCTCAAAAGAGGTATGAAACGGTCGTTTGCAATTATAAAAACCCAACTAAGAGTCGGGGTCAAATCCACAGGGAGCTAAGATGAGAGTTAGGGGTATATATTTTAATATGCGTGATTGAATTATCTAGATTCCACTTCCACAAAAAGATTGATTTTCTATTTCTAATTTTACTCTATTGATTGCAAAATAAAGAAAGAAGACTAGAGATAATTGTTTTTGAGGTTTTTCCAAATTGATAAAAAATCTAGGGTTGTGACCATTGCCTAGATGTTTGCCTAATGGTATAAAGACTTTAATGCTTGTTTTATTGATTGGGGTGTATTATAGCTATCAACTCTGAATTACCCACTCAATACCTCTCGGTTAGAGAGTGATTTTGCCCAATTTGGCTTTCTCAAGACCAAATGGGTATCACACAAAACAGTAGATAAAAGTTCAAGTCGGGTTATTACTATCTCTAGGTTTAACCCTTTAATTGGGTTAATCAATCTCTTGATTGACACAATTCCTTTTTAGCTAAGTTATCTTAGAATAGGTCTCTCTTTCTCAAGAAGAGACTAAGTCAAATAGGCATGAACTAAAATTTGCAACCATTAATTCCAACAATTAAAGCATGAACTAAGCTAAATAATAAATACCCAATCATAAACAAGCACTAGATTAGATACACATGAGCTTTATATACTAGGGTTGGGTCATAACCCTTGTAAAAATCTAGCTACTCATACTTGGGTTTGAAGAAAATAGAGAAAAAACACTAATTAAACTCATAATAAGAGCTTACAATAATTAAATCTATTGTAAAATACACCAAAGCAAAGTAAACTTCCAAAAATGGAAAGGAAAAATGGTTACTGTAATTGCTGAGGTTCAAACTTGACCTAATTTTATGAAACTCGTCTATTTATACAAGGCTAAAAATCTCGGACAAAAATACCTTTTGGGAGGTTCTGCGACCCCACAATTCCATGTGCGATCCGCAGATTTCTTCATCGGATAGGAGTTCTGCGGCCGCACAATTCTGAACTGTGGCCGCAAAGCAACTTTTCTGCTGTCCACAGATTTAGAACTGCGGCGCAAGATAATCTTCTGCGGTCCGCAATATTAGGGTTGCGGCCGCAAGGCAATCTTCTGCGGAAATGCACTGAGGTACTGGACTTGGTAATTTGCATACTCTCTGATCTTGACTCCTAGCCCAACTTTTGCGGCCACACAATTAATGTGCGGTTCGCAATTTGCACAATTGTTTGCAGATTTTGCCTTCTTTGGTCGCAGCGGCAAATGGAATTTTGTGGTTCGCAATTTCTTCTGCGGCCGCAGAATTCCTTATGCGGGCCGCAAATTTTGTGCTTCTGTGCCGTTTTATTTCCTTGTGCTTAGATTGCTCCTTTTTGAGTCAGATTTCATCTCGGGAGCCCAATTTTCAGCATTCCTGTAATTTTCCACAATTTTATTAGTTTCGAGAACACAATTCAATGCTTTTAGACTAAAATCAAAGTTAAAAGGCGCTAATAAGTAGTCAAAATCTCCACTTATCAGCTCCCTCAAACTTAAGTCTTTGCTTGTCCTCAAGCAAATAAATTAGTTCCCACCTCCAAAAGTTAAGGATCATTTCAGCAGATCGAAGGAGAGCCATCCACATATCAGTTGGGACCAACAATTAACCACACTACTTATGTATTATCAACAAGGAGACAAGTTAAACATTTGTGCACATATAGTTCTAGAGTGATATTTGAGCATCAAGCATTGATTTTACCCATCAAGGACTCTTTCTCTATCATTTAGGTCATGGTGGATTCCAAACTCTTCCTCCTCTACTTTCCGGTTGCCTGGCTCACTTAAGAATTTTAACACTCAATCCCAAGATTTATGAAAGGTTCACTCATCTCTCTCAACAGAATGTCGCAAGTACGACTTCAAGTACCACAGGCTTGCCCCTTATATAGATCGCCACTAATGTAAGCTCACTCAGCTTGAGATCAAATAAGTCTTCTTTCGGGATTGTAATGAAGGCTTTTGGATTAGGGTTGGATACAACATGGTTGAGTGGTTACACATTTCCTTAAGCACTCTATTATTTTTATTCTCAGCTCACATTTTGCCAATTCTTTGAGGCACTTTCTTTTCCTTGGGGACCTAGATAGACTTAACATCACTCTTTCTTGATCATTACATTCATTTTCTCTCTCTTTGATTTCTCAATATTTGGGATCATTACCTCTCTTTGAATCCCTTCAAACTTTCCACTTATTCACTTTTTTGCATTTTTCTTTTTGTTCTTTTCTTTTCTCTCCTTTCCTTCTCATCATTTCTTTTCTCTTTTTGTGCTTGATACCTTTTGCAATTTCCTCATCTCTCCCCCAAACTTACGTTTTTAGCCAATTGTTTTACAAGAGTGTTAAGGAAAGCTCGGGTGTCAAGAGAGGGTCACGACAAAATGGGTAAAGGCTTGTAACATGGTTATCAAATGAGAAAGGCTTGAGGCTCAAATAGGTTGACAACATTGGTATGCAATAGAAAATTCAAACGGGCCAAGTAAAGCCTACAACCACTTCTCAAGCCAAGCAAAACTTAGGATTTCGCCGTGAAACACATTCAAAAAAAGTTCTAGACCTTTCGCACAGGTACTTGGACTAGCAACAAAGTATCTCACCCCTCACACAACTGTATTGTTAAAAAGGATAGAGTCGAGGGCCCACAATGACCACACTCAAGATTGAAAATAACTATGGTTCAATTAAACCACTCGATGATTGTCAAAGTCAACACAAGAGTCGCCAAGTCACTAACTAGAGTTATTTCTTTCAAAAACCTTGTTTCTAACCATAAGCAGGTAGTTAAGTGTGTTGGTACCAAATAAAGCATGTTTGACTCTTCGAGCATGACTTGATTAGGTCTTTTTATTCATTACTACTACTATTATTACCTAAACACCAAAAACGGACTCATTCCCTTAAGAAGGTTATCATGCCATCTATCGTTGGGATGAGTCACCCGATTCACACAATGATACCTTTGGAAAGAACCGTGGCATTAAGAAAATCAAAGGCTTATTGTCTATTAAAACATAGAAATAAGCTACTAAAACAAATAAATAAGCTACTAACTCAAACTACGAACTAATAATGAAACCAAAAATAAAGAAGCTAATTAAACAAAAACTACTGAATATACACAATGAGAGAAAAAGAGAGAATATATACAGAATAAGAAATAGAAAGAAAATAATATCAAGTTATAACAGGTCAATTGTCTCAGAATGTACCAAATATCATCAAAATAAACTCCACCCCCTGAATAAAAATAAGCATTCTCCCTAATGCTTAACAAAATAAGAGTAAACAAGGGGAAAAAGTAAATAAAACTCCCTATGGCTCCTTGGACATCTCTGTGTCCACAGTAAGGTCACCACCCTTAGTCTCATCCAACTGGATCTCATCATCCTCAACTCTGGGAGTGACTGGGTTGGTGAACGTCTGACGCAATGCCTCGGCAGTATCTGTAGCAGAGTCCGGCTCCTCTAACTGGCCAGCTGGTGCCACCGGTGCTGATGGTGCTGCAGGATCTGGGCCTGAAGGGCATGTGTTAATCAGCATGTCAAAAGGGATATCTCCGGCTGCAACAAGCTTTGTAACTTGTCTCCGAAGCTTGTTCACTGATTTCTTGCTGGCTTGGGACTTTCTCATTTTCTTTACTTCTTTGCCCAACTCTTCGATCACTGACCCCTGCTGTACCAGGGTAGCCATGATGGTGTTCTGGTTCTCTAGGAGCTTCTTCAATGTCTTCTCAACTGTTGGGGGAATCCGAGGTGCCTGAGCTTAAGATTGTGCTGCAACAGTACTGAATAGGTCAAACAGCTTTACAGTAGCTGTCTGCATCCAGTTGTTGATGCTCGCCAATATTTGGGAAACTCGCAGTGCAGAAAGTAGAGCAGTAGGCATGGGCACCGGATTCAAAGCCGAGGTGGAACTTGTGACAGGAACTGTAGTGGGAACTGAAGAGGACGGTGGAGGCATAACTGCAGTATTAGAGGAAGGCTCGGCCGAAGTAGATGGAACATCAACTGCCTCCGCTACTACCGCCGCTGGCTCATCAGACTGGCATGTGGTGGTAGACGACCGACCTTGTCTCTTGGGGTTGTTCGCATCCATCAATGAGTACCATGAGAAAGGCTTCTTCGGCTGCAGCTTTGTATCATAATCCCTCGGCTCTACCCTCGTATCCGTGAGATACTCTGTAATAGTGTTGGGATACGGGTAGGACGAGTCATCCTATCGAGAAATGACTGAGATATTGGCCAACATCATGGCACCCATATTGATAGGGTACCCGGCCATGATAGAAGAAACTAGCACTGCCTGAGGAATTGGGAGATAGGTCTTATTCTGGCTTGGGTCCAATCCGCTACAGACAAAGGTTTGCCACCCCTTTGCCTCAAAGCTCAAAGTACTCCTGTGAATAGGAACCCCTGTTGTGATCCGTGGTGGTGGCGGCCTAGGAGCTGCTAAAATCTCTGGTAACCAAGGCCGAGCTGTATCTCCCATTGCATACTTCTCTAAATATTCCATCGGCTCGATATCTTCGAAACCCAAGTATGTGTTGAGAGTGGCTTGATCAAACCTCACTTTAAGGTTACGCACTTTGGTTACCTTTGTCCCCTTCTTGATATGCGCCACATTGGCGTAGAATTCCCGAACAAGATATTCTTTGGCATCCACCACACTCTGGGTGAACCACATCTGCCCCTTGTGTTCCTTGAACTGTCTCGGTATTGCCGGGTTGTATTTCTCCAAATCCTTCAACTGAAACTACCGCTCAAGAGTAAGCGACCTCACTGGCCACCACTGACGAAAGCTGGTGAAGGCAGCCAAACTGACAAACCGGTCCTCCCAAACCTCTTTTTTCTTTGTCCTTTCAAGGCCGGTAACTGTAGCATCTCCCCCTCTACCATCATCGAGGATGTCCTGAACTGATGTCTTTGGTGACTTAGGTACAGTTTTAGTAGATGGCTTAGAATCCTGACTAATACTTTCCAAACCCTCGGAAGTGCTGTGTGATGATGACGGATCGTCCCTCAGTTGAAATCTCCCTGACGGCCTGGACTGTACTGCTGGTTGTTCCTGAATAGAGGCTGAGTCGCCCTCTGATACGTCCCTAGACGAGGCGTGTGAACTTGTCTCAGAGAGATCTGCACCTCTCCCTCTCCCGGCTGCTGTCTTTTTTCTGATTTCATGTTGTTAGGCACTAGGTAAGGGTCTCTTTCCTCGTCCCCGAGAAGGTTCACCCCTTCCTTTCGAAGTGTCGCCTCTGCCTCTAGATCGAACCATTTTATGTATCAAGCAAAGGCGATTGTTAGTTACAATTAAAGTTCAGACATACAATGAGACATGTAAGGACACACCAGAAGACACAATGAGGAACATAGTTGAAACATTCTTGCAGGATAAGGATCTGCGGTCCATATATTTTTCCTTGCGGCCGTAGATTGGGCCTCGCGGACTGCACAATTCTTTCTTGAGGCCGCAGATGTGAATTGCAGTCAGCATATTTTTCGTCGCGGCCATCATATTTTTCATTGCGGCCGCAACTTGTAAACCAAAAATATGCCAACTCTCTGATGACAGAGAATTCGCTGATGTGCAGCCACAACCTGATTTCTGCGGTCCGCACAATTTGTCTTGCGGCCGCACATTGAATCATAAATATGTAAACTTCTCTGAAGATAGTGAAATAGTTGTTTTGCGGCCCCAATAGAAATTC
Organism: Nicotiana tomentosiformis; assembly: GCF_000390325.3. NCBI lineage: Eukaryota > Viridiplantae > Streptophyta > Magnoliopsida > Solanales > Solanaceae > Nicotiana > Nicotiana tomentosiformis. Next base: position 113,688,477 of record NC_090823.1, on the reverse strand, counting down.
AGTGGTCTGAACAATTTTCCTTGCGGCCGCAGACCCAATCGTTACTTAAGTTGCCCTAGACTCAACTTCTGCGGACCGCACAAATTTCTTGCGGTCGCAATATTCAAACAATTATGAACATGCCAGTATGACTAACTAGGTTTTGCAATTTTTGAGCCATTTTTGACATGGCAACAACATAAAAGCATGAAAACACATTTGCCCAGTCCCCAATATGCAAGTATTAGATAACCCACTACATATTTACCCCCACATAGTTGTACAGTTTAATTCTACTTACAAATGGCCTAAAATTTGTCTAAAAATCTAAAAATTAAAATTAACAAGATTGTGAAGAATACCAAATGAATGAGCGTGATGATTGATAGATCAAAGATGTTGTATGAATGCACAGGTAGACTCAGCAAGAAACTTCAAAAGATTATGTGATTTTTGCTTAGAGAGAGAACGAGTAACAGTAGCCCTAGCCCTCTATTTATATGGTTCATGTTCTTAAGGGAGAGAAGAGCGAGTGCGGCTGCAAAATTTCAATTGCGGACAGCACTCTATTACCTGGTGATTTAGTTGTGGTCTCCATCTACGGTCCGCAAAATTTTGTTTGCGGCCGCAGATTCCTTGTTGCAGCCGCAGATTTCCTGTTATGGCCGCATATCGACCATTTTTCTGACAAACCAACTTCAGAGAGCTATCATTTTCCATCTTTCATTTGTGCGGTGATCTCGTCCAATTTCACTCATCTATTCGAAGTTATGAAAATGGTCGATGCAATAGTAAAACCCAACACGTGTCGGGGTCGAATTTCGCAGGGAGCTATATGAATGGGAGTTAGTAGTATATATTTAGACCTTCACCTAGGTGTTTACCTAATGGGTTGTAAACTTTAAGGCTTGTTTTATTGGTCGGGGTGTATTATGGCTATCAACACTCGGTTACCCGCTTAATACCTCTTGGTCAGAGAGTGATTTTGCCCAATTTGGCTTTCTCAAGTCCAAATGGGTATTGAACAAAACGGTTGAATAAAAGCTCAAGTCGAGTTTTACTATCTCTAGGTTCAACCCTTTAATTGGGCTTATCAATCTCTCGATTGACCCAATTTCTTGTTAGCCATATTTTCCTAGACTGTCTCTCTTTCTCAAGTAGAGACCAAGTCAAATGGGCATGAACTAATATTTGCAACCATTAATTCTTCAAATAAAAGCAAGAACAAGACTAAATGTTAAACACCCAACCATAAACAAGCAATAAATCAAACACCCATTAAGTTTATACACTAGAGTTGGGTCACAACCCTAGTAAGAATCTAGCTACTCATGCTTAAATTGGAAGAAAAAAAAGAAATGATAATTAAACCCATATTGCTAATTAAAATGATAAACTCTATGTTCAAAAAACTCAAAATAGAAAAAACAACTAAAAAGAGTAAAGGGAAACGTCTACCGTAGCAGATGATGTCAAAAGTTAACCTAAAAGGTGAAACTCTTCTATTTATGCAGGGCTGAAATTTTCGGACAACAATGCCCTTTCGGAGGTTCTGCGGCCGCACAATTCCATGTGCGGTCTGCACCTTTCTTCAGCTTGACAGGATTGGAAATCTGCGGCCGCATAATTCTGATCTGCGGCCGCACTGCACTCTTTATGTGGTCCACACAATTGTAAGTATGGCTGCACCTTGTTCTTCTGCGGTCTGCACAAATGTGACTGCCGCCGCGTAGCTCTTCTTCGGCGGCCGCACAATAATTATTCGGTCCGCACTTTTTGTGGACTTGAGATGTAGGTCCTCTGAACTTTTGCTCTGACCCAGCTTCTTCGGTTGCACACTTTATGTGCGGACCGCATACTTCATGTGCAGACCGCACTTTGCACATTCTCTGATGGAAGATCCCTCACAACCTGCGGCCGCAGATGATATTTTGCGGTCCGCACTTATTAGATTTTGTACCTGTTTTTGTCCTTGAGTTCAGATTACTCCTTCTTGAGTTGGATTTCATCTCGGGAGCTCATCTTCCAATACTCCCGTAATTAAGCACATTTTATCAGTTTTTGGGAATGCAATTAAGCGCTTTTGGACTAAAACGAAAGCTAAAGGGAGCTAATAAGTAGTTAAAATTCCCACTTATCAACTCCCCCAAATTTAAGCTTTTGCTTGTCCTCAAGCAACTAAAGTAGTTCCCAATGCACAAGCTAGGAGCCATTCCAGCTAATCAAAAATGAATCAATGACACATCAATTGGGACCAACAATTATCCACGCCACTTATGAATTATCAACAAGGCAACAAGTTAAACTTTTAAGCACAAATAGTTCTAGTGTGACACTTGAGCATCAAGAGTTGACTTTGTTCATCAAGGAAGCTCGTTCTTTCATGTAGGTCATTGTGGATCCCAAAATCCTCCTTCTCTACTCTCTATTTGCCTATCTCACTTAAGAATATAGCACTCAATCCAAAGATTTGTGAAATGTTCGCTCATCTCTCTCAAAATAATGTCGCAAGTACGACTTTAAGTACCATAGGCTTGCCCCTCATGTAAATCACCACTAATGTAAGCTCACTCGGCTTGAAATTACGTAGGGCATTTTCGGAATGCAATGAATGCTTTTGGACTCAGGTTGAAAATGCTATGATAGAACGAGTTCATCTTTCCTTAAGCACTCAATTTTCTTTTCTAGGCTCATGCTTTGCCAACTCTTTGAGGCATTTTCTTTTCCTTAGGGGAACTAGAGAGACTTAACATCACTATTTCTTGGTCATGATATTCATTTTCTCCTTCTTTAATTTTTTCATGCTTTGCATCATTACTTTTCTTTGAATCCCTTCAACTCTTCAACTTATTCACTTTCTTTTTGCATTTTTCTTTTTGTTCTTTCTTTTTTCTTGCCTTTTTTTCTCTTTATTTCTTTTCTCTTTTGTGCCTTGATACCTTTTTCAAATACCTCGCCTCTCCCCCAAACTTATGTTTTTAGCCAATTGTTTCACAAGAGTGTTAAGAAAAGCTCGGGTGCCAAGAGAGGGTCATGACAAAATGGGTAAAGGCTTGTTACATGGTTATCAAATGAGAAAGGTCTTAGGATCGAATGGGTTTACTAGGGATAACAACATTGGTGGGCAACAAAAAATTTCAAGCGGGTCAAGGAGAGCCTACAATCACTTCTCAAGCCAAGCAAAACTTAAAATTTCGCTTAGAAACACATTCAGGGCAAGTTCTAGACCATTCTCCCAGGTACTTGGACTTGCAACAACAACATCTCACCTCTCACGCAATTGGATTGTTAAAGAGGATAGAGTCAAAGAAACTCCACCCCCCCGAATAAAAAAAAGCATTGTCCCTAATGCTTAACAATAAAAGAGTAAAAGAAGGGTGAGAGTGAAGAAAACTCCCTATGGCTCTGTGACCATCTCTGTGTCCCCAGCAGTGGCACCGACTTCAGCGTCATCTAATTGGATCTCATCATCCTCAAGTCCGGGAGTGGCTAGGTTGGTGAACACCTGACAGACTGCCTCAGTAGTGTTAACAGCAGTGTTTGGCTCCTCAGACTGGCCAACTGGTGCTATAGGTGCTGTAGGAGCTGGGCCTGGGTGGTGCGGGTCTATCAACATGTCAAATGGGATGTCTCCGGCTGCTGCAAGCTTTGTAATCTAGCTCCGAAGCTCGTCCACTGACTTCTTAGATGTTTGCCGCTTTCTTATTTTCTTTACCTCTTTTCCCAACTCTTCGATCACTGCCCCATGCTAAACTAAAGTGGCCATGATCGTGTTTTGATTTTCCAGGCGCTTCTTCAAAGTTTCATCAACTGTGGGGGGAATCTGGGGTGCTGGAGAGGATGACTGTGCTGCAACATAACTAGATATGTCAGTCAACTTTGCAGTAGCTGTCTGCATCCAGTTGTTGAGGCTCGCTAGTGTCTGAGTGACTCGCAGCGCAGAGAGTGGAGCAGATGGCATAGGTACCGGCTTCAAAGTCGAGGTGGGAGGTATTGAGGCTGAAGGTGGAGGCATGGCAGCTGCACTGGTAGAAGGCTCTGCTGAAGTGGATGGCATATCAGCTATCACTGTACCCACCACCGATGGCTCATCAGACTGGCCTACCGTGGTAGTCGGCTGACCCTTTCTCTTTGGGTTGTGTGCATCTATCAGAGAATACCAAGAGAGGGGCTTTTTTTCCTGAACCTTCGTATCATAATATCTGGGCTCTACTCATGCATCCGTAAGGTACTTAGTGATGGTGTTGGGATATGGGTAGGAAGTATCAGCCTGCCTGGCGACCACTGACATATTAGCCGACATCACAGCACCCACATTGATCGGGTACCCGACCATAATAGAGGAGACTAGAATTGCTTGTGGAATAGTTAAGTTTGTCTCGTTCTGGCACGGGTCTAGTCTACTGCATACGAAAGTCTGCCATCCCTTCGCCTCAAAATTTAGGGTGTTCCGTTGAATAGAAACCCTGCAGTGATCCATAGTGGTGGTGGCCCCAGGGCTGCAAGAAGCTTAGCTAGCCATGGGCGTGCTGCATCACCCATCGCTAGCTTCTCCAAATACTGTGCCGGCTCAATGTCGTCAAACCCCAAGTAGGAGTTTAGTGTGTTCTGGTCGAACCGCACCTTCAGATTTCTCACTTTTGTAACTTTGGTCCCTTTCTTTATGTGTGCCACATTGGCATAAAATTCCCAGACCAAATACTCCTTGGCGTCCACAACTGACTGGGTGAACCACATCCACCCATTCCTCTATCGGAGCAGTCTCAACACTTCTGGATTGTACTTGTTAGGATCTTTAAGCTGGAACTGTCACTCAAGAGTGAGAGATCTCACTGGCCACCACCCACGGAAGCTTGTGAAGGCAGATAGACTCACAAAACAGTCCTCCCAGACCACTTTCTTCTTCGACCTCTCAAGGCCGGCAACAGTAGTATTACTCCCCGACAATCGTTCAGAATATCATCAATAGTAGCTACTGGTGCCTCAGGGACAGGTGTAGAAGAGGGCTCTGAAGCTTGACTTGCACAATCCGAACCATCGGAAGTGCTATGTGAGGAGGAAGGCTCGTCCCGTCATTGATACCTTCCCTATGGCTGATGTGGTTGTGATTGTACTATAGGCTGCTCTTGCACTAAGCCGCCCTCTGATGCTTCCCGAGATAGGGCATATGGACTAGATTCGGAGGGCTCGGGCTATCTTCCTCGGCCTGCTGTAGCTTTCTTGGTGATTATCTTCTAGAGGGCGAGGGGTAAAGTGCTTTTGGCTCGGCCTCTGGAAGGTTCACCCCTCCCCTTTGAAGTGTCACCGTGGCCCCGAGATCTAACCATTTTCTGTAACAAGCAAGCAGAAGTTAGTTGTAATTCAATTGCACACAGACAATATATCACAGTGTAGAACATGAGTGCAGGGTGGGGAAGTGCGGTCCGCACAATTACAAGTGCGGCCGCAGACTGGGATGTGCGGACCACACAACTTAAACTTGCGGCCGAAGAAATGGAATTGCAGTTCGCACAGTGTTGTGTGTGAATGTAGAATAGAAGTGCGGTCCGCATATTTCTCATTGCGGCCATACATTACAATTCCAAAAATTACCAACTCTCTGATGACAGAGATTGGTCTGATTTGCGACCGCACACACTTTTCTGCGGCCACGGTGGAATTTCTGCGGTCCGCACAATTTCAAGTGCGGCCGCAGAATCATGCTTGATCAAAGAACCCTATTTTCTACTTCTGCAGACTACACAATTTCTTGTGCGGCTGCAATGGAATTTCTGCGGTCCGCATAATTTCAAGTGCGGCCGTAGGTTTCAAACCAAAGTCGATCAGACTCCTAGGGTTTACAAATTTTTTGAACAATTGACATGATATTAGCAATTAAGCATGCAAATCAATTTACCCAGTACCCATAAAGCAATTAGTAGTTGACCCAACACAGATTAAACCCCACATGGTAGTAAATTTGAAATCTATTGACAAAAATATGCTAAAACTATCTAACAAATTATAAATTTAACTAAAAGTTGAAACATACCTCAAGTCAAAGGCAACTTATGGATGATAAGCAAGTGGTAGAAGAAACGGAGATCCCGAGCAATGTGGTTCTATGAGAAATTAAACATACCAGATTTGAAGGAGTGCAAATAAGTGATCAAAAATGTGTATGGAGTGTGGCAAATGATTTCCAAGTTTTAGAATTTAGAGTTCTCAGAGAGGGAAAAAAACTTAGTACATTAGCCTTAGGCTACTATTTATACTTGCAGGCAGACTTGGGAAACAAAGGAGGAGTGTGGCCACAGAATTTACTTGGAGGCTCAATAGCCTTTGTTGATATGCGTTCCGCACAATTTGTGGTGCGACCGCAGATTTTGACTACGGACTGCATAATTCAATGTGCGGCCGCATATTGTCCATTTCTCTGACAAACCAAACTTCAGAGAGTTTGCAATTTCCCATCTCAATTTGTGTGGTCCGCACAAGAATTGTGCGGCCGCAATTGCCTTTTGCTGTAGCATTCAAAATTGTGCGGTCCGCACAATACATGTGCTGCACTTTTTCCACACCTAGCCAATTATCTGAGCATAGTTCCTGTAAAGCACACTCATTCCTGTAGCACACTTCAAATCCAGTTAGCACAAAATAACACCTATCTACAAAAGAAGCGCTTGATTTAATATTGCGGCACGACGTAGATTGCCATCACTTCAAATGAATAACTTCCACCACGTGGCCATCATCAGCTTGTCCCAAATAATGCTTCACCCGGTGACCATTGACTCGGAATACCTCATTATTTTTGTTCTTCAAGTCCAATGCACCAAAAGGTGTCACACCCACAATTTCAAAGGGACCACTCCATTTGGATTTCAGCTCTCTGGGAAACATCTTCAATAATCACTTGAACAACAAAACAAGATCACCCACCTTGGAAGTGCGGATTGATATTTATTACACAGTGGAAAAGACTCAAGAGGATGTGAACCCGTCTAGGGATCATATGATTGACATACCAGAACCGGTAGGGCAAAAAGCTAAGGCACCATTGCCTTAACCACATCCTCCCTATCCTCAAAGGCTTGCCAGTAAAAATGGCGAGAATCAATTCAAAAAGTTCATTGATATGATGAAAAGTCTCTCGATAAATGTTTCGTTAGTTGAAGCTCTGAAGTAAATGCCCGAATATGCAAGGTTTATGAAGGACTTGGTGACGAAGAAGCGGTTGATGAATTTTGAAACTATCAAAGTCACTCACCAAGTGATGGCTCCTAAGTTGGAAGATCCCGGTGCTTTCAAAATCCCTTGTACCTTTGGAAGTGCCAAGTTTTCAAAAGCTCTTTGTGATCTTGGGGCGAGTATCAATTTGATGCCCTATTCGATTTTCAAGACATTGGGAATTGGGCAACCAAGACCCACATCTATGAGATTATAAATGGTCGATCGTACAATGAAAAGACTGTTGGGGGTGATTGAGGATGTATTGGTTCGAGTTGACAAGTTCATTCTCCCGGCGGATTTTATTATTCTTGATTGTGGAATGGACTATGAGGTCCCGATTATTCTTGATAGACCTTTCCTTGCTACGGGGAAGGCTCTTGTTGATGTGTAAGCCAGAGAACTCACTTTCCGGGTGGGTGATGAAACAGTAGTGTTTCATGTGTGCAAATCTATGAGGCAACCGAATAGCAATGAAGTGTGTTCATTCGTGGACTTGGTGACCGATGTGATTATTGATGATACAAGTGTCACGATTAATGCGGGTGACATGTTGGAGGCCGTCTTGATAAATTTTGATGATGATGAGATGGATGGCTTCATGGAATGTGTTAATTCTTTGCAAGGAATGATGTCGTACAACTATGCACTCCGGAAGCTTTCCTTAGATCTTGAGAATATGAAAACTCCTCCTACAAAGCCTTAAATTGAAGAGCCTCCTATCTTGGAGTTGAAGCCAATGCCTCCACATCTCAGGTATAAATTCGTTGGCCCTTGTTCTACTTTACCAATTATTCTTTCCTCTTATTTGACTAACGTGCAGGTTGACTATACATTGGCAGTGCTCCACAAGAGGAAGAAAGCTATTGGGTGGACTTTGGCGGATATTCGGTGAATAAGCCCCGCATTTTGCATGCACAATATTAACTTGGAGGAAGATGCCAAACCCTCCATAGAACATCAAAGGAGACTCAATGAAGCTATGCAAGACGTGGTCAAAAAGGAGATCATCAAGTAGTTAGATGCCGGGGTGGTCTACCCCATTTCCGACAGTTCGTGGACTTCTCCGGTGCAATGTGTCCCTAAGAAGGGGGGAATAACTTTGGTCACCAATGATAAGAACGAGTTGATTCCAACAAGAACGGTGATCGGGTGGAGAGTGTGTATGGACTATCGGAAGCTAAACAAAGTGAGAAAAAAAGACCATTTCTCACTCCCCTTTCTTGACCAAATGCTTGATAGGTTGGGCGACTGTACTTTCTATTGCTTTCTAAATGGATATTCGGGATACAACCAAATCCTTATTGCCCCAAAAGATCAAGAGAAAATAACTTTCACTTGTCCCTATGGTACTTTCGCTTTCACGCGGATGCCATTTGGCTTATGTAATGCACCGGCAACTTTTCAACGGTGTATGATGGCAATCTTTATGGATATGGTCGAGGAATACCTTGAAGTCTTCATGGATGACTTTTCGGTAGTCAGGGATTCTTTTGATGATTGCTTGGCAAATTTGGATAAAGTATTGACAAGGTGTGAAGAAATGAACTTGGTGTTGAATTGGGAGAAATGCCATTTCATGGTTGAGGAGGGAAGTGTCCTTGGCCACAAAATTTCAAAGAAGGGCATTGAGGTCGACAAGGAGAAGATAGAGGTGATTTCTAAACTTCCACCTCCAACATCAGTGAAAGGCGTAAGAAGTTTCTTGGGTCACGCGGGGTTCTACTAGTGCTTCATAAAGGATTTTTCCAAAGTGGCGAACCCCTTGTGCAAGCTTTTAGAGAAAAATGCTAAGTTTCACTTCAATGATGATTGCATGAGAGCCTTTGAATTGCTAAAGTTCAAGTTGACAACAACTCCCATTATCACCGCTCCTAATTGGATTATTCCTTTTGAGCTCATGTGCGATGCTAGTGATATAGCGGTTGGAGCAGTTTTGGGGCAACGTATCAACAAGATTTTTCATCCGGTCTACTATGCTAGTAAGACCATGAATGATGTCCAAGTAAATTACACTGTTACTAAAAATAGCTCCTTGCCATTGTGTTTGCAATTGAGAAGTTCCGCCCATACTTGATGGGTGCAAAGGTTATTTTTCATACGGATCATGCGTCACTTCGCTATCTTATGAGCAAGAAAGATTCAAAGCTAGGTTGATTAGATGGGTGATATTGTTGCAAGAGTTTGATATTGACATTCAAGATCGGAAAGGGAGTGAAAATCAAGTGGCGGATCACTTGTCTCATTTGGAGAAGGAGGGGAGGCCGCATGATGGCCTTGAAATCAATGACTCCTTCCCCGATGAGCAAATCTTGGCCATTTCAATGAATGAGGTGCCATGATTTGCAGATCTAGCAAACTTCCTTGTATGTGGAATCATCTCGGATGAGTTCTCTTCAAATCAAAGGAAGAAGCTCAAACGGGATTGTCAAGATTATTATTGGGATGAGCCTTACCTCTTCCAGATTTGCACGAATGGGGAAATTAGAAGATGTATACTGGATGAAGAGCAAAATATTATTCTTGAGGCTTGTCATTCTTCGCCTTATGGTGGTCACCATGGCGGAGCAAGAACGGCGGCTAAAGTGCTAAGTTGTGGTTTTTATTGGTCCACTCTCTACAAAGATGCAAGTGATATGGTGAAAAGATGTGATGAATGCCAACAGGCTGGTGGAATCTCGAAGAATAATGAAATGCCTCTCACTACGATTTTGGAGATCGATATCTTTGACGTGTGGGGTATTGACTTCATGGGTCCTTTTGTGAGTTCATGTGGAAACACCAACATCTTGGTAGTGGTTAATCATATGTCTACATGGGATGAGGTCGTTCCTCTACCTAACAATGAAGAGAGGAGTGTGGTGGCGTTCTTGAAGAAGAATATTTTCACAAGATTTGGTACTCCGTGGGCTATCATAAGCGATGGGGGGTCGCATTTTTGCAACATGGCGTTTGACACTTTGCTTAGTAAGTATGGTGTCACTCATAAAGTTACGACTCCCTATCATCCTCAAGCTAGCGGTCAAGTGGAAGTCTTCAACTGGGAGATAAAGAGTATTTTGTCAAAAGCAGTGGATGCTAACCGAACGGATTGGTCAAAGAAGCTTGATGATGCACTATGGGCCTATCGAACTGCTTTCAAAACTCTTATTGGGATGTCTCCATACCGGTTAGTTTTTGGAAAAGCTTGTCATCTTCCGGTGGAACTTGAGCACAAAGCCATATGGGCTTTAAAGAAGTTGAATCTTGATTGGGATGCAGCCGCTAACTTGCGGGTTGCTTATTTGGATGAATTCTGGTACCATGCATATGCAAGTTCATCCTTGTACAAAGAGAAAATGAAGTACCTTCATGACAAATACATCCGAAAAAAGGTGGTTGGAGTTGCTTAAGGATTATGATATCACAATTCTCTATCATCCCGGAAAGGCCAATGTGGTGGCCGATGCCTTGGAGTCGTAAAACGGAGAGTTTGGGCAGCGTAGCATATGTACCGGTAGTAGAGAGACTTTTAGCCTTGGATGTTCAGGCCTTGGCTAACCAGTTTGTTAGATTGGATATTTCGAAGCCGAGTCGAGTTTTGGCTTGTGTGGTTTCTCGGTCTTCTTTATATGATCGCATTAGAGAGCGACAGTATGATGATCCCCATCTGCTTGTCCTTAAGGACACGGCTCAGCACGGTGATGCCAAAGAGGTCACTATTGGAGATGACGGTGTATTACGTATGCAGGGCAGGCTATGTGTGACTAATGTAGATAGTTTGCGTGAGTTGATTCTCCAGGAAGCTCACAGTTCGCGGTACTCCATTCATCCAGGTGCCGCAAAGATGTATCAGGATTTGAGGCAGTACTATTAGTGGAGTCGAATGAAGAAAGATATAGTTGGGTTTGTAGCTCGATGTTTAAATTGTCAATAGGTAAATTACGAGCATCAGAGACTGGGAGGATTGCTTCAGAGACTTGAAATTCCGAAGTGGAAATGGGAGCGTATTGCCATTGATTTCGTAGTTGGGCTCCCACAGACCTTGAGAAAGTTTGATGTTGTTTGGGTGATTGTGGATCGGTTGACCAAGTCCATGCATTTTATTCCAGTTGGTACTACTTATTCTTCGAAATGGTTTGGCTGAAATTTATATCCGCGAGATTGTTCGCCTACACGGTGTACCAGTATCCATCATTTCAGATCGAGGCACACAGTTTACATGACAGTTTTGGAGAGCAGTGCAGCGAGAATTGGGCACACAGGTTCAGTTGAGTACATCATTTCACCCTCAGATGGACGGACAGTCCGAGTGCACTATTCAGATATTGGAAGATATGTTACGCGCTTGTGTCATTAATTTTGGAGGTTCTTGGGATCAATTTCTACCACTGGCAAAGTTTGTTTACAATAACAGCTATCAATCGAGCATTGAGATGGCTCCGTATGAGGCTTTATATGGGAGATGGTGTCGGTCTCCGGTGGGTTGGTTTGAGTCGGGTGAGACTAGACTATTGGGTACTGATTTGGTTTAGGATGCTTTGGAGAACGTTAAATTGATTTAGGAGCGGCTTCGCACGACACAGTCTAGACAGAAGAGTTATGCAGAATGGAAGGTCCGTGATGTTTCTTACATGGTTGGGGAGAAGGTTCTGCTCAAGATTTCACCCATGAAAGGTGTGTTGAGGTTTAGGAAGAAGGGCAAGTTGAGCCCTCGATATATTGGGCCTTTTGAGATACTTAAGAAGATTGGAGAGGTGGCTTATGAACTTGCCTTGCCACCGAGTCTATCAGGTGTTCATCCAGTGTTCCATGTATCCATGCACCGAAACTATGTCGGGGATCCGTCTCATATTTTGGATTTCAGTATAGTGCAGCTGGACGAAAATTTGACTTATGATGTGGAGCCGATGGCCATTTTAGACCGGCAGGTTCGAAAGCTGAGGTCAAAGAACATAGCATCAGTGAAGGAGCAGTGGAAAGGCCAGCCAATCAGAGAAGCTACATGGGAGATTTAGCAAGAGATGCGGAGTAGATATCCACACCTACTTGAGACTCCAAGTATGATTCTAAACTCGTTCGAGGACGAACATTTATTTAAGAGGGGGAAAATGTAATGACCCGGCCGGTCGTTTTGAGCATTATAACCCCCGTTCCCCCCATTTACTACTCAAGTTATGCTTTACAATTGTTTTATGACTTACCGGGTTAGTTGGTTTGGGAGGAGTTTGGAGTGAAATGAGACAATTAGTCTCATAATTGAAAACTTAAGTTGGAAAAGTTGATTGGATATTGACTTATGTGTAAGCGGCCTTGAAATTTGATTCTGATGATTCCAATAGTTCCGTATGGTGATTTTGGACTTAGAAGCGTGTCCGTAAAATTATTTGGAGGTCCGTAGTGGAATTAGGCTTGAAATGGCGAAAGTCAAATTTTTGGGAAGTTTGACCGGGGGGTTGACTTTTTTATATTATGGTCGAAATTTGATTCTGAAAATTTTAATAGGTCTGTTATGTTATTTATGACTTGTGTGCAAAATTTGAGGTCAATCGGACTTGATTTGATAGGTTCCGGCATCGTTTGTGAAAACTTGAAATTTCAAAGTTCATTATGCTTAAATTGGGGTATGATTCGTGGTTTTAGAGTTGTTTGAGGTAATTTGAGGGTTCGACTAAGTCCGTATGATGTTATGGGACTTGACAGTGTGTTTGGTTGAGGTACCGGGGGCCTCAGGTGAGTTTCGGGAGGTTAACGGGTCATTTTTGGACTTGGCATATTGGCTGAAGACTGCTGGTGCATTTTTCTGGTTTCCTTCTTTGTGTTCGCGAGTGGGCCCTCGCGTTCGCGAAGGGGAATTTTATGCAGGCAAGATTTGCCCTTCGCATCTGCGAGGGGGTCTCGCGTTCGCGAAGAGGAGCTGGGTTGTTCATCGCGTTCGCGGCTGGGTATCGCATTCGCGAAGTGAAAAATATAGTGGGCTTGGGTTTTTGCCTTCGCGTTCGCGAAGAGGAGCTCTCATTCACGAAGAAGAGCTCGGCAAAGCATCGTGTTCGCGAGTAGTGTCTTGCGTTCGCGAAGAGCAATATTGGGCAGCACGATTTTGTGCTTCGCGTACGCGAGAGACCTGTCGCGTTCGCGAAGAAGAGAGATCTGGACAGAAAGTTTAAGTTCTGAAAATCCATTTTTGACGGATTGGAGCTCGTGAAGAGGCAAATTTTGGGAGATTTTCAAGGAAAAAACAAGGTAAGTATTTTTAACTCATTATTGGTCAAACTACCCGAATCCATGGTTGTTATTAACATTTAATGGGTGAATTAAGTTGGAGAGGTTAGAAAACCTTCTTGGTTTAATTTGAAGATTAGAGGGTTGAGTTGATGTCGGAATTAAGAAAAATTGGCATGGTTAGACTCGTGGTTGAATGGGCTTTCGAATTTTGTAAATTTTGTCGGGTTCCGAGACGTGGGCCCCACAGGCTATTTTTGAGTTAAATTTTAGATTTTTATGGAAAAATTATATTTTCATATGGAATTAATTCCAATAAATGTCATTGACTGAATCGAATTATTTGTGGCTATATTCGAGGCGTTTAGAGGCCAATTCACGAGGCAAAGACCTAGCAGAATAAAGATTTCATTGTTTGAGGTAAGTAACAGTTCTAAATTTGGTCCTGAGGATATGAAACCCCGGAATATGTATTATGCGATTAGTTTTGAGGTGACGCACATGCTAGGTGACAGGCGTGTGGGCGTGCACCATAGGAATTATGACTTGGTCAATTCCATGGAACTGTGTAGTTGAAAAATTTGTTGACATCCGTACATTTTTCCCCGTATTTGAGAAATTGATCTATGAATCATGTTTAAATCATATATTTACACTGTTGGGACCCACAGAGGTCGTGTACTTGTAAAATTATTTGCTAAATTATTGTTTCGCACTAAGTCACAGTTCTATTTGCATATGTTTACCTCAGTCTCTCTTATTCATTATTGATGCATCATATCATTGTTGTTGGGCTGCTTATCATGATTTCTGAGAGCTCGAGAGACTGGAGATGTTGATGACTTAGTGAGGACGAGGGCCTAATTGTGAGGATATTTATGGATCGGACTGCACGCCGCTTCATGTTTCATTGATTTATGCCATGATTGGCTTGATATAGCGCTTGGGTTGAAGGAGCCCCTCTGGAGTCTGTACACACCCGCAGTGAGCGCAGGTACCTACTGAGTGTGAGTGCCGAGTAATGAGCGACTGTGAGGAATGAGCGACTGTGAGGAAAAAGTGACTGTGAGGTTAGAGTGAATGAGAGGACTGAGTGACTATTACTCTGAGAGGATGCATTGATATCATTATTTGTTGCATTTCAGCTGTCATATATCACTGTTGTTGAAATTTCGAAAAAATATTATTTTCCATTTCGTTCAAACTTGATATGAAATTTCACTGAAATCTTAAATGCTGAACTTGAGAGCATTCCTACTCTTTTTTTATATTAGAAATTACTGTATTTGGACTTAGCTGAGAAGCTCGTCACTACTTTCAGTTCTTTATTTATTATTGTTACTTACTGAGTTGGTTGTACTCATACTACACCCTACACTTCGTGTGCAGATCCAGGTAATCCTGAATACAGTGGGTGTTGATTCTTTCACACAGTCAATTTGCCGGAGATTCAGAGGTAGCTGCCATGTTTCGCAGACTTTGTATCTCCTTCCATATACTTTTGTTTATTGTATTTGGTCTCAGATTATTATAGATCACATTTTCCAGACTTGTAATGTATAAATACTCATGACACCAGGTTTTGGGAGTGTTTGTATCGGTAATTACAAGATTCTTGGATTGTGTTTAAATATTATATTTTCAAACATGAAAGAAATTATGGTTTATCGAGGTTGTCGGCTTTCCTAGTATCAAGATAGGCGCCATCATGACAGGTTAAAACTTTAGGTCGTGACATTGCGCCACGAGCGTTCGGAGTAGGGCACCTGTGCTTCGGCCCACTACTTGAGTCGGGGGACATCATTTAGAACTCGAGCAACAGTTGCACCACCATGAGTACCAATGAGAAAAAGAGAGATGAACACGAAATCAATGTTCGAGGGAAAGATTTACTTACGTGATGCATTCCACTTCTCGGGGAATGGTCTGAATTCGACTGGGATCAATCTGAGGTCCTCACCGGACAAAATGACCCTACCAACCTCGATCTCGGTCCTCGTCAATCCTAAAAAAATGAGGCTTTGGTGGCCCGGTGTACAAGCTCTATCAATCCCCCATGGAAGATTCAGGGACTGTATAAACAAATCAGATGATCGATGGTGAAGGTGCACAAATCGATTTTATTTACCAAAAATTGGAGGAGAATCACGATCCTCCATAGTGAAGGGTGAATTTGGCTGAGGCATAAATTATACCTCCTGCAAAAGTCTAAGGTAATTGAGTCCACCGGGCCTAATTTAAGGGATAAGTATAAACACTCAAATATCCCTCTACATGAGTGGTAATGGCCTCTTCGGAGTAGGGGACCACGATGTCCTTGTCGGCCCAATTGCAGTCTTTTCGGACCGTGGGGAAGTCCTCTTCGGTGATTGAGCAAATGAATCTCGAGGCATCCTCACGCCGACCTTGTACCGAAGAAGGCTTCTCGACCTTGAAGTTATCAACAACCGAACAACCCCCGGGAATGAATATTTTCAAGGGAGGTTTAGGAGCCGATTTATCAGTAACCACGTTAGCAGCAGATCTCCCTAGGTCGACCATATTGGAAGTGGTTTCGTTGGTTCCGACAGCCGTTTGGGAGGTAGAAGCGACCTTTTGAGGAACATATTTTGAGGTTTTTGCCATTGTCATAGGGGAAAGCTTGAAGGAGATAGAGAAAGGTTGAAAGCTAGAAGCTCAGATGTGTTGGCTTGAGTGGATGATGAGTAAACATTTCAAAGGAATCTCGAATAACAGAGGTAAAAATGCTAGAATGTGAAAAGGAGTAGTGAAATCCTGAGGGTACGAGGGTAGATGGTTTGATGTATAGTAAAAAATGACGAGACATTTCAGGCTTTTTGTCGTTTATGTCACGGCGTATTGAAGAAGGAATCAGGGTATTCATGTCATTTCTCGTCAGCTTGCCCTCCGAGAAACGAGGGGACTATCTGTATACGGGTAAAAATCGAGCTCATGATACACCCCGGCTCCAATAGGGTAAAACGAGCTAGAGATATGATTGCGAAGGATCGGAATCGAAGCAAGGTCTCATCGAGTCAAAATCGGGGGGAATGTTATCTGCCTTCGAAAATATCGGGGTCATCATTCGAGATCGATCTAAATCCTGAAAGACTTCGGAGAACATTGTCGGGCAATCAAGCACGACCAGCAGAAGGCCGTAATATCCGCGACCGACCGAATATCACAGCGTGGGTCTCATCACGTATCAATGAAGAACCAGCAATCAGTTAAACAGAGAATTTTTACCTTTTATAGAGTTGTACTTAGAGTAGGATTCCCCTACTATATAAAAGAGGTTTGATAATTCATTAGGGACATTGTAACACGCATTCCAAAGCAACATACTACTATTTCCACTGTTATTGTAAGCTTTTCTCTCCTTCATAAAAGTTATCCAGTGTGAGCCCGGATCGAGGGTGAATGTTTCACTAAGACTGGAATCATCCTTCTCGCGTGGTTTGAATTTACTGTATCTTTACTTGTCCATTCTAACGCAATTTATCGTTTTGTATCAAATTAATTTGCATATCCTTAAAGTCACTTACAAATTTAATTGTTATCCGATTTTGAAGGTAAATAACATACATAATATATTTAGTTTGGAGGAGAGATCATAAATTTACGTGCCCCATAAAATATCATATAAATTCGCCCCTACATGTGGCAACCAATATATTTGGTTCTTTCCATGGAGAGACGTAAGCTCTTTTCCTTTTGTTCACCCTCTCTATCTCCGGTGATATTTTATGTACATGAGTTGATGTAATGCAATTTTCCAAAATTTATCGAATTCTTGGTAATTTTAAGTAAATCGGCGACTTTAATTGCCACAATATAGTGGGGTGTCTATAATTTTTATGATTTCAAATTCCTCGATGCATTTTTTATGTTATAAACGAATTGTTTGATTTGTATAATTTAAAACTTTAATCGATTTTAAATTCTTAAATATTAGTATTTTTTACCTAGTTCAATAAGGAAAGATTAATTACCAAAATATTAGTTAATCTTAAAATGCTAAATTTAGGAAATTAATTTAAATTATAATTTTGTTCAATATAAAATTTATTTTTAAACTGTAAAAAAGACGAAAGATATTTTACTAAGTGATTTCGTTTTTTAATATAGTTAGATAAACTGCCACGACAGTTCTTTGGTAAAATACTAAGCACTCTATTATTTTGTGCACAAGATTGGTTTCTTTTCTTTTGGTACGTGGACTAAATTACAGATTATAGTTCCTGGACTAATTTATCTCATATGGGAGGTGAGCTAAAATAATTTCAAGTTTGATTGGTTGAGGTGGAATGTTCAGAATTAAGTTTGGGACTAAATTTATACTATATAATCAAACATAATATAAATTTAATCCCACATCTTATTCCACCTTATCCCGCGTACTAAAATACCCCTTACATTATTCTATCATATACTACCTGTCAACCAAAATGAATCACCCAAATCTTGTTTTAAAAATCCTTTTTTTAGATTGTTGCAATGACTTAACCAAAAATCTCAGAAAGCGGAAATAAAAAGCTTCTTGTTTTAATTATATATATATATATATATATATATATATATATATATATATATATATATATATATATATATATATATATATATACTCGTAAAACGGTACAGTTGAATTTATATGTGGTTTCTAGATAATTGAACTAATTTGATCATGAATAAATATAATAATCGAAGAAATACATAATACTTAGCCTTGGAATGTAGATGAAATAGCAAAGATAGTGATTATGTGAACGCGGTTTTCGAACACAATAATGATAAGATCAAAAAGTAAGAGAGTAAAATTGTATAAAGTTTTGTATAGAATATAGTATATGTTCTTGCTAGAAATTTCATGTCCTTTACAATGGTAACTGAGCTCACTATTTATAGCTATGCCTAGGGAAAAAGGTCCTAGGATCATGCCCTCCTTTAATGCCAATTATGAGAGTCATTGATGTAGATGTAACGTTGAGCGTAAATGCCAAATTCATTGTAACGGGCCGTCGCTCTTAATGCTGTAGAATATTCCTTAGTAAATGCTACCGGGCGCAAAGCATTTAATACACTTTTATGAACGTTATCCATTCCGCTGACAAGTACAGTGGCTGCGTTCGGTCCTCAGCCATTCCATCTTGGATTTCACGTGTCCTCCTTTTAGTAAGCCACGTGTCATATCATATTTTACCCTATAGAGATAATCCTCCTACTTTCCGGTAATATAACTTTGTGTTACCGGAAAGTTGATAGAAGCATTTTTTTGGCGAAAATTAGTATAATTCCCTCTGAAGGTCTCTGACAGTTGATTAGACGCATATCTCTCCGCATTTAATGCCCCGAATATGCGTCATTCCATGATTCAGCACAACTTTTGCCGATTATCGAGGTAGTCATGGCCATGAATTTAGCCGCCTAAATTTTACTTATACGCAACTTTCTTTTCCTTTGCGTTTCATAATTGCTTGAACTTTTGATTTGCATCCTTGTTTTCCATCCTTTTTCTAATTTTCTTCAAACACAAACTCTTTACCATATTCTTTTCCCTTCTTCCTCCAAACGTGCTAGTTCAACAAAGAATAAGAACAAAATCGAGGATTTCGTTCCTCCAACAATGAATTCTATCATCCCAAGAAGACTTAGTACTTCGAAGGATTTTGAAGAAAAATTCCCTACTGTCAACCCTCGTACATGGGCTGTTAGTAGGTACCATTCCTCCTTCTAGTATTCCTGCTGTGAAGGAGGACTGCCACTGCAATGAGTTGGAAATTATCGCTCTTGAACTATCGGAGTGAGTAACCCTTCCCAAGGAAGGTTTTACATACTTTTTCATGTATCCCTTTACTTTGGATGCGTTTTCTTTAAGTGGAGAGCTTGATTAAGTGATTGCGGAGTTTTGTCTCCACTACCAGGTATGCTTGGCACAGATTAGTCCTTCAGTGTAGAGGACGATCGCCTGCCTCCAACGCTTGTACCAAGAAACTGGGGAGGAGCTAACCTTAGCTCATGTGATGAATCTCTATTCCCCCAAAATCTTCCGCGGGGGGATAATAAACCTTTGCAAGTGTGGCCACCATGATTTGTTGTCTAGCATAGATGATGACAACGACCGTGGGTGGATGGAACGGTTCGTTGCAGTTGCCACCAACGACATCATTCCGATAACGACTTCATCCTTTTCGGCTGCTTGGAACCGCACTCGTAAGTTCTTTGTATAATATTCCTCTTACTAGATATTCTTCTATGGACGTATCATCTCTTTACTCTTCGCATGATTTAGCAACTCGATGGCTCCAACCGGTGGTGGAAGGTTTGAACCGGTGGGTTCAGAATATGTTGGACGTCATAACGCCCGAAACTCGTTCGTGGAAAGAACTAACCCTTAAATACAGGTGGAAGGCCAAAAATCATGGTAACTCTAATTTACCTTGCTTCCATTTTTGTATATGAAGAACTTGGTTGAACCCTTCTCACTTTGTTCATGGAATTAGGTCTACCTGCGGGCTCTGTTGCTGACCTCGTGGAGGACATTCTGGCTGATCCTGCGGATGCAGTGAGGCTGCTTCAAGAAGCAGTTACTCGAACATGTATCTTCGGGCCTGTTTCGGGTGCAAATATTTCTTTACGGAGTCCCCGGCCGGAGGATAAGTAAACAAAGAGAAGACGCTCTTCCGCGGCCCGGGGAAAAGAATAAGAGGGCAAAGGTTGATGCCCCCGAATCATCTCTGGTAGCAATGATGAATGGTCCTCCTTCTGGGCCGGTCGTAGACACCGTGATGATTGGTGATGAGCAAGAAGTTGTTGACGAGGGAGCTTCTTTACACAGAAGGCAACAATCCTCATCATCTCAACAGGATGCTCGACCTGTTGAGATAGTTACACCAACTGAAGACGTTGTCACGGCACTTTGGGGAGAATCTGATTTGGTAGAATATGCCAACTCCCATTTTCGGGCCCCAATTGCTGCAACCGGTGTTTCGGGGCTGAGTACCAGGTCCTTGCCGTCTTTGGTTGGCGAGCATCAAACAACCAGCACTACATTTGATGCAGCTGCTTCTCACTCTTCAACTCCATCAGCTTCATCTCCACCTTCACCAACACCAGCAACTGCTATATCATTTCCATCTTCGTCTACTCTTTCACCAGCGGTTGCTACACCATCTACATCGGCCGCACCTAACCATGAAGAAGGTGTTCCTCTTCCATAGTCTCCAGTTCATGGGAACTTGGGATGAAATTATGCTGCTCCTTCTGAAGATCCACAAAGGAGAAGGAACATCACTCTTTCGGTCTCTATCGGGTGCAGCCTGCTATCGCGGCCGGTGGAGCTTACTAATTACCTGAAGCCTTTGGCTTCAGAAAAAGACTGGGAAAAGATCCAGACACTCTCGAGAGAGAGTATTTGTTGAACAATGTTATGCATAACGCCGCAGCGGTACATTTTGTCCTTCCTCTGCTATTTCTTCTACTTCAAACGAATGTATTCTAAATTTTACCTTTTCTTATTTTATAGGCCAACTTTCTTGTTTCTGAGGGCCTTCAAAGGTTAATTCGTGAGAAGGAAGAACTTATTTCTGAACGGGATCAGCTTTTGGCAGAACGGGACCAGATTGTTCTCCGCCTCTCGGAACCGGACACTAGAGTTGCTGAGGCCGTTATTTTGGAGGATCGCTTGCAGCAAAGCGAGCAAGAAGTGATAACCCTTAGCCAAGAAATTGGGCCACTGAGGATTAGATTTGATAAGGCCAAGTCCAAATGGGCAGAAGTACAGAACGCTATTCTTGTTGTAGCCGACCGTGAGGCTGTGTCACGACCCCAAATTCCCTCCGTAGGATGTCGTGACGGCACCTAGTATCTAAGACTAGGTAAGCCTATCAATGCGGAATAATAATAAATATCTGAAATAAATAAACTACAATTCAAACAATTTCAACTCCCAAAACCCGATAGAAATAAGTCACAAGCTTCTAAGAATTTATTCTCAATGTCTCCATATGTCAAGGTCTAAATAAAATATAAGGAAGCAACATAAAATGATAGAAGGGGACTCCGGAGTCTGCGGACACTGGCAGATATACCTCGAAGTCTCCGTGCGCAGGTAACTCACTGACGTCTAGGCTGGTAAAAATGTACCTGGATCTGCACAAAAAAGATGTGCAGAAGCGTAGTATGAGTACACCACAGCGGTACCCAGTAAGTGCCAAACCTAACCTCGATAGAGTAGTGACGAGGTCAGGTGAGGCCCTATTGGAATATAATAATGGCATGGTAAAATGTTTATCAATGTAGTAAAATAAAATGACATTGGAAATAAATCAAATAGTATGTCACATTTAATAACACCAAATAATTGCAAATAATATCTCGTGGAATCAAAACAGAATTTCCTTCAACTTTATGAAAATCACAACAATTAATCGAAAGCAACTATGGCCATAAATCAATATCAACAAGGGCACTACCGAGGTACCGCCTCGTAGTCCCAAGTTATAAATAATTTCACAATATCTCATTTCCTTATATCACCGCGGGAGCCTTCACAATTTATTTAAAGAAAATATTTTTTTCCCGAAATAGCATCCCGCGTTTTAGCCACCCTTATCACACCGCATGACTTCTAGTAGTCACCCCTACTAGCCACGCGTATCAAGCCACCCTTATCTCACCGCATGCGTTTCAACACCCAGACCTTATACCACCGCATGCGTATCAATATCACAATATATCACAATTTGCACCTCAAGTGCTCAAATAATTTAACTTGCCAAAATAATTCAACAACAATATTTTTCCACAATAATGAGCTCCGGCTCATGCCAAAATAAATCATCAATAATAGTTTGCCACAATAAAGAGCTCACGGCTCATGTCAAAATAATTCATCAATAATAATTTTTCACAATAAAGAGCTCACGGCTCATGTCAAAATAATTTAACAATAATATTTTTTCACAATAAAGAGCTCACGGCTCATGTTAAAATAATTCAACAATAATATTCTTCCACAATAAAGAGCTCATGGCTCCCTCACAATGAGTATAAAAATATTCAGGAGTAAATAATTTAGGAAAATAATATTTCAAAATCTTTACTACGTTGCTTCAATATCAAGTTTAAAAATGTCAAATACTTCATATTAACAATATTTAATTTAAAGAAAATCAACCTTCAAATAATGCACAGAATAAAAGAAACCAAGTTTTAACTAAACAGGTAAAACAATTAGTAAGAAAAGATCAAACAAATTTGAAGTATATATCTCAGATCAATGATGAAGAATATAACAAGATAAAATAATTTAATAAATGCGCAACAGTGATCTACACAATTTAAAAATATAATCTTTCGTAATTTAACCCGTGTACACATTCGTCACCTCGTGCACACGACTTTCAACACATTTCAATAATCACGTTAATACCAATCCTAGGGAAACTTTTCCCCACACAAGGTTAGACAAGTCACTTACCTCGACTTGCTCCAATTTAATCAAGTATTATGCTTTTTCCTCGATTTTCTGACTCCGATCGACTCGTATTTAGTCATAATTAATTCGATATAGTCAACAAAAATTATAGTAATCAATTTCATAAAAAAATATTATATTTTCATTAAAATCCGAAACTAGCTCAAAATTTGATCTCGGAATCCGGCGAAACTTATAAAATCCGACAACCCATTCAATTACGAGTCCACCAATACCAATTTTACCAAAATCTGATAACAACTCGACCTCCAAATCTTAAATTTTTGTTTTTGGAAGATTTTGCAAAAATCTTGATTTTTCTTCCATAAATTCACGGATTCAAGATGTAAATGAGTATGGAATCATGAAATATAATCAATATAGGATAAGGAACACTTACCCCAATATTTTCCCGTGAAAATCGCCCAAAAATCGCCCAAGAACCGTGCTCTAAAAATCCAAAATGAAATGAGTGAAATGACCATTTTTGGTCCTTAAGTTTCTGCCAATCCGTCACTAAAAGTCCATTTTCCGTCATTAAAAGTCCATTTTTCGTCACTAAAAATCCACCAGAAACTGCTCTACCAGCCTTTCTTCAATTGATCATAACTTCATGTACAAATGTCCAAATGATAAATGGTTTAAGTTTCTGGAAACTATAATCCAACGACTACAACTTTTATGTTTTGAAAATATTCTGATTCCTTATGAATTGCGAGATATAAGCTTCAAAATTCGGCTCCACGCATCAGAAATTTCTGGCAAAACTGCTCTACCAGCCTTCATTCAATGCGTCATAACTTTCTGTACAAATGTCCAAATAATGAATGGTTTAACTTTCTGGAAACTATAATCAAATGACTAGAACTTTCATGTTTTGAAAATGTTCTGATTCCTTATGAATTGCGAGATATAAGCTTCCAAAATTGGTTCCACATACGAAATTTCTGCAACAGAAATTTCTGCATCAGAAATTTCCAGCACTCTTTGTCCGAAATCCACCCGAGACCCTCGGGACCTTAACCAATTATTCCAACAAGTCCCAAATTACCATATGAACTTAGTCGAGGCTTCATACTACATCAAACAACATCAAAATGATGAATCGCACCTCAAATCAAAATCAATGAACTTTGAACTTTCAAATTCTATATCTTGTGTCGAAACACATCAAATCAATTCAGAATGACTTCAAATTTTGCACACAAGTCATAAATGACATAACTGAGCTATGAAAATTTTCAGAATCGGATTTCGACTTCGATATCAAAAAGTCGACCACCCGGTCAAACTTCCCAAAAATTCAACTTTTGGCATTTCAAGCCTAATTCCACTACGGACTTCCAAATAAAATTCCGATCATGCTCCTAAGTCCAAAATCACCATACGAAGCTGTTGGAATTATCAAAATTCTATTCCGGGGTCGTTTGCACATAATTTGACATCCGGTCACTATTTGAACTTAAACTTTTAAGTTTTTATCAAAATTCCATATCTCGGGCTAGGGACCTCGGAATTTGATTCCGGGCATACGCCTAAGTCCCAAATCACGATACGGACCTACCAAAACTATCAAAATACTAATCCGAGTCCGTTTACTCAAAATGTTGACCAAAGTCAACTCAGTTGAGTTTTAAAGCTCTAATTCATATTTTAATTCATTTTTCACCTGAAAACTTTTCGGAAAATTTTACGGACTGTGCACGCAAGTCGAGGAATGATAAATAGTACTTTTTGAGGTCTTAGAATACAAAATTAATTATTAAATTTAAAGATGACATTTTGGGTCATCACATTCTCCACCTCTAAAACAAACGTTCGTCCTCGAACAAAGTTAGAAAAAGTACCTAAGTTGGTGAATAAGTGTGGATAACAGCTGTGCATATCATGCTCGGTCTCTCAAGTCACCTCCTCGACCGGATGACCCCTCCACTGAACCTTTACGGAAGCAATATTCTTTGACTTCAGCTTTCGAACCTGCCTATCTAAAATAGCCACTGGTTCCTCAACATAAGATAGATCCTTGTCCAACTGAACCGAATTGAAGTCTAACACATGAGACGGATCGCCGTGATATTTCTGAAGCATAGAAACATGGAATACCGGATGAACCGTAGAAAGACTAGGTGGTAGTGCAAGTTTGTAAGCCACCACTCCAACTCTCTCAAGAATCTCAAAAGGCCCAATATACCTAGGGCTCAACTTGCCCTTCTTCCCGAACCTCATCACACCCTTCATAGGCGAAATCCGGAGCAATACCCGCTCACCAACCATGAATGCAACATCACGAACCTTCCGATTCGCATAACTCTTCTGTCTAGATTGGGCTGTACGAAGTCAATCTTGAATCAACTTAACCTTTTCTAAGGCATTCTGAACCAAGTTTGTACCCAATAGCCTAGCTTCGTCCGGTTCGAACCAACCCACTGGGGACTAGCACCACCTACCATACACGGCCTCATACGAAGCCATCTGAATGCTTGACTGACAACTGTTGTTGTAAGCAAGCTACGCAAGTGGTAAGAACTGATCCCAAGCACCCCCCAAAATCTATCACACACGTACGAAGCATATACTTCAGTATCTGAATAGTGCGTTCGGACTGCCCGTCTGTCTGAGGATAAAATGTTGTACTCAACTCTACCCGAGTATCCAACTCACGTTGTACTGCCCTCCAGAACCGTGATGTAAACTACGTACCCCGGTCAGAGATGATAGATACCGGTATGCCGTGAAATCTGACAACCTCGCGAATATAGATTCGAGCCAATTGCTCGGAAAAGTAGGTAGTCATCATAGGATTGCAATGAGCTGACTTGGTCAATCTATCCACAATCACCCAAGCTGTATTGAACTTCCTCTGAGTCCGTGAGAGCCCAACAACGAAATCCATAGTGATCCTCTCCCATTTCCATTCTGGAATCACTAACTTCTGAAGCAATCCACTAGGTCGTTGATGCTCATATTTCACTTGTTGACAATTTAGACACCGAGCTACATACTCCACTATGTCTTTCTTCATCTTCCTCCACCAATAATGTTGCCTCAAGTACTGCTACATCTTCGCAGCACCCGAATGTATGGAGTACCGCAAACTGTGAGCCTCCTGGAGAATCAATTCACGAAAACCATCTATATTAGGCACACATAGCCTGCCATGCATCTGTAATACATCTTCATCTCCAATTGTGACTTCCTTGGCATCGTCGTGCTGAAATGTGTCCTTAAAGACAAGCAGATGGGGGTCATCATACTGACGCTCCCTGATAAGATCATAAAGAGAAAACTGAGAAACCACACAAGACAAAACTCGACTCGGTTCAGAAACATCCAATTTGATAAACTGGTTGGCCAAGGCCTGAATATCCAAGGCCAAAAGCCTCTCTACTACAGGTAAATATGCTAAGCTGCCCAAACTCTCCGCCTTACGACTCAAGGCATCGGCCACTACATTGGCCTTCCCAAGATGATAGAGAATGGTGATATCATAATCCTTAAGCAACTCCAACCATCTCCGCTGCCGCAAATTAAGATCCTTCTGTTTAAACAGATGTTGTAGATTTCGGTGATCGATGTAGACCTTACAATGGACACCGTACAAATAATGCCGCCAAATTCTTCAAGGCACGAACAATAGCTGCTAACTCAAGGCCGTGGACCAAATTTTTTCTTTTTCTCATATACCTTTAACTGTCTGGACGCGTAGGCAATCACCCTACCGTCTTGCATCAACATCGCGCCAAGACCAATACGCGACGTGTCACAATACACAATATAAGACCTTGAATATGTAAGTAATACCAACGCTTGTGTCGGAGTCAAAGTGATCTTGAGCTTCTGAAAGCTTAACTTACACTCGTCTGACCCTGTAAATGGGGCACCCTCTTGGATTAATTTGGTCTTAATAGTTGTTCATAATCAATTATAGAATATTCATTTAACCTCATGTTAACAAAAATCTCGTTGCAAACCTTCACAATACTGATAACTAGATGCGAGGCATGAAGACTTCATAATTATTTACCCGAATTAACAAGTCACATTTAACACCACCTAGGCGGGCACCTACCTCGTAGGTTAAAAATTAATAATTACAACACGAATTTGACAACTACGCACAGAGAATTTCATATAAGAATTTTCAAATAAGCCTAACAGGCATGACTCCCTATTAGTACTATAGTACAAATTTAATTTCACAAGGGAGAACTTAAACATAAAAATTTTCCTCACAAGGATCTCGTCCTTATATAACTTCCACCGTAGCTCGCAGCCCGGTTTAAACATATCAATTTACATAAAAATGTGAGGATCTCGTCCTCAGTTCTGAATCACAAGTAATATGCACATCGTGCCAATTGAAAATTTCCATTTTCTCCTTTTAAATAATTTCGCTTACACCAAATCACAACACATAATGAACCCCACACCGGTAGGGCATATAATTCATAATTTGAAATTAATTATTCGGAATTTACATCAAAATTTACCGAAATGAGTAACAGAAAGCCACATTTAGCCTCGCAGCTCTTATTAGTGACCAACACGAAATGATAGGCGTAGTTATCTCCATAAAATCTCCCAACAGGGGTAAACACATAAGTAGATTATAGAATTATGAAGCTCACTCATAAGTGGAGCACAATAGGAAGACTCGTTTCGATATTGAGAACCGAATCAACTTAAGGAAATTATTCCTTTATATTAAATTGAGGTTATACCTATAACGACACCATCTGATGTAGCGACCTCCGCCATACCGTAAAACAAATATATCAACGGCTGGGTCTCCACCTCTAGGACGCCTTTTACCCGTCTGTCCTCCACCCCTAACTGGTCATGTGGGTGGTGTAGTAACTGCAATGGGGCACGTAGCCTGAGTGCTTTGATGAAATAAGTCTCTCCCAAGTTTTTGATAATTTTTCTCATGATGTGCCTAGTATCACCATATTCATAACAACCCTTTTGCGGGTTAGGCTGCTCATATTGAGTCTGTGCCAGATAACTGGAATAACCATTGTAGGAACTCATGTCGGTGGTGCATTAAAAGAACTTACTGGAGCACCCCGAGTAATTCGATGTGCGGACTGGGCTGGCAGACTGCCCGAGCCCCCTCCATAATGATTTATACTTGCAGGGTAGAATCCACTGAATCCCCCAGAACCTTGAGACATCTTGGTCTCCTTAGTTTCCTTTTTTTCCCCTCACCCTGAACACATTCTAATATCTTGGCAATTTGTACAACTAGTAGATATGAAGTATCAGCTTGTAGCTCCCGAGTCGTACAAAATTTTACGATCATAATTGTGTCCTTTAATGAGTTTATGGACTCCCCCTCTGGCTGTAGGAAGCAAAGTAGGAGTATGACGGGCTAACTTATTGAACTTGGTAGCATATTCTAACATCGCCAATGGTGACATGACGCAACTGTTCAAACCCTATGCACCATGCATTACAGAGAGTCCAGAAAACAAACTCTTTCAGAAGCGTTTCTGAGAACTGAGCCAAGTGGGCGGTGTTACATTGGCTGGTCTGCTCTCTTCATAGGCTTGCCATGAACACCGGTGGAGAATTATCTCTCCCAAGGCGAATTTCTTCTTTTGTTATACTGACTCTACACTGTTGAGCTGACCAATTTCTTAACATACTCTTTGACTCTTCTTTGGGGTAACCCTTACCCCTATTTATACACAACGATCACAAAAGTAGAGCTCCATACAGACAAATCTTGTCACGAACCACATAGTCCAGACTCTCATCAACAAGTGTACTTACTCCGAAGCACCTCAAAATCCGCAACAGTGACGTCCACGCTCAGTAGACCTTCTACAAATTTAGAGTTATTTCTATAACTCCTTTGGTATTGAAGTATAGGATTATTAAGGAGGCAGACATACCGTAAGTCCCAACCTTATCCTCTACAAAATCTCATGTCTTAAACATGTGTAAATTTTAGGGAACCTTTCAGTACCACATATATACATTTCAAGCCAAAACTGATATAATACATGACCCCGCAATCCACCTATTGGTAGTGGACTCCCCCTATTCGGTGCGAAGTCATAGGTCATAACATCCGATGATCCATAATAATAACCTTTACAGCTTGTATAAATCAACCAGATGCCAACGTCCATTGCACCCTCACATGATTCACTAGGTGATCTCTCAATACGCCCGCATCTTCAGTCGGAACCACACGTTGAGGCAATGTTTAAGCATCTCTGGCTCCCTCATAGTCCATCTACGGCATCACGAACTGTCGACGCACAACTAATACCGAGTGCGCAATGTCATACACGAGTGGATACAAAGGAATATAAGATATATGTTTCAAGCTAAATCAATGCCGCACGATAAGGAGTCAAAGAAGTGAATATTTTCTAACAGTTCCATAGCCTCTCGAAGATAAGTACAAACGTCTCCGTACCGATCTGTAAGACTCTACTAAACCTGCTTGTGACTCATGACACCTATGAACCTAGTGCTTTGATACCAACTTGTCACAACCCCAAATTCCCTCCGAAGGATGTCGTGATGGCACCTAGTCTCTAAGACTAGGTAAGCCTATCAACGCGGAATAATAATAAATATCTAAAATAAATAAACTATAATTCAAACAATTTCAACTCCCAAAACCCGGTAGAAATAAGTTACAAGCTTCTAAGAATTTATTCTCAATGTCTCTATATGTCAAGTTCTAAATAAAATATAAGGAAGCAACATAAAATGATAGAAGGGGACTCCGGAGTCTGCGGACGCTGGCAGATATACCTCGAAGTCTCCGTGCGCAGGTAACTCACCGACGTCTAGGCTGGTAAAAATGCACCTGGATCTACACAAAAAGATGTGCAGAAGCATAGTATGAGTACACCACAGCGGTACCAAGTAAGTGCCAAGCCTAACCTCGGTAGAGTAGTAACGAGGTCAGGTGAGGCCCTATTGGAATATAATAATGGCATGGTTTAATATTTATCAATGTAGTAAAATAAAATGACATTGGAAATGAATCAAATAGTATGTCACATTTAATGACACCAAATAATTGTAAATAATATCTCGTGGAATCAAAACAGAATTTCCTTCAACTTTACGAAAATCACAATAATTAATCGAAAGAAACTATGGCCATAAATCAATATCAACAAGGGCACTACCGAGGTACCGCCTCGTAGTCCCAAGTTATAAATAATTTCACAATATCTCATTTTCTTATATCACCGCGGGAGCCTTCACAATTTATTTAAAGAAAATATTTTTTCCCGAAATAGCATCCCGTGTTTTAGCCACCCTTATCACACCGCATGACTTCTAGTAGTCACCCCTACTAGCCACGAGTATCAAGCCACCCTTATCTCACCGCATGCGTATCAATATCACAATATATCACAATTTGCACCTCAAGTGCTCAAATAATTTAACTTGCCAAAATAATTCAACAACAATATTTTTCCACAATAAAGAGCTCACGGCTCATGCCAAAATAAATCATCAATAATAGTTTGCCACAATAAAGAGCTTACGGCTCATGTCAAAATAATTCATCAATAATATTTTTTCACAATAAAGAGCTCACGGCTCATGTCAAAATAATTCAACGATAATATTTTTCCATAATAAAGAGCTCACGGCTCATGTCAAAATAATTCAACAATAATATTCTTCCATAATAAAGAGCTCACGGCTCATGTCAAAATAATTCAACAATAATATTCTTCCACAATAAAGAGCTCACAGCTCCCTCACAATGAGTATAAAAATATTCAGGAGTAAATAATTTAGGAAAATAATATTTCAAAATCTTTACTACGTTGCTTCAATTTCAAGTTTAAAAATATCAAATACTTCATATTAATAATATTTAATTTAAAGAAAATTAACCTTCAAATAATGCACAGAATAAAAGAAACCAAGTTTCAACTAAACAGGTAAAACAATTAGTAAGAAAAGATCAAACAAATTTGAAGTATATATCTCAGATCAATGATGAAGAATATAACAAGATAAAGTAATTTAATAAATGCGCAACAGTGATCTACACAATTTAAAAATATAATCTTTCGCAATTTAGCCCGTGTACACACTCGTCACCTCGTGCGCATGACTTTCAACATATTTCAATAATCACATCAATACCAATCCTAGGGGAAATTTTTCCCACACAAGGTTAGACAAGTCACTTACCTCGACTTGCTCCAATTTAATCAAGTATTATGCTTTTTCCTCGATTTTCCGACTTCGATCGACTCGTATCTAGTCATAATTAATTCGATACAGTCAACAAAAATTATAGTAATCAATTTCATAAGAAAATATTACATTTTCATTAAAATCCGAAATTAGCTCAAAATTTGCCCGTAGGGCCCACATCTCGGAATCCGGCGAAACTTATAAAATTTGACAACACATTCAATTACGAGTCCACCAATACCAATTTTACCAAAATCCGATAACAACTTGACCTCCAAATCTTAAATTTTCGTTTTTGGAAGATTTTGCAAAAATCTTGATTTTTCTTCCATAAATTCACGGATTCATGATGTAAATGAGTATGGAATCATGAAATATAATCAATATAGGATAAGGAACACTTACCCCAATGTTTTCCCGTGAAAATCGCCCAAAAATCGCCCAAGAACCGTGCTCCAAAAATCCAAAACGAAATGAATGAAATGACCATTTTTTGTCCTTAAGTTTCTGCCAATCCGTCACTAAAAGTCCATTTTCCGTCACTAAAAGTCCATTTTTCGTCACTAAAAATCCACCAGAAACTGCTCTACCAGCCTTCCTTCAATTGATCATAACTTCATGTACAAATGTCCAAATGATAAATGGTTTAAGTTTCTGGAAACTATAATCCAACGACTACAACTTTTATGTTTTAAAAATGTTCTGATTCCTTATGAATTGCGAGATATAAGCTTCCAAATTTGGCTCCACGCATCAGAAATTTCTGGCGAAACTGCTCTACCAGCCTTCATTCAATGCATCATAACTTTCTGTACAAATGTCCAAATAATGAATGGTTTAACTTTATGGAAACTATAATCAAACGATTACAACTTTCATGTTTTGAAAATATTCTGATTCCTTATGAATTGCGAGATATAAGCTTCCAAAGTTGGCTCCACGCACGAAATTTCTGCAACAGAAATTTCCAGCACTCTTTGTCCGAAATCCATTCCGTTTACCTTCCGAAATCCACCCGAGACTCTCGGGACCTTAACCAATTATTCCAACGATACGAACTTAGTCGAGGCTTCAAACTACATCAAACAACATCAAAACGACGAATCGCACATCAAATCAAAATCAATGAACTTTGAACTTTCAAATTCTATATCTTGTGTCGAAACACATCAAATTAATTCGGAATGACTTCAAATTTTGCACAAATCATAAATGACATAACTGAGCTATGAAAATTTTTAGAATCGGATTTCGACCTCGATATCAAAAAGTTAACCCCCCAGTCAAACTTCCCAAAAATTCAACTTTTGGCATTTCAAGCCTAATTGCACTACGGACTTCCAAATAAAATTTCGATCATGCTCCTTAGTCCAAAATTACCATACGGAGCTGTTGGAATCATCAAAATTCTATTCCGGGGTCGTTTGCACATAATTTGACATCCGGTCATTATTTGAACTTAAACTTTTAATTTTTCATCAAAATTCCATATCTCGGGCTAGGGACCTCGGAATTTGATTCCGGGCATACGCCTAAGTCCCAAATCACGATACGGACCTACCAAAACTATCAAAACACTGATCCGAGTCTGTTTGCTCAAAATGTTGACCAAAGTCAACTCAATTGAGTTTTAAAGCTCTAATTCACATTTTAATTCATTTTTCACCTGAAAACTTTTTAAAAAATTTTACGGACTGCGCACGCAAGTCGAGGAATGATAAATAGTACTTTTCGAGGTCTTAAAATATAAAATTAATTATTAAATTTAAAGATAACATTTTGGGTCATCACAAGCTGCCTCCGCTGAAAGAGTGATTAATTTGGAGGCAGCCTTGAACTCCTAAAGTGAAGAGCTTGTTGCCCTGGAGGTGAAATATGCCTAGCTAGAAGAGAAGTACAGGAAAACT
Source organism: Nicotiana tomentosiformis (assembly GCF_000390325.3). Classification (NCBI taxonomy): domain Eukaryota; kingdom Viridiplantae; phylum Streptophyta; class Magnoliopsida; order Solanales; family Solanaceae; genus Nicotiana; species Nicotiana tomentosiformis. The sequence goes on along the minus strand of NC_090823.1, from coordinate 113,655,516 downwards.
ATCGAGCATAATAGGCTCTTTAGTTTAACTGTCCGCGATCTCGACGTCAGCCTTAAATCTGCTAGATCCGCCAGGGAAAACCTTTCCGCTGAGGTTACTCAACTCAAAGAAGAACTTAAGCGCCGAGCGGCTTCCCTCATTGTTGAAAATATTTATTCCATGTATAGCATGAGGAGGAAAAACTTAGAAGAGGTCAAAGCTAGTATCATTGATGTTGTTGCCGAATTGCTAAGGCCCGGGAGCTTGAGTTGGCTGTAAATAATGGACTCCCGGCGCAGTCTGATGCTCCGGGTTCTTCTGATTCCGGTTCCGAATTTTCAAAAACTAAAGAGGGATTGGAAGGCGATGAGGCCAAAGACCAAACTGGGGAAAATGTTGAGCCATTGGCGGAACCACCTATTCTTCCCGACAATGCGGATACTTCTCTTCATCCTGGTCCCGGAGGTGCTGCAGTTTAGCTTTTCATTTCTTATCTCATTTTGTACTTGTAACGTTTTGGACCGTTCTTGTGAATAAGGACATACTTTTTGTTCAAATATCGTTTGAGTCTTACTTTCGTTTGAATATCCATGCAAGCTTTTAACTTTTGCATTTTCTCAAGCATTCCGCGCATGTTATTCAATTCGTGCTTTATTATGTGTAGTCTCGGATGCCTTTTCTTCGAAGCATTTTTGTTCCGAGTATTATCCTTTTTACGTGAGGGTTTTTATGAATTTTTGCGCATGTTTGGTTTTTGTGTCATTTTCATATGCGGCTTCGGTGTATTTTTCCCGACGGCATAATGGATTCCGAGCATTGATTCTTCCGGAACCAACCCTTTAACGTGAGGGTTTTTATAAGAGAGGGCCCTCTTATGTTTACGGTGCTCTTGAAGAGGACGTCTCCTGTTCATTACGGCACTAACATTTGAAGTACTTGTTTAACTTTCAACTGACAAAATCAGCTCATCGCTCAGACAAGAAACAAGATAAAAGCAAAAGGATTTCGTTTTATTCCTTCTATTTTCAAAAATTACATAAGCATTTTGCTACACAGAAAAGAAATTTCCATTACTTGCGGTTATCTTGTACAACTTATTTCTACGGGGCTGGCTACGCAGTCCCAAGGCCTAATGATGCATTTTATTTCCGAATTTTTGTTCCCGGTTGACGTGGCAGTCATTGTTGTCATATCCTCATATCATCCCCCCCCCCCCCAGTGTTTGAATGAGAAGAATGCGAATTGGATCAGTGGAACTTCGAAGGTCCCACCAATGAATTGCTAGGTAATCCTTCACTCGGCAACATATCTTGTTTCCCCTTAGGAATCCATGCTATCGAGTGAAAGAATACCTAACATTCCTCTGGCGGTTTGTGCCCGTCAACGGTTGAGTAACCTGTGTTCCATAGCAAACTTAACTTCCCGGTGGGAATTTGCTATCGAACCAAAGATTACCTAATCATCCTCGAGTGGGAGCTTGTTCGTTTGCCTTGCTATCAAAGGTCTTATTGCTGTTGTTTTCGTCGTATGCTTTCTGTCACTGCCTCATTAAAAACCTTGCTATAAAAATCCAATCGGGACAAAAACTGAACGAAGGAAAAAGGAGAACTGCACATACTTTTGTTTGAGTGTTGTTCATTGGCAATAATATCTTTTAAGGCATGCCACGTTCCAGTTGGTGGGCAACTTATCCCCATTCTGGTTCTCCAACTCGTATGATCCTTTCCCAGTGACAGCTAAAATTCGGTAAGGATCTTCCCACGTTGGACCTAGCTTTCCCGTATTGAGATCCCGGGAGTTTTGTGATACTTTCCTTAGCACCAAGTCTCCTACTTTGAAAAAACAGAAAATTGCCTCTTCGATTGTAATATCACTCCATCCTTTGCTTTTGAGCTGCCATTCTTACATGCGCCAAGTCTCTGCATCCCTCGAGCAGTTCCAAGTTGATTATCATTGCTTCGTCATTCGAGTCTTCATTTGTCTAAGAATATCTCAAAGTGGGTTCGCCCACTTCAACCGGGATTAGGGCTTCAGTACCGTACACAAGGGAAAAAGGAGTTTCTCTTGTACGTGATTTGGCCGTTGTTAGGTAGGCCCATAGAACTCCGGGCAACTCTTTGGGCCATTTGCCTTTTGCCGCTTCCAACCTTTTCTTGAGGTTTTAAATGATCACTTTGTTTGTCGACTCCACTTGGTCGTTTGCGCTCGGGTGATAAGGCAAAGATGTGATTCTCTTTGTTTTCAAGTCTTCAAGCAACTTTGTAATTTTTGCACCGATAAACTATGGCCCATTGTCGCATGCTATCTCTTTTGGTATTCCGAACCTGCAAATTATATTTTTCCATAGGAAATCGACCACTTCGCTTTCTCCGATCTTCTGATAAGAACTTGTTTCCACCCATTTATAAAAATAATCAGTCAAAATTAAAGGAAACCTTACCTTTCTGGGAGCCGGTGGCAGCGGTCCGACGATGTCCATCTCCCATTTCAAGAATGGCCATAGGGATAGAATCGAATGTAAGGTTTCTGCCGGTTGATGTACTAGTGATGCGTAGCGTTGGCACTTATCACATTTTCGTACAAAATCCTTGGCGTCTTGTTCCATACGAGGCCAATAATATCTTGCCCGTACCAATTTCAGCACCAAAGACTCTGCGCCTGAGTGATTGTCGCATATCCCTTCGTGGATTTCTCTCATGACATAGTCAACTTATGATGCTCCTAAACACCGGGCCAGCGGGCCTTGAAAGATTTTCTATACAATTGGCCTTTCCTGAAGCTATAACATGCAGCTTTGGTGCGTAATGCTCGTGACGCTTTGGGATCGTCGGGGAACTTTCCGTGCTCAAGGTAGTTGATTATTTTGTTTCTTCGGTCCTAGACAAGACTAACCAAATTCACTTCATAGTAACCATCCGTATCAAGGACTGAACTCATATATTGACATTTCGTGCTCATTTCCAAATTTCTGCTTTGTTATTCCCATCATCCATCAGTTGTACCACCGTTCCGGAATCCGATCCCTTTATTTTCGTCGATGCACCTAAGTTTGCTAATGCATCCGCTTCTGTATTATCCTCTCTTGGGATATGACTGATTGACCACTCACGAAATCATTCCAAAAGAGCATGTACCTTTATCACGTATTGTTGCATGCGCTCTTCTTTGGTGTCAAAGATCCCGTAAACCTGATTTACCACCAGCTGTGAGTCATATTTGATTTCGATAACCTTATTATCAAGTCCCCGAGCCAATTCGAGCCCTGCAATCAAAGCTTCATACTCTGCTTCATTGTTAGTTAAAGGAATTGTTCTGATAGCTTGCCTTAAGGTTTCCCCCGAAGGCATGATTAAAACTATTCTGAGCCCGCACCCTTTTACGTTCGAGGCTCCATCCGTAAATAAGGTCCAAACCCCTGATGTCGATTCTGATACCATGACTGCCTCCTTGGTTGCCAAATGTAGCAGTCCCGGACTAAAATCGGCCACGAAGTCAGCCAAGACTTGCGACTTAATTGCACTCCTCAGTTTATATTCTATTTCGAATTCACTCATTTCGACGGGCCATTTGGCCAATCTTCCCGAGAGTTCGGGTTTATGAAGGATGTTCCGCAAATGGAAAATAGTCACCACAACTATTGGGTGGCATTGAAAATAGGGCCTCAACTTCCAAGTGGCGACTGCAAGAGCTAAGGCTAGTTTTTTCAAATGTGGGTAGCGAGTTTCTGCTCCCGTTAAAATTTTTCTAACGTAGTAAATAGGAAGTTGCGTACCTTCGTCCTCCCGGACTAAAACCGCACTTACTGCAACTTCTGAAACCGCGAGGTAAACTAGCAATGTTTCACCTTCTTTTGGTTTCGAGAGCAATGAAGGGCTTCATAAGTACTTTTCAGGTCCCTCAAAGCCTGCTGGCACTCTGGCGTCCATTCAAAATTGTTCTTCTTTTTGAGCAATGTAAAGAAGCGATGACACTTTTTCGACGATCGGGAAATGAACCTGCTCAAAGTTGTTAACCTTCCTGTGAGTCTTTGGAGTTCCTTCACGTTTGATAATTGATCTGGGATATTGTCTATGGCCTTGATTTTTTCGGAGTTTACCTCAATTCCCCTTAGTTAGACCAGAAACTCCAGGAACTTATCGGAGCTGACCTCGAACACGCACTTTTCGGTGTTAAGTTTCATGTTATGCTACCTCAAGATATCGAATGTTTCTTGAAAATGATTAAAGTGGTCATCTGCATTCAAAAACTTAATGAGCATATAGTCTATATAAACTTCCATTGTTTTTCCTATTTTCTTTTCAAACATCTTATTTACGAGCCGTTGATAAGTGGCTCCGGCATTTTTCAACCCGAAAGGCATTACATTGTGACAATATGTATTGGAATTTGTTATAAATGAAGGCTTTTCCCGATCTTTCGGGTTCATCTTAATTTGGTTGTACCCGGAATAAACATCAAGGAAACTCATCAACTCGTGCCTGGCCGTGGCATCAATAATCTGATCGATATTTGGCAGTGGAAATGAATCTTTCGAGCATGCCTTATTAAGATCTGTATAGTCTATACACATACGAAATTTATTATTTTTCTTAGGAACTACTACTACATTGGCTAGCCAATTTGGATATCTTACCTCTCTAACCGAACCGATTTTAAACAAGCGGGTTACCTCTTCTTTGACGAATTTATTCCGGGCCTCAGCAATAGGGCGCTTCTTCTGTCATACCGGTGGTACGTTAGGGTCCAAAATCATCTTGTGCACGACTATTTATATCGGGATACCTGTCATATCCTCGTGCGACCATGCAAAACAATCAGTATTAATTTTTAGGAATTCAATAAATCCAGACCTGAGCTCGGGGTGCAGTCATGTTCCCAAGTGAAATTTTCTTTCTAAAAATTCTTCGAACAATGACACTTGCTCTAGTTCCTATGCCGTGGATTTCGTTGCGTCCGTTTCTTCCGGAACTTGGAAATATCTCAGCACCTGATATTGTTATGATGATTCTGCCCCTAGAATAACCTCTTCTAACTCTGGAGTAGGCGCCAGTTCCTATAATTGCTATGCCGTGCGCTCCTTCCCTTTGCTACTGGAAACTGAGATTGCATTCATCTCCCTCGTTGCCGGTTGGTCACCTCTTATCTGCTTGATTCCTTCGGGCGTCGAAAACTTTAGTAATTGGTGATACGTCAAAGGTGCATCTTTCATCTCGTTTAACCATGGCCTTCCTAAGATGATGTTTTATCCCAAATCAACCATCCACTACTTCGAAGAGAGTTGTTTTCATTACTCCTTCAGTATTCGTGAGCAGCAAGATCTCTCCCCGGGTCGTCACGCTCGCAAGGTTGAATCCAGCGAGGAGTTTTGTCGCTGGAACAATGCTTCTGGTGAGTTTAGCATGTTCCAATACTCTCCATTGTATGATATTAGCCGAACTTCCGGGATCCACTAGAACACGCTTAATTTTAAAATCTAACACATTTAACGAGATTACCAGTACGTCATTGTGTAGTACCAGCAATCCGTCTATGTCTTCCTCCGTAAAAGTAATATCGTCCTCCCAGAGTCTTTTATTGTGAGTTATCGATACTTTAGTCTTCTTTGCCACCGCAAAGGTGACCCCGTTAATCTCGTTCCCCCCAAAGATCATGTTGATCGTTTGGTGTGGGGTTTCTTCTCCTGTTGCGACCGTAATTGTTCTTAGCTTGATAACTCAAGAATTCTCGGAGATGACCATTCTTCACTAGCATTTCCACCTCCTCCCGAAGATGTTGGTAGTCCCATGTCCGGTGACCGTACGTCCCGTGGTATTCACACCATAAATTGGGATCTCTCTGGCTGGAATCAAACCTCATAGGTCTCAGGAATCGTGCTTCTTAATGTTCATCATGGCTAATACCAGTTCCACTATACTGACGCTGAAGATATATTCTGATAACCTGGGGTAAGAAAGATCTCGAGACCCTAACGTTTGTTTATCTTGAAGTGTTCTATTGCTTCGTCCACGATCTGTCCCTCCGTCAATGGTGAACTTGTTTGCTTCTCGAAAATTTCTGCCACGGCCTTCGACACGCTCATAGGGCAGAACCCGACCCCTCAAAGTCTGCCTATCCGCGTCGTAGTCATCCTTTGATTTTTCTCAACTAAGCATGTTGTACAAATTGCAAATAAGAGATAAGATACGTAGGCATATGAAATTAGGCTAAACATGATGACTACACATGCTAGAGTAACTCAATTAAGGATATAAAACGAAACTACTTAGCAAAAATCGGATTTTCAACATTTAGCTCGAGTACGCACTCGTCACCTCGCATACACGGCCTTCACATTGTAAATTACCATAATAGTACCATACTCTAAGGGGATTTCCCCCACACAAGGTTAGACAAGTCACTTACATCAAACCATGCTCAATCAATCAATTAGAAGGCCTTTCCCTCGATTTTCCGACTCCAAACGGCTCAAATCCAGTCAAAAATAATTACATACTATAAATATATCTATAGGAAACTAATCTAAATAATGAAATTATGATTTTTGGCAAGAATTGGAAAAATCGCCCCAAAAAGTCGACCCGGGCCCACGTCTTGGAACCCAACAAAAATTATAAAAATCGAACACTCATTCAATATCGAGTTCAACCATACAAGAATTATCCAAATACGACATTATTTAACCTTTAAAAATCCAAAATTTCGGTCTAAGAACTTTTATAATTTTTTCCCAATTTGACCACCTCAAATGTCTAATTAGATGAAGAAATCGAAGATAGATTAGTGAAAAATAATCAAAAACGAGTTAGGAACTCTTACCCCAACATTCTCACTGAAAATATCGAAAACTGTCGCCTAAATCCGAGCTCTCAAGTCCAAATGGTGAAAAATGACATAAACCCTCGATTTTGGAATTTTAATTTGCTGCCCAGTTAAATCCTTCTTCGCGAACGCGGAAATTGCCCCGCGTTCGCGAAGCATAAAAAAATGTTACTGCCTAAGTTCCTCTTATGCAAATGCGAGGGTCCACTCGCGAATGCGATGACCAGTGATCCAGGCCCCCGCGAACGCGGAACCTCACTCCTGAACGCGTAGGCCAATGCGTGAGGTCTACCCAGTCATTTCTATTCTTTGCGAATGCGTGACCCAGTACATGATCGCATAGCACCAAGACCTAATCCCTTCACGAACGCGTGGCCATCTTCGTGAACACAAAGGGTAAATTTCCATCCATCTCTGAAGACTCTATGCAAACGCCGGAACACCTTCGCGAACGCGTAGAAGGAAACCAGAAGCACCAGATTTCAACAATCATAATCTTTTGAAATGCGCCGAACATGGTCCGAATCACACCCGAGGCCATTGGGACCTCAACCAATTATACAAACAAGTTCTAAAGCATCGTACAAACTTAGTCGAGCCTTCAAATCATATCAAACAACGCTAAAACTACGAATTGCACATCGATTCAAGCCTAATGAACTTTTGAACTCCTAACTTCAACATTCGATGCTGAACCCTATTAAATCAAGTCCGATTGACCTCAAATTTTGTATACAAGTCACATTTGACATTACGGACCTACTCCAACTTCGGGAATCAGAATCCGTCCCCAATACCATCCACTCTCGGTTAAACTTTCCAAAAATCTTCCAACTTTCGCCAATTAACGTTGAAATAACGTAAGGACCTCCAAATCAATATCCGGATGAGCTCCTACGACGAAATTCACCATACGGAGATATTGGAACCAACAAAACTTCATTCCAAAATTGTCTTCACATAAGTCAAACTACGGATAACTCCTACGACTTAGACTTCTAATTTAGGAACTATATGTCCCATTTTACTCCGAAACTCTCCCGAACCTGACACCAAGCACCCTGACAAGTCAAGTAACCACAAAATAAAATAGAGGGAGCAATAAATAGGAGATTGAGGCTCATACTCTCAAAATGACCTGCCGGGTCATTACAAAGCTCCAAAAATATTACAATGCTCCAATTGATTAAAATGTCCAAATATCATCCACAATTCAATATCTACCATTATATATCACAGCTATATCAAAACAAATACGAAATGATTCACAAATATCCATTTGGGATTCACAATTTGGCACTAGCCTCCTACCATCCCAAATTATCCAATAGGTTCACACATTAGCCTATTCAATTCCATTATTATCATGTAATACTCATTTGGAGTCATTAATAATACTACGTTAATTACCCAACATCATCAAGTTATTATTCATTGCCTTCTCTAACAAAACTCTAGGTTCAAGAATACCCATTTCAAGAATTAGTATTGTATCTTATCCAAACGGTGATTCCCAACTCAATTCGTTCATCAATTAAGTTATCAAGTCTATTGGAATTATTAAAAACTCAAAACACTTCCATTTATATCAATTCATCATTATACATCTTCTTCTTTACCCAAAATAGCATTCTCAAGACCCACCCTTAGGGTTCATACAATTTTCCATTACAACTTCAAATAAAACTCATAAATATTCTACCCATACTCCAATATGTTATATATATGAAGCTCAAGTGAAGGGATTACCTCTTGGTGGAAGAATCTCACTTTTTCTCTTTTTGCTGTTCATAAAGATTCAACCCATTTTCTATGAATTTGATCCAGAATAATATTAGTGTTATCACTAAATGATATTATATAATCATTCTTATACCAAAATAACTTACCTTGAAGTGTATCCATGGTGGAAGAGCTCCTCCTTCTCTCTAGAAATCAATTCCAAGTTGAAGAACTAACTCATGTTCTCTCTAAACCCCTTATTTCTACATTTTAAAAATGGGTTTGATGGGTGCGTAGCCCCCTGCTACGCAGGGTAGCCTTCCATTCCTCTTCAATTGGCAGCTGTTGGATCTGCCTACCATGGTGCATAGGCTACGCTACTATGCTGCATAGGCTACGCAAGACTCGCGTAGCTGTTCTGTTACTTTTTAGCAAAAAGGTCATAACTCCTTTTAGAAACCTTCAAATGACTAATGGTTTGAAGCATTAGAAACTAGACACATCTATCTTTCATTTGATAGGTCATACACTATATAACTCTTCATATCTTATGATATATGTTCATTTGAAGTTACGTCTTGTGCGAACTCACTCGAAACTTTACCCCATCATATAATTTCCAACTTGACAATAGCCTTAGGGCTCTTCTTGGACCATAAACCATTCTTAATGCACCTCATACATATATTATCATGATCAATTGATATCATTCATATTATTAGTCATGTTCATACTCGAATTAATATAATTAGCACCCACCAATCTTCTTAATGGTTTTAAAATACTTCAAAATTTTTTGGGGTGTTACATTGGTAGTCTGTTTGTGGCCTATAGTTCTTTTCATCTACTCTCTAGCCGAGGGTTATCGAAAACAACCTCTTTGCCATCCCGGAGTTGGGGTAAGATCTGCGTACACATACCCTCCCCAGACCCTACTTGTCGGAATTCACTGAGTTTTTTTTTTTGTTATTATATGATGGTTGATGGTGTCGATGGCTAACAACGACGGATGTGGGTGCCGACTAGATAGTAGCTGATGGTGATGTTGGTTGATAGTAGTGATTATAGGTAGTAGATGGTGGATGACAGTAGTAGTTAACAATGGTGGTTGATGGTGGTGGTGACTGATTATAGTGATGGGTAATATATGGTGGTTGGTGGTGATGGTTGTAAATGATAGTTAGGGGTAGTGACAACTGACATTCGTGCTTGGCAGTGGTGGTAGTTGTGGCTGAGAATGGTGGTAGTGGGTGGTCGGTAGTGGGAGGTGGTAGTCTATAATAATATGGGATATCGATAGCAGTGGTGATGGTAATTAGTGGTGAAAGTGTAAGAATAATAATGAAATATCATTCTTACATAAATTCTTGAATGTATAACTATCTTCATGATATTAAGACTCTGTTATAGATCTTAATAAGATCTATTCAGACTCATTAAGTGGTTGTAAAATTAAAAAAATAAACGCACTTAATGGTTAAGATCTGAATGATTAAGATTCATATCTAAAAAACAAACGCACTTAATGGTTAAGATCTGAATGATTAAGATTGAGACCTCCGTTAAGTGCAAACAAATGTGACCTAAATGGTAATACAGTAACTTACGGTTGTATCACTTTTATACGTGCTTATCTCATTCTTCTCCTTGTAGCAGCGTTTTATACTGTACAACACGTACATCATCTTCTTACAATGAAAAACTGATGCTCTTTAATTTCTTGAGAATTAATTTTAAATTGCGCCATTATACTGTAAGAAGTAATTCGTGGAAGGCTGGCTGGAAACTAGCATGTACATGTTATCAACTACGCAAGTTACACATTTGGCCGGTTGTCAAAAAATAATTATATTTACTAGCCAACCGTAAGTTACTTGCGTAGTTAACTTTTATATATATATATATATATATTAATATACAAAAATATATATTTTGTCGGCTATATTTTTCGGAGTGACTATATTGTGTAGTTTTCCCTTTGGAGGAAGTGTTTGGGCTTCAGATACACCTTATTTGGATTTAGGCTAACGATCTTTACACAAATAGCCAATCAGATTTATTATTTTTTTTTATTCAGTACACATTGATTATACATTTCTATGGTTTTACACATATTATACTTATATTATTCATCAGCTGACTATTTTTAATTAAGCGGTTAAGAGCAATTATTTAAGTTAGTTTTTCATTTAAGTTTTTAATTTGACATTTTAGCATCTTTAATGGCAATCATGGCAAACCTGCACTTCTTTATATTTTCCTATTTACCATAGGTAGATCTCATTGAACAATTTTAGGAAATTTATTTCGAACACTATCAAACAAATATAGAAGAGCCCGCCACGGGATTATTATTATTATTCAGGGAGAAAGAGAAGCGACTTGAAAACGTTGTGGACAAATAAGGGAGAATCAGTTTTTAAAAAAAAAATCAAATGAAGAAAGAGGAGGCATTTTCAATCTTCATCCTGTTATTTGTATTGTACTAACCTTGCTAATATAGTAATATATGTGATTAATCATCAATATTCTGATATCACCCAGCTGTATTATGCTTTGCAAAATTATCAAATGTTGCACAAAGAATATATGCCAGTTAATGCAAAGCTGAGTGATAAGCAATTGTGTCTCTCTTGCTGCTAATCAGTGTTCAGTTTCTTTTTTCCTTTTCTTTTTTTCTTAGCCAATCAAAAACTATTGTCCAGTATAAGTATCATACTCATAATGCAAAGTAATTGCTTTCTCAATTACCTGCTTTAATTTCCTACAACTTGTTATTGTGGGTCAAATGTTGTAATGATTTTTTATTTTCCTTTCTTTTTCCTCTTTACTTATCCGATATTGAAAAGCAAAACTACTTGTCCGATTAATTTAGGTAGAAATTCAATAATAGTAAGACTTACAAGTGGTCATTCAAAAATAGTCACAGTTTCAAAAGTCATCGAAATTTAATTATTTTTCTAAATCTGAACGAAAATACTATTCAAAATCCGGAAAATACTCCAACATAATATACTGGAACTCCAGTATATTATACTGGAGCCAGCAAAGTATACCGGTCTAGCATAATATACTGGAAGTTCATACACAGGTGCACCGAACTCCAGTATATTATGCTGGACCGGTCTCTGTTGCAGTAAAATAGTGGCTATTTTTCAATGACTTAGTAAACGTCGGCTATTTTTGAATGATCATTCCGAAAACTGGTTAGCCCGTGCTATTTTTTGCACCATGTAGACCCACTAATTAAGGACAGTAAAACGCTCCTTCCCGAGAAGTTTTTCAGTTCCGGAGTTTAAACCCAAAACAGTTAATTTTTAGTAGATGGATACTAATCATTTCGGCATATTCTTTTGCATTGCCGGTTAATATATCATATTATCATTTGTTTACTTTAGGTACCGTAGCAATCAAATGCAGCCAAAATATATTCAAGTAATAAGAGGATAGGTACCTGTCATGACTCATGACGAGAATGTAACACAATTATTAGCACCTATTTTTATCAATTTTTGAAGTCACAAAAATATTTTTTATTTATTGATTGAGACGTTAAATATTATTTATTAGTCCCATGCCCTAAAGTTGGCCCGTAAATAAGTACATGTATGTTTAAGAGATGCTCCAAACTTCCTAATTATCTTCTTATCTTCATGATCAACATAATTAATAACATATCCTAAATCTCATTTTGCTTCCTTCTTTTAATGTTAATTTTTTTTAAAATGGTATGCTGTGGTTTTATCCATCACTCAATAAACAAAGCAATAATGGCTAAGAGGCCACGTTTCTAGTATTGACATTAAAATAGTGTCACAGTATTGACAAAGCAATAATGGCTAAGAGGCCACTTCTCTGAACAACATTAACAAATGGGTCGGTTTGGAACAAGCATAGTCGAAAACTTTTTTCCAATTTGTGACATTAGCTGATGACAGGACCGATAATAAATAAGGTTTGGACGGCTAATAATTATTATTATTAGAACATCTTAATGTCTTTTTCTTTATCATGGGGGATGGAGTTGCAAAATATAGCATGTGAGTAGGGCTCAAATACAATTAATCATGTCACGAGCATGAGTTGTATAGACCATGATTGGATTTCCCTTTTTTTGTTTTAGTACATATATAAAGATCAACCTCTTTGCTGGACATTCTAAAGAAAGCTAGCAAACAAATACAAATAGTAGAATTTGGCCCACAATTGTCACAAATGTAAGGGTTGTGGATGAAAGGTGGGGCATTGTTTTCTATTTCTTTTTATGGAGTTTTTGAAATCTATTAGACTTACCGGTTTTATAATATTTGGTTGAAATTGAAGAGAAAAAAAAGTAATTGAAATTGATATATCGTTGAACAAATTATTGAATCATTTGGGCACCACATTTTAAAAGGAACGATAAGTCTTGGAGGCCGGATGCGCATGATTATTGATTTATTTCAGAACTCTACATCATTTTGAAGTTCAGTAAATATTTAGAAAGTGAATAACAATATTTTTTCTTCACTTTTTAAGACTGTTAATAGAATACTAGTATTATCTTAGTGTAGGCATTTAAAATTTATTGGAATTAAATCCGTAAAATAATTTAGACAATATTTTAAATTCAAGATATATTATTTCAGATAAATTTATTGGGCTAATATAATTAGATTAGTTATATAAGTCCAACATATATGGATTAAATAAATAAGTCTTAATCCATTGGGCTAGCCCATTTAATTAGACTAAAGTGATGAGCCCACTTCATTAAGCCCAAGATGTCATCTTCCTAGAGGCCCAATTTGGTGCCATGTGTCATATGATGTGGCACGCCAAGTCAAGCGGAAGAGCCAATAAGATCATGCCATGTGTCAATATGACAAAGCACGACAAGTCACATTAAAAGGCTAATGAAATTGCGCCACGTGTGCAAGTGATATGTTATGGCCAATTAAATACGGTCTTGTCACACTTCAATTTGAGTGGTCAAAAAGAGTTTGTTCTTATCATAACTCTTCCCTCACAACCATAAATAGGGGTCTTCATAACCCAGAAAAGACACCAAAAGTTATAACAAGAAGCAAGAAAGAGCTTGTGGATCAAACACTATAAATTCCTTCACAAGTTTCAAGCTTCAAGCAATCAAGTTCAAGTTCAACAATCAAGTTCAACCTCAAGGATGAAGAACAAATCAAGTTCAAGCTCAAGAACGAAGAACAAACCAAGTTCAAGCTCAAGAACGAAGTACAAATCAAGTTCAAGCTCAAGAACGAAGTACAAATCAAGCTCAAGCTCAAAAATGAAAAATCAAGATTCAAGGAGTACGAGTTCAAATCAAAGTCCGTTCTAGTTGAATCCAAGATCATTGTCTGTGCCAACAAATATAAGTTCAAGATCAAGCTCAAAGACCCTTAATTTATATTTGAAAAGTAGAATAAGAGGAACTATAGAGATTGTAGCACTCAAATATTTGAAATAAAATACTACTATTGTTGCAATTTTTTTCGGTCTAAATTTTATTTTTTTTCGACACAAATTTATTATCTACGAATTCTGGCACGCCCAGTGGGACCATCTCTACTTCTCATCTCAACTTTTCAATCACCAAAATTTAAGAACATCGAAATGGCTTCAAAAAAAATTAACCCAGATCAACTTCCACTAAGGCTGCTAATTTCAAGTTCTACGCTGATGTAGAAAGCATCCTCGATGTTACCTTTGGAAGTTTTGGACCAACTACAAGGAGCAAGGCAAGATCTTTAGGACAACAAGCACTCCAAGTGTCGTCCGCATCAACCCCTATTTTAAAATCTCCATCCTCAAAAGGAGCAAGATCTTCCACAAACGCACCTGAAGGAGGAAGCGATGTTGCTGGATAGATTAAGAAAACTTTGGCTCTGCTTGACCTCTCCAGATCCAAGAACTATGTTATGAAGGAATATGATGATGCTTCAAGTGATGGATCCCCTCCACTTACACCGCATAGCGTGAGCCAATCAAGGATCAATTTGTATGACAATCCATGCTACTCTCCATCGTCCATAACAATCATGCAAGCCATGGTGACAAACACTTCATATGTGGAGGAACACTTGGCAAACTTGATGGAAGTAATCGCTCGCTTGACCAAGTGCATGCAAAATTTGGATGCTAGAATTGACAAGTTAATAGACAGGGTGGGAATCTTGATGGAAGAAGAATCCACCCATGCACCTAGCAAACTCCCAGAGATTCCAGAGAGTAATTCTCTCCCAAAACAAATTGCATCTGCTAAGGCTATCCCTATCTCATTTGAAGGGATAATTCCAATCGATCAACTGAATGAGTTCATTGAAGGAACTATTAAAAATAAGTATGAAGTTGTTGCCAAGTCCTCTCTTATATACGCAAAGCCGTATACTGCAAGGATCGATATGTTGAAGATGCCTGCTAGCTATCAACCTCCAAAGTTTCAATAGTTTGATGATAAAGGTAATCCAAAACAACATATGGCACACTTCGTTGAGACGTGCAATAATGTTGGGACTTGTGAAGATTATCTTGCCAAGCAATTTGTCCGCTCGCTAAAAGAAAATGCTTTTGATTGGTATACAGACCTCGAGGCGGGATCTATTAATAGTTGGGATCAACTACAACAAGAGTTCCTCAGTCGCTTTTATAGCACGAGACGTACTGTGAGTATGAAAAAACTTACAAATACTCGTCAACAAAATGGCGAACCATATATTGACTTTATCAATCGTTGGAGGAATGCAAGCCTCAACTGCAAAGACAGGCTTAGTGAAGCTTCGGGCATAGAGATGTGCATCCAAGGCATGTATTAGGGACTCCGCTACATTTGCAAGGTATCAAACCTAGCACATTTGAAGAACTTGTGACTCATGCCCATGACATGGAGTTAAGCATGGCCTCCACTCAAAAAGAAAGGTTGCCTATCTATGAGCCTCGCAAAGGGAACGACAAGCAAGAAGTCAGGAAATGGAGAAAGTTTGCACCCAAATCTGAAAACAAAGAAGCTATGAATGTAAATACATCGCGTGTGAAGTTCACAGTGAAGGTGAGCAAGAAGCAGAGTACGAAATCCACTTCTTTTCAAGATAAACCAAGTGAAAATTTGACTCTAAAAGAAATGCAAGAGAAGGAGTACCCATTCTGGATTTTGATGTGCCAGCAATTTTTGAAGAACTCCTCGAGTTAAATCTCATTGAGCTTCCGGAGATGAAGCGGCCAAATGAAGCTAGTAACACGAATGACCCAAATTACTGCAAATACCATCGACTCATGAGCCACCCTCTGGAGAAGTGTTTTGTCTTCAAGGACAAAGTTATGGACTTGGCCCGTGAAAAGAAGATCGTGCTTGAAGATGAAAAGGCAAGTGCGAACCCAGTTTCTATCACCTTTGGCTCATTCAGTCTAGATGAGATATGCAGTTTAAAAGAAATCAAAGGTGAAGAATTATTGGAGAATAACAAAGTCGAAGTAGATGACCATGATGATGATGAGGGTTGGACATTAGTGACTTGTCGTAGGTGCCACAAAAGGAGCCCACAAAAAGAATCAATAGAACAACAAACAAGAAAAATGATGGTGAAAAGACCAAGGAGATGGAATCCAGTTAAGCATTTGAAGAAAGCAAAAGTGGAGGTGCACCATCCTCAAAAGCCACGACATCCAGTGACCTTGGAGGAGTTTTTACCAAGTTGGTTCCGCACGAAGATTTCCCATGAGGGTATTGATGCCTCTTATTGCTATGCTGACAAAGAGAAAGAAAAGAGTGATGACTTACCATCGGCACCATCTTCAAAAAAGCTCATTGAGTCCTTCCTCAAGAAGTTAATGCTTGTGAGGAAAAAGTTACGTTCACAAATGACGATCTTCTACTAGGTGACCTTAAAGTTGAATTGTTTAAGCCCTCCAAATCTTCAAGTTGAAGTCTTCAAGTCTGCTAGTTTTTCAAGTTGAATTTTTAAAGTCCACCACTTTTCAAGTTGATATCTGCAAAGTCCGCCAAATCTTCAAAGTTTCCAAATGTTCAAGTCAATGTCGTCAAGTCCACAAAGTCTTCGAGTTGAAGCTTTCTAAT
Organism: Nicotiana tomentosiformis; assembly: GCF_000390325.3. NCBI lineage: Eukaryota > Viridiplantae > Streptophyta > Magnoliopsida > Solanales > Solanaceae > Nicotiana > Nicotiana tomentosiformis. The sequence continues at coordinate 113,638,928 of NC_090823.1, read as the reverse complement.
TTTCCAATATTAAGGTGGACATTTAAGTCCCTTTGCACCTTAAGTTTGTCTTTTCGTGGGTTTGTCCTTAAAAGAAACTATAATATTTTAATCTTAAGGTGGACATTTAAGTCCCTTTGCACCTTAAGTTGGCCTCTTCGTAGGTTTGTACTTAAAAGGAACTATAATTTTTCAATCTTAAGATGGATATTTAAGTCACTTTGCACCTTAAGTTGGCCTCTTCGTGGGTTTGTCCTTAAAAGGAACTATAACTTTTTAATCTTAAGGTGGACATATAAGTCCTTTTGCACCTTAAGTTGGCCTCTTCATGGGTTTGTCCTTAAAAAGAACTTTTCAATCTTAAGGTGGACATTTAAGCCTATCCGATAGTCGGGTCACCTTGAAAGTAATCTCTCCGATAGTCGGGTCACCTTGAGAGTACTCTCTCCGTTAGTTGAGCCACCTTGAGAGTAATCTCTCCATTAGTCGATCCACCTTGAGAGTAATCTCTCTGATAGTCAGGCCACATTGAGAGTAATCTCTCTGATAGTCGGGTCACCTTGAGAGTTATCTCTCTGATAGTCGGGTCACCTTGAGAGTAATCTCTCCGATAGTCAGTCCACCTTGAGAGTAATCTCTCCGATAGTCGGGCCACCTTGATAGTAATCTCTCCAATAGCCGGGCCACCTTGAGAGTATTCTCTCTGATAGTCGGGCAACATTGAGAGTAATCTCTCCGATAGTCAGGCCACCTTGAGAGTAATCTCTCCGATAGTCGGACTACATTGAGAGTAATCTCTCCGATAATCGGGTCACCTTGAGAATAATCTCTCCGATAGTTGGGCTACCTTGAGAGTAATCTCTCCGATAATTGAGCCACCTTGAGAGTAATCTCTCCGATATTCAGGCGAGAATAACTACCCATCCCTTCACACCCTAAGATTGTCTTCTTCATGCATGGATCATCTCGTTAAACTAGAACACATCCTTCTTATTTGACCTACAAAAGCCAAAAAGGATAACAAAGGAAGAAAAGCACAAGAAAAAAAATTACCTTCGCGTCAATGCTTCCGAGTGCACAAAAGTAGACTCAAATGGCTTGCAAATACTAAAATTGATGCCGATTGAATGGAACATGTACAGCTATTTATAGAAGCAGTGAGGCAATTACTGGAAGTTTAATGGCGATGTGGGACTGGAAGTTTGTTAGAGTCCAACAAGAATTTGAAATCCTAATTCAACTAGAAGAAAAAGTTACTAGCGGTGGAATTTTCTTACATATGTGCAAATTGAAAAGAGGACAATATTAGTTCTATTTCTAGTGAACTAGGGAAAGAATATCCTAGGAATACAATATTGATATCTATGTGGATTTAGCCTCATACCATTATTCAAGTCAAATACATTGAAAATCGACGTTTCTAGAAGTTGCATGGGATGTTTTTTCATGACCATATGTACGTACGGAGTTCTTTTACTTCAAGCCTAGTCTTTTAAATCCACACAACAAATTTTGAAGTAGGGGTATTTATAGATATTTAAAATTTATTGGAATTAAATCCGTAAAATAATTTGAACTATATTTTAAATTCAAAATATATTAGTTCAAATAAATTTATTGAGCTAATATTAGTTATATAAGTCCAACATATATGGATTAAATAAATAAGTCTTAATCAATTGGGCTAGCCGTTTAATTGGGCTAAAGTGATGAGCCCACTTCATTAAGCCCAAGATGACATCTTCCTAGAGGTCCAATTTGGTGTCACGTGTCATATGACGTGCCATGTCAAGTCAAGCGGAAGAGCCAATAAGATCATGACATGTGTCAACATGACAAAGCATGCCAAGTCACATTAAAAGGCTAATGAAATTGCGCCACGTGTGCAAGTGACATGTTCTGGCCAATCAAATACGGTCTTGTCACACTTCAATTTGATTGGTCGGAAAGAGTTTGTTCTTATCATAACTCTTTCCTCCCACAACTATAAATAGGAATTTTCATAACCCAGAAAAGACACCAGAAGTTATAACAAGAAGCAAGAAAGAGCTCGTGGATCAAACGCTGCAAATTCCTCCACAAGTTTCAAGCTTCAAGCAATCAAGTTCAAGTTCAACAATCAAGTTCAAGCTCAAGGACAAAGAATAAATCAAGTTCAAGCTGAAAAACGAAGAACAAACCAAGTTCAAGCTCAAGAACGAAGTACAAATCAAGCTCAAGCTCAAAAACAAAGAACAAATCAAGATTCAAGGAGTACGAGTTCAAATCAAAGTTCGTGCTAGTTGAATCCAAAATTATCGTCCGTGACAACAAATATAGGTTCAAGATCAAGCTCAAGGGCCCTTGAATTTATATTGAAAAAGTACAATAAGAGGAACCATAGAGATTGTAACAGACAAATATTTGAAATAAAATACTACGATTGTTGCAATATTTTTCGGTCTTGATTTTTTTTTCTCGACTCAAATTTATTGTCTACACTTAGTATTAGAAAATGGGGTTTTAACTTGCATTTTAAGGGAATGCTCATGAGTTTAGAAATTAAGTAATTTATGGTGTTAATCATTTCATTGCACACTGCAATTTCCAAATTTGGACTAGCAAGAATTCCAAACGCAACTCATTTGGTGATCTATAACATCACTCTCGTCCTATTTAGAGAAGGGACACCAGCGTTGGCTATCATTGATTTGTGTTTTATTGATAATGCATAAATGGTTATACTACTAATCCCTATCATTCCCACAAAAACATTTTGATCAAATATTATCCTACTAATTCCTAATATTCCTTCATCGCCGTATTTCACTTGTGAAAATTCATTAGGTTTGTTGTTATCGATTGTATTCTGAAAATCTTTGTAAAAGTTTTCGAAAAATTAATTTGAAAACTTTAAAGAATTTAGGTGATATTGTAAAGCTCCATCAAACGAAAATTTTATGCAAAATCTATTTATTTTTATTTTTAACTAAATATTTGTAATTATAAGTAAATTACACTTTGTTTATGGGTAATTCATGGGGAAAATGACACCAGCGTTGGCTATCATTGATTTGTGTTTTATTGATAATGCATAAATGGTTATACTACTAATCCCTATCATTCCCACAAAAACATTTTGATCAAATATTATCCTACTAATCCCTAATATTCCTTCTTCGCCATATCCCACTTGTGAAAATTCATTAGGTTTGTTGTTATTGATTGTATTCTGAAAATCTTTGTAAAAGTTTTCGAAAATTTAATTTGAAAACTTTAAAGAATTTAGGTGTTATTGTAAAAGCTCCATCAAACGAAAATTTTATGCAAAATCTATTTATTTTTTTTTTCAACTAAATATTTGCAATTATAAGTAAATTACACTTTGTTTATGGGCAAATCATGGGGAAAATGACACTATAAATTTGCTCTCAAAATAATAAAAACAATTTTTTTTTATATATATATATATATATATATATATATATATATATATATATATTATACTTTTTCGGCTACCGAATCTAAATAATTTCTGACACGGGCTAAAAGTGATAATACCCCTAAATCATTTCATTGGAGAAAGTAGGCCTTCTTCCATAAAATGTTATTATTAGCTCCTTGATTCCTTTTCAACGAGTGAAATTCAAAAATAACCAGATTTACAAGTGATAATTGAAAAATAACCATAGTTTCAAAAGTAATTAAAATTTAGCCATTTTTCATGTAAAGATAAATATGAACGAAAACGCTACTCAAAATTCAAAAAATATTCCAGCATAATATACTGGAGTTCGAATTTTTTATATGTGAACTTCCAGCATAATATACTGGAGTTCCAGCATAATATACTGGTCCAGCATAATATGCTGGAAGTTCATACACAGGTGATCCAATCTCCAGTATATTATGCTGGAACTTTTTGTGCTGCAGCAAAATAGTGGCTATTTTTCAATGACTTTACAAATACTCGCTATTTTTTAATTACCAGTCCAAAAACTGGCTGGTCCATGCTATTTTTTACCTTTTCAACTATAGGTACAAATTACAATAGCTAACACCCTCCCAAAAGATGGGGCCAAAATTGTATATGCTTCATCCTTGTCATTAGGTATTGGCCATGTTATTCAAAAGTGTAAATGGCATGGTATGACAACCCATAAAGAGAATTGGCACCTTTTTAACCTTGTATTAAATTTGGCAAAGACAGACTAAAAAAATTGACATTATATAGCCAAATTCGAAAAAATCCTACTTTTTTATTTATTCTCTCTCCCCGTATTTCTTCTTCTCTCTCCAATACTTCTTCTTCAATCTTTTTATCTTTTCTTTCCCCATATTTCAATAATTTTTACTTGGGCCCTTTAATATTGCGTGTGAGAATTACTTTTGATAGAATTATAAGGTCTTGAAGTTGTTACACCCTATATTTTCGTACATAAAACTGCGTCGTGAGCAAACTAATGTAGGACCCAAAAAAAATGAGATCATCTTTGAAAATATATAAAGCAAGTTAATCATGTTACCTTGGAAGTTACGAATATTGAAGATCATGAACAACAAGTACAAAGAGGGTTGGAAGGTTCAGAAGCTAAAGGAATTGAAGAAAATAATATTTCGTCGAAAGCCGACAAGTTGGGAATGTTATAGCATGTACTTTTGGGGTGAGACCAGGGTGTTTAATATGATAAGGAGATTATGTTTTAAGTTATGTTATTTGTATTCTAGTCATATGTTATATTTTGAAGTCAAGCGAGTGGTGGAACAAAAGTCGATGAAAGTCATCACAAGTTACGTTCATACTTTTTACTAAAACTTTTGGTCAAATATAACTGCGATTTTCTCCCAATATACTTAGAGTTATGGGGTTTTCCACCCATCAAATTAAATATATATGAGTCTATTTTCCAACGCATTAAACCGTTTGTCAATACGATATCGGAGTAGAGAGATATGAGAATTTTTGCAAGACTGCGCATACTGTCACCTACTTGCTTAAACGAGAATCCAAAACTGGGCCAATTCGGGTCGTCCAAAATTGGGCCAGTTCGGGTCGTTCAAATAGGCCTCCCTTCATATATTAGGATGGTAATAGGGCAAAATAATCAGACTTAATCTTTGCAAAAATCCTCCCAAAAATTCCCCACAAACCCTAATTAATTTTTTTTCCCTTTCAAGTTCTAATTGGAGGTAAAGCCTAGAGTTTGAAGAACCAAGATAGGAGCTAAGCTATCCCACAAATAAGGTAAGTTTACTGCTCTCTTTCATCCATTCTTTATAGTTGTAGATACATGGTAAGTTATTTTATATTTGTAAGAACTCACGGGACGGTGATCGGAAGCCGTGAGTTCGAGTTATTCACTTGTAGCGGACTGGTTTGTCGATTGTTTTGTGGGTTGTTTGGTGTTGCTGTTGGGCTGCGTGATTTACTATTGTTTTGTGGAGTTTAGGAGGATGAAGGGTGTGGAGAAACACCACATAAAATGCAGGATGTTGGGCTGGTCGTTTGTCATAACATTTTCGGGTTATTGACACTACTACGGCGGTCATTTTGTGTATGAAAAGATTGGGGTGTGTTGGGCTGTTTTGAAGTATTGTGTGGTGTACATAAGGTTGGAAAATAATGTATATATGTTATTATTATTGTTTTTGGTATTGTTTGTGTTATCTTGAATTTGGAGGAAGTAAGGATTATAGGTGAAATGTTGTCCGTTTTAATATAAAATAAGCATGTCGTTCATTGTGCTATAGTTATACATTTCGTAACTTAATGATAGTATTATTATCGTTGTTGTAGATTAAGGTGAGAAGAGGTGAGTTCAACTTGGTGATTGGAAAGATTGTGATAAGGTATGTTAAGGCTAAATCTTTCCTTCATTTTGGAATGATCCCGTAACTACATATGTTTGACAACGAGATATAAAGGGAAGTTCGTATTCATGAATTTATATACATTATTCTAGTCTCATAAGTTACAGTATTCTCCTTATCGGGACTCTATATTGAATTTAGTATTGTCTTCTTCCAGTCAAGAGAGCAAAGGGCATATACATATACAGTATTACAATATGTTCACCACCATCGAGCTATAATCGGTGAGCAGGCCCCTATTGGGAAACCTCTGATCAGATGGTAAGTTATATATTGAGCCTACTATGGCCGAGTGCCTATGAGCGAGCCCAGGATGGTCGAAATACAGAGCCTAGTATGGCCGAGCGCCTATGAGCGAGCCTACTACGGCCGAGCAGTTACATGTACCGAGCCTTATGGGGCCGGACATTTATCTTACTTAATATATTGAAGGAGTTGAGTCAGTATCAACAGGTAAGTATATCTCCATATCATCTTTGACTCCCAGTTACTTCTAGTTATTATATTATCAGTTCAGTTTCAGTTTTCAGTTATGTTATTGCCTTACATACTCGGTACATTATTTCGTACTGACGTTCCTTTTCTGGGGATGCTGCATTTCATGCATGCAGGTTCAGATAGACAGACGGGTAGACCTCCTCAGTAGGTGTTTCCAGATTTCAGCCTGATCGGTAAGCTCCACATCCTTCGGAGTTATCGGGTATAGGTTTTCGTGTACATCTTATGTATGTATGTATATATATTATGGGTAGGTCGGGACCCTATTCCGATCACAATATATCTTTCAGTAGAGGCTTGTAGACATATCCTGTTGGTTAGTGCAGTATGTTGGGTTTGTAGGCCTGGTATATATATTTTGGTGGTTTGTCAGCTGTAGTAGTTATGACGGCCTTGTCGGCCTAGCTTTATATTGATATTTAGTTAGCGCTAGTTTCCATTCAGTTTTATATTTTGCTTTGCAAATTGTCTTGCAAGGTGGCCCCATGCCAAATTATGACATTATATGTTCAGAGTCCCTTAGTCGCAATTTGGTACGCCAGGTTAGGTGAAGTACCGGGTGCTAGTCTCGCTCCTAGGTTTGGGGCGTGACAAACTTGGTATCAGAGCAGTTCTGTCCTAGGGAGTCTACAAGTCGTGTCTAGTAGGATCTTGTTTATAGATGTGTTGTGCACCATATTATATAAGGAGAGAGCTACAGGGCATTTAGGAGTTGGTTACCCTTCTTTCAAATCTAAATCGTGTTGTAGAACTGACTTATAGGAAATTTGAGTTAAACTTACGTGTTGGTATTTTCATACACAGATGACAGTGACTAGGAAGACTACGGCTAGCCATAAGGGAGATATAACAATAGGTGAGGGGACCATCAGGGTACCCCCAGTAGATGGGTCCCAGTCTGAGGCCCAAGGCGAGACCCCTACTCAGCCATTACCGGCTCCTCCAACACTTGAGGAGATTCCTAGGGATACCACACATCCAGTTCCCCCTCCACTTCCACCAGATCAGGACTTGAGGAGTGCGGTGAATTTGTTGGCACAATTGGTAGCTACCCAGCAACAAGCTAGGGCATCAGCTAGTGGAGGATCTTCTGAGGGGTCTGGGAGTTCAAGGGTCCGAGAGTTTGTTGCTTTGAGTCCCCTAGAGTTTACGGGGTCAGATCAGAGGGAGGACCCGCAGGATTTCATAGATCAACTTCACAGGATCTTTCGGGTTATGCAATCCACAGAGAAATAAGCAGTTGAGCTAGCAGCTTTTTGACTCCGAGATATAGCCATCCTTTGGTACGAGGGATGGGAGAGGTCCAGGGTACGTGATGCACCTCCAGCTAGTTGGGAGAATTTTTCAGATGCTTTCCTTGACCAGTACTTACTGCGGGAGATCCGACAGGCTCAGGTCGATTAGTTTCTAGCCCTTAAGCAGGGCAATATGAGTGTTCGAGAGTATAGTCTCGGTTTTGACTCATTAGCCAGATATGCACCATCCATAGTTGCTACTATGCGTGACAGGATCCACCGGTTTATAGCAGGGTTAGCCCCAGAGTTGACCGAGGCATGTGCCACTGCTGCATTGCATGATAATATTGATATCTCCCGGATTCAGGCATTCACTCAGAATATAGAAAGGGGTAGGCGTCGACAGCAGGGTACAGAGAGGACTGAGCAAGGGCAGCGTAAGAGGATGAGATTTCCTAGGTCTCAGGAGCAGTCTCAGGGTAGTTATAGGCCCCAGTACTTCGGACGACCACCTAGGCCTCCGCCACCTCAGTTACAGGGTTACAGGTATGACCGCTATACTCAGTCAGGACCAGGTGAGAGCTTACGGGCGTCGGTTTTGCAATGACAATGAGGTTCAAGGCAGACATGGTCATTTCCGCCACGGTGTGACATATGTGGTAGAGGACACCTGGGCCAATGCCGAGTAGGTTCTTATGCTTGTTATACATGTGGGCGTCTGGGGCATATGAAGCGAGATTGCCCAAATAGAGATTCTGGGGGTATGGCACAACTAGCAAGTTCAGCGATAGAATCATCTATGTTTGTGCATCCTTCTGGGTGCGAGTCTCAATCTGCGGCTGGTAGAGGTCAAGACAGAGGTCGAGGTTCCAGTTCAGGTGTTAATCAGAACCGTATCTATACTTTAGCGGGTTAACAGGACCAGAAGTCTTCACCAGACATTGTTACAGATATATTGACCATTTGCACTCATGATGCTTATGCCTTGATAGACCCAGGATCTACTTTATCATATATTACCCCATTTGTCGCGGGGAAGTTTGGTATAGTGACTGAAATACTAAGTGATCCTTTTGCGGTATCTACACCGGTCGGAGAATCGATTATTTCTAGACGGGTTTACCGAGGTTGTACGGTGACCGTTTGTAGTCGTCAGACCTCAGCCGACCTAGTTGAGCTAGGGATGATGGATTTTGATGCTATCATGGGCATGGACTGGTTGGCAGCTTGCTATGCCACAGTTGATTGCTGAGCAAAGGCAGCCAGATTTCATTTTCTGGGTGAGGCAGTCCTTGAATGGGTAGGTAATACAGCGACACCCAGAGGTAGGTTTATTTCCTATCTGAAGGCAAGGAAAATGATTGCAAAAGGGTGCATTTATCATATTTTGCGAGTTAGAGATGCAAATGTTGAGATACCTACACTTCAGTCTATTCCCATAGTCAAAGAGTATGCAGATGTGTTTCCAGATGAGCTTCCAGGTATTCATCCAGAGCGAGAGATTGAGCTTAGCATTGATTTGCTTCCAGGAACTCAACCAATATCCATCCCTCCGTATAGAATGGCACCTGCCGAATTAAAGGAGTTGAAGGAGCAGTTAAAAGATTTGTTGGAGAAAGGTTTCATCAGGCCCAGTACCTCACCTTGGGGTGCACCGGTACTCTTTGTGCGGAAGAAAGACGGCTCGTTGAGGATGTGTATCGATTATAAGCAGCTGAACAAGGTAACTATTAAGAATAAGTATCCACTTCCAAGGATCGATGACTTGTTTGATCAGTTGCAAGGGGCTAGATTCTTTTCAAAGATAGATTTGAGATCGGGATACCACCAGGTCAGAGTTCGGGAGAAAGATATTCCGAAAATAGCCTTCAGGACCCGATATGGCCACTTCGAGTTCCTTGTCATGTCCTTTGGGTTGACGAATGCACCCGCCGTATTTATGGACTTGATGAATAGCCTATTCCGGCCATTTTTAGATCTGTTCGTGATAGTATTTATTGATGATATTCTGGTCTATTCAAGTTCAGAGGGCGGTACTCCAAACCCTCCGTGATCGTAAGTTGTATGCTAAGTTTTCTAAATGTGAGTTCGGGTTGAAGTCTGTAGCATTCTTGGGGTATATTGTATCCAATGAAGGTATAAAGGTAGACACTCAGACGATTGAGGCCGTGAAATCTTGGCCTAGACCTACCACTCCAACAGAGGTTCGTCGCTTTCTAGGCTTAGCAGGATATTACCAGAGGTTAGTAGAGGGTTTTCTTCCCTTTCGGCACCACTGACAAAGTTGACGCAGAAATCAACTAAGTTTCAATGGACGGAGGCTTTCGAGTGGAGTTTCCAAGAGCTTAAGAACAGGTTGACCTCAGCGCCAGTTCTAACACTTCCAGAGGGTCCAGAGGGTTATGCCATGTATTGTGATGCCTCATGTGTCGGGTTAGGATGTGTCCTGATGCAACATAGGAAGGTAATTGCATATGCTTCAAGGCAGTTAAGGAAGCACGAGAAGAATTATTCAACCCACGATCTCGAGTTAGCTGCGGTTGTCCATGCACTTAAGATATGGCGGCATTATTTATATGGTGTTCATGTTGATGTATTTACAGATCATAAAAGTCTGCAATATATATTCAAGCAAAAAGAGTTGAATTTGTGACAGAGGCGATGGCTTGAGTTATTGAAAGATTATGATGTTAGCATTCTCTACCATCCAGGTAAAGCTAATGTTGTAGCAGACGCCTTAAGCCGCCGATCTATGGGTAGCTTAGCACATGTAAAGGCCGAGAAAAGACAATTAACTAGATAAATTCATCAATTGGCTTGTTTGGGGGTTCGGTTAATAGATTCTGACGATGGTGGAGTTGTACTCCAAAACACTTCAAAATCATCTCTCATAGCTGAAGTCAAGGAAAGGCAGTACGAGGACCCAGAGTTGGTCGAGTTGAGAGAGCGAGTTCTGCAACAGAAGAATCCATTGTTAGAGCTCAAGGGAGATGGGGTTCTCAGATACAGGGGTCATTTGTGTGTTCTAGATATAGCAGGGCTATGAGACAGGATTATGTCAGAGGCATATTATTCGTGGTACTCTATTCATCCTGGGTCGACGAAGATGTATCATGACATTAAGGATGTGTACTGGTGGAACGATATGAAGAAGAACATTGCTGAGTTTGTCGCCCAGTGTCCTAGTTGCCAGCAGGTGAAAATAGAGCATCAGAAGCCCGGAGGGCTAATGTAGACTATAGAGATCTCGACATGGAGGCGATAAACATGGACTTTGTTACGGGTTTACCTCGTTCTCATCGTAAGTTCGATTCTATATGGGTGATAGTCGATAGGCTCACTAAATCAGCTTATTTTCTACCGGTCAGATCTACATATACAGCAGATAGCCACTTTGGAGAAGATAGGTACTGAACCGTTGAAAGCATGCAATTATGCAAAGTTATATATTAAGGAGATAGTGCGGCTACACGGAGTACCAGTATCTATTATATCTGACTGTGGGGCTCAATTTACAGCACATTTTTGGAGGTCATTTCAGAGAGGTCTAGGGACTCAGGTGAATCTCAGCATAGTTTTTTATCCACAGACTGATGGACAAGCCGAGCGCACAATTCAAACGCTCGAGGATATGTTACGAGCATGTGTGTTGGATTTTAAAAGAAGTTGGGATGAACATCTACCTCTTGTTGAGTTTGTATATAATAACAGTTACCACTCCAGTATTCAGATGGCTCCGTACGAGGCTTTGTATGGGCGTAAGTGCAGATCTCCTATAGGGTGGTTTAATGTTGGAGAATCTGGGTTACATGGGCCAGACTTAGTTTAGCAGGCCATAGAGAAAGTAAAGCTTATCCGGGAGAGATTGTTGACAGCTCAGAGTCTCCAGAAGTCATATTCTGACGTGCGGTGACGAGACTTAGAGTTCGAGGTTAATTACTGGGTATTCTTAAAGGTATCCCCTATGAAGGGCGTGATGAGGTTTGGCAAGAAAGGCAAGCTTAGCCCACGGTATATTGAGCCTTACAGGATTATTCGGAAAGTGGGCCAGGTAGCTTATGAGTTAGAATTGCCCTCAGAATTGGAGTCAGTCCATCTAGTTTTTCACATATCTATGCTACGGAAGTGCATTGGCGATCCTACCAGAGTGGTGTCCACAGATGATGTACAGATTATGGAGGACTTATCATACAAGAAAATTCCAGTTGCCATCTTAGACCGACAAATTCGCAAGCTACGAAATAAGGAGATAGCCTCCGTGAAGGTTTTATAGAGAAGCAATAATGTGGAAGAGATGACATGGGAAACGGAGGAAGAAATGAAATATAAATACCCCCACCTATTTCAAACTGAAGATATGGCTCGAGATGGGATGCTACAGCACAACTCTATTCAGGCTAGTAGGTCATCAGGTAAGCTCTTATTTCCTGACTTTCAGTATTTATGATTTACGACACTTTGAGGCAAAGTGTTGTTATTTATAGACATTGGCCATGTGTGGCATGCATAATATATTTTCTGGCTGCATGCAAGTTGGTTATAGTCTAGAGTACGGAGGAAACTCTGGAAATATTTTTCCAAAGTCTCTAAAATTAAACATTCGAGGACGAATGTTCTCAAGGGGGGAATGATGTTACACCCTATATTTTCGTACATAAAACTGCGTCGTGAGCAAACTAATGTAGGACCCAAAAAAAATGAGATCATCTTTGAAATTATATAAAGCAAGTTAATCATGTTACCTTGGAAGTTACAAATATTGAAGATCATGAACAACAAGTACAAAGAGGGTTGGAAGGTTCAGAAGCTAAAGGAATTGAAGAAAAATATGTTTCGTCGAAAGCCGACAAGTTGGGAATGATATAGCATGTACTTTTGGGGTGAGACCAGGGTGTTTAACATGATAAGGAGGTTATGTTATGAGTTATGTTATTCGTATGATAGTCGTGTGTTATATTTTGAAGTCAAGAGAGTGGTAGAACAAAAGTCGATGAAAGTCATCACAAGTTACGTTCATACGTTTTATTGAAACTTTAGGTCAAATGTAACTGCGATTTTCTCCCAATATACTTAGAGTTATGGGGTGTTCCACCCATCAAATTAAAGATCTATGAGTCTATTTTCCAAATCATTAAACCGTTTGTCAATACGATATTGGAGTAGAGAGATATGGGCAGTTTTGCAAGACTGCGCAGACTGTCACCTACTTGCTTAAACGAGAATCCAAATCTGGGCCAATTCAGGTCGTCCAAAATTGGGCCAGTTCGGGTCGTTCAAAGAGGCCTTTTTAAAGGCCTATCCCCTTCATATATTAGGATGATAATAGAGAAAAATAACCAGACTTAATCTCTGCAAAAATTCTCCCAAAAATTGCCTACAAACCCCAATTGATTTTCTCTCCCTTTCAAGTTCTAATTGGAGGTAAAGCCTAGAGTTTGAAGAACCAAGATAGGAGCTGAGTTATCCCACAAATAAGGTAAGTTTACTGCTCTCTTTCATCCATTTTTTACAGTTGTATAAGCATGGTAAGTTGTTCTATATTTGTAAGAACTCACGGGACGGTGATCGGAAGCCGTGAGTTCGAGTTATTCACTTGTAGCGGACTGTTTTGTGGATTGTTTTGTGGACTGTTTGGTGTTGATTTTGGGCTGCGTGATTTAATATTATTTTGTGGAGTTTTGTAGGATGAAGGGTGTGGAGAAACACCACATAAAATGCAGGATGTTGGGCTGGTCGTTTATCGTAATATTTTCGGGTTGTTGACACTATTACGGTAGTCGTTTTGTGTACGAAAAGATTGGGGTGTGTTGGGCTATTTTATAGTATTGTGTGGTGTACATAAGGTTGGAAAATAATATATATATATATATATATATATATATATATATATATATATATATATATATATATATATATATATATATATGTTGTTATTGTTATTTATGGTGTTGTTGGTATTATCTTGAATTTGGAGGAAGTAAGGATTATAGGGGAAATGCTGTCCGTTTTAATACAAAATAAGCATGTCGTTCATTGTGCGATAGTTATACGTTTCGTAACTTAATGATAGTATTATTATCGTTGTTGTAGATTAAGGTGAGAATAGGCGAGTTCAACTTGGTGATTGGAAAGATTGTGATAAGGTATGTTAAGGCTAAACCTTTCCTTCATTTTGGCATGATCCCGTAACTACATATGTTTGACAACGAGACATAAATGGAAGTTCGTATTCATGAATTTATATACATTATCCTATTCTCATAAGTTACAGTGTTCTCCCTTATTGGGACTCTATATTCAATTTAGTATTGTCTTCTTCCAGTCAAGAGAGCAAAGGGCCTATACATATACAGTATTACAGTATTTTCACCACCATCGAGCTATAATCGGTGGCAGCCCCCTATTGGGCAACCTCTGATCAAATGGTAAGTTATATACCGAGCCTACTATGGCCGAGTGCCTATGAGAGAGCCCAGGATGGTCGAGATATAGAGCCTAGTATGGCCGAGCGCCTATGAACGAGCCTACTACGGTCGAGCAGTTACATGTACCGAGCCTTATAGGGCCGGACATTTATCTTACTTAATATATTGAAGGAGTTGAGTTAGTATCAGCAGGTAAGTATATCTCCATATCATCTTTGACTCCCAGTTACTTTCAGTTATTATATTATCAGTTCAGTTTCAGTTTTCAGTTATGTTATTGCCTTACATACTCGATACATTATTTCGTACTGACGTCCCTTTTCTGAGGACGTTGCATTTCATGCATGCAGGTTCAGATAGACAGACGGGTAGACCTCCTCAGTAGGTGTTTCTAGAGTTCAACCTGATCGGTAAGCTCCACATCTTTCGGAGTTATCGGGTCTAGGTTTTCGTGTACATCTTTTGTATGTATGTATATATATTATGGGTAGGTTGGGGCCCTGTTCCGATCACAATATATCTATCAGTAGAGGCTTGTGGACATATCCTGTTGGTTAGTGCACTATAAGTTCTAAAATATAAAATAATAAATATAATCGTGGGAATAAATAAATTTGATATACATTTAAATATATAAAGAAACAACATAAATTTTTGATATACACAAAGAAGAAACATAAATTTGTGATATCCAATTTGGTATACATATATTTGATGTGTCATATACTGTGATACACAAGCAATTCAATTGTTTTTGTTGTGATATACATATATATATATATATATATATATATATATATAATAAATTTTAAATAATTATATTTATTATTTTATATTTTAAATATACAAAGAAGGAAAAAAATTAATATATATTTCTATATACACAAAGAAGAAAAATATTATGATATAAATATTCTTGTTGTGATATATATTTATTTGCGACAAAATCCCTATTCGAAAAGCTGTCACTTTTCTCAACGGACACTTAATAAAACGGCTACTTTTTTCTCAGCCACTCGATGAGAGCTTCATATCATTCCTCTTCTTTTTGTTTTGTTTTGTTTTGTGTGATTGTGTGGCTGTGATATCCTCACTAAGAGAAAAATATAAAACAAAACAGGGTTAGAGGCTTGACATTTGAGTTTTATTTAGCTTACTTAGATAAGCCCACCGCCTCAACTTCCCGATAATAAGATTCTTTTGTTGCCTTTTCTTTGTTTTAATTTGAAGGGCTATAATTGGATGAATATGATTCTTGTAACCTTAATTATAAGTCTTGGAGTTCTAGTATTGAAAATTAAAAAGAAAAAATTAGCGAAATGCAATTTTCCCATTAATATGCCAGCGTAAATTGAGTTGCACTCAAACTTACTCCACTAAACAGTATGTTGTGCTAGAATGCTACCTTAACAAATGATTGAAATTTTGAACTCAATATGGTGAATCAGGATTACTTGTAACAATCCAATAAAAAGAAAAAGAAAAAGTAAAGAGAGTACATTTTTATCATCTTATTGCAAAATAAAAAAGTGTTATGTCATGCTAGACTTAAATTATTACCCAAAGGCCAAAGAGCACTTTGAAAATGCCAGGACAGAAATAGATGACTCTTTTTAATTTATAAAGAAAACAAAAAGAATCAATTAATGATGGAATCACAATTTCAAAATTTTGCTTAGCTGCCCGTTATTTCAACTATTTGAAGATTAGGTGAATAAGTTGGCCCCGTCCAGCAAATCAAATGCATTACTATGCTTTTCTAAGAAATAAATAATGTGACACTCTGTAGAAGATAAGGACAACAAATTAAACCATTAAACAAATCTGTCAACATCCTTTCCAGAACCCTCTTTACTTTCACTAACAAAGACAACACTCTCGTTCGGTACCGTAAATAATATGGCATTAACAAAAACTAGCACTTAAGGGTGTGGTAATATTCAATAAAGTAAATTAAAAATTATAAGGTATTCGCGCAAACTTAACTGTGGCAAAAATATTAGATAATTTTTTCTCATATTTCAAAAGTGGATATGGTTATCTCGTATATATATTGGTGAAATATAATACTCTTTCGGTTTAAAAAAAATTGGTACTATTTTCTTATTAGTGTGTTTCAAAATAATTGATATCTCTCAATATTTTTTTAGCAAGAAGTATTTATAGTAACACAAATATTATAACAGATTTTAGATCATAAATTTCAAAAGTTTTACAACTACACAAATGCTAATATGACTTATTTAAGACCATAACATTCAAAAGTTTTACCACCTCACAAATGCTATGACTTATTTAAAATTATATATTTCAAAAGTTTTTCTTTCCTTATTAAAGTTTGTAGCAAGTCAAACTAAGATAATCTTTTTAAAATGGAAGGAATAAACTACTTTATCTAATTAATTGAGTGTCCGCAAACTGACACGTATATCATGATTATAAAAAAATACTAATTAGTTTTAGAAAGATTAGACCATCCGAATAATTTATACAATTAGTGAAAGAAAAAGAAAACTCTGGCACACTTATTTTATTAGGAGTGAATGATGACTTCTCCACTATAAAACAAGACAAACCCTATCCCATCTCAGTACCCAACTTCCTTTTTTGGATTCCATTTACAGAGAGAAGAAAACTCAGTTGAGTGACTGAAGAAAAAAAAATGGCAGAGAACAAGGAAGAGGATGTTAAGCTAGGAGCAAACAAGTACAGAGAAACACAACCTTTGGGTACAGCAGCTCAAACAGACAAGGATTATAAGGAGCCACCACCAGCTCCTTTGTTTGAGCCAGGAGAGTTGTCGTCATGGTCTTTTTACAGAGCTGGAATTGCAGAATTCATGGCCACTTTCTTGTTCTTGTACATCACTATCTTGACTGTTATGGGTCTTAAAAGGTCTGATAGTTTGTGTTCTTCTGTTGGTATTCAAGGAGTTGCTTGGGCTTTTGGTGGTATGATCTTTGCCCTTGTCTACT
This sequence comes from Nicotiana tomentosiformis, assembly GCF_000390325.3. Taxonomy (NCBI): domain Eukaryota; kingdom Viridiplantae; phylum Streptophyta; class Magnoliopsida; order Solanales; family Solanaceae; genus Nicotiana; species Nicotiana tomentosiformis. The sequence goes on along the minus strand of NC_090823.1, from coordinate 113,621,966 downwards.
GCACTGCTGGTATCTCAGGTTAGTTTCTTGTTACTTCTTTGTAGTTTTTTCTAAAGTCTTGTTCTTTTAATACTAAAAAGTTGTAAATCTTTATGTTTGGTCATGAGTTTTCTCTCATAATTTTGTTACTGATTTTCATTTTTATCCCTTTGGCAACTATTTTTATGGATCTTGTAAAATACCCATAAAAATACTATCCTTTTTTGTTCCTTGCTTTGGATTTTTTAGTATGTATTTCTTGGTGCTCCTTACAACTCCCAAATATGGAGCTCTAAACATGTTCTAGCACTTGTTTTTTTGGTTTACCTTGCTTGGTTTTCAACATGTAATCTTGGTTTTTCCTTTACAATTCCCAAATATAAGCTCAAAACATATATATATTACCCAGTTTCAATTTATATGCATACTTTGATTGGGCACGAGTTTAATAAAGAAATTAAGATTTTTCTAAACATTTGTGAATTATGTGACTAAGATTTTGTATGCATATGGTGTTAAACATGGTATAACATTATTGTGTGGCTAAAAAGCTTGTTATTAAGATTAAAAAGGAAAGTTCAAGCTAAATTATTTTTCAAAGTTAGAATGGTGTCATCTTTTGGAACAAATAAAAAAGAAAATAGTACTCTTGTTTTTTGAAATTTGGTTTGTGCAAACTTTGGTTTGGTTATATTCTTTTCATAAAACTGACACTATATTGAAATTAACAGGAGGACACATTAACCCAGCAGTGACATTTGGTCTGTTCTTGGCAAGAAAGTTGTCTTTAACAAGGGCTCTGTTCTACATGGTGATGCAGTGCCTAGGTGCAATCTGTGGTGCTGGTGTTGTTAAAGGTTTTATGGTGGGTCCATACCAGAGACTTGGTGGTGGGGCCAACGTGGTTCAACCTGGCTACACTAAAGGTGATGGACTTGGTGCTGAGATTGTTGGCACCTTTGTCCTTGTTTACACTGTTTTCTCTGCCACTGATGCCAAGAGAAATGCTAGAGATTCACATGTTCCTGTAAGTTCCGTCTTGTCCTACCAATAACTTTAGTTTAATAGTACTATCTTTTTGGCTCAAATTTTTTATTTTTAGTGATGGTAAACTGCTTATTTGGATGTAAATATCTTATTTCTTGATTTACTTTTTGGTCTTGAAAAAGTAAAGTTGATCATGCTAGGTGTGTGGTGTTTTGTTTGGTTTGTCAGAGCAAGTGCTTTAATTTGATGTAGCTTTCTCATTGATAATATGTTATGAATTGCGCTAAAGTAGTGATATTCACGTGGATGAGTTACTGTACACCTGGGCAGTGATTTGTCATTGTTAGAGTTAAGTTAGGTGCCCCTGAATCTTGATGCTTTCACTATGTGGGCTTTAGTCATTTTGTACTTTAAAGGGTTCAAATTTTGCTCTTTTCTCATATTTGGTGGAAGCATATCTGAGTTTTTCTAAGTGAATAATTATTAACCTTAATGTTTGGCCTTATAGGCTTAAATAATAGAGTAAATTGGTATGGTACATGCATAATACACTTACACTTTTGTCTTAAGAACACTGGTATTTTTGTGTTATATTCAACTTTGCTTTTATCAAAGTAATTGGCCAGTCATGACGAATTTTTTCAAGGGTCTTCAAACTTGAAGGAAGTGAAAAAAATTCTCCAGACTTCAATATATGTTATATAGTATATAACTAGTGTATCAAGTTCAAAGTTAATATATGAGGAATCATATACAAGCAAAGTTTTAAATTATGTGGTGTCCTCTTCCTATTTGGCAGATTCTTAACTTTTGTTATGACAGATTTTGGCACCTCTTCCTATTGGATTCGCGGTGTTCTTGGTTCATTTGGCCACCATCCCAATCACCGGAACCGGTATCAACCCCGCCCGGAGCCTTGGAGCTGCTATCATCTTCAACCAAGACCGGGCATGGGATGATCACGTAAGTCTTCCAGTAAAATACTTTCAATACAAAAATGACTTCGGTCATACCAAACATGCTTACGCCTTTGAGTAAAATAAGTCTCTCACTAAAATATTTTTCGTAGAGAATGACTTCCGCCATACCAAACATACTTATGCCTTTGACATTACTGTTGCACTGAAATTGTATTATACCTAACTAAGCTGTTGTTTTTTTCCTATTATATTTCAGTGGATCTTCTGGGTTGGACCATTCATTGGAGCTGCACTTGCTGCAGTTTACCACCAGATAATCATCAGAGCCATTCCATTCAAGAGCAAATCTTAATTATCTTGAAGAGTCTCATGTCCTATGTCTCTTCCCCTGTTATATTTCAAGACTCCTGTACCCCTTTTTCCCCCGTTTCTAATGCTGTTGTCTCATGTAATTTTCTTCTCTTTTGATGTTAATTATGTGTGTAAATTATCAGGTTAATGATGTATCTAAGTCTAAAAATTTTTAATATTAAATAATTACATATGATAATTTTTTTTAAAAAAATATCTAATATATAAAAAAAATTACATTTTTCATGAAAAAAGAAATAAGAGATAATTTGATAATGTGAATAGTTACTTTTGGGATTCAGTCCTAAATTTTAGGTGTGAATATGTTTCTTGACAAGTTTAATTACTTTAATTACTTTATATTCTTTACAAGTTTACTATCTCATAAAATATTTCTATCATAAGATAGCAAAAGGCAATTGCAACTTTTTTTTGTTAAGCTTTTTTGGTATTGTACCAAAAATATCGAAGCAACAAAGTAATATCAAGTTATCTATAACGATTTGTTAAATCAGGTTCAACTGTTCCGTACTTTTCTTATTACTTTACATCTAGAATTTGTTATTTTTTAATATCTTTTGTTTGTACTTATATGTATCATTTTTTTATTTTTTTATTATGAATTTAATATGTCAACAAGAAAATATGAATTCGCGTATTAAAAATGTCAAAAAATAGAATAATTGGAACTTTAATACAATTCTAAAAAGGAGCGCTTGATAAAATTTTAGCGAAGAATAAAAATTTTAAATAAAAAATTAGGAAAAATTTTGTGGTAGATGTAAATTACTAATACAGTTGAGTTAGACAGACAGTAGAATCCAAGAAGAAGAAGAAGAAGAAATTGGTGAGTCACAGATTTTTTAGAAAATCCTAAAAAAATTGAATAAATAATCCTAGAAAGTGGAAATATATATAATCCCGGTCAAAAAATCGATTATAAATAAATTATTAATAATTTTACATCTCAAAAAACTAAAAAAATAAACTTTAAATAAAATTTTACTAAATACATTTTTTAATACCGAAAAACTTAGGATCCCTCGTTGAAATTTGGCTTTACGCCCCAAACACCGTTGGGCCGCCCCTGCCTCGAAATTAATATTTGGTTGAACTTAAGAAATTATAAACAATAAATTGACATAAGAAAATGATTTTTATACACAGGCCCGAGTTGAAGTTGAAAAGGGAAATTGGCATGTATTGGGTAGGGGTGGACATAAAATCCGAAAAATCAAACCGAATTAATTTGGTATTTCGGTTTCGGTTTTTTCGGTATTTCGGTTTATTTCGATACAAAAATTTCGGTATTTCGGTAATTCGGTTCGGTATACGGTATTGAATTTTTGATATTTCGGTATTTCGGTATACCGAAATAGTTTAGTTCAAGCCCAACTTTATTTTTAATTTTTAGCTCAATAACCTTAAGCCCAAACCCCAAATTCAAAAGAGGAATCGACATGGGTGAGCACTTTTTAAAAATTATTTAAGAAAATAATAATATTCTTTATTTATTACATAAATGAAAGATTTTTTTTATACTAATGACATATTATAAAGATTAAGAAAATAATTAATGACCAGATAAAATGCATAAATCATGGGACATTCTCTACCATCTTAAAGAACTTTTGACATACTTCCTTGATCCGGCAATATCCAACATTGAAATGCATCCTATGGTGTTTCATGCGTTCCATTATTCTATAGGGTTTTGATGGTTTATGTTAGATATATTATACGTATATATCTATCACTATATGAAACATACCTGTTTATATATGTACATTATGTCATTTATATATGTTGTATATAATAGTACTATATTATACAAAGTGAAATTCATACAACTATATAACATAGTCCAAACATATAGTAATATTTATACGATAAATATACCACAAACTGAATTATAACATATAATACACTCCAGAATTTTTATATCAATATTTTGGCGGAATTCTGAATATATAATATTTATACCGATATTATTCTGTAAATATTTATTTCTAAGTATATATGTATCTTATACCATTTATATAATTAAATATGCAATATACTATCATTATTCCATAAATATAAAATAAAATTATTTCATTATTATACCTTTTATAATATTAAATGTTGCTAATTAAATATGTAATATACCAAAAACTACGTTTGGTGGAAGTCATTCATGCGAGAAATTAGGAATAGATTGTGGAGAATTGGTTGATTCATGGCAGAAGAAATAAACAAGATATTTCAGTTGTTTGCTTCCTATTAGTTAATGGAGTGAGGGAGATAGTGAAAATTTGGTTTAAACCGAACCGTACCGAAATCGTACCAAACCAAAATAAGAAATACCGAACCGTACCGAAATATTTTGGTACGGTATTTGGTATACACAATTGATAAGCCGAATACCGAAATATCGAACCGAAATTTTTAAATACCGAACCGAAATACCGAATGTCCACGCCTAGTATTGGGTGTCAATTCTTTTGGATATATATTAAATCAAATCTATCCCTTGTCCTATATTTCTCGTTGTGAAACTAACTCTACTAGTTTAGCAAAGCCTTTTGGGTTAGGAAAAAGTTAGCAGATTTTGAGGAAGTTTTGAGAAGGAAGAAGGAAAAGGTGAGGTTCTTATATGTCTATTTTAACACGTGCCATCACACTATTTGTTTTATCGACACACTATCCAGTTAGTTTAGTACATTGGATTTGCTAGGACTACGGTTGTTAAAAATCGAAACCGTTAACCGAACCGAATCGGTGACTTATTGGCTTATTGGTATCGGATTATCGGGGTAATGGATGGTGAACAGATTGAAATTTTATAATTAACGGCTTAACGATTAGGTGGCAGATTAATTAATTTTATAATCGGGTAAACCATTAACCCGTTACGAATTTTATATTTAAACTTTTACCCCTATGTATATAAAGTACTATTGGAATCCTAAATGGCTAAATTCCTAATTTCTATTTTCTAATTCTCAATTGTCTGCAGCTACCAGAGGCAAAGAAGTCGTCAGTCTGGTCTCTCTCTTGAACGGAGAACTGAGAAGTCGAAAAATCAAAATCTCAATGATTAATATTGTATAGGGAAAAATACGACATGACACGTGGCCGCTTAAAGGAAGGACACGTGAAACGGAATATGGGGATGGCCACCGAACATAGCTATTCCGCTTGTCACTGGAAGGAATAACGATCATAAAAGGAGTATTAAATGCTTTGCGCCCGGTAACATTTAATACAAAATATTTTGCAGCACTAAGGATGATGGCCCATTACAAGAAATTTGGCACTTATGTCTAACGTTACATGTTCATCAATGGCCCTCATAATTGACATTAAAGAAGGGCATGATCCTAGGACCTCCTTTCCTAGACGTAGCTATAAATAGTGAGCTATGTTATCATTGTAAGGGGACGAATTTTCTGGCTAACTTACACTACATTCTATATAATATTTTAATATAATTTTATTCTCTAGCTTTTGATCTTATCATTGTTGTGCACGGAACCCTGTTCCCAGACTCATTAGCTTTGTCATTCCATCTACATTCTAAGGGTAAGTATTTTATATTTTATCGATTATTTCATTATCTTTTGGATCAAATTAATTCACTTGTCTAGAAACCACGAATAAATTTAACTGTACCATTTTATGGGTAAACAGTTTGGCGCCCACCGTGGGGCCAGATAACCGTGCGATTAAATTGATCATTGTCTTTTTTTACTAACGTGTTTTGATTACTCTGTCCTAGCAAAAACTTACCAAAAAATGACGGATAACACTGTCAATGGCGCGCGCAACCCTAAAATTCAAAGGGAACATCCTCATTTCGAGGATTCAATTTGTGACACTCGCAATGAGGATAACGACGTCACACCGGTACATGACAGGCGGTACCCTCGACAGGTTTGAGAGGCAACACCTGATGATGCTGATGAGGAGCATATAGCGGATGCAGTAAGGGTCCTGCAAGAGCAATATGCAATCATTCTAGGCCATCTCACGCGGCAGGATCAGGTTAAGACAGAACTGAAGTAGGCGCTATCGGGTGCCTCAAATAATGCAAACAAGCGAGATTCAGTTCCCCCTGATGTTCCCGCGAACCAGACGGCACATAGAGTTGATAATAACACTCCTAGGGGCGAAGTCGGCTCCGACGGGGCTGGGGGGAGTAGACCTGGCCTCAACAACGAGAACGATCCGTTCAAGGATGAACTTTTGCAGTTCATGAAGGAGGTAAACGCCCGCATGGATCAAATCCCGGGCGCTCCACTAGTACTAAAAGGCCCAAACTCGAAGAAGTATATTTAATTACCGTATAAACCGAGCGCAGCCCCGGAATTAATCCCGAAGAGGTTCAAAGTGCCCGAAGTGCCAAAGTATGACGGAACTTCATATCCATAGGAGCACATTACCACCTACACAACAGTAGTGAAAGGAAATGATTTGGCTCCTCACGAAACTGAGTCTGTGTTGCTGAAAATATTTGGTGAGACTCTCACAAGGGGAGCTTTAACGTGGTATTCATTATTGTCTGAGCATTCCGTAGATTCCTTTTAGATGCTCGCGGATTCTTTCATCAAAGCTCATGCCGGTGCCAGAAAGGTACAAGCCCGAAAGGCCGACATATTCAAGATCGCGTAGGGAGAATTCGAATTATTATGAGAGTTCGTTACCCGGTTCCAGAAGGCAAGGAGGTTACTATCGGTAGTCCCGGATGAATGGGCGGCTGAAGCGTTCACCAAAGGTTTAAATAAGAGAAGTTCGGATGCTTCCCGGAAGTTGAAGGAAAGTCTACTCGAGTTTCAAGCGACAACTTGGGAAGATGTCCACGACCGGTACGAGTCAAAAATAAGGATCGAAGACGATCAGGTTGGCTTTCCATTGTCGACCAAAGGACGGGAGAAGAATAGAGAAAAAATGAAAGATGATATTGACACGGATAGACGGATTTCGAGGGGCCGATTTTTGCTCTACGAGCGGACAGAAGGTCGTGGCAGGAGCTTCCAGACAACAAACGAGTTCACCATTGATAGAAGGATCGATCGTGGCCGGAATAACAGATCGCTACATGATAAAGAAATCTCGAGGTCGCGAGATTCTTCTTTCCCAAAGTTATCAGAGTATAACTTCAACGTTAGTATGGTGGAGTTGGTATCATCATGAGAAATATCAAAGAGGCATGATTCCCAAGACCTATAAAATCTGATCCCAACCAGAGGGATCCCAATTTATGGTGTGAATACCATGGCACAAACGGCCATCGGACTGGGGACTGTCGACACCTCCGAGAAGAAGTGGCAACACTATTAAAGAATGGTCACCTCAGAGAATTCTTGAGTCACAGCTAAAAACATTTATGGTCGGAACAGGGGCGACGCGGAAACCTCGAAAGTAGGAGAAGAACCCCCACGCCAAACGATCAACATGATCTTAGGAGAAAATAACGGGGTCACCTTTTCGAAAGCGAAGAAGACAAAGTATCGATAACTCATAATAAAAGTCTCCAGGAAGACAATATCACATTTACGGACAAAGATGCAGACGAATTACTGCTACCGCACAATGACGCACTGTAATTTCTTTAAATGTGTTAGATTTTAAAATTAAACGTGTTTTAGTGGATCCAGGAAGTTCAGCTAATATCATATAATGAAGAGTACTGGAGCAAGCTAAACTCACCAGAAGCATTATCCCGGCAACGAAACTCCTCGCTGGATTCAACCTTGCAAGCGTGACAACTTGGGGAGAAATTGTACTGCTCACGAACGTTGAGGAAGTAATGAAGACAACTCTCTTCGAAGTGGTAGATGGAGACGTAGGGTATAACATCATCTTGGGAAGACCATGACTGCACGAGATGAAAGTTGTGCCTTCAACATATCACCAATTGTTAAAATTTACGACACCTGAAGGGATCAAACAGATAAGGGGTGATCAACCGGCAACAAGGGAGATGAACGCAATTTCGGTCTCTAGTAGCAAAGGAAAGGAATGTGCGGCATAGCAATTACCGGAACCGGCACCTTCCCCCGAACCAGATGAAGTTAGCCCGGGGACAGAAGAGTCGGAACAATACCAGGTACCAAGGTATTTTCAAGTACCATAAGAAACGGACGCGACGAAGTCCACGGCAGAAGAACTAGAGCAAGTTGCGTTGTTTGAAGAATTCCTAGAAAGGAAATTCCATTTGGGAACAGGATTGCACCCGGAACTCAAGTATGCTTTTATTGAATTCCTTAAAATTAACGTTAATTGTTTTACATGGTCGCACTAGGATATGACATGAATCCCAATGGAAAGAATCGTGCACAAGTTAAGCTTGGATCCCAACATACCTCCGGTAAGGCAGAAGAAGCGCCATATCACCGAAGCAAGGAATAAATTCGTCAAAGAAGAGGTAACCCGTTTACTTAAGATTGGTTCAATCCGTGAGGTAAGATATCCGGACTAGCTAGACAGTCTAGTAGTAGTTCCTAAGAAAATTAATAAATTTCGCATGTGTGTAGATTATAAGGATCTGAATAAGGTGTTCCCAAAAGACTCATTCACATTGCCAATTATCGATCAAATGATTGATGCCACGACAGAGGTACAATCAAATCAAGATGAACCTAGAAGAACATGGAAAGGCTTCATTTATAACAAATTTTGGCATATATTGTTACAATGTGATTCCTTTCGGGTTAAAAAATGCTGGGGCCACTTATCAACGGCTAACAAATAGGAAATACTATAGAAGTATATATAGATGATATGTTCGTTAAGCCTTTGAATGCAGGTGACCACCTAAAGCATTTGCAAGAAACATTTGACATCCTGAGGGAGCATAATATGAAGCTTAACCCCAAGAAGTGTGCGTTCGGGGTCAGTTAGGGTAAGTTCCTAGGATTCTTAGTCTCACAAAGGGGAATTGAGTTAAATCCCGATAAAATCAAGGCCATAGAGGACATCCTGGACCAATTGTCTAATGTAAAAAAAGTCCAGAGGCTCACATGAAGATTGACAGCTTTGAGCAGGTTCATTTCCCGTTCATCAGATAAATGACATCACTTCTTCGCACTACTCAAAAAGAAAAATAATTTTGAGTGGACACCGGAGTGTCAGCAAGCCTTGAAGGAGTTGAAGTTATATTTGTCAAGCCCTCTGTTGCTCTCAAAATCAAAAGAAGGTGAAACATTGCTAGTCTACCTCGCGGTTTCAGAAGTTGCGGTACTTGCGGTTTTAGTCCGAGAGGACAAAGGTATGCAATCTCCCATTTATTACGTTAACAAAATTTTAACGGGAGCAGAAACTCGCTACCCACATCTAGAAAAGTTGGCCTTAGCTCTCATATTCGCCGCCCCAAAGCTGAGGCCCTACTACCAATGCCACCCGATAGCTGTGGTGACTAATTTTCCTCTAAGGAATATCCTCCATAAACCCGAGCTCTTGGTTAGATTGGCCAAATGGGTCGTTAAAATGAGCGAATTCGGTATAGAATATAAATCGAGGACTACAATTAAGTCGCAAGTCTTGGATGACTTCGTGGTCGATTTTAGTCCGGGACTATTACCTCTGGCAGCCAAAGAAGCAATAATGGTGTCAGAATCGACATCGGGAGTTTGGACTTTATTTAGGACGGAGCTTCAAACGTAAAAGGGTCCGGGCTCAGAATAGTCTTGATCACGCCTTTGGGGGAAACTTTAAGGCAAGCCATCATAACGATTCCTTTAACTAACAATGAAGAAAAGTACGAAGCTTTGATTGCAGGGATCGAATTGGCCTGGGGACTTGACTACGAAGTCATCGAAATCAAATGTGATTCGGAGTTGGTGGTGAATCAGGTCTACGGAATTTTTGACACCAAAGAAGAACATATGCAACAATACGTAGTAAAGGTTCAGGCTTTATTGGCACGATTCTGAGAGTGGTCAATTACTCATATCCCGAGGGAAGACAATGCGGAAGCAGACACATTGGCAAATTTGGGCTCATCGACAGAAATCTAGGGATCAGAATCAGGGACGATAATATAACTGATGAACTCAATCTTGGACACAGATTACTATGAGGTAAATTCGATTAGTTTGGCCTGGGACTGGAGAAACAAAATAATCGATTATATCGAGCATGGAAAGTTGCTCGAAGACCCCAAAGCATCAAGAGCGTTGTGCGCCAAAGCTGCACGTTATAGGTTCAAAAAAGGCCAATTGTACAAAAAATCCTTTCAAGGCCCGTTGGTCTAGTACTTAGGAGCATCAAAAGCTAACTATGTCATGAGAGAAGTCTAAGGCTGGCAAGTGAGTCGGTCCAGGCCCGGGACCGCGGGCCAAACGGGCTAAATAGGTCAGGACCGTATGGACCGGTTTTAGTAGGTCTGGGCTGGTCCTATGCTTTGGGCCCGCCAGGCCCGGGACCATTTGGCCCGCCAGGGACCGGGACCGGACCGGTCCCTTAGTGGGCCAAACGGTCCCAACGGCTATATTTTTAAAAAAAAAATTAAAAAAAATATAGCCGTTGGGCTGTCAAAAATAGCCGTTGACTATTTATAAAATAACCATTTAACCCCCCCAACTTTGTTTTAATCCTAAACTTTTTATAATTACACTTTTCCCTATTTTCAACTATAAATACCCCATCATTCTTTCATTTTTCTTACAAAATCATCAATCTATCACAATCTCTCTCTAATTGCTACTATTGCTTACTTTGTTGTTACAATTCGTGAAACAATTGTGAAGTTGGTGAATTGAAGTCTTCAACGATAATCAATTTTCAACAAGTTGTTCGTCAAATTAGTAAACTCGTTTCAACTCTTAAGTTTTAATATTATAGTTTTGTTTATTTTATTTATTTTCTATTACTTTATTAATTAAGATGGCTTCCTTAAAAAAATGTTTTGGTAAAAATAAGAGAAAATCCAAGAGTGACGAATCTAGTGCTCAATCTGTTCCTCCTCCACTGCCCCGGGCTCCCTGAACCAAACTCCATATCCGTCCTACACATGCTATTCTTGATAGCGATAATAGTTTATTATAATTTACTGAAAGTCAATTTTGCCATAATATTAGAGCTGGTGAACAATTAGACAATGAATTAATGAATGCTCTTTATTCTAATCCAACTATTGATGAAAATGATGACGAGAAAATAGATTTTGATGAAACTCAACCGGATGATGATACACCAACTAGTCCTGCTCCTGATGTTAACCCAACTAGTGATAACCCTGCTAATCCAAATGATGCCCCATCTGATACTCCTGTTACTACCCCTACTTTTTCTAGACAACCTTACAAACGGACGGAAACATATCCCGTTTGGCTATTTTTTACTCAACTAATTCCAGAAAATAAGGCTAAGTGTTTGTGGCACGAAGTTAGTTTTTAAATATTTTGGATCGGGGGAGGGGGGGGAGGGGGGGACTTTGGCTAGACACATACTGAAACACCCTCAAGATAAAGTGAAATATCTTCGTCTGAAAGCTTTGGCCAAGGGGAAAAGTATACCTACTCCTACTATTTCTAAATGTTTAGTTTATATTGCAGAACTTGCAAATTTGTTTGCTCATTTTTCAGAGGGTGGGAAAACTTATAAACTTGCTATTGATTCTATGAGAAAAAAGTTTAAAAAATATTTTTTCCCTATTCCCCCTATTTATGGTGTTTCTGCTTTGTTAAATCCTTGTATGAAATTAGGAGGTCCTCATTTTTGATAGGAAACTGTTTATAATGGTTTAGCACTTGAAGATGAGGAATTGTCTCAACTTCCGGAAGCAATAGCTACAATTAAAATAAATGCTCAAACTATTTTTAATACTTATCAAGTTGCATTAAATCATGCTAGACCAAATGTTCCAACTCCTTCTTCTTCTGATTCTCAATCATCTAAAAGAACTGCGGGAGTAAGAGCACTTAGTGCTTGGGCGGGGTTTAAAGGTTCTCAAAGTTCTAGTAGTAGTGATTTTTCACAACTAAATAAGCTTGAAGTATATTTGTCGCAGGGAATTGAGGAAGTGAATCCCGATGGCTCCTTTAATCTTTTGGAATGGTGGAAGGACAAAGAAAAATACTTTTCGGTTCTTTCAAGGATGGCCCGAGATATTTTAACTATTCAAACTTCAACAGTGGCATCAGAGAGCGCTTTCAGTCAAGCAAGACTTCAACTCGGTGATTATAGAGCGTCTATGAGGGAGAGCTTGGAAAAATCAGTACTTTTCAGAGATTGGATCCGGTCGGAAAGAAGAAATTTTGGACTTGCTAAATCACAACCAGATGAAGACGAAACTTACGAAGAAATGCTAGCTGAACTTGCGGAGGATGTTGTTTCGCCCGGAAGTGGCAATGACCAAGATACTTTTCTGCCGCCACCAACAGAAATTCCTCCGGACCTTGATAGATTTATGAAGTTTGTAAGAGATACCATGTAACTTGTATAAACAAAAATTAGTATGTATTATGTAACTTATATTTTGGCACATCTTGATTAGTTTCTTTTTCTTCTCAATGGTGGTATTAACACCTTGTTGTGCCCATTCCATAGGGGGGTGAAGACTAAGAAGGATATTGCCATATTTTTTAATGCTATAATAAAATTACAAGGCATATCACTTTACAATATCTTTGTCTTTAGACATAGATATTATTTTTAACATCGTTTTGTCTCTAATTTCTATTTAATTTTTTTTAAAATTCATTGGGCCCACTTAGCCCATTTAGCCCGCGGGCCGGGACCATTTATCCCGGTACCAAACGGTCCCGGTCCCGGGCCTGTCCTTACCAAAAGACCGTTTAGCCTGGGACCGTTTAGCCCGTTTAATTTGGGACCGGCCGGGGATCGGGACCGTTGGACCGGACCACTTAGCCCGTTTAGGCCCAGGAATGGCCCACTTGCCACCCTTAGAGAAGTCCATGAAGAGATATGTGGAAACCACTCAGGTGCAGATTCTTTGGTGCTGAAATTAGTTCGGACGGGATATTACTGGCCCCGTATGGAACAAGATGCCAAAGACTTCGTACGAAAATGTGATAAGTGCCAACGCTACGCACCACTAGTACATCAACCGGCAGAACCCCTACATTCGGTTCTGTCCCCGTAGCCGTTCATGTAATGGGAAATGGACATCGTCAGACCACTACCACTGGCTCCTGGAAAGGTAAGGTGTTTTTTAATTTTGACTGACTATTTTTCAAAATGGGTGGAAGCAAGTCTTTATCAGAAGATCGGAGAATGCGAAATGGTCGACTTCATGTGGGAAAATATAATTTGCAAGTTTGGAATGCCAAAAGAGATTGCATGCGACAATGGGCCGCAGTTTATCGGCGCAAAAGTTACAAAGTTCCTTGAAGATTTGAAGATAAAGAGGATTACCTCTTCACCTTATCATCCGAGCGTGAATGGCCAAGCAGAGTCAATGAACAAAGTAATTATACAAAATCTAAAGAAAAGGTTGGAAGCAGCAAAAGGAAATTGGCCCGAAGAATTACCTGGGGTTCTATGGCCTACCGAACAACGACCAAGTCAAGCACGGGAGAGACCCTTTTTCCCTTGTGTACGGCGCGGAAGCTTTGATACTGGTGGAAGTAGGGGGACCAATATTAAGGTATTTCTAGGTGAACAAAGAATCAAACAACGAAGCAATGCTAATCAACTTGGAGCTGCTCGAGGAATGTAGGGACTTGGCACATGTCAGAATGGCGGCTCAAAAGCAAATAATGGAGCGATATTATAATCAAAGATCCAACCTCTGTTATTTCAAAGTAGGAGACTTGGTTTTGAGGAAGGTAACTCAAAACACAGGGCAACCCAACGCGGGCAAGTTAGGCCTAACATGGGAAGGCCCTTACCGGGTTTCAGCTATCACCGAGAAAGGATCATACGAGTTGGAGAACCAGAACAGAGACAAGTTTCCCAACAACTGGAACGTGCCTCACCTCAAAAGATATTACTGTTAACAAACAACAGTCAAACAGAAAGCATGTGCTACACTCTTTTTCCCTTCGTTCAGATTTTGTCCCAATTGGGTTTTCTGGCAAGGTTTTTAACGAGGTAGCGACAGAAAGCATACTATGAAGACAACAGTGATAAGAGTTTTCATAACAAGGCAAACGAACAAGTTTTCACTCGGGGACGATTAGATAATCTTTGCTTCGATAGCAAATTCCCATCGGGAAGTTAAGTTTGCTAGTAAATGGAGGTTAACCGACCATTCACGAGCACAAACCACTAGAGGACTGTTAGGTATTCTTTTACTCAATAGCATGGGTTCCTAAGGGGAAACAAGATATGTTGCCGAGTGAAGGATTACCTAGCAATTCATTGGTGGGATCATCGAAGATACAAGACTTTCAGTGTTCCAATTTGCATTCTTTGCATTCGAACACTGGGGGGAATGAGATGAGAATACGGCAACAATGAATGCCATGTCAATCGGGGAATGAAAATTAAGGAACATAATACATCATCGGGACCGGGGACTACGTAACCAGCCCCGTAGAAACAAGTTGTACAAGATAGCCACAAGTCATGATAATTTCATTTCTGTATAGCAAAATGCTTAAGTACTTTTGAAAATAGAAGGAATTAAGTGAAATGAAATCCTTTTGTTTTTATCTTGTTTCTTGTCTAAACGATGAGTTAATTTTGCCATTTGAAAGTTAAACAAGTACTTCAAATGTTAGTGCCGTAACGAACATGAGAAGTCCTCTTCAAGAGAACCGTAAATATAAGAGGGACCTCTCTTTTAAAAACCCTCACTTTAAAGGGTTGGTTTAAGAAGAATCAATGCCCGAAATCTAAAATGCCATCGGGGAAAAATACACCCGAAGTCGCATACGAAAAAGTCGCAGAAAGCAAAGTTGCGCAAATACTCATGGAAACCCTCATAAAAAAGGATAATACTCGAAACCAAAATGCCTCAAAGGAAAGGCATCCGAGATTACACATAATAAAGCACGAACAGAACAACATGCATAAAATACTTGAGCAAGTACAAAAGTTAAAGACTTGAATGAACATTCAAATGAAAGTAAGACTCAAACGATACCTGAGCAAAAAATATGCTTTTATTTACAAGGACGCATAAATATGATAATGGTACAAAATAGAAAAAGAAAGAAAAAGCTATACTGTATCCTCTCCGGAATCAGGAGGAAGAGAAGTATCTGCATCCCCGGGAGTAGTAGATGGTTCCACCGATGGCTCAACATTTTCCCCAGCTTGGTCTTCGGCTTCATCACCTTACGATCCTTCTTCAGTTTTCGAAAACTCAGAACCGGAATCAGAAGAACCTGGAGCGTCAGACTGCACCGAGAGTCCATTTTTTGCAGCCAACTCAAGCTCTCAAGCCTTAGCAATTTCGTCATCAATGTCAATGATACCAGTCTTGGCCTATTCCAAGGTTTTTCTCCTCATGCTATACATAATAAGTTTTTTCAATAATGAGGGAAGCCGCTCGGTGCTTGAGTTCTTCTTTGAGTTGAGTAACTTCGGCGGAAAGGTTTTCCCAGACGGACCTAGCAGGTTTGAGACTGGCATCAAGTTGACGGATAGTTGAACAAAAGAGCCTATTATACTCGATAGATTTCCTGTACTTATCTTCTAGCTGGGCATGTTTCTCCACCACAGCAACAAGCTCTTCACTTTTAGAGTTTAAGGCTGCCTCTAAGTTAATCACTCTTTCAGCGGAGGCAGCCTCACGATCGGTTGCAGTAAGAATGACGTTCTGTATTTCTGCATATTTAGCCTTGGCTTCATCAAATCTAACCCTCAGCAGCCTAATTTCTTTGTTAAGGGTTACCACTTTAGCCTTTGAAGGCCCTCAAAAATAAGAAAGTTGGCCTACAAAACAAGAAGAGGTAAAACTTAGAGTACATTTGCTCAAAAGTAGAAGAAATAACAGAAGAAGAAAAGAACGTATCGCTGTGGCATTATGCATAACATTGTTCAACAAACACTCCCCCGAGAGTGTCTGAATATTCTTCCAGTCTTTTTCTGAAGCCAAAGGCTTCAGATAGTTAGCAAGCTCCACTAGCCTTGAAAGCAAGTTGCACCCGGTGGAGACTGAAAAGGTAATACTCCTACTCCTTTGTGGATCTTCAGAAGGGGCAGCATAATGTTTCCCCAAATTCTCATGAACTGGGGACTGTGGATGAGGGACACCTTCTTCATGGTCGGGTGCGGCCGATGGAGATGATGTAGCAACCGCTGTTGGAAGAGTGGCTGAAGATGGAAATGATGTAGTAGTTGCTGGTGGTGGTGAAGGTGGAGATGAAGCTGATGGAGTTGAAGAGTGAGAAGCAGCTGCATCAAATGTAGTGTTGGTTATTTGATGCTCGCCAACCAAAGACGGCACGGACCCGGTACTCAGCCCCGCGGTATCGGTTACAGCAATTGGGGCCCAGAAGCAGGAGTTAGCATATTCAACTAAATCAGATTCTCCCCAAAGTACTAAGACGTTATCGTTAGTTGGTGCAATTGTATCAATAGGTCGAGCATCCTGTTGAGATGATGAGGATCGTATCCTTCTATGTAGATAAGCTCCCTCATCACTAGTTTTTTCATCATCATCGATCATCACAATGTCTACGACTCGGGGGCATAAACATTTGCCCTCTTATTCTTTTCCCCATCCACAGAGGAACGTCTTCTCTTTGGTTGCTTGTTCTCTAGCCGGGGACTTCGTGAATAAACGTTTGCGCCCGAAGCAGGCCAGGAGATGCTTGTTCGAGTAAGTGCCTCATGAAGCAGCCTCTCCGCATCAGCAGGGTCATCTAAAACATCCTCCTCGGGAACATCAACTGAGCCCACAGGTAGATCTAATTTCATGAACAAGTTAGAAGGGTTTAACCAAGTTCTGTATATACAAAAAATAAAAACAAGGTAATTCAAAGTTATCATGATTTTTGGCCTTCCACCCGTATTTAAGGGACAACTCTTTCCACAAACGAGTTTCGGGCATTGTGATGTCCAAGATCTTCTGAACCCACCGGTTCAAGCCTTCTATCACCGGTGGAATCCATCGAGTCGCTGTAACAAATGAAGGTTGAAGGATCAATATGAGCATGAAAGAATATTTAGTAGGAAAAAGTTTATTAAAGAGAACTTACGAGAGCGGTTCCAAGCGACCGAAAAGGATGAAACCGTTATTGAAATAATATCACTGGTGGAAATTGCAACGAACCATTTCATCCACCCACAGTCGTTGTCGTCATCCATGCTAGACAGTAAAGCACGGTGGCCACACTTGTAGAGGTTTATCATTCCACCGCGGAAGATTTTGGGGGAATAAAGATTCATCATATGAGCTAGGGTTAGCTCATCTCCAGTTTCTTGGCACAAACGCCGAAGGCAGGCGATCGTCCTCTACACTGAAGGACTTACCTGTGCCAAGCACACCTGGTAGCGAAGGCAAAACTCTGCAATTATAGAATCAAGCTCTCCGCTCAAAGAAAACGCACCCAAAGTAAAGGGATATGTGAAGAAATATGTAAATCCTTCCTTGGGAAGGGTCACTCTTGTCACGACCCAAAATTCACGTGACCGGCACCCGACACACTACCCGACCTGAGCAAACCAAACCATGTGATGCACCCAAATCATATGCATGAAAACTAATTTAACTGCGAAAGCTCCTTGAAAATCATATACATTTTCAAGTTAAATGATAAAATATTTTCCAATTCAAAATCACACATGATGTCTTTCATGATAATAACAATGAGACTAAGTAAAATAAATATACTTTCATGCATGTCGTGTACAACCCCATTATTACAATCATTCACAACTATCTATGGAGCCTATATACCAAAGAATAGAACCAACTGTTGGAGTAGTTCCAACAAAATAAAATAAGGAAGAACATGATAGATACCACGAAATAAAAGTGGTGCTTCATAATACCTTGGAAAGAGATTCATCCTGGCCTGACCACATGCCACGTATCATATATCATCCTGAAACATGTAAAATAAGCAGGGCCCTGGAGGAGGGCCCCTAAGGGCTGAGTACACCACATCGGTACTCAATAAGTGTCATAGACTCTCTCTACTTAAGTTCCTGGGACAAATTTTATAAAAATAATGCACCAATATTTGATATAAAACGATAAGAAATTTTATCAATTCACGGCCCTTGTTATTTTAAATCACAACCAAGTGAGATATAACCCACAATATAAACTTTTAAAATATTTACATATATCCAAAATTTTAGATAAAATTGTACAAAATTATTCCATTTGCTTTAAGTCATCGAAATCACTTTCGGCTCCTTAGGCCTAAACATAAGGAAATCATCCTTACCTTTCACTAGGAGTACTATACCATCACCGACACAAGAAGGTCAACTAGGTTATGTACCTAGCGGCAAGTATCATATACCCTACTTGCTCAGGTTGTCTCATTGTAGTGCCGTACGAATCGACTCAGCCATGCTAATAATAGCACAAAATAGTACTCTCTCGAGGGAGATCACTCTGCCGTAGTCTATACCACAAAGTGGCCATCTACGCTTACACCGACACGTGTTGTTTCATGACAACGAACACGATATATCCCAAGTCAATCTCGATGAACACAAGTAACTCCCAAAATATTTGATACTTCAAAAATAGATTCATAGCATAGTAGCCTCAAAGGATCTATTTTTATCAAATCAAAGCATTTATAGTAAATCCAAATCATTTGAATAAAATTTATATAAATATCCTTTTACATGCTTTACCTTTAGCAATCTAACATCAATCTTTAAAAGATACCACAAGTGCTATTCTGTTCGTCAATTTCCAAAAGAAATACTTTCCATGAAAACTTATCTTTAGCACTCAAATATGTATACTCTTGTCAATACGTAAGTTTTGATAAAAACTTATAACATTTACCTTGAGTGTCACTTTGCCAACAAGATTAAAATAAAATTTTATAAAGCGGCATGACACTACATATGCAACATAATATTCTAGTACATGGAGACATTCGTACTTGTTTGTCCCCACAAGTACGAAAATACATTTGCAAACAACTTAAGTATTAACTCGAAACATGCTTTTAGAGAAAGTCCCTCAAGAAGAGTAAGTTTTAATCAACTTACTTCGCTTTCGCTTTATTAACATTCACAAGCTTTCAATCCTCCTCCATCATTCCAATGTTGATTAAAATGCTCAACATAACCAACAAGTCAATATCTACAATTAGATATCCTAATTACATCAAAATATGACCTAACATATTGATCAACATCCATATATGGCTCACAAGTTGGCTACAAGGCTCCAATAACTCAAATCGCCAAATAGTTTTACATGCTAGACCATTCAACTTCATTCTTATGTTTTAATACCCATTCAGAGTCATTAATGATACTACATCAATTGTCCATTACCACCAAGTTACTATTCATCGTCTTTCATAATCAACACTTGCAAAATATACAATTTGGGTGATTACTTAGTTGATCACTTCCATCTTTTGCTAACAATTATTTTCATAGGTTCATTATATTCATAAATCTCATCGTTAAGATTACCATTCATCTTCTCTCTTATTTTCTCAAAAGTACTATTCATGCCATGAACTAGATTTTTATAATCCAATCTTTCAACCATTAAAACTTGTAACAAATACTTCAAATACTTCTAACTACTCATAATAAACAAGTTTGAAGCATTGGAATTACTTTTAGTAGATCAATCTTGAAAAATTACAACTTTGGTAATTTTTGTGTTCTTGAGGATTTGATGAAGAAATCTAGTATTTGGATGTAAGAATGATGTTAGAACTTATGTATATTGAGTAATAATCAACCCAAAACATCATTAACAACTTACCTTGGTTGATTGGACTTGATTTGAGCTCAAAATCGCCCCTTCACCTCAAGAACCCTAACCCCCAAATACACAAAATACTCCCCTACCCCGACCTTGTATTTATAGGCCCGAATTTCTGGGTTTCGGATGCGGCCCCGGATGCTTCGCATCCCCATTTTACTCCTCTTTGAATTTCGGATGCGGACTTGGACGCTATGGCAGCACTTCACATCCAGCCTCTCTTTCAGACGCGGCCTCAGATGCTTCGCATTCGCAGGCTCCTCCGCCAGCCTTTGGTAATTTGGTCATAACTTCTTGTAGGAATGTCCAAATGACAAACGGTTTGAAGTGTTAGAAACTAAATTCGATAATCTTTCATTTTATAGATTTTACATTATATAACTCCTTATATATATGTATATATACTCATCCAAAGTTTGATCTTGTGCGTACTTATTTGGAACTTTAGTCCATCATGTAATTTCAACCTTGACTTAGACTTAGGGCTCTCCTTAGACCCCACATCACTTATAATATGTCTCGTGCACTTATTATTATATCCAATTGATATCCATAAAATTAATAGTCCTTGTCTGCACATAAAATAATATAATTAGTGCACATCAACTTTCTTAATAACGCTTAAGTATTTCAAAAATTTTCGGGATGCTACAACTCTCTCCGATAAATCAGGAGCAATAATATATAACTCAGGGCAATGGCAGTTCTCCTTCACAGCAAGAATATTGGAAGGGAGAATGGAAGAAGAGTATCTACTAACAGCCCATGTACGAGGGTTAGCAGTAGGAAATTTCTCTTCAAAATCCTTCGAAGTACTAAGCCTTCTTGGAATGATGGAACCCACTGTTGGAGGAACAGAATCCTCGGTTTTGTTTTTGCCCTTTGAAGAACTAGAACGTTTTGAAGAGGAACCCATTGGAATAGAAGGAAATGAAATTTCTGGTTCGAAGAATATCAGAGAAAAGTTGGGAAATAAAGATGCAAGTTAGAAGTTTGAGAAATTATGAAGTACATAAGAGGAGGAGGATGCGTATCACTATAATTTTGGCGGCTAAATTCATGGCCATGATTACCTCGACAATCAGCAAAAAGCTGTGCTGAATCATGGGATGACGCGTGTTCGGGGCATTAAATGCGGAGAGACGTGCGTCTAATCAACTGTCAGAAAACTTCAAAGGGAGTTATAGTAATTTCCGCCAAAAAGGTGCGTTCTACCAACTTCCCGATAACTCAAGATTGTATCACCGAAAAGCAGGGGGACTATTTGTATAGGAAAAAATATGACATGATACGTGGCCACTTAAAGGAAAGACACGTGGAACGAAAGATAGGGATGGCCACCGAACATAGCTATTTCGCTTGTCACCGGAAGGAATAACGATCATAAAAGGAGTATTAAATGCTTTGCGCCCGGTAACATTTAATACAAAATATTTTGCAGCACTAAGGATGATGGCCCATTACAAGGAATTTGGCATTTATGTCTAACGTTACATGTTCATCAATGGCCCTCATAATTGACATTAAAGAAGGGCATGATCCTAGGACCTCATTTCCTAGACGTAGCTATAAATGGTGAGCTCTGTTATCATTGTAAGTGGACGAATTTTCTGGCTAACTTACACTACATTCTATACAACATTTTAATATAATTTTATTCTCTCGCTTTTGATCCCATCATTGTTGTGCCCGAAAATCATGTTCCCGGACTCATCAGCTTTGTCATTCCATCTACATTCTAAGGCTAAATATTTTATATTAAATTAATTCACTTATCTAAAAACCACGAATAAATTCAACTGTACCGTTTTACTATAAACAAATACATGTATGTCTGTATGAGTAGCCTTGAACCACAAACATCAGAATATACCAAATCAAGTATATTTAATTTTCTTTGAGACGATGTTTGTAATAAGACTATATGTTGCTTACCAAATAAACAGTAGTCACAAGTTTTATCGTTGTACCTTTGGCAAAAGAGATGAATGTTTTCTGGCAAGAATCTGCAATTCCTTCTCGCTCATATGACCAATTCTTTTGTGCCACAAATCTGCAGAAATCTCATTTTGTTCCGTGTTCAATTCACCTCGGCATATTTCTGCATTTGTCCTGTACAACGTGCCACGAGCAACTCCCTTTTCAATCACCAATGATCCCTTGGTGAGTCTCTACTTTGGTTTGCAAAATAGTTCTCGTATCTATCTTGGTCCAAAGCTATTCCGAGATTAAGTTCATCCACAAATTAAGTACATGTCGTACATCCTTTAGAGCCAATGTGCATCCGACATTTGTCTTGATATAAATGTCACAGATCCCTACAATTTTTGAGTAACTCGTGTTACCCATTCTCACAGTGCCAAAATTACCTGCTACATATCTGCAAAACATTTCTCTTACCGGTGTGGCATGATAAGATGCAGTTGTATCAACCACCCATTCCAACTTTGGACCTGCCAAGTGCATGCATTCCTCTTCCTCATTTATAAAGAGAACAGCATTATCATTGTTTTGCACCATGGTGGTTGTATTGTCGTCATTCTTCTGTCCACTACTTTCACCTTTGCCCTCTCTTAGATTTGGGTAATCTCTTTTGAAGTGACCCGATTGATTGCAACTGTAGCAATTTCTGGCTTTTGATTGGGATCGGTTCTTGGACTTCCCACGACCTCCGAATCTACCATAGTTGCTCGAACTCCTTTGGTAACTCCTGCCTCTACCTTCTGTGATGAGAGCTTGTCCTTAATTTTCAGGCTTCTTTCTTATCTTCTCATTGAGTAGAAAAGTTGATGTGACATCCTTCAACTCAATAGTGATTTTACCGTGCATAATGGTTGTTGCCAAATTATCATACGAAGATGGCAATGAGTTCAAGAGCAAGATGTCTTTATCCTCGTCCTTGATCTTTAATCCGAGGTTGGCAAGCCGCGTGATTAAACCATTAAACACATTTAAATATGACAAAAAATTTGTACCTTCACCCATATGCAGGGCATATAACTGCTTCTTCAGATACAATTTATTTGTCAGCATTTTAGACATGTATATACTTTCTAACCTTGTCCAATTGCCACATGCATTATTTTCATCAATGATGTTATTTACCTGTAACGACCCGATCAGTCGTTTGAGCATTTGCACTTCACTCGGTAGTTTGAGGGCATGAGTAGCTCCATATAATATATTATGACTTATGTTAATCATCGATTTTGGTTATTAGATTATTCGAAATCGATTTGCAAGAATGAATTTCATGATTGAAGCTTTAGGTTGGAAGAGTTGACCAAGTTTGACTTTTGTGTATTTGACCCTGGAACGGAGTTTTGATGGTTCCGTTAGGTTTATAGGATGATTTTGGACTCGGGCGTACGCCCAGATTTGTATTTGGATATTACTAGAAGGTTTTGGCGCGAATTGGCGAAAGTAAAAATTTGAAGGTTTGGAAAGTTTATAAGTTTGACCGGGAGTTGACTTTGATGATATCGGGTTTGGATTGTGGTTCCAGGAATTTGAATATCTCCGTAATGTCATTTGGAATGTGTGTGCAAAATTTGAGCTCATTCCGAGTTGATTTGATATGTTTCGGCGCGAGTTTGGGAAGTTGAAAGTTCAAAAGTTTAATAAATTCGATTTGAGGTACGATTCATCGTTTCGATGTTGTTATGCGTG
The DNA here is from genome assembly GCF_000390325.3 of Nicotiana tomentosiformis. Lineage (NCBI taxonomy): Eukaryota > Viridiplantae > Streptophyta > Magnoliopsida > Solanales > Solanaceae > Nicotiana > Nicotiana tomentosiformis. The sequence continues at coordinate 113,598,242 of NC_090823.1, read as the reverse complement.
ATTTGAGGCCTCAAGTAGGTTTGTGTTATGTTATAGGACTTGTGAGAATGTTCGGACGTGGTCCTGAGGGGCTCGGACGTGTTTTGGATTGAATTTAGATCATTTTCCTTCATGTTGGCATTGTTGGTTCTGCTGAGCATCCGATTTCCTTATTCACGATCGCGTAGAGTTAATCACGATCCCGTGGAGTTGTTTGATGGCTGGGGAAAAGTTTTTCATCACGTTCGCGAGTCCTTATATGCTTTCGCATAGGTTACTGCAGTTTGAGCAACACGTTAGTGTAGTGATTTGGACTGAGCTGGGCAGAGGCTATTTCTTTTCACGTTTGCGATCTTGTTTCAGCGATCGTGTAGTTTGTGAGCTTTGTGTACCGTGTTCGTATGGCTTTATTCGCGTTCACATGGCTTTATACGCGATCGCATAGGGTATTTTCTGGGGCAGTGTTTTTCCTTCTTCACGATCGTGAGGGTATTCCGCGATCGCATTTCATTGATTTGCCCAGTGATTATAAAGTACTCTATTTTGGAAGTTTCGGCCATTTTATCATATTTGGAGCTATGGAGCTCGAATTGAAGCGATTTTGAGATGATTTTCACGATATGGATTGGGGTAAGTGTTCTCTACTCGGTTTTGATTATATTTCATGAATCTATCTTCGTTTTTGGCATTTGATTGAGGATTTCAAGAGAGAAATTGGTTTTTTTTAAAATAAAGTTTCATAGAGTGAGTTTTCGAGTTCTGAACATATATTCAGAGTCGGATTTGAATGAAATTTGTATGGTTGAACTCGTAATAGAATGGTTGTCGGATATTGTGAGTTTTGTCGGGTTCTAATGTGCGGGCCCACAGTTGACATTTTGGTCAATTTTGAGCATTTGATTAAAGATTCAGCCTTTAACATTTGGAATTATTTCCTTGGGTATTAATTGATGCATTTGAGTTGCTTTTGGCTAGTTTCGAGATGCTCGTAGGTCAGTACGCACGGGATGGCATTTGTTGAGTATTGTTTGGCTTGCTCGGTATTGGACTTGGCTTGTTCGAGGTAAGTAACACTTCTAAACTTGGTGCTGAGGGTATGAAACCCTGAATTACGTGTTATGTGTTTGGTGTTGAGGTGACACACATGCTAGGTGACAGGCGTGTGGACGTGCACCGTGTGAATCGTGACTTATTTATTTTTGTGGTACTGTGTAGTTACCTAATCTTAACTGTAACCATGAAATCTCTATGTGCTAGAGTAATTGAGCGATGATCCGTGTTAGAAATCATGCTTAGGCCATATGCTAGTACTGTTGGGACCCACAGAGGTCATGTTACATGTTGAATGAATTACTTAATCTGAAATATATCCTCGGTCACAGCTATTATTTGCATATTATATCTTAGTCTCTATTGTCCTATATCCATACATCATATCATCACTATTTGGGCTGATTATCATGATTCTTGTGAGCCCGAGAGACTGGAGAGACTGATGACTGAGTGAGGCTGAGGGCCTGTTGTGAGTGATACTTATGGGATCGGGTTGCATGTTGCAGCAGGCTTTATTGATTCATGCCAGGATTTGGCTTATTATAGCGCTTGCGCTGGATCGACCTCTCCAGTGTCTTCATATCCACAGTAGGCGTAGTTGCTATGGAATTTTGGGCTGGATCTGTCCTGGATTAATTCGCATTGGGCTGGATCTTCCCTGGATTTACTTATGTTTGGGCTGGATCTACACAATACTGATTGACTACGTGAGCTGAGTATTGAGCATGGTGAGTAAGAATACGAGACAGTGAGATTGAGTACCCTGAGAGTGTGAGTACATGGGTTTATTACTGAGACGCTTTACATTTGACATACGTACTTGAGATATAGGCATAAAGATGCATTTCCTCATGCTACCAAATTTTGGTGATATTCATGATTTCACGGGCATAATTACATGTAGGCATAGAGATGTACTTTCCTCATGCTATCTGAAAATGAAACATCTTATTTATTGTTGAAAAGTTTTTGGGAAAAACACAGTTTTCAAACTTACTCATAAGTTTTTGGTGTTTTCGGTGAAAGATTTGGGATTTACTGTTATACTTGAAAAGCATGCCTATTTTCTGTAATTGTGAACGAGTTGAGCATCTTATCCCTGAGTTATTTCCTTGTACCATTTTCATTATATTGTTTTGAGTTGTGGCTGGTTATTGGAGTTGGAATCTGAACCTTGTCCTAGCTCGTCACTACTTTCAACCTAAGGTTAGATTTGTTACTTATTGAGTACATGGGGTCGGTGGTACTCATACTACACTTCTGCACCTTGCGTGCAGATGTTGGATATTGATGTTGCTTTGTACGGTGGGAGTGGGATTTGAAGATGTACCTGCGTTTCAGTTATGGCTATCACTTGTCCTTAGTAGCATTAGATTCGAATTCCGTTCATTTACATTTCAAACAAATGTTGTAATTATTTCAATTCAGTCTTGTATAAATCTAAATCTTAGAAACTCATGATTTGTACTATCAGTCCTTGGGAAATTCTTGTATAAAAGAAGTTGCATTATTATTTCTTCTCTTAATAAATCTCATTGAATTGGATAGTTGTTAAAAGGGCTTACCTAGAGGGTTGGGTTGGGTGCCATCACGACTAGTTGGATTTTGAGTCGTGGTAAGTTGGTATCAGAGCTCTAGGTTCATAGGTTCTATGAGTCATGAGCAAGTGTCTAGTAGAGTTTTGCGGATCGGTATGATGACGTCCATACCTATCTTCGAGAGGCTACAAGGCATTTAGGATAAACTTCTCATCTTTCTTTCCTTATCATGCAACATTGATTCAGCTTGAAGCATAACTCTTGGAATCCCTTCCACGTATTTGTATGCACACGTGAGCGCTCAGTATCAACAGTACATGGACGGCTTGTGATACCATGGATGAGGTGCGAAGTATGATTTCTGTGTGCTGATGAAGGGCCAGTCTAGAGAACTTGAGGCTAGGTTTTGATTGTAGCTTGAGCACATTGATTTCGGTTGTGTGAGCGTGTACTTTTGAACTTATATGTCTGGTAGTTTTCCTATGGGTAGAAATTGTAGCTCGGTGAGTAGTTGAATGGCTATATGATGAAGTATGATGTGACTACGGGATGTGTTCAGATGGTTTGAATGTGACGAGAAGAGTTTTCTTGAGATGTAAAAAAAAGACTATTGGGTGCTTGATTCCTGTCTTGATGTAACGAATAGTCTCGAGTTATGAGTGTGTTGACGGATCTCCATATTGTTTACTTGTGGAACAAATTAGATTCTCATGTCTTATTGATGAGTTTAGACTCAGGAAGATTAAGTGATTGCATAGTAGTTATGACTGTAAAAGGGTATAGCGAGATGCCAATTTGAGGCTAAGCATGTGGCTTACCTCATGCGAGGTGGTCTACGGAGGTGTGGTCCTTATGATGTTGTGTGGAGACTTTCTTTCTACTAGTGGTTTATATGTGTTGCGATTTGAGTTTGGATTGGTTGAGAAAGTTGACCTGACCATCACTAGGATGAATGCGAGCCTAGCAGATGATTTGTGGTATTTTATGGTTTGTGTTGCATGAGCTTGTGAAGAATTTAGTTGAAACTCACTGCGGGATTATGAAAGTAATAGAGTATGGGTATGGTGAGTTATCGGATGTTTTATTCTATGGTATTGAGCTATGTGGGGGAGTCTACTATCGACGATTTTATTGCATGGTTACGTGTTGTATTGGTTTTGGTCAGAGGCATACTTGTGGATCGGTTATGACTTGCAGAGGTTAAGATCGAGGATGACTCGAGTAAAGGAAATTTTTGGATGCATGTTGTGTTATACTTTATGGGTAAATAGTAATCTTAGAATCATTCGGGTTCGTTGTTCATGATAGATATGATGTACTAAGGAAAAGGGATGCACTCGATTGCTTAGATGTGTAGACTACTTCTTCGGGTGTTATTGATCTAATGGGGTACTGGTCGTTCGGCCCGTTTGGGCGGTACAATTGAGATGTAAGCATAGTAAATGACTTTTGAGAAGGTTCTAATATATTCAGGAGTTATATGTAGCAATTGGGAATTTTCAGGATTTGTATACGGCTAGAATCTGGGATTTATATTGAGTGGTGTCGAGACTCGCGGTATTTCTATGTCATTATGGATTATACATTTTAGTATTAGGAAGGTAAAGGAAATAATTTTAGATTCACATGAGGTCTCTTCAGAGTGGGTGTCTCGGTTGTGGTACTTTTGGGATGCTTAAGAGGGAATACTACGACTTATGGGCCTTAGGGAGATGTGGTTTCATGCTAGGATCTCTTGTGGTGAGCTTTGGGTAAGGATCGTGATGTTCTAGGAAGGGAAAGTGTCAACTTAAGGGTAATTCGGAAGGAACTCGGAGAAATAGGACAACTTGGTAGTAACTTGGATCAACATAGTAATGGATATGATCAGTTCTTTGGGTACTTATGATGTATTGAGTTTCTACAGGTGTTTTTGTGGCAATACTCTTGGGTTTGGCGACCCGCGTGGCTTGGTTGAGTTAGAGAGATTCAGTTCTGATGGCTTAGTTATGTGCAAATGGGTTTCGAAGAGTTCTTGATGATCTCTACCACGGTTAGAGGCGGATATTTCACACCAACGTGAGGAGCATGTTGTGTATTATGATTTTCTCCTAAATGATATCAAATGGAAGGTTTCCGGCTGACCGGGTATATATTCTACATGTGACTCAGAGTTGATTATAAGATTCTTGTACTTTTCATATGATGTCATAATAGATGTAGTATGTTGTGTGGGATTGAGATTTGCATGTGCAAGGTCACGGTATAGTTTTAAAGGGAAGGTCATGGATTCTTAGGCAACATGGACTGTCTAGGTGAATGATACTATTGTTTGGTATTGCCTGAGGAGAGTGTATATTTCAGTAGGTGCACTGTGTTTTGACTTACATATGCTTCATTGGTATTGCGGTACTCGCATGGTTGATCAACTATTGATATTCAGATTTTGCTATATGGCACGAAAGAATTATCGAAGTATTCCTTGTGGGATGATCGTGTGTGAAAGATGTGTTAGACATTCGGGCGGTGGAGTTGGGATCAGATATGGTGAATCATGTGTTTTATGGATTTGGAGACTAGGAGTTCTCAGAAGCAGATTATTTCGTGGTTGTGGACTGTGAAGATGCGGCCAAAGCTAGCCAGCTGATAGTATGTATTATGGTTCAGTCATTGTGAACTTTCGGAGGGTTATTTATCTATGTGTGGATGACCAGGGTTGATCTGGGGGCCCATTGGCAGGCTTAATGAGGATGTGTATTCTATACCGGGTCGGATTTGTTGGCTCAGAACTGTTAGTGTTGAGGGGTATGTCGTTCGGTTAGAGTTGAGCCTATTCGTGTTCTGACATGTTCTATGAGTTACTCTTCTATGCTACGAGGGGTAGTGATTTGTTGGTTATATACACACATGGTGCGATTCTGTTTGAGTCTTGTAGTGGAATTCGAGCGAAATGGTTATTGGGGTGTGGAATGGTCGATTGCACCTTGGTTATGGCCTTTTTACGGTTGTGATATATGGTGTTGTTTACTTCTCAGTGGTTATGGTCATGCACTTTTGGTACTAGACGTCAAATTGTGTGTGGATGTTGAATTTGAGCATTGTGAATTGAGATATTTCATGTGGACCAGTGTTTGGATGGGGTCACGCATTGCAGCGAAGTTATATTGGGATATGATCCTTTGTGTTAGATTCGTGTGTTTTGGTCCTACGGTGGGTGATGGGTTCTTAGCATTGCATTGTGGTGGTACTTGTTGAGCTTGCGGGACGGTTCTCTCATTTGAGTCATTTTCTATGTCTGAATACACTTGAATTGTTGCGTATTGGTGCACAGATTGCACGATTTGTGGCTTAAGGTTGTATTGGTCTGGCATGTCAGTAGGGCGGCTGCATTTGATAAGATGAGGTCGTCGGACCTAGAATGGGTGCTATCAGATCTGATTGTGGTATATTTGGAAGGATAATATTGGAGGCTGGCTTAGAAATTGGCTATAATTCTTGTCGAAAGAGGGAGAGTTCCATGACTTGTTGGTCTGATAAGTGGTTATGAGTTTCTGCATGTTTCTTTCATCATTGGCAGTGTACGAAGGTTTTAGAATGGGGTTTTCTTCGATATGAGGTTTATTACCGGTATTGGGTTTGTAGCTGTGAGCATCTGAGTTATGTGGTATAGTATGTGATTGCATCTTGGGCTTTGCTTATGGCTTGATACAACTTGTTCATACTTATACAGTGTGTAGATTCGAGATTCGGGTCTTGTAAGGAATTTCGAATGTTGGAAAAAGGGTTCCAAGGTTTATGGGCTAAGGTTGAATTAAAGATCGTCAATTATGTTGTGTTGTCAGGCTTATACGGATTGGGTGATGTGGGATCGCCCCCAGTATGTGCATAGTAAGGTTACACTACGGTTTGATGGCTTTGGAACTACTCTCGGCACGTTCGAGGACGAACGCATGTTCAAGTGGGGGAGGATGTAGCGACCCGACCGGTCGTTTTGAGCATTTGCACTTTGTTCGGTAGTTTGAGGGCATGAGTAGCCTCGTATAATATATTATGACTTGTGTGAATCGTCGATTTTGGTTTTCAGGTTATTCAGATTTGATTTGGAAGAATTAATTTCATGATTGAAGCTTTAAGTTAGAAGAGTTGATCAAGTTTGACTTTTGTATATTTGACTTCAGAATAGAGTTTTGATGGCTCCGTTAGGTCCAGAGGGTAATTTTGGACTTGGGCGTATGCCCGGATTTGCATTTGGATATTTCTAGAAGGTTTCGGCGCGAATTGGCGAAAGTTGGAAATTTGAAGTTTGAAAAGTTCTTAAGTTTGACCGGGGATTTGACTTTGATGATATCGGGTTCAAATTGTGGTTCTGGTAATTTGAGTAGCTTTGAGCTCATTCCGGGTTGATTTGATATGTTTCGGCGCGAGTTTTAGAAGTTAAAAATTCAAAATTTTATTAAGTTCGATTTGAGGTGCGATTCGTCATTTCGATGTTGTTATGCGTGATTTGAGGCCTCGAGTAGGTCCGTGTTATATTATGGTACTTGTGGGAATGTTCGAGCGTGGTCTTAAGGGGCTCGGGCGTGTTTTGGATTGAATTCGGATCATTTTCCTTCATGTTGGCATTGTTGGTTCTGCTGAGCATCTGATTTCCTTATTCCCTATCGCGTAGAGTTAATCGCGATCCCGTAGAGTTGTTTGATGGCTGGGGAAAAGTTGTTCATCACGTTCGCGAGTCCTCATACGCGTTCGCATAGGTTGCTGCAGTTTGAGCAACACGTTTGCGCTTGTGTGCATGTGTTCGCGTAGTGATTTGGACTGAGCTGGTCAGAGGCTATTTCTTTCCGCATTTGCGATCTTGTTTCAGCAATCGAGTAGTTTGTGAGCTTTGTGTACCGCGTTCGTATGGCTTTATACGGGATCGTATAGGGTATTTTTCTGGGCAGTGCTTTTCCTTCTTCGCGATTGCGAGGGTATTTCCGCGAGCGCGTTTCATTGATTTGCCCACTGATTATAAAGTGCTATATTTCGGAAGTTTTGGCCATTTTATCATATTTGGAGTTATGGGGCTCGGATTAAAGTGATTGTTTAGGAGATTTTCACCACATGAATTGGAGTAAGTATTCTCTACTCGGTTTTAAGTTTATTTCATGAATCTATCTTCATTTTTGGCATTTGATTGAGGATTTCAAGAGAGAAATTGGGGGGTTTTGGCTAAAGTTTCATAGAGTGAATTTTCGAGTTTTGAACATGGATTCGGAGTCCGATTTAAATAAAAATTCTATGGTTGAACTCGTAATCGAATGCGTTGTCGGATTTTATGAGTTTTGTCGAGTTTCGAGGTACGGGCTAGGGGTTGACCTTTTGGTCAATTTTTAGCTTTTGATTAAAGATTTGGCCTTTATCATTTGGAATTGTTTCCTTAGGCATTAATTGATGCATTTGTGTTACTTTTGGCTAGTTTCGAGTTGTTCCGAGGTCAGTACACGCGGGATAGCATTTGTGATGTATCGTTTGGCTTGCTCGGTATTGGACTTAGATTGTTCAAGGTAAGTAATACTTCTAAACTTGATGCTGAGGGTTTGAAACCCCGAATTACGTGTTATGTGTTTGGTGTTGAGGTGACGCACATGCTAGGTGACGGGTGTGTGGGCGTGCACTGTGTGAATCATGACTCATTTATTTTTGTGGTACTGTGTAGTTACCTAATCTTATTTGTAACAGTGAAATCTCTACGTGCTAGAGTAATTGAGCAGTGATATTTGTTAGAAAACATGCTTAGGCCACATGCTGGTACTGTTGGGACCCATAAAGGTCATGTTAATGTTGAATTAATTGCTTAATATGAAATTTATACTCGGTCACAACTATTATTTGTATATCATATCTTAGTCTCTGTTGTCCTATATCCATACATCATATTATCACTTTTTGGGCTGATTATCATGATTCTTGTGAGCCAGAGAGACTTGAGAGACTGATGACTGAGTGAGGCTGAGGGCTTGTTGTGAGTGATATTTATGGGATCGGGTTGCACGCCGCACCAAGATTTTTTGATTAATGTCAGGATTTAGCTTATTATAGCGCTTGCGCTGGATCGGCCTCTCCAGTGTCTTCATATCCACAATGGGCGCATTTGCTATGGATTTTTGGGCTGGATCTGTCCTGGATTCATTCACATTGGGCTGGATTTGCCCTAGATTTACTTATGTTTGGGCTGGATCTGCCCTGTATAGTACTGATTGACTGAGTGAGCTGAGTCTTGAGCATGGTGAGTGAGATACGAGACAGTGAGATTGAGTACCTTGAGAGTATGAGTACATGGGTTCATCACTAAAACACATTGCATTTGACATGCGTACTTGAGATACAGGCATAGAGATGCATTTTCTCATGCTACCCGATTTTGGTGACATTCATGATTTTACCTGCATAATTACATGTAGGCATAGAGATGTACTTTCCTCATGCTATCTGAAAATAAAATATCTTATTTATTGTTGAATAGTTTTTGGGAAAAACACAGTTTTCAAACTTACTCATATGTTTTCGGTGTTTTCGATGGAAGATTTGTGATTTATTGTTATACTTGAAAAGCATACCTATTTTTCGTAACTGTGAACGAGTTGAGCATCTTATCCTTGAGTTATTTCCTTGTACCATTTTCATTTTATTGTTATGAACTGTGGCTGGTTATTGAGTTGGAATCTGACCCTTGTCCCAACTCGTCACTACTTTCAACCTAAGGTTAGGTTTGTTACTTATTAAGTATATGTGATCGGTTTTACTCATACTATACTTCTGCACCTTGCGTGCAAATATTGGATGCTGATGTTGTTGCGTACGGCGGGAGTAGGATCTGAAGATGTACCTGCATTCCAGTTATGGCTATCACTTATCCTTGGTAGAATTAGATTCAAATTTCGTTCATTTACATTTCAAACAGATGTTGTAATTATTTCAATTCAGTCTTGTAAAAATCTAAATCTTAGAAGCTCATAATTTGTACTACCAGTTCTTAGAAAATTCTAGTATAAAAGCAACTGCATTATTATTTCTTCTCTTAATAAATCTCATTTAATTGGATAGTTGTTAAATGAGCTTACCTAGCAGGCTGGGTTAGGTGCCATCACGACTAGTTGGATTTTGGGTCGTAAATCATCTGATAAGTACAACCTGACTGCACTAGTAGTCTTTTCATCCAAGTCAGCTCAATCCTCTGCTTTCATGGTATCAGGCTTCTTGGCATCACTGTCTAATACCTTGTGTAATCCTTATTGGATGAGTAGATCACTCATCCTTCTTTGCCATGTTGAGAAACCACTATCTCTTTTGAATTTTACTACTTCTTACTTTACTCAGACATTTTATTTTTCCACCAAGTATAGTACTACCGACCGTGAACAGTATTTCTTTGAACAAGCAGAACCTATGCTCTGATACCAGTTATTGGGAATAAATTCCCACATAAAATAATATTTTCGGTAATAACAACGGAATAATAACGTAGTGCCGAGATACGGTAATCAACAAGAATAAAAAAAATAACAAAAACAAAGATTTTTAATGTGAAAAATACTTCTGAATAAGGGGGGAAAACCACGAGCCTGAAAGGAGTAAAGTAATCCATTATAATGAGGAATTTTACACTCAGTAGTCACTAGTAAAATAGTTCAGGGATCACTATACGCTCAAAAGAAATAATACTCTTTTAAGATTTTCAACTCACTACAATATCGTTCACATTCTCTGTTTTCCCTTAAAAATTACACTGCCTGTGAATACCTCACACTATTAAATATATTTTCCTATGAGACGGCGTATAAAACGAGAAACTGAAGCATTTCTTTTATACGAAGAGTGACTGTCCACTGCAATCAAATTGATTGGTTCGCAAGTTGTTGTTGCCACTTGCTGATTTGCTTCTTGCAAATTGTTCCAAATCTAGTTTTGGCCATCAAATTTGGAATATGTTTCCCTCTTTAGTTTTTGTTTCCTTTTTCTTTTATTCCATTTATGGGGATGGATCCCACACTTTAATCACATTTATAGTTAAAATAGTCAAAGTAATTGCTAAAGATGTGGTTGTTATTAATTATTAATATATGAAAAAGAAATGTGGTTATTGAAGTTAGAATATGAACAGGGATTCCGTCGGGTATTTAGTTTACTCTAGAAAAAAAAAAGATATATAAAGGAAATAAACCACGAGAGGTTGTTAAAGGGCTTACGAAGTTGACCAATATGAGATACAAATTAATAGAGTTGAGTGTTAAAGGGCTTACGAAGTTGACCAAAATGAGAGACAAATTAATAGTGTAGAATACTCAACTAACATGAGTTACGTTATTGTTGGAATTACTTTACGGTTGTCATAAGATGAGGTGCTTGACTACGTAGTCATAATTGTCGTAATTATTATATCAATTAAAGAAAACCTATAAAATCAATATACAAACACGGACACGTGAGACAACCTTTTCCGTCAGTTTTTACCGGGTCAATTGATTATGTAACTCTTTACAAATTTATTTTTAATTTTATAATTCTACTTTTTTTAAACATATGAGATCTAAAAAAGTTATTTTCTTAAATTATAAATTATAATGAGGCATGGTGTACAAATAACAAGTTTTTATATATTTCAGTAGCTTTATATGTATATTTATATAAACGCATAAAAGACGAACAAGCATAGTTTTGGAAGGCTAAAGGAATCTTTATTAGTTACTACTTACTAGTAAAGCAGTCCAATGCTGAATATTTATCTAGTCTAGAAAAAATAAGTAAATATTGAGTGTAAAACAAAATAAAGAGTGGGAGCGTGGGAGCTGACAAAGTTAGTATGCTTAAGGAAATGTAATCTATATATAATACTCCATTTAATATATTTTATCCTTAATAATACTCTCTTATAGGAATAATATGACCTATTTAAAAGCATAAAATTCAAAGTATATTTTAGATATGTAGGTTATAGATATACATATTTTTAGTTTACGACCAGAATATTTAAAAAGTGTTCCTTATATTCTTAAATTAATGGAGCATATGACAAGTTAACCTGAGATACATAAAATGAATCGGTATTTTTTAAACTTAATTTACTACTTTTGCATGAAAAGTACTTATCCGAAAGCTGATGCAGATAGTTATAAATAGTGGATTAGCATGCTACCTTTGAACTCGAGCCTAGCCTAGCTTCAGTAATCACAAGAAAAATGATTAAAAAAAAATTAAATTGTCAAACCTTCTTTATATGGTTTCCATCTTCCTCTCCACTCTCTGGAAATTCTTCGTTTCCACAATCCTTAAGATAACAACCAAATTATGGAGTGTACGAAACCAGAAAACCAAGTACAAGCCATTCCCTCCAGGTCCAAAACCATGGCCAATAGTTCGCTGCCTTCCTCAAATGCTCCTAAACAAGAAGCCAGCATCTCAATGGATACACAAACTTATGGAAGAAATGGGGACTGAAATTGCATGCATTTGTCTCGGGAATGTCCATGTCATTCTTGTCACTTCACCTGAACTTGCTTGCGACTTCTTAAAGAGATCACTTGGAAAGAGACTGGAAAAAAAAATAAAGGACCAAGTCATGTAGAAGTAGAAGAAGATCAAGTTTTTATTGATGCAATTTTCACACTCCTTGAATATCTCCATGCTTTTAGTATCTAAGATTACTTACCATGGTTAAGTAGATTTGATTTAGATGGTCTCAAGGCAATTATCACAAAAGCCTTTGCCAAAGCAAGAAAAATAAGAAGAATTATTCTGTCAACTGGTTCTAAAAAAAAGCCTCCTGCGAATGGCTCGTTTCTCTATGGGCGTATGCTAACTAATGTGCGCCACCATGGGGAAGAGGGCTCGTGTACCATCACAGAAGGCACTCATGGCACATGCTTCAACCTCGCAATCACAACGAGGTCAGAGAGCTCAGTCTGCTACAGTTGGGGAACAAGCAATTGGTGCCCTAATTGAAACGAAATTGAATGAAACAGTACCAGCAAAGGCAGTGGTCGAAACAATTCAGAAATCGCAGATCCAAAAATAATAGGAAGAAGTAATTCAATCTTCGAGTAATGTAGAGAATAATGAGAAAGGAAGCTGTAGCAAGAAATCGTGGGCTAATAAAGTAGATGAAGAGGAAAAAGCAGGGAAGAAGGCATCAATTTGGGATAGCTTTGATATTTCAAAAATTTCAAATGCAAGCTTCAAGTTAGAGTATATTTCTCCAACTTTGCAGGGGGATACACCTATTATTGAAATTGAGTCGGAGGATATTGAATCTAAGATGGAGTATTGGCGGAATTCGTATATACCAATTTGATAACAAACCATTTATAGTTAAAGCTTGGAATTAGAAATAGAGTTTACAAGAGAAGAATTAATCACTGTTCCCATATGGATCAAGTTCCTGGGGATGGATTTCAAATATTGGAGCCCAAAAGGATTGAATAAGATTGGTAGCTAATGGTGGACCACAATACAGAAAAGAAGGTTGGATTGAACTTTGCTAGATTGCTCATTGAAGTTAACATGGATGTAGACCTGCCAAATGAATTATTATTCAAGAATGAGAAAGGCATCGTAATTGAACAAAGGATTGTATACGACTGGAAACCTACGTTGTGCAATGTAAAAAGTATGGTCACTCAGAGGAGGCATGTAGGAAGAAGAATCCCCCGGTAAAAAGAGAGGAGGAACAACCAACAACAGTACTTCAACAGAAGAACAATGAAGGAAAGGATAAACAAGTTGAGGAGAAACAACCACAGGCTAACCAGGAGTCCAAGGTGACTGAAGGGAGCACTACTAGAGTAGAAGTCAGTTAAAGTAAGGCCAAACTATAATGAAGGCTAACTCTTTCCAGGTACTAAAAAATCCTGGACTAACTTAGCAAGGAAGTGAGACTGAAGGCAATCTGGGAGGCCAAATCATTCCCCATACTGAAAATGGTTAATTGTCTAGTTTGGAATGTTATGGTACTTAATTCCCCTAATAAGCAGAGAGAAGTCCAACGCTTCCGCAATGAAGAAAAAGAGTAGCAATGATTGGCCTGTTAGAAATAAAAATAAAAAGGGAGAAAATCAAATAAACAACAGACATATTGTTCAGTGGTTGAAACTATATTACCAACCTAAATGTCCACTATAATGGGAGGAAATGTGTAGTTTGGAGACATGACTATTACAATGTTAACCCTGTTAGTACTACCCCACATATGATAGCTTGTGAGGTTCAGTACAACCCTCAACAACTTATGTTTGGGGTGGCCTTTATATATGATTTTAATACAAAGCAAGAGAGGAAGGAGCTATGGGATGATTTGAGTAATTTACTGAGCAATAGTACTATGCCTTGGATGGCTGTGGGAGATTTCAATTCTGTCCTTAATATGGAAGATAGAATTGGAGAAAATCCAGTGAGCTTGATAGAGGTAGTGGAGTTTAGTAATTGTATTAAAGCATGTGGACTACTTGAGCTACCACATCAAGGGAACAAATATACTTGGAATGATAGGCGTAGTGAGCAGAGAATTTATTCTAAGATTGATTGGGTTGTCATTAATGAGGAATGGCTAGACAATATGCCATTGTGTAAAGCTAAATTTTTGACAAAAGGTATTAGTGATCACTGCCCAGTGAAGATAGTTTTGGCTGAAGAGAAACAAAGATCCAGTAAGTCATTTAAATTCTGTAATGTGTGGGCACAACACCTTCAATTCCTTGAGGTGATTAGAAGAAAATGGGATACTCAAATGGAGGGATATCAAATGATGCAGGTTGTGAAAAAACTGAAGTTGTTAAAGAAGGACCTTAGATTACTAAATGTTGCATACTTCAAGAATATTGAAACAGAAGCTAAAGAAGACAGGGAGGCATTGCAGACAATACAAGAGAAGTTGCAGCTTAATCCTGGGATTCCATAATGCAGAAAGAGGAACATGAGAAATACCAAAAGTTCAGGCAATCTTCTTATCTTGCTGAGATATATCTTCAGCAAAAGAGCAAAGCTAATTGGATCCAAATTAGGGATGATAACACAAGATATTTTCACTCTGTCATTAAACATAGAAGATTGAAACAAGATGTTACACAGTTGAAGGATGAGCAAGGAGAATGGCAGTCTAATCCTGACATAGTTGCTCAAATTTTTGTGGATTATTATACTAACTTGCTAGGGAAGGAAGCAAGGACTAGATCAAAAGTATTTAGTAGATTTATAAGGAAAGGACTTGTCCTTCAGTTGAGATACAGGTTGAGATTCTGAAACCTTTTACCGTGAAAGATGTTAAGGCTGCTATATTCCATATAGATAAAAACAGGAGTCCAGGGCCGAATGGATATGGAAGTGGATTCTTTCAGTCAGCATGGCCAATAATAGGGAAGGAGGTAACTGCAGCAGTACTAGAATTTTTTCACAATGGACAGTTGCTGAAGCAGTTAAATACAACTTGCATAGCACTAATTTCTAAGATCAGTGCTTCTGAATAAGCAAGTCAGTTTAGACCTATTGCATGTTGCAATATTTTGTATAAATGCATCTCCAAAATGTTGTGTTCTAGACTTAAAGAAGTTGTAAGTCACCTTGTTACTGATAACCAATCTGCATTTGTTCCTGGGAGATCAATGTTGCACAATGTGCTCATCTGTCATGATATTCTCAGACACTACAACAGGAAGACATATCCAAGATGTTTAATGAAAATCGACTTGAGGAAAGCGTATGATATGGTTAATTGGGAGTTCTTGGAGGAGATATTAGAGGGATTCAAATTCCCTAGAAAGTTCATTAAGTTGTTGTTGACGTTGTGACTACTCTCAAATTTTCAATCAATGTAAATGGTGAAAATCATAGGTATTTTGAAGGTAGGAGGGGACTTAGGCAAGGGGATCCAATATTCTTATTATTTGTCCTAGTAATGGAATACCTTTCTAGAACATTTAAGTGTATGAGTGAATTACTTGACTTCAATTTTCACCCTATGTGCAAGTAATTGGAGTTCGACCTTATGGTATTTTTCAAAGGAGAACTGAACTCTATAAATAGAATCATGGAAGCTCTGTCTCACTTTAGTTCTACTTCAGAACTTGTGGCGAATATGGAGAAGTCGAACTTATTTCTTGCTGGTGTAGAGGATTCCACAAAGGAGCAACTCTTGATGGTTACAGATTTCTCTGAAGGTACCTTCCCAATAAGGTATCTTGGATTGCCATTGTCTCCAACAAAGTGGAGTAAGTTGGAGTGTAATCAACAGGTGAAAAGGATAACTAGCAGGATTAGATGTGGCTATGCAAAGCAACTCTCATATGCTGGTAGGCTTCAAATAATAAACTCCATCCTATTCTCCATTCATAGTTTTTGGTGTTCAAGAATCATTCTGCCACAGAGCATATTGAAAGAGGTTGACCAAAAGTGCAGGGACTTCCTATGGGGTGGTTCTGAAGAACAGAGGAAAGTTTCTCTGGTTGTGTAGGATAAAATTTATAGACCAAAGAAGTTTGGAGGCCTAAATATCAAAACATGCAAAAAATGGAACAAGGTTTCTGTTGGGAAACTTCTATGGAAGGTGATTGAGAAGAAAGATACTTTATGGGTTAAATGGGTGCATGGGGTTTATACGAAGAAGGAGACTAATATTAGGAATCACAAACCTCAACAGGATATCAGCTGGTATTCAAGGAAACTCAACTTTCTAAAAGAGGAAATGAAGGATTAGTATCAACATAAGAGTATTCTATTTCGAACTGCTACAATGCTATCATTGGGGGTGTATGGAAGACTAGAGACAGCAAGACTTCTTTGGACTGCTGTAGCTCAACCTAAGCACAGGTTCACAGCTTGGTATGCTTTACTAGGTAGACTGCTGCTGAAAGAGAGATTAATCAAGCTACATATTCTAGTGGCAGATATTAATTGCTATTTATGTAATGATAATGCTGAGGAATCTCATCAACACTTATTTGTGGACTGTAATTGGGCAATAACAATTCGTAATTCCCTGTTCCAATGGACTGGTGTTCACATCTCGATTGGTAACGATCAGCAAGTAGTGGCCAACATAAAAGGAAGCCCCTAAGCAAGGTAAAAAGGAAGTGGTGGCTGCAATATAGGGAAGCGAGTATATATCATACATGGAGGGCTAGGAACTGGAGAATCTTTAGAGGGCAAACTGTACAAAAAGAGCTGGTAATTGCACAGATTAAAAAGGAACTTTTAGGAAGAATAAAAAAACTTAACAAGTCCAGGAAGATGAATAGAAGTAGGAGGTTCATACAGAAACTTTTTGTGTAATTAGTAGATTGGTTTTTGAGATCTAGATCAATTTTGTTGAGTGGCTAGGTGCTCTTTAGATTGTATACTTCATTGTTGTTATTAATGGTAATTCACAGTGTTACCAAAAAAAAATCAAGAAAATACATTGACTATGTATTGATGAGAGGATTAAGATTCGGAAGGATGGTAACAAAGATGTGGCCTTGATGTTCTTATCATGCTCAAAGATACCAATGGAAATCCATTGATGAATGTTAACGTGAATAAAAGCGCAAGTCCTAGTAAGTATACTATTAACGATTCAATCCACTAAACCATGTGAACAACATGATAAATTGTAATGTTAGCAACTCCCTCTAATCCATTTAATGTGACACTCTTGCTTGTTTACTTTGTTCCAAAAAGAATATTACCTTGCTATATATATATATATATATATATATATATATATATATATATATATATATATATATATATATATATATATATATAAAATTAAACTTTTATTTTAACCATAGCTTAGTGACATGTTTTTACGGTCACAACAATGTTATGACATATTTAAGACAAGGAATTCCAAAAAATTTCTTTTAATCTTTCTTGAACTTCGTATCCAACCAAATATTATATATCATATAAATTGAAATAGAAACAGAGGGAAGAACATTTTTTTTGGAAGCTTCTAAATCTGAATTTTGAAACTTGCTCGAAACTAATTTAAAACTTCTTTGACCTGATTAAGTAATTTAAATTCAGCATTACTCGATGGCATTTGTGTTTGCTCCTATTTTTTATTTAGTTTAGGATTACATCCTTCTATTAGTTTTTGTATAAATGTATACTTGCATCAGAATATCCAGAATATGTTGTTGACCTTGGCTACCAATATTATTGACAGGAAGTGACAGGAACTCATACTTGCTTGCTACGGTAGATAATCCTCAAATGCAGTTGAATGGACAATCAGAGAGATGATGAACCAACCAAAGATAATGCAAATGGCCATACAAGAGATTAGTTCCTGTCAATAATATTATGTCAAAGCTTGCATAAATGAGGCCTTTCGACTCCACCCCATATCACCTTTTAAGAGTAAATTTTATGAGTGGTTATTTAACTTTGTGTTCATTACGAAAAAGTTATTTTTCTTCTTTTTATTACGTAAAAATTATTCAACTTTGTGTTCATTACCTAAAAGTTAATTTTTTTCTTTTGTTACACATAAATTATTTTACTTTGCTCTATTTATCACAAAAGTCACCTTGGCCAGATTTTATAATACTTTTACTTGAAAAGTCTATTATGCCCTTGACATTATAAATCTTCTCATTTATATAATACCTTCTATATGATATACTATATAATATATTTTTACCTAGGTATTTTACTTATAATTAAAATCACTTTAAATTATTTATATATTATTTTTATAATATATTCATACATTTAATTTTTTCATGGCACTCACTTTGTTTAATCATATTTAAACATGAACATATTTTAAAAATAAAAACAATAAAAAAATATTTATTTGAAATAGTAACAAACAGATTTGTTTAACAGATGATAGATTTTATAGTCAATACAATTTTTTTTAAAAAATTCAAAGATATTTGTGTTTAATATTAAGTTTTTTAAAACTTTATATGCTAATATTATTTATTTGAAAGTATTAATCTGATGTGTCATTGTGCTAAATGTGGGTATTTTATTTATTGGATTAATGAGTAGGGATTGGATGTTGAATCAGTAAACTTTGATTTTATAATTTTCATTAAAAATATTTTACTAAGCTTGGTTCATGGACTTGAGTTTTGTTCACGGTAATATTACTGACAAATTTAATAATGTTACTTATGTATCTTAAAAATTAACGTTAAGAAAAAATTAAATGTACAAATATATTATAAAAATAATAAATAAAATAATATGAAGTTATTTTACTTATAAGTAAAATATCTGAGTAAAAGTATATTATATAGGATATAATATAGAAGGTATTACATAAATGGGATGATTAGTAATGTCAAGGGCATAATAGACTTTTTAGGTGAATAATTTGTAAAATCTGGTCAAAATGATTATTGTGATAACTAGAGCATAGAAAAATAATTTTTGTGTAACAAATGAAAGAAAAATAACTTTTGAGTAATGAATATAAAGTTGAATGACTTTTACGTAACAAAAGAAAGAAAAATGACTTTTGGGTAACGAACACAAAGTTGAATAACCCCTCCACCTTATAACATTCCTCATGTGTGTGATACTATTGTGGGTGAATATTTCATTCCTAAAGGGAGTGTGGTGCTATTAAGTCGTCTTGGACTTGGTCGGAATCGTAGAGTTTTGGAAGATCCCATGAAATTCAAGCCAGAGCGTCATCTCAATGAGGAAACTGGAGAAGTAGTTCTTGCTGATTCAAAGTTACGTCTATTATCATTCAGTATTGGAAGATGAGGCTGTCCAGTGTGCTGCTTGGTTCTACAATTACCACTATGTTACTTGCGAGACTTCTTCAAGGGTTTACTTGGAGCTTACTACCAAACTCTTCGGGCAATGACTTAGTTCAAAACGTAGGACCCGTTTGACCATAAATTTTGTCAAAATAAACTTGAGTTTTATTTGGCAAACACATGTTTGGTCATAGATTTTGCCTATATTTTGGTAAAATCCCAAATCCCAAAACCAGCTCAATCCCAAATAGCTGGTTTTGGGCCAAATCCCTAATAATACACATGTTTTTCCAAAATAAATTTGGGAAATATGTTTTGAAAACGTATGTCCAAACACATTTTCATCTTCAAGCCAAACTTCACCCAAAGTAAATTTTTCAAAATAAATTTGGGAATCTATGGCCAAACGCTAGCTTAGAATGTGATCTCTCTTGTACCATGCCACTATTTGCTCAGGCAAAACCGCGATTATCTTAGGGCATGTACCTTTAATTGTGTAAAATTATATCATATATATAAGGCAAAATACATAAAGACCCCTTTAAACTTGTCCAGAAAATATGTTTGAACACTTAAACTAAACGGGTAATTTTTTTACCCCCTAAATATATTTGGAGTGAATTATTTTCCCCCCTAAAATACTAATACCAGTCAAAACACCTGCCAAAATACCGACCAAAGCCGGTCGGTTTTTCAAAATATTTCATTTTTTAATTTTTTTTACGAAACCGATCAACTTTGGTCGGTTTTCTTTGGTTAAATATGCGGTAAATAATTTTTGAGTCCCACAAAATTTATTTTTCAAGAAACCGACCAACTTTAGTCGATTTTTTATTTAAAATAAATTAAAAAAACCGACCGCAATTGGTCGGTAATTTTATTTTTTAATAAAACCGGCCGACATTAGTCGGTTATTTTCGTGCCAAAATATAATTAAAAAATATAAATGAAATAAAAGACAGTCTTGAAACAAAATGCACCAATGGTCTAGTAGTAGAATAGTATCCTGTCACAGTACAGACCCCGGTTCGATTCCCAGATGGTGCATCTTTTAATTACATAATTAAAATACCGACCGACATTGGTCGGTTTTTTTGGCAATTTTTTTTAATTTAATTGACCGACCAAAGTTGATCGGTAATTTCCGACCAACTTTGGTCGGTATGCCCTTCCGACCTGCAAAATACTGACCACACATTAATGGCCGCATTTTGAACAGTTATTGGCTATTACTGACCTACTTTGGTCGGTTTTTTTGGACGGTTTTTACTGAATTTCTAGTAGTGTGTTTTACACGCGCGCCGCGCCTAAACCATGTTAGTGTCACGTCAGAAATCTTCTAACTTTCCTCTTTATTTTTTTTTCTTACTCATAGTTTTACACTAATAATCCTAATTAACCATTAAAATGCTTCAATAAAAATACTAAGCAAAAGGGAAAACCAATACAAGATAGAAAAATTACACAAAAAGAAGACATGTATTAGGAAAACAAGAAAAAATTAGATCGTCGGAGACCCAGTGGTCACCGATAGCTTCATACCCAAACCAACACCCCAAACCACTCAAAATAACCAATATTTGCTACGTGACTAATCCAGAATGACACCTTCAGCCAAAATTTTTAATGGAACCAACAATTTCATTCATTCACACCATTTATTGCTATGATCGAAGGTTTTTAATTTGAACCACTGGACTTAAAATTAAGCCTAAGATTCTATGTTTGGGCAGTTGATTGGTGGATTCATGATAATCTTTCGAATTTTGGGGCACCGATGACTAAGAGCCCGTTTGGCATTAAAAAAAATTACTTTTTTTTTTTTGAAATCGGTGTTTGGTCATAAAATTTTCAATTTTTACTTGAAAATAAATTTTAAAATTTTTCGAAAATTTGAAAAACTTCAAAAAGTTATTTTTAAAAAACTTTCACTCATAAAACTTCAAAAATAACCCAAAATAATATTCATGTCCAAACACAACTCTAATTTTCAAATACCATTTTCACTTGAAACTTTTTTTTTACTTTTTTTGGAATTTTACAATTCTTATGTTCAAACGCCCACTAACTGTAGAAAGTAGGAAAAAAAGAAGAAGAAAGAGAATGAAATAATATCTGAAGAAGAAAGGGGGAGGAGGAGAAAGAAGGCGTGGTTGAAGCAATCCGAAGAAGAGAAAAGAAAGGGGCCCATCTTTTGCTTAATTATTTTTTTATCACATCAGCTATTAGGGTGGAATAAAATTCACTCACAATGTGCAGTGGTACATGCCCATAAGCTACAGTACTAACAGCAAAAACAATACCAATTTCTTTAAGTGAAGAACAACTAAAGTATCCTGACACGGAAAAGAAATCACTTTATAAACCAAAACAGTCATTCAACTAGATCAAAACCTGTAAGTAGTTAAATAGGAGAAATAGAACAAATCGCTTAACACATTACTCTTGTTAGTGAATCTCCATCTTTTGTTTTTTGATTTCTCATTCGGTATTCGGTATTCGGTACCCGCATTGGAATCCGACAAATCCGGATTCGCGTCGCGTATGGCCCATTTGGGGGAAGCGCTCCTTACCAAGGATTTATCCATTCCCATGGCTGAGACCTCTGTTAAAGGCGGGGCAGCCTCATCCACTGCACCACATCCTTTGGTGGTTTCCATCTTCAGTTGTCTTCAACTTGTTACTGAAAACAGCAAGGTATAACCTAAATAAAACTTACCCACATCATGTGTCACATCCGATGTGTACATCAAACCAATGAATACAAGACATGTATGTATATACACACTGTGATATGTATTATAAGTATTCAAACATATTTTCGGGGTCTTTATGTATTTTGCCTATATATAGAGCATTATGTGGTCGTTCATATAGACACACGTTCATAAATCAATCGAGATTCCTTCTTATGCGCGTAAGAATCACATGATATTTGTGTACGGCATACACTAACACAACATGGTTGATAGATGTATGTCTGAAGCTCTCTACCAATGTCTAGAAATCTTTATGTGAAGCATTTGTGTGACTCCTGATTTGAAGCCATAGTTACTGCTAGAATTTACCCGTTGTGATATGCTGCTGAGACACTTTTTTGGTGTGACACTCTATATTTTTTGGAGATGCATGTAGTATCTTAAACTTGTTTGATTTCTTTGTACAATTTGATCATAAGAAAACAAGCTGCACTGTATATATTTGGCAGATATTTCAGGCAAAAACTTTTGTACTTATCTCAGTTTGTTCATATCTCAGTAATTTCTGCTTGTTCATATTTGGGATGAGTAATGTTAGTGTAGGTTGATGTATTATTATTTCTCTTAAAATTGTAAGTTTCAAGATTTGAACTAATCTTGCGTTCAAGTTTCAACTTCCAATAGTGCTGAAGGCAGTCCAAGTTATATTTATTTCACCATTCATAAACCACAATTCGCTGCAGTTATTGTACATTCATGAGTCACCAAACATCAATTGCACAATAGACATTTACCAAATTATTCTTTCAATCTACCCATTATGACCCATTTTAATCTAAGATCAAATGAATAATTCACTAACCAGAAATATAGGTGGTACCAAACTTCTGTTTTGGGGCAAACACTTTCTTTACCTTTTTTCTGTTAAAAATCGATAAAGATACATCTCTTTTTCTCTGTTAGACATGCCCAAAGAAGTTTTTTCTTTCCTTAATTTTTTTTTTCTTTACTTCGAATTTATAATACATCTTACGATATTTTCTACTTTGAAAAAAGTGTCATTTATTTATATTTAAAAATAATTTAACTTTAAAACTTCTTATTTTATTATTCTTAATTACATAATTTTATAGTCACCCATGATGTTGGGGAGGAGGATTATTGCATTATCCTTTTTTAAAAACACCTTTTACAAACAAACAATAAATTGTTTTTATTTTTTCCTTTTCTTTCACTATAAACTTTACTTTCAGCCACTTGCTTTTCGGCTTTTCCATTGTTCTTTGTTCCAATTACTTTTGACTTAAAAAAGCAAAAAAGGGGAAGCATAGATAAAAGGGAGAAAGAGAACGTCGTCTTCACGGTTTGAATTTTCAAAACCCACTTCGAACGTCATTGCCAACTGGTACAGGAAACTTCCCAACTTTTTTGCTCGGTCAACAGTCGAAGACCTGTCAGTTTCGTTTTTATCGACTATATTATTGACTCAGTTCTCATTCGCAAAAACTCTTGTTCCCATTCATTGATTAACAAAGTAGATTTTATTTTTTTATTTAGGGTTTCTGATTTTACTGTTTCTCTCAATCTTCAGCAGTATTCGCAGATATGGCATCGCAGGAGTATTTGAATAAGATGCAGGTTCGCCAGAATTATCGTAATCTCTGGCACACTGATCTTATGCGCACTGTGCAAGCTGACACTCCTTGTAAATTCCTATCTCAGATTTTCTGTGTTTAATTCCAATTAATGTACGTGTTTTCCTTATACGTTTCATGTTTCCTTTTTTGCAGATTGCTGTTTTTCCCTGTGGTGGTAAGTATGTCTTTATGTGTATGTTTTTTTATAAAGTAAATCTAATGTTGTTGATTTGATCTATTGATCTATGCTTATTTCTGAAATTATTTGCTGCAATTCGTGTGATTTCGTCTTGGGACTGAAATTTTCTGGTAGTCATATATCGTTAAGCTGGAGAATTTTATGTTTTGATTGTTGATTTTGAAGGAACGAGTGTTTTGCTGATAGGATTTGTGATGCTTTGACTTAGTTCTTGTCTTTTCCTTGGACTTGAGTTATATTGGATGCTTAGAAAAAGTTGTGGGATGAAGACTTCAATTTAGATAGTTATGTTTATCTGTTAGATAAGCTGGATTTAGTTTAGAGTTGAACCTGTTCCTGTTAAATCCCTTAACAGTACCCTTAGGGTAGGGTCATTTCATTCAAGGACAAGATATGTACAAATTATAGTAATAAGATTGTACTCCCTCTGTTCTATTTTATATGGCACTCTTTTTTTTTTAGTTTGTTCCAAAAAGAATGACACTTTTGTATAATTGGAAACACTTTAACTTTAAAGTTCTCGATTGAGATACTATTCTGAACCCTCCTTGCATTTGTTAAAAAGTATTTTTGTATAGTTATGCAGAATCATGTAGAGAGTATATGAAAAATAATAACCAACCAAGGGATTAAACAATGCAAGCTTTGATACAATGATTGTTCCTTTTAGATCTCAAACAAACGACTGCAGAATTTGGTTAATGGAATTCGTAATAGTAGAAAATGCAATTGATTGCGTGATAGGTGGAGGAAAAGCTTTACACATCCAAGTAGAAGGATGCCTTGTATAGCTTAATGTACTATGAGAGATGATGAAAGTACAATCCGTTTTAGCTGGTAGTCTGGTTATCAGATACCTCACTCTAGAAATTGAGTTTGTGTCTAGGATTTGAAATAAGTTACACCTATCAAAGTTATATCAGTTGTATTCTTCTCTAATGTCAACAAAGTGATGCACCAAATGATTCAAGTATACACAGAAATTGAAGCAGACTAAAGAAGGGTCTTTTAAAGTTAAAGTATTTCCTTATTTTTCTGACTCGGCTGGTAGCCTGTATTATCTCTCTGCTTGCAACTTGGTTGCATGCGTGCAAGCACCCATGCCTGTCTTGTTAATCAAATGCAGAAAGTTAAAATAGAAATACTGTAAAAGATGGTGCACGTTAGTTAATCACCATAGCATTTGTGTTTAAAAACTGTAGGCTAGCTTTGGAACCACAGTTTTCAGATTTGGTTCGGTAAGGGAGGGGGGAAGGCTGCTGCCGTTGTCAAAAGAGGGGCCTGATTTACTGGAAACTATCTTGGTTTTAAGGGTATATGAGCGATTGCTGGGTGGTGCTTCTACTATGGACACTTCTAATTTCTAAATGTACTGAACAGCAGGAAATAGTGAAGGGTGTTTTCCTCTGATTTTGTGATGGTATTTGGTTTTAATCCCAGTTTGCTGGTGCTTTTTAATTTTTCTTTTTGTAAAACTTATCTCGCTGTTGGATACACTAGCATTCATGTAATCTAGAAGTTCTAATAAAAGTAATTATCACTCATTAGGTTCGTGATCAATTTCAAGGGATGTCCCTCAATGCATGTGTTTAGATACCAAGATATTTCTTGATAACATTTGTAACTGGATTCCTGCTATATTTGTTCTTCTATTATGTAATTACTTTTTTCCTCTTGTTACTTAAATAAAGAAGTCCTTTTAATACGTTATGTAACTTGCATTACTAAAATTTCAAATTACAGTGCACCATGTGCATCATATTTGCTTCGGAAACGGGCTCTCTACGGTGATATGACAAGGTAAACCATTTTTATCTTTAAGTAATTTCTGATGGTGCTAGCTTTGGTATAACGAAATTTTCTGTCCGTCACAGGTATACATGTTGTGCGGGTTATATGCCCTGCAGTGGTCGGTGTGGAGAAAGTCGTTGTCCTGAATTTTGTTTAGCAACTGAGGTAAGTGGAAAGTTGGTTCACTTTATTTTTGTGTTTACTGCTAAAATATCAAGAAAATTATTGTAATTATATGTTAAAATGGTCTAAATCCATTGTATCTTAATTTGAGAATATTGTGTGATAGTTTAAGTGCTAGAATATTATTAAGTATGATTTGTTATTCTTGATCAAGACTTCATATAAGGAGCTCCATACATCTTTTCTTCTCTCTTTAATTTCTTTACATGGTATCTAGTCTCTATGATCTTGGTAGACTCACAACCTTCACCTACCAGTAGACAATCGTACGCTGTCTGCTTTGGCTGTCGATGTCCTCCTCTTTCTTAGTGATTGGCTTAGCTCCTCATTGTGATGGTCGGCTCTGCTCATCTCCTCGACAGCTTGTGCGGTTCCTCTTTCTGGTGCTGCTCATCTTTCTGGCGATCGACATTCTCCGCTTTTTTTTTTTTTTTTTTCCGGTGTTCGATACTACTACTCTCTTCTTCCGGTGTTTTGCACTGGGCATCTCTTCCCAAGCATCCGATGCGGCTCATCTCTTATTTCTCATTTCTTAGGTGACTGGTGTCCTCGAAACAACCTATGAAAGGTTGTCAGCCTACATAATGCCCTCTTCCCTTAGGCAATGGACACCATCCCTCTCTTCTGCAGGTGAATGGCGCCGCTCTGACAATAAAGGAATACCTCCATTCTAGTGTCTACAATGCCAGGAAGCCTTTATTACTATACCCATCAATCACTGAAACCACTATGGGGTCTATGTTGGCTTAATGCGATGAAGACAGACGGAAGCAAAGGGCCATATACTACCAACATAAGAAAATGACCGACTACAAGACCATGTATACCAATTTGTGGAAAACCTGCTTGGCCATTTTTCTTCAGGAAACCTTGCTCTCTTCTCTTTCTCTTACGACCATCCCAGAAGCAACTTGGATCTTTCCTGCAGTTTCTCTTGCAGGTCTTCGGAAGCAACTTTCTCTTACTCAAAGAGCAAACTCAAGTTGGTTTCCACTATTTGAGATTAAGGGTGTTAAAATATAAAAATTTAATGCAATTATAGGTTAACATTTTGCTAAATTTGTATTTAAATAGGAAAATATTGTAGGATATTCTATGATATTCTAGAATATTTTTAAGAGAATTATTACTTTCCGTATCCTACTAGATAACTACATTAGGAAATTATCTTGTAGTGTCAAAATCAAGTCTTCAATACATTTTCATTTTTCCTCTTTTAGTTATTTACATGTGCAATATTATTGTTAGAGATGGCTTTATATTCTTTGGAAGCAAGGAGTTGAATCTGATGTTTTGCTGCACAGTCATTAGATTTCTCTCTCATGGCTAAAATTATATAGTAAAATAACATAGTATCAGATGCAAGGATGGATTCTTTCATTCACTGCTAAATGGGTTGAAAAGAATTTAGATGGTCAATAGGAAATTCCAAATTAATGGACTATTATGTACTTAGTGGGCGTTTGGACATAAGAATTGGAAAATTTCAAAAAAAGGTGAAAAAAATTTTCAAGTGAAAATGGTATTTGAAAATTAGATTTTGTGTTTGGACATGAATATAATTTTGGGTTGTTTTTGAAGTTTTGTGAGTGATCTGAGTGAATTTTGAAAAACAGTTTTTTGGAGTTTTTCAAATTTTCGAAAAATTCCAAAATGCATCTTCAAGTGAAAATTGAAAAATTTATGACCAAACGCTGATTTCGAAAAAAAGTGAAAAATTTCTTTTGTCCAAACGGGCTCTTAATAACTTTAAAGTTGGTGAAATGAAACGGCTAAGAAACTTCACCCCATCTGCTAAATACTATTTTATGTAGGTGACGCAACTCTACACTGATGATTGTGGAGTAATCAAGATATTGCCACTCTCTTATACATGTCTCTATCTGACTCCGATACATGCCCTGTTGCAAGCATTTTCTAATTGCTGGCGATAAGTTATCATTCTGAATGTACACATCAAGGACTTCAAACCTTATCATATCCTATGGTATCTACTTATTTTGGTTGGCTGTATGTTTGAGACACTTTATGTGCCGTTTTGATCTGCAATCTCCTTAGAATATCAGTAAGGTTACCTTTTGGATAGCAGTGCCTGTGGTGCATTTCCCAGGTCTCCTAGCTATAAGTATAAAGTTATTAATTGCCTTGATGGTACTGCAGCTTTATAAAAAATCTGTTTTTATATTCTGATGTGATGGTCAGCTAATCGATATTTAAAACTACCAGGTTTTACTTTGCTTTGGAAATTCAGTTGCTTCAACCCGCTTCTTGTTGCAAGATGAGTTCAACATACAAACAACTCAATGTGATAATTGCATTATAGTAAACTCTCTCTCCAAATTCCCATTTTCACTGGTTTTAAGTAAATTTATAAGCCATTTGGTTAAACACATTTCTTCCTTCATCCTAGGGTTTCATGTTCTGCCTCCAACAACTTGCTTGCATATTTTCAATTGTGGCTATGATTGTTGGAAGCGAAGAGATCCAGGAAGCTTCTCAGTTGCTATCATGTTTGTCTGACATGGTCTACTGCACGTAAGCTTCTCTATATTTGCTCTATTCGTGCATATTATCTTTATGTATAATATTTCAAATTTTTGTTCCTAAATATGCTCTGCATCTTCTGGTTGCAGGGTTTGTGCCTGTATGCAGGTAAGCAAGAAACTTAAATCAATGTATCAAACATGAAATGCTTCTCATATAGACATAACAAAACTTTTACAATGGTTGATGTGGTAAAAATAATTCGTGATAATATGAAGTCAAAAGCCGAGGTTACTCATCCAAAAAAAAAAGAAAAAAGAAAAGAGGAACTTACAAGTAGCTGGAGCTTGTAAGCTTTCTGCAGTAAGTAGCTTACTGTTCCCTAGTTAATAGTTTACATCTGAGGTTACTGTGGTTGATGAGCATTGCAGACACAACATAAGGTTGAAATGGACAAGAGAGATGGCAAGTTTGGTCCTCAACCAATGGCGGTGCCACCAGTGCAGCACATGTCACGACTAGATCAGCCTTACCCACCAACTGTTGGATATCCTCCTCCAGCGTATGGGGCAGCTTATGGTCAACCACCTCCTCAACAAGCATATGGTCAACCACCTCCTCAACAAGGTTATCCAGCTCCTGCCTATCCACCTGCTGGTTATCCTGCATCCGGTTATCCTCCTCCTGGCTATCAGAAGTGATATTTCAAAGGATTTGGTGCGTCTTTCTATTATCAAAAGAAAGCCGGACATGAGTAGCATAGGATGAATGGAGTGCGGATTTGTATAGACCCCTTGCTGAATGGCAGCTATAATTGAACTTGTGTGTGCTGAGATTGTCTGTGTAGATTTTCGTCCCGGTAAGTCTGTTCAGCTTGAACGATGAAAATGACATCACTGTGCATCCTACAACCAAATTTAATTGGTGTTTGGATTTGAAATTGTTCTGTGTTGTGTCAAGCTCACAAATTCATTTGAATTGCTGTTATATGCTATACTTGTTTCATGAAATGCATATTTTGGTTTTCTGTGCATGAGCTTGTATCTGCTATCGTTGCATTTTGCTGTGTCTCAATCTATATTCGCTCCCTTTAACTGTGGAGGATTTGAAGTATATTGTTAGAGTTGAAACTGCCTAATGTTTAAGGGGATACTATCAAAAGCATGGTTCCGATCAATTACAAACCTGCCAAGTTTAAAGGGAATTTTAATGTCACTGTTTTGCATAATTGTAAGAGAAGAAATTTTACAGAATTTTGTAGTGGGATAATAGGTGTTAGGTAGAAAAAATACTGGACGGTTGCTGGTATTGCAGCAGCTGTTTCTCGCTTGCTCCCAAAATTTGGTTCGTGTTATACGAACAATTTTCATATGTTTTGTCTCCCAAGCCCTAGTGGCTTAGCAGACTTATAGCTCCCGTTTGACCATAAAATTTACGAGATTTTTTCAAATTGTTTTCAAATATCTATTTATTTATTTATTTATCGATTTAATCATTTTTGGCAGATTTTAAAAACAAAATCTTCAAATCCCAAAAACAATTGTAGAGTAGTTTTTGAAGTTTTTTGCTCTCAAAACTTTAAACTCTTTTCAAGTAAAATGTATGTTCAAACGCAATTTTAATTTTTAAATAATCATTTTTTATCTCATTCTAAAAAACTCATTGTTTCAAGTTTTAATCAATTTTATGTTCATACACTAACCTAATCTTGCGTAAGATTTTCTTCCTTTTAGTTTTTGAGGTCAAATATAAATTTTGATGCTCAGTTAACGTTTATAATGACTTTATGACCTAGTTATAGTAACCGCACACCAATTTTACGAGGATGAGAAATATAGCCTGACGCACTGCAGTCAAAAACTTTTCAGACATTGCCGATTAATCCAAAAAAAGTACTGATTAATCATTACATTTATAATATAATGTGCATGGGCTCTCGCGAAATCGGTCTACTCCTTGGAAAAAATAAAGAAAGATTCTTCGTCTTGAATATAATGCTTATTGTTATAAAATCTTGAATTGGGTTTCATGTCCATAACTACCAAAGGAGTAATGTTCACTATTCTTCTTCATTATCTCCATAACTTTCACTATTATAATACTTATGGAATTATGATTGTAACTCCATAACCTCCCCATGATTTTTCTCCATGATCTCAAATGCTTAATGACATATTCAATGACATATTTATTCATTTTTCATGCCTATATAAAGGTCTTGTAATAGATGGAAAGAACATACAATTGTAGAAGAAAATATCTTCCTTCTCTCTATCTCAATTTCTTGTTCATGTTTTACTAAATTACTTTTATTTCATAACATGTTATCAGCACGAGTCAGTCTCTATTGTTGCCTTCAAATTGAATTTGATTTTCTCCTTGAGATTGAACTGTTTGATGGTGCTGCTCATTGAAGCAAATCAGGTGATATGTTCCAATATTATTTTATCCCCTTTTTGGTTTGCTAACTCTTTTTAAGTTGTGTTTTTCTCTTCGGAATAAGGTACTTGTTTTTAAAGTTGTGCATTTTTATGTGAAACCTGGTTTAAGTTTTATTTGTGATTATAATCACTTCTATATAATCATACAAAGCAGAATGATCATTTGTTCCGTATATAATGCAGAATCTAATCATAATATTTGGTTGATGCCTTAATGGTTTTAATTTATCAAATAGAAAGTGACCCCACCACCAGATTAATATGTTTTATATATATATATATATATATATATATATATATATATATATATATATATATATATAATTGTTAAACTTTTCTCTTCTTACATGACTCTCTGACCAATAAAATTTTATGTATTGCCTACATGTTTTGTTTTTAATATTCACTAAGCATACGTTCTAGAATGTTTAATTATTTGCAAAGGAATTGATTGATACAATAGTTAGTTATATTAGTTCATAAAGGATATTGCTAATATTGAGCTTAATAACTATTGAGACACGTTAACCAGTAAGAATTAAGTCCAATTACCAAGTATTTTGTCACTTTGAGTTTGACGTAACATTTAGTGTGATGATTAGTGTTTATTGAAACTTACTTTCTGAATTGCTTCAAACGGTTAGAAAATTTTCTTAACCGTCCTAATATTTAAGATTACTTGTCTTCTTGGCTTCAATGCAATATATGTTACATACTTTCTTGTTTTGACATATATATCTCTTTTAATTATATTATTTATCTAGATTAATGTTTTTACTGCTTGTGAAGAAGAATTAAAAAAAAAATTAAAATCTTCCGGTCACGGGCCACGAATGAAGATACCATTTGATTTTGATAAGTTTACCTATTGTATATTAGTACACAAATATGTATTGGATCAAAAGTTTCATTGATAATATTTCTTATCATTTTTAATTCACTTATTTATTACGATACTGTTTGCTATGTTGAACTTACTAAAGTTTGAATTTATGGCTATGTAGAATTATGTTACATTTCCTGAAGTGAACGAGATAATTTGTGATAAACGTTATATAAGGATAAGACGGTGGGTTCATTTCCCAGCGCACCATGAGGGTAAGATATCAGGAGCAAGTCCTGATGCTCCATGATGATAAGAGTTGGGTTTGAGTCTTAATTCATTATGGCATAACATGCCTTTATATGGGTAAGGCATTGGGTTTGAATCCCAATGCACTATATTGATGATATAATGATGACTAAAGAAAAATAATATATTTTTCATGAAAAGGCATGAAGCGCGTCCCACTTGATTTGCTCCATTCTTGAAGTGAATGTGGTAGCAGCGCATAATAAATCTAAATAAAGACAAGTGGTTGACCAATGAACGTGGGCGTTCCAAAGAACAAAATAATAATAGTCATCACTATGATTATAAAAGGAGAATAATAAGGGTTCTCAAAATAGTCCTTCAAAATGTGAAGGCAATGTTTACCATCAAATTGGTATGAAAAACTAATAAAGCACATTGCTGACTATGATTCATTCCTTGAAGAGAATGTGACTTATGACAAGCATTGAGAATGCAGACCCATTCTTAAAGGTGAATGTGGTAATATGTGATAAAAATAATGAATAAAGACATGCAATGCATGATTGGATGAATACCATACAACTCACCTCTAAGGGAGGTTTGAGTGAAATAAAGAGAATAAATATTATTGTGTGGTTACATGAATATATCATTAGTCGCGTACATGTGATACACCAAAATATTTTGGCATGCCTTATAAAAGTTATTAAAGGTAAAATTAAAGCAAGAAATGATTTTGCTTATGATGATTTTGACCATGATATTATGATATGATTTTTTTTGTAAATGAGACATTCACCATATGGATGGTGTCACAAGAGATCTTATAGTACAAAATTAATTAAGAGCTCCAAAAGAGCTAATTTGTACTACCCAGATGGGTAAAATTGTTCATGACATTAATATTATAGTAAGTCTCAAAAGAAACTTTTTGAGTTTCAAATGTACAAGCCAAAATGGTTGGCATATTGAAACTATAAATGAAAGAAAGATTGAATATCTTCAAATTACTATAATTATACAGAGTAAATATAAAAAGTTACCCGACTTTTTTTCTATTTGTACTACACAAGTATAAGCATGATGATAGAATCACATGCCAAAAGTAAACTAGAGGTTTACTGAAACAAATATTAGTTGGCATGATCGGTTGGCCATCCCGGTTTAATTATGATGCGAAAATTAATTGAGAATTCACATATATTGAAGAAATAGAAAATTCTTCAAGAATTCTCTTGTGCTGCTTATACTCATGATATACCAGCTAAGGTTGAGATTGAATCCCTTGATTTTCGGAACGAATAAAAGGTGATAAATATATGGGCCCAGTCACCTGCCATGTGCACTGTTTATTATTATATGATTTTAATAGATGCATCTATTCTATGGTCACATGTGCATTTGTTCAACTTGCAGTTTGACTTTTGCAAGGTTACTTGCTCAAATTATTAGAGCAAAGTTCCATAATATAAATTATGATGATTTATCTTGATAATACTAGTTTAAATCCAAGTTGGTTTAGCAAAATTTGTTGCCTCCAATTAAAGCTAAACCATTGGTTATGAGAATAAAACTCCCAAAATGAAATTTGGTATGAGATGTATTATTTAATATACAGCAACACTTGTATGCATCTAGCCAAATTATGAAAAGTTCTCCCTATCACAATCGGTTCAGGGTTAGGAACCCAATAGTTTTCATTTAGAAATATAGTTGTGCTATATAGTTTAATTATTCCACCACAATGCACAAAGATGGGTTCCCAAAGAAGGTTAGAAAATGTATTGTTGAACCCAACATTAGGGGGAAAAAATGAGCAACTGAGAAATTGATACGTGGAATGAATTATTATGAATACATCTAGATCCTCGTACAAGAGAATATGAACTTGAAGTTCAAGTGATAATTTATTTGCAAATTATTTCCAGACGCATTTGCTGACCAAAAGCTAAATGTTATATTTCAGCTGCTAATTCTCCAAATAGAATAACGTCCCTGATTGACAAATTTTATGGCACGCATAAAGCGTAATAGACTAATCGGTTCCAAAAATAAAACTCCTTGAAGAAGGAGAGGAGCAAATGTTCAAGATGGTCATAATAAGGAGGCAAGTGCTCCAGAAGAGTACCACGACATAAAACTTCATAAGACCTCATGGGAGAGGCTCAGGTACCTGAAAATAATGATATAAAGAGATCTCAATAAGTTATGTCTTTAATGGGTAATAATGGAACTGATATAAAATGATCGTCGACGATGTTGTCAATATAATATAGCGCTCAATATTATTAATATTGACGAGGATCTTGAGCTCAAATCTGTCATAAAATTTGGATAGATAAATGATTGGCCAAATGAAAAATACGTAATGAAAATTGACTTCACCTGAAAAATATAAAGTTGGACGGATAGTCCCAGCAACTGAAAGTATAAAGCCAATGTGGTATAAATATGTTCTTCTGCGAAAAAGGTCAAGTCGATAGACATAAAGTCGTCTTGTAACATAAGAAGATTTGTAAATATCCCGACATTGATTATATGGAGACATGTTCTCCTATGGTGGATGTAGTCATTTCAGGTTTTAATCTGGCAATACATGAAAAACTTGATATGCATATAATGGAAATCATTGAAGAATTTAAATTATTCTGAAGCATATTAAGGTTCCCAAGAAATTTATTAAATAAAGCTTCAGAAAATTCTTATGTGAATTAGAGCGATTATGGCGTACATGATTTGTTTTTGTGTCTAGTACAATTGGTGTACTAATGTATCTTGCTAGAACTATGAGCACAACAATATGCAAGAAAGATATAGTTTTATTCATATATGAAGATATTGGAATATTATTAGGATTATATTGCAAAAGGAATCCTTGATATAGATTTGTTTATTCTAACAAATATTGCCAAAGTTTTATTGGTTATGTAAATGCAGTCATTTTCTGAAGTTCGTTCTCCAAACAATCTATTTGTATGTGAGGGTACTGCCATATTATTATTTCACAAGAAAATCAATTGTTGATACTTATTCAACAATGTCAATATACTAGCAACTGATAAATCAAGTCACTCAACACACAACCGGTGTGTGACTTTACTTTGAAGAGAAGACTCCAATAATAGTAAAGACGATGATGTTTGCTTATCTCAATTGAAAGAAGGATATATTGAAGGAGACAGAATGAATCATATATTTCATAAAAGTTCTTTATCAGACACAATCTTCATCAAACGGTAAAATAGATGTTCAATAAATTTGTTCGCTTGATAGTTTGGTGATTCCATTCAACGAAATATGATCAACCTCAACATTTGAGAAGTTGGTATACATGATCGGAACACATCATCTAGGTGAAATAAATTAATGTTTTCATCAGGGGAGGCAAATACGCGCTATACTCTTTTTTCCTTAGCTACGGTTTTATCCCACTAGATTTTCCTCGCAAGGTTTTTAATGAGGCAGCAAGCAATGCGTATTACATGATATGTGTACTCTTTTTCCTTTACTAGGATTTTTTTCCCATAAGGTTTTTTCCTAGCAAGGTTTTAACGAGGCACATTATCTATGTACATCCAAGGGGAAGTGTTATAAAATCTTGAATTATGGTGGATGTCCATAACCACCAAAGAAGTAATGCTCACTACTCTTCTCCATTATCTCCATAACTTTCACTACTATAATACTTATGGAATAATGATTGTAACTCCATAACCTCCCCATGATCTTCCTCCATGATCTCAAATGCTTAATGACATATTTCTTCATTTTTCATGTCTATATAAAGGCCTTGTAATAGATAAATAACACACAATTGAAGAAGAAAATATCTTCCTTCTCTCTATCTCAATTTCTTGTTCATGTTTTACTAAATTACTTTTATTTCATAACACTTATATATATAAGCAAAAAATGTAAGCGCTTGTGCACTATAATGTCAGCTTTGCTGCGTTGTCTTAAAAGAAATTAAGGGGTCGTTTGGTACATGGGACATAGATAAATAATCTCGAGATAAAATTTATGATTGTATTTATTTCATGTTTGATTATAGGTATTTACTAATCCCACGATAAATTTTACACTAAAATTGTGAGATTAGCTATCCCATATAGAAGGTGAGATAACTACGGGTTATTCTGGGATATGCAACGATTGAACCAAATGACCCCTTAAAATTTTGGATTGTATTTATTTCATGTTTGATTATAGCCGGAGGAATATAGGAAAACGACGAAGAAGAGGAAGAAAAAATTAATTTCATAATTTTTGTCAGTTACGTTGGAGACTAGCAATGATTTCTAATTCTTTTATTATGCGGTTAATATAAATAATGGGCGACTGCTTATCTGTTTATTCGTTGGATTTGAATCTTATAATTATCATGATGCTAAAACCAATTTTGTTTTTCATTATTTAAAAGAGGATAAAGAAGGGTTGTGAATCCAAATTCGCGAATGTAACAAACAAATAAAAAACAGAAAACGTTGTCAAGTTCCAAGGAAGCGTGCAATTTTAATTTAGATTGTGTGATTTTTATAATTATATTATTTGAGTGTCAAGTTCATTAGGATTTTAAATATTTGTATGTGTAAGTTATCGTTTATTACTTTCTCTGTTCCAAAATGTTTGTTTCTTTCTTGCAGAGAGTTGAAGTAAATAAATTATGAGAACATTTTGAAACATAATTAACTTAATTACATATTTTAGAAATTTTCATTTAATTTCTAAAGAGAAAGTTTAGGTTTATTAAATTTAAAATTAATCAAATAATGCTTAACAAACAAAAATCGTAAAACAATTGAAACAAAGAAAATACTATGCACTCTCGTACTTTGAAATTGAGAGTGCGCTTTGAACGTGCTTCTACCGAATCCCGACTGAGTATAGTTGTTTTTGCCCTTTTGTTTAACTTATTCGATATCTAAAATATATTGATTCGATTAATGAATTGGCGTTATTATAGATTTATTATAGAATAAAGTAAAATATTTTAAGGAGAAAATTTTCATTCTCGAAGTTCGAATTTGAGAATATATAAACCATTTATTTTTTTAAAAAGAAAAAGATAATAGGAAGCTTCGAGCGTATCTACTTCATACATGTTTACATGTTATTCTTCTTCTGCCGTTCGTGTACGAATCAACTGATTTAAATACGGAGTATATGACAGTGCAAAAGATCTCAAAGGATAAGACATAAAAAACTAAAAAAGAAAATGCCATTTTTTAATTGGGCGTAATCATTGAATTATCGAGTAAGTATGTACTGCAGAGTATTTATTAATTCGATTCTAATTGCTCATGAAATGAATGTCTTAGTACGTGATTGTGTCTCCTAAATCGGGGAGAAATTCAAAAATAACCAGATTTACAAATGATAATTGAAAAATAGTCACAATTTTAAAAGTAATCGAAATTTAGCTACTTTTCATGTAAAGATAAATCTGAACGAAAACACTGTTCGAAAACCGGAAAATATTCCAGCATAATATACTGGAGTTCCAGTATAATATACCGGTCCAGCATAATATGCTGGAAGTTCATACACAGGTGCTCCAATCTCCGGTATATTATGCTGAAACTTTCCGCATGTTGGAGTTCCTGCATAATATGCTGGAAGTACATAGACATGTGCACAAATCTCCAGTATATTATGTTGGACCGGTCCGTGTTGTAGCAAAATAATGATTATTTTTCAATGACTTTGCAAACGGTGGCTATTTTTGAATTACCAATCCGAAAATTAACTAACCCGTGCTATTTTTACCCTAAATCGTGATTATAAATTACTCCTGGTTCGTGAAAAGAAAGGGATAAAGGAATACTTGAAAATTTGATATAGTAGCACAATTAGAAGAAAACAAATACTCTCTTGTCCCATTTTAACTATTGCTTTAGCTCAAAATATTTATCCCAAAAATAATTGTCACCTTAAAGAAGTAGTAGTACTATTCAATTCTTAAAAACTATTTCATAAAAATAATTTAATAAACTATACCTTATATTTTTTTTTAATGGACATGAAAAGAACTAAAGCAACAGTTAAAATAGGACGAAGAGAGTATTTATTTGCAAGTCTTCAATATTTACTAATTTATACTATTAGTAATCAAGCAATTTAACCTTAACCATTGCAAATTAGAGTGAAAATATATTTATCTATAATCATGACTAAATGATAATTATATATAAAAGATACGTACAAGTGGTAATTGAAAAATAGTCACCGTTTCAGAAGTAATCGAAATTTAGCCACTTTTCATGTAAAGATAAATCTGAACGAAAACACTGTTTAAAATCCGGAAAATATTCCAGCATAATATACTGGAGTTCCAGTATAATATACCGGTCCAGCATAATATGCTGGAAGTTCATACACAGGTGCTCCAATCTCCGGTATATTATGCTGAAACTTTCCGCATGTTGGAGTTCCTGCATAATATGCTGGAAGTACATAGACATGTGCACAAATCTCCAGTATATTATGTTGGACCGGTCCGTGTTGTAGCAAAATAATGATTATTTTTCAATGACTTTGCAAACGGTGGCTATTTTTGAATTACCAATCCGAAAATTAACTAACCCGTGCTATTTTTACCCTAAATCGTGATTATAAATTACTCCTGGTTCGTGAAAAGAAAGGGATAAAGGAATACTTGAAAATTTGATATAGTAGCACAATTAGAAGAAAACAAATACTCTCTTGTCCCATTTTAACTATTGCTTTAGCTCAAAATATTTATCCCAAAAATAATTGTCACCTTAAAGAAGTAGTAGTACTATTCAATTCTTAAAAACTATTTCATAAAAATAATTTAATAAACTATACCTTATATTTTTTTTTAATGGACATGAAAAGAACTAAAGCAACAGTTAAAATAGGACGAAGAGAGTATTTATTTGCAAGTCTTCAATATTTACTAATTTATACTATTAGTAATCAAGCAATTTAACCTTAACCATTGCAAATTAGAGTGAAAATATATTTATCTATAATCATGACTAAATGATAATTATATATAAAAGATACGTACAAGTGGTAATTGAAAAATAGTCACCGTTTCAGAAGTAATCGAAATTTAGCCACTTTTCATGTAAAGATAAATCTGAACGAAAACACTGTTTAAAATCCGGAAAATATTCCAGCATAATATACTGGAGTTCCAGTATAATATACCGGTCCAGCATAATATGCTGGAAGTTTATACACAAGTGCTCCAATCTCCAGTATATTATGCTGGAACTTTCCGCATGTTGGAGTTCCAGCATAATATGCTGGAAGTTCATACACAGGTGCACCAATCTCCAGTATATTATGCTGGACAGGTCCGTGTTGCAGCAAAATAATGATTATTTTTCAATGACTTTGCAAACGGTGACTATTTTTGAATTATCAGTCCGAAAATTAACTAGCCCGTGCTATTTTTACCCTAAATCGTGATTATAAATTACTCCTGGTTCGTGAATAGAAAGGGATAAAGGAATACTTGAAAATTTGATATAGTAGCACAATTAGAAGAAGGCAAATACTCTCTCGTCCCATTTTAACTGTTGCTTTAGCTCAAAATATTTATCCCAAAAATAATTGTCACCTTAAAGAAGTAGTAGTACTATTCAATTCTTAAAAACTATTTCATAAAAATAATTTAATAAACTATACCTTATATTTTTTTAATGGACATGAAAAGAATAAAGCAACAGTTAAAATAGGACGAAGAGAGTATTTATTTGCAAGTCTTCAATATTTACTAATTTACACTATTAGTAATCAAGCAATTTAACCTTAACCATTGCAAATTAGAGTGAAAGTATATTTATCTATAATCATGACTAAATGATAATTATATATGAAAGATACGTACACGTGGTAATTGAAAAATAGTCACCGTTTCAAAAGTAATCGAAATTTAGTCACTTTTCATGTAAAGATAAATCTGAACGAAAACACTGTTTAAAATCCGGAAAATATTCCAGCATAATATACTGGAGTTCTAGTATAATATACCGGTCCAGCATAATATGCTGGAAGTTTATACACAAGTGCTCCAATCTCCAGTATATTATGCTGGAACTTTCCGCATGTTGGAGTTCCAGCATAATATGCTGGAAGTTCATACACAGGTGCACCAATCTCCAGTATATTATGCTGGATAGGTCCGTGTTGCAGCAAAATAATGATTATTTTTCAATGACTTTGCAAACGGTGACTATTTTTGAATTATCAGTCCGAAAATTAACTAGCCCGTGCTATTTTAACCCTAAATCGTGATTATAAATTACTCCTGGTTCGTGAATAGAAAGGGATAAAGGAATACTTGAAAATTTGATATAGTAGCACAATTAGAAGAAGGCAAATACTCTCTCGTCCCATTTTAACTGTTGCTTTAGCTCAAAATATTTATCCCAAAAATAATTGTCACCTTAAAGAAGTAGTAGTACTATTCAATTCTTAAAAACTATTTCATAAAAATAATTTAATAAACTATACCTTATATTTTTTTAATGGACATGAAAAGAATAAAGCAACAGTTAAAATAGGACGAAGAGAGTATTTATTTGCAAGTCTTCAATATTTACTAATTTACACTATTAGTAATCAAGCAATTTAACCTTAACCATTGCAAATTAGAGTGAAAGTATATTTATCTATAATCATGACTAAATGATAATTATATATGAAAGATACGTACACGTGGTAATTGAAAAATAGTCACCGTTTCAAAAGTAATCGAAATTTAGTCACTTTTCATGTAAAGATAAATCTGAACGAAAACACTGTTTAAAATTCGAAAAATATTCCAGCATAATATACTGGAGTTCTAGTATAATATACCGGTTCAGCATAATATGCTGGAAGTTCATACACAAGTGCTCCAATCTCCAGTATATTATGCTGGAACTTTCCGCATGTTGGAGTTCCAGCATAATATGCTGGAAGTTCATACACAGGTGCACCAATCTCCAGTATATTATGTTGGACCGGTCCGTGTTGCAGCATAATAATAGTTATTTTTCAATGACTTTGCAAACGGTGACTATTTTTGAATTACCAGTGCAAAAATTGGCTAGCCCATGCTATTTTAACCCTAAATCGTGATTATAAATTACTCCTGGTTCGTGAAAAGAAAGGGAAAAAGGAATACTTGAAAATGTGATATAGTAGCACATTTAGAAGAAGGCAAATACTCTCTCGTTCCCATTTTAACTGTTGCTTTAGCTCAAAATATTTATCCCAAAATCAATTGTCACCTTAAAGAAGTAGTACTACTACTCAATTCTTAAAAACTATTTCATAAAAATATTTTAATAAACTATACCTTATATTTTTTTAATGGACATGAAAAGAACTAAAGCAACAGTTAAAATAGGACGAAGAGAGTATTTATTTGCAAGTCTTCAATATTTACTAATTTACACTATTAGTAATCAAGCAATTTAACCTTAACCATTGCAAATTAGAGTGAAAGTATATTTATCTATAATCATGACTAAATGATAATTATATATGAAAGATATTTACATTATATTCATAATTTAATTATTTGGTATAAAGTATAAACATTAGGGTACGGGTAATTGTTTTTCGTAGGAAAATAATAAAGGTGGAAGACAAGATCCGGTTTAACCGGCAAGGTACCAAACTTCTGTACTGAAACCCTCAAACCTACCACTTATTCTTTGTCTCTTCCCTTCGAAATGATCCAAAGGCAAAGTTCTAGTGTGTGTGGTGGGGTGGGGGTAGTCCACAACAAACTAAAGTTGGTATTAATAATATCAAATAATTGATAAAATTGAGAAAAATGCATTCTTTCCGGAAAATATTTTCTAGTTTTTATTTAGAGAATAGAAAATATTTTTTAGAAAAATAATTTTTTATACTACTTTCCTTATCTCCTTTCCCCCAAAATCCTCATGTTTCCTGTGCTCCCACTCCCCCTCCCTCCCCCCATTACTCTAAATATCAGGACTCTATTTTCTTCAATAATTTAATTATTCTTTTAAAAATTCACACAAACCCAAAAGGGACTAATGTGCTGTTTTACCTTTTTCACTCAAAAACAATGCTGAAATTTGTGCTACATAACTAAAAAAAAAATACTTTTTTTTTTGTTTGAAAAAGAAATTACTCTTTCTACAACATGGAAAAAAGTATTCATTTTGTTAAAATAAAAGGAAATACTTTTTCTACATCATGAAAAGAAAATACTCATTTTGTTGAAATGAAAAAAAATATTTTTTCAACATCATAAAAAAAGTACTTTTTTTTGTTGAAATAAAATAATTTTTTTTTATATCATGAAAAAAAATACTCATTTTGTTGAAATGATACCATTTCTTAACTTTGTATTCTCAAAAGGAAAAAGGTCCAAAAATGACCTTGTGGTATTCGAAATGGATGAATTATAACCCCCGTTTAAATTTAAATCCAAAAATGACCCTGCCGTTATAAAATGGGTCTAATAATGCCCTTGTGTTATTCAAAATGGATCAATAATGCCCTGGAATTATTTTTTTTTTTAAAAATACTTTTAAAAACTGAAAAATATATATTCTGTAAAAACTAGAAAAAGAAAGGAATTTGCAAAATATATATTTTTAAGTCTTTTCAGTTTTTTTAAAGTATTTATTTTGTAAAAACTAAAAAAAAAAACTCTCCTAAAGTAGTGGACTACATATGCATTAGTTTTACAAAAATAAAAATATTTTGCAAGATCTTTTTTTTTTTCAATTTGACGGTTCAATATTTTTTCGGTTTATTTTTATAAAATAAAAAATCTACCATAATTATCGGTACAGTTATAGATTTATATAAAAATATACGATTTTATTTTAAAAAACCTAAAAATCGGTTTGGCACGGTACGATTATGTCGGTTTAGTCGGTTTTTAAATATTTATTTACAGTTATATGTCGGTTTTTTTTAAATAAATTTCCAATTTTTTTATTTTTTATTTTTTTTTTAAAAAAGATTTTGCAAAATATTTTTATTTTTTTAAAACTAATGCATATGTAGTCCGAGAGTTTTTTTTTTTTAGTTTTTACAAAATAAATACTTTAAAAAAACTGAAAAGACTTAAAAATATATATTTTGCAAATTCCTTTCTTTTTCTAGTTTTTACAGAATATATATTTTTCAGTTTTTAAAAGTATTTTTAAATAAAAAAAATTTCAGGGCATTATTGATCTATTTTGAATAACACAAGGGCATTATTAGACCCATTTTATAACGGCAGAGTCATTTTTGGATTCAAATTTAAACGGGGGTTATAATTGATCCATTTCGAATACCACAAGGTCATTTTTGGGCCTTTTCCCTTCTCAAAAAGAACAGTAAAATCTACCATCATATTGTATTTCTTTTAAAAGGATAATAAATGCTCTAATACCAAAATAAAATAAGGGAATTTGTACCACTTTGTGGTACTTAAATAAAATTTAGTGGCTAACATTATGACTTTACCGCATGAATTTAATCCAAAAAGGCATTACTTGTGATTGAGAAGCACTTAAGATAAGAAGATCATAGACATGCTCCTTGGAAAGGACAAATGCAATGTGGTATCAATAGTTGGCGAGCCTCACTTTTTGCCCACGTCTAAAACTATTTATATTTGGTAGCCGTAAATAAGTATACAATTTTTATATTTTTTGGATATAGCATACATACACACACACACACATATATATATATATATATATATATATATATATATACAAAAAAATAAAAAAAATATATTTTTCGACTATTATTTTATAAACGGATATATGAT
This sequence comes from Nicotiana tomentosiformis, assembly GCF_000390325.3. NCBI lineage: Eukaryota > Viridiplantae > Streptophyta > Magnoliopsida > Solanales > Solanaceae > Nicotiana > Nicotiana tomentosiformis. The sequence continues at coordinate 113,554,681 of NC_090823.1, read as the reverse complement.
ATCATTTTCCCTCTATAAATTGCATTTCCATATTTTTCTCAATGAAATGATTTTGCCCCTTCCTTTTGACTTCTATCTACGAAGAGATAATTCATATTCCATCGTCTGGTTTCTATGCATGAATTTTAATATAAAAAATACTTACACACTCATTCGGTGTTTATATCAAACTATACTAATTAATTTATTATCGTAGTTAAGTGATAAATCAAGCCAAAAATATATATTAATTAAATATAGTTAATTAATAAAAGTTTATGTGAAAACAAATGCCTTGTAATTATTGATTTAATGTAAACATGATGTGATATAATTTTTTCTGTCAAAAATATGCTGTGGTGGCATGTTTCTATGGCCCTTTTCTATGTGCCAAAGAGCAAGTTAATCTGGAGGATATGGATGTGTAATATTAGAATTGAAAATTCGTTATGCTTAAGGAGATGCTCTACAAAGTATGGTTCCAATCAATTCGAAACCTCTTTATGTTATTGATTTGTATATTCGAAAAGAAAGAAAATTTAAAGAGCTTTATCGTGGGATAGTAGGTGTTAGACTGAGAACTAATATTGTCCCGGTTGTGGATATAGAGAGGTAACGCATTGATTTTAATACTAAAGTCACGTTAAATTGACCTTTTTTGACCTAAAATATGGAACATAAACCAGTTTTAGCAGGATAAAAAGGAATAAATACATTGTGTTTATTTCATATTTTTATTCATAACAGGAAGAAAGAACCAAACACATAGCAGTCTTACTTTTCATAGATAATGATAATTAATCGTTATACTTGAAGACATTAGCTATCACGATGCCCGGTCAACAAAGAGAATAAAGAAAGATTCATCATCTTAATTAATAATTCTCTCCTCTACAATCAACATCACATAAGCACTTCGTGAGCGAGTATATCTCTATTTAAACTTAATAGAACAAAACCCAAAGTCTCGAGCACTAATAGACGGCTCTTTGATAATTATAACCCAAAGTTATATACATTGTCAGTGTAAATTATGTTTTACACTATAAAAAAAGGTCTTTTTAGATCAACTTTTTTAAATTATGAAATTTATAATCTTAAAACATGACCGATTAATTTCATCAACAAGGTAAAAGTGCCTTACATATAATGATGTATATAACTAAAATTCAATTAAGATAAGGAAGCACAACCCAACTCAATGAATATAAGAAAAGGCAAAAAAAAAAAAAAAAATAGAGAAAGAAAAACGAATTTTATAAAAGAAAAGGAAGTTTTATATTTAAAAATTTAACAAGAAGAAAACAGGAAAGGGCGCTATGTGCGAAGCTAGTTAGTTACCTTCTTCCTCCGGATACGGTTTAGGAATAGGAAACATCATATATATATATATATATATATATATAAAATCTTCATTATTTAGTTAGTTGGGACTAGCAATGATTTATCCTTTAATTATTTTTATTTCCAAAAGGCACAGGTTAATATGCTGCCTATCTGTTAACTCGTCGGATTTTGTTGACTACCAAAGATAAGGGACTTCGAATCTCTTATTACGTACCATGGTGTTTGGCAAAACCAATTACCCATAAAAAATAAAATAATAATAATAATAAAAAGACTAAGAAGGGTGGGAACCCAAAGTCGCAAAGGTAAAAAACAAACAACAAAAAAGGATTTCTCAATTTCTAAGGAAGTTGATCTAGACAATGTACTTATTATAAATTGTTTACCCTTAAAAATGGATAACAATTGAATTTATACGCGGCTTTAATAATATGTGGATTAATTCAATACAAGTGATCAATGACATTAGATAAGCGTATTAAAGATAAAATAAATAATCAAACCAGTTGTGATGTTATGTCCGGACTTGGATCGGAGTTTAACGATTGTTCTGCCCTCGACTCAGAGCCAAAATGTATCTCGTGTGGTGGTTCATTTGGCTCTTGCTTGAACGCCAAAATCTCATCCCGAAGTGTAGCCATGTGCCCCGGAGAGAAGAACTTAGAATAAACTTTTCCGCCAACTCATCCCAAGTGTGAATGAAATGGTTCGGCAGACGTTCCAACCAATCTAAAGCTTTTCCCCCGTAGAGAGAAGGGAAAAAGCCTTAGCCTCAAAACATCCTCGGAGACATTTATTTGTTTGCTCCCCCAACAAGTGTCCACAAACCCCTTCAAATGTTTGTATACATTTTGACTTGGAGCACCGGTGAAGTAACCTCGTTGCTCTAGCAAAGTGAGCATCACATTGGTAATTTGAAAGTTTTCCGCCCTAATACAGGGAGGGACTATTGCACTAGCATATCCTTCATTGGGTTAACACCCGATGTGAAGTCACTCGTGATGGAGGTGGGGGTGGAGCGGGGACATTGTCATGAGGCACTCAGCCTCTTCTATTGGCTTGAGGTTCAAGAGGAAACTCATCAATTTTCTCATCCTCGACGTCCACATCCCCCAAAGCAATATTTACGAGCTCATTGTTTGCCATAGTTATACCTACGATTTCTCAAACAAGTTGATAACACGGAAGAAAAAGAAGATATTCTAAAAATACACCCCAAATATATAGCTAACATCGTTTTTAACTCCCCGACAACGACGCCAAAAATTGATCACGTCCAAAGCATACCTCAAAAGAGGTATAAAACCGTCGTATGCAATAATAGAAACCCAACTAAGAGTCGGGGTCGAATCCACGAGGAGTTAAGATGGGAGTTAGGGGTATATATTTCGAGTTGAGCAATTGGATTTTCTAGATTGCACTTCCACACAAAGATATGTTTTCTATTTATAATTTTACTCTAATAATTGCAAAATAAAGGAAGACGACTAGAGAAAATTGTTTTAAAGGTATTTCCAAATGGATAAAAAGCCTAGGATTGTAACCATGACTTAGATGTTTGCCTAATGGGATAAAGATTTTAATACCTGTTTCGTTGACTGGGGTGTATTATAGTTATTAATTCTAATTTACCCACTCAATACCTCTCGGTTAGAGAGTGGTTTTGCCCAATTTGGCTTTCTCAAGACCAAATGAGTATCACCCAAAACAGTTGATAAGAGCTCAAGTCGGGTTATTACTATCTCTAGGTTGAACCCTTTAATTGGGTTAATCAATCTCTTAATTAACCAAATTCCTTGTTAGCTGAGTTATCCTAGACTAGGTCTTTTTTTTTTTTTTCTTCAAGTAGAGACTAAGTCAAATAGGCATGAACTAATGTTTGCAATCATTAATTCTACAATTAAAGCATGAATTAAGCTAAATAATAAACACTCAATCATAAACAAGTACCAAATTAGATACCCATAAGGTTTACACACCAGGGTTGGGTCACAATCCTAGTAAAAGTCTAGCTACTCATAATGAGTTTTGAAGAAAATAAGGAAGAGAAACTAATTAAACTCATAATGGAAGCTAAAAATGATTAAATCTATTGTAAATACACCAAAGCAAAGTAAAACTTCCTAAAATAGTAAAGAAAAACGGCTACAGCAACTTCAGAGGTTCAAACTTGACCTAATTTTTTGAAACTCGTCTATTTATACAAGGCTGAAAATTTCGGACAAAAATGCCCCTCGGGAGGTTCTGCGGCCGCATAATTCCATGTGTGGTCCACAGAGTTTTTCATCTGGCAGGAGCTGGAGTTCTGTGTCTGCCCTGCAGCCGCACATTTCTGGACTGCGGCCGTAAGGCAATTCTTCTGCAGTCCGCAGATTTAGGATGGCATCCGCAAGGCACTCTTCTGCTGCCGCACAATTTTTGTGCGGTCCACAATTCACTGAGGCTCTGGACTTGGTCTTTTTGCATACTCTCTGATCTTCGACTCTTAGCCCAGCTTTGCGGCTGCACAATTCATGTGTGGTCGGGAATTTGCGCAAATGTCTGCTATATTTTCCTTCTTTGTTTGCGGCCGCAGGTGGAATTTCGCGATCCGCAATTTCTTCTAAAAGGCGATAATAAGCTGTCAAAATTCTCACTTATCAACTCCCCCAAACTTAAGTCTTTGCTTGTCCTCAAGCAAATAAATTAGTTCCCACCTCCAAAAGTTAAGGATCATTTCAGCGAGTCGAAGGTGAGCCATCCATACATTAGTTAGGACCAACAATTACCCCCACTACTCATGTATTATCAATAAGGCGACAAGTTAAACATTATGCACATATAGTTCTAATGTGATATTTGAGTTTTAAGAATTAACTTCACTCATCAATGACTCTTTCTCTATCATGTAGGTCATGGTGGACTCCAAACTCTTCCTTCTCTACTTTCCATTTGCCTGGCTCACTTAAGAAATTTATCACCCAATCCAAAGATTTATGAAAGGTCCACTCATCTCTCTCAAGAGAATGTCTCAAGTACGGCTTCAAGTACCATAGGCTTGCCCCTCATGTAGATCGCCACTAATGTAAGCTCACTCGGCTTGAAATCAAGTAGGGTTTCTTTCGGGATGTAATGAATTCTTTTGGATTAGGGTTGGATGCAGTATGGGTGAGCGGTTACACCTTTCCTTAAGCACTCAATTTTTCATTTCTCGGCTCATACTTTGCCAATTCTTTGAGGCACTTTCTTTTCCTTGGTGGAGTAGAGAGACTTAACATCACTCTTTCTTGATTATTACATTCATTTTCTCCCTCTTTGATTTCTCCATGTTTGGGATCATTACATGTGATGACCCAAAATATCATCTTTAAATTTAATAAGTAATTCTATGTTCTAAGACCTCGAAAATCATCATTTATCATTCATCAACTTGCATGCGCAATCCGTACAATTTTTCGGAAAGTTTTTATGTGAGAAATGGATTAAAATGTGAAATAGAGCTTTAAAACTCAACTAAATTGCCTTTGGTCAATATTTTGAGCAAACGGATCCGGAACAGTATTTTGATAATTCCGGTAGGTCCGTATCGTGATTTGGGACTTAAGCGTATGCCCGGAATTAAATTCCGAGGTCCCTAGCCCGAGATATGGAATTTTAATGAAAAATTAAAAACTTGAAAGCTTAATGATTTTTAAGAATTTACTGATGTTGGATTTATTGACCTCGGGTCTGTATTTTAGTTCCGAAGCCCGGTGTAGGACCACTATAATATTTATGACTTGTCTGCCGAATTTGGTGAGAATCGGAGTTGATTTGACGTGATTCGGACGTCCGGTTGTAAAAATATAAGATTTAAAGTTTTCTTGAAAATTTCCTTTGAATTGGTGTCCGATTCGTAGTTCTAGGTGTTATTTTGGCGATTTGATCATGCGAGCAAGTTCGTATGATGTTTTAAGACTTATGTGCATGTTTGGTTTGGAGCCCCAAGGGCTCGAGTGAGTTTCGGATAGGATACGAGATGATTTTGAACTTAGAAAATCTGTTATTTCTGCAATTTCAGGCTTCTGGTATTTCCTTCATTGCGTTCGCGAATGTACTCTCGCAAACGCGAAGAGAAAACTGGGTTGGCTGAATTTTCCTTCTTCGCGAACGCGAAGATTGGGTCGTGAACTCGAAGCCATGGGGATGTTACCCTTCGCGAACGCGACCAGCTCAACGCGAACGCGAAACTTTAGAGGCCTGGGGGAGGGGTCAGTTGTCCTTCTACGCGAACGTAAGCACTGGCACGCGAACGCGAAGGCCAGGGGGAAAAAGCCTTCGCGAATGCGAAGGAGGACTCGCGAATGCGAAAGCCACGGGCTGCTATTCATCGCGAATGCGACAGGCCCTTCGCAAATGCGAAGAAGGCCTGACGCTTGTGACTTAAAACAGAACCAAAACAAGATTTTCCCCATTTTTCACAAACCCTCAATTATAACTCGGCTTAGGGGCGATTTCTAAGGAGTTTATCACGATTTCGAACTGGGTAAGTATTCTTTATCATATAGTGATTGTATTTCATAAATCTAAGTCTATATTCATCATTTATTTCGGATTTAGACGGAAGAAATTGAAACTTTTGTAAAACTTTCCAAAAGCGAAAAATTTAAATTTGAAGGTCCATTTGACATAGGAAATGGATAATTTTTGTATGGTTGGACTCGTCTCGAAATGGGTGTTCGGATTTCGTAAGTGTTTCCGAAATTTGAGACGTTGGTCCCCCTGTCGAATACTTCAATGAATTTCGGATTTTTATCCGGAAAATTAGTAAATTCATATGGAATTAATTCATATAATTCGTATTGAGTATATCGAATTGTTTGTGTATAGATTTGAAGCTTTTGGAGACAAATTTAAAAGGAGAAGTTGTGGTCGAGTAATTGATTGGAAATTGCAAAGCGAGGTAAGTGTCGTGGTTAATCTTGACTTGAGGGAATAGAAACCTTAAATTATTTGTTATGTGAGTTGCATGTGAACGACGTATAGGCGAGGTGACGAGTATCTATACGTCGTCAAATTAATTATTTTCCTGCTTACTTGAAAAATGATAAATTGTTTAAATTATGAATTAATTATTATAAAAATTATTTCTCTCCTATTCTTTGTCAAATATTAATTCTTGAATTCTTGCATTAATTGTTACATGCTATTTGAATTATGTGCCTTAATTGTATTTGATATTTAGTATATTAAATATTAAACTGCATATTTTCTCTCTAATTTCCCTAATAATTTGCTATTTGCCTTTGTTTGTTTCATAATTAAATCATAATTATTGTATGCTTGTTGTCTTATAATTTTATATTAATTGTTGCATTTATTGGAAAAATTTCTTCTATAAGAATTGGTAAATGAAAATGTTGGAGGAGCGGGTTGCACGCCGCAACAGAATTAATTATAATGAATATATTGGAAGATCGGGCTGCACGCCGCAACAGACTTATCAAAAGTTTATATTGGAGGATCGGGTTGCACGCTGCAGCAGACTTATTAAAAATTCCATACTGGAGGATCGGGTTGCACGCCGCAATAGACTTATTAAAAGTCCATATTGGAGGATCGGGTTGCACGCCGCAACAGACTTATTTAAAAGTCGACATACATATTTATATATTGGGGGATCGGGTTGCACGCCGCAATAGACTTGATTAAAATGAATATATTGGAGGAGCGGGTTGCACGCCGTAATAGAATTGAATGTGAATATATTGGAGGAGCGGGTTGATAATTGGTTATGACTGTTGAGTTGGTTTCAATTATTATAAATGAGTTACCTGATTTATTTCTATTATTGTTGTTGTTACTAAAATTGCGTACAGGTAATGTAAGTGACCCGCTTTAGCCTCGTCACTACTTCATTGAGGTTAGGCTCAGCAGTTACCAGTACATGGGATCGGTTGTACTGATACTACACTATGCACTTTTTGTTCATATTTTGGAGTTGGTCCCAGCGGAGTACCATAGACTTGCTCGGATTTCAGCTACTCGGAGGAGACTTGAGGTATAACTGCACGGCGTCCGCAGTTCTAAAGTCCCCGTCTATTTTACTTTAGCTGTGTGTTTGTTTCCAGACAACTTTCTTTTATTCAGACCTTTATTTGTATTTATTCTAGAAGCTCGTGCACTTGTGACACCAAATTCTGGGATGGTATTTAGACACCGTTGTCTTTTATTGATTATTCACTATATTTCAGAATTTACTTCCGCAATTGTTTCTTTGTTATTGATAAATTTAAAAATTAGTTTAAAAATAGATAATACTATTCTAACGTTGGCTTGCCTAGCAAGTGAAATGTTAGGCGCCATCACGGTCCGAAGGTGGGAATTTCGGGTCGTGGCAGTTGGTATCAGAGCACTAGTTTACATAGGTCTCACGAGTCATGAGCAAGCTTAGTAGAGTCTGAAGGATCGGTACTGAGATGTCTGTACTTATCTCTCAGAGGCTATGAAGTTTAGGAACAATATCACTTCTTTCTTATTCTATCATGCGATTTTATTCTATCATCGATGATTGAACCATTCTACTCTTATCCTCTCGCAGATGGTGAGAACACGTTATACCTCTACTGATGGACAGGGACCAGAAACCCCGGTGGCAACTATGGCCAGGGGTAGAGGTCGTGCTAGAGGTCGAGGCAGAGGCCGAGGTAAAGCTCAGTCTAGAGCTCGAGCAGCTGCACCTGTTGAAGAATCTCAGGTGGACCTTCAGGAGGAGGTTCCAGTTCAGAATGTACCAGTTGGACCGGTTCAGGTCCCGGAAGGATTCATAGGCACTCCAGTACTTCAGGACGCTCTAGTCCGTTTGGTAAGTCTTATGAAGGGCGTGGCCCAGAATGATACATTTCTAGTGGCACCAGTCGTCTCACAGGCTGGGGGAGGAGCACAAACTCCCACTACTCCCGCTCCGGAGCATATGGCTCCCCAGAATCAGGCTCCAGCAGCCCCGCCAGTTGGGGTAGTTCAGCCAGTTGTTGCGGCACATATCAGTGATATGCCCGCTATGTCTTTTGAGGCCTTATTGAGACTGGATAAGTTTACTAAGCTCTTTCTAGTTCACTTCAGTGGTACACCTTCTGAGGACCCACAAGATTATCTTGAACGCTGCCACGAGGTGCTGCGGAACATAGGTATAGTTGAGACCAATGGGGTTGATTTTGCTGTATTTCAGATAACGGGTTCTGCCAAGAGGTAGTGGAGAGATTATATATTGACCCGAACAGTCAGATCGCCTGCACTTACCTGGGAGCAGTTCTCTTGACTATTTCTGGAGAAGTTCCTCCCTATCACACTGAGAGAAGAATTCTGCAAGTAATTTGAGTTTCTACAGTAGGGCAGTATGACTGTTACTCAGTATGAGTCCCGTTTTGTGGATTTGGCCCGTCATGCTCTCCTTTTACTACCTACAGAGGGAGAGAGAGTGAGGAGGTTTATTGAGGGACTCACTCACCCTATCAGACTTCAGATGACCAAGGAGACCGAAGTGAGATTTCTTTTCAGGCGGCTACTAATGTCGCAAGGAGGATCAAGATGGTTCTTGCACAGGAGAGAGGGCAGAGGTCCAATAAGAGGCCTCGTCAGTTCGGTGGTTTTAGTGGTGCCTCATCTGGAGGCAGGGATAATTTTGGTAGGGGTCATCCTCCCAGACCATTTCATTCAGCACTTCATGTATCTCCCGGTGCTTCAGGGAGTCACGGTCCTATTATGCCTTACTTTGGGCAGCCAACATTTAGTGCACATTCAGCTCCTATCAGTGCACCACCACTCCAGAGTTACTACAACAGTTATCCGACCCATTTGGGTCAGCTTCAACTTCAGCAGCCACGACATCAGGATGAGTGTTATGAGTGTGGGAATATTGGTCACATCAGGAGGTATTGCCCTAGATTGGCGAGTAACAGATCTCGGCAAGATTCTCGTGCCATCATACCGGCACCGGTTGCTTCACCGCCTGCTCAGCCAGCTAGAGGTAGGGGTCAGGTAGCTAGAGGTGGAGGCCAGCCAGTCAGAGGCCGTCCCAGGGACGCAGTTCAGAGTGGTGGGGCCCAACCCCAATTTTATGCTTTTCCAGCTAGGCCTGAGGCCAAGTCATCTGATGCTGTGATCACATGTATTATTCTAGTTTGCCAGAGAGATGCTTCAGTTCTATTTGATCCAGGATCTACTTATTCCTATGTGTCCTCTTATTTTGCTTCATATTTGGTTGTGCCTTGTGATTCACTGAGTGCTTCAGTGTGTGTATCTATACCAGTGGGAGACTCTGTTGTAGTAGATCATGTCTATCGTTCGTGTGTGGTTACTATTGGTAATTTTGAGACTAGTGTGCATCTTCTACTTCTTGATATGGTAGATTTGGATGTCATCTTGGGTATAGATTGGTTGTCTCCTTATCATGCTATATTAGATTGCCATGCCAAGATAGTAACCCTAGCTATGCCGGGGTTACCTCGATTAGAGTGGAAAGGAACTCCTGGTCATTCTGCCAGCAGGGTTATTTCTTATATGAAAGCTTGGCGTATGGTAGAAAAAGAGTGTCTAGCCTATTTGGCTTATATTTGCGATCCTAGTGCGGATGTCCCTTCTATGGACTCAGTACCAGTTTTTCATAAATTTCCAAAAGTATTTCCTGTAGATCTGCCGAGGATGCCACCCGACAGAGATATTGATTTCTGTATTGATTTGGATCCGGGCACTCAGCCCATTTCTATTCCACCATACCGTATGGCCCCGCCAGAGTTGAAAGAATTAAAAGAGCAGTTATAAGACTTTCTTGATCAGTGATTCATTAGACCCAGTGCCTCATCCTGGGGTGCACCAGTATTATTTGTAAAGAAGAAAGATGGCTCTATGCAGATGTGTATAGATTATCGCCAGTTGAACAAAGCCACTATCAAAAACAAATATCCACTGCCAAGAATTGATGACTTATTCGATCAGCTTCAGGGTGCCAAGGTATTTTCGAAGATCGATTTGAGGTCTGGTTACCATCAGTTGAAGATTAGGGCATCTGATGTCCCTAAAATAGCTTTTCGAACTCGGTATGGGCATTACGAATTCCTAGTGATGTCATTTAGGTTGACAAATGCCCCAGCAGCATTTATGGATTTGATGGATCGGGTGTTCAAGCCTTGTTTAGATTCTTTTGTGGTTGTATTCATTGATGATATCTTAATTTACTCCAGCATTCTAGAGGAACACGAGCAACTTCTTCGAAGTGTGCTTCACACCTTGAAGAATAATCAGTTATATGCCAAGTTTTCAAAATGTGAGTTTTGGTTAGACTCCTTTTTGAGGCATGTTGTATCGGCAGAAGACATAAAGGTGGATCCTAAGAAGATTGAGGCTGTTCAGAATTGGCCTAGACCTACTTCAGTTACAGAGATCCGGAGTTTCCTGGGTTTAACAGGTTATTATCGTCGGTTCATGGAAGGATTTTCATCTATAGCAAGCCCATTGATCAGATTGACCCAGAAAGGTGTCCCATTCAGATGGTTAGACGAGTGTGAGTTGAGCTTTCAGAAGCTTAAGACCGCTTTGACTACGGCGCCAATGTTGGTATTACCCACAGGTTCAAGATCGTATATGGTATATTGTGACGCATCTCACATTAGGCTTGGTGCAGTATTAATGCAAGATGGCAAGGTAATTGCATATGAGTCGCGGCAGTTGAAAGTTCACGAGAAGAATTATCTTGTTCATGACTTAGAATTGGCAGCCATTATTCATACGCTGAAGATTTGGAGGAATTACCTCTACGGTGTCTCGTGTGAGGTATTTACTGATCATCGTAGCCTTCAGTATCTGTTCAAACAAAAAAATCTTAATTTGAGGCAGAGAAGATGGTTGGAGTTGTTGAAAGACTATGATATCACCATTTTGTATAACCCCGGAAAGGCCAATGTGGTGGCCGATGCTTTAAGTAGAAAAGCTGTGAGTATGGGTAGTCTTGCATATATTCTGGTTAGTGAGAAGCCATTAGCTGCAGTTGTTCAGACTTTGGCTAATCAGTTCGTGAGGTTAGATGTTTCAGAACCCAGTCAGGTTCTAGCTTGCACAATCGCTCGGTCTTCTTTATAGGAGGGCATCAGAGAGAGGCAGTATGATGATCCTCATTTACTTGTCCTTAAGGACACTGTGCGCACGGTGATGCTAAACAGGTTGCTGTGGGGAGAGATGGAGTTCTGCGAATGCAGGGTCGTATTTGTGTGCCTAATGTGGATGGGCTTCGTGAATTAATTCTTGAAGATGCACACCGTTCCAGGTACTCTATTCATCCAGGTACCGCCAAAATGTATCAAGATTTGCGGCAACATTATTGGTGGAGGAGAATGAAAAAGGATATAGTTGCTTATGTAGCTCGGTGTCTGAATTATCAGCAAGTTAAGTACGAGCATCAGAGACCTGGTGGTTTGCTTCAGAAGTTAGAAATTCCTGAGTGGAAGTGGGAGCGTATCACTATGGATTTTGTTGTTGGGCTCCCACAGACTCAGAGAAAATTTGAAGCAGTTTGGGTCATTGTGGACAGGTTGACCAAGTCAGCATATTTCATTCCAGTGGCAGTTACCTATTCTTCAGAGAGGTTAGCTGAAATTTACATTCGTGAGATTGTCCCCCTTCACGGGGTTCCCGTGTCTATTATTTCAGATCGAGGTACACAGTTTACCTCACATTTTTGGAGGGCTGTACAGCGTGAGTTAGGCATGCGAGTGGAGTTGAGTATAACATTTCATCCATAGAAAGACGGATAGTCAGAGTGCACTATTAAGATATTGGAAGATATGCTCCGCGCTTGTGTTATAGACTTTGGAGGTTCTTGGGATCATTTCTTGCCACTTGCGGAGTTTGCTTATAATAATAGCTACCAGTCGAGCATTCAGATGGCTCCATATGAGGTATTAGACAAAAGGCGATGCCGATCGCCAGTTGGTTGGTTTGAACCGGGAGAGGCTCGGTTGTTGGGTACCGATTTGGTACAGGATGCCTTGGATAAGGTCAAGATTATTCAGGATCGACTTCGCACAACCCAGTCTAGGAAAAAGAGTTATGCCGACCGTAAAGTTCGTGATATTGCATTCATGGTTGGAGAAAGAATATTGCTCCGGGTTTCACCTATGAAAGGTGTAATGAGGTTCAGAAAGAAGGGCAAGTTGAGCCCTAGGTATATCGGACCCTTTGAAATTCTTGAAAGGGTGGGTGAAGTAGCCACCTAGTTTATCAACGATTCATCCGGTGTTCCATATGTCTATGCTCCGAAAATATCATGGTGATCCGTCCCATGTGTTAGATTTCAGCTCGGTCCAAATGGACAAAGATTTGACTTACGAGGAGGAGCCGGTGGCTATTCTAGCCCGGCAGGTCCGACAGTTGAGGTCTAAGAGTTATCCTTCAGTTCGTGTGCAATGGAGAGGTCAGCTGGTAGAGGCATCTACCTGGGAGTCCGAGTCAGACATGAGGAGTAAATATCCACACCTTTTCTCTAGCTCAGGTACTTTTTCTAACTCCATTCGAGGACGAACGTTTGTTTTAGAGATGGAGAATGTGATGACCCAAAATGTCATCTTTAAGTTTAAAAAGTAATTCTGTGTTCTAAGACCTTGAAAAGCACCATTTATCATTCCTCGACTTACGTGCATAGTCCGTACATTTTTTTGGAAAGTTTTTATGTGAAAAATGGATTAAAATATGAAATTGAGCTTTAAAACTCAACTAAGTTGACTTTTGTCAACATTTTGAGCAAACAGTCCCGGATCAGTATTTTAACAATTTCGATAGGTCCGTATCGTGATTTGGGACTTGGGCTTATGCCCGGAATCGAATTCCGAGGTCCCTAGCCCGAGATATGGAATTTTGATGAAAACTTAAAAGCTTAAAAGCTTAATGATTTTTAAGAAATTACTGATGTTGGATTTATTGACCTCGGGTCCGTATTTTGGTTCCAGAGTCCGGTGTAGGTCCACTATAATATTTATGACTTGTATGCCGAATTTGGTGAGAATCAGAGTTTATTAGACGTGATTCAGACGTCCGATGTAAAAATATAAGATTTAAAGTTTTCTTGAAAATTGCCTTTGAATTGGTGTCCGATTCGTAGTTCTAGGTGTTATTTTGGCGATTTGATCATGCGAGCAAGTTCGTATGATGTTTTAAGACTTGAGTACAGGTTTGGTTTGGAGCTCCGAGGGCTCGGGTGAGTTTCGGATAGGATACGAGATTCTTTTGAACTTAGAAAATCTGTTTTTTCTGCAACTTCAGGCTTCTGGTATTTCCTTCATCGCGTTCGTGAATGTACTCTCGCTAATGCGAAGAGCAAACTGGGCTGGCTGAATTTTCCTTCTTCGCGAACGCGAAGATTGGGTCACGAATGCGAAGCTATGGGGACTTTACCCTTCGTGAACGCGACCAGCTCAACGCTAACGCGAAGCTTTAGAGTTCTGGGTGAGGGGTGAGTTGTCCTTCTACGCGAACGCGAGCACTGGCACGAGAACGTGAAGGCCAAGGGGAAAAAGCCTTCGCGAACACGAAGGAGGACTTGCGAACGCAAAATCTACGGGTTGCTAGTCATCGCGAACGCGACAGGCCCTTCGCGGACACGAAGAAGGCCTGACGCTTGTGACTTAAAACAGAACCAAAACGAGATTTTTCCCATTTTTCACAAACCCTCAATTATAACTCGGCTTAGGGGCGATTTCTAAAAAGTTTTTCATGATTTCGAACTGGGTAAGTGTTCTTTATTATATAGTGGTTGTATTTCATAAATCTAAGTCTATATTCATCATTTATTTTGGATTTAGACGAAAGAAATTAGAATTTTTGTAAAACTTTCCAAAAACAAAAAATTTAGATTTGAAGGTCCATTTGACATCAGAATTGGATAATTTTTGTATGGTTGGACTCGTCTCGGAATGGGTGTTCGGATTTCGTAAGTTTTTTCGAGATTTGAGATGTGGGTCCCACTGTCAAAAATTTAAATAAATTTTGGATTTTTATCCGGAAAATTAGTAAATTCATAATGGAATTAATTCATATGATTCGTATTGAGTATATCGAATTGTTTGTGAATAGATTTGAAGCTTTTGGAGACAAATTTAAAAGAAAAAGTTGTGGTCGAGTAATTGATTGGAAATTGCAAAGCGAGGTAAGTGTCGTAGTTAATCTTGACTTGAGGGAATAGAAACCTTAAATTATTTGTTATGTGAATTGCATGTGAACGACGTATAGGCGAGGTGACGAGTGTCTATACATTGTCAAATTAATTATTTTCCTGCTTACTTGAAAAATCATAAATTGTTTAAATCATGAATTAATTATTATAATAATTGTTTCTCTCCTATTCTTTGTCAAATATTAATTCTTGAATTCCTGCATTAATTGTTACATGCTATTTGAATTATGTGCCTTAATTGTTATTTAAAATTTAGCATATTAAATATTAAACTGCATATTTTCTCTCTGATTTCCCTAATAATTTGCTATTTGCCTTTGTTTGTTTCATAATTAAATCATAATTATTGTATGTTTGTTGTCTTATAATTTTATATTAATTATTGTATTTATTGGGTAAATTTCTTATATAATAATTGGTAAATAAAAATGTTGGAGGAGCGGGTTGCATGCTGCAACAGAATTAATTATAATGAATATATTAGAGGATCGGGTTGCACGCCGCAACAGACTTATTAAAAGTTCATATTGGAGGATCGAGTTGCACGCCGCAACAGACTTATTAAAAAGTCCATATTAGAGGATCGGTTTGCACGCCGCAACAGACTTATTAAAAGTCCATATTGGAGGATTGGGTTGCACGCCGCAACAGACTTATTTAAAAGTCGACATACATATTTATATATTGGGGGATCGGGTTGCACGCCGCAATAGACTTAATTAAAATGAATATATTGGAGGATCGGGTTGCACGCCGCAACCAAATTGAATGTGAATATATTTTGAGAGCGGGTTGCACGCCGCAACAGAATTGAATGTGAATATATTGTGAGAGCGGGTTGCACGCCGCAACAGAATTGAATGTGAATATATTGTGAGAATGGGTTGCACGCCGAAATAGAATTGAATGTGAATATATTGTGAGAGCGGGTTGCACGCTGCAACAGAATTGATGCAATTGATAATTGGTTATGACTGCTGAGTTGGCTTCAATTATTATAAATGAGTTACCTGATTTATTTCTATTATTGTTGTTGTTACTAATATTGCGTACAAGTAATGTAAGTGATCCGCCTTAGCCTCGTCACTACTTCTTCGAGGTTAGGCTCACTACTTACCAGTACATGGGGTCGGTTGTACTGATACTACACTCTGCACTTCTTGTGCAGATTTTGGAGTTGGTCACAGCGGCGTACCACAGACTTGCTCGGATTTCAGTTACTCGGAGGAGACTTGAGGTATAACTACACGGCGTCTGCAGTTCTGAAGTCTCCGTCTATTTTACTTTAGCTGTGTCTTTGTTTCCAGACAGCTTTATTTTATTCATACCTTTATTTATATTTATTCTAGAAGCTCGTGCATTTGTGACACCAAATTCTGAGATGGTATTTAGATACCATTGTCTTTTATGGATTATTTACTATATTTCAGAATTTACTTCCGCAACTGTTTCTTTGTTATTAATAAATTTAAAAATTATTTTAAAAATGGATAATACTATTCTAACGTTGGCTTTCCTAGCAAGTGAAATGTTAGGCGCCATCACGGTCCGAAGGTGGGAATTTCGGGTCGTGACATTACCTCTCTTTGAATCCCTTCAACTCTTCCACTTATTCTTTTTGCATTTTTCTTTTTCTTCTTTTCTTTTCTTTGCCTTTCCTTCTCATCATTTCTTTTCTCTTTTTGTGCTTTGATACCTTTTTCAAGTTCCTTGTCTCTTCCCCAAACATACGTTCTTAGCCATTTATTTCACAAGAGTGTTAAGGAAAGCTTGGGTGCCAAGAGAGGGTCGCGACCAAAAAGGTAAGGCTTGTAACATGGTTATCAAATGAGAAAGGCTCGAGGCTCAAAGGGGTTGACTAGGGATAACAACATTGGTAGGCAATAGAAAACTCAAATGAGCCAAGGAAAGCCTACAATCACTTCTCAAGCCAAGTAAAGCTTAAAATACATTCGGAGCAAGTTCTAGACCTTTCGTACGGGTACTTGGACTAGCAACAAAGCATCTCACCCCTCACGCAACTAGATTGTTAAAGAGGATAGAGTCAAGGGCCACGATGACCATATTCAAGATTGAAAATCACTATGGTTCAATTAAACCACTCGATGGTTGCCGAAGTCAACATAAGAGTCACAAAGTCACTAACTAGAGCTATTTCTTTCAAAAATCTTGTTTCAAACCATAATCACGTAGTTAAGTGTGTTGGTAGCAATTGAAGCATGTTTGACTCTTCGAGCATGAATTAATTAGGTCTTTTTATTCATTGCTACTACTATTATTTCCTAAACATCAAAAACGGACTCATTCCCTTAAGAAGGTTGTCACGCCATCCATCGTTGGGAAGAGTCACCCGGTTCACACAACAACTACCTTTGGACAGAACCGTGATATTAAGAAAACCAAAGGCTTATTATCTACTAGAACATAAAAATAAGCTACTAAATCAAACAGAGAAGCTACTAACTCAAACTAAGAGCTCACAAAGAAACAAAAATAAAGAAGCTAATAAACAAAAACTACTAAATATATATAATGAGAGAAAAAGATAGAATATATACAGAATAAAAAAGAGAAAGAAAATAATATCAAGTTATTACAAGCCAAATGTCTCAGAATGTACCAAATTACATCAAAATAAACTCCACCCCTGAATAAAGATAATCGTTGTCCCCAGTGCTTAACAAAATAAGAGTAAAAGAGGAAAAAGAGTGAAGAAAACTCCCTATGGCTCCTTTGACATCTGTGTGTCCCCAGAAGTGTCACCGCCCTCAGTCTCATCCAACTAAATCTCATCATCCTCAACTCTGGGTGTGAATGGGTTGGTGAACATCTGACGCACTGCCTCAGCAGTGTCGGCAGTAGAGTCTGGCTTCTCAAACTGGCCAGCTAGTGCCACCGGTTCTGATGGTGCTGCAGGATCTGGGTCTGAAGGGTGTGGGTCTATCAACATATCAAAAGGGATATCTCCGGCTGCAACAAGCTTGGTCACATGTCTCCGGAGCTTGTCTACTAACTTCTTGCTGGCTTGAAACTTTCTCACTTTATTTACTTCTTTTCCCAGCTCTTCGATCACTGACCCGTGTTGTACCAAGGTAACCGTGATGGTTCTGGTTCTATAGGATCTTCTTCAATGTCCCCTCAACTGTCGGGGGAAACTGAGGTGCCTGAACAGTAGACTGTGCTGCAATAACACTAGATAAGTCAGACATCTTTGTAGTTGATGTCTGCATCCAGTTGTTGAGGCTCACCAATATCTAGGAGACTTGCAACGCAGAAAGTGGAGCAGTAGGCATGGGCACCGGCTTCAAAGTCGAAGTGGAAACTCTGGCAGGAGTTGTAGAAGGGGCTATGGATGATGGTGGAGGCATAGCTGCAGCACTAGAGGAAGGCTCGACCTAAGTGGATGGAACATCAACTGCCTCTGCAACTACCACAACTGGCTCATCAGACTGGCTTGTAGTGGTAGAAGGCTGACCTTTTCTCTTCGGGTTGTTCTCATCCATAAGTGAGTACCATGAGAAAGGCTTTTTCGGCCTCACCTTTGTATCAAAATCCCTTGGTTCCACCCCCGCTTCCGTAAGATACTCTGTAATGGTGTTGGGGTACGGGTAGGACTTTCCAAATCCTCGGAAGTACTGTGGGATGAGGACGACTCGTCCCTCAATTGAAATATCCTTGACGGCTTGGACTGTACTGCCGGTTGTTCCTGAACAAAGGCTAAGTTGCCCTCTGATACGTCCCTAGACGGGGCGTATGAACTCGTCTCAGAGAGATCTGCACCTCTCCCTCTCCCGTTTGTTGTATTTTTTCTGATTTCTTGCTGTTGGGCATTAGGTAAAGCTCTCTTGCCTCGTCCTTGAGAAGGTTCACCCCTCCCTTTGGAAGTATAGCCTCTACCTCTAGATCGAACCGTTGTCTATATCAAGCAAAGGCGGTTGTTAGTTGCATTGCAATGTTAAGTCATACACAGGAGATAGGCACGAATACACCAGAAATCACAGTGAGGGTCACAGACACAATATGCTTGCATGGTAAGAATCTGCGGTCCGCATAATTTTATTGCGGTCACAGATGAAGCCTTGCGGACTGCATAATTTAGCATTGCGGCCGCAAAAGTGAAGTGCGGTCCGCACAATTTCACTTGCGGTCGCATATCAGAAACCCAAAATATGCCAACTCTCTGATGACAGAGAATTGGCTTATGTGCGGCCGCAACATAATTTCTGCGATCCGCACAATTTGACATGCGGTCACACATTTGAGTCACAAAATGTAGACTCTGTAGACAGTGATAGGGTTGTTCTACGGCCGCAATGGGAATTTTGCGGTCCGTACAATTTTGATGTGGTCGCAGACCTATTCTTAACTAAAACTTCCTTATAGTCAACTTTTGCGGACTGCACAATTTCAGGTGCGGCCGCAAAATTCAAAATATACTAACAGTAAGTTATTTCAATCTAGGGTTTGCAATTTTTGTGCAAAATTTGGCATGGTAACAGCATAAAGGCATGAAAATATGTTGACCCAGTCCCCGTAGACCATGTACTCGTTAACCCACTACTGATTTACCCCTTCATGAATGCACAATTGAATTCTATTGACAAATGGCCTAAAAAATAATTAAAAATCTACAAATTAAACTAAAAATTGAAAATTTCTAACTAGGAATTTAAGCATACCAGATGTGAATGAGTGCAAGGGGTGAGTGATCACAATTGTTGGACGTGTAGGCAGATGATTTACCAAGAAATTTCAATATGTGCAAGTTTTTTGTGTTTAGAGAAGGAAAAAACGTAACAATATTCCCAAGCCTTCTATTTATAGGACATGGTTTTTCCATAGGCAAGAGAGGCGAGTGCAGCCGCACAATTTCATGTGCGGTCCGCAAAAATTCTACGTGCGGCTGCAGATTTCTTGTTGCTGTCGCAAATTTCCTCTTGAGGTCGTACATTGACCTTTTCTCTAACACACTAACTTTAGAGAGTTTGCATTTTGCACCCTTCATTTTTGCGGTCCGCACTTCTTTCAATACTCAGACTCATTTTTGTCCACAGTCCCTGTAAGTCACATTCAGCCCTGCAGCACAATTCAAATCAAGTTAGCACAAAAAATAACACCTAACTACAAAAGAAAAAACAGATGAATGGAATAGAAACATGGGTTGCCAAGAAGCGCCTGATTTAACGCCGCGACATGACGCAGAATACCATCAATTGAAATGAATGATCGCCACGATGTGGCCATCTCTAACTTTTCCCAAATAGTACTTTACTCGGTGACCATTGACTCGGAATACCTCATTGTTTTTGTTCTTTAAGTGCAATGCACCAAAAGGTGTCACACCCACAATTTCAAAAGGACCAGTACATTTAGACTTTAACTTCCCGGGAAACATCCTCAACCTTGAGTTAAACAACAACACAAGATCACCCACCTTGAGCTCTTTGTTCCAAATGTATTTGTCATGAAGATATTTCATCTTTTCTTTATACAAGGACGAACTTGCATAAGCATGGTACCATAACTCATCAAATTCATTCAAATGTGCAACCCTCAAGTTAGCAGCTACATCCCAATCAAGATTCAACTTCTTTAGAGCCTGCATGGCCTTGTTCTCTAGTTCCACCGAAAGATGACAAGCTTTGCCAAACACTAACCAGTATGGCGACATTCCGATAGGTGTTTTGTAAGCTGTCCGATAAGACCATAATGCATCATCAAGCTTCTTGGACCAATCCGTTCGGTTAGCATTCACTATTTTGGACAAAATACTTTTTATCTCTCGGTTGGATACTTCCACTTGACTGCTAGCTTGTGGATAATAGGGAGTCATGACTTTATGAGTAACACCATACTTGCTAAATAAAGTGTCGAAAGCCTTTTTGCAAAAATATGACCCCCATCACTTATAATAGTCCGCGGAGTACCAAACCTTGTAAAAATATTCTTCTTCAAGAACGCCACCACACTTCTCGCTTCATTGTTGGGTAGAGTAATGGCTTCTACCCATTTGGACACATAATCCACCGCGACCAAGATGTGTGTGTTTCCATAAGAACTTACAAAAGGACCCTTGAAGTCAATACCCCACACATCGAAAATATCAATCTCCAAGATGGTGGTGAGGGGCATTTCATTTTTCTTTGAGATTCCACCAGTCCTTTGACATTCATCACATATTTTTATTACATCACTTGCGTCCTTGTAAAGAGTGGGCCAATAGAAACCACAACTTAGCACTTTGGCCGCCATTTTTGCTCCTTCATGGACCATTATATGGCGAAGAATGAAAGCCCCAAGAATTTCACCTTGCTCTTCTTACAGTACACATCTTCTAATCACCCTATCCGTGCAAATCCGAAAAAGGTATGGTTCATCCCAATAATAATCTTGACAATCCCGTTTGAGCTTCTTCCTTTGGTTTGAAGAGAACTCATTCGAGATGATTCCACATACAAGGAAATTTGCTAGATCCGCGAACCATGACACCTATTTCATTGAAATAGCCAAGTGTTTCTCATCGGGGAAGGAGTCATTGATTTTATGGCCATCATACGGCCTCCCCATCTCCTCCAAACGAGACAAGTGGTCCGTCACTTGATTTTCATTCCCTTTTCTATCTTTGATGTCAATATTAAACTCTTGCAACAAAATCACCCATCTCATTAACCGTGCTTTGGAATCTTTCTTGCTCATAAGAAAATGAAGTATCGCATGATCTGTGTGGACAATGATCTTTGCACCCATCAAGTACGGGCAGAACTTCTAAATTGCAAATACAATGGTAATGAGCTATTTCTCTGTAACAATATAGTTGATTTGGGCACCATTCACGGTCTTACTAGCATAGTAGACCAGATGAAAAATCTTGTTGATGTGTTTTCCCAAAACAACCCCAACCGCTACGTCACTTGCATCACACATGAATTCAAAAGGAACACTCCAATTTGGAGCGGTGATGATGGGAGTAGTTATCAACATGAACTTTAACAATTCAAAGGCTCTCATGCAATCATCATTGAAATTAAACTTAGCATCTTTCTCAAGAAGCTTGCACAACGGGTTCACCACCTTAGAGAAATCTTTCATGAAATGTCGGTAAACCCCCTGTGACTTAAGAAACTGCGCACACCCTTCACCGAAGTTGGAGGTGGAAGTTTAGAAATCACCTCAATCTTTGCATTATCAACTTCAATTCCATTATTTGATATTTTGTGGCCAAGGACAATGCCTTCCTCGACCATGAAATGGAACTTCTCCTAATTGAGCACCAAATTTGTTTCTTTGCATCTTCCCAACACTTTATCTAAATTTGCAATACAATCATCAAAAGAATCTCCAACCACCGAGAAGTCATCCATGAAAACTTCAAGGTAGTCATCCACCATGTCCGTAAAGATAGCCATCATACACCTTTGAAAAGTCATCAGTGCATTGCACAAACCAAATGGCATCCACTTGAAGGCGAAAGTACCATAGGAACATGTAAAGGTTATTTTCTCTTGTTCCTCAGGAGAAATAAGGATTTGGTTGTAGCCCGAATACCCATCAAGAAAGCAATAGAAAGCACAGACATCCAATCTATCAAGCATTTGATCTAAGAAAGAAAGTGGGAAATGATCCTTCTTTGTGACTTTGTTGAGCTTGCGATAGTCCATACACACTCTCCAATCAGTCACCGTTCTTGTAGGAATCAACTCATTCTTGTCATTGGTGACCACCGTCATGCCCCCTTCTTCGGGATACATTGAACCGGAGAAGTCCATGAGCTATCAGAAATGGGGTAGACAACCTCGGCATCCAACCACTTGATAATCTCCCTTTTGATAACTTCTTGCATAGCCTCATTGAGTCTCCTTTGATGTTCAATAGATGGTTTGGTGCCTTCCTCCAAGTTGATCTTATGTATGCAAAGTGCGGGGATTATTCCCCGAATATCCGCCAATGTCCACCTAATAGCCTTCTTCCTCTTATGTAGCACCGCCAATGTAGAATCTACCTGCACGTTAGTCAAACAAGAGGAAATAATAACCGGTAAAGTAGAACAAGGTCCATGAAATTTATACCTAAGATGTGGAGGCAATGGCTTCAACTCCAAGGTAGGAGGCTCTTCAATGGAAGGATTTGTAGGAGGAGTTGTCCTATTTTAAAGATCCAAAGATAGTTTCCGGGGTGCATAATTGTACGATCCCATTCCTTGCAAAGAGTCCACACATTTCATGAAGCCATCCATCTCGTCATCATCAAAGTTAAGAAAGACGACCTCCAGCATATCACCAACATTGATCATGGCACTTGTATCATCAACAATAACATTGGTCACCAAGTCCACAAAAGAACACACCTCGTTGCTATTTGGTTGCCTTTATGGACTTACACACATGGAATACCACTTTTTCATCACCCACCCAGAAAGTGAGTTCTCCAGATTCGACATCACAAAGAGCCTTCCCTGTAGCAAGGAAAGGTCTTCCAAGTATAATCGGCACCTCATAATCAACTTCACAATCTAGAATGACAAAATCCGTCGGAAGAATGAATTTATCAACATGAACCAAGACATCTTCAATCACTCCCAAAGATCTCTTCATGGTCTGATCGGCCATTTGCAATCTCATAGAGGTAGGTCTTGGTTGCCCAATTCCCAAGGTCTTGAAAACTGAATAGGGCATCAAATTGATACTTGACCCAAAATCACCAAGAGCTTTAGCAAACTCGGCACTTCTAATTGTACAAGGAATCGTGAAAGCACCGGGATCTTCCATCTTAGGAGCCATTGAATGCACAATTGCACTCACTTGATGAGTGACTTTGATAGTTTCAAAATTCATTGACCGCTTATTTGTCATAAGATCCTTCATAAACTTTGCATAACCAGGCATTTGTTCCAAATCTTTAACTAATGACACATTGATTGAGAGACTCTTCATCATTTGAACAAACTTTTTGAATTGATTCTCGCCATTTTGTTTGGAAAGTCTTTGAGGATGTGGAGGTGGAGTCTTAGGCAATGGTGCCTTAGCCTTTTGCACTATTGGTTCCGGTATGTCAATAATGTGATCCCTAGATGGGTTTACATCCTCTTGAGTCTCTTCCACATTATCATCAATATCAATCCAAACTTCATCATTTGATTGCACCACATTGTTCGGGACCTCTTCTTCTTGTACCATTTTCTCATACCCCACTAGTTGCTTTTGACTTGAGGTGGGTGCATTCCCACATCTTCCACTTATTGTAGTAATGGCCATGACATGCCCCGTATTGTTTCCACCCTATGGGTTTACCACCGCGTCTCTTGGTAGTGCCCCCTTAGGACGAGAATTTAGAGTTTGAGAGATTTTCCCCATTTGAACTTCTAAGTTGAGGATCGATGTGTTGTATGAGGCAAGTTGGGCATCCTAATCTCCATAATTTTCTTGAACATGTTCTCAATACGCCCCATCTCATTGTTGAAAGAACTAGGGCCATGGGAAGGATAAGGAGGCAGGTTACTCGGTTGTTGATACACCGGGGGCCTTTGAAAAGCCGACCCCCAATTGCCTTGATTATTGTTCCATTCGCCTTGATTTTTACCCCCTCCCCCCCAAATTTCCTTGATTATTTCCATTCCAATTTCCTTGATTATTGTTGTTATGTCAATTTCCTTGATTGTTTCCACCATTCCAGTTTCCTTGGTTGTTAGAATTCCAAATGCCTTGATTGTTTTGAGGTCGCCATTGTTTTTGGTTTGAGCCTTGGAAGTTGTTTCGTTGCCCTTGAAAGTTGTTCACATATTGCACCTCCTCTTCTTATTCATTGTAAGCATCATCTTCATCAAAACCACTATCCTCTTACACATAATTCTCCACTCGATGTTGCAGTTGTGGACCCTTGGTCCTTCTTTTGTTCACCATCATGTTCACCCCCTCTATGGAATTGCCTTGCTTAGGATTTTGCACTTGTGGTAGTTGAGCCCTTGATAATTGATTCGTGGTGGTAGTCAATTCGGTGATGGCTTGCACACGGTTATGCAACTCTCTGTGAAGGTGGATTACATTGGGAACACCTTATGTAACATTAACCCGGGATTGCCATGCCGATGATGTTTCTGCCATTACATCTAAAATCTCACACGCCTCCGCATAAGGCGTAGTCATAAAGTTCCCACCGGCAGGTTGATTCACTACACATTGGTTGGTTGTGTTGATCCCACGATAGAAAGTTAGATGAATCATATTCTCTGTTATATTGTTGTTGGGACATTCCTTAACTATTGTTCTATGGCGTTCCCTTTTCTCGTGTAGTGGTTCATTTGGCTTTTTCTTGAACGCCAAAATCTCATTTCGAAGTGTAGCCATGTGCCCCGGAGAGAAATATGAATGGAATGGCTCGACAGACGTTCAAACCAATATAAAGCTTTCCCCCGTAGAGAGAAGGCAAAAATCCTTAGCCTCAATGCATCTTCGGAGACATTTGTTTGTTTGCTCCCACAACAAGTGTCCAAAGCCCCCCTTCAAATGTTTGTATGCGTTTTGACTTGGAGCACCGGTGAAGAAACCTCATTGCTCTAGCAAAGTGAGCATCACATTGGTTATTTGAAAGCTGCCCGCCCTAATACGGGAAGGGACTATTACACTAGAATATTCTTCATTGGGTAACACCCGATATGGAGTCGCTCGTGGTGGAGGTGGGGGTGAAGTGGAGACATTGTCATGAGGCACTCAGCCTCTTCTATTGGCTTGAGTTTCAAGAAGAACCTCATCAATTTGCTCATCCTTGACGTCCACACCCCCCAAAGCAATATTTCCAAGCTTATTGTGTGCCATGGTTGTACAAATTGCCCAATTTTGAAATAACAATATGATTTCTCAAACAAGTTGGTAGCATGGAAGAAAAAGAAGATATTCCAAAAACACACCCCAAATATATAGCTAACACAGTTTTTAAATCCCCGGCAACGATACTAAAAATTGATCACGTCCAAAGCACACCTCAAAAGAGGTATGAAATGGTCGTCTGCAATAATAGAAACCCAACTAAGAGTCGGGGTCGAATCCACATGGAGTAAAGATGGGATTTAAGGGTATATATTTCAAATTGAGCAATTGAATTTTCTAGATTGCACTTCCACACAAAGATATATTTTCTATTTCTAATTTTACTCTAATAATTGCAAAATAAAGGAAGACGACTAGAGTAAATTGTTTTAAAGTTTTTTCCAAATGGATAAAAAGCCTAGGATCGTGACCATGACCTAGGTGTTTGCCTAATGAGATAAAGAATATAATGCTTGTTTCGTTGATTGGGGTGTATTATCGCTATTAACTCTAATTTACCCACTCAATACCTCCTAGTTAGAGAGTAATTTTGCTCAATTTGGCTTTCTCAAGACCAAATGGGTATCACCCATAACAATTGATAAGAGCTCAAGTCAGGTTATTACTATCTCTAGGTTGAACCCTTTATTTGGGCTAATCAATCTCTCAATTGACCCAATTCCTTGTTAGCTAATTTATCCTAGACTACGCCTTTTTTTATCAAGTAGAGACTAAGTCAAATAGGCGTGAACTAATGTTTGCAATCATTAATTCTATAATTAAAGCATGCATTAAGCTAAATAATAAACACCCAATCATAAACAAGCACTAAATTAGATACCCATAAGGTTTAGACTGAAAGAAAAGTTAAAAGGCGCTAATAAGCAATCAAAATCCTAACTTATCACTTCCCCCGAGCCTCACATGAAAATATTTATGCCCGGGAGTAGCTCAATCGCGGATGACTTCAAAGTCAAGAAGCCCTCATCCAAACAGGACTAGGGTGAAAGAGAATCGAGATATATATGCTACGTTACTGAAGATGTCCTTCCCGTGGTCCGAGAGGACTGTAAATGGGAAGTCAAGGAGGTAGTAGTCCCCGGGCCTGAGGATGATATTACTACTCACATGGAGGAGTACTTAAGTGTTCACACTTACCCCTTCACTCTAGTTCTGGTAGACACGGTGATTTTGGCTTTCTGTATATTTTTGTTTATTTTGAGGCCGTTTTTGTTGGGCCTTTGTAAGTATATTTTGGAATATATAAAATTTTCCCTTTCTGATAATTTTGAGTCTTTACTTTTTTAGCATTTTTAATAATTTCTATTCTTGCAATGTTCCTAATGCCTTAGCATAAAATCCAAGGTAGTTATAGGGTGTCCATTTTTTCAGAAGTTCGAACGGAGCCTGACTTCGATGCAACCTTGTTTGCTCAAGGCTTTAAAAACTTGGTGCGATCGGAAGTGTTTTCAAGATGCTTAAGTGATTTTAGACGGTGCTTTTGCCGAGGGTGACCTTTTAGCAGATTTTGAATTTTTATAAAGGCCTTTCTTTTGATTACGAGCTTCGGACGTCTCCGAGTCATTTTTTGGGTGGCCGTAGCCTTTCATTTTTGGGCACCGTACAATAAGTTTGATGCCCACGGGATCCAGTAGCCCGGTTTATCAGAACATTTTTTTTGGATGATAGTCCCCGAGTAGGGGTAGCCCTTGGGCTCAACAGTCCCCGAGTAGGGGTAGCCCTTGGGTTTGATATTCCCCGAGTAGGGGTATCCCTTGGGTTCTTAGGATCTGGGGATTTAAGAGGCAACAAAATGTATAATAGCAAGGCGGAACTTTCTTTCATTTCAATGTGTAAAGTACATGATAAAAACTTGTATCATGGCTAAGGTGGGCAACATACGTGGGCACGGTTCTTACGACCGTTTGGCCCTTACAATGTATCCTAATTGCCGAGCCTTAACTACTCAAGTACGAAGTATCCTCCCTTCCTTACTAAGAACCACACGGGGATGATGTCCCCCGGTATTCGAGGTCTAGTTTGAGAGGGCTCGGACATTGTTGATGTGCAATGAACACCAATTGACTCCGGTTTGAGACCGACCTTCGAATCTAAGTTAGCACATTTAACTGTTGCCTCATTACAAATGTTGTCGAAAAACCCATTTTGGTACAAAACCGGTTCAAGGAAAAAAGAGTGCAATGCGTGCTTTCAGACCTAATAGTCAAATTCTCCCTTGGCCGTTGCCTGCAAGTGTTAGGTGGTAAGTGTGTCATGTTCCAATTGTTTGATAGTTGTACATTGTTTCCTTCTTCGAGTTTGTACAAGCCTTTGCTGGTAATTCCGACGACTCGATATGGTCCTTCCCAATTCGGTCCCAGCTTCTCCTAGTTCGGGTTTTGGGTGTGCAATGTTACTTTTCTGAAAACCAAGTCCCCGATCTTGAAGTGTTGGAGGTTGACTCTTCGGTTATAATATCTATCTATCTGCTGTTTCTGGGCGGCCAACCAGACCAGCGAGGCCTCACGCCTTTCATCCAATAGTTCTAGGCTCGTGTTCATAGCCTCGACGTTAGACTCTTCAGTCATATATTGAAATTCGAGGCTCGGTTCTCCCACTTCGACTGGTATTAAGGCCTCGGCATCGTAAACCAATGAAAATGGGGTGGCCCCGGAACTAGACTTCTATGTTGTATGGTATGCCCACAAGACTTCGGGCACGATTTCCTTCCATTTCCCTTTGGCATCGGTCAACCTCTTTTTTAGGTTTTGGAGTATGGTCTTGTTTGTAGATTCTGCTTGTCCGTTCCCACTAGGGTGATAAGGTGTCGATAGTATCTTTTTAATCTTGTGATCTTCAAAAAACTTGATTACCTTCCTGCCGATGAATTGCTTCCCATTATCACACACGATTTCGGCCGGTATCCCGAATCAACATATTATGTGGTCCCATATGAAGTCAATGACTTCTTTTTCTCAGACTTTATCGAACTCTTGAGCTTTGAACCATATAGAAAAATAATCGGTCATAAATAGTATGAATTATTCCTTAACAAGTGTTTGATCTGTGCCAAACCCACACTAATACTGAGTAGCGAGGCGGTCGATGCAATAATAAACCCAACAAAGATTGGTATCGAATCCACAGGGAGTTAGAATATGGGATTGGGTGTATATCTAAGTTAATTTCAAGTTTTGGGTTTAATTATATTTCCACAAGTTTGGGTTTGATTTATACTTCTAACTTTACTCTAAATATTGCAATAATTGAAACTAAGGACAATATTTTTGTTGTTGTTTTTCAAATGTTTAAACAGACTGGGTAGTGACTTCTACCTAGGTGGATATCTAACGGGTAGCAAAATATTGGGCAATCTTGATTAGTTGGGCTTGTAATATAGCTATCACACCCGGGTACTCACTCTATAACTCTCGGTAGTTTGAGTGATTTTGCCCAATTTGGCTTTCTCAAGTCCAAATGGGTATTCATGCAAATCAAGTTTGATATTAGCTCAATTTCTTGAGATCACCCCAATTCCTTGTTAGCCTAATTTTCCTAGACTTAGTCTCTCTTTCTCTGGTAGAGACTAAGTCATAAAGGTGTGAATCAATGTTTGCAACCATTAATTCTTGAGTTCTAGCAAGAACTAGGCTAAATATCACTAACCCATTCATATTCAAGCCCTAAAATCAAATACCCATTAAATACCCATACTAGGGTTGGGTCACAACCCTAGCTATAAGTTTAGATACTCATGGAAATAAAAAAAATTAAAGATGAAATGAAGATAAAATCCATAATATTAATTTATGGAATGAAAATCTAATGTTAAGAAGTGAATCTGGTACAAACGTTTCGAAAACAGAAAAGTCAGTCGCCACAGGTGCTCATACAAAACATAACCTCCCCTAAAAATGACCAAAAGTTCTATTTATACTAAGCTGAAAATATCTGACAAAAATTCCCTTGCGGAGGTTGTGCGGCCGCGTAATTCTGAGTGCGGCCGCACTCTTGCTTTTACGGCCGCATAATTCTGATGCGGTCTATGTTCTACTCTTTTGGATCTGGGTTGAGCTGTACTTTCACGAACCACATAATTCTAAGTGCGGTCGTGCTCCAAATTATGCGGCCGCATAAAAGTGATGCGGTCCACTCTTGCTTGGGTTTGGTTTGAAATTAACTCTCTGATTCTTCATCTTGCGGACCGCATAATTTCGATCACGGCCGCACAATAGACTTCCGCGGCTGCACAATTCTGGTGCGGTCCGCACTTCTCTCTTTTGCTCAAGTTGTCAGCTTTCTAAATCTCAGTCATCGTGGTCCGCATAATTTCAATTGCGGCCGCACAAGGACTTTTGTGGCCGCACATTTCTAGTGCAGTCCGCGCTTATCATTTAGCCCAAAATCACACTCTTTAAATCTTTCTCTCGCGGACTGTATAATTATGATCGCGGCTGGGTCATGGCTTTCACGGCCGCGTAATATTTGTGCGGTCCGCACTTCAGACCTCTTTACCTAGACTTGGTTTTTGTTCAACTTTTGACTCCTTTGTGAGTTGATTTTGATTCCTTTGCCTCATTTTGAGCAATTCCTGCACGCAAGCATATTTTATTAGTTTGCGGGAATACCTTCAAGCATTTTTGGCGTAAAACACAAGTAAAAGAGAGCAAATAATAGGTTAAAATCCCTACTTATCAACTCCCCCAAACTTAAGCTTTTGTTTGTCCTCAAGACATTAATGTAATTCCCACCTCCACTAGAAAAAAAAGATATTTCAGTTGGCCTAAGGTGAATCAATCATGCATCAATTGGGACTAACAATTACCGTCAACACAAATGAATTATCAACAATACCATGATTTGACCATTTGAGTACCATAGTTCTAATGTGACACTAGAGCATCAAGAGTTGACTTAATTTACCAAGGAAGCTCGCTCTATCACGTAGGTCATTGTGGAACCCAAACTCCTCCTTCTCTACTCTCCATGAACAAATCTCACTTTAAAATGTAACACTCAAAACAAGGATTGTGAAGAAGTGTGCTCATCTCTCTCAAAAGAATGTCACAAGTCCGGCTCTAAGTACCATAAGCTTGCCCCTTACGTAAATCACCACTCATGTATGCTCACTCAACTTGAAATCATATAGGGCTTTTGGGAGAATGTAATGAAGGCTTTGGATCAATGTAGGACTTATCGGCATATGATGGTTTCATCTTTCCTTAAGCACTCCATTTCCTCTTTTTGGCTCATACTTTCTTGACTCTTTGAGTCATTTTCTTCTTCCTTAGAGGAACTAGAGAGACGTAATGCCACTCTTTCTTGCTCATGACAATTATTTTTCTCCTTTTCTAATCACTCCATGCCTTTCATCATTGCTTTCTTTCAATCCCTTCAACTTTCTACTTTATTCACTTTCTTTTTAACTTATTTCTTTTTGGCCTTTCTTCCTTTTCTTTGCCTTCCCTTTTCTTCATTTCTTTTTTTTGTTCTTTGTACCTTTTATCACTTTCACATTCCTCGTCTCTCCCCCAAACTTATGCTTTTGCCAATTGTATCAAGAATGCTAAGGAAAGATTGGATGCCAAGATAGGGTCACTATAAAACAGATAAAGGCTTGCAACATGGATATTGAATGAAAAAAGGGCTTCGACTCAAAGGGGTTGACTAGGGATATCACATTGGTAGGATACAGAAGCTTTCAAGTTTCAAATTGGATCAAGGAGAGCCTACAATCATTTCTCAAGTTGAGCTACACTTAGAATTTCGCCCAGACAAACATTCAGGGCAAGTTCTAGACTTATTGGCACAGAACTTGGACTTGCAATTCAATACCTCACCTCTCAAGCTGCTGGAGTGTTAAAGAGAACATAGTCGAGGGCCCACAACAACCCTAGCTATGATTGAAAATCACAAATGGCTTAAAGAAACCACTTAATGATTATTTTAGTCAACACAAGAGTCTAAAGGTCACAACTAGAGCTATTCTTTGCCAATCAACTTGTTTCTAACCATAAAGTCGAAGGTAAATGTGTTAGTACCAAGTGAAGCCTGCTTGAGACACTTTTATTCATTACTACTATATATACAAAAACATAAAGAAAATAGACTCAATCCATTAAGAAGGTTGTCATGCCATCCATCGTTGGGAAGAGCCACCCGGTTCACACAACATCCACCTTTGGAAAGAACCGTGGCATTAAGAAAACCAAAGGCTTATTGTTTACACAAAACGTAAAAAGAAGCTAACAACTTAAAAAGAAGCTACTAAAGTAAATAAGAAGCTATGCTACTAAGGAAAAACACCGAAAGAAGTTATGAAGTAAACTACGGAAAGTAGACTGAATATGTACAAAATGAGGTAAAGCAAATATATACATAATGGAAATGAATATATACATCGAATGGTAAGCATTTATACATACCAAAAGTGAAAATAAAGATAAATAAAGATAAAGAAAAATAGTATAATGGTTATTACATACCAAATGTGATCAAATCAAAATGGACCACCCCCCAAATGAAAAATAGAATTATCCTCAATGCCCATAACAAATAAGAACAGGGAAAGGGGGTAGAGAGTAAAGAGAATTCCCTATGTGGTCTCTGTATGCATCGGGTCCTCAACATGGACGGGTTCATCAGCACCCTCCGTATCCTCTAACTGGATCTCCACATACTCTGACTATGGGACTACGAGGTTGCTGAGCATCTGAATCAGCTCTGCATCAGTGTGTGAAGTGGTAGCCGGCTCCTCAGACTGGCCGGCTGCTGCATCTGATGCCTCGGGCACTACTGCATGTGCTGCTGGGACTGTCTCCTCCATGAGTAGGTTCAGTGGAATATCACTAGCAAAAGCAATCTTCTCAACCTCTTTCCTCAACTTCTCCACCGACTCCTTAGATGCTTGAGTCTTCCGCATCTTCTTCACCTACTTCCTCAAATCCTTGATAATCCTCCCATGTGTATCAAGAGTCTCCCGGATCTTCTTCTGGTCATTCAGAATCTTCTTCTGGTTGTCCAGAATCTTCTTCAAAGAGTCCTCCACTGATGGAGGTACCTGAAGCTCTGATGGGGCTGAAGATTGTGCTGTAACTGCACTGGATATGGTAGTCAGCTTTGTGGTAGCTTCTTGCATCTAGTTGTTGAGACTGGATAGTGTTTGTGAAACTCGCAGTGCAGTTTGAGGTTAGGTAGAAGATGTGGGCACTAACAGTGGCACTGAGAGGGATGGTCCTTAGGAAGAAGGAGGCATGGCAGCTGCTCCGGCAGAAGTACCGGATGTTGTGGAGGGCTCAAAAACTGACCCGGTGGCCACTACCCCTGGCTCTTCTGACTGGCCAGTGGAGGTAGTGGCTTTACCCTTGAATTTAGGGTTGTCCACTCCCTGGAGGTGGTACTATGATAAAGGCTTTTTAGCCTTCACCTCCACATCAAAATATCTAGCCTCTACCCCTTGGTCTTGAAAATACTCTGTGAGGAAGTTGGGGTAGGGATGCGATCTTTCTTTTTTATAGACTGCATTTGAGATGCTGTAGGACATCAAGTCTCCTACATTAATAGGATAGCCTGTCATGATGGAAGCTACCAATACTTCCCGGGGGAGTGGAAGGACATTCTCATGCTGGCACAGGTCAAGAAGGCTGCACACGAATGTTTCCCACCCTTTTGCTTCAAAGTTAAGGGTGGCTCTAACAATTTGAACTCTTGCTGTGAGTCATGTAGGTGTTATCCCTGAAATAGCAAGTATCACAGCTAGCCATGGGTGAACTGCATCACCTAAGGCTAGCTTCTCCAGGTATTGCACTGCCCCGACCTTCTCAAACCCTACATATTTGTTCAGTGTGTGTCCATCAAACCGGATTTTCATGTTCTGGACCTTCGTCACCTTTGTACCATTTTTGATGTGGGCAACATTGGCATAAAATTCCTTGACAAGGTATATTGGCATCGTGCAACCGGCCAGTGAACCATTTCCATCCCTTTCTCTCCGTAAATTGCTTTAGGACATTCGGATTGTGCTGGCTTAGGTCTTTGGTTATGAATTATCGCTCAAGAGTGAGCGGCCTTTGGGGCCACCATTCCCGAAATTTTGCATACGCCTTCTCACTTACAAATCTACAGCCCACACCTCTGCCTTTTTTGATCTAGCCAGGCCTCCCACAATTGTGTCACCCCCTCTCCCGTCATCCGGGACCTCATCATCATCAACTAAATTGATTGGGGTAAGTGTTGTAGCAGGTGGGGAATATGGTTTAGATGCCCTTTCTACCTCCCTCGGAGCCATCAAAAGAACTAGAGGAGGAGGTAGGTTCATTGACTAAATGGAATCTATCAAGGAATTGTTGTGATTGTGCCCCCGATTATGGTTGTACAGAATCCCCCTCAGAAGTTTTTTGGGATGGGAGGTATTCACTGGTGTCTGAGGATTCTGGAGGTGGTCTACTGAGAGTAGTCTTTTTGCCCAAGACTTTCTGGACTGATAGTGGCATGTTAGGTTTTCCTCTACCTCGGTCTCAGGAGGATTCTGCCCTCCCTTTGGAAGTATCACCTCGACCACAAAAACGCACCAATGTCTGCAACACACAAGTAGTGAAAGTCAGTTAGAATTGGGGTTCGACATGTGTTATTGAATTATAGTTGAAAAGAAAGACACCGCTTCTCAGAACAGGGCAGCGCGGACCGCACAAAAGTGAGTGCGGTCGCGGACTGCCCATCGTGGACCGTACAAAATTGAGTGTGGTCGCGGAGCTCCCAGGTTCAGACTACTAGTTCTCTGAAGTTACATGCGGACCACATACTTTTGAGTGCGGCTGCGAAAACCCATCGCGGACCGCACAAAATTGAGTGCGGCCGCAAAAACCAACCGCAGACCAAACAAAATTGAGTGCGGCCGCACAAACTTATCAATGACAAGTGCCTTCAACCTAGGGTATCGCGGACCGCACAATTTTGTATGCATCCGCATACCCTAACACGGACCGCACAAAAATGTGTGCGACCTCAAAATTCAAATCAGAGTAACACTGAAGTACGATTAATACTGGGGTTTTAACTAATTAGGCATAATTTGTGGCAATTAAACAATAAAAGCTACTAAGCCCAACCCCCATTATGCATTCAAATACTACCCACATGCTTCTAAGCAAGAATTAAGCATCAATTTGACATTTTTGGCATGAATTTAACCCTATATAAAAAGAAAACTAAAATAAAAGAAACAAATTAAATTAATTCATTGAAATCAACATACCAGTAATGAAATGTAGTAGGAAATCAACACTTGATGAATATGGGAAGAGATTGAAAATAAGAAAGAGTGCATTATGCTTTAGTCTAGCTTGAGAGGTCAGAGTGTGTAAAGTGTGAATAGTCTCAAAAAGTCCTATTTATACTCTAACCATGTTAGCCCACCGACTTACCTGA
This sequence comes from Nicotiana tomentosiformis, assembly GCF_000390325.3. Taxonomy (NCBI): domain Eukaryota; kingdom Viridiplantae; phylum Streptophyta; class Magnoliopsida; order Solanales; family Solanaceae; genus Nicotiana; species Nicotiana tomentosiformis. The sequence continues at coordinate 113,519,953 of NC_090823.1, read as the reverse complement.
TTGCGGCCGCACAATTTTGGTGCGGTATGTACTCTTTACATTTTCTAACTCAACAGCTGATTCAGTGACGTGGTCCGCATAAAAATGGTTGCGGCCACAATATCTGTGCGGTCCGCAAAATTTTGATCGCGGCCGCGAATCCTTAAGCGATTTTGTTAGGCCAATCTTCAAAGAGTTGGCATTTTTCATCTTTCAGTTGTTTGACCGCACACAGAATTGCGCGGCCATAAAGGGCTTGTGCAGTCCGCATAATTCTGGCGCGGTCCGCACAATTTGACCACTTGGCCAATTTTTATCTTGTCAATTTTCTGCACTGCACATCCAATTCCTACATACACTTCACAACCAGTTAGTAAAAAACAATGCCTAATCTAACAAGAAAACCAAAAGAAAGAAAGACACATAGGTTGCCTCCCAAGAAGCGCCTGATTTAACGTTGCGGCACGACGCATGTTACTATCATTCATTTGAAATGGAGCAATGCCACAACGTGGCCATCATCAACCTTACCAAGGTAGTGCTTCACACGGTGCCCATTGACTCTAAAGATCTCACCATTCTTATTTTTCAAATCAAGAGCACCAAAAGGAGTCACATGTACCACTTCAAAAGGACCACTCCACTTTGATTTAAGCTTTCCCGGAAACATCTCTAACCGAGAGTTGAATAAAAGAACAAGGTCACCTTCTTTGAATTTTTTGTTCCGGATATACTTGTCATGAAGGTATTCATCTTATCCTTATACAAGGATGAACTGGAGTATGCATGGAACCGAAACTCATCAAGTTCATTCAATTGCTCCACCCGAAGATTTGCAGCTACATCCCACTCAAGGTTAAGCTTCTTCAATGCCCACATAGCCTTATGCGCAAGTTCTACCATGAGGTGATAGACTTTCCCGAACACTAACCGATACGGAGACATACCAATTGGTTCTTTGTATGTTGTTCTATAAGCCCAAAGAGCATCGTCAAGTTTCTTCGACCAATCTGTCCGGTTGGCATTCACAGTCTTTGACAAAATACTCTTGATCTCCCGGTTGGAAACTTCAACCTGTCCACTTTCTCGAGGATGATATGGGGTCGACACTTTGTGAGTGACACCATACTTGGAGAGTAAAGTATCAAAAGTTTTGTTGCAAAAGTGTGATCCCCATCACTAATGATGCCCTTGGAGTACCAAACCTTGTGAATATGTTCTTCTTCAAGAAAGCTAACACACTCCGAGCTTCATTGTTGGACAAAGCCACGGCTTCAACCCATTTGGACACGTAATCCACAACTACCAATATATAGGTGTTCCCACATGAGCTCACAAACTGACCCATAAAATCAATGCCTCAAACATTAAAAATATCAATCTCCAGGATGATGGTGAGAGGCATCTCATTTTTCTTGGAGATATTACCGGCCCTTTGACATTCATTGCAATGCTTAACGAGATAGCTAGTGTCCTTGTAAAGGGTAGGCCAATAGAATCCATAGATTAGCACCTTTGTAGCAGTTCTCTCTCCACCATGGTGACCACCATATGTCGAAGAGTGGCAAGCTTCAAGAATACCCAATTGTTCTTCTTCTGGTGCACATCTTTAGATAAGACCATCAGTACAAATTTTGAAGAGATATGGCTCGTCCCAATAGTAGTCCAGGCAGTCCCATTTGAGCTTCTTCCTTTGGTTTGAGGAGAACTCATTCGGAACAATGTCACTCACAAGATAGTTGGCCACGTCGGCAAACCATGGCATCCCAGTCATAGAAATGGAAAGGAATTATTCGTCGGGAAATGAATCATTGATCTCAAGGCCATCATGTGGCCTCCCCTCCTCCTCCAATCGGGACAAGTGGTCCGCCACTTTATTCTCACTACCCTTTCGGTCTTGAATTTCTAGATCAAACTCTTGCAATAGAAGAACCCACCGCATCAACCTTGCCTTAGAGTCTTTCTTGCTCATCAACTAACGAAGTGTCGCATGGTCAGTGTGAACAATCACCTTTGTACCCATTAGGTACGGGTGGAACTTCTCCATAGCAAAGACAATGGCTAGGAGTTCTTTCTCGGTCACTGTATAGTTTAATTAGGCCTCGTTCATGGACTTGCTAGCATAGTAGACTAGATGAAAGATCTTATTAATTCGTTGCCCCAATACCGCACCAACCGCCCCATCACTTGCATCATACATGAGCTCAAATGGTAAGCTCCAATTTGGCGCGGTGATAATAGGAGTGGTAGTCAACTTATACTTGAGTAGTTCAAATGGCTTCATACAATCTTCATTGAAAAGGAACTTGGCATCTTTCTCCAAGAGTTTGCACAAGGGATTTACCACCTTAGAAAAGTACTTGATGAATCGGCGGTAAAACCCCGCATGACCTAGAAAGCTTCTCACTCCCTATATGGAAGTAGGGGGAGGAAGTTTGGATATCACTTCAATTTTTGCTTTATCAACCTCAATACCATTCTTGGAAATCATGTGACTGAGGACAATGCCCTCCTTGACCATAAAGTGACACTTCTCCCAATTCAGCACCAAGTTAGTTTCTTCGCAATGTGCCAATACCTTATCCAAGTTATCTAAGAACTCTTCAAAAGAATCCCCCACGTCAGAGAAATCATCCATGAAAACCTCGAGAAATTCCTCCACCATATCGGTGAAGATGGACATCATACACCGTTGAAAAGTTATCGGTGCATTGCATAATCTGAATGGCATCCACGAGAATGCAAAAGTTCTATATAAAGGTGGTCTTCTCTTGGTCTTCAGGTGCAATAAGAATCTGGTTATATCTAGAATATCTATCCAAGAAGCAATAATAAGCACGTCCGGCTAACCTATCCAACATTTGATCAAGAAATGGAAGCGGAAAAAGGTCTTTCCGCGTAACTTTATTGAGCTTTCTATAATACATGCACACTCTCCATCCGGTGACAGTTCTTGTGGGGATCAATTTATTTTTGTCATTTTTTATCACAGTCATGCCCCCTTTCTTTGGGACATATTGCACCGGCGAGTTCCACGAACTATCGAAAATAGGGTAAACCACCCTGGCATCCAACACTTGATGATATCTTTCTTTACCACCTCTTGCATGGCCTCATTCAATCGTCTTTGATGTTCCACGAAGGGTTTGGCATCCTCCTCCAAAATGATTTTGTGTATGCAAAAGGCGGGGCTTATACCCTGAATATCCGCCAATGTCCAACCTATTACTTTCTTCCTCCTTTGAAGCACCGCAAGGGTGGCATTTACCTGCACGTTAGTTAAGCACGAGGAAAGAATAACAGGTAAAGTGGAACAAGGGCCTAGAAACTCATACCTGAGGTGTGAAGGCAAAGGCTTTAACTCCAAGGTGGGAGGCTCCTCAATTGAGGGCTTTGTTGGTGGAGTCTACCGGTTTTCGAGATCCAAGGAAAGTTTTCGGGGCTTATAAGTATATGATCCCATTCCTTGCAAAGCATTGACACATTCTACAAAGCCTTCCTTCTCAACCTCATCATGATTCAACAACAAAATTTCCAAGGTGTCTTCCACATTTATCACAACACTTGTGTCATCAACAATTACTTCGGTCACAAGATCCACGAACGAACACACTTCGTTGCTATTTGGCTGCCTCATTGATTTACAAACATGGAACACCACTTTTTCATCTCCCACCCGGAAGGTGATCTCTCTAGATTCCAAATCAACTAAGGCCTTCCCTGTAGCAAGGAAAGGTCTCCCCATAATGATTGGCACCTCGTAGTCAACCTCGCAGTCAAGTATCACAAAATCTGCGGGAAGGATGAACTTGTCGACCCTAACTAACACATCATCAATTATCCCCAATGGCCTTTTCATTATCCGATCCGCCATTTGCAAACTCATGAATGTGGGTCTTGTTTGCCCAATCCCCAACGTTTTGAACACAGAATAGGGAATCAAGTTAAGGCTTGCCCCCAAATCACAGAAAGCTTTGGCGAAATCAGCACTCCCAATAGTGTACAAGATTGTGAAAGCACTGGGGTCTTCTAATTTAGGAGCCATGGAGTGCACCATAGAACTCACTTGATGTGTCATTTTGATCATTTCACAGTTTATTGATCTCTTCTTTGTTACCAAATCCTTCATGAACTTGGCATATCCCAGCATATGTTCTAAGGCTTCAACCAACGACATATTTACGGACAAACTTTTTATCATATTAATGAATTTCTTGAATTTATTCTCATTGTTTTTCTTTGCAAGTCTTTGAGGGTATGGAGGAGGAGGCCTTGGCATTATTACCTTAGCCTTTGGCACTACCGGTTCCGGCATGTCAGTCATGTGCTCCCTAGAGAGGTACACTTCTTCTTGCGTCTCCTCCACATTTTCATCAATATCAATATTTGCTTCTTCATTAGCTTGAACATCATTGGTTGGCTCATCATAATCTTGCACCAACACATCATCACCTATATGTCTTCTTTGTTTTGAGGAACTAGCAACTCCACCTCTCCCACTTCCTATTGTCACGGCCATTGCATGCCCTGTATTCCCACCTTTCGGGTTTACCACTGTATCACTAGGTAGTGCCCCTTTTGGGTGAGTATTTAAGGCTTGCGAAATTTGGCCAAGTTGAACCTCCAAGTTGCGGATAGAAATGTTATGGGAGGCTAATTGGGCATCGGAGTCGGCATTGTTTTCCATCATTTGCTTAAACATGTTTTCAATCCATCCCATTTCACTATTGGAAGAGCTAGGACCTTACGACGGATATGAAGGCGGGTTGTTTGGTTGTTGATACATTGGGGGCCTCTGAAAGCCCGACCCCCGATTTCCTTGATTGCTATTGTTCGAACCCCCTTGATTATTGTTGTTCCCCCAATTGCTTTGATTTTTGCCACCCCAATTTCCTTGATTATTTCCTCCCTAATTGACTTGATTACCCAAATTTCTTTGATTATTGTTGTTTCCATCACTCCAATTTCCTTGGTGGCCTTGGTTGTTCCAGTTTTCTTGGTTTCCTTGTGATCTCCATTGTTGTTGATTTGGAGCATTGCTTCTTTGACCTTGATAATTGTTGACATATTGAACCTTTTCATCTTGCTCATCATATGAATCATCTTAATTATACCCACTATTACTTTGCTCAAATTGTTCCGAACGGTTTTGTACTTGTTGACCTCGTTGTCGTCTCTTGTTTACCATCATGTTCACCCCTTCCATAGCATTCACCTATTTCGACCCTTGAACCTGTTGAAGCTGAGCCTTGGCCAATTGGTTCATAGTGGTTGTCAACTCTGCAATAGCCTGCCCATGATCATGTAGCTCCTTATGTAGGTGAATAATATTTGGGGCACACTGGGAACATTGGCTCTACTTTTCCACACCGAAGAGGTGTCCGCCATCTCATCCAAGATTTCACAAGCTTCAGAATAAGATGTGTTCATGAAGTTACCCCCAACGAGTTGATTTACCACACATTGATTTGTTGTGTCGATCCCCCTGTAGAAGGTCTGTTGGATCATGACTTCGGTCATATCATTGTTCGGGAATTCTTTGACCATGGTGCAATATCTTTCCCAAATCTCTTGTTCGGAGAGAAGAATTTGGCAATGAACTTCTCGGCCAACTCATCCCAGGTGTGGATGGAATGATTGGGCAATCTCTCGTCCAGTCCTAAGCCTTTCCCTGTAGAGAAAAGGGAAACAACCTTAACCGTAGTGCATCCTCGGTGACATTTGTTTGCTTGCTCCCCAACAAGTATCGACGAAACCCTTGAGATGGTTGTAGGTATTTTGGTGTGGAGCTCCGGTGAAGAAACCCCGCTGCTCAAGCAGTGTAAGCATCACATTGGTAATTTGGAAGTTGCCCGCCCTAATCCGGGGCGGGACTATTACACTTGCATAGCCCTCATTCGGCAACACCCGGTGCGCTGCACTTGGTGTAGGTGGTCGGCCTCGCCTATTTACTTGAGGCTCGGGATGAACCTCATCTACTTGATCATCATCTACCTCCTCCCCCAATGGTAAATTTCTTAGGGGCTCGTTGTTAAGGGCCATCTTGTACCTAAAAGCAATTCACAAACAAAATTAGTGACTCGGAAGGAAAGAAAGACAAAACATACAAATACCTAGATATATAGATAAATTCGTATAAGTCCCCGGTAAGGGCACCTAAAATTGATCTGTGCCAAACCCACACTACTATTGAGTAGCGAGGTGGTCGATGCAATAATAAACCTAACAAAGGTCGGGATCGAATTCACGGAGAGTTAGAATATAGGATTAGGTGTTTATCTAAGTTAATTGCAAGTTTTGGGTTTAATTACACTTCCACAAGTTTGGGTTTGATTTCTACTTCTAACTTTACTCTAAAGATTGCAATAATTGAAACTAAGGACAATATTTTTGTTGTCGTTTTTCAAATGTTTAAAGAGACTAGGGTAGTGATTCTACCTAGGTGGATATCTAACAGGTAGCAAAATCTAGGGCAAGATTGATTAGTTAGGCTTGTAATATAGCTATCACACCCGGGTACTCACTCTATAACTCTCGGTAGTTTGAGTGATTTTGCCCAATTTGGCTTTCTCAAGTCCAAATGGGTATTCATGCAAATCAAGTGCTATTATCTTAAGTTGGGTATTACTATCTGTAGGTTTAACCCTTTTATTGGGGCTATCAATTTCTTGAGTTCACCCTAATTCCTAGTTAGCCTAGTTTTTCTTGACTTAGTCCCTCTTGCTCAAGTAGAGACTAAGTCATAAAGGCATGAATCAATGTTTGCAACCATTAATTCTTGAGTTCTAGCAAGAACTAGGCTAAATATCACTAACCCATTCACATTCAAGCCCTAAAATCAAATACCCACACTAGGGTTGGGTCACAACCCTAGCTATGGGTTTAACTACTCATGGAAATAACAGAAATTAAAGATGAAATGAAGATAAAATCCATAATATTAATTTATAGAATGAAAATCTAATGTTAAGAAGTGAATCTAGTACAAAATTTCCGAAAACAGAAAAGTCAGCTGTCACAGGTGCTCATACAAAACATAACCTCCCCTAAAAATGACCAAAAGTTCTATTTATACTAAGCTGAAAATATCTGACAAAAATGCCCCTACGGACGGCCGCATAATTCTGATGCGGTCCGCGTTCTTCTCTTTTGGATCTGGGTTGAGCTGAACTTTCGCGGACAGCATAATTCTAAGTGCGGTCGTGCTCCAAATTATGCGGCCGCATAAAAGTGATGTGGTCCACTCTTGCTTGAGTTTGGCTTGAAATCAACTCTCTGATTCTTCATCTTGCAGACTACATAATTTTGATCGCATCCGCACAATTCTGTTATTGTCCGCACTTCTCTCTGTTGCTCAAGTTGTCAGCTATCTAAATCTCAGTCATCGCAGTCCGCGTAATTTCAATTGCGGCCGCACAGGGACTTTCGCAGCCGCACATTTCTGGTGCGGTCCGCGCTCATCATTTAACCCAAAATCACACTCTTTGAATCTCCATCTCGCGGACCGCATAATTATGATCACCGTCGCGTAATATTTGTGCGGTATGCACTTCAGACTTCTTTGCCTAGCCTTGGTTTTTGTTCAACTTTTGACTCATTTGTGAGTTGATTTTGATTCCTTTGGCTCATTTTGAGCAATTCCTGCAAACAAGCATATTTTATTAGTTTCCGAGAATACCTTCAATCATTTTTGGCCTAAAACACAAGTAAAAGATAGCAAATAATAGGATAAAATCCCTACTTATCAGTGCCCGTGGTAGGGGATCGACGATGTCCATTCCCACTTCATGAACGGCCATGGGCACAAAACCGAATGTAGTAGCTCTCTGGGTTAATGGATCATCGGTGCATGTCTATAACAGCCATCACATCTTAGTAATAATTCCTTCGCATCTTTCTCCATGTCGATCCAGTAATAGCCGGCTCTGACCAGTTTCCGAATCGAAGATTCCGCCCCTAAATGGTTTTCGCAAGTGGCTTCATGAACTTTTCTCAAGACATATTCGGTATCTTCTGGTCCCAAGCATATGTTGAGCGGGTTATCAAATATTCTTCTGAACAGTGTCCTTTTGGACAAACTAAACCTGGATGCCTTTATGCGCAAAGATCTCGATTCTTTAGGATCCGAGAGAAACTTCCTAGTCTTTTAATAATCTATGTTTGTTCCTCCAATCCTAAGTTAAACTTGTTGAGTTTACTTCGGCATGACCTTCTTCCACCACCGACCTCATGAGTTGTATGATTATTCCCGAACTGAATTCATCGTCATCAACCGATGATCCCAAGTTAGCCAGGGGATCGGCCTCACTATTTTGATCCCGGGGCACTTATTGCAGGGTCCATTCCTTGAATTGATGCAGCGCTACTTGCAACTTGTCTATATAGCTTCGTATATGTTCCTCTTTTACTTCGAATGTCCCATTGACTTGATTTACCACAAGGAGGGAATCACACTTAGCTTCGACCACCTTGGCCCCAAGGCTTTTTTCCAATTCGAGACCTACAATTAGGGCCTCATACTCGGCCTTGTTGTTAGTCAATTTCACAGTTCTAATAGATTGCCTAACTATGTTACCCGTAGGTGGTTTCAATATGATGCCGAGCCCAGACCGCTTTATGTTCAAAGCACCATCCGTAAAGAGGGTCCAAACTCCCGAGGTAATCTCTGAGGTTAACAATAGTTCCCTTTCGACTTCGGGTATTAAGGTCGGCATAAAGTTAGCTACGAAGTTTGCCAAAATTTGTGATTTGATGGCGGTTCGGGGCCGATACTCGATATCGTAGCCGCTAATTTTGATTGCCCATTTGGCCAATCGGCCCGAGAGCTCGGGTTTGTGCATGATGTTCCTCAGTGGGTAAGAGGTTACGACACATATGGGGTGGCATTGAAAGTATGGTTTTTACTTTCTGGAGGCGCTTAGCAAAGCGAGCGCCAATTTTTCTAGGTGAGGATACCTTGTTTTGGCCTTGCCTAGAGTTCTACTAACATAGTAAATAGGAAATTGCATACCTTTCTCTTCCCAGACTAAGACTCCACTTACCGCCACCTCCGATACCGCCAAATAAAGGTACAACTGCTGATCCGCCTTCGGAGTATGGAGCATAGGTGGACTCAAAAGGTACTGTTTGAGTTCTTCCAAAGCTTATTGGCACTCCGGGGTCCAAGAAAAGTTATTCTTCTTCTTCAAAAGTGAGAAGAACCGATGGCTTTTGTCTGAGGACCTCGATATGAACCGGCTCAGGGCGGATATATGCTTGGTTAGTCTCTGAACGGTCTTGACACTATCCACCATGGTGATATCCTCTATAGCTTTGATTTTATCAGAATTGATCTCGATCCCCCGGTTGGACACCATGAACCCGAGGAATTTTTCGGATCCGACCCCGAATGCGCATTTTTCTGGGTTCAGCTTCATATTGTATATCCTCAATATGTCAAAGGTTTCCTACAAATGTTTCAAATGGTCCTCTACTCGTAGGTACTTGACTAACATGTCGTCAATATAAACCTCCATTGATTTTCCTATTTGTTCTTCAAACATCCAGTTTACTAGGCTTTGATAAGTGGCTCCGGTGTTTTTAAAACCGAACGGTATTACGTTATAACAATAGGTTTTGAATTTAGTAATAAAACAGGTCCTTTCTTTATCGACCGGGTCCATCCGGATTTGGTTGTACCCGGAATAGGCATCGAGAAAGCTCAGTATCTCGTGCCCGGTCGTCGCATCGATTATGCAATCGATGTTATCAAAGGAAAAGAGTACTTAGGGCATGCCTTGTTCAAGTCTTTGTAATCTACGCACATTCTTAATTTATTTCCCTTTTTAGGAACCACCAGTACATTATCTAACCAGTCCGGGCATTTAACTTCCCGAATGGAACCTATTTCAAAGAGATTAGATACCTCGTCTTTGATGAATGAATGTTTGACTTCGGACTGAGACCTCCTCTTCTGTTTAAACGGGTGGAACTTCGGATCCAAACTCAACTTATGAGTGGTTATCTTCAGTGGGATCCCTGTCATATCAAGATGGGACCAAGCAAAACAATCTATGTTAGCTATAAGGAATTCAATTAGTTTTTCCCTGAGCTCGGGAGTTAACCCCGTGCCCAGGTATACCTTCCGATCGGATAAGTGTTCGATCAATATGACTTGCTCCAGCTCCTCGACTGTTGATTTGGTGGCATCAGAATCATCAGGGGTGGTGAGCGATCTAGGGACTCCGTAATCATCATCTTCGCCTGCTCCCCACTCCTCCGATTTGGTCGGGGCCGGCATCGATGATTGTTATTTAGTTTCTTACTTCCTAATCGGCTCTGTGTTTTTTGATGTCGAGAGCACGAGCACCGGGATCACCTCCTCGACTACGAACATTTCTTTTGTGGCTGGTTGCTCTCTATAAACCGCATTGATTCTTCCCAGGGTGGGGAACTTCAGTTCCTGATGTAAGGTCGAGGGTACTGCCCTCATGGTGTGAACCCAAGGCCTTCCGAATAAGGCGTTATACCTCATGTCCCCTTCGATCATGTAGAATTTGGTTTCCTGAATCATCCCGGTGGTATTTACTGGCAAAAGTAATTTCTCCTTTGGTAGTTTCGCATTCCATGTTAAATCCGTTCAGCACCCGGACCGCCAACACTATTTGATCTTATAGCCCCAACTGTTCTACAACCCTTGATCTGATAATGTTGGCCGAGCTGCCCGGATCAGTCAACACACGCTTGACTCGTGATCTGTTTATGAGTACAGATATTACCAGTGCGTAATTATGAGGTTGCACGATGCCCTTGGCATGCTCGTCTCTAAACAAAATGGCTACCTCCTAGACATAATCTTGGGTATGCTTCTCCCTCATGATGGATAATTTTGTGCGCTTTATCACGGCCCCTTGAGGGACGTCGACCCCTCCAATGATCATATTAGTGATGTATTGAGGTTTTACTTGGTTGGCATGTTTCTTGGAGTCTGTGTTCCTGAAGTGGTTTTTGGCTCGATCACTTAAGAATTCCCGGAGATGCCCATTATTAAACAATCGGGCAACTTCTTCTCTCAATTGTCGACAGTCCTCGGTCCAATGGCCAGGAGTGCCATGATACTTACACATTAGTTTAGGATCTCTCTAGGTAGGATCAGACTGCAATGGTCGAGGCCACTTGGTCTCTTTGATGCTCCCGATGGTAGATATGATGCTGGCTGCATTAACATTGAAGTTATACTCTGATAATCTCGGAGCTTCCCTTCCCCCGAGCGTCATATCGAAACCATTTTTTCTCATCAAGCCTCGTCTATTGGGCCCTCGATCGCTTCTATTTTTGTTCCTTGTAAAGTTTCACCCAGACCCATTTCCCCTTCGATCTGCACTGTATGGTTGATACCGATCTCGGACCGGCCTTGATTCATGATGGACGATTCTATTAGGCCTGTCTTCGGTTCTGATGGGATAAACAGACTCGGAAGGGGCTCTGATTTGGTCATCCTCAACTCTGATTTTTGTATGGTACCCGTTTTGGACGTCGGCCCAAGTTATTACCGGTATTCTACCAAGTTTTGTTTCAGCTGCTTCGAAGCCAAGGAGTTTCGGGGGTTGAGTCCCTGAGTAAATTCCTGAACGGACCAATCATCCACAATAGGAGGCAGGTCCATCCGTTCCATTTGAAACCTTGACACGAACTCCTTGAGCATCTCGTTGTCCCTTTTCATAACTTTGAAGAGGTCCGACTTTTTGGACTCGACCTTGATGGCCCCGGCATGAGCTTTTACAAAAGCATCCGTGAGCATAGCAAACTAATCGATGGAATTTGGGGGCAAGTTGTGGTACCATATCATAGCTCATTTTGACAGAGTTTTCCCAAATTTCTTTAATAACACTGACTCGATTTCATCGTCTTCCAATTCGTTACCTTTGATGGTGCATGTGTAATAGGTCACATGCTCATTTGGATCCGTGGTTCTATTATATTTTGGAATATCAGGCATATGAAACCTCTTCGGGATTGGTTTCCGTGTCGCGCTCGGAGGGAAAGGCTTTTGGACAAATTTCTTGGAGTCCGGGCCTTTCAATATCGGAGGCTCTCTTGGGATTTGATCAATTTGGGTATTGTATGTCTCTACCTTTTTGTTATTTGTCTCGATTTTCTTTTCACCAGATTTCACTCGTTTCGTTAATGCCTATAGCATTTTCATTACTTCAGGTTTGACATTGGACTCAGCTTCGCCCGTCCTTTCGGTGAAGCTCAACTCTACTGGGGGCGCGACTTTGGTTTTGCAGTTGTGCTATCGTCGCCTACTGAGCCTGTAGCATTTCGAAGATCAATCGTAGACTGACCGCGTCGCCTTCACCTTCGGATGCTCCGTGAGCCACCGGTCAGGCTCCTCTGCGAACGTTGTTTTCGGGGTCAGTAGGAAGGTTGGTGTTGATAGCCACATATGATTTAACATCAACTAGGTCTACGACTAGGACCTTGTTGGGATCAGAAAGGGGCACCTCATTCCTAGGCACCAGATTGTTGTTTTCGCCATAATGGACAGATCCATCCTCAACGTTCAAGTGAGCGGATTGAGAATTAGATATTTTTAAGCTGACCTGAAATTGTGACCTTAAAGAACAAGTGTAAAATAGAGTGTGTTATGGAGATTTGTATCAACCACCACTATTATCCTTAGCCCCACTGTAGGCGCCAAACTGTTTACCCTTAAAAATGGATAGCAATTGAATTTAAATGTGGTTCTAAGGATATGTGGATTAATTCAATACAAGTGATCAATGACGCTAGATAAGCGTATTAAAGATAAAATAAATAATCAAACCAGTTGTGATGTTAAGCCCAGGCTCGGATCTGATCTTAACGATTGTTCTGCCCTTGACTCGAGGCCAAAAATGTATGAAGAGCTATGAGTAAAAAAAGAACTTTGAATAACTTGGAAGCAGATAAATCAAATCTATATTGCCTTGATGTGCGTATTACAATGCGTGTATTGAATAATCAACTTTCCCTTTATATAGTAGGGGAGTTTTACCCTTAAGTACAATTCTTAGAAAGGTAAAAATCTTCTTTTTCGTTAATCACTGAGCCGTTGTCGATACAGGTCGAGATCCACACCGTGATATCCAGTTGGGCGCAGATATCACGACCATTCATTAGTCGTGTACAATCGTTTGGTTATGCCTTCCGATGTTGATTTGTTGCTATAATTCCATAGTTTCGTACATTATGTGCCTTGCATTTTACATGCTTTAATGATAAATTACACTTTATTTGCGCATAATGGAATCTATTTTATGTGTAGGTGAATTGGAGATGAAAGTAGAGCAAAACGGATACTTAAACATCAAAGGTGTGCTCGAGAACAGTGAAAAGGAGAGACCTGGTGAGCCCAGCCAAAGTCCATGCTAGACCAGGCTTTAGCCTGGTGAGGCCAGCCTAAGGCCAAGCTAGACCAGGCTTTAGCCTGGCGAGGCTAGCCTAAGGCCAGGCTAAACCAGGCTTTAGCCTGGCGACGCCAGTCCTGACGCTAGGTCCAATCCGAGTTTTGAAGACTTAATTCATTCCGGGTTTGCCTAGGACTCGGCCCACACGTTTAGGGTTTCTTCTACACATATAAATAGACCTAAAACACCACTTGGAAGAACGTTGTTTTGGCAGCTAGAGGCAAGAAGAACTTGTGGAATCACTCCTTAGAGTTAGAATCATCATTTTTACATCTTTTCATCTTTACTCTCTATTTTAATTATGCAAAATATTTGGGATATTGTTATTATGAGTATGAGTAGCTAAATTCCTAATTTAGGGTTTTGATGGAACCTATTGAAGGATGATTTTCTTGTTATGTTAATATAGATTTGCCGTGGTATTTTCTCTATTTGTTCAACTATATTATTCTTGTAGTTGATTGAAAGGCCTTCAATTAGCTGTGCCTATTTAGTATGTATTACTCGGGAGAGAGTGCATATTTAGGTAGTTGTTGAACAACATCACTCCTAAACGTATATGAGGGATCAATACGGAGGTTTAAAGGTGGGTTTAGGTATAACGAAACCTTGGTGCGATCTGAGTGAGTTGTGCTTAATGCTAGCTAGCGTAATTCGGGAGAATATATCTAGTAATTGTGGTAATTACTCGGGAGAGAGTTACGACAGTTAGAGTGCTCATGATCGGTAGAGAAGACTTAGGCAAACTTGTAGAAAACGTAGCGAAAAAGATTCCGACAATAGGGGAAATCACAACCTTAGGTCATTCCAATTCTTGTTTACAACCCGTTCGTAGTTAGTTGTTAATTATTACATTTTAATTACGTAATATTTAGTTAGTAAAAAAACCAATTTTTTACTTAAATCCTTCTGAAGATTGATTGTGTGAATTTGTGCGAGTCTAGTAGTTGTATTTGATAGGTTAATTTCTTGTGGGATTCGACTTCGGACTTATTAACCGGAATATATTTGCAACGACCACTTAGTCCTTTTTATAAGGCATAGTTGGGCGTGATCAAATTTTGGCGCCGTTGCCGGGGAGTTAACGGTATTAATTACAGCTAAAAGAAGTGCTAGAATTCTTAGTGTAGTCAATTTTCCCCATTCTAAACCAAATACATTGAAATTTTAACGTTTGTAGTCTTGGGTGTTACAGGTGCATGCCTAGGAATTCCTCAAGAACTGGTGAATTGCTTGAAGCGATATCAAATCCTGAGAATGTTTTCAAGGCACTAAATCGTGCAAAGAAGAGAAGCAAACAACAATGAAACTCGAGAGAACAAATCGAACCAAACATGGCTGACGGAATAGAAAATCCAATAAACAATAGAAACAATGAGAATGAACCAAACATTCGGGGTGTGGTGCCTCTTGTACCAAAAACAACATTATATGATTGTGCACAACTCACCGCCGATAATCTGGCAACCGTAATTGTAGTCCCTCAGATACAAGCAGAATCATTCCAAATCACAAATAACATGCTACATTTGTTGTAGAACAAGGGACTGTTCTCTGGGTCATACATTGAAGATCCTCAGCAGCACCTGAAGAATTTCATGTCAATATGTTTAACGCAAAGGCAACCCAACGTAACACCGGATGCAATAAAGCATTTGTTGTTCCCATTCTCGCTTACAGGAGAAGCTCAGACTTGGCTTAATTCGCTCCCCATAAATTCCATCACTACTTGGGAGGAATTAGTTAAGCAATTTTTGAACAAATTCTACCCACCAAATAAAACTGCCCAATAGATTGATGATATATTGAGCTACAGGCAGAGACCAACAGAATCACTACAAGAAACATGGGAGAGATTCAAGGGCACATTGGTTAAGTGTCCACATCATGGTATCCCAGATTAGATGTTGGGGCAGAGATTCTACATGGGACTGGCTGACAGCTTAAAGGCCAATGTTGATGCTTCAGCGGGTGGAGCATTTCTGAGTAAAGCATTCCCAGAATGCAAGATCCTATTTGATAAGATGGCACAAAACTCAGGATGGATGACTAGAGCTTTCACGATCACTCCGGTAGTTCACTCAGTGGCGTTGGATCCAAACAACTCCATAGCTGAGAATGTGGCCACCCTAATGACACAAATGAGTATCCTCACCAAAAAGATTAATGAATCAGGCCAGAAGCAGCAGGTTCACATAGTTGACACAACTAATGGAGGCTTATGTACACCATGCATTAACCAACCATATGTTTGCTCGTGGAGTGCGGAAGGTGACAACCAGCAATATCATGAAGATATGAATTATGTAGCCAACTATGGGGGACAGAGGCAAGGTGGTTTGAATTGTTAATTGGGGTCAACATAATCAACAATATAGACCAGCGCAGCAGCAGTACAATAACAACAACAATGCTGGAGCTATGCGACCAATGGGTCAAGTTGCGCCTTACCAAAGGCAACAAGGCTACATCCAGCAAAATCAGCAGTTGACTTATCAACAACCTCAACAACAACAGATTATGAGACCAGAGGATGGGTTTACTAAACTTGAGGGAATGCTGCAACAATTGATTGGGTTCACGAGAAAAATGCAACAGAGGGTAGACTTGCATGAATCAACAATAAAGGGTATTGAGATTCAATTAGGACAGATTTCTATGGCCCTAAACAATCGTCCCCAAGGGGCGTTACCTACAGATACCCAAATTAATCCAAAAGAATAGGGCCCAAAACAGCTTAAGGCAGTGAGTCTACGAAATGGTAGAGACCTAGATCTGGAGCAAGAGATGGCTCTCGAAAGCTGGCCTACTGAAACACTTGTGCCTGTACCCATCGAGATAGATGACTCAACAGGGTTAACAGAGGTGATGGTACAACATGCGCCAGCCGAAACAAGCAAGGAAAAAGAAGTCGCGAAGGAAACTGAGTCAGAGCAAGAGAAGGCAACAGAAACAGTGCCAGAGCAGCTTCAAAATCAAAGCACATTAAAGAAGCGGTCTCCAGCACCCTTCCCCCAAAGATTGGCCAAATATCAAAAAGATGAGCAATATAAGAAATTCTTGGAGATGTTGATGCAAATTCAGGTAAACATTTCATTGATTGATGCCTTAAAGGAAATTCCTGGTTATGCAAAAATGATGAAGGACTTGATATCTCGTAAGTTCGACTTTCAAGACTTGGCCACGGTTACACTGACTCAGACATGTAGTGTTGTTGTGACAAGACCCATAGCTGAGAAGTTATCTGATCCAGGGAGTTTCACAATCCCATGCACAATAGGCAACTATGCGTTTGCTAAGGCACTTTGTGATTTGGGGGCAAGCATAAACTTGATGCCCTTGACTATCTACAAAAGGTTAGGCATTGGAAGAGCTAGACCCACGTCTATGTTGTTACAGCTGGCTGACCGGACAGTGAAGAGGCCCTCTGGTATCATTGATGATATATTAGTACAGGTGGGGAAGTTTGTTTTCCCAGCAGATTTTGTCATTTTAGACTGCCGGGTTGACGAGAAGATTCCCATAATTTTGGGAAGGCCATTCTTGGCCACTGGGAGAGCCCTAATTGATTGTGAAACTAGAGAGCTAAATATGAGATTGAACGATGAAGAGATAATATTTAATGTGCAAAAATCTATGCGGCGACCTAGTGAGTTTGCTAACTGCTCTCTGATAGAAGCTGTGGATGTGATCTTGGAGGAGGAAGATGAGACTCTAAATGCAAAAGACCCTCTAGCAGCATGTCTTATGAACTTAGACGAAATGAATGGTGAAAACTTGACAGAGTGGGTTTTGTCCCTTGAAGGGCGAGGGTACTGGAAAAGAGAGCTCGAATTCGAGCCCTTACACTTGGAATAAAGAAAAACACCTCCAGCTAAGCCGTCAATTGAAGAGCCACCATAGTTGGAACTAAAACCGTTACCTTTTCACCTCAGGTACACTTTCTTGGGACCTAAATCCACTTTACCTGTTATTATCTCATCCAGTTTGTTAGATATGCAAGAAGAACAACTTTTGCAGGTGTTAATGGAATGCAAGACTGTAATTGACTGGACCATTGTGGATATTAAGGGGATCAGCCCGACATTTTGTATGCATAAGATTCTATTGGAAGATGGGCACAAAGCTTCCAGAGAACATCAAAGAAGGCTGAACCCCAACATGAAAGAAGTGGTGAAGAAAGAAGTGATCAAGTGGTTAGATGCGGGATTCATCTTCCCAATCTCTGGCAGTAATTAGGTTAGCCCAATTCAGTGTGTGCCAAAGAAGGGTGGAATGACTGTAGTGCCCAATGATAATAATAAGTTGATCTCAACTCGTACAGTTACGGGTTGGCGAATTTGTATGGATTATAGAAAACTGAACACAGCCACCCAGAAAGACCATTTTCCTTTACCATTCATTGACCAAATGTTGGATAGACTGGCAGGGAGGTGATTGAGAAGTTTCCACCGCCCACTTCAGTTAAGGCAGTAAGAAGTTTCCTTGGTCACGCCAGGTTCTACAGGCGATTTATAAAGGATTTCTCAAAAATTGCTAACCCCTTATATAACCTCCTTGAAAAGGATCGTTCTTTTGTGTTTTCTGATGACTACAGGTTAGCCTTTGAGGAGCTGAAAAGGAGACTGGTGACTGCACCAATCATCGTTGCACCCAACTGGGAGCAACCATTTGAGCTCATGTGTGATGCAAGTGACTATGCTATAGGAGCAGTCATGGGGCAGCGGAAGGACAAACTGGTGCACCCAATTTACTATGCAAGCAGAACTCTGAACGGTGCACAACTCAATTATACCGTGACTGAGAAAGAGATGTTGGCTGTGGTGTTTGCATTCGACAAATTTAGGTTTTATTTGATTGGTTCAAAAGTGATTGTTTATACTGACCATGCAACACTTAGGTAACCTGATAGCAAAGAAGGAGTCAAAGCCACGCTTGATCCATTGGGTTTTTTTGCTACAAGAATTTGATTTGGAGATCCGCGATAGAAAAGGGGCAGAGAACCGAGTGGCAGACCACCTTTCAAGGTTGGAGGGAGCTGAAAAGAAAGTCGAGGTAGAAGATATAACTGAGACATTCCCAGATGAACAATTGCTAGCAGTGATATTGGAGGAAGCGCCATGGTATGCAAACATTGCAAACTACCTGGCAAGCGGTATTATCCCCTATGATCTTTCCTTTGTTCAAAAGAAAAAGTTCTTTCATGACTGTCACATGTATTATTGGGATGAGCCTTACCTGTTCAGAATTTGTGTTGATAACATGATACGGAGATGTATCCCCGAGATAGATCAATCTTTTGTTTTGCAGGCTTATCATGCATCACCATATGGTGGCCACTTCGGAGGAGTAAGGACCGCCGTGAAAGTGCTGGAATCAGGCTTCTACTGGCCGACAATGTTCAAGGATGCACACTTATGGGTGAAAGGGTATGACGAATGCCAACGAACTGGGAATATTTCCCATCGACATGAGATGCCTATGAACCCAATTAAAGAGGGAGAAGTGTTTGACGTGTGGGGAATCGATTAGGGGCCTTTCGTCAGCTCATATAGCAACAAATACATACTCATAGCTGTGGACTACGTGTCAAAATGAGTGGAGGATGCAGCGCTCCCGACAAATGATGCTAAGGGAGTAATTTGCTTTTTGAGAAAGAATATATTCACCCAATTTGGCACTCCAAGGGCGATAATCAGTGACGGAGGCACTCACTTCTGTAATCGAGCCTTCGCAAAGCTGTTAGAAAAGTATGGTGTACGTCACAAAGTTGCCACCCCATATCATCCTCAAATGATTGGGCAAGTAGAAGTGTCGAACAGAGAGATAAAGAGTGTTTTGACAAAGACTGTGAATGCTACAAGAACGGATTGGGCAAGAAAGTTAGATGATGCACTCTGGGCCTATCGTACAGCTTTCAAAACTCCGATTGGTATGACGCCATATAAATTGGTATTTGGGAAGGCATGTCACCTACCAGTGGAGTTGGAGCATAGAGCTTTATGGGCACTGCGATAGTTGAATCTTGATATAGAAGCTGCGGGCACAAGTAGAGTCACAGAACTGCACGAGCTTGATGAATTTCGTTACCACGCTTTTGAGAGCAAAAGATTTTTCAAGGAGAGAATGAAAATAATGCATGATAAAAATATTCTTGAGCGGAGTTTTAAACCCGGAGATAAGGTATTGCTATACAACTCGAGGTTGAGGTTATTCCCGGGTAAGTTAAAGTCACGATGGTCGGGACCATTTAGTGTGGTGGAGATTCATCCCACCGGAGCCATAGAGATTGTTGCATCAAATGACTCTCGCACGTTTAGAGTCAATGGGAACAGGTTAAAACATTATTTGGGCATGGAAGATGTGAAGGTAGTGTTGGTGACTCATTTGCTCGAGCCAGCAAGGTTAAGCGAGCCTTAAGTGCAATTATCTGCGTCGTGCCACGACGTTAAATCAGGCGCTCGTTGGGAGGCAACCCAATTCGTAGTTGATTTTTAGTGTAGTTAGAATTTTTCCTTGTTTTGGTTTTGTTTTTAGGTATTAACAAGTTTGCAGGCGAGTTGGGCAAGTCGAACAGGGTTTTAGCATCACCTGACGGACAACAGGCGCTGGGGATGGCGACGCCTGGCTAACGCCAAGTTCTGCCTAGCCTTAGGCTGGCGATGCCTGGCCTTAGGCTGGCGACGCCTGGGTAACGGCAGGGTCTGCCTGGCCTTAGGCTGGCGACGCCTGGCTAATGCCAGGTACTGGGCCAGGCGATGCCAGGTAAGTTGTTTCGGCCCAGCTCATGTTATTTTAGTCGAACCTCCTCACATTATACCTCCCTTAAACACTGAACACAATACACACAACCCTAACCTCACTTAAACCAAAAACACATCAAGCTTTAGAAAAGAAATTCACAAACACACATATTTTCTCATCAATGTTGCTCTCAACCAAACACATTGCATGAATTGCCCTCACCCACAAACACTCAACAACACATTGCCATAGTGGTATCCCCCATCCCCATTGAAGTCAAGTTTAGTCTTGCTATTCTTTCACACTAATCAGAAATTCTCAGGCAGCTTCTTCCACTCAAAAGCTTCAAAGGTATGATTTCACTTCTTCCCTTTGCAATTTAGACAGAGGTACATGTATAATATTACACACAAAAATTGGTGGTTGTTCTTCATTGTGGTATTGAGTTTGTGTGCCCCAACCCCATGAAACCCCATAGGAATGGTGCTGCAATTATGAAAACATGTGGTAGTACGGAACCCCCAAGCCGATTTAGGAGGATGAGGCAATCTCTCATGTCAATAAGAAATACCATGGCACTAATGCACGTTAAGTGTTTGATATAATGCCTCAATGGCATTCCTTGTCGCTATTGGAACCCGAATCTCCGGGATTAATAGACTAGTGTTATGAAGTCATACACCACAATAAAATCTTAAGTGTGGGGTAGCTCACGGGTAGCCCATGTATTGTTCTTTTATTCTAATATTAAGGAAAGACGAGGTGAAGTCTGAGTAACCTCGGGCAGTCGGGAAAAATTATGTGTGTAGTGTGTAATGCAGTTTTATCTGACTACTGCTTATTTGTGTAGGAACAACGATGCCTCCCAGAAAAGACACCGAAAAAGCCAAGGCTACTTCCACTGCGCCGGCTAAAGTAAAGGCGACCTCAGCACCTCCCCCAAAGAAGAGAAAGGGGGGAGCTACCTCCAATCTAAGTGGAGTACAAGTTGTGGCAGCTATAGCAGCTATGTGTCAATAACCACAAGGCCAAAGGGAGTTTGGCATCAACAGCATACCACCGCACACTAAGGATTGGTACAGACGTTGTAGGCCTAAACATGTACACTCGGAAGCAGCTATCAATGAACGCAGCTTGAAAGTGAAGTATCAGGCAATTTGGAGGGGCATTCAGGATATGGGGTTGAGCTATGTATTCAAGAACACAGGGAACATTAATCTCAACTTAGTCCGAGAATTTTATGCAGGGTTTGATTCACAGAGTACTGAACAACTGGTGCCGATTCGTGGACGATTGATAGATTTCTCACCCACGGCCATATATAACTTTTTAGGTGCTCCGGATGTTCTTGTGGAGCCATTAGACCACTTCATTTGCCGGCCTACATACAGAGAGTTGAGACACATGCTTTGTGGTGCCGATTCTACGGCAGCATGGGTCCGGGATAAGATAACTAATCGGCACAAGAGGTTTCCCAAAAAGAAGATAAGGGCGAAGGCTCAAGTGTGGCTTAAACTGATAAATGCACGGCTCCTACCGTGCAATCATGACACACTAATTAGCCGTGAGAAGACCTGTGTACTCTACTTCCTCATGACGGGTCAAAGGGTAAATATGGGGCATCTGATCCGCTACCAGATGTCTGTAGTCAGAACGAGTAAAAAAGATCGATCGAATGCCATTTGCCAATTTTCTAACTCAGTACTTAAGACACGAGGAGGTTGAGGAGGAGCCAGAGTTTGACCACACCATTGATCAGCCCCTACGACAAACGGACATCACTAGCCTCCGACTGAAAGAAGAGACTGCCATGACTTCGTTGACAAGTATCGAGCGCAACGCTCGGGATGATAGTTTTATGGCCCATCTCTATGGGATGATGGATTTGCAGCTAAGGATAGGAGGTCGACAGGCCACATCTGACGAGAGGACTGAATTGGAGCACCGGTACCCGCTCAATGCTCATGCCCAGCAGCTGGTTGGGTTAGGAGATGGATACAAACTCCCCGATGATGAAGATATCAACACACCGGAGCAGTCTGAAGCTGAGCTAGAGCAGTCAAATGGTAAGAGAGATGATGAGGAGGAGGAGGAGGACGAACATGATGAGGAATGGAGAGCATAAGAGGATGAAGACGTTGCTTGATCAGGGAGTTTCTTCACACCCTACTCATTTTTCGTGTTTTGTCATTTTGTGCATGCACTGAGGACATTGCATGATCTAAGTGTGGGGTGGGGACTTGTACATGGTTAATTTTAGTCATTTAGTTATTTAATGTTAATTGTTTTAGTATGTGTTTTTAGTAGTTTAGTAATTGATTTGGCTAAAGAAAAAGAAAAAAAAAAAACTTTAAATTGAGTTAGACTCATCCCGACGATGGATCTCCCAAATAGTTTTCTTGAGGGAAGTAAGTCAAAAGAAAATACCAAAAAGATATTTTTTTGTTGTATGTAGGTAGTGTAGTAATTCTCCCTTAGTTTTTCTTTGGGCCGCGGTTCTTTTCCAGGGGATTTTAGTTGAACCGGGCGTAGTTAGTTTTAATTTTTAGGAGTAGGAACGACGAAGCTATGCATTTAATTATAGCAATATCTCTTAGCTTTGTTATGCCTTGAGAATAGTTAGTACTAAGGTTGTGACGCTTAGGCTCGATTTTTGACTCTCGCATAAGTACCTTAAATCGTAGATTCCTAATTTTGCTTAGCTGCTTTGACTGGAATGTCGCGATGAAACCAATCCCGAGTTAGTTATGTGCCATGCGTGTGTGAGTTTTGTATGTATTCTGTGCATTGCATTTGATGTCTAGAACTTGCCCTGTGTGTGTGCAAAGCGAAATAGTAGTCTTGTTCGGTCTGAGAAGTGATATAGGCATTTCTTTGTTAAGCCAGATATATATAGTTTACCCACCTAAAAGTTATGTAACGTAGTTAACCCCTTTGAGCCTATAATCTTGTTTCTTTGGCAACCACCACACTACAAGCCTTACCCAATTGTTTGAATTAACTATCTATTTGAACCTTTTCACCTCGAATGCGCACTTAAATTGTTATGAACTTTGAAAAAGTTAAAGTGTGGGGTGATTGGTTTGGTTTTTGAGTGGAACCAATGAAATAAGGAGAAAGGTGAACTGTTTTGAAAAAGTAAGAGCTGCTTGAATCGAAAAAAAGAAAAAAAAAAAGAGAATATTCGTTGAAAAGTGGCGACTCTTAATGTAATTATGCTTAAAGAAATATGGGATAATATAAATTGAAGTGAAGGTGGAATGTTTGGTTTGGCACAAGTGTGGGATGTATGTTAAAGTATATGTATTAAAGTGCTAAGGGAGGTGTAGTCACTCATATCCAAATGTATCATACCCGACCCGCAGCCTACATTACAACCAATGAAAGTCCTACTTAATCTTAGACTGAATGAACTCGATTCGTAGAGTATTACACTACGGGCAAGCCTATGGTGCATCATTTATAGCATATGAATGTTATTTCTGAGAGCGAGTGAATTTTGTCTATCTTGAGTTCCTATGTTCTTAAAAATTCATTGTGTGTGGAACTAAGCTCTTTGATTGGGTGAGGGCACATGACTCATAAAGGAAAGGTAATGTTGTTGATATCTATGTCAGAGTAAGTAAGTGAATTGTGAATAAGACATGGTATTTGTGAGTCGAATCTTGAGGCGAAGATGTCACACTTGTGTGATTAAACTGTTTTAAAAAATTCTTGGTATAATGACTTAGGAGAATTGCTTTAAAAAGTCGTATCTATAAGTGTAGTTTGATTGCTCGAGGACGAGCAATGTTTAAGTGTGGGGTATTGATATGTGGCTATAATTCCATAGTTTTGTACATTATATGCCTTGCATTTTACATGCTTTAATGATAAATTACACTTTATTTGCGCATAATGGAATCTATTTTACGTGTAGGTGAATTGGAGATGAAAGTAGAGCAAAACGGATACTTAAACGTCAAAGGTGTGCTCGAGAACAGTGAAAAGGAGAGACATGGTGAGGCCAGCCAAAGGCCAGGCTGGACCATGCTTTAGCCTGGCGAGGCCAGCCTAAGGCCAGGTTGGACCAGGCTTTAGCCTGGCGAGGCCAGCCTAAGGCCAGGCTGAACCAGGCTTTAGCCTGGCGAGGCCAGCCAAATTCCAGGCGTTAGGCTGGCGACGCCAGGCCTGAGGCCAGGTCCAATCCGAGTTTTGAAGACTTAATTCATTCCGGGTTTGACTAGGACTCGGCCCACACGTTTAGGGTTTCTTCTACACATATAAATAGACCTAAAACACTACTTGGAAGAACGTTTTTTTGGCAGCTAGAGGCAAGAAGAGCTTGTGGAATCACTCCTTGGAGTTAGAATCATCATTTTTACATCTTTTCATCTTTACTCTCTATTTTAATTATGCAAAATATTTGAGATATTGTTATTATGAGTATGAGTAGCTAAATTCCTAATCTAGGGTTTTGATGGAACCTATTGAAGGATGATTTTCTTGTTATGTTAATATAGATTTGCCGTAGTATTTTCTCTATTTGTTCAACTATATTATTCTTGTGGTTGATTGAAGGGCCTTCAATTAGCTGTGCCTATTTAGTATGTATTACTCGGGAGAGAGTGCATATTTAGGTAGTTGTTGAACAATATCACTCCTAAACGTATATGAGGGATCAATACGGAGGTTTAAAGGTGGGTTTAGGGATAACGAAACTTTGGTGCGATCTGAGTGAGCTGTGCT
This sequence comes from Nicotiana tomentosiformis, assembly GCF_000390325.3. Lineage (NCBI taxonomy): Eukaryota > Viridiplantae > Streptophyta > Magnoliopsida > Solanales > Solanaceae > Nicotiana > Nicotiana tomentosiformis. The sequence continues at coordinate 113,495,072 of NC_090823.1, read as the reverse complement.
TAATGCTAGCTAGCTTAATTCGGGAGAATATGTCTAGTAATTGTGGTAATTACTCGGGAGAGAGTTACGACAGTTAGAGTGTTCATGATCGGTAGAGAAGACTTAGGCAAACTTGTAGAAAACGTAGCGGAAAAGATTCCGACAATAGGGAAAATCACAATCTTAGGTCATTTCAATTGTTGTTAACAACCCGTTTGTAGTTAGTTGTTAATTATTACATTTTAATTACGTAATATTTAGTTAGTAAAAAAATTAATTTGTTACTTAAATCCTTCTGAAGATTGATTGTGTGAATTTGTGCGAGTCTAGTAGCTGTATTTGATAGGTTAATTTCTTGTGGGATTCGACTCCGGACTTATTAGCCGGAATATATTTGCAACGACCGCTTAGTCCTTTTTATAAGGCATAGTTGGGCGTGATCAGATGTCTTGGAGCCCGAACCGGATTCGGGGGGCGTTGTATCGATGGCCCTGATGGTAAGCGCTTCGTTCGGGCCTTAGTGCGAGAGGCTCTTAGCTTCGATTCCGATTTCATGTAGTTATGTCCTTGCTTCGTTTGCCCCACCGAAAAATCGGGGAGCTTACTAGCCCCGATTTTACCCGTATACATAAATATTTCTAATTTTCCTTTGGATTTATATTTTTTCATGTATTTCTTTGTGTGTTATTTAAATTTAAAAAGTTAATCAAATAATCTTAAACAAGCAACAATATTTGTGAAACAAATGGGAACCGATATAATTAGTATTTTCTCTGTCTCAATTTATGTTATGCGCTTTATTTTTTAGTCTATTTAAAAAGGAATGTTATTTTTTATATTTAAAAATAATTTAATTTTTAACTTTTTATTTTATTCTTAATAAGATATACTGTTCATTTAGTGACACAAATATCTATGTCTTGTTTATACCACAAGTTTCTAACATTTCTTTTTTCTTATACTAGTGTCTAATCAAAATAGATTTAAATACTATTAATATTTAAACAACAGACTAAATTAGTTTTGTTTTGACTTCAACCAAAAATCGACAAATCGAATCGTGAACGCCACTAGTATTATACTATTGAAAATTAGGGGGTGTCCACACTTAAACTTCTTCTCTAGTGAGACTCGACCTAGTTGTTGAATGTTGACCGCACACACGTAATGTGTGCTCTGCACGTGGTATGTTTATATTTCCGTACATAATCCAGCTACGAAGCTTCGACCATAACCATATATATCTAAATAAAGTCATACGTGATTACATGTTATATCTTGTTATTTTCGGGTACAGGTCGGCTAATTTAAATATTATCTGACATTGCAAATTGCATAATATAGTTGAACCTTACATTAAGCTCGAGTAGTGCAATCGCAAACCCTTAAGTTGCGACTTGGATCTCATAGTTAAGTTCCTCAATAATTATATTTACTCGTGCTCGATGTTCACAACACATCAAATAATCTAATATTAGTAGTTAAAAATTATGTACCACTTAACCAAGGCTAATTAAATGATTGATATAAATGTTTATGAACCACGAAAGTCAAACATCTATAATCAATTTGATCTTAAAATACTTTTAGGGGTCGTTTGGTTTGAAAACATGTTATGCTAAGAGTAGTTATACTGATATTAGTTATGGTGGGATTCATTATTCATGTATTATTTTTTATTGATTGTTTGATATGTTGTATTAATCATATAATTATCAATTTTACTGATTTATCTTGAGATAATTTATCACGAGATTACTATTCCACCATCTTGCAAGTATAAGTTATCCTGGTATAACTTATCCCAGTATTAATAATCAAATAAGAGATAAGGTTATCCTAAACTTTTATCCTAGAATTATTTTTCTTTATGCATCATACCAAATAACCCCTTAAAATATGGGATGTTAAACATGGTACAGTAATTCTATGACTATAAAAATATGTCGATGAAAACAAACATGAGATGAAATAAATACTCCCTCCGTTTATTTTTACTTGTCACGTTTTGACTTTTCACGCTATAATAAATGAATTGCATAATTTACTATGATATTCATATTAATTGATGCATATTTTATTGGATTTGAAAAATGATTTGAAATGAGTAATAAATACTGTAGGTATAAAAGAAAAAAAAAATTATCTTCACTTGATATTTATAAAGTGACAAATAAAAATAAAAATTTATTTTTAATATACATGTCAAGTAAAAGTGTGCGGAGGGAATATCATACAATCTTTCACTGCGACCAAATATGGCCACTATTCCCTCCGATAATGAGGAGCTTGTACTATAAAAAGTACATGGGTCCCGGAAAGAGTAGTCGATTAATTGAATTTGAAGGGACAAACAACGCAAAGACCAAGGCCATGGCAAATGAACAACCTCCTGCTGAAGTAGTAGTACTTAGTACAATTTTGGTCCCATTGGTTACTGCTGCTTCACACTTTGACACATTGGGTATTCCCTTATTGCGGCTCCAGGTGAACATCACATGATGATACTGATTGTTCGATTGTTTGATTGAGCAGTAAGAGTGGCATATGGGCCGGTTAGAACCGGGACCGACTCAAGATTGCAAGTCCAAATGAACAGTAGGTCTAAATGGTCCTAACCGGATAGGATCGGGACCGTGGGGAGGTGGGTTGGGTAGTGGGCCGGTCTCATAGGCGAGGCCCGCGAGACCGGGATTGGTTGGGACCGGGACCGGTTGGAAAGTAGGCCGGTTCAAGCGGTTCTAAACGGGCCCAAAGGATAATTTTTTAAAATAAAAAAATTGACCGTTTGGCCATTTAAAAACTAGTCGTTTGGTCTGCCAAAATAGCCGTTGGCTATTTGCAAAATAGTCATTTAATCCCCCCCCCCCCCCACCCCCCAAACTTTGTTTTAAACCCAAACTTTTTATAATTACACTTTTTCTTATTTTCAACTAAAAATACCCCCTCATTCTTTCATTTTTCTCACATAATCACCAATCTCTCTCAATCTCTCTCTAATATTCTTCTATAATTGCTTACTTAATTGTTACAATTTGTGCAAATTTGTGAAGTTGGTGAATTGAAGTCTTCAACGATAATTAATTTTCAACAAGTTGTTCGTCAATTCGGTAAACTCGTTCCAACTCTTAAATTTTAATATTATAGTTTTGTTTGTTTTATTTACTTTGCTTGATTAATTAAGATGGCTTATTTCTTAAAAAAATATTTAGTAAAAATAAGAAAAAAATCCAAGAGTGATGAATCTAGTGGCCAATTTGTTCCTCCTCCACTTCCCCCGGCTCCCTGACCCAAACCTGTTACCCGTCCTACACCTCCTATTCTTGATAGCGTTAATAGTTTATTATAATTTACCGAGAGTCAATTTTGCCATAATACTGCACCCGGTGAACAATTAAACCATGAATATATGAATACTCTTTATGGTAATCTAACTATTGATGAAAATGATGATGAAGAAATAGATTTTGATGAAACGCAACCGGATGACGATACACCCACTAATCCTACTCTTGAAGTTAACCCAACTAATAATCATTCAAATAATGCCCCATCTGACCCTCCTGTTACTGCCCCTACTTTTTCTAGACAACCTTCTAAACTGGCAGAAATATTTATCGTGTGGCCATTTTTTTACTCAACTAAGAGAAAAAAATAGGACTAAGTGTAAAACTTGTGGCAAAGAGTTAGTTTTTAAATATGTTGGAAGTCGGGAGAGGGGGACGGGAAGTTTGACTAGACACATATTGCTATACCCTCAAGATAAAGCTAGATATTTTCGTATGAAAGCTTTGGCCGAGGGGACAAGTGCACCTAGTTAGGCTGACCTTAGTACCGGGTCAAATCAATTTCAACCAGGAATTAACACTGTTACCGGTGGTATTTTATATTATGATCCAAAAAATAATTGGGAAGAATTGGAATAAATGGTTACTGTTATGTGCTTACCATATAGTTTTTCTTCTAACCCTCACTTTGTGTATTATAGTAGAAAAGTTTATAATCCTACTTATAAAGGTTTTCCTCGCACAACCGTAAAGAGCGATATTTATAAATATAAACATAAATATGAACAATATTTGCGCTATTTATTTACTCATATAAATTGTCGTGTTGCTATTACAACTGATATTGGTAGAAGTGGCAATGACTGTGATTACCTTACAAGGAATTGTCTTTAAATTTGAATTAAAAAATTTAGGTGAAAATTCTATAATATAATTTACAAGGAATTGCCTTAGATATTTTTATTACCATTTTTTTCTCTAACTTCTATAAAAAAAAATTAAAAAATAGAAAGTATCTGTTGGGCCCACTTAACCCGGGACCGTTAATTCGTGGTCTCGGTCCCGAGCCGATTCCAACAAGAAGCCCGCGAAGCCCGAGACTGCTTAGGACCGGCTCGTCTAGGACCGGACCCGCGAAGCCCACTTAGGACCGGGCCCACTGAGTCACGAACACTAATTGAATACATCCAGTAATCTCAAGGATCGAATATACAATACTATTCGAATAAGAGTTGACAGTACAATAAAATGGAAAGACTCCAAGGTACTGCGACGACCAAGCAGCCCTACCTTGAATCCTTACGATCACACTCTAATCTCTGTCCGAATTTGATATCTCCAATACCTGGCTTTGCACAAAAATATTCAAAAGTATAGTATGAGTACACCATAGTCGGTACCCAGTAAGTATCAAGACTAACCTCGGTGGAGTAGTGACGAGGTACAGTCAAGACACTCACTAGTCAAATAACCTGTGCAATATAGCATTATATAATAGTACTGGAAATCAACCATCAATGATAGCAACAAAAATCAACCAGTGATATAAACAGCAAGGCAACAAGAACACCATATATATTGCTCAAACAAATAAGGAACACAAGAACAACCAATTAATCAGGTCTTTCAAACCTTTCACGTATAATTATTTCAAATAAATATCTTTCGAAAATACTTCTTTCCAATAAATATCTTTCGAATATAATTCTTTCAAATAACCATCTTTCGAATATACTTCTTTCAAACAAAAATCTTTCGAATATAATTATTTCAAATAAAAGTCACTCTGTGACACCTCATTTCATAATCATAAAATACGGGTCTCAGCCCACTTTCATATTTTCGTAACACGGGTCTCAGGTCACTTTCATATTTACATGGCACCTCGTGCTCATATTTCTATCAAAACCGCACGGACAACTCACGTGCCAATAATAAAATTATTATATTTCCCCGACAGCTCGTGCCCGCATTTCATATCACTTCTGCACGGACAGTTCATGTGCCAATAACATAATTATTATATTTCTCTGGCACCTCGTGCCCACATTTAATTTCACATCTGCACGGACAGTTCACGTGCCAATAACATAATCCGCCGGCAATAGGCACAGGCTTACAATTTCAATATAAATCAGACTATTATCAAGTTTACCGAAATAACAAGATAAGTTGCACAAGATATAAAAATAAACACAAGGAAAATCACAGCATCACATGAAAATCACCAGCACAATAACTCCACATCATCACATAAAACTTACCAACACAATAATCCCACATTATCACATATTATCCCAGACAATAGCCACCATTATCTCTCCTATAGCTACCCTTATCACTCCTATAATAGCCTACCGTATCCTTCCGCCCTGACAATATCAATAGCCACCTTTATCGCTCCTATAGCCACCCTTATCACTCCTATAAAAGCCTCCATTATCGCTCCGTTTAATAGCCTCTCTTATCACTCCGCTCAGACAATATTCCAATACACATAACAACCGTGAAATACCACCCTTATGCCCGCATAATATCAACAGTGGGATGCCACCCTTATACGCCGCATAATAATAACCCAAATTATACAATAATTCACACAGAATATTATCACAACAACACAACATAATCAACTCGTAATTACAAATTGCCCATAGGCCACAACCTTTCCAAAGGTACAACGAAATAAAAAAATTTCACAACAGATAGCCCACGGATCAACACAATGTATATAAAATCTCAAAAATAACAATAAGGATGGAAAAGTAACTCAGCAAGAACAACGCCTTCTTTAATCCATATTCTTGGTAATTAAATTAATACCTCTTTTCAAATTTAATTAATTAACTATTTGAAAATAAAAAATCCTTAATGAAATTAATTCCACTAAATGGTAACTCAACAGAACACAAAATCCATATAAAAGTTAAATGACAATCACACCAAATTATCATATAAGAGCAAACTTGGCAAACAAGTAATGAGGCATGAAAATAAATGATTTAACAAGTACCAACAAGTTCCAATTTAATACTTAAGGGTGTCTATGAATTTTAACCGATATAATTTGTACATATAAACTAAGTACGTACTCGTCACCTTGCGTACACGGCTTTCAATCACACAATTTCCACATAAGACTCAATGCCTAAGGGGTGATTCCCCCACTCAAGGTTAGGCAAGATACTTACCTCGACGAAACTAAACCGATACTTTAAATGATCTTCGCAAGTGAAGCCACCTCCGGACGGCTCAAATCTAAAATTCGCCCCTTAATAATACTACGATGGTCCACCACACTAGACAAATTTCAATCTACAACAATGCAACATAATTGAACCAATATTAGCAACACACCTAGGTTGGGCACTCATTGCTTCCAATCACCATCCCATAAATCCTAACACATATTTCGTACATAAATAATCACCATGAATTAGTTAGAGATGGTAGACATACCTCTTGTAGACCAAATCTTGAAAGACAACTTTTGGGGTGTTCTTGAGATTTTGAAGAAATTCTATGGAATCCAATCAAAACCTTGTTGTAACTAATGATTGAGAAGTGAAATCATCATAAAAACACACTTAAAAACTCACCTTAGGTGTGTATTGGAAGCCTTGACCGGATGGGTGATAGAGAGAAAGCCCTAGTCTTGAAGAAATGGCCTAGCCACTCTCTCTCCCTAGCCTTGGGGGTATTTATAGGGCTCCTACATGCGGCCGCGCACCTGGGTAAGTGACCGCGTATCTGGCCGCGCACACAAGGCAGAAACCCCCCCTCCCCCCCCCAACCATATGCGCGGCTGCGCATATGGCATAGGTCTGGTAAAATGGCCATAATTTTCTATATACATATCCAAATGACAAATAGTTTGATGCGTTGGAAAGTACACTCAAAGGGCTTTAATTTGATAGATATATCACCACCTAAGTATTTATATTTTGGTATTTGCATGTGTTTGAAGTCGTATCTAGTGCGAATTTATTTAAAACTTTAGCCCATTGCATAGCTCTCAACCTGTCTTAGTTATAGGGATCTCCTTAGACCCTAACAACATCCAATACACCTCGTACACTTAATATCATTATCATCGAAGTTGTTCCAATCCTTAACCTCTCGTGGAAAGGCAAGACGACACTTAAGCGACTTGTGAGCGTGCTTATGGCATTAGATTAATAGGAAATTCGAGGGGCCCCACATCCTCCAACACTACTAGAATCACGAATCGCGAATCAATTCAAGCCTAAGAAACTTATGAACTTCCGAATTCCAAAACTAATGTCGATTCATACCAAACCAACTCTGATTGACTTCAAATTTTGTACACAAGTCATAAATGACACCACAGACCTATTCTAATTTTCTAAACCAAAATTCCATCCTGAAATCGTTTGCTCAAAAGTCAAACTTCGATCAACTCTTTTCATTTAAGCTTCAAAAATAAGAATTGTTCTTTCGATTTAATTCCGAACCTTCTGAAAATATACTCGACCTTGTACGTAAGTCATAGAATATATTATGAAACTGCTCGAGATCTTAAGTCGTTGAATGGGACATAAATTCTCAGAACGACAAGTCGGGTCGTTACAGGTCGATTGCAATTTGATTGGGCCCTGATCACGGCTATGATATAGCGGTGGCGACCGGAGACGCACATATTTTATCTACCCATCGGCAAGGCTACCATCACGCTAGAGGACGTAGAGGTTCTTTTCAGGTTGCCCGTTGATGGTATACCTATTGCTTACTCGCATGCTCTTAGGTACTATACGGGAGAGTACTATCTTCATATGTTGCATAGGCTCACCGGCTCCCAGCCTACGGAGCCGATTGCGTTGAGTGGTGCCAGTCTATTGCAGCCAACGCCCGTTATGTAGCATCTGGTGGCGCTGCACGCAGAGATTATTGATGATTCACTACCAGAGGATATCGATCGGCAGATGAGGTTGTTGTTGTTGATGATGTTTGGTGGTATTCTGTTCCCGAACACTTCGGGAAACCTAGTCAGCTTGCGATTTCTACATCATCTGGAGCGGCTAGATGATTTACCTGGTTACAACTGGGGTGGAGCTGTTCTATCTTACCTTTATAGGCAGCTGTGCCGGTTGTCCATGGGAACAGTGAGAGATCTTGTTGATTTTATACCTGTTACATCCCGTACTTTAATACGTTGGATTTGTCATAAGATAATTGACATAAGTTCAAGGACAAGACTATTTTTGAGGTTATAAGTATTTATGATATTTCAAACAAGTGATAAGTAAGTGTTATCAAGGTCAGGGGTAAACGAACCGAAGAAATTGAGTATCGCCAAAGTTTGACATTTTGAGATAAAATACGATCCAAGCTATAATACCCCGTATTTATGGACTAATAATATACCACATGACCATAATAGTAAGGTATATGAAGTATACTAGTATTTAATTGAAATAAGACCTAGAAATTATTGTGTGGCTAATTGGTTAAATATTGGATTTTAGTGGAAGATTAATTGATTAATTAGTTGATAATTATTGTGTGGGCATCAATACACGTGTAAGTAGCTAGAATGACTATGAACTACTTAGTAGGTAGCCGTGGATACACCTAAGGAAGAGGTTCTCTTGTGTTAGCTAGCTGGATGCTTGACAACATATTTGATCAAAAGTGTAACACATGTGATGATTACAGAAATCCAAAATTTCGCGGTTTCATGACACTTTTGGAAACAAATTAAAACTATTTCCTTTTCTCTACTACTACTACTAGAATATTAGTAGAACTTATTTAATTGAAAAGGGCTTGATGCTTGAGAATTTTTTCGGCAGCAAAGCAAAACTATTTCCTTTTCTCAAAGTTCGATTGCTCAAATTCACGAAGAAGGTAATTGAACTTCAAGTTTCTTATAGTGCGTAACTTATATACCCGTTTCCCAGTGATTATGATTGAGGTGTGGAGGAGATTGTTCATGGATACAAGTAGAAAATTGGCCTTAAAGGTATGTTAAGGCTATCCATGCTTTCTCTTTGGCATGATTCATACGATACAAACGAAATGAGCAAATGCACAGCTTTCATAAATGACTCTATTCATAGAAGCAATAGGGGTGCCTATGTTCTTGATTCCCCATGTGAATTATTATTATATCTTCTGTTCATGGGTATCAGAAAAACACGTAGTTGATAAAATTTATCCGAAGGCATATTGATCTTATGACATACCGAGAAGTCTTATAAATTTACTTCTTATGCATTTTATTCATTTATACATGTACATTGACCCATGACCAGATGGCATTATATACGCGTATATTATATGTATATGGGATATGAAAAAAGGTTACGACGTTATATACGCACCACCACCTGATCAGCTGGTATACATTGATAATTTGCCCACAGTGACCGAGATGATATGATGGGATGCCCTCAGAGGCTTGATGATGTTATGTACGCATATACCTATGCATGGTATGGCATTTATACGTTTATGCATGACATTATAAATATGAAATGAGTCACAGAGCTATTCGGACTTATATGTTGAGTCTTTTACTCCATGTTTCTCCCATGTCTTTTATTTACTGATTTTTATTCCTTACATACTCGGTACATTATTTGTACTGACGTCTCTTTTGCGGGGGACGCTACGTTTCATGCCCACAGGTCCCGATAATCAGGTTTAGAGTCTTCCAAGTAGGCTATCAGCTCAACGGAAGGTGTTGGTGCGCTCCATTTGCTCTGGAGTTGCTTATTTGGTCAGTATGATTTGGACATGTATTGATTAGTATGGCAGGGCTCTATTCCATTTGATGTCGAATAATCTTAGAGGCTTTGTAGACAGAGTTTCATTTTGTACAGTATGTCAGAGGCCTTGACGGCCCATATGTATTCATGTTTTAAGAACGATGGTTTATTGATACAACATTTACCCACTTATAGTTATACATTACGAGTTGTGGCCATGTTGGCCCATGATAGTTGGAAAAACAAAGAGTTACAGAGTGGTTCGCTCGGGCCAGTACGGCATCGGGTGCCAGCCACGCCTCCCCAGGTTTAGGGCTTGACAATACCGCTGCTGCAGGTGAAAACATAGTTAATTCTTTTCATGATTATAACAGAGATAGTAAAAAATGACTTAAATTTCATGTTCATAATCTATATTAGGTTTGGGCATGGGAGCGGTTCCTACAATTCCAGCCACCTCTGCCACCGATAGATCTGGATGCATCACCTCCACCGTTTCTCCTACTAGCTAGGAGGTGGGTATATAGGCGAGGCCACGTCGACGAGGTCGAAGCTCGACATCATCTCCCTTATTATAGGGATTTGTTGGATTTACTTGAAGGCGCTCAGGTACATATATACTTAAGTTTCCTTGGCTTGGCTTGATATGTCTTGCGTTTACTTACGATTCTTGTGTTTAATAAATAGTTCATATGGAGGCCATACAGTGACGCACTCGTAGCTGGATTGCCAGATTATTTCTCCCACGGTTGAACTGTGTGGATGTCTTCGGTCCCACTTATATGTCTCGATATAGTCGAGAATCATGCCACCGAGCAAGTCCTTCGACAGTTTGGCTGACCCCAGCTTGTACCTATTTTGCCTACTTGGCATTCCATACATTACCAGTAGGATGATCGCCGCAAGGTCGACCAGACATACTTGGCCTGGCTAGAGACCCAGATAGATGATTGGGACCAGAGGTATGGCCTGATTCCACTATACCCTCCACCTGACCGTTTAGACGGGGAGCATGAGTACATTGGTTGGTATCGCAGTGTTACCCTACTTCTCATCGGGAATCCTGTTCATCGCGCTGGTGGTCGGTACGTTCCATACACTGGGAGGCATGAGGCACTGGTATGTGCTACATTTTGCGTGCTAATAATTCTTTACGGTAGAAGTCAGTGCAGCTTTTTCAGGTCGACATGACAATACACATAATGCATATTGGTGATGCGCTACGTTTCGCGTGCTAATGATTCTTTAGGGTACAAATGGGTGTAGCTTTTTCAGGTCGACAGTTTTTTCAAGTCGACATGATAATACACATAACGCATATTGGTGATGCGCTACGTTTTGCATGGTAAATTCTTTATAGCATCACCAATATGCGTTATGTGTATTCTTTAGGGTAAATTCTTTATAGCATCACCAATAGACATTTTGCGTGCTATTGCGTACAAGTGGGTGCATCTTTTCAGGTCAACAGCTTTTTCAGGTAGACATGACAATACACATAACGCATATTTGCGTGCTATATAGCATCACCCCCTGAAAAGATGCACCCACTTGCTATATAGATTTGGTTGATGACAAGTGGTATGGTGTTCTATGTCCCTTGAAACTAAGCCTATCAATATACACGCTGATCTCAAAGTTGCATGGCAGATTATTGAGGGCGAAGCGCATTTTACAAAGCCTGAAGGTATGCGAATTTGGGGAGAAAAACTATAATGGGTTCCCCTTTACTCAAAAAGGTGTGATTATGAAGTACTATGCCACTAGCATGGGCTAGTTGTACCACAAGCACTGTCCGCTACCTTCCAAACAAACACACACAAAGATGAACCAGAAGTGATTCGACATTTGATGAAGGAGATTTTAAAGATGGAAAATGCACTAGTCGTTCATCATGCACTGGATGATCTTAACTACCTGTAAGGAACAGAGGATCGGAATTGGGATTTATTAGAAAATGAAAAATTGCATAGAGACATTGATTATCCTGTTTTTCCAACAGTTGTCGAGTGAAAGGGACTACCTAAGTTTCTACCGCAAACGTTGGACGTAGGAGTCCCATATTATTGTAGAAATCAAGCAAGTGGTCTTATTGATATTAGCGATGAAATACAAGAAATGTGTGTCAATTAGGGCCTAGATTACGATGCCCTCGGTCCGGACGAATGTGTATAAGATGTTGACAAAGAAGATGAAGACAATGACAATGAAATAGTGCCAAACAGTGACTATAATGGCGAATGAAAATTATTATTTATTTCTTGGAAAATATTTTAAATTGTTGTATTGAATCTTCAACGCTAAATGTCAATTAGATTTAACCCTATTGGAAACATAATTTTATTTCAGAAATATTGCAAACTGAACCTTTACAGACATTTAGTACAACAAAAATAATGCAACAAAATACTAAGTTTATCCTTGATAATTGGGCACATTGGATGAACTACCACCGGAAGCTGAATTACCATCGCTTCCCAAATCAACTGAAGGACATTTACGCCAATCGTGTCCTGTTTGGGAACATATGCCACATTTATGCGCATAAACGGTATCACCAACATCTATTTGGTTTCGTATCAGTGTTCTTTTTTGCACTTGCCATTGACGCATATAATCCTTGTTACACGCCATTTTAAATGGTTCCGGCGGCCAATAATTCTTAGCACCCACTGGTTCGAGGTGGCCACTATAGATGTTTACGTATGCAGCAATACTATATTTTTTATCAACATACCTCGTCGCCATAAAACCTGTATGTTAAAAGCACTTCATGGCATATGATCATGGCAAGTGATAGATTGACCATTTCCCACGCGAACATAATCTTCTAGATTCATTGATGGTGTGGGTATTATTACCACGGTTTTGATGCAGACCAGTGCGAACTTCAAAAATATTTCGCTCACTGCAATACTGCAAAAAAATGTATGATACTGTGCTCGCTTCCTATATTTCTCAAATCGTTTCATCGGCTGTGGCATAAATTCAACACCTATTTCTATCAATGACGATGCACTTCTGGATCTTTCAACAAACCTCTACGCCATCTGCTTGAATGACATCCACACCATGGCAGTGACAGGCAATCCACGTGCAGACTTCAACAACCCATTGAAAGACTCTAACACGTTTGTAATCAAAATTCTCCATCTTCTACCACCATCCTTATGCAAAGTCCACTTGTCAAGCTCATGTCGCATCAACCAACGATAGACTTCTGGGCCTTCCTGCCTAATTAAGTCCATTCGCCTCCTGAATTTACACTCTTGATGACCTGTTGCAGCCATCCGCATTAAATCATGTAAGTTCTTGTTCGAATGAGCCCTCTGGAAGTTGGCCTTCAAGTGCCTAACACAATAACAATGGTAGGCATACGGTTCCTGCCATGCACGCAAATTCTATACAGAACTTAAAATACCACCATGCCGATCAGATATTAGACAAATACCTGAACGCTATCTGACAAAGTGCTTCTTCAAGTGGTTCAAAAATAATGTCCAAGTCTCTTGGCTTTCATTGGCACGATTAGCAAATGCGAGGGGGAATATTCTTCCATTAGACTCTACTGCAACATCGATCAACAACTTAATATCATACTTTCCATAGACATGAGTGTCATCTATGGATATTACCGGCCGACAATGCACAAAACCATCAATCGCTAGTTTAAATACCTATAACACATATCTGAATATGAATTCTCATATTTTCGGACTCCGCTCAAGCTTTCATTCAACAACAATCCCGAGGTTAAAGTGTTTTAATGTAGCCATGTACCTGGGTAGAGCGGCAAAGAACTTATCCCAGTTACCATAAACAATCTCAAACGCACATTTACGCCCGAGAAATGCCTTGCTTTTGGTAATGGTACATCCACATACCTGGTAGACAGATGTTATACACTCTTTAATTTTGTACCTTATGGACGATTCAATGTGTGAAATCAAGACAAGAGAAATCAAGTCAACATTCAAGTTAAAATGATTCCCACTGAATGTGTCCATATCACAAGTGTGGGTGCCAATGTATTTCCCAGAATCCATATATTTGTTTTCAACTTTCTCGCATGCAGCATCCATGTACAACCTTGTAACCATCTACGACAAATAACCTTGTATACTTTCGGAGATGACTCATGAACCTTGATGTCACGACACTCTTTTATGATGTATATTCACACCGTCCTGCTTAGGCGCGCTTTATTGACAAAAAAAAAATTCTTTGATAGTACCGTTGGTCTAGATTCATCCCATATTGTTGTCTGAATGTCGTTAAGATCCCTTGTGAGGGCATCCACATCCGACATATTGGGCAACTGATCAAGGTACATAATCCCCCTTGAATAAAAGGTCACATGTGACTCGTACACTCTGGGTCTAATGGGAGGTGGAGTCTGCATATATAGAGCATGCTCATTGGTGGCATCATGCTCCCTCGGCAAATCAGGTTGCTCATTTTCATTCTCATCATCATCACCCTCATCAGGGAAGGGTGTGTCATCTCTAGACTTATCAGCATTGTTGTCATAATCACTATCATCTTCCTGACTCTGTGCTTCTGCTAGATCCTGATTAAGTATATCGTCTTCGGGCAATTGAGTAAGGACATGACCTTCAAGTTGCTCGTTTTCACTGCACAACCAATAAAATAATAAGTTTCTCAAATTCATCCAAACATTATATATAAACTTTATCTCTTAACTTACAAATTATAATATGTTAATATCCCATGATGCACATTATCGAGTTACTGATGACTCCCGAGTGGATCACCATGATCCAAAATACCAAAATTGGCATATTCCAAATGTCCGTTGATTCATAACTTATAAAATTCATATTTGGCAGGTACCCCCTTTGAAATATATGAGTGTTAATATAAATATAATACATAAAAAAATAGTAATACAAAGAAAAATTAAAATTTATCGCTCAACGTGTGGATTATGTAAATTTGGGGAGAAACTATGTCCTCGCTCCTCATTCATCTGTGGAGATAAGTTTAGATCTGGCCAAACTCTTTCAAACAGAACCTATTCGGATAAAACTTCTCCAAAAATACCACCTGATGATTGAGGGTTATCCCTATTTTGCGGAACCTCAACATTGCGAACGTCTTCAGACTTGACGTACATTTTCAACATTTTTATCATAAGAAGTTTCTGGTGTTCATCCTGAGTCCTCAAAAAATCTATCAGAGTTTCATCGTCTTCCATGTTAAACTCAGCATAACAAGCAACCCCTTGCGGAGTAACAGAATATGGATATCTTTCGGTTACTTTAATATTAACCGAACGTTTCCTCATACTCATTTTTTACATAAAAACGAAATCAATCTATCGTACTCTATTGTAAGTGGCAACTTAACAATACACTATAGAGAACAACTGTAGCGTATTGAGTTATTCTCCATGACAACCTCAACCCCTCCCCCCTCCCCCCAAATATAATGCAACCCTATTTTTTTGCTCTTCCGACATTATGACATAATGTAGAAAAAGTTAAGTAAAAAAATATTTCGGAATGAATAAAAGAAAATAAAAAGGATGTAGAAGATGTGGAGGATCCTGAATGAATTTTTAACGAAACAATGAAACTCCTTAAACAAGTAAAAAATTAATGCGGGGGTACAATAAATAAGGATATAGCACATTCATTATACGCGCTATAGATGTAGCGTGATAAATGCATGCGCTATACCCACCAATTATTGGTGGGTCGGTAAAATTCAAATATAGCGCATGGGTTGCATGCGCTATACCTTAACGGACAAATGTGTCGTTAAGGTATAGCACATTCAACCCATGCGTTATAAATAAATTGGTCATCCGTTGATTTTTTCACCTATTTTGGTGGTTTGAGTCCAAAAATACCACACTTTGGTTCCGGACTCTAGGTTTTTCATGTGAGTGACCATAAAATGCCTATGTGTTTGGACATAAAAATTGTACGTATTTTTTTTTTAAAACTAGTTTTTGAAATTAAATTGAAAAATGGTATTTAAAATTTGAAATAATGTTTGGACATGCAACACTTGAAAAAATGTTATAATTTTGTGAGTGGGGAAAAAAATTCTGAAAAAGTGGTGAAAATCACTTTTTGGTTTTTGAAAACCTCATTTTCAAATTTTTTTTCAAAAACTTCATGGACAAACACATTTTTAAAAAATAAAGGAAAAAAATTTATAGACAAAAGGGGGCTATATATAAGATTTTTTTTTGCCATTCAGTTTTCGGTAATTGTATTGGAACTCTGACTAATTTAAATTGACGTCATATAAGGCTCATTAACGATGAAATACTTCTTGTCGGGATATTTTTTTATTCTAGTAACTCGAATACGAAATCTCTAATTAAAGATGAAGTATGTTAATCATCGCACCACAATCCTTGGCGGTCCAAATATAAGAACCAAAACCTAAGACCTCTAGTCACTATGCAACTCAAACTCCAAAGATTAAAGTTCCATGATTGAAAACAAAAGGACGTGACAACTGACATGTAAGCAGTTGGTGAAAACTCATACAAGAAACCTAGGGATAGACAAGTTAGTGATCCTAGGAAGCTTAATTAGATGTAATGTAAGACTCACTATGCAACTCAAACTCCAATATCAAAGTAAGATACATGATTGAAAACAAAAATACACTAATAAGAAGCTGGTGCAAACTTATAAAAAAATGCCCCCATCTCCTTAGAACTGCTCACCTACGTCCTAGAGATACCGCAATCTTAAATAATGGATTATACTCCCTCCGGTTCAAACTAAGTATCCGTTTAACCATTTGCATTCTCTTTAAGAAAAATATTATTTTCTAAATAAAATAGGTAATATGACTAAACTATCCCTAATTATTTCATATTATTAACTTGATACATTCAGACTTGGTCACTTAACACTTAGCATTAACTAGTATGAAGTATGAACATATTGCAAGGGTTAAAAGAACACTCAACTAACTAGTATGGACATATTGCAATGGTTAGAACTTAGAAGAATACGCCAAACTTGGAATCTGTTAAAAAAGTGAAATGGCAAAATTTTGAATGGCAGTCAAACTTGGAATAACCAAACGTTGAACCTATTTAATGATATCACAAAAAATTGGAATAATTTAAATACTTCTAGGAATATGTAAATAAGGGCAATTCTGAAAAAGTAAGGTTAATTCTTTCATGATTTGGTAAGTTGACGCTCATTTTGAACAAAAAAAAAAAGAAGCCAAAATGAACACTCTTTTTGAACCGGAGGGAGTAACTGCTTAGAGCAAATTAATCTATATATGAATCAGTTTTAATTAAGTGCAGTCTATTACTAAGATTGTTTGAAAAGTAACAAAGTTTATTATTTCCTCCGGTCCATAATAAATGATTTTTTTGTATTTGACACACCCCTTAATAAAATATTAACTCCTAAAAAATAAATAAATATTTTGATAAATCTACCCTTACTTAAAATTTGCATATTGTTAACTTGACACATTGGCATATGTAAATAAGGGAATATTTGAAAACCTAAACTTAATTCATTCTTGATTATGTAAAAAAAATACTTATTTTGTACCTAAATAAAAAGGCCAAAAGGTCATTTATTATGAACCGGAAGGAATAATTTGATTCTAATTGACTGTGAAATATAATGAACATCTTACTATGTGCTTCTGGCGCTTGTGTCAAGAATATAAATTACTCCTAAGTTTGTGAAATTGAAAATGATACTTTGACAGGTGAGGCTTATTCAGTTGGTAAAAACACCTTCACCTACGACCATTAGGTCTTGGGTTCGAGTCACGCTAGAGGGGAAGTGTGGAAACACTATAGATTTAAAAAAAAAAAAAAGATACTTTTGGAGTAGTGTGTGTCAAATAGCAGCAGGTAGAGAGGATTATAGGGGTGGAAACAAGATCCGATTTAATCGGCTTATAAGTTTGAAATGATGAAATTAATTTTTTAAATAAGTATTTACGTGTTTGGATAGAAGTGTTGAAACTGATATTAAGCAGTTGATGTGTTTGATAAAAAAATGCTGATAAATTGTTTTGTATTAAAAGGACTAAAATACCCTTAAAACTTGACAAAAGATTACAAATTAAAAGTTTATTTATAAACAAAAGTGTGAATAATGAATATGGAATGAAGAGAAAGTTAGAAAACTTATTTTGGGAAAAATATTTTGTGAATTACAAAATATTATTAAGGATAAACTAGTAAAAAATTTGGTCAAACTAAAAGTGCTTATAAGTTAAAAAATCATAAGTTGGGGATGACCAACTTATGACTTATGACTAATTTTAGCTTATACGCACTTTTTTGGGTGTTTGTCAAACACGTAGATAACCTAAAAAATATTTATAAGCCAATTTGACCAACTTATAAGCTTAGCCAAATACCCTATTGGAGTCAACATATCTTATCAAGCATATATTTATTCAAATTCAAATAAATTAATCCTTGAGAAAAAAAATTAACCAGGCCTTAGTCAATATAAGTGTTTAACTTCATTTATCCCCATTTCGTAGGTTCCTGTTCCCAAATGATGAAGAAAACAACACACATTGTACTATTAGGAACTTATACCGCCTGGTAGAACAAAATTTAGTAGCTTTCATTATAAGCTTAATAGGTTATTACGACTTTACCGCAATGACTGTAATCTAAAATCATCACTACTCACTGAGAAGGATTTACCTAAGATCTTAGGCGTGCTTTTTGTTGGAAATGAAGTTATAATCACGTATACATGTTTAGCTTAATCAAAGGATTATTGTCACTTTCTTTTGTTTTCTCTGTAGAAAGAGATGAGAATAATAATATATAAAGTAAAAGTATCCTATAAATTTTCTTGAATTATTTTCTTTAAAATATTTAAGCCAAGATAATACTAAGGGAAGAGTTCACAAGTCGTCGTTTGTCGAAATGGCCTGAGAAGCAGCAAAGTCTGTGGTCGAAGAGTCAACAAGGGTCGAGGTCGAGGGTCGTTGACAGAGCTGTAACGACTAGTTTTCAAGATAGGATACTAAAGAGAATATTCTAATGGATATTCTCTGCACTTGTACTGTTAGAGTTTCTCAGGAACATATCCCATATAAATAGAAAAAAAGATAATGATAGGGGACATATGATATTCATTTGTAAATAACACAATTTGACTTAAAGATTCGGCTCTCACTTGCTAAGATACAAACATCACATTTTCACTGAGATTTTTGCCCACACTTTTTCACTAGATCCGAGAATAACTCGAATATTCAAGGGATTGTCTATCATTCATCATTGTGAAGAATATCCATTTATTCTATCTTTCTTGGGTGACTCATTTCTTCAATTTACTTAAATACTATTTATTACTATTCATTGTTATTAAATGCAACACTATTATTTCTGATTTATGGAATATTTATTACACATCACTGTTATTGACCGGCCACATTTGCGTGGCATATATTGCTTCTTTAAAAAACACATCTAAGAATATTATTATTAGTTAAGATTAACCCCTATTCACATAAATTTAATTATTTAAATTAAGATCTATATTTTCTGGTCAAACAAACATATGCATAAATGTATTCTTATTGTCATTGTTTTTATTGTAAAAAAAAATAATTGTCGAGAAATTATACATAAAACAAAAAATAAATTATAATTGACCACAAAACCAATTGACTATTGCAATATGCATATTCTAAATTTCTTGAATATGCATTATCAACTTCCAATCCATATTCCTAAAATTGTAGACTATACAAATTCTCAGTTTCTTTTTCCCTGCTTTTCTCATTGTCTTTTTTTTTTTTTCTCTTGTTGTATATACATTTCACATTGTCAATTCACCTCAATCTCTATCCTACCCCTCCAACAAAACAAAACAAAATAATCACAAAAAATGGAAGTACTATAAACCGGCAATAATGGGAGAAAAATCGCCGCAAAAATCAGAAATCCCAGACGCCAAACAAAGCCTCTCATTAAAAACTTCCTGCATATCCTCCGGCATAAACGGCATCCGACAAAGCGGACAAGTTTTTTGATCATGGTCCATCCAACGGTCCAGGCAACTCCTATGAAATATGTGACGGCAATTCGTGAGCCGTCGGATCTCATCCTCCCCATTAAACTCGTACAAGCAAACCGCACAGCTCTCTGGTGGGTCCACTAGCTCGGAAAACTTGACCACCGGTAAAAGCTCCCGGATTATAACCGCCGACAAGGAGTACTGGAGCTCCGAACAAGATTCGGGTCGGGTTGGAAACGACATTTCGGGTTCTAGGAAATCTCCTAGACCCAATGTTGTGAAAAGTGTGCAAATGAACTTTCTAATGTAACCCAAAATTGTAAGAATGTGTACTAGTAATTTTGGAAGAAATAGGTCCGTGTAGCCTACTGGAAAACCCATAATTGTTACTAGTCTATATAAACAAAAATTAAGTTGAAAGATTGACAGTAGAAATGAGAGATGAAGATAAAAAATAAAAAAAAATTCCCTAAGATTGACAGTAGAACTGACTGATATTTTTGTTGTTGAGGAGAGAAAACGGGAACGGGGGAGGTTGGGTTATATAGGCGGGTTACTGGTTAAGAAGTGGTGAAAAGACAGAAATGGGGTTGAAGGGTACAGAGGGAAAATTGTTTTTGGGGGGTGGGGGTGGGGTGGGGTGGGGGGTGGGGGGTAGAGTCAGTAGATGCTGATGATATATGTCTGTCCCATTTGGAGTGTTTGTAGTACGATTTGAGCTGCTGGCAGTAGGACACGTTCTCTTCATGTCTCTATTTATTAGTCGTTTGGACATAAAAAAATATACTACTAATTATTTTTAAAAAAAATTGGAGTTAAAGTTTAAAAAAAGTATTTGAAATTTGAATTTTGTATTTGGATATACATTTATTTTATTTGAAAAAATATTATTGTTTTAGGAAAGAAAAATCAATTTTACATGAAATATGGTGAAACTACTATATTTAAATTTCCAAACTCATTTTCAAAAAATCATTCCAATGTATAAACAAACACTACGCCATTGTTCATAAAGTAATGTATTACTAAAAGTTTCAAATTTACGGATAGATCCAAAAACGTAGAATATGACATTTTATTTGAAGAGAATCTTAAATAGGACCAAATGTGATTCGGGTTCAACTTTAGGGGTGTCCGGTAGTAAGATGATTTTCTTAATCAGGTGTTGTTTATTGTAACGTTAAAACTGCGCTATAAGGTATTTGGCAATTGACTAAATATCTGTAATGAGATTTAAGCTCTGTTCACTGACTTTGTTCAATGATCAATTGCGTACGTCACATACAGTGTAGGTGGTGTCAACATATATTTTCACAACTCAGAGTTATATGCACGTTTGAGTTTGGGAGAGTGGGGTTTTAAAACTTTACTTACTGAACTAAATTGAATTTTAATTTCATTTTAAGTAGTTTGTATTGCATATACACATTGTTATTTTAAAAAATATTATTTACATATATACTTTTCAATGAAGACATGTCTCCGCCACTAAGCATGATCCTTTAACCAAAAAATTAGAGTAAGCAATCAGGTATAGTATGTTAAATTATCTTAAATTATATTTAAGGCGAAGATATTTTACACCGTTAATGTATTTAACTTAAACCCAACATGTAATAAGGGCAGTATATACATTGTTTGAGGTTCCCCTCCACCCGCCGGCCCGGCCCCCTGTTCTAACAATTAAAGAGTGATATATTGGTAGGTCTAACAATCATTTTGTCCGTACAATAAAGTTGGCAGATTGCAAAGGTGTAATCATTTTGCAATAGAGACAGTTGTTGACTGGCTGAGGAACTATAATTGCTAACCAAAGCGCCAAAGGTAAGAACTGATTTCGAAAAATAGAAACCTTCACTCTACTTGATTGTGATTCATCCGTCCTGCAAATTTTCCAACAGCAGTGGCCATTAGCGAGTGTATTATGCGGTCCGGAATCACAGTGTGTTTCTTTTGGATTTAAAACGATAAAAATAGGTAGAAAAAAAAATTGATTACTCCTTCCGATCCACAATAAGTGGTCGGTTTGTTTTAGGCACACCCATTAAGAAAATACTAAATTCTATAAAAAAATACCTAGTATAACTAAACTACTCTTAATTAAATATTAGTGTGAGGAGAAAGAAAATATTTTAGGGATATGGACATAAGGGTAAAAGAGTAAAAACAAATTGAATTTTTTCTTGATTACATAAATGGAAACTTATTTTAGACCAAAATAAAAAAGCAAATTGGTCACTTATTGTGGACCGGGGGAGTATCATTTTTTATATAGCGCATTAATTCACCGCGCTACATTTGAACTCAAAATTGGCGGGAGGTATAGCGCGTATATAGGAGGCACTATATTATAGCGCCTCCTATATATTCGTTATACCTACTTAAAAAAGTGGGTCATCTCTATCACGACCCAATTTCATCTATAGGCCGTGATGGCGCCCAACACTATAGCTAGGCAAGCCAACTAATAAATTAAACATATATATAAAAAAAATTTAAATCCAAGAAAAATAATAAGACACCAAATTCTACCAATGTGTGTGCCAAGATCTGGTGCCACAAGTGTATGAGCATATAGTAGATTATACAAAACCACTGATATTGTCTGAAATAAAAATAGACAGAATGAAAAATACAAGGAGAGACACCGATAGCTGCAGAACGGCTCAGGAAGGGAGCTCACCACTATACTCCTGGATAACGTGGGTGTAAGACGATAGGTCCCCCACTAGTACTTGCCTCAGGTCCTACACAAAAAGTGCAGCAAGCGTAGTATGAGTACGTAAACAACGTGTATCCAGTAAGTGGTAGAGCCGAGATGGCCGACTTTGACACTCACTATGGGTCAATAATAATAATTGAAATAAAACTAGAATATCTAGATCAACACGATTCACAGAATATATCAATAATTTATTTAACCAACAAAAATAATTAAATTTCTTTCAATTTCAATAAATTTTCAAATTTATCAATTAGTCTCATTTACAAGAATAACAATAATTCTTTAACAAGCAGGAATAATAATTTATTAAATTTCAAAGATTTTCAATTCATCAATTAGCTTCACAAGCTGCAATAAACTATCAAAGTATCGTGTAATTATTATTATTAAGCACGATTTCTGCCGAGGTCGTACGGCCTGATCCAGAGTTTCGTGTACACTGCCGAGGGACGTGCAGCACGATCCATAGATGCATCTATCATGCCTAGGCGTTCAGCCCGCTCCACAAGAAAGGGGGACATTTTCTTATGTACCTCCGGAATGAGAGTATATTTATTATAAGATAAATTCACGAGGAAGAACAATTTCTCTTAACAATTAATTAATTTAAACAGAAATTCAAGTATATGAGATTTCCATCATTTAATATTTTTAGCTAACAATTCACAATATATATATATATATATATATATATATATATATATATATATATATATATATATATATATAGCCTCCACAATTAGCAACAATTATTTAATTTTAATCACGTATCAGGTAATTTTCCCCTCACAAGATTAGACAAGAGTCTTACCTCGTCTTGCTCCAATTTAATCTACTAGAAGGCCTTTTCCACGATTATCCAACTCTGTCTGGCTCGAATCTAGCCAAAATAATTCGATACAATCACTAAAAATTATAAGATTCAATTCTATAAGAAAATACTACATCTTTAATAAAAATTTTAAAATTAATTAAAAATTTATCTGTGGGGTCCACGCCTCGGAATCCGGCAAAAGTTACGAAATCCGACAACCCATTCAATTACGAGTCCAACCATATCAGTTTCACTCAAATCCGACTCTGAATCGATACCGAAATCTCAAAAATTCGTTTCTATGAGATTTCTAAAATTATCCCAAATTTCAATCTCAAAACACTAATTAAATGATAAGAGCAATGATATATTTGTGTTTATAGACCAAATCCGAGTTAGAATCACTTACCCCAATGTCTTTCCTTGAAAATCTATCCAAAATCGCCTCTGCTCAAGCTCCAATTGGTTAAAAATTACGAATGAGACGAATGCCCTCTTTTATAAAACTACCCAGACAGCCTTCGGAACTGGGCCTTGAACGAGACCTCGATCGTGGTTTCGATCATGGCCCTCGAGCCTAGGCCTCGATCGTGGCTTCGATCACAGGCTCGAGCCTGGACCTCGGTCATGGTCTCGATTATGGCATCGAGCCTGGTCCTTCGATCATAGCCTCAATCATGGCATCGAGTTTGAGCCTTCGATTGTGACCCTCGATCTTGGGTCTCGATCCTGGCCCTCGAGCCTTGCCTTCGATCATGGCCCTCGAGCTAGACCTTCGATCATGGCCCTCGAGCTGGACCTTCGATCATGGCCCCCGAGCTGGACCTTCGATCATGGCTTCGATACACAAGCTCGAGCCTGAGCCTCGTCAACCTTGGGCTCGATATCTGGGCTCGATACCTAGGCTCGATCACAACCCAGAATGTCCAACATAAGAGAAAAAATTACAGCAGCTTTTTAAGTCCAACTTTTGATCCGTTAGCCATCCGAAACTCACCCGAGGCCCTCGGGACCTCAACCAAATATACCAACAAGTCCTAAAACATCATATGAACTTATTTGAAACCTCAAATTACATAAAACGACGCTAAAATCACGAGTCATGCTCCAATTCAAGCTTAATGAAACTTAACATTTCTAACTTCTACATTCGATGCCGAAACCTATCAAATCAAGTCCGATTGATCTCAAATTTTGCACACAAGTCATAAATGACATAACGGAGCTATAAAAATTTTTAGAACTGGATTCCGACTCCGGTATCAAAAAGTCAACTCCCCGGTCAAACTTCCAAATTTAAATTCTTATTTTAGCCATTTCAAGCCTAATTTCACTACGGACTTCCAAATAAAATTTCGATCGCGCTCCTAAGTCCAAAATCACTATACAGAGATGTTGGAATCATTAAAATTCTATTTCGGGGTCGTTTGCACATAATTCGACATACGGTCACTATTTGAACTTAAACTTTTAATTTTTCATCAAAATTTCATATATCGGGCTAGGGACCTCGGAATTTAATTCCGGGCATACGCCCAAGTTCCTAATCACAATACGGACCTACCGAAACTGTCAAAATACTGATTCGAGTCCGTTTGCTCAAAATATTGACCAAAGTCAACTTAGTTGAGTTTTAAAGCTCTAATTCATATTTTAATTTATTTTTCACATAAAAACTTTCCAGAGAATTTTATGGATTATGCACGCAAGTCGAGGAATGATAAATAGTGCTTTTTGAGGTCTTAGAACACAAAATTAATTATTAAATTTAAAGATGACATTTTTGGGTCATCACATTCTCCACCTCTTACTGGCAAACCCAAACCCCCAAACTAGTCCCCCCCCCCCCCCCTATTTTTTAAGCAAAAAATTTTTATTAGAGCCCACCCGTCCCACAAAAAGTATATCTTCTCCGTATTGTAACAAGCTAACATCGAATCCAAGGCGTTGTCGTGTAGTGGATCTCGCATATTACTCGTTTCGGCCCTTAAATCATCAAATTTCACATTTCAAAAAACTTTAAATTGAGGTATTCCGACTTACTTATTGATAAAACTCATGTATATAAAATGCTTAGTAGTTTTTTTTTTACTGTGGTCTATGTCTTTTTGTGATTTAATTAATTTATTATTTTTTATCCGGATTAGATTATTTATGTGCTAAAATATTAGTAAAAAAGATAAATTATTATTTTATGAATAATTAATGTTATATGTGATTTTATTGTTGTACGTATATTAATATGTAACTTTATTATTGTTTAGCGCTCTTTAGTGTTAAGTTGTGCCCTAAATTGTAATGTAGTGCCCTTTAGTGTAGTAAAACTGATAATAAATTTTATCTTATGATAGTTGACTTTGTTCATGGCCATTTAGAGTAGTGTTACTTTAGTAGAAAAATGTTGGAAGCTAACACATAAAAAATTAATATAGAAAATTTAGAAAACCTAAGTATCTGTTATATGAATAATTACTAAATTATCTTTGTAGTTATTGAAATTAATTTTTTAATTATCTGTTAACCCCAAAAATATCTTTAAAAAATGATAGTTCAAACACTAACTCTCTCGAATTGTAGTCAACAAATGTAAGAAAATAATATTAAAAATAACAATATAGATAATTTGTCAAACTAAGTATTTTTATATGAATACTTATTAACTATATAATGTATAGTTATGACAATTAATTATTTAATTCTATGATACTCAAAAATAGCTGAGTAAGAAACAAACATATGAAATAATAAATTGACATATAAAATAGTAAATTAACATATAAAATAATATAATAAACTAACATATAAAATAATAATATAGAAAATGTATTAACCTAAGTAATAATATTGAAACAATATCGATTAACTATTAATATAATAGATATTGCAATATATTTAAAGATGTCAAACAATTAAACAGAAAAATATTTTATTTAATATTGTTCAATTTACAAACATCGTCATGGAGGTTCCCCTTGTGCATCCCGAACCTGCATCTTGAGAGCTACTCTTGCTACAGGGCAACCATAGGTCTTCACACATCTGGGATGGGCATTGTCTGTCCCAGACATTCCGCCCCAGACGTATAGACGGTATGTTGGTGTTCATTAGGGACCACCCACTACATCCCCGTATAGTTAGACGCCTTCAGAATACGAGTTTCTACAGGATCATAGAGATCAGCCGGTTGCAGTTCGACTGGACGTTGTTCATGGCTGTGATAGAGCGGTGGCGACCGGAGACGCATACGTTTCATCTACCCCATCGGCGAGGCTACCATCACGCTTGAGGCCGTGGAGGTTCTTTTTGGGTTGCTTGTTGATGGCATACTTGTAGCTTACCTGCATGCTCTTAGAGACTATAGGGGAGTGGATTACCTTCATATGTTGTAGCGGCTCATCGGTTTCCAGCCAGCAGAGCCGAATGCATTGAGTGGGGCCAGTCGATTGCAGCTGATGCCCGTTCGGCAGCATCTGGTGGCGATGGACGCGGAGATTACAGATGATTCACCGCCAGAGGATATCGACCGATACACGAGACTGCTGCACTTCTACACTAAATATGCAGGATCTGACAAGTTCATTTGATGATTATCTTGGCGCGTAGGCGCAACTGTTGAGGAGACTTCATGTGAGCTGCATTCCAGGCTACGCATCGCAGTCCACAAAGTCTCCATTGTACTATTTATTTTATCTTGTCTTATTTATATTCTAGACATATGTTTTATTATTGTTGTACTCTTTAGTAAATGTTCATGCACTTATGATATAGAGTTTAGGGTACCTACTGGGTGTTCATTATAGTAGTTCGCGTACTTATTATCATCTCACCTTGTAATTTATACCTCATACGAAAATTAAAAAATAAAATCATGAGTTTTCTAAGAGTACTGCATTTCACACTACTTATTCAATGGGATTTATGATTTCGAAAATAATAAAATGAGTAACTAAGTTGATTAATCACCGTTGGCTTGCCTGACGGCGACGTTAGGCATCATCACGACCTATAGTAAATTTTGGATCGTGACAGCTCGAGCCAGATCTTTTTCTTTGTATCTTGCAAACTAGTCAATGCCTATAATGGTTTCCGTTTATTGATATATTATATTAAAATTATTATTGAAAGAAAAATTAAATTTGAATTTTCTCTATGATCATGATTTAATAAAACATGACAAAAAAGTAATTTTAAAGATTGAGTCAAGACATGATAATTTAGGTTTAATCTAAGACAAAATGTGGTTAACAATTCATGTTAAACGGATTGATTAAGAAAAAATGATTACTACATTTAGAATTAACTATCGAATTCACATTTGTTGACTTCTAATTTACTACTTACCAATTGAGCCAAATGATTGAATGTTTTTTTTTTTGGTAAAAGGTTACACGATTAATCTAACCAAACTAGCCTAGCTGAGCTAATTCAATCGTGCCCGATCTTTGACCGAATCAACCCAAATTTAGAATGAAACGTGATCTGGTATAGCCATGCCTCTTTTTTTTTTTTTTTTTATTTTATTTTAAATAAGTTAGATTTAACATCAACGGGAAAATACTCACATACATCAAATCATCAAGTATATTGATCGAACTTTGTATATTATGGAGCCGAAATAAGCTCAACCGAGCTTTACTACAATTTGACCGAGCTCGAGCCAAATCTTTTTGTTTGTGTCCGCAAACTAGTCCATGCCTATAATGATTTCTATTTATTAATATATTATATTAAAATTACGATTGAAAAGAAAATTAAATTTGAATTTTCTCTGTGATCATGATTTAGTATAATATGATAAAAAAGTAACCTAAGATTGAGTATGTAAAAAATATATTCATGCTAAATTGATTATTACTTTTAAAATTAGTTATTGAACTAGCACATGTTGATTTCTGACTTACTACTTAGCAATTGAGCATAATGATGAATGTTTTGGGAAAGAAAAATCTATACGAGTAATCGAACTAAACGAGCCTAGCGGAGCCAGCTCAATCGAGCCCGATCTTTGACCGAGTCGAAGCGAATTTTAAATGAAATGGGGTCGAGCGGAGTCGTGTCTCTTTTTTATAAAACTAGTCTTAGAGTATGCGTTTTGTGCGTGTACTCTATATTCATGAATACATAACTTTTAAATATTGCATGCCCATATTACCCAATGTGTATAAGTTATTAAAAATATTATAGGAAAAATATAAGGTCCTAAAAATGATAAATGTTAATCCCATTTAGATAACTTAAAATGAAGAAAATCATGTCCTACATATAGCATGTTTGGCCAAACTTCTAAAATCAACTTATTTTGAGAAGTGCTTTTCTCAAAAATACTTTTTAAAAAGTGCTTTTGGTGAGAAACAATTTGAGTTTGGTTAATTAATTTAAAAAGCACTTTTGAGCAGTAATTAATATTTGGCCAAACTTTTGAAAACTGCTTCTAAGTGTATTTTTCTTAAAAGTGCTTCTCAGAAAAGTGATTTTGGAGAGAAACTACTTTGTTCTGCTTCTCAAAAACTACTTCTGCTACTCCTCAAAAATACTTTTTTTCCTTCCAAAAGCTTGGCCAAACACCTTAATTTTTGGCCAAAAGTGCTTTAGGCTAAAAAAAGAAGAAGCACTTTTGGCCCAAAAATAAGCTTGGCCAAACAGACTAATAAACTCTAGATGCTATATTATGATTTCTCGCTTTGTCCCCACTTATCAAAGTTATTAGTTGTCATCTTCATTTTTGGATTAATTAGCATATACTTTATATAAATAAGTGAAATGATAAGATAATATTGATATACCTATTTATTTCCTTTTAAATTAGATTATTTGAGAACAATTGTCAAGTTTTCTTTCCAAAGTTATTTATCAATTTGAAAAATAAATTTACTAATATGATTGAAGTTGAAAAATAATTGAATTGAATTTTTCTTAATCAGTTAATTAAGAGCTTAATTATTTATTTAATTTAATATCAATTTTTTGCTGCCTTTGTTAGTTTTCAAATATAAGTTTGGCCGTTTCCTTCCATTAATGCTATGCACACCCTCTTAGGAAATATAACACGTAAAATTTATATTTTTAGTATTATAATATTATAATATTGTATATGGTAAATGTAATTGATTTTGATATTTTAAATATTAAAAATTTCTGTGTAGTTGTTCAAATAAGAAAAACTTTAATAAGTAAAGTTTTAGTTGACTTCAAAATGCTATATATTAGGAAAATAATTAAATGACTATTTTGTCTAGCATGAATTTTATTTTAATAAAAGGGTAAAAAAAGACGAACGACATTTCGTTAAAGCTTTCGTGCTTTTAATATAGTATAAATAAGTTGATTTAACATCAACCGGCAAAAACTCACATACGTCTAATCAGGTATGCTGATCGAACTTTGTATCTTATGAAGCCAAGATGAGCTCAACCAAGCATTACTACAATTTGACCGAGCTCGAGTTGGCTCTTTTTGTTTGTGTTCGGAAACTAGGCGATGCCTATAATGATTTTCGTTTATTGATATATTATATTAAAATTATGATTTAAAGGATAATAAAAATTTAATTTTCGCTATAATCATGATTTAATAAACATGACAAAAAATTAATTTTAAAGATTAAGTCAAGAACATGATAATTTAGGTTTAATCTAAGATAAAACGTGGTGTTTACCCAAAAAACGAATAGAGTTGAATTTATACGTAGTTCTAAGGACACGTGGTACAACTTGGCACAAATCGAAAAGTAAATAGAAATATACTGGGTATTGACTGTATGAAAAATGAAATACGAATCAAATTGAAATAGAAAGCTATTTTATGAACAAGGAAGAAGAATCAATATATATAGCTCATAAGAGGATAATCTCAATATAAATATCAATGTGTTTTTCTATGTGAATATCAATAATATGAGAGTGTATCAATGCCTTAATATTCGATCCTCTACGAAAATAATAAATATCCCTCTTATAGTGAAGGGATCCTACTTTAGATATAATTAAAAAAATATAGTGGGGATCCCATGATAGATTAGCTTTTCCCTAATTACCGCCGAGATTCTCTCCCTTAGTGCGGCTGTAACGACTCTTGTCTCTTGACTCGATCTTGATCGGACTTGGTGTTGGTCGATTTCCAGGTTTAGAGCTCGATATTAGCTCGGGGCCCGGTATTGATTTTGGCTCGGTATTGGTCGGTCTCTGGCTCTTAACTCGATAACACTGCCTCACATCATAGTTCGATTTGGAATCGAGTTTGGTATTGACTTCGAGCTCGGTACTTAATTGGTCCCCGAAACTTGAGCTTGGTAACCTGGCTTCAGATCTCATTTAGATATTATAAAGACGACCATCGGTCCATTACGTTCCAATCTTGACTAATCATTCGAAGGTCGAAAATTAATTTTGACCGTATATAGATAGTCCTCTCGTTTCTCGTGAAGAATGTAACGAGAAATGATACGATTTTTCAACGGCATGACTAGATATATACTGACGTTTGCATCGAACTCGACCATGACGTATGTGATAGTTGTCCCGTCGGTCCAGTTATCAAGGCATTAAATGTGTGTCAGAAGATGGTCGGCTGCTACTAATATTGAACCGTCATTACCAATTCTATAAATATCTCCTTTCTTCACCATATTTTACTTTCAGATCCCCAATCACCAAATCTACTAAGTTCTTATTATATCTTCTGAGTTCTTTATCTGTAAATTTGTGATTTTCACTGCAAAATCCCTCTTTAGAACACAAAATCTTGTCATCTTCCTCTATCTTCAATCTTCAAATCGCAATGGCGAAAACGTCAAAAATCGTTCCTCAAAAAGAAAAAACTTCTTCTTCGCGGCCCGCCGGCGACAAAACACCGATGGGGCCACGATCTGAGGAGTGTGTTCCCGAGGGGTGTGTCCTTACCTCCGATTTTAAGATCGACAAAGCTTCCCGGTTCTCGGTCGATGCGAGCCAGTATCGAGGTATATATGCTCGATAACCGAGGGCCATCTTAAACAGTTAAGGAAAGATTGCAATTGGGAGGACAAAGAAGGGATAATCCCGACTCCCGAAGAAGATATTACTACCCATGTGAAAGAGTTTTTAAGTGTGTATACTTATCCTTTCACATTGGGCCCCCTCGACCCTATTGTCATCGATTTTTTCCGCCAATACCAAGTAACCCTGGGCCAAATTCATCCTTTTTTTGGGCGGATCGTTATTTTGATCCGCTTTTTTGTGAACAAAGTCGAGGGGGTGCCTTTCACCCTCGACCACCTCATTAGGTTGTACAGCCCCCGCCTCTATCGAGGTGGGTTAATAAAACTCCAGCGCCGGGCTGCCAAAGTGATGTTCTCGAGTATAGACGAGGACAAGGACCGGGGCTGGATGGGCAGGTTCGTTCGAGTGAAGACTTTAGACTTAATCCCGGCCGAGAAGATGCCATTTCCCGAGGAATGGAATATGAAGCGTAAGTATAATTCTATTGTTAGCTCCTATTGTTTTGCTCCTTCATTTCTTACCGATATCCTTTTCTATGATGTAGCGATTGCTTGGATGCTCGGTGCTATTCCTAACCTTAAAAGCTGGGTACGGGACCTGGCTTCGACCTCCACATATGCCGATCGCTCGTGACACGACTTATCTAAGGGCCGATGGGAGGCTAACAATTATGGTAAACCTCTTCCCCGCGCCTTCGATGATACGAACAAAATGACTTTCTTATACTTAACTAATTCTCTTGTGTGTAGGCCTGGGCAAAGATGCGGTCATGAGGCCCTCGTCTAGCTAGGAAGAGACTTCGGCCCCGATTCTAAAACCGGCGAAGGATAACAAAAGAAAAAGGGCCTCTACCTCCGAGGATCCAACACTTAAGACAAAGATGACTCGTAAGCCGAGGAAGAACACCATCCCTTTGACCGAAGAGTCAGTTCGGCGTCTGAGGGATGAAGACGAAGAGGAAGAAAATGACAGGTCCATACTTGTGGCTCGAGTGAAGAAAAGCGCTGAGGCTCCAAAGGCTACTGAATCGACGAAGGCCGCAAAAATTCTATTTTGTGATGAGGGAGTCTCGGGAAGAGAATTGGTCGAAGTCCCCAATTTATCGAGGATCGAGGCTACCTCCCACCATAATGAGCCAATGGTCGGTACGACTGCGGGGGCTGGTCTCGAGGTCCCTCGAGATGGAGAGAACGTCCCAAGTGATTCATCGGGAAGCATGTTCTCAGTTCTGAGCTGAGCTGAGTGGGTACGAGGCAGACCTCCGAACACTCACGGGGGAGAGAAATGCCCTCAGACTTCTCTGTGAGCAAAGAGAAGAGGATACCAAGGACCTCCGAGTCGAGTTAACCAAGCTCACCAAGATCAGACCGATCTGACCGAGCAGGTAATGAAAATCTTAAAAACTCATGGGTTTGATTCGGGATCGGAGGCTAATATTTCGATCTCGAAGATGCAGTAGAAGCTCGAGATGATCGGGCAGCTCCGTGAGGAGGTCAATATAATAAAGGCGGAGACCTTAGAGTGAAAAGAAGGTATGGATCGCCTTGCTGCAGAGAAAGAGGCTGCTCAAGCCCAATTATCATCGGCCTAAAGTCAACTTCAAGGCATGAAGGAGAGGAGCTCGGTTCAAGCAAGAAAAATAGAGGAGCTCGAGGCTCGGTTGGTTTCCGAACTTGCCAAGGCCAAATCTGAAACTGAAAAAGCAAAAGCCGAGGCAGATGCATTCGTGGCCGTCTATCGGGCCGATGCCGAAGCCGCTCAAGTACAAGTGAGAGAGTCAGCTGAGATTGCTCAAACTCGAGCATATTAGGTTGCTGAACCTGCCAAATGCCAATCTCATAGGGAAACCCTCGAGGAAATCCGTGCTCAAGGTTTTGATCTTACTGAAGAGATAAAAAAGGCTAAAGAGCTTGAAGCCGATGCTAGAGCCCTGGCTTCCGATGATGATGATGATGACGAGAGCAATACGGGTCTGAGAGTGGGGAGGAGCTTGATGGAGAAGAGACTGCTCCCGGAGATAATCAGGAACATTAGGGTTTTTTTATTTTTGATCTTTTTGTGTAGGGTCTCGATCGGACCTTGTAAATACTAATATATATATGAAGATCTTTTCCTTTCCCGACTTGTCTTTGTTTCATTTTCTGCCTTGTGAAGATTTTGTTTCATTCATGCCTTATTAAAGTTTTCATAAGTTCGAGGCCTTAGGCAATTTGATCGAAGTCGGACCTTGTAGTCTTTATAACCGAGTGTGTGTTTGCTCGAACTAGAGGCAAGAGTAGCCCTTAGGCTTAGTAGTCGAGTGAGTGAACTTGAAGTGATGTAGCCTTTAGGTTTAATTGTCGAGTGAGTATTTGCTCGAACTCGAAGTAATGTAGCCCGTAGGCTTTATGGTCGAGTGAGAGCTTGCTCGAACTCGAAGTAAGAGTAGCCCTTAGGCTTAATAGTCGAGTGAGTATTTGCTCGAACTCAAAGTAATGTAACCCGTAGGCTTAGTAGTCGAGTGAGTGCTTGCTCGAACTCGAAGTAAGAGTAGCCTGTAGGCTTAATAGTCGAGTGAGTGATCGCTCGAACTCGAAGTAATGTAGCCCGTAGGCTTAGTAGTCGAGTGAGTGCTTGCTCGAACTCGAAGTAAGAGTAGCCCTTAGGATTAATAGTCGAGTGAGTGTTTTGCTCAAACTCGAAGTAATGTAGCCCGTAGGCTTAGTAGTCGAGTGAGTGCTTGCTCGAACTCGAAGTAAGAGTAGCCCTTAGGCTTAATAGTCGAGTGAGTGTTTGCTCGAACTCGAAGTAATGTAGCCCATAGGCTTTTATGGTCGAGTGAGTGATTGATCGAACTCGAAGTAATGTAGCCCGTAGGCTTTATGGCCAAGTGAGATCTTGCTCGAACTCGAAGTAAGAGTAGCCCTTAGGCTTTATAGTCGAGTGAGTGATTGTTCGAACTCGAAGTGATATATCCCGTAGGCTTTTATGGTTGAGTGAGTGATTAGTCGAACTCAAAGTAAGAGTAGCCCGTAGGCTTAATAGTCGAGTGAGTGATTTCTCAAACTCAAAGTAAGAGTAGCCCGTAGGCTTAATAGTTGAGTGAGTGATCGCTCGAACTCGAAGTAATGTAGCACGTAGGCTTAGTAGTCGAGTGAGTGCTTGCTCGAACTCGAAGTAATAGTAGCCCTTAGGCTTAATAGTCGAGTGAGTGTTTGCTCGAACTTGAAGTAATGTAGCATGTAGGCTTAGTAGTTGAGTGAGTGTGATGTTTGGCATATTTCGATATGTGTTGATGTTACTTTGCCCATGCTTTAACCACTTTTTGATGTTATTCAATCTTTAAAACACCCAACATGGTGTAATTATTGGTTTGATGACTAATTAAGTTATGTGTGACGATTTAAGGTGTTCGGAGTGCAAAATATGAAGAAAAGGTGGTTTAGCTAGAGGAAGAAGGGTTGGATGCGTCGCATCCAACCTAGGAAAACATCATCCTGCATGCAACCTTAGCAGTGAAGTTGTGCCATCGCGTCCGCCATCGCGTGCGAAACTGGGAAGTAGAAGTGAAGCTGGATGCGTCGCGTCCACCATCGCATGCAAGCTGAGAAATAGAGGACAAGGTGGATGCGTCGCATCCACCTTCGCAGGCAAAAATTGAAATGGAGGACAAGGTGGATGCGTCGCATCCACCTTAGCATCAATCCCTGAAGCCGATTTGGACTAGGAATAGGAGAGCTTTGGCCCACGACTTTTGTACGCAATATATAAGCCAAAAAGGCCTCTTTTAGGGGATCGAACATATTGGGAAGGGGGAAAAAGCCACGACAAAGCTGTGGAGGCCGGAATTCATCAAGTTTCATCTTTCTCCCACCAAACTTAGTAATTTTTATGTTTCTTTGTATGATTTGTTGTTTGGCTACCATGTCTATGTGGAGCTAAACTTCACGTTCTAGGGTTGTGGTTCTTTCATGACTATTGTTATTCGGATATTGATTTTGACTTCTTGATTTATCATATTAGTTTATTTATTCAATCTTGCGCTTAATTATTTAATTGCTTGATCACCAATTGAATATTATCTACGAATCTAGAATTGAACTCGAAAGTGGGAATTCTATATTGCATATAGGATTGAGTAGGGCAAGTTCTTGAACTCGGGCATCGGGGAACGGATTCGTGGTTAGGATAGACATATACCTAATTACCTTGCTTGGTTGATTTACAGGAATTATAAATGCGTTCTTGTTGATTCTAACTCCATAGACATATAGGCGTTAGGTTAGCTTGAATAGGCGAGTAAGAACTCGACAGATTCTTATGAGCAATATTAACCCTGTCAACCAATAAGCTAGATAAATTAGTCGGTCAATTCAATTGAAGAATACAATAGGATTGTTAGATAGCCCATAACCCTAGATCGTTTTTCTTACATTGATATCATAAAAATCTGCTCTTTCTCTGTTCAAAGTTCATTATTTATATTTTTCTTATTTAATTAGTTAGAATAAAATATTTTTAGATTTAATTCTTGTTTAGATAATTAAGATAGGCTAAGTTAGTTAATAGTTAATCATAAGTCCTCGTGGATTCGACATCCGACTTTTAGTCACTTTATTACTTGACGACCGCGTATACTTGCGTGAGTGTGTTTGGTCGCAACAAGTTTTTGGCGCCGTTGCCGGGGACTTAGAAATTAGCTACGTGACTAAGTTAAGCTTTTATTAGATATTTGTTTTCAAGTTTTAATTTTCAGTTTGCCTGGTTTGTGTCAACGCAGGGTTTACTCTCGAATGCAGAGGAGTAGAAGTGCAAACAACCTCATTCCTCTTGATCCAGAAATCGAACGAACATTACATAGAGTGAGAAGGGAACACGAAGCTAGAACGAGAATAGAAAGAGATTTGGACATCGCAATCCAACCACAGCCAATAGATATGGCAGGCAATGAAGAGCGTCCGGTAATCGAAGCCGCAAGGCCCAATCTTGCGAATATGACTCAGGCTATTGTGAAGCCTGATATCACTGGGCATTTTGAACTCAAACAGTACATGGTACAGCTGATTCAGTCCACAGGACAATATGTGGGTCTATCTCATGAGGACCCGCAGAGGCATATTCAGAACTTCTTGGAAATCACGGACACTTACAATTATCCAAACGTCTCCAAGGACTATGTCAGGCTGACACTATTCCCTTTTTCACTGTTGGGGGAAGCTAAAGAATGGTTGCAAAAGGAGCCCGCGAACTCTATCCACACTTGGGATGATCTAGCAAGGAAATTCCTGATCAAGTTTTTCCCAACTAAGAAGACAAAGTCGTTGAGGAGCCAAATTCTTGGGTTCCAACAACGGGATGGCGAGACACTTCGTCAAGCTTGGGAAAGATACAAGAAACTACTCAGAGACTGCCCGCATCATTGTCAAACTGATGAGGTATTGGGTCACACTTTTGTTGATGGGTTAGATGAAGCATCAAAGATGAATCTTGACTCAGCTTGTGGGGGTAGTTGCATGGCAAGACCGTATAGTGAAATACAACTCCTGCTAAATAATTTCACTGCTAATGACCATAATTGGCAAGGAGAGGGGGATTCACGAAGGGTAATTAAACAGAAGGCCGCCGGTTTGATTGAGCTTGATGACTTTTCCGCCATGAGAGCCGATATAGCAAAATTGGCAAATCAGATGAATAGAATGACAACACAACAAATGCAACATGTACAGCAGATGTCTATTTGTTGCGAACTATGCGGAGACAGTCATATGATTGACATGTGCCCCACGAATCCTGAATCTATATACTATGTGGGACAACAAAACAGAGGTCCTATGAATCAACATGCACAATATGGGAACACTTACAACCCAAACTGGAGGAATCATCCTAACTTCTCATGGGGCGGAAGTCAACAGAATCAGTATAGGCCTCAAGGGAATTTTACTCAACCTCAGAAGCCACCCCAACAAATGGAAGAAAGTACGAATGACTTGCTGAAAAAGTTGTTACTAGACAATCAACAGCTCAGGACCGATTTCAGAAATCTTGAGAGGCAAATGGGGCAGTTAGCAGCAAACCAAAATACTAGACCTACAGGCTCACTTCCCAGTGATACAGAGAAGAACCCTCAAATTAATGCAGTTACACTTAGAAACGGGAGGGAACTAGAGGAAGCGCCAAGGAAGATAAAAGAAAAACCTATACCTGGGGGGAGTTGACACCTAAGGCAACACAAGAGTCAAAGGAAGATGATGCAAGTTCAGAGCGAATGGAGGTTACAAGGCCACCACCACCTTTCCCCCAAAGATTGCAGAAAAGGAATGACGATCGCATGTTCAACAAATTTCTCTCCATGTTGAGTCAGGTTCAATTAAATATTCCATTAGTGGATGTACTTCGTGAAATTCCAAAGTACGCTAAGTACATAAAAGACATAGTGGCTCATAAGAGGAAATTGACTGAGTTCGAGACGGTTGCACTTACTGAGGAATGCACATCAAGGGTCCAAAACAAGCTTCCCCAAAAGCTTAAGGACCCTGGCAGCTTCACTATTCCAGTACAAATCGGTAATATTAACGTGGGACGTGCTCTGTGTGATTTGGGTGCAAGCATAAATCTGATGCCGTTATCCTTGTTTAAGCAATTAGGTCTGGGAGCTCCGAGACCAACCACCGTGATGTTGCAATTAGCTGATAGGTCCATAGCCTACCCCGAAGGAGTGATTGAAGATGTGCTGCTGCAAATTGGAAAATTCATCTTCCCAGCTGACTTCATTATTCTAGACTTCGAGGCTGATGAACAAGTTCCAATCATATTGGGACGACCTCTCTTGGCTACTGGCAATGCAATAATTAAAGTGAGAGAAGGGAAAATGATTATGAGAGTGGACAACGAGGAGGCAGTCTTCAATGTCTACAAAGCAATCCAACTCCCCCGCCACTATGAGGAGCTCTCTATGATATCTGTGGTGGAGGTGGATGAGAAACTTCTTAACACGAGTGTATATCTAGGCGACTGTTTAGAAAAAGCAATCATGCTGTTTGATAGCTTGGAGATGGATGATGAGGTTGAGGAGATGAAGGGAATCCTAGATACATCATGTGGTTACATGCAAGGAATAATCCCGTTTGAGCCCCTGAATAGGCCAAGTGGCCCCCCACCAAAGCCGTCAATTGAAAAAGCTCCAAATTTGGAACTTAAACCCC
The DNA here is from genome assembly GCF_000390325.3 of Nicotiana tomentosiformis. Lineage (NCBI taxonomy): Eukaryota > Viridiplantae > Streptophyta > Magnoliopsida > Solanales > Solanaceae > Nicotiana > Nicotiana tomentosiformis. Next base: position 113,456,360 of record NC_090823.1, on the reverse strand, counting down.
TACCCCCTCACCTTCAATATGCTTATTTGGGAAGTTCTGACACTTTACCTGTTATTATTTCTGCTCACTTGTCTAAATTACAGGAAGAAAAGCTATTAAGGGTGCTACGTGAGCACAAGCGAGCAATTGGGTGGACAATGTCTGACATTAAAGGCATTAGTCCAGCTTTCTGCATGCACAAAATCCTCATGGAGGACGGACACAAGCCGAGTGTAGAACACCAACGCCGACTAAATCCAATCATGAAAGAAGTGGTAAGGAAAGAAGTGATTAAGTGGCTTGATGCAGGTATTGTATTTCCAATCTCTGATAGTAAATGGGTAAGCCCCGTTCAATGTGTGCCGAAGAAAGGGGGGATAACCGTAGTAGTTAATGAAAATAATGACTTAATTCCTACAAGAACTGTAACTGGATGGAGAATTTGCATAGATTACAGAAAACTAAACAATGCCACCCGGAAAGACCACTTTCCCCTGCCTTTTATTGACCAAATGCTTGATAGATTAGCTGGCCAGGAATACTACTGTTTCCTGGACGGTTATTCGGGGTATAATCAGATTGCTATAGCCCCAGAAGACCAAGAGAAAACTACATTTACATGTCCTTATGGCACGTATGCGTTCAAGAGAATGCCCTTCGGTCTTTGTAATGCACCTGCGACTTTTCAAAGGTGTATGATGGCTATTTTCACTGACATGGTTGAAAGATATGTAGAAGTATTCATGGACGATTTTTCTGTGTTTGGATGTTCTTTTGATAGTTGTTTGATGAACCTTGATAAAGTGCTAGCTAGGTGTGAAGAGACGAACTTGGTGCTAAACTGGGAAAAGTGCCATTTCATGGTACGTGAAGGTATAGTTTTGGGGCACAAGGTTTCAAAAGATGGTCTACAGGTGGATAAAGCAAAGGTGGAGACGATCGAAAAATTGCCCCCGCCGACATCCATCAAAGGCATTCGCAGTTTCTTGGGTCATGCAGGTTTTTATCGTCGTTTCATTAAAGATTTTTCGAAAATTTCTTCCCCTTTGTGCAGGCTTCTAGAGAAAGACGTTACCTTCAAGTTTGATAATGCATGTCTGAAAGCATTTGAGGAGCTGAAGGGAAGATTGGTGACTGCACCAATTATCATTGGCCCCGATTGGGCACAACCATTTGAGTTGATGTGCGATGCAAGTGACATAGCAATTGGAGCGGTGTTGGGGCAAAGGAGGGATAAAATCTTTCACTCCATTTATTATGCAAGCAAAACTATGAATCCAGCTCAGATGAATTATACAGTGACTGAAAAGGAGTTGCTTGCAGTGGTGTGGGCGTTTGACAAGTTCAGATCCTATCTAGTGGGAACCAAAGTCATCGTCTACACAGATCATTCAGCTATCAGATACCTATTTGAAAAGAAAGACGCCAAGCCGAGGCTGATTCGTTGGGTCCTCCTCTTGCAAGAATTTGACTTAGAGATCCGAGATCGAAAAGGGACAGAAAATCAAGTGGCCGATCATTTGTCCAGATTAGAGAGCCGGAACCATGTAGCTGAAGGAGGGTCAATTAAAGAAACATTTCCGGATGAGCAAATATTGGCAATCACCTCAGGTGAAGCCCCATGGTATGCAGATTATGTGAATTTTATCGCAAGTGGGGTAACGCCACTAGAATGGACAGCTGACAATAGAAGAAGATTCCTACATGATGTAAGGTTCTACGTGTGGGATGAGCCATTCCTATATAGGCAGTGTGCAGATCAGTTGGTGAGAAGGTGTGTTCCTGAGGAAGAGATGAAGGCTATACTACATGACTGCCATGCGTCACCATATGGAGGTCATCACGGCGGGGATAGAACCACCCAAAAAGTGCTACAATCAGGTTTTTATTGGCCAAAATTGTTTAAGGATGCACATGCCTTCGTTAAAAATTGTGATAGATGCCAAAGAACTGGAACTATCACGAGGAAGCACGAGATGCCCTTGCAAAATATACTGGCGGTAGAACTTTTTGATGTTTGGGGGATTGATTTTATGGGACCATTCCCATATTCTAACGGACACAGATACATCTTGGTGGCGGTCGACTATGTTTCTAAGTGGGTAGAGGCCATAGCTCTTCCTACTAACGACGCAAAAGTTGTGGTAGGCTTTGTAAAGAAGCACATCTTCACACGTTTTGGGACCCCAAGAGTGTTGATAAGCGACGGGGGAACTCACTTTTGTAACAAACTGCTGAATAATATTCTTGCAAAATACGGAGTCAAGCACAAAGTTTCCACTGCCTATCATCCCCAAACGAGTGGTCAAGTAGAAGTTTCCAACAGAGAGGTCAAGCAGATTTTGGAAAAGACAGTAAGTATGAATAGAAAGGACTGGGCCGGGAAGCTGGATGACGCATTATGGGCATATCGCACTGCGTACAAGACCCCAATAGGCACTTCTCCGTACAGGTTGGTTTATGGGAAGGCCTGCCATCTGCCCGTCGAGCTTGAACACAAAGCATATTGGGCGATTAAAAAGCTAAATATAGAGATGGACTTGGCCGGTGAAAAGAGATTGCTACAACTCAACGAGCTTGATGAGTTTCGATTGCATGCGTATGAAAATGCCAAATTGTATAAAGAGAAGACCAAAAGATGGCATGATAAGCATATCCAACATCGTGAGTTTGAACCAGGTCAACAAATTCTACTGTTTAATTCAAGGCTAAAGCTTTTTCCAGGAAAGCTTAAATCTCGATGGTCGGGTCCGTTTGAAGTGGTTAGTGTGAAACCTCATGGTGCGATAGAATTGTGTGATAAGGGGTCCAATACGACATTCTTGGTAAATGGCCAAAGAGTAAAACACTATTGGGGTGGTGACATTGCACGTCACAAGACCACAATGGACTTAGTGGAGGCATGAAGAACATGTTGCGTCGTGCCGCGACGTTAAATCAGGCGCTTCTTGGGAGGCCACCCAAGTTAGTTAGTTTTTTATTTTTATTTTCATTTTTTTTCTCCTTTCTTTTCGTAGGACATAGATTTTATTCAAGAAAACGAGGCGGATGCGTCGCGTCCCCCTCAGCAAAAAAAATTGACGGGCCAATTGCTCAAGGCAGTGAAGTCTGCCTATCGCGCCCGTATCGCGTCCGAAAATTTTTTGAAGGAAGACAAGGGGATGCGTCGCGTCAAAGCTCGCACACACAGGTAAGTAATATATATTTTAACACATCTTAAGATAACCTATTCGAACAAAAAACGTTTCTTGCGACGCATCCACTCGTCTCGTTTTGGCGACGCCTACGAACGCAGAACAGAATTCTCTCATCGAAATTGTAACGCAATAAGCTCAAACGCGACAGGTACGCATCATCCTCTTCGTTCTTCCGTTGGCTTCTCTCCTAATTCGTCTCTCCTCCCTCCTTCAATGGTAGCAACAAGTAGGTTTTGCAATTTCAAGATTTTTAGGGCTGTCGTTCTTGGTAGTTGTAATGGTTGAGAGATGATAAACTATAATTCCCTTCATCTCGTCCAACTTTGGGAGGGTAGTTGCACTGCTCAACTGATAGAATGAACTAGGCACACTTGTTGCATACCACATGTTCGACGAATTGTCCCTGAGAAAAATTTAGGCGTCGGTGAAGTCTGAGTAACCGAGCAACATTGGTGTATGCTTGAGAATAAGTGTGGGGTCGAGTGAGGGGCTATGTGAAATTGAATTTTTGAAGAGAGTTATCACATACTTGCTGAAAGTCATGAGCTACAATTCCATGAAGAGTGAATGGCATGACTTTACGAATAAATTGAAGTCTGCAAGCTGTCGCAATTGCTTTCAAGCTGAACTTCGCTGTTTCATCTGCTAATTGTTGAATTCTTTGCATTGCAGGTACTTAGATTCGTAAAATGACAGCAGCGAGTAAACCATCCAAGCAACAAGACAAAGATGGTAACAAGCAACCGCCCAAAAAGCCTACCGGAAGGGCAGCGGGCGGTCCAAATCCACAGAAAAAGAGGAAGCGGACGGAGAAGGAAATGGAACTGCTGCCTAGGCAGTTAAGTGATGATTCAGAGCAAGAGGAGGAGGAAACATTGGTCCGGAGGACAGTGAAGAAGGGTATTACACCAAGCAAAGGAATAGAGATACGAGAGCTTGTGACATACCAAAGAAAAGCTTCGAGAATGAGTGCTCCAACTGATAAAGGGAAGGAGAAGATTACTACAGAATCTGAATCCGATTCCGATTCGGACAATGACCACCTACAGATCAACATGAGTGATGAAGACGAAGGTGAACCCATAGACCGAGTTGATTGGGAGAAATACTTTGTTAATGAGAAGGCATTCCGAGCCTATAAGAAGATATTGGTTTCAAAGAAGTACATTCCGGAAAAGCCGATAAACATCGGACCACTTAAGACAAAGTACTCAGAGTTTCTCAAGTCAATTCGAGAGGTGCAAAAATGGGGACCCATTCTGAAAGGTCATGGCAAAGCCAACCTCACCATTGTTAGAGAGCTCTACGCCAATTGGCGTCACGCACGGGGAAACATTGTGCGAGTAAGAGGGGTAGATATTAATGTGTCAGCTGAAGCTCTGAATAACTTCTTAAGGGTGCCACACACACTCACTGACAGGTTTGACGCCATATGCAAAACACCAGATTATGCACACATTAAGTCTGTCCTATGCCCTACCAGGAAGGATGCAGAATGGAAGCATGGGAGTATGGAGTACCACTCTATAGCAAAGGAATTCATGAGTGCGTTAGCACGTGTGGCTCTAAATTTCATTTGTAACCGACTGCTGCCATGCCAACATAAAACTGATGTCCCTCGTTACCGCGCACTCGTATTATATGCTTTATTAGAGGGGATACCACTCAACTTCGGAGCCATCATGCATGATCAAATGCAGCGAACCAGGATGAATTACAAGTGGAGGCTGTTCTTTGCTAATACCCTAACGGCTTTTTTAACAGAGAGGGGAGTACTATGGGACAAGGAGAATGATGACATTGAGGCTAAAGCTCCAGGACCATATGATGTCACTCATGTTCTAGAGCCGAACAAGGGAAGGTCTTCTAAGCTCACCGTCCAACAATTATTTGAGCATATGCAAGCAGATATGCAAGAGAACAGGGCTGAGCTGATAGCGACTCGTGTCGAGTTGAGTGCCACCAGGGATGAGTTGAGACAGACTCGTGCGGATCTAAGCCGAGTTCAGACCGAGCAGGCCACGATGATGAAGGAGATATCATTACTCCTCAGAGCTCTGGTTCAATGTGCAGGTACAGACATCTCCCAGCTGATTGCATCATCCACTGCCGGACCATCCACTCCTGTTCCTCCCATAGTCACCGAGGCTCCACTCAACAGGCCTATTGAGGTCGCTGTAACACCTGATACAGAATCAGCACCAGTTGTTGATGATAGGAATGCTATGGATGCAGATGCTCCTCCACAGACTGCGGATGAGCCCTCCACCTTGACTTAAGGGAGTCCTTCTCACCCTACTTTACCTTGTTTGTGTGCGTTGGGGACAACGCACAGTCCTAAGTGTGGGGTGGGGGTGATTTATGTTTGATGTATGGATGAATGTACTAATATATTCACTGGATTAATGGCATAAAATAGCAGTAAATTCATCTATATGGAGTAACTATCAGTTTATCTATCAGTTTATCATTATTTAAAAAAAAAAAAAAATATATATATATATATATATATATATATATATATAGTATCTTTGTAGATAGTAATAATCCCCTGTGGTTTTTCTTTGTGCCTCGGTTCTTTTCCATGGGATGTAGTTTGAACCGGGTAATTTTGTTTTCTTTTTAGAGTAGAGTAGGAATGTAGGGAATAAAAGGAGGAAGAATGATGAACCTAGGTGACCTTGACTTGGTTGATACTGGCATATTTAAGCTTTTACATATGTAATATCTTCCCTTCTCACTCTGAAATTATTGATGATGCCTTGTTAAAACGGATAGCATGTTTTGTTGCAGCCTATTTCTCATTTTCTTGACTTGTGTTCACTTTGCGCTTAATGCTTAATATCTCGTTGCTCCGTGAATACTTGCATTGTTTGAGAGTCGGAATGTAACCGTCCTTAATGAGTCATGTGCCATGTGTGGTAAGGTTTTTGTATTCTCCATGTATTGTACTTGTGTCTAGAACTTGCCCGGTATGTGAGTTGAAGCGAAATTTTAGGTGATGCTCGGTTTGAAAAATGATTTTAGGCTTTCTTTGATCTTTTTGAGCTTATTGCTTATCACAAATAAAATCTATCCCTAGTTAACCCTTTTGAGCCTGTAGACCTTTTATTTGGTACCCACATTACAAGCCTATACCCTTTTTATTCTTAATTGACATTGTTTTGATCCTTTTACCTCTTAAAGCACTTTAATTGTTAGATGAGCGCTAAAAGAAGTAAGAAGGGACTAAGTGTGGGGTGACTTTTGAGTGGAACCAATGAAAGAAAGAAGGGTGCACTTATTTTGTAAAATAATACGCCACTAGCGAAAAAAAAAAAAAAAAAGAAAGAAAGAAAAATATAGAGGAATAAATTGTTGTCTTATTCTTGCTAGTGGGTATGAATTAAAGTAGTGCTTAAAGAAAGAGGAAATATTGTTGGGGTGATATTATTTGTGAAATTGAAGTGGTGTTGAAGAATTTGCGCTTAAGTTATTTGATGATGTGTTAAAGTGCTTAGGAAGTTGAGTCACTATTCCTAAAATATATCCTACCCGTCCCTTAGCCCACATTACAACCATGAAAAAGTCCTAATTGATTTTAGATCGAGCGAGCTTACATTAGTAGAGATTTACATTAAGGGCAAGCCTATGGTACCAACTGCATGCATGCGACTTCTTTTGTGAGAGTGAGCGATTTTCTTTGTGAGCATGAATGTGTGGATTGATTTTACTCTCTCTGCTTTTGTTGTGAGGGCACATGGTTTCACGAGGGATAGGTAACGTTATTAGACTTCTCTATGATGTTGGTTGTTCAAGCCATGAGTGCATTGTGACATTGAGTCGGTTTTTGAGGTTAGGATTGTTGTGAGCATGTTGTCTTTGTTCGAATATGTTTAAAGAAGGGCATAAGAAAAGGGAAGTGTGTTGATGCATAGTCTAGAGCCTAATTGTAGCAAATAACCACGGTCATAGGTGCAGTGTGCTTTGAATGATAAGAGTTTAATTTTGTTTCGTCTACTATAGGATGGTTTGTTCGAGGACGAACAAAGGTTTAAGTGTGGGGTAGTGATGTTTGGCATATTTCGATATGTGTTGATGTTACTTTGCCCATGCTTTAACCACTTTTTGATGTTATTCAATCTTTAAAACACCCAACATGGTGTAATTATTGGTTTGATGACTAATTAAGTTATGTGTGACGATTTAAGGTGTTCGGAGTGCAAAATATGAAGAAAAGGTGGTTTAGCTAGAGGAAGAAGGGTTGGATGCGTCGCATCCAACCTAGGAAAACATCATCCTGCATGCAACCTTAGCAGTGAAGTTGTGCCATCGCGTCCGCCATCGCGTGCGAAACTGGGAAGTAGAAGTGAAGCTGGATGCGTCGCGTCCACCATCGCATGCAAGCTGAGAAATAGAGGACAAGGTGGATGCGTCGCATCCACCTTCGCAGGCAAAAATTGAAATGGAGGACAAGGTGGATGCGTCGCATCCACCTTAGCATCAATCCCTGAAGCCGATTTGGACTAGGAATAGGAGAGCTTTGGCCCACGACTTTTGTACGCAATATATAAGCCAAAAAGGCCTCTTTTAGGGGATCGAACATATTGGGAAGGGGGAAAAAGCCACGACAAAGCTGTGGAGGCCGGAATTCATCAAGTTTCATCTTTCTCCCACCAAACTTAGTAATTTTTATGTTTCTTTGTATGATTTGTTGTTTGGCTACCATGTCTATGTGGAGCTAAACTTCACGTTCTAGGGTTGTGGTTCTTTCATGACTATTGTTATTCGGATATTGATTTTGACTTCTTGATTTATCATATTAGTTTATTTATTCAATCTTGCGCTTAATTATTTAATTGCTTGATCACCAATTGAATATTATCTACGAATCTAGAATTGAACTCGAAAGTGGGAATTCTATATTGCATATAGGATTGAGTAGGGCAAGTTCTTGAACTCGGGCATCGGGGAACGGATTCGTGGTTAGGATAGACATATACCTAATTACCTTGCTTGGTTGATTTACAGGAATTATAAATGCGTTCTTGTTGATTCTAACTCCATAGACATATAGGCGTTAGGTTAGCTTGAATAGGCGAGTAAGAACTCGACAGATTCTTATGAGCAATATTAACCCTGTCAACCAATAAGCTAGATAAATTAGTCGGTCAATTCAATTGAAGAATACAATAGGATTGTTAGATAGCCCATAACCCTAGATCGTTTTTCTTACATTGATATCATAAAAATCTGCTCTTTCTCTGTTCAAAGTTCATTATTTATATTTTTCTTATTTAATTAGTTAGAATAAAATATTTTTAGATTTAATTCTTGTTTAGATAATTAAGATAGGCTAAGTTAGTTAATAGTTAATCATAAGTCCTCGTGGGTTCGACATCCGACTTTTAGTCACTTTATTACTTGACGACCGCGTATACTTGCGTGAGTGTGTTTGCTCGAACTCAAAGTAATAGTAGCCCTTAGGCTTAATAGTCGAGTAAGTGTTTGCTCGAACTCGAAGTAATGTAGCATGTAGGCTTAGTAGTCGAGTGAGTGCTTGCTCGAACTCGAAGTAAGAGTAGCCCTTAGGCTTAATAGTCGAGTGAGTGTTTGCTCGAACTCGAAGTAATGTAGCCCATAGTCTTTTATGGTCGAGTGAGTGATTGCTCGAACTTGAAGTAATGTAGCCCGTAGGCTTTATGGCCGAGTGAGAGATTGCTCGAACTCAAAGTAAGAGTAGCCCTTAGGCTTAATAGTCGAGTGAGTGATTGCTCGAACTCGAAGTAAGAGTAGCCCGTAGGCTTAATTGTCGAGTGAGTGATTGCTCGAACTCGAAGTAATGTAGCCCGTAGGCCTATGTGGGGCTTGATCTCGTTGATATTTCGGTTGGCAGTCCCCAATTTATAGGGTAATGATCGGCCCTTAAGCCTATTTGCATAATAGATCACGAAGTAGAGGATGGATTCTGAGATATAAGATATCGGTAAAGAAGAAATTTATCTTTGTCATTATACACGTGTTCATGTTTTGTATCAGGGATCGAGAAAACTACACGAGCATGGTTCATTTTGACCATTTGGCTCTTACAAATGTTCCTATCGAAACCCTATTGTTATGTAGTAACTTCCTTGCATCGAACTTGATGATCGAACTTGATATATTCGAGGGTAATGCCCCTCGGTATCCAAGGTTGATTGTAAAGAGGCCTCGGAAGCTGTTGAATTATCCTAAGTTAGCACGATCAATGGTTGCCTCATTAAAAACCTAGCCAAAAAACCCATTTGGGATAAAATCGGTCAAAGGGAAAAAGAGTGCAATGCGTGCTTTTAGGCCTAAAGGCTTCGAGTTGGATAATCCATCCCTATTTCTGATCGAACACCTGCAAGGGTTAATTTTGAAAAATAAATGAACATAGAAGGGTCGTACCTTAACAGTAGTATAATTTTAGGTGCGACACGTTCCAATTGTTTGGTAGTTGTTTGCCGTTTATTACACCGAGCTTGTAGGATCCTTTTCCGACGATTTCGAGAACATGATACGGTCTTTCCCAGTTCGGACCCAGTTTTCCTTCATTTGGATTTCGGGTGTTGAGGGTGACTTTCTTTAGCACTAAGTCCCCGATTTTAAAATATCAAAGATTGGTTCTTCGATTATAATACCTTTCGATCCGTTGTTTTTGGGCGGCTAATCGGATGAGAGATGCTTCTCGTTTTTCATCCAATAATTCTAGGCTCGTGTTCATTGTCTCGTTATTTGACTCATTAGTTGCATATCGAAACCTGATGCTAGGTTCTCTGACCTCTATCGGGATAAGAGCTTCTGTGTCGTAAACCAACGAGAACGGTGTTGCTTCGGTACTTGATTTCGATGTTGTGAGGTATGCTCATGGGACTTCAGGTAATATTTCTCTCCATTTTCCTTTAGTGTTGGTTAATCTTTTCTTAAGATTTTGGATGATGGTTTTGTTGGTCGATTCGGCCTATCCGTTCCCACTGGGATGATAAGGTGTTGATAGGATCCTTTTGATTTTGTGGTCTTCGAGAAATTTAGTTACTTTGCTGCCGATGAATTGCTTTTCATTGTCACATACAATCTCGGATGGCATCCCTAACTGGCATATGATGTTGTTCCAACTGAAGTCTATTACTTCCTTTTCTCTCACTTTCTCGAAAGCCTGTGCTTCAACCCATTTAGAGAAATAATCAGTCATAAACAAAATAAACTGAGCCTTACCTGGGGCCGATGGGAGAGGGCCGACAATGTCCATTCCTCATTTCATGAAAGTCCATGGAGACAGGACCGAGTGGAGGAGTTCCCCGGGTTGATGAATCATAGGCGCATGTCTTTGACATTTGTCGCATTTTCGAATGAACTCCCTTGCATCTTTGTCCATATCGATCCAATAATATCCTGCTCTAATTATTTTGTCGACTAATGAATCGGCACCGGAATGATTTTCACAAGTGCCCTCGTGAGTCTCACGTAGGATGTAGTCGGTATCTCCCAGTCCCAAACATATTACCAGTGGACCATCGAAGGTCCTTCTAAATATTGTTCCATCATTGGATAAGGTGAACCGTGCAGCTTTTGTGCGTAGAGCTCTCGATTCCTTTGGATCCGATGGATGTTTCCCATTCTTGAAGTACTCTATATATTTGTTTCTCCAATCCCAGGTTAGACTTGTGGAGTTTATCTCGGCATGACCTTCTTCGATTACCGATTTCATGAGTTGCACGATAGTCCCCGAGTTGAGTTCGTCATCCTTGACCGACGAACCTAAGTTCGCAAGAGCATTGGCCTTACTATTCTGCTCTCGAAGTATATGTTGCAAAGTCCATTCTTTGAATCGATGTAGAGTCACTTGTAATTTATCTAAGTACCTCTACATTCGATCTTCTCGAACTTCAAAAGTCCCATTGACTTGATTTACCACGAGGAGGGAATCATATTTAGCCTCAACGACCTCAGCTCCCAAACTTCTAGCTAGTTCGAGACCTGCAATCACGGCCTCATATTTGGCCTCATTGTTAGTCAATTTTGTAGTTTTGATAGACTGTCTAACTACATTACCTGTGGGTGATTTTAGTACGATGCCCAGTCCGGACCCCTTTGCGTTCGAGGCATCGTCCGTAAGGAGGTTCCAGACTCCCGAAGAGGTACCCAATTTTATTAGTAATTCTTTTTCAATCTCCGGTGCGAAGGCCGGCGTAAAGTCAACCACGAAGTTTGCTAATATTTGAGATTTGATAGTGGTTCGAGGTCGATACACGATGTCGTACCCGCCGATCTTTATGGTCCATTTGGCCAACCGACCTGAAAGCTCAGGTTTGTGTAAAATATTTTGTAGAGAATAAGTTGTTATAACATATATCAGATGGCATTGGAAATATGGTTTTAGTTTCCTAGAGGCACTTATTAAAGCAAGCTCTAATTTTTCTAAGTGTGGATATCTAGTTTCGGCCTCACCAAAAGTTCGACTTACATAATAAATAGGGAATTGTGTACCTCGTTCTTCTCAAATTAGGACTCCACTTACCTCTATCTACGAGACAGCTAGATACAGATAAAGTTGTTCGTCTGCTTTCGGGGTATGAAGCAACGGAGAGCTCGATAAATACCGTTTTAGCTCTTCCAAAGCCTGCTGATATTCTGGAGTCCATGCAAAATTGCTTTTCTTTTTAAGCAGAGAGAAAAATCGGTAGCTCCTATCCGAGGATCTCGAAATGTATCGTCACAGGGCGGCTATCCATCCCGTTAGCCTTTGCATGACCTTTACATTATCTGCTACTGTGATGTCTTCGATTTCTTTGATTTTATCGGGGTTAATCTCGATTCCTCGATTGGACACCATGAAATCGAGAAACTTGCCCGAGCCAACCCCGAAAGCATATTTTTCGGGATTGAGCTTCATGTTGTACTCCCTTAGTATATCGAAAGTTTCCTGCAAATGTTTTAAATGGTCCTCTGCTTATAGGGATTTAACTAACATGTCATCAATACAAACCTCAATTGATTTTCCTATTTGCTTTTCGAACATTCTATTTATTACGCGTTGGTAAGTTGCACCAGCATTTTTAAGCCGAATGGCATTACATTATATTAGTAGGTCCCGTACTTAGTGATAAATGAGGTCTTTTCCTGATCCTCCGGGTTCATCTATATTTGGTTGTACCCGGAATAGGCATCGAGAAAACTGAGAGTCTCGTGGCCGGCTGTGGAATAGATCATACGATCGATATTAGGCAAAGGAAAAGAGTCCTTAGGGCATGCTTTATTCAGGTCTTTATAATCTATACACATTCAAATTTGTTCCCCTTTTTAGGGACTACCACCACATTTGCTAGCCATTCGGGGTATTTTACTTCCCGAATGAACCCTATTTTAAGAAGTTTGGTTACCTCGTCATTGATGAAGGTGTATTTGACCTCAGACTGGGGCATTTTTTTGTTTTACCAGGTGGAATTTTGGGTCCAAACTTAGCTTGTGAGTGGTGATTCCCGGTGGGATCCCTGTAATGTCTAGATGGGACCAAGCAAAACAGTCTTATGTTAGCTATAAGAAATTGAATAAGCTTTCTCTTCAGCTCGGGATCTAATCCCGTGCCCAGGTATACCTTTCGTTCAGGCAGATATTCGATTAGTATGACTTGCTCCAGTTCTTCGATTATTGATTGGGTGGCATCGGAATCATCGGGAACCACAAAGGATCGAGGGATCCTATGTTCATCATCTTCGTTAGTCTTTTGATTCTCTAATTGGGTCGAAGCTGACGTTTGTAATTGCTATTTGGTATTCCATTCCTCCTTCGAATCCGATCCTTTTGCTGATTATAATGATGACATCAAAATCACTTCATCGACGACAAATATTTCTTTTGCGACCGGTTGCTCCCCATAGACCGTTTTGATTCCCTCCGATGTTGGGAACTTCAAAACCTGGTGGAGGGTCGAGGGTACAACCCTCATATTGTGGATCCACGGCCTTCCAAATAGGGCGTTGTATCTCATATCGCCTTCGATCACGTGGAACTTTATTTCTTGAATGGTTCCGTCCACGTTAACTGGCAAGATTATTTTTCCCTTAGTAGTTTCACATGCCATATTGACTCCGTTTAGTACCAAGGTTGTGGGCATGACCTGGTCCTGTAGACCGAGTTGCTCTACGACCCTCGATCGAATGATATTGGCCGAACTACCTGGATCAATTAAGACACGTTTAACTTGAGTTTTATTCATAAGTACAGATATTACCAGTGCATCGTTATGTGGTTGCATGATTCCTTCCGCGTCTTCGTTAGTAAAGGACAAGGTTCCTTCAGGGGTGTAATCCTGAGTTCGGGATCGCTTTTTTCTTACAACCGACATCTTAGTGCGTTTAAGACCTGGCACCAAGGGGGTATCGATCCCACCAATGATCATGTGGATGATGTGTTGTGGCTCTTCTTGTTCGTTTTGTCTATTGAAATTCCTATTTTTGAATGGGTTTTGGCCCTGTCACTTAAAAATTCTCGAAGGTGCCCTTTGTTGAATAACCGAGCTACCTCCTCTCTTAGTTGTCTGCAATGTTCCGTTCTGTGGCCATGAGTGCCATGATATTCGCACATTTGATTGGGATTCCTCTGGGCAGGATCAGTCTGCATAGGTCGAGGCCATTTAGTATCTTTGATGCGTCCGATAGCCGATACGATAGCGGATGCATCGATGCTGATGTTATACTACGATAACCGAGGTGCTTTCTTAGGTCCGGTATGCCTGTCGAACCCATTCCTGTTCATCAGCCCCTAAGACCCTTGGCCTTGATCATTTCTCTTTTTGCCTCATACAGGGTTGCATGAAGGTTCGCTACCCCTACGATTTCCATTATACGGCTAGTATCAATCCTTGTTTGACCTTGGTTCTCAGTCGATATCCTTTTAATATCGGACCCAGAACTCAACTGGTCGTCTTCGACTCTTATTTTGGATTGATACCGATTGTGCACATCGGCCCAAGTAATAGCTAGGTACTCGATCAGGTTACGCTTCAGCCGCCGTGAAGCCATCGAGCTTCGTTCGTTTTGACCTTGAGTGAAAGCTTGAACAGCCCAATCGTCTGTGACTGGTGGTAGATCTATTCGCTCTATTTGGAAATGAGATACAAATTCTGTTAGCATCTCGTTATCCTTTTGTCTTACCTTGAATAGGTCCGACTTACTGGTGTCGACCTTTATGGCTCTAGTATGTGCTTTTACGAAAGAATCTGCAAGCATAGCAAAAGAATCAACAGAGTTAGACGGTATGATACCATATCATTGCTCCCTTTGACAGGGTTTCACCGAATTTTTTCAATAATACAGATTCGATCTCATTGTCCTCTAAATCGTTCCCTTTGATGGCACATATGTAAGAGGTGACATGTTTGTTGGGGTCGGTCGTTCCATTATATTTAGGAATCTTGGGCATGCGAAACTTCTTTGGGATCGGTTTAGGAGTCGCGCTCGGGGGGAAAGGCTTTTGTATGAATTTTTTGGAATCTAATCCCTTCAATATCGGTGGTGCCCCCGGGATCTCATCAACCCTGGAGTTATATGTTTCCATTTTTTTGTCATTTTCCTCGATCCTCCTTTTTCCTGACTCTATTCATTTTGTTAGTTCTTCGAGCATCTTAACAATTTCGGGATTAGTCCCCGATTCTTGCTTATTTGACCTTACTATAGCTGACCCCATTTTGTGGGTGACTTCTTGGGGTGGACTGGGCTCGAGTCTGGTCGGTGCCTTTGCTTGGCTTTGTAACTAGGCTATTGCTGCTTGTTGAGCTTGCAGCATCTCGAAGATCATACGCAAACTGATTCTGTTTTCCTCAGCGTTTTGGGTATTTTGAGCTGCAGACTGAGTTCCACCATGAATGCTATTTTCAGGGTCGGAACATTGGTTCGCCTCCATGGCCGCATGTGAATTGACGTCTATTGGCTCTTCGACCCGAGCTCCAACTGGATCGATGAATGGCCTTCCACCCCAGGGGGTTAAGTTGTTGTTCTTATCTTGAAGGCCAACTTCGTTGTCGATAGGTAGGGCTATTAATTGAGAATTCATCGTTTTCAACCTGAAATTAAAAATACTTCCAAGAGCAAGTATAAAATGGTGTGTTTCGTAGAGATTCGTACCAAACAACCACTGTTATCCTTAGCCCCACGGTGGGCGTCAAACTGTTTACCCGAAAAATGGATAGAGTTGAATTTATACGTAGTTCTAAGGACCAGGTACAATTTGGCACAAATAAGAAAGTAAGTAGAAATATACTGGGTATTGACTGTATGAAGAATGAAATACCAACCAAATTAAAATAGAAAGCTATATTATAAACAAGCAAGATGAATCAATATATATAGCTCACAAGAGGATAATCTGAATATAAATATCAGTATGTTTTTCTCTGTGAATATCAATAATATGAGAGTGTATCAATGCCTTAATGTTCGATCCTCTACATAAATATTAACTATCCCTATTATAGTGTAGGGATCCTACTTTAGATATAATTAAAAGTACATAATGGGGATCCCATGATAGATTAGTTTTTCCTTAATTCCCGTCGAGATTCTCTCCCTTAGTGCAGCTGTAACGGCTCTTGTCTCTTGGCTCGATCTTGATCGGACTTGGTGTTGGTCGATTTCCAGGTTTAGAGCTCGATATTGGCTCGGGGTCCTGTGTTGATTTTGGCTCGGTATTGGTCGGTCTCTGGCTCTTAATCTCGATAACACCGCTTTACATCATAGTTCGATTTGGAATCGAGTACGGTATTGACTTCGAGCTCGATACTTAATTGCTCCTCGAAACTTGAGCTTGGTAACCTGGCTTCAGATCTCATTTCGATATTATGAAGACGACCTTCGGTCCATTATATTCCAATCTTGACTAATCATT
Organism: Nicotiana tomentosiformis; assembly: GCF_000390325.3. Lineage (NCBI taxonomy): Eukaryota > Viridiplantae > Streptophyta > Magnoliopsida > Solanales > Solanaceae > Nicotiana > Nicotiana tomentosiformis. The sequence continues at coordinate 113,440,302 of NC_090823.1, read as the reverse complement.
CGAAGGTCAAAAACCGGTTTTGACCGTATACATGTGGTTAACAATTCATGTTAAACTGATTGATTAAGAAAAAATGATTACTAAATTTAGAATTAACTATCAAATTCACATTTGTTGACTTCTAATTTACTACTTAGCAATAGTGCCAGATGATTGAATTTTGTTTTTCGTAAAAGGTTACACGATTAATCGAACCAAACTAGCCTACCTGAGCTAGCTCAATCGTGCCCGATCTTTGACCGAGTCAAACCAAATTTAGAATGAAACGGGATCTAGTATAGCCATGCCTCTTTTTTAAAATAAGTTGATTTAACATCAATGGGAAAATACTCACATACGTCTAATCATCAAGTATATTGATCGAACTTTGTATATTATGGAGCCGAGCTGAACTCAATCAAGCTTTACTAGAATTTGACCGAGCTCGAGCTGAATCGTTTTGTCTATGTCCGCAAACTAGTCAATGCATATAATGATTTCCGTTTATTAATATATTATATTAAATTTACGATTGAAAGGAAAATTAAATTTGAATTTTGTTCGTGATCATGATTTAATATAATATGTTTGTTTATCCGAAAAATGGATAGAGTTGAATTTATATGTAGTTCTAAAGATACGTGATACAACTTGGCACAAATCGGAAAGTGAGTAGAAATATATCGAATATTGACTTGTAAAGAATGAAATACGAACCAATATTGAATTAGAAAATGATTTTATGAACTAGCACGATGAATCAATGTATAAAACTCACAAGAGGATAATCTCTATTGCATTTCTCTATCAATAGTAATATCTGAATATAAGAGTGTATGTATGCCTTCATGTTGGATCCTTATACGAATAATAGCCATCCCTCTTATAGTAGAGAGATCCTACTTTAGATATAATTAAACATACATAGTGGGGAACCTATGATATAATAGCTTTTCCCAAATTTTCGCCGAGATTCTCTCTCCTAAGTGCGTTTGTAACATCTCTTGTCCCTTGTCTCGATCTTGATCGGACTTGGTATCGGTTGATTTCCAGATTTAGAGCCCGATATTAACTCGGGCTCGATATTGACTCAGGGCCCGGTATTGACTTGGGCTCGGTATTGGTCGGTCTCTGGCTCTAAAGCTCGATAACACCGCTTCGTATCATAGTTCGATTTGGATTCGAGCTCGGTAATGATTTCGAGTTCGATATTTGATCGGTCCCAGAAATTGAAGCTCTGTAACCTGGATTCGGATCTCATACCTGATATTACGAGGACGACCTTCGGTCCATTATGTTCCAATCTTGACTAATCATATGAAGGTCAAAATCGGTTTTGACCGTATACAAATAGTCCCCTCATTTCTTAGGATGAATATGGCGAGAAACGACATGATTTTCAAGCAGTATAACTCGATAAAAACTGACGTTTGCATCGAGCCTGACCGTGACGTACGTGATATCTGTCCCGTCGGTTTAGTTTACCAAGGCATTAAATGTGTGTCAGACGATGGTCGACCGCTACTAATATTGAACCGTCATTACCAATTCTATAAATAGCTCATCTCTTCACCATTTTTTACTTTCAGATCCCCAATCACCATATCTACTAAGTTCTTATTGTATCTTCTGAGTCCTTTATCTGTAAATGTATGATTTTCACTGCAAAATCCCTCTTTAGAATACCAAATCTTGTCATCTTCCTCCATTTTCAATCTTCAAATCGCAATGGCGAAAACATCAAAAACCGTTCCTAAAAACGAAAAAGCTTCATCTTCGTGCCCGCCGGCAACAAAACACCGGTGGAGCCACGACCTGAGGAGTGTGTTCCCGGGGGGTATGTCCTTACCTCCGATTTTAAGATCGACTAAGCTTCGCCGGTTCCCGGTCGATGTGAGCCAGTTTTGAGGTATATGTGCTCGATAACCGAGGGTCATCTTAAACAGTTAAGGAAAGATTACAATTGGGTGGACAAAGAAGTGATAATCCCGGCTCCCGAAGAATACATTACTACCCATGTGAAAGGGTTCTTAATTGTGTATACTTACCCTTTCACATTGGCCCCCCTCGACCCTATTGTCATCGATTTTTGCCGCCAATACCGAGTAACCCTGGGTTAAATCCATCCTTCTTTTTGGCGGATCGTTATTTTGATCCGCTTCTTCGTGAACAAAGTCTAGGGGATGCCTTTCACCCTCGAACACCTCATTAGGTTGTACAGCCCCGCCTCTATTGAGGTGGGTTAATAAAACTCCAGCACCGGGCTACCAAAGTGATGTTCTCGAGCATAGACGAGGACAAGGACCGGAGATGGATGGGTAGGTTCGTTCGAGTAAAGACTTCGGACCTAATCCCGGCCGAGAAGATGCCATTTCCTGAGGAATGGAACATGAAGAATAAGTATAATTCTATTGTTAGCTCCTTTTGTTTTGCTCCTTTGTTCCTAATGATATCGTTTTCTATGATGTAGCAGTTGCTTGGATGCCCGATGCTATTCCTAACCTTAAGAGCTGGGTACAGTACCTGGCTTTGACCTCCACATATGCCGAGCGCTCGTGGCGCGACTTGTCAAAGGGTCGTTGGGAGGCTAAAAATCATGGTAAGCCTCTTCCCCATGCCTTCGATGATTCGAAAGAAATGACTTTCTTATACATAACTAATTCTCTTGTGTGTAGGCCTAGGCAAAGATGCGGTCATGAGGCCCTCGTCTGGCGAGGAAGAGATTTCGGCCCCGGTTCCAAAACCGGCGAAGGATAAAAAAAACAAAAAGGGCCTCTACCTCTGATGATCTAACACTTAAGACAAAGACGGCTCGTGAGTCGAGGAAGAACTCCATCCCTTTGGCCGAAGAGTCAGATTGGCGTCTGAGGGATGAAGACGAAGAAGAAGAGGAAGAATAAAATGACGGGTCCATACTGGTGGCCCGAGTGAAGAAATGCACCGAAGCTCCAAAGGCTATTGAATCGATGAATGCCGCAAAGATTCTATTTTGTGATGAGGGAGTCTCGGGAAGAGAATTAGTTGAAGTCCCCGAGTCATCGAGGATCGAGGCTACCTCTCACCATAATGAGCCAATGGTGGGTACGACTGCGGGGGCTGGTCTCGAGACCCCTCGAGATGGAGAGAATGCCCCAAGTGATTCACTTGGGGCAATAGAAATTGGAGGCTCCCCAATGCTCCCCTCATTTTCTGAGGAAATGATTCGAGAGGCTCAGGCCTTGAAGACCCTTTCTGTCGAAGGAGGCCACGGAAGGGAAGATCCCTTTCGTGATTCTTTTACTGGGGTCGAAGATACTACCGGCCTAAGCGATTTGGAAGTTTCGAGGAAGGACTTGGGTGAGGCATCGATCCTTTTTAACGAAGTGCAGCGAGCTCTGAATCGGGTTAGCCTTAACTCTCTTGGTTGGTATTATCTGTGTTTGTTTTCCTCTTCTAACTTTTTTTCTATATGCGTAGGCCTCAATGCTTCATCGGGAAGCATGTTCTCGGTCCCGAGCTGAGCTGATTTGGTACGAGGCCCACCTTTGAACACTCATGAGGGAGAGAAATGCCCTCAGACTTCTTTGTGAGCAAAGAGAAGAGGAGATCAAGGACCTCCGAGCCGAGTTGACCAAGGCTCACCAAGATCAGACCGATCTGACCGAGCAGCTAATAAAAATCTTAAAAACTCATGGGTTCGATTCGAGACCGGAGGCTAATATTTTGATCTCACAGTTGCAGCAGAAGCTCGAGATGATCGGGCAGCTCCTTGAGGAGGTCGATATAATAAAGGCGGAGACCTTGGGGTGGAAAGAAGGTATGGACCGCCTTGCTGCAGAGAAAGAGGCTGCTCGAGCCCAATTATCATCGGCTAAAAGTCAATTTCAAGGCATGAAGGAGAGGAGCTCGGTTCAAGCAAGAAAAATAGAGGATCTTGAGGCTCGGTTGGCTTCTGAACTTGCCAAGGCTAAATCTAAAGCTGAAAAAGCAAAGGCCGAGGCGGATGCATTCGTGGCCGTCTATCGGGCCAATGCCGAAGCTGCTCAAGTACAAGCGAGAGAGGCAGCTGAGACCGATCAAACTCGAGCATATTGGGTTGCTGAACTCGCCAAATGCCAATCTCGTAGGGAAACCCTCGAGGAAATCCATGCTCGAGGTTTCTATTTGACTGAAGAGATAAAAAGGCTGAAGAGCTTGAAGCCGATGCTAGAGCCCTGGCTTCCGATGATGATGATGATGACGAGAACAAGAGCGGGTCTGAGAGAGGGGAGGAGCTCAATAGAGAAGAGACTATTCCCGGAGATAATCAGGAATCTTAGGGGTTTTTTATTTTTGATCTTTTTGTGTAGGGTCTCGATCGGACCTTGTAAATACTCATATATGAAGATCTTTTCCTTTCCCGACTTGTCTTTGTTTCATTTTTTGCCTTGTGAAGATTTTTATAAGTTCGAGGCCTTAGGCAATTTGATCAAAGTCGTACCTTGTAGTCTTTATAACCGAGTGAGCATTTGCTCGAACTTGAAGCAAGAGTAGCCCTTAGGCTTAGTAGTCGAGTGAGTGAACTTGAAGTGATGTAGCCTTTAGGTTTAATAATAGAGTGAGAGCTAACTCGAAGTAAGAGTAGCCCTTAGGCTTAATAGTCAAATGAGTATTTGCTCAAACCCGAAGTAATGTAGCCCGTAGGATTAGTAGTCGAGTAAGTGCTTGTTCGAACTCGAAGTAATGTAGCCTGTAGGCTTAGTAGTTGAGTGAGTGCTTGCTCGCACTCAAAGTAAGAGTAGGCCTTAGGCTTAGTAGTCGAGTGAGTTATTGGTCGAACTCAAAGTGATGTAGCCCGTAGGCTTTATGGTCGAGTGTGTCAATGTCGAACTTGAAGTAATGTAGCCCGTAGGCTTTATGGTCGAGTGTGTCAATATCAAACTTAAAGTAATGTAGCTCGTAGGTTTTATGGTCGAGTGAGTGATTGCTCAAACTCGAAGTAATGTAGCCCGTAGGCTTTATGGTTGAGTGAGTGATTGTATGAACTCAAAGTGATGTAGCCCGTAGGCTTTATGGTCGAGTGAGTGATTGCTCGAACTCGAAGTGATGTAGCCCGTAGGATTTATGGTTGAGTGAGTAATTGCTCGAACTCGAAGTGATGTAGTCCGTAGGCTTTATGGTCGAGTGAGTGATTGCTCGAACTCGAAGTGATGTAGCCCATAGGCTTTATGGTCGAGTGAGTGATTGCTCGAACTCGAAGTGATGTAGCCCATAGGCTTTATGGTCGAGTGAGTGATTGCTCGAACTCGAAGTAATGTAGCCCGTAGGCTTTATGGTCGAGTGAGTGATTTCTCGAACTCGAAGTAATATAGTCCGTAGGCTTTATGGTCGAGTGAGTGATTGCTCGAACTCGAAGTAATGTAGCCCGTAGGCTTTATGGTCGAGTGAGTGATTGCTCGAACTCGAAGTAATGTAGCCCGTAGGCTTTATGGTCGAGTGAGTGATTGCTCGAACTCGAAGTAATGTAGCCCGTAGGCTTTATGGTCGAGTGAGTGATTACTCGAACTCGAAGTAATGTAGCCCGTAGTCTGTATGGTCGAGTGTGTGATTGCTCGAACTCGAAGTGATGTAGTCCATAGGCTTTATGGTCGAGTGAGTGATTGCTCAAACTCGAAGTGATATAGCCCGTAGGCTTTGTTGATTTTTCGGTTTGGCAGTCCCCGATTTATGGAGTAATGGTAGGTCCTTGAGCCTGTTTGCATAATTGATCGCGAAATAGGGGATGGATTATGAGATATGAGATATCGGTAAAGGAGAATTTTCTGTCATTATACATGTGTTCATGTTTTTTTACCAGGGATTGAGCTAACTACAAGAGCATGGTTCGTTTTGACCATTTGACTCTTATAATTTTTCCTATCGAAAACCTGTTGTCATGAAGTAACGTTTTTGCATCGAACTTGATGATCGAACTTTATGATTGAACTTGATATAACTTGATATATTCGACGGTAATGCCCCCCGAATATTCGAGGTCGATTGTAAATAGACCTTGGATACTGTCGAATTGTTCTAAGTTAGCACGATCAATTGTTGCCTCATTAAAAACCTTGCCGAAAAATCCATTTGGGGTAAAACCGGTCTAAGGGAAAAAGAGTGCAACGCATGCTTTCGGTCCTGAAGGCTTCGGGTTGACTAATCCATCCCTGTTCCTGGTCGAACTCCTGCAAGGGTTAGTTTTGAAATATAAATGAACATGGGAGGTTCGTACCTTAGCAGTAGTATTGTTTTAGGTGCGACACATTCCAATTGCTTGGTAGTTGTTTGCCGTTTATCACACCGAGCTTGTAGGATCCTTTACCAACAATTTCGATAATCTGATACGGTCCTTCCCAGTTAGGACCCAGTTTTCCTTTATTTGAATTTCGGGTTTTGAGGGTAACTTTCCTTAGCACTAAGTCCTCGATTTTAAAATATCGAAGATTGGTTCTTCGATTATAATACCTTTCGATCCGCTGTTTTTGAGCGGCTAATCGGATGAGGGCCTCTTCTCGTTTTTTGTCCAATAATTCAAGGCTCGTGTTCATCGTCACGTTATTCAACTCATTTATTGCATATCGAAACCTGATGCTAGGTTCTCCGACCTCAACCGGGATAAGAGCTTCGGTGCCATAAACCAACAAGAATGGTGTCGCTCCAGTACTCGATTTCGATGTTGTGCGGTATGCCCATAGGTCCTCGGGTAGTATTTCTCTCCATTTTCCTTTAGCGTTGGTTAATCTTTTCTTAAGATTTTGGATGATGGTTTTGTTGGTCGATTCGGCCTATCCGTTCCCGCTGGGATGATAAGGTGTAGATAGGATCCTTTTGATTTTATGATCTTCGAGAAATTTTGTTACTTTGCTTCCGATGAATTCCATTGTCACATACAATCTCGGATGGCATCCTGAACCGACATATGATGTGGTCCCAAATGAAGTCTATCACCTCCTTTTCTCTGACTTTCTCGAAAGCCTGTGCTTCAACCCATTTAGAGAAATAATCAGTCATAAACAAAATAAACTAAGCCTTACCTGGGGCCGATGGGAGGGGGCCGACGATTTTTATTCCCCATTTCATGAAAGGCTAAGGAGCTAGGACCGAGTGGAGAAGTTCCCCGGGTTCATGAATCATGGGTGAATGTCTTTGACATTTGTCACATTTTTGAACGAACTCCTTTGCATCTTTATCCATATCGATCCAATAATATCCTGCTCTGATTATTTTGTGGACTAATGAATCGGCTCCGGAATGATTACCACAAGTGCCCTCGTGAATCTCGCACAGGATGTAGTCGGTATCTCCTGCTCTCAAACATATTACCAGTGGACCATCGAACATCCTTCTAAACAGTGTTCCATCATTGGATAAGGTGAACCGTGCAACTTTTGTGCGTAGAGTTCTCGATTCTTTTGGATCCGATGGAAGTTTCCCTTTCTTGAAGTACTTTATATATTTGTTTCTCCAATCCCATGTTAGACTTGTGGAGTTTATCTCAGTGTGACCTTCTTCGATTACCGATTTCATGAGTTGCACGACAGTCCCCGAGTTGAGTTCGTCATCCTCGACCGACGACCCTAAATTTACAAGAGCGTCGGCCTCATTGTTCTGCTCTCGAAGTACATGTTGCAAAGTCCATTCCTTAAATCGATGTAGAGTCACTTGCAATTTATCCAAGTACCTCTGAATTCAATCCTCTCGGACTTCAAAAGTCCCATTGACTTGATTTACCACGAGGAGGGAATCACAATTAGCCTCCACAACCTCGGCTCCCAAGCTTCTAGCTTGTTCGAGACCTGCAATCACGGCCTCATACTCGGCCTCATTGTTAGTCAATTTTGTAGTTTTAATAGACTATCTAACTATATTACCTGTGGGAGATTTTATTATGATGCCCAGTCCGGACCCCTTTGCGTTCGAGGCACCGTCCATAAATAGGGTCCAGATTCCCGAAAAGGTACCTGATTTTATCAGTAATTCCTTTTCGATCTCGAGTACGAAGGCCAGCGTAAAGTCAGCCACGAAGTCCGCTAAGATTTGGGATTTGATAGCGGTTCGAGATCGATACTCGATATTGTACCCGCCGATCTCTATGGCCCATTTGGCCAATCGACCTGAAAGCTCAGGTTTGTGTAAAATATTTCGTAGAGGGTAAGTTGTTACAACATGTATCGGATGGCACTGGAAATATGGTTTTAACTTCCTAGAGGCACTTATTAAAGCAAGCGCTAATTTTTCTAAGTGTGGATATCTAGTTTCGGCCTCGCCTAGAGTTCGAGTGACATAATAAATAGGGAATTGCGTACCTCACTCTTCTCGAATTAGGACTCCACTTATCTCTACCTCTGAGACAGCTAGATACATGTAAATATGTCCGTTTGCCTTCGGGGTATGAAGCAACGGAGAGCTCGATAGATACCGTTTTAGCTCTTCTAAATCCTGCTAAGATTCCGGAGTCCATGAAAAATTGCTCTTCGTTTTAAGCAAAGAGAAAAATTGGTGGCTCCTATCCGAGGATCTCGAAATGAATCGTCCCAAGGCGGCTATCCGTCCCGTTAGCCTTTGCACGACCTTTACATTATCTACCACTGTGATGTCTTCGATTGCTTTCATTTTATCGGGGTGAATCTCGATTCCTCGATTGGACACCATGAAACCGAGAAACTTGCCCGAGCCAACACCGAAAGCACATTTTTCGGGATTGAGCTTCATATTGTACTCCCTTAGTATGTCGAAAGTTTCCTTCAAATGCTTTAAATGGTCCTCTACTCTCAGGGATTTAACCAACATATCATCAATATAAACTTTCATTGATTTTCCTATTTTCTTTTCAAACATTCTGTTTACTAGGCGTTGGTAAGTTGCACCAGCATTTCTTTTAGGCCAAATGGCATTACATTATAACAGTAGGTCCCGTACTTGGTGATAAATGAGGTCTTTTCCTGATCCTTTGGGTTCATCTATATTTGGTTGTACACGGAATAGGCATCGAGAAAACTGAGAGTCTTATGGTCGGTCATGGCATCGATCATACGATCGATATTAGGCAAAGGAAAAGAGTCCTTAGGGCATGCTTTATTCAGGTCTTTATAATCTATATACATTCTAAGTTTGTTCACTTTAAGAAGTTTGGTTACCTCGTCTTTTATGAAGGCGTGTTTGACCTCAGATTGGGGCCTCCTTTTTTGTTTTACCGGGTGGAATTTTGGGTCCAAGCTTAGCTTATGAACGGTGATTCCCGGTGGGATCCCTGTCATGTCAATATGGGACCAAGCGAAACAGTCTATGTTAGCTATAAGAAATTGAATAAGCTTTCTCCTGAGCTCGGGATCTAACCCCATGCCTAGGTATGCCATTCGTTCGGGCGATATTCTATTAGTATGACTTGCCCTAGTTCTTCGATTATTGATTGGGTGGCGTCAGAATCATCGGGAACCATGAAAGATCGAGGGATCCTATGTTCATCATCTCCGTCAGTTTTATGATTCTCTAATTGGGTTGAAGCTGACATTTGTAATTGCTATTTGGTATTCCGTTCCTCCTTCGAATTCGATCCTTTTGCTGATGATAATGATGACATCAGAATCACTTCATCGACGACAAACATTTCTTTTGCGGCCGGTTGCTCCCCGTAGACCATTTTGATTCCCTTCGATGTTGGGACCTTCAAAACCTGGTGGAGGGTCGAGGGTACAACCCTCATATTGTGGATCCACGGTCTTTCGAACAGGGCGTTGTATCTCATATCGCCTTCGATCACGTAGAACTTCATTTCTTGGATGGTTCCGGCCACGTTAACTGGCAAGATTATTTTTCCCTTAGTAGTTTCACATGCCATATTGAATCCATTTAGTACCAAGGTTGCGGGCACGATCTAGTTTTATAGACTGAGTTGTTCTACGACCCTTGATCAAATGATGTTGGCCGAACTACCTGGATCAATTAACACACGTTTAACTTGAGTTTTATTCATAAGTACAGATATTACCAGTGCATCGTTATGTGGTTGCATGATTCCTTCCACGTCTTCGGTATTAAAGGACAAGGTTCCTTCAGGGGTGTAATCCTGAGTCCGGGATCACTTTTCTCTTACAACCGTCATCTTAGTGCATTTAAGCACCGGCCCCTGGGGGGTATCGATCCCACCAACGATCATGTGGTTGTGGCTCTTCTTGTTCGTTTTGTCTATTGAAATTCCTATTTTTGAAATGGTTTTTGGCCCTGTCACTTAAAAATTCTCGAAGGTTCCCTTTGTTAAATAACTAAGCTACCTCCTCTCTTAGTAGCCTGCAATCTTCTGTTCTGTGGCCATGAGTGCCATGATATTTGCACATTTGATTGGGATTCCTTTGGGCAGGATCGGTCTGCGTAGGTCGAGGCCATTTAGTATCTTTGATGTGTCCGATAGCTGATACGATAGCGGATGCATCGATGCTGAAGTTATACTCCGATAATTGAGGTACTTCCTTGAACAACCCAATCGTCTGTGACTGGTGGTATATCCATTCGTTCCATTTGGAAACAAGATACGAATTCTTTTAGCATCTCGTTATCCTTTTGTCTTACCTTGAATAGGTCCGACTTCCTGGTCTCAACTTTTATGGCCCCAACATGTGCTTTTATGAAAGAATCTGCAAGCATAGCAAAAGAATCAATAGAGTTAGATGGTAAAGTATGATACCATATCATTGCTCCCTTTGACAGGGTTTCACCGAATTTTTTCAACAATACAAATTCGATCTCATCGTCCTCTAGATCGTTCCCTTTGATGGCACATGTGTAAGAGGTTACATGTTCGTTGGGGTCGGTCGTTCCATTATATTTAGGAATCTCGGGCATGCGAAACTTCTTTGGGATCGATTTAGGAGCCGCGCTCGGGGGAGGGGGGTTGAAGGCTTTTGTATGAATTTTTTGGAATCTAAGCCCTTCAATATTGGTGGTGCCCCTAGATATGATCAAACCTGGAGTTATATGTTTCCACTTTTTTGTCGTTTGCCTTGATTCTCCTTTCTCTTGACTCTATTCGTTTTGTCAGTTCTTCGAGCATCTTAACAATTTCCGGATTAGTCCCCGATTCTTGTTCATTTGACCTTACTATAGCTGGCCCCATTTTGAGCTTGCAACATCTCGAAGATCATACGCAAACTGATTCCGTTTTCCTCAATGTTTTGGGTATTTCAAGCTGTAGACCGAGTTCCACTATGAATGCTATTTTCAGGGTCGGAACGTTGGTTTGCCTCGATGGCCGCATGTGAATTGACATCTATTGGCTCTTCGACCCGAGCTCCAACGTGGTCGACGAGTGGCCTTCCGCCCCCGGGGGTTAAGTTGTTGTTCTCATCTTGAAGGCCAGCTTCGTTGTCGATAGGTAGGGCCATTAATTGAGAATTCGTCATTTTCAATATGAAATCAAAGATACTTCCAAGAGCAAGCGTAAAATGGTATGTTATGTAGAGATTCGTACCAAACAACCACTGTTATCCTTAGCCCCACGGTGGACGCCAAACTGTTTACCCGAAAAATAGATAAAGTTGAATTTATACGTAGTTCTAAGGATACGTGGTATAACTTAACACAAATCGGAAAGTGAGTAGAAATATATTGAATATTTACTTGTAAAGAATGAAATACGAACCAGTATTGAATTAGAAAATAATTTTATGAACTAGCAAGATGAATCAATGAATAAAGCTCACAAGAGGATAATCTCTATTGTATTTCTCTGTCAATAGTAATATCTGAATATAAGAGTGTATGTATGCCTTCATGTTGGATCCTTATAGAAATAATAGCCATCCCTCTTATAGTGGAGGGATCCTACTTTAGATATAATTAAAAATACATAGTGGAGAACCTATGATAGAATAGCTTTTCCCAAATTTCCGCTGAGATTCTCTCTCCTGGGTGCGTTTGTAACGACTCTTGTCCCTTGGCTCGATCTTGATCGGACTTGATATCGGTTGTTTTCCAGATTTAGAGCCCAATATTGACTCGGGGCCCGGTATTGACTTGGGCTCGGTATTGGTCGGTCTTTGGTTCTAAAACTCGATAACGTCGCTTCGTATCATAGTTTGATTTGGATTCGAGCTCGGTAATGACTTCGAGTTCGGTATTTGATCGGTCCCAAAAATTTAAGCTCGGTAACCTGGCTTTGGATCTCATACCTAATATTACGAGGATGACCTTCGGTCCATTATGTTCTAATCTTGACTAATCATATGAAGGTCGAAACCGGTTTTGACCGTTTATAATGATAAAAAAGGTAACCTAAGATTGAGTATGGTAAAAAATATAGTCATGTTAAATTGATTATTACTTTTAAAATTAGCTATTGAACTAACACCTGTTGATTTCTGATTTACTATTTAGCAATTGAGCCTAATGATGAATGATAAAGAAAAGGTTATACGAGTAATCGAATTAAATGAGCCTAGCGTAGCCAGCTCAATAGAGCCCGATCTTTGACCGAATAGAAGCGATTTTAAATGAAATGGGGTTGAACAGAGTCGTGCCTCATTTTTATAAAATAATTTTATTTAACATCAACTAGAAAAAGTCACATAAATCTAATCAGGTTTGCTAATCTATCTTTGTACCTTATTGTATCGATCCGACCGATCGTTTTACTTTCTAGATCCACGTTCCCCTAAATAAGACTCCCCATACATGCTTTTACTGTTTTATGATTTGCAGGGATGGTCAGTTCGGGATTTGGAAGGCTTCTGGTTGAAATAGAAACATTTGGTTCCTTAAGGTTGGCTAAAAAGGGCTAAGTTTGACTTTGGACAAAATTTTGAGCAAACGACCTCGGAACTTAGATTTGATGCCTCCAATAGGTTTGTATGATCATTTTGGACTTGGGCGTATGTTCGTACCGGGCTTTGGATGACCCGGGTGCATTTCAACGCTTAATATTAGAAGTTGGCACCTTGAAGGTTTTAAAGTTCTTTAAATTTGGTTTGGAGTAGGTTTTGAGGTTATCGAAGTCCGTTTGGGATTTCGGGCCTGGGAATAGTTCTGTATGGTGATTTAAGACTTGCACGCAAAATTTATAGTCATTCCGAGTAGTTTAAGTATGTTTCGGTGCGTTCGGAGTAAGCTGGAAGAATTTGAAGTTCATAAGTTGATTCTATTGGTTTTGGGTTGCGATTCTTAGTTTTAATGTTGTTTTCCGCATTCTGAGGGTGCGAGCGAGTCCGTTTTATGATTTCAAACTTGTTGGTATGTTTGGACGGAGTCTCGGGGGCCCCGAATTGCCATTCGGACGATGCGCGGAGGTCGTTTAGCCTTGGGTGAATAGCTGAAGCACCCAGCTTCCGGTGCAATCGTACCTGCGGAGGGCCATCCGTAGGTGCGAGCTCACAGAAGCGAGCCAGCAGCCGGAGAAGCAGCCCAGCATGGGCAGCCCAAAAACCGCAAATGCGGGACATGGCGCGCACCTGCGAACGCGCAGGTGCGATGGAAGCAACCGCAGAAGCGGCCAAAGATGCAGGTGCGACACTCGCATAGCAGAAGTGGTCCCGCAGAAGTGGGCTAGTGGTCCGCAGATGTAGAAGTAGGCCAACTGAGGAAGGGCCACATCTGCGGTGATTTTTCCGTAGAAGCGGCTGCCCCTCCGCAAAAGCGAACATCGTTGAAAGTAGAATGGTCCATTTAATGCAGGACTTAGGCTATTTTGGCTCATTTTCTTTGGCGATTTTGGAGCTCTTGGAAGGGGGCTTTCACCTATCACTTTGAGAGTTTGAGGTAAGTAATTTCTATAGAATATGAGTTTAAAACATAGATTATGGGTAAATTTTAATATGTAAAATTGTGAAAATCATGGGTTTATATAAAAAATCTAGGTTTTGATAAAAATGGGATTAAACCACGAAAATAGTTATGAAATTGAGTGAAAAATTATATATTTTAGTTCGTGAGGCTATGGGTAAAAACTTTCTTCGAAAATTTTCGGAATCCGAGCACGTGGGTCCGGGGGTTGAATTTTAGGAATCCTTCAATTGGGGTTGGGTAATCACTCTAATAGTTAAATTATGAACTTTGAAACATATATTGATTAATTTATATAACCTTTGAATAGTTTCATATTGTTCGGCACCGAGTCGAGGCTTTAGAGTAAATTTGAGGCCGAAAAGCGAACTTCGAGATAAGGTAAGTCTCTTGCCTAATCTTGTAAGAGTGAATTTATCCCATAGGTGATTTAAATTACTATTTGCTTCTAATTGTGGGAGCTACGTATGCACGAGGTGAAGAGAGTCCGTGCGTAACTTCTAACTATACTTATGTCCGGGTTGCTTAGGACCCAAATCATAAAATACTTATAATGTTTGCACCCAACTTGTCAATTAAAGTGCCTAAATTATATCGGAACTTGTTAGAGGAATTTTACAATACCGAATTTCAATTATTGAGTTTTGGCGGGTTGCTTGACCCTTAACAAAATTGTGTTTCATTGTACATTAGCCTTGTATTAGCTCTTAAACCGGTTGTTTATAAAGTATCCTCTCTTATTGTGGAACGGGCCGAACGCCTCGACAGCAGATAGATGCATATATGGTTCGTACCGTTCGATCTTCGGCAGTGTACACATTATCCTGGATCGGACCGTAAGACCTCGACATAATCGTGCGTGATAACACTCGAAGTGTAGTTATATATTTGATATCTTTCATGGCTTGAGAGGCTAAAATTATATAAGACATAGATTTATTTGGGACTTACCATACATGAAAGGATTATTTACTTTCTGCTTGTTATTGAGTTATTATTATTACTTGCATGACTCATGCTTATTTAGAATTCTATATTTCTTTACTGTTGGCCCATAGTAAGGGTCGAAGTCGACTACTCGTCACTACTTCTGAGGTTAGACTTGATATTTACTGTGTACATTGTTTATGTACTCACGCTACACTTCTACACTAACCGTGAAGGATCTAAGGCAGGTGCATCTGGCAGTCACATCGGCGCACGCGCATCCCCGATACCCCAAGGCCTAGTGGTGAGCTGCTTTATGAGCCGTTCTGCAGCACCTAAATCCTTTCTTTTGTACTTATTTTCTGTCTATTTTATTTCAGACAATAGTTAGAGTTTTGTATATTCTACTAGTGCTCATACACTTGTGACACCAAGTCTTGACATACACACTAGTAGACTTTATAGTTTTGGAGCACTTGTATTACTATGATTGCCACTCAGTTGTCTTCGTTTTATTTATTGAATTTTCCACTCCTTAATTTCTTATTAAATAGAATTTAATTACTTGAAACTTATTTAAAAAATAATAACATGGTTTAATTCACTGTTGGCTTGGTTAGCGGTAACGTTAGGCGCCATCATGGCCCATAATAGAAGTTATGTCGTGACACTTATGAGCTAAAGTAGAACATATTCCCAGCCCTAACTTTAGCCAATAGGAAAATAGAAGTACCCAAATTTTCTAGTACTATATATCTCAACCAAACCGTATCCAAATAGTATCATTGCCTCCATTATTTTTTCTATTTCCCTCCATCGTTTTTTCCCCTTTCCCTCCATTATTATTTTTAATTTTCCTCGTATTTTAAGAATCATGGGTGGTTTCATAAAAACCGTTTATATCGTACTTATATTTGTTGAAAGCCCTCCCTTACAGAGCTCCTCAACATAGAATTCATGCGTGAGAGCCCAAATCTCGACAATCCGTTGGTCAGTTTCATTTAGCCTCTTCCTTTTTGTTTCTTGATTCTCTATGCATTCTTTAAATTAAATTATGTCTACAGCAAGTGACATTTTATAGTTTATATGGGTTATTAATAGAAGTTGACTTGCATGTACATAGAGTTGAGATTTTCAGTATTGCACATTTTACAGCTTGAAAGTTAACCTCTCTTTTTTCGCCTAAATTAAAGAATATTGGTATTAGTAGTAGACTTGCCTGTGTAGTTTGTTGGTAATCAAAAGCCACTCGAGCCTGTGTATGTTTGATGCCTAAAATATAGAATGTTGGTAATTAGAGTTTGGCTCGTTTCTTCATCAGATTTTACTATCAAAAGATTGTACAATAGAATTAAAATAGTTTGCAAACTGTGTTGGATAATTTGTGGATAATTTTGTGTAATCAACTTTCTCTGATGTTTAGGTTGTAGCAATCGATCCATTCTTTTTAAAGAGTTAAATCTTTGTTTGTTCTGGTAATTTATAAGAAGCCCTCTTTGCATTTGTTTAGTAATTTTTATACTTTTTATGTCGTGAACTGGTTTAGAAAAGGGTTAAAACTAAGTTGATTTTGTTACTATTTGGGACACGCAACACTATTCTACTAATACTAAACAGAAGTACTTTAAGAAGTTTCATAATTTATAATTGCTGTCTTTTTTTTTTAGCTTTAAACATTTTAATGTTTATGTTATGCTTAATTTTACATGCCTATGCTGCTGCCAGGCCATCCTTTTCTTTTCCTACTCTGTTTTTGTCCTTTCCTTTGTTTGAATAACACAATAAAAATGACAATTTTGTAGAATTTTTCGGTAATTAAAGTTCTATCATAGTTCCATGTTCGCTTCATCTCAGTGCATAGATCATATATGATTCACCAATTTTTTATTTTTCTTATGAATATGCAGCCATGCCAAAGATTAAACGTTTTCGGAATCCATTGAAATCAGCTCATGGACCATATGATGCTTCTGGACATTCTTCATCATCAACAACTCCAGTCACGTCACTTGCTATAGAGCCCTCAACATCGTTACAAGCTCCACCACATGCTCTTGCAAGTTCCTCAGCAGCTGATGAAGTCCCACAACAAGAACAAGCTCTGACTCAACCTTCTAATCCAAGTGCAATGTCCACACGCCATCATGGATGTGAATCTACACAATATTAAAAAGTAGAGGTAATAGGTATATGCCTTATATATATATTTATTTCACTTTATAAATTTCTAATGTTTTTGGTTGACTAAACTTGTCTTTTTATTAAAGACTCAAACAACACTACTAAGCACATTATGATCAAGGTCAATGAGGTCAACAACCTACCTATCAGAGATCGCATCATTGTGGACTTTGATAACTACAATGCAGCATATGGGGAAACACAAGGGTTGCTTGTGATATTGTGGATTGTTGGCTATTGATGACAATTTCTTCCTAGTTAATTTTGACAGGTGGTCAGGACTGTCAGGTATTCCTAAAAAATACAAATGAAGACGGCTTCTAAAACCATGCTAAAGTTATTACACATATGTTTATTTATTGTAACTAGATTTTTATACATGAAGTGTAAACTAACTTTCTTTTTCTTTTTCATTTGAAGCCTCGATTTTTTTAGGACTACTAATGCTATTGCATATAGATATTGCAATGCTAGTTTGCATAAGAAGTGAAAAACACATAGACATAGGTTGTGGGATGAATTTTATGACCCAGCCAAAAGCAGAACTGAACTTTTAGCAATGTGCCACCAGGTATAAATAGAGATCAATGGGCTGATTTTGTTGCTTATTGTCTAAAATCATCAACAATTATAGGATTATGATTATTTGAATAGATTTTGTTGTTGTTATGACTAAATATTAGACAAACTTTTTAAGTTGTTATTATTTTGTTAATAGGAAATGTCACGATCCAAAATCCACTATAGGTCGTGATAGGCTCTAACGCCGCTGTCAGGCAAGCCAACAGTGATTTATCAATTTAAATACTTATTTTATTACTTTTGAAAATATAAATTTTAATAAGGAAGGAGATTTACACTTCTAAAATAACGGGAACGTATAACATTTGTAGTTTATAAAAGAAATGGAAGGCGGTAATAATATACGAAATCGTAAGCATCAACTAGTATAACCCCAAAACCCAGTATCACAAGTACATGAGCATTTTTAAGGGAGTACAATAATAATACAATATTTGTACAGAATGTAAATAGACAGGATAAAATACATAATACGATGGGGACTCGGTGGACTGTGATGCGTAGCCTGGAATGCAGCTCACATAAAATCCCCTCAACAGGTGTGCTTATGCGCCAAGATGATTACCAAATAAACTTGTCAGATCCTGCACATTTAGTGCAGAAATGCAGCATGAGTACGTAAATCAACGCGTACCCAGTAAGTATATAGCCTAACCCCATAGAAATAGTGACAAAAGGTCGACATCGATACTTACTAGAGGTCCAATAAAGCAATATAATACTCCAATTCATAAGCAGATATGAAGCACACAACAATAATGGGGTGAATCTGTAAGTTACATAATCTTCCAAATATTTCTTTTAAAGTATAAATTTCTTAATCTTGTATTCTATCTCAACGACTCAGAAAATATCAAGTGCCAATATCAAATGAATAAGGAATACCATATAAAATTTCGGGCATCAGTGGAAGGATAATCTCGTGAATGTTCGGACTACCAGCGATATAACGCACGATTATGCTGAGGTCGTTCGGCCAAATCCAAAATAATGTGTACACTGCCGAGGGTCGAGTAGCATAAACCATAGATGCATCTATTATACTGTCGAGGCGTTCGGCCCGCTCTACAAGAAGAGAGGATACTTTATAAGCATTTGACTTAAATGTTATTAAAGGCTAACACACTATGTAGTACAAATTCCATTAACGGTCTTTCATAATTTCTCTTACCAGTTCTAATAAAATTTAGGCACTTTAGTTATTAAATAGGGTTCGACATTTCAAGTAATTCATGATTTGGGTCCTAAACTACCCGGACATAGCATAAATAGTAGTTACGCACGGACTCTCATCACCTCGTACGTACGTAATCCCCACAATTAGAGGCAAATATTAATCTAAATCACCTATGGGGTAAAATTCTAATTCTACCATTAATGAGAAACTTTTATAACCATATAAATACTCTTGACCCCTTTTTGACTTGTTTAGGACTACAAATTCCAAAAATCTTCATTTTTTCTTAAACTGTGTGCCCAGTCAAGCAGGTTCATATAAATTGGAACGGAGGGAGTAATTCATAAGCAGATATGAAGCATACAACAATAATGAGGTAACAATAATGAGGTAAATCTGTAAGTTACATAATCTTCCAAATATTTCTTTTAAATTATAAATTTTCCAATCTTGTATTCTACCTTAACGACTTAGAAAATGTCAAGTGCCAATATCAAATGAATAACGAATACCATATAAAATTTCGGGCATCAGTGAAAAGATAATCTCGTAAATGTTCGGACTACTAGCGATATAACGCACGATTATGCTGAGGTCGTTCGTCCCGATTCAGAATAATGTGTACACTGCCGAGGGTCGAACAACACGAACCATAGATGAATCTATTATACTGCCGATACGTTCAGCCCGCTCCACAAGAAAGGAAGGAAGTTATCGAATTACGAGACACGTGCTTACAATACAGTACATGGACACAATAATAAATATACCCCTTTACGTTTATCAAATATCTTGGCAATAACTCAAGGTGATAAAACTCGGCCTAATATATTTATATGTTTCTAAATAAATTTCAATTAAAATTTTAATTAATTAAGCTAGCAAAGTGAGTCCAAACAATTCAAATATTACATGATAAAGTCCTAAGCCTACCCAGACATAAACATGTTTTAGCTACGTACGGACTCTCGTCACCTCGTGCGCACGTAGCACCCACAACTAGTTACACATAACAATAAATATTACTTAGGGGTAGTTTTCTCCTCACAAGGTTAGACATGATACTTACCTCGCTCCGAAGTTTCATAACCGGCTCCAACGCCACTCTAACATCTCAAACTGATGCCCGTCGCTCCGAAACTAGTCAAACAATGTGCAAACCAATAAAAATATACTCTAATACTCATAATAAATTAATTTATAACAATTCCCATCTCCGCTCGAAAAGTCAATAAAGTCAAATCCCGGGCCCACGTGCTTGGAACTCGATAAAACTCACAAAATACGACAACCCATTCCGATGCGAGTTCAATCATACCAATTTTATCAAATTCTGATAACGAATCGACCTCCAAATCTTCATTTTTTCGTTTTTGAAAGATTTTGCCAAAAGTCTCATTTTCTTCCAATTGATTCACTAATAATTGATGAATAAATGAATATAAACATGGAATCATGAAATATAATTACTTTCGGATATAGAATACTTACTCAAGTCAAAGTCGTGAAGAACTCCTCAAAATCGCCCAAAATCGAGCTCCAAAATCCAAAACAAAAATGAAAAAATGACCAAGTTTCGATCCTTAAGTCTTCTGCCCAGGTTCGCATTTGCGGACAAAAACTTCGCATTTGTGAATCAACAGTAAACTCCAATGAACGGTGTTCGCAATTGCGAATGAACAGTGCCCAGCAAACCCAAACTTCCCCGAAATGATCTGAAACCACCCCAAACTCATCTGGAACCTCCCAGACACAAATCATATATGAATTTCAATCATAAAATACGCTATGGACATGCTTGCACACTCAAAACACTGAAAAGAGATCGTCTTGACCCGATATTCGCTATGGTCAAACTCTAATTTTTTTAACTTTACTAGTCTCTCAACCAATGATCCAAAATACACCCAAGCCCCTCGGGACCCTGTCAATCATACCAACAAGTCCAAGAATATGATACAAACTTAGTCGAGGCCTCAAATAACATCAAACAATGCTGAAACTACGAATCGCCCCTCGAATTGAATTATGAGTTATGAAATTTCCAAATTCTATAATTTTGCACACAAGTCATAAATGACATAATGGACATGTTCCAATTTCCGGAATCAAAATCCGAGCTCGATATCAACCAAGTCAACTTCCGGTCAAATTTATGAATATATCAAAACTTCAACTTTTCGTTAAAATGCACTGAATTATCCACTTCCAAATCCGGACATACGCCTAACTCTGAAATCGCCATATGAAGCTATTGAAATCATAAAACATTCATTCCAGAGTCGTTTGCTCAAAAGTCAAACCTCGGTCAACTCTCCCAACTTAAAGCTTCCGAATTGAGAATTTTCCTTCTAAAACAACTCTGAACTCCCGAAATTCAATGTTGACCACACGTACAAGTTATAAAACATTAAGTGAAGCTACTCGAGGCCTCAAACCACCGAACGACGCGCTAGAGCTCAAAACAACCGATCGGGTTGTTACAGAAAAGTTGTAGAAGAAATATAGAAATTAGACGTAAGCAAACAATGCCTCATACTGGCGGTTCCACAGATAACTTGAGATGACGACATGAGCTGGTATTCATATTAACTTAATAGTTTTACTTGTTCTCTAATTTAAATGCTTTATTACATTCTATTTAATTTATCTCTTTTTTAGTTTTTGAAAACTAGGAAAATTCCTACTCGGGGAAAGATGTTTATTGAAACTCATAAGAGAAAGTATGGATCATTTGTAAATGATGAGGCAAGACTATAATGGTAAGTTCAGCTTTGGTGTGTTTCTCTGACATTATTTGAAGCTATATTTAAACATTTTGCATCTCAATCTTACTTTTTGTACATACTAATTGATAATTTGTCTGCTTGTAGGAACTAATTGAATTGACTCAAGGCAACACCAATGGATCTAATATTTCCCCAGATGATATTATTAGCAAGGTGTTAGGGGAAGAGCATTCTGGGAGGGTACGATCTATGGGTATGGGAGTAGCTCCTTCAAATACATTCAAGTATATCAAGCAACGATTTAATGAGCCGAACCATTCTTCATCTAGCTTCGACGCATCATCTGCATCTTTCATCTATTTACAACAAAAGGTCACTTATTTGATGTGATGACCCAAAAGGTCATCTTATATTTTAGAACTCGATTCTGTACTCTTAAGCCTTAAAAATCTCTTTTTTACCTTCCTAGATTTGCGTGCACAGTTTGAGCATGTTTCCGGAAAGCTTTTATGTTAAACATTAATGAAAATAAGAATTTTTACCTTAAAGGTTGATTTTAGTTGACTTCGGTCAACATTTTTGGTAAACGGGCCCAGATCCATATTTTGACAATCCCGGTGGGTTCGTGTTGAATTATGGGACTTGGGCGTATGCCCGGAATCGAATTCGGAGGTCCCTAGCTCGAGTTATGCATTTGTGATGAAAATTAAAAGTCTGAAAATTTAATTGTTTTTAAGAATTGGTTGATGTTTGGCCTTGTTGATACCGGATCCGTATTTTGGTTGCGGAGCCCGGTATAGGTCCAATATAATATTTATGACTTATCTGTGAAATTTGGTGAGAAGCGGAGTTGGTTTGACGTGATGCGGACATCCAGTTGAGAAAATGAAAATTTTAAAGTGTTCTTGAGAATTTCATTTGATTTGGTGCTAAATTCGTAGTTCTCGGTGTTATTTTTGCGATTGGATCATGAAAATTTTAAAGTGTTCTTGAGAATTTCATTTGATTTTTGCGATTGAAAATTTTAGACTTGTGTGCATGTTTGGTTTGGAGTCCCGAGGGCTCGGGTGAGATTCGGATAGGCCACGAGATGTTTTGAACTTGGGAAAATCTGATTTTCTGCAGATTCTGGTGTTCTGGCATGTCCTTCTTCGCGTTCGCGAAAGTACTCTTGCGAACGTGAAGAGTAAACTAGTGAGGCTGAAATTTCTTCTTCGCAAACGTGAAGGCCTGGTCGAGATCGCGAAGTAATGGGGGATTTACCCTTCGCGAATGCGACCGGCTCATCGCGAACGCGAAGCACTTGGGGGCCTGGGGGAGGGTTGGTCGTTCCTTCATCGCGAACGCGAGCTATGTCTCGCGAACGCGAAGGCCAGTGGGGAGTAACCAATGCGAACGCGAGCAAGGTATTGCGAACGCGAAGGCCTGGCAGCCGATACTCTTCGCGAATGTGACAGTGGCCTCGCGAAGGCGATGCACACTATCGCCCAGTGCATAAAACAGAATCAATAACGGGAATAAGCCATTTTTCCAACTTTCATAAAAACAACGGGCTAGAGGCAATTTTCAAGGGTTACTTTCTTCTCCAAAGTGTTGATAAGTGATTCTACACAATTTTCTTTCAATTACCTATTATATTTCATGAATTTTCAACCTAAATTCTAGAGTTTTCATGATAGAATTAGGGGTTTGGGTAGAAACTAGGGATTTCGGATATTTGGGGATTTAGACCTCGATTTGAGGTCGGATTCCAAAAATAATTATATATTCGATCTCGGGGTGAATGAGTAAATGGATTTTGGTCCGAACCTCGGGTTTTGACCAAGCGGGCCCAGGGTCGATTTTCGACTTTTTGGAGGAAAATTTGGGAAATTTAATTTATGCAATATAATTGATTCCTTTAGCAATATTTGATATTATTGAGTCATTTTTGAAGAGATACGAGTGGTTTGGAGGTGAATTCTAGAGGAAAAGTCGTGATTGAGAATTAAGTGGCCTACGGAGCAAGGTAAGTGTTGTGTCTAACTTTGACTTGAGGGAATTAGGAACCTCAGATTATTTTCTATGTGAAATTCATGTGAGCGGCGTATATGTGAGGTGACGAGTACTTATGCGCCGCCAATTTATCTATTTTTCCTATTTTTTCCCGTATTTCTTATATTGTCTCTTTCCTATGCCTAATTACTATGTGTTTATACTAGTGTTGTTAAATTGATCCTTCTTATCATGTTTACGGATTTTTTGGTGATAATCAAGAATTTATTTCAAAGTTGAGATTGATATTGTGGAACCAAATGTTGAAGTAAGGCTTGTACTTGTTATTCTATCTCCCTGTTGTTATTTATGCATTGCATTATGGTAAGGGAGAATGTTAATGCATGAAGGGTGATGTCGTGCCATATTGTGAGTGTTAATGCATGAAGAGTGATACCGTGCCATATTGTGAGTGTTAATGCACGAAGGGTGATGCCGTGCCATATTGTGAGTGTAAAAGCACAAAAGGTGATGCCGTGCCATATTGTGAGAATGAATGCACGAAGGGTGATGCCGTGCCAGGATATGAGAGTTAAAGCATGAAGGGTGATGTCGTACCGTTTCTATTGTTTTTATGGTAAGATTGAGAGTAAAAGCATGAAGGGTGATGCCGTGCATGTTTCCTTTATTGTATTCATTGTTTCTATTGATTCATAGTATATTGGTTGTTCCAGTTATCATTCTGTTGTAGTTCCTTATATCGTGTTTCCCCCAGCATGTTTCCCCCTCCCGATACTTCCTGTCTAGCTCTTCATTACTGTTATTTGTATACACACTGTTAAATTGTACAGGTTGATTTGTAGGTGCCTTGCCTTAGCCTCGTCACTACTTCATTGAGGTTAGGCTCGACACTTACCAGTACATGGGGTCGGTTGTACTGATACTGCGCTCTGTACTTTCTGTGCAGATTTTGGTACCGGCACAGGTTGATCGAGATTTTGCTATTGGACCGCTATCCAGAGACTCAAGGTAGATCTGTCGGCATCCACAGACATTGAAGTCACCGTCTATCTTTTTTGTTCTACTGTTTCTTTCATTCATACAATTTAATTTCTTTCAAACTATTACTTGTAGTGAATTTTAGAATGCTCGTGAATTGTGACTCCAGATTCGGGTGGTAGTAAGTAGTATAGTTTTTATATCATTCTGCACTTATTATATTTCATCTTAGCTAATTATTGTTATTTACTGAATGGAAATAAGGATTTGGTTAAATGATTATCTAGCATTGGCTTGCCTAGCAAATGAAATGTTAGACGCCATCACGGTCCTGACGGTAATTTCGGGTCGTGACAAATTGGTATGAGAGCACTAGGTTACATAGGTCTCACGAGTCACAAGCAAGCTTAGTAGAGTCTGAAGACTTATCTCTGAGAGATAATTCTCCACAGGTGTCCGCAGCAAGCCTATGAAGAGGGCAGACCAACCAATGCAACATCGCCCACTTGGCTCAGTTCTCAGAAACGCTTTTGAGAAAGTATGTTCCCGGACTCTCCATAATGCGTGACGCATAGTGTTTGAACGATTGCGTCAGGTCACCATGACAGTGTCATAATATGCCATCAGGTTCAATAAGTTAGCCTGTTATATTCCTACTTTGCTTCCTACAGCCAGAGAGCGAGTCCACAGACTCATTGAAGGATCTTTTTTTTTTCTTTCAGTTTCATTGATAATAGAAAAGACTTACTCTAAAAGGGCGCTAGCGCCTACCCGCCTTTTCTATATAGCCGCATAACCATAACAAGTTTTCTCTAATGCCATACCAAGAGCATCCTCGCTCCTTGATCGGCGGGGAGGAGCATCTCAAAGTATGGGGCAAAGGATGTTGCGTTTTGAAGCATTCCAGCGAAACGATCCTTTGACAATGGGCTCTGCCCAACACTGGGACTGACTTTATACAGAGAGGAAAATCAGCAAAAAAAGCTCTTTTCGAATCGGATATTGGATAGGCTAAGCTAGGTGTATCCCGGACCGACAGACAACTTGCTTAGTAAAGTCTTTTATCTTCCATTCAGGGGTCATGAATGATTAAAATTATAATCGTAAAATTTTGTACGACTCGGGAGCTACAGGCTAATACTTTATTTCCGCTAGTGGTAGAAATTGACAAGATAAGGAGACCAAGACATCTCGAAGTTCTGGGGGATTCAGTGGATTCTACTTACAAGTATAAATCATTATGGCGGGGGCTCGGGCAGTCGGCCAGTCCAATCCGCATATCGAATTACCCGGGGTGCTCCAGTAAGTTCTTTTAATACACCACCGACATGAGTTCCTACAAATGGTTATTCCGATTTTCTGGCACAAACTCAATATGAGCAGCCAAACCCGCAACGGGGTTGTAATGAATACGGCGATACCAGGCACATCATGAGAAAATTGTCCCAAACTTGGGAGAGATATATTTTATCAAAGCACTAAGGCTAAGTGCCCCATTGCAGTTACTACACCACCCACACGATCAGTTAAGGGTGGAGGACAGGCGGGTAGAAGGCGTCTTAGAGGTAGAGACCCAGTCGTTGCTATATTTGTTTTATGGTACGGCAGAGGTTGCTACATCAGATGGTGTCGTTACAGGTACGACTTTGATTTAATATAAAGGAATAATTTCCTTAACTTGATTCGGTTCTGAGTATCGAAACGAGTCCTCTTATTGTGCTCCTCTTATGAGTGAGCTTTATGATTCTATAATCTACTTATGTGTTTACTCCTGTTGGGAGGTTCTATAGAGATAACTGCGCCTATCATTCCATGTTGGTCACTAATAAGAGCTGTGAGGCTAAATGTGGCTTTCTGTTACCCATTTTGGTAAGTTTTGATGTAATTTATGGATAATTAATTACAAATTATAAATTATATGCCCTATCGGTGTGGGGTTCATTATGCGTTGTGATTTGGTGTAACCGAAATGTTTTTTAAAAGAAGAAAATAGAAATTTTTGATTGGCACGATGCGCATATTACTTGTGATTCGGAACTGAGGACGAGATCCTCACACTTTAATATAAATTGATATGTTTAAACCGGGCTACGAGTTGCGGTGGAAGTTATATAAGGACGGGATCTTTGTGAGCAAAATTCTTGTGTTTAAGTTCTCCATTGTGAAATTAAAGTTGTACTATAGCAATAATAGGGAGTCATGCCTGTTAGGCCTAGTTGAAAATTCTTGTATGAAATTCTCTGTGCATACTTGCCAAATTCGTGTTGTAATTATTGAGTTTTAACTTACGAGATAGGTGCTCGCCCAGGTGGTGTTAAATGTGACTCGTTAATTCGGGTAAATAATTATGAGGTCTGGTTACCATCAGTTGAAGATTAAGGCATCTAATATCCCTAAGACAGCTTTTCGGTCTCGGTATGGGCAATACGAATTTCTAGTAATATTATTTGGGCTTATCAACGCCCCAATAACACTTATGGATTTGATGAATCGGGAGTTCAAGCTCTATTTGGATTCTTTTGTGGTTATATTCATTGATGATATCTTGATTTACTCCAGCAGTCGAGAGGATCATGGGTAGTATCTTCGGAGTGTGCTTTAGACTTTGAAGAATAATCAGTTATATGCCAATTTTTCAAAATGTGAGTTTTGGTTAGACTCAGTTTCCTTTTTGGGGCATGTTGTATCAATAGAAGGCATAAAGGTGGATCCTAAGAAGATTGAGATTGTTCAGAATTTGCCTAGACCTACTTCAGTTATAGAGATCCAGAGTTTCTTGGGTTTAGCAGGTTATTATCCTCGGTTCGTGGAAGGGTTTTCATCTATAGAAAGCCCATTGACCATACTGACCCAGAAAGGTGTCCCGTTCAGGTGGTCAGACAAGTGTGAGGCGATCTTCCAGAAGCTCAAGATAACTTTGACTACGGCACCGGTATTGATGTTACCTACTGGTTCAGGATCTTATGCGGTATCTGTTCAAACAAAAAGATCTCAATTTGAGGCAGAGAAGATGATTGGAATTGTTGAAAGACTATGATATCACCATTTTTGTATCACCCCGGAAAGGCCAATGTGGTGGCCGATGCTTTAAATAGAAAGGCTGTGAGTATGGGAAGCCTTGCGTATAATCCGGTTGGTGAGAGGCCGTTAGCTGTAGAGGTTCAGGCTTTGGCTAATCAGTTTATGAGGTTAGATGTTTCAGAACCCAGTCGGGTTCTAGCTTGCATAGTAGCTCAGTCTTCTTTATATGAGCGCATCGGAGAGTGACAATATGATGATCCTTATTTACTGGTCCTTAATGACATGGTGCGGCACGGCAATGCCAAACAGGGTTCTATGGGGGAGGATGGAGTTCTGAGAATGCAGGGTCATATTTGTGTGCCTAATGTGGATGAGCTTCGTGAATTAATTCTGTAAGAGGCCTACAGTTCCAGGTATTCTATTCATCCAGGTGCCGCCAAAATGTATCAAGATTTGCGGCAACATTATTGGTGGAGGAGAATGAAGAAGGATATAGTTGTATATGTAGCTCGGTGCCTGAATTGTCAGCATGTTAAGTACGAGCATCAGAGACCTGGTGGTTTGCTTCAGAAAATAGAAATTCCTGAATGGGAGTGGGAGTGAATCACTATGTATTTTGTTGTTGGGTTCCCACGGACTCAGTGAAAATTTGACGTAGTTTGGGTCATTGTGGACAGGTTGACCAAGTCAGCACATTTTATTCCAGTGGCAGTTACCTATTATTCAGAGCGGCTAGCTGAAATTTACTTTCGTGAGATTGTCCGCCTTCATGGTGTGCCCATGTCTATCATTTCTGATCAAGGTACGCAGTTCACTTCGCATTTCTAGAGGGCTGTACAACGTGAGTTGGACACGCGGGTTGAGTTGAGTATAACATTTCATCCACAGACAGATGGACAGTCAGAACGCATTATTCAGATATTGGAAGATATGCTTCGCGCTTGTGTTACAGACTTTAGAGGTTCTTGGGATCAATTCTTGCCACTTGCGGAGATTGCTTATAATAATAGCTACCAGTCAAGCATTTAGATGGCTCCATATGAGCCATTATACGGAAGGCGATGTCGTTCTCTTATTGGATGGTTTGAACCGGGAGAGGCCCGGTTGTTAGGTACCGATTTGGTACATGATGCCTTGGATAAGGTCAAGGTTATTCAAGATCGACTTCGCACAACTCAGTCTAAGCAAAAGAGTTATGCCGACCGTAAAGTTCGTGATATTGCATTCATGGTTGGAGAAAGAGTATTGCTTCGAGTTTCACCTACGAAAGGTGTAATGAGGTTTGTAAAGAAGGGCAAGTTGAGCCCTAGGTATATAGGACCCTTTGAAATTCTTGAAAGGGTAGGGGAAGTAGCCTACATGTTTGCATTACCACCTAGTTGCATTACAGCGGTTCATCCGGTGTTTCATGTATCCATACTTCGGAAATATCATGGTGATCTGTCCCATGTGATAGATTTCAGCTCAGTTCAATTGGGCAAATATTTGACTTATGAGGAGGAGCCGATAGCTATTCTAGATGGGCAAGTTCGCCAGTTGAGGTCAAAGAGTTACCCTTCAGTTCGAGTGCAGTGGAGAGGTCAGCCTGTTGAGGCAGTTACTTGGGAGTCCGAGTCCGATATGCGGAGTAGATATCCCCACCATTTCACCAGCCCAGGTACTTTTCTATGTCCGTTCGAGGACGAACGATTGTTTTAGAGGTAGAGAACGTGATGACCCAAAAGGTCATCTTATATTTTAGAACTCGATTCTGCGCTCTTAAGCCTTAAAAATCTCATTTTTACCCTACTAGATTTGCGTGCGCAGTCCGGGCATGTTTCCAGCTAGCTTTTATGTTGAAAATTGATGAAAATAAGAATTTTTGCCTTAAAGTTGATTTTAGTTGACTTCGATCAATATTTTTGGTAAACGGATCCGGATCCGTGTTTTGACAATCCCGGTGGGTCCATGTCGAATTATAGGACCTGGGCGTATGCTCGGAATCAAATTCAGAGGTCCCTAACTCAAGTTATGAATTTTTGATGAATATTAAAAGTCTGAAAATTTAATTATTTTTAAGAATTGGTTGATGTTGGCCTTGTTGATACCGAGTCCGTATTTTGGTTTCGGGGCCCGGTATAGGTCCAATATAATATTTATGAATTATCTGTGAAATTTGGTGAGAAGCGGAGTTGGTTTGACGTGATTCAGACATCAAGTTGAGAAAATGGAAATTTTAAAGTGTTCTTGAGAATTTCATTTGATTTGGTGCTAAATTCGTAGTTCTAGGTATTATTTTGGCGATTGGATCATGCGAGCAAGTTCGTATGATGTTTTTAGACTTGTGTGCATCTTTGGTTTGGAGCTCGGAGGGCTCGAGTGAGTTTCAGATAGGCCACAAGATGTTTTGGACTTGGGAAAAGCTGGTTTTCTGCAGATTCTTGTGTTCTGGTATGTCCTTCTTCGCGTTCGCGAAGGTACTCTCGCGAACGCGAAGAGTAAACTAGAGAGGCTGAAATTTCTTCTTCGCGAATGTGAAGGCCTGGTCGAGATCGCGATGTGATGGGGGATTTACCTTTCGCGAACGCGACCGGCTCATCGCGAACTTGAAGCACTTAGGGACCTGGGGGAGGGTTGGTCGTTCCTTCATCGCGAACGCGAGCCATGTATCGCGAATGCGAATGCCAGGGGGGAGTAACCATCACAAACGCGAGCAAGGTGTCGCGAATGCGACAGTGGCCTCACGAACGCGATGTACACTGTCGCCCAGTGCATAAAACAGAATCAAGAATGGGAATAAGCCATTTTCTCAACTTTCATAAAAACAAACGGGGTAGAGGCGATTTTCAAGGGTTGATTTCTTCCCCAGTGTTGATAAGTGATTCTACACCATTTTCTTTCAATTACCCATTACATTTCATGAATTTTCAACCTAAATTCTAGAGTTTCATGGTAGAATTAGGGGTTTGGGTAGAAACTAGGGATTTCGGATATTTGGGGAATTAGACCTCGATTTGAGGTCGATTCCAAAAATAATTATATATCCGAGCTCGGGGTGAATGGGTAAATGAATTTTGGTCTGAACCTCGGATTTTGACCAAGCGGGCCCAGGGTCGATTTTTTACTTTTTGGAGTAAAATTTGGAAAATTTAATTTATGTAATATAATTGATTCCTTTAGTAATATTTGATATTATTGAGTCATTTTTGAATAGATACGAGTGGTTTGGAGGTGAATTCGAGAGGAAAAGCTGTGATTGAGAATTATGTGGCTTTCGGAGCAAGGTAAGTGTTGTGTCTAACTTTGACTTGAGGGAATTAGGAACCTCAGATTATTTGCTATGAGAAATTCATGTGAGCGACGTATATATGAGGTGACAAGTACTTATGAGCCGCCAATTTACCTGTTTTCCCTATTCTCTCCTGTTTTTCTTTTATTGTCTTTTTTCTATGCCTAATTACTACGTGTTTATACTAATGTTGTTAAATTGATCGTTCTTATTATGTTTACGGATTTTCTGGTGATAATCTAGTATTTATTTCAAAGTTGAGATTGATATTGTGGAACCAAATATTGAAGTAAGGCTTGTACTTGTTATTCTATTTCCCTATTGTTATTTATGCATTGCATTATGGCAAGGGAGAGTGTTAATGCACAAAGGGTGAAGTCGTGCCATATTATGAGTGTTAATGCACGAAGGGTGAAGTCGTGCCATATTGTGAGTGTTAATGCATGAAGGGTGATGTCATGCCATATTGTGAGTGTTAATGCACGAAGGGTGATGCCGTGCCATATTGTGAGTGTAAAAGCACGAAGGGTGATGCCGTGCCATATTGTGAGTGTTAATACATGAAGGGTCATACCGTGCCATGATATGAGAGTTAAAGCACGAAGGGTGATGCCGTGCATTTTTTCTTTATTCTATTCGTTGTTTCTGTTGATTTATAGTATATTGGTTGTTCTAGTTATCATTCTGCTGTAGTTCCTTATCTCGTATTTCCCCCATCATGTTTCCCCCTCCCGATACTTTCTGTCTAGCTCTTCATTACTGTTATTTGTATATACACTGTTAAATTGTAAATGTTGATTTGTAGGTGCCTTGCCTTAGCCTCGTCACTACTTCGTCGAGGTTAGGCTCGACACTTACCAATACATGCGGTCGGTTGTACTGATACTGCACTCTGCACTTTCTGTGCAGATTTTGGTACCGGCTCAGGTTGATCGAGAATTTTCTATTGGACCGCTATCCGGAGACTCAAGGTAGATCTGTCGGCGTCCACAGACCTTGAAGTCCCCGTCTATCTTTTCTGTTCTACTGTTTCTTTCATTCAGATAGTTGTATTTCTTTCAAACTATTACTTGTAGTAAATTCTAGAATGCTCGTGAATTGTGACTCCAGATCCGGGTGGTAGTAATTAGTATAGTTTTTATATCATTCCACACTTATTATATTTTATCTTAGCTAATTATTGTTATTTACTGAATGGAAATAAGGATTTGGTTAAATGATTCTCTAGCATTGGCTTGCCTAGCAAGTAAAATATTAGGCGCCATCACGGTCCCGACGGTGAGAATTCCGGATCATGACATTTGAAGTCCCAATTAGCAGACTCCTTAACTGCACTGAAAGCTTACATGATATAAAAGGAAGGAAGAGTTCCTGAGCAATTTGTTGGTCTGTTTGGTCCTCAACCACCGGTAAGAAGATTAGAAGTTCTGTGTTTTGTGCATATGTCTTATGTGTTATCTTTTAATTTGGTTTGGTTGGATTATTGCAAGGGAAAGGAATAAGGATGCATAATAGATAATGGCAAAAGGCATTACTGTAGATTTGATTCTTGACGATGCTAAGTTGCGTACCACGATTTAGAATATTGTACATGCTTGAGAAATTAATTCCAAGAGTGCATGGTTGATTGAAGACATCTGAAACATGCTTTTATATGGCAGTAGCGAGATATTGGTATAAGTTCTTGTTTTTCTGTCACTTAGGAAAGCATGCCATTTATATATATAATCCAACTTGAGAATCTTTCATGTATAGAAATTGTGTCTTTGTAGGATACAATTGCTTGTCTAACATAATACCATATGCATTATTATTAGGCAAGTGAATTGTAACGAGGATATAGTCCTCATCTGGGTCATAGCTAGATAATCATAGCTTTAAGGAAGCATTCAAAATTTAAATATAGTATAATGATCCGATTTTTTATTTGAATATGCTTTTTATTGTTTCAGCCTTGTGATAATGCAGAGAGTAAACCTACTTCACCGGTGGATGCGAGAGGATCATCGGGCAGCAGCTACGAGAATCGCCAAGCAAATACTTAGAATTTTATTTATTTAATGTGGAACTACTTTTGCTTTTATGGATTTTAAGTAGTAATGTTTAGGAGCTACTTTAGTTTGTATTGCTTTAGTATGATTTGTAGTACTTGAAGTTGTGACTGTTGCTATTGTGGATGTTTTAATGAAATTTGATTTCTGTTATATAAATAATATTATTTAGTAAATAATTTATTTTTTGTTTATGCATATGTTCAAGCTTGATCTTATTCAATCATAACAGTAATGAACCCCACCCATTAAAATTTATAAAAGAGATTATATTGTGGCGATTATAGACCCCAACTAAATAATTATATTTAACATAAAGCTCATATTGTGATGGTTATACAATGCTGCTGATTATTTTTTTTAAAATCATAAATTATATTGCGACCGTTACAAATTCCTACATATTATTAATTTTTAGCATTGAAATCATATAAAGGAGGTTATAACCCGCCCTTAATTGACTTTAAAACCCCCACTAATTACAAATTTAATTTGCGGAGGTCGTCGCTGGTGTTTTTAAAACTGTCACAAAAAGCCTTGTGGCGATGATAAGCATGGTGGTTCTTAAAACCCCCACAATTCAATTTGTGGGGATCCGAAACCATCACAAAATTAAGAAAAAACCACCACAAATTACACATTTTCTTGTAGTGCTCTCCCCTTGCCCTAACTTTCGTTACCGCCATCTTTAGTGATGGGAAAGAAGAATAGAAAAAGGTGGTAACCGTAATGGACTGAGAGATGACCAATTTATAGAGTAATTGACTTAATCTGGTACGTCTATCAAGTAACCGAACGGACGGATGTGATTTGCTCAGTAATTAAATAATAATTATGGGCCTTAAACCTATTGGACCACACCCATATACGTAGAAAAATCTTACATTCTCCCACTTGGCCCAATAATCACATAATATTAATATTTAATATAAGAAGATTAGTTGCGCATAAACAAATCTCTTCTATAATGTCCATCATACATACCATAATACGATAAACTACTAAATGTGAGTTATGGCGGTTATACATATAATTTTGTTTACATACTGCCTTCGATATAGTACAACATTAGCAACTCATCGTACTAGGTCCATAAGCTATAAAATATTATGGTCCACAGTAATGTCTCATTGAGACTTATCCTGTAATATCTCAAAACAATAATGTTTACACAATTATGAGAAATATGAAATCATTAATGTATATCAGAAACATATAAATGAGCTCAGAGTGTCAAAACATCATAAATACATCAGTCATAAATACAGTCAAGACCCATTCTATGTACATGTTCTTTAAATATCTTTGGCTGTAAATCTTTCGTTAACGGATATGCAATCATGTGATCAGTTCTAATATGCTCAAGCGACACTCCTTGTTTCTGAACCTCCTCCTTGATGGTAAAGTACTTTATTACCATATGTTTGGCACATTTGGAGTACTTATTATTCTTGGAGAAGAATACTGCTGCAGAATTATTACAGTAAATTTTTAGCGGCTTGGTAATGGTATCAACAATCCCAAGTCATGAAATAAAGTTTTGCATCCATAATGCATGAATTGTGGCTTCAAAACATGTCACAAATTCTGCCTCCATTGTGGATGTAGCAATGACAGACTGTTTGGCACTCTTCCATGATATTGCTCCTTTAGCTAATTGGAACAAATAACCAAACATGGACTTTCTAGTGCGAATACATCCAGTGAAATCTGAATCTGAGTATCCAACAACTTTCAAATGCTTGGATCTCCTATACATGAGCATGTAATCCTTCGTTCCTTTAAGGTACCTCAAAACTTTCTTTGCAGATTTTTAGTGATCAGTTCCTGGGTTTCTCTGATATCTTTCTAGCATTCCGACCGCAAAACGAATATCTGGTCTTGTGCAAGTCTGAGCATACATCAGACTACTAACAATAGAAGAGTAAGGAATTGATTCCATTTCTTTTTGTTCTATATCATTCTTAGGGCATTGCATGAGACTAAATTCGTCCCCCTTTTTGAATTGGAACAATTCCTGTTGAACAGTTATTCATGTTAAATCTCTCTAGAACTCTTTCGATATAGCCTTTCTGAGACAATCCCAATAATCCTTGTGATCTATCACGGAATATTTCTATTCCTATCACATAGCATGCCTCACCCATATCTTTCATTTCAAAATTCTTAAATAGAAAATCTTTAGTCTCACGCAATATGCCTATATTATTAGCAGCAAATAGAATATCGTCAACATATATGACTAATAATATAAACTTACTCCCACTAATCTTTTGGTATATACATCGATCAACGGTATTTTTCACAAATCCAAAAGATGTTATGGTATCATTAAACTTTATATATCATTGTCGTGAGGCTTGTTTAAGTCCATATATTGACTTCTTCAATTTACACACCATTTGACCTTTTTCTTTAGTTTCGAACCCCTCTGGTTGGTTCATATAAACTTTCTCCTCGTAGTCTCCATTAAGAAAGGCAGTTTTCACATCCATTTGATGTAACTCTAAATCATAGTGAGCCACCAAAGCCATAATAATTTTTAACGAGTCTTTCTTTGAGACCGGTGAAAAGGTCTCTTTATAATCAATGCCTCCTTTCTGAGTATAACCCTTGGCAACAAGTCTAGCTTTATGTTCAATATTGCCATTTCAATCGCGTTTGGTATTAAAGACCAATCTACAATGGATTCTTTTAGAACTTTCTGCCAATTCAACGAGGTCCCAGACTTTAATGTATTCCATGTATTTTAACTCTTCCTTCATGACATCAATCTATTTGTCAGACTCATTACTTTCTATGGCTTGTGAAAATGAAACTGAATCCTTATTAAGACCAATGTCAAAATGTGACTCTTGCAAATAAACCACATAATCATTCGAAATAGCCAATTTTCTTACTCTTTGAGATTTTCTTAAAAGCATTTCTTGTGGTTCATTTGCATCAGATATTTGTGAGTTGGTTTCTTCATGAAGTGTTTCATCCAAATGTTGCTTGGTGTTGTCAAAGTGTTCTTCAACAATTGGAATAATATTTAGTATTTGTGTGGAAGCAAGCACATTCATAGGTAATTCTCATGCCCCGACCTTGGGGAGTGCGACCGGTGCTCAACCGAGATACCCCGGTCTAGAAAGCCTTTACAATACCTTCTACCCAACTCACCCATGAATAAAGAGAAGAATACATTTCATTAATTAGACAGTAAGAGGTCATGTGAATAACACCAGTTTATTTTCATTAATTACGTCATTAGCAAGTCTCCAAAACAATACACTGTACAATCATAGTTAAAGTGAAACAGATGATACGATAATAACATTTTTAGTTTAACCTTCCCAAAGACAATATACAAACCACACTATGTCTACGAAGCCTCTAACATAAACAAAAGAGTGCTACGAAAAGAGTGCTACGACAGTGCCGGCAACAAGGCCCCAGCTATACCTCAAAATACTATATATATGGAATAAGAGATACATTACCCCAAAATGAAGTGAGGCTCACCAAGTCAGCTGAGGAGAGGGTGTGCTTCTATCACTGATCAATACCACCTGCTATGGAACCACCTGCATCCATTAAAGATGCAGCGCCTTCGACAAAAGGGACGTTAGTACATATGGAATAGTACTAGTATGTAAAACTAACCACCCTCTCAATAGAACGAGTAATAGCAATCGGAGAAGAAAACATGAATCAATAAGATACTCAAACAATATCAAGGCATCAAGTTAGGGGAAAGGTAAATTTCAAGTAAGTTTCAGTAATTTGAGTTGGGAGGTCTTTAGCACCGATACACCACCGTATTTTAGTATGGAGTCTGATCTCAGCCTGACCGGCTAAGCCATCTCACCGCGAGACATACACTCACAATACCACCATGTGCGCGGTATGGCATCCGATCTCAGCTCGATCAGCTAAGTCATCTTACCACAATGCTGTGTGGGTCGACGTCACATCACATCTCGCTAGCAATAATCTCATCCCATTTAAGGGGAAACATCTCAACACACCAATCTCATCCCATATAAGGGAAAACAGTCTCATCACATTAACATGGGGATTTACCTCTCAATCACTCCTACACTGGTACGTGTAGTTTCGGGGTTAGGTTGTTCCCACCTACCCTTTTTCGGTGGCTAAACGATACTCCCAAGGCATTTATTATTAAAAGGATTTACCACTCATTTCATATTCTTTCACATGTCATTCATTTTATTGGCATCATTGGCCATATCACAATATCATTCTTGGCACGTTGGTCGTACATCATAATTCATGCTCACTATTTCACTTTCAAACATCATCACGGATTGTCAACAACAAATATTTCTATCCAAGACTTTAAGCACACATTTGAGCAATTTAGGGTCTTAGGCACATGTGATTTCTTACACAATTTGATATGATCACTTTCATTTGGGCTTGACTTGAAGTCACTGTCACGCCCCAAAACTGAGGAGCGCGACCGGTGCTCAATCGAGTGAACCCGACCGAGCAAGTCTGTTTAGATTTCATTGTACCCAGACTCATCCACAAATGGAGGTAATACATATTTTCATTAATTAGATAAAATGGTGTTCATATCTACAATACCAATTAATTTCCAATAGTTTCATCATTTTTAAAATCTCAAATGGACAATAATACAATCATACCATAACATATTTTGTCTCTCCCAGCACTAATACACAACCCACACTATGTCTACGGATCCTATATAGATAAAGAAGAGTATAATGATAATACCGGCAACAAGGCCCAGGCTATACCTCTAACGTAATACACAAAGTACAAAAGATACATGACCCCAGAATGAAGTGGGGCTCACCAAGTCAGCTGGGAGGAAGGTGTACTGCTATCACTGATCAATATTTCCTGTTGTGGAACCACCTGCATCCATTTAAATATGCAGCACCCAGGGCAAAAGGGATGTTAGTACTGTCGAATAGCAGTATGTATAACTAAACACCCTCTCAATAGAATGACAAATAATACAAACAAGATTATCATAATATCAATGAAAGCCTTAATCAACATCAAACCTCAATATACGTTCAAGACGATGTTCAAATTAATTTCCAAATCTCACTTTGGGGGATTTTTAGTATCGATATACCATTGTCCACAATACAATTATTCACAATATCATTATTCACAAAACCAGTACCACCGTACTCTCAGCACGGAGTCCGATTACGACCCGTTCGGCTAGGCTATCTCATTAGAACACCTTCTCACTCTAGGGCACTCTCTCTCACTCTAAAATATCAGATTATAGCTCAGAAATAGCCCAAAGAGTGTATTTAACGAAATAGGGTCGGGTTTTAAAACACAAAAATAGAGCTCCGGAATAGTTTTGCGGTCGCATATGCGACCGCATAATGGTCGCATAATTGCTGACAAACCTGTTCAAAAATCTGTCTGTGTATGCGGTCACTATGCGGTCTACATAACTATTATGCGGTCGCATAATGCACCGCATAACAGTTATGTGGTCGCATAGTCGACAGCATAGCTGCTGCCAGATTTGGCCCTCTCTTGCTCACTTCTGCGGCCATTATGCGGCTCGCAGAGTGATTATACGGTCGCATAATGGACCGCATAATCGCGCTTTTCTGCCAAAAATTTTTCTTTACTTTCTGGTGCATTGTTCAATCCAAAAAGCCCGAGCAGCGGTGAGCAAGCTCGCCACGAAGAATTTTTATAATACACAACACGTAAAACCAATTCGACACCACGAAACATTATTTTCTTTTGCAAAATTTTACGGGGCCTTACATTCTCCCCCACTTAGGATCATTCATCCTTGAATGAGGGTCAAAACCAGTTATTAGCATCTTATGCAACTCAGTTTTCATACCATATACCAGAAGCCCCAAATTTGACTAACTCCCTAAATTTCCAAAAATTTTGCCAGAGTTTCCCTTGTAACTAGGCCTATCCACCTGTCAGAGGGCCCCAGAAACACATCCTAACAGCATATACATAATCCAACGATGTAACATAATACAAAATAACACCAACTGTGGTCTCATAATCAATATATTTCCAGAAAGAAACACCCTTAACGCCAATTGTACAAATGATATAAAATTCATAGAGATTAAGCCTTACAATTTTTCCTAGATCACAACTTTATAAATATATGGTCATTCAAACAAATAAGGATACTTTTTCTCCATTTCTTCTTCGGCCTCCCAAGTAGCCTCTTCAATGTGTTGGTTTCGCCATAGCACTTTTACGGATGCAATTTCTTTATTTCTCAACTTTCGGACTTGCCGATCAATAATAGAAACTAGAATCTCTTCATAAGTCAATTTTTCATTAACCTCAATAGTCTCAACCGGAACAATGACTGTCGGGTCTCCAACTACTTTCTTTAACATAGACACATGAAACACCGGGTGTACTAATGACATCTCAGGTAGTAGTTCAACCTTGTAAGCCACCTCACCGATTCTCTGAATGATTTTGTACGGTCCGACATACCTCGGACTCAATTTCCCTTTCTTACCAAATTTCATTACACCCTTCATGGGGGAAACTTTCAAGAATACCCAATCATCTTCTTTGAACTCCAAATCCCTACGACGAACATCCGAATAGGATTTCTGACGACTCTGAGCAGTCTTCAATCGCTCCTTAATGATTTTAACTTTTTCCATAGCCTGATGCACGAAGTCTGGCCCTATCAACTCTGCTTCCCCAATTTCGAACCACCCAATGGGAGATCTACATCTCCTACCATATAAAGCCTCGAACGGTGCCATCTGAATGCTAGCATGATAGATATTGTTGTATGCAAATTCTATGAGTGGTAAATGTCATCCCAGCTATCTTTGAAGTCTAGAACGCAAGCACGCAACATATACTCAAGCGGCTGAATAGTCCGCTCTGCCTGCCCGTCAGTCTGCGGGTGAAAGACTGTACTAAGATTCACTTGAGTACCCAAACCTTGCTGAAATTTCTTCCAACAATTAGTAGTGAATTATGCTCCCCGATCAGAAATGATGGAAACTGGGGTGCCATGCAACCTGACTATTTCTTTGATATACAACTGAGCATATTGTTCCGCTGTGTCGGTAGCCTTAACTAGAAAAAAGTGTGTTGATTTCGTGAGTCGATCCACAATCACCCAAATTGAGTCAAACTTACGAGGGGTACGAGGTAATCCTACCACAATGTCCATATTAATTATTTTCCATTTCCACATTGGAATTTTTATATTCTGTGCCAACCCACCGGACCTTTGGTGTTCGGCCTTCACTGCTGACAATTCAGACATCTTGCCACAAAGTCCGCCACATTCCTCTTCATATCATTCCACCAATAGACTTCCTTAAGATCATAATACATTTTTGTAGAACCTGGGTGCACGAAATACCTAGATGTGTGAGCTTCAGTCATAATCCTATCCCGGAGACCATCTATATTTGGAACACATAGTCGCCATTGGTACCTTAGTGTACCATCATCAATGCCAAGATAAAAGTCCATGGTCTTATGTTTATGAATTCTCTCTTTCATCTGTACCAACAATGGGTCGTTGTATTGTTTTTCTTTGACTTCCACTACAAGTGATGATTCAACCCTATTTTGCACAATTACCCCTCCTTCACTAGAGTCTGCAAGACGAACTTCCAAACTAGCCAATGGCCATTGATATGCCTCCAAGTGAGTCAAACTACCCATGGATTTCCGGCTAAGAGCATCCGCCACAACATTTGCCTTTCTTGGATGATATAGAATATCAATGTCGTAGTCTTTGAGTAGCTCAAGCCATCTTCTCTGCCTCAGATTTAATTCCTTCTGCTTGAAAATATATTGAAGGCTTTTATGGTCCGTGAATATATCCACATAGACCCCATATAAATAATGACGCCAAATTTTCAATGCAAATACCACTACTGTATGTTCTAAATCATGTGTTGGATAGTTCATTTCATGATTCTTGAGTTTCCTTGAAGCATAAGCTATCATCTTCCCATGTTGCATTAATACACACCCAAGCCCGATTCTTGAAGCATCACAATATACCACTAATCCATCTATACCCTCTGGTAGAGTCAACACCGGTGTCGTAGTCAATCTTGCTTTCAATTCCTCGAAACTCTTTTCACAAGCATCTGACCATTGGAACTTAATTGCCTTCTGCGTCAATTTAGTCAATGGAGAGGCAAGAGTAGAAAACCCCTCCACGAACTTTCTGTAATATCCAGCTAAGCCTAAGAAATTGCGAATTTCTGTTGGAGTTGTAGGCCTCGACCAATTCTTCACAACTGCAATTTTCTGAGGATCAACCTTAATTCTTCATTAGAGACCACATGACCCAAGAATATAACCGACTCGAGCCAAAATTCACATTTTGAAAACTTTGCATATAATTTGTGCTGCTGCAGGGTTTGCAGAACTTCCCTGAGATGGTTAGCATGGTCCTTCTGACTTCATGAATATACAAGAATATCGTCAATGAACACTATCACAAAGGAGTCGAGGAATGGCTTAAAAACACGATTCATAATATCCATGAAGGCTGCTGGGGCATTTGTTAGCTCAAAAGACATTACTAGAAACTCAAAATGCCCATATCGGATTCTAAAAGCTATTTTCGGAATATCCCGCTCCCTGATCTTCAATTGGTGATACCCGGATCTTAAATTAATTTTGGAGAAGTACTTGACACCTTGCAATTGATCAAACAAGTCATCTATCCTTGGCAGTGGGTACTTATTCTTGATTGTGACCTTATTAAGCTGCCGATAGTCAATACACATATGTAGTGACCCATCTTTCTTTCTTACAAAGAGAACAAGTGCGCCCCAAGGCGATACACTAGGTCGGATGAAACCCTTTTCTAACAAATCTTTCAATTGTTCCTTTAGCTCCTTCAATTCTCCCGGTTCCATTCTGTAGGGTGGAACAGATATAGGATGCATGCCTCGCATCACATCAATCCCAAAATCAATCTCCCTGTCTGGTGGGATCCCAGGGAGTTCATCCGGAAAAACTCCTGGAAATGCATTCACAACAGACACAGACTCAAGTGTAGGTGCCTCAGCATCGGTGTCCGTAACTCGGACCAAATTGTAAATACACCCCTTGTTGATCATTTTCGTGGCCTTAAAGTAAAAAATAAACTTGCCCTTCGGCACTACATCATCACCCTTCCACTCAATAACTGGCTCATTTGGAAATTCGAACCTAACAGTCCTGGTTCGGCAATCAAGTTTGGCAAAACAATAATAAAGCCAATCCATCCCCATTATCACATCAAAATCGACCATTCTCAATTCAATAAGATCGTCCTCGGTGTATCGACCACGCAACGTGACAACACAATTCCTATAAACTCGCACGACCAAGATAGACTCACCAACCGGAGTAAATACAGAGAACGACCCATAAAGTTGTTCTGGTTCTATCCTAAATTCCATAGCAACATAAGGTATGACATATGACAAAGTGGAACCGGGATTAATAAGAGCATATACATCATGAGATTGGACAGTCAATATACATGTGACAATATCCGGAGAAGCCTCTGAATTATGGTGACCCCTCATAGCATAGAAACGGCTGGATCCTCTCGAACTCTGTGCTCCACCCCTAGCTGCACCACGCCCTGCGGGTGTTGGAGTGCCTCGAGCTGGAGGAGGTGCTGCGGGTGTAGTAGCTGCAGAACTGGCTGGCTGTGCCATGCCCCTGCCCACATCTTGGCGGGACGAACGACAATCCCTCTGAATGTGACCCCTCAATCCGCATTCGTAGCATATGGGTAAGTCCATGTAACATATTCCTAGGTGCATATTTCCACACCTAGGACATAGGGGCCTCCTCTGCTGCTGGAATCTACCACCATGATGACCCTATTGATTGGATCCCATGTTACCCTGACTGGGCCTGAAACAGCTCCACTGTTGCTGTCGACTGGGCCCTGATGGCGGTGCACTAGCCGAAGACTGAGCAAAGGACTGTGATAGCACTGACGACCCTTCTCTGAAGGTTGACCTGCCACCACCAGAAGAACCACCAAAGTTGCCGGTAGACCGGGCCTTATTACTACCCTCTCACTCCATTATGTTCCTTAATTTGCGGGTATATGTGGCTTGAGCGAATGCCACCATCTTTCCATAGTTCATATCAGAATTCAAGACAGTTGTAGCGGCCTCATTAATTACCAAGGGACTAAGGCCTTGTACAAATCGGCGAACTCTAGTCTCTATAGTGGGCAACATGTAAATAGCATATTTAGACAGGTACGCGAATCTCATATGGTAATCCCATACACTCAGGCTACCTTGCCTCAAGTTCTCAAACTCAGCAGCACGGGCTGCCTTAGTCTCGGTAGGCAAGAAATGATCAATGAAGGTATTGACAAACTCACCCCACCTCGCCGGAGAGCTCCCTTATTCACGGGACTCCTCCCATTGTTCAGACCAAGAATATGCCATATCATTCAGGCGGTAGAAGGCCAATTCCACTGCCTCTGTATCAGTAGCACGCATGACTCGGAGAGTCTTGTGCATCTCATCAATAAAATCCTAGGGATCCTCCTTTGGGTTAGTACCCATGAACACTGGAGGATCCAACTGGAGAAACCTGTTCACCCTGG
Organism: Nicotiana tomentosiformis; assembly: GCF_000390325.3. Classification (NCBI taxonomy): domain Eukaryota; kingdom Viridiplantae; phylum Streptophyta; class Magnoliopsida; order Solanales; family Solanaceae; genus Nicotiana; species Nicotiana tomentosiformis. Next base: position 113,397,035 of record NC_090823.1, on the reverse strand, counting down.
AACTAGTAGAATCCCCTGGCTGAATGGAAGAAGTAGGTGCAACATTTGGCCTCTGGGCCTGGGAAGCCACTATTTGAGCCAATGTCTATATGGCTCCTCTAAGATCAACATCAGAAACACCAGAATCAGAAGCTAGAACTGGAGATGGAACTGGTATATCAGTTGGAGGGACCATTGCACCTTCAGTAGGTATAGGGACAGGTGCGATGTGATCAGCTGTAGTAGAGTCAGGCAGTGTAGTAACTGAAGGAATATTCTCACTCCTCGGGTGCTCACCCGCATCTTCAACTATAGGATCAACTGTCACTCTTGGGGTGACATTGGCTCTCTGGCCAGTTCTTGCCTTCTTCTTATGTGTCATGTACTGAAAATTAGAGCAACTCGGGAGTTAAAGGAGGAACAATCTTACAACCAGCTTTATCGCACGATCAAGAACATGAAAGAATGGTATTATTCCTAAATGTCCATGTAGCATCCTAATTATAGATGTGGTCGATAACACACCGATAATAAGGACTCTACTAGACACGGCTCTGAGAAATCCTAGGACACTTTAAAACCTTAGACTCTGATACCAAGTTTGTCACGCCCCAAAACTGAGGAGCGCGACCGGTGCTCAACCGAGTGAACCCGACCGAGCAAGCCTGTTAGATTCCATTCTACCCAAACTCATACACAAATGGAGGTAATACATATTTTCATTAATTAGACAAAATGGTAAATACCAATACATTTCCAATAGTTTCATCATTTTTAAAGTCTCAAATGGACAATAATACAACCATAACATAACATATTTTGTCTTTCCCAGCACCAATACACAACCCACACTATGTCTATGGAGACTATATAAATAAAGAAGAGTACAATGATAATGCCGGCAACAAGGCCCCGTCTATACCTCAAACGGAATATACAAAGTACAAAAGATACATGACCCCGGAGTGAAGTGGGGCTCACCAAGTCAGCTGGGAAGAAGGTGTACTGCTATCACTGATCAATATATCCTGTTGTGGAACCACCTGCATCCATTTAAAAATGCAGCGCCCCCGGCAAAAGGGATGTTAGTACTGTCGAATAGCACTAGTATGTATAACTAAACACTCTCTCAATAGAATGACAAATAATACAAACAAGATTATCATAATATCAATGGAAGCCTTAATCAACATCAAACCTCAATTTAGGATCAAGACGGTGTTCAAATTAATTTCCATATCTCACTTTGGGAGATTTTTAGTATCGATATACCATTGTCCATAATACCATTATTCATAATATCTTTATTCACAAAACCAGTACCACCGTACTCTCAGCACGGAGTCCGATCACGACCCGATCGGCTAGGCTATCTCATTAGAGACATCAACCACAATTACGCTCAATATAAATATCGCCGTCTTTAACATAGAGTCCGATCACGATCCGATCGGCTAGGCTATCCATTTGGGACATCGACCACAATCACAAGTTCAATTACAATTTCCAGCACAATCACCACCATATGTGCGGCATGGTGTCCGATCACGACCCGACCGGCTAGGTTGTCTTATTTGAGACATCAACCTTTTTATATCAATCATCGTATTTCATATTACTTTCACCTCTTTTTATTTCATTGGCACTAATGACCATAATTATAAGATCAATCTTGGCACATTGGCCATATTCAGTATTTCATGCTCACCTTTTTAATTTCTATTATCATCATCATCAACAACAACAAATACAATTCAAATCAAGGTGTGTAGTACACATGTGAGCAATTTAGAGTCTAAGGCACATAGAGATATTTTACAAAATTTGGCATAATAGCCTTCGTTTGAACTTGACTTAAAGTCGAAATATTATTAATGCACAGCCCATATTTTAACACATCCTCAATTGGTAACATAACATGAATAAAGCATTTGGGATGCTTGTTGAACATATATCTTTCAACCCAATCTTACTCGGAATAGCCAATTTCATAATGAATCACTCGGGACTTACATAATTGACATGAATATCGTGGGATTCAATTCTACGAGAAGAGTTTAGCCAACATACCTCAATTGAGCTTCCTTAGACTCTAAAACGTTTCAAAATTCTTAACAACTTCAATCTCTTTTAGAAATATAACAAATTGAAATAAAATTAGGAAGATGATCATGGTTCTAGTTCATTTGAGCATTTTATCAAATAGTAGGTTTGCACAAGGTTTCACGGTCCTTTTATGGAGGAATCCATCATCCCACAACCCAATCTTTATCATGCTTAGTTCAACAATCTCCCTACACCCCTTAATATCACATGCATGTAAAATAAACAACTCGCATGCCCAAATATTATCTTGCTAATTACCCATTTTCAAATAATTTCGAAATTAGGGTTTAGGGTGTAAAATCTTACCTCTAGGATGAAGACCTAGTGAGATTCCCTTCTTAATCTTCCAAAACTTGAGCAAGAATTGAAGAAAATTTATTGAAGAACACCTTCTCACTCTAGGGCACTCTCTCTCACTCTAAAATATCAGATTATAGCTCAAAAATGGCCCAAAGAGTGTATTTAACGAAATAGGGTCGGGTTTTAAAAACACAAAAATGAAGCTCCGGAACGGTTCTGCGGTCGCATATGCGACCGCATAATGGTCGCATAAGTGCTGACTAAACGGATCAAAAATCTATTTGTGTATGCGGTCCGCATAACTGTTATGCAGTCGCATAATGCACCGCATAACAGTTATGCGGTTGCATAGTCGACCGCATAGCTGCTGCCAGATTTGGACCTCTCCTGCTCACTTCTGCGGCCATTATACAGCTAGCATAGTGATTATGCGGTGGCATAATGGACCGCATAAACGCGCTTTTTTGCCAAAGATTTTCCTTTACTTTCTGGTGCATTGTTCAATCCAAAATGTCCTCAATTCGGCACCACGAAACATTATTTTTTTTTGCAAAATTTTACTGGGCCTTACAGTCACAACATTTTAATACAAACTCATACTTTGAACACGCTCCCGAAGAATAACATAATATGATAAGAATATTTCGGAACAGGTATATATATATATATATATATATATATATATATATATATATATACACGTCAATTCATAATGGACAACTCGGGACTTACAAGAACATCGTTGGAATTCAATTATAAGAGAGAAGTTTAGCCAACATACCTCGCCTCGAGCTTTTTAAATTACTACAATATTCCGTAAATCTTAGCCACTTCGATCTATTTAGAGATATAGCAAAATTGAATACAAATTAAGAAGGATTTCATAGTTCCAGCTCACTTAAATATTTTATCAAACACTAGGTGTGTATTAAGGTTTCAAGGTCCTCCTATGGTGGATTCTTCTATTTCACTACCCAAAATCTACCCAATTGAGCTCAACAATCTCCCTACAACCCTAGATAGTACATGCATGCATACATAACAACCCTCATACCCAAGAATCATACTCCCAATTACCCATCTTCTACCTAAACTCGAAATTGAAGACTAGGGTTAGAACCTTACCTCTTGGATGAAAACCTTGTGAGATTTCTTGTTGAATTCTTCAACTTGGAGCAAAAATTAATGAATGATAAGCTTAGGAACTTCCCCTCTCACTCTATGGCACTCCCTCTCTCTAGAAATATAAGTTTTAACCTTCTAAAATGATCCCTATGACTGTTTTATAAGAATGGGGTCGGATTCAAAAATTAAAAAAAATGAAGCCCCGATGCAAATCTGCGACCGCATAACGCTTCTGCGGTCCGCAAAATGGGCCGCATAATGGCCCTCTGGAACTGGGCATCTCTGCCTCACTCGGCGACCGGTCTGCGATCCGTAACTTCCCTTGGAAAATTTTTATGCTGGGTCTGCGATGGGTTATGCGGCCTACAAAATAATTGTGCGGGCGCATAATGGACAGCATAATGGTCCAAACATTTGCCTAGATTTCTACCTTAGTCTGCGGCAGATCTGCGGTCCGCATATCAGTTCTGCAACTGCAAAATGGGCCGCAGAAAAGCTCTGAACTACCAAATATTTTTTTCAACTCCCCAATGCACTTTCAACCTAAAAAGTCCGAACCGGGGCTCGCAAGATCGCTGCAAAGAATCCCTACAATCGTCAACACATAAGCCTATTTCGGCACCACGAAACCCCGAGTTTTAGGTTAAATTTTACTGGGCCTTACAGTAATGGAACATTGACCCTCACCTCCTTTATTTCCACACTTTGTTTTTCAATACTCCCATTAACTTCACCATTCTTAATGATTCTTGCATTACCGGTTTCAACAATTCTCGGACAATGGTTTGGACAGTAAAACACATACCCTTTAGATTTCTCTAGGTAACCAATAGAGTAACCACTTACTGTTCGAGGATCTAATTTCTTTCCTTGTAGATTATAAACTCTAGCTTTCGTTGGTCAACCCTAAACATGCAAGTGCCTTAAACTAGGTTTCCTTCCTATCCACAGTTCAAAAGGAGTCGTTGGAATTGCCTTACTAGGAACCTTGTTTAATAAATATACAACGGTTTTAAGAGCATACATTCACAATGATTTGGGTAACGAGGAATCAGTCATCATGCTCCTAACCATACCCATAAGTGTTCGATTTTGCCTTTCTGCAACACCATTTTGTTGCGGTATTCTTGGCATAGTATACTGTGCATGTATGATTCATTATATTTTGCAAATGGACCTGGATATTTCTGCAACACCATATCCTCGAAGAACTTTGCAAATGGACCTGGACATTGTACTGATTCGTTATATTTTCCATAATATACATCACCTCTATCTGACCTAATGATTTTCACCTTTTTATCTAGTTGCCTTTCAACCTCATTAACAAATATCTTGAGAGCATTTGCTTCTTGAGATTTTTGTTTCAGCAAATAGATGTATCAATAATGTGAAAAATCATCGATTAAAGTGATAAAATATTTTTTTCCACCAAAAGATGGAACATCAAAGAGTCCATAAATATTGGTGTGTATAATTTCAACAAGCTGGGTGCTTCTTGTGGAACCTTTCTTACTATGCTTGATTTACTTTCCCTTAATACAATCCAAACGTATATTAAGATCAGTAAAATTTAGATTCGGAAGAATCTCATTCTTTAATAATCTTTCTAACCTTTTTTTGGATATATGACCCAAACGTCTATGCCACAAGTAAGCAGAACTTTCATCTAGTGAACTACGTTTAATTCCAACATTATGTTGAACAGTAAGAAGGGATACAGGAAAATCAATATCGAGTTTCACTTTATATAAACCATCACTAAGAATATCAGAACCATAAAAAATAGCATTCTTATATAAATTGAAACATCCATTTCCAAACTTTAAATCAAATCCAGAAACATCAAGTCTTGAAAGAGAAATCAAATTCCTAGAAACTGAAGATACATAAAGAGTCTGTAATAGATCAAGGTGACATCCAGTCTCCATGATCAAACAATAAATCCATATACCTTTAATTGGAGCCTTCATATGATTTTTCATGAACAAGAAATCCTTATTTGAATTTGTAGTTTGGATCGTAAGGAATCCCTACAATGTAGACATGAGCAGTTGTACCAGAATCAAGCCACCAAGTATTATTAGGAACTTCTACTAAATTTAATTCGAAACATACAAAAACACTAATTGTACGTTTCTTTTCGAACAAAGCTTTACGTTTCAGGCAATCTTTCTGATAGTGTCCTTCCTTGTTGTAGAAATGACACGTATCTGCCTTATATTCCTTCTTAGCATCCTGTGAAGCTTTAGCAGGTGCTTTCTTCTTCTTGAACTTGTTGGCTTTCACTTTAAGTCCTTTACCGGCTCCTTGACCCATGAGGTTAATTGAATGACTCACTTGTTTCTTAAGTCTTGACTCCTCTTGAGTAAGCATACTAGACAATTCACTAACATTTCACTTATCCTTAATAGTGTTATAGTTAATTTGAAAAGGTCCATACTTAGGAGGCAACGAGTTCAAAATAAACTGAACCAAGAAGGAGTCATCCACTTTCATCCCCAAGGTCTGAAGTCTTGCTGCAAAGTTAGTCATCTCGATGATATAATTTTGCATACTACGCGACCCATCAAACTTCATGGTCGTTTCAGCCATTAGTGTACCAGCGAGAGACTTATCTGCAGAACGAAAACGTTCTTCTACAAATTTCAGGTATTCCCTAGCACTTTCTCTATGCGGAATAGTACTCTTAATGTTGTCGGCAATAGTCATTCGCATAAACATAAGGCTCAACTTGTTAGAGCATTCCCATGCTTTATGGAAAGACTTCTCATCCGCACTGCTCGTATCAGTAATGACAACAGGCTTATCATTCAGCAGAGCCAAGTCAAGATCCATCACACCTAAGTGGAACTGGACTTGTTCATGCCATTCAGAGAAGTTCAATCCATTGGATACAGTAACAGACGAAACATGCGAATGAAGAGGAATAGCTGCAAAATAGATAATACATGCTCACAAATCAATATAAATTCAGTAAAACAATAAAGCATATCGCAATTCTCCTTTAGGTAAATACTACGACAAACTATCATAATTTAAATGCCATTTAGTCTTTAATAGGTAATTAAATATTTTTAACCAAACATATATGATCACATCTTTGGACAGACAATATATATTTGACTAAAGAATATTTAATTTACCTCATCATATTCACTATTCATAGAATAATTGATCCACCTTTGGGTAAATCCTTAAGTTCTAGCAATAGTGAAAATTAATTTATCCATTTATTTTTCAATTATAGGCATTTCATTAATTTCATGGATAAATTACAATTTTATGTATGCGTAATTTCATAAACAAACTAGTTTGGCCACTTTGGCGACTAACAAACTATATAAACATAAATGCACACATCAAATAAATATGTGAAGATTTTATGCATGTGAATACTTTAAACAATCTAGTTTGATTACTTTGGTGACTAACAAACTATAAAACCATTAATCACATATATAAAATAAATAATAAATGACTTCACCAACTTAATAGCCCAAATACTTAAATTGAATAAACTAAATAAATTAGTTTACAGCCTAAAGTAGAACATTAACTAGTCTGATTTTAAATCAAATCATGGCAAACTTAACTTTAAAAAAAAGTTAATAATAGGCTTAATACGTTACGTTGGAACATAATATCTTTAAGGTATCCAAAGAGAAACTTAGATAAACTAAATATATGTGGCAAACTTTAAATGGATACCATCAAACATTAAAAGTCCCTACTACAAAGAAAGCGATATATTCTGGCATTGTAAAATAATTTTAATCCCACAAATATTCATTCCAGTATACAAATTCATTAGATTTTTTCTTTATTAGCCAATCCTTAATTGGGCAGTAGCACTTTATAGGTGGATCTTAAAGAAAAGTTATTATAGGAAGGAAACAATACAACGACAAAAGAAAATCCTTTAAACATTGAAACATTATCGCCACTGTCTAAGCTTTCTTCGTTAAGGTAGAAAGTTTGGCCAAACTTATTATTAATTTGAAATAGAAATTTCATGCTTTATTCGATATCCTCAAATTAAAAGAACTGGAATCAGATTCGAAAATATTACAAATCCCCTTAGAACAGTATGCATCAACATAATGATATAGTCTTTCTTTTAAGAAGATTATCAGTTCAAATTCCATGCTCACGATATCACATGTAAACATAAACTTTAATTCATATTAGGATCTTGAACATGATAATCTTACACAAAATCGTTACAGAAAACATACTTAAAGCGGAAGTCATTATCACGAAATGGAAGCATTAATTGAAATTGGTTTCTCGCTCCTTGCCCTACCTTTTGTTACCGCCGTCTTTAGTGATAGGAAAAAAGAATAGAAAAATATGGCAACCGTAATGGGTGGGGGATGACCAATTTATAGAGTAATTGACTTAATCTGGTATGTTCATCAAGTAATCGATCGAACAAATGTGATTTTCTCATTAATTAAATATTAATTATAAGTCTTAAACCTATTGAGCCACCACCCATAGACATAAGGAAATCTTATCTAACAACCATTCAAACAAGCTGTAATCCCTATAGCGCAAGTAGTACCAAATTCTCGCCAACCCTCACACCCCAATTAGCCTCCAAAAAACGAAGGAAAAGAAAAGGCAAAGAGAACCGCTCTCTTCAAACCATGTCTTGCGAGGCCAAGACACAAAGGCCACACATGCGGATGGAGTTATTTCATTTTCATGGATTTCACCTCTTATTATTGGCATTATTTATTCTTCAATCTTGAGCAGATGAGTGTGTCACCAGAGTGATGGCTCCCCTCTCATGCACAGATTCATCAGACTTCACTAGTCTCTCTACACCCTCCAATTCAACTTTGATCTCTAGCTACTTTTTTTCCTCCTTAATTCGTCTTTGTATGATTATTAAGAATATTTTTGCTTGCATGACTGGATAATGTAATTCTTATTTCAACCATTTTTATAGAGAAAATTTAGTGATCAATTCATAAATTAACCAAAGTAATAAATACTCAAGCACACTGCTAAAACTAGCTTCTTCTCCAAACTTTTGTTCGGACCTTCAATTTTCGGCTGCCACAGTTGTTAGCCCGTAGCTGCATACATCGCTGCACTTTCACTTGACACCTACCGTAATAATAAACGGTTTGTCTTGCCGTGACCATGTTGACAACGTTAATGTAACGGTCTGTAAGTCTGTTTATTCGATGACATGGTAATTTTTCCTCTCAATCAAAAAGCTAACGCCTCATTATACAAATATTCTTAAACAAGAGAAAAGGTTGTTAAGATGAAAAAGAAGGTTTATTTTTCCCTTGGGTTTTCTGATCTTTATGGAAAGGGTAGGGGAAAACTTTTCCAGCTAGCTCGTGGGTTTGAGAGAGAGAAGGAGAAGACTTCAGTTTGAAAAGTTTCGGTGCATGGGTTTGAGAGAATTTTGCACCACGTAACAACTTATAACAGAAATTGGTAAATTTTTGCCCTCATATTACTTTTGGCAAAGGTAGTCCCAAAAAATTGGCATTGTATAGCCAAATCCCAAAAAAACCTACTTCCCTATTTATTCTCTCCTAATAACCCCCTCTACCTCTCTTTGTCGTCTCCCTCTTCCTCTCTCTCCCTATATTTCTTCTTCTGTCTCTCCACTCTCGATGAATTAAAATTTCACTTCTGTTGCAACGATAATCCTTTGCAAGATAGTATTAGAATAGTTATTAATATGTTAGAACAAAATCATAAATATAGCAAGAGATCCCACGAGTGATTCAAACGAGATCTAATTTGTTTTTCATGAATTGCTGGGTCTGAGCAAATTATTTAAATTGGAGTTAAACCTCATGTTACATCCAAATTCCAAAGTAGCGAACCTCGAAAGCAAAAGAAAAAAAGGGTAAAGGAGGGGTTGTTGATCGCTGCTATTGCGGCATCCAATTTTTTATGGAGGTTTGCTTTCCATTAGGTTTCGGTGCTAGAATGGAGTATTAAAGTGCCTTTCTTTTTTTAAAAACTTTTTTGGCATTTCATGAATTTAGAACAACATATTGGTAGGTTTCATGATATATACATCCCTAAAACTGGCATTGGACAGAACTTCATTCTTTTTTTCCTCTTCTTTTTCTTTTGGTTAAGAAAATAATTCTAATTCTTATTTTGTATATCAATATATCTCTAGCAAATATATTTGTGTATATCCACGAGAAGACAAGAGTTGGTTGCTCTAGTGGTAAGCACCCTCCACTTTCAACCAAGAGGTTGTAAGTTCGAGTCACCCTAAGAGCAAGGGGGGAATTCTTGGAGGGAGGGAGCCGAAGGTCTATCGGAAACAGCCTCTCTACCCCAGGGTAGGGGTAAGGTCTGCGTACACACTACCCTCCCCAGACCCTACTAGTGGGATTATACTGGGTCGTTGTTGTTGTATATCCACAAGAAATTATGTGTTATACAAAGAAAAAAAATATCTTTTATTTACATTTTGATATACATAAAAAACATTTATATACATTTTAATATACACTAAAAAAAACTTGTAATATTTGGTATACACATTATTTGATGTGTTATATACTGTGATATATAAATAATACAATTATTTTCGTTATGATATACATTGATATAAAGATAAAATAAGTTTTAAATAATTCTATTATCATTTTATATTTTAGATAATAAAAGATAATAAAGAAGGAAAGTAAAATTTTAATATATATATTTATATATATATATAAAAGGAAAATAAAGTTGTGATATACATTTTGATATACATATTATTGTTATGATATACATTTATGGGCTACTTAGTGCCAATATCTATAACTAAGGCTATTTTCTGCCAATTGCATGAGCACGTTGTCACACCATGCCAAAATCCCTTTTGTAAACACCAAGTTTTCGAGAGAGAGAGAAAGTAGGGGTGAAGGTGGAATTAAGTGGATTCGGCCCAATTTTCTAATTCTTTGGCCCAATTCTTTCTCAAAAAATAGTCCAGCCAAGTCTCTAAATCCAAACATCACACCGAATTTGAAGAATCGAATAATTTTTAACTAAATGGTATAAAAACTGAAGCAAATCAAACTTACGGTGTGTTGGTAGGATGGAAAATGTTTCTTACTTATTTTTTGATGTTTGATTAGTAAGCAAAAAATATTATCTCAAAATTATCTATATTTGATTTAAACAAACACTAGAGAAGATGGGGCGGGTGGGGATGGGGAGAGGAGTGAGGCAATAGGGATTAGGGGGTTGGGTTTTAGTGGTCGAGATCCAACTGAGATTATAGGTCAAGGATCGGGGGGAGGAGGGGGTAAGAGTCGATGGTCAAGGTCGAGGGTAGGGGTACGGGTGGGGTTTAGAGTTAAGGGTTGGGAGTAAGGGGTTCAAGGGTTAGGGCTTGGGTGTCGAATCCGAATCAAGGGTTGAAGGTTGAGGTTTAGATTAGGGTCCGAGTCCGGTTCGGGAGTCAATGGTCGAGAATTCGGGATCGAGGCCGGTTTTAGAGTGGTATTGGTGAGATAGGGGTTGGGGTGGGGCCGAGGGTGGGAGGTATGGGCGGTGGGCCTAGGGCATGGAGACGCCTGCAGGGCGAGGAAGGTTGAGCTGAGATGCCGAGGTGAGAAATAGGTGAAGTGGTCGTGGTGGTGTCGTGGCAGGGGTTGCCGAGGCGTAGGAGGTTGAGTCGAGGGGTGGGTCGGGTGCTTGGGATAGGAATTGGGTGAGTTGGGCAAGATGGGTCAGAGAGGCGTAGTAGGTAGGGAAGCTTTGGGGTGGGGTGGAGGATGGATGGCGGAGATATTTGAAAGAGAGTTTTAAAAAATATTTTCTCTCATCTTTGTAAGGCAGTTATTTTCCTTAAAATTAAGAAAAATGAGTTCAGAAGGAAAATATTTTTTAAAATTTGTAAGCCAAATAGACAAAATTGAAAAATAATTTTTGAATTTTTTCCATTCATACCAAACATTATTTCACTTCACTTTTGCTTATTCATCATAGAAATCGTCAAAGATAAAAATCGAATCGAACCGATTAACACCCAAACTAGATATATTTAGGCGAATCATCTATACTATATTAAAAGCACGAAGACCTTTAGCAAAATATCGTTCGTTTTTTTTACTCTTTAAAAATAAAGTTTACATTGGGCAAATTTGTAATTTAATTATTTTTCTAATATTAAAGACTTTAAAGTCGACTAAAATTTTGGTTATTAATTCATTCCTCATTTGAATTAGGTAGAATTTCCTAATATTTAGAAATTTAAATTGATTCTACTTATATATTCTTACCTTATTAGACTTACGTGATACAAAAATAATCTTTTGTTATTCACTTTCAAATTACAAAAGAGAATTTCTTTTTCCCGTGGATCCGAACCCGTGATAATTTTTAGTTCCATTACGTTTAGAAATTTTTATGTAATTTCTATTCATCTTATGCTTTTTCCAAAGTACTACAAGATGGCCCCTTAATTCGTTTAGTATTTTCACTTTTAATTATAATCTAATTTTTTTATAATTTAACATTGCTATGTTATTTGGCCAAAAAGTGAATAATCACCTTAACTTAAATAAGAATAACAAAATTGGATGGAACTTTATATAAAAATTGAAAATAAAGATTTATTACTCCCTCTGTTCCATAATAAGTGACTTTTTGGTCTTTGGCACATTCCTTAAAAAGAATACTAACTCCTAAAAAAAAGAAGAAGGTATTTTGACTAAGTTGCCCTTAATTAAAATTTGCATTGAGATATGTAAATAAAGGCAAATTTTGAAAAACTAAAGTTAATTTCTTCTTGATTAGACAGGATACTTATTTTGGACGAAAATAAAGAGGTCGAAAAGTCACTTATTATGGACCAGAGGGAATATATAATAAATTCCTAAAAGATTATATTCTATATTTATTCTAAAATAAATAAAGTTGGAATAAATTTAAGTTTGATAACATAGATTTAGACGAATTGAATACTTTTATGAGAAGTTTTTTGCTTTATTGAGTTAGATATATATGATCAATAATTATTATTTTCAAAAACTTATATTTTTTCTTAACTTTTATTTTACAACTCAAATACACTTGTAATATAAATATTTATGTGTTTTTCTTAAAATCTATGCTTATTCAGACGGGGTACACATGCAAAGTGTGTACTCTAAAACTAGTGGACCTAAAATGTACATGTCGGAATCAATATTGATTTTAATTGGTGCAAGGAAAAAGGTTCCAATTTGTGAAATTGCGGCGCAATCTAAACCTGCCTCGTCCATTTAGTTAAGTATTCGAAGTAATTGAAATCATATACGTCAAAAATTTTATTTCCCTCACTATCACAATCAAGTATCATTATCGTTCAGCTTTTTCAAAGGTGTAGCTACTTGTTTGTAAAACTGTCCATCTCATGACAATCACAATCAAATTTTATTATTGCCCAAGCCTTTTTGTGATGTTTCTTAGCATACTCGTTCCGTCTCAATTATATGAAGAGATTATATGTACGATGATCAAAGCAATTACTAACATTTAGTTCGAATTTAGGCATAATTTCTTAAAGTTTATTTTTTCACATATTTAAAAGTTATATAAAAAGTGTTACAAGTCTAAAGTTATTAATCATTCAAATGTTTAAAAATAATTTAATAAAATTATAAAATTTAGTAACAAATTCTCATAAAATTGGACCGAGGAAGTATTTATTCTCAAACGTCCACTCTGTCGACAAATCGACAATCACAATCAAGATAGACAAACAATTTAACCTTTCCTCACTTTGATTGCTTTAGAATCACTATCGCAAAGACAGTGGCTTTGTTACGGGTTAACGTTCCCTCCCGGTGCCTTCAATTTACAATTATATGTATTATGTATATAGTCAAAATATAAAAATACAGTTAAAAGTTTCTTAACATATATATTAATGTTAAATCTGTACACGTTTACGTATGTGTTAATAGGGCCGGCAAATTTGGCCTAAGCCCAAATGACCCGTTTAAGGTTGGGATGATTATTTGATCCGTCAAGTTATTGAATTCAACCCATCTTGATCCAATCCATTTAAAATTGAGTTAATTTTTAGCCCAAATTAATCCATGCCAAAATATCTTAAATTTTTTTTCCTTTTGTTTGATAAGTTATATATGACGATAAAAAAAGAGAAAAAAAGGTCTTATTTAGTAATTATACAACTCATAAGAAAACAATATATATAAAGTAAAGTTTGATAAGAGTTGGGCGGGTTGGGTTATGACCCAAATTTTAGCTTATCTTGACCCAACCCATCTTAGCCCAAGTAATTGGTCAAATGATCCGCCCAACTATTGACTCAACTTATCTTAACCCGCAAAAAATTGGCTTATCCTGCTCATTTGACACCTTTATGCGTTAATATAGAAAAGGTAGAAACATTCTCTGAAAAATTACAAAGAGATTATAATCAATAATTGTTATAATCAAATTGCATTATTTCATGTACCATTCTGTGTAAAGTAATATCTTAATTAAGATATACTATAAGTTATACGAGAAATAAAATCGTGAACGAAACGAGTCCGGAATGACGGCATATCACTATGAGCATGGTCTGGCTCATGGAGGTCACCCGGCTGATCAACTCCAGCATCCTCAACAGGTGCCTCAACGGCCCCTTGCTGGGGACCAGCTCCTCGCAGACCCCCACGACCTCGTGGGACACCCCTACCTCGTGGGATATCCCTGCCTCTTTGGGCACGCCTGCCACGTTGATCACGTTCTGGATCCACTGGTGGCCCACGATGGTAGTGCTCTGGCGCCACATACACAGCTTCGTATCCTAAGCGCTTATCATCTCGGGCTCGCCTCAATGTCCGAGAAGCCAGATCGGTCACCTGCCGGCCATACTCGTGCAAAGCGGCTGCTCCCTCGCCGGTATACTGTTGCATCTGCAGTCCCAACTGGTGGAACAGATGTAGGCCAATAGCCTGCACAACATGTAAATATAAATTACGGAACGCTAGGTTAACATTATAAGTAAGTATACCAAATAACATACCAGTGCCTCGTGCCTCCCGGCATATGAAACGTACCGACCGCCAGCGCGATAAACGGGATTCCCGACGAAAAGTCGCTGCATGGCCTCCAACTGAACTATGAAGTAAAACCAGGAAACGTGAGTATACGCAATACATATAAAGCCAGGCCAAGTAAACTTAGATATACATTTACCTATGCGCCCCCCCAGCTAATCCAACAAATCCCTGCAATAGGGGAGATTATGTCGAGCCTCGTACTCATGTCCATATCCTCACGAGAGTACGAGGCTCGACATAATCTCCCCTATTTCAGGGATTTGTTGGATTTGCTGGAGGGGGCATAGGTAAATATATACCTAAGTTTACTTGGCCTGGCTTTATATGTGTTGCATATACTCACGTTTCCTGTTTTTACTTAATAGTTCAGTTGGAGGCCATACAGCGACGAGCTAATAGCTGGTTTGCCTGATTATTGCTCGACCGGCCGAATTATGTGGAGCTTTTCTGTCCCATTGATGTGTCTTGATATTGTCGAGCATCATGCCATCGAACGAGTACTTCGCCAGTTTGGTCGCCCGCAGCTTGTACCGTCACCGCCCGCTTGGCATATGACACATTACCAGGGGGATGATCGTTCCAAGGTGGACCAGATATATGTGGCATGGCTAGAGGCGCAGATCGATACTTGGGACCAACGACATGACCTGATTCCCCCCCTCCACCTGACTGGTCGGATGGTGAGCATGAGTATATGGGTTGGTACCGTAGTGTTACCCGACTTTTCGTCGGGAATCCCGTTTATCGCGCAGGCGGTCAGAACGTTCCATACGCCTGGAGGCACGAGGCACTGGTATGTTATTTGGTATACTTACTTATAACGTTAACCTAGCATTCCGTAATTTATATTTTACATGTTGTGTAGGCTATTGGCCTACATCTATTCCACCAGTTGGGACTGCAGATGCAGCAACATACCGGCGAGGGAGGAGCCGCTTTGCACGAGTATGGCCGGCAGGTGACCGATCTGGCATCCCGGACATTGAGGCGAGCTCGAGATGATAAGCGCTTAGGATATGAGGCTGAGTATGTGGTGCCAGAGCAGTACCATCGTGGGCCACCAGTAGAGCCAGAACGTGGTCAACGTGGCATGCGTGCCCAGAGATGTAGGTATATCCCACGAGATAGGGGTGTCCCACGAGGTCGTGGGGGTCGGCGAGGAGGTGGTCCCCAGCAAGGGGCCGTTGAGGCATCTGTTGAGGATGTTGGAGTTGATCAGCCGGGTGACCTCCATGAGCCAGACCATGCTCATAGTGATATGCCGTCATTCAGCCTTCAGTTTACTCCAGGGACTTCACAGGTGACCCCGTCAACTCCATTGTTGATCACGGGCACGACCATTACGCGAGAGGATTGGGATTAGTATTTTCCTGACCCATCGACCTTTGCTGATGATCGCCCGACACGAGATGTGGATAGTGGGCGCCGGCTGAGTTATGGCCTATCATCGAGGGATGCTGAGGATCTTTCACATGTGTAGGTTTATTTGTATTACTATTATTTATATTTATTTTTATCTCATTGATTAGTCATAAATATCTAAATATTTTTTTTAAGGCTTCATCCCCGACCGTCACGGAGGCCACCTTGTGCGATAGTGACATGGCTGCGACGGATGATTATATTCAGAAGTCTGACGAGATCATGGTAAGACAATTTAAATTTATGTGACTTAACACGTAAATTACTAATACATATTTCATAAACTAAAATATCTTATTATTCTGTAGATTACTGATGGACCGATACCCCTTCTACTGAGCCTGCTAGCCCTACTGACGATTATGCTGCAACGCATCCTCCGATTAAGAGGCGACGTGTTGAGGATGATCCTGATAGTGTTGTTGGGCGGGATGGGATGCGCCTCAGGCCAACGGCTGCTTTAAAGCATAGAGGATGTGGGACACATTGCTTTTTTATTTTATTTTATGTACATATGACATTGAGTAAATAATAGCAATAATTTTTATTGTTTATAGTATATGAGCATTATGTTTTTATTTCTCCGGTTCTTCGTTATTTTAATACTACAAGACAAACACAAACATAGAAACTTATCATAATTTAAATTCAGTACAACTAATGAAAATACATGACACAGAAAACATAAAGATAAAATACTACACTCAACACATACATATGTTTGTTTAGTCACTACTGCATATTATTCTCTGTTCCAACCACTTCAATTTCTCTTCCAGACTATTTTTTTTTCTTCTGCCTCTTTTAGTTTCTCCTGCACTGCCACAATTTCTCATTACATTTCAGAGATCTGGCATTGGTATTCACCGTTTATATTCCAAACATACTGCAAACATGATTTGTAGTATTCCTGGTTAATGGGTTCATCATACCAATCCTCAAACATACATTAATTTCCGTCATTGCGTCCAAACAATTGTTGACATATCCAGTATCTGCGCCCACCATCTGACCAACATGCCTTCAAAATCGCACGTTTGCCACAATAGCACCTTGGTTGGTCATTGCGTCCAGACATTTGTTAATGCAAGAAAAATGAAAAAATTATGGAAAGTTTTGCTATTTATTTTGGTTAAGCACATATAATAACTAAAATACGCCAGTTATTTATAGGCAAAACAACACACATAACGTAGTATTTTACCGCGCTATGCTTCGTGTGTTAAAGATTCTTTTGGGTATAAAACAGCTTTTCCAGAAGATAGCTTTTGCAAGCAATCAACTTTTAAGGTCGACAAGACAACATACATAACGTAGTATTTCACCGCGCTATGCTTCGCGTGTTAAAGATTCTTTTGAGTACAATACAACTTTTCTAGAAGTTAGCTTTTGCAGGCGAGCAACTTTTTAAGTCGACAAGACAACACACATAACGTAGTATTTCACCGCGCTATGCTTCGCGTGTTAAAGATTCTTTCGAGTACAATACAGCTTTTCCAGAAGATAGCTTTTGTAGGCGAGCAACTTTTCAGGTCGACAAGACAATTATATTTTTTAAATGGGTTTATGTCAGATTGTTGTACTGGAGTATTAATGTTAAATATCAATAAGATTTAACAGCAATGGAAACATAATTTTATTTCATATATTATGCAAGATAAATAAGTACATACACTTTTTACAACCACATTACGAAAACAAAATACTACATGTATCCTTGATAGTTGGACACATTAGATGAACTTTCAGCAGGAGCTGGATTACCACCGCCACCCAAACCAGCTGAAGGACATTTACGACAGTCGTGTCCTGTTTGCGAGCATATGCCACATTTGCGCGCATAAACGGTATCATAAACATCCATTTGGTTCCGTATACGCATTTTTTTTCACTTGTCGTTGACGTACATAGTCCTTGTTACACACCATTTTAAATAGTTCCGGCGGCCAATAATACTCAGCACCCACTGGCTGCAACTGCCCGCTATAGGTGTTTAAGTATGCAGCAACACTTTATTCTTTATCAACATAGTTGGTTGCCCCTAAACCTGTATGTCGAAAACACTTGATGGCATATGAGCACGGCATGTGGTATATGGACCATTTTCCACAAGAGTATAACCTTCTGGCTTCATTTACGGTGTATGTATTATTCCCCCGATTTTGATGGATAGCGGTGCAAACTTCAAAAATATTTCACTCGTTGCAATACTATAAATATGAATGCTAATGTGCTCGCCGCCTGTATTTATCAAATCTTCTCATTGGTATTTGCATAAATTCAACACCCTTTCCATCAATGACGATGCACCTCTAGCCCTTTCAATAAACCTCTCTGCCATCTGCTTGAATGACATCCGCACCATGGCAGTGATAGGCAATCCACGTGCAAAGTTCAATAACCATTGAAAGACTCTGACACATTTATAGTCAAAATTCCCCATTGTTTTCACTTCCCAACCAATAAAATAATGAGTTACTCAAATTGATAAATACTTTACATATAGCTATATCACTTCACTTACAAATCGTAATGTGTTGACATCCCATGATGGACATTATCCTGTTGGTGATGACTCTCGGATGGACCACCCTGATCAAACATACCAGAACTAGGCATATTCCAAGTGGGCGTTGGTTCATAACTTATAAAATTCATATCTGGCATGTACCCCCTATGGAATATATGAGTGTTAATACAAATTAAATACAACAAAAATAAATATCGTAACACAAAGAAAAATTGAAGTTTACCACTCGTCTTGTGGATTATGTAAACTAGGAGAGAAATTATTTCTTCGCTCCTCAGTCGCTCGTGGAGATAAGTTTAGATCAGGCCAAACTCTTTCAGCCGGAACCTGTTCGGCTAAAACTGCTCTAAAATAACTACCCGATGACTGAGGGATATCCATACTCATTATTGCGAACGTCTTCAACATTGACGTACATTTCCAACATTTTTATCACAAGAAATTCCCGGTATTTATCCAGAGTCCTCAAAATATCTCTCAGAGTTTCATTGTCCTCGATGTTAAACTTAGCATAACAAGCAACCCCTTGAGGAGTGACAGAATACAGATATCTTTCGGTTACTTTAAGGTTCACCAAACGTTTGCTCACACTCATTCTTTTATATAACAACGATATCAATGTATCGTACTCCATTGTAAGTAACAACTTAACATGACACTATGGAGATAAACTATATGTTACTGAGTTATTCGCCACCACATTCTCACTCCCCAATATAATGAAACCCTTATTCTTCGCTTTTCAGACATTATGAATAAATGCAAAACAACTTAACGAAGAAATATTTCAGAAGACTTGAGAATATTTATGAATGGATTTTTAGAAAATCTTTAACCTCTTTAAATAAGGCAAAAACCAATTCGAGGTATAATTATTTTTAGGTATAGCGCTTTAAATAAGGGCGCTATACCCAATTGAATTATTGTTATGTCATTTACGCCTAGAAGAATTATTGGTTGGCCCACATAATATATATAGCACCTTTCAAAAAGAATTTATATATATAGCTCCTTTTAAAAGGGCGCTATACTTAACTGGACAAACGGCCGTTAAGGTATGGCGCCCTTTAAAAAGACGTTATATATAAAAATATTACTAAATTTTTTCCCACACATTTAATTATTTGAGTCCAAAAAAACCATATTTTGGTTATGAACTCTACACGAAACATATGTTAATACCAAATTGTATGTCCGAAGCTATTTTTTCTATTTCTTTCAATTAAAAAGTTTTCCAGTACCATTGCAGCCGAAAATTAAATGGGCAGGTCCAAATGGTCAAATCCCAAGGGCCAATGTCATGTGTGAAGTGTTAGTTGGTAAAAATGATTAAAAATCTAGCAGGGAAAGCGGGGCAGTGGGACAAAAATAATCACAAAATAAATGAAAGATGATCGTTTTAGCCTTTTTCGTGCAGGAGAGAACAAAGTAATACTAGTACCCTTCTAAATCCAATTTTACTTCGGCCAAATGGAGGAGGAAAAAATTATACGCATCTCTTTCAATTTATATGAACACATTTGATTGGACACAATTTTTTTAAAAAAGAGATAACTTTTAAATTTGTGGTGTAAAATGAGTCACATATATTTTGTATGGCTATAAATTATTGTATAAAGATAAATTATTTCCAAATAAGGAAAGGGGTCATTCTTTTTTGCACGGACTAAAAAGAAAATAGGTTCACATAAATTGAAACGGAGGGAGTATGATTTAGCAGTTGGTACCTTAATCCAAGATGGAATGGTTGAGAACCGAACGCAGCCACTGCGCTTGTCACTGGAATGGATAATGTTCATAAAAGTGTATTAAATGCTCTGCGCCCGGTAGAATTTACTAAGAAATATTCTACAGTATTAAAAATGACGGCCCATTACAAAAAATTTAGCATTTACGCTTAACGTTACATCTTCATCAATAACTAACGTAATTGTCATTAAAGGAGAGCATGATCTTATGACATTTTTCCCTAGGTATAACTATAAATAGTAAGCTCAGTTACCATTGTAAATGACACGAAATTTCTCGCAAGAACATATACTATATTCTATATAAAACTTTATGCAATTTCACTATCTTGTTTTTTAATCTAATCATTGTTGTGTTCGAAAATCACGTTCACAGAATCACTATCTTTGCTATTTCATCTACATTCCAAGGCTAAGTACTGTGTATTCTTCGATTACTTTATTATTTCAGGATCAAATTAGTTCACTTGTCTAAAAATTACGAATAAATTCAACTGTACCGTTTTACGGGCAAACAATTTGGTTTCCACCGTGAGGCCTAGACAGTCGTGCAATTAAATTGATCCTTACCTTTTTTACTAACGTGTTTTAATTATTTTGTCTGAGAAAATATCACAAAAAGGCAGGTAATACTGTTAATGATGCACGCAACCCTGAAATTCGAGAGGATCAACCTCATTTCGAGGATTCAATCGGTGACACCCGCAATGAGGGGAATGACGCCACACCGGTGCATGACAGGCGATACCCTCGACAGGTTCGGAAGACAACCCCCGATGATGCTGGCGAGAAGCAAGTAGCGGATGCTGTGAGGATCCTATAAGAGCAACATGCAATCATCCTAGGCCATCTCATGAGTCAGGATCACGTTATGACGGAACTGAAGCAGACGCTATCAGGTGCTTCAAATAATGCAAACAGGCGCGATCCACTTCCTCCCGTTGTTCCGGCAGACCAAACAACGCAGAGAGTCGACAACAACACTCCCGGGGGTCAAGTTGGCTCCGATGGGGCTAGGGGGAACATATCAGGTCTTAACAACGAGAACGATTCATTCAAAGATGAGCTTTTACGGTTCATGAGGGAAGTAAACGCCCACATGGATCAAATCCCGAGCGCACATCCAGTATTGAAATGCCCGAACTCGAAGAAATATGTTCAATTATTGTACAAGCCAAGTGCGGCACCACTACTAATCCCGAAGCATTTCAAAATGCCTGAAGTTCCAAAGTATGATGGAACTTCAGACACACAGGAACATATTACCACCTACACAACAGCAGTGAAAGGAAATGATCTAGCTCCTCATGAAATTTAATCTGTATTGCTAAAGAAATTCGGCGAAACTCTCACGGGGAGGCCCTAACCTGGTATTCGTTCGCTCGAGTATTCCATAGATTCCTTTGAGATGCTCGCAGATTCTTTCATTAAAGATTATGCTGGGGCCAGAAAAGTACAAGCCCGGAAGGCCGACATATTCAAAATCGCACAAGGAGAATTAGAATTATTATGAGAGTTTGTTACACGATTCCAGAAAGAAAGAATGTTGCACCCGGCCATCCCGAATGAATGGGCAGCTGAAGCATTCACCAAAGGATTGAATCCGAGAAGTTCATAGGCTTCCCGGAAGCTGAAGAAGAGCCTGCTTGATTTTCAAGCAACAACCTCCGCAGATGTTCACAACCGGTATGAGTCGAAGATAAGGATCGAAGATGACTATCCCGGTTCTACATCATCGACCAAAGGACGGGAGAAGAATAGAGAAAAATCAAAGGATGACTACGACGCAGATAGGCAGACTTTGAGGGGTCGGGTTTTGCCCTACGAGCGTATCGAAGGCTGTGGCAGAAATGTTCGAGCAGCAAACAAGTTCACCGTTGATGGAGGGACAGATCGTGGTCGAAGCAATAGAACACTTCAAGATAAACAAATGTCAGGGTCTCGAGATCTTTCTTACCCCAGGTTATCAGAATATAACTTCAGCGTCAGTATAGTGGAACTGGTATTAGCCATGATGAACATTAAGAAACACGATTCCCGAGACCTATGGGGTTTGATTCCAGCCAGAGGGATCCCAATTTATGGTGTGAATACCACGGGACGAACGGTCACCGTACATGGGACTACCGATATCTTCGGGAGGAGGTGGCAACGCTAGTGAAGAATGGTCATCTCCGAGAATTCTTGAGTTATCAAGCTAAGAACAATTACGGTCGCAACAGAGACAACACGGAATCCTCGAAAGCAGGAGAAGAAACCCCACACCAAACGATCAACATGATATTTGGGGGGAACAAAATTAACGGGGTCACCTTTACGGCGGCAAAGAAGACTAAAGTATCGATAACTCACAACAAAAGACTCTGGAAGGACGATATCACTTTTACGGAGGAAGACGTAGATGGATTGCTGGTACTACACAACGATGCACTGGTAATCTCGTTAAATGTGTTAGATTTTAAAATTAAGCGTGTTCTAGTGGATCCCGGAAGTTCGGCTAATATAATACAATGGAGAGTATTGGAACATGCTAAACTCACCAGAAGCATTATTCCGGCGATAAAACTCCTCGCTGGATTCAACCTTGCGAGCGTGACGACCCGGGGAGAGATCTTGCTTCTCATGAATATTGAAGGAGTAATGAAAACAACTCTCTTCGAAGCAGTGGATGGTGATTTGGGATACAACATCATCTTAGGAAGGCCATGGTTACACGAGATGAAAGATGCACCTTCGACGTATCACCAATTACTAAAGTTTTCGACGCCCAAAGGAATCAAGCAGATAAGAGGTGACCAACCGGCAGTGAGGGAGATGAATGCAATCTCAGTTTCCAGTAGCAAAGGGAAGGAACGCACGACATAGCAATTATAGGAACTGGCGCGTACTCCAGAGTTAAAAGAGGTTATTCCAGGGGCAGAATCATCATAACAATATCAGGTGCTGAGATATTTCCAAGTTCTGGAAGAAACAGACGCAACGAAATCCACGACAGAGGAACTAGAGCAAGTGTCATTGTTCGAAGAATTTTTAGAAAGAAAATTTTACTTGGGAACATGACTGCACCCCGAGCTCAGGTCTGGATTTATTAAATTCCCTAAAATTAATGCTGATTGTTTTGCATGGTCGCACGAGGATATGATAGGTATCCCGACGGAAATAGTCGTGCACAGGATGATTTTGGACCCCAATGTACCACCGGTACGACATAAGAAGCACCCTATTGTCGAGGCCCGGAATAAATTCGTCAAAGAAGAGGTAACCCGCTTGTTTAAAATCGGTTCGGTTAGAGAGGTAAGATATCCAGACTGGCTAGCTAATGTAGTAGTAGTTCCTAAGAAAAACAATAAATTTCATATGTGTATAGACTATACAGATCTTAATAAGGCATACTCGAAAGATTCATTTCCACTGCCAAATATCGATCAAATGATTGATGCTACGGTCAGGCACAAGTTGATGAGTTTCCTTGATGTTTATTCCGGATACAACCAAATTAAGATGAACCCGGAAGATCGGGAAAAGACTTCATTTATAACAAATTCTGATACATATTGTTACAATGTAATGCCTTTCGGGTTGAAAAATGCCGGAGCCACTTATCAACGGCTCGTAAATAAGATATTTGAAAAGCAAATAGGAAAAACTATGGAAATTTATATAGACGATATGCTCATTAAGTTTTTGAATGCAGATGACCACTTTAATCATTTGCAAGAAACATTCAATATCTTGAGGTAGCATAACATGAAACTTAACACCGAAAAGTGCGCGTTCAAGGTCAACTCCGGTAAGTTCCTGGGGTTTCTGCTCTAACTAAGGGAATTGAGGTAAACCCCGACAAAATCAAGGCCATATACAATATCCCAGATCAATTATCAAACATGAAGGAACTCCAAAGACTCACAGGAAGGTTAACAACTTTGAGCAGGTTCATTTTTCGATCGTCGGAAAAGTGTCATCGCTTCTTTACATTGCTCAAAAAGAAGAACAATTTCGAATGGACGCTAGAGTGCCAGCAGGCTTTGAGGGACCTGAAGAAGTACTTATGAAGCCCTTTATTGCTCTCGAAACTAAAAGAAGGTGAAACATTGCTAGTTTACCTCGCAGTTTCAGAAGTTGCAGCAAGTGCGGTTTTAGTCCGGGAGGACGAAGGTACGTAACTTCCTATTTACTATGTTAGAAACATTTTAACGGGAGCAGAAACTCGCTACCCACATTTGGAAAAACTAGCCTTAGCACTTGTAGTTGCCGCTCGGAAGCTGAGGCCTTATTTTCAATGCCACCCAATAGTTGTGGTGACTACTTTCCATTTGCAGAACATCCTTCATAAACCCGAACTCTCGGGAAGATTGGCCAAATGGCCCGTCGAAATGAGTGAATTTGACATAGAATATAAATTGAGGAGTGCAATTAAGTCGCAAGTCTTGGCTGACTTCGTGGCCGATTGTAGTCCGGGACTGCTACCTTTGGCAACCAAGGAGGCAGTCATAGTATCAGAATCGACATCAGGGGTTTGGACCTTATTTACAGATGGAGCCTCGAACGTAAAAGGGTGCGGGCTCGGAATAGTTTTAATCATGCCTTCGGGGGAACCCTTAAGGCAAGCTATCAGAATAATTCCTTTATCTAACAATGAAGCAGAGTATGGAACTTTGATTGCAGGGCTCGAATTGGCCCGGGGACTTGATAACGAGGTTATCGAAATCAAATATGACTCACAGCTGGTAGTAAATCAGGTTTACGGGATCTTTGACAAGACCCGACGATCCTAGACAAGACCGGAGAAATAAAATAATCAACTACCTTGAGCACGGAAAGTTCCCCGACGATCCCAAAGCGTCACGAGCGTTACGCACCAAAGCTGCATGTTATAGCTTCAGGAAAGGCCAATTGTATAGAAAATCTTTCCAAGGCCCGCTGGCCCGGTGTTTAGGAGCATCATAAGTTGATTATGTCATGAGAGAAATCCACGAAGGGATATGCGACAATCACTCAGGCGCAGAGTCTTTGGTGCTAAAATTGGTACGGGCAAGATATTATTGGCCTCGCATGGAACAAGACGCCAAGGATTTTGTACAAAAATTTGATAAGTGCCAATGCTACGCATCACTAGTACATCAACTGGCAGAACCCTTACATTCGGTTCTATCCCCATGGCCATTCTTGAAATGGGGGATGGACATCATCGGACCGCTGCCACCGGCTCCCAGAAAGGTAAGGTTTCCTTTAATTTTGACTGATTATTTATATAAATGGGTGGAAGAAAGTTCTTATCAGAAGATCGGAGAACGCGAAGTGGTCGATTTTCTGTGAAAAAATATAATTTGCAGGTTCGGAATACCAAAAGAGATAGCATTCAACAATGGGCCATATTTTATCGGTGCAAAAATTACAAAGTTGCTCGAAGACTTGAAAACAAAGAGAATCACATCTTTGCCTTATCACCCGTGCGCAAACGGCCAAGCGGAGTCGACAAACAAAGTGATCATTCAAAACCTCAAGAAAAGGTTGGAAGCGGCAAAAGGCAAATGGCCCAAAGAGTTGCTCGGAGTTTTATGGGCCTACCTAACAACAACCAAATCACGTACAAGAGAAACTCCTTTTCCCTTGTGTACGGTGCTGAATCCCTAATCCCGATTGAAGTGGGCGAACCCACTTTGAGATATTCTCAGACAAATGAAGACTCAAACGGTGAAGCAATGATAATCAACTTGGAACTGCTCGAGGGATGCAGGGACTTGGCACATGTAAGAATGGCAGCTCAAAAGTAGAGGATGGAGCGATATTACAATCGAAGAGGCGATTTCCGTTTTTTCAAAGTAGGAGACTTGGTGCTAAGGAAAGTAACTCAAAATACCCGGGATCTAAATACGGGAAAGCTAGGTCCAACGTGGGAAGATCCTTACCGGATTTTAGCTGTCACTAGGAAAGGATCATACGAGTTGGAGAACCAGAATGGGGATAAGTTGCCCACCAACTGGAACGTGGCATGCCTTAAAAGATATTATTTCCAATGAACAACACTCAAACAGAAAGTATGTGTTGTACTCTTTTTCCCTTCGTTCAGTTTTTGTCCCAAATGGGTTTTTCTAGCAAGGTTTTTAACGAGGCAGCGACAGAAAGCATACTACAAAAACATCAGTAATAAGACCTTTGATAGCAAGGCAAACGAACAAGCTCCCACTCGAGGATAATTAGGTAATCTTTGGTTCAATAGCAAATTCCCACCGGGAATTTAAGTTTGCTACGGAACAGAGGTTACTCAACCGCTGACGGGCACAAACCGCCAGAGGAATGTTAGGTATTCTTTCGCTCGATAGCATGGATTCCTAAGGGGAAACAAGATATGTTGCCGAGTGAAGGATTACCTAGCAATTCATTGGTGGGACCTTCGAAGTTCCACTGATCCAATTCGCATTCTTCTCATTCAAACACTGGGGGGGGGGGGATGATATAAGGATATGAAAACAATGACTGCCACGTCAACCGGGAACAAAAATCCAGAAATAAAATGCATCATTGGGACCGGGGACTACGCAACCAGCCCCGTAGAAATAAGTTGTACAAGATAACCGCAAGTAATGGCAATTTCTTTTCTATTTAGCAAAATGCTTATGTAATTTTTGAAAATAGAAGGAATAAAACGAAATCCTTTTGCTTTTATCTTGTTTCTTGTCTGAGCGATGAGCTGATTTTGTCAATTGAAAGTTAAACAAGTACTTCAAATGTTAGTGCCATAATGAATAGGAGACGTTCTCTTCAAGAGCACCGTAAACATAAGAGGGCCCTCTCTTATAAAAACTCTCACGTTAAAGGGTTGGTTCCGGAAGAATCAATATCCGGAATCCATTATGCCATCGGGAAAAATACACCCGAAGCCGCATATGAAAATGATGCAAAAACCAAACATGCGCAAAAATTCATAAAAACCCTCACGTAAAAGGGATAATACTCGGAACAAAAATGCTTCTAAGAAAAGGCATCCGAGACTACACATAATAAAGCACGAATTGAACAACATGCACGGAATGCTTGAGAAAATGCAAAAGTTAAAAGCTTGCATGGATATTCAAACGAAAGTAAGACTCAAACGATATTTGAACAAAAAGTATGTCCTTATTCACAAGAATGTGCCAAAACATTACAAGTACAAAATGAGATAAGAAAGGAAAAGCTAAACTGCAGCACCTCCGGGACCAGGATGAAGAGAAGTATCCGCATTGTCGGGAAGAATAGGTGGTTCCGCCGATGGCTCAACACTTTCCCCAGTTTGGTCTTTGGCCTCATTGCCTTCCAATCCCTCTTCAGTTTTCAAAAATTCGGAACCGGAATCAGAAGAACCCGGAGCATCAGACTGCGCCAGGAGTCCATTTTTTTTACAGCCAACTCAAGCTCTCGGGCCTTAGCGATTCGGCAACAACATCAATGATACCATCTTTGACCTCTTCCAAGGTTTTTCTCCTCGTGCTATGTATGGAATAAATATTTTCAACAATGAGGGAAGCCGCTCGACGCTTAAGTTCTTCTTTGAGTTGAGTAACCTCGGCGGAAAGGTTTTCCCTGGCGGATCTAGCAGATTTAAGGCTAGCGTCGAGATCGCGGACAGTTAAACTAAAGAGCCTATTATGCTCGATAGTTTTCCTGTAGTTCTCTTCTAGCTAGGCATATTTCACCTCCACGGCAGCAAGTTCTTCACTTTAGGAGTTCAAGGCTGCCTCCAAATTAATCACTCTTTCAGCGGAGGCAGCCTCACGGTCGGCTGCAGCAAGAACAACGTTCTGTACTTCTGCCCATTTGGACTTGGCCTCATCAAATCTAATCCTCAGTGGCCCAATTTCTTGGCTAAGGGTTATCATTTCTTGCTTGCTTTGCTGCAAGAGATCCTCCAAAACAACGGCCTCAGCAACTCTAGTGTCCGGTTCCGAGAGGCGGAGAACAATCTGGTCCCGTACTGCCAAAAGCTGATCCCGTTCAGAAGTAAGTTCTTCCTTCTCACGAATCAACTTTTTGAAGGCCCTCATAAGCAAGAAAGTTGGCCTATAAAAAGAAAAGGTAAAATTTAGAATACATTCGTTCGAAGTAGAAGAAATAACAGAGGAAGGAAAAAACGTACCGCTGCGGCATTATGCATAGCATTGTTCAACAAATACTCTCCCGAGAGTGTCTGGATCTTTTCCCAGTCTTTTTCTGAAGCCAAAGGCTTTAGGTAATTAGCAAACTCCATCGGCCGCGATAGCAGGTTGCACCTGATATAGACCGAAAGAGTGATGTTCCTTCTCCTTTGTGGATCTTCAGAAGGAGCAGCATAATTTCATCCCAAGTTCCCATGAACTGGAGACTGTGGAAGAGGAAAACCTTCTTCATGGTTAGGTGCGACCGATGGAGATGGTGTAGCAACCGCTGGTGGAAGAGTAGACGAAGATGGAAATGATATAGCAGTTGCTGGTGTTGGTGAAGGTGGAGATGAAGCTGATGGAGTTGAAGAGTGAGAAGTAGCTGCATCAAATGTAGTGCTGGTTGTTTGATGCTCGCCAACCAAAGATGGCAAGGACCTGGTACTCATCCCCGCAACACCAGTTGCAGTAATTGGGGCCCGAAAATAGGAGTTGGCATATTCTACCAAATCAGATTCTCCCCAAAGTGCCGTGACAACGTCTTCAGTTGGTGTAACTATCTCAACAGGTCGAGCATCCTGTTGAGATGATGAGGATTGTCGCCTTCTGTGTAAAGAAGCTCCCTCGTCAACAACTTCTTTCTCATCACCAATCATCACGGTATCTACGACCGGCCCAGAAGGAGGACCAGTCATCATCGCTATCGGAGATGATTTGGGGGCATCAACCTTTGCCCTCTTATTCTTTTCCCTTGCCACGGAGGAGCGTCTTCTCTTTGTTTTCTTATCCTCCGGCCGGGGACTCCGTAAAGAAATATTTGCACCCGAAACAGGCCTAGAGATACCTGTTCGAGTAAGTGCTTCCTGAAGCAGCCTCGCTACATCTGCAGGATCAGCCAGAATGTCCTCCTCGAGTACAGCAACAGAGCCCGCAGGTAAACCTAATTCCATGAACAAAGTGAGAAGGGTTCAACCAAGTTCTTCATATACAAAAATAGAAGCAAGGTAAATTAGAGTTACCATGATTTTTGGCCTTCCACCCGTATTTAAGGGCTAGTTCTTTCCACGAACGAGTTTCGGGCGTTATGACGTCCAACATATTCTGAACCCACCAGTTCAAACCTTCCACCACTGGTTGGAGCCATCGAGTTGCTAAATCATGCGAAGAGTGAATAAATGATACGCCCATAGAAGAATATTATACAAAGAACTTACGAGTGCCGTTCCAAGCAACCAGAAAGGATGAAGTCGTTGTCGGAATGATGTCGTTGGTGGCAACTGCAACGAATCGTTCCATCCACCCACGGTCGTTGTCATCATCTATACTAGACAACAAATCATGGTGGCCATGCTTGCAAAGGTTTATTATCCCCCGGCGGAAGATTTTGGGGGAATAAAGATTCATCACATGAGCTAAGGTTAGCTCCTCCCCAGTTTGTTGGTACAAGCATCAGAGGCAGGCGATCGTCCTCCACACTGAAGGACTAATCTGTGCCAAGCATACCTGGTAGCGAAGGCAAAACTCCGCAATCACTGAATCAAGCTCTCTGCTCAGAGAAAATGCACCCAAAGTAAAGGGATACATGAAAATGTATGTAAAACCTTCCTTGGGAAGGGTCACTCACTCCGATAGATCAAGAGCGATAATTTCCAACTCATTGCAGTGGCAGTCCTCCTTCACAGCAGGAATACTAGAAGGACGAATGGAAGAAGGGTACCTACTAACATCCCATGTACGAGGGTTGGCAGTAGGGAATTTCTATTCAAAATCCTTTGAAGTACTAAGTCTTCTTGGGATGATAGAATTCACTGTTGGAGGAACGAAATCCTCGGTTTTGTTCTTATTCTTTGTAGAACTAGCACGTTTGGAGGAAGAAGCTATTGGAAAAGAATAAGGTAAAGAGTTTGTGTTTGAAGAAAATTAGAAAAAGGATAGAAAACAAGGATGCAAATCAAAAGCTCAAGCAATTATGAAACGCAAAGGAAAAGAAAGTTGCGTATAAGTAAAATTTAGGCGGCTAAATTCATGGCCATGACTACCTCGATAATCAGCAAAAGTTGTGCTGAATCATGGAATGATGCATGTTCAGGGCATTAAATACGGAGAGACGTGCGTCTAATCAACTGTCAGAGACCTTCAGAGGGAATTATAGTAATTCCCGCCGAAAAGATGCTTCTACCAACTTCCCGGTAACACAAAGTTATGTCACCGGAAAGCAGGGGGATTATCTCTATAAGGTAAAATATAATATTACACGTGGCTTACTCAAAGGAGGACACGTGAAATCCAAGATGGAATGGCTGAGGACCGAACGCAGCTACTGCGCTTATCAGCGGAACGGATAATGTTCATAAAAGTGTATTAAATGCTCTGTGCCCGATAGCATTTACTAAAAAATATTCTACAGCATTAAGAGCGACGGTCCGTTACAATGAATTTGGCATTTACGCTCAACGTTACATCTACATCAATGACTCTCATAATTGGCATTAAAGGAGGGCATGATTCTAGGACCTTTTTCCCTAGGCATAGCTATAAATAGTGTGCTCAGTTACCATTGTAAATGACACGAAATTTCTGGAAGAACATATACTATATTCTATACAAAACTTTATACAATTTCACTCTCTTACTTTTTGATCTTATCATTATTGTGTTCGAAAACCGCGCTCACATAATCACTATCTTTGCTATTTCATCTACATTCCAAGGCTAAGTATTGTGTATTTCTTCGATTATTATATTTATTCATGATCAAATTAGTTCAATTGTCTAGAAATCACATATAAATTCAACTGTACCATTTTACGGGTATATATATATATATAATTAAAACAAAAAGCTTTTTATTTCCGCTTTCTGAGATTTTTGGTTAAGTCATTGCAACAATCTAAAAAAAGGATTTTTAAAACAAGATTTGGGTGATTCATTTTGGTTGACAGGTAGTATATGATAGAATAATGTAAGGGGTATTTTAGTACGCGGGATAAGGTGGAATAAGATGTGAGATTAAATTTATATTATGTTTGATTGACGGTATAAATTTATACCGTCAACTAAATATAGTATAAATTTAGTCCCAGACTTAATTCTGAACATTCCACATCAACCAATCAAACTTGAAATTATTTTAGCTCACCTCCCATATGAGATAAATTAGTCCAGGAACTATAATCTATAATTTAGTCCACGTACCAAAAGAAAAGAAATTAACCAATCTTGTGCACAAAATAATAGAGTGCTTAGTATTTTACCAAAGAACTGTCGTGGCAGTTTATCTAACTATATTAAAAAACGAAATCACTTAGTAAAATATCTTTCGTCTTTTTTACAGTTTAAAAATAAATTTTATATTGAACAAAATTATAATTTAAATTAATTTCCTAAATTTAGCATTTTAAGATTAACTAAAATTTTGGTAATTAATCTTTCCTTATTTAAGAACTTAAAATCGATTAAAGTTTTAAATTATACAAATCAAACAATTTGTTTATAACATAAAAAATGCATCGAGGAATTTGAAATCATAAAACTAATAGACACCACACTATATTGTGGCAATTAAAGTCACCGATTTACTTAAAATTACCAAGAATTCAATAAATTTTGGAAAATTGCATCACATCAACTCATGTACATAAAATATCACCGGCGATAGAGAGGGTGAACAAAAGGAAAAGAGCTTACGTCTCTCCATGGAAAGAACCAAATACATTGGTTGCCACGTGTAGGGGCGAATTTATATGATATTTTATGGGGCACGTAAATTCATGATCTCTTCGCCAAACTAAATATATTATGTATGTTGTTTACCCTCAAAATCGGATAACAATTAAATTTGTAAGTGATTTTAAGAATATGCAGATTAATTTGATACAAAACGATAAATTGAGTTAGAATGGACAAGTAAAGATACACTAAATTCAAACTACGCGAGAAGGATGATTCCAGTCTTAGTGAAACATTCACCCTCGATCCGAGCTCACATTGGATAACTTTTATGAAGGAGAGAAAAGCTTACAATTACAGTAGAAATAGTAGTATGTTGCTTAGGAATGCGTGTTATAATGTCCCTAATGAATTATCAAACCCCCTTTATATAGTAGGGGAATCCTACTCTAAGTACAACTCTATAAAAGGTAAAAATTCTCTGTTTAACTGAGCGCCGGTTCTTCATTGATATGTGACGAGATCCACGCCGTGATATCTAGCCGGTCGCGGATATTACGGCCTTCTGCTGGTTGTGCTTGATTGCCCGATAATATTCTCAGAAGTCTTTCGGGATTTGGATCGATCTCGAATGATGACCCCGATATTTTCGAAGGCAGACAACATTCCCCCGGATTCTGACTCGATGAGACCTTGCTTCGATTCCGATCCTTCGCAATCATATCTCGAGCTCGTTTTACCCTATTGGAGCAGGGGTGTATCATGAGCTCGGTTTTTACCCGTATACAGATAGTCCCCTCATTTCTCGGAGGGCAAGCTGACGAGAAATGATATGAATACCCTGATTCCTTCTTCAATACGCCATGACATAAACGACAAAAAGCCTGAAATGTCTCGTCATTTTTTACTATACATCAAACTGTCTACCCTCGTACCCTCAGGATTTCACTACTCCTTTTCACATTCTAGCATTTTTACCTCTGTTATTCGAGATTCCTTTGAAATGTTTACTCATCATCCACTCAAGCCAACATATCTGAGCTTCTAGCTTTCAACTTTCTCTATCTCCTTCAAGCTTTCCCCTCTGACAATGGCAAAAACCTCAAAATTTGTTCCTCAAAAGGTCGCTTCTACCTCCCAAACGACTGTCGGAACCAACAAAACCACTTCCAATATGGTCGACCTCGGGAGATCTGCGGATAACGTGGTTACTGATGAACCGGCTCCTAAACCTCCCTTGAAAATGTTCATTTCCGGGGGTTGTTCGGTCGCTGACGACTTCAAGGTCGAGAAGCCTTCTTCAGTACAAGGTCGGCGTGAGGATGCCTTGAGATTCATTTGCTCGATCACCGAAGAGGACCTCCCCACGGTCCGAAAAGACTGCAATTGGGCCTATAAGGACATCGTGGTCCCCTACTCCGAAGAGGCCATTACCACTCATGTAGAGGGATATCTGAGTGTTTACACTTATCCCTTCAATTAGGCCCTGTGGACTCAATTACCTTAGACTTTTGCAGGAGGTATAATGTATGCCTCAGCCAAATTCACCCTTCACTATGAAGGATCGTGATCCTCCTCCAATTTTTTGTAAATAAAATCGATTTGTGCACCTTCACCATCGATCATCTGATTTGTTTATACAGTCCCCGAATCTTTCATGGGGGATTGATAAAGCTTGTACGCCGGGCCAGCAAAGCCTCATTTTCTTAGCATCGACGAGGACCGGGATCGAGGTTGGTAGGGTCATTTTGTCTGGGTGAGGACCTTAAATTGATTCCAGCCGAATTCAGACCATTCCCCGAGAAGTGGAATGCATCACATAAGTAAACCTTTCCCTCGAATGTTGATTTTGTGTTCATCTCTATTTTTCTCATTGGTACTCATGGTGGTGCAAATGTGGCTTGAGTTCTAAATGATGTCCCTCGACTCAAGGAGTGGGTCGAAGGTATTATCTCACAGGTGCCCTACTCCTAGCGCTCGTGGCGCAATTTCACGACCTAAAGTTTTAACCTGTCATGATGGAGCTTATCTTGATACTAGGCAAGCCGACAACCTCGATAAACCACAATTTCTTTTATGTTTGAAAATATAATATTTAAACACAATCCAAGAATCTCGCAATTACTGATAAAAACACTCCCAAAACCTGGTGTCACTAAGTACATGAGTATCTATACATTACAAGTCTGGAAAATGTGGTCTATAATAATCTGAGACCAAATACAATAAACAAAAGTATAGGGAAGGAGATACAAGGTCTGCGAAACATAGCAGCTACCTCTGAATCTCCGGCAAATTGACTATGTGAAAGAATCAACACCCACTGTATCCGGGATTACCTGGATCTGCACACGAAGTGTAGGGTGTAGTATGAGTACAACCAACTCAGTAAGTAACAATAATAAATAAAGAACTAAAAGTAGTGACGAGCTTCTCAGCTAAGTCCAAATACAGTACTTTCCAATATAAAAAAAAGAGTAGGAATGCTCTCAAGTTCAGCATTTAAGATTTCACTAAAATTTCATATCAAGTTTGAAAGAAACAGAAAATAATATTTTTTCGAAATTTCAAAAACAGTGATATATGACAGCTGAAATGCAGCAAATTCCTCACAGTCACTCAGTCCTCTCATTCACTCCAACCTCACAGTCACTTTTTCCTCACAGTCACTCTTTCCTCACAGTCGCTCATTTCTCACAGTCGCTCATCACTCGGCACTCGCACTCGACACTCGCATTCAGTAGGTACCTGCGCTCACTGGGGGTGTGTACATACTCCAGAGGGGCTCCTTCAGCCCAAGCACTATATCAAGCCAATCATGGCATAAATCAATGAAACATGATGCGTCGTGCAGTCCGATCCATAAATATCCTCATAATTAGGCCCACGGCCTCACTAAGTCATCAACCTCTCCAGTCTCTCGAGCTCTCAGAAATCATGATAAGCAGTCCAACAACAATGATATGATACATCAATAATGAATATGAGAGACTGAGGTAAACATGTGCAAATAGAACTGTGACTTAGTGCAAAACAACAATTTAGCAAATAATTTCACAAGTACACGACCTCTGTGGGTCCCAACAATGTAAATATATGATTTAAACATGATTCATAGATCAATTTCTCAAATACGGGGAAAAATGTACGGATATCAACAGATGTTTCAACTACACAGTTCCATGGAATTGACCAAGTTATAATTCCTATAGTGCACGCCCACACGCCTGTCACCTAGCATGTGCGTCACCTCAAAACCAATCACATAATACATATTCCGTGATTTTATACCCTCAGGACCAAATTTAGAACTGTTACTTACCTCAAACAGTGAAATTCTTTATTCTGCTAGGTCTTTGCCTCGTGAATTGGCCTCCAAACGCCTCGAATCTAGCCACAAATAATTCGATTCAGTCAATGACATTTATTGAAATTAATTCCATATGAAAATATAATTTTTCCATAAAAATCTAAAATTTAACTCAAAAATTGCCTGTGGGGCCCACGTCTCGGAACCCGACAAAAGTTACAAAATCTGAAAGTCCATTCAACCACGAGTCTAACCATATCAATTTTTCTTAATTCCGACATCAACTCGACCCTCTAATCTTCAAATTAAACCAAGAAGGTTTTCTAATCTCTCCAACTTAATTCACCCATTAAATGTTAATAACAACCATGGATTCGGGTAATTTGACCAATAATGAGTTAAAAATACTTACCTCGTTGTTTTCCTTGAAAATCTCCCAAAATTTGCCTCTTCCCGAGCTCCAATCCGTCAAAAATAGATTTTCAGAACTTAAACTTTCTGTCCAGACCTCTCTTCTCCGCGAACGCAACAGGTCCCTCGCGTTCGCGAAGCACAAAATCGTGCTGCCCAACATTGCTCTTCGCGAACACGAGACACTACTCGCGAACGCGATGCTTTACCGAGCTCTTCTTCATGAATGCGAGCTCCTCTTCGCGAACGCGAAGGCAAAAACCCAAGCCTACTATATTTTTCACTTCGCGAACGCGATGAACAACCCAGCTCCTCTTCGCGAATGCGAGACCCCCTCGCGGATGCGAAGGGCAAATCTTTCCTGCATAAAATTCCCCTTCGCGAATGCGAGGGCCCACTCGCGAACGCAAAGAAGGAAACCAAAAAAATGCACCAGCAGTCTTCAGCCAATATGCCAAGTCCAAAAATGATCTATTAACCTCCCGAAACTCACCCGAGGCCCCTGGTACCTCAACCAAACATACTGTCAAGTCCCATAACATCATACGAACTTAGTCAAGCCCTCAAATTACCTCAAACAACTCTAAAACCATGAATCATACCCCAATTCAAGCATAATGAGCTTTGAAATTTCAAATTTCCACAAACGACCCCAGAACCTATCAAATCAAGTCCGATTGACCTCAAATTTTGCACACAAGTCATAAATAACATAACAGACCTATTAAAATTTTCAGAATCAGATTTTGACCTTGATATAAAAAAAGTCAACCCCCCGGTCAAACTTTCCAAAAATTTAACTTTTGCCATTTCAAGCCTAATACCACTACGGACCTCCAAATAATTTTCTGGACACGCTCCTAAGTCCAAAATCACCATACATAACTATTTGTAAGCTTTATGACTTTATTTATCGCTTTGTTCTTAGATTTCAATATGAGTAGCTAGTTCTAATTACTAAGGTTGTGGACCCTAGATGGGTGTAATGTTAATGCTTGTTTACCATTGAATATATATATAATGGTTGGTTGATATTTATTCACTTCTCATCCTCCATTTATTGTTGGTGGTTGCAAATTAACAAATGGCATTTTACTCTTTCTTTACTTGAAAAAGTGGGTTAGGGTTTGGTAGGAGTGAATATCAAAAACTCAAGGCATTAAACCTTGTTTAACAGAATCGCTTAGGAATATGTGAATTCTACTTGGCATATATTGATTATTCTTAATTGCAACTCTTTTATATTTGGAAAAATCCTAAAAAGGAAATACTACTCAACTATTGGAAAATATTGAATAGTCATTTAGAACTCATTTGCATATAAAAGGATCTCCCATTAGAAATATATCATATTAACACTGATAGCATTACATTCCATTGAAGGAGACACAACCTTGGTTTCTTTAATCAAATTAATTACAATCTCACAAAATTATACTTGTCTTCATTTCACTCAATTACAACACTCTTTTTAGCTAACGGAATAGACTTACGATTTAAGTCAAGTTTCACACTACTCAAGTAACCTTTTCACATCTATTCCCTATGGGATTCGACCCCAACCTAGTTGGGTTATTATATTTGACATTGATCGCCTTACGCAATTTATTAAGGTGTAATTTGAGCGTAACAAATTTTGGCGCCGTTGCCGGGGAATACGGTTTTGAAATTACTATTTAGTGTGTTCTTTACTTCACGTCTTTTTCTATTCCATCACACTTTGTTTGCTTTGCTTGGTGTGCTAGATAAATATGGCAGAGTATGATGAAGAAGAGAATCCTTTTTGCGGATATAGATGAGTACATCGAGGACACAAATGCCATTGTCCCTCCGCGAGTTGATGCTGCTACCTTCAAGGTGGAACATGGTTTGATCCTAATGCTTAAAGCAGAGGGGGTTTTCAGGAATTCTACCGATGATGATCCGACACAACATCTTAGAAACTTCTTGGGTGTGTGTGCGATACACAAACAGAACAATGTGTCAGATGATGCCCTAAGACTGAGGGTATTCAAGTACTCACCAGCTAGAGAGGCAAGGAAATGGATTCAATCTACCAGCTCACTCCATTCACTCTTGGCCTGAACTATTCCATGCTTTCCTAGCAAATGGTTCCCAAAAAGCAAGAAATCCGAGCTCAGAGCTAAACCTTTCTTCTTCAAACAACTACCGGGGGAACACCTACATGAGTCATGGGATCGGTTCAAGCTATATCTAGTGAGGTCACTGAATCATGGTTTTCTGGACACAATCTTTTAGAAAAGTTTTACATGGGTTTGGATCCGTTGAACCAATCCATAGAAAAGAATGCGGAAGATGGATATTTTATAGACAAAACATTCGCAAGGATCACACAAATTCTTGACAAGATGGCAGAAGACAATCAAGCTTGGCACTTGGAAGATACCACGGGTGAAATTGCATACGGTACTCCCTCTTTGACCAACATGATTAAGGAGAACCAAGAGAGAGATCAAGTAATTGCCGGGCTTGCCACCAACATTAATGTGTTAACTAAGATGTTCACTGAAAACCAAACAAAAAAGGTAAATGTTGTGGAAGATGTGCAACCCTTGTCAAACGAAGATTGCGAGGAGGTAAACTATATCCATAATTCTCAAGGTGGTTACCAAAGACAATCCTACCAAGGTCTTGGACAACAAAATCAATGGAGGTCTAACCCGAAAGGGCAAGGCCATCAACAGTGGCAAAATGATCAAGGTGGTTCAAGTCAAGGTACTTGGAGCAACAACAACAACAACTATGCAAACCGGAGTTCAAACCCCTATGTTCCACCAAAGGGGCAATACTCTAACCCTTCGCATTGGAGGGAAGGTTCTTCAAGTGAGTCAAAATTGGAAAACATGCTTGAAAGAGTATTGCAAAATCAAGAAAGAAACGACACTTCAATGAAGAACATGGCCGAAATTGTAGGATCACACACTGCATCCATACAAAAGCTAGAAATGCAAATGAGAGACCTGTTAAAAGAGCAAAATCCACATCAAAAAGGTGCCCTCCCAAGTGACACTATTGCAAACCCAAAAGGTAATGGGAGTAGCCCGACTTCTCGTTGTATTGAAATCACAACTCGAAGCGGAAAATACTTCAAGGAGAGAATGAACAAATAGTTGAAGTGAACGATCTTGAACAAGAGGGTGAGGCACAAGTTGAGGTGCCAGTTGCTATTGAAGTTGAAAAGCTCCCAAAAGAAGTGAAAGTCCAAGAAGCGAACCGTGAAGAGGTAAAAGAAAAAGTAAAAGAGGCACCAAAAGCTCTAGCACAAATTCCAAGACCCCCCCTCCTTTCCCTTAAAGACTTGTTAGGAGAGTTGATGACAGCAAACTTGAGAAATTCTATGACATTCTCAAGCAATTATCGGTGAACATCCCATTTGTGGAGGCATTTCAAGAGATGCCGGGTTTTGCTAAATACTTGAAAGTCGTGATAAGCAAGAAGAAAACCACCAAGAATGAAGTGGTGAATGTGACTCACCGGGTTAGTTCCATCATTGCAACAACTACCGTTCAAAAGAAAGAAGATCCGGGAGCCTTCACCATTCCATGCACTATTGGTTTGCGAGATTTTGCAAGGGCTCTTTGTGATAATGGGGGTAGCATTAATTTGATGCCTCTTTCTCTTTACAAGCAAGAGGGGTTAGGTATGCCTAGACCTACAAGTATGATGTTGCAAATGGTCGATCATTCAACAAAAAGACCGTTGGTGATTGTTGATGATGTCCTTGTGAAAGTGGGAAAATTCCTCATTCCTGCTGATTTTGTGATCCTTGACTGTGCTGTTGATAAAGAAATCCCTATCATCTTGGGGAGACCATTCCTTGCTACCGGAAGAGCACTTATGGATTCAGAACGAAATGAGATCAAGTTATGAGTTAATGATGAAGAGGTCACCTTCCAAGAAAGTAAGGGTATGAAGTTGCCACATGCATATGAAAGCATATCAGCCATTGATGTTGTGGATGAGGTAGAAGATGCAATTGAGATGAAGATGGAAGAAGAATGCCTTGGTGAGTCTTTGGAGGCTATATTGGTGAATTTTTATGGTGAAGACATGGAGGAGTACATGGAATCTTCGAATGCATTAGAAGGACGTGGGTCCTACACTTATGCGCCAAAGAAACTCTCTCTTGACTTAGAAAATAGAGTCACACCCCCCGCCAAGCCTTCAATTATGGAGCCGCCACAACTTGAACTCAAGCCACTTTCACCGCACTTAAGATATAAATTCATTTGCTCTAATGATACTTTACCGGTAAACGTTTCTTCTTTGTTGAATGATGTGCAGGTAGATCAATTGTTGAATGTCTTAAGTGAGCACCGACAAGCCATTGGGTGGACAATAGCGGACATCCGAGGGATTCCCGCCGGAATTTGTGAGCACAAGATACAATTGGAGCAAGAAAGTAAACCGAGTGTGGAGCATCAAAGAAGGTTAAACCCTTCAATGCAAGAGGTGGTGAAAAAGGAGATCATCACGTTGCTAGATGCTCGGGTAGTCTACACCATTGCCGATAGTTCTTGGGTGAGCCCGGTGCAATGTGTGCCGAATAAAGGAGGCATGACCGTGATCCAAAACGAGAAAAATGAGCTAATCCCGACGAGAATTGTGACCGGATGGAGAGTTTGCATGGATTACCGAAAGCTCAACAGTGCCACGTGCAAAGACCATTTTCCAATGCCTTTTATTGATCAAGTGCTTGATCGGCTAGCGAGAAGGTCATTCTATTGCTTCTTGGATGGATATTCTGGCTACAACCAAATCAATATTACCTTGGAAGATCAAGAGAAGACAACATTCACATGCCCATATGGTACTTTTGCCTTTAGCGGTATGCCATTTGGGCTATGCAACGCCCCGGCTACCCTTCAACGATGCATGATGTCAATCTTCTCGGACATAGTGGAAGAATTCCTAGAGGTGTTTATGGATCACTTCTCTGTAGTGGGTGATTCCTTTGAGCATTGTCTTGACAACCTTAAACAAGTGCTCAAAAGATGTGAAGAAACAAATCTTGTGCTAAACTGGGAGAAGTGCCAATTCATGGTGGATGATGGCATTGTTTTGGGCCACAAAATTTCCAAAAAATGCATAGAGGTTGACCGAGCAAAGATTGAAATCATTTCCAAACTTCCTCCTCCCATTTCAGTAAAAGGTGTCCGATGTTTTTTGGGACACGCCGGCTTCTATAGGCGTTTTATCAAGGACTTCTCAAAAAGTTCAAATCCCATGTGCAAGCTCCTTGAAAAAGATGCAAAGTTTGTATTTGATGAGAAATGTTTCAAAGCTTTTGAAGAATTGAAAGAAAAGCGCAACACGGCACCTATTATTGCCACACCCAATTGGTCCCTTCCATTTGAACTCATGTGTGACGTTAGTGGTGTTGCTATTGGGGCAGTGCTTGGTCAACGGCATAACAAAGTCCTTCATCATGTCTACTATGCAAGCAAAACACTCAATGGTGCTCAAATGAATTATACTGTGACTGAGCAAGAACTTCTTGCCATTGTCTATGCTTTTGAAAAATTTCAGGCCTATTTATTAGGATCC
Organism: Nicotiana tomentosiformis; assembly: GCF_000390325.3. Classification (NCBI taxonomy): domain Eukaryota; kingdom Viridiplantae; phylum Streptophyta; class Magnoliopsida; order Solanales; family Solanaceae; genus Nicotiana; species Nicotiana tomentosiformis. Next base: position 113,355,702 of record NC_090823.1, on the reverse strand, counting down.
AAGTTGGTAGTCTACACTGATCATGCTGCTCTTCGCAATCTTATGGTGAAGAAGGATTCCAAACCAAGATTGATTTGATGAGTCCTTTTGTTGCAAGAATTTGACTTTGAAGTCAAGGATCTAAAAGGGACAGAAAACCAAGTTGCGGATCACCTATCTAGGCTTGAAAAAGCAGGAAGGCCAAAAGAGAACTTTGACATCAATGATGCTTTTTCCAGATGAGCACATATTGGCATTGTCTAACATGTTCGCTCTTTGGTATGCCGATATTGCTAACTATTTGGTTAGTGACCTTGTCCCCGATGGATTCGAAACATATCAAAAGAAAAAGTTCTTGCAGGAGTGTAGGAAATACAATTGGGAGGAGCCCTTCTTGTTTTATATTTTCACCGACAACATCATTCGGTGATGTGTTCCGGAAGATGAGGTAATGCCAATTCTCAAGGCATGCCATGACTCCCCGGTTGGGGGTGATCATGGAGGAAATAGAACGACCGTAAAAGTGCTTGAATGTGGCTACTATTGGCCATCGATCTATCATGCTGCGAATCAAATGCTCAAGGCTTTTGATCAATGCCAAAGGAAAGGATCAATATCTAAAAGGCATGCGATGCCTATGAATTTTGTAATAGAGGTCGAGATCTTTGATGTGTGAGGGATTGATTTCATGGGTCCCTTTGTGAGTTCTTATGGCATGACATATATCTTGTTGGGTGTGGACTATGTCTCCAAGTGGGTTGAGGCAATCACCTTTCCCAACAATGAGGCAAGGAGTGTGACCGCATTCTTAAGGAAGAACATATTCACACGGTTTGGTACTCCCCGGGCTATTCTTAGTGATGGTGGTTCTCACTTCTGCAACAAGGCTTTCACCGAGCTGCTCGAAAAGTATGGCGTAAAGCACAAGGTGGCCACGCCTTATCATCCTCAGTCGAGTGGTCAAGTTGAAGTTTCGAACAGGAAGATTAAAAACATCCTAGCAAAAACTGTCAATGCAAACTGGATCGAGTGGTCAAGGAAGCTAGATGATGCGTTGTGGGCATATCACACTGCATTTAAGACTCCTATTGGTACCTCACCGTACCAGTTAGTATTTGGTAAGGCATGTCATTTGCCCGTGGAGCTTGAACACAAAGCCATGTGGGCTTTAAAAAGGTTGAATCTTGGCTGGGCTGAAGTTGCTAATCTGAGAATGACACAACTCAACGAAATGGAAGAATTCCGACTCCATGCCTATGAGAGTTCAGCCATGTATAAGGAACTAATGAAGTGTTACAGCCTATATTTTCGAACATAAAAATGCGTCATAAGCAAACTAATGTAGGACCAAAAATGAGATAATATTTAAAAGTATATAAAGTAAGTTAATCATGTTACCTCTGAGGTTACAAATATTGAAGATCATGAACAACAAGTACAAAGAGGGTTGGACAGTTTAGAAGCTAAAGTAATTAAATAAAACAATGTTTCGTCGAAAGTCGACAAGTTGGGAATGTTATAACATGTACCTTTGGGGTGAGACTAGGGTGATTAACATGATAAGGAGATTATGTTACGATTTATATTAGTCGTATGACATCCGTGTGTTATGTTTTGAAGTCAAGCGAGTTGTGGAACAAAAGTCGATGAAAGTCACCACAAGTTACATTTGTAAGTTTTACTGAAACTTTGGGTCAAATGTAACTGAAATTGTCTCCCAATATACTTACAGTTATGGGGTGTTCCACCCATCATATTAAATATCTATGAGTCTATTTTCTAACGCATTAAACCGTTTGTCAATACCACATTGGAGTAGAAAGATATGGGCATTTTTACGATACTGCGCAAGCTGCTAGGTGACAAGTAGGTGTGTCACCTACTTTCTTAAATGAAAGCCCAAAAATGGGCCATTTCGGGTCGTCCAAAGAGGAAATTTAAGGGCCTATTTTCTTCATATATTAGACTTAAAATAGAGCATAATAACTAGACATAAGCTCTGCAAAGAATCCTCCCAAAAATTTCCCACAAACCCTTATTAATTTTCTCTCCCTTTCAAGTTCTAATTGGAGGTAAAACCTAGAGTTTGAAGAACCAAGATAAGAGCTGAGTTATCCAACAAATAAGGTGAGTTTACTGCTCTCTTTCATCCAATTTTTCTTCTGTAAATTCATGGTAAGTCGTTCTATACTTGTAAGAACTCACGGGACGGTGATCGGAAGCCGTGAGTTCGAGTTATTCACTTGTAGCGGACTGTTTTGTGGACTGTTTTGTGTTGCTGTTGGGCTGCGTGTTTTACTACTATTTTGTGGAGTTTTGGAGGAGGAAGGGGGTTTATAAACACCATATAAATGTAGGGTGGTTGGCTGGTCGTTCGTCATAACATTTTCGGGTCGTTTGACACTACTACGGTGGTCGTTTTGTGTACGAAGAGATTGGGGTGTGTTGGGCTGTTTTGTAGTATTTGATGGTGTATATAGGGCTGGAAAATGATGTATATATGTTGTTATTGTTCTGTCCTTGTATTGTTGGTGTTATCTTGAAGTTGGAGGAAGGGCATATTATAGGGGAGATGCTGCCCGTTTTAATACAAAATAGGTTTGTCGTTCGTTGTGCGATATTATATAAGCAGGGAACTACAGGGCATTTAGGAGTTGGTTACCCTTCTTTGAAATCTAAATCGTGCTATAGAACTGAGTTATAGGAAATTTGAATTAAACTTATGTGTTGGTGTTTGCATGCACAGATGACGGTGACTAGGAAGACTACGGCTAGCCAGAGGAGAGATACAGCAGTAGGTGAGGGGACCAGCAGGGTACCCCCAGTAGATGGGGCCCAGTCTGAGGCTCAAGGTGAGACCCCTACTCAGCCATTACCGGCTCCTCCACCAACTACGGAGATTCCTAGGGAAACCGCACATCCAGTTCCCCCTCCACTTCCATCAGATCAGGACTTGAGGAGTGCGGTGCATTTGTTGACACAGTTGGTAGCTACCCAGCAACAGGCTAGGGCATCAGCTAGTGCAGGAACTTCTGAGGGGTCTGGGAGTTCAAGGGTCCGAGAGTTTATTGCTTTGAGTCCCCCAGAGTTCACGGGGACAGATCAGAGGGAGGACCCACAGGATTTCATAGATCAGCTTCACAGGATCTTTCATGTTATGCATGCCACGGAGAAAGAGGCAGTTGAGCTAGCAGCTTTTCGACTCCGAGATATAGCCATCCTTTGGTACGAGGGATGGGAGGGGTCCAGGGGACATGATGCACCTCCAGCTATTTGGGAGAATTTTTCAGATGCCTTCCTTGACCAGTACTTACCACGGGAGATCCGACAGGCTCGAGTTGATCAGTTTCTAGCCCTTAAGCAGGGTAATATGAGTGTTCGAGAGTATAGTCTCCGTTTTGACTCATTGGCCAGATATGCACCATCCATAGTTGCTACTATGCGGGACAGGATTCACAGGTTTATAGCAGGGTTAGCCCAGAGTTAACCGAGGCATGTGCCACCGCTGCATTGCAAGATAGTATGGATATCTCCCGGATTCAGGCATTCGCCCAGAATATAGAAAGGGGTAGGCGTCGACAGCAGGGTACAGAGAGGGCTGAGCAAGGGCAATATAAGAGGATGAGATTTCCCAGGTCTCAGGAGAAATATCAGGGTAGTTATAGGACCCAGTACTTCGGACGGCCACCTAGGCCTCCGCCACCTCAGTTACAGGGTTACAGGTATGACCGCTATACTCAGTCAGGACCAGGTGGGAGCTCATGGGCGTCGGGTTTGCAGCGACAGCGAGGATCTGCGCAAACATGGTCATTTCCTCCATGGTGTGACATCTGTGGTAGAGGACACTTGGGCCAATGCCGAGCAGGTTCTGATGCTTGTTATACATGTGGGCGTCCAGGGCATATGATGCGAGATTGCCTAAATAGATATTCGGGGGGAATGGCACAACCAGCGAGTTTAGCAACAGGATCATCTATGTCCGTGCATCCTTCAAGGCGCGAGTCTCAGTCTTCGGCTGGTAGAGGTCGAGGCAGAGGTAGAGGTTCCAGTTCAAGTGGTAATCAGAACCGTATCTATGCTTTAGCGGGTCGACAGGACCAGGAGTCTTCACCAGACGTTGTGACAGGTATATTAACCATTTGCTCTCACGATGCTTATGCTTTGATAGACCCAGGATCTACTTTATCGTATATTACCCCATTTGTCGCGAGGAAGTTTGGTATAGTGCCTGAAATACTAAGTGATCCTTTTGCGGTATCTACACCGGTCGGAGAATCGATTATTGCTAGACGGGTTTACCGAGGTTGTACGGTGACAATTTGTAGTCGTCAGACCTCAGCTGACCTAGTTGAGCTAGAGATGATGGATTTTGATGCTATCATGGGCATGGACTGGTTGGCAGCTTGCTATGCCACAGTTGATTGCCGAGCAAAGGCAGCCAGATTTCATTTTCCGGGTGAGCCAGTCCTTGAATGGGTAGGTAATACACCAACACCCAGAGGTAGGTTTATTTCCTATCTGAAGGCGAGGAAAATGATCGCAAAAGGGTGCATTTATCATATTGTGCGAGTTAGAGATGCAGATGCTGAGATACCTACACTTCAGTCTATTCCCGTAGTCAAAGAGTATGCAGATGTGTTTCCAGATGAGCTTCCAGGTATTCCTCCAGAGCGAGAGATTGATTTTAGCATCGATTTGCTTCCAGGAACTCAACCAATATCCGTCCCTCCGTATAGAATGGCACCTGGCGAATTGAAGGAGTTGAAGGAGCAGTTAAAAGATTTGTTGGAGAAAGGTTACATCAGGCCCAGTACCTCACCTTGGGGTGCACCAGTACTATTTGTGCGGAAGAAAGACGGCTCGCTGAGGATGTGTATCGATTATAGGCAGCTGAACAAGGTAACTATTAAGAATAAGTATCCACTTCCAAGGATCGATGACTTGTTTGATCAGTTGCAGGGGGCTAGATGCTTTTCAAAGATAGATTTGAGGTCAGGGTACCACCAAGTCAGAGTTCGGGAAAAAGATATTCCGAAGACAGCCTTCAGGACCCGATATGGCAACTTCGAGTTCCTTGTCATGTCCTTCGGGTTGACTAATGCACCTGCTGTATTTATGGACTTGATGAATAGCCTATTCTGACCATTTTTAGATCTGTTCGTGATAGTATTTATTGATGATATTCTGGTTTATTCCCGTTCAGAGGATGAGCATGCGGACCACCTACGAGCGGTACTCCAAATCCTCCGTGGTCGTAAGTTGTATGCTAAGTTTTCTAAATGTGAGTTCTGGTTGAAGTCTGTAGCATTCTTGGGGCATATTGTATCAGATGAAGGGATAAAGGTGGACACTCAGAAGATTGAGGCCATGAAATCTTGGCCTAGACCTACCACTCCGACAGAGGTTCGTAGCTTTCTAGGCTTAGCAGGATACTATCAGAGGTTCGTAGAGGGTTTTTCTTCCCTTTTGGCACCATTGACAAACTTGACACAGAAAGAAACTAAGTTTCAATGGACAGAGGCTTGCGAGCGGAGTTTCCAAGAGCTTAAGAACAGGTTGACCTCAGCTCCAGTTCTAACACTTCTAGAGGGTCTAGAGGGTTATGCCGTGTATTGTGATGCATCAGGTGTCGGGTTAGGATGTGTCCTGATGCAACATGGGAAGGTAATTGCGTATGCTTCAAGGCAGTTGAGGAAGCACGAGAGGAATTATCCGACCCACGACCTCGAGTTAGCTGCGGTTGTCCATGCACTTAAGATATGGCGGCATTATTTATATGGTGTTCATGTTGATGTATTTACTGATCATAAAAGCCTACAATATATCTTCAAGCAGAAAGAGTTGAATTTGCGACAGAGGCGATGGCTTGAGTTATTGAAAGATTACGATGTTAACATTCTCTACCATCCAGGGAAAGCTAATGTTGTAGCAGATGCCTTAAGTCGCCGATCTATGGGTAGCTTAGCACATGTAGAGCCCAAGAAAAGACAATTAGCTAGAGAGATTCATCAATTGTCTTCGTTGGGGGTTCGGTTAGTAGATTCTGAGGATGGTGGAGTTGTACTCCAAAACACTACAAAATCATCCCTCATAGCGGAAGTCAAGGAAAGGCAGTACGAGGACCCAGAGTTGGTCGAGCTGAGAGAGCGAGTTCCGCAGCAGAAGAAGCCACTGTTAGAGCTAAAGGGAGATGGGGTTCTCAGATATAGGGGTCGTTTGTGTGTTCCAGATGTAGCAGGGCTACGAGACAGGATTATGTCAGAGGCACATTATTCATGGTATTCCATCCATCCTGGGTCGACGAAGATGTATCATGACATTAAGGATGTGTACTGGTGGAATGATATGAAGAAGAACATTGCTGAGTTTGTCGCCCAATGTACTAGTTGCCAGCAAGTGAAGATAGAGCACCAGAAGCCTGGAGGGCTAATGCAGACTATAGAGATCCCGACATGGAAATGGGAGGCGATAAACATGGACTTTATCACGGGTTTACCTCGTTCTAATCGTAAGTTCGATTCCATATGGGTGATAGTCGATAGGCTCACGAAATCAGCTCACTTCCTACCGGTCAGATCTACATATACAGCAGAAGATTATGCAAAGTTATATATTAAGGAGATAGTGCGGCTACACGGAGTACCAGTTTCTATTATATCTGACCGTGGGGCTCAGTTTACAGCACATTTTTGGAGGTCATTTCAGAGAGGTCTAGGGACTCAGGTGAATCTCAGCACAGCTTTTCATCCACAGACTGATGGACAAGCCGAGCGCACAATTCAGACGCTCGAGGATATGTTACGAGTATGTGTGTTGGATTTTAAAAGAAGTTGGGATGAACATCTACCTCTTATCGAGTTTGCATATAATAACAGTTACCACTCCAGTATCCAGATGGCTCCGTACGAGGCTTTGTATGGGCGTAAGTGCAGATCTCCTATAGGGTGGTTTGATGTTGGAGAATCTGGGTTACATGGGCCAGACCTGGTTCAACAGGCCATAGAGAAAGTAAAGGTTATCCGGGAGCGACTGTTGACAGCTCAGAGTCGTCAGAAGTCATATTCTGACGTGCGGCGATGAGACTTAGAGTTCAGGATTAATGACTGGGTATTCTTAAAGGTATCACCTATGAAGGGCGTGATGAGGTTTGGCAAGAAAGGCAAGCTTAGCCCACGGTATATTGGGCCTTATAGGATCATTCGGAGAGTGGGCCAAGTAGCTTATGAGTTAGAGTTGCCCTCAGAATTGGAGTCTGTCCATCCGATTTTTCACGTATCTATGCTACGGAAGTGCATTGGCGATCCTACCCGAGTGGTGCCCACGAATGATGTACAGATTACAGAGGACTTGTCATACGAGGAAATTCCAGTTGCCATCCTAGACCGACAAATCCGCAATCTACGAAATAAGGAGGTAGCTTCCGTAAAGGTTTTATGGAGGAGCAAGAATGTAGAAGAGATGACGTGGGAATCGAAGGAAGAAATGAAGTCTAAATACCCCCACCTATTTCAAACTGAAGATATGGTTCGAGATGGGACAATACAACATAGCTCTATGTAGGCTAGCAGGTTATCAGGTAAGCTTTTATTTTTCACTTTCAATATTTATGATTTACGGTCGGTGAGGCAAATTGCTGCTATTTATAAAGATTGGCCATGTGTGGCATGCATAGTATATTTTCTGGCTGCGTGCAGGTTGGTTTTAACCTAGTGTACGAAGGATACTCTGGCAAAAGTTTCCAAAGTCTCTAAGAGTAAACATTCAAGGACGAATGTTTCCAAGGGGAGAATGATGTTACACCCTATATTTTCGTACATAAAAATGCGTCGTAAGCAAACTAATGTAGGACCAAAAATAAGATAATATTTAAAAGTATATAAAGTAAGTTAATCATGTTACCTCTGAGGTTACAAATATTGAAGATCATGAACAACAAGTACAAAGAGGGTTGGACAGTTTAGAAGCTAAAGTAATTAAATAAAACAATGTTTTGTCGAAAGTCGACAAGTTGGGAATGTTATAACATGTACCTTTGGGGTGAGACTAGGGTGATTAACATGATAAGGAGATTATGTTACGATTTATATTAGTCGTATGACATCCGTGTGTTATGTTTTGAAGTCAAGCGAGTTGTGGAACAAAAGTCGATGAAAGTCACCACAAGTTACATTTGTAAGTTTTACTGAAACTTTGGGTCAAATGTAACTGAAATTTTCTCCCAATATACTTAGAGTTATGGGGTTTTCCACCCATCAAATTTAAGATCTATAAGTCTATTTTCCAATGCATTAAACTGTTTGTCAATACAACATTGGAGTAGAAAGATATGGGCATTTGTACGATACTGCGCAAGCTGCTAGGTGACAAGTAGGTGTGTCACCTACTTTCTTAAATGAAAGCCCAAAAATGGGCCATTTCGGGTCGTCCAAAGAGGCATTTTAAGGGCCTATTTTCTTCATATATTAGACTTAAAATAGAGCATAATAACCAGACATAAGCTCTGCAAAGAATCCTCCCAAAAATTTCCCACAAACCCTTATTGATTTTCTCTCCCTTTCAAGTTCTAATTGGAGGTAAAACCTAGAGTTTGAAGAACCAAGATAAGAGCTGAGTTATCCAACAAATAAGGTGAGTTTACTGCTCTCTTTCATCCAATTTTTCTTCTGTAAATTCATGGTAAGTCGTTCTATACTTGTAAGAACTCACGGGACGGTGATCGGAAGCCGTGAGTTCGAGTTATTCACTTGTAGCGGACTGTTTTGTGGACTGTTTTATGTTGCTGTTGGGCTGCGTGTTTTACTACTTTTTTGTGGAGTTTTGGAGGAGGAAGGGGGTATATAAACACCATATAAATGTAGGGTGGTTGGCTGGTCATTCGTCATAACAGTTTTGGGTCGTTCGACACTACTACGGTGGTCGTTTTGTGTACGAAGAGATTGGGGTGTGTTGGGCTGTTTTGTGGTATTTGATGGTGTATATAGGGCTGGAAAATGATGTATATATGTTGTTATTGTTCTGTGCTTGTATCGCTCCTAGGTTCGGGGCGTGACATGAAGTTTGTTCATAACAAGAAGATCTTGAAGCTTGAATTCAAATATGGTGACTTGATCTTGATCTTCAACTCGAGACTCAAGTTATTTCCGGGCAAACTCAAATCCAAATGGTCTGGCTCGTTCAAAATTGTGAATGTGTCCCCTTACGGTGCTATTGAATCAGAGTCGGAGGACGGACTTTGAACTTTCAAAGTAAATGGCCAACAGGTTAAGCATTACCTGGGCACAATAGAAGACAAGCACTTGGTAGAGCAATTTGCTCTCAAGGATAGTCCACCCCCCACCACTGAGTAGCCCAAAAGGGACCAACATCGTCATGTTGCGACGTTAAATCAAGCGCTTCTTAAGAGGCAACCCATGTGTGGTAACATGTTTTTTTAGTTGTCAGTGTTGAACAAGTTGACGTGTGTATTAGAGTGCAGGTATCCCAATATACCATGAAACAGAGTAAAAAAATGGTGGATCAGGGGTTTGCGGCAACTATGTGGTCGCATAATGACTTTGCAAACCGCATAGTGGTCGCTGACACGGTCAGAGAATTTGGGGAATTTCGGTCTACAAATTGCGGTAAGGTTTCAAGTTCTATGGTCCGCATAGCAATTATGCGACCGTAGAATGCATCAATATCTGGTCAACCTTTTCAACTTAAGTTTCCTCTTTGAGTCTAAGTATCTCAATTCATTTCGAAACTTTACCGGACCCAAACCAATTACCCCGGAATGTCACATAACATCTGTAAAGCATAATTTGAGCAGTAAATGGGGGGACAGGGTTGTAATACTCAAAACAACCGGCCGGGTCGTTACACCTGAAACTATTTCCTTTACCTTCTTGATACTGAAATGTATAATTCATAGTGATACAGAAATGCCGCGAGTCCCGACACCATCCAATGCAAATCTCGGAGTCTAGCCACATACAAATCCGAATAAATTCTCAATTGCTATATATAATTCTTGAATCAATTAGATCCTTCTCGAGAATCATCCATTCTGCTCAAATCTCAATTGCGTCGCTCGAACGGGCCAAACGACTTGTGCCCCCATTAGCACAATAATATCCAAAGAAGTAATCCACATCTTTAAGTAACCGAGCAATTTCCAACTCCACGCGCACTCCATCCTTCACGAATAACAACTCAATCATCCCATGATTCCCATATACCCATAAAGTGTAATATATCTCGTATCCAAAAATTTCTTTACTCGAGTCATCCTCAATCTCAACCTCTGCAAGTCATAACCGATCCACAAGTATGCGTCATACCAAAACCAATACAACACGTAACCATGTAATCAAATCACTGGTAGCAGACTCCCCCACTTAGCTCAATGCCCTAGAATAGAACATCTGATAACTCACCATACCCATTCCCTATTACTGCCACAATACTGTAGGGAGATTCAACTAAATCCTTCATACGCTCACATAACACAAACCATATAGTACCTCAAATTATCTATTAAGCTCACATACATCCACATGACGATCAGGTCAACTTTCTCAACCAAATGTAAATTTAAATCTCAACACATTTACCCCGCTGGTAGAAAGGAAACTCTCCGCACAACATTATAAGGATCACACCTTTGTAGATTACTCCACAAGAGATAACCCACCTGCTTGGCCTCAAATTGGCATCTTGTCAGACCCTTTCACAGCCACGATTACTACGCCATCACTTAATCTTCCTAAGTCTGAACTCACAACAAGACGTGAAAATCTACTTCGTTCCACAATTAAACAACATGAAAAATCTTTCAACACACGTATAACTCGAGACTCTACGTCACATCAAGACAATAATCTATCACCCAATAGTCCTTTTTACATCTCAAGCAAACTATTCTCGTCACAATCAAACCATCTGAACACATCCCGCAATCACATCATACTCATCATATAGCCATCCAGCCACTCATCAAGTCATAAATTTCACTCATAGGGATGCTACCAGACATATAAGTCCAAAAGCACGTGCTCACGCAACCAAAATCCATGTGCTCAAGCTACAGTCATAACCCGACTGTCACGACTCGAAATTCAACTAGTCGTGATGGCACTTAACCCAACTCGCTAGGTAAGCCAATTAACTATAAAACACAATATAATACTATTAATGTGATTCAAAGATGAGATAACAGAATTTATACAACTCCCCAAGGACTGGTAGTACAAATCATGAGCTTCTAAGATATAGAGTTTACAAAGTTGGTTTGAAATAAAATACACCATCTCCTGAAGTGCTGGTGTATCAATAGGCACCTTGGGTGCCTGTCTCCCGACTGGATCTACTGGTGGCTCCTCTGTCGCAGCTCGAGAAGGTGCTCTAGCTGCATCATGTGTCCCTCCTCAGCCTTTGCCCTGGCCCCGACCTCTCGCAGCTCTAGCAGGGGGCAGGGGTGTCTGATTGTTGGATCTAGCGGTGTGTGTCCTCATCAACTGTGAGAGAATTGAAAGTCAAGATTTAGTTTTCAAAATCAACCAATTCGCATGACAAGGGATCAAAGAAGTGAAGTTTTCCTAACACTTCTGTAGCCTCTCGAAGATAAGTACAGACGTCTTTATAACGATCCGCAAGACTCTACTAAACCAGCTTATGACTCGTAACACCTATGAAACTAGAGCTCTTATACAAACTTGTCACGACCCCAATTTCCCTCTGTAAGATGTCGTGATGGAACCTAGTCTCTACGACTAGGTAAGCATAACAAATAATAAATCCTGAACACATATAAAATAACAAGTTACTGAAAATAACTGAATAATAGATAAAAACTTTCCGGAAATAGAACGTATACACCCCAGAACCACTGGAATTGAGTCATAAGCACTACAGAATACAACTAAAATACTACTGCATCACTTTCCGAAAGGAAATACAATAGTAAATGAGAATAAGGGAAGGTGACTCCGAGGCCTGCGGACACCAAGCAGGCATACCTTGAAGTCTCCGATAAGGCAGCTTGCAAGAAATCTCTAACGACCCGTACGAGCAGACGTACCTGGATCTGCACACAAAAACATATGCAGAAGCGTAGTATGAGTACACCACAATAGTACCCAGTAAGTATCAAGCCTAACCTCAATAGAGTAGTGGCAAGGCTAGGTCAAGACACCTATTAAGATATAAAATAGACAGTATGAAAATGTAATACGGATATGTAATGGAAAATGAAGAGACAATTGAAACGAAAACTAGATAATAGCATGGCTAGTACTAGAAATCAACAATGGGAATAGCATAAAAGAAGCAACTAAAAGGCTACAATGATCATGAACGGACAACAACAGCTAAAACAATAAAGAATGAGGCAACAAGAATATTCTCACGAAAACACTTTGCAACATGAAATAAACAGCAAGAATCACAACGAGGTACCGCCTCGTGTATAATGAAATCAAATCGAGGTACCACCTCGCATAATCAAGAATCACAATTGAGGTACCGCCTCTTATTCATATTTCTTAATTTCAATCACAATCTTTCCTTATACGGCCGTGTGAGCCTTACATTTGAAAAAATATTTTGAAAAAAGTTTTCTCGAAATAGTTACACGCACTTTAGCCCACCTTATGACGCTGCGCGGCTTCACATAGTTCCCCTACAAGCAACACACATATAAGTCCCACCTCATACCACCGCATGTACATTAACCCCAAACCTTATATCGCCACATGTGCGTCAATATCATATCACAATAATAATTCGCACCACAAGTGCGTGTATATCACAACTTGCCACCATCAATATCAATGATTTCACAACAATATCCCATGTTTCCACCACAACGTATACAAGAATACCAACAACAACAATGTATGAAAAATGCTCAATAAGAAAGATGTTTCAACAATAACCAACGTCGCCTCGACGTATTAATGACTTTCACAACATCAATACCAAATAACTCAACAATGAGAGAAATAATGTATAACCACGATATTAGATAAGACTAACTCATAATAAAAGAGATAATATTCAACAACAAGTCTTAAATAATGTAAGGCCGTGTGAGCCTTACATTTGAAAATAGGATTTGAAAAACGTTTTCTCGAAATAGCTACACGCACTTTAGCCCACCTTATGACGCTGCACGGCTTCACGTAGTTCCCTTACAAGTAACACACATATAAGTCCCACCTCATACCACCGCATGCACATCAACCCCAAACCTTATATCGCCACATGTGCGTCAATATCATATCACAATAACAATTCGCACCACAAGTGCCTGTATATCACAACTTTCCATCATCAACAATATCAATGATTCCACAATAATATCTCATATTTCCACCACAATGTATACAAGAATATCAACAACAACAATGTATGAAAAATGCTCAATAAGAAAGATGTTTCAATAATAACCAACGTCGCCTCGACGTATTAATGACTTTCACAACATCAACACCAAATAACTCAACAATGAGAGAAATAATGTATAACCACGATATTAGATAAGACTAACTCACAATAAAAGAGATAATATTCAACAACAAGTCCTAAATAATGGAAATCAACAAGTAAAGGGATAACATGAAAAATTACTTCAAGTAACGAAAATCAATAAGGAAAGAGATAACACGAACAATAACTTCAAACAATGATAATTAACAATGAAACGATATCATGTAACAATAAAGGAGGCAACAACTTCAACTAAAGTATGGGAGTAATTTAGCAAGTAGGATGTTTTAAATAAAGCACGGAAATAGTCTACGTAGCCTAAACCGGTCAAAATACCACGTACAACCCGTGTACCCACTCGTCACCTTGCGTACATAGATTTCACTTAGCACAATTGAATCAAACAATACCAATCCTAAGAGGTAGTTCCCCCATACGAAATTAGGCAAGACACTTACCTCATCTAGACCAATTCAACACTCCGAAATAGCTTTTCCCTTAAAAACGGCCTCCACACGGCTTAAATCTAACCAAAATCGACTCAATATTATCAAACAATGTTAGGGAATTCAATTACAATAGTTAAAGTTAAGATCTTTACAGTTTTTCCAAAAAGACAACAAAAGTCAATCGAGGCCTCGTCCGGTGAAAACCCGGGTCCAATGGTAGATTCTGTCTACCCATGATCTCACGAGTTCATATATGTGATTAGTTTCAAAATCCGAGTCCAAATCGACTCTCAAAACTCAATTTCTTATTTTTCAAAAATATGACAAAGTTTCACAAATTTTCACTTTGATTCACATGATTTTGATGTTAAAATCTATGATACATTGATGGAATATGATTAGAAATAGATTATAATTACTTACCCAAGGTGTGTAGGTGAAAACTCCCTCTCCAAATCACCTCTTACCGAGTCTATGGTTCAAAAATGAGATAATGGGTTCAAAAGTCCTATCCTTAGCTATTTGTCCAGTCGCAAAAGTCACAACTACGACCTGGGGTTCACAATTGCGAACCCCATAAATGCTGCAAATGCGAAGAATTCCTCACAAAAGCGAAGACCTTTCATCTTTGCTGTCATCGCAATTGCGATGAAGAGTTTGCAATTGCAAACCTTGGACCTCCATAAATGCGACCATGGAGATCTCAAATGCAAACCAGCTCTCCACTAGGTACCTATCGCAAATGCGAGCCCCGAGTTCGTAAATGCGAACCCAACAGACTTGGCCTACCTTCTCAATTGCGATCCAAAAACTTGTAAATGCGAGATTTGAGGCCCCATACAGAAAATACCAGCAAATTTAACTCTAACAACACTTCGTTAAGCATCCAAAACTCACCCGATCCCTCGGGGCTCCAAACTAAACATCTACACAAGTCTAAAAACATCATACGAACTCACTTGCGCCATCAAAACACAAAAATAAAATCTAAAACTACGAATCGAACACAAAAACGCATGATATTCAAAGAAATTTTAAAGAACCTCTAGAATTACAACTAAACGTCCGAATCCTATCACAAAAACTCCAAACAATAGCAAATTTTGTAGACAAGTTCTAAATTCCATAACAGACCTATTCCATGTCCCAAAATCAAATTCCGAGCTCGATAGTTAAAAATTAATCTACGGTCAAACTTTTTAAAATTAAATTATCAAATTTCGGCAAGTCAATACAAATCAACCTACGGACTTCCAAAATCAATCCCGGGCATACTCCTAAGTCCGAAATCATGATACGAAACTATCAGAGTCATAAAAATTCAGTTCCGGGATCGTTTCCACAAAAGTCAAAGATTGGTCAACATTTTCAAATAAAGCTTCAAAGTCAAGAATCAAGGGTCCAAATCAACCCAAAAGATTTCAGAAACGAAACTAACCAATCCTGCAAGTCATAAAAGCATAAACACACATGTGTGAAGCAATAAAAAGGGTAATGGGATGCAATTACACAAAATAACCGATCGGATCATTACACTTACGTTTGTTATGAAAAATAATTCAAAAGAAGAGGGAGAGAGTTTTCAGAATATTTCCAATGAATGAAAACAAAGGCCAAGCCTTTGAATTTATAGCCAAAGACTGGTTGAAAGAAAGAGATGCAACTCAACAGTTGCAGCCTTTCAGGTGTCTGTTTACGAAAAACGGATTAAAATGAAGGAAAACAAATGATCGTTAAAAAAATGGATAGAAAATATTAATCCAAACCTAAAATCAAATTCGAGCGACGACGACAACGACACGGTGACGCGGGGCTTGCCTTCTTCTCAATTCTTTAAGAGCTAGAAGAAGTATTTTTCTATATAATCACAATGAGTTTCCTATCTTTTTCGATTAGGGGCAAGGTTTCTTGGTAAAAAGGAATCTTGCAATTTTTTTTATTTTCTTCCTTATTTTTTCCCTCATTTTCCATTTACACAATACTTGAAAAACCCAACAGTTGATATCAATGGAAATCAAATTAATTGATTCTTTAGAGGCATTACATATATGTAATTTCCTTTTTCTTGGCAAATGGCAAGTAAAAGATTTTATTTAGCAAAAATCTTTATAATGCGGTATCTAAAAGAAAAGAAATAGAAGCAATGTATGGTTGCCTACTCTAGCTAGTTCTCCCTGCCAGTTCATAGGTATTCTATGGATGCCATGCCACTGAAGTGTATGTTACTTATATTTTGGCCCCACATGAATTCTTAAATTATCAACGATTGTAGTCCCTATTGTCTAAGTGAAAAAACTACATGAAATATTGGGATTTCAAGTCGGCCTTTTTCATTCACTAGGAAGGATATATATACAAGAAGATATAGAGCAATCCTAAATTAGGTACAATTTTTTATAAGAAAAACTACAATTATAGGACACTTTTACAAGGAATATTTTTCTATACCAAATATACCAAGAAATTAAGAAAGGAAAATAAAAATTGCATAGTATTTTCCCAATACCCCCCTCAAGTTGGAGCATGAGGATCGAAAATGCCCAACTTGCGGAGTTGGAAATAAAATTGATCTTTTTTCCCAAAACCTTTGTAAAAACATCAGTAGGTTGCATGAAGGATTTCACAAAGGTAGTCTGAATATTTCCACTTTGAATCTCATCGCGAATGAAATGACAGTTCACTTGAATGTGCTTGGTTTTTCATGATAAACGGAATTGACAACAATGTGCAAAGTTGACTGGCTGTCATAATGCAAACACATAGGATCAGAATGATTAACACCAAGCAAAGCCAACAATCCCTTAAACCATTTAAGTTTGCAAGCCGTAATGGTCATAGAGCGGTATTCAGCTTCGGCAGATGAACGAAACACTGTGTGTTGCTTCTTCGTTTTCCAAGAAATATGTGAATTTACCATGAGAAAAAAATATACACTCAAGGAATGTCAAGTCAATGGACAACCAACCCAATCCGAGTCACAATAAGCATACAATCTCAAATCACAATTGGCTCTAAACAGAATACCTTGACCAGGAGTATGCTTCAGATAACGCAAAACCCTCATTGCTGCATCTAAATGCTCTTTCTTCATATGTTGCATAAATTGAGCTAGAATATGCACACAATATGACAATTCGAGTCTAATAATTGTCAAGTAAATAAGTCGCCCAACCAGTCATCGAAACTGACAGGGATCTTCAATGTCATCTCTTGTAGCTAGAGCTAGCTTGTGATTTTGTTCAAGAGGAATATTGGCTGGTTTAGCCACAATAAGACCAACCTCAGATATAATATCCAAAGCCTACTTACGCTGACACAATAAAATACCATCTGAATTGCGTGCCACTTCAATACCAAGAAAGTATTTCAATTTCCCCAGGTCCTTCATATGAAAACATCTATTCAAATAATATTTGAATTTTTATACTGCTGTCTCATCACTACCAGAAATAATGAGATCATCCACATAGATGAGAATATTTAATTGAATTGGACCATCTCGAAATTTGAATAAAGATTAATCTGAACAAGATTGTTTGAATCCATACCCTTTTAACAAAGCAACTAGTTTAGCAAACCAACATCTAGATGCTTGTCGTAATCCATATAATGATTTTCGAAGGCGGCACACCTTCCCTGGTGTTGGAGAAATGAAGCCAGGAGGCATTTTCATGTATACATCTTTATCTAAGTATCCGGGGAGGAATGCATTTTGTACATCCATCTAATGAAGACCCCATCTTTTTGCAGCTTCAACTGCAAGGAAAGTATGAACCGTAGTCATATTTTCCATGGGAGCAAATATTTCATGATAATTCATTCCTTCAACTTGATTATTTCCAAGTATCACTAAACATGCTTTACACCGCTCTACACTTCCATCTGAGTTATATTTAATCTTGTAGACCCACTTGCTTTCTATCGCTTTCTTTCCAGAAGGCAAGTCTTCTACTGCCCATATACTGTTCTCTTCTAGAGCTTGTATTTCCTTCCTCATAGCCTTTCTCCAACATTCATTTTTCAATGCCTCTGCATATGTACTTGGTTCATGTCCTGCAGTTACACTAGCAAACAAAGAGCGATGTTTCGAGGAAAATTTATTTTAACTCACAAAATGTGTTATAGAGTAAGGAATACCTGAGGAATTTGATTGGGATGATGAACTCGTTGAGGGGCTTACTTGGACAGTATGAGTTACATAATCCTACAAACGAATTGAAGGTTGCGTTTTCCGCTGTCCTCTACCAAATTGCTCATCTGCATCGTCGCCCCAACTATACCATCCCTGTTGTTTTCTCTATTCCATGAATTACCAACAATTACTTGCTCTTCTTCTCCTCTGACCTCTACCCTATGATTCTCATGTTCCTCAACAATATCAAAACCCCAGTTTAAAGATTTATTTTCTGTCAACTCCATATCTCTAATGGTCTTCTTGTCATATGGAAATTCAGTTTCAACAAAAATCACATCTCTAGAAATAAAATATTCACCTCTCTCCAAATCATACAATCTCCAACTTTTCTTTTCGAATGTGCATAACAGAGGCATCCAAAGATCTTTCTGTTAATTAAGTAACCTGCTGAAAATACACACTCACCCCAAAACTCAATGGGGAAGTTTGCTTGAAATCTTAATGCTCTTGCCACATTAAGAATATGGCGATGCTTTCTTTCAACTCGTCCAATCTGTAGGGGTGTATTGACACAAGAAGTTTGATGTAAAATTTCATGTTCTTCAAAATAATTTTTCATACACACAAATTCACTCCCATTGTCACTTCTAATAATTTTTATATTTTTCTCAAATTGCCTTTGAATCATCACTATAATAATTTTAAGAATAGAAGGACCTATACTTTTGTCATTCAGCAAATATATCCAAACAGCACGAGAGCAATCATCAACTATTGTCAAAAATTGAATTGCACCACAAGAGGCTGGAACTTTATAAGTTTTCCATAGATCAGAATGTATCAAATCAATACATTCAACAACTTTATTCTCACTAGAAAAAACACTTATATAGTCTGTTTTGCTCTAAAACAAATATCATAAGTCTTATTAATATTTTTATCAAAACTACCAACACCAAAAATTAACTCTACCACCTTCGAAGAAAGATTCCCTAACCTCCTATGCCATAGTTCAAAGGATACAGCAACCGTTGTCTTGCAAGCACGAGCGCCACTTCTTTGAGCCAGTAAAGCCCCTCAAGTTGTTCAGCCGCTCCAATCAGCCTCCTGGTATTTATGTGTGATGATCCGATAGGTCATTTATAGGTTTACTCTTTATTTTTATATTTCGAGACCTCGTATGATACCATTTAACCTTTCTCAATTTGCGTGCACAATCCATGGCCTTTTTTCGGAAGGTTTTTATGAGAAAATTGATCAAAATGTGAAATCGTGCCTTAAAACTCAATTGAGATGACTACAGTCAATATTTTATGTAAACGGACCCGGATCAATATTTTAACTATCTCGGTGGGTCCGTATCGCGATTTGGGACTCGAGCATATGCCCAGAATCGAATTCATAAGTCCTTAGATTGAGGTAACGTAATTTGGTGAAAACTAGAAATCTAAAGATTTAAAGAATTCATAAGTTTGACTGTAAGTTGGCTTTGTTGCTATCGGGTTCGGATTTAGGTTTCAGAACTTGGTATGAGTTCATTACAGTATTTAGGACTTGTCTGCAAAATTTGATGAGAAACGGAGTTGATTTGACGTGATTCGTACATCCGGTTGAACAAATGCATGTTCTTAAGTTTCATTGAAAATTTCATTTGTTTTGGTATCCGATTCGTAGTTCTAGGTATTATATTGGTGCTTTGATAGAGCGAGCGAGTTCGTATATTATTTTTGGATTTGTGTGCTTGATTGGTTTGGAGCCCCGAGGGCTCGGGTGAGTTTCGGACACGTGGCGGAGTATTTGAAAGAGTTTGAAATTTGCTGGTTCTTGTGCACAGGCCTCAGACCTGTCACGTTCTCTGTCAGGTTCGCATTTGCGAACAACCTCTTTGCAATTGCGAAGTGGGGGATGGGACAATAGGGATCACAATTGAGATTAATTGGTCACTTTTGCGAAGCTCTAGTATTCGCATTTGCGAACAAACCTTTGCAATTGCGATGGCAGCAGAGATGTCGGCTTCTTCGCATTTGCCCACCCCAGGTCGCAATTGCGACATCTGAGCTTGGACAAAATAGGGAAAAAATAGGATTTAGCTCATTTCTTTCAAACTCTCAACCCTAAACACCCTAGAGGCAATTTTTTCGAGAGAGTTTCTTCCTAAATTCATTGGTAAGTGACTTTAATCTATTTTTTTTCTATTACCCATTACATTTCATAAGTTTTCAACATTAAATCTAGGACTTTCATGGTAGAAATTAGGGATTTGGGTAGAATTAGAGATTTTTGTAAATTTTCTCGAATTGAGGTCGGATTTCGAAATAAATTACATAACCGGGCTCGGTGGTGAATGGGTATTCGAGTATTGGTTCGAATTCGATTTTGACCAAGCGGGCTCGGGGGTTGACTTTTCCAATAATGTTCTAAATTAAGCCTCTTTCATTCCTAGGTAGTTTCTAAAGTTTATTTTTGATTGTTTGAACGATATTTGGTTAGATTCAATTGGTTTGGAGGCGGAATTTAGAGGAAAGGCCTCGGTTGAGATTTGATTTGATTGCGGAGCGAGGTAAATATCGTGGGTAACCTTGGCTTAGAAAATTAGGACTTGTTTGTCTATTTGCTATGTGATTAACGTATAGGTACAACATATATGTGAGGTGACGAGCATTTATATGTTGTTGGATAAAGCATGCGGGTGGAACTTATTTCCTTGTGATTTGCTGCCCGTTTATTTATGATATCAATGCTTATGTTAGATTATTACTTATTTGATTATTTCTCCCTCTTTTACTACTCCTAAAAAGAAAAAAATCTAATCCTAAAAAGAAAAAAGGTTTACCCGGTTCATATTACATCCCCTGGAAAAGAACCGATGCACAAAGAAAAATCAAGGGGGATTATTACCTAACTAACACTAACTAGAATTAAAAAAAATATTTTTAAATTTTTTTAATTGGACTTTAATCCCTCAAGAAAGCTGTCCACAAAATCCATCGTCGGGAAAAGTCTAAATTTTCTTCCTTTTTGTTTTCTTTCCATTTTTATTTTTTTCATTTTTCTTTCTTTACATAAAAACTACTACACTAAGAATGTGTACTATAACTAAACTAGGATAGCACATAAAATCACCCAGACAATCTCCTCACCCCACACTTAAAATTATAAAATGTCCTCAATACATACAATAAAAAAATAGAGGGTAAAAGAGAGTCCCTGGTAGACTAAAGGCCGATGTATTAGCAGCTCACGAGATACTCAAACTTTTTCCAGGTATGATCCTTTGGGCGGGTACCTCACACTTAGTCTCAACTGCCAGCTCACTTTTGCACATGCCTATTGGCTTTGACTCCATGCTCCGACTCCTACAAAATAAAAAAAAACACTAAACATATAACACAATAAAAAAATTAAACAAAATAAAAGGAAATAGTAGAATTGGGTCGCCTCCCAACAAGCACCTTATTTATAGTCGTGGCACGATGCTATCATTTTCATAACTTTTTCCTCCACTTTGAGAATATGAATTGCGCCCCCAATTTTGCATCAATATTTATGTCACGTTCTTGGGGTGGTGGTGTGAAAATAGAGTAACCAAGCATTATATATTGCATCTTGCACTTATTGGCCCTTAAGTGAGGTATGTCGTTTTGTCTTTTTGGTGTGGCAAATTTTAGAATATAAGAGTCTTGCTCTTCATCTGTACATCTCTCCAAAAGCTTGATCTCCATGTCCCCATACATACATAATGTAGAAAAATATTTAGAATGAGGATCAACATGCCCCAACTCCAAAGCTGCATTATTTTTGACATCCTCAATAATATATGCTCCCTCAATCTCGACATCATCAACAAGAACATGGTCTAATATTTGGTATTCTTATTTTAGCTCCACAATTTGGCCTGAAAGATGTTTTTCAGCTTCACACAAGTCATTACTAAATTGTTGGGCATTATACGCAATAACCTTTGCACGCAATTGAGCCTCCAAGTCGGGAATATAACTGTCAAATTGGTCGATCTCTTGTCTCAATTAAGCTCTTTCTTCTATAAAGTGTTGCATCTCATTCGTAATTTTCAAGAAAACCTTCATATTCCTCTAATAATTTCATGTGCATATAAAAAATATGAATATCATATTCCACATCATTCAATTTGTTACTCTTGTCAAACTTATAAGAATTATTAGAATCGCCATAAGAAGGGATTAGAGTAGGATAACAATACTTAGGACAATTATTTTAATTTCCACCACAAATAGTACATGATTAAGATGGTGCACACAACTCGGTCCTGGAAATATTTTTACACTGTTGCCACAAGTGGGGTCCTTTACAATATGGACAAGGATCACAAAAATAAGAATACGTACCATTCCACCACTTTTCGTTCAAAGATACCATGTAAACAAAATATAATACTAACTACACTAAACTAAAGTTAAAAACTTAAATAGATAAAAAATAAAAATCTAATCTAGTAAAATAGTTAATTTCTAAGTCCCCGATAACGACGCCAAAAACTTGTTGCTCCCAAACGCACACGCAAGTATACGTGGTCGTACAAGTAATATAGGATTGTAAGTCTAGATGCCGTACCCACATGGACTTGTGATTAACTATTTACTAAATTAAACTAAGAAAATTAACTATTCAAGAAATTTTCTAAAGATTATTAACTACACTAATATAGAGTCGAAAACTAAGAAATTATAGAAAACAAGTCGGCGAAAGTAGACACGAATTTAATGAGAGGAAATATTCCAGAGTTATGGGTTAGCTAACAATCCCGTTGAGTTTTCTACTTAAATTGTCCAATTAATTTATCTGGTTTATAGGTTGAATGGTTAATATTACTCGTATCCTTCTCCTGAAGTACTACTCGCCTATTCAAGCTAACCTAACGCCTATATTCCTATGGAATTAGGATTAACAGGAACGCATTAATAATTCTTGTATAATAACCAAGCTAGGCAATTAGGTATATCCCTATCCTAACCGCAAATCCGTTCCTGATGCTCGAGTTCAAGATCTTGCTCTACTCAATCTTATATGCAATCTAGAATTTCCACTCCCGAGTTCAATCCTAGATTCATAGATATTATTCAATTGGTGATCAAGCAATCAAATAATTAAGCGCAAGATTGAATAAATAAACCAATATGATAAAATAATAAGAACAATTCAAGCTTCAAACTACAACGTTCATATAGCACCCAAAACTCTATAACTAATAAACTATGAGATTAAAAGAAGAGAAAAGAAGAAAAACTAGTTAGAAGCCTCTTCCAAAGTGTGGTGTGTGTTCCTCCACGTGAATTCTCCTTCAAAGTATGTTAGATCTCCACCAAATTAGGTTTAGGACCCATTTTATACGAGTTGGGACCGTGTAGTGTCACGACTCAAAATTCACTATCGATAGGTGCCATCACGACCGATTTTAAATGATATTAAATTAGATCTCCTCAAAATCCACTTTCATATTAAATGAGGTAGTTTGACTGGGTAAGGAGTTTAATAAAAAGGAGTAGACTATTTCCAAATTACTTTAAGTATCAATTTTACCCTTAAGCATGCTAGCTTTTTAATGAAAATCATGATAAAGTATATATTAAGTCAAATGTGACCCACATGTCCCATCTTCTCTACCACATGAACTAAGTCAAAAAAACTTTTCCTTTAATTCTCAGAGTCTACTGGCTACTCTAAGATCCAAGGTCCAGTGCGTAAACACCAAGATTTTTGAGTGGATTTCTCTGCATCTCAAGTTCGTTAAACAAAGTTTATGTGAAATTTCTTCAATTCTTGTGGCGCCAAAAAAAATGTCTCTTTCTTGTGGCGCCAAAAATTATCTTTTTTAATTAGGTAAAAAGTTTGTCTATTTATGTAGAGATATTTGAGATTATTCACTTATGCTTTCACTATTTCTCTTCATAATCCTGTTTTATCTCATGGTGTTTCTAATTTTCTCTTACATTTCGATTATTTTCTTTAATCCTATTTTATCTAGCATATGAGATTAATTATACACATATGAGTGACTCGCAATTAGACTGAACTATTAGAAAAAGACGACTAAATGAGTGACTCGCAATTGAGTGTGGTATGCTAAATTCAAATCCTATATTTTCAGAGATGTTTAATTATGTTCATATAGATGAAAAATGGTTCTTTTTGTCGAAAAAATCTGAAAAGTTCTATTTTCTCCCTAAAGAACAAGATCCAAACCCATATCGATCTTGTAAAAGTAAAAATTTCATAACAAAAGTTGTGTTTATGGCTGCTGTTGTGCGCCCTTAGGCTTGCTGAAGAAGGAACCGAGTTATTTTCAGGAAAAATAGGAATATTTCCCTTTGTATTCAAGGAACCCGCCAAAAGGAATAACAAAAATAGAGTAGCTAGAACTTTAGAAACAAAGCCTATTTTATCAATCACTAAAGATGTCATTAAGACTTGTTTAATTGAAAAAGTTCTTCCAGCGATTCGATCAAAATGGCCACTTTCGCAGTCAAATGCTCCTATTTATATCCAACAAGATAATGCGAGACCTCACCTTAGTGTTAATGACTTGCGATTTACCGAAGCTGCTCGACAAGATGGATTTAATATTAGGCTTTACTTTCAACCTCCTAACAGTCCAGATTTAAATGTTTTGGACCTCGGATTCTTCAGAGCTATTCAATCTCTTCAACATCAAATGGCTCCTAAAACTATTGATGAGTTAGTAAATACAGTCGAGAAATCTTTTAATTGTAACTGCAGCAGAAATATGAAAGAAACAAAATGGAAGAAGCCACATGCCAACAAGCATGGAAAAGATCTGACAAGTAGTGGCTTCACTTTATAAATATTTGACTTTTCAACCTAACCTAATAAAGTTATATCATAAACTGTTTACTCTTAAATTCAGTGTGTTCGTGTAAGATTTTTGAAGGAGGGATGGTAAGAGTAATATTGGTATCTCAAAATAAAGGATTACCAAATTTAGAAATGTGTCATTTATTTTGGAGCAGACTAAAATGGAAAGTACCTCGTCTAATATGAAACGGAGGGAGTAGTATATAAAAAAAATGAAAGGCGATAATGATATTTAGATCCATAAGCATCAACTAGCAAATTCCAAAATCCGGTGTCACAAGTGCATGAGCATTTACTAAGGAGTACAATAATAATACAACATCTGTCTTGAATGTAAATGAGATAGGATAAAATAAATAGTACGATGAAGACTCTGTGGACTGCAATGCGTATCCCACAATGCAGCTCACATAAAGTTTCCTCAACAGCTGCGTCTACACGCCAAGATGATCACCAAATGAACCTATCAGATCCTGCACATTTAGTGCAAAAATGCAGCATGAGTAAGTAAATCAACGCGTACCCAGTATGTATCTAGCCTAACCCCAGAGAAGTAGTAACGAGTGATCGACATCGACACTTACTAGTGGTTCAATAAATCCATATGGTAAATCATAAATAGATAAGAAGCACAACATTAGTAGTGAGGTAAATTTGTAACTAACACAATCTTCCAAAATTTCTTTTAACGATATAAATTTCTCAATCTCGTATTCTATCTCAACAACTTAGAAATATCAAGTACCAATATCAAACATATAAAGAACTACTATATAAAGTGCCGGGCATCGGTGGAAGGATAATCTTGTGAGCATTCGGACTGCTAGCAATATAATGCACGATTATGTCGAGGTCGTACGACCCGATCACAAAACTGATATGATATTGTCAAGGAGAACGACTCGATCCCATCATAACGTGTTCATTGCCGAGGGTCGAACAACACGAACCATAGATGCATCTATTATACTTTCAGGGCGCACAACCCGCTCCCATAAGAGTGTGTAACATAATCCTTCCAAGACGAACGACCTGATCCCATTAGAATAAGAAACTTTAATGGGTCTTTGACCCCACTCACGAATAAATGCATGAGTTTTGAATTTCAAGGAAAATCTTTTGATGAAAACGCATAGCGCGCGAGAAATTTGTAACGACTCGGCCGGTCATTTTGAGTATTACAACCCAGCTTCCCCCTTTACTGCTCAAATTGTACTTTACAATTATTGTGTGAATTTCTGGGGTAATTGGTTCGGGTCCGATGAGGTTTTGGAATGAATTGGAACACTTAGTTTCAAGGTTTAAAGCTTAAGTTAAAATAGTGACCGAATGTCGACTTATGTATAAACGACCTCAAAATTTAATTATGATGATTTCAATAGCTCTGTATGGTAATTTTGCACTTAGGATCATGTCCGAAAAATTATTTGGAGGTCCGTAGTGGAATTAGGCTTGAAATGCCGAAAGTTAAATTTTTGGGAAGTTTGACCGGGGAGTTGACTTTTTGATATTGAGGTCCGAATCCGATTCTAGAAATTGAAATAGCTCAGTTATGTCATTTATGACTTGTGTGCAAAATTTGAGGTCAATCAGACGTGATTTGATGTGTTTCGGTGCAAGTTGTAGAAACTAGAAATTTCAAATTTCATTAGGCTTCAATTGGGGTGTAATTCATGATTTTAGCGTTGTTTGAGGTCATTTGAGGGTTTGACTAAGTCCGTATGATGTTTTAGGACTTGTTGGTATATTTGGTTGAGGTCCCAAGGGGCTCGGGTGAGTTTTGGATGGTTAGCGGATTATTTTTGGCCTTGGTGAGAATGCTGATATCTGTCGCTGCATTTTTCGGATTTTCTCTTTCGCGTTCGCGAGTGGGCCCTCGTGTTCGCGAAGAGGAATTTGTGGAAGGAAGGATTTACTCTTCGCATTCGTGAGGGGGTCTCGTGTTCGCAAAGAACAAATGTTGGGAAGCACATTTTGTGCTTCGCGAACGCGTCGCGTTCCCGAAGAAGAGAGGTCTGGACAGAATGTTTAAGTTTAGAAAATGGGACTTCGTCCCATTTTTCATTTTTAACGATTTGGATCTCGGATTGAGGCGATGTTTGGGAGATTTTCAGAGAAAACAATGGGGTAAGTGTTCTTAACTCAATATTGATTAAATTACCCAAATCAATGGTTGTTTTTAGCATTTAATTGGTGAATTAAGTTGGAAAAATTTATGAAAACCCTCTTTGTTTAATTTGGAGATTTGAGGGTCGAGTTTATGTCGGATTTGAGTAAAATTTATATGGTTGGACTCGTGGTTGAATGGGTGTTAATATTTTATAACTTTCGTCGGATTCCGAGATGTGGACCCCACGGGTGATTTTTAGGGCGTAATTTCGGATTTTATGAAAATATTAGTATTTTGGTATGAAATTAATTCCTATAAATTTTGTGGTCTGAATCAAATTAATTGTGGTAGATTCGAGTCGTTCGGGAGTTGATAAACGTATAATGGAATTTCTGGAGCATTGCTTAACTTGCTCGACATTGGATTTGGCTTGTTCGAGGTAAGTAACTCTTCTAATCTTGGAGTTGAGGGTATGAACCCTGAATATATGTATTTTATGAATTATTGGTAGGTGACGCACATGCTAGGTGACGGGCGTGTGGGCGTGCACTATAGAAATTGTGACGTAATTGTTTATGTGGAATTTTATAGTGAAATAATCTTGACATTTTTCATGCGGTTTTACGTGTTAAAGAAATTGAGTTGGAAAGCATATTAGAAATCATGTTGAGGCCATGTGCCAGTATTATTGGGACCCTCAGAGGTCATATTGTTATGAATTATTGTGTTAAATTAAAAATTAATACTCAGTCATATTCATTTCATTGCATATCATAACTTAGTTTTATGACTCTATTTTGATGCATATAAATGTTTTGGGTTGAATGCCGTGTTTTACTGAGATGCCCGAGTGGCTTGAGAGGTTTATGACTGAGTGAGGCTGAGGGCCTGATTTATGTTGCATATTTATGGGATCGGGCTGCACGCCACAACATGTTTGATATCGGCTGAGGGCCTGATTTGTGAGGATGAGTGTGGATCGGGGCTGCCCGCCTACAACATATTTATGACTGAGTGAGGCCGAGGGCCTGATTTGTGAGCATGAGTGTGGATCGGGGCTGCCCGCCTACAACATATTCATGACTGAGTGAGGCCGAGGGCATGATTTGTGAGGATGAGTGTGGATCGGGGCTACCTGCCTGCAGTATACTTTATTATTATAGCACGTGAATTGTCCGTACAACACGTGAGTTTTCCGTGCTGATTATAGTGCTTGGGCTGTAGGAGCCCCTCCGGAGTCTGTACACACCCCCAGTGAGCGCAGGTACCTATTGAGTGTGAGTGCCGAGTGCTGAGTGACTGGGAGGCATGAGTGATTGTGAGGTATGCTCGAGTGGCAAAAGTGATTGGGAGGTATGCCCGAGTGGCAAGAGTGATTGTGACGTATGCCCGAGTGGCACGAGTGACTGTGAGGTTTTGCCCGAAGGGCTATATATGAGTGATGTTCTGCCCGAGGGGCTGTTTATGATCTTATCATTGAGTTGCATTGCATTGGCATGCACACATGACATACATGCATAGAGATGTATTTCCTCATGCTGTGCTGCATCACATCATTCACGATTTTTCACACATTGTTGACTGATGGGCATAGTGATGCATTTGTTTTTACACGGGTTATCCAGAAGAAAAATGAAATATCTTATTTATTATTGACAAGACTTTGGGAGAAATTTATTGTTTTCAAACTATTCATATTTTTGGCAACTCCAGCAAACGATTTGGTTTTTTTTCACTGATGTATTTGAAAGAAAGAACTACTATTTTTGAAATCATGATTTGGCTGGGTATTTTATCCTTGAGTTACTTCTGGCATTATTTGCTTTATGTTTTAATGTATTGCTGTGGACTATTGGTTTTGGACCGACCTTGGTGGAAGCGCGTCACTTCTTTCAACCTACGGCTAGGTTTCTTACTTACTCAGTACATGGGGTCGGTTGTACTGATACTACACTTCTGCACATTGCGTGCATATGTTGGTTGCTGTTGTTGCTGTACTTAATGGTTGCGGGACTTGAAGATGTACCTGCGTTCTTGTTGTAGCTGCCTTTTGTTCAGGGTAGCCTTAGACTTATAAAAGCTCTGTTTATGTATTATTCAAACAGACTATTTATTATTTCATTTCCTCTTTGTATATTCTATTCTTAGAAGCTCATGATTTGTACTACCAGTTCTTGGGGAATGTATAAGGCTAAGATAATTATTTACTTAAATTTCTCTGATAATTGTTATTGGAATTGGATAGTTGAACGTTGGCTTACCTAGCGGGTTGGGTTAGGTGCCATCACGACTAGTTGGATTTTGGGTCGTGACAAAATTCGTAAGAGGAGCACAATTATTTCGAGGCTAATCATGAAGCTCGTCAAATCTCTACAATAGAAAGTCTATCACTCTACGCAAGTCTAGTCTCAAGTCGTAACGCGAAATAAAGGTATTAAACGAGCAAAGATAACTCCAATAGTACAATTATAGCATGGCATGAACCTAAGTCTACACGGACATAACATGAATCTAGCTACGTACGGACTATCGTCACCCCGTGCATACATAGCCCCCGTAACAAGTAGCACATATCAAATACATCACCTAGGGGTAGTTTATCCCTAACAGGGTGAGACAAGAGACTTACCTCGCTCCGAAGTTCCATAATCGGCTCCAAAGCCTCTCTAACACCTCAAATCGATGCCCGTCGATCCAAAACTAGTCAAAGAATGTGCAAACCAATAAAAATATACTCTAATACCCATAGTTAATCAATTTGTAACAATTTCCAACTCCACTCGAAAAGTCAATAAAGTCAATCCACGGGCCCCCACGTTCCTGAATTCCGAAATTTATCGAAGATAAACACTACCCATAACATTACGAACTCAAATATATAATCTATTCCCAATTCCATGTCCAATTTCGTGGTCCAAATCCAAAAATACCAAATTCTAGGTTTTCTCTTGAAATACCACAATTTCCACAATTGTTTTCATGTATTTACAAGCCCATATTCGTATGTTTAACTCACAACTTGTAGAAATTACTTACCTCATGATTGACGATGAAAATGGCATCGCAAAATCGCTCCAAAGTCGGCTCCCATGGAAGGAAATGAAATGAAAAATGATCCAAGACCCATCATAAAAACAATTATGCATGATCAAAGACCCGTCATAAAAACAATTCTTCCCAGCACTTCTTCACATCTGCGGACATATATTCGCACCTACAGTCTCGCTTTTGCGAGGCAAAACTCACTCCTGCGGAAGTCCCGCTAGCAGCCCATCGCACCTGCGGTAGTTCTTCCAATCATGCGCAATCGCAGGTGCGACACTGCCTCGTGCATCTGCGAACCTTCCCGCATTTACGGCAGTGGCATCGCTTCTGCGCACACGCAGGTGCGGTACTCGACTCTGTTTTTGCGACCACACGCCCAGGCTGACCAAGTCGCTTATGCGAGCTTCTTCTCGCCTATGCGAGGTCGCTTCTGCGATCAAGCTTCCGGATAAGCGATTGCACCAGCAACAAGATTTTTCCAGCATTTCCTCATTCCAAAAATCTGATTCGTTAACCATCTAGATTCCACCCGAGGTCCACGGGACCTTAACCAAATATACCAACACGTCCCAAAACACATTACAAACTTAGTCGAGGCCCCAAATCATGCCAAACAACATCAAAACTACGGATCAACGATCGAAATCCTTCTTTAAACTTTCAATTTCCAAACATCGACGAACGCGTTCGAATCATATCAAAGCATTCCGGAATGACGCCAAACTTTGTGTACAAGTCACAAATCAAGACACGAACCTATTCCAAGTCTTGGAATAAAAAACAGCCATCAATAACACCAAAGTCCACTTCAAACCAAACATAAGAAATTCTTATACTTTCAAAATGCTAAATTTCCACAATAAGCTCTGAAATGCTTCCAGACCACCCGTTACTCAACCCGAACATACGCCCAAGTCAGAAATCATCATACGAACCTATTGGAACCTTCAAATACCGATTCTGAGGTCGTTTAATTAAAAGTCAAACCTTAATCCATTCTTCTAACTTAAAGCTTCTGAAATTAGAATTTTCCTTCCGAATCAACTCAGAACTTCCAAAAATTCAATTCTGACCTTACATACAAGTCTTAATACATAAACTGAATCTACTCAAGGCCTCAAACCACTAAACGAAGTGCTAGAGCTCAAAACGACCGGTCGGGTCGTTACATTCTCCCCACTTAAACATACATTTATCCTCGAACGTGCTAAGAACGGCTCCGGAGCTGCCCCGAAATCACTGTTCAACACCTTGTGCACCTACCCGTGCCACCACAACCCAATTGAGCACATTAGCTTATGCCAGACAGAAGATCCTCTCTTTTACCATAACTAACAAGCCTTAGGGCCAAATTCCAATATCCAAAATTCTCCACGAGACCTGATTCCAACATACGAACACCATAACAAATCTCAACCCACTGTACAAATATGATCATGCATCTGTACTGAGAACACACAATGCACCGCACAATCCGTATGTTCATACTAGCATCCTCTGAGTTCAATAGCTGCAACTTCATCAACCAGATGCACGTAGTATACCTCATAACACTTATAAGCTCGGTCTCAACCCTCGCAATACCGCAACAATGTAAGAGATGCGCAGGAACTCGTAACTACCCATTAAATCAATAACTCACGGACTTCCTCCGCTCGACAAGAACCATTACCTCATTCTAAACTGAATAGTGACATTTTTCTTTTAATATACCTTACATAAATCAAATCGCATCGATTTTAGGCCTAATAACCTGGTCTCACCCAGTAAAAGCTGCTCCGGGGATGAGCCACCTCAAAAACTGACCAAAATCTCATATGACGCCATCAATGCGCCAACAAGCTATAGTTAGAATATGATACATAAGGAAGAACAAACTCTAGAAAAGAATTACCCAGCCCGCATAACGAATAAAACGGTCGAACAGATGCTATGAACCCTTCTCAGATAATTGGAAACAAAATACACAAGAATAGATATAGGGAACTGTACTTAGCATCTCACTATTGCAGCGTGCAACCCAATCCACACATGATATCGTTGCGGCATTCAACCCGATCCAAACATGGTATCGTTGCGCCGTGCAACCCGATCCAAACAACATACCCGTGGCGGTGCACCACCCGATCCACACATAACAATAAATAAGGAGATACTCATCAAGAAATAATGCATTTACCTATGAAATATCGAATATCGACCACAATCACGCAAAAATACAACCCTAGGGAGACAGATAGTGCCATACGCTACAAAACACAAGCGCAACTAAGGTGAAATAACGACAAGATACATAGGACCATAACACACGTGCAGATAATCAAGTTGTCTCACAACCCACATGACAAAACATAGTATTATATAGGATAGTTGACGACATGAATAACATCCAACACCCGAAAACCCCTCCATAAACAGTGTTATGCAGAATGAACACATACGATTTGATGCAGGGCATACATTCACATTAGATCTATTAACGTGCCTCAAACGGATTCCTATCATCCCATACTGGGCCAATAACCTTCCAAGAATCCACAATGACCCTATTTATGACACATATTAATAACCGTCAAATCTAAACAAACTCCAACAGTCTGCAACCAAAGAAATAGAGCGCCTCTTAGTCATAATATCTCCCATTTATACGACCTTCCCGGAGGATATACTCCCAAAACCACTATGTCACACTTATACGACCTTCCCGGGGGATATACTCCCAAAACCTTCCATACCAGGTAGTAAAATCAGAATATTAATGGCCATTGACCATGCTATTTCTATAATGCTGGCCAAGCATCCGCATTTCAATACACAATACTCCTACCACGAAACAGACCATTCTCTGGCTTCCCGAAAATAGGTCCAGCATACTCTGAACATTTGAAATCCTCCCCTGCTCCTCCGATCTAGCGACATTCTTATCAATACCGAACCGCAACCTAGATCCTCCACTTCCAATTTTCATACCACATACTGCACATATTCTACCACTATGCAAGAGTACAAGAATTTCATGATAACCCCTGAACCTAAAATAAAATAAACACTTCATCATCTAGAACTCTTTTCTTCAACACATTTCAGAGGAATAATTGCGACACGCAAGTGAATTCCCGTAACCGCAAAAAATACAAACATCAAGTTGTGGTCTTCACCACCATAATCCCTCCGGGATTTCTTTACACATAACATGCCATCATAATCAAGTACCTCCAAATCAATCAAATTACGGTGGATGTCAAGCCCGTACATACAACCACAAGTCACCTGCATAGCTGAACATACCGAGGAACTGATCATCTCCACAACCATGCTGATTCAACCTCTCACCGACTGACTAACTCCTTCCAACTTACTCTTGACTTGCCTTCAAATTAATAATAGTTCTCTTTAAATACATAACAGAACTCAAACAACACTTATCCCGAGTGACCCCCAAATCACGAGACCACGTCATCTTAACATTCGTATGCTATTTTATACTCTTTTCAGGCACTTAATAGTATCTCCAACTGATACACTGCGCTGATTAGATCTTCTACGAGTCTGAAGTTGTTTCTCCCACTTCTCTACCACTGGACTGCAGGTCCGATAATAACATATAATACTCCAAGTATCCTTCACACCAAACTACAAAATCCCGGTCTTCATCCACACAATGAACCCAAAATCCTTAGACACCGCGTTTGCGTTCTTCAACCCATTAGAACCTCTATTGAGAGTCAACCCACTCTGACTTGGTCTTGAATATAACCAAACTCCAATGCTTCATTAGCATGTGAACACTCTCACAAAAAGTATTCAGACGAATCCGTTTCCTTGTACATCACATCTACAAGAAGTATAAACTCCGAGTCTACCCAAAACTGCACATGTATCCATAAGGCAAAGTATAGCACACATTCATCAAGTTCTTTGCTCAAATTACCCCTGATATTTTATTTTCTTAGTCATAATAACCCACCAATGCACCGATAACTAGAGACCGCACAAGCAGACAACCACGCGATTAAACTTTTGTTAAGCAGACAATTACATAAATCTAGAACCCCCATGATCTCGCACCTTTATTCCGCCTAATTTCTCAAAATCTTTTGTTAAACTTTTCATGATCATTTCGAATCATCAGCCACAATCACATATTCAACCTCTTACGGGGTAGCAAGTAGAATTCTTTGTAGAAACTTTGTCAAACTCACACATCTGCTGACCTGCTCACAGGAGATAGCCCATCTGTGGAATTTCCATACCGACATCTTCTAACGAAG
Organism: Nicotiana tomentosiformis; assembly: GCF_000390325.3. NCBI lineage: Eukaryota > Viridiplantae > Streptophyta > Magnoliopsida > Solanales > Solanaceae > Nicotiana > Nicotiana tomentosiformis. The sequence goes on along the minus strand of NC_090823.1, from coordinate 113,321,397 downwards.
CTGTACTGGGTACAACTACCATGAAATTAGTAAACCCTCCGGAGCCCATACTCGTCCACCAGTTGTAAAAGTCAGTTCATTCCCTATAGACATCAATTGAAAGTCCGACAATACATTCCAAACTCGAAGTCACGTTTCACATCTCTTCATTTCTAGCAAACTCCCCTATGCCATAATCAAGCTTCCTCCGTCCAGCAGCCACCATCCCAAATGAAATGTGTAGGGTTAGTCATTATCCACCATGATTACCGAGTCACTCTAAACTTTCCTCAAGGCAAGTGGCTTTCCTACCATAGGATCCATATGCTACTCTGCCACTCCCACTTTGGTTAAAACACATTCTTTAAGCAACTTCTCTACCTCTGCTCTTCATACTTGACCTGCTAGTAATTCAACCACCACGAGACACCTACCACCATGTCCTTCCTCATCATTAGCTACCCAAATACTACCTCAAATCAAAATCCATCTCTGTAGCACCTGAACAAACAAATTGCTACCAACTCTAAGCCTCCACGAAGATCATCTTTCTCGAGCCATCGACATCAAAAACACTAATTCGATCTTGAGATGGCTATATAATGCCATCTATGACAACCGCTTCTCTGGCACCATTTCACAACACCTTGCCCCGAAGGAAAATCAAGAAAACCATAATATCCGCGAGCCTTAATTCGTTCAAACAAGGATGACGACACCACATCACAAATGAGAATTTTACCACGCTTGAAAATATCAATTCTCATTACTCCATCAACCAAATCCTGAATGTCCATAGACCTGCTTGAATACGTAGGGAAAAACATCCCGCACCACGTTTGCATTACCACTACAACTCCCCGATGCCTAATTTATAACAAGTGTTTCAGGTCGCATAAGATTGAGTAGGAAGGAAATAGAGGCATAAGCCTTAAAGGAATCAAATCTCACGATGAGGAATCAATAAAGGAAGTGCTCCTAACAACCCTGTAGCCTCCAGAAAATAAGTACAGACGTCTCTGTACCGATCCACAGGACTCTACTAGACTTGCTCATGACTCGTAAGACCTAAGCTAACCTACAGCTCTGATACCAAGCTATCACGACCCAAAATCTACTATCGGTCATGATGGCGCCTAATTCCGCCGTCAGGAAAGCCAATTGTGATTGATCAAATTAAATACTCATTTTATTACTTTTGAAATCATAATTCTTATTGAGGAAGGAAATTTATGCTTTTAAATCCACAGGAACATACATAATTAGTAGTATATAAAAGAAATGAAAGACGATAATGATATATAGATCCATAAGCATCAACTAGCATATCTCAAAACCGGTGTCACAAGTGCATGAGCATTTACTAAGGAGTAAAATAATAATGCAACATCTGTCTAGAATGTAAATGAGACAGGATAAAATAAATAGTACGATGGAGATTCAGTGGACTGCGGTGCGTAGCCCGGAATGTATCTCACATAAAGTCTCCTCAACAGCTGCGCCTACACGCCAAGATGATCACCAAATGACCCTGTCAGATCCTGCATATTTAGGGCAGAAGTACAGCATAAGTACGTAAATCAACGTGTACCCAGTAAGTATCTAGCCTAATCCTGGAGAAGTAGTGACGGGGCGTCGACATTGATACTTATTAGTGGTCCAATAAATCAATATGGTAAATCATAAACATATAAGAAGCACACTAATAGTAGCAAGGTAAATCTGTAACTAACACAATCTTCCAAATTTCTTTTATCGATATCAATTTCTCAATATCGTATTCTATATCAATAGCTCAGAAATATGAAGTGCCAATATCAAACGGATAAGGAACAACCATATAAAGTGTCGGGCATCAGTGGAAGGATAATGAGAATTCTGACTGCTAGCGATATAACACATGATTATGCCGAAGTCGTACGGCCCAATCCCAGAAGTAATATGAATGTGTAGAGGTGAATGACCCGATCCCATAATAATGTGTTCACTATTGATGGTCGAACGACACGAACCATAGATGCATCTATTATACTGCCGAGGCGAACGACCCACTCCCATAAGAGTGTGGTACATAATTCTGCCAAGGTTAACGACCCGATCCCGTTAGAATAAGAAACTTTAACGAGTCCTTGACCCCACTCATGAATAAATGTGTGAGTTATGAATTTTAAGGAAAATCTTTCGATGAAAACGCATAGCGCGGGAGAAATTCGTAAGAGGAGCACTGTGATGACCCAAAATGTCATCTTTAATTTGAACATTAATTTTTATGTTCTAAGACCTTGAAAGGCATTATTTATCATTCCTTGACTTGTGTGCACAATCCGTATATTTTTTCAGAAAGTTTTTATGTGAAAAATAAATTAAAATATGAAATAGAGCTTCAACATTTTTAGAAAACGTACTCGGATCAGTGTTTGGAAAGTTCTGGTAGGTCTGTATCGTTATTTGGGACTTGGGCATATGCCCGAAATTGGATTCGGAAGTCCCTAGCCCAAATTATCGTCATTTAACGGAAACTAGAAACCTAAAGGCTAAAGATTTCTAAAGTTTGACCGCGAGTTGATTTTATTTATATCGTGGTCGGAACCTAATTCTGAAAATTAAAATAGTTTCGTTATCTTATTTATGACTTGTGAGCCAAATTTGAAGTCATTCCGGATTCGTTTAATACATTTCGGCATGAGTTTTGTAAATTGAAAAGTTTGGAACTCAAAAGTTCGAATCGTGGTGTGAATTGTAATTTCGCCGTTATTTGATGTGATTTGAGACCCCGAGTAAGTCCGTATTATGTTATGAGACTTGTTGCAATATTTGAACGAGGTACCGAGTGGCTCGGGTGAGTTTTGGACGTGTTTCAGACCATTTTGGTAAAAACTTACAGGTAAGGTTCTAGTGTTTCGCACCTGCGCAATTTTGGCCGCAGGGGCGTGATCGCTTATGCGGAGGCAGTGTCGCTTATGCGACTTTGAAGCTAGTGGAGAACCTTCGCTTTTGCGAATCTTGGGGTGCAGGTGCGATGCCCGCTTCTGTGGTGCCATGATCGCAGATACGATCTTTCGCGCTTTTGCGGTTCCCTTCGCGCATCTGTGCAGTCGCTACTACGACGTGAAGGTCCGTAGATGCGGTCGTCTGCTTGTCTGCATTGTTCCATAAATTCAAGCTTTGTCTCGCAAATGTGAGTCCGCAGATGCGATAAATTGTCTACAGATGAGAAAATGCTGGACCGACCACATAAAAATCAGGTGTTAGCCATTTTTACTCATTTTTTAGTTTTGAGTCTCGAATTTGGGCGATTTCAAAGGAGTTTTTCACGATTTTGGACTGGGTAAGTATTCTTTATCATATAGTGATTGTATTTCACAAATCCATGCTTATATTTATTGTTTATTTTGGATGTAGATGGAAGAAATTGGAATTTTTGTAAAACTTTCTAAAAAATAATAATTTAGGATTTGAAAGCCAATCCGATGTCGGAATTCGATAATTTTTGTATGGTTGAACTCGTATCAGTACGCGTGTTTGGATTTTGTGAGATTTTCCAGGATTCAAAATGTGGGTCCCGCTGTCAAATATTAAAATAAATTTCGAATTTTAATCTGGCAAATTAGTAAATTCATATGTAATTAATTCCTACGATTTGTCTTGAGTATATTGAATTGTTTGTGACTAGATTTGAAGCATTCAGACACCAATTTGCAAGTCAAAGGTTTATTGGAATCTTGAGTTGGTTACAAATCGAGGTAAGTGTCGTGGTTAACCTTGACTTGAGGGAGTAGGACTTATTTGTCTATTTGATACATGATTTAATGTGCGGGTACAACGTATATGTGAAGTGACGCGTACTTATGCGTTGTGATTAACTCAAAGCATGCAAGTCGAATTTGTTTATTGTGAATAATTGCATATTTAATTTAGATATTCCTACTTAAGTTATTATTGTTTATTTGATCTTTTTTCATGAGATTATTGTTAGTTTAATTATTGTTGAATATTTTGGAAGGTGAAGTCGTTATTCTGGTATTGAATTGATTGATAAGTATATATCCCCGCATTTAAATACTCTTCCAAATTTATATTATCATTTTCATGGTAAGGAAGAGTGTAAAAGCACGAAGGGTGATGCCGTTCCATTTATATTATTTATATTTTCCTTGCCACGATGAGAAAGAGTGTAAAACCACGAAGGGTGATGCCGTACCAGAAAATAGTTAAAGAACGAAGGGTAATGCTGTGCCAATTATTATTATTTATTTATCAATTTATGGGAAGAATGAGAGTAAAAGCACGGAGGGTGGTGCTGTGCCATTTTCATATTATCATCTGCTCATTTTATTTTCGATGAATTACTTGGCTGCTACATGACACTTCTCCTGCTGAAATTATTACATCATCCCCCTTCGCATGTTCCCTCCCAAATTTATAATTGTTAATTATTGTATTATTGTTGCTTCGTATTTGTATACGCTTGTACAGGTTGTGTTTACGTACGTGTCCTGTCATAGCCTCATCACTACTTCGTCGAGGTTAAGCTTGATACTTACGGAGTACATGGGATCGGTTGTACTCATACTACACTCTGCGCTTCTGGTGCAAATTTCGGAGTTGGTCCCAGCGGTGTACCATAGACTTGCTCGAATTCAGTTACCTAGAGGACACTTGAGGTATAACTGCACAACGTGCGCAGTGCTGAAGTCCCCTTCTATCTTATCTTAGCTGTGTATTATCCTCAACAGCTTGAATTCTATTCAGACCTTTATTTGTATTATTCTAGTAGCTCGTGCACTCGTGACACCAGATTCGGGGATGTATTTTGATTATTCGGTAGTTATGGTCTTCCACACTTTATTTCAGTAATTGACTTCCGTTTAATTTAATTTGTTTAAAAATGGTTAATATTATTCTAATGTTGTCTTGCCTAGCAAGTGAAATGTTAGGCGCCATCACGGTCCTGAAGGTGGGAATTTTGGGTCGTGACAAGTTGGTATCAGAGCACTAGGTTACTTAGGTCTCCCGAGTCACGAACAAGCTTAGTAGAGTCTGAAGGATTGGTACGGAGATGTCTGTACTTATCTTCCAGAGGCTATGAAGTTTAGGAACAATATCACTTCTTTCTTATTCTATCGTGCGATTTTATTTTATCATCGATAATTGAACCATTCTATTCTTATTCTCTCGCAGATGATGAGAACACATAATACATCTACCGATGGAGAGGGACCAGAGCCCCCGATAGCAACTATGACCAGGGGCAGAGGCTGAGGCCGAGGTCGCGCCAGAGGCTGAGGTAGAGGTAGAGCTCAGTCTAGAGCCCGAGCAACAACACATGCTGTAGAACCTCAGGTGGATTTGGGAGCGGAGTTTCTAGTTCAGACTATACCTGTTGGACCAGTTCAGGTCTCGGAAGGATTCATAGCTACTCTAGTGCTTCAGGAAGCTCTAGTCTATTTTGTAAGTCTTATGGAGGGCGTGGCCCAGAATGGTACATTTCCAGTGGCACCAGCCATCTCACAGGCTGGGGGAGGAGCACAAATGCCCACTACTCCCGCTCCGGAGCAGATGGCTCCCTAGTATCAAGCTCCAGCAGTCACACCAGTTGGGGTAGATCAGCCAGTTGTTGCGGCACAGGCCGATGATAGGCCTGCCATGTCTTCTGAGGCTTTATTGAGGTTGGACAAGTTTACTAAGCTCTTTCCAGTTCACTTCAATGGTAGACCTTCTGAGGACCCACGGGATTATCTTGACCGCTGCCATGAGGTATTGCGGAACATGGGTATAGTTGAGATTAATAGGGTCGATTTTGCAGTATTTCATATGACGGGTTCTGCCAAGAGATGGTGGAGTGATTTTATGTTGACCAGACCAGCTGGGTCGCCTGCACTGACTTATGAGTTGTTCTCATGGCTATTTCTAGAGAAGTTCCTCCCTATCACATTGAAGGAGGATTATCGCATGCAATTTGAGCGTCTCCAGCGGGGCAGTATGACTGTTACTCATTACGAGACACGTTTTGTGGATCTAGCCTGTCATGCTCTCCTTTTACTTCTTGCTGAGGGAGAGAGGGTGAGAAGGTTTATTTATGGACTCACTCGCCCTATCAGGCTTCAGATGGCCAAGGAGATCAGAAGTGAGATTCCCTTTCAGGCGGCTGCTAATGTTGCTAGGAGGATCGAGATGGTTCTTGCACAGGAAAAATGGTAGGGGTCTGATAAGAGGCCTCATCAGTTTGGTGGGTTTAGTGGTGCCTCGTCTAGAGGCAGGGGTAATTTTGGTAGAGGCCATCCTCCCAGGCCGTTTCATTTAGCGCTCCAGGCATCCCATAGTGCTTCAGGTGGTCACGACCCTCATATACCTCATTCCGCCTAGCTAGCTTACAGATCACCACCAGCTCCTATTTGTGCACCTCCAATCCAGAGTTATCAGGGTGGTTATCCAAGTCGACATGGCTAGTTATGGGGTCAGCAGTCACAACAGCCGAGATCCTGTTTTACTTGTGGTGATCCAAGGCACATTATTAGATTTTGCCCCAAGTCTCAGGGCAGCCTGCAGCAGCAGGGTACTCGTGCTTTGATTCCAAGACCAGTTGTTCTACAACCCGCCCAGCCATCTAAAGGTAGGGGTCAGGCAGCTAGAGGTGGAGGTCAGTTCGTTAGAGGTGGAGGCCAGCCAGTTAGAGGTTGTCCTAGAGACGCAGTTTAGAGTGGTGGGGCCGATCCCCGATTTTATACTTTTCCAACTAGGCTTGAGGCCGAGTGATCTGATGCCGTGATCACAGGTATTATTCTAGTTTGACATAGAGATGCTTCAGTTCTATTAGATCCAGGATCTACTTATTCCTATGTATCATCCTATTTTACTTCAAATCTGGTTGTGCCTTGTGATTCTCTAAGTTCTCCTGTATGTGTGTACGCCAGTGGGAGATTTTGTCGTGGTAGATTATGTCTATCGTTCATATATGGTTACTATTGGGAGTCTTGAGACTAGCTTGGATATTCTACTTCTTGATATGGTAGATATTGATGTCATCTTGGGTATGGATTGGCTGTCACTTTATCATGCTATATTGGATTGTCATGCCAAAACGGTGACCTTAGCTATGCCGGGGTTGCCTCACTTAGAGTGGAAAGGGATTTTTGGCCATTCTACTAGAAGGGTTATCTCTTATGTGATGGCTCGACGTATGGTCGAGAAGGGTTTTCTAGCTTATTTGCCTCATATTCGCGATTCTAGTGCGGATGTTCCTTCTATGGATTCAGTCCCAATCGTCCGTGAATTTCCAGATGTATTTCTTGTAGATTTGTCGGGGATGCCACCCGATAGAGATATTGATTTCTGTATTGATTTGGCTCCGGGTACCCAGCTAATTTCTATTCCACCGTACCATATGGCCCCGCCGGAGTTGAAGGAATTAAAAAAACAATTACAAGAATTGCTTAATAAGGGCTTCATTAGACCTAGTGTCTCGCCCTTGGGTGCACCCGTGTTGTTCGTGGAGAAGAAAGATGAGTCGATGAGAATGTGTATAGATTATCGGCAATTGAACAAGGTCACTATCAAGAACAAGTATTCATTACCAAGAATTGATGACTTATTAGATCAGCTTCAGGGTGCCAAAGTGTTTTCAAAGATCGACTTGAGGCCTAGTTACCAACAGTTGAAGATTAGGGCATCTGATGTCCCTAAGATCGCTTTCGGACTCGGTATGGGCATTATGAATTCCTAGTGATGTAATTTGGGCTGACAAATACCCAAGTAGCTTTCATGGATTTGATGAATCGAGTGTTCAAGCCTTATTTGGATTCTTTTGTGGTTGTGTTCATTAATGATATCTTGATTTACTCCAGTAGTCGAGAGGAGCATGAGCAACATCTTAGTATTGGGCTTCAGACTTTGAAGAATAATCAGTTATACACTAAAATTTCAAAATATGAACTTTGGTTAGACTCTGTTGCCTATCTGGGGCATGTTGTATCAGCCGAAGGCATAAAAGTGGATCCTAAGAAAATTGAGGCAGTTCAGAATTGTCCTAGACCTACTTCAGCTACAGAGATCCAGATTTTCCTGGGTCTGGCAGGTTATTATCACTGGTTTGTGGAGGGATTTTCATCTATAGCATCTCCATTGACCAAATTGACCCAGAAGGGTGCCCCATTCAGATGGTCAGACGAGTGTGAGTTGAGCTTTCAAAAGCTCAAGATCGCTTTGACTACAGCGCCAATGTTTCTATTACCCATAGGTTCAGGATCTTATACGGTGTATTGTGATGCATCTCACGTTGGACTTGGTGCAATATAGATGCAAGATGGTAGGGTGATTGCATTTGTCTTGTGGCAGTTGAATGTTCACGAGAAGAATTATCCTGTTCATGACTTAGAATTTGTTAGCCATTGTTCATGCATTGAAGATTTAGGGGCATTACCTTTACGGTGTCGCGTATGAGGTATTTACTGTACATCATTGCCTATAGTATCTGTACAAACAAAAAGATCTCAATTTGAGGCAGAGAAGATGGTTGGAACTATTGAAAGACTACGATATCACCATTTTGTATCACCCCGGAAAGGCCAATGTGGTGGCTGATGCTTTGAATACAAAGGCGGTGAGTATGGGCAGCCTTGCGTTTATTCCGGGTTGTGAGAGGCCGTTAGCTGCAGATGTTCAGACTTTGGCCAATCAGTTCGTGAGGTTAGATATTTCAGAGCCCAGTTGGGTTCTAGATTGCACAGTTGTTCGGTCTTCTTTATATGAGAGTATCAGAGAACGACAGTATGACGATCCTCATTTGCTTGTCTTCAAGGACACTGTACGGCATGGTAGTGCCAAGCAGGTTGTTGTGGGGGAAGATGGAGTTTTGTGGATGCAGGGTCATATTTGTGTGCCTAATGTGGATGGGCTTCATGAATTAATTCTTAAAGAGGCCCACAGTTCCCGGTATTCCATTTATCCAGGTGCCGCCAAAATATATCAATATTTACGGAAATATTATTGGTGGAGGAAAATAATGAAGGATATAGTTACATATATAGCTCGGTTATAAACTGCCAGCAAGTCAAGTACGAGCATCAGAGACCTGGTGGTTTGCTTCAGAAGTTAGAAATTCCTAAGTTGAAGTAGGGGCGTATCACTATGGATTTTGTTGTTGGGCTCCCACGGACTCAGAGGAAGTTCGATGCAGTGTGGGTCATTGTGGAAAAATTGACCAAGTTAGCATATTTCATTCCAGTAGCAATTACCTATTCCTCAAAGCGGTTAGCTGAGATTTACATCCGCGAGATTGTCCGCCTTCACGACGTGCCCGTGACTATTATTTCTGATCGAGGTACGCAATTCACCTCGCACTTTTGGAGGGCTGTACAGTCTAAGTTAGGCACGCAGGTTGAGTTGAATACATCATTTCATCCACAGACAGACGGACAATAAGAGCGCACTATTCATATATTAGAAGATATGCTTCGCGCCTGTGTTATAGACTTTCGAGGTTCTTGGGATCAGTTCTTGCCACTTGTGGAGTTTCATTTAATAATAGCTACCAGTCGAGCATTCAGATGGCACCATATGAAGCATTATACGACAGCTAGTGTTGTTCGCCAGTTGGCTAGTTTGAACCGGGAGAGGCTCGGTTGTTGGGTACCGATTTGGTATGAGATGCCTTGGATAAGGTCAATATTATTCAGGATCAATTTCGCACACCTCAGTCTAGGCAAAAGGGTTATGCCGACTGTAAAGTTCGTGATGTTGCATTCATGATTGGAGAAAGTGTATTGCTCCGGGTTCACCAATGAAGGGTGTAATGAGGTTCGAAAAGAAGGGCAAGTTGAGCCCTGGTATATCGGACCCTTTGAAATTCTTGAAAGGGTGGGATGAAGTAGCCTACAAGCTTGCACTACCACCTAGCTTTTCAGCAGTTGATTCGGTGTTTCATGTATCCATGCTCCGGAAATACCATGGTGATCCGTCCCATGTATTAGATTTCAGCTCAGTCCAATTGAACAAAGATTTGACTTATGAGGAGAAGCCGGTAGCTATTGTAGCCCGGCAGGTATGACGGTTGAGATCTAAGAGTTATCCTTCAGTTCGGGTGCAATGGAGAGGTCAGCCAATTGAGTCATCTACCTGGGAGTCAGAGTCGGACATGCAGAGTAAATATCCACATCTTTTCACTAGCTCAGGTACTTTTCTAAATCCGTTCGAGGACGAACGTTTGTTTTAGACGTGGAGAATGTGATGACCCAAAATGTTATCTTTAATTTAAACATTCATTTCTGCATTTTAAGACCTCAAAAGGCACTATTTATCATTTCTCAACTTGTGTGCGCAGTCCGTATAATTTTCTAGAAAGTTTTTATGTGAAAAATGGATTAAAATGTGAAATATAGCTTTAAAACTCAACTAAGTTGACTTTGGTCAACATTTTGAGTAAACAGACTCGGATCAGTATTTTGATAGTTCTGGTAGGCCCGTATCATGATTTGGGACTTGTGCGTATGCCCGGAATTGGATTCGAAAGTCTTTAGCTCAAATTATCGCTATTTAACGGAAACTAGAAATCTAAAGGCTAAAGATTTCCAAAGTTTAACAGTGGAGTTGACTTTATTGATATCGGGGTTGGAACCTAATTCTGGAAATTGGAATAGTTCCGTAATGTCATTTATGACTTGTGAGGCAAATTTGAAGTGATTCCGGATTCGCTTAATACGTTTCGGCATGAGTTTTGTAAATTGAAAAGTTTGAACTCAAAAGTTCGAATCGAGGTGTAAATTGTAATTTCGATGATATTTGATGTGATTTGAAACTCCGAGTAAGTCCGAGGCATGATCTCTTCTACGGAGGTAGTGTCGCTTCTGCGACTATGAGGCCAGGGGAGAAGCTTCGCTTCTGCGAAGCATGGGGCGCAGGTGCGATGCCCGCTTCTGTGATTCCATGATCGCAAATGAGATCTTTTGCGCTTCTGCGGTTCCATTCGCGCATCTGCTCAGTCGCTTCTGCGACGTGAAGGTCTGTAGATGCGGTTCTCTCTTTGGCTGCCCTGTTCCACAAATGCGAGCCCTGTCTCGCAAATGCGAGTCTACAGATGCGGAAAATTGTCCGCAGATGCAAAAATGCTGGACAGAACACATAAAAATCGGGTATTAGCCATTTTTACTCATTTTTAAGTTTTGAGTCTCGGATTTGGGCGATTCCAAAGGGGCTTTTCACGACTTCGACTTTGGTAAGTGTTCTATACCCGAAAGTGATTATATTTCACAAGTCCATGCTTATATGCATCGTTTATTTTGGATATAGATGGAAGAAATTAGAAGTTTTGTAAAACTTTCCAAAAACGAAAATTTAGGATTTGAAAGCTAATCCGATGTCAGAATTCGATAATTTTTGTATAGTTGAACTCGTTTCAGAATGGGTGTTTGGGTTTCTTGCATTTTTCTTGGATTTGAGATGTGGGTCCCACTGTCGAGTTTTAAAATGAATTTCGAATTTTAATCCGGCAAATTAGTAAATTCATATGGAATTAATTCCTACGATTCGTGTTGAGTGTATTGAATTGTTTGTGACTAGATTTGAAGCATTCAGACACCAATTTGTGAGGCAAAGGTTTATTGAAATCTTGAGTTGGTTTCAAATCGAGGTAAGTGTCATGGTTAACCTTCACTTGAGAGAGTAGGACTTATTTTTCTATTTGATACGTGATTTAATATGCGGGTACAACGTATATGTGAAGTGACAAGTACTTATGAGTTGTGGTTGAGTCAAAGCAAGTGGGTGGAATTTGTGTATTATGAATAATTGCATATTTAATTAAGATATTCCTGCTTATGTTATTATTGTTTATTTGATCATTTTTCATGACATTATTGTTAGTTTAATTAGTGTTGAATATTTTGGAAGGTGATGTCGGTATTCTGGTATTGAATTGATTGATAAGTATATATCCCCGCATTTAAATACTCTTCCGAATTTATATTATCATTTTCATGGTTAGGAAGAGTGTAAAAGCATGAAGGGTGATGATGTGCCATTTATATTATTTATATTATCCTTGCCATGGTTAGAAAGAGTATAAAAGCACGAAGGGTGATGCCGTTCCATTTTCAAAGAGAGTTAAAGCACGAAGGGTGATGCCGAGCCAGAAGAGAGTTAAAGCACGAAGGGTGATGCCGTGATGCCGTGCCAGAAGAGAGTTAAAGCACGAAGGGTGATGCCGTGCCAATTATTATTATCTATTTATCAATTTATGGGAAGAATGAGAGTAAAAGCATGAAGGATGGTGCCGTGCCATTTTCATATTATCAGCTGCTCATTTTATTGTCGATGAATTAATTGGCTACTACATGACACTTCTCCTGCTGAAACTATTATATCATCCCCCTTCGCATGTTCCCTCCCAAATTTATAATTGCAAATTAATGCGTTATTGTTGCTTCGTCTTTGTATACGCTTGTACATGTTGTTTATATACGTGTCCCGTCATAGCCTCGTCACTACTTCATTGAGGTTAGGCTCGACACTTACGGAGTACATGGGGTCGGTTGTACTCATACTACACTCTGCACTTCTTGTACAGATTTTGGAATTGGTCCCAGCGGAGTACCATAGACTTTATCGGATTCAGCTACCCAGAGGAGACTTGAGGTATAACTACACAGCGTCCACAGTTCCGAAGTCCCCTTCTATCTTATCTTAGCTGTGTATTATCCTTCAACTGATTGAATTTTATTCAGACCTTTATTTGTATTAATCTAGTAGCTTGTGCACTTGTGACACCAGATTCGGGTATGTATTTTTATGATTCAGTAGTTATGGTCTTCCGCACTTTATTTAAGTAATTGACTTCTATTTAATTTAATTTGTTTTAAAATGGTTAAGATTATTCTAACATTGGCTTGCCTAGTGAAATGTTAGGCGCCATCACGGCCCTGAAGGTGGGAATTTCGAGTCGTGACAAGCACAATTATTCTACGGCTAATCATGAAGCTCGTCAAATCTCTACAATAGCAAGTCTATCACTCTACGCAAGTCTAGTCTCAAGTAGTAACGCAAAATAAATGTATTAAACGAGCAATTATAACTCCAATAGTACAATTATAGCATGGCGTGAAACAAGGTCTACCCGGACATAACATGAATCTAGCTACGTATGGACTCTCGTCACCTCGGGCGTACGTAGATCCCATAACAAGTAGCACATATCAAATACATCACCTAGGGGTAGTTTTCCCCTCACGGGGTTAGACAGGAGACTTACCTCGCTCCAAAGTTTCATAACCGGTTCCAAAGCCTTTTTAACACGTCAAACGGATGCCCGTCAATCCAAAACTAGTCAAACATTGTGCAAACAAATAAAAATATTCTCTAATACCCATAGTTAATCAATTTTTAACAATTTCCAACTCCACTCGAAAAGTCAATAAAGTCAACCCTCAGGCCTACGTGCCCGGATTTCGAAAATTTTCAAAGATAAACACTACCCATAACATTACGAACTCAAATATATAATGTATTCCCAATTCCATATCTAATTTCGTGGTCAAAATCCAAAAATTCCAAATTCTAGGTTTTCTCTTGAAATAACACAATTTCCACAATTGTTTTCATGTATTTACAAGCCCAAATTCGTATGTTTAACTCACAACTTGTAGAAATTACTTACCTCGTGATTGACGATGAAAATGGCGCCCCACAATCGCTCCAAAATCAGCTCCCATGGAATAAAGTGAAATGAAAAATCATCTAAGACCCGTGATAAAACCAATTCTATCCAGCGCTGCTTCGCATATGCGGATATATATTCGCACTTGCGGTCTCGCTTTTGCAAGACAAAACTCGCTCCTGCGGAAGTCCCTCCAGCAGCCCATCGAACTTATGGCAGTTCTTCCGCTCCTGCACAATCGCAGGTGCGACACTGCCTCGTGCATATGCGAACCTTCCTGCACGTGCAGCAGTGGCGTCGCTTCTATGCACACGTAGGTCCGCTACTCGACCCCGCTTCTACGACCACACGGCCAGGCTATCCAAGTCTCTTCTGCGAGATTCTTCTCGCCTGTGCGAGGTCACTTCTGCGATCAAGCTTCCGCATAAGTGATTGCACCAGCAACAAGATTTTTCCACTTCAACATCAGAACAACTTCATAAGTGAGGCCCCCGGGACCTTAACCAAATATACCAACACGTCCCAAAACATATTACGAACTAAGTCGAGGCCCCAAATCACGCCAAACAACATCAGAACTTCGAATCGGCTATCAGAATGACACCAAACTTTGCGTACAAGTCACAAATCAAGACACGAACCTATTCCAAGGCTCGAAATCCCAAACACAAATCGATACCAATAAAGTCCACTTCAAACCAAACCTATGAAATTCTTATACTTTCAAAATGCCAACTTTCCACAATAAGCGTCGAAATGCTTCCGGACTACCCCATATTTAACCCGAAGATATGCCCAAGTTCGAAATCATCATATGAACCTATTGGAACCTTTAAATCCATTTTATGTGGCCGTTTTCTCAAAAGTCAAACCTTAGTCCATTCATCTAACTTAAAGCTTCCGAAATTAGAATTTTCCTTCCGAATCAACTCTGAACTTCCCAAAATTCAATTCCGACCACACATACATGTCGTAATACATGAGCTAAAGCTACTTAAGGATTCAAACTGCCAAACGAAGCGCTAGAGCTCAAAATGACCAGTCGGTCATTATATTTTCCCCCACTTAAACATACGTTCGTCTTCGAACGCGCTAAGAACTACTCCGGAGTTGCCCCGAAATCACTGTTCAACACCTTGTGCAGCTACCCGTGCCACCACAACCCAGCTAGACTGAAGATCCTCTCTTTTACCATAGCTAACAAGACTTAGGGCCAAGTTCCAATAGCTGATATTGTCCACGAGACCTGATTCTAACATATGAACACAGTAACAAATCTCAACCCACTGTACCAAATATGATCATGCACTCGTACTGAGATCACACAATGCACCACACAATCCATATGTTCATACTAACATCCTCTGACTACAATAGCTGCAACTTCATGAACTAGATGCACGTAGTATATCTTATAACACATATAAGCCCGATCTCAACCCTCGCAATACCGCAACGATGTAAGAGATGCACAGGAACTCATAACTACCCGTTAAATCAATAACTCACAGACTTCCTCCGCTCGACAAGAACCATTACCTCATTCCGAACTGAACAGTGACATTTTTCCTTTAATATACCTTACATAAATTTGATCGCATCGATTTCAGGCCCAATAACCTCGTCTCAACCAGTACAAGCTACTCTGGCGATGAGCCACCTCAAACACTAACCAAAATCTCATATGACGCCATCAATGAGCCAACAAGCTACAGTTGGAATATGATACATAAGGAAGAATGAACTCTAGAAAAGAACTACGTTATGAACCCTTCTAAGAGAATAGGAAACAAAATACACAAGAATAAATATAGGGAACCGTACTCAGCATCTCACAATTGCAGCGTACAACCCGATCCATACATGATATCATTGCAACGTGCAACCCGATCCAAACATAATGTCATTGCAGCGTGCAACCGATCCAAACATGATGTTGTTATGGTGTGCAACCCGATCCAAACAACAAACCAGTGGTGGCGCGCCACCCAATCCATATATAATAATAAATAAGAAGATACTCATCAAGCCATAATGCCTATACCTACGAAATATCAAATATCAACCACAAGCACGCCAAGTGCAAAAATACAACCCTAGGGAGACGGATAGCGTCATACGCTACAAAAACCAAGCACAACTAAGGTGCGATAATGACAAGATACATAGGACCATAACACACGTGCGGATAATCAAGCTATCGCACAACCCACTTGACAAAACATAGTATTACATAGGATAGTTGACGATAGGAATAACATCCAACACCCGAAGACCCCTCCATAAATAGTGCTATGCAGAATGAACACATCTGATCTGATGCAGGGCATACATTCACATTAGATCTACTAACGGGCCTCAAACCGATTCCTATCATCCCATACTGGGTCGATAACCTTCCAAGAATCCACAATGACCTTATTCATGACACTAAAGAGTAACTGTCAAATCTGGAACAAAATGCAACAGTCTGCAACCAAAGAAATAGAGTGCCTCTTAGTCATAATCTCTCCCATTTACAACGGTATCAAAATCTCCATACCTGTTTTTAAATCTCTAACAATCAAATGACCACCACGTCACACTTATACGACCTTCCCGTGGGATTTACTCCCAAAACCTTCCATACCAGGTAGTTAAATCGGAATACTAATGGCCATCGACCATTCTATTTATATAATAATGGCCAAGCATCCGGGTTTCAATACCCAACAATCCTTCGGCTGCCCGAAAATAGTGCTAGCATACTCTGAACATTTGAAATCCTCCCCCACTTCTCCTAGCTAGCGACATTATTATCAACCGTAAGGCCCCGTGAAAATATTTACCTAAAATTCGGGGTTTCGTGATATCTGGGTGGACTTATGCATTGATGACTGTAGAAGGTTAAGATCATTCCATAACGATTTTTACCTAAAACCCGGGGTTTTGTGATGTCAGCTGAACCTTGTGCATCAGGCTATAGAGAAGGTTATGATCATTACATAACGATTGAAAACCACTCAGAGTCATCAGAAGTCCTATTCTGATGTGCACCGTAGGGACTTGGAGTTTAAAGAGGATGATTGGTATTCTTGAAGGCTTCCCCCATGAAGGGTGTAATGCGGTTTGGTAAGTAATGCAAATTGAGTCCGAGGGATGTCGGACAGTACAGAATCATTCAGAGGATTGGCAGGTGGCATACATGCTTGAACTACCTCCAGAGATATCTTTAGTGCACCTAGTGTTCCACGTGTCCATGTTGAAGGAGGTGGTTGGTGACCCGTCACTCATTGTTCCGGTTATACAATTGAGGTTAACAAAGAATTGACTTATGAAGAAATCCTAGTTTCAATTCTTGATAGGCAAGTTCGGAAGTTGAGGAATAAAGAGATTGCCTCAGTGAAAGTGTTATGGTGAAACCAATAAGTCGAAGAGGCCACCTGGGAGGCTGAATAAGAGATGAAGAAGAAGTATCCTAATTTATTTGAATAGTTATGTAATTGTGTCCATGGTGTTTAAACCTAAATTTCAATAAATTATGTTTTCCCTATACGGCTTATGTTGAGGTTGCTTCTCCTTGGTAATGTAATTTTTAATGGCATTGTTGCCGGTGTTGTTTCCCTATTGTTTTACATCATTGTGTTGTGTTTATGTTGTTAGGACTGGTTTTGAGATTCTCTCGTAGGTGGATAGGTCCCAATTACAGGGGAGACTCTAGCAAAATATTTGGAAATTTAAGGAGTTAGTAAAAAATTTGGGACTGCTGGTATATGTCATAGCAGCTGAGTTACATTGGTTTCTAATGGTTAATTTTAACACCCATTCAAGGACGAATGATCTTAAGTGGGGGCGGATGTAAGGCCCCGTGAAATGTTTTACCTAAAACCTGGGGTTTCGTGATATCTGGGTAGACTTATGCTTTGATGATTGTAGTTGGGGAGTAAGGAATACGTTGATGATGCGTTGATGAGTGGACTTAAGCGAGGGAGGATGTAAGGAATTGTGTTGCAGACTATGACATTTCTACAGTCCACTATGCGATCACAGAATCACTCTGCGGGCTGCAAATCAGCCGCAGAGTGAAGCAAAAACTTGAGCTAAATTTTGAGGACCATTATGCGGTCGCAGAACCGTTTTGCGAGCCGTAGATCCCATCGCAAAATCAACATGAGAAATTTCGGAATGATGTTCTGCGGTCCATAATGCGACCGCAGAATTGGTATGCGCACCGCAGACCTGTCGCAGAGTGAAACAGAAATACCTAGTTTTGGAGGACCATTATGCGGTCCATTTTGCGGACCGGAAAAGTTTAATGCAGTCACAGATTTGCGTTGGGGCTTTAATTTTTTAAATTTTTGACCCGACCCTATTTCGATAAATTGAAGTAAAGGGACTCTTTTGAAGCAAAAATCTGATATTTTAGAGAGATGTGAGAGTGTTCTAGAAAGAGGGGGAACCCTAGGCTAATTGTTCATCAATCCTTGCTCAAGACTTGGAGAATTCACAAGGAAAACTCACAAGCTCTTCAAACAAGTGGTAAGGTTCAAACCCTAGTCTTCAATTTCGAGTTTGGGTATGAGAGTTGTAATTTATGCATGAATGTAGATATGAGGATGGTGGGGAGGAAATTTAACTAGTATGAGTAAACTTTTGGTGTTGAATTAGTTGTGGAGTGAAGGAAATCTTGTGGAAGAACTTTGTAATCAAATTCGCACACTTAGTGTTTGATAAAATGCTCCAATGAGCTGATACCATGAATATCTTTCTAATTTGTGTTCAATTTTGCTATGTCTCTAAATAGATAGAAGTTGCTAGGATTTTTGAAACTGTGTAGTGAATTATGGAAAGCTCAAAGCGAGGTATGAAGGCTAAACTCTTTTTTTTGGAATAGGAATTGCCGTGTTATTAAAAACTCCATTGTGTAAAGTTCGGGCATGGAATGCTATTGATGTGGAGTATTCAAACTAGTATAATTGATTCTCGATTGGCATAACGTGTTAGAACCCTCGTGTGTTAATGATTCTCTATTTTTGACTTAATCATGTTATAACCCTTTGGGAAGAAGATCTTGTATGAAATCAATGTGATTAAACACTTATTTCTCATATGATGACACTTTATGAATTTACACTTGCTAAGGCCAAATGTGCCAAACAGTTGATTAGAAGGGAACTCTTTTGTACATATTAATATCATTTTGGGAACTCAAGCTATGGCATTGGAGAATCAACTCATGCAAACCATCTACATTAGGTACACATAGCCTACCCTACATCCGTAATACACCATCATCCCCAATAGTGATCTCTTTGGCATCACCGTGCTGAGCCGTGTCCTTAAGGACAAGCAGATGGGGATCACCATACTGTCGCTCTCTAATGCGATCATATAAAGAAGACCGAGAAAGCACACAAGCCAAAACTAGACTCGGCTTCGAAACATCCAATCTAACAAACTGGTTAGCCAAGGGCTGAACATCCAAGGCTAAAGGCCTCTCTGCTACCGGTAAATATGCTACGCTGCCCAAACTCTCTGCTTTACGACTCATGGCATCGGCCACCACATTGGCCTTTCCGGGATGATAGAGAATTGTGATATCATAATCCTTAAGCAACTTCAACCACCTTCGCTGCCGCAAATTACGATCCTTCTGTTTAAACAAATGTTGTAGACTCTGATGATCAGTGTAAATCTCACAATGGACCCCGTACAAATAATGCCGCCAAATTTTCAAGGCATGAACAATATCTGCTAACTCAAGGTCATGGATAGGATAATTCTTCTCATGTACATTTAACTATCTGGATGCATAGGCAATCACCCTACCGTCTTGTATAAGCACTGCGCCGATACCAATACATGGCGCATCATAATACACAGCATAAGACCCTGAACCAATAGGCAACACCAATACTGGAGCGGTAGTCAAAGCAGTCTTTAGCTTCTGAAAGCTCTCTTCACACTCATTCGACCACCTGAATGGGGCACCTTTTTGGGTCAATTTAATCATATGAGCTGCAATAGACGAGAAACCCTCCACGAAGCGACGATAATAACCAGCCAAGCCAAGAAAACTCCGAATATTAGTAACTGAAGATGGCTTGGGCCAACTCTGAACTGCCTCTATTTTCTTCAGATCCACCTTAATCCCTTCACTGGACACTCTGTGTCCCAAGAATGCCACTAAACTAAGCCAGAATTCACATTTAGAGAAGTTGACATATAGTTTCTCATCTCTCAGCCTCTGCAATACAATACCCAAGTATTGTGCATGATCCTCCTGGCTATGTGAGTACACCAGGATATCATCAATAAATACCATGACAAATGAGTCAAGATACGGTTTAAATACACTATTCATCAGGTGCATAAATGTTGTTGGGGCATTGGTTAGCCCAAATGACATCACAAGAAATTCATAGTGACCATAACAAATCTTGAATGTCGTCTTTAAAATATCTGAATCTCGAATTTTTAACTGGTGATACCCGGATTTCAAATCAATTTTGGAGAATACCCTCGCTCCCTGAAGCTGGTCAAATAAGTCATTAATATGCGGCAAAGGATATTTATTCTTGATTGTAACTTTGTTCAATTGCCTGTAATCAATGCACATCCGTATAGTACCATCTTTATTTTTCACAAACAGAACCGGTGCACCCCAAGGAGACACACTAGGCCTAATAAACCCCTTATCAAGAAGTTCCTGAAGTTTCTGTGTCAATTCTTTTAACTCAGCCGGTGCCATACAATACGGAGGAATAGAAATGGGCTGAATACCCTGCACTAAGTCAATACCGAAATCGATATCCCTGTCGGGGTGGCATACCTGGCAGGTCTGCAGGAAATACATCCGGAAGTCTCACACGACCGGTACTGAATCAATAGTAGGAGTATCTGCATCAACATCTCTCACAAAGGCCAAATATGACAAACACCCCTTCCCAACCATATGTTGGGCTTTCAAATAATAAATTACCATGCTGGGAACATAATCTAGAGAACCTCTCCATTCGACCTTCGGCAAACCCGGTATCGCCAACGTCACGATTTTTGCATTATAGTCCAGAATAGCATGACATGGAGACAACCAATCCATACCCAGGATTACATCGAAATCAACCATACTGAGTAGTAAGAGATCAACTCTAGTCTCCAATCCCCCAATAGTTACCACATAAGACCGATATACATGGTCCACAATAATAGTATTACCCACCGGCATAGATACATGAACATGTGAAACTAAGGACTCACGGGGCATATCCAGATAATGAGTAAAGTACTATAATACATAAAAATAAGTAGAACTAGGGTCAAATAATATAGAAGCTTCCCTGTGGCACACTGAGACAATACATGTAATCACTGCATCTGAGGCAACGACATCTGGCCTGACAGGAAAAGCATAGAATCGGGCCTGACCGCCACCTGATTGGCCTCCCCCTCTTGGGTGACCCCTAGCTTACTGACCCCCACTCCGAGCTGGTTGGACGGGTGATGAAGTAACTGGTGCTGAAGTCATAGTCTGACTTCTCTACTACACTGGACCTCCCGAGCGACGAGGACATTGTCTCCACATATTCCCAAATTCCCCGCACTCAAAGTAGCTCCCTAGTACTGGTGGTGGTGCTGACTGAATCAGGCCTCGAGAACCAGAATAACTACTAGAAGCACCCGGTGCAAATGAACCCTGAACTGAAGGAGCACGGGATGAATTCTGGGCTGGCAGGGCATTGAGAGATGACTGACCCTGATGAGAACTATATGAAACATGGTTGGATGATACTGCACAGTGAACTAGATGACCCATCTGAGCATGTTTGTAAGGACGACCCCTACCACGGTAAAACTGACCCCCGGAAAGAACACCGCTGAAATCACCTGGACCATGAGGCCTCTTAGCCTCCCTCTCTCCACGCTCTTGGCTACGGACCATCTCTATCTGCCGAGCAATGTCAACTACCTCATATAAGTAGCACCAGTTACTCTCTCCCGAGTCATAAGTAACTGCAGCTGATATATGAGGCCATCAATGAACCTCCTAATCCTCTCCCTATCAGTGGGAACCAACCAAACTGCGTGACGAGCCAATTCAAAAAATCTCATCTCGTATTGCATCACAAACATACCATCCTGACGTAACTGCTCAAACTATCTGCGCAACTCCTCTCTGCGAGACTGCGGCACAAACTTCTCCAAAATGAGAACGGAGAATTCCTGCGATGTAAGTGGTGCTGCACCGACCAGACTGCGCCTCTCATAAGCCTCCCACCATCTAAAGGCAGCCCTAGAAAACTGAAAAGTAGTGAACGAGACCCCACTAGTCTCCAGAAAACCCGTTGTCCAAAGCATCCACTGGCACTTGTCCAGAAAACCCTGAGCATCCTCTGACTCAGCACCGCTAAATGATGGAGGTATAAGCCTCCCAAATCTCCCAAGTCTCCTCTGCTCATTATCTGCTATAACAGGGACTACCGGGGCCTGAACAACTGCAGTCGGCTGGGCTGGTAGTGCCCCTGGTATATGAAGTCCATGTACTACCTGATCGGGAGTACGGGCTACAGGGGTATGAGTACCTCCCCTGGCCTGAGAAGTGGCAGGTGTGGCCTGAGCCGAAACCACCTGAGCAAGACCAGTGCACACTGTCAATATCTGGGCCAAAGTCTCCTAAAGGCCTGGAATCTCAATAGGCACAGCTGGTGCCTGAGCTAGTCCTGTCGGCTGAGCTTTATCTGGAATCTTCTCCTGAGCTGGAGCAACTGGTGGAACTATAGGTGCAGGTCCAACTGTGGTACGAGCTACACCTCGACCTTTACCTCGGCCCCGGTCTCTACCACGGCCCCGGCCTCTCGCGGCCCTAGCTGGTAGCATTGGTGGCTAACCGTCTGATATGGTAGTACGTATTCTCACCACATGTGAGAGAATAGAATAATAGAAATTTAGTTTTCAGAATCAACAAATTTGCACGACAGAGTACAAGAAATTGAAATTTTCCTAAGGGTTCAGCAGCCTCTCGAAGATAAGTTCAGACGTCTCCGTATCGATCCGCAAGACTCTACTAAACCTGCTCATGACTCATGAGACCTATGTAACCTAGGCTCTGATACCAACTTGTCACGACTCGAAATTTCAACCTGTCGTGATGGCGCCTATCTCGATACTAGGCAAGCCAACAACTTCGATAAACCACAATTTCTTTTAAGTTTGAAAATATAATATTTAAGCACAATCCAAAAATCTCTCAATTACGATACAAACACTCCCAAAACCTGGTGTCACTGAGTACATGAGCATCTATATATTACAAGTCAAGAAAACATGGTCTATAATAATCTGAGACCAAATAGAATAAACAAAAGGATAGGGAAGGAGAGACAAGGTCTGCGAAACATGGCAGTTATCTCTGAATCTCCAGCAAATCGACTGTGTGAAATAATCAACAGCCACTGTATCCGGGATCACCTGGATCTGCACACGAAGTACAAGGTGTAGTATAAGTACAACCAACTCAGTAAGTAACAATAATAAATAAAGAACTGAAAGTAGTGACGAGCTTCTCAGCTAAGCCCAAATACAGTACTTTCCAATATAAAAAAAGAGTAGGCATGCTCTCAAGTTCAACATTTAAGATTTCACTGAAATTTCATATCAAGTTTGACCGAAAAAGAAAATAATGTTTTTTCAAAATTTCCAAAAAATAGTGATATATGACAGCTAAAATGCAGCAAATAATGATATCAATGCATCCTCTTAGAGTAACAGTCACTCAGTCCTCCCATTCACTCCAACCTCACAGTCACTCTTTCCTCACAGTCACTTTTTCTTCACAGTCGCTCATTCCTCACAGTCGCTCGTCACTTGGCACTCGGTACTTGGCACTCGCACTCAGTACGTACTTGCGCTCACTGGGGGTATGTACAGACTCCGGAGGGGCTCCTTTAGCCCAAGCGCTATATCAAGCCAATCATGGCATAAATAAATGAAACATGCTGCGGTGTGCAGCCCGATTCATAAATATCCTCACAATTAGGCCCTCGGCCTCACTTAGTCATCAACCTCTCCAGTCTCTCGGGCCCTTAGAAATCATGATAAGTAGCCCAACAACAATGATATGATGCATCAATAATGAATAAGAGAGACTGAGGTAAAAATTTGCAAATAGAACTGTGACTAAGTGCAAAACAACAATTTAGCAAATAATTTCACAAGTACACGACCTCTGCGGGTTCCAACAGTCCAAATATATGATTTAAACATGATTCATAGATCAATTTCTCTAATACGGGAAAAAATGTACGGATATCAACAGATTTTTCAACTATAGAGTTCCATGGAATTAACCAAGTCATAATTCCTATGGTGCACGCCCACACGCCCGTCACCTAGCATGTGCGTCACCTCAAAACCAATCACATAATACATATTCCGAGGTTTCATACCCTCAGGACAAAATTTAGAACTGTTACTTACCTTAAACCGTGAAATTCTTTATTCCGCTAGGTCTTGGCCTCGTGAATTGGCCTCCAAACGCCTCGAATCTAGCCACAAATAATTCGATTCAGTCAATGACATTTATTGGAATTAATTCCATATGAAAATACAATATTTCCATAAATATCCAAAATTTAACTCAAAATTCACCCGTGAGGCCCACGTCTCGGAACCCGATAAAAGTTACAAAATACGAAAGCTCATTCAACCACGAGTCTAACCATACCAATTTTACTTAATTTCGATATCAACTCGACCCTCAAATCTTCAAATTAAACCAAGAGGGTTTTCTAATCTTTCCAACTTAATTAGCCCATTAAATGTTAAAAACAACCTTGGATTCGGGTAATTTGACCAATAATGAGTTAAGAACACTTACCACGTTGTTTTCTGGAAAATCTCCCAAAAATCGCCTCTTCTCGAGCTCCAATCCGTCAAAAAATGGAAAATGGGACAAAGTCCCACTTTCAGAACTTAAACTTTCTGTCCAGACCTCTCTTCTTCGCGAACGTGATAGGTCCCTTGCGTTCGTGAAGCACATAATCGTGCTTCCCAACATTGCTCTTCACGAACGCGAGACACTACTCGCGAACGCGATGCTTTACCGAGCTCTTCTTCGCGAACGTGAGCTCCTCTTCGCGAACGCGAAGGCAAAAACCCAAGCCCACTATGTTTTTCCCTTCGCGAAAGGCGATACCCAACCGCGAACGTGATGAACAACCCAGCTCCTCTTCGCGAACGTGAGACCCCCTCGCGAATGCGAGTGGAAAATCTTTCCTGTCTCAAATTTCCCTTCGCGAATGCAAAGAAGGAAATCAGAAAAACACACCAGCAGTCTTCTGCCAGCATGCCAATTCCAAAAATGATCTGTTAACCTCCCGAAACTCACCTGAGGCCCCCGGGACCTCAAACAAACATACCGTCAAGTCCCATAACATCATACGAACTTATTTGAACCCTCAAATTACCTCAAACAATGCTAAAACCACAAATCATACCCCAATTCAAGCCTAAAGAACTTTGAAATTTTAAGTTTCCACAAACGACGTCGGAGCCTATCAAATCAAGTCTGATTGACCTCAAATTTTGCACACAAGTCATAAATGACATAACAGATCTATTAAAGTTTTCAGAATCAGATTTCGACCCTGATATAAAAAAGTCAACCCCCCGGTCAAACTTCCTAAAAATTCAACTTTCGCCATTTCAAGCCTAATTCCACTACGGACCTCCAAATAACTTTCCGGACACGCTCCTAAGTCCAAAATCACCATACAGAACTATTGGAATCATCGGAATTAAATTTCAAGGCCGCTTACACATAAGTCAATATCCAGTCAACTTTTCCAACTTAAGTTTTCAATTATGAGATTAAGTGTCTCATTTCACTTTGAAATCCTCCCTGACCCGAACCAACTAACCCGATAAGTCATAAAATAACTTTAAAGCATAACTTGAGCAGTAAATGGGGGGAACAGGATTATAATACTAAAAATGACTGACCGGGTCATTACACGCTAACTCTCGAAGGGTCGTTGGGAGTCCCGTTCCAATGGTAAGATTCCTCTCCCGAGTAGTTGTGTTAGGCTTCTTCTCTTAGCATTGCGTTTTTATTATTTTTTCTTTGCTTCTATTTTGCAGGTTTGCCTAAGTCCGTCGAGCATAGGCCTCCGATTGGGGATGAGGACTTACCTGCCGATTCTTCTGCTTTTGGACAGCCCGGATCCATAGCAGGGGAGAAGAAAAGAAAAAGAAAACGAGAAGGAGGATGGTTCGTAAGCCAAAAGAAACCTCCAGCTCCCGAATGCTTGACTCTAATCCTTCTCAGGTTAGCGAGGCTGATGTCGAAGTGAAAGTCGAGAACTCTCGAGACCCCAGATCAGCCCCGCTCGGCGTTATAGATATTTCAAGATCTCCTTCATTCATAGAATCAATGTTCGATGAAGCCCGAATGACGAAGGAGCGATCCCACGAGGGGGTCCATGGAGCGGACGATACCCTCCGAGTCTTTTTTGACGGTGTAGATTTATCCACCCTGAAGGATTTCACCTGATTGGGTGACTTAGAGGTGCCAAGGAAAAGTCCACCCTCAGAGGGCGGCGGGTCGAGCTTGATCCCGAGATTGATTAATCGATTCCCCGCTCCGAGCACGGATCCTAGTCGGAAGTGGTCTGTCGCTATCACTCTTCCCCCGTAGGGATAGCTAGTTACCTCTGTTGCCTGGTAATCGAAGAAGACCAGGCAAACATGAACGAGGTAGATATGCGATGCCTGTTCAACGAAGCACAATAGGCGCTGAACCGGGTAAGGTGTTACCAAACTTTTTATTCTTCAACTTTAGTTCTTATAACTCTAATATCTCTTCTCATTTTTGTAGGTCTCAGTGCTCTACAATGAAACCTTCCTCCGGTACTGGGATGAGCTGAGCCAACTCGAGGCCGAAGTCAAAGAGCTTGCTGAGAAATGTGAAGGAGAAGTCAAAAGCCTTCAAGCCGAGTTGGATGCGGCTTAAAAAGAACATGCCAACCTGGTGGAACTGGTAAAAACCATTAAAGTTACTGATGATGAGCTAGGCACAACATCTAATGGTCAGAAACCGTAGGTCCAGCAGAAGGTTGATCGGGTCGACCAGCTCCAGGCTGAGATGGACTAAGTCAAGGCCATGGCCGAAGAGTTGAAGGGCAAGATGGACCGATTGGCTTCGGAAAAGGAGACTTTTCGGGAGCAGCTGGCCTCGGCAGAGGCCCAACTTCGATTGATGAAAGAGAAAGCTGAAACCCGATCCCACAAAATTGAAGTCCTCCAATCTCAGCTGGGCTTGACCGTTGCTGCACGGGATACCCTTGTCAATGAGATTTAAGCATCCAAGTCAGCGGCAGAATTAACCAGGGCCGACGCTGAAGAGATGGTGGCCCAGTACAAAGATGATGTTGAGGCAGCTCAGGAACGCCTGAAGGCCATCGTCAAATATGTGAGGTGGTTGTCCCGGAGGGAGGCTATCGAAGATATTCATGCTTGGGGGTTCGGTTTATCGATCGAGATTCAAAATGTTAAGAGGCTCAACGCCGAGGCCAAGAAGTTAGCGTTCCCTGAGGAAGAGAAAGATTCCAAGGGTTCGGGCAGATCCGAGGACGGGTAAGACCCTGATGGTTCCGGTGACGTGGCGAGCTCCGGCGAAGGTCGGGCTTCTTAGGTGCCTTGTAGATTTTTCTTCACTTTTGTACTTTTGTATTTTACCTTTGTAAATATTTATGTATATATACAAGGCTTTTTCCCTTGGACAAATTTCAAGCTTGTTTCTTTTTGCTTTTTTTCTTTATGATCGCAAATATTTTGAATGCCTTAGCACGTAATAATTAGGTCTTGTTCGGAGCTTCGAACAATTCTCGTCTTGATATTATTTTTCTTAAGACTCGTGGGGTCTTGGTATGACCGGAAGCTTTCACCGAAGTGTTTACTTAGAATTATTTAGTTTATAATTTTTCCGAGGGTAGCTTTTAAACCGGTTTAGAAATTTTGGAGGCCTTATGTTTTTGTTATGGATTTTGGACGTCTCTGAGCCGTTCTAGGACAGCCATAGCCTTTTACGTTCGGGTGTTTCCCAATGGGCTTATTACCCCAAACCATCCGGGCTTGCCCGGGATAATAGTCCCCAAATGGGGATGGTCGTAGCCTCTGAAGTTCGGGCACTGCCTAATAGGTTTTGTGACCCCGGGCTACAAAGTACGAGCCGTCCAGGCTTGCCCATGACAGCAGTCCCTGAGCGGGGGTGATCGCTTGGATTTGGACAGAGGTGGCCCTTGGGCCCGATGTTCTTAAAGAACAAAATACAGTAATTTTTAAGAGACAAAGTATGTATCTGCAAGGTAGAAACTTTCTTTTATTTCTGTGCAACATACAAGATTGCAAATGTGTACAAGCTTCATGTTTTGGCTTAAGTGGTATATGTGGGCACGGTTCATTTGACCGTTTGGCCCTTACAACAAATCATATCCACTAAGTCCAGACTTGTTTGAGCATGAAGTTTCCTTCCTTGCTAAAATCGTTACCTGAGGGTGATGGACCCCAGTATTTGAGGCCGATCTTATAAAGGGCTCGGATACTATTGATGCAAACCTTGACTCCAGTTCATTGTCGGTCTTCAATTATAAGTTAGCACGATCCACTGTTGTCTCATTTAAAACCTTTCCAGAAAACCTATTTGGGACAAAACCGGTTCAATGGAAAAAGAGTGCAACACGTGCTTTCAAGCATAATAGTTGCATCATTCCTTGGTTGTTACCTTCAAGTGTTAGTCCAATCCATAATATATTTAAAGAAAAGTAATGAATGGGATCATACCTCAGCAGTAGTATCGTTATAAGTGGGTTATGTTCCAGTTGTACGGTAGCAGCTCACCATTCACCGTTTCGAGTTTGTACGATTCTTTGCCGGTGATCTCAATAATTTATTATAGACCTTCCCAATTCGGTCCCAACTTCTCTTCATTCGGGTTTCGGGTGCTCACTGTCACCTTTCTTAATGCCAAGTCACTGACATTGAAGTATCAAAGGTTGGCTCTCCGATTGTAATATCTTTTGATTCGTTGATTTTGGGCGGCCCACCGGATGAGGGCGGCCTCACGCCTTTCGTCTAACAGTTCCAGGTTCGCACTTATGGCCTTGTCGTTTGACTCTTTCATCGCATATCGGAACTTGGGACTCGGTTCTCCGACTTCGACTTGTATAAGAGCTTCGGTACCATAGACCAACGAGAACGGTGTGGCCCCGGTACTGGATTTTGAGGTCATATGATATGCCCATAGGACTTCGGGCAAAATTTCCTTCCATTTCCCTTTGGCGTTAGTCAACCACTTTTTGAGGTTTTGGAGTATGGTTTTGTTTGTGGACTCTGCTTTCCCGTTTCCACTAGGGTGATAAGGCATTGATAGGGTCCTTTTGATCTTATGGTCTTGATAAAGGGGGATTTTGTCTACTTATTAGCGCCTTTTAACTTTTGTTTTAGTCTAAAAGCATTGAATTGTGTTCCCGGAACTAATGAAATTGTGCAAAATTACAGGAATGCTGGAAGTTAGGATCCCGAGATGAAATCTGAATCAAAAAGGAGAAATCTAAGCACAAGGAAATAAAAGGGAACAAAAGCACAAAATGTGCGATCCGCAGAAGAAATTGCGGACCACAAAATTCTATCTACGGCCGCAGCCAAAGAAGGCAAAATCTGCAGACAAATGTGCAAATTGCGGACCGCACATGAATTGTGTGCAAAAGCTGGGCTAGGAGTCAAGATCAGAGAGTATGAAAATTACCAAGTCCATTACCTTAGTGCATTGCGGACCGCACAATATTTGTGCGGCCGTGGAAGATTGCCTTGCAGCCGCAACCCTAACATAGCGGACCGTAGAAGATTATCTTGCTGCCACAGTTCTAAATCTGCGCATTGCAGAAAAGTTGCTTCGCGGCCGCAGTTCAGATTTGTGCGGCCGCAGAACTCCATCTCCTGTCCGATGAAGAAATCTGCGGACCGCACATGGAATTATGCGGCCGCAGAACCTCCCGAAGGGTATTTTTGTCTGATATTTGCAGCCTTGTATAAATAGACGAGTTTCACAAAATTAGGTCAAGTTTGAACCTCAGCAATTACTGTAGCCATTTTTCTTTGCCATTTTTGGAAGTTTACTTTTCTTTGTTGTATTTTACAATAGATTTATTTATTTTAAGCTTTCATTATGAGTTTAATTAGTGTTTTTTCTTTATTTTCTTCAAACTCAAATATGAGTAGCTAAATGTTTACTAGGGTTGTGACCCAACCCTAGTGTGTAAACCTTATGGGTATCTAATCTAGCGCTTGTTTATGATTGAGTGTTTATTATTTAGCTTAGTTCATTATTTAATTATTTGAATTAATGGTTGCAAACATTTGTTTATGCATATTTAACTTAGTCTCTTCTTGAGAAAGAGAGACCTATTCTAGGATAACTTAGCTAACAAGGAATTGGGTCAATCAAGAAATTGATTAACCCAATTAAAGGGTTCAACCTAGAGATAATAATAACCTGACTTGAGATTTTATCAACTGTTTTGTGTGATACCCATTTGGTCTTGAGAAAGCCAAATTGGGAAAAACCACTCTCTGGTCTAGAGGTATTGAGTGGGTAATTCAGAGTTGATAGCTATAATACACCCCAATCAATAAAACAAGCATTAATGACTTTATCCCATTAGGTAAACACCTAGGTAATGGTCACAGTCCTAGGATTTTTATCAATTTGGAAAAACCTCAAAACCAATTATCTCTAGTCTTCTTTCTTTATTTTGTAATCAATAGAGTAAAATTAGAAATAGAAAACTAATCTTTTTGTGGAAGTGCAATCTAGATAATTCAATCACACACATTGAAATATATACCCATAACTCCCATCTTAACTCCCTGTGGATTGGATTCTGACTCTTAGTTGGGGTTTCTATAATTGCAAACGATCGTTTTATACCTCTTTTGAGGTGTGCATTTGGACGCGATCAATTTTTGGTACCGTTGTCGGGAGTTAAAAACGGTGTTAGCTATATATTTGGGTATGTTTTTGGAGTATCTTCTTTTCCTTCTGTGGTATTAATGTGTTTGAGAAATCGTTGATACAGCCATGGCGAACAATGAGCTTGGGAATATTGCTTTACGGGATGTGGATGTTGAGGATGACCAAGTGGATGAGGTTCCTCTTGAACCTCAAGCTAATAGAAGAGGCAGAGTGCCTCATGACAATGTGCCCATTCCACCCCCACCTCTACCACGAGCGGCTCCACACCATGTTTTACCCAATGAAGGATATGCAAGTGCTATAGTCTCTCCACATATTAGAGCAGGCAACATTCAAATCACCAACGTGATGCTCACTTTGCTAGAGCAACGAGTTTTCTTCACCGGTGCTCCAAGTAAAAATGCATACAAACATTTGAAGGGGTTTGTGGACACTTGTTTGGGGAGCAAACAAACAAATGTCTCCGAGGATGCATTAAGGCTAAGGCTTTTTCCCTTCTCTCTACGGGGGAAAGCTTTAGATTAGGTGGAATGTTTGCCGAACTATTCCATTCACACTTGGGATGTGGGAACTTCTTGACTATGCCTTATGCGGAGGCGTGTGAGATTTTAGATGAAATGATAGAAAGATGGGGCATATTGAGAACATGTTCAAGCAAATGATGGAAAAGAATGCCGATTCGGATGCCCAACGTGCCTCACACAACACATCAATTTGCAACTTAAAAGTTCAAATGGGGCAAATCTCTCAAGCTCTAAATTCTCATACTAAGGGGGCACTACCAAGTGACACAGTGGCAAACCTAAAGGGTGGGAACAACACGGGGCATGTCATGGCCGTTACCACAAGAAGTGAAAAGGTGGAAATACATCCACCTCAAGTAAAAAGCAAATTGTGGATGATGAGCAAGTGGAACAAGAAGAAAAGGTCCCGAACAATGTGGTGCAAGCAAATTATGAAGTTCGGATTGATATTGATGATAGTGTGGAAGATACTCAAGAGGAGGTGAACCCGTCTAGGGATCACATTATTGACATACCGGAGCCGGTAGTGCAAAAGGCTAAGGCACCATTGCCTAAGCCTCCACCTCCATACCCTCAAAGGCTTGCCAAACAAAATGACGAGAATCAATTCAAAAAGATCATTCAAATTATGAAGAGTCTTTCAATCAATGTGCCATTATTTGAAGCTTTGGAACAAATGCTCGGTTATGCAAAGTTTATGAAGAATCTTGTGACAAAGAAGCGGTCAATGAACTTTGAAACTATCAAATTCGCTCATCAAGTGAGTGCAATTGTGCATTCAATGGCTCCTAAATTGAAAGATCCCGGTGCTTTCACAATTCCTCGTACAATTGCAAGTGCCGAGTTTGCTAAGGCTCTTTGTGATCTTGGGGAAAGTATCAATTTGATGTCATATTCGGTTTTCAAGACCTTGGGAATTGGGAAACCAAGACCCACCTCTATGATATTGCAAATGGCCGATCGTACCATGAAGAGACCTATGGGAATGATTGAAGATGTCTTGGTTCGTGTTGATAAATTCATTCTTCCGGTGGATTTTGTAATTCTTGATTGTGAAGTTGATTATGAGGTGCCGATTATTATTGTAAGTCGTTTCCTTGATATGGGTAAGGCTCTTTGTGATGTGAAAGACGGAGAACTCACATCCATGTGTGTAAATCCATGCGGCAACCAAATAGCAATGTGGTGAGTTCTTTTGTGGACTTGGTGACCGATGTTATTGTTGATGATACAAGTGCCACAATCAATATTGGTGATATGTTGGAGGACGTCTTGCTCAACTTTGATGATGATGAGATGGATGGCTTCATGGAATGTGTGAACTCTTTGCAAGGAATATGGTCATACAATTATGCACCCCGGAAACTATCCTTGGATCTTGAAAATAGGAAAACTCCTCCTACAACGCCTTCTATTGAAGAGCCTCCTTCCTTGGAGTTGAAGCCATTGCCTCCACATCTTTGATATGAATTTCTTGGCCCTTGTTATACTTTACCGGTTATTCTTCCCTCTTGTTTGACTAACGTGCAGGTAGATTCTACATTGGCAGTGCTACAAAAGAGGAAGAAGGCTATTAGGTGGACATTGGCGGATATTCGAGGGATAAACCCCGCATTTTTCATGCATAAGATCTAATTGGAAGAAGGTGACAAACCATCTATTGAAAATCAAAGGATACTAAATGAGGCTATGCAAGAAGTTGTCAAAGAGGAGATTATCAAATGGTTGAATGTCGGGGTTGTCTACCCCATTTCCGATAGTTCGTGGACTTCTCTTGTTCAATGTGTCCCAAAGAAGGGGGGCATGATGGTGGTCACCAATGACAAGAATGTGTTGATTCCTACAAGAACGATGATCTGTTAGAGAGTGTGTATGGACTATCGCAAGATCAACAAAGTCACAAGGAAGGATCATTTTCCACTTCTCTTCCTAGACCAAATGCTAGATAGGTTGGCCGGCCGTGCTTTCTATTTCTTTGTTGATGGGTATTCGGGCTACAACCAAATCTTTATTGGTCTGGAGGATCAAGAGAAAACAACCTTTATATGTCCCTATGATACTTTCGCCTTCAAGCGGATGCCATTTGGTTTGTGTAATACATCAGTGACTTTTCAAAGGTGTATAATGGCTATCTTCACGGACATGGTGGAGGATTACCTAGAAGTTTTCATGGATGACTTCTCGGTGGTTGAGGATTCCTTTGATGATTGTCTTGCAAATCTAGATAAAGTGTTGGCAAGATGTGAAGAAACGAATTTGGTGCTTAATTGGGAGAAGTGTCATTTCATGGTCGAGGAAGGCATTGTCCTTGGCCACAAGATCTCAAAGAATGGAATTGAAGTTGACAAGGAAAAGACTAAGGTGATTTCTAAACTTCCTCCTCCTACTTCGGTGAAAGGCGTGCGGAGTTTTTTAGGCCACGCGGGGTTTTACCAGCGATTCATCAAAGATTTCTCTAAGGTGGTGAACCCATTGTGAAAACTTCTTGAGAAAGATGTTAAGTTTAACTTCAATGATGATTGCATGAGAGCCCTTGAATTGTTAAAGTTCAAGTTGACAACCACTCCCATCATCACCGCTCCAAATTGGAGAGTCCCTTTTGAGCTCATGTGTGATGCTAGTGACGTAGCAGTTGGGGCTGTTTTGGGGCAACGCATCAACAAGAATTTTCATCTGATCTACTATGCTAGTAAGATCGTAAATGGTGCCCAAGCCAACTATACCGTTACGGAGAAAGATCTCCTTGCCATTGTGTTTGCAATTGAGAAGTTCTGCCCGTACTTGATGGGTGCAAAGGTTATTGTCCACACAGATCATGCGGCACTTCGTTATCTTATGAGAAAGAAAGATTCCAAAGTTCGGTTGATAAGATGGGTGCTTTTGTTGCAAGAATTTGATATTGACATCCAAGAGAGAAAAGGGAATGAGAATCAAGTGGCGGGCCACATGTCTCGTTTGGAGGAGGGGGGAGGCCGCATGATGGCCTTGAAATGAATGAATCATTCCCTGATGAGAAACTCTTGGCTATTTCAATGAAGGAGGTGCCATAGTTCACGGCTCTAGCAAATTTCTTTGTGTGCGGAATCATCCCGGATGCGTTCTCTTCAAACCAAAGGAAGAAGCTCAAACGAGATTGTCAAAATTATTAATGGGATGAACCATACCTCTTCCGGATGTGCATGGATTGGGTGATTAGAATATGTGTACCGGAAGAAAAACAAGGTGAAATTCTTGGGTCTTGTCATTCTTCGCCATATGGTGGTCACCATGATGGAGCAAGAACGGCAGCCAAAGTGCTCAGTTGTGGTTTCTATTGGCCCACTCTTTACAAGGATGCAAGTGATGTAGTGAAAAGATGTGATGAATGTCAATGAGCCGATGGAATCTCGAAGAAAAATTAAATGCCTCTCACTACCATTTTGGAGATTGATATCTTTGATGTGTGGGGTACTGACTTCATGGGTCCTTTTGTGAGTTCTTGTGGAAACACCAACATCTTGGTCATGGTTGATTATGTGTCTAAAAGGGTTGAGGCCGTTGCTCTACCCAATAATGAGGCGAGAAATGTAGTGGTGTTCTTGAAGTAGAATATTTTCACAATGTTTGGTACTCCGCGGGCTATCATAAGCGATGGGGTCGCATTTTTGTAACAAGGCTTTCGATACTTAACTTAGCAAGTATGGTGTTACTCATAAAGTCACGACTCCTTATCATCCACAAGAAAGCGGTCAAGTGGAAGTCACCAACCGGGAGGTAAAGAGTTTGAAATAAATTTCTCCGCTAGTTCATCCCAAGTATGAATAGAATGATTTGGCAAACGTTCCAACCAATCTAAAGCTTTCCCCAGTAGAGAGAAGGTAAAAAGCCTTAGCCTCAAAGCATCCTCGGAGACATTTATTTGTTTGCTCCCCCAACACGTATCTACAAACCCCTTCAAGTGTTTATATGCATTTTGACCCGGTGCATCGGTGAAGAACCCTCGTTGCTCAAGCAAAGTGAGCATCACGTTGATTATTTGAAAGTTCCCCACCCTAATACAGGGAGGGACTATAGCACTTGCATACCCTTCATTCGGCAACATCCGGTGTGGAGCCGCTCGTGTTGGAGGTGGGGGCGGAGCGGGTACGTTGTCTTGAGGTGGTCGGCCTCGTCTATTGGCTTGAGGTTTAAGAGGGACCTCATCCATTTGATCATCCTCAACATCCACATTCCCCATGGCTATGTTTTCGAGCTTGTTGTTTTGCCATGATTGCACCTACAATACTCACACATTAGTAACAAGGAAGGAAAAGAAAATATCCAAAAAACACCTAAATATATAGCTAACACCGTTTTTAGCTCCCCGATAATGGCGACAAAAATTGATCTCGTCCAATTTCACTTCTCTATTCGAGGTTATGAAAACGGTCGATGCAATAGTAATACCCAATAAGAGTCGGGGTCAACTTTCACAGGGAACTATATGAATGGGAGTTAGTAGTATATATCTTAGCATGTGAGTTTGTATATTTAGATTTTCACTTCCGCAAAGTTTCGTTGTTTAAGAACCAAAAATACACTACGATTGCAATTTAAAGACTGAAACTAGGAAATTATTTTTGTTGGTTTTCAAATGATATAAAACGCCTAGGGCTATGACCTTCACCTAGGTGCTTGCCTAATGGGTTGTAAACTTTAAGGCTTGTTTTATTGGTCGGGTGTATTATAGCTATAAACACTTGGTTACCCACTCAATATCTCTCGGTCAGAGAGTGATTTTGCCCAATTTGGCTTTCTCAAGTCCAAATGGGTATCAATCTCTCAATTGACCCAATTTCTTGTTAGCCAAGTTTTCCTATACTAAGTCTCTCTTTCTCAAGTAGAGACCAAGTCAAATAGGCATGTACTAATGTTTCCAACCATTAATTCTTCAAATAAAAGCAAGAACAAGGCTAAATATTAAACACCCAACCATAAACAAGCAATAAATCAAACACCCATTAAGTTAACACACTATGGTTGGGTTACAACCCTAGTAAAAATCTAGTTACTCATGCTTAAATTGGAAGAAAAAGAAGAAGAAATGATAATTAAACCCATATTGCTAATTAAAATGATAAACTCTATATTCAAAAAGCTCAAAATAGCAAAAACTACTAAAAAGAGTAAAAGGAACCGTCTACTGTAGCAGCTGATCTGTGGCTGTACTGCACTCTTTCTGCGGTCCGCACAATTGTAAGTGCAGACGCACCTTGTTCTTCTGCAGTTCGCACAGATGTGACTGCGGCCGCGTAGCTCTTCTTCGACGGCCGCACAATAATTGTGCGGTCTGCACTTTTGGTGGACTTGAGATGCAGGTTCTCTAAACTTTTGCTCTGACCCATCTTCTGTGGCCGCA
Source organism: Nicotiana tomentosiformis (assembly GCF_000390325.3). Classification (NCBI taxonomy): domain Eukaryota; kingdom Viridiplantae; phylum Streptophyta; class Magnoliopsida; order Solanales; family Solanaceae; genus Nicotiana; species Nicotiana tomentosiformis. The sequence continues at coordinate 113,284,864 of NC_090823.1, read as the reverse complement.
CACTTCATGTGCGTACTGCACTTTGTAACATTTTTTGATGGAAGATTATTCATAACCTGTGGCCGCAGATGATATTCTGCGGTCTGTACTTCTGAGCTTTTGTGCCTGGTTTTGCCCTTGAGTTCAGATTAATCCTTCTTGAGTTGGATTTCATCTCGGGAGATCATCTTCCAATATTCCTGCAATTAAGCACATTTCATCAGGTTTCGAAAACACAATTAAGTGCTTTTGGACTAAAACGAAAGCTAAAGGGCGCTAATAAGTAGTCAAAATCCCCACTTATCATGCGGTCCGCAAGTTAATTGTGCGACCGCATAGCACCTTTTTGCTGCAGTAACCATAATTGTACGGTCCGCAAAATGCAACTGCGGACCGCAATTCTTTCAACACTTCACCAGATTTATGTCCACAATTCCTGTAAGGCACACTCATCCTTGTAGCATACTTCAAATAAAGTTAGCACAAAAATAACGCCTAGCTACAAAAGCAGAAAAGAAAAGAAAATAAAAGAAAGAGGAAACATGGGTTGCCTCCCAATGAGCGCCTAATTTACCGTCGCGGCACGATGCAAAATACCATCAATTGAAATGAATGACTGCCACGACGTGCACTCCCGCTTTGGTTAAACCACCTCCTTTAAGTAACTTCCCGATATCTGCTCTACATAGTTGACCTGCTAGTAATTCAACCACCACGAGACACCTCCCACCATGTCCTTCCTCATCCTTCGCTACCCAAATGCTGCCTCAAATCAAAATTCATCTATGTAGCACCTGAACTAATAAATTGCTACCAACTCTAAGCTTCCTCGAAGATCATCTTTCTTGAGCCATCGACACCAGAAACACTGATTTAATCCTGAGATCGCTACACACTACCATATCTGACAACCGCTTCTCATGCACCACTTCACAACACCCTGCCCCGAAGGCAAATCAAGAAAACCATAACACCCGCGAGCCTTAATGCGTTCAAATAAGGATGACGACACCACATCACAAATGAGAATTCCACTACGCTCGAAAATATCAAGACCTGCTCGAATACGCAGGGAAAAACATCCCACACCACGTCTGTAATACCGCTACAACTCCCTGATGTCCAATTGATAACAAGTGCATCACGTCGCATAAGATTAAGTAGGAAGTAAATAGAGGCATAAGCCTCAAAGGAATCAAATCGCACGATGCAGAATCAAGAAGGGAAGTGCTCCTAACAGTCCTGTAGCCTCCAGAAGATAAGTACAGACGTCTCTGTACTGATTCGCAGACTCTACTAGAATTTCTCATGAATCGTGAGAACCAAGTGAACCTAGAGCTCTAATACCAAGCTGTCACTACCCAAAATCTACTATCGGTCGTGATGGCGCCTAACATCGCAGTCAGGCAAGTCAACGCTGATTGATCAACTTAAATACTCATTTTATTACTTTTGAAATCATAAATCTTACTAAGGAAAGAAATTTACTCTTTAAAATACACGGGAACATACATAATTAGTAGTATATAAAAGAAATGAAAGGCGATATTAATATATAGATCCAAAAGCATCAACTAGTATATCCCAAAACTCGGTGTCACAAGTGCATGTGTATTTACTAAGGAGGACAATAATAATACAACATCTGTCTAGAATGTTAATGAGACAGGATAAAATAAATAGTATGATGGAGACTCTGTGGACTGCGGTGTGTAGCCCGAAATGCATCTCACATAAAGTCTCCTTAACAGTTGCGCCTACACCCCAAGATAATCAAAAAATGAACCTGTCAGATCTGCACATTTAGGGTAGAAGTGCAGCATGAGTACGTAAATCAACGTGTACCCAGTAAGTATCTAGCCTAACCCCGGAGAAGTAGTTGCGAGGGGTCCACATTGATACTTACTAGTGATCCAATAAATCAATATGGTAAATCCTAAACATATAAAAAGCACAACAATAGTAGCGAGGTAAATCTATAACAAACAAAATCTTCCAAAATTTCTTTTAATGATATCAATTTCCCAATCTCGTATTCTATCTCAACAGCTCAGAAATATCAAGTGCCAATATCAAACGGATAAGGAACTACCATATAAAGTGTCAGGCATCAGTGGAGGGATAATCTCGTGAGCATTTTGACTGCTAGCAATATAACGCACTATTATGCCAAGGTCGTATGGCCCAATCCCAGAAGGAATATGATACTGCCGAGGCAAACGGCTCGATCCCATCATAACGTGTTCACTGCCGAGGGTCGAACGACATGAATCATAGATGCGTCTATTATACTGCCAAGGTGAACAACCCGCTCCCATAACAGTGTGGTACATAATCCTGCCAAGGCGAACGGCTCGATCCTATTAGAATAAGAAACTTTAACGAGTCCTTGACCCCACTCATGAATAAATATGTGATTTATGAATTTTAAGGAAAACATTTGATGAAAACGCATAGCGCGGGAGAAATTCGTAAGAGGAGCACAATTATTCTGCGGGTAATCATGAAGCTCGTCAAATCTCTACAATAGCAAGTCTATCACTCTACGCAAGTCTATTCTTAAGTCGTAATATGAAATAAAGCTATTAAATGAGCAAAGATAACTCCAATAGTACAATTATAGCATGGCATGAACCTAAGTTTACCCGGACATAACATGAATCTAGCTACGTACGAACTCTCATCACCTCGTGCGTACGTTTTCCCCACAATAAGTAGCACATATCAAATACATCACCTAGGGGTAGTTTCCCCCTCACAGGGTTAGACAGGAGACTTACCTTGCTCTGAAGTTCCATAACCGACTCCAAAGCCTCTCTAGCGCCTCAAACTGATGCCCGTCGATCCAAAACTAGTCAAACAATGTGTAAACAAATAAAAATATACTCTAATACCCATAGTTAATCAATTTATAAAAATTTCCAACTCCTTTCGAAAAGTCAATAAAGTCAACCCTCGGGCCCATCTGTGAGCTTCTTCTTGCTTCTGCGAGGTCGCTTCTGCGATCAAGCTTCCGCAGAGCGATTGCACCAGCAACCAGATTTTCCAGCATTTCCTCATTCCAAAAATACGATCCATTAACCATCTGGAATCCACCGAGCCCCCCTGGACCTTAATCAAATATACCAACACGTCCCAAAACACATTGAGAACTTAGTCGAGGCCCCAAATCACGCCAAACAATATCAAAACTACGAATCGACGATCAAAATCATTCTTTAAACTTTTAATTTCCAAACTTCGACGAACACGTCTGAATCATATCAAAATATCTCGGAATGACGCCAAACTTTGCGACAAGTCACAAATCATAATACAAACCTTTTCCAAGGCTCGGAATTCCAAACGGACATCGATAACACCAAAGTCCACTTCAAACCAAACATAAGAAATTCTTAAACTTTCAGAATGCCAACTTTCCACAATAATCGTTGATATACTTTCGGACCACCCGATACTCAATTCGAACACATGCCCAAGTTCGAAATTATCATACTAACCTATTAGAACCTTCAAATACCAATTTTGAGGTCGTTTACTAAAAAGTCAAACCTTAGCCCATTCTTCCAATTTAAAGCTTCCAAAATTAGAACTTTCCATCCGAATTAACTTCGAATTTCCAAAAATCCAATTCCGACCACACATACAAGTTGTAATACATGAAGTGAAGCTACTCAAGCCTCAAACCGCCAAGCGACATGCTAGATCTCAAAACGACCGATCGGGTTGTTACATGTAGCACCGAAATAACCATGTCCCGAGCGAACTAGGAAAAGTCCCATATGCAGGATCCAGACCAGCGCTTCGCGCCGACCATAGCGCTGGAGGCTGAATATTTTGCCTAATTTTCAATTCCATTCTTCACTTCAAATTGTATTCCCCTATTTTCTTGTCCTGTACTTGGGGGGGACAAACACCAAAGGGTGTCCCCCTTTGTCTTTTTTGTTTATTTTCCTTTTCGTTTCTTCCATGTTTTATTCAATTTTGCTCCAAATCTGTTCATCTTCACACCGCTTTATTCCTACGCAGTTAAAATATAACGTTAAGAATAAAGTAATATAATTAACACTCAAATTACGATTAAAAGTAATAGAATGTGAGGCAACAATGGTTAAATATATACATTTTTGGCCGAATATCAATTGTTACTTAATTAGTAACGGTTGAGTATTTTGGAAGTTGAGGTTTGGTATCTTGGCATAATATTTGACGTAAAGCACATTCTCTGCGCTATTTATCTTCTGAATGTATATTATCTTTACTACACGGTAAGGGAGAGTGTTAAAGCACAAAGGGTGATATTGTGCCATTGCATTATCTTGTTTATTGTTTAATACATAGTGAGGAAGAGAATTAAAGCACGAAGGGTGATGATGCGCCATCTATATCATTTATTCATTGTTACGGGGTGAGATTGAGAGTAAAAGCACGAAGGGTGATGTCGTGCCATCTATATCAATTATTTATTATTACAAGGGCAAATCGAGAGTAAAGGCACGAAGGGTGATGCCTTGCCATCTTTATACCGTATGTTTATCTGTCTTCACTGGTTGATGAGTTATTTGGCTATCTTGTGATGTTATACATGTTGTAGTTATCATATCCTTTCCCCCTTTTGTAAGTCCCCTCCCAATTGTACATTGTTAAATCTCTATTTTATTGATATTGTACATATATACATATTTGTACATGTTTAATTACGTGAGTGTCCTATCATATCCTCGTCACTACCTCATCGAGGTTAGGCTTGATACTTACAGAGTACATTGGGTCGATTCTACTCATACTACACTTCTGCACTTCTTGTGTAGATTTTGGTATTGGTCACAGCGGTGCGTGAGGTGTGCCAGCTTAGATCATTACATACGGAGACTAGAGGTAGATCTACAGGCGTCCGCAGACCTTGGAGCCCCCTTCCTCTTCCCTCTTTTACTATTCATTTCATTCGAAACAGTTGCATTTATTTGAGACTCTATTTGTAGCACTTCTAGTAGCTCATGTATTCGTGACTCCGGATCCTTGGGAGTAGATGTTATTACATGAATTATGTTGGTGTTGTATTAGTTTGAATTCCTATCTCTCGCTATTTATCATCACCTTGTTTTAAACTGTTATAATTTGGATAATTAACTATCTCACGTCGGCTTGCCTAACAAGTGGATGTTAGGCGCCATAACGACCCCGAGGTTTGGATTCCGGTTTGTGACATTAGGTCCTGTAAAACAAAAATATTTTAAGTAAATTGAGCCACCAACTTCGAATCATGTAGAAGTATTGATATAGAAATTAAGTTGCAATTTAAATTAGGTACAAAAAGGATGTTTTGCAACTTTAAATCCCCTCCAAGAGTCACAATTCCTTCATTGACTTCCAACGAGTTTGCACCGTTGAGAAAACTAACCGACCACGGTTATATATCACGAACATTTTCTAGTCAAGCTTATGTTCCAGTCATATGGTGAGAAGCGCCACTGTCAATAATCGAAGAGAGAAATATTTTCTTACCTAACATCCGCTCATTACCATCACTTTTATGTGTGCTCAACATTCCTATCAACTTGTTCCATTGCTCAACACTAAGGCCAGTAAAACCTTTTCTATTAGCATCAGTTATGGATCCCTGTTCTCCTTCACTTCTAGGTGCTTGGACAACATTGGCATATGCATTTGCTCCCTTATCACGACTTCCACTAGTCCCACACTTGACACCTCCACCACGCCCAGGTGTATTGGGGTGAGGTTTGTTGGTCCACCACTCTGAATATCCTATCGGTTGGAAACAAGACTCAGCATCATGCCCTTCCCGCTTGCAGTACGAACAAATTGCATTTTTATCCCCTTCATTCCCCTCTGAACTTTGACCACCAACTTGTAATGCAAGCTCATGGGAATCCTTTTTTCTTCCTTAGTTTGAATCATCGACATCACACGTTGTTGTTGAAAAATCCTCGAGTAGACTCAATTCATATTTGGCAACAGTTCTATACTTAGTATATTGGAATGCATTAATCCATACCCTTCATCATCTAGACCCATCAAAAATTGATGAACCCTTTCTTCTTTACATTTTTTTTCTAGTTCTGCAGTGAGATTGTATTTGCATCCACCACATCGATAAATTAGAATATGATCATAGTTGGTTAGTGCATTCCAAATCATCTTGAGTCAACAATAATACGCAACTATGTTCTGCCCATCTTGCCTGCAATTTACAAGTTTTGATTTCAATTGTTGCACTCTTTCACCATTGTCAATAGAGAGTCATTGTTTAGTATCCTCCCACAAGTCTTTCACATTCTCCATATGAGATATGGTCAAGCGAAGCTTGGGTTAGATAGCTGTCATGCCCCGACCTTGGGGAGCGCGACCGGCGCTCAACAAGGTTACCCTGGTCGAGCAAGCCTGCACAATGCCGTCTACCTAACTCACCCATAAATAAAGAGAAGAATTCATTTCATTAATTAGACGGTAAGAGGTCATGTGTACAACACCGGTTCATTTCCATAGGTTACATCATTAACAAGTCTCCAAAATAGTACACTATACAATCATAGTTAAAGTGGAACAGATGATACGATTACAACATTTTTAGTTTAGCCTTCCCAAAGAAGGATACAACCCACACTATGTATGCGGAGCCTCTAACAGAAACAAAAGAATGATATGATAGTGCCAGCAACAAGGCCCTGTCTATACCTTAAAATACTATGTACAAAGGAAGAGAGATACATGACCCAGAAATGAAGTGAGGCTCACCAAGTCAACTGAGGAGAGGGTTTGCTGCTATCACTGATTAATACCACCTGTTATGGAACCACCTGCATCCATTAAAGATGCAGCGCCCCTGGCAAAAGGGATGTTAGTACTGTTACGCGGCGCCTTCCTGAAGTTCCTTGGAAGGGCGACGTAAGGCTAAGCAACCGATGTCAGTACGGTTGCTATGCGCCAACTGTGGTCCTCGCCGTACGCTAGACTAGATTGTCAGTGCTGTACGGAAAAACCAATGTCGTGAGCAATTGAGCAGCGAAAAATGAGCAATTGATGATGAAAGCTGGTGATTGTATTGATGATGATGAAAGCTATTACAAGATGCAATACGGTGTCGAGGGGAGAGACACCAGTACAGAGAATTGTTCGAATGCTTGAATGTTTGAATGCTTTGGTCCCCCTTAATAATGTTTAAAAAAAATAAACCAAAGTTACATGAGTTGACCTAAGAAAGCTGTAGAAGCACACTGAAATTGAATGAAGTAAAACTACTTTATAATTATAATGAAAAGGACTTAGTCTTCTATGGAAGCAAGTCCGATGGCAGCAACTTTGTCTTGAGCAGCAGGGTCTGCACGTGCATTATTGTGGGCGCACGCGACACTATTTGGATATGCCAGTGGATGGGCGCTGGTGCTTGGCATTGGATATACACGCGGGGCACTGTCTGTACATGCGGCGCTTTTGGCAACATGATGGTTTGTGCACGCGGCACTGAAGGTATTCGCCAGCCACTGGGCGCTGGCACTGATTATTGGTGGGGCGACAGAGGAGCATGAGCTCTTGTCACTTGGCGCTGCCGAGACCACGGGGCTGACCATGGTGTTAGGCATTGGGAGGCTTATCGGGATGCCCCAGGGCACATCCAAGGGGTCATGGGTCGATGATGAAAAGCAGCCCATGACATTATCCCCCACCTGAGTTGGCGACGTCCTCGGAGCCTTAGCTGTAGGATGATGATGATTGGTCTAGCTCTTGTTGGCTGGGCGGTCTATTCCCCTAGGTGTTGTGAGATGTCTTTCTGAATGATCTTCCATGTATTTTTGAAATGGCCTGAGGCGGCTGACATGGAAGACTGGATGGATTTTCCACCAGGCTGGTGTGTTCAGCTGGTATGTGGATTTCCCAATGCGACTTTCAATGGAAAAGGATCTGATGTTTTGCAATAGGCGAGGATCTTAGGTCCTCTTTGCAAACAAGTTTTGCCCCGGGGTTCTTACCATCACTTTGTCCCTGGGGCAAAGCGAAGGATTTGTTCAGCATACCTCGTTGCCCTCTCTTGTGCTTTGACAAGATAGCTCCGCACTATCTTCAAAGTTTTCTCCCATTCTATCGAGAAACTGGAAGCTCGATGAGATGATGGCATATTTGGTGCATTCACATTTTGTGGGAGTAGCGGTTGCTCCTCGGTCACAATTTCAAACGCGCTTTTGTGAATTAAAACACAGCTGAGCATCATCCGAAAGCTTCACCCCATGTGTTTGTGACCCGGTTGCAAATTGGCGGAGATATTCCTCCAACATGTCATTAATCCGGTCTGTTTGATCATATGTTTGCTGATGATGATGGTTTGAGTTGTAACTTAATTTGGATCCGAGGAAACTGAAGAGTTGGGTCCAAAATTTTCTAGTGAAGCATGAGTCGCAATCACTAATGATGTTGTTGGGCATACCCCAATGTTTGACAACATCAGAGAAGAAGAGTCGAGCTGTATCTTCTGCCGATATGTTCTATGGGGCTGCGATGAAGGTAGCATACTTAGAAAATTGGTCTACTACCACCATGATGGTTGCATGATTTCCGACCTTGGGTAATCCTGTGATGAAATTCAAGGAAATGCTTTCCCAAGGTCTCTGTGGGACAGGTAGCGGCTCCAAGAGTCCCGCTTGTGCTGAGTGATCTAACTTGTCCTTTTGGACTGCTTGACAAGTCTTCACACGATGAGGGGCGCCATGAGCTGTCGTATGCCGATGATCTGATGTCTGTTTGATGATGTTGAGGGCAGCTAGAACCGTAGGTTCAAGTCTATTGGTTCCCTCCTTTAACTGCATGGCCGTGATGTTTCCAGCAGCCATCTTCATGGGTATGCACGGTATGGTGCGAGGTTTGTCCCTGTTGTCTCCCATCATTAGGAGAATGCTGGCATATGGTACCGGGATGGTGTTGGTCTGCCTGAGGAATTCCAATCCCACTATCAGTTCGAACTCATCGATGATAGCTATGTGTAGGTTGAATATTCCCTTGTATGAGCCAAGCTTCATTGGCACTTCTTTGGCTATTCCACTCACTTGCTGAGATGGAGAGTTGATAGCCTTGACACGACCTTTGCATTTTTGCACTGCTAGACCGAGGCGTTTTTACCTGAGTTAAGGCCAGGTAGTTGTTGCTAGCACCCGTGTCTATCAATGCCCCCGAATAGGTCTTCCGTTTACTTTCATCTCAACGAACATTAAGGTCCTCTGTTGTTTTGTGAGAGGCCTCTCGTCCGCCTTTCCTTTCCCTTTCTTAATGATTGGGCATGCATTCTTCTTGGGGTTACCGGCAGTGGTTCCCGCCAAGGTATCATGAATGGAGCCAACAAATGCATTGAAGGCACCTACTTGTTCGGGGCCGTCTGAGTCATCGGTATTTGACTCATTTTAAACAATCTGTTGAGCATTGATCTGTGTATCGGGACATTGATTGTTCTAATGTTCCCCGCTGCAATGATGACATTCTGAAGGGGGCTTTCTCCCCTGATTATTGTTGACTGATGCAGCACTGGTACTGCTTGAGGAAGGAGCCTTGGATTTGGATTCACCTCGATCTCCTTTGTTTCTGTTGGGACCACCATTACTAGGTTGACTCCTGTTATATCCCCTCGGACAGGCGGCTGGGGCCTATCCTTCTGAGTTTCCAACTGATAATCCCTAAGGCACTCTGCAGCTTGAATGACCTTGGGCAGGGTATCTACCCGTTGTCTTTGCAACTCCATACGAGCATGAGGTTTCAAACCTTCTATGAATGCGAACAGTTTGTCTTTGTCCCCCATATCCCGTATGTTTAGCATGAGCGCGAAGAATTCACGCACGTAGTCCTGCACCGACCTGGTATGGCGGAGTTCACGCAACATTCTCCGTGCATTGTATTCAACGTTTTCGAGGAAGAACTGCAGGCATATGGCAGCCTTCAGTTCTGCCCATGTCTGGAGAGTATCTTCACCAGCCCTAATGGCTTTGTATTTGACTCGCCACCAGAGTTTTGCATCACTCTGAAGATACATGGCAGCAGTTGCTACCTTTTTGGATTCTTCCAATTGTCCCACGGCATCGAAGTATTGTTCGATGTCAAAGATGAAGTTTTCCACTTCTTTAGCATCCCGAGCTCCGTTGTATGGCTTGGGCTCCAGAATTTTCAGCTTTTGTGGCATGGGGGCAATGTTCATGGCACCCCTTATGTGGTTTTCGCCTCCTTTGAGCAGGCTTTGAAGGGCAGCATTGACAACATTGAGCTGGCCTGTCAAGTTTTCTATGGTTTGCTGCATGACAGTCAGTCAGTCTGCCTCTAGTTCCCGATGGGATAAATCCTCAGCACGCTCCTGTTGGAGGTCCTCGAATTTGCCATGAATATTGGTTGTCGTGACGATAGTCGTTTCCCGGTCTTCCTCAAAGTCGTGACTGATGTTTGCTATGTCAATTTCTGCCTGCCGCATTTTGCGGTCTAGGTCATCCAACCTTTGCACTAAGCTGGCTTTTAGATCAGGCAACGTATCCATGATGGGCCGTAATGCGTCAACCGTCTGTTCTAGTGTCATGATGCGATCCCCGTAATTCACCATGGTTAGAAATGGCGATGATGATGGCATTAAGTTCCCTCGTCCGATGTCGAGCCTAGGCTCTGATACCAACTGTTACGTGGCACCTTCCTGAAGTTCCTTAGAAGGGCGACGTAAGGCTAAGCAACCGATGTCAATGCAGTTGCTATGCGCCAACTGAGGTCCTCGCCGTATGCTAGACTAGATTGTCAGTGCCGTATGGGAAAACCAATGTCGTGAGCAATTGAGCAGCGAAAAATGAGCAATTGATGATGAAAGCTGATGATTGTATTGATGATGATGAAAGATATTACAAGATGCAATGCGGTGTCGGGGGGGAGACACTAGGACAGAGAATTGTTTGAATGCTTTGGTCCCCCTTAATAATGCTTAAAAAAATAAACCAAAGTTACATGAGTTAACCTAAGAAAGTTGTAGAAGCACACTGAAAATGAATGAAGTAAAACGACTCTATAATTACAATGAAAAGGACTTAGTCTTCTATGGAAGCAAGTCCGATGGCAGCAACTTTATCTTTAGCAGCGGGGTCTGCGCGCGCATTGTTGTGGGTGCGTGCGACACTATTTGGATCTGCCAGCGGCTGGGCACTGGTGCTTGGCATTGGATCTGCGTGCGGGGCACTATCTGCGCATGCGACGCTTTTGGCAACATGATGGTTTGTGCACGCAGCATTGTCGATGCGCGCGGCACTGATGGCATTCGCCAGCCGCTGGGCGCTGGCACTAATTATTGGTGGGGCGACAGAGGCGCATGCGCGCTTGTCACTTGGCTCTGCCGAAACCACGGGGCCAACCGTGGCGCTAGGTGTTGGGAGGCTTGCCGAGACGCCACGTGGCGCATCCAAGGGGTCATGGGTTGATGATGGAAAGCAGGCAATGACAGTACATATGGAATAGTACTAGTATGTAAAACTAAACACTCTCTCAATATAACGAATAGCAGTAAACGGAGAAGGAAACATGAAATCATTAAGAGACTCAAACTGTTTCAAGGTCCCGAATTAGGGGAAAAGTAAATTTCAAGTATGTTTCAGTCCTTTAAGTTGGGAGATCTTTAGCACCGATACACCACAGTGTTTTTAGCATGGAGTCCGATCTCAGCCCGATCAGCTAAGTCGTCTCACCCTGAGACATCCACTCATAATACCACCATGTGCGCGGCATAGCATCTGATCGCCACCCGATCGGCTAAGCCATCTCACCACAATGTCATGTGGGTCGACATCACATCACATCACATCTCGCTAGCAATAATCTCATCCCATTTGAGGGGGAACAACTCAACACATCAATCTACTCCTATGAAAAGGGAAACAACATCAGCGCATTAACATGGGGATTTACCCCTCAATCACTCCTACACCGGCACGTGTAGTTTCGGGGTAAGGTTATTTTGACCTACCCTTCCTCGGTAGCTAAACGATACTCCCAAAACATTTATTATTAAAAGGATTCACTACCCATTTCATAATCTTTTACACATATTTCCATTTCACTAGCACGAGCAGCCACAATGTTAATGTGGTTCTTGGCACGTTGGTCGTAATTCATATTTTATGCTTACTATTTCACTTTCAAACATCATCACGGATCATCAACAGCAAACACTTTTATTCAAGACTTTAAGTACACATTTGAGCAAATAATGGTCTTAGGCACATGTGACTTCCTACACAGTTCAACATGATAGCTTTCATTAAAATCACGTTTTTGAAGTCATAACATATTAACACACATCCCATACTTAAATCACATTCCTGAAGGATAACATTATAAGATAAAAGCATTCGGAATAGACAAATTTATAATGATCACCTCAGGGCTTAAAAGAACATCGTGGGATTCAATTTTAAGAGAGAAGTTTAGCCAACATACCTCACCTTGAGATTTCTTAAATTAATACAATGTTCCGAAAATCATAGCCATTTCGATCTATTTAGCAATATAGCAAAATTGAACATAAATTAGGAAGGAGTTCATGGTTCCAGCTCATTTGAGCATTTTATCAAACACTAAGTGGGAATTATGTCTTCTAGCTTCTCCTATGATGGATTTCCCTTACCCCACAACCCAAGGTCTACCCATTTGGGCTCAACTACCTTCCCACACTCATGATTATATATGCATGCATAGATACACTCTTATACCCAAGAATTGCTTGCCTTATTACCTAATTTTAGTTAAATCTCGGAATTGAGGCCTAGAGAGTAGAATCTTACCTTTAGGATGGAAGCCTCGTGAGGTTTTGCTTGCTAATTCTCCAAGCCTTGCGAAACAATGAGTTTAGGAACCCCATTTCACTCTAGAACACTTCTCCACTCTTAAAATATCAGATATTTACCTTACAAAAGGTCTTCTTTGACTATATATCGAAATAGGGTCGGGTTACAAAATTAGAAATAATGGAGCCCCGGTGCAGATCTACGGTCGCATATGCAACTGCATAACGCTTCTACGGTCCGCAAAATGGATCGCATAATGGCCTTCCAGAACTGGGAATTTCTGCTTCACTCTACGACAGGTCTGCGGTCGCACAATGCGCCGCAGAACTCCCCTTCGTAAATTTTTATATTGGATTTGTGATGGATTGTGCGACCCGCAAAATGATTATGCGGCTGCATAATGGACCGCATAATGGTCCTAAAATCAGCTCAAGTTTCTGCTTTATTCTGCGGCAGATCTGCGGTCCGCAGATCAGTTCTACGATCACAGAATGGACCACAGAAACACCCTGCACTTCCAAAAATTTTCTTCAACTTTCCAACGCATTGTTCAAACCAAAAGGTCCGTACCACGGCGAGCTTGTGGACTTAGTCCGGCACCACGAAACCCTGAATTTTAGATAAAACTTTACGTGGCCTTACATCCTCCCCCGCATAGGATCATTCATTCTCGAATGATGGTCAAAATCTGCCATAGCATCCATTGTGATTTAGCTATTACTTCACACACCATCAGTCCCCATATTTTGACTAACTCCCTAAATTTCCAAATATTTTGCCAGAGTTTCCCCTGTAATTGGACCTATCCACCTGTTAGAGAATCCCAGAAGCCAAACCTAACAACGTATACATAAACTAACGACGCAACATAACATGAAAACAATGCCAACTATGGCCTCATGAGCAGTATATTTCCAAAAAGGAACACCCTTAACATCAATTGTACAAGTGAAACATAATTCATAAAAGGTAAAGTCTTAGAATTTTCATATAACACAACTTCATAAATATATAGCTATTCAAACAAATGAGGGTACTTGTTCTTCATTTCTTCCTCGGCCTCCTAGGTGGCCTCTTCGGCCTATTGGTTTTGCCATAGTACTTTCACGGAGGAGATTTCTTTATTACTCAATTTATGGACTTGCCTATCAGGAATGTCAACTGGAATTTCTTCATAATTCAATTCCTCATTAACCTCAATAGTCTCAACTCGGACAATAAGCGACGGATCTCCAACCACCTTCTTCAACATGGATACATAAAACACCGGGTGCACTAAAGACATTTTTGGAGGTAGTTCTAGCCTGTAAGCCACTTGATCAATCCTCTGAATGATTCTGTATGGCCCGACATACCTCGGACTCAATTTTCCTTTCTTACCAAATCACATTATACCCTTTATAGGGGAAACATTTAAGAACACCCAACCATATTCTTTGAACTCCAAATCCTTACGACGAACATCCGAATAGGACTTCTGATGACTATGAGCAGTTCTTAACCGCTCCTTAATGATCTTAACCTTCTCCATAGCCTGATACACGAGGTCTGGTCCTATTAACTCTGCTTCCCCAATCTCGAACCATCCAATGGGAGATCTACATATCTTACCATATAAAGCCTCAAACGATGCCATCTGAATGCTAGCATGATAACTATTATTGTAGGCAAATTCTATGAGTGGCAAATGATCATCCTAGCTACCCTTGAAGTGATGAACACAAGTGCACAACATATCCTCAAGCGCTGGTTTCCCGTCGGTCTGTGGATGGAATGTTGTGCTAAGATTTACCTGAGTACCCAACCTTTGCTGAAATTTCTTCCAAAAGTTAGCTGTGAATTGTGCCCCATGATCAGAAATGATGGAAACTGGAGTGCCATGCAACCTGAATATTTCCTTTATATACAACTTAGCATATTGTTATGTGTCGGTAGCCTTAACAGGTAAGAAGTGTGCTGATTTCGTGAGTCGATCCAATATCACCCAAATCGAGTCAAACTTGCGAGGAGTGTGAGGTAGTCCTACCACAAAGTCCATATTGATCATCTCCCATTTCCACGTCGGGATTTCTATGTTCTGTGCCAACCCATCGAGCCTTTGGTGTTCAACCTTCACTTGCTGACAATTAGGACATCTTTCCACAAAGTCCGCTATATTCCTCTTCATATCATTCCACCAGTAGACTTCCTTAAGATCATGATACATCTTTGTAGAGCCTGGGTGCACGGAATTCCTGGAAGTGTGAGCCTCGGTCATGATTCTTTTCCGGAGACCATCCACATTTGGAACACATAGTCGCCCTTGGTGCCATAGTGTACCATCATCCATGCCAAGAGAAAAAGCCATGGTCTTATGTTTATGAATCCCCTCCTTCAATTGTACCAACATTGGATCGTCGTACTACTTCTCCTTGACTTCCACAACCAGCGATGATTCATACCTATTTTTCACAATCACACCTCCTTCATTAGAGTCCACAAGACGAACTCCCAAGCTAGCCAATCGATGAACCTCCTTGGCAATTGGCCTCAAATATGCCTCCAAGTGAGCTAAACTGCCCATAGATTTTTGGCTAAGAGCATCTGCCACAACATTAGCCTTCCGTGGATGGTATAGAATATCGATATCGTAATCTTTGAGGCTCAATCTATCTTCTCTGCCCCAGATTCAATTGCTTTTGCTTGAAAATATATTGAAGGCTCTTATGGTCCGTAAATATATCCATATGGACCCCATACAAATAATGACGCCAAATCTTCAATGCAAATACCACTACCACAAGCTCTAAGTCATGTGTTGGATAATTCTTCTCGTGATTCTTGAGTTGCCTATAAACATAAGCTATTACCTTGCCATGTTGTACTAATACACACCCAAGTCCGATTCTCAAAGCATCACAATATACCACAAACCCATTCGTACCCTTTGGTAGGGTCAACACCGGTGTTGTAGTTAATTTTGATATCAACTCTTGGAATATCCTTTCACAAGCATCATACCATTGGAACTTCACCGCCTTCTGCATCAATTTAGTCAACAGGGAGGCAAGAGTGGAGAACCTCTCCACAAATTCTTGTAATACCCGGCTAAGCCCAAGAAACTGTGAATCACTGTTGGAGTTCTAGGTTTAGGCTATTTCTTTACAGCTGCAATCTTCTGAGGATCAACCTTAATTCCTTCTCTAGACACGACATGACCCAAGAATGTGACAAATTCAAGCCAAAATTCACATATCAAAAACTTCGCATACAACTGGTGCTGACGTAGAGTCTGTAGAAATTCCTTGAGGTAATCGGCATGGTCCTCTTGACTTCGTGAATATTCAAGGATATCGCCAATAAACACTATCACAAAAGAGTCGAGGAACGACTTGAAAACTCGGTTCATAAGATCCATGAAAGCTGATGGGGCATTTGTTAGCCCAAAAAATAGTACCAGAACTTCAAAGTGCTTATACTAGATTCTGAAAGTTGTTTTGGGAATATCCTGCTCCCTGATCTTCAATTGATGATTCCTGGATCTCAAATCAATTTTGGAGATATACTTAGCACCATGCAATTAATCAAACAAATCATTTATCCTTGGCAGTGAATACTTATTTTTGATCGTGACCTTGTTGAGCTGCGGATAGTCAATACACATTTTTAGTGACCCATCTTTCTTTCTTACAAAGAGGACCGGTGTGCCCTAAGGTGACAAACTCGGCCGGGTGAAGCCCTTTTTCTAACAAGTCCTTCAACTACACCTTTAGTTCCTTCAATTCTGTCAGCGCCATTCTATAGGGCGGAATGGATATAGGTTGCGTGCCCGGCATCACATCAATCCCAAAATCAATCTCCCTGTCTGGTGGGATCCGAGGGAGCTCATCCGAAAAGACCTCCGAAAATTCATTCACAACTAGCACGGACTCAAGTTTAGGTGCCTCAGCATCGGTATCCGTAATCCAGACCAAATGGTAAATGCACCCCTTAATCATTTTCGTGGCCTTAAGGTAAGAAATAAACCTACCCTTCGGCACCATATCATCCCCCTTCCATTCAATTACTGACTCATTTGGAAATTTGAACCTAATCATCCTAGTTCATCAATCAATCTTGGCAAAACATGAATAATGCAAGTCCATACCCATTATTACATCAAATTCCACCATCGGCAATTCAATGAGATCGCCCATGGTGTCCGAACCACGCACTGTGAAAACACAATCCCTATAAACTTGTGCGGCCACAATAGACTCACTAACCGGAGTAGATACAGAGAACGGCTCATGAAATTATTCCGGTTCTGTCCCAAATTCTATAGCAATATAAAGAGTGACATAGGACAAAGTGGAACCGAGATCAATAAGAGCATACACATTATGAGATTGGACAGTCAATATACTTGTGACAATATCTGGAGAAGCCTCTGAACTCTGGCGACCCTTCAAAGCATAGAAACGGTTGGTTCCTTCCGAACTCTATGTACCACCCCAAGCTGCACCATGCCCTATGGGTGATAGGTTGCCTCGAGTTGGAGGAGGTGTTGCCCTATAGAACTGGCTAGTTGTGTTGCACCCCTGCCCGTGCTCTGGTGGGACAAATGGAAATCCCTCTGAATGTAACCCCTCATACAACACTCGTAGCATATGGGTTGGTCCATCAAGCAGGCCCCAAAGAGCATCTTCCCACACCTGGGGCATGGAGGCCCCCACTGCTGCTGAAATCTCCTACCAGGCCGACCTTGCCGGTAGGATCTCCTGTTGCCCTGGATGAGCCT
This sequence comes from Nicotiana tomentosiformis, assembly GCF_000390325.3. NCBI lineage: Eukaryota > Viridiplantae > Streptophyta > Magnoliopsida > Solanales > Solanaceae > Nicotiana > Nicotiana tomentosiformis. Next base: position 113,267,323 of record NC_090823.1, on the reverse strand, counting down.
AAAATGACTGCACTACTAATGACTGGGCCCCGATTGTTGTGCATTAACCGAAGGCTGAGAAAAGGACTAGGATGGCCCTGATGACCCTCCCCTAAACGCTGACCTGCCACCACCACCACCAGAAGTACCACTAAAGTTACCCGCTGACCGGGCCTTATTACTACCCTCTCGCTCTATTCTATTCTTCAGTTTGCGAGTCTCAGTGGCTTGAGAGAATTCCACCATCTTACCATAGTTCATATTAGAATTCAAGACAGATGTAGCGGCCTCTTTAATAACTAAAGGGCTAAGGCCCTATACAAACCGGCGCACTCTAGCCTCCATATTGGGTATCATGTGTCACACCTCCTTTTTCCCGAGGGGGTAGGGGTAGGGAGTTTATCCAATTAAAGTGACCTTAATCGAAATGGGATTATTTATTTAATTCAGAGTCGCCACTTGGAATAAGTTATGGTATCCCAACCCGAGTTCCGTGGTTTTAGCATGGTCTCGTAACAATTAATACTTGGCCTAATTATCTGATTTTTTAAATTATTTTTTTAACTTTTTAATTATCTGATTTATTACGTGTTTTAAACCTATTGTGAATTTTACCTTTGACCTCTTTTAATTATGTATTTAAATCGATTTTTAGTATTCATGGAGTTATTTATTAAACAAGTTACGATGTCGTACACTTATCGTTTGTACACATTGCAAACCGCGCCACGTGAAACGCACGAGCGATTTACAACATGTTTATTATTATTATTTGAAATTATGGTCAAGTCGCGTGAAACGCGCACTCGAATTGGGATTTACGTATCGTGACCATACCACAGGAACCATACCCATGGCCACGACAATTTATTAATCACGCCTAAAGCAAGCTACAAAATTTATGAATTATTTGTCTTGAACTAATTTGAGATTTGTAAATCCATAAGAGTATGTTATTGTAGAAAAGTATGAAATAGATTAAATTAATTATTCAAGAACTACAAAAAGGGGCCATTGTATGAGATTAATGGGCCTAGCAGATTTCAAGTTTTGGCCCAAAAATGAAATAACTTTCTTCATTAGCTTATAGTAACCTCACAACTCCACTTCCTTTAACAACCCATGTGTCTAGGCCCAAACATTGGATCTTCATCAGTGACATAATTCTAGTTAAACTTATTTAACAACTTAACTCTATATTTTAGACAATTGACAGCTTAATTTAAAACAAAGATGGAACTACTAAAGCTCATTTGCCAACACATGAAGGACTAAATAACCAAATAGAGACATAACATTGCTTGAGCTTCCATTTCAATAAGAAATTATTTTTTTATAAACAATCACAACCCACTTATCAATTAGCAAATTTCATTAAACTATTCATGGATGAATCCTTTTTTAAGAGAACATGCTAATGAACTAAAATAAATATACAAAGAGGAACCTCAAAAATTTGCATGTTTAACAGAGAATAATTTCATTCATTCAAGATATAAATGAACACCAAAGAACACCAAAAGAAAAAGAAGCAACTCATATCATTAATCAAAACAAGATAAGAAGTGGACCTCAAAAGTTGAATCTGAAACTTTACGATTTTACAGTTTTGAATCTTAAAATCAGTCAGACCGAACGTAAGACTTCAAACGGAGCATCGAAACTCGCCGACGACCTCAACTAAAAACCTCTTTGTTTCGACTGGGTTTGGATGGTAGTTTATGGTATTAAAAGGGTTGTTCTATGGCGATTTAAAGGTTATTTTTGGGTGGTGAAACTGCTGGTTTTTTTCAAAAGAAAGACGAAGAAAGAATGACACAAGTAGAAATTTTCTTATCCTAAAAGAAGAAAATAAATTTTTCTCAATTCCCTCCTCCCTCTTTTTTTCTTTTTCTCCCTCTCTCTATTTGTTTTCCTCACATTTCTCTTCTATTTATAGAAAACATTTCGAAATTTTTCAGATTTATTTTATTTTATTTTATTTTATTTTATTATTATTTATTAATTAAAAAGAATTCCTACTTCTCACTTTTTTTTAAAATAAAAATAATTTCCCACTTTCCTTTACTTTTATTTTTTAATTTCTTACTTTTTTTACTTTTATTATATTTAAATGCCCTCTTTTATACTTTTCTTTTTTTTAATTTCCACTTAATTTTACTTCTTTTTTTTAAATTATCAGCTACCCTTACTTTTATTTTTTAATTAAAAATTTCTTTTACTTTTAATTTTTTAAATTTCCACATTCTTTTACTTTTATTGTTTTTAATTTTTCACTTTCTTTTACTTTTTTTATTAAACAATTTCCACCTACTTTTACTTTTACTTTTTAATTTTATATTTCTACTTTTCTTATTTTTTATTTCCCATCCGAAATATGTTTTAAAAAATTAATTAATTAATTTTTATTTATTTTCGGTTTTTAATTCATTTTATTTAAAAATAAAGATAAAATAAAAATAAAAATAATACTAATAGTGATAATTGACCTTTTAAATTATTATTAATTTTTACCCTATATATATATATATATATATATAACAAAGCTAAAAAGTATATATTAAATTTTTGAAAATATTTACATAGTAGAAGGTGATAAAAATTCAAATATAGTCAAACATTAGGTGCTCACAGTTGCCCGTCTTTGCTTGGCAAAGACTAGGTGAGCCATGTGACTAATTTTTGACTAAACCATTATTCAAAAGGAAAAGAAATAAAAGAAAGGGTGCAACTGAGTCCTAGTTTTGGATAGCCTACATATCACGGGTTATAGGGGGATCAGGTCGCGTGTAGTTCGCGTGGAATGATGAGTTGAGGAGTCGAGTGAAGTTCCGTCGAGGCTCCGGTCCACGGTCCTGCTATTATATCAAAATAAAAAAGAAACTAAACAAGCCTATCAGTTATGAGTTACAAGATTCCTATCTATGAGTCTTCAGAAACTTGATATTGAGTCTTGACTGGTTCTTCATGAAGACTCTGATCTAAACCTTGATGCTCGCTAGTTTAGGTTGTAGTTCATTGTTCTATAGCTTCTTCTAATCAACACGGGACTCCAATGCTCGTGGCTTCAGTCATGTCTTGAGCATTCCACATCTTTTCAATTGCTTTTGCATTTTGGATTCACTTATTTTTTTCTTTTCTTTTATTCTAAATTGAGTGTTTTTCTTTTGGTCATATAGAACCCTGTGCCTCGAGGTAAAAACCTACTTAGACACCAAAACAAACAAACAAACGAAATTTTTCTGCCCCAGTTTGTACTAGGAAAATTTCGTGAGTTATTGTAACAAAATTGTGAACTACTTCTTTTTTGAAAGCAATAAAAGGTCGGGAGTGGTGTACCCTGAAAAAGTCATGTTTTTATTTTTGGATGGTGTTCTTTTATTGTCAAATGGATGTATCAACTAAGGATTGGTGTACCTTATGTTGTAAAAATGTGGTCAGGGAATGGGATACCCTATATTAGCAAAGATATCAGGGAGTGGTGTACCCTACATTTAAGATCAAATCAACTAGGGAGTAGAGACCCTATGTTGCAAAACTAGTCTAGGGAAGGGAGACCCTATATCTAAAAACATCAACTGGGGAGTGGAGACCCTATGTTGGAAAAGCGACTAGGGAGTGGAGACCCTATGTCTAAAATAATCATCAACTAGGGAGTGGACACCCTATATTGGAAAAGCAGACTAGGGAATGGAGACCCTATGTCTAAAAACATCAACTAGGGAGTGAAGACCCTATGTTGGAAAAGAGACTAGGGAGTGGAGACCCTATGTCTAAAATAAAATCAACTAGGGAGTGGAGAACCTATGTTGGAAAAGGAGACTAGGGAGTGGAGACCCTATGTTGGGAAAGAAACTACGGAGTAAATACCCTATGTTGAAAAAAAGACTAGGGAGCGGAAACTCTATGTCTAAAAATAAAATCAACTAGGGAGTGAAGACCCTATGTTGGAAAGGAGACTAGGGAGTGGAGACCCTATGTCTAAAATAAAATCAACTAGGGAGTAGAGACCCTATGTTATAAACAAAACTAGGGAGTGGATACCCTATGTCTAAAATAAAATCAACTTATGTTGGAAAGGGTGACTAGGGAAAGGAGACTCTATGTCTAAAATAAAATCAACTAGGGAGTGGAGACCCTATGTCTAAAATAAAATCAACTAAGGAGTAGAGACCCTATGTTGGAAACAAGACAAGGGAGTGGAGACCCCGTGTCTAAAAGAAAATCAACTAGGGAGTGGAGATCCTATGTTGGGAAAGAGACTAGGGAGTGGTGACCCTATGTCCAAAATAACTTCAACTAGGGAGTGGAGACTCTATCTTGGTAAAGAGACTAGGGAGTGGAGACCCTATGTCCAAAATAACTTCAACTAGGGAGTGGAGACCCTATGTGTTGGCAAAGCATACTAGGGAGTGGAGACCCTATGTGTTGGAAAAGAAGACTAGGGAGTGGAGACCCTATGTCTAAAAACATCAACTAGGGAGTGGAGACCATATGTTAGAAAAGCGGGAGTGGAGACCCTATGTCTAAAAACATCAACTAGGGAGTGGAGACCATATGTTAGAAAAGCGGCTGGGGAGTGGGGACCCTATGTCTAAAATAATCGTCAACTAGGGAGCGAAGACCCTATGTTGGAAAAGCAGACTAGGGAGTGGAGACCTTATGTTGGAAAAGCAGACTAGGGAGTGGAGACCCTATGTCTAAAAATATCAACTAAGGAATGAAGACACTATGTTGAAAAAGCGACTAGGGAGTAGAGACCCTATGTCTAAAATAATAATCAACTAGGGAGTTGAGACCCTATGTTGGAAAAGGAGACTAGAGAGTGGAGACCCTATGTCTAAAAACATCAACTAGGGAGTGGAGACCCTATGTTGGAAAAACAAACTTGGGAGTGGAGATCCTACGTTTAAAAATATCAACTAGGAAGTGGAGACCCTATGTTGGAAAAGCGACTAGGGAGTGGAGACCCTATGTCTAAAATAATCATCAACTAGGGAATGGAGACCTATGTTGGAAAAGTAGACTAGGGAATGGAGCTTCTATGTCTAAAAACATCAACTAGGGAGTGGAGACCCTATATTTGAAAAGAGACTAGGGAGTGGAGACTCTATGTTGGAAAACAGACTAGGGAGTGGAGACCCTATGTATAAAATAAAATCAACTAGGGAGTGGAAACCCTATGTTGGAAAAGGCGACTGGGAGTGGAGACCCTATGTTTAAAATAAAATCAACTAGGGAGTGAAGACCCTATATTGGAAAAGAGACTAGGGAGAGAAGACCCTATGTCTAAATAAAATCAACTAGGGAGTGAAGACCATATGTTGGAAAATCGACTAGGGAGTGGACACCCTATGTCTAAAACAATCATCAACTAGGGAGTGAAGACCCTATGTTGGAAAATCAGACTAGGGAGTTGTGACCCTATGTTTAAAAACATCAACTAGGGAGTGAAAACCCTATGTTGGAAAAGCGACTAGGGAGTGGAGACCCTATGTCTAAAATAATCATCAACTAGGGAGTGGAGACCCTATGTTGGAAAAGCGACTAGGGAGTGGAGACCCTATATCTAAAAGCATCAACTAGGGAGTGAAGACCCTATGTTGAAAAAGCGACTAGGGAGTAGAGACCCTATGTCTAAAAATCATCAACTAGGGAGTGGAGACCCTATGTTGGAAAAGAGTCTAGGGAGTGGAGACCCTATGTTGGAAAAGAGAATAGGGAGTGGAGACCCTATGTCTAAAATAATCATCAACTAGGGAGTGGAGATTCTATGTTGCAAAAGTAGACCAGGGAGTGGAGGCCTTATGTCTAAAATATCATCAACTAGGGAGTGGAGACCCTATGTTGGAAAATCATCAACTAGGGAATGGAGACCCTATATTGGAAAAGAGACTAGGGAGTGGAGACCCTATATCTAAAATATCATTAACTAGGGAGTGGAGACCCTATGTTGGAAACTCATCAACTAGGGAGTGGCGACCCTATATTGTAAAAGCGACTAGGGAGTGGAGACCCTATGTCTAAAATAACATCAACTAGGGAGTGGAGACCATATGTATAAAATAATCATCAACTAGGGAGTGGAGACCCTATGTTGGAAAAGCGACTAGGGAGTGGAGACCCTATGTCTACAATATCATCAAGTAGGGAGTGGAAACCCTATGTTGGAAAAGTGACTAGAGAGTGGAGACCCTATATCTAAAATAAAATCAACTAAAGAGTGGAGACCCTATGTTGGAAAAATGCAGCTAGGGATTGGAGACCCTATACTAGCATGATTTTGAACTTTTTCTTCTTTTTTCTTTCTTTTCATTATTTTTATTTTATTTCATAGAATGAGTATATGCGGAAAATAATTTTTTGGAGGAGACTTACCTTTTGGAGTGGTTGCTACAAAACTGTTTCTAGCCTATGCGCAATTTCATTTTGGTTGCACCTGCTTCTTGCAAGGTTGCCTTAGGATTGTACTTGTTTCCTGTTTTTTCAAACAAAGAACAATTTGCCAGTTTGAAACAGTGGTTGGTCTTGCGGCCTTGAGTGTTTTAGTCACTTGATCTTGTCCGGCTTATTTGATGGTACTTTCAACTGCAACTGGTTGTTCCCTGAATACCGATTTTATTTCTGGCACCGGACAACCCTTGGCTTTTCCAAAACTTTACCATGACGGTTAGTCGCGTGGGACTTAACCTTTTTCAGCTTCATTTTGCCTTTGTATGCTTTTCACTTATTTCCTCTAAATTTAACTTCAGAACGTTGGGGAACCTTTGGCTTTTCAAACTTTTCCAAGATGGTTAGCCACGTGAGACTTTATCTTTTCCACTTCATTTTGCCTTTGTAGGCACTTCCATTTGATTTCCTCTTTCTAAGAGCTTTTGATTTTGGAGCATCGCCCTCCATGGCCAGTCGGGGTTGACTTGATACCCCTGTCGAGGCTGTGGGTGCCTTTTATTTTTGCATATTAGCTTGTATCAAACGAGATCCCTGTAAATCAGTCTTACCATCCTTTATTTGTCTTAATTTCGGAATAGAGTTAGACCGAAAGGGATTGAAAGAAAAACAAGCATTAGAATAGAGAATGAATTTAGACAAGAAGTGTCCCTTTTGGGGAAAGCAAAGAAGAACTTATCTTGAGTGCCTGCAGACTTCAATGAACATGACATGCCTTTTGGACTGGATGCCTGATCTGTGTAAATTGTCCAACTCTCAAAAATTCATCACAACTTTCGCCTTGAAACTGAGAAACCTTGCCTAGGACTGTGTCAATGCCAAAGGCTGTGAAGATCCTATTTTCGATCAGTGGCGCCCTTTGCGGGTTTTCACCAACTGACCTATCTCATTTCTCTTCTCACCATCGCCTTATAGTGCTCTTTGCGATTTTTCACTAACAAGACTCTCATTCTAATTTCTTTACGTCCCATCGCCTTACGGTGCCTATGAGGATTTTCACTAACAAGACTCTCTCATTCCATTTCTCTCATTTTGGTTGCATCGGATCATGTAACTATATCCTCTAATTCTTGAACACTCTCATCGATTGATCGGAAGGACTTTGAAAAAGGTTTGGGTGAAAAGGATTTGGACTGACTTACAAATTTGGAACCCTTCGGGCGAAACCATCGCCGAACCATTATAAATTCTTCCCCAGTTTCAACTTTTGGGGAATGTGGATTTTTATTTTGGTCTGACTGAACCCCAGAGTGTCACGACCCGAAATTCCCACCTCCGGACTGTGATAGCGCCTAACATTTCACTTGCTAGGCAAGCCAACGTTAGAATAACATTATCCAGTTTTAAAACAATTTTTAAATTCATTAATAACATGGAAGCAAATGCGAAAGCAATTTTGAAATAATCTATAATAATAACGGTGTCTAAATACCATCCCAAAATTGGTGTCACAAGTGCATGAGCTTCTAGAATAAATACAAATAAAGGTCTGAATAGAATAAAGCTATCTAGAAATAAACACACAGCTAAAGTACAATAGACAGGGACTTCAGAACTGTGGACGCCATGCAGTTATACCTCAAGTCTCCTCTGATAGCTGAAATCTGAGCAAGTCTATGGTATGCCGCTGGGACCAACTCCAAAATCTGCACAAGAAGTGCAGAGTGTAGTATCAGTACAATATATCCACATTCAGTTCTGTTGTTGCGTGCAACCCGCTCCTCCAACATATTCATTTTAATCAAGTCTATTGTGGCGTGTAACCCGATCCTCCAATATTAACTTTTTAACAAGTCTGTTGCGGCGCGCAACCCGATCCTCCAATATTGACTTTTAATAAGTCTGTTGCGGCGTGCAACCCGATCCTCCAATATTGACTTTTAATATGTCTATTGCAGCGTGCAACCTGATCCTCCAATATAGACTTTTAATAAGTCTGTTGCGGCATGCAACCCGATCCTCCAATATATTCATTATAATCAATCATGTTGCAGAGTGCAACCTGCTCCTCCAACATTTTCATTTACCAATTCTTATAGAAGAAATTTTCCCAATAAATGTAACAATTAATATAAAATTACAAGACAACAAGCATATAATAATTATGGTTTAATTATGAAGCAAACAATGACAAATAGCAAATTATTATGGAAATCAGTGAGCAAATAGGCGGTTTAATATTTATTATGCTAAATGTCAAATAACAATTAAGCCACATAATTCAAATAGCATGTAACATTTAATGCAGGAATTAAAGAATTTATATTTGCAAAGAATAAGAGAGAAACAATTATTATAATAATTAATTTATGATTAAAAATAATTTATGATTTTTCAAGTAAGCAGGCAAACAATTAATTTGACGACGTATAGACACTCGTCACCTCGTCTATATGTCGTTTACATGCAATTTACATAACAAACAATTTAAGGGTTCTATTCCCTCAAGTCAAGGTTAACCCCGACACTTACCTTGCTTTGCAAATTCCAATCAATGATTCAACCACAACTTTTCCTTTTAAATTTGCCTCTGAAAGCTTCAAATCTATTCACAAATAATTTAATATATTCAATACTAATCATAGAATTAATTCCATATGAATTTATAATTTTTTCGAATAAAAATCCGAAATTCATTAAAATATTTGGCAGTGGGACCCACGTCTCAAATCTCGGAAAAACTCACGAAATACGAACACCCGTTCCGATACGAGTTCAACCATACCAAATTTGTCTAATTCCGATATCAAATGGACCTTCAAATCTTAATTTTTTTTGTTTTTGGAAAGTTTTACAAAAATTCCAATTTATTCCATCTAAATCCGAAATAAATGATGAATATATACATGGATTTGTGAAATACAATCACTATATGATAAAAAACACTTACCCAGTATGAAATCGCGAAAAACCCCTAAGCCGAGTTATAATTGAGGGTTTGTGAAAAATGGGAAAAATCCCATTTTTGGTTCTGTTTTAAGTCACAGGGGTCAGGCCTTCTTCGCGTTCGCGAAGGGCCTGTCGTGTTCGCGATGAGTAGCAGCCCATGGCTTTCGTGTTCGCGAGCCCTCCATCACGCTTTCGCTTTCGTGAAGGTTTCCCCCCTGGCCTTCGCGTTCACGAGGCATAGCTCGCGTTCGCGCTGAAGGAATGATCGACCCTCCGCCAGGTGTGCCTACCACTACGCGTTCGCGAGGAGATGGTCGCGTTCGCGAAGGGTAATGCCCCCATCGCTTCACGTTCGCGACCAAGCCTTTGCATTCGCGAAGAAGAAAGATCCAGGTGCCCAGTTTACTCTTCGAGAATGCGAAGAAGAACATGCCAGAACACCTGCTGCAGCAAAATACTAGATTTTCAATGTCCAAAACATCCTGTAGCCTATCCGAAACTCACCCGAGCCCTCGGGGATCCAAACAAAATATGCACACAAGTTCTAAAATATCATACGAACTTGTTCGCGCGATCGAATCGCCAAAATAACACCTAGAACTATGAATCGGACACCAAATCAAAGGAAGTTTTCAAGAAAACTTTAAAACTTATATTTTTATAACCGGATGTCCGAATCACGTCAAATCAACTCCTATTCTCGCCAAATTTGGCAGACAAGTCATAAATGTTATAGTGGACCTATACCAGGCTCCGGAACCAAAATACGGATCCGATGTCAATAAATCCAACATCAGTAATTTCTTAGAAATCATTAAGCTTTCAAGCTTTTAATTTTTCATCAAAATTCCATAACTCGGGCTAGGGACCTCGGAATTCGATTCCGGGTATACGCCCAAGTCCCAAATCACGATACGGAAAAACCGTAACTTTTAAAACACTGATCCAGGTCCGTTTTCTCAAAATGTTGACCAAAGTCAACTTAGTTGAGTTTTAAAGCTCTATTTCCCATTTTAATCCACTATTCACATAAAAACTTTCCGAAAAAATGTACGGACTGCGCACGCAAGTCGAGGAATGATAAATGGTGATTTTTGATGTCTTAGAACACAGAATTACTTATTAAATTTAAAAATAACATTTTGGGTCATCACATAGAGAGAGGCTGCCTACGTATCCTTTCAGAATCAAGTCAAACGTAGTTCAACGTAACATGAACTTTTTTTTTCTTTTGTCTTTTTGTCTGTTTTGTTTTCTTTCTATTTCCTTTTCCTTTTTTTTCTTTTTTTTTTTCTTTTTTTGTCTTGTTTTCTTTTTCTTTTCAATAACTCCTTTAGGTTCCAAAGAGGGTGTCACGATCCAATTTCACCTATAGGTCGTGATGGCACCCAACACTACAGCTAGGCAAGCCAACTAATAAGTCAATCGTACATTAGTTAAACTTTTATTCCAAGAAAATAATAAAATACCAACTTCTACCAATGTGTGTGCCAAGACCCGGTGTCACAAGTGCATAAGCATCTAGTAGATTATACAAAACTCCAAATACTGTCTAAAATGAAATAGACAGAATATAAATATAAGAAGAGACACTGGTAGCTGCAGAACGGCTCAGAAAGGCAGCTCACCACTATGTCTCGGGATGACGTGGGTATGTGATGATATGTCCTCCACTAGTACATGTCTCAGATCCTGCACAAAAAGTGCAGCAAGTGTAGTATGAGTACGTAAACAATGTGTACCCAGTAAGTATCAAGCCTAATCTCGAAGTGGTAGAGACAATATGGCCGACTTGGACACTCACTATGGGTCAATAATAATAACTGAAATAAAACTAGGATATTTAAATCAGCATGATTTACAGAATTTACAATAATTTTTTTAATCAGCAGAAATAATCAAATTCCTTCAAATGTATCAATTCTCAATATATTAATTAAATTCCTTCAATTCAAATAAATTCCAATTTATCAATTAAATCTCATTTACAGGAGTAACAATTAATTCCTAAATAAGCAAGAATAATAATTCATTAAATTCCAAGGATTTTCCAATTTATTAATTAGCTTCACAAGCTGAAATAAATTATTAAAGTATCGTGTAATTATTATTATTAAGCACAATTTTTGTCGAGAACGTACGGCCCGATCCAGAGTGTCGTGTACACTGCCGAGAGATGTGCGGCACGATCCATAGATGCATCTATCCTGCCGAGGCGTTCGGCCCGCTCCACAAGAAAGGAGGACATTTTCTTATGTGCCTCCGAAAGGAGAGTATATTTATTATAAGATAAAATTTGGGAGGACAACAATTTCTTTTAACAATTAATTAATTTAAACAAAAATTAAGCATATGAAATTTTCATATTTTTCTACTTTTCATGACAATTCACAATATATACATCAATTATTTTAATTAATAAAGAATACAATTCATACAAGTAATTCATGCTTTGAGTCTTAAACTACCCGAACTTTAGCATTAATAGTAGCTACGCACGGACTCTCGTTACCTCGTGCCTACGTAGCCCTCGCAATTAGCAACAATTATTCATTTTAATCCCTATGGGGTAATTTTCCCCTCACAAGATTAGACAAGAGACTTACCTCGTCTTTCTCCAATTTAATCCACTATAAGGCCTTTTCCACGATTATCCAACTCCGTCTGGCTCGAATCTAGCCAAAATAATTCGATACAATCACTAAATATTATAGGAATTAATTCTATAAGAAAATACTATATTTTTAATAAAAGATCCCGAAATTAATTAAACATTCGTCCGCGGGGCCCACATCTCGGAATCCGGCGAAAGTTATGAAATCCGACAACCCATTCAATTACGAGTCCAACCACACTAGTTTCACTCAAATCCGACTCCGAATCGATACCGAAATCTCAAAAATTTGTTTCTATGAGATTTCTAAAAATTTCCCAAATTTAAAAATCTCAAAACACTAGTTTATGGTGAAAACAATGATATACTTGTATATGTAGACCAAATTCGAGTTAGAATCATTTACCCCAATGTTTTTTCCTTGAAAATCTGCCAAAAGTCGCCTCTGCTCAAGTTCAAGTACGTCAAAAATGGCAAATGGGATAACTGCCCTCTTTTTATAAAACTGCCGAGCAGCCTTTAGAACTGGTCCTCGAACTGAGCCTCGATCGTGACTTTGATCACAGGCTCGAGCTTGGACTTCGGTCATGGCCTCGTCAGGGCATCGAGGTTGGGCCTTCGATCAAGACATTGAGGTTGGGCCTTCGATCAGGGCATCAAGCATGTGCCTTTGATCAGGGCATCTAGCATGGGCCTTCTATCAGGGCATCGAGCATGGGCCTTCGATCGGGGCATCGAGCATGGGCCTTCGATCAGGGCATCAACCATGAGTCTCGATCCTAGCCCTCGCGCCTTACCTTCGATCATGTCCTCGATCTGGACCTTCGATCGTGGCTTCGATCTCAAGCTCGAGCCTGAGCCTCGTCAACCCTGGGCTCGATACCTAGGCTCGATATCAACACAGAATATCCAATAGAAGAGGAAACACTGCAGCAGCTTTTAAGTCCAATGTTTGATCTGTTAACCATCCGAAACTCACCCGAGGCCCTCGGGACCTCAACCAAATATACCAACAAGTCCTAAAACATCATACGAACTTAGTTGAACCTCTAAATCACATCAAACAATGCTAAAACCATGAATCATACCCCAATTCAAGCTTAATGAAACTAAGAGTTTTCAACTTCTACATTCGATGTCGGAACCTATCAAATCAACTCCGATTGACCTCAAATTTTACACACAAGTCATAAATGACAAAACGGAGCTATGAAAATTTTCGGAACTGGATTCCCACAACGGTATCAAAAGTCAACTCATCGGTCAATCTTCGAAACTTAAATTCTTGTTTTTTGCCATTTCAAGCCTAATTTAACTACGGACTTCCAAATACAATTCCGAACATGCTCCTAAGTCCAAAATCACCATACTGAGCTGTTGGAATCATCAGAATTCTATTCCGGGGTCGTTTTCACATAATTAGACATCCGGTCACTATTTAAACTTAAACATTTTAAATTTTCTTAAAAATTCCATATCTCGGGCTAGGGACCTCGGAATTTGATTTCGGGCATACGCCCAAGTCCCAAATCACGATACGGACCTACAGGAACTGTCAAAACACTGATCTGAGTCCGTTTGCTCAAAATTTTGACCAAAGTCAACTCAATTGAGTTTTAAAGCTCTAATCCACATTTAAATCCATTTTTCACATAAAAACTCTCCATAAAAGTTTTTACAGATTGTGCACGCAAGTCGAGAAATGATAAATAGTACATTTCAAGGTCTTAGAACACATAATTAATTATTAAATTTAAAGAGTACATTTTGGACCATCACATTCTCCACCTCTTAAACAAATGTTCGTCCTCGAACGGGTTTAGAATTATACCTGAAGTGCTGAATAAGTCTGGATATCTGTTCCGCATGTTTTCCTCGGCCTCCCAAGTCGCTTCCTCGACTGGTTGGCCAAAAGGACTATAATTACTTGAAAGTTGAAAATACAAAGCTGTGCATTTGCATGATGTAAGTCATTTTTTCATGAAATTCATGGAAAATAATTTCTTTCGAAAATGTTTTCTGGTGTTTATTGGTGAGTTAATTTTACTAAAAAGTACATATTAAAAATTAATAATAATATTACCAAATCAGATAGTACTTTGAAGAAACTTCTAAGTATTAAAAATTGATAGGAATAAGTAATAACAATGTCAAACTGTTGGTTGGAACAAGTGATGGGAAATTAAGATTTAAGATAATCGTAAAGAATTAAAATTGCTTCCGTCCATAAGTTAGGGACCTGATTTTTCGCTTTTTAATAGAAAATATTTTCCTGAAAAATGATTTCCATCATACTGAAAGAAGGGGCGGAGCCAGCCCTTCCATAAGCTTTAAATTTTGGCTCCGCCTCTGCCGAAAAGACACACATAGAGAGAGAATGACCTCAAGGGTGTCACCACTGGACTTTTACTGCAGAAACCCTCTTCGACCTCAACCGGCGAACCTGTTTATCAACAATGGCAATTGGCTCCTCTTCATAACCCAAGCTATTATCTAGCTAAATTGTGCTGAAGTCTAACACATGTGATAGGTTAGCATGATACTTCCGGAGCATAGATACGTGGAAAATCGGATGAACTTCCGATAGGCTGGGAGGCAATGCAAGCTCATAAGCAACCTCCCAAACTCATTTCAACACCTCAAATGGGCCTATAAACTTTGGGCTCAACTAGCCCTTCTTCCCGAATCTCATAATTCCCTTCATAGGCGAAACCTTCAAGAGAACTGTTTCACCTACCATAAATGATATATCTCGTGCTTTCTGATCCGCATAACTTTTCTGCCTGGACTGTGCTGGACGAAGTCGTTCCTGAATCAACTTTACCTTTTCCAAGGCATCCCTTACAAAATCAGTACCATATAACTTAGCCTCACCTAGCTCAAACCATCCGATAGGTGAACTACATCGCCGACCATATAAAGCCTCAAATGGAGCCATCTCGATGCTAGATTGGTAACTGATATTATAAGCAAACTCGGCCAAAGGTAGGAAACGATCCCACTGACCTCCAAAGTCGATCACACATGCCCTGAGCATATCCTCCAAAATCTGAATTGTCCGCTCTAACTGCCCGTCGGTCTGCGGATGAAAGGCTGTGCTGAGCTCTACACGGGTCCCCAACTCACTCTGTACTGCTCTCCAGAAATGTGAAGTAAACTGAGGGCCTCTATCTGATATGATGGAAATTGGCACAACGTGCAACCGAACTATCTCCTGAATATAAATTGGGGCCAACCTATCTGAAGTATACATAGTCACAATAGGAATAAAATGTGCCGACTTGGTCAACCTGTCAACAATCACCCAAACTGCATCAAACTTCCTCAAGGTCCGCAGCAACCCAACTTCAAAATCCATAGTAATTCGTTCCCACTTCCACTCCGATATGGTCATCTGCTGAAGTAGGCCACCTGGCCTCTGGTGCTCATATTTAACTTGCTGGCAATTTAGACACTGATCTACATACTAAACTATGTCCTTTTTCATTCGTCGCCACCAATAATGCTGCCTCAAGTCACGATACATCTTCGTAGCACCTAGATGAATAGAATATCGAGAACTGTGTGCCTCCTCTATGATCTTTTTCCTCAGTTCATCCACATTAGAAACACACAGACGATCCTGGAGTCGTAGAACAGCATTTGCACCAATAGTAACTTCCTTGGCACCAACTCGTAGTACCGTTTCACGAAGAACCACCAGGTGTGGGTCATCATACTGGCGAGCCTTGATATTCTCAAATACTGAAGATTGGGCCACAACACATGCAAGAACTCGGCTAGGCTCTGAAATATCCAGCCTCACAAGTCTGTTAGCCAAGGACTGAATATCTGAGGCTAATGGCCTTTCCTCTACTGAAATGAAAGCCAAACTACCCATACTCTCCACCTTTCTGCTCTAGGCATATGCAACCACATTTGCTTTGCCCGGATGATGCAGGATAGTAATATCATAATCTTTTAGTAACTCCAGCCATCTGCGCTATCTCAAATTTAGGTCCCTTTGCTTGAACAAATGCTACAAACTGCAATGATCAGTGTAAACTTCACAAGACACCCCATAAAGATAATGCCTCCAAATCGTAAGAGCGTGAACAATCGCAGCAAACTCCAAATCATGTACCGGATAATTCTTTTTGCTGGGCTTCAGCTGACGTAAAGCATATGCAATAACTTGCCCTTCCTGCATCAATACACAACCCAAGCCAACATGCAAAGCGTCGCAATACACTATATACATCCCTGAACCGGAAGGCAACACTAAAACTGGTGCTGTAGTCAATGATTTCTTGAGCTTCTGAAAGCTCACCTCACAATCATAGAACCATCTGAATTGAGCACCCTTCTAGGTTAATTTGGTCAAAGGTGCTGCAATAGATGAAAAACCTTTCACGAACCGACGATAATAACCTGCCAAACCCAGAAAACTCCTGATCTCCGTCGCCGAAGTGGGACGATGCCAATTCTGAACTGCCTCAATCTTTTTGGGATCAACTTTAATACCATCGCCCGATACAATATGTCCCAGAAATGCTACAGACTCAAGCCATAACTCACATTTAAAGAACTTAGCATATAACTTTTGTTCTCGCAATGTCTAAAGCCCTACTCTCATATGCTGCTCATACTCCTCCTTACTACGTGAGTAGATCAAAATGTTATCAATGAAGACTATGACAAATGAATCAATATATGGACTGAATACCCTGTTCATCAGATCCATAAACGTTGCCAGGGCATTAGTTAAACCGAAAGACATTACCAAAAACTCATAATGACCATATCTAGTACGGAAAGCAGTCTTCGGAACATCCGAATCCCGAATCTTCAACTGATGGTACCCTGACCTCAAGTCGATCTTAGAGAATACCCTAGCACCCTGCAACTGGTCAAATAGATCATCAATATGTGGCAACGGGTACTTGTTCTTAATAGTGACTTTGTTCAATTGGCGATAATCAATACACATCTGCATTGTTCCATCTTTCTTTTTCACAAATAATACTGGTGCCCCCCAAGGCGATACCCTCGGTCTGATAAACCATTCGGCTAGTAACTCTTCAAGTTGTTCTTTCAATTATTTCAATTCTTTCGGAGCTATGCGATACGGTGGGATATATATAGGATGGGTATCTGAAACCAAGTCAATACATAAATCAATATCACGATCAGGTGGCATACCTGGAAGATCTGATGGAAATACATCGGGGAACTCCCGAACTACAAGCACCGAATCAATAGCCGGAGTCTTTGCAGTAGTATCCCGAACATAGGCTAGATAAGCTAAACAACCCTTTTCAACCATGTGTTGAGCCTTTATAAAAGAAATAACTCGATTAAATGAACTAACAGGCGAACCCTTCCACTCCAGCTTAGGCCATGCTGGAATAGCCAAGGTAACAGTCTTGGCATGACAATCTAGAATAGCATGATATGGAGACAACCAGTCCATGCCCAGAATAATTTCAAAATCGGTCATCTAAAGCAATAGGAGATCTGCTCTAGTTTCGTAACTGTAGAATGTAATAATACAAGACTGGTAGATCTGGTTCACAACAACAGAATCGCCCACAGGAGAGGACACATAAACAGGAGTACTCAAGGACTCACGAGAAACGCCCAGGAATGGAGCAAATAGAGATGACATATATGAATACGTAGATCCTGGATCAAATAATACGGAGGCATCTTTGCCACAAACAGAAATAATACCTGTAATCACGGCATCTAAGGCCTCTCCATATGGTCTAGCCGGAAAAGCATAGAACCGAGCTGGAGCGCCAACTGGCTGGCCTCCGCCTAGCTGACCTCCACCCCTAGGACGACCCCTACCCACCTGTCCTCCGCCTCTCGGTGGTCAAAAAACTGGTGGAGCAACTGTTCCGGTAAGCATAGGCTGATGACCCTGCTGTACTGGTCTACCTCGAAGCCTGGGGAAAAACCTCCGCATGTGACTGGGATCCCCGCACTCGTAACAACTCTTCGGTGCGATGGACTACTGACTAAGTGTCTAGCCTTGGGGACTTGAATACCCATGGAAAGAACCCTGAATAGCTGGTGGGCGATAAGAACTCTCTGGTATAGCAGTGAAATAAGGTCGTACTGGAGCACCTCGAGGAGGTGGTGGTGCTGCATATGGGGGTCTGCTGGACTGTCCCCTCACGAACTGACCTCTCCCCTCTGACGGAGCACCTCTGAACTCTCCAGAGTACCTGAACCGCTTATCTCTCATAATCTGCTCTTGGCTCCGCTGACGTACACCCTCAATCCTTCGGGCTATCTCCACAACTCGCTCATAAGAAGTACCCATCTCAACCTCTTGAGCCATAGTTATATGAATACCAGTATGTATACCGGCTACAAACCTTCGCACTCTCTCTACCTCAGTAGGGAGTATCATTAGTGCATGGCGAGATAATTCAGAAAACCTCGCCTCATA
Source organism: Nicotiana tomentosiformis (assembly GCF_000390325.3). Lineage (NCBI taxonomy): Eukaryota > Viridiplantae > Streptophyta > Magnoliopsida > Solanales > Solanaceae > Nicotiana > Nicotiana tomentosiformis. Next base: position 113,248,952 of record NC_090823.1, on the reverse strand, counting down.
ATTAGTCACTGACATCTGACCCTGCTGGAGCTGCTCAAACTGAAACCGCAACTTTTCCCTCTGGGAGGGTGGAATATACCTGTCCAAGAAGATACATGTGAACCTGTCCCAAGTCATGGGAGGAGAATCTGCTGGTTTGCCAAGAGCATAAGACTGCCACCATCTACGGGCTCCACCCTCTAGCTGAAAAGTAGCGAAATCAACCTTATGGGATTCCAATATCCTCATGTTGTACAGTCTATCCTTGTAACGATCGATAAAATCTTGTGGATCCTCATGTCGCTCACCCCCGAAGACAGTAGGATGTAGTCTAGTCCATATGTCCAATAGTTTCTGAGGATCGGCAGCTACAGCTGGCCTGGGCTCAAGGTGTAGCTGCTGCCACTGGCTGGACTCCACCCACGGGTGGTGAACCCTAGGTCTGATAAACAGCAGCTGCCTATCCATGAGCCTGCGCGGTAGGGGTCTGTGCTCCCCCGACCGCGTGAGATGTGGTTGGGTCTGCCGGGAATAAACCGGCCTGAGTTATATTGTCCATGAATCGCAGCAGACGACCCATGACATCCTAAAATCCCGGTGTAGATGTGAAGTCCACCAGAGCTGGCTCTGCCACAGGCACCTCACCCTGCTCCTCAATAATGGGATTCTCTGCTGGATCCACTGGCGGCATAACCGGAATAGTCCTGGGACGTCCTCGCCCTGTACCACGGGATGGAGCCCTCCCTCGGCCTCTAGCAATTAGGGGAGTAGCTCTTCCCTGGTCTGGAATCTCATTAGAGCATGTTCTCACCATCTGTGAGAGAATAAAAGAAGGATATTTAGTACTACATTAATTGCACGATGGAATGTGAAGAAAGGTAATTTCCTATCACCCTATTGCCTCTCGAAGATAAGTACAGATGACTTTGTACCGATCCGCAAGACTCTATTAGGTCTGCTCATAACTTGTGAGACCTACATGAACCTAGTGCTCTGATACCATGTTGTCACGACCCAATTTCACCTATAGATCGTGATGGCGCCCAACACTACAGCTAGGCAAGCAACCTAATAAGTCAATCGTACATTGGTTAAACTTTTATTCCAAGAAAATAATAAAGTACCAACTTCTACCAATATTTTTTCCAAGACCCGATGTCACAAGTGCATGAGCATCTAGTAGATTATACAAAACTCCAAATACTGTCTGAAATGAAATAGACAGAATATAAATATAAGAAGAGACACTGGTAGCTGCATAACGGCTTAGAACGGCAGCTCACCACTATGCCTCGGGATGACGTGGTTATGTGATGATAGGTCCTCCACTAGTACCTGTCTCAGATCCTGCACAAAAAGTGTAGCAAGTGTAGTATGAGTACGTAAACAACGTGTATCCCGTAAGTATCAAGCCTAATATCGTAGTGGTAGAGACGAGATGGTTGACTTGGACACTCACTATGGGTCAATAATAATAACTGAAATAAAATTAGGATATTTAAATCAGCATGATTTACAGAATTTACAATAATTTATTTAACAGCAAAAATAATCAAATTCCTTCAAATGTAACAATTCTCAATATATTAATTAAATTCCTTCAATTCAAATAAATTCTAATTTATCAATTAAATATCATTTATAGGAGTAACAATTAATTCCTAAACAAACAAGAATAATAATTCATTAAATTCCAAAGATTTTCTAATTTATTAATTATCTTCACAAGCTGAAATAAATTATTAAAGTATCGTGTAATTATTTTTATTAAGCACGATTTCTGCTGAGGACGTACAGCCTGATCCAAAGTGTCGTGTACACTGCCGAGGGACGTGCGGCGCGATCCATAGATGCATCTATCCTGCCGAGGCGTTCGGCCCGCACCACAAGAAAGGAGGACATTTACTTATGTGCCTCCCGAAGGAGAGTATATTTATTATAAGATAAAATTTGGGAGGAGAACAATTTCTTTTTACAATTAATTGATTTAAACAAAAATTAAGCATATGAAAATTTCATATTTTTCTACTTTTCATGACAATTCACAATATATACGTCAATTATTTTAATTAATAAAGAATACAATTAACATAAGTAATTTATGCTTTGAGTCTTAAACTACACGGACTTTAGCATTAATAGTAGCAACGCACGGACTCCCGTCACCTCGTGCGTACGTAGCCCCCGCAGTTAGCAACAATTATTCAATTTAATCCCTATGGGGTAATTTCCCCCTCACAAGATTAGACAAGAGACTTACCTCGTCTTTCTCCAATTTAATCCACTATAAGGCCTTTTCCACGATTATCCAACTCCGTCTGGCTCGAATCTAGCCAAAATAATTCGATACAATCACTAAATATTATAGGAATCAATTCTATAAGAAAATACTATATTTTTAATAAAAGATCCCGAAATTAATTAAAGATTCGTCCGCGGGGCCCACATCTCGGAATCCGGCGAAAGTTATGAAATCCGACAACCCATTCAATTATGAGTCCAACCACACTAGTTTCACTCAAATCCGACTCCGAATCGATACCGAAATCTCAAAAATTCGTTTCTATGAGATTTCTAAAAATTTTCCAAATTTAAAAATCTCAAAACACTAGTTTATGGTGAAAACAATGATATACTTGTATATGTAGACCAAATTCGAGTTAGAATCATTTACCCTAATGTTTTTTCCTTGAAAATCTGCCAAAAGTCGCCTCTGCTCAAGCTCAAGTACGTCAAAAATGGCAAATGGGATGAATGCCCTCTTTTTATAAAACTGCCGAGCAGCCTTCGGAACTGGTCCTCGAACTGAGCCTCGATCGTGACTTCGATCACAGGCTCGAGCTTGGACTTCGGTCATGGCCTCGATCAGGGCATCGAGGTTGGGCCTTCGATCGAGACATCGAGGTTCGGCCTTCGATCAGGGCATCAAGCATGTGCCTTTGATCAGGGCATCTAGCATGGGCCTTCTATCAGGGCATCGAGCATGGGCCTTCGATCGGGGCATCGAGCATGGGCCTTCGATCAGGGCATCAACCATGGGTCTCGATCCTAGCCCTCGAGCCTTACCTTCGATCATGTCCTCGAGCTGGACCTTCGATCGTGGCTTCGATCTCAAGCTCGAGCCTGAGCCTCGTCAACCCTGGGCTCGATACCTAGGCTCGATATCAACACAGAATATCCAACAGAAGAGGAAACACTACAGTAGCTTTTAAGTCTAATTTTTGATCTGTTAACCATCCGAAACTCACCCGAGGCCCTCGGGACCTCAACCAAATATATCAACAAGTCCTAAAACATCATACGAACTTAATCGAACCTCTAAATCACATCAAACAATGCTAAAACCATGAATCATACCCCAATTCAAGCTTAATGAAACTAAGAGTTTTCAAATTCTACATTCGATGCCGGAACCTATCAAATCAACTCCGATTGACCTCAAATTTTACACAAAAGTCATAAATGACATAACGGAGCTATAAAAATTTTTGGAACTGGATTCCCACTACGGTATCAAAAGTCAACTCATCGGTCAAACTTCGAAACTTAAATTCTTGGTTTTAGCCATTTCAAGCCTAATTTAACTACTAACTTCCAAATAAAATTCCGAACACGCTCCTTAGTCCAAAATCACAATATGGAGCTGTTGGAATCATCAAAATTCTATTCCGGGGTCGTTTTCACATAATTAGATATCCGGTAACTATTCAAACTTGAACATTTTAATGTTTCTTCAAAATTCCATATCTCGTACTAGGGACCTCGGAATTTGATTCCGGGCATACGCCCAAGTCCCAAATCAAGATACGGACCTACGAAACTGTCAAAATACTGATTCGAGTCTGTTTGCTCAAAATGTTGACCAAAGTCAACTCAATTGAGTTTTAAAGCTCTAATCCACATTTAAATGCATTTTTCACATAAAAACTTTCCATAAATTGTTTTACAGATTGTGCACGCATGTCGAGAAATAATAAATAGTACATTTCGAGGTCTTAGAACACATAATTAATTATTAAATTTAAAGATGACATTTTGGGTCATCACATTCTCCACCTCTTAAACAAACATTTGTCCTCGAACGCGTTTAGAATTATACCTGAAGTGCTGAATAAGTCTGGATATCTGTTCCGCATGTTTTCCTCGACCTCCCAAGTCGTTTCCTCGACTGGTTGGCCCCTCCACTGGACTTTTACTGCAGAAACCCTCTTGGACCTCAACTGGCAAACCTATTTATCAACAATGGAAATTGGCTCCTCTTCATAACCCAAGCTATTATCTAGTTGAACTGTGCTGAAGTCTAACACATGTGATATGTCGGCATGATACTTCCGGAGCATAGAGACGTGGAAAACCGGATGAACTCCCGATAGGCTGGGAGGCAATACAAGCTCATAAGCAACCTCCCCAACTCGTTTCAACACCTCAAATGGGCCTATAAACCTTGGGCTCAACTTGCACTTCTTCCCGAATCTCATAATTCCCTTCATCGGCGAAACCTTCAAGAGAACTGTTTCACCTACCATAAATGATACATCACGCGCTTTCTGATTCGCGTAACGTTTCTGCCTGGACTGTGCTATACGAAGTCGTTCCTGAATCAACTTTACCTTTTCCAAGGCATCCCTTACCAAATTAGTACCATATAACTTAGCCTCACCCTGCTCAAACCATCTGATAGGTGTACGACATCGCCGACCATATAAAGCCTCAAATGGAGCCATCTCGATGCTGGATTGGTAACTGTTATTATAAGCAAACTCGGCCAAAGTTAGGAAACGATCCCACTGACCTCCAAAGTCGATCACACATGCCCTGAGCATATCCTCCAAAATCTGAATTGTCTTCTCTGACGGCCCGTCGGTCTGCGGATGAAATGTTGTGTTGAGCTCTACACGGGTCACCAACTCACTCTGTACTGCTCTCCAGAAATGTAAAGTAAACTGAGGGCCTCTATCTATTATGATGTTAATTGGCACACCGTGCAACCAAACTATCTCCTGAATATAAATCTGGGCCAACCTCTCTGAAGTATACGTAGTCACAACAGGAATAAAATGTGCCGACTTGGTCAACCTATCAACAATCACCCAAACTGCATCAAACTTCCTTAAGGTCCGCAGTAACCCAACTACAAAATCCATAGTAATTCGTTCCCATTTCCACTCTGGTATGGTTATATACTGAAGTGGGCCACCTGGCCTCTGTTGCTCATATTTAACTTGCTGGCAATTTAGACACCGAGCTACATACTCAACTATGTCCTTTTTTATTCGTCGCCACCAATAATGCTGCCTCAAGTCACGATACATCTTCGTAGCACCTGGATGAATAGAATATCGAGAACTGTGTGCCTCCTCCAGGATCCTTTTCCTCAGTTCATCCACATTAGGAACGCACAGACGATCCTGGAGTCGTAGAACAGCATCTGCACCAATAGTAACTTCCTTGGCACCACCTCGTAGTACCGTTTCACGAAGAACCACCAGGTGTGGGTCATCATACTGGCGAGCCTTGATCTACTCAAATTCTGAAGATTGGGCCACAACACATGCAAGAACTCGGCTGGGCTCTGAAATATCCAGCCTCACAAGTCTGTTAGCCAAGGACTGAATATCTAAGGATAATGGCCTTTCCTCTACTGAAATGAAAGCCAAACTACCTATACTCTCCGCTTTTCTGCTCAAGGCATCTGCAACCACATTTGCTTTCCCCGGATGATACAGGATAGTAATATCATAATCTTTTAGTAACTCCATCCATCTGCGCTGTCTCAAATTTAGGTCCCTCTGCTTGAACAAATGCTGCAAACTGCGATGACCAGTGTAAACTTCACAATACACCCCATAAAGATAATGCCTCCAAATCTTAAGAGCGTGAACAATCGCAGCTAACTCAAAATCATGTACCGGATAATTCTTTTTGTGGGGATTCAGCTGACGTGAAGCATATGCAATAACTTGCCCTTCCTGCATCAATACACAACCCAAGCCAACGCGCAAAGCATCGCAATACACTGTATACATCCCCGAACCGGAAGGCAACACTAACACTGGTGCTGTAGTCAATGATGTCTTGAGCTTCTGAAAAATCACCTCACAATCATCGGACCATCGGAATGGAGCACCCTTCTGGGTTAATTTGGTCAAAGGTGCTGTAATAGATGATAAACCTTCCACGAATTGACGATAATAACCTACCAAACCCAGAAAACTCCTAATCTCCGTCGCCGAAGTGGGACGATGCCTATTCTGAACTGCCTTAATCTTTTTGGGATAAACTTTAATACCTTCGCCCGATACAATATGTCCCAGAAATGCTACAGACTCATGCCAGAACTCACATTTAGAGAACTTAGCATATAACTTTTGTTCTCGCAATGTCTGAAGCACTACTCTCATATGCTGCTCATGTTCCTCCTTACTATGTGAGCAGATCAAAATGTCATCAATGAAGACTATGATAAATAAATCAATATGTGAACTAAATACCATGTTCATCAGATCCATAAACGTTGCCGGGGCATTAGTTAAACCGAAAGATATTATCAGAAACTCATAATGACCATATCTAGTATGGAAAGCAGTCTTCGGAACATCCGAATCCCGAATCTTCAACTGATGGTACCCCGACCTCAAGAAGATCTTACAGAATACCCTACCACCCTGCAACTGGTCAAATAGATCATCAATACACGGTAACGGGTACTTGTTCATAATAGTGACTTTGTTTAATTGGCGATAATCAATACACATCTGCATTGTTCCATCCTTCGTTTTGACAAATAATACTGGTGCCCCCTAAGGCGATACACTCGGTCTGACAAACCCTTTGGCTAGTAACTCTTCAAGTTGTTCTTTCAATTATTTTAATTCTTTCGGAGCCATGCGATACGGTGGGATAGATATAGGCTCGGTATCTGAAGCCAAGTCAATACAGAAATCAATATCACGATCAGGTGGTATACCTGGATAATCTGACGGAAATACATCGGGGAACTCTCGAACTACAGGCACTGAATCAATAGCCAGAGTCTCTACAGTAGTATCCCGAACATAGGCTAGATAAGCCAAACAACCCTTCTCAACCATGTTTTGAGCCTTTATAAAAGAAATAACTCGATTAAATGAACTAACATGTGAACCCTTCCACTCCAGCTTAGGCCATGCTGGAATAGCCAAGGTAACAGTCTTGGCATGACAATCTAGAATAGCATGATATGGAGACAACCAGTCCATGCCCACAATAATTTCAAAATCGGTCATCTCAAGGAATAGGAGATCCGCTCTAGTTTCGTAACTGCAGAATGTAATAATACAGGACCGGTAGATCCGGTTCACAACAACAGAATCACCCACATGAGTGGACACATAAACAGGAGTACTCAAGGACTCACGAGAAACACCCAGGAATGGAGCAAATAGAGATGACACATATGAATACGTAGATCCTGGATCAAATAATACTGAGGCATCTTTGCCATAAATAGAAATAATACCTGTAATCACTGCATCTAAGGCCTCTGCATCTGGTCTAGCCGCAAAAGAATAGAACCGAGCTGGAGCGCCAACTGGCTGGCCTCCGCCTGGCTGACCTCCACCCCTAGGATGACCCCTACCCACCTTTCATCCGCCTCTCGGTGGTCGGACTACTGGTGGAGCAACTTGTCCGGTAAGCATAGGCTGCTGACCCTGCTGTACTAGTCTACCTCGAAGCCTGGGGCAAAACCTTTCCATGTGACTGGGATCCCCGCACTCGTAACAACTCTTCGGTGTGATGGGCTGCTGACTAAGTGTCTGGCCCTGGGGACCTAAATACCCACAGAAAGAACCTTGAATAGCTGGTGGGCGATAAGAACTCTCTGGTATAGCACTAAAATAAGGTCGTACTGGAGCACCTCGAGGAGGTAGTGGTGCTGGATATGGGGGTCTGTTGGACTGTCCCCTCACGAACTGACCTCTCCCCTCTAACGGAGCACCTCTGAACTCTCCAGAGTACCTGAACCGCTTATCTCTCATAATCTGCTCTCGGCTCCGCTAACGTACACCCTCAATCCTCCGGGCTATCTCCACAACTCGCTCAAAAGAAGTACCCATCTCAACCTCTCAAGCCATAGTGTCATGAATACCAGTATGTATACCGGCAACAAACCTTCGCACTCTCTCCGCCTCAGTAGGGAGTATCATTTGTGCATGGCAAGATAATACAGAAAACCTCGCCTCATAATCAGTCACTGACATCTAACTCTGCTTGAGCAGCTCAAACTAAAATTGCAAATCTTCCCTCTGGGAGGGTGGAATATACCTGTCCAAGAAGATACGGGTGAACCTGTCCCAAGTCATGGGAGGAGAATCTGCTGGTCTGCCAAGAGCATAAGACTTCCACCATCTACGGGCTCTAACCTCTAGCTGAAAAGTAGCGAAATCAACCCAATGGGATTCCAATATCCTCATGTTGTACTGTCTATCCTTGCAACGATCAATAAAATCCTGTGGATCCTCATGTCGCTCACCCCCGAAGACAGGAAGATGTAGTCCAGTCCATCTGTCCAATAGTTTCTAAGGATCGGCGGCTATAGCTGGCCTGGGCTCAGGTGTAGCTGCTGCCACTGGATGGACTCCACCCACGAGTAGTGCACCCTGGGTCTGATATACAACAGTTGCATGTCCATGAGCCTGCGTGGTAGGGGTCCGTGCTCCCCCGCCTGCCTAAGATGTGGCTGGGTCTGCCGGAAATAAACTGGCCTGAGTCATATTCTCCATGAATCACAGCATACGACCCATGATATCCTGAAATCCCGGTGCAGATATGAAGTCCACCGGAGCTGGCTCTGCCACAGGCACCTCACCCTGCTCCTAATAATGGGATTCTCTGCTGAATCCAGTGGCGGTATAACCTGAATAGTCCTGGGACATCCTCGCCCTCTACCACGGGCAGGAGCCCTCCCTCGGCCTCTAGCAACATTAATTAGAGTGTGTTCTCACCATCTGTGAGAGAATAAGAGAAGGATATTTAGTGCTACATTAATTGCACCATTGAATGTGAAGAAAGGAAATTTCCTAACACCCTATAGCCTCTCGAAGATAAGTACAGACATCTCAGTACCGATCCGCAAGACTCTATTAGGTCTGCTCATAACTTGTGAGACCTACGTGAACCTAGTGCTGTGATACCATGTTATCACGACCCAATTTCACATATAGATCGTGATGGCGCCCAACACTACAGCTAGGCAAGGCAACTAATAAGTCAATCGTACATTGGTTAAACTTTTATTTCAAGAAAATAATAAAATACCAACTTCTACCAATGTGTGTGCCAAGACCCGGTGTCAGAAGTGCATGAGCATCTAGTAGATTATACAAAACTCCAAATACTGTCTGAAATGAAATAGACAGAATATAAATATAAGAAGAGACATTGGTAGCTGCAGAACGGCTCAGAAAGGCAGCTCACCACTATGCATCGGAATGATGTGGGTATGTGATGATAGGTCCTCCACTAGTACCTGTCTCAGATCCTGCACAAAAAGTGCAGCAAGTGTAGTATGAGTACGTAAACAACATGTATCCGGTAAGTATCAAGCCTAATCTCGAAGTGGTACAGACGAGATGGCCGACTTGGACACTCACTATGGGTCAATAATAATAACTGAAATAAAACTAGGATATTTAAATCAGCATGATTTACAGAATTTACAATAATTTATTTAATCAGCAGAAATAATCAAATTCCTTCAAATGTAACAATTCTCAATATATTAATTAAATTCCTTCAATTCAAATAAATTCCAATTTATCAATTAAATCTCATCTACAGGAGTAACAATTAATTCCTAAACAAGCAAGAATAATAATTCATTAAATTCCAAGGATTTTCTAATTTATTAATTAGCTTCACAAGCTGAAATAAATTATTAAAGTATCATGTAATTATTATTATTAAGAATGATTTCTGCCGAGGACGTACGACCCGATCCAGAGAGTCGTGTACACTGCAGATGGACGTGCGGCGCGATCCATAGATGCATCTATCCTGACGAGGCGTTCGGCCCGCTCCACAAGAAAGGAGGACATTTTCTTATGTGCCTCCGGAAGGAGAGTATATTTATTATAAGATAAAATTTGGGAGGAGAACAATTTCTTTTAACAATTAGTTGATTTAAACAAAAATTAAGCATATGAAAATTTCATATTTTTCTACTTTTCATGACAATTCACAATATATACATCAATTAGTTTAATTAATAAAGAATACAATTCACACAAGTAATTCATGCTTTGAGTCTTAAACTACTCGGACTTTAGCATTAATAGTAGCTACGCACGGACTCTCGTCACCTCGTGCATACGTAGCCCCCGCAATTAGCAACAATTAATCAATTTAATCCCTATGGGGTAATTTCCCCCTCACAAGATTAGACAAAAGACTTACCTCGTCTTGCTACAATTTAATCCACTATAAGGCCTTTTCCACGATTATCCAACTCCGTCTGTCTCGAATCTAGACAAAATAATTCGATACACTCACTAAATATTATAGGAATCAATTCTATAAGAAAAAACTACATTTTAAATAAAAGATCCCGAAATTAATTAAAATTTCGCTTGTGGGACCCACATCTTGGAATCTGACGAAAGTTATGAAATCCGACAACCCATTCAATTACGAGTCCAACCATACCAGTTTCACTCAAATCCGACTCTGAATCGATACCGAAATCTCAAAATTTCGTTTCTATGAGATTTCTAAAAATTTACCAAATTTAAATCTCAAAACACTAATTTATGATGAAAACAATGATATACTTGTATATGTAGACCAAATCCGAGTTAGAATCACTTACCCCAATCTTTTTCCCTTGAAAATCTGCAAAAGGTCGCCTCTGCTCAAGCTCAAGTACGTCAAAAATGGCAAATGGGACGAATGCCCTCTTTTTATAAAACTGTCCAGCAGCCTTCGGAACTGGTCCTCGAACTGGGCATCGATCACGGCTTCGATCACAGGCTCCAGCCTCGACCTCGGTCATGGCCTCGATCAGGGCATCGAGGCTGGGCCTTCGATCAGGACATCGAGGTTGGGCCTTCGATCAGGGCATCGAGCATGTTCCTTCGATCAGGGAATCAAGCATGGGCCTTCTATCAGGGCATCGAGCATGTGCCTTCGATCAGGGCATCGAGCATGGGTCTCGATCCTAGCCCTCGAGCCTTGCCTTCGTTCATGTCCTCGAGCTGGACCTTCGATCGTGGCTTCGATCTCAAGCTCGAGCCTGAGCCTCGTCAACCCTGGGCTCGATATCAACACAGAATATCCAATAGAAGAGGAAACACTGCAACAGCTTTTAAGTCCAATTTTGGATCCGTTAACCATCCGAAACTCACCCAAGGCCCTCGGGACCTCAACCAAATATACCAACAAGTCCTAAAATATCATACGAACTTAGTCGAACCTCTAAATCACATCTAACAATGCTAAAACCATGAATCATACCCCAATTCAAGCTTAATGAAACTAAGAGTTTTTAACTTCTACATTCGATGTCGGAACCTATCAAATCAACTCCGATTGACCTAAAATTTTACACACAAGTCATAAATGGCATAACAGAGCTATGAAAATTTTCGAAACTGAATTCCGACTTCGGTATCAAAAGTCAACCCATCGGTTAAACTTCGAAACTTAAATTCTTGTTTTTAGCCATTTCAAGCCTAATTTAACTACGGACTTCCAAATAAAAATCCGAACACACTCCTAAGTCCAAAATCACCATACGGAGTTGTTGGAATAATCAAAATTCTATTCCGGGGTTGTTTTCACATAATTAGACATCCGGTCACTATTCGAACTTAAACATTTTAATTTTTCTTCAAGATTCCATATCTCGGGCTAGGGACTCGGAATTTGATTCCAGGCATACGCCCAAGTCCCAAATCACGATACGAACCTACCGGAACTGTCAAAATACTGATCCGAGTCCGTTTACTCAAAATGTTGACCAAAGTCAACTAAATTGAGTTTTAAAGCTCTAATCCACATTTTAAATCCATTTTTCACATAAAAACTTTCCATAAAATGTTTTACGGATTGCGCATGCAAGTCGAGGAATGATAAATAGTACTTTTCGAGGTATTAGAACACATAATTAACTAATAAATCTAAAGATGACATTTTGGGTCATCACAGAGGGTAATCAAAGAAAGGTCTCTGGCTCAAAGGGGTTTGCAAAGGGTTAAATGTTTGGATAGTGAGAAAGCCTTCTTCATCCCAACCGGAGAACATTAATGCTATATAGAGGATCCAACATAGTGCCCTTTGATTGCACCTGCGTTGACAGTTGTTTCAGGGACATTTTCTTCGATGTGTCCCAAGTACAACGCTCTCTTTTGGCAGTGCTCTTGTTCAATGTATGGACCTTTCCAACCTGAAGCCAATTTTTCTTTAGCTGTTCCGATTCTTTATTTTACTTCCTTAAAACTATCTTCATTGCATTCTGATTCTTGATTCATTATTTTGAAGTTTCACAGCATTTTAGGATCGGCACATGAAGTCCGCAAGCATGTCCTGTTATTGAAATCTGCATTTAACCGAATTGAAAAAAGAATAAAAGAAGTGTCAAAATAAAGAAAAGAGACATTCCTCGACAGTGATATTTTAATTTCATTTGATTTTGTTCTTTTTTTTTTATTTCGATTGATTTTTTTTTTTGAATTTTAAAGATAGAAGGGTTTACACCGGAAAGTAAGACAATAAAGTAAAACATCTGGATCACACCTGAGATAATCCGGACGCAAAAAGGATAGCAAGACTGGCTACTAAGACTCCCATCTGATAGGGAACTTTTAGGCTTGGCGACCATTTTTGGCTTTTCCTCTGTCTCGGCAAGGGTTGTAAGGGCCTTCAGTGCCGTATCAAATTCCTCATCTCTCCAATTTCTGTTCATCAAACCCTCCGAACCACTCTGAACGGCCTATGATGTGGCCTTAAAGGCAGCATGACTCAAGATTTGGCCCGTTTTTACACCATTTTCGACCATCTCCCCAATTTGGATAGCCTCGGCGAACGGATTACCCATTGCGGACATCATGTTCTGGAAGTAGTTCGCCTTTTGGGCCTGTAGGAAGACCGTAACCTTTCCTGTTTCGTCCATTGGGGGCTTTCCCCTGGCGGCTTGCTAGCGCCATATGACAGCATATTCACAAAAACATTCTGCGGTTTTCTTTGTCAATCTGGACACAGAGTTCTCTTTTTGGATTTTTCACTCTTGCTTTTTTTCTTTTTCTTTTTTTTAGTTTTTTTTTCGCTTTTTTTTTGTCACTCTTTTATTTCTTTTTCTTTCTTCTCTTTTTTGTTTTTTTTTCACTCAGCTTATTTAATGTCAATGATCGAATCCGATGGGGATTGCCTACGTATCATGACGCCGCATGAATCAGATCTTGCGTAGTTCAGAAAGATTAGGAATAAAGTAAATAAACTAACTCTTTGTTTTCTTTTTTTTTTTAAATTTTCGAAAGACTTATAAAGAAGAAATAATTTTTTTTTATTTCGATTTCTTTGTTTGTTTTTTTTTTTTTGATAATTTTTGAAAAGAAAGAAAATATTATTTTGGATTTTGTTTTTTAATATTTTGGGCGAAGGACTTCTAAAAAAAGGTAGAAAATATTTTTGGATTGTGAATTGATTTGTTTCTTTTTTCAAATGAAAGACTTCTATAAAGAAATATTATTATTCTTTGGTTTTAAATTTTTTTTTTTTTGGGATTTTCTAAGGAAAAACTTCTAAAGAATGAATTAATGAAAAATATTTTTGGATTTTGACTTTTTTTTTTTAAATTTCCAAAAGAAAAACTTCTACAAAATAAGGAAACGTTTTGGATTTTATGTGTCAAAGAAAAACTTATAAATAAGGAATTAAAGGAAAATATTTTTGAATTTTATAAAATTAGGGTCGGAACCAATGAGGTTTGCATACGTATCTCACATCTAGTGAGAATTAGACCGACGTAGTTCGGTCAAAAAATCATGACCTTTTTTTGAAAATATTTGGCGTATGTTGAATTTTGTTTTTTTCAAAATGTCGACAGAGTTTTGGGATTTTCAAATAAACCCCATGGGATTCCAATATCCTCATGTTGTACTGTCTATCCTTGCAACGATCAATAAAATCCTGCCGATCCTCATGTCGCTCACCCCCGAAGACAGGAGGATGTAGTCTAGTCCATCTGTCCAATAGTTTCTAAGGATCGGCGGTTATAGCTGGCCTGGGCTCAGGTATAGCTACTGCCACTGGATGGACTCCACCCACAGGTAGTGCACCCTGGGTCTGATATACAACAGTTACCTGTCCATGAGCCTGCGTGGTAGGGGTCCGTGCTCCCCCGCCCGCCTGAGATGTGGCTGGGTCTGCCGGAAATAAACCGGCCTGAGTCATATTCTCCATGAATCACAGCATACGACCCATGATATCCTGAAATCCCGGTGCAGATATGAAGTCCACCGGAGCTGGATCTGCCACAGGCACCTCACCCTGCTCCTAATAATGGGATTCTCTGCTGGATCCACTGGCGGCATAATCGGAATAGTCCAGGGACATCCTCTCCCTCTACCACGGGCAGGAGCCCTCCCTCGGCCTCTAGCAACATTAATTAGAGAGTGTTCTCACCATCTGTGAGAGAATAAGAGAAGGATATTTAGTGCTACATTAATTGCACGATGGAATGTGAAGAAATGTAATTTCCTAACACCCTATAGCCTCTCGAAGATAAGTACAGATGTCTCAGTACCGATCCGCCAGACTCTATTAGGTCTACTCATAACTTGTGAGACCTACGTGAACCTAGTGCTCTGATACCATATTGTCACGACCCAATTTCACATATAGATCGTGATGGCGCCCAACACTACAGCTAGGCAAGCCAACTAATAAGTCAATCATACATTGGTTAAACTTTTATTCTAAGAAAATAATAAAATATCAACTTCTACCAATGTGTGTGCCAAGACCCGGTGTCACAAGTGCATGAGCATCTAGTAGATTATACAAAACTCCAAATACTGTCTGAAATGAAATAGACAGAATATAAATATAAGAAGAGACATTGGTAGCTGCAGAACGGCTCAGAAAGGCAGCTCACCACCATGCATCAGAATGACGTGGTATGTGATGATAGGTCCTCCACTAGTACCTGTCTCAGATCCTGCACAAAAAGTGCAGCAAGTGTAGTATGAGTACGTAAACAACGTGTATCCCGTAAGTATCAAGCCTAATCTCGAAGTGGTAGAGACGAGATGGCCGACTTGGACACTCACTATGGGTCAATAATAATAACTGAAATAAAACTAGGATATTTAAATCGGCATGATTTACAGAATTTACAATAATTTATTTAATCAACAGAAATAATCAAATTCCTTCAAATGTAACAATTCTAAATATATTAATTAAATTCCTTCAATTCAACTAAATTCCAATTTATCATTTAAATCTCATTTACATGAGTAACAATTAATTCCTAAACAAGCAAGAATAATAATTCATTAAATTCAAAGGATTTTCTAATTTATTAATTAGCTTCACAAGCTGAAATAAATTATTAAAGTATCATGTAATTATTATTATTAAGAACGATTTCTGCCGAGGACGTACGACCCGATCCAGAGTGTCGTGTACACTGCCGAGGGACGTGCGGCGCGATCCATAGATGCATCTAACCTGCCGAGGCATTCGGCCCGCTCCACAAGAAAGGAGGACATTTGCTTATGTGCCTCCGGAAGGAGAGTATATTTATTATAAGATAAAATTTGGGAGGAGAATAATTTCTTTTAATAATTAATTGATTTAAACAAAAATTAAGCATGTGAAAATTTCATATTTTTCTACTTTTCATGACAATTCACAATATATACATCAATTATTTTAATTAATAAAGAATAAAATTCACACAAGTAATTCATGCTTTGAGTCTTAAACTACCCGGACTTTAGCATTAATAGTAACTACGCACGGACTCTCGTCACCTCGTGCGTACGTAGCCCCCGCAATTAGCAATAATTAATCAATTTAATCCCTATGGGGTAATTTCTCCCTCACAAGATTAGACAAAAGACTTACCTCGTCTTGCTCCAATTTAATCCACTATAAGGCCTTTTCCACGATTATCCAACTCCGTCTGGCTCGAATCTAGACAAAATAATTTGATACAATCACTAAATATTATAGGAATCAATTCTATAAGAAAAAACTACATTTTAAATAAAAGATCCCGAATTTAATTAAAATTTCGCCCGTGGGGCCCACATCTCGGAATCCGACGAAAGTTATGAAATCCGAAAACCCATTCAATTACGAGTCCAACCATACCAGTTTCACTCAAATCCGACTCCGAATCAATACCAAAATCTCAAATTTTTGTTTCTATGAGATTTCTAAAAATTTCCCAAATTTAAATCTCAAAACACTAATTTATGGTGAAAACAGTGATATACTTGTATATGTAGACCAAATCCGAGTTAGAATCACTTACCCCAATGTTTTTCCCTTGAAAATCTGCCAAAAGTCGCCTCTGCTCAAGCTCAAGTACGTCAAAAATGACAAATGGGACGAATGCCCTCTTTTTATAAAACTGTCCAGCAGCCTTCGGAACTGGTCCTCGAACTGGGCATCGATCGCGGCTTCGATCACAGGCTCGAGCCTGGACCTCGGTCATGGACTCGATCAGGGCATCGAGGTTGGGCCTTCGATCAGGACATCGAGGTTGGGTCTTCGATTAGGGCATCGAGCATGTTCCTTCGATTAGGGCATCAAGCATGGGCCTTCTATCAGGGCATCGAGCATGTGCCTTCGATCAGGGCATCGAGCATGGGCCTTCGATCAGGGCATCAAGCATGGGTATCGATCCTAGCCCTCGAGCCCTACCTTCGATCATGTCCTTGAGCTGGACCTTCGATCGTGGCTTCGATCTCAAGCTCGAGCCTGAGCCTCGTCAACCCTGGGCTCGATACCTGGGCTCGAAATCAACACAGAATATCCAACAGAAGAGGAAACACTGCAGTAGCTTTTAAGTCCAATTTTTGATCCGTTAACCATCCGAAACTCACCCGAGGCCCTCGGGACCTCAACCAAATATACCAACAAGTCCTAAAACATCATACGAACTTAGTCGAACCTCTAAATCACATCTAACAATGCTAAAACCATGAATCATACCCCAATTCAAGCTTAATGAAACTAAGAGTTTTCAACTTCTACATTCGATGTCGGAACCTATCAAATCAACTCTGATTGACCTAAAATTTTACACACAAGTCATAAATGACATAACAGAGCTATGAAAATTTTCGGAACTGGATTCCAACTTCGGTATCAAAAGTCAACTCATCGGTCAAACTTCGAAACTTAAATTCTTATTTTTAGCCATTTCAAGCCTAATTTAACTACGGACTTCCAAATAAAATTCCGAACACGCTCCTAAGTCCAAAATCACCATACGGAGCTGTTGGAATCATCAAAATTCTATTCCGGGGTCGTTTTCACATAATTAGACATCCGGTCACTATTCGAACTTAAACATTTTAATTTTTCTTCAAGATTCCATATCTCGGGCTAGGGACTCGGAATTTGATTCCGGGCATACGTCCAAGTCTCAAATCACGATACGAACCTACCGGAACTGTCAAAATACTGATCCGAGTCAGTTTGCTCAAAATGTTGACCAAAGTCAACTAAATTGAGTTTTAAAGCTCTAATCCATATTTTAAATCCATTTTTCACATAAAAACTTTCCATAAAATCTTTTACGGATTGCGCATGCAAGCCGAGGAATGATAAATAGTACTTTTCGAGGTCTTAGAATACATAATTAACTATTAAATTTAAAGATGACATTTTGGGTCATCACAGAGGGTAATCAAAGAAAGGTAACTGGCTCAAAGGGGTTTGCAAAGGGTTAAATGTTTGGATAGTGAGAAAGAAAGCCTTCTTCATCCCAACCGAAGAATATTAATGCTATATAGAGGATCCAACATAGTGCATTTTGACTGCACCTGCGTTGACAGTTGTTTCAGGGATATTTTCTTCAATGTGTCCCAAGTACAACGCTCTCTTTTGGCAGTACTCTTGTTCAATGTATGGACCTTTCCAACCTGAAGCCAATATTCCTTTAGCTGTTCCGATTCTTTATTTTATTTCCTTAAACCTATCTTCATTGCATTCTGATTCTTGATTCATTATTTCGAAGTTTGACAGCGTTTTAGGATCGGCACATGAAGTCCGCAAGCATGCCATGTTACTGAAATCTGCATTTAATAGAATTGAAAAAAGAATAAAAGAAGTGACAAAATAAAGAAAAGAGACATTCCTCGACAATGAAATATTAATTTCATTTGAATTTGTTCTTTTTTTTTTATTTCAATTGATTTAATTTTTTTGGAATTTTAAAGATAGAAGGGTTTACACCGGAAAGTAAGACAATAAAGTAAAATATCTGGATCACACCCTGAGATAATCCGGACGCAAAAAGGATAGCAAGACTGGCTACTAAGACTCCCATCTGATAGGGAACTTTTAGGTTTGGCGACCATTTTTGGCTTTTCCTCTATCTCGGCAAGGGCTGTAAGGGCCTTCAGTGCCGTATCAAATTCCTCATCTCTCCAATTTCTGTTCATCGAACCCTCCGAACCACTCTGAATGGCCTATGATGTGGCCATAAAGGCAGCATGACTCAAGATTTGGCCCGTTTTTAAACCATTTTCGACCATCTCCCCAATTTGGATAGCCTCGGTGAACGGATTACCCATTGCAGACATCATGTTCTGGAAGTAGTTTGCCTCTTGGGCCTGTAGGAAGACCGTAACCATTTCTGTTTCGTCCATTGGAGGCTTTTCCCTGGTGGCTTGCTCGGGCCATATGACAGCATATTCACAAAAACATTCTGCGGTTTTCTTTGTCAATCTGGACACAGAGTTCTCTTTTTGGTTTTTTCACTCTTGCTTTTTTTCTTTCTTTTTTTTTTTTAGTTTTTTTTTTCGCTCTTTGTTTTATTTTTTGTCACTCTTTTATTTCTTTTTCTTTCTTCTCTTTTTTGTTTTTTTCACTCAGCTTATTTGATGTCAATGATCGAATCCGATGGGGATTGCCTACGTATCATGACGTCGCATGAATCAGATCTTGCGTAGTTCAGAAAGATTAGGAATAAAGTAAATAAACTAACTCTTTGTTTTTTTTTTTTAATTTTCGAAAGACTTATAAAGAAGAAATATTTTTTTTTTGATTTCGATTTCTTTGTTTGTTTTTTTTTTTTGAGAATATTTGAAAAGAAAGAAAATATTATTTTGGATTTTGTTTTTTAATATTTTGGGAGAAAGACTTCTAAAAAAAGGTAGAAAATATTTTTGGATTTTGAATTGATTTGTTTCTTTTTTCAAATGAAAGACTTCTATAAAGAAATATTATTCTTTTTTGGTTTTAAATTTTTTTTTTTTAGATTTTCTAAGGAAAAACTTCTAAAGAATGAATTAAAGAAAAATATTTTTGGATTTTGACTTTTTTTTTAAATTTTCCAAAAGAAAAACTTCCACAAAATAAGGAAACGTTTTGGATTTTATGTGTCAAAGAAAAACTTATAAAGAAGGAATTAAAGGAAAATATTTTTGAATTTTTAAAAATTGGGGTCGGAACCAATGAGGTTTGCATACGTATCTCACATCTAGTGAGAATCAGACCGATGTAGTTCGGTAAAAAAATCATGACCTTTTTTTGAAAATGTTTGGCGTATTTTGAATTTTGTTTTTTTCAAAATGTCGACAGAGTTTTGGGATTTTCAAATACCTGAATTTCCAGAAATCGGGTAAATTTCTCTCTCTTGCCTCACTCTTGGTTTTTCTTGATTTTCTTTTCCTATTCTAGAAGTTAGTTAACATGCAAGCCGAAACAAATAAATGTACAAGTAGCAATTAACAATGCATCAGGATGGTCTTTTGATTTGGGTACACCTGTCCTAGATGGACCCAATCCCTGTGTTGAGTCCCCAAAGTCAAATGCACGTGATGCAAACAAACATACCTACTAGGGATCCGGCATGAAGTTATGTCATTCTAAGTTTAAATCCTGGGTGTATTGTTCTAGACTTGGCTTACCCGAGCGAACAACTCGAGCCGAGGGGGGCCAGCGTACCGGGAATACATAAGCTTCACTGGCTTTGCAACTTGTCCGAACCTCGTTCTAAAATTGGGATATGACTCTAATAGAAAAGAAGCCACGCGAAGCGTACGCTTCCCAGAAGATTCGAAAGACTCAGAGAGAAGAGGGTTTCGTACAGTTTATATACAATTCAAATAATATTAAAGCGGTAAAAAGCAGCATTTAGCACATTAGGCTCAAACACGTAAAAATCAGATAATATAAAAAAGGCAAGTATGACAGTTATTCTAAGCTCGAACTCTGAACCCTGAACCAAAGATTCTGGGTTCTGGTCCCCAGCAGAGTCGCCAGAGCTGTCACACCTCCTTTTTCCCGAGGGGGTAGGGGTATGGAGTTTTTTCAATTAAAGTGACCTTAATTGAAATGGGATTAATTATTTAATTCAGAGTCGCCACTTGGAATAAGTTATGGTGTCCCAAGTCACCAATTTATTTTAAAATCCCAAATCAAGGAAATTGACTCTATTTATGGTCCGCGAACACAGAAGACCGGGTAAGGAATTCTGTTAACCCGGGAGAAGGTGTGAGGCACTCCCGAGTTTCATGATTTTAGCACGGTCGCTTAACAATTAATACTTGGTATAATTATCTGATTTTTATTTTTATTTTTTTTACTTTTTAATAATATGATTTATTACTTATTTTAAACCTATTGTGCATTTTACCTTTGACCGCTTTTAATTATATATTTAAATCGATTTTTAGTATTTATGGAGTTATTTCTTAAACAAATTACGATGTCGTACATATGTCGTTTGGTACACATTGCAAATCGTGCCACGTGAAACGCACGAGCGATTTACAACATGTTTAATATTATTATTTGAAATTATGGTCAAGTCGCGTGAAATGCGCACTCGAATTGGGATTTACGTATCGTGACCATACCACGGGAACCGTACCTATGGCCACGATAATTTATTAATCACGCCTAAAGCAAGCTACGAAGTTTATGAATTATTTGTCTTAAACTAAGTTGAGATTTGTAAAGCCATAAGAGTATGTCATTGTAGAAAAGTATGAAATATATTAAATTAATTATTCAAGAATTACAAAAAGGGGACATTGTATGATATTAACGGGCCTAGCAGATTTCAATTTTTGGCCCAAAAATAAAATAACTTTCTTCATTAGCTTATAGTAACCTTACAACTCCACTTCCTTCAACAACCCATGTGTCTAGGCCCAAACGTCGGATCTTCATCAGTGACATAATTCTAGTTAAACTTGTTTAACAACTTAACTCTATACTTTAGACAATTGACAGCTTAATTTAAAACAAAGATGGAACTGCTAAAGCTCATTTATTAATACATGAAGGACTAAATAAACAAATAGAGACATAACATTGCTTGAACTTCTATTTCAATAAGAATTTTTTTTTTTTTTATGAACAATCACAACTCACTTATCAATTAGCAAATTTCATTAAACCATTCATGGATGAATCCTTTTTTAAGAGAACATGCTAATGAACTTAAACAAATATACAAAGAGGAAGCTCAAAAATTGGCATGTTTAACAGAGAATAATTTCATTCATTCAAGATATAAATGAACACCAAAGAACACCAAAAGAAAAAGAAGCAACTCATATCATTAATCAAAATAAGATAAGAAGTAGACCTTAAAAGTTAAATCTGAAACTTTACGATTTTACAGCTTTGAATCTTAAACTCATTCAGACCGCACGCAAGACTTCAAACGGAGCATCAAAACTCGTAGACGGCCTCAACTAAAAACCTCACTGTTTCGACTGGGTTTGGATGGTAGTTTATGGTATTAAAATGGATGTTCTATGGAGGTTTAAAGGTTGTTTTTAGGTGGTGAAGCTGTTGGGTTTTTCAAAAGAATGACACAAGTAGAAATTCCCTTATCCTAAAAGAAGAAACTAAATTTCTCTCAATTCCCTCCTCCATCTTTTTTCTTTTTCTCCCTCTCTCTATTTGTTTTCCTCACGTTTCTCTTCTATTTATACAAAAAATTTGAAATTTTTTCAAATTTTATTTTTTTAATTAAAAATAATTCCCACTTCTCATTTTTTAAAAAAATAAAAAATAATTCCCCACTTTCCTTTACTTTTATTTTTTAATTTCTTACTTTTTTCACTTTTATTATATTTAAATTCCCACTTTTATACTTTTATTTTTTTCTTTCCCGCTTATTTTATTTTTCTTGTTTTTTAATTTCCACTTAATTTTACTTCTTTTTTTTTTTTTAAATTTTCAGCTACCCTTATTTTATTTTTCATTTTTTAAATTTCCACATTCTTTTACTTTTATTCTTTTTAATTTTCCACTTTCTTTTACTTTTTTTATTAAACAATTTCCACCTACTTTTACTTTTACCTTTTAATTTTATATTTCTACTTTTCCTATTTTTTAATTCCCTTCCGAAATATTTAAAAAAAAAAATTAATTAATTAATTATTATTTATTTTCGATTTTTAATTCATTTTATTTAAAAATAAAAATAAAAATAATACTAATAGTAATAATTGACCTTTTAAATTATTATTAATTTTTATCCTATATATATATATATATATATATATATATATATATATATATATATATATATATATATATATATATATATAAGTGTAAGAAAGATAAAAAAATATATATTAAATTTCTGAAAATATTTACATAGTAGAAGGTGATAAAAATTCAAATATAGTCAAAACTTAGGTGCTCACACCATGTAGATGGCATACTTGGACATACGCGCGAACCTCATATGATACTCCCACAAACTCATGCTACCTTGTTTCAGACTCTTAAACTCGGTGACCTGGGCTGCCCTAGTTTGGGCAGGCAAGAAATGGTCTATGAAAGCGTCGTCAAACTCACTCCACCTCACCGGAGAGATCCCCTCCTCACGGGAGTCCTCCCACATCTCAAACCAAGAATAGGACACCCCTTTCAGGAAGTAGGAGGCCAACTCCACTCCCTCCGTCTTGGTAGCACGCATAACTCGGAGGGTCTTGTGCATCTCATCAATAAAGTCATGGGGGTCCTCCTAAGGATCAACACATGTGAACACTGGAGGATCCAACTAAAGAAACATGTTCACCCTGGAACTAGCAGAATACCCTGGCTAACTGGAAGAGGTAGGTGCAACATTCGATCTCTGGGCATGGGAAGCCACTATCTGAGCTAACATCTATATGGCTCCCCTAAGATCCCCATCAGACACACGGGGACCGGAAGCTGGGGCTCGAGGTGGAATTTTAATATCAGTCGGGGGTGGAATAGTTGCACCCTCAGTAGGCGCAGGAACTGGTGCAATCTGTTCAGGTGCAGTAGAATTAGGTTGTGTAGTAGTCGAGGGAATATTCTCACCCCTCAGGTGCTCACCCGCATCATCAATTAAAGAATCAACTGCCACTCTCGAGGTGGCATTGGCTCATTGGCCAGTTCTTGCCTTCTTCCTCGGTGCCATGTACTAAAAATTAGAGCAATGCACGAGTTAAAGGAGGAACAATCTTACAATCAGCTTTATCGCACAATCTAGAACATCAAAGAAGGTTATTATTCCTAAATTCCCAAGTAGCCTCCCAATTATAGATGTGGTCGGCAACACACCGATAAGAAGGACTCTACTAGAAATGGCTCCGAGATATCCTAGGACACTTTAAAACCTTAGGCTATGATACCAAGCTTTTCACGCCTGGCCGGCGCTCAACAGGGTTACCCCGGTCGAGAAAACATGCACAATGTCGTCTACCCAACTCACCCATGAATAAAGAGAAGAATACATTTCATTAATTATACGGTAAGAGGTCATGTGTACAACATCGATTCATTTCCATAGGTTACATCATTAACAAGTCTCCAAAAGAGTACATTATACATTCATAGTTAAAGTGGAACAGATGATACGATTACAATATTTCTAGTTTAGCCTTCCCAAAATAGGATACAACCCACACTACGTCTGCGGAGCCTCTAATAGAAAAAAAAAGAAAAAAAGAGAGAGGCTAAAACAGTGCCAGAAATAAGGCCCCGGCTATACCTCAAAATACTATGTACAGAGGACGAGAGATACAGGACCCCGAAATGAAGTAGGGCTCACCAAGTAGGGCATCCATTAAAGATGTAGCGCCCCCGGCAAATGGGACGTTAGTACATATGGAATAATACTAGTATGTAAAACTAAACACACTCTCAATAGAACGAATAATAGTAAACGGACAAGTATGTAAAAATAAACACACTCTCAATAGAATGAATAACAGTAAACAGAGAAGGAAACATGAAATCATTAGGAGGCTCAAATAGTTTCAAGGTGTCGAATTAGGGGGAAAGTAAATTTCAAGTAAGCTTTAGTCCTTTAAGTTGAGAGATCTTTAGCACCGATACACCACCGTATTTTTAGCACGGAGTCTGATCTCAGCCCGATCGGCTAAGCCATCTCACCCCGAGACATCGACTCACAATACCACCATGTGCGTGACATGGCATCCGATCTCAGCCCGATCGGCTAAGCCGTCTCACCACAATGTCGTGTGGTTCGACATCACATCACATCTCGCTAGCAATAATCTCATCCCATTTAAGGGGAAACATCTCAGCACATCAATCTCATCCTATTTAAGAGGAAACATCTCAATACATCAATCTCATCCCATATAAGGGGAAACAACCTCATCACATTAACACGAGGATTTACCCCTCAATCACTCTTATACCGGCACGTGTGGTTTCGGGGTTAGATTATTTTGACCTACCCTTCCTTGGTGGCTAAACGATACTCCCAAAGCATTTATTATTAAAAGGATTCACTACCACTTTCATAATCTTTTACACATCTTTCTATTTCACTAGCACTAGCAGCCATAATTTTAATGTCGTTCTTGGCACGTTGGCCGTAATTCATATTTCATGCTTACTATTTCACTATCAAATATCATCACGGATCATCAACATCAAACACTTCTATTCAAGACTTTAAGTACACATTTGAGTAAATAAGGGTCTTAGGCACATGTGACTTCCTACACAGTTTGACATGATAGTTTTCATTAAAATTTAGTTTTTGAAGTCATAATATTTTAACACACAGCCCATAGTTAAATCACATTTTTGAAAGATAACACTATAAGATAAAAGCATTGGGAATAGTCAAATTTATAATGATCAACTAGGGCCTTATAAGAACATCGTGGGATTCAATTCTAAGAGAGAAATTGAAAATACCAACGAAGATCCAAATTGAAAAGTGAAAAACATTCATAGTTGGAGGAATCATGACAATTCTAGTTGCAGTAATGTTGATTATCTCAGTGCTCTCTCGGCGTTGAGCTTGTCAAGGTACCAAACCCTGGCTTTCTACCCTGAACATTGGGTATCTTCTTCTATCCCCTTAAGGGCAAGTGAGAGTAAGTTTAGCCAACATACCTCGCCTTGAGATTCCTTAAATTACTACAATGTTCCAAATATCTTAGCCACTTCGGTCTATTTAGCAATATAGCAGAATTGAACACAAATTAGGAAGAAATTTATGGTTCCAGCTCATTTGAGCATTTTATCAAATACTAGGTGGGCATTATATTTTCTAGCTTCTCCTATAGTGGATTTCCCTCACCCCACAACTCAAGGTCTACCCATTTGGGCTCAACTAACTTCACACACTCATGATTGTACATGCATACATAGATACACTCTCATACCCAAGAATTGCTTGCTTTATTACCTATTTTTAGTTAAATCTCGGAATTGAGGCCTAGGGAGTAGAATCTTACCTTCAGGATGGAAGCCTAGTGAGGTTTTCGTTGCTAATTCTCCAAGCCTTGAGCAAGAATTGAGAAACAATGAGTTTAGGAACCCCCTTTCACTCTAGAGCACTTTCCCACTCTCAAAATATCAAATTTTACCTTACAAAAGGTCTTCAACGACTATATATCGAAATAGGGTCGGGTTATAAAACTAGAAAAAATAGAGCTCCGGTGCAGATCTGCGATCGCATATGCGACCGCATAACACTTCTGTTGTCCGCAAAATTGATCGCATAATGGCCCTCCGAAACTGGGCATTTATTCTTCACTCTGCGACAGGTCAGCGGTCCGCAGACCAATTCTGCGGTCGCATAATGCGCCACAGAACTACCCTGCGGAAATTTTTATGCTGGACGTGCGATGGATTGTATGCCCCGAAAAATGATTATGCGGTCGCATAATGGTCCTAAAATCAACTCAAGTTTCTGCTTCATTATGCAGCAGATCTGCGATCTGCAGATCAGTTCTGCGATTGCATAATGGACCACAAAAATGCCCTGCACTTCCAAAAAACAATTTTGACTCCCCAACGCACTGTACCGCGGCGAGCTTGGGGACTTAGTCCGTGTAACGACCCAACCAGTCATTTTGAGAATTTAAGTCTCGTCTGGTAGAATAAGGGCTTGAGCATCTTCATATTATGTGTATTGACTTACGTGCATGGTTGAATTCAATTACCAGATGATTCAGAGTGATTTGGGATAATTAGTCCCTAAAACGGAAGCTTAAGTCTTAGGATTTTGACCGTAGTCGGAACTATGTGAAGACGACTCTGAAATGGAGTTCCATCAATTCCATTAGCTCTGTTGGGTGATTTTGGACTTAGGAGCGTGCCCGGACTGTAAATTCGAGGTCTGTAGCTGATTTAGGCTTGAAAAGGCGAAAGTCAAATTTTTGGAGATTTGAACCGGAAGTGGACTTTTTGATATCGGGGTCGGAATGCGATTTCGAGAGTTGGAACAGCTCCGTTATGTTATTTGGGACTAGCTTGCAAAATTTGACGTCATTCCGGGTTGATTTGATAGGTTTCGGCATGAGTTTTAGAAGTTGAAAGATTTGAAATTTATAAGTTCGATTCATGGTACGATTCGTGGTTTTGACGTTATTTGATGTGACTTTAAGGCTCGACTAAGTTTTTATAGTGTATTAGGATTGTTTGGTATGTTTGGTTGAGGTCCCGGGGGCCTCGGGTGAGTTTTGGGTGCTTAATAGTTTAAAAGTTTGATTTGTGTTACTGCTAAGTCTTCAGGCTTTTGGTATTTTCGCACCTGCGAAGAATAGACCACAAGTGCAATAGCGCACGTGCGGAGAGGCAAGCGTAGAAGCGGAAAAATGGAGGAGTGCCAGGGGTCGCAGGTGCGAGAAAACTTCTGCATCTACGATACCCGCAGATGCAAAGATTGAGGCGCAGGTGCGAGAAGAGCTGGACTCGACAGTCTCCGCTGGTGCGGAGAAGTTGTGCGCATCAGCGGGCTCCACAGAAGAGGATTTTTGGCGCGCAGAAGCGAGAGGATGCGCAGGTGCGGTTGGACATGCGCACCTGCGGTTGCGCAGATGCGGCTAATTATGCGCAGGTGTGGTCACGCCTGGGCAGAAAAGAGAAATCCGAGGGTTTGGTTTCATTCTTCGTTTTTGGACTTGAGAGCTCGAAATTTGGCGATTTTTCAAGGGATTTTCAGAGGAAGCTTTGGGGTAATGATTCCTAACTCATTTTTGGTTGTATTGCATTAATCTATAGTTGTTTTCTCCATTTAGTTTCGGATTTTTGGGGTTGAAATTGGGGAAAAAATTGGAAGAACTTTTTCGATTAAGATTTCGAGTTTTGAAAGGGAATTTGTGGTCGGATTTGAGTAATTCTTATATGGTTGGACTCGTGAGTGAATGGGTGTTCATATTTTGTGATTTTTACCTGATTCTGAGATGTGGGCCCGGGTTGACTTTTTCGGGTGAATTTCAGAATTTTTATTAAATGTAGATTTCATTGATTAGATAAGTCTATTCTTATTGTATTCATGTTATGCAATTATGTTTGGCTAGATTTGGGCCATTCGGAGTCGGATAATTGAGGAAAGTGCATTCTTACGGAGTGTTTGAGCTTGGTTCGAGGTAAGTATCTTGTCTAACCTTGTGTGGGGGATTTTTTCACTTAGGATTTGAGTCTTCTATCTTGATTGTAGCCCGTGTGCACGAGGTGACGAGTGCGCGCACTGACTTATTTGTGGAAAGTTGGCCTTTTAGGATTCTTAGGTCCTTATATTCACTGAGTATGAAGTTGTTCTTGATATGATCAAGTTCCTATTTACTAGTTTCGCCTCTACATACTTTAATTAAAATTAATTGCTTTCAGGATTCACTCTTATTGCCTATTTGACTTTTATTTGACTTAACTGAAGATTATACCTCCTCTATTATCATGCTATCTTTTCATAACTGCTTATCTTTATTTGAAATTATTATTGTATCATCTTATAATTTGTTCAGTCTTAATTGAGGTTATGATTATCTTTTCACTGCTTATCCTTAATTTAATTGTTGAAAATCCTTAGTAATTTCTCAACCTTAAAAGAAGTTTTAGATATCGTATATCTTAGTCGACTTGTTTTATTTGGAGTTATTTGACTCGTGTTAGTTTCCCTGTTGTTGAAATGTATATTGTGGGATCGTTGATACACATTAGTTTCCCTTTGTTAAGTTGGTCTCTTTACGCCTAGCATTATTTATTGTGGTTATTCTTTGTGATTTGGTCCCATATTTTCCTATAATTTTTAAAGTTCTTGAGTTGATTTACTTGTCATACTTTGTATTATTGCCATTGTTGTTATTGTATTTCTTGTGGTGATGCACGAGGTTTCTGCCGTGCGGTTGTTATTATTGTGATGCACGAGGTTTCTGCCATGCGGTTGTTGTTATGGGGTTGCACGAGGTTTCTGCCATGCGGTTGTTGTTATGGGGTTGCACGAGGTTTCTGTCGTGCTATTGTTACTATTGATATTTGCACATGCGGCGTGACAAGGTGGGATATATATATATATACGTGTGGGTTGTGCATGTGGCGAGACAAGGTGGGAATATTATTATGTATATGTGTGTGTGGGGGGGGGGTTGCGCATGTGGCGAGACAAGGTGGGAACATTATTATGCACGTGTGGCGAGATAAGGCGGGCATTTATGTTACTATTGCACACGTGGCGAGACAAGGTGGGCTGTGTCAGGGATTGATTTGTGATGATTTATGGCCTGGGGGCATTCTTGTTGTTGATGTTTGTGTAGTGGTATACGTACCTGTGTGAGCTTTATCTTGTGAAAGATGTGAGAAAATATTCTACGTGTTGTCCGTTCTTCTTCTTCCTGGTGCTTATTTGCCGGTATAGACTATGTTAGGACACTTGCACAAGCACACACGTAGTTAAACACTCTTATCGGATAAGAGGTGTTTTTGATATTGTTGAGCATAGATGCTCATCCTTGTTTACTTGCCTTCTATGTGAAAATGCCTCTATTGGCAAGTGAGTCGCCAGTGTGGTTATGAGGTGTTATGAGGGCACATGATGCCAAGTGTTAGGGTTTAGGTATTGAGACGCGTGAGATGTAAATTGTCCAAGGTTCGGTACCTCGTGGAGTTGTTGACTAAAACTTGATGTAAAAGCGGCTGTAATTACTGAGTTATTACTTGTCCTTGTTGTATTCGTGATTACGGATTTAGGTTGTGTTCCATTCACTTTGCCTGCGTCATTTTCATGATATTCCACTGATACTTGTTGTTTTCTTGCTTTAATGCTATTACTGTATTATGAGCCATATTGCATAGTCTTTATGTAGACGTCACACTTCTGTTATTCATGTACTTATATTTGTTCAGTTTATTAGACCAGTGGGTATCTTGACTGTTCCTCGTCACTACTCCACCTAGGTTAGTCTTGATACTTACTGGGCACCACTGTGTTGTGCTCATGCTACTCTTCTGCACATTTTTGTACAGATCCAGGTACTTGTTCATTAGCTAGCTGTGTGGACTATTGCTGTGGAGACTCAAGGTAAACCTGTTGCTGCGTTCGCAAGCTTCGGAGTCACCTTCACCCTTTTCGTTTTGCACAGTTTATTCTTATTTTTGGACAGTTGTATTTAAAAGTTTTCTAGCAAACACTCTGTAGAGCTGATGACTTGTACTACCGGTTTTGGAAATTTAAAGAGATTCTATTTAAATAATGTTGTTGTTTTAATTATTGTTAGGCTTACCTAGTCCCTAAGACTAGGTGCCATCACGATACCCAACAGAGGGAAAATTGGGTCGTGACAATCCTGCACCACAAAACCCCGGGTTTTATGTAAAATATTACGGGGCCTTACAATAGTATTGAAAATCCAGGCGACCAACATTGAATTGATAGTCCACCAATCTTCAATATCGGCAGAATCTTCTTCTTGTTGTTTAACAGTTCCGTCAATGAACCCATATTTCTTCTTGGCCCTGAGAGTAGTTCGAACGGCTCGCCTCCATTCATCGTAGTTTTTCTCTCTCAACTGAAATTGGGTAATAATATTACGACCCAAAATCCCACCACAGGAGTCGTGATGGAACCTAGTTTCTAAGACTAGGTAAGCCGATTTTTATTGCATTTTTTCGAAGCCATTTTTTTTGAATTAAATAAATAATCAAAACTAACAGCAGAAATAATTACAATATACAACCTCCCAAGACTGGTAGTACTGAGTCACGAACTCTAATTGAAGACATAGAATGATCACGAGGACCGAATATACAATACTGTTTGATTACAAATTAACAGTAAAATGAAATGAAAAGACTCCAAGGGACTGTGACAACCAAGCAGCTCTACCTTGAATCCTTACGATCCCACTTTAACTCTGCTCAAGTCCGTTATCTTCAATACCTGGCTCTGCACAAAAATGTGCAGAAGTGTAGAGTGAGCACACCACAGCGGTGCTCAATAAGTATCAAGACTAACCTCAATGGAGTAGAGACGAGGTACAGTCAAGACACTCACTAGTCTAATAACCTGTGCAATATAATATATAAAATAATAGAAAACAAATAATCATAAAGGCAGGATAAAACAACCAGTGATATGCACAACAGACAACAAGAATACCATTAATATCACTCAACAATTAATAAATACAATTACACCCAATTAAATCAAGCCCTTCAAATGAATGTCTTTCACATAGTTCTTCCAGATAACTCTCTTTCAAATATAATTTTCTCAAATAACTATTTTTCAAATATATTTCTTTCAATAAATCTTTTCAAATACAATTTCCTCAAATAAATATCTTTCAAAATACAATTCTTTTATATAATACTTTCTCAGTAAAAATCCTTCCAAATAAATATTTTGAATATAATTCTTTCAATTAAAAAGTCACCATGTGACACCTCATTTCAAAATCATCAAAATACGGGTCTCGGCCCATTTTCATATTTTTCGTAAATACGGGTCTCAGCCCATTTTCATATTTCAACGGCTCCTCGTCCCATAATTAAATCATCATATCTGCCCGGCACCTCGTGTCCTCATTTCATATCACAACTGCACGGACAATTCACGTGCCAAATATCATTATCATTTCATCACAGCACCTCGTGCCGACATTTTATATCACAACTGCACGGACAATTCACGTGCCAATATCCCCATTTCATATCACAATTCACGGCACCTCATGCCCACATTTCATTTTATAAACCGCCTGGCAATAGCCACAAGCTCCCAATTTCAACATAAATCAGATTATTATCAATTTACTAACAACAAGACAAGTTGCACAAGGTATAAAAATAAACACAAGAAAATCACAACATCACATAAAAATTGTCAACACCACAACCCCACATCATCACATATCGTCCCTGACAACAGCCACCCTTATCGCTCCTATTGCCACCCTTATCGCTCCGCCCAGACAATACCAATAGCCACCCTTATCTCTCCTATTGCCACCCTTATCGCTCCTATAGCCACCCTTATCGCTCCGCCCAGACAATATTCCAACAAAAACAACAGTGAAATGCCACCCTTATAACCACATAATATCAACGGTGAAATGCCACCCTTATCTCCCCAAAATAACAACTCACATTACACAACAATTTACACGAAAAATTAGCACAACAACATAATAAAATCAATTCATATCACAATTTGCCCTATGGCCACAACCAAATTCCAAAGATATGACAAAATCAATTAATTTCACAACAAATAGCCCAAGGCTCCACACAATGTATATAACACCCAAAAACAATCAATGGAGATAGAAATTACTCAACATAAAGCAAAGTCTTCATTAAATTCAAATTTTCAACAATTATATAAACACCTCTTCTTAAGCTCATTTAATTAATTATTTGCAAAGGAAATTTTATATTGGAATTAATTTCCAAGAAATATTAAACCAACAATACTCACAAAATTTTATAAATATTTCAAGTAACAATCACATCAAATTATCATATAAAAACAAATTCAACAATAAGGATTTAGGCATGGCAAACAAATGGTTTAATAATTTTCCACAATTTTCCAATTTACTACACAAAAATGCCTAAGACTTTAATTCAATGAATTTTTTGCACGTATAATCCCGAGTACGTACTCGTCACCTCGTGTACACGGATTTTCACATTTCAAAAATGGCACATAAGACTCAATGCTTAAGGGATAATTCCCCCACTCGAGGTTAAGCAAGACACTTACTTTTTTGAAGTTAGGCCGATATTCTAAAATAGCCTTGAATTGACCTCCGGACAGCTCAAATCTATCCAAATTAATTGTATAACTTCATTAAAATTCATCGGAGACAATTCTGGATAATAATGCGTCGACATAAAATTTTATTCTAAAAAGTCAACACGGGGCTCGCCCCTCGGAACCCGACAAACTTTTCATGAAATCCGAACAGCAAATGCAGCCACGTATACACCACAGT
The DNA here is from genome assembly GCF_000390325.3 of Nicotiana tomentosiformis. Taxonomy (NCBI): domain Eukaryota; kingdom Viridiplantae; phylum Streptophyta; class Magnoliopsida; order Solanales; family Solanaceae; genus Nicotiana; species Nicotiana tomentosiformis. Next base: position 113,216,052 of record NC_090823.1, on the reverse strand, counting down.
CACTGCAAAAACAAATTAGGGGAAAACATTTAGCATTAATTGTAAAATAAAATCTGTTAAATATATAGAAGGAAAAACAACTTTTTCATATAGTGATCCCTCTTTTTACTGGGGTATCTCACCGACCAACCACTGAATGTCAAGGGGGTCAGTAACACCTTTTTCAATGTATGCCTTTGTGTTCTTGTAGTTGATATCTGGACGCTTGCCATAAAAGCCGGTGCATGACAAGTAGAGGGGGATCATAACAACAAACTTGTTGACAACAGATTCAACGAGGTTGTGATTTCGTGAAGAGACTATAGAATCGTAAACATATAGAATCCTATCGGTAATGTCAAACACAACCAACAACCAATGAAATTTCTCCATAATGTTTATAGGCATAATCATAAAATCAACTTGATCCCATGCAACATTTGCGAGTAACCTGTACCCCAATATGTATTCTGATATGACGTCCTGGGGTTTGACAAAAGCAAGCTTCTTATCGGCAGGAGCATTAATGTACCTCTGATAAATTTGATCAATTCTAGTCTTGAACATACACTCAGTGGTTGTAAACTGTATTTTGTTTTCAGGACCATACTCTCCTCTCTTTCTCAAATAGTATAAAATAACATCAATGTGCTGCATATAAACAGATTTGATTTTCTCAATGCTTCATACAATTTAACTACAATTTTTAGACAAAAAAACTACAAAATCTTTAGATGACAGAATACTATAGCTAGTCATTAAATTCTGCCAGGGTATGTGTTTACCGTGTCGTTGAGGACTTGCCCGGGATGTGCCAAAGTATAAAACCACTCATTTTTATCAACTTTCTCCACTCCAGGATCATACCACGGCTTAAGCTGGTTATCTTTTACAGAATAAGGCACCTTCCTCCTATTTAAACACACAACAATTACAATAAATATGTAGATTCAAGTGGAAATCCAAAAGATGAATGAACTCAAAAATATGAACAAATTGTATAAACTAACCTCTTTGAAACTGTATTCGTACCAAAGTATAACTACTTATTGAATTCTTCCAACAAGTCAGGATCAACATCTTCGCCAATAACCCCAGTAAATGGATGCTTGATGAGGAAAATTGGAGGTCCAATAGAAGTGCTCCCCCCAGTTCTGTAAAAAGGGAGAAAGGGGGATCTGCCATACTTGCTAGGCTGCCTTGTTCTTCCTTGATGAACAGGGGTTGTTTCATCTTCATTAAGCTCGCCGAACTTAACAATCTGGGAAAAGTTCTCTGGCAGCTCAAAATCAACAAGTGTTACTTCCCTTTTTCAGATCTGGAGTCAATGTCCGAATCACCTACATTAATGTAGTCGGCTGGTTCGCCTTCAAAATTTAAGACAAAAGAATAAGAAAGACATGTTGCATCAGCTCTTTATTGAAAATTGAAACTTATATTAATCCTGTTTTTTTTTCTACAATTATAATGTAATGTATAATACCACTGAAATCTTCACGGCAATCATGTCCTTCTTGTATAACGGTCTCTTCTTGAATGGGAGATTGCATTTTTGTCTCCTTCTCCTCATATTTTTGTTCTCCTGGAATGCTTATTGTAGCTTCCTGTTTTGGAGATTCTACATGCATAGTTTCCTTTTCTGTTACAATAAATATGTATAACTTAATAAAATTGTAGATAATTTGTAGTAAGCATTAACATAAATGCATATATATTGTAGTTTAATTGTAGTAAATTTATTGAAATGTTGTCCTGCAGTTGATATGCAAAATGTATTGTGAAATGTGATGATAACATGTACTAAATCATATATGCATTCTCTTCATCAAATGCCCCTTCAAATTGGGAAGATAAATCAACACCTATAGGAACATTCTCCTCAATTTTTATGCCATTCATGTGCCACGTATCTAAGAAAACCATTGGAAATATAATGCAGATTAGTTGCTGGTAATTTAGGCAATATGTAGATATAGTTTATACATGTCACGACCCAATTTCACCTATAGGTCGTGATGGCGCCCAACACTACAGCAAGGCAAGCCAACTGAATAAATTAAGCATATATTGATAAAATTTCAAACCAAAAAAATAATAAAACACCAAATTCTACCAATGTGTGTACCAAGACCTGGTGTCACAAGTGTATGAGCATCTAGTAGATTATACAAAACCTCAAATACTGTCTGAAATAAAATAGACAGAATGAAAATTACAAGGAGAGACACCAGTAGCTGCAGAACGGCTCAAAAAGGCAGCTCACCACTATGCCCCTGGATAACGTGGGTGTAAGACGATAGGTCCCCCACTAGTACTTGCCTCAGGTCCTGCACAAAAAGTGCATGAAGTGTAATATGAGTACGTAAACAACGTATACCCAGTAAGTATCAAGCCTAATCTCGAAGTGCTAGAGACGAGATGGACGACTTTGACACTCACTATGGGTCAATAATAATAATTGAAATACAACTAGAATATTTAAATCAGCATGATTTAGAGAATTTATAATAATTTATTTAACCAGTGGAAATAATCAAATTCCTTCAAATGCAACAATTCTCAATATATTAATTAAATTCCTTAAATTCAAATTATTTCCAATTTATCAATTAATCTCATTTATAGGAATAATAATTAATTCCTTAACAAGCAGGAGTAATAATTCATTAAATTTCAAGGATTCTCCAATTAATCAATTAGCTTCGCAAGCTTGAAATAACTATTAAAGTATCGTATAATTATTATTATTAAGCACGATTTCTGCCGAGGACGTGCGGCCCGATCCAGAGTGTCGTGTACACTGCCGAGGGACGTGCAGCGCGATCCATAGATGCATCTATCCTGCCGAGGCGTTCGGCCCGCTCCACAAGAAAGATGGACATTTTCTTATGTACCTCCGGAAGGAGAGTATATTTATTATAAGATAAATTCGGGAGGAAAAATAATTTCTTTTAACAATTAATTAGTTTAAACAGAAAATCAAGCATAGGAGACTTCCATCCTTTAATATCTTTATCTAACAATTCACTATCTAACAATTCACAATATATTCATATATACATATCAATTAATATTAATTAAATAAGGAATACAATTTACACAAGTAATTCATGCTTTGAGTCCTAAACTACCCGGACTTTAGCATTAATAGTAGCTACGCACGGACTCTCATCACCTCGTGCATACGTAGCCCCTGCAATTAGCAACAACTATTTAATTTAATCCCTATGGGGTAATTTTTCCCTCACAAGATTAGACAACAGACTTACCTCGTCTCAAAGTCCACTTTCCGATTATCGTGTCGCGTAAAATTCTCGATTCGATGCCGAAAAATCCGAAACTATCCAAAAGTTATATAAAATAATTAATATATGTTCAATAATTTGAAATTCATCTATTAAATAAATTACCCTATCCAAAATGGTAAAATTTCTTAAATTTACCCCGGGCCCACGTGCCTGGATTCCGAAAATATTTGGATGGAAAAGTTACCCATAATCTCAAGAACTCAAATATATAAGTTATACCCAATTCCATAACTATTTTCGTGGTTAAAATCTCATTTTTATAAAAATCTAGGTTTTTCACCTAAACCCTTGATTTCTAATATTTACTAGTTATAATCTACCTATAATTTATGTATTTAACTCAAGGAGTGTGGAATTAACTTACCTCCAAGTTGTTAGTTGAAATCTCCTCTCAAAAAGCTCTAAAATCGCCCAAGAATGGAAGAAAATAGGCTCAAAATGACTTAGCCCCGATTTTTAACACATTCTGCCCAACAGTCATTTTCGCACCTACGGAAAACTACCGCACATGCGGCTTTCGTACCTGCGGAAATTCCCCGCAGGTGTGAGTTCCACTTGCCTGGGCCAAGGCCGCATTTGCGAACGTAGCTTCGCACCTGCGCGTTCGCAGGTGCGCAAGTCATACACATCTGCGGTCGATTGCCCCTTCCCTTTTCCGCTTCTGAGCACAAAACCTCGCATCTGCGAGCTTTGCTCTTGTGAGCTACTGCCGCACTTGCGAGTGTCGTACCTGTGGCTGGCCAAGCGCAGGTGCGATTCTGACAGTAGCTGGGAGCTTCAGTTTTGGTTCCCAACTTCCAACTTGGTCCGAGCCTCGTCCGGTTGACACTTGGGGCCCCCGGGACCCCGCCCGAACATACCAACAAGTTTGAAATCATAAAACGGACTCGCTCGAACTCACAAAACGTGTAAAACAACATCAAATCTATGAATCACACCTCAAACCAAATTGATTCAAACTTAAGAATTTCAAGTTCTTCAATTTACTTCCAATGTGCCGAAATATACTTAAACTATTCGGAATGACACGAAATTTTGCGTGAAAGTCTTAAATCTCTATACGGAACTATTCCTAAACTCGGAATTCAAAACGGACTTCAATTACTCAAAAACCTACCCCAAATCAAATTTAAAGAATTTTAAACCTTCAAATAGTTGATTTTTACTATTAAGCGTCAAAACACTCCCGGGTTATCCAAAACCTGATTCGGACATACACCCAAGTCCAAAATTATCATACGAACCTATTGGAACCATCAAATCCCGATTCCGGGGTCGTTATTTCAAAATATTGACCGAAATCAAACTTGTCCATTTAAAGCTAACTTAAGGAACCAAGTATTCCGATTTCAACCCACACATTTCCAAATCCCGAACCAACCATCCCCGCGAGTAATAAATTAATAAAAGCATGTTCGGGGAGTTTTATTTTAGGGAACGGGTTTCTAAAAGTTAAAATGACCGGTTGGGTCATTACATTCTCCACCTCTTAAACAAACGTTCATCCTCGAACGGGTTTAGAATAATACCTAGAGTGCTAAATAAGTGTGGATATTTTCTCCGCATGTCCTCCTCGGCTTCCCAAGTCGCTTCCTCGACTGGTTGGCCCCTCCACTAGACCTTTACTGCAGAAATCCTCTTGGACCTCAACTGGCGAACTTGTTTATCAACAATGGCAAATGGCTCTTCTTCATAACCCAAACTCTTATCTAGATGAACTGTGCTAAAATCCAACACATATGATAGGTCAGCATGACATTTCCGGAGCATAGATACATGAAAAACCGGATGAACTCCCAATAAACTGGGAGGCAATGCAAGCTCATAAGCAACCTCCCCAACTGCCTATCAACCTTGGGCTCAACTTGCCCTTCTTCTAAAATCTCATAATTCCCTTCATCGGCGAAACCTTCAAGAGAACTTTTTCACCTACCATAAATGATATATCACGCTCTTTCTAATCCGCGTAACTCTTCTATCTGGACTGTGCTGTACGAAGTTGCTCCTGAATCAACTTTACCTTTTCCAAGGCATCCTTTACCAAATCAGTACCATATAACTTAGCCTCACCGAGCTCAAACCATCCGATAGGTGAACGGCATCGACGGCCATATAAAGCCTCAAATGGAGCCATCTCGATGCTGGATTGGTAACTGTTATTATAAGCAAACTCGGCCAAAGGCAGGAAACGATCCCACTGACCTCCAAGGTCAATCACACATGCCCTGAGCATCTCCTCCAAAATCTGAATTGTCTGCTCTGACTGCCCGTCGGTCTGCGGATAAAAGGCTGTGCTGAGCTCTACACGGGTCCCCAACTCACTCTGTACTGCTCTCCAGAAATGTGAAGTAAACTGAGGGCCTCTATCTGATATGATGGAAATTGGCACGCCCTGCAACCGAACTACCTCCTAAATATAAATTTGGGCCAACCTCTCTGAAGTATACGTAGTCACAATAGGAATAAAATTTTCCGACTTGGTCAACCTGTCAACAATGACCCAAACAACATCAAACTTCCGCAAGGTCTGCGGCAACCCAACTACAAAGTCCATCGTAATTCGTTCCCATTTCCACTCTGCTATAGTCATCTGCTGAAGTAGGCCGCCTAGCCTCTGGTGCTCATATTTAACTTGTTGGCAATTTAGACACCTAGCTACATACTCAACTATGTCCTTTTTCATTCGCCGCCACCAATAATGCTACCTCAAGTCACGATACATCTTCGTAGCACCTGGATAGTACCAAGAACTGTTTGCTTCCTCCAGGATCATTTTCCTCAGTTCATCCATATTAGGAACACACAGACGATCCTGGAGTCACAGAACACCATCTGCACCAATAGTAATTTCCTTGGCACCACCTCGTAGTACCATTTCTCGAAGAACCATTAAGTGTGGGTCATCATACTGGCGAGCCTTGATCTGCTCAAATAATGAAAACTGAGCTATGACACATGCAAGAAATCGGTTGGGCTCTAAAATATCCAGCCTCACAAGTCTATTAGCCAAGGATTGAATATTCGAGGCTAATGGCCTTTCCTCTGGTGAAATCAAAGCCAAACTACCCATACTCTCCGCCTTTCTGCTCAAGGCATCTGCAACCACATTTGCTTTGCTCGGATGATACAAGATAGTAATATCATAATCTTTTAGTAATTCCAGCCATCTGCGCTGCCTCAAATTTAGGTCCCTCTGCTTGAACAAATGCTGCAAACTGCGATGATCAGTATAAACTTCACAAGACACCCTATAAAGATAATGCCTCCAAATCTTAAGGGCGTGAACAATCGCAGCTAACTCCAAATCATGTACCGGATAATTCTGCTCGTGGGGATTCAACTGACATGGAGCATATGCAATAACTCACCCTCCCTGCATTAATACACAACCCAAACCAATGTGTGAAGCGTCGCAATATACTGTATACATCCCCGAACCGGAAGGTAACACTAACACGGGTGTTGTAGTCAATGCTGTCTTGAGCTTCTGAAAGCTTGACTCACAATCATCGGACCATCAGAACTGAACACCCTTCTGGGGTTAATTTGGTCAAAGGTGCTGCAATAGATGAAAAACCTTCCACAAACCGACGATAATATCCTGGTAAACCCAGAAAACTCCTGATCTCAGTCACCGAAGTGGGACGATGCCAATTCTAAACTGCCTCAATCTTTTTGGTATCAACTTTAATACCTTCTTCTGATACAATATGTCCCAAAAATGCTACAGATTCTAGTCAAAACTCACATTTAGAGAAATTAGCATATAGCTTTTGTTCTCGCAATGTCTGAAGCACTACTCTCATATGCTGCTCATGTTCCTCCTTACTGCGCGAGTAGATCAAAATGTCATCAATGAAGACAATGACAAACGAATCAATATATAGCCTGAATACCATGTCCATCAGATCCATAAACGCTGCCGGGGCATTAGTTAAACTGAAAGACATTACTAGAAACTCATAATGACCATATCTAGTACGGAAAGCAGTTTTCAGAACATTTGAATCTCGAATCTTCAACTGATGATACCCCGACCTCAAGTCGATCTTAAAGAACACCCTAGCACCCTGCAACTGGTCAAATAAGTCATCGATACGCGGCAATGGGTACTTGTTCTTAATAGTAACTTTGTTCAATTAGCGATAATCAATACACATTCATGTTGTGCCATACTTCTTCTTCACAAATAATACCGGTGCACCCCAAGGCGATACACTCGGTCTGATGAACCCTTTAGCTAGTACCTCTTCAAGCTGCTCTTTCAACTCTTTTAATTTTTTCGGAGCCATGCGATACGATGGAATAGATATAGGCTGAGTATCTGGAGCCAAGTCAATACAGAAATCAATATCCCGATCAAGTGGCATACTTAGAAGATCTGAAGGAAATACATCGGAGAACTCCCAAACTACAGGCACTGAATCTATAGCTGGAGTCTCTGCGGTGGTATCCCGAACATAAGCTAGATAAGCTAAACAGCCCTTCTCAAATATGTGTTGATCCTTTATAAAAGAAATAACCCAATTAAATGAACTAACCGACAAACCCTTCCACTCCAGCCTAGGCAAAGATGGAATAGCCAAGTTTACAGTTTTAGCATGACAATCTAGAATAGCATGATATGGAGATAACCAGTCCATACCCAGAATAATTTCAAAATCGGTCATCTCGAGCAATCGATTGGTATCCCACACTGGCAGATTATATTATCCCATGTGAAGTCGATAACCTCTTTTTCCCTAACTTTGTCAAACGCATGTGCTTCAACCCATTTGGAGAAGTAAACAGTCATAAGCAATATATATTGTTCCTTATCGGGTGCCCATGGTAAAGGATCTACGATATTCATTCCCTACTTCATGAACGGCCAAGGGGAAATGACCGGGTGAAGCAACTCTCCCGGTTGGTGGATCATCAGAGCATGCCTCTGACATTCGTCACACTTTTGAATGAAGTCTTTTGTATCTTTCTTCATTTCGTTCGAGTATTAGCCGGCCCTGATCAATTTTTGGACCAACGATTCCTCTCCCGAGTGGTTTCCGCAAGTCCCCTCTTGGACTACCCTTATCATGTAATCGATCTCCCCGGGCCTCAAACATCTTGCTAAAGGTCTGAAAAATGACATTCGATACAGTTTTCCTTCAGCCAAGCAAAACCTGACAGCTTTAGTTTCGAAGGGCCCTTGATTCTTTACGACCCGATGGCAGTTTCCCCTTCTGAAGGTAATCCACGTATTTGTTTAGCCAATCCTAAGTCAAACTTGTAGAATTTACCTCGGCATGGACGACCTTTATTATTGAGCTAATCAATTCCACCACTGTTACGGAGTAAAATTCTTCAAAGTCCAATGACTACCTTAAATTAGCTAATGCATCGGCCTCACTGTTTTGATCTCGAGGTACATGATGTAGCATCCATTCTTCGAACCGATGTAGAGGTATTTGTAATTTATACAAGTACCTCCGCATCTGATCTTCTTTGACTTCGAAATATTTGTTGACTTAGTTAACAATGAGGAGGGAATCACACTTAGCTTCGATAACCTCAACCACCATGCTTTTAGCTAATTCCAGACCTGCAATCATGGCCTCACACTGTGCTTCATTGTTAGTTAATTTCACAGTTCTAATTGTTGCCTTATTATGTTACATGTGGGAAATTTTAGTATGATATCTAACATGGACCCTTTCAGGTTAGAGGCACCATCCATGAATAGGGTCCAGACCACCGAGCTAGTCCAAAGGCAAGTAATAATTCTTTATCGATCTCAGGAATTAGGGCCGATGTGAAATCGGCCATGAAGTCTGCCAATATATGGGACTTCATAGCTATTGGGGTTTGTATTCAATATCGTACCCACTAATATCTATGTCCTACTTTTCTAACCGTTATGAGAGTTCGGGTTTATGCATGAAATTCCTTAAGGGGTAGGAGGTCACGACACATATAGGGTGAAATTGAAAATATGATTTTAGTTTCCTAGATGCGCTTAGTAAGGCAAGCACCAATTTTTCTATGTATGGATACCTCGTTTCGGTGTCAACTAGGGTTCTACTAACATAATATATAGGAAATTACATACCTACCTCTTCCTGAACTAGGAAACCAACTACCGCTACTTCGGACACAATCGAGTAAAGGTGTAGTTGCTCTTTCTTTAGTATCGAGACAAATCGTTGGCTTTTATACGATGATAGGGAAATAAATCAGCCCAATACGGCTATTCGCCCCGTCAGTGTTTGCACTGCCTTGATGTTTTCAACCATGGTGATATCTTCTATGTCCTTTATCATATCCGATTTGATCTATATTCCCTAGTTAGATACCATGAAACCGAGGAACTTGCCTGAACTGACTGCAAATGCACATTTATCTGGGTTCAACTTCATATTGTATTCCATCAGTATGTCAAAGGTTTCCTGCAAATATTTCAAATAGCCCTCTATTCTCACGGACTTGACTAATATATCTTCAATATAAACCTCTATTAGTTTCCTTATTTGTTCCTCGAGCATTCGGTGAACTAGGCGTTGGTATGTGACACCGACATTATTTAACCCAAATGGAATCACATTACAACAATAAATGTCGAACTTAGATATCAAAAAAGTTTTCCCTTGGTCGCCCGGGTCCATTCATATTTGGTTATACCCGGAATAGTCGTCGAGAAAGCTCAACATCTCGTGCCTTGCCATTGCATCGATCATTCAGTCGATGTTAGGCAAAGAAAATGAGTCATTTGGGTATGCCTTATTCAAATTCTTATAATCTACACATATTCTTAGTTTGTTTCCCTTTTTAGGTACGATGACTACGTTACCTGATCAATATGGGTATTTAACTCCCCGAATGGAACCTATTTTTAAAAGTTTATATACCTCATCTTTGATTAATGCGTGTTTGACCTCGGACTGTGAACTCCACTTCTGTTTAATTAGATGGAAGTTCGAATCCAAACTCAGTTTGTGAGTTGTTATCTCTAGTGGGATTCATGTCATATCTAACTGTGACATGGTAAAACAATCATCATTAGCTTTAAGAAATCAAAGAGTTGTTTCCTGAGCTTGGGGATTAACCTCGTGCCCAGGTATACCTTTCTATCTGATAGATGCTCAAACAATATGACTTGTTCTGGTTCCTTAATTGTTGACCTGGTGGCATCGGCGTCATCAGGTGCTATAAAGGATCTCGTGAACCGAAGTCATCTTCCTAGTCTGTTGGATGGTCTTCCATTTTCCCGGCTCGGTCGAGGCCAAGACATGCGATTGCTAATTGGTACCTTTCTCTCCTATCAGTCCCTTATCTTTTGCACGGGTATAAGGATCACTTTTTTGACGGCGAACATCTCCTTCTTGGGTGGTTTCTCCATGTATACCGTTTTAATTCTTCTCGGGGTTTGAAATTTCAATGTTTTGGTGCAAGGTCGATGGTACCGCCCTCATGCTGTGAACCCACAGTCTCCCGAGCAAGGTGTTCTACCTCATGTCCCCCTTGATCACATAAAACTTTGCTTGTTGAGTGGTTTCGATCATGTTGACCGGTAAGGTGATTTCTCCCTTTTATTTTTTCGAATTCCATATTGAACCCGTTCAGTACTCGAACTACTGGGATGATCTGATCTAACATCCCCAATTGTTCCATGACTCTCCATCGGATGATGTTGACCGAGCTATCCAGATCAATTAACACATGCTTAACTCGAGATTTAATAATGTAACGACCCGGCCGGTCGTTTTGAGGTTGTAGCATTGTTCCCCCATGTACTGCTCATTTTATATGTATTAGTTGCTATACGACTTGCCGAGGTATTTGGGTCGGTTCTGGGATTTGGCATAGGTACGTTGTGTCATTTATGACTTGTGTGCAAAATTTGAGGTCAATAGGACTTGATTTGATATGTTTTTGACTTGTGTGCAAAATTTGAGGTCAATAGGACTTGATTTGATATGTTTTTGCATCGAATGTATAAGTTCAAAGTTCATAAGTTCATTAGGCTTGAATCGATGAGCGATTCGTGGTTTTATTATCGTTTGATGTGATTTGACCCTTTGAGCGAGTTCGTATGATGTTTTAGGACTTGTTGGTATATTTGGTTGAGGACTCGGGGGCCTGGGGTAGATTTCGAATGGTTAACAAATTAGCATGTGGAATTCTTTGTGTTTGCGATGGAAGTCCTGTGTTCGGTAAGAGTATCAGAGAGCAGGTGAAGATTTGTTCTTTGCGTCCGCGAATAAGGAACTGCGTTCGCGAAGGTCCGAGGAAGTTGTGCTTCGCGAGTGCGTGAAGGGGGTCATGTTCGCGAAGAAGAAGGAGGCAGGCTGGAGACCTCATGCATTTGGCCTACACGTTCGCGATAGAGGCTTCGCGTTCATGAAGATTGAGGTCAGTTAGTCATTGTGTTCGTGAGTGGTATCTCCCGTTCGCATATGAGGTTTTTAGAGGCAGAATGGTTTGTGCTTCGCGAACGCGAGGCACCTTCCGCAGTAGCGAAGAAGGGTCGTCTGGGCAGAACTTAAATATTTCAAAAGGAGGGTTTGAGTTCTTGTCACAAATTTGATTTTGGGAGCTCGGTTGGAGGCAATTCTTGGAGAGATTTTCAAGGGAGTGATTAGGGTAAGTGATTCTTACTTAGTTTCATTATTTAATTAGTGATTTGAGTTGGAAAATTGGGGAACAATGGAGGAAAGTTCGTAGGCTGCATTTTGGGGATTTGATCAAAATTTTGGTATTGTATTTGAGTAATTTTTGGATGGGTGGACTAGCGGTTAAATGAGTGTTCGGATTTTGTGACTTTTATCGGATTCCGAGACATGGGCCCAGGGGTCGACTTTTGGGTTGACTTTTTGACTTTTGATTAAGAACATAGTAATTTAATATGGAATTGATTCCTTTAGATCGTGTTGACTGTATCATGTTGTTTGTGGCTAGATTCGAGGCGTTTGTAGGCCATTTCACAAGGCACGGGCATGTTGGAGTAGAGTTTTGCCCAGCTTGAGGTAAGTAACAGTTCTAAACTTGGTTCTAAGGGTATGAAACCCCAAATTACATGGTATGTCATTGGTGTAGAGGTGACGCACATGCTAGGTGACTGGCTTGCACCATGGGAATTGTGACTTGGTCAATTATATGGAACTGTATAGTTGAAAAATCTTGGTGTTATCCGTATATTCTCCTTGCGTTAGAGTAGTTGAGTTGTAAGTCATGTTAGAAATATTGCTTAGGCTATATGTTGGTACCTTTGGGACCCACAGAGGTGGCATTACATGTTGAATTAATTGATTAATTTGAAATCATGCACTCAGTCACAGTATTTATTTCCATATCATATCTCAGTCTCTAATGTCATTCATTTATATATTATATCATCGTTGTTTGGGCTTATGTCACGACCCAAACCACTAACCCATCGTGATGGCGCCTATCTCAATACCAGACAAGCCGATAACCTCAATAAATCACAATAATCTCTTAAGTTTGAAAATATAATATTTGAATTCCATAGAAAACTTCACAATTTCCGATACAAAACACTCCCAAAACCCGGTGTCACTGAGTACATGGGCATCTAAATAATAATAAAGTCTGATGGATAAGAACAATGTATGAAAATATAGAACAATACAATATCTTAAAGGAAAGAGAGTCAAGGTCTGTGGATGCCAAGCAGCTACCTTGATAGTCTACAACAGATAAACCCTCAAATCTAGCAACCGTCGTATCCGGATGCACTGGATCTTCACACGAGGTGAAGAGTGTAGTATGAGTACAACTAATTCAATAAGTAACAAGACTAACCTCTAGGCTGAAAGTAGTGATGACTTTCGCAGGTACAATCCAGTATATTAATAATGGTACAGAAATGTAGATATGCGTTCAAGTTCAACGGTTAAACTCAGTATAAGCAAAATAGATCAAAACTGGATGATATGAGGAATGACACATCTCAATGAAAAGACTTCATGTACTACTAGTCACAAATAATTCGCTCACTCGGTACTGTTTATGGCCAATCCAGCCTAGGGAATATTCCATCCCGTATATTTATTCACATCCACTAACAATCAACCTCTTAGTATCGTGTAAGGCCAATCCAACCCTGGGGTAATTTACCCCCACATGTAAATGATACGGACTAGATCCATGTCCAGGGAAAATTCATCACAATATAAACAAATAAGGCAAGTCCATGCCCTAGGAAGTCCATCCTATATATATATATATATATATATATATATATATATATATATATATATATATATATATATATATATATATATATATATAAAATCATCTACGCTCACTAGGGGTGTGTACAGACTTCGGAGGGGCTCCTTCAGCGCAAGCGTGGTATAAAGCCGATATGGCCTACTGTAGGCGGGCAGTCTCGATCCATATAATAATAAAGCCTATAACTCCTGCTGTAGGCGGGCAACCCCGATCCATATAATATTAAAGCCAATAAGGCCTGCTGCAGGCGGCTATCCCCGATTAATATAGTAGTAAAGCTTATAAGGCTAGCTGCAGGCGGGCAACCCCAATCCATATAATAATATTAATAATATATAAAGCCAATGTGTCTTACTGCAGGCGGGCTGCCCCGATCCCATAAATATCCTCACAATGGATGAACATGGCTGAGTATGAAATATACATTTTTAAAACAATTAATTCAACAGCAACATGACCCCATGGGTCCAAAAATATCGGCACGTAGCCTAAACATGATCTTTAATAAGAGCCTCAACTCAATTTCTCTTACACATGCAAAATGTTCAGATAATAACATGACTCTTTAATTTTACAACTTCACATGATTTATTCAAGTCACAATTTATATGGTGCACGTCCACACGCTCATCACCTGTCGTTTGCGCCACCTCCAAACAATTTATATAACACCAAATTCGGGGATTCATACCCTCAGAACCAAGTTTAGAAATGTTACTTACCTTAAACCATGTAATTTCTTACTCTGCAATGCCTTTGCCTTGCAAATCGGCCTCCAAACACCTCGAATATATCCACAAATAATCTGATTCAGTCAATAAAGATTATAGGAATTAATTCCATAAGAAAATATAAATTTTCTATAAAAATCTAAATTTTCACCCAAAACTTATCTGTAGGGCCCACATATCGAAACTCGACAAAAGTTACAAAATATGAACGCTTATTCAACCACGAGTCCAACCATATAAATTTTACCAAATTCCGACATCAACTCGACCCTCAAATCTTCAATTAATGTCATTGAAGGTTTATACGATTTTCAACCCAATCATTACTCATTTGAACTCAACAATCTTTCTGTGATGACCCAAAATGTCATCTTTAAATTTAATAATTAATTTTGTGTTCTAAGACCTCGAAAAGCATTATTTATCATTACTCGACTTGCGTGCACAGTCCATAAATTTTTCTGGAAAGTTTTTATATGATAAATGGATTAAAATGTGAATTAGAGCTTTAAAACTCAACTGAGTTGACTTTGGTCAACATTTTTAGCAAATAGACTCAGATCAGTATTTTGATAGTTCCGGTAGGTCCGTATCGTGATTTGGGACTTGGGCGTATGTCCGGAATCAAATTCCGAGGTCCCTAGCCCGAAATGTAGAATTTTGATGAAAAATTAAAAGTTTATGTTCAAATAGTGACCGGATGTCGAATTATGTGCAAACGACCCCAGAATAGAATTTTGATGATTCCAACAGCTCCGTATGATAATTTTGGACTTAGGAGCGTGATCAGAATTTTATTTGGAAGTCCGTAGTGAAATTAGGCTTGAAATGGCTAAAATAGGAATTTAAAGTTTGGAAGTTTGATCGGAGAGTTGACTTTTTGATATCGGGGTCGATATCCAGTTCTGAAAATTTTCATAGCTCTGTTATGTCATTTATGACTTGTGTGCAAAATTTGAGGTCAATCGGGCTTGAATTGGAGTATAATTCGTGGTTTTAGCGTCGTGTTATGTGATTTTAGGTTTCAAAAAAGTTCGTATGATGTTTTAGGACTTGTTGGTATATTTGGTTGAGGTCCCGAGGGCCTCGAGTGAGTTTCGGATGGTTAACGGATCAAAAGTTTGACTTAAAACAGCTGCTGCAATTTTTCCTTTCTGCTGGGAATTCTGGGCCAAGATCGAGCCCAAGATCGAAACCCACGATCGAGGCCATGATCGAGGCCAGGATCTAGGCCATAATCGAGGCCATGATCGAGGCCTGCCTGGGCAGAATTATAAAAGAGGTCATTCATCTCATTCGCCATTTTTAACAAATTGGAGCTTGAGCAGAGGCGATCTTTGATATATTTTCAAGGAAAAGACATTGGGGTAAGTGATTCTAACTTGGATTTGGTCTATAAACACAAATATATCATTGTTCTCATCATTTAATTAGTATTTTGAGATTGAAATTTGGGAAACTTTTAGAAATCTCATAGAAATGAATTTTTGAGATTTCGGTATCGATTCGGAGTCGGATTTGAGTTAAACTGCTATGATTGGATTCGTAATTGAATGAGTTGTCGAATTTCATAACTTTCACCGGATTCCGAGATGTGGGCCCCACGGACAAAGTTTTAATTAATTTCGGGATTTTTATTGAAAATATAGTATTTTCTTATAGAATTGATTCCTATAAATTTTAGTGATTATATCGAATTATTTTTGGTTAGATTTGAGCCAATCAAAGATGGATAATCGAGGAAAGGGCCTTCTAGTGGATTAAATTGGAGCAAGACGAGGTAAGTCTCTTGTCTATTTTTGTGAGGAGAAAATTACCCCATAGGTGATCAAATTAAATAATTGTTGCTAATTGTGGGGGCTACGTACGCACGGGGTGACGAGAGTCCGTGCGTAGCTACTATTAAATGCGAAAGTCCAGGTAGTTTAGGACTCAAAAGTATGAATTACTTGTGTAAATTGTAGTCTTTACTTAATTAAATTATTTGATATATATATATATATATATATATATATATATATATATATATATATATATATATATATATAGTGAATTGTTAGGGAAGACATTCAAGGATGGAAATCTCATATGCTTAAACTTTTGTGTTTAAATTAATTAATATTAAGAGAAATTGTTCATCCTTCTGAATTAATCTTATAATAAATATACTCTCGTTCCGGAGGTACAAAGTAAAATGTCCTCCTTTCTTGTGGAGCGGGCCAAATGCCTCGGCAGGATAGATGCATCTATGGATCATGCCGCACGTCTCTCAGCAGTATACACAATACTCTGGATCGGGCCGTACGACCTCGGCAGAAATCGTGCTTAATAATAATAATTACACGATACTTTGATAGTTTATTTCAGCTTGCGAAACTAATTGATAAATTAAAAATTTATTAGAATTGAAGGAATTTAATTAATATATTGATGATTGTTGCATTTGAAGAAATTTAATTATTTCTGCTGGATAAATAAATTATTGTAAATTCTGTGAATCATGATGATTTAGATATTCTAGTTTTATTTTAATTTTTATTATTGACCCATAGTAAGTGTCAAAGTCGTCCATCTCGTCTCTACCACTTCGAGATTAGGATTGATACTTACTGGGTACACGTTATTTACGTACTCATACTACACTTTCTGCACTTTTTGTGCAGGATCTGAGACAGGTACTAGTGAAGGACCTATCATCACATATCCACGTCATCCTGAGGCATAGAGTTGAGCTGCCTTTTTGAGACGTTTTGCATCTACCAGTATTTTAAATTTTGTCTATTTTCATTTCAGACAGTATTTGGAGTTTTGTATAATCTACTAGATGCTCATACACTTGTGACACCAGGTCTTGGCACAACCATTGATTGAATTAAGAGTTGCTTATTTTCTTGGTTATTTTAAATTACCGGTTGGCTTGCCTAGCTGTAGTGTTGGGCGCCATCATGACCTATATGGGGCAATTGGGTCATGACAATATGGTATCAGAGCACTAGGTTCACGTAGGTCTCACAAGTTATGAGCAAACCTAATAGAATCTTGCAGATCAGTACGGAGACGTCTGTACTTATCTTCGAGAGGCTATAGGGTTTAGGAAACTACCTTTATTTATATTCCATCGTGCAATTAATGTAGTACTAAACATCCTTTATTTATTCTCTCACAGATGGTGAGAACGCGCTCTAATGAGGTTCCAGACTAGGGAAGAGCTACTCCCCCAGTTGCTAGAGGCCGAGGGAGGGCTCCAGCCCGTTGTAGAGGGTGAGGACGTCCCAGGACTATTCCAGTTATGCCGCTAGTGGGTCCAGCAGAGAACACCATTATTGAAGAACAGGATGAGGTGCATGTGGCAGAGCCAGCTTCAGTGGATTTCACATCTGCACCGGGATTTCAGGATGTCATGCGTAGTATGTTGCGGTTCATGAACAATATGACTGAGGCAGGTTTATTTTCGGCAGACCCAGCCACATTTAAGGCGGGAGAGGGAGCACAGACCCCTACGGCACAGGCTCATGGACAGGCAGCTGCTGTATATCAGACCCTGGGTGCACTACCCGTGGGTGGAGCCCACCCAGTGGCAGCAGCTACACCTGAGCCCAGGCCAGTTGTAGCCGCTGATCCTAAAAAATATTGGACAGATGGACTAGACTACATCCTCCTATCTTTGGGGTGAGCGACATAAGGATCCCCATGATTTCATTGATCGGTGAAAGGATATACTGTACAACATGAGGATATTGGAGTCTCATTGGGTAGACTTTGCTACTTTTCAGCTAGAGGGCAGAGCCCGTAGATGGTGGCAGTATTATGTTCTTGGCAGACCAGCAGATTCTCCTCTCATAACTTGGGACAGGTTCACCGGTATCTTCCTGGACAGGTATATTCCACCCTCCCAGAGGGAAGAGTTGAGGTTTCAGTTTGAGCAGCTCCAGCAGGGTCAGATGTTAGTGACCGATTATGAGGCGAGGTTTTTTGAGTTATCTCTCCATGCACTTATGATACTCCCTACTGAGGCGGAGAGAGTGCGTAGGTTTGTTGTGGCTTTACATACTAGAATTCAGACCACTATGGCTCGAGAGGTTGAGATGGGTACTTCTTATGAGCTAGTCGTGGAGATAGCCTGCAGGATTGAGGGCGTACGTCAGTGGAGGCGAGAGTAGGGTATGAGAGATAAGTGGTTCATGTATTCTGGAGAGTTCAGAGGTGCTCCGTCTGGGGGCAGAGGTCAGTTCGTGAGAGGGCATTCCAGCAGGCCCCCATATCCAGCACCATCACCTCCTCGAGGTGCTCCAGTACGACCTTATTTCAGTTCTATAACAGAGAGTTCTTATCGCCCACCAGCTATTCAGGGTTCTTCCAGTGGGTATTCAGGTCCCCAGGGCTAGTCTTCTAGTCAGCGGCTTAGCACCGCAGAGTTGTTACGAGTGCGGGGATCCCAGTCACATGTAGAGATTCTGCCCTAGGCTATAGGGTAGACCAGTACAGCAAGGTCAACAGCCTATGATTACTGCCCCAATTGCTCCACCAGTGGTCCGACCACCTAGCAGTGGAGGACAGGTGGGTAGAGGCCGTCCTAGAGGTGGAGGTCAGCCAGGCGGAGGCCAGCCAGTTGGAGCTCTAGCTCGATTTTATGCTTTTCCAGACATACTAGATGTAGAGGCCTCAGATACTGTGATTACAAGTATTATTTCTGTTTGTGGCAAGGATGCCTCTGTATTATTTGAACCAGGATCCATGTATTCATATGTGTCATCTCTATTTGCTCCATTCCTAGTTGTTTCTCATGAGTCCTTGTGTACTCATGTTTATATGTCCACTCATGTGGGCGATTCTATTATTGCGAACCGGATCTACCGGTTCTGTATTATTACATTCTGTGGTTATGAAACTAGAGCAGATATCCTATTGCTTGAGATGATCAATTTTGAAATTATTATGGGCATGGACTAGTTATCTCCATATCATGCTATTCTAGATTGTCATGCCAAGACTGTTACCTTGGCTATTCCAGCATTTCCTAAGCTGAAGTGGAAGGGTTCGTCTGTTAGTTCATTTAATCAAGTTATTTCTTTTATAAAGGCTCAACACATGGTTGAGAAGGGTTGTTTGGCTTATCTAGCCTATGTTCGGGATACTACTATAGAGACTCCGGCTATTGATTCAGTGCCTGTAGTTCGGGAGTTCTCCGATGTATTTGCTTTAGATCTTCCAGGAAAGCCACCTGATCATGATATTGACTTATGTATTGACTTGGCTCCAGATACCCAACCTATATATATTCCACCGTATCTCATGGCTCCGAAAGAATTGAAAGAATTGAAAGAGCAGCTTGAGGAGTTACTAACCAAAGGGTTCGTCAGACCGAGTGTATCGCCTTGGGGTGCACCAGTATTATTTGTGAAGAAGAAGGATGGAACAATGCGGATGTGTATTAATTATTGCCAATTGAACAAAGTCACTATTAAAAACAAGTACCCGTTGCCACGTATTGATGATCTTTTTGACCAGTTACAGGGTGCTAGGGTGTTCTCTAAGATCGACTTGAGGTCGGGGTACCATCAGTTGAAGATTCGGGATTTGGATGTTTCGAATACTACTTTTTGAACTAGATATGGTCATTATGAGTTTCTGGTGATGTTCTTCGATTTAACTAATACCCCTGCAGCGTTTATGGATTTGATGAACATGGTATACAGGCCATATATTGATTTGTTTGTCATTGTCTTCATTGATGACATCTTGATCTAGTAGCGCAGTAAGGAGGAGCACGAGAAGCACATGCTAAGTTCTCTAAATGTGAGTTTTGGCTAGAGTCTGTAGCATGTTTTGGGCATATTGTATTGGGCAAGGCCATTAAGGTTGATCCCAAAAAGATTGAGGCAGTTCAGAATTGGCATCGTCCCACTTCGGCGACTGAGATCAGGAGTTTTCTGGGTTTAGCAGATTATTATCGTCGGTTCGTGGAAGGTTTTTCATCTATTGCAGCACCTTTGACCAAATTAACCCAGAAGGGTGCTCCGTTCTGAAGGTCCGATGATTGTGAAGTGAGCTTTTAGAAGCTCAAGACAACATTGACTACATCACCAGTATTAGTGTTGCCTTCCGGTTCGGGGATGTATATAGTGTATTATGACGCTTCACACATTGGTTTGGGTTGTGTATTGATGCAGCAAAGGTGAGTTATTGCATATGCTTCACGTCAGCTGAAGCTCCACGAGAAGAATTATCCAGTACATGATTTGGAGTTAGCTACGATTGTTCACGCTCTTAAGATTTAGAGGCATTATCTTTATGGGGTTTCTTGTGAAGTTTACACTGATCATCATAGTTTGCAGAATTTGTTCAAGCAGAGGGACCTAAATTTGAGGCGGCACAGATGGCTGGAGTTATTGAAAGATTATGATATTACTATCCTATATCATCCGAGCAAAGCAAATGTGGTTGCAAATGCCTTGAGTAGAAAGGCAGAGAGTATGGGTAGTTTGGCTTTCATTTCAGCAGATGAGAGGCCATTGGCTTTAGATATTCAATCCTTGGCCAACAGACTTATGCGGCTGGATATTTCAGAGCCCAGCCGAGTTCTTGCATGTGTTGTAGGTTAGTCTTCACTATTTGAACAAATCAAGGTTCGCCAGTATAATGACCCACACTTGATGGTTCTTCGAGAAACGGTACTACGAGGTGGTGCCAAAGAAGTTACTATTGGTGCGGCTGGTGTTCTACGACTCCAAGGTCGTCTATGTGTTCCTAATGTGGAAGGACTGAGAAACAAAGACCTAGAGGAGGCACACAGTTCTCGGTATTCTATTCATCCAAGTGCTACGAAGACCTGAGGCAGCATTATTGGTGGAGACGAATGAAAAAGGACATTGTTGAGCATGTAGCGAGGTGTCTAAATTGTCAGCAAGTTAAATATGAGCGCCAGAGGCCAGGTGGCCTACTTCAGCAGATGATTATACCGGAGTGGAAATGGGAACGCATCACTATGGACTTTGTAGTTGGGTTGCCGCGGACCTTGCGGAAGTTTGATGCAGTTTGGGTCATTGTTGATAGGTTGACCAAGTCGGCACACTTTATTCCTGTTGTGACTACGTATAATTCAGAGAGGTTGGCCCAAATTTATATTCAGGAGATAGTTCGGTTGCATGGTGTGCCAATTTCTATCATATCAGATAGAGGTCCTCAGTTTACTTCACATTTCTGGAGAGCAGTACAAAGTGAGTTGGGGACCTGTGTAGAGCTCAGCACAACTTTTCATTCGCAGACCGACGGGCAGTCAGAGCGGACAATTCAAATTTTGGAGGATATGCTCAGGGCATGTGTGATTGACTTTGGAGGTCAATGGGATCATTTCTTGCCTTTGGCCGAGTTTGCTTATAACAACAGTTACCAATCCACCATCGAGATGGCTCCATTTGAGGCTTTTTGTGGTCGGCGATGTCGTTCGCCCATCGAATGGTTTGAGCCCGGTGAGTCTAATTTATATGGTACTGATTTGGTGAAAGATGCCTTGGAAAAGATAAAGTTGATTCATGAGTGACTTTGTACAGCACAGTCCAGACAGAAGAGTTACGCAGATTAGAAAGTGCGTGATTTATCCTTTATGATGGGTGAAAAAGTTCTCTTGAAAGTTTCGCCGATGAAGGGAATCGTGAGATTTGGGAAAAGGGGAAATTGAGCCCAAGGTTTATAGGCCCATTTGAGGTGTTGAAACGAGTTGGGGAGGTTGCTTATGAGCTTGCATTGCCTCCCAACCTATCGGGAGTTCATCCGGTTTTCCATGTATCTATGCTCCGGAAGTATCATGCCAACCTATCACATGTGTTAGACTTCAGCACAGTTCAGCTAGATAATAGCTTGGGTTATGAAGAGGAGCCAGTTGCCATTGTTGATAAACAAGTTCGCCAGTTGAGGTCCAAGAGGATTTCTACAGTAAAGGTCCAGTGGAGGGGCCTACCAGTCGATGAAGCGACTTGGGAGGCCGAGGAAAACATGCAGAGCAGATATCCACACTTCATCAGCACTTCATCAGCACTTCAGGTATAATTCTAAAACCATTCGAGGACGAACGTTTATTTTAGAGGTGGAGAAACGGATAACCCAAAATGTCATCTTTAAATTTAATAATTAATTCTGTGTTATAAGACCTCGAAAAGCATTATTTATCATTACTCGACTTGCGTGCGCAGTCCGTAAAATTTTCTGGAAAGTTTATATGTGAAAATGGATTAAAATTTGAATTAGAGCTTTAAAACTCAACTGAGTTGACTTTGGTCAACAATTTGAGCAAACGGACTCGGATAAGTGTTTTGATAGTTCCGGTAGATCCGTATCATGATTTGGGACTTGGGCGCATGCCCGGAATCAAATTTCGAGGTCCCTAGCCCGAGATATGGAATTTTGATGAAAAATTAAAAGTTTAAGTTCAAATAGTGACCGGATGTCTGATTGTGTGCAAACGACCCCGGAATTGAATTTTTGATGATTCTAACAGCTCCGTATGGTGATTTTGGACTTAGGAGCGTGATGGAAATTTTATTTGGAAGTCTGTAGTGAAATTAGGCTTGAAATAGCTAAAATAGGAATTTAAAGTTTGGAAGTTTGTCCCGGGAGTTGACTTTTTGATATCGGGGTCGGAATCCAGTACTGAAAATTTTCACATCTCCGTTATGTCATTTATGACTTGTGTGCAAAATTTGAGGTCAATCGGACTTGATTTGATAGGTTTGGACTTCGAATGTAGAAGTTGGAAATTTTAAGTTTCATTAAGCTTGAATTGGAGTATAATTCGTGGTTTTAGCATCGTTTTATGTTATTTGAGGTTTCAAATAAGTTCGTATGATATTTTAGGACTTGTTGGCATATTTGGTTGAGGTCCAGAGGGCCTCGAGTGAGTTTCGGATGGTTAACGAATCAAAAGTTGGACTAAAAACAGCTGCTGCAATTTTTCCTTTGTGCTGGGAATTCTAGCCCAAGATCGAGCCAAAAATTGAGCCCAAAATCAATACCCAAGATCGAAGCCACGATCGAGGCAGAGGATCGAGGCTATGATCGAAGCCACGGTCGAAGCAACGATCAAGGCCATGATCGAAGCTACGATCAAGGCCACTATCGAAGCCAGGATCGAGGCCATGATCGAGGCCAGGATCGAGGCCAGGATCGAGGCCAGGATCGAGGCCATGATCGAGGCCATGATTGAGGATCAAGGGCTGCCTGGCCAGAATTATAAAAGAGGGCATTCATCCCATTCGCCATTTTTAACAAATTGGAGCTTGAGCAGAGGCGATCTTTGATAGATTTTCAAGGAAAAGACATTGGGGTAAGTGATTCTAACTTGGATTTGGTCTATTAACACAAATATATCATTGTTCTTATCATTTAATTAGTGTTTTGAGATTGACATTTGGAAAATTTTTAGAAATCTCATAAAAACAAATTTTTGAGATTTCGGTATCGATTCAGAATCGGATTTTAGTGAAACTGGTATGGTTGGACTCGTAATTGAATGGGTTATCCGATTTCATATCATTCGCCGGATTCCAAGATGTGGGCCCCACGGACAAAGGTTTCATTAATTTCGGGATTTTTATTGCAAATTTAGTATTTTCTTATAGAATTGATTCCTATAAATTTTAGTGATTGTATCGAATTATTTTTGGTTAGATTCGAGCCAATCAAAGTTGGATAATCGAGGAAAGAGCCGTCTAGTGGATTAAATTGGAGCAAGACAAGGTAAGTCTCTTGTCTAATCTTGTGAGGGAAAATTTACCCCATAGGTGATCAAATTAAATAATTATTGCTAATTGTGGGGGCTATGTACGCACGGAGTGACGAGAGTCCGTGCGTAGTTACTATTAAATGCTAAAGTCCGGGTAGTTTAGAACTCAAAAGCATGAATTACTTGTGTAAATTGTAGTCTTTACTTAATTAAATTATTTGATATATATATATATATATATATATATATATATATATATATATATATATATATATATATATATATGTGAATTGTTAGGGAAGATATTAAAGGATGGAAATCTCATAGTGACCCATAGTGACTGTCAAAGTCGTCCATCTCGTCTCTACCACTTCGAGATTAGGCTTGATACTTACTGGGTATATGTTGTTTACGTACCCATACTACACTTGTTGCACTTTTTGTGCAGGATCTGAGACAGGTACTAGTGGAGGACCTATCATCACATATCCACGTCATCCCGAGGCACAGTGGTGAGCTGCCTTTCTGAGATGTTCTGCAGCTACCAGTGTCTTCTTGTATATTTAATTCTGTCTATTTTCATTTCAGACAGTATTTGGAGTTTTGTATAATCTACTAGATGCTCATACACTTGTGACACAAGGTCTTGGCACACACATTGGTTGAATTAAGAGTTGCTTATTTTCTTGGTTATTTTAAATTACTGGTTGGCTTGCCTAGCTGTAGTGTTGGGCGCCATCATGACCTATAGGTGAAATTGGGTCGTGACACTTTTAAAAAACCTTATTGGTACGTATAAATAATACTCTTACACCCAAGAACCGTACTCTTAATCCCCCATCTTTCGCTCTCAACACGAAATGGAAAAATTAGGGAAAGAAATTCTTACCTCTTGGTAGCCCTAGCAAGATCCTTGTGAAATATTCAAACTTTGAACAAGAATTGATGGACAAATGGCTTGGTCTTCACTTTCTCTCTCTAAGATGCTATCACCTCTCTCTAAAATATTAGATGAAACCCTTCAAAATGACCCCCAATAGTGTTTTATAAAAATGGGGTCGGATTTATAAAACTAGAAAAATGAAGCCCCGAAACACACTCTGCGGTCACATATGCGACCGCATAATATTTCTGCGGCCCGCATAATGGGTCGCAAAAATGTCCTCCGGAAATGGGCAACGCTGCCTCAGTCTGCGGTCGATATGCAATCTACAGACCTGTTCTGCGGTCACATAATATACCGTAGAACTAATATACGGTCACATAATGCGCCCCAAAATTTCCTCCTCACTAGCACCAATCTTGATTCACTCTGCGGCCATAATGCGGTCCGCAGTGTGATTCTGCGACCGCATAGTGGGCCGTAGAAATGACCTTTTTCCGGCAAAAAAATTCCTTTACTCCTAGTGCATTGTTCAACCAAAAAGTCTACAACCTTTGTATCAATTAATCTTCCTCGGCACCACAAAACCTTAATTTTCATAGAAACATTTCTCCGGTGTCGTTACACATATGTCAACATACGGTCAACCTTTTTGTCTTAAGTTCTAAACCTTGGAACTGAGTGTTCCAAATCATTCCAAAACCTCACCGGACCCGAACCAATTACCCCGGCAAGTCAAATAACAGACGTAAATCACAATTTGAGCAGTAAATGGGGAGACAGGGTTGTAATACTTGAAAGAACTAGCCGAGCATTACATTATCCCCCTCTTAAACAAACGTTCATCCTCAAACGGTTTTAGAATTATACCTGGAGTCACAAATAGGTGTGGATATTTTACTCTGCATCTCCCGCTCAGTCTCTCAAGTAGGTTCTCCTACTGGCTGGCCTTTCCACTGCACTTTCACTGAAGTTATGTTGTTTGATCTCAATTTTCAAACCTGCCGGTCTAATATGGACACCAGCTCCACATCATAAGTCAGATTACCATCCAACTGCACTTTGTTGAAATCCAAAACATGCGATGGATCCCCGACATACTTCTGGAGCATAGATATATGAAACACTGGATGAACACTCGATAGACGAGGTGAGAATGCAAGTTCATAAGCCACATCTCCAATCTTCTTAAGTATTTCAAAGGGCCCAATATACCGAGGGCTCAACTTGCCCTTCTTCCCGAACCTAAACACACCCTTCATGGGCAAAATCTTGAGCAGAACCTTCTCCCCAACTATGTAAGCAACATCACGGACCTTCCGGTCGACATAACTATTCTGTCTAGACTGCATCATGCGAAGCCGCTCCTGTATCAATTTAACCTTCTCCAATGCATCTTGAACCAGATCAGTACCCAATAGCCTTGTCTCACCCGGATCAAACCAACCCACTGAAGACCGACACCATCTCTCATAAAAGGCCTCATACGGAGCCATTTGATTGCTCAATTGGTAGCTTTTATTATACGCAAACTCTGCCAGGGGCAGAAATTGATCCCAAGAACCCTCGAAATCTATAACACAGTCGCGTAGAATATTTTCCAATATATGAATAGTGCGCTCGAACTGTCCGTCTGTTTGAGGGTGAAATGTTGTACTCAGCTGAACCTGTGTACCTAATTCTCGATGTACTGCCCTCCAAGACTGTGATGTAAACTGCGTACCCCGAACTAAAATGATGGACACTGGCACACCGTGCAGACGAATAATATCGCGGATATAAATCTCAGCCTACTGCTCCGAAGAATAAGTAGTACCATATGGAATAAAATACGTGGACTTGGTCAACCGATCTATAATCACCCAAACAACATCAAACTTTCTCAAAGTCCTTGGGAGCCCAACTACGAAGTCCATGGTAATACGCTCCCAGTTCCACTTCGTAATTTCAAGTTTATGAAGCAATCCGCCCGGTCTCTAATGCTCGTACTTCACCTGTTAACAAATTAAAGACCGAGCTACAAACCCAACTATATCTTTCTTCATTCGCCTCCACCAATAGTGCTGCCTCAAATCCTGATACATCTTTGCGGCACCTAGATGAATGGAGTACCACGAACTATGAGCCTCTCAGAGAATCAACTCATGCAAACCATTTACATTTGGAACACATAGCCTACCCTGCATCCGTAATACACCGTCATCCCCAATAGTGACTTCCTTGGCATCACCGTGCTGAACCATGTCCTTAAGGACAAGAAGATGAGGGTCATCATAATGACGTTTTCTAATTCGATCATAAAGAGAAGATTGAGAAACCACACAAGCCAAAACTCGACTCGTCTTGGAAACGTCCAATATGACAAACTGGTTGGCCAAGGCCTAAACATCCAAGGCTAAAGGCCTCTATGCTACCGGTAAGTATGCTAAGCTTCCCAAACTCTCTGCCTTATAACTCAAGGCATAGACCACCACATTGGCCTTTTCGGGATGATAGAGAATGGTGATATCATAATCCTTAAGCAACTTCAACCACCCCCGTTACCGAAAATTAAGATCCTTCTATTTAAACAGATGTTGTAGACTATGGTGATCGGTATGAACCTCACAATGGACACCGTACAAATAATGCAGCCAAATCTTCAAGGCATGAACAATAGCTGCTAACCCAAGGTCGTGTACCAGATAATTCTTATCATGTACCTTTAATTGTCTGGACGCATAGAAAATCACCCTACCATCTTGCATCAGCATTGCGCCGAGCTCAATACACAACACGTCACAATACACAGTATAAGACCTTGAACCTCTAGGAAACACTAATACTGGGGATGGAGTCAAAGCTGTCTTGAGCTTCTAAAAGCTCTCTTCACACTCATCAAACCACCTGAACGGAGCACCTTCTAGGTCAATTTAGTCATAGGCGATGCATTAGATGAGAAACCCTCTACGAAGCGACGATAATAACCGGCCAAGCCGAGGAAACTCTGAATCTCGATAGATGAAGATGGCATGGGCCAGCTCTGAACTACCTCTATTTTCTTTAGATCCGCCTTAATCCCCTCACTGGACACTATGTGTCCCAAGAATGCCGTCGAGCTAAGCCAAAACTCACACTTAGAGAATTTAGCATAAAGTTTCTCCTCTCTAAGCCTCTGTAGTACAATACTCAAGTGTCGTACATACTCCTCCTGGCTACATGAGTACACCAGGATATCATCAATAATTACTACGACAAATGAGTAAAGATATGGCTGGAATACACTATTCATCAAGTGCATGAATGTTGCTGGGGCATTGGTCAGCCCAAAAGACATCACAAGAAATTCATAGTGACCCTAACGAGTACTGAATGTCGTCTTTAGATTATCCGACTCCCGAATTGTTAACTGGTGAAATGCAGACCTCAAATCATTTTTAGAGACTACCCTCACTCCCTGAAGCTAGTCAAATAAATCATCAATACGTGGCAAAGGATATTTATTCTTGATTGTAACTTTGTTCAGTTGTATGTAATCAATGCACATCCGCATAGTGCCATCTTTCTTTTTCACAAACAAAACTGGTGCACCCCAAAGTGACACACTAGGCCTAATAACCCCCTTATCAAGGAGTTCCTAAAGTTGCTCTTTCAATTCTTTCAATTCAGTTGGTGCCATACGATACAGAGAAATAGAAATGGGATATGTGCCCAACACCAAGTCAATACCAAAATCAATATCCCTGTTGGGTGGCATACCCGACAAGTCTGCAGGAAATATATCCGGAAAGTCTCGCACTACCAGTACTGAAACAATAGTAGGGGTATCTGATTCAACATTTCCCACAAAGGCCAAATATGAAAAACACCCATTCCTCACCATACGTTGGGCCTTCAAGTAAGAAATTACCCTACTAGGAACATAATCTATAGAACCTCTTCATTCGACCTTTGACAACCCCGGCATTGCCAACATCACAATTTTTGTGTGACAGCCCAGAATACCATGACATGGGGATAACCAATCCATACCCAGGATTACATCGAAATCAACCGTACTAAGTAATAAGAGATCAACTCTAGTCTCCAGTCCCCCAATAGTTACCACACACGATCGAGACACACAGTCTACTATAATAGTATCGTCCACAGGCATAGATACACGTACATGTGAAACTAAGGACTCACATGGTATATTTAGTTAACGAGTAAAGTACGATGATACATATGAATAAGTTGAACAGGGGTTAAATAATATAGATTCCTCCCTTTGGCACACTGAGACAATACCTGTAATCACTGCATCTGAAGCAACAACATCCGGTGTTGTAGGAAAAGCATAGAATTGGTCCTGACTGCCATATGATCGGCCTCCCCCTCTTCGGCGTCCTCTAGTTGACTGAGCCCCACCCCGAGCTGGCTGGGCGGGTGGTGGAACAATTGGTGCAGAAGTCATAGTCTGACTCCTCTGCTGAACTGAACCTCGCGTATGGTGGGGACAACATTACCTAGCATGACCCATCTCCCCACACTCATAGCAAACCATCTCAAAAAATTGTGGGAAGTTTTGAGGCGGACCTCGAGAGCCAGAATAACTACCAGAAGAACCTGGTACAGATAAACCCTGAACTAATGGTGCATGAGGCATACTCTGGACTGGCAGGGCACTGAGAGATGACAATTCCTGATGAGATCTATATGAACCATGGTTGGATAATGCACCACCATGAACTGGACAACCCGTTTGAGTGTGCCTGTAAGGGCGACCCCTGCTGTGGTAGGACTGCCCTCCAGAAGGCACCCCACCAGAACCGTCTGAACCTCGAGGCCTCTTGGCCTCCCTCTCACCACATTCCTGGCTATAAACCACCTCTATATGCCAAGCAATGTCAACCACATCATCAAAAGTGGCACCGAATACAATCTCCCTTGTCATAAGAAACTGTAACTGGTATGTGAGGCCATCAATGAACCTATTAATCCTTTCCCTATCAGTGGGAACCAATGAAACTGCATGACGAGCCAACTCAGAAAATTTCATCTCGTACTGTGTCATAGACATGCCATCCTCACGTAACTGCTCAAATTGTTTGTGCAGCTCCTTTCTGCAAGACTGCGGCACAAACTTCTCCAAAAAGAGAATGGAGAACTCCTGCCATGTAAGTTGTAATGCACCGACCGGCTTGTGCCTCTCATAAGCCTCCCACAATCTGATGGCAACCCTAGAAAACTGAAAAGTAGTGAACGAGACCCCACCGGTCTCCAAAATACATGTTGTCAGAAGCATCTGCTGGCACTTATCCAGAAAATCCTGAGCATCCTCTGACTTAGCAACGCAAAATGATGGAGGTCGAAGACTGCCAAATCTCTCAAGTCTCCTCTACTCATCATCTTCCATAACAAGGACTACTGGGGCCTGAACATCTGCAACCGGCTGGACTGGTAGTATCCCCGGTATCTGAAGTCCCTGCACTACCTGCTCTGGAGTACGAGAAATAGAGGTATGAGTACCTCCCACGGCCTGAGAAATGGCTGGTGCGGCCTAAGCCGAAACCACCTCAGAAAGGCCAGTGCAAACTATCAATATCTGAGCCAAAACCTCTTGTAGGCTTGGAATCTCAATGGGCACAGTTGGTGCCCGAGTTGGTTCCGCCGGCTCAACTATATCTAGAATATGCTCCTGAGCTAGAGCAATTGGTGGTGCTACAGGTGTTGCTTTAACTATTGTACGAGCTACACCTCGACCTCTCACGGCCCTAACTGGTGGCACCGGTGGCTGACCGTCTGATCCGGTAGTATGTGTTCTCACCATCTGTGAGAGAATAGAATAACAGAATTTTAGTTTTCCAAAATCAACAAGTTCGCATCATAGAGTACAAGAAAGTGAAATTTTCCTAAGGGTTTGGCAGCATCTCGAAGATAAGTACAGACATCTCTGTATCAATCCGTAAGACTCTACTAAACTTGCTCATGACTCGTGAGACCTATGTAACCTGGGCTCTGATACCAACTTGTCACGACCCAAAATCCTAACACGTCTCAATACTAGGCAAGCCGATAACCTCGATAAATCACAATAATCTCTTAAGTTTGAAAATAAAATATTTCAATTCCATATAAAACTTCACAATTTCAGATACAAAGTACTCCCAAAACACGGTGTCACTGAGTACATGAGCATCTAAATAACAATAAAGTCTGACGTATAAGAAAACTGTCTGAAAATATAAAACAATACAATATTTGAAAGGAAAGAGAGTCAAGGTCTGCGAATGCCAAGCAACTACCATGATAGTCTCTAACAAATAAATCCTCAAATCTGGCAACTGCCGTATCCGGATCTACATGGATCTGCACATAAGGTGCAGAGTGTAGTATGAGTACAACCAACTCAATAAGTAACAAGACTAACCTCTGGGCTGAATGTAGTGATGAGCTCCACATTCATAATGGTACAAAATTGTAGGCATGCTTTGAAGTTCAACAGTTAAACTCAGTACAAGCAAAATAGATCAATACTGCATGATATGAGGAATGTGACATCTTAGTGGAAAGACTTCCTGTACTACTGGTCACTAACCATACGGTCAATCGGTACTGTTTATGTCTTATCCAACCCAAGGAATATTCCATCCCATATATATATACTCACATTGACTGACAGTCAGTCCCTTAGTACTGTATAAGGCCAATCTAGCCCTGGGGTAATTTACCCCACATGTAAATGATACGGACAATCCATGTCCAGGGAAAATGCATCACAATATAAATAAATAAGGCAAGTCCATGCCTTGGGAAGTGCATCCCGAATATATATATAATTATCTACGCTCACTCGGGTGTGCACAAACTCCGGAGGGGCTCCTTTAGCCCAAACATGATATAAAGCCGATATGGCCTATTGTAGGCGAGTAGTCCCGGTCCGTATAATAATAAAGCCTATAAGGCCTGCTGCAGACGGATAGCCCCGATCCATATAATAGTAAAGCCTATAAGACCTGCTGCAGGCGGCCATCCCCAATCAATATAATAGTAAAGCTTATAAGGCCGGATGCTGGCGGGCAACCCCAATACATATAATAATAATAATAATAATAATAATAATAATAATAATAATAATAATAATAATAATAATAATAATAATAATAATAATAATAATAATAATAATAATAATAATAATAATATAAAGCCAATATGTCTTGCTGTAGGCGGGCTGCCCCGATCCCATAAATGTCCTCACAATGGATGAACATGACTGAGTATGAAATATACATTTTTAAAACAATTAATTCAACAGCAACACGGCCCCATGGGTCCCAAAATATCGGCACGTAGCCTAAACATGATCTTTAATAAGTGCCTCAAATCAATTTCTCTTACACGTGCAAAATGTTCAAGTAATAACATGACTCTTTAATTTTACAACTTCACATGATTTATTCAAGTCACAATTTCTATGGTGCACGTCCACATGCTCATCACCTATCATGTGCTTCACCTCCAAACAATTTATATAACTCCAAATTCGGGGATTCATTATGAGTTTCTGGTAATGTCTTTTGGTTTAACTAATGCCCCGGCAGCGTTTATGGATCTGATGAACAGGACATTCAGGCCATATATTGACTCATTTGTCATTGTCTTCATTGATGACATTTTGATCTACTCACGTAGTAAGGAGGAGCATGAGCAGCATATGAGAGTAGTGCTTCAGACATTGCGGGAACAAAAGCTATATGCTAAGTTCTCTAAATGTGAGTTTTGGCTAAAGTTTGTAGCATTTTTAGGACATATCGTATCGGGCGAAGGTATTAAAGGTGATCCCAAAAAGATTGAGGCAGTTCAGAATTGGCATCGTCCTACTTTGGCGACGTAGATCAGGAGTTTTCTGGGTTTGACAGATAATTATCGTCGGTACGTGGGAGGTTTTTCTTCTATTTTAGCACCTTTGACCAAATTAACCCAGAAGGGTGCTCCATTCCGATGGTTCGATGATTGTGAGGTGAGCTTTCAGAAGCTCAAGACATCATTGACTACAGCACCAGTGTTAGCGTTGCCTTCCAGTTCGGGGATGTATACAGTGTATTTCGACGCTTCGCGCATTGGCTTGGGTTGTGTATTGATGCAGGAAGGACAAGTTATTGCATATGCTTCACGTCAGCTGAAGCCCCACGAAAAGAATTATTCGGTACATGATTTGGAGTTAGCTGCAATTGTTCACGCTCTTACGATTTGGAGGCATTATCTTTATGGGGTGTCTTGTGAAGTTTACACTAATCATCACAGTTTGCAGCATTTGTTCAAGCAGAGGGATCTAAATTTGAGGCAGCGCAGATGGCTGGAGTTACTAAAAGATTATGATATTACTATCCTATATGATCCGGGTAAAGCAAATGTGGTTGCAGATGCCTTGAGCAGAAAGGCAGAGAGTATGGGTAGTTTGGCTTCCATTTCAGCAGAAGAAAGGCCATTAGCCTCGGATATTCAGTCCTTGGCTAACAGACTTGTGAGGCTGGATATTTCAGAGCCCAGCCGAGTTCTTGCATGTGTTGTGGCCCAATCTTCACTATTTGAGCATATCAAGGCTCACCAGTATGATGAACCACACCTGGTGGTTCTTCGTGAAACGGTACTACGAGGTGGTGCCAAGGAAGTTACTATTAGAGCGGATGGTGTTCTGCAACTCCAGGATCGTCTATGTGTTCCTAATGTGGATGGACTAAGGAAAAAGATCCTGGAAGAGGCACTCAGTTCTCTATATTCTATTCATCCAGGTGCTACTAATATGTATCGTGACTTGAGGCAACATTATTGGTGGCGACGAATGAAAAAGGACATAGTTGAGTATGTAGCTCGGTGTCTAAATTGCCAGCAAGTTAAATATGAGCACCAGAGGCCAGGTGGCCTACTCCAGCAGATGACCATACCAGAGTGGAAATGGGAACGAATTACTATGGATTTTGTAGTTGGGTTGCCGCGGACCTTGAGGAAGTTTGATGCAGTTTGGGTGATTGTTGACAGGTTGACCAAGTCGGCACATTTTATTCCTGTTGTGACTACGTATACTTCAGAGAGGTTGGCCCAGATTTATATTCAGGAGATAGTTCGGTTGCACGGTGTGCCAATTTCCATTATATCAGATAGAGGCCCTCAGTTTACTTCACATTTTTGGAGAGCAGTACCGAGTGAGTTGGGGACCCGTGTAGAGCTCAGCACAGCCTTTCATCTGCAGACCGATGGATAGTCAGAGAGGACAATTCAGATTTTGGAGGATATGCTCAGGGCATGTGTGATTGACTTTGGAGGTCAGTGGGGTTGTTTTCTGCCTTTGGCCGAGTTTGCTTATAATAACAGTTACCAATCCAGCATCGAGATGGCTCCATTTGAGGCTTTATATGGTCGGCGATGTCGTTCACCTATCGGATGGTTTGAGCGAGGTGAGGCTAAGTTATATGGTACTGATTTGGTAAGGGATGCCTTGGAAAAGATAAAGTTGATTCAGGAGCGACTTCGTACAGCACAGTCCAGACAAAAGAGTTACGCTGATCAGAAAGCGTGTGATATATCATTTATGGTAGGTTAAAATGTTCTCTTGAAGGTTTCGCCGATGAAGGGAATTATGAGATTCGGGAAGAAGGGCAAGTTGAGCCCAAGGTTTATAGGCCCATTTGAGGTGTTGAAACGAGTTGGGAGGTTGCTTATGAGCTTGCCTTGCCTCCCAGCCTATTGGGAGTTCATCCGGTTTTTCACGTATCTATGCTCCGGAAGTATCATGCCGACCTATCACATGTGTTAGACTTCAGCATAGTTCAGCTAGATAATATCTTGGGTTATGAAGAGGAGCCAATTACCATTGTTGATAAACAGGTTCGCCAGTTGAGATCCAAGAGGATTTTTGCAGTAAAAGTCTAGTAGAGGGGCCAACCAGTCGAGGAAGCGACTTGGGAGGACGAGGAAAACATGCGGAGTAGATATCCAGACTTATTCACCACTTCAGGTACAATTCTAAACCCGTTCGAGGACGAACGTTTGTTTAAGAGGTGGAGAATGTAATGACCCAATCGGTCATTTTAACTTTTAGAACCCTGTTCCCTAAAATAAAACTTCCCGTAGGTGCTTGTAATGATTTATGACTTGCAGGGATGGTTGGTTCGGGATTTGGAAGTGTTTGAGGTGATACCGGAACACTTGGAAGTTTGACCGATGAGTTGACTTTTTGATACCGGAGTCGGAATCTAGTTCCAAAAATTTTCATTGCTCCGTTATGTAATTTATGACTTGTGCGTAAAATTTGAGGTCAATCGGAGTTGATTTGATAGGTTCCGACATTTAATGTAGAAGTTGAAAACTCTTAGTTTCATTAAGCTTGAATTGGGGTATGATTCATGGTTTTAGCATTGTTTGATGTGATCTAGAGGTTCGACTAAGTTCGTATGATGTTTTAGGACTTGTTGGTATATTTGGTTGAGGTCCCGAGGGCCTCGGGTGAGTTTCAGATGGTTAACGGATAAAAAATTTGAGTTAAAAAGCTGCTGCAATTTTTCCTCTTCTGTTGCACATTCTGCGCTGTGATCGAGCCCAGATATCAAGCCCAGGTATCGAGCCCAGGTTTGACGAGGCACATGCTCGAGCTTGTTTATCGAAGCCATGATCGAAGGTCCAGCTCGAGGGCCATGACCGAAGGTCCAACTCGAGGGCCATGATCGAAGGTCCAGCTCGAGGGCCATGGTCGAAGGCAAGGCTCGAGGGCCAGGATCGAGACCCAAGATCGAGGGTCACAATCGAAGGCTCAAGCTCGATGCAATGATTGAGGCTATGATCGAAGGCCCAGCCTCGATGCCCTGATTGAGGCCATGACCTACTTCCAGGCTCGAGCCTGTGATCGAAGCCGCGATCGAGGTCCAGTTCGAGGACTAGTTCCGAAGGCTGCTGGGCAATTTTATAAAAAGAGGGCATTCGTCCCATTTGCCATTTTTGACGAACTTGAGCTTGAGTAGAGACGACTTTTGGCAGATTTTCAAGGGAAAAACATTGGGGTAAGTGATTCTAACTCGGATTTGGTCTGCATATACAAGTATATCATTGTTTTCACAATTTAATTAGTGTTTTGAGATTGAAATTTGGAAAAGTTTAGAAATCTCGTAGAAACGAAATTTTGAGATTTCGGTATCGATTCGGAGTCGGATTTGAGTGAAACTGGTATGGTTGGACTCGTAATTGAATGGTTTGTCTTATTTCATAACTTTCGCTGGATTTCGAGATATGGGTCCCCCGGGCAAATTTTTAATTAATTTCGGGATCTTTTCTTAAATATGTAGTATTTTCTTATTGAATTGATTCCTATAATATTTAGTGATTGTATCGAATTATTTTGGCTAGATTTGAGCCAGACGGAGTTGGATAATCGTGGAAAAGGCCTTATAGTGGATTAAATTGGAGCAAGACGAGGTAAGTCTCTTGTCTAATCTTATGAGGGGGAAATTACCTCATAGGTGATTAAGATTAAACAATTGTTGCTAAATTGTGGGGGATACGTACGCACGAGGTGACGAGAGTCCGTGCATAGCTACTATTAATGCTAAAGTCCGGGTAGTTTAGGACTCAAAGCATGCCTTACTTGTGTAAATTGTATTCTTTGATTAATTAATATTAATTGATATATATGAATATATTGTGAATTATTTGATAAAGATATTAAAGGATGGAAATCTCATATGCTTAATTTTTGTTTAAATCAATTAATTGTTAAAAGAAATTATTCTCCTCCCAAATTTATCTTATAATAAACATACTCTCATTCCGGAGGCACATAAGAAAATGTCCTCCTTTCTTGTGGAGCGGACCGAACGCCTCGGCAGGATAGATGCATCTATGGATCACGCCGCACGTCCCTCGGCAGTGTACACGACACTCTGGATCGGGCCGTACGTCCTCGGCAGAAATCGTGCTTAATAATAATAATTACACGATACTTTAATAATTTATTTCAGCTTGTGAAGCTAATTAATAAATTGAAAAATCCTTGGAATTTAATGAATTATTGTTCTTGCTTGTTAAGGAATTAATTGTTACTCCGGTGAATGAGGTTTAATTGATACATTGGAAATTATTTGAATTGAGGGAATTTAATTAATATATTGAGAATTGTTACATTTGAAGGAAATTTGATTATTTCTGCTGATTAAATAGATTATTGTAAATTCTGTAAATCATGCTGATTTAAGTATACTAATTTTATTTCAGTTATTATTATTGACCCTTAGTGAGTGTCAAAGTCGGCCATCTCGTCTCTACCACTTCGAGATTAGGCTTGATACTTACTGGGTACACGTTGTTTTCCGTACTCAAACTACACTTGCTGCACTTTTTGTGCAGGATCTGAGATAGGTACTAGTGGAGGACCTATCATCACATACCCACGTCATCCCGAGGCATAGTGGTGAGCTGCCTTTTTGAGCCGTTCTGCCTTTTTATATAATCTACTAGATGCTCATGAACTTGTGACACCGGGTCTTGGCACACACATTGGTAGAAATTGGTATTTAATTATTTTCTTGGAATAAAAGTTTAACCAATGTACGTTTAACTTTTTAGTTGGCTTGCCTAGCTGTAGTGTTGGGTGCCATCATGACCTATAGGTAAAATTGGGTCGTGACACTATCAGTTAAACCATCAAGATTCCATTCATAAATTTCGGAACCACTATAAGACGTATTAGTCTGATTCCAATCTTATTCTTCTATTAACACATCTTGAGGAGTAGGGCGATTATAATAATAAGTTTGCATTCTGGGTTTATCAGCATTCTTACTATTCTTTTTGGGATAACCTCTAAGTTTATTAAACTCTGACCAGACTTCATCTTTATAATCAGAAGTGGTATCTAATTTATCAGCAAATTGTTTTGATAAATCAATAGGTTTAATGTTTAAACCAGATAACTTTTTATCAAGAAGTTGTTCTAAATCATTTAACGATTCGAATTTAAAATCCTGAATCTCAGGGGGTCTTTGAACATGAGTAAGAATAATTTGAGCTTCTTATTTGCTTCCTGAAGTAGAGGCAATATCAGTTATCTTCTTGCTAGTACTCATTTCCTTTATCAAAATTGTTAATTCATTAAGTTTTTTATCAAGAGAACTGATATGGTCACCCAAAACTTTAACATATAAACTTAAATAATTATTTTGAGAAATCAAATTATTAATTTCTGCGATGCTGACAACAGCAACAACTTCATCAATAATTTTTTGAAATGCAGTAAACGTAATACCTGTATTATTAGGTAAAACAAAAGGTGCTTGAGGTGTGTATATGGCTTTAGTAATATTACCACTTCCATCTTTATAAGATCTTTCTAAAACCTTTATGTAAAGCGGTAAATAAGTGGTTATAAACCAAGGAACAAAATACATAATTTGATTATGTAAAGCACAAGTTTCATAAAATTCTTGAGAAATATTATTTAAATCTTCTTTACTATAAGTATCAAAAATCCAAGTTTTAAATCGGCTCCATTTATTACTAAAAAAATCCTTTTGAACATGTTTTCTAGCTTGTGACCCTGGACTAAAATCTATTAGGGGTGGAATCATTAAACATCATTGGGGTTGAAATTCATTTCGGATGCAGAAGGAATATCCTTATCAGAAATATTATCATTATCTTGAACAATATTTGTTTGACGGTTAATCTTAACCCTTTCAACAGGCTTATCACTTTTAGTAGAAATAGTGTGTAAAGATGTAGCACGATTTCGAGCTGGTCCATAGACTGGTTCAACAGGAGAAATATGTTGAATTGCAGGTAAAAGTCTATGATTGGAAAATGAATGCCTATTATAATTAGGACTAATAGTAGGCAAAAGTCTATTATTAGAAAATGACTGCCTGGTATACATCTTAAGATATATATTAAGATGTATATATAGTATATTATATATATATTATAACGCATTGCTTATCTCTTTAAAATATTTTTGTCTTTAAATTTGAATTAAAAACTTTAGGTGACAATTCTATAATATAATTTACAAGGAATTGTCTTAGATATTTTTATTATCATTTTTTTCTCTAACTTGTATAAAAAAAATTTAAAAAGTAGAAAGTATACGTTGGGCCCGCTGTGATGACCTAAAATGTCATCTTTAAATTTAATAAGTAATTATGTGTTCTAAGACCTCGAAAAGCACCATTTATTATTTCTCGACTTGCGTGCATAGTCTGTACATTTTTCCAAAAAGTTTTTATGTGAAAAATGGATTAAAATAGGAAATAGAGCTTTAAAACTCAACTAAGTTGACTTTGGCCAATATTTTGAGCAAACGGACCCGGATCAGTGTTTTAAAAATTCCAGTAGGTTTGTATCGTGAGTTGGGACCCGAGTTATGGAATTTTGATGAAACATTAAAAGCTTGAAAGCTTAATGATTTCTAAGAAATTACTAATGTTGGATTTATTGACCTCGGGTCCGTATTATGGTTTCGGAGCCCGGTATAGGTCCACTATAATATATATGACTTGTCAGCCGAATTTGGCGAGAATCAGAGTTGATTTGACGTGATTCGGACGTCCGGTTGTAAAAATATAAGTTTTAAAGTTTTCTTGGAAGCTTCCTTTGATTTGGTGTCCGATTCATAGTTTTAGGTGTTATTTTGGCAATTCGATCGCGCCAGCAAGTTCGTATGATATTTTAGAACTTGTTTGCATGTTTGGTTTGGAGCCCCGAGGGCTCGGGTGAATTTCGGATAGGCTACGGGATGTTTTGGACTTTGAAAATCTGGTAGTTTGTTGCAGTAGGTGTTCTGGAATGTTCTTCTTCGCGTTCACGAAGGTACTCTCGCGAACGCGAAGAGTAAACTGGGCAGCTGGATCTTTCTTCTTGGTATGGTTGAACTCGTATCGGAATTAGTGTTCGGTTTTCGCGAGTTTTTCAGGGATTTGAGACTGGGCCCCACTATCGAATATTTTAATGAATTTTGAATATTTATCCGGAAAATTTGTAAATTCATATGGAATTAATTCCGACGATTAGTATTGAATATATTGAATTGTTTGTGAATAGATTTGAAGCTTTCAGAGGCAAATTTAAAAGGAAAAGTTGTGGTTGAATAATTGATTGGAATTTGCAAAGCGAGGTAAGTGTCGGGGTTAACCTTGACTTGAGGGAATAGAACCCTTAAATTGTTTTATGTGAATTGCATGTAAACGACGTATAGGCGAGTTGACGAGTGTCTATACGTCGTCAAATTAATTATTTGCCTGCTTACTTGAAAAATCACAAATGGTTTTTAATCATAAATTAATTATTATAATAATTGTTTCTCTCTTATTCTTTATAAATATAAATTCTTGAATTCCTGCATTAATTGTTACATGCTATTTGAATTATGTGCCTTAATTGTTATTTAACATTTAGCATAATAAATATTAAACTGCCTATTTCCTCCCTGATTTTCATAGTAATTTGCTCTTTGTCATTGTTTGCTTCATAATTAAACCATAATTATTGTATGCTTGTTGTCTTGTAATTTTATATTAATTGTTACATTTATTGGGAAAAATTTTTCTATAAAAATTGGTAAATGAAAATATTGGAGGAGCGGGTTGCACGCCGCAACATGATTAATTATAATGAATATATTGGAGGATCGGGTTGCACCCCGCAACAGACTTATTAAAAGTCTATATTGGAGGATCGGGTTGCACGCCACAACAGACTTATTAAAAGTCAATATTGGAGGATCGGGTTGCACGCAGCAACAGACTTGTTAAAAAGTTAATATTGGAGGATCGGGTTACACGCCGCAACAGACTTGATTAACATGAATATGTTGGAGGAGCGGGTTGCACGCCGCAACAGAACTGAATGTGGATATATTGTTAGAGCGGGTTGCACGCAGCAACAGAAATAATGGAAATGATAATTGGTTATGACTGTTGAGTTTCCTTCAATTATTATAAATGAATTGCCTGATTTATTCCTATTATTGTTGTTGTTACTAATATTGCGTACATGTTAATGTAAGTGAACCGCCTTAGCCTCATCACTACTTCGTCGAGGTTAGGCTCAGCACTTACCAGTACATGGGGTCGGTTGTACTGATACTACACTCTGCACTTCTTGTGCAGATTTTGGAGTTGGTCCCAGTGGCGTACCATAGACTTGCTCGGATTTCAGCTATCAGAGGAGACTTGAGGTATAACTGCATGGCGTTCGTAGTTCTGAAGTCCCTGTCTATTGTACTTTAGTTGTGTATTTATTTCCAGACAGCTTTATTTTATTCAGACCTTTATTTGTATTTATTCTAGAAGCTCGTGCACTTGTGACACCAATTCTAGGATGGTATTTAGACACCGTTATTATTATGAATTATTTCAAAATTGCTTCCGCATTTGCTTCCTTGTTATTAATAAATTTAAAAATTGTTTTAAAAACTGTTAATATTATTCTAACGTTGGCTTGCCTAGCAAGTGAAGTGTTATGCGCCATCACGGTCCGAAGGTGGAAAATTTGGGTCGTGACAATTGGAATTAGAGCACTAGGTTACATAGGTCTCACAAGTCACGAGCAAACTTAGTAGAGTCTGAAGGATCAGTACAGAGACGTCTGTACTTATCTATCAGAGGCTATGAAGTTTAGCAATAATATTACTCATTTCTTATTCTATCGTGCGATTTTATTCTATCATCGATGATTGAACCATTCTACTCTTTTTCTATCACAGATGGTGAGAACACGTAATACCTCTACCGATGGACAGGGACCAGAACCCCCGATGGCAACTATGGCCAGGGGTAGAGGTCGAGGTCGAGTTCGTGCTAGAGGCCGAGGTAGAGCTCAGTCCAGAGCTCGAGCAGCTGCACCTATTGAAGAACCTCAGATAGACCTTCACGAGGAGGTCCCAGTTCAGAATGTACCAGTTGGACCAGTTCAGGTCCCGGAAGGATTCATAGCCACTCAAGTGCTTCAGGACGCTCTAGTCCGATTGCTGAGTCTTATGGAGGGTGTGGCCCAGAATGGTACATTTCCAGTGGCACCATCCATCTCACAGGCTGGGGGAAGAGCACAAACTCCCACTACTCCCGCTCCGGAGCAAATGGCTCCCCATAATCAGGCTCCAGCAGCCTCGCCAGTTGGGGTAGTTCAGCCAGTTATTGCGACACAGACCGGTGATAGGCCTACCATGTTCACTAAGCTTTTTCCAGTTCACTTCAGTGGTACACCTTCTGAGGACCCACATGATTATCTTGAACGCTGTCATGAGGTGCTGCGGAACATGGGTATAGTTGAGACCAATAGGGTTGATTTTGCTGTACTCCAGATAATGGGTTCTGCCAAGAGGTGGTGGAGAGATTACGCATTGACCCGACCAGTCGGATCACCTGCACTTACCTGGGAACAGTTCTCTCAGCTATTTCTGGAGAGGTTCCTTACTATCACACTAAGAGAGGAATTCTGCAAGCAATTCGAGCATCTACAGCAGGGCAGTATGACTGTTACTCAGTATAAGTCCCGTTTTGTGGATTTGGCCCGTCATGCTCTCCCTTTACTACCTACGGAGGGAGAGAGAGTGAGGAGGTTCATTGAGGGACTCACTCACCCTATCAGACTTCAGATGGCCAA
Source organism: Nicotiana tomentosiformis (assembly GCF_000390325.3). Classification (NCBI taxonomy): domain Eukaryota; kingdom Viridiplantae; phylum Streptophyta; class Magnoliopsida; order Solanales; family Solanaceae; genus Nicotiana; species Nicotiana tomentosiformis. Next base: position 113,173,599 of record NC_090823.1, on the reverse strand, counting down.
GGAGACCGGAAGTGAGATTTCTTTTCAAGCGGCTGCTAATGTCGCAAGGAGGATCGAAATGGTTCTTGCACAGGAAAGAGGGCAGAGGTCCGATAAGAGGCCTCGTTAGTTCGGTGGTTATAGTGGTGTCTCGTCTATAGGCCGGGTAATTTTGGTAGGGGTCATCCTTCTAGACCGTTTCATTAAGCACTTCATGTATCTCCTAATGCTTCAGGGAGTCAAGATCCTATTATGCCTTACTCTAGCCAGCCAATATTCAGTGCACATTCAGCTCCTATCAGTGCACCACCACTCCAGAGTTACTACAGTGGTTATCCGGCCTATTTGGGTCAGCTTCAACTTCACCAGCCATGACATCAGGATAGGTGTTATGAGTGTGGGAACATTGGTCACGTCAGGAGGTATTGCCCTAGATTGGCGAGTAACAGATCTCGGCAAGATTCTCGTGCCATCATACCGGCATCGGTTGCTTCACCGCCTGCTCAGCCAGCTAGAGGTAGGGGTCAGGCATTTAGAGGTGGAGGTTAGGCCATTAGAGGTTGAGGTCAAACCGTTAGAGGTGGAGGCCAGCCAGTTAGAGGCCATCCCAGAGATATAGTTCAGAATGGTTTAGCCCAGCCCAGGTTTTATGCTTTTCCAGCTAGGCCTGAGGCTGAGTCATCTGATGCTATGATCACAGGTATTATTCCAGTTTTCCATATAGATGCTTCAGTTCTATTTGATCCAGGATCTACTTATTCCTATGTGTCCTCCTATTTTGCTTCATATTTGGTTATGCCTTGTGATTCCTTGAGTGCTTCTGTGTGTGTATCTATACCGGTGGGACACTCTGTGGTAGTAGATCATGTCTACCGTTCGTGTGTGGTTACTATTGGTAATCTTGAAACTAGTGTGGATCTTCTACTTCTTGATATTATAGATTTTGATATCATCTTGGGTATGGATTGACTGTCTCCTTATCATGCTATATTAGACTGTCATGCCAAGACAGTGACCCTAGCTATGCTGGGGTTACCTCGATTAGAGTGGAAAGGAACTACTGGTCATTCTGCCAGCAGGGTTATTTCTTATATGAAAGCTCGGCGTATGGTAGAGAAAGGATGTCTAGCCTATTTGGCTTATATTCTTGATCCCAGTGCGGATGTCCCTTCTATGGACTCAGTACCAGTTGTTCGTGAATTTTCAGAAGTATTTCCTGCAGATTTGCTGGTGATGCCACCCGACAGAGATATTGACTTCTATATTGATTTGGCTTTGGGCACTCAGCCCATTTCTATTCCACCATACCGTATGGCCCCGCTAGAGTTGAAAGAATTATTACAAGACTTGCTTGATCAGGGATTCATTAGACCCAGTGTCTCACCCTGGGGTGCACCAGTATTATTTGTAAAGAAGAAAGATGGCTCGATGCGAATGTGTATAGACTATCGGCAGTTGAACAAGGCCGCTATCAAAAACAAATATCTGCTGCCAAGAATTGATGACTTATTTGATCAGCTTCAGGGTGCCAAGGTATTTTCGAGAATTGATTTGAGATCTGGTTACCATCAGCTGAAGATTAGGGCATCTAATGTCCCTAAGACAGCTTTTCGGACTTGGTATGGGCATTACGAGTTCCTAGTGATGTCATTTGGGTTGACAAATGCTCCAGCAGCATTTATGGATTTGATGAATCGGGTGTTCAAGCCTTATTTGGATTCTTGTGTGGATGTATTCATTGATGATATCTTGATTTACTCCAGCAGTCGAGAGGAGCATGAGCAGCATCTTCGAAGTGTTCTTCACACCTTGAAGAATAATCAGTTATATGCCAAATTTTCAAAATGTGAGTTTTGGTTAGACTCAATTTCCTTTTTGGGACATGTTGTGTCGGCAGAAGGCATAAAGGTGGATCCTAAGAAGATTGAGGCTGTTCAGAATTGGCCTAGACCTACTTCGATTACAGAGATCCGGAGTTTCCTAGGTATGGCAGGTTATTATCGTCGGTTCGTGTAACGGTTTCCATCTATAACAAGCCCATTGACCAGATTGACCCAGAAAGGTGTCCCATTCAGATGGTCCGACGAGTGTGAGTTGAGCTTTCAGAAGCTTAAGATTGCTTTGACTACGGCGCCAATGTTGGTATTACCCACAGGATTAGGATCGTATATGGTATATTATGACGCATCTCACATTGGGCTTGGTGCAGTATTAATGCAAGATGACAAGGTAATTGCATATGTGTCGCGGCAGTTGAAAGTTCACGAGAAGAATTATCCTGTTTATGACTTAGAATTGGCAGCCATTGTTCATGCGCTGAAGATTTGGAGGTATTACCTCTACGGTATCTCGTGTGAGGTATTTGCTGATCATCCTAGCCTCCAGTATCTGTTCAAACAAAAGGATCTTAATTTGAGACAGAGAAGATGGTTGGAGTTGTTGAAAGATTATGATATCACCAATTTTTATCACCCCGGAAAGGCCAATGTGGTGGCCGATGCTTTGAGTAGAAAGGCTATGAGTATGGGCAGTGTTGCGTATATTCCGGTTGGTGAGAGGCCATTAGCTGCAGATGTTCAGACTTTGGCTAATCAGTTCGTGAGGTTAGATGTTTCAGAACCCAGTCAGGTTCTAGCTTGTACAGTCGCTCGGTCTTCTTTATATGAGCGCATCAGAGAGAGGCAGTATGATGATCCTCATTTACTTGTCCTAAAGGACACAGTACGACACGGTTTGTGTGCCTAATGTGGATGGGCTTCATGAATTAATTCTTGAAGAGGCACACAGTTCCAGGTATTCTCTTCATCTAGATACCGCTAAAATGTATCAAGATTTGTGGCAACATTATTGGTGGAGGAGAATGAAAAAGGATATAGTTGCACATGTAGCTCGGTGTTTGAATTGTCAGCAAGTGTTGGGCTCCCACGGACACAGAGAAAATTTGACGAAGTTTGGGTCATTGTGGACAGGTTGACTAAGTCAGCCCATTTCATTCCAGTGGCAATTACCTATTCTTCAGAGAGGTTAGCTGAAATTTACATTCGTGAGATTGTCCTTCTTCACGGTGTGCCCGTGTCTATTATTTCAGAACGAGGTACGCACTTTACCTCATATTTCTGGAGGGTTGTACAGCGTGAGTTAGGCATGCGGGTGGAGTTGAGTACAACATTTCATCCACAGACAGACGGACAATCAGAGCGCACTATTTAGATATTGGAAGATATGCTTCACGCTTGTGTTATAGACTTTAGAGCTTCTTGGGATCATTTCTTACCACTTGCGGAGTTTGCTTATAATAATAGCTACTAGTCGAGCATTCAGATGGCTCCATATGAGGCATTATACGGAAGTAGATGCCGATCGCCAGTTGGTTGGTTTGAACTGGGAGAGGCTCGGTTGTTGTGTACCGATTTGGTACAGGATGCCTTGGATAAGGTCAAGATTATTCAGGATAGACTTCGCACAGCTCAATCTAGGCAAAAGAGTTATTCCAACCGTAAAGTTCGTGATATTGCATTCATGGTTGGAGAATGGATATTGCTCCGGGTTTCACCTATGAAAGGTGTAATGAGGTTCGGAAAGAAGGGCAAGTTGAGCCTAGGTATATCGGACCCTTTGAAATTCTTGAAAGGGTGGGTGAAGTAGCCTACAGGCTTACATTACCACATAGTTTATCAGCGGTTCATCCGGTGTTCCATGTGTCTATGCTCCGGAAATATCATGGTGATCCGTCCCATGTGTTAGATTTTAGCTCAGTCCAACTGGACAAAGATTTGACTTATGAGGAGGAGCCGGTGGTTATTTTAGCCCGACAGGTCCGACAGTTGAGGTCTAAGAGTTATGCTTCAGTTCGGGTGCAATGGAGAGGTCAGTCGGTAGAGACATCTACCTGGGAGTCCGATCGGACATGCAGAGTAAATATCTACACCTTTTCTCCAACTCAGGTACTTTTTTCTAACTCCGTTCGAGGACGAACGTTTATTTTAGAGGTGGAGAATGTGATGACCCAAAATGTCATCTTTAAATTTAATAAGTAATTCTGTGTTCTAAGAACTCAAAAAGCACCATTTATTATTCCTCGACTTGCGTGCACAGTCCGTACTATTTACCGGAAACTGTTTATGTGAAAAATGGATTAAAATGGGAAATAGAGCTTTAAAACTCAACTAAGTTGACTTTGGTCAATATTTTGAGCAAACGGACCCGGATCAGTGTTTTAAAAATTCCGGTAGGTCCGTATTGTGATTTGGGACTTGGGCGTATGCCCGGAATCGAATCCCGAGGTCCCTAGCCCGAGTTATGAAATTTTGATGAAACATTAAAAGCTTGAAAGCTTAATGATTTCTAAGAAATTACTGATGTTTGATTTATTGACCTCGGGTCCGTATTTTTGATCCGGAGCCTGGTATAGGTCCACTATAATATTTATGACTTGTCTGCCGAATTTGGCAAGAATCGGAGTTGATTTGACGTAATTCGAACGTCCGGTTGTAAAAATATAAGTTTTAAAGTTTTCTTGAAAACTTCCTTTGATTTGATGTCTGATTCGTAGTTCTAGGTGTTATTTTGGCGATTCGTTTGTGCGAGCACGTTCGTATGATATTTTAGAACTTGTGTGCATCTTTGGTTAGGAGCCCCGAGGGCTCGGGTGAGTTTCGGATAGGCTACGGGATGTTTTGGACTTTGAAAATCTAGTATTTTGCTGCAGCAGGTGTTCTGGCATGTTCTTCTTCGCGTTCGTGAAGGTACTCTCGCGAACGCGAAGAGTAAACTGGGCAGCTGGATATTTTTTCTTCGCGAACGCAAAGGCTTGGTCGTGAACGCGAAGCGATGGGGGCATTACCCTTCGCGAACGCGACCATCTCCTCGCGAACGCATAGTGTTAGGCACACCTGGGGGAGGGTCGATCATTCCTTCAGCGCGAACGCGAAGAAGGCATGACCCCTGTGACTTAAAACAGAACCAAAAACGGGATTTTTTCCATTTTTCACAAACCCTAAATTATAACTCTGCTTAGGGGCAATTTCAAAGGATTTTTTCACGATTTCGGACTGGGTAAGTATATTTTATCATATAGTGATTGTATTTCACAAATCCATATCTATATTCATCATTTATTTCGGATTTAGATGGAAGAAATTGGAATTTTTGTAAAACTTTCCAAAAACGAAAAATTAAGATTTGAAGGTCCATTTGATATCGGAATTAGACAAATTTGGTATGGTTGAACTCGTATCGGAACGGGTGTTCGGATTTCGTGAGTTTTTCCGGGATTTGAGATGTGGGACCCACTGCCGAATATTTTAATAAATTTTAGATTTTTATCCGGAACATTTGTAAATTCATATGGAATTAATTCCTATGATTAGTATTGAATATATTGAATTGTTTGTGAATAGATTTGAAGCTTTCGAAGGAAAATTTAAAAGGAAAAGTTGTGGTTGAATAATTGATTATAATTTGCAAAGCGAGGTAAGTGTCGGGGTTAACCTTGACTTGAGGGAACAGAACCCTCAAATTATTTGTTATGTGAATTGCATGTAAACGATGTATAGGCGAGGTGACGAGTGTCTGTACATCATCAAATTAATTGTTTATCTGCTTACTTGAAAATCACAAATGGTTTTTAATCATAAATTAATTATTATAATAATTGTTTCTCTCTTATTCTTTGCAAATATAAATTCGTGAATTCCTGCCTAATTGTTACATGCTATTTGAATTATGTGCCTTAATTGTTATTTGACATTTAGCATAATAAATATTAAACTGCCTATTTGCTCCCTGATTTCCAAATAATTTGCTATTTGTCATTGTTTGCTTCATAATTAAACCATAATTATTGTATGCTTGTTGTCTTGTAATTTTATATTAATTGTTACATTTATTGGGAAAATTTCTTCTATAAGAATTGGTAAATGAAAATGTTGGAGGATCGGGTTGCACGCCGCAACATGATTAATTATAATAAATATATTGGAGGATCGGGTTGCACGCCGCAGCAGACTTATTAAAAGTCTATATTGGAGGATCGGGTTACACGCCGCAACAAACTTATTAAAAGTCAATATTGGAGGATCGGGTTGCACACCGTAACAGACTTATTAAAAGTCAATATTGGAGGATCGGGTTGCCCGCTGCAACAGACTTGTTAAAAAGTTAATATTGGAGGATCGGGTTGCACGCCGCAACAGACTTGATTAAAATGAATATGTTGGAGGAGCGGGTTGCACGCCGCAACAGAACTGAATGTGGATATATTGTGAGAGAGGGTTGCACGCTGCAACAGAAATAATGGAAATGATAATTGGTTATGACTGCTGAGTTGCCTTCAATTATTATAAATGAATTACATGATTTATTCCTATTATTGTTGTTGTTACTAATATTGCATACATGTTAATGTAAGTGAACCGCCTTAGCCTCGTCACTACTTTGTAGAGGTTAGTCTCAGCACTTACCAGTATATGGGGTCGGTTGTAGTGATACTACACTCTGCACTTCTCTTGCAGATTTTGGAGTTGGTTCCAGCGGCGTACCATAGACTTTCTCGGATTTCAGTTATCAGAGGAGACTTGAGGTATAACTGCATGGCGTTTGCAATTCTGAAGTCCCCGTCTATTGTACTTTAGCTGTGTGTTTAGTTCCAGATAGCTTTATTTTATTCAGACCTTTATTTGTATTTATTCTAGAAGCTCGTGCACTTGTGACACCAATTGTGGGATGGTATTTAGACACCGTTATTATTATGGATATTTCAAAATTGCTTACGCATTTGCTTCCTTGTTATTAATAAATTTAAAAATTGTTTTAAAAATGGTTAATATTATTCTAACGTTGTCTTGCCTTGCAAGTGAAACGTTAGGCGCCATCACGGTCCGAAGGTGGGAAATTCAAGTCTTGACACCCGCTTAGGCCAGGGACCGGCCCACTTAAACCTGGGACCGTTAGTTCGTGGTCCCGGTCCCGGGCCGATTCCAACAAGAAGCCCGCGAAGCCCGGGACCGCTTAGGACCGGCCCACTTAGGACCGGGCTCGCAAAGCCCACTTAGGACCGGCCCCGACCCACATGCCACCCTTACATAACACTGATAATTGACCCATAGCAGGCCCAAACAAACAAATATCCAGCATTACCTGGACCTTCAATAACTCTTACATGGCGTATCCAGGCCTTAAACAAAGAGCCACATTCAATGTACAACTCAGGGATCCATGGAGGAGTCCAAAATCAGTTTACTTAACCACATCACCAAGTGTTGCATCACTTGAAGAAATCAATTCAGGTACACAACATATAACAGGGGAAATGGAGTGAATAGGAACAGTTTTGAGATTAAGGGAGTGTCTAAGGACCAAGCCCTAGTGTGCTAGAGTTCACCAAGGCCTCAATTGGACCCCGAGCAGTGCTCACACTAGGGAGGCGAACAATAGAACCTAGATAGCCTTGGCTTACAACCGGCTAGGAATGAAGGATTCGGAATAGCATAAGTAGTAAGTAAGGAAGGTGGATAGTGATCGAGGGAGAGAAGTTAGGTGATACGCTTATACTTAAAATAGACATAGCCAAGTTGAGCATACAAAACAACGAATCAAGCATATCACAAGACTTTGTTCAGTAGAACTTCAACATTTAGCAAAGTAGCACATAACAAACCCATATTGGGGAAATTAGAGGGAGGAACAAGTTTGTAAAGTTTGACAAAAATTAACACAAACGGGTTGAGACCTAAGAAGTCCAATTTAGGTTAAGTATACATCTTAGCATCAATAAGATAGACATATTAATTCTCATCAAGAAACATGAATGCATTGAGACATGATAGGGAGCACACATTATGGCAAAACCATAGGTGGGAAGGGTCAGGGGAGAAATAAGTTTGCAGTCACAGATGCACAATACAAACAAGTTAAAACATAAGAGATTATGCTAAACATGCAATCTAGTGTCATGCTAATCAGTATTTAGACATGATGGGGGATGCACATTGTGACAAACCAAATAATCACTGAAAGAACAGGATATTAGATAAACCATAGACATGTTGGGGAACATATTGGCACATAAGAAAGATCATAGAGAATGGTCTTAATACAATTGAAACACATTGTACATGCAAGACAAACATTGCAGAGATTCAGAGCAGTGTGAGGTAGCAAGTTCATACCAAATAGCACATGTAGGGATTCTGGGATTGACACAATAAACTAATTAACTAAAGAAGATCTAAGTTATTCCATAAAACAAAATGGTTAAAACATGGTAGAGAAAACAAGTTGAGGTAGCTGTTAAGATCTCAGTCAATCACTAATAGGGTATGGGGATCATGCTGAGTGACACAATAGCAGGGGAACATGTCATAATTAACACAGGAAGTTCTAGCATAAGTGTGAAGCATTCATTATAGAGATTAAGGACAAAGCAAATAAGCATGTTTTAGGAAACATTCAGGCACTAATATAGTGGCCAAATGAAACTTAAGAGGGTCAGATTATCCAAGTTAGACTTAGGCAATCTCAGGACTAGCAGCATTAGGAGGAAGTCAAATGCTTAAGAGACTTAGAACTGAGTAGAATTAACAGAATCGTGCACAAAAGGAATCCAGAAAACATATTAAGCCATGGATTTCAGAAGTGAGAACACATGTAAATCAAAGACACATAGGGATGAAATTGCAAAAGTCAAGCGGCTTACTAGTTAAACGGACAACAATAAAGAACAAAAGATCCACAAAAATCGAGAAACCTCGATGTGTCAAAGTTTCCAAGAGCTTCGAAAGAACCCCGGGCATTGCTCGTACCAAGAGAAAGTTCAAACAACAGACTCTTAGTGGCCTTGGTTTTTAGCCGGCCAACACAAAAAACAGAACAAGATAATGAAGGAATTAACAAAGCAAAGCTTCAAAATTTTAGTGAGATTATCTCTATTTTTTCCTCGATCCCCAAATGGGAAAATGAGGGAGTTTATATAGTAGTCAAGAATCGAGCAAACATATAAGGAAACAGAATAAATTAAGCACCAAACAAGGAAAAGAAATATGCAAATCAATTTGAAATCAATTTAAGAGAGAAAATCTGGTAAACCCTAGTTTTCTTTAGGTAAAGTGCAAATCAGCAAAGTCCAAACAAAATCGGACTCACACAGTGTAGAATCAGACGCGTGTAGATGAAATACAGTCCAAATTCAAGAAATAGGACTCATTCGGACAGAATCTGAGAGGTAGTACTTGCCATGTTTAGTCAAGTATTATGTGATACCATGGAGAATCAACCAGTAGCGGAAACACACAAATATGGTAAGTAAATAAGAGAAAAATCCCATTGTAGCCCGGATTAGGAGAAAATTTGGAGAAGGCGGCAATTAGGGTTTTTGGTGGGGGAGGAGCATTTGAGGGCGGCTAGACAGAGACAATGGTCTCTAGGGTTTAGGGATTGGCTTATAAGAGAAGAGGGGTTGAGGGTTTTGAGCCGTTGATCATTCTTGATCAACGGTTGTGGTTTAAGGTGGTCTGGGTCGGTTTTGGACTGGGCAGCGTTGCTTGGGATTGGGCTTGAGGTTTTGGGCCAGGGATTTGGGTTTGTCTGGTCCGAAAATAACTTAAAATTGGGCCAGCTCTTTTAAATAAGAAATTAAGGGAATAAATATTTTAATAAAATAATTAAATAAATTATAAAAATGTTGTTTATGAAAATTAATACCTTAAAACAATAGTATAATATTATAAAAATTTAAGATATTATTTTGACCCTGAATAAGATGACAAATGCAATACAATTGTAAAATATAGGCTATTATTGCGAGATTTTGCAAATAGCCTGAAAATACTAATGTAATTATAAAAAATAGAGTAACAGATATGAAATACTAAAGTTACCAAGATCAAGAGGCAACTATAACTGGAACGCAGGTACATTTTCAGATCCAGCTCCCGTCGTACGCTGCTACATCAACATCCAACATCTGCACGCAAGGTGCAAAAGTGTAGTATGAGTACAACCGACCCCATGTACTCAATAAGTAATAAACCTAACCTTGGGTTGAAAGTAGTGACGAGCTGGGACAAGGGTCAGAGTCCAACTCCAATAACCAGCAACTGTTCATAACAATATAATAAAGATGGTACAAGAAATAACTCAGCTGGTTCATAGTTACAGAAAATACGCATGATTTTCAAGTATAACAATAGATCCCGGATCTTTCACCGAAAACCTCAAAAATATATGAATAAGTTTGAAAATTGTGATTTTCCCAAAAACCTTTCAACAATAAATAAGATGTTTCATTTTCAGATAGCAAGAGGAGAATACATCTCTATGCCTACATGTCAATATACAGGTGAAATCATGAATGTCACCAAAATCGATTAGCATGAGGAAATGCATCTCTATACCTGTATATCAAGTACGCATGTCAAATGCAATGCATCTCAATGATGAACTCATATACTCACACTCTCGGAGTACTCAATCTCACTGTACTGTACGGAGTAGGTCTGGCCCAGGGAAGATCCATCCCTTAATATAAATGTATAGGGGTAACTCCATGCCCAGGAAACTCCATCCCAAATGTGAATATATAGGGCAACTCCATGCCCATGAAACTCCATCCCAAATATAATATCCACTACGCTCACTGTGGGGGAGCAGATTACAGAGGGGCTCTTCCGGTCCAAGTGCTATAATAAGCTAGGTCCAGGCATAAATAAATAAAAACATGTTGTGGTGTGTATCCTGATCCCATAAATATCACTCACAATCGGGCCCTTGGCCTCACTTAGTCATTAATCTCTCCAGTCTCTGGGGCTCAAAATGTCATGAAACTAGCCCAAAATGATGATATGATGTATCAATAAATAACAACATAGACTGAGATATGATATACAATGAATGAATATGACTGAGTACGAAATTATAATTTAAACCTATAATTCGATAGCAGAAATGACCTCGGTGGGTCCCTATAATACCAGCATTTGCCTAAGCATGATTTTTAATATGAGTCATAGCTCAGTTTCTCTAACACATGAAAATTACATGGAAAATACAAGTTAATCGACTACACAGCTATACGGAATTGACGGAGTCTCAATTTCTATGGTGCACGCCCACACGCCCGTCACCTAGCATGTGCGTCACCTCCAAACAAATCACATAACACGTATAATCAGGATTCATATCCTTAGCTCCAAGTTTAGAAGTGTTACCTCGAACAAGCCAAATCCAATACCGAGCAAGCCAAGCGATGCTCCAAAAATGTCATCCCATGTGTACCGACCTCCGAACGGCTCGAAACTAGCCAAAAGCAACTCAAATACATCAAATAATGCCAAAGGAAACAAACCCAATCGATAAAGGTCGAATCTTTAATCAGAAGCCCAAAATCAACCCAAAAGTCCAACCCGGTCCCTCGCCTCAGAACTCGACGAAACATATAACATCCTACAACCCATTAAATTACGAGTCCAACCATACTAGTTTCACCCAATTCCGACTCTGAATCGATGTTCAAAACTCAAAAAATCACTCTATGAAACTTTAGGCTAAAACCCCCAATTTCTCTTTAAATATTCATAATCCAATTACCAAAATCAAAGATAGAATCACGAAATATAATTAAAATCTTAGTTAAGAATACTTACCCCAATTCGTGTGGTGAAATTCCTCTCCAAGGTCGCCCAAACCGAGCTACAAAATCCCAAAAATGAGTAAAAAAAAGTCAAACCCTCGAACTTAAAGGATCTGTCCAGGTCTCTTTGCACCTGCGACAACAGGCTCCGCTCTTGCGCAATCGCAAGTGCGAACCAGCTTCAGGCACCCACGCTGTCGTATGCTTCTGCACCCATTTTCTCTACTTCTGTGAAGTCGTATATGCGACTCAAATTTCGCATATGCGAAGGCTCGAAGCCCAGTCTTCTTTCGCTTCTACGATGACACTGCCACTATTGCGGCTCCGCACCTACGCCCAACGCTCCGCAGGTGCGGTCACGCCAGAACCTCTGCCAAACTAGCCTTAGCCAAAATTTCTAAAATGATTTGAACCTCGTCTGAAACTCACCCGAGCCCCTCGGAACCCTGTCCGAATATACCAACAAGCTCCATAACATAATACGAACATATTTGAGGCCTCAAGTCGCACATAACAATATCGAAACGACCAATCGCACCTCAAATCAATCTTACATGAACTTTCAACTTCCAAAACTCTGAAATATATCAAATCAACAGGAATGAACTCAAATTTTGTACAAAAGTCCCAAATGATATAACGAAGCTATTAGAATTTTTTAAACCACAGTCCGAATCCGATATCCACAAGGTCAACTCTCGGTCATACTTATGAACTTTCCAATCCTTCAAATTTTTAATTTTCGCCAATTAGTGCAGAATCCTTCTATAAATATCCAAATGCAAATCTGGGCGTACACCCAAGTTCAAAATTACCATACAGACCTAACAGAACCCTCAAAACTTCGTTCCGGGGTCAAATACACAAAAGTCAAACTTGGTCAACTCTTCTAACTTAAAGCTTCAAACATGAATTTTATTCTTCCAAATCACTTCCGAATAACCTGAAAATCAAAACCGACGATTCACACAAGTCATAATACATTATACGGAGTTAATCATGCCCTCAAATTATCGAGCAAAGTGCAAATGCTCAAAATAACCAGTCGGGTTGTTACAATAATACTTGGGGATTCTAACACAAAATACTTCTCAGCTATTGTCAAAGAAAGAACCCAAAGAAAACAAGATTAACAAGATAACTTCATTGGAAGGCACTAAACTCAAAGATCCTGCGAGCATCATAGAAGAGACTGTGGCTTTATACAAAGGCCTTATAGGGTCAGTAACCCAAATGTTATAAGAAGTCAACAAGCTCACCATGAGAAAAAGGTCCTCTTCTTTCCCATCAACAGAAGCTTGACCTATGTGCAGAGGTTAGTGAACTAGAGATTTTCAAAGTATTAAACTCAATAGGAGATGATAAATCCCTAGGTGTAGATGGTTATAATTCCTACTTTTTCCAAAGAGCCTGGCAGGTAGTGAAGGAAGATATAATAGAGGCAGTTAAAGATTTCTTTGTAACTGTGAAAATATATAAAGCAGTCAACTATACTGCCGTTGCACTAGTGCCAAAGACTGCTCATCCCACCATAGTGAAGGAATATAGGCCAATTGCATGTTGCTATGTCCTGTATAAGATCATAGCAAAGATATTGGTATCTAGAATACAACCAATGATTGATGATATCATCTGTCAAGCACATGCAGGTTTAATACCAGGAAGGAAAATTAATGACAATATCATCCTTGCTCATGAACTTGTGAAGTCCTATTCCAAGAAGCAGGTGTCACCTAGATGCATGATCAAAATTGACCTGCAAAAGGCATATGATTTGATTGAATGGACCTTTTTGGAGCAGGTTATAATAGAATTGGGATTCCCAAATCAATTTGTTGCATGGACAATGGAATGTATGCAAATAATTAATTATATTATAGTGGTAAATGGTGAACCAACTATGCCTTTTAATGCTGCAAGAGGCCTCAGGCAAGGGGATCAAATGTCTTTTTTTCTCTTTGAAACGGGTATGGGGTATCTTAGTAGGAACCTCAATGAACTCAAAGAAGTCATGGAATTCAAATTCCACCCTAGATGTGCTAAGCTGGGAATTACTCATCTGAGCTTTGCAGATGACCTGCTTTTGTTCACTAGAGGCGATCTACCATCAGTAACAACCTTATAGAAGTTTTTTCTCCATTTCTCTGCAACTTCAGGTCTTCAGGATAATATGGGGAAAAGTTGTGTGTATTTTGGAGGAGGTCAGCAGCAGGAGAAAGAGGTGATCTTAGCTAAACTGGGTTTCACTCAAGGGTAACTCTCATTCAAATGTCTTGGTGTACCACTATCAACAAAAAAGTTGAACATCATTCAGTGAAAACCACTTGTTGGTAAGATAACTGCCAGAATAACTTATTCGACTGCCAAAAATCTTTTTATGCTGTCAAGGGTGCAGTTGGTACAATCAGTTGTGTTTGGGGTTCAGGCATATTGAGCTCAATTATTCTAGATACGTGCAACTCAATTATTCTAGATACCTGCAAAAATCCTGTCACTAATATAGGATTATTGTAGGAGCTTTGTCTGGTCTTGGAACTAACACGGTTACAAAAAAAAACTTTGGTATCTTGGGGTAGAGTGTGTTCCCCTAAGGCTATGGAAGGACTAAACTTACTAAATATCAAATTGTGGAATAAAGTTATTGTGACCAAAACATACTGGGACCTTGCTCGCAAACAGGACAAATTGTGGATTAGATGGGTGCATGCATACTGTATAAAAGGACAACAACTCCAGGATGTGGGCATTCCTCAATAGGCATGTTGGATCATTCGAAAGATAATGGAAGCCAGAGAAGATCTAAAGTTAATTCAAGATATTGGTACAACTAAGAGAAGCATCACCAGTTCACTATAAAATCAGTTGATGCCTAACTATACCTCGGTGCCTTGAAAATATCTCATGTATAGGAATGATGCTCAACCTAAAGCCAAAGTAATCATGTGGCTGGGATTATAAGATAAGCTGATGACCATTGACAGACTCTCTCGATGAGGAATGAATGTAGAAGTATAATGCTGTCTATATCAAGTACAAGATGAAACAGGAGATCACTTGATAGCAAGATGTGAATACTCCAAGAAGCTATGGGACATGATTATGAAGTGACTTCAAATACAACGCTACACTCCTAGTAATAGGATCACCATCTGGAATGGGCCATCAAAAGCTCCAAAGGCAGGTCGCAACAAGCTCAAATTTTAAGGATTGCATATGCGGAATGTCTTTATGTTATATAGATGGAGAAAAACCATAGAATTTTTCAGAAAAAAAGCCGAAACTGGGAAGCCATTGCAAGAGAGATTGTAGTTATATGCCATTTCATAGCAGCTCCAAGAGTTCAAAACACAATGTGTAGCCTTCTGTTCTAGTAGATAGTTAAAATTTTATATTGTACATGCTTTATTTTAGTTGTCTTCTTATTTGATAGGTGACTGAGTTAGTCGAGCTATCATTTTATAAAGTTTACAACTGGTGATTAATTAAAAAAATTAGTTACTAAAAAAAGAAATTATCCCTATATAAATTTAAGACTCAGTTATTTATTTCAAAAATAAATAAAAATAAAAGTGAAAGAAAGTGATAACAGATTTTGGTGGAAGAATTTTACTGAAAAATAACAGAAAATTAAGATGAAAAAGAAAAAAAGGTGACAAAATATTTTAGACTGAGAGATTTTAGTGGAAAGAATACAATTTAAAAAAATAAAAAAATACACCGAAAAATAAAAAATCAAGATAAAAAAATA
This sequence comes from Nicotiana tomentosiformis, assembly GCF_000390325.3. Classification (NCBI taxonomy): domain Eukaryota; kingdom Viridiplantae; phylum Streptophyta; class Magnoliopsida; order Solanales; family Solanaceae; genus Nicotiana; species Nicotiana tomentosiformis. Next base: position 113,158,246 of record NC_090823.1, on the reverse strand, counting down.
AAGTAAAAAAGAGGGAGAGAGTTACTCCTAGAAAGAATAAAAAATAAAAAATAAAAAGAGAAAATAACTACGAAAAAAGAAAATGAACTAAGAAAAATGAATAAGAGCGCAAAATTTTATTAGAAAAAAAAAAACTAAGAGAAAAAAATAACAACAAGAGTCAAAAAAAATAAAAAAATAAAAAAGTGAAAAGGAAAAATGCGTAAAAAAAGAAAAGAAGGAAAATGACCTATGGTGAAGCCTAGATATAGAAAGAAGGGGGCAACATGGTCTTAAAATGTTCAATAGGGGTATATTCTATCTTTGTTTTAAAAAAGTGAGCATTTTGACCATTAAGTCTCTAAAAGGTGCTCTAAATATAATTTTCAGAAAGTAAAACTATCACATTCCCAACTGAACTAGGATATAGATGGCTATCTATATATAGTTTCATTGCAGCTCAAAATTTATTAGGTTATTCCAGTTTACGTTGTTTTGTACTACTCGTCTTTCCGAAAATTAACTCAAAGAACGTTGTTCCCTACTTTGTTAGCCCTATTCTTTAGTTATCGATCAAAGAAAACATGAGTAATCTGAAACATCATTCTTCTCCATATTATCATCGCAATCATCAACGTCCGCGACAAGTCTATGATCATTCTTCTAGACGACATTCCAGATCAGTTCATTATAATCCACGGACAAATTATCCACCGTCTCAGCCTGTTTCAAGAAACGTAGAACAATTTCCTATTCCTAGGGTTGATGATGAATTCATGACTCGGCAAAACCTGCATCAAAATACAGCTTTCCCACATAGGAATGGAATTAACATAACTAACTTGAGTGAACGTTCTTTAGTGGATATGGTTTTACAGCCAGCTGCCGTAGATAACCTGCATGGCCACTCCCAAGATAGGAGCCATCCGCCGAATAATTATATTTCTCAGTCAACAAGTGATCCTTCTTGGTTCATCACAACGTTTGATAGTCCTGTCAACTCTTTCCGTAGTGATCATCTGAGTACTGGCTTTGATTTTGACTCTATGTATGATCTACTTGATCTTGATCATCATCTGAGTACCGGCTCTGAATTTGACTCTGTGTATGATCTAATTGATCCTGAGGAGGGTGTTATATTGAAGTATTTGAAAACAAGAATATATCGTGCTCCTGTGCCCAAAGATGGAGTTAATCCCACAAAAACTGAAGTAGTTAGTGATAAAGAACTAGAAATTTGTTCTATATGCCAAGCTGAATATGAAGACGAAGAGACCATAGGGACACTTCAGTGTAGACATGAGTATCATATGGACTGCATCAAACAATGGATACTGAGGAAGCAAGATTGTCCGATGTGCAGAGCTTCAATTTTTCCTTCACAACATTAACATAGATTATAGAGGTTAACTTGTCACAAAAACTAGACAAGATTGTCATTTAATCGCATGTAGAGATTATTTTATTTTAAATTGTTTTACCAATGTGAAGCTTTCTTTTTCTTTTGCAAGACCAATTAATTGGGTACTTGGTTGTGTACACTATTTTAAAATTCATATCGTTAGATTAGACTTGGTTAGACAAGTTGTTTTAGGACAATTATTTCGAGTCCATTAACAAGGCATGAAAATGAGCACCATGTATTGGCCGATTACGTTTCCACTAACAAAATATATTTAGCCAACAACTTTTCCAAATACCTAACGGTATAATCAGGATGATTTATGGAGTAGTACTTATATCATACAACCAAACCGGAAAGAAAGGCTCCATGTTATGGAGTTATACTACTGATGGCTCTTTTGGTATGAGTTAGGCTTATTCAATAACTTTAACCATTTTCATGATCAAAACGACAAGTAATTTAATTTACATGCATTTTTTTAAATTCAAAATTTACATGCATTTGGAAATTAAAAACTGTTGATAAGATTAAGTTCTTTCTCGGGCTTACCAGCCATAACATACTACCAACTACCAAGTACCAGCCAAACAATTGATTCACATGGCATTTTCAACAATGCTCTTTGCCAGATTGCAATAACAATGTTAAAACCATTGATCACTTGTCCATTCGCTACTGGAAATATGCTCCTTCTGAAATAGCTAGCTTCAGACATCAACCATTACCTTACAACAATACTCCTTTAATTACCAATGGATAAATTAAGAATGAATGTAAAAGGTGTTATTCCCGCCAATATTGCTGTATATGTAAATAATAATTCTGCAAAATATAAGTTATCGTAATGAAACAATAAATAATTCGAGCCCACTGAATTCACAGTGTTTCCTTAAGAAATTTAATCCCCTCCTAGTACCCAAGGTAATGGATTATTTCCTCCCAGGATAGAACGAATCCCACACTGGTGTAGCGGTACTTCAAACCCCAGTGTTTAAGCGAACACAAAGTTCGGTAGCAAATCACACTTACAATTGCTTTGTTTGAAGTTAAAAATAATGCAGAACGAGGGAGTAGAAACTCAGAAAATCGTATGGAAATGCTGAGAGGAAGGAGTGCAATGTATAGCCAAATCTGTTGAGCGATTTCAGTTTATGTCTTATGTGTTGTGTGTCTTTCTTCATCAGCTGCTGCACGTATATATAGCAGCCAGTGTTGAAGAAGAACAATCGTCCACCCTCCATGGTGGAGCAAGCATTAGCTTGTTTGTGGAGCAAGCACAATCATGGTAGGAAGAGCATTAGGCGGCTGCCTTGTGGTTGATACACGGATTGGAAAATATCCGTTACAAATGAGGATAATCTTACGTTAATATTTACTATTAACAAATAAATTTGGTCTAAAAAATTAATCAATCAATCGATCATTTGACCAAATCCAAATCCAAATCCAAATCCAAATCCGAATCCGAATCCGAATCCGAATCCGAATCCGAAGCCGAAGCCGAGCGAGCGACGACGACGACGGCGCGAGGCTTGCTTTCTTCTTAACTCTTTAAGAGCTACAAGAAGAGCAATTATATATATACCCACCAAAAATCTCTTCTTCTTCCAATATGGGACAATGTCTCATTGTCAAGAGGGGAAAACTTAAAATTTTACTCAAAAATTTTATTTTCCCTCCATTTCCCATTCACCCTCATTTTAAGACTATTTCATCTTAAAACAAAAACCTCAACAATCCCCCACATGAATGGGGAATGGCTATATCACGGAAGTATGCATGAAAAAAAACTGTGTGATTTACAAGCAAGGATTAATCGCATCTGGATAAGTAGGTTTTCCTTTGAACTTTCCGTAGTAAACTTATGTCGGATATACTCGGTCAATCGGTAGATTTGATATCTTTGAACCGTCGATCTTTGGTGTATACCTAGACAACCATAAGTCACACAATCAACCCTTAACCGTCTTTGGTTCTCATTGTTGTGTTCGTTTCAGCCATGAACACCGCCTGGTTTCATAAGTGCGTAGAGAACTGGCCTTACAAAGTTCTCCTTGAAGCGGCTAACACTTCACACTTACATAGGTGATTCCTAAACGTGTCATCCTGTAGATACACTTTTTGATATACCCCGTATCAAATTTAGAAATCATTAAAAAGCCTTAATGCTTTATCCTTGGTACTGAACATTGTCTCATCACGAGAACGGACTAAAATTTTATTTGACAATGTTGAACCGTCATTAATGACTTTATTTGATCTCCTTGAACCTAGATCTTGGGATCTCCAGTCTTCTAGGTAGAGTTACCGCCACAATGACTTGTTCTTGGCCATAGCCCCATTCCCCTTGATGATTTCTCAACTACCTCTCTAGTTAGGCCTTTTGTAAGTGGATCCGACACATTATCACTTGACTTTTACATAGTCAATCGTGATAATTCCTCTAGAGAGTAATTGCCTAACGGTTTTATGTCTTCGTCGTATATGACGAGATTTACCGTTATACATAACGCTCCCAGCCCTTCCAATTGCCGCTTGACTATCACAATGTATGCATATTGGTGCCAACGGTTTGGGCCAAAATGGAATGTCTTCCAAGAAATTCCGGAGCCATTCAGCTTCTTCACCGGCTTTATCTAAGGCTATGAATTCAGCCTCCATTGTAGAGCGGGCAATACATGTTTATTTGGACGACTTCCAAGATACTGCTCCTCCACCAATAGTGAATACATATCCACTTGTGGACTTAGAATCAGTTGAACCGGTGATCCAATTTGCATCACAGTATCCCTCAATCACCGCAGGGAAATTACTGTAGTGCAATTCAAAGTTTTGGGTATGTTCTAAATATCCCAAAACTCGTTTCATTGCCATCCAATGAGATTGGCCTGGATTGCTCGTATATCGACTCAGTTTACTTATAGCACAAGCTATATCTGGTCGTGTACAATTCATGATATACATTAAGCATCCCAATACACGAGCATAATCCAATTGTGATATGCTTTGGCCTTTATTCTTTGCTAATGCAAGATTCATGTCAATTGGAGTCTTTGCAACTTTAAAGCCCAAGTGCTTGAATTTTTCAAGTACTGTCTTAATATAATGAGATTGTGACAATGCCAGACCTTGAGGAGTCTTATGGATCTTAATTCCCAGAATTAAATCAGCAACTCCTAAGTCTTTCATATCAAACTTGCTATTGAGCATGCGCTTAGTAGCATTTATGTTGGCAATGTCATTACTCATTATCAGCATATCATCCATATATAGGCAAACAATGACTATGTGATTTGGAACATTTTTAATGTACACACATTTATCACATTCATTTATCTTAAAACCATTTGACAACATTGTTTGGTCAAATTTCGCATGCCATTGTTTGGGTGCTTGTTTTAGTCCGTAAAGAGACTTAACAAGTCTACATACCTTCTTTTCTTTACCTGGAACCACAAACCCTTCAGGTTGTTCCATGTAAATTTCTTCCTCCAACTCTCCATTTAAGAAAGCCGTCTTAACATCCATTTGATGAATTTTAAGACCATACAATGCAACTAATGCTACTAACATCCGTATGGACGTAATTCTTGTAACTGGAGAGTATGTATCAAAGTAGTCTAGACCTTCTCGTTGTCTATACCCTTTGACTACGAGTCTTGCCTTGAATTTATCAATAGTGCCATCATCTTTGATTTTTCTCTTAAAAATCCATTTAGAACCCAAAGGTTTATTTCCAGGAGGAAGATCAACCAATTCCCATGTATGGTTGTTCAATATGGATTCTATTTCACTATTGACTGCCTCTTTCCAAAACAATGATTCCGAAGAAGTCATAGCTTCTTTAAATGTTTGAGGCTCATTCTCCAATAAGAAAGTCACAAAATCTGGTCCAAATGAAGTAGACGTTCTTTGACGTTTACTACGTCTTGGATTCTCCTGATTACATGTACTTTCTTTTGTTTCTTCCCGAGGTCGTTTAGATCCTTCACCAAACGACTCACATTCCTTTTTATACGGATATATATTTTCAAAAAACTCAGCATTATCTGATTCTATAACCGTATTATTATGAATGTCGGGATTTTCTGATTTATGAACTAGAAATCGATATGCTTTACTATTTGTCGCATATCCTATGAAAACACAATCAACGGTTTTCGGTCCTATCTTTACCCTTTTGGGTTTAGGAACTTACACTTTTGCCAAACACCCCCACACTTTAAAATAATTCAAGTTGTGCTTCCTTCCTTTCTATTTTTCATATGGAATGGATTGTGTTTTGCTATGGGGAACTCGATTTAATATTTGATTAGCCGTAAGAATGGCTTCCCCCCACAAGTTCTGTGGCAAACCAGAACTTATCAACAACGCATTCATCATCTCCTTTAATGTGCGATTCTTTCTTTCCGCAATCCCATTAGATTGGGGCGTGTAAGGGGCTGTTGTTTGATGAATAATTCCATATTCTAAACATATTTCTTCAAAAGGAGATTCATATTCACCACCCCTATCACTTCTTATCATTTTTACTTTCTTGTTAAGTTGCGTTTCAACTTCATTTTTGTATTGCCTGAATGCGTCTATTGCTTTATCTTTACTATTCAGTAAGTAAACATAGCAATATCGAGTACCATCGTCAATAAAAGTTATGAAATATTTCTTTCCACCGCGAGATGGTATTGACTTCATGTCACAAATATCTGTGTGAATTAAGTCTAAAGGATTTGAATTCCTTTCAACTGACTTATAAGGATGTTTAACATAGTTAGATTCCACACATGTTTGACATTTTAATTTTTCGCATTCAAACTTAGCCAGTACTTCCAAGTTAATCATTTTCCGCAAGGTTTTATAATTGACCCAAACGTACATGCCATAAATCATTTGACTCAAGTAAGTAAGAAGAAGCTGAAATATTATTATTGTTTTCCACAACCATTACATTCAGATTGAAAAGGCCCTCGGTGAGGTAACATTTTCCTACAAATATTTTTTTCTTACTAATGACAATCTTGTTGGACACAAAAATGCACTTAAAACCGTGCTTAACAAGAAGTCCAGTAGAGACTAAATTCTTTCTCATTTCGGGAACATGAAGGACATTGTTCACAGTCATGACCTTGCCAGAAGTCATTTTCAGAAATATCTTCCCATATCCTTCAACTTTTGCTGTTAAAGCATTTTTCATATAAACTGTCTCTCCGGGTCCAGCAGGAGCATAAGTAGCAAAAGCTTCTCTAACTGCACAAACATAGCGAGTGGCTCCTGAATCAAACCACCACAGTTTAGGATTTCCCACCAAGTTACATTCAGAAAGCATGGCACACAAGTTATCAATATCATCATGCTTTACTACCATGTTTGCTTGACCCCTTTTCTTGTCTTTCTTCGGAGCACGACACTCCGTAGATTTGTGTCCGGTTTTCCCACAGTTGTAGCAGTTTTCACTGAACCGCTTCTTGCTTGGGTTATATTTCGGACTAGAAGCCTTCTTCCTCTTTTTGTTATCTTCAACAATATTTGCTCCCATTAATTATTGAATTTCTACGGCCTCTCCTTTCAGCAGCATTATTGTCCTCTTCGATTCTCAACCGAACAATGAAATCTTCAAGGGACATTTCCTTTCGTTTGTGTTCCAATAATTTTTGAAGTCCTTCCACAACGGAGGCAACTTCTCAATCATTGCTGCTACTTGGAATGCTTCGTTGATGACAAGACCTTCAGCAAGTAGATCATGAATAATCACTTGTAATTTCTGGACTTGGGTAATAACAGACTTGCTATCTACTATTTTGTAGTCCAAAAATTTTGCGGCAACGAATTTCTTCATCCCGGCATCTTCAGTTTTATATTTCTTTTCAAGCGCATTCCACAATTCTTTTGACGTCTCCACGCTACTGTATACATTATACAGATTATCATCCAATACGCTAAGAATATAATTCTTGCATAAAAAATCAGAATGCTTCCACGCTTCAATCACGAGAAAGCGTTCATTCTCTGGAGTTTTATCTGGCAGATCAGGAACATCTTCCTTGATGAACTTCTGTAGACATAACGTAGTTAAGTAGAAGAACATCTTCTGCTGCCAGCGCTTGAAATTAATCCCGGAATATTTGGCATCTAAGGCTGAATAGGGACAACACAATATTTTGCAAAAGCAGAAATGAGTCATCTGCACAATCAATCATTGCTAGATCGATCTATAATGAATTCAAAGCCATGAACAAGTAGTTTAAGAGCTAATCTGGTGCCTTGAAAGGAAATTTAAGACATAAAAAAGTAGTTCCTACTTTTCACGTCAGAAGTACTATTACCAAAATGTTATATATATTTACCAAACTTCCCAATAGTACTGAGAAAAACAAATCTCGTGCATTTTAGGCAACACATCTATGACTAGGGGTAAAAATGAAACCGACAAACCGCACTAATCCGATAATCCGAGTCAAACCGAGAAAAAAAAATTCGTTTATAGTTTGGTTTGATTTGGTTTGGTATTAGAAAAAATAATCTGACCATATTTTGTTTGGTTTGGTTTTAACTAAAAAAAAGTCAAACCGAAACCAAACCAACCCGACATTATATATATATAGAAGTTTTAAATATATTTAATACATAAAAATATTTATGGTAGTGTAGTTTATAAATATTTCTTAAGCTTTTTCATTGTTTTATCTTTTAACGTATTATTTCAAGCTTGAGTTTATAAGTTTTGGATGCTCCAATAAGTTTTATAGTCCATAAATGTTAGTAACTCAAATAAATCCTAAACTAAAATCAAATCAATACTAATGCTAATAAAGAAAATTAAATTCAATTGTACTGTGAATGAAAATAGTGTTGGATATCTATTTTTTAGTTTTTTCATGGTTTAGATAAAATGTATAACTTATTTTTCTTTTTAGTGGTTAGTCATGTAAATAATAGTACTTATTAGTCAGAATTTTAAATTATGTTTCTTTTCATTATGGCTTTTTAATAATATTTATTTTATGCAATTTTATTATCTTTATTGTCGAATATTTTAGTACAATGCCATGACTCATCTCATATTTACGTTATTTTATTGAAAAACATCTTATATAGTTCTGTCTTACTAGGATTAAAGAAATAATTGGAGCACAAATTTTACATTTTGTGCTATGAACTTCATGAAACAAAACCTGAAAACCGGAAAAATCGAGATTAAAAAACCTAACTTTTATTGGTTTGGTTTGGTATTTAGATTTAATAACCCGATACAATTGGTTTGGTTTGGTAATTAGAAAGTTCGAACCAACTCGACCCATGTAAACCCCTATCTATGACCAGATCGTCTCATCATTAAACGTACTCTCTCTCTATTTTATGATTTAAGATTTTATTTTAAATTTTAATTAACTGCATTTTAAAAATTAATCAAACTTTTTCATACTAAACATTTCAAATATTTATCCATTAGATAATATTAATTATAAATTAATTTTTTTTACGTCTTTTTCATTATTTGACACTCAATAATACTTTCGCAAAGATTAGTCAAATACAAACTAATTTTACAATACTACAAAAGCATTCCTCAAATGATTTTTGTTAAACACAAAAGTGATACTTATTATGGAACTCCATTAGACAATTGGTACTTTTCAAAATAAGTTAATTTTGGAAGTTTGACCAGATTAGTTAAATAAGTTAAATTTCTGTTGTTTCTAAAAAAAAGGTCCTAAATTGGCATATTTTGTTAAAGTTGTTCACTAATTATTATTTTCTTTGGATATCACGTGATATATGAACCTCATATTTCTATAATGAAACTGAAAATTAATGAAACTGAAAATTCATGCCAATTAATAATATAACTTATTTAAATAATTAGAAGTAACTTTAAACAAATAAACCTGTTTTTTATGTTTCCTTACCTGCCAAAAGGAGAGAAAATCTAGTTTAAATTTACTTGCAAATGTTCCCCCTCCTTCCCCAACTTTCTTTCTTTTTTGTCAAACTAAGCAAGGATATAGCATAGCATATTAAGTAATCCTCTTACTTGCTTTCCCTAAGTTTCCAAATTCAAAAGGTTTATAAGATTCTTAAGCAACACCTATTTAGGAAAATTATAACATAATGGCCATCTCAATAAAACCTATTCCAAACCGAATTGGGAATATAACTTATTACATGCAAAAGAATCATCTAAAGTGATTAATTTTCCTATATAGGACAGGCCATCTCTATTTAATAGTTCAGTGTCACTCGATCCATGTTGTAATTTAAGAACTCAAAGAAAACCCAACTTTGTTTGTTTGTTCATTAGTTATAGATCAAAGAAACCATGAGTAATTCGCATACTCATCACTTTTCCCAACTAGGCCAAAATCAGGCACATAATTCTTCTCCAAATCATAATGGCAATAATCAACGTCCGCAACAAGTCGATCGGCGAAATGTTCGAATTATTAGGGGTTCCCCCTATGATCAACCAATAGCGTCTACTGGTGTTCATACGAATGGAATTAACATAACTAACTTGAGCAATCGTGATTCAGTGGATATGGTCTTAAGGCCAGATGTAGTAGACAACAATTGGCATCGCCGATTTTCGCAAAGTAGTTATCATTCTGGCTTTGAATTTTACTCTCCGTATGATGTTCCACTTGATCATGAGGAGAAAGAGGAGGATGTTATATTGAGGTATTTGAAAATAAGAACCTATGATGCTCTTGCGCCAAAAGATGGAGTTAACAATCTGGCTGAAACTGGAGTAGTCGCTGATAAAGAAGCAGAGGTTTGTGCCATATGTCAGGTTGAGTATGAACATGAAGTGACCATAGGGACACTTCATTGTGGACATGAGTATCATACAGACTGCATCAAACAATGGTTGCTTCAGAAGCACGATTGTCCAATGTGCAGAGCTTCACTTTTGCCCTTCACAACAACATAGATTATGTCATTCAATAGCATTTAGCGATTATTTTATTTTAAAATTCCTTTATCAATCTGAAACTCTATTTTTCTTTTGCAAGACCAAGGTAGATGCACAAGCATCGGGTTGAGGTGATTAGCCATGATATGATACGTCTTGCTTGCCAAAGACCTAACCCTTGATAAGAGGGAGTGGAGGTTAAGGATTAGGGTATTTGTATTGCTTTTTTATACTTGTAGAACTATTGTATTCTTGTATTTCCTATTCTCAAATTTCTAATACTACCTGTCATTTCTTTTGCTTCGGTTTTCTTGTTTTTTTGGTTGTGGTTACTGCTTCTCTTTACATGGATTCTTCTTTTTACCTGCTTTTTTTTTTTAGCCGATGGTCTATCGAAAAAACGAGAAATTTTACTATGTGAGTCACATAACCAACATTACTTGTGTGAGTCTAGTTTATTTTTTGACAAGTGGACTCGTGTTCCAACTTACTTATTTTAAAACATAAGCTAAAAAGCTAACATTTAAGTTTACTCTTTTTCCTTACTAGATGCTTAGCTGGTGGACAAAAGAGGAAAATAAACAAAAAAAAGGATCTCTTTTCTTATATTATTAGGTATATTCTTTCATATAAAGAAACTTTTTAATTAAAAATTTTGCATTTTAGGATTCAAGTGAAATTAAAAGCACGAGCAATCTCTCCATTTATAAAATTTAACGCACCATTTCTTGAGCTATTCAACCAAAGAAAATTTTGATAAAATTTTAATATGATCGGTGAAAGACAATAGAAAGTAAAAAATGTAAACCGGTAACTTTCAATTAAAAAGTACTTGTTAGCAAATCACGGTTTGAGTAATAAAACTTGTAATTTCACCAAAACAAACTTAGTCAAACTTATATCTTAAAATCTTAACGAGTCTATTGGAAATTAAACCGAGATTAATTAGTATTCCTACGTCGTCTAAGATTTGGTATTTACTACTTTATTTAATTTATGTCTAATTAGGATTCACAACCAAAATTATGTAGGAATAGGTTTTCTAGATTCTAGTCAAATCTGGTTTTAAAAAGTAGTATTATAAATAGGGGTGCTACTACATATTTTCTATTGTGGCGAGGTAGCTATGATGTAGAGAGATTCAAGAGTTTATGAGTTGTGAAAAAACCTCCTGCCACGTTCTCTCCCTAGTGTAATAAATTTTTTCTATATAATTTTTGTTAAATTTTTTGCTTGTGCCTAAATTATTCTTGGGGTATTTCAATCCTTCAAATTGGTATTAGAGCCTCTGTGAGATCCAACAAAAAAATATGGATACTCTATTACCTAATTATCCCGTTTTTGTATTTGATGCCAAAAGTAATTTCGAAACTTTGTATCAACAGATGAAAATTCTTTTAAGGCTATTGGATTATGGTCCACCATTGATGAACCATTGAACCCCCGAAAGGTACAACGTTGACGGGTGATATAGCTACATAATTGGAGAAGAAACGATATTTAGATTATAAGGCATACTACTATCTCGCCATTAAGGTCAAATTGCATGTATCTAAAAAATATTTGCATGCAAAGTCATCAAAGGAGGCTTGGACAATCTTGGTGAAGTCATATCGAAAAGTTGCTAACATAAAGAAGGAAAAACTGCAAGAGTTTAGAAGTCAATTTGAGTTGGCTTATATGAGACCAACAGAGTCTGTCAAAGAATTTGTTACAAGAATTGAAGATATAGTCAATGGTTTAAGGACCAATGGAAAAGTATTGGAAGATAAATTGTTGAAAAAATATTGCAGTCTCTCAGTTTAAAGTTTAACAACAAAAAAGTTATTTTTAAAGCTACCAAAGATCTTAGCACTCTCAGACTTGATGATTTACAAGGGGAATTGGTGACATACGAGAGATCACTGAATCAATAGAAAGATGAGACATTAGATGATGCATCGCTAGAAAAGGATGATCCACCAAAAGAAAAAGAAGGCACACCAATAATGGTAGAAATAAATCAAGAAGGCCAAAATTCATAAATAGAGAAGAAAATAAGAGAAGGTACATGTAATTTTTGTTATGATAGAGATTATATTGAATGCAAAGGAAAGTTAAATAATATTCAAATTGATCTTTCAAAAATTCATGCGATTGATAAAAAGAATGATTTAGTTGCAAGGGATGCGAGTCCAAAAGAGGTTGGTATTTCACAAGAAAAATTATTTGATGGTATTGAAGATGAACCGAGTAATGAAAGAAGCAAGATGGTTCATCAAGAGAAAGTTTCTAATGATCCACCCAAGTTTAAGGCAAAAATAGTTTGGGATCCAGAACCACAATATCACATGACAATAGATATTGAAGATGCAATCAATTTCGTGCCATTGTTAGAAATCGCATGTCTCAAGGAGCATAACGAACTGTTCGTTAATGACATTATTCTACAACCTATAAAATTGCCAATTGAAGTTGATTGGGTGTACAAGACTACCCACAAAGCAGTTGGAGAAGTAGATAGTTTCAAAGTAAAGAAAAAATATATTGATGATATTTTGAAGGGATTTACCATGGTTAAAGCCAAATCATATATGGCCAATATTGAAGAGAAAATTGAAGTTAACTAAAGATGATACTCGCGACTTTGTTGATGCAACATATTTTAGGAAATTGGTGGAGAATCTAAGGTACTTGACTTCTACAAGGCTTGATGTTACTCATGACATGCTCAAGTTTGAATATCTTGGTTTAAGGGAGGCTGTACGTTGGAAATTAAACCAAGATTAATTAGTATTCTTACGTCGTCTAGGATTTGGTATTTACTAATTTATTTATTTTATATCTAATTAGGATTGACAACCAAAATTATGTAGGAATAGGTTTTCTAGATTCTAGTCAAATCTAATTTTGTAGTATTATAAATAGGGGTGCTACTACATATTTTCTATCGTGGAGAGGTAGTTATGATGTAGAGAGATTCAAGAGTTTATGAGTTGTGAAAAAGTCTCCTACCACGTTCTCTTCCTAATTTAATAAATTTTTTCTATATAGTTTTTATTGAATTTTTTGCTTGTACCTAAATTATTTTTGGAATATTTCAATCCTTTAGAGTTATTTCACCAACTTCTATATCCTCTAAGCTTACAGTGTAAATTTTGCAAATTAGAGTAGTCGTAAACTAGCTAATAATATGAAGTAAAGACAATCTGGTTATGCAACACAAAGTATAGCAGCAACACAAAGTATAGCAGCAACAATAAAGTATACTAATGTAAATAAGCTATGGTAAGCTATACTGCTGCAGACACATTCAACATATCCCAGAATATATAATACTGCTACATAGGATTTACACAGTTGCAATACCATACGCAAATTATAAATCAAGGACAGGTAATATAAAATGATCAATAAAAAGTTTGTGTTTATGAATCAAGGACAAATTAAAAAGTTTTTTTATATGAAAGAATATACCTAACAATGTAATAATATAATGAAAGAGATTTTTTCCTGTTTTATTTTTCCTTTATTGTCCACCAGCTAAGAATCTAATTAGGAAAAAGAGTAGACTTAAACATCGCCTTTTTGGCTTATGTTTTTAAATAAGTAGGAACATGAGTCCACTTGTCAAGAAATAAACTAGATTCACACAAGTAATGTTGGTTATATGACTCGCATAGTAAAATTTCTAGGAAAACGCCACTCTACCTTCACAAGTAAAGAATAAGATCTACGTACATACCATTCTCCCAAAAACCCACTTATAGGACAACACTGGATATATTGTTTATTTATTTGCTTTTCATTTTCGAAGTCGAAAAACTTATAATGCAATTTTTCGGTTAAAGTTGATGAAAATAAAGAATGCCGACAACAAGAGATGACATTCTCGGGCCCTTTTTCCATGTAGCTAAAATTATTAAAATTTAACATACGTTTAAGGAAAATTTACTCTTTAAATTAATAGAATTTGACTTTTCATAAACTAAAAAAGGTAAAACACTTACGAACATAGATAGCTATGTGGTAACCAAAAAACTAAATTTAACTGTATATCTTGAGTAGAGGCGGAGTAATTAATTTTACATGTATTTAAAATGAGATTATTTAATTAATGTAAGTTACTTAAAGGATACTACAGCTAACATTAATTACATAGGCTTATGTTACGTTGTCTTTTCGTTACACAACCCTAACACTAGCACAATTTTCTTTGGAAAACTACCAATTATGTGAATTTATAAGTAATTTATTAAAAAAAATTACCTAATTCATACAATATTACTAATATTAGTCAAATATTACCAATATTAGTCAATTAGCTATTCGTAGCAAAAATAAAAATCAATTTTTTGCTTTCTTTTGAGTGGGCGTTATTAGAATAGATTGAGTATATCTTAAGGAGTTTGACTCTTTGGGATGATTTGGTGGAGTTTTGAGCTGGTTTGAATTGAAAATTCGAAATGGAAGATGAACATGAAAAAAAAATGATCTGTGTATCATATTAGTATCAAATATGTATCACACGTATATCCATGTATACATGTAAGTGAGATACATGCGTGATACATGTGTCGCAGAAGAATTTTTTGAACTCAATTTTAACTACAAATTTTGATACCAAATCAGTCAAAATCACCTCCAATCTTTCTCAAATTTTATATATTGACTCATCTATATATTTTCAATGAATTTCAACACATACCCATTGAAAAAAATCTCTTTTTGCTTAGATTTTTGGAATCTTGTATATATATATATATATTTTTGTATTTCATCACCTTATTTGCTACCTCATCCATAAAATTTCCTTTCCGTCTTTGCATCTAATGTTGCGAATCACGATTAAAATATGGAAGGAGATCTTTGTGTGCGATTCTTGGAGAGAAAGAACCTTATTTATTTGGGTTTTCAATTTTTATGTATTTGGCTAGTATTGGTAAGTTTATAATTAATGGCTAAAGATTAGTAAGTTGAGACTTATTTGGGGCATTCCCGTAAGATTCCCTTTTTCTTTTTGGTGAATTTTGTTAAGCTTTTAACCGTAGAGCATGTTAGTAATTTTGTTTATAACACTTGAGCAAGTAAGATTTTTGTAATTACCAAAGTAAAAGAATCTGTCCCACATCGGTGGGGGCAGTAAAAGTAAAAGGATTGAGGCGAATACAAAAATTTCTATTGCATACATATATTTTGACTAAATATATATATTTATCTAGATACAAGATTTGAAATACAAAATGTAGAAAACCAAATCAAAATCTAAGACTCAAATATTTCTAGTATTATTTTGGATCCACATAATTTGGAGAAATTTTAGATCTAATCACACGTGGAAATATTGATAACACACATAGACCTAATGAAATTTTATAACTAATTGATTGAGCATTTGCTCACTCTATAAGGTCAAAATCGGGTATGGTTAATCGAGACCGGGGTGGCAGACCGAGGTTCAATCCCAAGTTATATTGGATCGTTACATGAATAAATATTGCCTAGCTCGTAATTCAGGGATTGATCGAGATCGAGACCAGCTAAGGTCGAAATCGAGAAGGATAGAGATCTAGCGAGATCGAAGGAAGCCTGCTAAGCTGAATAACAGAAAGCCGAGGAATCTGTGGCCGGGCGAGGATTGTGGTAGAGATCTCGGCATGTATCAAGTCAAGACCGGTTGATTAGCTAATCAGGAGATTTCCTTCTGTATTTAGAATTGTCCCTATGTAGAACTCCTCTACTATATAAAGGGGATTCCAATCATTTTGTAAGCACAGATTGACGCATAACAAAGCAATATATTACGTTTTCTCTCTTAAGATCTCTTATTCAGTAGTTCAGTTCTTACTCTTCAATTATACACTTAGTTGGTGCGAGGGCAACCTAGCTCAAGGGCCAAAGCTATATGATATATCAGTTTGCTTTATTTTACAGTTAAATTCTAACTTCAATTTGCATATTTCTCAGTTTGTGCCAAGTGAAATCACATAAACTTAAAACTATTTACAAATTTAATTGTTATCCGATTTTAAAGGTAAACAGTTTGGCGCCCACCGTGGGGCTAAGGATAATAGTGATTGCTTGGTGCTAATTTTCATAACACACACACTGCTTTACACTTGTTCTTGTAAGCGTTTTTTTTTTCAGGATCAGCATGTCGAACTCTCGAGCAGTACCCACACACATCGACAATGGTCTTGGTTTGCATGGCGAAAATGACAACTTAGCCGCCCCAGGAAACGAAGTGCTTCTAATTGATCTCAAGGGAGTACTAGTTGCAGACCCCATTGACGTCAGTTCCCATATTGCCCTGAATACAAATTTGGACGTTGACCCCGAAAATAGCGTCCGCAGAGACGTTCGATCAGCCGGTTAGAAAGCACAGGCGGCAAAAAAGGCGGAATCAGCCTTCGAATAATATTCGAAATGCTACAAGCTCAACAAGCTGCAATAGCACAACTTCAAAATCAGAACCATGCACCGAGTAAGGTCTAACACGAGCCATCACAGGAAGTTGTTCACAGGGCCGAACTAGTGCCGGGAGGTCAAATGTGAATGAGTCAGAGACCGACCCCGCTATCTTGAAAATGTTCGAGGAGTTGACAAAGCGAATTGAATCAGGGAAGAAGAAGATTGAAGCGAATGACAAAAAAGTAGAAACATATAACTCCCGAGTTGATCAAATTCCGGAGGCACCACCGATTTTGAAGGGTTTGGATTCAAAGAAGTTTGTACAAAAGCCCTTCCCCCCGAGCGCGGCTCCTAAGCCCATTCCGAAGAAATTCCGCATGCCAGAAATTCCCAAGTATAATGGAACTACCGACCACAACGAGCATGTCACTTCTTACACATGCGCAATAAAGGGGAACGATCTAGAGGACGATGGGATTAAGTTCATACTGCTGAAGAAATTTGGAGAAACTTTATCAAAGGGAGCGATGATATGGTACCATAATTTGCCACCTAACTCCATTGATTCTTTTTCCATGCTCGCAGATTCCTTCGTCAAAGCACACGCCGGAGCGATAAAGGTCGAGACTAGAAAGTCGGACCTCTTCAAAGGAAAACAGAAAGACAACGAGATGCTCAAAGAGTTCGTATCTCGGTTCCAAATGGAGCGTATGGATCTGCCCCCGTTGCCGACGATTGGGCCGTTCAAGCTTTCACTCAAGGCCTAAACATACGAAGTTCGATAGCCTCACAACTGTAAAAGCAGAACTTGATCGAATATCAAGCTATAACCTGGGCCGATGTGCATAGCCGTGTCACGACCCAAAAATCCTAACCTGTCGTGATGGTGCCTATTTTAGTATTAGGCAAGCCAACAATATCAATAACCCACGATTTCCTTTAAGTTTGAAAATATAATATTTAAATATAATATAAAATCCCATAAATACTCATACAAACACTCACCAAAACCTGGTGTCACTAAGTACATGAGCATCTATATATTATAAGTTTGGGAAAAACATGGTCTTTAATAAAAATCTGAGACCAAATACAATAACAAAAGGATAGGGAAGGAGAGACAAGGTCTACAAAATATGGCAGCTACCTCTGAATCTCCAAAAAAAATCGACTGTGCGAAAGAATCAACACCCATTGTATCTGGGATCACCTGGATCTGCACACGAAGTGCAGGGTATAATATGACTACAACCAACTTAGTAAGTAATAATAATAAATAAAGAACTGAAAGTAGTGACGAGCTTCTCAGCTAAGTCCAAATATAATACTTTCCAATATAAAAGAGTAGGCATGCTCTCAAGTTCAACATTTAAGATTTCACTGAAATGTCATATCAAGTTTGACCGAAACAGAAAATAATATTTTCTTTTTTTTTCTAAAATCTTCAAAATAGTAATATATGACAACTGAAATGCAGAAAATAATGAAATCAATGCATCCTCTCATAGTAACAGTCACTCAGTCCTCCCATTCACTCCAACCTCACAATCACTCTTTCCTCACAATCACTCTTTCCTCACAGTCACTCATTCCTCACAGTCACTCATTACTTGGCACTGGGCACTCGCACTCGGCAATCGCACTCAGTAGGTACCTGCGCTCGGAGGGGTTCCTTCAACCCAAGCTCTATATCAAGTCAATCATGGCATAAATCAATAAACATGTTGCGGCGTGCAGCCCGATCCATAAATATCCTCACAACTAGGCCCTCGGCCTCACTCAGTTATCAACCTCCCTAGTCTCTCGGGCTCTCATAAATCATGATAAGCAGCCCAAAAATAGTGATATGATATATCAATAATAAATAAGAGAGACTGAGGTATGATATAAAATGAATAAACATGACTGAGTGAAATATTACAATTTGATCATATTACTCAACCACAAAAATGACCCCAATGGGTACCAACAATAACAACATATGCCTAAGCATGATTTTTAATACGAGTCTTAGCTCAATTTTCTCTGACACGTAGAGAATGTACGGATATCAAAAGATTATTCAACTATACAGTCCCATAGAATTTGACCAAGTCACAATTTCTACGGTGCACGCCCACACGCCCGTCACCTAGCATGTGCGTCACCTCAAAACCAATCACATAACACATAATCCAGGGTTTCAAACCCTCAGAACCAAATCTAAAACTGTTACTTACCTCAACCCATGAAATTATTTATTCTGCAATGTCTTTTCCTCGTGAATTAGCCTCTAAACACCTCGAATCTAGCCACAAATAATTCGATTCAGTCAATAAAACTTATTGGAATTAATTCCATAAGAAAATACTAATTTTTCATAAAAATCCAAAAATTAGCTCGAAAATCACTAGTTGGGCCCTGACAACTAGGGATTTTAGCCTATTATTTGCTCTCTTTTGCTTAGGTTTTGGGGGAAAAAATACTAAAGGTAGTCCCGAAAACTAACATAATATGCTTTCTTGCAGGGTTTGGTCAAAATGAGGCAAAAAAGCCAAAATAAGCTCATGAAGGAGTCAAACTTGCATAAGCCAAAGGCTGAAACTGAACCGCAGACCGCGATGGAAAAGCGCGGCCGCGTAGGGTTCACCGCTGAGGCGGATAATATTCTGCGGTCGGCGAGATAGAGGTTCAGAGAAGCTGCAAACCATAGAAAACACCATTGCTGCCCGCGTCTACATTATGCGGCCGCGAAGTTATCAGACGCAGACGCGGTGGAAATTCCGCTGGGAGCGTGATAAAAGGTTCAGAGACTTGGCAAGTGAAACCTAACAGAAGAACGCGATCCGCGATTGAATCTAATGCGGACGCGAATGTATTTATGCTATCCGCGAAACCTAGTCCAGTCCAAGCCCAATATTGAAGAGACGCGGACCGTGCTTATTATTATGTAGCCGCGAAAGCTCAAGCGCGGATGCGATCAGAATTACGCGTCCGTGAATCCTCTGCGGGGGCATTTTTGTCCGAAAATTTTAGCTGTGTATAAATAGATCTTTTTGACATCTTTAGGTCAAGTTTTGTAGAGCAAAGCACGTGAACGACTGGTTTTTCCCCTTTTGGGAAATTTTATAATAGATTTACCTTTAAACTTTAGATTTTCATTTTGTACTTTAATATTATGGCTTATATTTCATCTTCACCTTTGATTCCTGCTGTATTCATGAGTAGCTAGACCCCACAGCTAGGGTAGTGACCCAATCCTAGTGTGAGTATTTAACGGGTTTTGAATTTTAGTGCTTAATTGTTTATGAGTTAGTGATATTTAGCCTAATTTATGCTAAAATTGTAGAACTAGTGGTTGCAAACACTGATTCATGCCTTTATGACTTAGCTCTTCTTGAGAAAGAGAGACTAAGTCTAGGAAAATTAGGCTAACAAGGAATTGGAGTGAACTCAAGAGATTGATAACCCCGATTAAAGGGTTAAACCCAGAGATAGTAATACCCGACTTGAGCCTATTTCATTTGGATTGTGAGAACACCCATTTGGGCTTGAGAAAGCCAAATCAGGCAAATTCACTCAAACTACCGAGAGGTATAGAGTGAGCACTTTTGTGTGATGGTTATATCACGACCCCAATCGTAACAAGTTTGTCCTAAATTCGTGACATCCATTAGATACTCACCTAGGCAGAAGTCACTACCCTAGTGCCTTTTAACACTTGAAAACTTTCACCAAAAATATTGTACTTAGCTTACACTTGGAGTACAATAGTATAAAAAATAGAATAGAATCAATCACAACAATGTTTGGAAGTGCAATTAGAAATAACACGCACATCTAGATTAGTTAGATACCCGACTCCAAACCAAATTAATTCCCTATGGAAATCGATCCCGACCTCATCGGGTAAAACTGCATTGACCACTCTTTGCTACTATATAGTGGTGTAGGTTTGGCCACGATCACTTTTTGGCGTCATTGCCGGGGAGTTAGACGGTTGTTGACTATCTATCAAACTATTTGTGTGTCTTGTTTTTTTTTCTTTCCTTGTTTTCTAACTTTTGTGTATCTATCGCTTTAGGTACCAAATGGCTCATAATGATGCTCTCAGACATATTCTTCCAGGGGAGGAGGTAGATGACAATAGTGAGGATGAGGTTAATCTAGAACCTCAAGTCCAAAAAAGAGGCCGCCAGGCTAATGACAACATTCCAAACCCTCCCCCACCTCCTCCACGGGCAGCACACCGGGTGCTACCCAATGTACTACCCAAGAAGGTTACGCAAGTGCAATTGTCCCGCCCCGGATTCGGGCGGGAAATTTTCAAATTACAAATGTCATGCTGACCCTATTGGAGCAAAGGGGCTTCTTCACTGGAGCCTCTCATCAGAATGCATACAAGAATCTAAAGGGTTTTGTAGACACATGCTGGGGGAGCAAGCAGACGAATGTGTCGGAGGACACTCTGAGATTGAGACTTTTCCCATTTTCACTTAGAGGGAAAGCTTTGGATTGGCTTGAGAGGCTACCCAACCACTCCATATACACATGGGATGAGTTGGCAGAAAAGTTTACAACCAAGTTTTTCTTACTGGGTCATATGGCAACATTGAGGGATAAGATCTTAGCCTTTAAACAAGAACCTAATGAACCCCTACATGAAATCTGGGAGCGATACCGGACAATGGTCAAGGAATGCCCAAATAATGATATGACTGAAGCAATGATTCAGCAGACATTCTATAGGGGCATCAACACGACCAACTAGTATGTGGTGAATCAGCTAGCTGGGGGAAATTTTATGAAGAAGCCTTATGCCGATGCTTGTGACATACTTGATGATATGGCTGACACACCTTCAGCTTGGCAGAGTCGGGAAAATGTTCCTCAGGGTGACCCTAACGTCATCCATCTTCATAAGGAACTTCATGATCACGGACAAATCATAGCCGAGTTGACAACTACTATGAATCAGTTACCAAAGGCCTAACTTCAGCAAGTTTAAGGGACAAAGCAAGTAAATGCCATGGAAGGGGTAAATGTCATGGTCAACAGGAGGAAACAGCGTGGTCAACAAGTGCAAAACAATCAAGATCAATATGAGCAAAGTGGTAGTGGTGACAATCAAGATGATTCTTTTGATGATCAAAGTGAGGAAGTGTTATATGCCAATAACTACCAAGGTCAACGGAGCAATTATCCAAATCAACAATGGAGATCTCAAGGAAACTATCAAAATTGGGGCAACCAAGGCCAAGGGAATTGGAACAATGGCAACAACAATAATCAGAATTGGGGGAACAACAATAACAATTGGGGCGGAAATGGATACCAAGGGGGTTGGAATAATAATAATCAAGGCAACTAGGGGTCGGACGTTCAAAGTCCCCCCGATGTATCTCCATATTCGTCTCAAGGGCAAAGTTCATCAAACAATGAGATGGGGCGAATAAAGAATATGTTCAAACAAATGCTGGAAAGGAATGCTGACTCCGATGCCCAAATAGCTCCCATACTACCTCTATTCACAACTTGGAAGTACAACTGGTCAAATTTCTCAAGCATTGAATACTCTCCCTAAGGGGGCACTACCAAGTGATACGGTAATAAACTCGAAAGGAGGGAACCATACAGGCCATTATATAGTAGTGACCACAAGAAGCGGTAGAGGTGGAGATGCAAGTACTTCTGATCCAAAGAAGATTGTGAATGAAGATGTTGTGTTACAAGAAGATGATGAGGTTCAAGCCAATGATTAGAATGTGAATGATGAAGTGAGGATCGATAGCAATAACAACATGGAGGAGACTCAAAATGATGTGAACCCGTCTAGGGAACACGTGATAGACATACCGAAAACGGTAGTGCCTAAAGCTAAGGCCCCTTTGCCAAGGCCTCCTCCACCGTATCCTCAAAGGCTTGCAAAGAAAAATAATGAAAACCAATTCAAGAAGTTTATTGAGATGATGAAAAATTTGTCAATCAATGTGCCCTTGGTGGAAGCTCTCGAACAAATGACGGGATATGACAAGTTTATGAAGGACTTGGTAACTAAGAAGAGATCTATGAATTGTGAGACCATCAAAATGACTCATCAATTTAGTGCCATTATGCACTCGATGGCTCCAAAGCTTGAAGATCCCGGTGCCTTTACAATTCCATGCACCATTGGTAGAGCCGATTTTGTAAAAGCCTTATGTGATCTAGGAGCAAGTATTAATTTGATGCCATATTCCATGTTCAATACACTAGGTATTAGGCAACCAAGAGCTACTTCCATGAGATTACGAATGGCGAATCGGACAATGAAAAGGCCGCTTGGTATTATTGATGATGTTCTAGTCAGGGTCGACAAGTTTATTTTGCCTGCTGATTTTGTGATTCTCGACTATGAAGTCAACTATGAGGTACATATAATACTAGGGAGACCTTTCCTAGCAACAGGAAGGAATTGGTGGATGTGGAAGCAGGGGAGCTCACCTTCCGAGTGGGCGATGAAAAAGTTGTATTCCACGTGTGCAAATCAATGAGGCAACCAAATAACAATGAAGTTTGCTCTTTTGTGGATCTTGTGATGGAGGTGATAGTTGATGACACGAGTGCCATGATCAATGTGGAAGACCCTTTGGAAGCTGTGTTGCTAAACCATGAGGATAATGAAAAGTAAGGCTTGGTTGAATATGCAAATGCGTTGCAAGGAATGGGATCCTACTCATATGGGCCCCGTAAACTTTCATTGGACTTGGAAAATCGGAAGACTCCACCAACAAAGCCCTCAATCGAGGAGCCACCAACATTAGAGTTGAAACCTTTGCCTTCACACCTCAGGTATGAATTCTTAAGCCCTTATTCCACATTACCTGTTATTCTTTCTGCTTGCCTAACTAACGTGCAGGTAGACTCCACCCTTGCGATGCTTCAAAGAAGGAAAAAGGCAATTGGATGGACTTTGGCTGGCATTCGGGGTATAAGCCCTGCCTTTTGCATGCATAAAATTATACTAAAGGACGATGCCAAACCCTCCGTGGAACATCAAAGGAGGTTGAACAAGGCTATACAAGAGGTCGTCAAGAAGGAAATTGTCAAGTGGCTTGATGCAGGGGTTGTGTACCCTATTTCGGATAGCTCATAGACTTCACCGGTACAATGTGTACCGAAGAAAGAGGGTATGACTGTAGTCACAAATGAGAAAAATGAGTTGATACCCACTCGTACTGTCACCGGATGGAGGGTATGTATGGACTACAAAAAGCTGAACAAAGTGACCCGCAAAGACCACTTTCCATTTCCCTTTCTTGATCAAATGTTGGACAGACTTGCCGGGCATGCCTACTATTGCTTTTTGGATGGTACTCAGGATACAACCATATTCTCATTTCACCGGTGGACCAAGAGAAAACCACTTTCATATGTCTGTATGGCACATTCGCATTCTCACGGATGCCGTTTAGTTTGTGTAATGCACCGGCTACCTTTCAGCAGTGTATGATGGCAATATTTACGGATATGGTGGAGGACGTCCCCGAAATGTTCATGGATGATTTTAGTGTTGTGGGGGACTTATTTTAAGAATGCTTGGATAATCTTCACAAAGTGTTGGCCCAATGTGAAGAGACCAACCTAGTGCTTAATTGGGAAAACTGACACTTTATGGTTGAGGAGGGCATTGTCCTCGGCCATAAGATCTCAAAGGATGGTATTGAAGTGGACAAAGCAAAGATTAAAGTTATTTCAAAACTCCTTCCTCCTACTTCCGTCAAGGGAGTTAGGAGCTTTGCTGGGCACACGGAGTTCTACCGAAGGTTCATTAAGGATTTCTCAAAAGTGGTGAACCCCTTGTGCAAGCTGCTAGAAAAGGATGCAAAGTTTGTGTTCAATGAAGATTGCATGAAAATCTTTTGAGCTTCTCAAGTATAAATTGACAACCACTCCCATCATCACCGCACCCAATTGGAACTTATTATTTGAGCTCATGTGCGATGCTAGTGACGTTGCGGTAGGAGCAGTTTTGGGGCAAAGGGTCAACAAGATATTTCATCCGGTCTATTATGCAAGAAAAATGATGAATGACGCCCAAGTCAATTATACGGTGACCGAGAAAGAGTTATTATCTATTGTCTTCTCCATGGAAAAGTTCAGGCCATATCTCATGGGTGCCAAAGTGATTGTGCACACCGATCATGTGACACTCCATTACTTGATGACCAAGAAGGACTCGAAGGCTAGGTTGATGAGATGGATTCTTCTGCTTCAAGAGTTTGACCTTGAAATCATTGATAGAAAAGGAAGTGATAATCAAGTGGAGGACCACTTGTCCCGCTTAGAAGAGGGGGGAAGGCCCCACAATGGTCTCGAAATCAATGATTCATTCCCGGATGAACAACTCTTCTTTGTGTCTTTGAATGGTATGCCTTGGTTCGTCGATGAGGCTAACTTTCTTGTGACCGGCATTGTCCCGAGTGATCTTTCTTCTAACCAAAGGAAGAAACTCAAACAGGACAGCTTGGATTATTATTGGGATGAGTCCTATCTTTTCAAGATTTGCAATGATGGTATGATCCGGAGATGTGTCTCGGAAGGGGAGCAAATGAATATTCTTGATGCTTGCCATTCCTCGCCCTACGGTGTTCATCATGGTGGGGCGAGAACTGCTTCAAAGGTTCTTAGCTGTGGATTTTATTGGCCTAACCCGTATAAATATGCAAGTGAGCTTGTTAAATGTGTGATGAATGCCAAAGAGCTGGTGGAATTTCCAAGAAGGATGAAATGCCTCTCACTACTATTCTTGAGATCGATATTTTTGATGTGTGGGGGGATAGACTTCATGGGGCCATTTGTGAGTTCCTGTGGTAACACTTATATTCTGGTTGTTGTTGATTATGTTTCAAAGTGGGTTGAAGTTGTAGATTTGCCCAACAATGAGGCGCGGAGTGTGGTGGCGTTCCTAAAGAAAAATATCTTCACACGGTTTGGCACCCTTCGGGCAATCATCAGTGTTGGGGGTTCTCATTTCTGCAATAAGGCTTTCGACACATTGCTTTCCAAGTATGGTGTCAATCATAAAGTGTCAATCCCTTATCATCCCCAGGCTAGTGGACAAGTTGAGGTCTCTAACAAGGAGATAAAGAGAATATTATCAAAAACTGTCAATGCAAATCGAACGGATTGGTCAAAGAAACTTGACGATGCTTTGTGGGCTTATAGAACTGTGTACAAGACTCCAATTGATATGTCTCCATACCGTTTGGTATTTGGGAAAGAATGGCATCTTCCGGTTGAGTTAGAGCACAAGGCCATATGGGCGCTCAAGAAGTTAAACCTTGAATGGGATGTAGCAGCCAACCTACGGGTAGAGCAACTCAATGAACTTGATGAATTCCGGTTTCATGCTTATTCCAGCTCGTCCTTGTATAAGGACAATATGAAGTACTTACATGACAAATATGCCCGGAACAAAGAATTCAAGAAGGGTGACTTGGTTCTTCTATTCAACTCCCGGTTATGACTATTTCCGGGAAAGCTCAAGTCAAAATGGAGTGGCCCCTTTGAGGTGGTGCACGTGACTCCGTTTGGTGCTCTTGACTTGAAAATAAAATGGTGAAATCTTCAGAGTTAATGGGCACCGAATGAAGCATTACCTTGGAAAGTTTGATGACAGCCATGTGGTAGCCTTGATCAATTTTCAATGATGTTGGTAACAAGCGTCGTGCCGCGACGTTAAATCAGGCGCTTCTTGGGAGGCAACCCATGTGTTTTATTTCTTCTTTGATTTCCTTCTTAGATCAGGCTTTATTTTGAACTAACTGGTTGTGAGCTTTGTGTAGGAATTGTTTATACAGTACAAGACTGTTGTTGGAAAACTTTATCCTAAGAGTGGGGAATTACGCGTACTGCGCTCAAAATTCTGCGGTCAGCGAAAGCTTTTCGCGGGGGCGTAAATTGTCAGTGGACGTGGATTTGCAAAGTCTAGAATATCAACTCTCTGAAGTTGTATTCGCGTTCGCGTTCATAATTTTGCGGTCCGCATAGAAATTATACAGCCGCGCCCGTTATTCTGCTCTCAACGGACCAGTTTCTGAAAAGGTTCTTCGAAAGGTAAAAAGAGCGAACGCGGTGGAATTACGCGGACCGCGCTCAGGTGACCTTTGGGGTTGATATAAATAGGAAGTCCTTAGGTCTTTTACACTTTTTCGAACCCATGCTCTCAGCGAAATGGGCCATTATTCATCTTCCACGTCTTAAAATTTCAATTTCATATCTCAATAGTCAAGAAGCTATTTCCTACTACAAATCCACATCTAGTATACTCAAATCTTTACATTAATTTCATCTTTTGATTTTCTTTTATTCTACTTTTAATTTTTCTTTTAGGTTAGGCTTTAATACATGCCAAAATCTCAAGATCATGCTTAATTGATGCTTATATATCCATGTGGGTAATTGTTTTCCATGCCTAATGGGGGATAGGGTTATTAAATATGCATGTTAATTGCATTTATTTTTGCACTTAGTGAAAGCCCTAGGTTTCAAATGTGCCAGAGCCAGTGTTGTTTGAACTTCGCGGACCGCGGTCCATTTTTATGCGGTCCGCGTTCTCTAATTTGTGAGGAGCTGAGTACGGTTGCATGTTCGAGGACGCGGTGATTTTTTCGCGGTCCGCGTTTGAACTTAAACGGCCGCGTCCAAACATTCGCGGTCCGCGCTCATGAGTTGCAGAGAGTTTGGAAATTTATTCCACGTCCGCGTCCAGTTTTATGTTGTCCGTGTTTGATCTTTCGTGGTCGCATCCCAAATTACGCTGTCAACGGAAACCAATGTTCAGAGAGTTGGTAGTCTGATCCCAACTCATTCGCGGCCGCGCTCATTTTTACGTGGACCGCGCTGACCTTTCCGCAGTCACGCCCTTTTTTTCGCTGTCAGCAGAACCCAATGTTCAAATAGTTGGTAGTCTGATCCCAACTCATTCGCGGTCGCGCTCATTATTACGCGGACCGCGCTGACCCTTCCGTGGCTGTGCCTCTTTTACGCTGTCAGCGGAATGTTGTTTTAAGAAACACTTTGATTATTTCATTTGATATCCTCTGCCAATTCATTGAACCACAATACTAATGATCTTACACTAAATGTGTGTGCAGATAATGGTGTGATCTCGTGGTGGTCCCGATAAATCCAAAGGGAGGGGAGAATCCTCCCGTGGCCAAGGCAAAGGGAAGCATATTGCATCCTTAGCACCTCATAAGACTATTGGCAAAAAGGCACCACCTGTAAGACCTCAGGCTGACTCCTCAGACATTAGTGAATACCTCCCTTCCCGGGAGATTTCTGAGGGAGAATCTGAACAACAACCCGAGGTGCAATCTCAACCTTTCCGTCTAATCGATCAACCCACCTCTGCCTCTGAGCCGGATGATAGCTCAGAAGTAGATAGTGAGACTTCAGCACCTCCTCCCCTACATGTTGCAACTCCGGTCTAAACAGCTACTCCTATTGATATGGATGATGAAAAAGAGGTTCCGGATAATGGGAGAGAAGGTGATACACATGAGGGGGGTTGAGTAGATCAAGGAAGCCGGCAGTGTGGCAAGATCGGTTTGTGAGTGAGAAGGCCTACCATAAATTTCGGGAATGGTGGCCACAAAGGACACTCACCCTTGAGCGTTATTTCATAGAAAGAGACCTTCTCCCGCACAACCCGAATATGAGGAGACAATTTGATGAAAGAGTGGGATGGAAATTATTCATTAGCAAATTACCGGTAGCAAATAAGTTCCTAGTCAAGGAATGTTACGCCAATGTTGCCCACATAAAAAAGGGCACCAATGTGACTAAGGTACGAAACAAGAAGATCCGATTCGATGGCAAAAATTTGAATACATATGTCGGGTTTGATGATGTAGACGCTGCTCTATACATACAGAAGTTGGCATTAGATGAAGCAGCCCGTCCATGATTAGCAGAGGTGATAGCCATACCAGGGACAACACCACCCTGGCTTACACTGGGAGTCTCAATTGCCAGAAACACACTTACCTTTGAAGCAAAAGGGTGGTGCACCTTCGTCTGCAGCCGTCTTGATTCGTGCCAGCATGACAGTGACATTCCACTCTCCCGAGCGATCCTCATAGCGTCCATCATGGCAAGGTACCCGATAAATGTGGGGAACCTCACGGCCCAGAACATATCCAAGGCAACCGGGAAGGAAGAATGGTCTTACCCTTACCCCAATTTCATCAATATGTACCTAGAGGACCAACAGGTTGAGGGGAGACACTTTGACACGAAGGTGAAGCCGAAAAGACTCCTCTTTTGGTACAGCCTTCAGGGTCCAGACAACCCCAAGTCCAAGAGCAAATCCACCACCTCCATTGGCCAGTTTGAAGAGCCAGGGGTAGTGGCCACTGGGTCCATGCCTTCCACAGCCGAGGGGTCATCTGCTGCCATGCCACATCCATCCTCCGGGCCATCCACTTCTATCCCACCATCAGTGCCTTCTTTATCAGCTTACCCTTAGACTACACTGAGGGTAAATCAGACTTTGGCCGACATCAACAACTGGATGCAGGTAGCTACATTAAAGCTATCTCCCTTATCCAGTGCAGTAGTAGCTCAGGCAATTCCAGCACAGCTCCAGATGCCTCCATCAGTGGAGGAATCATTGAAGAGTATTCTTGAAAACCAAAAGAAGACTCTGGAGTCTATGGGTACGCATAAAAAGTTAATCAAGGAGCTGGGTAAACATGTGAGGAAAGTGAAGAAGGGTCAAGATGAGTTGAAGAAGGAGGTCCATAAATATCCTCAGTACTAGGCCCTCGGCCTCACTCAGTCATCAACCTCCCTAGTCTCTCGGACTTTCAGAAATCATGATAAACAGCCCAAAAATAATGATATGATGCATCAATAATAAATAAGAGAGACTGAGGTATGATATAAAATGAATAAACATGACTGAGTGAAAAATTACAATTTGATCATATTATTCAACCACAAAAATGACCCCAGTAGGTACCAACAATAACAACATATGCCTAAGCATGATTTTTAATACGAGTCTCAGCTCAATTTTCTATGACACGCAGAGAATGTACGGATATCAACAGATTATTCAACTATACAGTCCCATGGAATTTGACCAAGTCACAATTCCTACAGTGCACGCCCACACGCCCGTCACCTAGCATGTGCGTCACCTCAAAACCAATGACATAACACATAATTTGGGGTTTCATACCCTCATAGCCAAATTTAAAACTGTTACTTACCTCAACCCGTGAAATTCTTTATTCTGCAATGTATTTTCCTCGTGAATTGGCCTCCAAACGCCTCGAATCTAGCCACAAATAATTCGATTCACTCAATAAAATTTATTGGAATTAATTCCATAAGAAAATACTAATTTTCCATAAAAATCCAAAAATTAGC
The DNA here is from genome assembly GCF_000390325.3 of Nicotiana tomentosiformis. Taxonomy (NCBI): domain Eukaryota; kingdom Viridiplantae; phylum Streptophyta; class Magnoliopsida; order Solanales; family Solanaceae; genus Nicotiana; species Nicotiana tomentosiformis. The sequence continues at coordinate 113,128,163 of NC_090823.1, read as the reverse complement.
TCGAAAATTGCTCGTGGGGCCCACGTCTTGGAACCCGACAGAAGTTACAAAATATGAACGCCCATTCAACCATGAGTCCAACCATACAAATTTTACTCAAATCCGACATCAATTCGACCCTCAAATCTCCAAATTAAACCAAGAGGGTTTTCACAATTTTCCAACTTAATTCACCGATTAAATGTTAAAAACGACCATGGATTCGAGTAATTTAACCAATATTTAGTTAAGAACACTTACCCCGGTGTTTCCTCTTAAAATCTCCCAAAAATCGCCTCTTCCTGAGCTCTAATCCGCCAAAAATGGAAAATGGGACAAAGTCCCATTTTTAGAACTTAAACTCTTTGCCCAGACATTTGCTCTACGCGATCGCGAACATTCCCACGTGATCCCGAAGAACAGTTTTCCACAGCCGAGGTTTAACCCTATGCGATCGCGATGAACAACATCACAGACCTACGCGATCGCGGACTCGTCCATGTGATCGCGAAGAACAAAACGCGCGACTTCTACCTCCGCTCCACTTACTCTACGCGAACGCGACCTTCTTCATGCGTTCGCGAGTTACAAAATATCAAAGCCACGCGATCGCATCCTGCTTCACGCGATCGCGAAGCACAAGTCTCAGCAGCCCTCAATTAACGTTACACGATCGCGTATATCCCCACGTGATCGCGAAGCAAAAAACCTCTACTGACCAGCTAAGCCTACGCGATCGCAGACGCATTCACGCGATCGCGTATATGGAAATCACGTACAGATATCAGAAAATTCCAACAATTTTTTAAGCCCAAATTTTGATCCGTTAACCATCCGAAACTCACCCGAGCCCCTCGGGGCCTTAATCAAATATACCAACAAGTCCTAAAACATCATACGAACCTAGTCGAACCCTCAAATCACCTCAAACAATGCTAAAACCATGAATTACACCCTAGTTCAAGCCTAATAAACTTTGAAATTTCCAATTTCTACAAACGACTCTGAAACCTATCAAAATTTTGCACACAAGTAATAAATGACATAACGGGCCTATTCAAATTTTCATAATCGGATTTCGACCCCGATATCAAAAAGTCAACCCCCCGGTCAAACTTCCCAAAAATTTGACTTTCGCCATTTCAAGCCTAATTCCGCTACGGACCTCTAAATAATTTTCCGGACACGCTCCTAAGTCCACAATCACCATACGGAGCTATTGGAATTATTAGAATTCGAATCCGGGGTAGTTTACCCATAAGTCCCTATCCGATCGACTTTTCTAACTTAATTTTTAATTATGAGACTAAGTGTCTCATTTTACTCCCAATTCCTTCCAGACTTGAACCAACTAATCCGGTAAGTCATAAATCAATTGTAAAGCATAAATTGGGCAGTAAATTAGGGAACGAGGGTATAATACTCAAAATGACCGGCCGTGTCACTACAAATTGGTACTAGTCAAAGATTAGGGTCGAGGATGACCAGTTTGGGGCTCCTTCCGGATCCGTTTATCCAAACAGGACCATCGATAGAGTTAAAAGGGATATTGACCGGGAACCACGGTCAAATAAAGATCGATATCTGCCATACGGTGGAGATCGGAGAAGCACCACGACTATCGAAATACAACTTCAACATTGATGCATCAGCTATTGTATCGGCCATTGGGCGCATCAAAGACACCAGGTGGCCCCGACCACTACAGACTAATCCGGCCCAGAGAAATCCTAGTCAAATGTGCAAATATCATGGCACTCATGGTTATAGAACAGACGATTGCAGACAGTTGAGGGAGGAGGTAGCCCGTTTGTTCAACGAAGGGCATCTTCGAGAATTCTTAAGCGATCGGTCTAAAAACCACTTCAAGAATAGAGATTCAAACAGACAGAATGAGCAAGAAGAGCCACAACACGTAATCCAAATTATTGTTGGAGGGGTCTATATTTCTCAGGGGGCCGTATTCAAACGCACCAAAGTGTCGATCACGAGGGAAAAGCGAACTCGAGACTACGTACCAGAAGGGACCTTGTCTTTCAAAGACGAGGATGCAGAGGGCATCTTACAACCGCACAATAACGCACTGGTAATATCTGTCCTTATGAATAAAAATCAAGTTAAATGTGTTTTGATTGATGCAGGTAGCTCGGCCAACATTATTCGATCGAGGGTCATAGAACAGCTGGGCCTACAAGATCAAATTGTGCCCGCAGTCCGAGTACTTAACGGCTTCAACATGGCAAGCGAAACCACCAAAGGTGACATTACTTTGCCAGTGAACGTGGTCGGGACCATCCAAGAAACAAAGTTCCATGTGATCGAGGGTGACATGAGGTACAACGCCCTACTCGGAAGGCCTTGGATCCATAACATGAGAGTAGTACCCTCAACCCTTCACCAAGTTCTGAAGTTCCCGACATCGGAGGGAGTCAAAACAGTGTACGGGGAACAACCCGCTGCCAAAGAGATGTTTGCAGTCGATGAAGTGATACCGGTATTGGCGCTCTCATCAACGAAGGGAAAGCAGGAGGCCAAATAACAATCACAGACACCGGCCTCGACCCAATTGCAAAAGCAAGGGATCCTTCATAATTCTCGATGACTCTGACACCACCAAATCAATGGTCGAAGAACTGGAACAAGTCACACTGGCCAAGTATTAGCCCGAACGAAAGGTATACCTGGGTACGGGGCTAACCCATGTGCTCAGGAAAAAACTTATTCATCTCATTAAAGCTAATATGGATTGCTTTGCTTAGTCCCACCTACATATGACAGGGATCCCACCAGAAATTACCACTCCCAAACTGAGCCTGGACCCTGAATTTTGCCCGGTGAAGCCAAAAAGAAAGCCCACGTCCGAGGTCAAACATGCATTTATCAAGGACGAGGTAACCAAAATTCTCAAAATAGGATCCATTCGGGAAGTATAGTATCCCGAATGGTTAGCAAATGTAGTGATAGTCCCTAAGAAGGTAAACAAACTTAGAATGTGTGTAGATTATAAAGACCTAAATAAAGCATGCCCCAAGGATTCTTTTCCTTTGCCTAATATCGATCGTATGATCGATGCCACGGCCGGCCACGAGACTCTCAGTTTTCTCGATGCCTACTCCGGGTACAACCAAATACAGATGAACCCGGAGGATCAGGAAAAGACCTCATTTATCACTAAGTACGGTACATACTGTTATAATGTAACTCCATTCGGTCTAAAAAATATTGGTTCAACTTATCAACGCCTAGTAAACCCAATATTCGAATGACAAATAGGAAAATCAATGGAAGCTTATATTTATGACATGTTAATTAAGTCCTTGTGAGTAGAGGACCATTTAAAGCATTTGTAGGAGACTTTCGATATACTGTGGAAGTACAATATGAAGCTTAACCCCAAAAAACTGTGCATTCGGGGTTGGCTCAGGCAAGTTTCTTGGTTTTATGGTGTCCAATCGGGGAATCGAGATCAACCCCGATAAAATCAAAGCTATCATGGATATCACGATAGTGGATAATGTAAAGGTCGTGTAGAGGCTGATGGGACGGATAGCCAACCTAGGACGATTCATTTCGAGATCCTCAGATAGGAGCTACCTATTCTTCTCGTTGCTTAAGAAAAAGCATAATTTTGCATGGACTCCGAAATGCCAGCATGCCTTAGAGGAACTAAAGCGATATTTATCGAGCCCGCCGATGCTTCACACCCCGAAAGTGGATGAACAGCTTTATCTGTACTTGGCAGTCTTAGAGATAGCGGTAAGTGGAGTCCTGGTCCGAGAAGAACAAGGTACACAATTCCCTATCTATTATGTTAGTCGGAGCTTAGGTGAGGCCGAAACTAGATATCCACACTTAGAAAAATTAGTGTTTGCTTTAATAAGCGCCTCTAGGAAACTAAAATCATATTTCCAATGTCATCCAATATGTGTTGTAACAACTTATCCTCTTCGAAAGATTTTGCACAAACCCGAGCTTTCGGGTCGATTGGCCAAATGGGCCATAGCAATCAGTGGGTACGATATTGAGTATCGACCTCGAACCGCCATCAAGTCTCAAATATTGGTGTATTTCATGGATGACTTTACGCAGGCCCTCGTACCCGAGGTTGAAAAAAAAGTACTAATAAAATCGGGTACATCTTCGGGAGTCTGGACCCTCTTTACGGACGGTGCTTCAAACACGAAGGGGTCAAAATTAGGCATCGTACTAAAATCACCCACAGGTAATATATTTAGACAGCCTATCAGAACTACAAAATTAACTAACAATGGGGCCGAGTATGAGGCCATGACTGCAGGTCTCGAACAAGCTAGAAGCTTGGGAGCGGAGGTCATAGAGGCTAAGTGTGATTCCCTCATCGTGGTAAACAAAGCTAACTGGACTTTTAAAGTCTGAGAAGACCGAATGCAGAGGTACTTGGATAAAATACAGGTGACTCTAAATTGATTTAGGGAATGGACCTTGCCACATGTACCTCGAGAACAGAACAGCGAGGCCGACGCTCTTGCAGACTTAGGTTCATCGGTCGAAGACGACGAACTCAACTCAGGAACTGTCACACAACTTATGAGATCGGTAATCAAAGAAGGTTGCACCGAAATAAACTCCACAAGTTTAACCTGGGATTGGAGAAACAAGTACATAGAGTACTTAAAGAACGGGAAGATTCCATCAGATCCAAAGGAGTCGAGAGCTCTGCGCACAAAGGCAGCACGGTTCACTTTGTCCGAAGATGGAATGCTATTTAGAAGGACGTTCGATGGACCAATGGCAATATGTTTGGGACCGGGAGATACTGACTACATCCTAAGGGAAGTTCACGAGGACACTTGTGGAAATCATTTTGGTGCCGAATCGCTGGTCCACAAAGTATTCAGAGCAGGGTACTACTGAACCGATATGGGGAATGATGCAAGGGAGTTCGTTCGAAAATGTGACAAATGCCAGAGGCATACGCCCATGATTCATCAACCCGGGGAACTACTCCACTCGGTCTTGTCCCCATGGCCCTTCATGAAATTGGGAATGAACATCGTTGGCCCTCTCCCGTCGGCCCTAGGTAAAGTTCAGTTTATTTTGTTTATGAGTGATTATTTCTATAAATGGGTTGAAGTACATGCTTTCGAGAATGTCAGAGAAAAGAAAGTCATAGACTTTATTTGGGACCACATCATATGTCGATTCGGGATGCCCTCCGAGATTGTATGTGATAATGGAAAACAATTCGGCAGCAAAGTAACTAAATTTCTCGAGGATCACAAGATCAAAAGGATCCTATCAACACCTTATCATTCCAACGGGAACGGACAAGCCGAATCCACCAACAAAACCATCATCCAAAATCTTAAGAAGAGATTGACCGATGCCAAAGAAAAATGGAGAGAAATACTACCCGAGGTTCTATTGGCATACCGCACAACATCAAAATCCTGTATCGGAGCAACACCATTCTCGTTAGTTTATGGTGCCGAAGATCTGATCTCGTTCGAGGTCGGAGAACCTAGCATCAGGTTTCGATATGCAATAGAGGAGTCGAATAACGAGACCATGAATACGAGCCTAGAAATTTTGGACGAAAGACGCGAAGCTGCTCTCGTCCGAATGGCCATCCAAAAATAGCGAATCGAAAGGTACTACAATAGAAGAGCCAATATTCAACATTTTAACATCGGGGACTTGGTGCTAAGAAAAGTCACCCTCAATACCCGAAATCTGAATGAAAGGAAACTGGGTCCGAACTGGGAAAGACCGTACCAGGTTCTCAAAATCATCGGAAAAGGATCCCACAAGCTCGGCACGATGAATGGCGAACAACTACTGAGTAATTGGAAAGCATCGCACCTAAAACGATACTACTGCTAAGGTGTGGCCCCTTCCATTTTCACTTATATTTTAAACTAACCCTTGCATGTGTTCGACCAGAAACAACAATGGATTCTTCGACACGAAGCATTTAGGTCTGAAAGCATGCATTGCACTCTTTATCCCTTAGACCGATTTTGTCCCAAATGGATTTTCCGGCGAGGTTTTTAATGAGGCAAATATTGATCGTGCTAACTTAGAACAATTCAACAATATCCGAGGTTTCTTTACAATCAACCTCGAATACTTGGGGGGCTTTGCCCTCGAATGTCAACTTTGATGCGAAGAAATTACTTCATGGCAGAAGGGTCTTGATAGGAAAAATTTGTAAGGGCCAAACGGTCAAACGAACCGTGCCCGCGTAGTTTTATCAAGCCCTGGCACAGAACATGTACGCATGTATAATCATTTATAAAGAGAAGTATTTTTCTTTACCGATATCTCATTCCTTAGAAATTTTTTTTCTACTTTACAATTTCATATTCTCGGTTTATTATATAAACAAGCTTAAGTGTCGACCATAACCAGAGTTCGGATAATTACCCCCACGCTCGGGGATTGCCGTCCGAAAAATAAACGAGATCGAATTATTAAAACTTCGAGATTATAAGACCTTTTAGGCAACCTCAATGTTTATCAAGCCTCGAAAACTCTAATGAGTACAAATTTTTTTGAACTCTCGAACAGTTCCTTATTGCATGCTAAGGCATTACAAGTTTTGCAAATACAAATGATAAAAAACCTTTTCAAGCCAAAAAGGGGAAAAAGCCATAAACAATCTTTTTACAAAGGCTATATAGACCTAATACAAAAGCCTAATTGCTTTGAGTTCGAGAAACCATCCTCACTCAAATAAAAAACCTAAGAGTTACCTTACTTCGAGTTCGAGCAAGCACTCACTCGATCGTAAAGCCTAAGGGCTATACTAGTTCGGTTTCAATCAAATTATCTAAACCTCGGACCTTAGAATACAACTTCATAATTTTATAAGGCATAAAGGAAGAAAGTTTATATATATATGTCAAAAATCATTTACAAAGGCAACATGGCCCGATCAAATTTCTCTACAAAAGACCAAAACAGTCTTAAAAGAAACACAAAAAATACTAATCCTAAAGGACTTAGTCTTCTCTGGGAGCAGCATCTTCGCTCTCGAGGCCTACTCCACTTTCAGATCCGCTCATACTCCCAGAATCATCATCATCATGAAAGGCCAACACTCTGGCTTCAGCTTCGAGCTCCTTAGCATTCTCGATCTCGGCTGTAAGATCGAAGCCAAGAGCATGGATCTCCTCGAGAGACTCCCTTCGAGAATGGCATTTAGCATGCTCGGTAACCCCGTTTGCTCAATCCTGAGCAGCTTCGGCAACCCCCTTTGCTCGAACCTGAGCAGCTTCAGCGTCGGACCGATAGATGGCCACCATTGCATCAGCATTAACCATGGCCGTTTTGACCTCTGATTTGGCCGCTGCAAGTTCTGTGGCCAGCCTCTCTCGATCGAAAGTTGTTGAACCCAACCAAGACTGGAACTCCTCAATTTTCTTGGCTTGCACCAAGGCCTTTTCTTTCAAGATTCGGAGTTGGGTCTCAGCCGAGGCCAGTTAACCATGTTATTCTTCCACACCTCGGTCTCTGCTTTCACTGCGTCCACTTCCTCACGAAGCTGTCCGATCACATCGAACTTTTGCTGAACCTGTATGACCAAACTGTTAGCCACCGCGCCTGAGTTAGTGTCATTAACTTCAAAGATTCTTTTTACCTACTCAGCCAGATCAACTTGTTCTTTCTGAGCTGCTTCTATCTTAGCTCGAAGTCCTTTTGCTTCCCCTTCTCTCTTCTCATTGAGACACTTGAAGGCATCTCTCTCCTCAGTAAGCCCTCGGATTTAGGCTTCGTACCGGCTCAGCTCCCCTCGGGATCAGAAGAAAGCCTCGTGATAAAGCACAGAAGCCTAAAAAATAGAAAGAAGGAATTATATAAGTGGAGAAAAGTACAAGTATGAAAATTGACAAAGAAAATATGAACTTACCCAGTTCAGGGCATGTTGGGCTTCGTTGAAAAGACAAGGCGCTCCCACCTCGTCCATCTGGGCTTGGTCTTTTTTCGTGACCAAACTTCGGAGGTAGCTAGCCACCTCTATGGGGGAAGCAAGAACCCGGGCATCTTTCGAGACCGTGATAACTATTGTTCGCTTGCACCCAAGATCAGCACTAGGGGCCGAAAACTGATTGGTCAGTTTAAAACTCAAGGAAGCCTCGCCCGAACTCTTCATCGGAACCTCCAAGTCACTCAGACCGGTGACACCTTCTACCCGAACAAAATAACCACAGAAAGGATCTTCCTCTCCGTGGGCTCCTTCTCCGTAACAAGTCTCCACGGCCTGAGCGTCGCGTATCATCGACTCGGAAAATAAAGGAAACGAGGGGGAATCCCTGATCTCTATTTCCCCAAGTGGGTCTTTTGGGGAACCGCCTCCGTCTTGGGGAGCCTCGAACTCGATTTCTGCACCAGCATCCACCACATCTTCAACGGTCTCTTTGCCTCGAGATAAAGCATCTTCGGTTCCTCCCGACTTGGGGACTTGGGCCAAAGTCTCCTCCTCGACCTCATCGAGCCTAGACGGAGTAGTATCAACTCCCACCGGTTCCGGAGTTCTCCGAATCTCGGTGCTAGCTCGCGTACGGGTCACTAGCCCAGAATCATCTTCTTTCTCTTCTTCTTCTTCTTCTTCTTCTTCCCTTAGCCTTTGAACTGACTCCATAGTCAGTAGGATTATGTTCGCCTTGGGTTGTCGGGCTGTTCTCTTCTTGGGTTTTTGACCCTCGGAGTTCGAGGCCCTTTTCCTCCAATTCTCCTTTGCCAGTTTCGAGATAGGTGATGAAACTTCTTCATCACCGGACAAGGGTCTCATAGTCGCGTCCTTTACGAAACCTACAAAAGGAGAAAGTAAGTAAACTCATGTTTGAAAAGATGTTTGAACGATAGACAAATCGATAAGTCAGGAAAAAGACTTAACATGAGTACGAGCCTCCCACCGAACCTTTGACAAATCGCGCCATGCGCGCTCGGTGTGTGTTGACGTCGAAACTAGGCTCCTAACCCATTTCTTAAGGTGGGGAATCGTACCCGACATCCAAGCAACGACTACATTGAGAAAAACACTAATGAGAAATGATGAAGAAGTAAAAACAACGAACATAAATTAAAGACAGAATTATACTTACCTTTCATATTCCATTTCTCAAGAAATGGCATGCTCTCAGCCGGGATTAGGTCTGTGGTCTTCACCCGAGTGAACCGGCCCATCCATCCCCGATCTTTGTCTTCATATATACTCGAGATAAGAGCCTTGATGGCCCGACATTGAAGATTTATCAGCCTACCTCGATAGAGTCGGGGGGCTATATAATCTTATGAGGTGGTCAAGGGTGAAGGGAAGCCCGTCGATTTTGCTCACAAAGAAACGGAGCAGTATCACGATCCTCCAGAAAGAGGGGTGAATTTGGCCGAGGGTCACCTGGTATTTCTTGCAGAAATCTACGATGATCGGATCGAGGGGACCCACAGTGAAAGGATAAGTTTAAACACTCAGAAACTCTTCCACATGGGTGGTGATCGCTTCTTCTGGTGCCGGTATCACAACCTCTTTGTTTCCCCAGTTGCAATCTTTCTTCACCTGGTCGAGGAGGCTTTTGGGTATCGAGCATATATATCTCGATATCGGCTAGCATCGACCAGGAACCGATGAGGGTTTCTCGACCTTAAAGTCGGAATCTATGACACACCCCTCGGGAATAAGTTCTTCAGGGCGTGGCTCCACCACTGGTTTCTCGTCGGCCGGTCGGCCGAGATGAGGAAACATCCTCTTTTTGCGAAACAGTTTTAGATGTTTTGGCCATTTAGTTTTGTGGAAAAAGAATAATGGAGACTGAAGTATTTGGTGTTTTAGGAAGAACAAGCAAAGAAACTCAAAGATCTGAAGATAGGAAGCTTTGAAGAAGGCAAAGAACTATGGAGATTGGAATGAAAAAGATTTGAAAGTAAAGTTTGAAATAATGAAGAACAACAACAACAACCCAGTAAAATCCCACTAATGGAGTCTGGGGCTATTTATCATTTTCACAATGACGGCTCAAAACTGGTAGTGGCCGACCGTCGATTGATGCGTATTAAATACCTGGGAAATTGTACCGACGAGACGTTTCTGTCACTTCTACTGCTTATGTCAGGACGATTACGTCATGATCGAAGGCTCAAATCATTTCTTGTCATTACTCTCCAAAAAATGAGGGGACTATCTGTATACGGTCAAAATCAGGCTTGCCCGATTTTGTATGGTTAATCGAGACCGGGGTGGCAGACCGAGGTTTAATTCCAAGTTATATTGGATGGTTACATGAATTAATATTGCCTAGCTCGTGATTCAGGGATCGATCGAGATCGAGACCAGCTAAGGTCGAGACCGAGAAGGATAGAGATCTAGCGAGATTGAAGGAAGCCTGCTAAGTCGAATAACAGAAAGCCGAGGAATCCGTGACCGGGCGAGGATTGTGGCGAAGATCTCGGCATATATCAAGTCAAGACCAGTTGATTAGCCAATCAGAAGATTTCCTTCTGTATTTAGAATTGTTCCATATGTAGAACTCCTCTAATATATAAAGGGGGTTCCAACCATATTGTAAGCACAGATTGACGCATAACAAAGCAATATATTGTATTTTTTTTCTCTTAAGCTCGCTTATTTAGTAGTTCAGTTCTTACTCTTCAATAATACACTTAGTTGGTGCGAGGGCAACCTAGCTCAAGGGCCAAAGTTGTATGATATATCGGTTTGCTTTATTTTACAGTTAAATTCTAACTTCAATATAATTTTCATGTTTCTCGGTTTGTGCCAAATGAAATCACATATCCTTAAAACCATTTACAAATTTAATTGTTATCCGATTTTAAGGGTAAACACTTACAAAGCACGTAACCTTAAGGTTACGGGTTCAAATCCAATTTTCACATAATCTTGTTTTGATAAACTATTTTGGGGTTGACTCTGTTAATTACTAATTAATTCCCGAGTCTCTTTTGCGGTTTATAATAAAGTGGCCAGCGTATCGATGCAGAGATCAGCACTTTTTAAAGTTAGTTGCATATATTCCCTCTCCTCCCCCAACTTTCTTCCTTTTTACTTTTCTTTGTGAAACTAAACGGGGATATAGTATAGTGTATTAAGTATTTCCTATTTTCTTTCCCTAAGTTTTAGATACAAAAGGTTTGGGAAAATTGTGAAACCTATTAATTCAGTAAAACCTATTCCAAAACGAATTAGGAATTCAACTGATTACGTGCAAAAGAAGTAAAGTGATCAATTTCCCAACTAAATTAGGGAAATATATGAGGGGCGATCTCTATTTATAGTTCATTGTGTTGGGATTTTAAGCTTGTGTAACTTAAAGAGAGTGAATGAGAAATGGACGAAAAATGAAATATTTGAATTTCCCTCCTTGGCAAAGGGACATTGTCCCATATTAGAGGAAGAAAAGGCTTTTGATGGGTATATATATAATTGCTCTTCTTCTAACTCTTAAAGAGTTAAGAAGAAGGCAAGCCTCGCGCCGTCGCCGTCGTCGCTCGCTCGGCTTCGATTTCGGTCAACGATTGATTGATTAATCTTTTTGGACAAAATTTCTTTCAATTATTTAATTAAAATTCAATCCGAAATAACCCATGATCCGGTCCGGTCAGGCCCATTTTCTTTCCCGCAATATTTCAAACAACCCTGTTTCAACAGCCATGGCTGTTTCTGAAAGGTTGCAAACCTTTTCAGAAACAATGCCAGCAACTCTATAACCTAGAATCTTTCCTTACGAAATTTTCTGATCTTCTTCTTCTTCTGCACAAAAAATCCAGTGTGTTTTACAGCCTTCGAGTGGCTCGCTGTTCACCGGCGTTTTGGTACCAACACTCTGGTGAGTTAAATCGTTCTATCCTGGGAGGATATATTCCAGCACCTCGGGTACTTGAGGGGAATAAATTCCTCAAGGACACACTGTGTATTCAGTAGGCTCGATTTTTTCCTAACTGTTTTTCCAGAATTTATTTCGTTAAACAAGTATTACTAATTATATTTCAGAAAGTTTAATAGTTTATAAAACTATAACACATTGTCCCTCGAACTTATTATAGGTTGTTTTCTGCCGCTGTTCGTTGCAAGAAACCATGAGTAACTCTCATACTCATCATTCTGAGGCACATCATTCTTCTCCAAATTATAATGGCAATAATCACAGATCAGTTCATCATCACCAGACAAATTATATTCCATCTTCTCCTCCTCAATCAAGTTATGCACAATACTATCAACTGGTACGAATAGGGTCTTAAGGCCAGGTGTAGTAGACAATCTGCATCAGATCCTCGCAAAATAGTAGCAATCCGACAATTTATGCTCAGTTAATACGTGAAGTAATTCAAGACCATATTGATGTCACTGATCCCTTTGATTTGCTTAGGTTAATGCTTGATCGCCATGATTCTCTTCATCTTACCGGTGTTCATGAGGAGAAAGAGAAGGATGTTTTGTTTAGGCATTTGAAAACAAGAACACATCATGTTCCTACGCCTAAAGATGACGAAGTTAATAGTCCCACGAAAGCTGAAATAGTTGTTGATAAAGAGTTATCAGAGATTTGTGCGATATGTAAGGCAGAATATGAACATGAAGAGAAAATTGGAACACTTCAATGTGGATAAGAATATCATAGAGATTGCATCAAACATTGGTTGTTGAGGAAGCATAACTGTCCAATGTGCAGAGCTTCAGTTTTTCCCTTCACAACAACATAGATTATGGAGAGGAATTAAATTACCAATCATGCATGTAAATCAATAGCATTTCGAGATTATTTCGTTCTAAAAAAATTTCAATCTGTACTTCTATTTTTCGTTTGCTAGACCAGTCGAGTCTAGCTTGGTGTGTATAATTTAAAGATCATCTCATTAAACTTGGTAAAACAAGTTATTTTTTGTTGTGCATGGCACACACTATCCCTGCTATGTACACACACATATATATATAAGAACATATCTTTACAATCCAATTTCGAGCAATATTTTTAAAATAAAATATTTATTTCAAGATTTAAATATTATATATCTATATATATTATATTAAAGGATAGTGGATAGTGATATTAAATAAGTGACAGATTAATAAAAACCACATGAAAACGTGATAATATTGTATATTTGATAGCATAATAGAAAAATTAAGAAAAATATTAAAAAATCAATATTAGAAATGGAAGGGAAAAACTATTTAAACTTGAGATTAGAAATCAATATTAGAAAATTCGTAAATCATAACTTCGAAATTTCTAATTCAAAGTTATGATTTAAAATAAAATATGACACATTATTTTGATTATAGTTAAAACATTAATGTAAAAAATAATTAAAAACTTAGTAGGGAAAAAACTGTGTAAAGAGGAAAATAGAGATAGTGTAAGGATACATATACTTTGAATTAATTTAAAAATAAATAAATTAAATAATACTTAAAATAGTATTGAAAGTAATGATAAAAGAGTTCCGAATAATTGATCTCATTTGTCCAAAACCCCAATATTAACAATTACTTTTCTTATTGTACTTTAATTTGTTAGTACTTTTTTCATGCAAGAAGAACATGATTTTAGCTATTTCTGGGAAGAATTTGTAGATCAGGTATTCGGGCACTCACTTGGATGGATTTATTGAGTAGCCTATTTGTATATGATGAACTGACTTCTTATTAAATTATAGAAGTTATAACTACTGAAAATTTGGTTTACTGCTTATATATTAGTAAAATATTTTACTCATTTCACATTTGGATTATGTTATGTTATATAAGTAACATATGCTGGACTTTTCTAATATGAAGGAAGCTTCTCGATTAGTATGTTTTTACTAATTATAGTTAAAATTTTATTGAAGAAGCAACTAAATTTTATATGTTATCCTTTTTGGCTTAGCTTGATAGAGATGGAGTTTAAAAGTGCGACTGTGACCACCCTGAATCCCAACCTCGGGGTCGTGATGGCGCCTAACATCCACTTGCTAGGCAGGTCGATGTGAGATAGTTAAATAGTCAAATTTTTAATAGTTTAAAGAAAATGATAATAAATAACGAGAGATAGGAACCCAATCTAATACAATACCAGCATAAGTCATGTAATAATATCTACCCCAAAAGATCCGGAATCACAAGTACACGAGCAACAAGAAGTTCTACAAACAAAGTCTGAAATAAATACAACTGTTTCGAAGGAAATGAACAGTAAAAGAGGATAGAGGAAGGGGACTTCAAGGTCTGCGGACGCCAGCAGATCTACCTCCAGTCTCCGTATGCAATGATCCGAGATGACACACCTCACACACCTCATGCACCGCTAGGACCAATACCAGAATCTACACAAGAAGTGCAGAAGTGTAATATGAGTACAACAGACCCAATGTACTCCGTAAGTGTCGAGCCTAACCTCGACGAGGTAATGACGGGTCTATGACAGGACACCTACGTAAATAAACTTGTACAGGTATATATATATATATATATAAAGCAGTAACAAAAGCAGAGATTAACTACGTAAAAGCTAGGAGGGACATGCGAAAGGGGAAGGATACGATAATTATGGCAGGAATAACATCATGTAATAGCCAAGTAAATCATCAACCAATGAAGACGGATAAGCCAATGATATAAAATAAATTGTACGGCATCACCCTTCGTTCTTTTACTCTCATCCTTACCATGAAATAATGATATAAGTAAAAATAAAATGGCACGGCATCACCCTTCCTTCTTTTACTCTCGATCTCACCATGTAACCTTTTACTCTCGATCTCACCATGTAACAATGAATAAATGAGATGAATGGCACGACATCACCCTTTGTACTTTTACTCTCTTCCTCGCCATAATATAATGAATAAATGATATAAATGGTACGGCATCACCCTTCGTGCTTTAACTCTCTTCCTCACTATGTATTAATGCAATGGCACGGCATCATCATTCACGCTTTAATACTCTTCCTTACCATGTAATGAAGATAATATAAATACTGAAAATAAATAATGCGGAGAATGTATATAACATCAAATATGATGTCAATATACCCAACTTCAACTTCCAAAATACTTAATAATTACCAAATAAGAAATAATTATGGGAGAAATGATCAAATAAGTAATAACCTAACCTAAACATAGATATCATAATTAGAAAGGCAATAAATGATCACAAGGAAACAAGTTCCACCTGCATGCTTTAACGCAACAACAATGCATAAGTAATCGTCACCTCACATATACGTTGTACCCATACATTATACATATAGTAAATAGGCAAACAAGTCATAATCCCTCAAGTCAAGGTTAATCACGACACTCACCTTGCTCCGCAATCAAATCAAAGCTCAATCGGGGCCTTTCCTATAAAATTCGCCTCCAGACCAATCGAATCTAATCAAATAGTGCTCAAACAATTCAAAATAAGCTTTATAAGCTACCCGTGAGTGAAAAGATTCAACCTTTAATGATTTAGAAAAAAGTCAACCTCGGGCTTGCTTGGTCAAAATTCGAGATCCAGATCAAACCCCAATTACCCATTCACCCCGAGTCTGATTATGTAATTCGTTTCGAAATATGACCTCAATTTGAAGTCTAAATCTCAATTTTACAACCCTCCCCCCTTAACCCCTCCCCAATTCTACCCAAATCCCTAATTTTCTACCATGAAAGAGCATAAATTAAGGTTAAAAATCAATAGGTGTTGATGGAAATAGAAGAAAACGAGTTAAAGTATACTGACCTATGAAATGGTGATGAAATTTCTCTTCTAAATCGCCTCCAGGACGAGCTCTAATGTGAAGATGGTAAAAATGGATGAAATCCCGTGTTTGGGATATTTAATTGACTAGGCGTCACGCCTTCTTCGCGTTCGCGAAGGGCCTGAAGCGATCGCGATACACAACAACTCTATGGCTTATACGTTCGCGATACTCCCCACGCGTTCACGAAGGCTTCTCCCCCCTGGCCTTCGCGTTCGCGAGCCAGGTCTTGCGTTCGCATAGAGTAATAGCTCAATCCCCAGTGCCCCCTCCTAATACTACGCGTTCACGAGGGACAGGTCGCGTTTGCGGAGGGTAGACCCCCAGTACTCCGCGTTCGCGACCAACTCCTCGCGTTCGCAGAGAGTAAATTCCTCCCCCAACCCAGTTCCCCTTTGCGATCGCGAGAGCACAAAATCTTAAGCATCATATATCAACAAGACCAACATTCTTCTAAATTCAAAAATCACTCTATAGCCTATTCGAAACTCACCCGAGCTCCTCGAGCTTCAAACTAAACATGCACACAAGTGTGATAACATCATAAGAACTTGATTGCGCGATCAAAATACAAAAATAACAAATAGAACTATGAATCAAAGTTCAAAATGAATAATATTTTTAAAGAAAGTCAAGAACATGTAATTTTACAATCACACGTTCGATTCACGTCAAATCAACTCCGTTTTGTACCAAATTTTGCAGACAAGTCATAAATACTTAAATGAACCTATACCAAGTTCTGGAACCATAACCTGAACCTGGTAGCAATAAAGTCAATCTACGGTCAAACTTAAAAATTCTTTTAGCCTTCAAATTACTAGTTTTCAACAAATTGCGTTAAATCAAGTGAGGGTCGTCTGAATTCGATTCCATGCATTCGTCCAAGTCCCAAATCATAATACAGACCCATTGGAACCGTCAAAATACTGATCTGGGTCCGTTTATACAAAATATTGACCGTAGTCAACTCAATTCATTTTTAGGCTAAATTCACATTTTCATCAATGTTTCACATAAAATATTTTCCGGAAAAGACACGTACTGTGCACGCAAAATTGAGGACGGCTAGATAGAGATTTTCGAGGTCTTGGAACATAGAAATGAAAGATAAAATTGAAAATGACCTATCAGGTCATCACACTCTCCACCTTTAAAACAAACGTTCGTCCTCAAACGGACATAGAAAGGTACCTGGACTGGTGAAAGTGTGGATATCTACTCCGCATGCTGGACTCGGACTCTCACGTGGCTGCCTCGATCGGCTAACCTCTCCACTGCAGTCGAACTGAAGGATAACTCTTAGACCTCAATTGCTAGACCTGTCGAGCTAGAGTGGCCACCGACTCCTCCTCATAAGTCAAATTCTTGTCCAATTGGACTGAGATGAAATCTAACACAGGGGACGAATCACCGTTATACTTCTGAAGCATGGACACATGAAACATCGGATGGACTACTCATAAACTAGATGGCAATGCCAATTTATAGGCCATGTCACCCACTCTCTCAAGAATCTTAAAGGGTCCGATATACCTAGGGCTCAACTTGCCCATCTTTCCGAACCTCATCACACCCTTCATGGGCGAAACCCGGAGCAATACCCTCTCTCCAACCATGAATGTAATATTACAAACTCTACGTTCGTCATAACTCTTCTGCCTAGATCACTACTGGAAAATGAGCCTATGGCAACAGCGGAAAAATCGTTGCAAATGACAGGTAAACCGTTACCATAGATGTATTGGAACGGTTTAGCGACCGTTACATCCGCTCGCGTGCCAATAGATCTAGAGCAACGTCTCTTGCGACGGTTCACTACATCGTTGCTATAGGGCCAGCTATCGCAACGGTTTTTTCTTTGTCTGAAGCAACGAGTATTCATTTCAACTGCAACGGTTTAAAACCGTTACCATAGAGTTTAATGCAAAAGTTGTAAACTATTACCATATTATTTACTACAACGGTTGGAAATCGTTACCATTTAATTTATTGCAACGGTTGTGCAAGCTATTGCAACATTTATTTATATATATATTAACAGTTTTATTACGCTACTGTAACGGTTTTCTTTCTATTGCATCAGTTATAATTGCCATTTACATCGGTTTGTCGCACTTTTGGAACGGTTTGCAAGACCTAGTAGAACAATTTAGATTGTCTATGGCAATAGCATTTGTGCTTATTGCAACGATTCTATTAGGCTATTGTAACAGTTTAATTGACATTATTGCCTTGATTGTAAATGACATTTACATATGTAACTATTTGTAATAACCTGAAAATTATATAAATAAAAAGATAAAACTCTTCATAATCTATACGTTCCAATAAGCTAATAATAACCATAATAGCAAAATATTTTAACCCAATTACATAAGCTTTACAGTTCAACACTTCAAAAGTTAAAGTTTCAAATGTTGATAACAAAAGACTCCTAGAACATCGACAACAATTCAAAATTCTTCTTAAGGTCTAGATCTTCACGATCTCAATCTTCCCTTTCTTCAATTGCTCCACCTACAAAAGAGGATAAATAAAATTATTACCCTTCAAGGGTTGGTTTACCATTATAAGAATGGGTATAGTCCATGAACAATGCATAAAGTACAAAGTTTCCAAGAGAAAGAAACAAGTTCACACAAATGAAGAAGCCAAAGTTTAGTAAAAAATCTAAATCATCAAAACCAAACTTGTAAGCATATGGATTCAGGAAAATTGAGAGTTGTGTGCTTTTCTCATTTTGAACCAACTCAAACATAAAAACATAAGCAAATGAACAATCTAACAGTTTCGGTAGCCAACCAAACTAACAGTTTTTAACTTTTCATTTGTTTTGCAAGTAACAATCTAAAGTGGATACATTCCATGAGAAGCATAGCAAAAACAGTCAAGCAAAATACATATCAAAACAGAATTTTTGCAATATTGACTTCGAAAAAACATTGCAACATAGCTCATATCAAACTAACAATGGACACCATGAAAATGGAAGCTCCATGTTATCTATTTGCCCAAAAGAATTATGATAATACTGGAAAGGGCACACTTTTTAACGAGCGTTATCACTTCACCCAAACATGAATGATCCATTCGGACATATTTCGGATTCTTGAACTTGTTCTTCTTAACTGGGAGTAAAGAACATGTATAGCTATATAAGGTAGTAAATTATTTCATCGTGCTAAAAACTTGCAATAGGTTGAACAAACACAGTAGTCATTCATTATCTTCTACGACTACAGCTTGCTATGGACTTACATTTTCATCGCAACAAAAACAACTGTTGTGATATCAATCAACTGCAGTCCAAAAGACCAGTACATGTAGGTAATCAAGACACAAGTAGCTAATACCATAAACAAATTAAGAAGATTGCTAGGTATTAAATATTAATTCTGAAGTCAATGCGGTCAATCTCTATTTAATTTTTCTTC
This sequence comes from Nicotiana tomentosiformis, assembly GCF_000390325.3. Classification (NCBI taxonomy): domain Eukaryota; kingdom Viridiplantae; phylum Streptophyta; class Magnoliopsida; order Solanales; family Solanaceae; genus Nicotiana; species Nicotiana tomentosiformis. The sequence continues at coordinate 113,109,019 of NC_090823.1, read as the reverse complement.
TCCCTTTCTACGCAAAGTTAACACGAGGAGTAGAGAGCAATGGTCACGATGGTGCGTGTTGTAACTTCTTTACTAAGCCGTTACCTCGAGATTATTTGACTTTAGACTACTATGTTGTCATTCATTCCCACATTGTAGCTTTCCACGTGTTGTGAATTATGGAAAGCATGTATAGAGAATACTATAGTCTTCTATTTCCTGAGAATTTACTCATATTACAGTTATACCATGTACATTATTCCCAAAAAAGTGAAGAACAGGCTATATTTAAGTAAATGACACTGGAAACTTAAAAATAGAAGGCTCACACTGTTTCAGCCTATTGGATATTATGGTTTCACTTTTTAACGGTGCTGGAAATCAAGGCCTACAGCTAAACGCGGAAAATGTCAATAAGTAAATGGTGCAAGAATAAAATCAAAAGCAAAGGAAAGCACGAATTGCTTTTAGAAATCCTGCCAAAACTAAGCACACCATAGAAACTATCAGGTATCAAAACACTCAACTTACTCAATTGGCAAATAAATGGAGAGATTAGGAACAATAATTGTCAACATTTATACTAAAGTTCTACTTTAGAGATCACGAACACTCAACTTCTACTGTTATGGAAGCTTGTCAAAGCTACAAGATCTAGGTCTTAATTCATTTATATTAAAATGATGCACAACACAATAAAACTTTATAAGACAATATACATAATAGAATAAAAATTTGTAAGACCAAATAAATCATATTCTACTTGAACCTGAAAAACATTTGTAATGCAGGAATATTAGGTCAACATTATGACTATGTTCTCCAATGAATATTGAATAAATAATCAAAAGCCAAAATGCAATTACGATATCTTTAAATTGGAGTAAACAAAATTTAAAATATAAAGTTAACAAAAATATAGCAACCCCAATTTTCTCTCCACTAGATCTCAGTGCTTCTAACAGGAAATCAAAATCCACCAACTCAACTTTCTTTTTCTCAAACTAGAAAATTGATCAACTCAACTCTCATTTTTCAAAACTAAAAATCAAAATAACAAATTTATCAATACAATATCTGAAAAATTGAAGTACAAAATTACTAAAGAAGAATGATAAATCTATGGTGAAAATATTTCCAGAGAAAGAAAAGGAAGGAGCAGCGAACAGAAGCCTATGCCGGATGTGTAATTTTTCCTTAGCCAGATTTATTGCCTTCAAAGAATTCTAATTTTAGTCACACATTTGCTAAAAGAAGAAAATGTAAGTAAGAAAATAGAACACGGTATCTAGAAATTTTCTATACCCAACATCCAAAAATTTAGTATCATATGCTTACAAAGAAAATTTTAAAATATAATCCAATACCATGTCAGTATCTTCAACCAAAAATGTCAAGGAGGAAGAAAATTAGTCATTTTAGAAAAATCGGACTTCCTTATACTACTCTATTTCAAACATAGAATTAGTTGAAGATACTACTCTATTTCAAACAGAGAGTTAGTTGAAGGAAAATTGGACTTCCTTGAAGTTAAATGTATGCAAGAGTAATATTGCCTCTAAGAAATTATTATAAATGAGTGGCTGCTTTAACCAACATTCATCCTTTAGCAGCATTAACAGCAAAACGACAAACAACCTCCACCCAACAGATTTTGAGCCCTAACTAAAACTACTAACTTTGCTACAAATTAACAAAACTAAACTTCAAACAGATAGAGAAGACAAGGGACTGAGAGGTTGTCGATTCACATCAAGACATAGCAGTGACAATGTTATTGTATGAAGTAGATGACAAAAGTTTAACTCATAATCTTTAAAATATAGAAAGTAGAAAAACACCCAGCTCTTTTACCCTATTTCCTTTTGTAGGTCTTTCTTCTTTAAGATAAGAAGAAAGTTTTTATCTAGAAATGAGCATACATCCTACTTTAGTAAGATACAAACCAATTAAGATTGTATACGATTTTACCATACTAATCTCATCTTGTAACAACCCAATTTTACCCAAGCAAAACATACTTCTTTGAACATAGTTGAACAAGTTTGCCTCTTTTACCTTCGTTGAGTTTTAAACAAATAGAGAGACTAAACGAGTACAAAATTGTACTAATCTCATGTTGTTACCTTCTATGATTCTCATATCATTAGGCAGAAAAACAAAATAATATCACTCTAAATGATACTACAGTCAATTACATAAGAACAATCCAATCATTCGATCAATACTATCTTACAGCTCTATTAGTGGATATAGCAGTAGACGACCAAAAAATATCTACTCCATACACAACTCTTAATTGTTAGCAAATTTTCAACCCCAACAACCAAAAATTACTCTTTTCGAACAAAAATTATTAGAAAAAAAAAAGGTAAGGAAGAAAGAATCAACAAGAAACAAGAAAATCCAGTATACTTTTTTCCTTATTATCAATCAATATAGCTACAGAGAATAAAATAAGCAACACAGAATAAAATAAGCAATAAGGAATTAAAATAAGAACCTGTTGGAACAAAAGGAGACTTGGGCAAGAGAAACATAAGCCCTAAGAGAATCCAATTTGGGTCAATAGAGGAAAACCCAGTTGGTAAAATTAGAGAGTGAAGAGCTAGCGTTGGAGAAGGAGGCTATCTCATTGATGGAGGAGGAGAAGAGATGATAATATCTGATATTTGGGTGTTTGGACATTTACGAAGCGCCTATAGAATAAGGGATTTTGGGTGTTTATTGGCTTTAAAATAAAATAACAAAACTAGGCCACTTAAAATAAGAATGAGGGACTGATAGGGTTTAATGAAATTTAGGGAGGGAAAACGAGGTGGGAAACATTGATGGTCGCCAAAGTATATTTTTTCAGATAACCATTACCACAGAATAGCCTACTACCACGGTTACACAAACCATCACAATAGATTAATTTATGGCAACAGTTATTCTGATAATGCAACGATTTATTTTAATAAGTGTCCTAATAGGTTCAACGGTCTATAGGAACGGTTATAAACATTGCCATAGGTTTTCTATGGCAACAGTTTAGTAACCGTTGCTAAATAACTGTTGCCATAGGTTCATTTTCCAGTAGTAGATTGAGTTGTGCGAAGCCGATCCTGAATAATATTGACCTTTTCCAATGCATCTTGAACTAAATCGGTATCCAACAACCGAGCATCTCCCTACTCGAACCATACAATAGGTGAACGACATCGCCTCCCATACAGTGCCTCATAGGGAGCCATCTGAATGCTCGACTGGTAGCTGTTGTTGTAGGCAAACTCCATAAGTAGCAAGAACTGATCCCAAGAACCCCTGAAATCCATAATGCAAGCGCGAAGCATATCCTCCAATATTTGAATAGTGCACTCGAATTGTCCGACCGTATGAGGGTGAAATGATGTACTCAACTCAACCCGTATGCCTAACTCATGTTATACGGCCCACCAGAAGTGCGAGGTGAACTGTGTACCTCAATCAGAAATGATGGACACTCCGTGAAGACGGACGATCTCGCAGATGTAGATCTCGGCTAACCACTCTGAAGAATAGGTAACTACCATAGGAATGAAATGTGCCGACTTGGTCAACCTGTCCACAATGACCCATATTGCGTCGAACTTCCTCTGAGTCCATGGGAGCCCAACAACAAAATCCATAGTAATACGCTCCTACTTCCACTCAGAAATCTCTAGCATCTGAAGCAAACCACCAAGACTTTGATGCTCATACTTTACTTGCTGATAATTCAGACACCGAGCTACATATTCAACTATATACTTCTTCATCCTCCTCCACCAATAATGTTGCCGCAAGTCCTGATACATCTTGGCGGGAACTGTGGGCCTCCTCAAGAATCAACTTAAGAAACCCATCCACATTGGGCACACAAATACGACCCTGCATCCGCAAAACCCCATCATCTCCAACCGTAACCTGCTTGGCACCGCCGCACCACACTGTGTCCTTAAGGACAAACAAATAGGGGTTATCATACTGACGCTCTCTGATACGCTCAAACAAAGAAGACCGAGCGACTGTGCAAGCTAGAACATGACTGGGCTCCGAAACATCTAAGCTTATGAATTGGTTGGCCAAAGCCTGAACATCTGATGCTAACGGCCTCTCCCCAACTGGAATGTACGCAAGTTTACCCATACTCATAGCCTTTCTACTCAAGGCATCATCCACCACATAGGCCTTTCCAGGATGATTCAAAATGGTGATAATCATAGTCTTTCAACAGCTCCAACCACATCCTCTACCTCAAGATGAGATCCTTTTGCTTGAACAAATACTGTAGACTCCGATAATCCGTGAATTCCTCACACAACATGCCGTAAAGATAGTGCCTCCAAATCTTCAGCGCATGAACAACTCTAGATCATGAACTAGGTAATTCTTCTCATCAACCTTCAACTTTCACGACGCGTATGCAATCACCTTGTCATCCTGCATCAATATTGCACCGAGCCAAATACGAGATGCATCACAATACACCGTGTAGGATCCTACACATGTGGGCGACACCAACACTAGCGTCGTAGTCAAAGCAGTCTTGAGCTTCTGAAAGCTCAACTCGCACTCATCTGACCACCTGAATGGAGCACCCTTCTAGGTCAATCTAGTCAATGTGGTTGTTATGGATGAAAACCCATCTGCAAACCAGCAATAATAACCCGCCAAACCCAGGAAATTCCAAATCTTTGTAGCTGAAGTAGGTCTAGGCCAGTTCTGAACTGCCTCAATCTTCTTAGGATCCACCTTTATTCCTTTTGCCGATACCACATGCCCCAAAAAAGTGACTAAGTCTAACCAAAACTCACACTTTGAAAACATGGCATATAACTTACTATCCCTAAGGGTCTGAAGTACAATCCAAAGATGTTGCTCATGCTCCTCTCGACTGCGGGAGTAGATCAAGATATCATCGATAAATGCAATCACAAAAGAATCCAAATAAGGCTTGAACACCCTATTCATCAAATCCATAAATATTGTTGGGACATTTATCAACCCAAATAACATCACTAAGAACTCATAATTCCTATACCGAGTACGGAAAGTCGTCTTAAGGATATCCAATGCCCTAATCTTCAATTGATAGTAACCAGATCTGAAATCAATCTTCGAAAATACCTTGGCACCCTGAAGCTGATCATATAAGTCATCAATCATCACAAACAGATACTTATTCTTGATAGTGACTCTGGTCAACTGCCGATAGTCTATACACATCCTCATCGAGCCATCTTTCTTCTTCACAAATAATAGGGGCGCATCCCAGGGCGAGATACTAGGTCTAATGAATCCCTTTTCAAATAAATCTTACAACTGCTCATTTAATTCTTTCAACTCCGGCGGGGCTATATGGTATAGTGGAATAGAAATGGGCTGAGTGCCTGGAGCTAAATCAATATAGAAGTCTATATCCCTACCGGGTGACATCCCCGATAAATCTGCAAGAAACACCTCTGGAAACTCAGGCACAACTGGTACTGAATCCATGGAGGGAACCTCCGTACTCGAATAACGAACATAGGCCAAATAAGCTAGACATTTCTTCTCGACCATACGCCGAGTCTTGACATAAGAAATATACCTTATGGTAGAATGGATGATAAGTGGGGATTTTGACTACTTATTAGCACCTTTTAACTTTCGTTTTAGTCCGAACGTATGGAGTTGTGTTCCCAAAACTAATGAAATTGTGTAAATTGCAGGAATGTTGGAAGTTTGGTCTCCCGAGATGAAATCCATCTCAATAAGGAGTGTTCCGAAGCACAAGGCAATAAAAGGCGTAGAAGCACAAATGTGTTGTTCGCGGAAGGAATTTTACGGCCGTAGAAGAAATTGCGGACCATAGAATTCCACCTGCGACCGCAAACCAAGAAGAAATACCCAACAGGACTTTCAGCAATGTGCAGACCGCACATGAATTGTGCGGCCGCAGAATTAGGTTTAAGAGTCAAATATCAGATAGTATTCAAAAATACCACGTTTAGGAGCCTTTGTAAAGTGCGGACCGAACAAGAACTGTGTGGCCACAGAACATTGCCTCGTGACCGCAGTCCAGAAATGTGCATCCACAGAGCTCACTTACCTCAACTGAAGAAATTTGCGGACCACAGATGGAATTGTGCGGCCGCAGAACCTCCCGAGGGGTATTTTTATCCTCGTTTTTTGGCCCTGTATAAATAGGCGAGTTTCAAAAAATTAGGTCAAGTTTGAACATACACAGCTATTATAGCCATTTCTCTTTGTTATTTTAGGAAGTTTTAGCTTATTTGAGTATTTTTAACTTTAGATTTCATCATTTTGATCTTTCATTATGCGTTTAATTAGCTTTTCATCTTTTTCTTATTCAAATTCCATTATGAGTAGCTAGATTTTTATTAGGGTTGTAACCCAACCCTAGTGTGTATACCTTATGTGTGATTAATTTTATATTTGTTTATGATTGGGTGTTGATTATTTAGCTTAGTTCATGCTTCAATATTAGAATTAATGGTTGAAAATATTGATTCGTGCCTATTTGACTTAGCCCCTATTTGAGAAAGAGAGACCTAGTCTAGAATAACTTAGCTAACAAGGAATTGGGTTAATTGAGAGATTGATTACCCTAATTAAAGGGTTCACACTAGAGATGGTAAGAACTCGACTTAAGCTCTTATCAACTGTTTTGATTGACACCCATTTGGACTTGGGAAAGCCAAATTGGGCAAAATCACTCTTTGACCGAGAGGTATTGAGTGGGTAACGTGGAGTTGATAGCTATAATACACCCCAATCAATAAAACAAGTACAAACATCTTTATTCCATTAGGAAAATACCTAGGTTATGGTAATAATCCTAGGCCTTTACTTTAATCCAATTGGAAAAACCTCAAAAATATTTATCTATAATATTTTTTTTTTAGCTTGCATTCATTATAGTAATAGTAGAAATAGAAAACAAAAGCTTGTTGTGGAAGTGGAATCTTAGATAACCCATTTGCTTGCTTCAAATATATACTCCTAACACCTCTCATAACTCCCATTGGATTCGACCCCGACTCATAGTTGGGTAATTATTATTGGATACGACCGCATCATATCTCCTATAAAGGTGTATTGTGGACGTCATCAATGGTCAGGAGTCCCTATCCACTCTAATTGAGGCAATCTTGGCCTGGCTAAGGTCATCATCTTGGCGTGACAATCCAGTATAGCATGATAAGGTGATAGCCAATCCATACCCAAGATAATATCAAAATATACCATATCAAGAAGTAGAAAATCTACACTAATCTAAAGACTCCCAATATTAATCACACACGAGTGATAGAAACGATCTAAAACAATAGAATCTCCCATATGTATGGACACATACACAAGAGCACTTAAAGAATCACGAGGAACAACCAAATATGAAGCGAAATAGGAAGACACATAGCAATAAGTAGAACCCGGATCAAATAGGACTGAAGCATCTCTATGGCAAACTAGAACAATACCTATGATGACGACCTCACATCTAGCTGGGAAAGAATAAAATCGGGGTTGGGCCCTACCACTCTGACCTACGTCTCTAGGATGGCCTCTAGTTGGTTGGCCTCCACCTCTAACGGCCTGACCTCCACCTCTAGCTGTCTGGCCCCTGCCTCTAGCTGGCTGAGCAGGCGGTGGAGAAACCAGTGCTGGAATCATGGCACGAGAACCCTATTGTTGTATGCTGCCCTGTGATCTGGGGCAAGATCTAGCAAGGTGCCTCAAATCCCCACAAGTATAATAAGCCCTCGGTAGCTATGACTGCTAACCTTGGAACTGGTCATGTTGACCTGGGTGACCACTCTGATAACTCTGGATCGGAGGTGTACTAAAATGATCTGGTGGGGCACTGCAGGCTAGCTGCTCAGGATGAGACACATAAAGACCCCGACTGCCCAAAGCAATGTGGGATGCCTGAAGCGCTGACTGGAACGTCCTGGAGGATGGCCTCTACCAAAAGTACCCCTACGTCCAAACAAGGCACCACTGAAACCACCAAATTAACGAGGCCTCTTATCAGACACCGACCCCCTCTCCTGACCACGAATCATCTTGATCCGTCTAGAAATATCTTCGGCCATTTGAAAAGTAATATCATCTCCAGTCTCCTTGGTCATATGTAGCCTGATAGTGAAAGTGAGCCCATCAATGAATCTCCTCACTCTCTCCCTCTTAGTAGGGAGCAAGATAATGGCATGGTGAGCTAGGTCCACAAATTGAGTCTTGTATTTGCGAACCAGCTGATCTAGTCAACATATAATCTCTCCACCATCTCTTGGCGGAACCAGTCATCTAAAACACTGCAAAATTAACCCCATTAGTCTTAACTATATCCATGTTCTGCAACACCTCATGGCAGTGGTCTAGATAATCGTGTGGGTCCTCAGAAGGTGCACCACTGAAATGAACAAGGAAAATCTTGGTAAACTTGTCCAACCTCAACAAAGTCTCGGAAGACATAGCTGGCCTATCACCGGTCTATGCCGTAACAACCAACTGAACCATCCTAATTGGCGGGGGTGCTGAAGTTTGATACTGGGGAGCCGCCTGCTCCGGGGTATGAGTACCAGGAGTCTGGGCTCCTCTCCCATCCTGAGAGATGGCTGGTGCCACCTGGAATGTACCGGGCTGGGCCATACTCTTCATAAGACCCACCAAACGTACTAGAGCATCTTGAAGCACTGGAGTGGCTATGAACCCCTCCGGGACCTGAGCTGGTCTGACGGGTACAGTCTGAGCTGGAACCTCCTCCTCGTGATCAGTATGAGGCTCCAATGCGGGTGATGCTCGAGCTCTAGGCTGAGCTCTGCCTCTGCCTCGGCCTCAGCCCCTGGTAGTAGCTTCAACATGTGGCCCCGGCTCCCATTCCTGTCTGGCTGTATATGATGTGCATGTTCTAGCCATCTTCGAGAGATTAAGAATTTCAATCATCAACGATAGAATAAAATCGCACGATAGAGAAAGAAAGAAGTGAAGTTTTTCCAAACTCCATAGCCTTTGGAAGATAAGTACAAATGTCTTCGTACTGATTCTCCATACTCTACTAAGCTTGCTCATGACTCGTTAGACCTAGGCAACGTAGTTCTCTAATATCAACTTGTCACGACCCGGAAGCCCAACCTCAGGGTCTTGATGGCTTCTAATATCCACTTGCTAGGCAAGCCGACGTGAGATAGTTAAATAGCCAAATTTTTAACAGTTTAAACAAAATAATAATAATAAATAACGAGAGATAGGAACCCAATCTAATACAGTACCAACATAAGTCATGTAATAATATATACTCCCAAAGATCGGAGTCACGAGTATACGAGCAACTAGAAGTTCTACAAATAGAGTCTGAAATAAATACAATTGTTTCGAAGGAAATGAAGAGTAAAAGAGGAAAGTGGAAAGGTACTTCAAGGTCTGCGTATGGCAACAAATCTATCTCAAGTCTCTGTATGCAGTGATCCGAGTTGACGCACCTCATGCATCGCTGACACCAATACCAGAATCTTCACAAGAAGTGCAGAAGTGTAGTATGAGTACAACCGACCCAATGTACTCCGTAAGTATCATGCCTAACCTCGATGAGGTTGTGACGAGTCTATGACAGGACACCACGTAATAGCTAGGACACCACACAGTAACAAAAGCAGATATTAACAATGTACATACTGGGAGACGACATGCAAAAGGGAATGATACGATAACTATGGTAAGAATGACATCACGTAAGAGCCAAATATATCATCAACTAATGAAGACAGATAAGCCAATGATATAAAATAAAATGGTACGGCATCACCCTTCGTGCTTTTACTCTCATCTTTACCATGAATGATGACATATGTAAAAATAAAATGGCATCACCATGTAACAATGAATAAATGAGATGAATGGCACGGCATCACCCTTTGTGCTTTTACTCTCTTCCTCACCATAATATAATGAATAAATAATATAAATGGCACGACATCACCCTTTATGCTTTAACTCTCTTCCTCACTATGTATTAATAAATAAATGAGATAAATTCAATGGAACGGCGTCACCCTTCGTATTTTAACACACTTCCTTATCACATAATGGAGATAATATAAATTTGGGAAATAAATTATGCGAAGAATGATTTAACGACAAATTTGATGCCAAGATACCCAACTTCAACTTCCAAAATACTTAACAATTAATAAATAGGCAATAATTACGGAAGGAATGATCAAATATATAATAACCTAAACTAAGCATAGATATCATAATTAGAAAGGTAATAAATCACAAGGAAACAAGTTTCACCCGCATCCTTTAACCCAAAACAACGCATAGCACTCTTCACCTTAAATACGTTGTACCCGCACATTAAACACGTTGCAAATAGGCAAACAAGTCATAATCCCTCAAGTCAAGGTTAACCACGATACTTACCTCGCTCAGCAATCAAATCAAGGCTCTATCGGGACCTTTCCTCTAAAATTTACCTCCAAACCAATCGAATCTAATCAATATTGTTCAACAATTCAAAATAAGCTTTAGAAACTACCTGTGAGTGAAACGATTCAATCTTTAATGATTTCGCAAAAGGTCAAAAAAATTCAACCCCGAGACCGTTTGGCAAAACTCGAGATTCTGACCAAAAACTAATTACCCATTCACACCCAAGATCGATTATGTAATTAGTTTCGAAATTCGACCTCAATTTGAGGTCTAAATCTCAATTTTACAAAAACCCTCAATTCTACTCAAATCGCTAATTTTTTACCTTGAAAGAGCATAAATTAAGGTTAGAAATCAATAGGTATTGATGAAATTTCTCTTCAAAATCGTCTATAGGCCGAGCTCTAAAATGAAGATGGTGAAAAATGGGTGAAATATCGTGTTTGGGATATTTAATTGACTAGGCGTCAGACCTTCTTCGCATTCGTGAAGGGCCTGACGCGGTCGCGATACACAACAGCGCTATAGCCTACACGTTCGCGAAGGCTTCTCCCCACTAGCCTTCGCGTTCACGTAGAGTAACAGCTCAATCCCCAGTCCCCCCTCCTAACACTACGTGTTCGCGAAGGACAGGTCACGTTCGTAGAGCTTAGCCCCTCCATTACTCCACGTTCGCGACCAAATCCTCGCATTCGCGAAGAGTGAATTCCTCCCCTAGCCTTGTTCCCCTTTGCAATCGTGAGAGAACCTTCGCGATCGTGAAGCATAAAATCTCAGGCATCAGATATCAGCTAAACCAGCATTCTTCTAATCAAAAATCACTCTGTAGCCTATCTGAAACTCACCTGAGATCCTTGAGCTCCAAACCAAACATGCACACAAGTGTAAAAATAACACCTAGAACTACGAATCAGAGTTCAAAATGAATGATATTTTCAAAAAAACACAAGAACTTGTAATTTTACAACCGGACGTCCGAATCACGTCATATAAACTCCATTTTGTACCAAATTTTGCCGACAAGTCATAAATACTGAAATGATCCTATACCAAGTTCCGAAATCGTAATCTGAACCTGGTAGCAACAAAGTCGACCTACGGTCAAACTTAAGAATTCCTTTAGTCTTCAAATTACTAGTTTTCAACAAATTACGTTAAATCAAGTTAAGGACTTCCAAAATCGATTCCGGGCATACGCGCAACTCCCAAATCATGATACGGACCCACCGGACCGTCAGAATATATATTCGGGTCCATTTATATAAAATATTGACCGTAGTTAACTCAATTCATTTTAAGGCTAAATTTTACATTTTCATCAATTTTCACATAAAAACTTTTCTGGAAAAGACACGGACTGTACATGCAAATCGAAGAAGGATAAATAGAGCTATTTGAGGTCTCGAAACACAAAAATGAAAGTTAAAACTGAAAATGACATATCGGATCATCACAACAACTAAGATAAGAAACATCTATTAACATTTGTCTTTGTAATAACTTTTAGGATAAATATTTCTTAGCAAAATATTTAGGTGTTGAAATGCTGAAAACGATGATGAATTATGGTGATAAAGTTTCAAGTACAAAATAATGGACAATAGGTTTGGAGAACAAGATAGGAGGTTGGAGCAATCTACTTAAAATTCTGAGATTATTATACAATGTTAAGCAGTAGATCTTTTTTGATACAATACCAAATTGTTGAAACTTCAATGGAGAAGACAATATTCATGTCGAGTAAACTAGGCATTAAATTTTTTTAATAAGTATGTTTACCCTAAAAATCGGATAACAATTGAATTTGTTAGTGGTTATAAGTACATGTGGATTAACCTGATACAAAGTGATAAATTAGATTATAATTAAAATAAATACCGATAAAATATCTGCAAGCCACAGGAATTGGATGATTTCAGCTTAAGAATGCAAGCCACCCTTGAACTGAATGCACTTTGATTGACACCAAGATAGAAAAGAAATAAGTATAACGGTAATGTATTGCTTATCAGTGTATGTTACAATGTCGTTAATAAATTGTCAAGTCCCTTTTATATATTATGGGAGATCTACCTTTTAAGGTATTATTTTATTATTCTATAAAATGCAAAAGTCCTTGATTTGTTGACCGTTAGTTCCCTTTTTGAGTAGTTTCTTTATTTCTACCATAATGGCTGGTTAATTGTGAGAATTATGGACCCATGTCGGATGAGTTGGAAAAGCTTTCATCGAGGCCGTTGGAAACAGGACCGGATACGCCTTCAGTAAAATCAAGTGAAAATTCGATGATTTCGATGGCTAACTTTGACAATGATTTGGGTTCGATCATAATCACCATTTGCCGATCTTGGCCTATGGTGTTAGATCGATCTTCGAGCTCAACTTCACCTGATCACAAATATTTCGACCCTGGCCTAATCAGGGAGTTCGGAAGCTCGTTCGAATATCGAGTTCGATTTTACCTACATACAAATAGTCCCCTCGTTCTTCGGAAAGTAGATGACGAGGAACGACATGAGCCTCATATTCTCACTTCGATATATCATGACGCAAGTGACAAAAACATGACATCAAAATCCTTTTTGTTGGAGAGTAATTGATAAGAAATGATACGAGCTTCCGATTCCCATTCCGATAAATCATGATGATGAATTCATGACGTAAGTGACAAGAATAGTCGAAATGTCCCATTAACCCAGTCTCCAAGGCATTAAATGTGTGTCAGTTAATGGTCGGCAACCGTCATTTGAGAAAACTATAAATATCCTTTAATCCATTCATTAGAACTTTTACATTTAAACTCTTCTCTTGTGTATTGTGAAAGCTTCATCACCTTCATCTTCTGGTTTTCTAGATTAGCCTCAAAACTTCTTCTCTTCTAGTTCTTTGAAAATTTACATAAGTTATCTGCTAAGCTCGCCTCCTCTTTTACCAACACTTTCTTTTCTCCTGTGTTTATAAGAAATGGAAAAGACTTCAAAATATGTTCCTCAAAAAGAAAACCCCTCTTCATCACGACCATCTGTTGAGAAAAATATTTCATTTGTTGCAACTGAGAAACCGGTACCAGAACCCCCCTCTAAAATTGTCCATACATACGGGGTGCCCAACAGGTGCTGATTTTAAGGTTGAGAAACCCTCCTCGGTGCCCGGTCGATGTGAGATGATCTCGAGATATATCTGCTCGGTCATCGAGGACGTCCTTTCCGAAGTAAAAAAGGATTGTAACTGGGCTGGCAAGCACGTGGTGGTACCTAAGCCCGAGGAAGCCATTACCACCCACGTGGAGGGTTTTTTGAGTGTTTACACTTATTCCTTCACATTGGGCCCCTGGACCCTGTCATCGTCTCCTTATGTAAGAGGTACGAAGTGACCCTTGGTCAAACTCACCCCTCGTTTTGGAGGAAAGTAATTCTTCGTGAGCAAGATCGAGGGGTGTCCATTCACCATCCATCATTTAATGTATTTTTATAGTACTTTATCGAGGGGGATTAATCAAGCTTGCACGTCGGGCCAGTAAGGCCCCATTCTCAAGCATCGACGAGGATCGAGACAGAGGTTGGTTGGGCTGATTTGTTAGAGTGAAGACCTCGAATTTAATCCTAGCTAAGGAAATGCCATTTCCTGAAAAATGGAACATGAAACGTAAGTAAAACCTTGACTTCAAGATTTATTTTATAGCGTTTCCTTTTCTTTCCTTCTCCGTCGATATTTTGTGATGGTGCAACTACTGCTTGGATGCCTGATGTGGTACCCCGACTCAAGGAGTGGGTCGAGGGTATCGCAACACAGAGATCTTACTCCGAGCGCTTATGACGTGAGCTTCCGAAGGGCCGATGGGAGGCATGTTTTCATGGTGAGATTTTTTCTTCAAGTTACATTCGACCTAGCTTTCACGCCGTCGATTTTTAACTTGTTTTACTTTCCTTTTGAAGGTTTACCGAAAGTTGTTGAAATGCGGCCTTCGTCCGATGATGATGACATTTTCACTAAGACCCCCTGCTCCGAAGCAGGATAAATAAAAGAAAGGAAAAAAGCTCCGAGCTCCTCGAGCCCAGAAAAGAAGAAACCGAGGAAGCGGTTGACGCACAAACTTAAAGAAAATACAAGCGCCGAAGACTCCCATCGGAATCAATCCACCAGTTGAGGGATGTGTCCGAAGAAGAAGAAGAAGGAGGAGGAAGAGGAGAAGGAGGAGGAGGAGGAGGAGGAGGAGAAGAAGAAGAAGAATCTGAATTGGTGTCCCGCGTGATAAGCGATTCCGAAATGCTTCAAACCAGGGAGGCCGAAGAAGAAGCGATGGTCGAGTCCCCCGAACTAGGGATGGTTGAGGCCAATATCTCTAGTCTCCCCTACTCATCATCAGTCATAACGGGACACTCCTAGGCCTGAGCAGATGCAACTGGTTGGGCTGGTAGTACCCCCGGTATCTGAAGTTCCTACACTACCTACTCTGGAGTACGGGCGACATGAGTATGAGTACCTCCCCCGGCCTGAGAAGTGACTGGTGCGGCCTGAGCCGAAACTACCTGAGCAAAGCCAGTGCAAACAGTCAATATCTAGACCAAAGCCTCCAGAAGGCCTGGAATCGCAATGGGTACAGATGATGCCTGAGCTATACCCGCTGGCTCAACCACATCCAGAACCTGCTCCTTATCTGGAGCAATTGGTGGATCTACACGTGCTGCTCTAGCTGTTGTATGAGTTGCACCTCTGCCCCTAGCGTGTCCCCTAACGCAACCTCGTCCTCTCGTGGCGCTAGTTGGTGGTACTGGTGGGTGGTCGTCCTGTCCGGTAGCACGTGTCCTCACCATCTGTGAGAGAATAAAATAACAGAAATTTAGTTACTGGAATCAACAAATTCGCATGACAAGAATACAAGAATATGAAGTTTCTCAAGGATTCGACAACCTCTCGAAGATAAGTACAGACGTCTTCGTACCGATCTACAAGACTACTAAACCTGCTCATAAATCGTGAGACCTATGTAACTTAGGCTCTGATACCAACTTGTCACGACTCAATACTTAGCCTGTCGTGATGGCGCCTAACATGGTACTAGGCAAGCCGACACTTCAAAATACTTCCAACTGGATAGAAAGTCTATACAATACAAGTTTAGAAATATTGCCTATGAAAGACTAAAACTAAATATATAAAGCTGAAAGATAGGGAAGGAGAGACAAGGTATGTGAATGTCGGGTAGCTACCTTGGAATCTCCAAACGATCAAGCTATGCAAAGATATCAACACCCACCGTATCCGGAAATACTTGGATCTGCACACGAAGTGCAGGGTGTAACGTGAGTACAACCAACTCAGTAAGCACAAAGATAAAATAATGGACTAAAAGTAGGGACAAGCTTCACGGATATAATTCAATTACAGAAATTACAACATTGAAAGATAGGCATGCTTTCAAGTACATGATGTATGTACTTAAAGATATGAGGAATATGACATCTCTATTTCTACATGCCAATGTACATGATGTATGTAATGCACCACACTAGAATCTTCGTGTACTCACACTTTCGGAATACTCAATCACTCAGTATTGTATATGGCCAATCCAGCCCAGGGAAGATCCATATATATATATATATATATATATATATATATATATATATATATATATATATATTGACAGTCAGTCACCTAGTACTGTATAAAGCCAATCCAGCCCAGGAGAAAATCAATCCCCAAATATAAATGATTCAGGGAAGATCCATGCCCAGGGAAGATCCATCCCTCAATATAAATCAACTGCGCTCACTGTGGGTGTGCAGACTCCGAAGGGGCTCCTTCAGCCAAAGCACTATAACAAGCCAAGCATGGCACAAATCAATAAAACATGTTACGGCGTGCAACCCGATCCCATAATATCCTCACAAAATCAGGCCCTCAGCCTCACTCAGTCATCAACCTCTCCAGTCTCTCGGGCTCTCAGTAATCATGATAATCATCCCAAACAGCAATGATACAATGTATCAATAATGAAAAATAGAGACTGAGATGTAATATGCAAGTAAAACTGTGACTGGGTACAAAACAACAATTTAGAAGATAACTCAACATGTACATGACCTCTGTGGGTCCCTACAGTGCCGGCACATAGTCTAAACATGATTTACAGTTCAATTTCTATAACACATGGAGAATATACGGATAACAACAGATTTTTTAACTATTCAGTTCCATGGAGTTGATCAAGTCATAATTCCTACGGTGCACGCCCACATGCCCGTCACCTAGCATGTGCATCACCTCAAAACCAATCACATAACACATATTATGGGGTTTCATACCCTCGTAACCAAATTTAGAACTGTTACTTACCTCAGACCATGCAAATCCCTACTCCAACATGCTCTTGCCTCATGAATCGGCCTCCAAATGCCTTGAATCTAGCCACAAATAGTTCGATACAATCAACACGAGCTAAAGGATTTAATTTCATAAGAAAAACACTAAGTTATTAATCAAATGTCAAAAGTCGACTCAAAAGCCGGTCCATCGGGCCCATGTCTTGAAATCCGTTAAAAGACAAAACACGAAAACCCATCCAACCACTAGTCCAACCATACCAAATTTACCAAAATCTGACACCAAATCGACACCCAAAACCCAAAATCAAATTCTCCAAATCCCTGGCCTAAAATTCCTAAATTCCACCTCAAATACACACAAACTAGGTGGTAAATTCAATGGGGAAATAAGATTATTGATTAAAAATGAACACAAGTGACTTACCTCAAGAAACTCCTCAAACATCGCCGAATCCCGAGCTTGAAATGTTCAAAATGAAGAAAAATTGTAACCCTTGAATTTAAGGTTCTGTCCAGCCTTTTCGCTCCTGCGGAAACTTAACTGTATATGCGGTTCCGCTTCTGCTAAAAATCCATCGCTTCTGCGGTTCTGCCAAGGCTCTAGTGCCTCCGCTTCTGTGATCGTGCTTCTGCTTTTGCGGACTTGCTTCTGCGAGAAACAATCCGCTTATGCGGACACCTGCGCTTCTGCGACCCCTCGTCTGCATCTATGATCACGCAGGTGTGGAATTTCCCTCGCACCTACGTCCACTGCCCACTCTCTCCCTTTCCGCTTCTGCGAGCTCACACGTGCGATCAAAAATCCGCAAGTGTGATTACACCAGCAGACTCCCAGCTTCAGCAATGCACCAAGTCTCGTTTTGATCTGTTAACCATCCGAAATCAACCCGAGGCCCCCGAGACCTCCACCAATTATACCAACAAGTCCTAAAACACGATACATACTTAGTCGAGCCCTCAAATCACATCAAACAACATCAAAACACGAATCGCACCCCAATTCAAGCCTAATGAAAACTAAGGAATTCCATTTTCTACGAACGATGTCGAAATCTATCAAATCACGTCCGATTGACCTCAAATTTTGCACATAATTCACAAATGACACCACAGACCTACTCCAA
Organism: Nicotiana tomentosiformis; assembly: GCF_000390325.3. Taxonomy (NCBI): domain Eukaryota; kingdom Viridiplantae; phylum Streptophyta; class Magnoliopsida; order Solanales; family Solanaceae; genus Nicotiana; species Nicotiana tomentosiformis. Next base: position 113,091,147 of record NC_090823.1, on the reverse strand, counting down.
CTCCCGGAACCCCAATCCAAGCCCGGTATCCACCAAGTCCACTCTCGGTCAAACTTTCAAATTTTTAACTTTCGCTATTTCAAGCCCAATTCCTCTACGGACTTCCGAATCACAATCCGGATACGCTCCTAAGTCCAAAATCACCCAACGGAGTTAACGGAACAGCCAAAACTCTATTCCGGAGTCGTTTACTCATAAGTCAATATCTGGTCAACCTTTTTAATCTAAACTTCCAACTTTGAGAGTAAGTATCGCAACTCATTCTGAAATCTCTCCGGATCTGAATTGACTACCCCGGCAAGTTACATAACAGTTATAAAGCACAAAATGAGCAGTAAATTAGGGAACGGGGCTACAACTCTCAAAACGACCGGTCTGGTCGTTCCAGTATAATGGTAGCTTGCCAACATTGTCTTCCAATCCATTTGCATACACAAAGGTGAGAGATAAATTAATACTATGCTTTGTGGGGAAGTGTTTTCGACAATGGACTTATTACTAACCATCTGAAAGATATACAATTGACTTCATACAAGTACTAATGAATGAAATTTTAGGTGGCAAACATTATATATGTAGATTTCCCGGAAGGGACTGAATTCCCGTATGCAACTACACTAAAGTCAAATCACTCAAATAATTTACAAGCAGGTGATCACGCTTATCAATTTCTTCGGAAGGTAATAAGTTTAGACTTCATTTTGAAGCCTTAATGCTTGTTCATTAATGAATTTCAGTTTATTTATTTTCATACGTACTTGACATGGAAAGTTTGAATTATGTGGTTTTGTAATTTACTAATTTTCTATAGTATTTTACAGTGGCTATTAACTGAGCACCCGCAATATCTCAATAATCCTTTTCTATGTTGGTGGAGACTCATATAGTGGAATTACTCTTCCTATTGTTACCTAAGTGTTATCAGATGGTAAGAAATTAAAGACGAATTTAGGTTTATGCATCGACAGTGTGAAGATTTTTTTATTCGGTCAGTGTATACTTTAACCTATAATAGCGTGCAAGGGCAGATCTACGTAGAGGAGAAGGGGCGGTATGCCACCCACATGCTCGGGTAAAAATTCCTTGTATATAGTACTATTGTTACACCCCAACTGAGGTGGGACGTGATTGGAACTCAACCCTTACCACTCGTTGAGTGAACCCTGTGCTAGTTGTATCAAAACTTCAGGTTCAATAGCAAACAATCTAATGCGCTTAAATATTCATTCTAGTCAAGTTGCGAATCTTAAACGGACTGATATAATAATCAATAAAGGATAAATCCCAAAATATCTTAATACTAACCCACTAACAAGTCATGAGCCTCTAGAATTTGAAAACAAACTGAAATACATAGCCTGCGGGGCATTCCCAGAAAATAAAATAAACATCTAAACATAAATAATAGTCCGAAAAGAGTCCTCTACCGCTGAGATGAATCAACGAAGTCTGTAAACTAAATCCGAAATATCTCCTTAGCCACGTGTCTTGATACCTGCATCCTCAATACCTGCCACACGACGTAGCAGGCCCAAACGGGCTAAGTATCACCAAAGGATACCTAGTAAGTCTCATAGGCTACCTCGTAAAAAGGTGGAGCGAGACTTTCGAAAAAATAATATGAAAGAAAACGGACATAGGGAAAATCATATAAAATATTATAAACAAGTAATGAGCTGGAAACTGAAACTATAAGCTGAACTATAAGCCAAAATTGAACTTTTTTCTGAAAATCAGTGCATGTAGTGGCCATGCGTACGTGAGCATCTGGGAACACGTACGGGGGAGTGTCAGCCTATCTCCCCAACAAACAGTTGGCACCTAGAAGCGTGGGATAACTAACCCTGGCATCATGGCACTCACGCTGGGGGAGGTTGGCCACTTCTCCTAACTAAATGATTATATTGTGCATGAATTAATATTAAAACTGAATAATTAACTGAATGTAAATATCAAGAACAAACGCACTTAACAACTGATAGTAAAAATGAGCATGTGTTTCTTTCACATATATCGTCATACTGAATAAGAATGAAGTGAACGTAGTATTTGGATCGTAAGAAGACATGGCTTGAATTTATTGAACACATAGAGCACATGGGTTCTAATGAAATTCTCTACTAGGAGAGTAAGTCTCAACTCACTTTAAAGCTAGCTCAGCTTCGACTTTACATATCCTCCAAACACTCCTGATTCACTAATTTTCAATCTACATGTAATAATATGGTTCAATTCACATCAATACAGGTCTAAAGAATATAACATTACTCTCTTCAATTTAAGAATATTGCTCAAATCTTCTAACTCGTGAGTTTTTAACAATAAAGAGAAACTATGTATACCCACTTCAATTTTATAGTCCAATGAGTTATAATCATCAGTAAGAACATATCAATTGTAACTTGCCATACTTAGTCAAGACTCTATTATCAAATTTTTACTTTACTGCTCAATCCTTAACTCTTGTTTGGAATTATAATTAACTATCTTCATATATAACTGATAATTAAAGTAAAGGAACAAAAGAAAATAAAAAAGATGAAAGGAAAAGTAGACTCCTCTTACTCTATGTCAACGACGAGCAATTTTTATTTTTGTGTTTCTTTGCATTTCTCACCGGCGTTCTGAAGCCAAGAAAGGCTTGATACCTTATGTCTTTTTTTATTTTAAATAGACCAAATAAAACCCAAATATGACCATAATTTAAAGGTCAATTGGATGGCCCACTATATATTTAATTATATGCAAATTGGTTGAACGTGCTGCCACCCACGCTACTTTTTGACTCGAAATAAAAGCAAAGGTTTTGCCACTTAGAAAGACTTTTTATTTTCTCTACCTCTGGCCCACGTGTCTTTCATTGCTCACCAAGATCCTTGTATATTTATTGCTAATTCCTTATATATAAAATAGATGTACTCTTTTTATAAGGATAAATGCATCTAGTGTTGTATTTCAACCGAGTGAGAAAATAAGATTTTATTATTCTTAACTATCCGTCCTACCATATTAGTTCATATCCTATACACATATTATCCCAAATACTTCGCTTAAACCATACAAGTCCTTATACCCTTCAAGCACTTTAATTACGTTATGAACTCCGAGATTATTAAAAAAAAATTAAGCTAGAAATTTATGGCTCTTTACATTCTCCCCCGCTTAGGAACATTTGTCCTCGAATATGGTGTCGTAAATGTTCTTTAGTCTAAAAGAAAGATCTTAGGACCCAATATTTGTCTAACTCGTAAACTTTTAAATATTTCGGCAAAGGTTCCTCTATAACTGGAGTTATCCAAAATTTTCAACATATCCAAGCAACCCAACAATAACATTTCGTACATCCAGCTGCTCAATCCAATAAAATACAATTTTAAGACATACCAATATACCCGCTAAAGCCACTTTACATCACTATAAGCATAAATATCCCATAACTTACCAATCTAATTATTTTAAAGTATTAATTGAATTATGTACCTGAAATCTCGAACAAATTGGAATACTTTTCCTTCATGGCTTCCTCTGGCTCTCACGTAGCTTCCTCAGCTGAATGGCTGCTCCATATTACTTTTACCGAAGCAACATTTTTGGTTCGAAGTCTACGAACCTGCCTGTCTATTATAGCTACAGGGACCTCCTCATATAACAAAGTATCATCAAACTCTATGTCCTGCCTATCAATTACATGACTCGGGTCGTGAAAGTACTTTTTCAGCATGGACACATCAAAAACTGGATGCACTAAAGATAACTCTGGAGGTAAAGCTAGATGATACTCCATAAGCCCAATCCTTTCAAGAATTGGATAAGACCCTATATATCTCGGGCTAAACTTCTCTTTTATACCAAACCTCATGATGCCCTTCATTGGAGACACCTTTAAAAATACATAGTCACCCACTTTGAACTCAAGATCGCGGCGTCTAACTTTTGTTGGCTTTGAGCTATTTTAAGTCGTTCCTGAATTAGTTTCACCTTTTTCAAGGCATCTTGTACTATGTTTGGCCCAATAAGCTTCGTTTCACCTATCTCAAACCAGCCTATAGTCGAACAACATCTCCTCTCGTATAGGGCTTCAAATGGGGCCATCTGAATACTTGCTTGATAACTATTATTATATGCGAATTCAATCACAGGAAAATGATCATCCCAATTTCCTTTAAAATCGAGAACACATACTCGTAACATATCTTCTAAGGTTTGAATTGTCCTCTCGGACTGCCCCATCTGTTTAAGGGTGAAAGGTCGTACTTACATTAATTCGGGTACCGAGACCTTCCTAAAAACTCTTCCAGAACTGGGCACTAAACCGAGCACCCCTGTTAGAAATAATGGACACAGGAGAACCATGCAACCGAACAATTTCTTTTATGTATAATGTTGCATATTGGGGTGCTGCGTAGGTTTCTTTGACTGGCAAAAAGTGAGCTGACTTAGTGATTCGGTCTACTATGACCCAAATAGAGTCATGTTTCTTAAAAGTTCACGGCAAACCAACCACAAAATCTATATTTATTCGTTTTCATTTCCGTTCTTGTATTTGAATGACTTGAGCTAAGCCGCCTGGTCTATGATGTTCAGCTTTTACTTGCTAACAGTTTAGGCACCGTGATACAAAATATGCAATATCTCGCTTCATATTATCCTGCCAATAAATATCCTTCAAATCATGATACATTTTAGTAGAACCTGGGTGTATTGAGTATATGGATCTATGAACTTCTACCATAATTTCTCTTGGAAGATCATCTACATTAGGCATGCATAAGCGACCATTAAGTCTCATCACACCATTCACATCAAGTGAAAAATTCTTAATCTTGCCACTAAGGACACCTTCCTTGAGCTTAAGCAAGCTAGCATCATCGAATTGTTTGGTTTTAACTTGCTCTACTAAAGTAGACTTAGCACCCATACTTGATATAAACCTTCTATCACACTTCTCATCAAGACGTAACCCTTCGCTAGCTATTTGTTGGGCTTCTATTACTATTGGATGTTCGATCACAAACAGCTTGGCCAAACTCCCCATGGATCTTCTGCTAAGAGCATCATCAACCACTTTCGCTTTGCCTGGATGATAAAGGATATTGCAATCATAATCATTAAGTAATTCTAACCACCTACGTTTTCTCATGTTCAACTCTTTGTGCTTGAATATATACTGCAAACTTTTATGATCTGTATAAATGTCACATTGCTCTCCATAAAATTACTGACGCCATATTTTTAGAGCAAAAATAAATTCCGCTAGCTCAAGATCGTGGGTAGAATTATTTGTCTCATGACTCTTTAACTGCCTAGAAGCATAAGCAATTACCTTTCCATTCTGCATAAGAACACATCCTAACCCCACTCTAGAAATATCATAATAGATCACAAATCTACCTGTAGGGCTAGGTAGAGTCAGGATTAGGGATGTAGTCGACATGTTCTTGAGTTCTTGAAAACTTTTCTCACAAACTTCAGACCATTGAAACTTTACATCTTTCTGAGTTAACTTTATCTGTGGGGCAGCTAGTGAAGAGAACCCTTATACAAAATGACGGTAGTAACCTGCCAATCCCAGAAAACTGCGAATCTCTGTAGGGATCGTTGGCTTAGTCCAACTTTTAACTGCTTTTATTTTCTGTGGGTCTACTCTAATGCCTTCTCTCTAGACCACGTGTCCCAAAAATGTAACTGTATCGAGTCAAAATTCACATTTGGAGAATTTGACATAAAGCTGACGCTCCTTGAGTATTTGAAGGACTATTCCCAAATGATTCTCATGCTTTTTTTGGCTATGGGAATATACCAGAATATCGTCAAAAAATACAATAACAAAGGCATCTAAGAAAGACTTGAAGACTCTGTTCATTAAGTCCATAAAAGTCGTTGATGCATTGGTCAACCCAAAGCACATTACTAAAAATTCATAGTGACCATACCGAGTCCTGAAAGCTATTTTCGAGATGTCTGCTTCTTTGATTTTAAACAGATGGTATCCCAACCTCAGATCTATTTTTGAGAAATACCTAGCATCTTGTAACTGATCAAATAAGTCATCTATCCTGGGCAGTAGATATTTATTTTTGATAGTAACCTTATTCAGCTGGTGGTAATCTATACACATCCATAGGGAACCATATTTTTTCTTCACGAACAACACTGGAGCACCCCAGAGTGAAATACTAGGTCGAATAAAACCCTTATCTAATAGATCTTATAATTGTTTCTTAAGTACATTTAGCTTAGCTAGAGCCATTCTGTAAGGAGGAATCGAGATTGGTTGAGTTTCTGACAATGTGTCTATGCCAAACTCAATCTCCCTATCTAGTGGTATCTCTGGGAGATCATCCGGGAACACCTCTAGAAATTCTTTCACAATTTGTACTAATTCAAGCATTGGGGAGTCAGCTTTCTTATCCCGCACATGTGCTAGATACGCCAAACACTCGTTGCTCTCCAGTTTTCTAGCCTTAAGGTAAGAAATAAACTTACCTACAGGTGTACCCACCTCACCTCTAATTATAACTAGATCTTTCCTAATAAATGAGAATTTAACTGTCTTCTCAAGAAAATCAATTGTAGCATGACAAGAAGATAACCAGTTCATGCCAGCTATGATGTCAAAGTCAACCATATCTAATAGGTTTCAAATCGGCTAATGTTACCCGACCCTAAATTGTGATGATGCAATTTTTGAATATATATTCAACTTTAACAAATTCCCCTATGGGTGTGGAAACCTCAAACGGAGCCCCTAATTATTTTGGTTTTTTTCCAAACTCGACACAAAAATAATGAGACACATATGAGAAAGTTTAACCATGATCAACTAATACATAAGTAGGGCGACTATAAACTGAGAGAATACTTATAATAACTTTGTTAGACGCCTCCACATTCTGCATGTCTAGAACTACATAGAATCTGGCTGGTCCTCCTCCTCCCTGAGCACCACCTCTATTGGCACCACGCCCAGTCTGAGTATTAGTTCCCGAATTGGAGGAGGTGCAATCGCATAATTACCTATGGATGTTGCCTGAGTAGTTGGAGCCTTCCTTGGAGCTTGTCCAAGCTGTGGACAATCTCTCTTAATATGACATGGATCATGGCAGGGGAAACAACTTTTCTGAACCAAAATGCATCTCATTGGATGTCTTTTGCTGCACGAAGAACATATAGGATGGGAGAACCGAGGTTGGCCTTGACTAGTTAAAATATACCCTTGATGGGCCTGAACCTTACTCTGCTGGCCATGTCTGAGTGGAGCTGGATAAGGAGACAAGTAAGCTATTGATTAAATGTTACCTGAATGATTCATATTCTTACCCCCAACTGAAAGTTCACTATAACAATATGTTGTTCTAGTCTTCTTGCTATTATCTCTAACTTCCCTGGAAATTTTATCAAAAGCCTCCTTACGCGTAGAAATATTAACAACCTGAAGATAAGTCTTGTCATCCTGATGTGAAGTCATATCTTTTGCCATATGTGGATTCAAGCCTTCAATGAACCTTCTAATTTTTTTCTCTCTCTGTCAGTATTAAATTAGGAGCATACTCTACCAATTTTGTAAATTCCATCTCATATTGACATGGTACCCTGTTTAAGATGTTCGAACTGACGTCGAAGCTCATCTATTCGGCTGCTAGGGAAAAACTTGGCCCTGAAAGCTTCTTTGAACTGTGGCCAAGTAAGTGACAGTAATATAGAATCTATGGCCTTCTTGTAACCTCTCCACCATTTCGATGTTGCACCTTTCAACCGAAACCCAATCAACTATGTGACTTGCGTTTCAAGACGACCCAAAGAAACAAATATTTCCTCTATCTCCTCCAAAAATAACATTGGTTCATTTGGCTTATTTGTACCATTATAAGTAGGAGGTTTTAATCTCTGAAAGGCATGTGGATTAATTTTTCCTGTTGGTAACTGCACTGGTTGGGCAATATTTGTAGGGACAACTAGTGATGGTACCTCGAGTGGATCTTGAAACCCTTCTTCTATAATCTCTTCATCTGAAGCATAATGGTCTTGAGGAGGATCATGAACAGGTGTAGCCCGACCGCCAGCCGGAGGGGCTAGGTACTCCAAAAAGTCAAAAATTATGTTTATTCGATCATCGTGTTGTTGTGGTTGATTTGCCCTGAGTGGGTTAAGAGGGGGTGTGACATCCACCTGATCATTATCAGTCTGCTGAAGTGGAGCCTGTGCATGTCTAGTGGCCCTACCACGAGCCTAATTACCTATGGCATTTCCACCTCTACCCCTGGTATTCTGACCTCGACCTCTTCCTCCGCCACGTCCTCTAACTACAACTGGTGTCATTGGTGCAGTCTGCACCTCTGTTGGTGCTTCTTAATGATTACCAGCTGATATCTCAACATTGTTAGCAGCAGATGACAAGGTTGATCTTGTTCAAACCATTTTGTTCTGAAATAAGAGACAAAATGATTGTTAAAATTCTGACATGTTTAGCTCTAACGTACAATGTAAGAGTCAAAGAAAAGAAATTTTTCTAACATGTCCTACAGCCTCCCGGATATAAGTATGGTACACAATATACCCATAAATGAGACTCTACAAAATACGGCTCATGACTTCCTAGGACTTCTCAAACCTAGTTGATCTGATACCAACTTGTCACGCCCCTCACTGAGGTGGGACGTGATTGGCACTCAACCCTTACCACTCGTTGAGTGAACCATGTGCTAGTTGTATCAAAACTTCAAGTTCAATAGCAAATAACCTAATGCGGTTAAATATTCATTCTAGTCAAGTTGTGATTCTTAAATGGACTGATAAAATAATCAATAAAGGATAAATCTCAATTATCTTAATACTAACCCACTAACAAGACATGAGCCTCTAGAATTTGAAAAAAAAAATGAAATACATAGCATTCAGGACATTTTCCGAAAATAAAATAAACATCTAAAAATAAATAATAGTATGAAAAGAGTCAGCTACCGCTGGGATGAATCAACGGAGTCTGTAAACTAAATTCGAAATATCTCATATAGCCACGTGCCTTGTTACATGCATCCTCAATACCTGCCACACGACGTAGCATGCCTAAACGGGATAAGTATCACCAAAGGATACGCAATAAGTCTCATAGGCTACCTCCTAAAAAAGCGGAGCGAGACCTTTGGGAAAAAAATATGAAAGAAAACAGACATACGAAAAATCATATAAATCATATAAAATTTTATAATCAAGTAATGAGTTGAAAATCGAAACTATAAGCTGAACTGTAAGCCAAAATCGAACATTTTTCTGAAAATCAATACACATAGTGGCCCTGCGTACTTGAGCATCTGGGAACATGCACGGGGGAGTGTCGGCCTATCTCCCCAACAAACAGTTGGCACCTACGAGTGTGGGGTAACTATCCCTGGCATCATGGCACTCACGATGGGGGGTTAGTCATTTCTCCCTACTGAATGACCATATTGATGCATGAATTAATGTTGAAACCTAATGTAAATACCACGAACAAACGCACTTAACAACTGGTAATACAAATGAGCATGTGTTTTTGTCACATATATCGTCGTACTGAATAAGAATAAAGTGAACGTAGTATTTGGATCGCAAGAAGGCATGGCTTGGATTTATTGAACACATGGAGCACAGGGGTTCTAATGGAATTCTCTACTAGGAGAGTAAGCTTCAACTCACCTTAAAGCTAGCACAGCTTCGACTTCACGTATCCTCCAAACACTCCCGATTCATAAATTTTCAATCTACATGTAATAATCTGGTTCAATTCACATCAATACAAGTCTAAATAATATAACATTACTCTCTTCAATTTAAGAAGATTGCTCAAATCTTCTAACTCGTGAGTTTTCAGTAATACATGGAAACTATGCATACCCACTTTAATTTTATAGTCCAATGAGTTATAATTATCACTAAGAACATATCAATTGTAACGTTCCATACTCCGTCAAGACTCCATTATCAAATTTTTACGTTACTGCTCAAATCCTAACTATTGTTTGGAATTATAATTAATTGTCTTCATATATAACTGAAAATTAAAGTAAAGGAACAAAAGAAAAGAAAAAAAGATGAAAGTAAAAGTAGACTCCTCTTACTCTATGTCGACGGCGAACAATTTTTGTTATTGTGTTTCTTTGCATTCCTCGTCGGCGTTTAGAAGCCAAGATAGGCTTGATACCTTATGTCTTTTATTAATTTAAAAAGACCAAATAAAACCCAAATATGACCATCATTTAAAGCTCAATTGGTTGGCCCACTATATATTTAATTATATGCAAATTTGGTTGAACGTGTTGCCACCTACGCTACTTTTCGACTCCAAATAAAAGCAAAAGTTTTGCCACTTAGAAAGTCTTTTTATTTTCTCTACCCCTGCCCCACGTGTCTTTCATTGCTCACCAAGATCCATGTATATTTGTTGCTAGATGTACTCCCTTTACCTACATCATTGTATTGTCATTATAAGAACAAATGCATCCAGTGTTGCCTTTCAACACAGTGAGCAAATAAGTTATTCTTAAGTATCCGTCCTACCATATTAGTTCATATCCAATACACATATTATTTCAAATATTTCGCTTAAACCGTGCAGGTCTTTATACCCTTGGAGCACTTTAATTACGTTATAAACTCCGAGATTATTAAAAATTTATGGGGCTTTACAACTATCTTGCATAAAAAGAATATATATGTAAGGAGTGGCACCGTAAGTCAGAGATACACCTTTCCAACCTACACGCGCAGGAACGAGACTCATTAATGGCCAGTCAATTACTCTTTTCCTCTTGGCCCTACTTTCTTTTTCTCATATCTTTTTTCAGTTCTTCTCTTTTTCTTAGTTTCTTTATTTTCTTCATCATTGTGCTTCTTCTTTTTATACAACGCCATTTTTATCATTTGAATTATATATATGCTTCCGTTTATCTTTTAGATCTCAAAATTCTTATTTGAATATAATTTTAATCATTTTCTTTTTACCATCAAATGTTATTTTTTCCTTGATTTCAGATAAAGGAACAAACATCTTCACTTTGGTTATGATGCATTTAATTATGCACCAAAAATCTTGTGGAATGAAAATATAATTTAAAATATGAATCCGAACCGAATTAATTAAATCAAGAAAGAGCGAACCAACTAAATATACACTCTAATTCAATCTTCTTGGTAGTGGTAGATTTACATTAAATATAGTGGCACCCGTAGCCATTAAATCTTCAATCCGCCTCTGATAGCGCGTATAACATATATATAACCTTACAGGGATTGATGCTGGAATGTGGATCGATTTTAAGGTTGGTAATCCTTCATCTATTTTAGTTATAAGAATAAAGAATTCAAATACAAGCATAGTGATAAGATCCTTGAGAAACACAACATTTGCTTGTAAGATAGACAAATGCGACATCAAATAACATGAAGTTAAAACAGTATACCAAATTAATGATATATTATTGGAAAACAACATAGTTGCAGTTTCCACAAATTACATAGAGTTATTTGTTAAAGTGTTTGGCCATCTCAAGTAAGAACTTACTTAGTTAGAATTAGTATATTTGATTTATTTCCTCACGTCCGAGCCTGCCTGATTCTTTTTCATTTTTCAATCACGTGGAAATTCATTTTGATAATAGGTATTGGTAAAATTCGAATGCAAGAATACTAGGTTGAATTGTTTAAATATCTCATCTAAAAGATTAAAATGTTAGAGTTAACATATTTTTGTTTATTTAATTATGCTCTTGAATTACTCTTCATTTACGTTTGTTATGGAGTCCACAAAATGGTGGCAGGCAGGGGCGTAGGCACCTTGCTTGAAGCGGTGTCACGCGACAGTACCTTGTCGAAATTTTTTCGTAATTTATACGTATAAATAATAAATAAAATTAAATATTGGGTATAAATATATAAAAAATGATACTGATTGCCGTTAAAGTAATTTATTTATTTGTTCACTTTTTCAATTATTGATACCGCTTACGAAAATTCTTACATACGCCACTGGTGGTGGCGGGGATACATACTTGGAAATCCAGTAACAGTTATTCCTGATGAAGATAACTATAAGATCCCTTTTGCTCATGGAATGGGCCTTATTTCTGATGAATTATACAAGGCATGGAAACTACTCTTTTACATTGCTTCTTTCCTTTCAAGTTTTTGTTATCACCCACCAATTAACGTACTAATTAAGTGGATTTGATTATTTTCTTAAACAGTCATTAAAGTCTAACTGTGGAGGAGAGTACAACCATATTAATCAAAGCAATACACTCTGTTCAAGTGATATGCGTACTTTCAATTGTGTTAGTGATACATTTTCCTCTGAAGAAAATTCTGATTAAATATCTATTTTTACCAGTGTTTAAACCAAACAAAACAACTTAATCTTAATAGTTAACTTGTGCCATGGGTTACTGCGTGCAGTTGCTAAAAGGAATTGTTGTAGCTCACATTCTAGAGCCCAATTGTAACCAGTCGTCGTATGGCTCAAGAAGATCGTTGGCTCGCAAGCTCCCTCTAGAGCTAAACACTCCTGCTAAACCTGGAGTAAAATGTCTAGTAAAATATGTGCCTTTTTTTCTTCTACTACTAGCATTATATTACAACGTAGCATTTTGAAACAAATTCAATTTGGCTAAACGACTAACATTTGGGACCTGACAAAGTAGGGGGAAGTGCAGCAATAGTCACTTTTAAGCTCGCTTTTTAAAATATATTTAAAGATTAGCCAATTTACCCAAATTCCAGGACTAAGAGCCCGTTTGGACATAAGAAATTTTTTTTTTTTTTTCAAAAAAATTTTACTTTTTTCAAAATCAGTGTTTGTTCATAAAATTTCCAATTTTCACTTGAAGATGCATTTTGAAAATTTTCGAAAATTTGAAAAACTCCAAAAAACTATTTTCAAAATTTTCACTCAAATCACTCACAAAACTTAAAAAAAACCCAAAATGATATTCATGTCCAAACACAACTCTAAAAATTTTAAATATCATTTTCACTTGAAAATATTTTCCCTCTATTTTGGAATTTTACAATTCTTATGTCCAAACTCCCACATATTCTGAATTTGGAAATTAAGGACTTAGTGTCCTGAATTTTTGAGATTCTAATTTTAAATTCAGGACTAAATATTCTGAGTTTTTGAATTACTAATTTAAAATTCAAGATATAAGATTCGAACTTCTTGATACAATTTTCGAACTTTAGGACACGATGTCCTAAAATTTGAACTTTGAGGTTTAAACTCTAGGACATCGTGTCCTGAAATTTGAGCGAAATTAGCTAATCTTTAACTACATAGTAAACTGTGGATATATTTTAAACAGAATACTTAAAAATAGCTACCTGGTGTCATTTCCACGACAAAGTACTTGTTAATATTTTCTCATTTTCCTTGTCGAACAATATTTTTCTATTATGGATTGAATGTTTTGTTGAGATTTTACCACTTGACCAAATATTTACATTGGTGGGTGACAGGGCAGGGGCGGAGCCAGCCTTTCAGTCATGGTTCGGTCGAACCCTGTAAGTTTAATCTAAACCTTGTATTTGTCTTAAGAAATTTATTGGATATATACAAATTATTAATTTAGAATATAGTAACTTAAAAAAACTAAAATCCCACACTCATAAGCTTTAAATCCTGCCTCCACCTCTGTGACAGGGTGAGTATATAATGTTGTAATTCGACATGTATTTCGTATATAAAGTAAGTGGTGCTCCTTTTCTATTTTATAGGGTGATGGGTGTTATAAATCTGTATCGCTGTAATAAACAATTAAACCATTAAATTTTCTGAAATATATAAACAAAACAGAAAGTTAGTAATACTTGTTTAACGAAATAAATTTTGGAAAATTAGTATAGGAATAAATCGAGCCCACTGAATACACAGTATGTCCTTAAGGAAATTATTCACCTCAAGTATCTGAGGTGCTGGAATATATCCTCTCAGAATAGAACGATTTAACTCACCGGAGTATTGGTACTAAAATGCCGGTGAACAGCGAGCCACTAGAAGGCTGTAAAACACACTGAATTTTTTGTGCAGAAGAAAAAGAAGAAGATCAGAAAATTTCGTAAGGAAAGATTCTGGTATTCAAAGTATATTTATAGAGTTCCTGGCATTGTTTCTAAAAAGGTTTGCAACCTTTCAGAAACAACCATGGCTGTTGGAACAAGTTATTTAAAATATTACGGAAAAATAAATTTAAAATAATTCAGGAAAGAAAACGGGTCTGACCGGACCGGGTCATGGGTTATTCCGGATTGAATTTTTCGTTAATTAATTAATTAATTAATTAATTAATTGAAAGGAATTTTGTCCAAAAAGATTAAACAATCAATCGATCTTTGACCAAATCCAAATCTAAATTCGAAGCCGAAGCCGAGCCGAGCGAGCGACAACGACGACGGTGCGAGACTTGCCTTCTTCTTAACTCTTTAAGAGCTAGAAGAAGAGCAATTATATATATACCCATCAAAAGCCTTTTCTTCCTCCAAGGAGGAAAACTCAAATATTTTATTTTTCCTCCATTCTCATTCATCCTCTTTAAGCTACACAAGCTTACAATCCCAACAATCCCCCACATGAATGGGGAATGGCTATAAAATAAAGGAATGCACGGACGCGTGTGTGTTTTACATGCAAGAATTAATTGCATCTGGATAAGTAGTTTTTCCTTTGAACTTCCATAGTGAATTTATATCGGATATACTCGGTCAATCGGTAGATTTTATATCTTTGAATCGTCGAGCTTTATTGTATACCTAGACAACATAAGTCACACAATCAATCATTAACCATCTATAGTTCTCACGGTTATGTTCATTTCAGCCATGAACACCGCCTAGTTTCATGAGTGCTTAGAGAATGGGCCTTTACTTTCATTCCTCTTGAAGCGGCTTACACTTCACACTCACATAGGTGATTTCTAAACGTGTAATCCTATAGACACACTATCTGGTCATATCCTGCCAGACTTAGCAAATCATTAAAAAACCTTTAAGCTTTGTTGACTAAACAAAAAGCCTTAATACTTTACCTCGATTTTTGAACATTGTCTTCATCACGAGAATGGGTTGAGTTATTTGACAATGTTGAACCGTCATTCATAACTTTGTTTGATCTCTTTGAACCTAGCTCGTGGGATCTCCAGTCTGCTAGGTAGAGTTACCTCCATGATGACTTGTTCTAGACCTTAACCCCATTCCCTTTGATGATCTTTCAACTGACTCTTTAGATAGGCCTTTTGTAAGTGGATCCGACACGTTATCTCTTGACTTTACGTAGTCAATTGTGATAACACCACTAGAGAGTAGTTGTCTAACGGTATTGTGTCTCCGTCGTATATGACGAGATTTTTCGTTATACATAACGCTCCCTGCCCTGCCTATTGTCGCTTGACTATCACAATGTATACAAATAGGTGCAAAGGTTTGGGCCAAAATGGAATATCTTCTAAGAAATTCCGGAGCCATTCAGCTTCTTTACCGGCCTTATCTAAAGCTATGAATTCAGATTTCATTGTAGAACGGGTGATGCATGTTTGTTGGGATAATTTACAAGACACTGCTCCACCCCCAATTGTGAAAATATATCCACTCGTGGATTTAACTTCAGATGATCCAGTGATCCAATTTGCATCACTATATCCCTCGATCACGGAGGGACATTTGTTATAATGCAAAGCATAATTTTGGGTATGTTTGAGATACCCCAAAACTCGTTTCATTGCCATCCAATGTATGTGATTGGGATTACTTGTAAAATGACTTAGTTTACTAACAGCACATGTTATATCTGGTCGCGTACAATTCATGATATACATCAAACTTCCCAATACTCTTGCATAGTCCAGTTGTGAGTCACTTTCACCTTCATTCTTTTGAAGTGCATAACTCACGTCAATTGGAGTCTTGGCAATTTTGAAATCCAAATACTTGAATTTGTCAAGTACCTTTTCAATGTAGTGAGACTGTGATAATACTAGACCTTATGGAGTTTTGTGAATTCTGATTCCTAAGATCACATCAGCAACTCCTAAGTCTTTCATATCGAATTTGCTAGCCAACATGCGCTTAGTAGCATTTATATCTGCCATGTTTTTGCTCATTATCAACATGTCATCAACATATAAACAAACAATGACTTCATGACCTGGAGTGTTTTTAATGTAAACACATTTGTCGCACTCGTTAATTTTAAATCCACTTGCCAACATTGTTTGGTCAAATTTGGCATGCCATTGTTTGGGTGCTTGTTTAAGTCCATAAAGTGAATTAACAAGTTTTTACACTTTCTTTTCTTTATCAGGAACCACAAAACCCTCAGGTTGTTCCATGTAAATCTCTTCCTCTAATTCTCTATTTAAGAAAGCTATTTTAACATCCATTTGATGGATTTCAAGACCATACACGGCCGCTAGTGCCACTAACACCCTAATAGATGTTATCCTCGTTACTAGCAAGTAAGTGTAAAAGTAATCAAGGCCTTCCTTTTGTCTATAACCTTTGACAACAAGTCTTGCCTTATATTTGTCAATAGTGCCATCAGCTTTCACTTTCCATTTAAAGATTCATTGCGAACCTAAAGGCTTATTTTCCGGAGGAAGATCTACCAATTCCTATGTATGGTTATCCAAAATTGATTGAATCTCACTATTGACCGCCTCTTTCCAAAATACTGAATTAGAAGATGACATAGCTGCTTTAAAAGTTTGAGGCTCATTTTCAAGCAAGAATGTCACAAAATCTGGTCCAAAGGAAGTAGATGTTCTTTGACGTTTGCTATACCTCGGATCTTCTATACTTGGAGTATTTTTCTTTGGTTATTCCCAAGGTCGTTTAGGTCTTTCACTTAACAACTCACATTCAGTTTTATACGGATAGATGCTTTCAAAGAATTCAGCATTATCTGATTCCATTACCGTATTAACGTGAATTTTGGGATTATCGGATTTATGAACCAAAAACCGACATGCTTTACTGTTTGTAGCATATCCAATGAAAACGCAATCAACAGTTTTTGGTCCAATTTTAACCCTTTTAGGTAAAGGAACTTGTACATTTGCTAGACAACCCCACACTTTGAAATATTTCAAATTGGATTTTCTTCCTTTCTATTTTTCATATGCAATAGATTGCGTTTTACTGTGGGGTACTCTGTTGAGTATTCGGTTAGCTGTAAGGATAGCTTCACCCTACAAAATCTGCGGTAATCCAGAATTTATTAATAAAGAATTCATCATTTCCTTTAATATCTAATTTTTCCTTTTCGCAATTCCATTTGATTGAGGTGTGTAAGGTGCATTAGTTTGGTGGATAATTCCATATTCCGAACATATTTCTGCAAACAGAAATTCATATTCTCCACCCCTATCACTTCTAATCATTTTGATCTTTTTATTCAATTGATTCTCCACTTCATTCTTGTATTGCTTAAATGCTTCAATTGCTTCATCCTTACTATTAATCAAATAAACATAACAATATCGAGTGCAATCGTCAATAAAAGTAATAAAATACTTTTTCCCACCTCGAGATGGTGTCGACTTCATATCACAAATGTCGGTATGAATTAAGTCTAAAGGATTGAATTCCTTTCAATAGACTTATAAGGATATTTTACAAACTTAGACTCAACACATATTTGATATTTTGATTTATTACACTCAAATTTAGGCAATACTTCTAAATTAATTAACTTCCGTAAGGTTTTGTAATTGACATATCCTAAACGAATATGCCATAAATCATTTGACTCCAATAAATAAGAAGAAGCTGAAATTTTATTCATACTGCCAACAACCATTATATTTAGTTTGCAGAGGCCCTCTGTGAGGTAGCTCTTTCCAACATACATTTCATTCTTGCTTACAACAACTTTATCAGAAACAAATACACATTTGAATCCATTATTAACAAGCAAAGAAATAGAAACTAAATTCTTCCTAATAGTAGGAACTTGAAGAACGTTGTTGAGCGTTAGCACCTTGCCGGAAGTCATCTTCAGCAATATCTTCCCATAACCTTCAATCTTGGTTGTTGCAGTATTTCCCATGGAAAGCTCTTCTTCGGGACCAGCAGTAGTGTAAGTCGCAAATGCTTCCTTGACAGCACAAACATATCGAGTGGCTCCAGAGTCAATCCACCACTCTTTCGGATTTCCAACTAGGTTGCATTCCGAAAGAATTGCACACAGATCATGAATGTCATCATTCTTCTCCACTATGTTGGCATGCCCCTTCTTCTTATACTTTTTCGGGAGACGACAATTAGGGGCTTTGTGACCAGTTTTTCCACAAATTGTAGTAGCTTCTCTTAAATTTCTTTTTGTTTTGCTCCTTAGTCTGTCCAAAAGACCTCTTTCTCTTCTTACTTTTTAGAGCAGTCTCCTCAACGATATTAGCTCCCATGATCGTTGAATTTCCATGAGACTTCTTCTCGGCTGTTTTGTTGTCTTCCTCAATCTTGAGACGAATCACAAGATCTTCCAACTTCATTTCTTTGTGCTTGTGCTTAAGATAGTTCTTGAAATCTCTCCACGAATGAGGCAATTTTTCAATCATTGCAGCCACTTGAAATGCTTCATTCACGACCATACCTTCAGCAATAAGGTCATGAAAAATAAGTTAAAGCTCTTGAACTTGGGTTCCAACAGTTTTGTTGTCTATCATTTTATAGTCTAGAAACTTGGCAACCACGAACTTCTTCAAGCATGCATCTTCAGTCTTGTACTTCTTCTCAAGTGTGTCCCATAATTCTTTCGAAGTATTCATCACACTGTACACATTGTACAAGTTATCCTCTAAAGCGCTTAAGATATAGCCTTTACAAAGAAAACCTGCTTGCTTCCACGCCTCAACAATTATGAATTTCTCGTTGTCCGGCATGTCCGCAACAGGCATAGGAGGTTCTTCACTAGTGAATTTCTGCATACCAAGTGTGGTAAGCCAGAAGAATACCCTTTGCTGCCATCCTTTGAAGTTGGCTCCGGAAAATTTCTCCGATTTATCTGTCGGTGAAACAGCAGTCCGGCTTGACGAGGCTATCGTCGTTTCCGCAACAGTCGCAGAAGAATTTTCATTATCAATTGCCATTTCTCATTGTAAACAACAGAAGAGTTCAATTAATGGAAAAACCAGAACAGTAAACAATATTGTTATTAACAAAAAACAGTATGTATAATAAATAAAACCGAAGTTTTTATATACTGTTTTACAGAAAACGATGAAGTTTTTATGTTCTTCAAATCATTTTATGAATTTCAATAGTCTGATGAAGTTTTTTATATCTTCAAATCAGAATAGTAAAATTCAGAAGGAGTAGAAAACCACACAGGTTTTAATCTCCACAAACAAAATACAGAATATAATAAAATAATTTTTTTAAGATTGTTATAAATCTGTATCGCTGTAATAAATAATTAAACCATTAAACTTTCTGAAATATATAAACAAAACAGAAAGTTAGTAATACTTGTTTAACGAAATAAATTCTGGAAAATCAGTATAGGAATAAATCGAGCCCACTGAATACACAGTGTGTCCTTAAGGAAATTATACCCCTCAAGTATCCGAGGTGCTGGAATATATCCTCCCAGAATAGAATGATTTAACTCACCGGAGTGTTGGTACCAAAATGCCGGTGAACAGCGAGACACTAGAAGGCTGTAAAACACACTGGATTTATTTGTGCAGAAGAAGAAGAAGAAGAAGATCAGAAAATTTTGTAAGGAAAGATTCTGGGATTCAAAGTATATTTATAGAGTTGCTAGCATTGTTTCTGAAAAGGTTTGCAACCTTTCAGAAACAACCATGGCTGTTGGAATAAGTTGTTTGAAATATTGCGAGAAAATGGATTTAAAATAATCCGGGAAAGAAAACGGGCCTTGGGTTATTCCTGATTGAATCTTTCATTAATCATTTAATTAATTAATTAATTAATTAAATAATTGAAAGGAATTTTATCCAAAAATATTAATCAATCAATCTTTGACCAAATCCGAATCCGAATTCGAAGCCGAAGCTGAAGTCGAAGCCGAGCGAGCGACGACGACGACAGCGCGAGGCTTGCCTTCTTCTTAACTCTTTAAGAGCTAGAAGAAGAAAAATTATATATATACCCATTAAAAGCCTTTTCTTCCTCCAATATGGGACAATGTCCCTTTGCCAAGGAGAGAAACTCAAATATTTTATTTTCCCTCCATTTCTGATTCACCCTCTTTAAGCTACACAAGCTTACAATCCCAATAATGGGTTAGATCTCTCTGAGATTTGGGCTGATGATGAGAATGTCACAGGGGACAACTGGAGCTTGGGAGAAATGCAGGAGTAACTTGCCTTTTACAATGAATGTGAACAACACTATATCATATCATGCATATCTTAGCACTAAAGGCTTAAAATCTCTTATTTACGGGTAAGAAAACTATATTTTGAAATTTGAAGGTATCAAAGAAATATGAGAAATAGACTAGACATATTAATTAAAAATGCAGAGTGTTGAGGAAGGAGGAATGCAGCTGAGCAGTGGTCGAATGCAGCTTAGCAATGATAGTTAGTCTTAGCTATTAGTGAGCTGTCAAGAAGTTAGTTACAAAGTCGGTTAGTTAGAGCACGTGATGTGCACGTGTGATATGTGAGCTAATATAGTTGACTAGTATATATTGCAGTTGAGCAATGGTCGAATGCAACTTAGCGGTGATAGTTAGTCTTAGCTGTTAGTGAGCTATCAAGAAGTTAGTTACAAAGTCGGTTAGTTAGAGCATGTGATGTGCACATGTGAGATGTGAGCTAACATAACTGACTAGTATATAACTGTGTATCGGCTCTCATTTCTGCTATTGAAAAATATAGAACACTCTGTCAATTTCCTCTTCTCTTCTTCTTCCTCTCTCTTATAAGAATTAGGTCAAATTCTTGATTGCATCGCTCACTTTGACATGGTATCAGAGCGAGTGCTTTGACAACTATCTCTGTCGTGTATAATTTTGTGAGTTGTAAAAGAATACGAAGCTCTGATTTCTGCAACAATGGCAGGACATGAGGCTACCTCACTAGACCATAATCACCCACTGTATCTTTAAGCTGGAGATATGCCTGAACTAGTATTAATCCCTCTCAAGATCACAAGGACAGATAATTATGCGTTGTGGAGTAGAGCGATAAAATTGGCTCTTCGAGGCAAAAGCAAATTAGGTTTTGTGGATGGAACCTGTGTCAAAAGCATGTATAGAGGAGAATTAGTAGAACACTGGGAGGAGTGCAACGCAATTATTCTTTCGTGGATAGGAAGTACAGTTGCAAA
The DNA here is from genome assembly GCF_000390325.3 of Nicotiana tomentosiformis. Taxonomy (NCBI): domain Eukaryota; kingdom Viridiplantae; phylum Streptophyta; class Magnoliopsida; order Solanales; family Solanaceae; genus Nicotiana; species Nicotiana tomentosiformis. The sequence goes on along the minus strand of NC_090823.1, from coordinate 113,069,829 downwards.
TGAACTAATGCCCAGTATCGTGTATGCGTCTAATGCTAAGAAGGTATGAAGTGAATTTCAGGAGCGATTTGATAGATCAATTTGACTAGGATATATCACTTGTGGACTGAAATTGCCACTTTAAGGTAGGATACTGATTCAGTCACCTCATATTACTCTAAAATGAAGGATTTTTGGGATGAGTTAGATATTTTATCTCATTTACCTTTTTGTGATTGTGAGGAGTCTTTGCCTTATATTGTGCATTTAAGATCACAATGGTTCCTGCAGTTCTTTATGGGACTTAATGAGTCCTACAACAATCTAAGAAGTAATCTGCTAGAAAGGAGACCTATAGTGTCAGTGAATGAAGCATATACAACAGTATCTCAGGAGAAAAGTCAAAGGTCCCTAGGTGTAGTTGATGTGAACAAGGATCCACTAACAATGTTAGTAGGAAGAACACCCCAAGGTTTTAAGCCTAAAAGGTCTGGTATAATCTGTGAACATTGTGGATACAAAGGGCACTTGAAGAAAAATTGTTATAAAATTATTGGCTACCCACATGACTTTAAGAGCAAGAAAAAGAACACACAAACTGGTGGATTCGGACCTTTTTCCAGTTCTACAGTAGCAGGAGAAAATGTGAATCCATCAGAGATACAAGGACAAGGTCATTTCTTCACTGAACAACAATACAAGCAGATCCTGAGTATGTTAGATAAACCAATATCAAATGACTATGCAAACAACATAACAGGTAATATGGCAAGTATGACCTCACTATTATCCAACTATTTTGCTTATGAATGGATAATAGACACATGGGCATCATATCATATTACACCATATAAGGAGTTGTTGACTACCTTTAGAACACTGAGAGATCAAAATAATAGTAGAGTTTAGGTGCCTACTAGTGGTAGAGTAAAGATCACAAGTGTAGGAGATGCAGCGATCTTAGGAAGCTATAAGCTTGAGAATGTTTTAAATGTTCCAGATTTCAAGTTCAATCTTCTTTTAGTGTCCAAGATAATCAAATAGCTTTTTGTGTGACTTTGTTTTCCCTGATTTCTGTGTATTCCAGGGACTTTTCAATGGGAAGGTTCTAGGGATTGGTAAGAAAAAAGAAGGATTGTACATATTACAAGAAGCAATAAAACCTTCAGTAGGAGCAACAGTTCATAGGGAGGACAATGGTGGAAAGCTATGGCATTAGAGACTGGGGCATCCCTCTATTGGAGCAATGCAACACATTGCAGACTTCAAGAATAAAGTAGATGCTGAAATTCTAGAATGCTGTGAAATTTGTCCCTTGGAAAAACAAAGCAGACTAAAATTTCCTAGTAGCAATAGTAGATCAAGTCCTTTCCATTTGGTGCACTTAGATGTATGGGGTCCATACAGAAAACCTACATATGATAAAATATATTATTTTGTTACCATAGTGGATGATCACAGCAGATACACTTGGGTATGTTTAGTTCAATCTAAATGTGAAGTGTTTGTAGTGTTGAAGAACTTCTTTGCTCTAATAAATAATCAATTTGACAAGAACATCAAGATCCTTAAATCAGACAATGGTAGTGAGTTTTTTTTTAACTCTAAGTGCAATGAACTCCTGACTTCCTATGGTGTAATTCATTAAAGTAGATGTCCATACACTCCACAACAAAATGGAGTTGTGAAGAGAAAGCATAGACATATACTAGAAGTAGCAAGAGCATTGAGTTTTTAGAGTTCAATGCCTATAACATTCTGGGGAGATTATGTTAGAACTGTTGTCTACTTGATAAACAGATTACCATCAACAATGCTGCAATGAACAATACCATTTGAGTTGTTGCATGGTAAGCCACCTCAACTATCTCATCTTAAAGTGCTTGACTGCCTTTGTTATGCAAGTAGGTTACCTAGAGGTGATAAATTCACAGCAAGAGCTAGGAAGACAGTCTTTGTGGGGTATTCAGAAACATAGAAAGGTTACATATTATATGATCTTGAAGGCCGTCAGTTCTTTGCTAGCAAGGATGTTCAGTTCAAGGAATCATTATTTCCTTTTAAAACTGAAACACAGGAGGAATTAGGTGACATTTTTCTGTTTAAAGAGACAATGAATAAAGGAATAAGCCAGGCACATGATGAAGATTCTCATGATGAACATCCTGCAAAGGAGGAACTAACACCTAAAACCACACATTTAACAACACCAAATGTAATGCCAGGAATAGAAAATTCAGTTATTGATTCACAAAATCTCACTGATGCAACACTTGACACAGAAGAAACAGTGGATCAACCTCAAACAAATGAAGCCTCTACAGTTGCAGGACCTGATCAGGTTGAGATCCATCAGTTGAGTTAACATTAGAAGGAGATCAACATAATGAGTTGCATGATCATGTTCAAGAAGACTCACATGGGAGACCAAGCAGAACAACCAGAACTCCAATTTGGCTCAGTGACTATGTCACTTCTGTCAAGCCAAAGGCTCATTATTCCTATCCTATATCCCAATATGTGACCTACACTCATCTCAATCCTACCTATCAAGTCTACTTGGGTTCTTTCTCTGTGACAACAGAGCCTAAATCATTCAAGGAGGCATCTAAAGATCACAATTGGATTCAAGCAATACAGCAGGAAGTTGATGCATTAGAAGGGAACAAAACTTGGGAATTAGTTCCACTACCTGCTGGAAAGAGGGCTATAGGCTCAAAGTGGGTGTACAAAATAAAGTATAAGGCCAATGGGGAGATAGACAAGTACAAGGATCGTTTGGTGGTAAAGGGATATACACAAAGGGAAGGACTGGACTACCATGAAACCTTCTCCCCACTTGCAAAAATGGTTACAGTCAGAACAGTCATTGTGTGGCAGCTTCAAAGAACTGATTTTTGTACCAAATGAATGTAAACAATACTTTCCTTTATGGAGATTTATATGAAGAAGTCTATATAGATTTACCTCAAGGTTTTCATAGATAAGGGGAGTATACAGTATGCAAGCTTTTGAATTCTCTATATGGACTCAAACAAGCATCGAGGCAATGGAATATCAAGCTAACTATTGTTCTATTAGAAGTTGGGTATTGTCAAAGTCCTTATGATCATTATCTGTTCACTAAACAGAGAGAAGGGTGTATTGTGATCATTTTAGTCTATGTTGATGACCTACTTATCACTGGGAGTGACAAGGACCTCATTGATAAGGCAAAGCAGACCTTACACAACAGTTTCAAGGTCAAGGATCTTGGAGAACTCAAGTATTTCTTGGGTATTGAAGTGCTGAGATCAAAGCAAGGGATATTTCTCAATCAAAGGAAATATGCGTTAGAACTTGTTTCTTATATTGGACTCAGTGGTGCAAAGCCACCCACAACACCATTTGAAGGCAATACTAGACTAACTACTGTTGAATTTGACAAATTAACAGATGATACGCTGCTAGAAAACATATGCAGTTATCAATAATTGGTTGGAAAATTGATTTATCTTACCATCACACGCCCAGATACTTGCTTCACAGTTCATACAGTAGCCAAAGAGGTCACAAGGGGAAACAGCATTGAGGGTAGTAAGGTACATCAAAGGTTGCGCTAGTTTAGGGGTTTTTCTAAGCTAGACCTCAGTTACTCACTTAACAGCCTATTGCGACTCTGACTGGGCAGCTTGTCCTAATACCAGGTGCTCAGTCACAGAATATGTCATTAAACTAGGTGACTCCTTGATCTCCTGGAAGTCAAAAAATAACACACAGTTAGTCGAAGCTCAGCAGAAGCTGAGTATCGCAGCATGGCAGCTTGTGTGGCAGAAGTTGTGTGCTTAGTTGGTTTGTTACAAGATTTAGGTATGCCTATCTCCAGACCAATCCAACTTCATTGTGATAGCAAAGCAGTCATCCAAATTGCAGCAAATCCCACATTTCATGTGTGCACCAAGCATATAGACAGTGATTGTCATTTTGTCCGAGAAAAGGTAAAGGAAGGCCTCATTCAAACCAAGTATCTTGCTACACAGTCTCAGATTGCAGACCTCTTAACTAAAGGTCTGGGAGTGAGCCAGCATCACCTCCTTCTGTCCAAGATAGGAGCGCTTGATGTCTTTCACCCTCCAGCTTGAGGGGGAGTAATGAAAGATGCAAAGTATTGAGCAAGGAGGAGTGCAGTTGAGCAGTGGTTGAATGCAGCTTAGCAGTGATAGTTAGTATTAGCTGTTAGAGAGCTGTCAAGAAGTTAGTTACAAAGTCAGTTAATTAGAGCACGTGATGTGAACGTGTAAGATGTTAGCTAACATAACTAACTACTATACAACTGTGTATCAGCTCTCATTCTGCTATTGAAAAATATAGAACACTCCGTCAATTTCCTCTTCTCTTCTTCTTCCTCTCTCTAAGAATTAGGTCAAATTCTCGATTGCATCGCTCAGTTTGACACATATCTCTTTGTTGACATAGACCTTGAGGATTCTGGTTTGAGACTGAAGCGTAATAATCATATCTTTTGTTGTTTTCATGTTTTTCGAGAACAGTGGTGACCATGTGTCACGACCCGAAATTCCCATCTTCGGACCGTGATGGCGCCTAACATTTCACTTGATAGGCAAGCCAACGTTAGAATAATATTATTCATTTTTAAAATAGTTTTAAATTTATTAATAACAAGGAAGCAAATGCGGAAGCAATTTTGAAATAATCCATAAAAATAACGGTGTCTAAATACCATCCCAGAATTGGTGTCACAAGTGCACGAGCTTCTAGAATAAATACAAATTAAAGTATGAAAAAACTAAAGTTGTCTTGAAATAAACACACTGCTAAAGTAAAATAGGCGGGGACTTCAGAACTGCGGACTCCATGCAGTTATACCTCAAGTCTCCTTCGAGTAGCTGAAATCCGAGCAAGTCTATGGCACGCCGCTGGGACCAACTCCAAAATCTGCACAAGAAGTGCAGAGTGTAGTATCAGTACAACCGACCCCATGTACTGGTAAGTGCTGAGCCTAACCTCGACGAAGTAGTGACGAGGCTAAGGTGGTTTACTTACATTAACCTGTACGCAGTATTAATAACAACCACAAATAATAAAAATAAATCAGGTAACTCGTTTATAACAATTGAAGCCAACCCAGCAGTCATAATCCATTATTATTTCAACCAATTCTGTTGCAGCGTGCAACCCGCTCTCACAATATATTCACGTTCAATTCTATTGCAGCGTGCAACCCGCTCTCCCAATATTTTCCTTTTAATCAAGCCTGTCATATATTTATTTCAATCAAGTATATATATATATATATATATATATATATATATATAGACTTTTTAATAAGTCTGTTGCAGCGTGCAATCCGATCCCCCAATATTAACTTTTCATTAAGTCTATTGCGGCGTGCAATCCGATCCCCCAATATTGACTTTTCATTAAGTCTATTGCGGCGTGCAACCCGATCCTCCAATATTAACTTTTAATAAGTCTGCTGCGGTGTGCAACCCGATCCTCCAATATTAACTTTTATTAAGTCTGTTGTGGCGTGCAACCCGATCCTCCAATATTGGCATTTCAATCAATTCTTATAGAAGAAATTTTCTCAATAAATGCAACAATTAATATAAAATCATAAGACAACAAGCATACAACAATTATGATTTAATTATGAAACAAACAATGACAAATAGCAAATTATTATAGAAATCAGGGAGAAAACTGGCAGTTTAATATTTAATATGCTAAATGTCAAATAACAATTAAAACACATAATTCAAATAGCATGTAACAATTAATGCAGGAATTCAAGAATTAATATTTGACAAAGAATAGGAGAGAAACAATTATTATAATAATTAATTTATAATTTAAAATAATTTATGATTTTTCAAGTAAGCAGGCAAATAATTAATTTGACGATGTATAGACACTCGTCACCTCGCCTATACGTCGTTCACATGCATTTCACATAACAAATAATTTAAGGGTTCTATTCCCTCAAGTCAAGGTTAACTACGACACTTACCTCGCTTTGCAAATTCCAATCCATTACTCAACCACAACTTTTTCTTTTAAATTTACCTCCGAAAGGTTCAAATCTATTCACAAACAATTCGATATATTCAATACGAATCATATGAATTAATTCCATATGAATTTATAAATTTTTCGAATAAAAATCCGAAATTCAATAAAATATTCTGTAGTGGGACCCACATCTCAAATCCCGGAAAAACTTATGAAATTCGAACACCCGTTCCGATACGAGTTTAACCATACAAAATTTGTCCAATTCCGATATCAAATGGACCTTCAAATCTTAATTTTTCGTTTTTTGGAAGATTTTAGAAAATCTGATTTTTCTTCCATAAATTCACGGATTCATGATATAAACGAGTATAGAATCATGAAATATAATCAATATAGGATAAGGAACACTTACCTCAATGTTTTTCCCTGAAAATCGCCCAAAAATCGTCTTACCCGAGCTCAAAAATGGGAAGGAGTTGAAAATGGGTCGAAACCCCATTTCTAGAACTTAAGTTCTGTTTCTGGGATTTTTACCCTTCGCGCTCGCAAAGGTACTCTCGCGAACGCGAAGCACAACTTTGTGCTGTCCAACTTTTACTCTTCGCGAACGCGAAGCTTGCCTGGCTTGGCCTTTGCGAACACGAAGGCAATTGACCTGGCCAGTCTCTTTCCCTTCGTGAACGCAAGGCTTCTGTCGCGAAGGCGAAGCTTTGAACCTCAAGCCTTCGCCAACGCGGTCGCTATGTAGCGAACGCGAAGCACAAAATGTGCCTGCCCCAATTTGCTCTTCGCGAACGCGAAGAAGGAAACCAAAAGCAGGTTTCTGTAGTTTCCTCAAGTCCAAAAATGATCCGTTAACCATCCGAAACCAACCCGAACCCTCGGGGATCCAAACCAAATATGCACCCAAGTCTTAAAATATCATACGAACTTGTTCGCGCGATCAAATCGCCAAAATAACACCAAGAACTACGAATCGGACACCAAATCAAAGGAAATTTTCAAGAAAACTTTAAAACTTATATTTTTACAACCGGGAGTCCGAATCACGTCAAATCAACTCCGATTCTCACCAAATTTGGCAGACAAGTCATAAATATTATAGTGGACCTATACCGGGCTCCGGAACCAAAATACGGACCCGAGGTCAATATATCCAACATCAGTAATTTCTTAAAAATCATTAAGCTTTCAAGCTTCTAATATTTCATCAAAATTCTATATCTCGAGCTAGGGACCTCGGAATTCGATTTTGGGCATACTCTCAAGTCCCAAATTACGATATGGACCTATCAAAATTGTCAAATCACTGATCTGGATCCGTTTGCTCAAAATGTTGACCAAAGTCAACTCAGTTGAGTTTTAAAGCTCTATTTCACATTTTAATTCATTTTTCTCATAAAAACTTTCCAAAATATTATACGGATCGTGCACGCAAGTCGAGAAATGATACATGGTGCTTTTCAATATCTTAGAATACAGAATTACTTATTAAATTCAAAGATGACATTTTGGGTCATCACATTCTCCACATCTAAAATAAACGTTCGTCCTCGAACGGAGTTAGAAAAAGTACCTGAACTGGAGAAAAGGTGTGGATATTTACTCCGCATGTCCGACTCAGACTCCCAGGTAGATGTCTCTACCGGCTGACCTCTCCATTGCACCCGAACTGAAAGATAACTCTTAGACCTCAACTGTCGGACCTGCCAGGTTAGAATAGCTACCGGCTCCTCCTCGTAAGTCAAATCTTTGTCCAACTAGACAGAGCTAAAATCTAACATATGGGATGGATCACCATGATATTTCCTGAGCATAGACACATGGAATACCGGATGAACCGCTGATAAACTAGCTGGTAATGCAAGCCTGTAGGCTACTTCACCCACTCTTTCAAGAATTTCAAAGGGTCCGATATACCTAGGGCTCAACTTGCCCTTCTTTCCGAACCTCATTACACCTTTCATAGGTGAAACCCGAAGCAATATTCTTTCTCCAACCATGAATGCAATATCACAAACTTTACGGAAAATTATACGGATTGCGCACGCAAGCCGAGGAATGATACATGGTGTTTTTCGAGGTCTTAGAATACATAATTACTTATTAAATTCAAAGATGACATTTTGGGTCATCACACCATGACATGAAAACTCCATTTATATCAACGCAAGCATGGATTAAATCGCTAAACTACTCCATTGTTGACGATTGGAGGCCATGGATTGTCAATGGTCAAGTTGCAGGGTGCGTTACCAAAATCTTATTTTTTCTTCAGTTCTAACTTTGATTAGCACACCTCTAGATTTAAAGAGTGAAATTGAAATCTTTAATCTTTATTGTTGCATAGATATACAAGAAGTTTCTCCAACCAAATGACATTTGCGACATTGAAGGCAAGAATAGACTTCCATTATTTTTCTATTACCTAAATATATATGTACTTCATTCTTTTGGATCTAACTCATGTGGTCATTGATCTATTTCAGGGAGCAGGACATACTGCCCCAAATTGGGCACCAGCAGAATGCCTTGCCATGCTAAAGAGTTATCAAATGAACCACTCTAGACAAAAGGGCTGATCATATGGTCCGCACCCCACCTACAACTCTAAAGTCGTGGATTTGAGTCACCAAACAAATGTGAATCAAAGGGAATAAAAAAAATGGACCACTCTAGTTGATTTTAGAATCTATTTCACAATTTATTTTTCTCCCATTATTGCCTTTCTCTATAATAATGGTCTATGGAATCTCGTCAATTTTATGATAAATAATTCTAGAGATCTATGAAGCGAGCTTTTGTAAATTTATAAATATTTGCAATATTCTTATATTCGTCAAAACATTGGTTAGGATTGTGATACAATTAAGGCAAGAATTTCGAAGAGAATGTGATACAATTAAGGTAAGAAATCTAAAATTTATAGAAATTGAATTACCATATATTCTATTAACTGTTCTGCATTTAAAAGGTTGCGATCTCGAGGACGAAAAATTTGGTGATATTAAGGAGTTACCTCTATTAAAAGAGATTTTCATTACGTTCAAATCTCTCCCACAACTTTTTACATGCTTTTCAACAAATGCCCTTCTATTTTTGAATTAACGTTGAAAGATCGTTCTCCCTAAATTTCTTCTCAGTGCCTTATCTTAGTGAACTTAAAAAGGTTCATTTGAATGGCAATAGAATTAAAAGCTCGAAATTTGGAGGAGTTTCACTTGTTTAGTTCATTATCATCAGCACTGAAAATTAATTTGTGCACTTGCACTAAGCTAAAAGTCCTGAAAATTGATTGTGAGTACATTCCCATCAGATTTCCTAAAGAGATCCTTCGTGCATTTTCGCATCTTAAATCCTTGTTTCTTTGTTTGGGCAAAAGATTGAATAAAATCAAACTTTTGAGTCATGAATTGGAGAATTTAAGCGTAAGTAATATGGTTGACTTATAAGAAGCTATCATTGTTACTAACAAATTACGTTCTTTTAAGCTAGTAGATACAAAATTCCCAAGCTCGTACAGGCCGGTTGGTTCAAGGCTAATGGAAGTTCAGATTGGATTGAAGTATGTTCGTGCAACCAATAGTTGCTTGAGTTGAGAACTTATACTGAAAATTTGGGTGAAAATATCACCATTTCCTTGGCAACTGAACCAAAGGTATGTTACATGGCTAAATGGCCAATTGATAGCTACATTATGTTAGTTTTATTTTGAGATTGGAAATTTAATGTGCCTATTATTGAAAAGGCGCAACGTTAATTTCTGTGAAAAGAGGTATTCAAAATTGTAGGACACGTATCTTCAATAACTGAAGTGTATCTAATATTTGTCGAAGCACAACATCACCTTCCTAGCGCATACTAACTTCTTGTTTGCTAATTGTTGATCGTCTTTGATCTATTCAGTATTTCCATCTTTAGTATTTTCTCAACAATTTCAGAGTAGATAATTTTTCCATTTAAGTTTGACTTTTCGGGCTGAATTTCATTATCTATGGAGGAGGGAAAATTTCATTCAGACAATTTTGGAAGAAATATTCAACCACTTTGTATCAAACACAAAAATTTTGAAAATACTCTTTTCGTTGGTACCAAGATATAAATCTTTAATTGATGTACTGTTTCGTTAATATTTTCCTATCTGCACTCTCTTTCTCCCCTTTTTCATTGTACATATAATGTTATGAATTTGTAGGTAGACGAATTGAAAGGCCGGGGAAAATGCAACAAGTGGTATAAATGCAGTAATTGCATGCATTGGTGCAATTTCTTGAAAGGTTTTAAGATTATTGAATTAACTACCAGAAAAGATCAAATTAGCTTGGAGCTCCAATGGTAATTGCCTCATAACACACATCTGATTTTTCTTCTTCTTCTTTTTTAACAGTGCTACTGAAATTAAAATCAATATACAATTTAGTAATTTTTCTAGAAAACCTTATAAACTGGTCATATTTTTTCATATATTAACTGATTAGTTAACTATAACTCTGATGCAGGTCTGAATAAATCAGAACCGCAACTATGCAAGAGTGCTTCTTGAAGCAACAAGCTTTTTCCTTAGAGAAACAATAATACCCTACCAAACTTCAACAACTAGAAGATGGAAATAAGTAAACATCAAATATCAAACAATAAACAATTGTCAGCTGGAAACCACACAAACAATAAACTGATAGACCAATGATGTCAAATGCCTGGATATCAGTTTCAGGAAATGTTCAGCAGATTGGTAACTATTGTTTGTCTAAGTGAAGGTTAGTTTTGAATATTGACAAAGGAAGCTCAGGCATGAACCAGGTCTATCCCTTGTATGCATAGACACGGGTAGATTCGAGCATGTGAGATGCACGTGAAGGAGATAAGCTTAACTTGGTACAATTGATATCTCCTGATCGAAAAGGTTACATAATCGATAGGGAGAAGGACTCCTTAATCAAAGAGAACACTATCCAAGATAAGAGAGAAGTTAGAAGTTGAGGTCAACTAGAACTATTCCACCAAGAAAGAGTAGCATTAGAACTCTAGTTATTTCTTCATCTACTAACTCTATATATTGCAGAATGTTCTCACTCTACAGGGAACGTACAAAAGCAGAAGTTAAACGTGAATTGAGAGCAAAATAGCAAGGCATTTTGCAAGCAATTCGTGTGTGATTCAAGTGTGCAAACTTGAAGTTACATGAACCAGATAGAAGAACCAGCTCCAAGTGTATGTCTTTTATTCTAATTCAATTGTAGTATGTGTTTTCATATTGTACCTTTCAGCTTTATCTAGAGTCAATTGTAATAGGTACTCAGAGTATTCAAATTAAAGTTAACTTGAAGTTGTCGCAACAGTTAGATGCTGGTTGCCACAATGGGATTAGAGTTAATCCTAGGTTTACAAAAGTGTTTTGTAAATGCTGTTTTTTGGCCCAGTGATTTAGTGGAGAGTTTGGGAAAATCCTACTGAGAAGTAGGTCGTGATTTTTTCACCTTTTGAGCCAGGTGTTTTTCACGTAAAATACTTGTGTTCTTTACTTTCCGCATTTACTGGTTCAGCAATAGTAGGTTAAGGAACACATAGAAGAACCCGGTCTTCTATAATCAGTTTAGGCGAAAAATTGGATATCACACAAATCACCCCCTCTTGTGTGTGGTATTGAAGTTAAAAACATCAACTATCAAGAGAGAGAATAATGATTAATAAATAAGTCGGTTTAAAATTTCTCCAAAAGAACATACAAGTTCTGTTATCAGATCACCAAATGAAAATAAGGGACAAACTACTACAACAAAACCAAGCCAGAGCATTAACAAGTCAAAAATTGATACACATCGGTGAAGGCTCAACCTTGGCAACTACACAATTTCCAGCAGCTTTATTATATCCCTCTACAAAAAGATCATGACGCCGCCATAAGAATCACTACACAAATTATGTTATACAAGCAGTTGGAAGAAAAACTAGCACAAAACGGTTACCTCAATTGTCAGAGGAGAGGTGGTAGGATAATAGCGATCAGCAGCCTGTCCATTCTTATCAACCAGGAACTTAGCAAAATTCCACTGAATATCATCCCCAAATATTCCCCACTTTCCCGATTTCAAGAACTTATAAAGAGGAGATGCATTTTCACCATTCACTTCAATCTATTCAAGAAAGATCACACAAAGTTGTGAATAAAAAGAGACTCCATTGAATAGTAAATCATGATTCTACGACCATGAATTCTAGGGGAACAGGTTATTTCACAATGTAATTGTGTCCATTAACAATGCAACACGAATGCTTACAATCTGACAAAAGAGGTCTATGAATTTATTATATATAATCTAATTTAGGATAAAAAATGCAACTTTTCTATTTTTTAAGGATATTCTAACAAAACAGTAATCACTTTTAAAACACTGAAACACAAAAGCAGCGAGAGGTCTGTTTAAATGATGGGACATATTACCAAGCAAATCACCAATTAGTAGCTAATAAAACAATGATCTATCAAGAATATTGTTCTTTCAATACCTTGTCAAATATAGGGAACTCTGACTTGAAACGTGTACAAACGAAGTCTAAGATCTGATCATTGCTCCCTGGTTCTTCCTCGCCAAATTGATTGCAAGGAAATGCCAATATTTCCAGGCCTGTGTTTAAATATTAAAAGAACTTAAGTTTCAAATCTAAAATGGAAAGAAACTAAGAGACAAATAAGGGCAGTTTACTGATGCTCATAGCATAATAATTTGATTCAAATAGTCTAGATGTAAATTTCAACTGAAGATAATGTTTCATTCTTTTCAAACACTACCCTTTCTTCTTCTTTATTGGCAGAATTCATCCTCCTAAATATAAGTTGAGAAACAACCAGAAGAGTAAAATGGTCACTTGACTAAATACGCATACCTTGATCTTTGTACTTCGCATATAATTGGTTGAGTTCTGCGTAGTTTGGGTTAGTCATCCCGCTGTGGACAACACAATTGATTACGTTGAAAAGTTCAATGGCGAGAAATATTATATGAATCATAGAATGTGTAAAACAAATGAAAGAAAAGAAAAGAGTTAAGATAGGTAGCAATACTTGAGAAAGCTGACAATGTTTTATGTTGGCTGAAGTTCTTGTAATGTTCATTGGTGATAATAAAATCATTTAGTTACCAAAAAAGAAGAAACAAATTCTTAGAATTATGATTTTCATCTTAACAAAGGTTGTTTGTTTCCCTGGACTTCAACTGGTACTTGAGAAATTTCAAAAAGAAATCACACACGCATACAACTCTAGATGTGATGGATGGAAATTGATGATTTTACCACTTTGAAGCAACATTCACGATAAGTAGGACCTTTCCTTTGTAGCTACTAAGATATATATCATTTCCCTTTGAATCCTGTGAGCAAAGGAGACAGTATGCTCAGAAAAGGGAAAAAGGTACAAGTAAATGAACAATTTCATTGTCGTCACTTGTGCCGTTTTTATGGTATATATTTTTAGCAGACTCAACCAAGTTATTTCATCTTTTTATTATGTGTTTTCTCAGTGTTTATAGGGCGAAGGCACATAAAGGTGCTATTTCAGCATGGAGAAGAGCTAAAGCCTCGAGGCATGGGGCGAAAGCAATTAAAATAACAGCAGATAAGGTGTAGAGATGCTAATAGAAATATCTAAGCATGTGTGCATCTTCTCTGCCTCCTTTCATTCTGTTGAATAGTTGAAATTCAGCATTACTTCACGTCCTTTAAGATGGAAATGGGAGCCATAAATGGACAAACATTGGATAGTAATGAGAGTGATTAGATAGTAAATTTGGCATAAGGGATTGGCTAAGTGCATAGAAAGGAAAATGCAAAGCTCTTACATTTATGAAAAAGAAGAACCCTTTTACAAAAAAGGGTAAGGTGATTTCTTCCTATTTTCTTAAACCTTGGTGGCAGTGTTCTCAGTACTTGTACTGTTGAAAGTTACAAGTAAGGAGAAATAGTCGAGGGACAGCCTTGACATTACTATTATTTTATTTTTGTTTCAGAAAAAGAAATAGACACCGTTCTACTTAGGGGTGTCAATTTAACCCCAAACTCATTCAACCCGTCGAACATTGGGCCGCTCATTGATCCGCCCATTGTTAACTCAGCCCATCTTGACTCAATCCATCTAAAGTTGGATTTATTCTTAGCCCAAATTGATCTATGAACAACTTCGCTAAAATATTTTTAAAATAATTCTTTTTTGTTTGTATATTATATATGACCATAACAAAAGATAAAAAAAAAAGTCTTATTTACTAATTAAATAATTCGTAATAAAATAACACACATTAATTAAAGCTTGGTAAGAATTTGGCAGGTTGGACTATGACCCAAATTTTAGCCCATCTTGACCCAGTTCATCTCAGCCCAAGTAACTTATGGAAGGGTCATTAACCCGCCTATTCATTGACTCAACCCATTTTGACCCGTCCAAAATCAGTCCAACCCGCTCATTTGACACCCCTAGTTCTACTCAAACATAAGGTACTTATCATACTTTATACTTCCATCCAATCTTTCCCTCAAAATTAAGATGAGAAAACACAAATATATGCAACCAAATAGATGAGAAATCCCTTCAATCGATGCCTATTCTAGTGTAATATTTCCCCTTTCAATAAAATATTGGGGATCATACCTAAGCTTACTTTTTTTTTCCTTAAAGAATTTGGCAGTATATATTGGACAGATATGCAATGAACTAGAGTTAGATCAGAAATAGAAGGGATTAAGTTAGATATGGCAGAAGAATTAAAGACTGAGGACATTAGGAGCTAACCTTTACAGTGAAGTCAAAAACAGATTCTGGTTTCTTCTCTGATTGGCTTGCCATTGTCGATATGAGAATTTGGCTTCAGGTACTAAAGTCTGAAATCAAAAATATCCAACCAGGCATTGACCCATTAATTCTTTTATGAATTAAAAAAAGTTCGTCTTTAGGATATTCTAGGGGAAAAAATGGTCCTATTTGTGGTGATAGGTTTAAAATAGTCCATTAAATATACTCTGAGCAGTTTTAGTCCTTTACGTTTACCAAAAGTGAGCACTTAACAAATGATGGTTGTTAGATTTAACAGAAACGGTAAGAAAATAAAATTTAACCAGAAACATCAGGAAAGTCTCATCAAATTTCAGTTGCGACACCAAAAATTGCATGAGACAGAAAAAGTAAATCATAATGATAAAAAATGCACCTCAAAAAGTTCCATCAGACACCAAAAATAACATAAATGCAAAAGTTACATCTGCATATGTGAGTTTCTCATTAAATATTTTTATCACAGTTCCGTTAAATCTAACAAGCAGAGGTTATTAAATATTTAAAGGAAATTAAAATGCTCACTTTTGTAAAATTTAAAGGACCAAAATTGTTCAGGAATATCTTTAAGGGACTATTTTTTTACCTACTCCAAATGTAAGGAATCATTTTGTCATTTTCTCATATTCTATAAACGAAACATATTAATAGTCGAAAATGTACTTAACGGAGCATAGGAAGTTCATAAAATAAAAAGTTAAGGATTTTAGTGGAATTAAACTCCTTGGCAGCGCAATATCCATGCCATTGTAAAGTGTCAATAATGCTGCAAAATAGTACAGTAGGGGTCGTTCGATATGGGGCAAAGGAAGAAATAATTATGGTATAAGGGAGTTGTTATAGTTGTTCCATGTTTGGTATATGTTTTTTATTCATGTATTAATCCTTGTATAAAGTTATATGCCAAATTGGATTACCACTTTCAACATCGAATAACTAATCCATGTATAATTTAAAAGGACAAAAGTATCCTTATCTTTTTCATAGAAGCCTATGAAAGTAAAATAGCCAAGGATACAATTGTAAACTCATAGCCTTTTACTTTTAAAAAAATATATTTTAAATGATATCTTGTATATATAATTTTAGTACAATAAAGCAAACCCAAAACAAAAAATAATTTCTACATACTAATTCATGTATTACTAATCCATATATAACTTGTTTTCAAACTAAACACCTCTAGTTATATATGGAAGACATATGGTAATGCCCCAAATCTAATTACTCTTTTAGTCTCGAATAACTCCTCCTATGCCCCTCCTCAATGATGATTCATCTGTACTAAGTTTGTGATGTCCAACGAATAAATTTGGTAAATGTTTTATTCTCCCTTTTTAGACCATTAATCAAAGCACTAAATTGGATAGCACTTGTTGTGACCACTTGGGGAGATATTTATGTTATTGTTCTGAAGATATTATTGATTCTGTCTGTTAGGATCGCGAATTCGGGTAGTGCGGAATTTAGTCAAATAATGGTATAATGACAATAACAAAGACAATGAAAGTTGATAATAACGGCAATTAAAGAATATAAAGAAGACACAAATTTAACGTGGTTCGGTCAAGGTGACCTACGTCCACAAGCGGAGAGGAGCAATTTCAGTATACCAACAAGAGTACAAAAGAGAGTACAAAATTAGAGTAAATACTCTAATTAGTCCCAAATACCCCAAGAGAATAACTTCACAAGATTACTCCAAAGAAAGGGTTCACACAAGTGTTTCCTAACACTCGCTCTCTTACAAAATACTCTATAATGAAATAAAGGAAGAGAAAGAAAGACAAGAGTGAAAAGCTCTTGAATTTGTGTGTTTTCAAATGAGGAGAAACTCATCTATTTATAGCAAGAAATCTTTGGCCTAATAATGAATATTATGTCATGGTAAATGTCATGATCCACAAATTTATTATAATGGATATTATGTCATGGCAAATGTCATGAACCACAAATTTGTTATAATGGATATTATGTCATGGCAAATGTCATGAAAATTTGGCCATATTACAAATCTCCACCTTGGCCTAATTTCGGCATATATATAGTAAATTTGCTCCACCTTCTCCGCAAAAACCTCAATGGGCAAAATCATTCTTCATAAATGCCAATCAAGTTCAGGCAAAGCTTGAACTTGGACACTGGAAGAGGTTTTGTGAACATGTCAGCAGGATTATCTCTAGTGTTGATCTTCTGAACAGAGATTTTTCTTTCAGCAATGGTTTCTCGGATGAAATGATACTTTATATCAATGTGCTTCGTCCTCTCATGATACATTTGATCTTTAATCAAGTGAATGGCACTTTGACTATCACAGAAAATGGTAATACCACTTTGGTGTAAACTGAATTCCGCAAATAGACCCTTCAACCATAAAGCTTCTTTGATCGCCTCGGTCACTGCCATATATTCTGCTTCGGTAGTAGATAAAGCTACTACATGTTGTAATGTAGCTTTCCAATTAATAGCGCAACCACCGATGCAAAATACATAGCCTGTCAGTGATCTTCTTTTGTCAGGATCACCTGCATAATCTGAGTCTACAAAACCAACTAAAGTGTTAGTATTTCTCCCAAACTCCAAACATGTATTTGAAGTACCTCGCAAGTATCTGAGAATCCATTTCACAGCATGCCAATGTGCTTTACCAGGGCAAGCCATATACCGGCTTACCACGCTCACTGCTTGTGAAATGTCTGGATGTGTACAAACCATTACATACATAATACTGCCGACTGCACTGGAATAAGGAACCTGTTCCATGTACCTCTCTTCTTCCTCTGACTGTGGGGACTGAGCAGCTGATAACTTAAATGAGCAGCAAGAGGGGTACTAACTGGTTTAGCATCTTTCATGCCAAACCTCTCCAAGACTTTCTCCAAGTACTTCTTCTGGGGTCAGAAATAGCCTGTTGGCTTTTCGATCTCTTTTGATCTCCATGCCAAGGATTTTCTTAGTTGCTCCCAAATCTTTCATCTCGAATTCACTTTTTAGCTGACTTTTCAAATTGTGAATTTCTGTTAAATCCTTAGCAGCAATGAGCATGTCATCAACATATAATAATAGGTATACAAATGAAACATCATTTAACTTCCGGAAGTAAACACAACTATCATACATGCTCCTCGAATAACCATGACCCAACATAAAGGAATCAAACTTTTTATACCATTGTCTTGGAGACTGCTTTAATCCGTACAAGGATTTCTTCAACAAGCAAACATGATCTTCTTTTCCTTCAATTTCAAATCCTTCGGGTTGATGCATGTATATTTGTTCCTCAAGTTTGCCATGTAAGAAAGCTGTCTTAACGTCAAGTTGTTCTAATTCCAAATCATACATGGCAACGAAGGCAAGCAAGACACGAATAGAGCTATATTTAATAACAGGTGAGAAAATATCATTAAAATCAACTCCTTGTATCTGACTATAGCCCTTTGCAACTAATCGTGCCTTATACCTCGCATCTTCAACCCCTGGAATGCCATCCTTTTTCTTGAAGACCCATTTGTAACCAATAATTCTTTTTCCTGATGGCGGCTTCACAAGAGACCAAGTACCATTCTTGTGGAGAGACTCAATTTCTTCATTCATTACAATCAACCACTTGGCTGAGTCAGCACCAGAATCAGCTTCTGAATATTTTGATGGTTCTCCAATTTCTTCAGTTTTCTGTGCAACTGAAAAAGCAAATGCAACATAATCTCCAAACCTTGGTGGTTGTTACCTTCTCTTCTTAGCCTATGTTTGGCTATAGAATACTCCTCTTCTTCTGGTTCAACTTCAAGAGTCTCAACTTCAGGAATTTCAGCTTTTGTCTCAACTTCAGGAGTTTCAACTGTATTTTGCTCCAAAGTTGATGAGCTTGGCTCAAAAGGAATGCCAACCTCAATCTCCACCTGGTTCTGTGTATCCAATATATTACGGCTTGAATTATTGCTAAAGCAAGAATTTGTTCTTGATCCATTATATGGATAATTATTATATGGTCAAGGGTGATGACCCAGCTAAAAACAGCCGATACGTAAAATAGGAACAGCTTCAATTAAGAAGATTAATGTCACTGAACACAATCTGACTTTTCATTGTTTTAAGAATAATAGCAAACACACTGGATTCTTTTATACTAAGGAAATGTTCATACTGCGGGAATATGCAAGTCTTAACATAGTAGTAATTGGTTCCAAATGGCTTAAAATTCAAATGCAGATAAAGGTCGTCTGCTTCATTAGGTCTAACTGCTTGCTCCAGCAGATCGCTGCTTCTGGAAAATCTCATTAACTTTGAAGAGGGTTGCATGTATTTCATCAAAATGAGGTGCTGTTGCACTCTTTACATCATCAATCCACTTCAAAACATTCTTGTGCGGACTTAATATCCTGTCACGATCCTTCTCATCAACAACCTGTATTCAGCAACAGAGATTCCATAAGATCTCACCACCACATACACAGCTTAAGTTATCATATTCAAGAATGGATCTCGCTAAGCCTAGTGACATCTAACATACAACCAGACATCTCTATAACAACATCGCTATATAACAGTTTTTTATGGAAACAATTATCATGCTATTCTCTATAACAACATTTCGCTATAACAATCAAAAACATCTGGAACAAATGAGGCTGTTATAGAGAAGTTTGACTGTATATTGAAAAATGCATGCTCCAAGATGATGGTATGATGGGATAAAGTAAGGTTATGCAAGTGAATCCATAATAATTGTATACGCTTTGAATTCTAAGTCGAAAAATGCAACATCACAAACAAGAACCATCTCTATACCTCAAGTTGCATAATCTCACACACTAAGTTGAGATCTGCAATAGAAAGTTGGGAATTTCCAAGCAAATAGCTTCCATCTTTCTGCAGCCAATAGGTATCAATCTTTGCAAGAGATGCTGAAAGGACTTTCTCACCTTCTGCTGCTGCTTGTGGATTCAAAGGCAACCCAAGTGCAGGTGCCAGGGTAGAATTAAGGACATAGCCAACTGAAAACAGAAGCTTTATTAGAGAAAGCAAGATTCATGATGTGAAATAACTAAAAAACATTGCAGTGGTACTTATGATGTCACAGGCCATTCCTTTCGGTATCAAACTAATTTACGAATGTATATAGCCTTGCAGCAATTTTGGGACCAGGTTAGAAAAGTATTTAGCATGTGGCACATCCTTCACTTTGTTAATGCAAATAAATTTACCATCTATTTTAAAGACCCCAATATCCCTTCTGAATCTTATTCAATTCCTCTGTGCCCTTCCTTTCCGGATTACTCAGAAATTCAAAAGCTCATAGTAAATTGACCAAAGGACGGAACAAATAGGAAGAAAAAGACTCTTCAACATAAACTGAAAGCACCTGAACCACGGCGCAAGTTAGAGTGGTGCCAATCCAGGACGGATTCGATTTTTGCTCTTTTCTGCAGGTCACTTGGATACCTTCAATATAAAGCATAAAATAGTGAAAATTGCAGATTACAAACCTATATATAGGCTATAGACAAGTGTTTACATTAAAACAAATTTACTGGTAAACAAGAATTGTAAATTAAGAAGATGTGGAAAGAACAAAACATACCAATGATCAGCAACTTCTGGAAATGCAGAAGCTAGATATCTCAGAATAGCATGACTGCAAAGAACAGAAAATTTGTGAGCCAGCTTTAAAAAAACTAGTATAAACAACTAAACAAGACATAAATTACATCAATGGAATTGTTAAATAATTTTCATTCAGAAAGGCAAGATTAAAGTAATATCATCATACATAGAAACTCAGGGGAAACTATCACTTAAAGGAACTTCTAGTGCACATAATTTATATCCATCTGCTTAATATCAACAATTTACTAAAAAGGGGAAGTATATGCATACACACTAACTGACTCACAGACACATAATTCTGCTTGTGGCTGTCGTTGTTTATTAAAGAAATGACCAATTTCTTAAACTAAACATAGAAATCCCTCTATCTTCCATTAAAAGGGAAGAGGTTGTAGACCTAAAAATGGACAAACAGGAATCAACTAATAACAATACAAGGTACCTCCCGCAACCGCGTTTTGTCACTCTTTTGAGTTTACCATTATTTTCTACCATTTATGTGAAAGCAAGTATATCAGCAACTCTGCACTGACTTGTAAAATTTTTTTACACAAAAGTCAATTGTTAATAATTGCAGGTAAACCTCCTAATAAATATTAATATAATAAAAATGAAAGGAACGTACTATCATAAGTTAAAATTCATTGATAGTGTAATAAAATATTTAACATAATTTGTTTATTATTTAAATCCTATCAAGTAATTTACATAAGAAAACTACCTTTCGAAAAGCTTAAACGATCCATGAACTATGGCTGGTACTTGCTTCATGGGATTAATTTCTGCATATAAAATTGCAGTAATAATCAAAAATAAAATCCAAAGAGAAGATAAAACATTATCTAATAAGTGAGTAAAAAGTCAAGCATTTGAAGACGAACCTGCAAATTCAGGAGAGCGATGTTGGCCTTTGGAAAGTTCAATAGGGACCTCCTCAAATTCAATTCCATTTAATCTAGCAATAAATTTAAAATATATATATAAAATATAATCAGATTATGATGATTCAGAAAAAAAGTAATCAAAGTTTTAGATTCTAAATTAAAGAAGTCAATGATGATCTGAGAGTGGAATTAGAAATTTACTTGCAGAAAATAAGAATAGCACGAGAAGGCTGAGACAAGCGATCCACATAAAGTTTGAGCGACATCTCTTTGCTGGCTATGGATTGATCAGAATTGATTCTTTACTGTGAAATGTGGGGAGGGGGGGAGGAATGGAGAGAGGCCGCGTATTTAAAGCCTTTACGTATTCCGACTGTTGGGTAGTTGAGGAATCGTCAATAACATTTTTTACAACTGGACCCATTTAATGAAAATTACGTATTTACCAGTCTGATTATATACCAAACCTAACTGTAAGATAGTAAGGGGTCGTTTCTAAGGGTGTATAGTAATGCTCCCATTAGTAATTATGTTAGAGATTAATTATATCAAATTATTTAGGGTTTGTTTGGAAAATTAGCCGGTAATTAAAATTTGTGTAATTACTATGATAGTAATTACACATTCTAGTAATTACATAATATTTTAATTACGACGATCTGTTTGTTTGTTATAACATAATTACAGTATAATTACAAGTCTATTGTTTGGTTGCACAAGTGTAATTACACAGTTAGATTAAATTATAAATAAAATAATTATCAAAACTTAAAAGTTGATATAATAAATATATAATAATTTTTTATAAGTATAAATGATACTAGATTTGGTATTTAAGATGCATATTGTTTTTTCAATATACATTAATTAGTAATCATATATTTATAACTAATATTGTAAAGATAATTGTTATGTATTTTTTAGATTAGTAATACTTAGTTTAATTAATTATAAAAACTAAAAAATATACGTTTTGTAAGAACATCATGGAATGCATGTTTGGTAAAATAAATTGATATTTATAAATATAGTATCATAACATTATTCAAATATTTGATAAAACTAATATTTCAATTCTAACTAAAAAATAAACATGCAATGTGAAATAACAAACCAATACTACTAAAACAAGTAAATTGAAACCATAAATATAACATAATTTCAAAATAAATAAAAAAATTAACATATGTCAAATTCCAACATAATGAAAATAAGTTCTACTACAACTTAAGATTAACAAACATAATAAGTTTATAACCTCATTCAACAACAAAATTATACTTTTATGACATCACTCATTATATGTCAAGTTTGTTAATGTCTCATTATTTCTAATATTAGGTGTAATTCAAAAACTAGAATAATAACGCGGTTACGCTAAATAAAAAAAAACAAATAAGAAATAAAATGCACAAGCAATTACATGGAATCACAAGAAATAAAGGCAGAGAAACAAAAGAAAAATATTTTTAAAAATTTAAGAAGAAATTAAAAAGTAAAAATAAAATAAAAATAAAAATAAAAAATAAAAATGGAAATAATAAAAAGTTATTAAGAAAATAAATTAAAATAAAAACAAAAATGAAAGAAATTAAAAAGTAACATTGTAATTAAACAGTGTAATTACCATTGAGAATTGGACAGTGTAATTACACATTTCCAATTATATCCAATTCTATGCTGACCAAGTAATTACTTGGCAAGACAAATACGCCAAACTGTGTAATTACACCCAAATCTAATTTTTAGGTATCTTTCCAAATAGGCTCTTAGTAAAAATTTTAATATAAATATAAGATTTTGACTAAAGTTATTGAATTGGTCGAACCCTCAGCCCCTCTGCTCGAATACGTGATTTTAATCTCCATAGCGAGATTCCATCCACATTATTTGATCAAGGGTGATGGTGAGAATTATCGTGTGAACGAATCTTTTGCTTTTTATATGTACGTCTAGAAGAATATATTTTCTTGGTTTACGTAATAAATGATGAGAAAATAGCCTAATTTAAGGCTTTGTAAGTAATAATTGGACCAATTAGAGTGGGCATTTGGGCCTACCCAGCCAATTGGGTTCATATTTTTGTAGTCAAATTATAGCATTGTTTGTAACTATCTTCTGGAAGTTTACGAAGGTTCCAGAGTGTTTCCGGGGCCGGCTGAAGGGCTAAGCAAGTAAGACACATGTCTTACCCTCCCAATTTCGAGGGGCACCAATTTTAAAATGAATATGTCATGTGTTAATTTTTTTCTAAAAATTTTAAGTATTTTATAGTAAAAATTTATTATTGTGAAGTTGATGTGATCGTTGAGGGATGGAAAAGTCCCCGAATAAAGTAAACAAATTTTTATGCTTTCCTAAAACTTATTATAACCTTCATTTTGTATTTTTTTACATTCAGACCACTAAAGCATAATAGTCACTCTAATATTGATGGTTTAGATTTATATTTTAAATTAAAAGTGTTAAGAAAAGTAGTACAAGTAGCTGATAATACTCTAATCGATATACTTAATTACATAAAAAGATTTGATTTTTTTTTCAAATGCCTAATAATTGCCCCAATGGAAAGAAGTTTTTCAAAACAAAAATAGATAAAATCTTACATAAGATCAATAACGTCTCAAGAATAATTAAATCGGTTAGCTAGCTATATTATGAATTGAAAAATAATTACTAAAGAAATCGATTATAAAAAACTTGGGCCTCTAATTATTATTGTGCTTTAGGTCCCCAAGTATGTCGAACCGCCCGAGTGTTTCCACCTGTTCATTGCGCCATAACGTGGAGAAAATTCAATTGTTTGATGAAGATGCATTGAAGGGACGTTTTACAAAGTATTACAAGTGTGTTCCCACCTGTTCATTGGGCAAATAATGTGGATAGAATTCACCTATTCAATGATGTAGAGTGGCCTAAAGCCAAATCTTAATAAGAGGCCTTAAATTCTTTTAATAAATTTTTTTTGTAACGATAATATACCAACTATTTTGTACATAAATTGATCATTCATTCATTTATATGCTAGCTTTTACCGTTGCAAATATTTTGATATCTCTACTCACTAAGGTTTAAATAATATTTTTATAAGAAATATATATTGATGATTAAAATAAAAATTTAATAAATTTTCATAATCTAATAATTTTAATTTTGTACCACTAAATAGATGTAAGTATAATTTCACACATTTAAAATAGTTCAAGTCGATTTTTTGTTGACAAATGGCTTAATCCACTATTTATAAGAAATAATCAACTCTCAAGGATACTACAAGAAACTTCGCTCTTTAATTATTAAATCATCATCAAATTATTTATTTTTATATATTGTATATTTATTATAAAACTCAAGTTATATATTTGAATAACCTCTATCACTTTCAAAAAAGAAATATAAAATCTATTACTCTTATCTTTTATTATTAACTAGTATAGCACTTGCGCAATGCGCGGAGAATATAAATCATGTTGTGTGATCTAATTTGGTTGACCATATTATATCATATTGATTGAATTAAAGTTTAATTTCCTTTTTCTTATTCATTGAAACATGACCAATAAAAAAATCAGATGAAATTAGAAAAAGATTCATATAGTCATCGAATAACTTTTCAGTTACTCACTTTTCTTTATTACATAATCTACTATATTTAATAATATTTATTTGTTATTATGACGTTTTATTAGCTTGTTACTTGTCTTAATATTTTTGTTAATTATATTTTTTTAATATATATATATTCCTTCTTTTCTTACTCCTAAAACTTTTTCTTGAAACGTTTTTTCTATTGTATATTTTCATTTTAATTTGTCAAAAATATAAATTAATTTTTTCTTTATTAGTTATAAATCTATCAATTTTTTAAATAATTGGTATTTTTGTATATGCTTAGAAATTAAGATTTACTTCTCATTTGACGTCTTATTACAATTTTAATTTTTAAGATTTAATTATTAAAATTAATTATCTTTTAAAACTATGCTTTATCGCTTGATATTCTTTCATTAAAGTTATGTGATATTTTGGATATGTATAATTTTTGTCATTATAACTCAAAAATACTTTCTGATTTGAAATTCTAATATATATTATCATTTTATATTTTATACCATTTTTTCTTATTTTGTTTCTTTATCGTTATTGATTTATTGATATTTTGGATATGTATGATTTTTGTCATTATAACTCAAAAACACTTTCTGATTTGAAATTCTAATACATATTATCATTTTATATTTTATACCATTTTTTCTTATTTTATTTCTTTATCGTTATTGATTTATTTGTTGCTCACTATGATTGCACTATCATGTGAATTTTTTATTGGTTTATTTTTAGATTTAATGTCCTTGCTTATTACCTCCTTTAATATAACATAGATAATATAGAGATCAAATTTGCAGTGGGTAAATTGACATTTTTTAGTTTTTTAGTTTTGTTTTTTTAAATTTTTAAAAAATATAAGTAGATAAGTAATTTTACTATTTTTCATAATTTATTGACATTTTTATTATTTTTGCATTATTTGCCATAAGTAAATGCACTTTTATTTTATCTCAACTCAAATATTTCTGTCTATAAATATGAAATAATATTTTTATCTTTAAATTCAAAATCAAACTCTTTCCTGTATCAAAAAATATATTTGTAGTATTTTATAGATATAGACTACCATATTAGGAAGAAACTACTAACCAATTTTAATAATAATTATTAAAGCAATTTAAGTGAATAAATGTCTTAATCTTGTACAATCCCCAAGAACTGGTAGTACAAATCATGAGCTTCCAATAATAGAGTATACAAAGTGGAAATGAAATAAATACATAGTCTGTTTGAATAATATTTAAACAAATCTTTTATAAATCTAAGGCTACCCTGAACAAGAGGCAGCTACAACAGGAACGCAGGTACATCTTCAAATCCCGCAACCATCGAGCACAGCAACAACAACAGCCAACATCTGCACGAAATGTGCAGAAGTGTAGTATCAGTACAACCGACCCCATGTACTGAGTAAGTAACAAACCTAGCCGTAGGTTGAAAGTAGTGACGAGTTTCTACCTAGGACGGGTCCACAACCAATAGTCCACAACAACATAAAGAAAATAATACTAGAAGTAACTCAGAGATAAAATGCTCAGCCAAATCATGATTTCAAAAATAATAGTTCTTCCTTTTAAATACATCAGTGAAAACCCAAATCGTTTGCCGAAGTTGCCAAAAATATGAATAGTTTGAAAATAATAATTTCTCCCAAAAATCTTTTCAATAATAAATAAGATATTTTATTTTCCTTCCGGATAACCCGTGTAAAACAAATGCATCACTATGCCCATCTGTAAAAAATGTGTGAGAAATCATGAATGATGTGATTTTGTACAACATGAGAAAAATACATATATATGCCTGTCTGTCATGTGTGCATGCCAATGCGATGCAACTCAGTGATAAAATCATAAACAGCCCCTCGGGTATACCTCACAATCACTTGTAAATAGCCCTCCGGGCATACCTCACAATCACTCGTAAACAGCCCATCGGGCATACCTCACAATCACTCATGCCTCTCAATCACTCATCACTCGACAATCACACTCAGTAGGTACCTGCGCTCAATGGGGGTGTGTACAGACTCTGGAGGGGCTCCTTCAGCCCAAGCGCTATAATATGCAAGGACAACTCACATACTGCACGAACAACTCACGTGCTATAATATCATATCAGAATCTACACGGACAACTCATGTGATGACCCAAAATGTTATCTTTAAATTTAATGATTAATTATGTGATCTAAGCACTATTTACCATTACTTGACTTGAGTGTGCAGTCCATAAAAAATTTTCGAAAAGTTTTCAGGTGAAAAATGAATTAAAATGTGAATTAGAGCTTTAAAACTCAACTGAGTTGACTTTGGTCAACATTTTTAGCAAACAGACCCGGATCAGTATTTTGACAATTTTGGTAGGTCTGTATCGTGATTTGGAACTTAGGCGTATGCCCGGAATCAAATTCTGAGGTCCCTAGCCCGAGATATGGAATTTTGATGAAAAATTAAAAGTTTAAGTTTAAATAGTGATCGGATGTCAAATTATGTGCAAACAATCCCGGAATAGAATTTTGATGATTCCAACAGCTCCGTATAGTGATTTTGGATTTAGGAGCGTGATCGGAATTTTATTTGGAAGTCCGTAGTAGAATTAGGCTTGAAATGCCGAAAGTTGAATTTTTGGGAAGTTTGACTGAGGGGTTGACTTTTTGATATCAGGGTCGAAATCCGATTCTGAAAATTTTCATAACTCCGTTATATCATTTATGACTTGTGTGCAAAATTTGAAGTCATTCCGAATTGATTTGATGTGTTTCGACACAAGATATAGTATTTAAAAGTTCAAAGTTCATTGATTTTGATTTGAGGTGCGATTCGTCGTTTTGATATTGTTTGATATAGTTTGAAGGCTCGACTAAGTTCGTATGGTATTTTGGGACATGTTGGAATAATTGGTTAAGGTCCCGAGGGTCTCGGGTGGATTTCGGAAGGTAAACGGAATGGATTTCGGACAAAGTGCTGGAAATTTCTGTTTGCAGAAATTTCTGTTGCAGAAATTCTGTGCGTGGAGCGAAGTTTGGGAGCTTATATCTCGCAATGCATAAGGAATCAGAAAATGCGCAAAACATGAAAGTTGTAGTCGTTGGATTATAGGTTCCATAAAGTTAAACTATGCATTATTTGGATATTTGTACAGAAAGTTATGATAGATTGAATGAAGGCTGGTAGAGCAGTTTTGCCAGAAATTTCGCCAGAAATTCTGATGCATGCAGCCGACTTTGGGAGCTTATATCTCGCAATGCATAAGGAATCGGAATAATTGCAAAACATGAAAGTTGTAGTCGGTGGATTCTAGTTTCCAGAAAGTTAAAGCATTTATCATTTGGACATTTGTACATAAAGTTATGATCAATTGAAGTAAGACTGGTAGAGCTGTTTCTGGTGAACTTTTAGTGACGAAAAATGGACTTTTAGTGACGGATTGACAGAAACTTAAGGACCAAAAAATGGTTATTTCATTCATTTCGTTTTGGATTTTTGGAGCACGGTTCTTGGGCGATTTTTGGGCGATTTTCACGGGAAAACATTGGGGTAAGTGTTCCTTATCCTATATTGATTATATTTCATGATTCCATACTCATTTACATCATGAATCCGTGAATTTATGGAAGAAAAATCAAGATTTTTGCAAAATCTTCCAAAAACAAAAATTTAAGATTTGGAGGTCGAGTTGTTATCGGATTTTGGTAAAATTGGTATGGGTGGACTCATAATTGAATGGGTTGTCGAATTTTATAAGTTTCGCCGGATTCCGAGATGTGGGCCCCACGGGCAAATTTTGAGCTAATTTCGGATTTTAATGAAAATGTAATATTTTCTTATGAAATTGATTACTATAATTTTTGTTGACTGTATCGAATTAATTATGACTAGATACGAGTCGATCGGAGTCGGAAAATCGAGGAAAAAGCATAATACTTGATTAAATTGGAGCAAGTCGAGGTAAGTGACTTGTCTAACCTTGTGTGGGGGAAATTTCCCTAGGATTGGTATTGATGTGATTATTGAAATGTGTTGAAAGTCGTGTGCACGAGGTGACGAGTGTATACACGGGTTAAATTGCGAAAGATTATATTTTTAAATTGTGTAGATCACTGTTGCGCATTTATTAAATTATTTTATCTTGTTATATTCTTCATCATTGATGTAAGATATATACTTCAAATTTGTTTGATCTTTTTTTACTAATTGTTTTACCTGTTTAGTTGAAACTTGGTTTCTTTTATTCTGTGCATTATTTGAAGGTTGATTTTCTTTAAATTAAATATTATTAATATGAAGTATTTGACATTTCTAAACTTGATATTGAAGCAACGTAGTAAAGATTTTGAAATATTATTTTCCTAAATTATTTACTCCTGAATATTTTTATACCCATTGTGAGGGAGCCGTGAGCTCTTTATTGTGGAAGAATATTATTGATGAATTATTTTGACATGAGCTGTGAGATCTTTATTGTGGAAAACTATTATTGATGATTTATTTTGGCATGAGCCGTGAGCTCTTTATTGTGGAAAACTATTATTGATAATTGATTTTGGCATGAGCCGTGAGCTCTTTATTGTGGAAAAATATTGTTGTTGAATTATTTTGGCAAGTTAAATTATTTGAGCACTTGAGGTGCAAATTGTGATATATTGTGATATTGATACGCATGCGGTGGTATAAGGTCTGGGTGTTGAAACGCATGCGGTGAGATAAGGGTGGCTTGATACGCGTGGCTAGTAGGGGAACTACTAGAAGTCATGCGGTGTGATAAGGGTGGCTAAAACGCGGGATGCTATTTCGGGAAAAATATTTTCTTTAAATAAATTGTGAAGGCTCCCGCGGTGATATAAGGAAATGAGATATTGTGAATTTATTTATGATTTGGGACTACGAGGCGGTACCTCGGGAGTGCCCTTGTTGATATTGATTTATGGCCGTAGTTGCCTTTGATTATTATTGTGATTTTCATAAAGTTGAAGGAAATTCTGTTTTGATTTCCACGAGATATTATTTGCAATTATTTGGTGTCATTAAATGTGACATACTATTTGATTCATTTTCAATGTCATTTTATTTTACTACATTGATAAACATTTTACCATGCCATTATTATATTCCAGTAGGGCCTCACCTGACCTCGTCACTACTCTACCGAGGTTAGGCTTGGCACTTACTGGGTACCGCTGTGGTGTACTCATACTACGCTTCTGCACATCTTTTTGTGCAGATCCAGGTACATCTTATCAAACTATGCATTTGTAAACTAGCTGTACGAGGAGACTTCGAGGTATATCTGCCAGCATCCGCAGACTCCGAAGTCCCCTTCTATCATTTTATGTTGCTTCCTTATATTTTATTTAGACCTTGACATATAGAGACATTGAGAATAAATTCTTAGAAGCTTGTGACTTATTTCTACCGGGTTTTGGGAGTTGAAATTGTTTGAATTGTAGTTTATTTATTTCAGATATTTATTATTATTCCGCATTGATAGGCTTACCTAGTCTTAGAGACTAGGTGCCATCACGACATCCTACGGAGGGAATTTGGGGTCGTGACAAGTTGGTATCAGAGCACTAGGTTCATAGGTGTTATGAGTCACAAGCAGGTTTAGTAGAGTCTTGCGGATCGGTACGGAGACGTCTGTACTTATCTTCGAGAGGCTATGGAACTGTTAGGAAATATTCACTTCTTTGACTCCTTATCGTGCGGCATTGATTTAGCTTGAAACATATATCTTATATTCCTTTGTATCCACTCGTGTATGACATTGCGCACTCGGTATCAGTTGTGCGTCGACGGTTGTTATGCCGTATATGGACTATGAGGGAGCCAGAGATGCTCAAACATTGCCTCAACGTGTGGTTCCGACTGAAGATGCGGACGTATTGAGAGATCACCTAGTGAATTATGTGGGGGTGCAATAGACGTTGGCGTCTGGTTGATTTATACAAGCTGTGAAGGTTATTATTGAGGATCATTGGACGTTGTGACCTATGACTTCGTGCCGAGTGGGGGGAGTCCACTACCAATGGGTGGATTGCGGGGTCATGTGTTATATCAGTTTTGGACTGAAATGTATATATGTGGTAGTGAAAGGTTCCCTAAAATTTACACATGTTTAAGACTTGAGATTTTGTAAAGGATAAGGTTGGGACTTGCGGTATGTCCGCCTCCTTAATAATCCTATACTTCAATAGCAAATGAGTTATAGAAACAACTCTAAATTTGTAGAAGGTCTACTCAGCGTGGACGTCACTGTTGCGGATTTTGGAGTGCTTCGGAGTAAGTATAGTTGTTGACGAGATTATGGACTATGTTGTTCGTGCCAAGATTTGTCTGTATAGAGCTCTACTTTTGTGATCATTGTGTATAAATAAGGGTAAGGGTTACCCCAAAGAAGAGTCGAAGAGTATGTTAAGAAATGGGTCAGCTCAACAATGTTAAGTCAGTATAACAAAAGAAGAAATTTGCCTTGGGAGAGATAATTCACCACCGGTGTTCGTGGTAAGCCTATGAAGAGGGCAGGCCAGCTAATGCAACACCGCCCACTTGGCTTAGTTCTCAGAAACACTTTTGAAAGAGTTTGTTTCCCGGACTCTCCGTAATGCGTGGTGCATAGGGTTTGAACGGTTGCATCATGTCACCATTGACGATGTCAGAATATGCCATCAAGTTTAATAAGTTAGCCCGTCATACTCCTACTTTGCTTCCTACAGCTAGAGGGCGAGTCCACAGACTCATTAAAGGACTTAATTATAATCGTAAAATTTTGTACGACTCGGGAGCTATAAGCTGATACTTCATTTATGCTAGTTGTACAAATTGCCAAAATATTAGAACATGTTCGGGGTAAGGAAAAAGGAAACTAAGGAGACCAAGACATCTCGAGGTTCTGGGGGATTCGGTGGATTCTACTCTGCAAGTATAAATCATTATGGCGGGGGCTCGGGCAGTCGGCCAGCCCATTCCGCACATTGGATTACTCGGGGTGCTCCAGTAAGTTCTTTTAATGCACCACCGACATGAGTTCCTACAATGGTTATTCCAGTTATCTGCACAGGCTCAATATGAGCAGCCTAACCCGCAAAAGGGTTGTTATGAATACTGTGATACTAGGCACATCATGAGAAAATTATTTCAAACTTGGGAGAGGCATATTTCATCAAAGCACTCAGGCTACGTGCCCTATTGCAGTTACTACACCACCCACACGACCAGTTAAGGGTGGAGGACATACGGGTAAAAGGCGTCCTAGAGATGAAGACCCAGCCATTGATATATTTCTTTTATGGTATGGCGGAGGTCGCTACATCAGTTGATGTCATTACAGGTATGACTTTGATATAATATAAAGGAATAATTTCCTTAAGTTGATTCGGTTCTCAATATCGAAATGAGTCTTCCTATTGTGCTCCAATTATGAGTGAGCTTCATAATTCTATAATTTACTTATGTGTTTACCCCTGTTGGGAGATTTTATGGAGATAACTACGCCTATCATTTTGTGTTGGTCACTAATAAGAGCTGCGAGGCTAAATGTGGCTTTCTGTTACTCATTTCGGAAAATTTTGATGTAAATTCCGAATAATTAATTGCAAATTATGAATTATATGCCCTACCGGTGTGGGGTTCATTATGTGTTTTGATTTGGTGTAACCGAAATTATTTAAAAGGAGAAAATGGAAATTTTCAATTGGCACGATGTGCATATTACTTGTAATTCAGAAACTGAGGACGAGATCCTCATATTTTTATGTAAATTGATATGTTTAAACCGGGATATGAGCTGTGGTGGAAGTTATATAAGGATGAGATCCTTGTGAGTAAAAAAAAAATCTTGTGTTTAAGTTCTCCCTTGTGGAATTAAATTTGTACTATAGTACTAATAGAGAGTCATGCCTGTTAGGCTTATTTGAAAATTCTTATATGAAATTCTCTGTGCATAGTTGTCAGATTCGTGTGGTAATTATTAATTTTTAACCTACGAGGTAGGTGCCCGCCTAGGTGGCGTTAAATGTGACTCGTTAATTTGGGTAAATAAGTTTGAGGTCTTCATGCCTCGTGTCTCGTTATCAGTATTGTGAAAGTTTGAAATGAGATTTTCGTTAACATGAAGTTAATTGATGATTCGGTAATTGATTATGAACAATATTAAGACCAGATTGACCCAGAAGGGTGCTCCATTCAGATGGACCGAGGAATGTGAGGAAAGCTTCCAAAATCTCAAGACAGCTTTGACTACAGCCCCAGTATTGGTATTACCTATAGGTACAGGATCTTATACTGTGTATTGTGACGCGTCACGTATTGGTCTCGGCGCAGTGTTGATGCGAGACGGTAGGGTGATTGCTTACGCGTCCAGACAGTTAAAGGTGCATGAAAAGAATTATCCTGTACATGACCTGGAGTTAGCAGCTATTGTTCATGCCTTAAAAATTTGGCGGCATTATTTGTACGGTGTCCATTGTGAAATCTACACTGATCACCGGAGTCTACAACATCTGTTTAAACAGAAGGATCTTAATTTGCAGCAGCAGAGATGGTTAGAGTTGCTTAAGGATTATGATATCACCATTCTCTATCATCCGGGGAAGGCCAATGTGGTGGTCGATGCCTTGAGTCGTAAGGCGGAGAGTTTGGGTAGCTTAACATATTTACCGGTAGCAGAGAGGCCTTTAGCCATGGATGTTCAGGCCTTGGCCAACCAGTTTGTTAGATTGGATGTTTCCGAGCCGAGTCGGA
The DNA here is from genome assembly GCF_000390325.3 of Nicotiana tomentosiformis. Taxonomy (NCBI): domain Eukaryota; kingdom Viridiplantae; phylum Streptophyta; class Magnoliopsida; order Solanales; family Solanaceae; genus Nicotiana; species Nicotiana tomentosiformis. Next base: position 113,036,171 of record NC_090823.1, on the reverse strand, counting down.
TTTTGGCTTGCGTGGTTTTCCAGTCTTCACTTTATGATCGTATCAGGGAACGTCAGTATGATGACCCCCATCTGCTTGTCCTTAAGGACACAGTTCAGCACAGCGATACCAAGGAGGTCACTATTGGAGATGAAGATGTATTACGGATGCAGGGTAGGCTATGTATGCCTAATGTAGATGGTTTTCGTGAATTGATTCTCCAGGAGGCTGATAATTCGCGGTACTCCATACATCCGGGTGCTACGAAGATGTAGCAGGACTTGAGGCAATATTATTGGTGGAGGAAGATGAAGAAAGACATAGTGGAGTATGTAGCTCGGTGTCTAAATTGTCAACAAGTGAGATATGAGCATCAACGACCTAGTGGATTGCTTCAGAAGTTAGTGATTCCAGAATGGAAATGGGAGAGGATCACTATGGATTTCGTTGTTGGGCTCCCACGGACTCAGCGGAAGTTGGACGCAGTTTGGGTGATTGTGGATAGGCTGACCAAATCAGCTCATTTCATTCCTGTGATTACTACTTACTCTTCAGAGCAGCTGGCTCAGGTATATATTCGTGAGATTGTCAGACTTCACGGTGTACCAGTATCTATCATCTCTGACCGGGGTACACAGTTTACCTCATGGTTTTGGAGGGCAGTACAGCGTGAGTTGGGTACCCGGGTAGAGTTGAGTACAGCATTTCACCCTCAGATGGACGGGCAGTCCGAACGCACTATTCAGATACTGGAGGATATGCTTCGTGCGTGTGTGATAGATTTTGGGGGTGCTTGGGATCAGTTCTTACCACTTGCGGAGTTTGCTTACAACAACAGTTACCAGTCAAGCATCCAGATGGCTCCGTATGAGGCCTTGTATGGTAGGCGATGCCGGTCTCCAGTGGGTTGGTTCGAACCAGGCGAGGCTAGACTTTTGGGTACAGACTTGGTTCAGGATGCCTTGGAAAAGGTTAAGTTGATTCAGGATTGACTTCGTACAACCTAATCTAGACAGAAAAGTTATGCGAATCGGAAGGTTCATGATGTTGCATTCATGGTTGGTGAGCGGGTATTGCTCCGGGTTTCGTCTATGAAGGGTGTGATAAGATTCGGGAAGAAGGACAATTTGAGCCCTAGGTATATTGGGCCTTTTGAGATTCTTGAGAGAGTTGGAGAGGTGGCTTACAAACTTACACTACCACCTAGTCTCTTTACCGGTCATCCGGTATTCCATGTTTCTATGCTTCGAAAATATCACGGGGATCCGTCTCATGTGCTAGACTTCAGTTCGGTTCAGTTGGACAAGAATCTATCTTATGTTGAGGAACCAATGGCTATTTTGGATAGGCATGTTCGAAAGCTGAGGTCAAAGAACATTGCTTCCGGGAAGGTTCAGTGGAGGGGTCATCCGGTCGAGGAGGCGACTTGGGAGACCGAGCATGATATGCGCATATGTTATCCACACTTATTCACCAGCTTAGGTACTTTTTCTAACTCCTTTCGAGGACGAACGTTTGTTTTAGAGGTGGAGAATGTGATGACCCAAAATGTCATCTTTAAATTTAATGATTAATTATGTGATCTAAGCACTATTTACCATTACTTGACTTGAGTGTGCAGTCCGTAAAAAATTTTCGGAAAGTTTTCAGGTGAAAAATGAATTAAAATGTGAATTAGAGGTTTAAAACTCAACTGAGTTGACTTTGGTCAACATTTTTAGCAAACAGACCCAGATCAGTGTTTTGACAATTTTGGTAGGTCTGTATCGTGATTTGGGACTTAGGCGTATGCCCGGAATCAAATTCCGAGGTCCCTAGCCCGAGATATGGAATTTTGATGAAAAATTAAAAGTTTAAGTTTAAATAGTGATCGGATGTCAAATTATGTGCAAACAATCCCGGAATAGAATTTTGATGATTCCAACAGCTCCGTATGGTGATTTTGGACTTAGGAGCGTGATCGGAATTTTATTTGAAAGTCCGTAGTAGAATTAGGCTTGAAATGCCGAAAGTTGAATTTTTGGGAAGTTTGACCGAGGGGTTGACTTTTTGATATCGGGGTCGAAATCCGATTCTGAAAATTTTCATAACTCCGTTATATCATTTATGACTTGTGTGCAAAATTTGAAGTCATTCCGAATTGATTTGATATGTTTCGACACAAGGTATAGTATTTAAAAGTTCAAAGTTCATTGATTTTGATTTGAGGTGCGATTCGTCGTTTTGATATTGTTTGATGTAGTTTGAAGGCTCGACTAAGTTCGTATGGTATTTTGGGACATGTTGGAATAATTGGTTAAGGTCCCGAGGGTCTCGGGTGGATTTCGGAAGGTAAACGGAATGGATTTCGGATAAAGTGCTGGAAATTTCTGTTTGCAGAAATTTCTGTTGCAGAAATTCCGTGCGTGGAGCCAAGTTTGGGAGCTTATATCTCGCAATGCATAAGGAACCAGAAAATGCGCAAAACATGAAAGTTGTAGTCGTTGGATTATAGGTTCCATAAAGTTAAACTATGCATTATTTGGACATTTGTACAGAAAGTTATGATAGATTGAATGAAGGCTGGTAGAGCAGTTTTGCCAGAAATTTCGCTAGAAATTCTGATGCATGCAGCCGACTTTGGGAGCTTATATCTCGCAATGCATAAGGAATCGGAATAATTGCAAAACATGAAAGTTGTAGTCGGTGGATTCTAGTTTCCAGAAAGTTAAAGCATTTATCATTTGGACATTTGTACATAAAGTTATGATCAATTGAAATAAGACTGGTAGAGCTATTTCTGGTGAACTTTTAGTGACGAAAAATGGACTTTTAGTGACGGATTGGCAGAAACTTAAGGACCAAAAAATGGTTATTTCATTCATTTCGTTTTGGATTTTTGGAGCACGGTTCTTGGGCGATTTTTGGGCGATTTTCACGGGAAAACATTGGGGTAAGTGTTCCTTATCCTATATTGATTATATTTCATGATTCCATACTCATTTACATCATGAATCCGTGAATTTATGGAAGAAAAATCAAGATTTTTGCAAAATCTTCCAAAAACGAAAATTTAAGATTTGGAGGTCGAGTTGTTATAGGATTTTGGTAAAATTGGTATGGGTGGACTCATAATTGAATGGGTTGTCGAATTTTATAAGTTTCGTCGGATTCCGAGATGTGGGCCCCACGGGCAAATTTTGAGCTAATTTCGGATTTTAATGAAAATGTAATATTTTCTTATGAAATTGATTACTATAATTTTTGTTGACTGTATCGAATTAATTATGACTAGATACAAGTCGATTGGAGTCGGAAAATCGAGGAAAAAACATAATACTTGATTAAATTGGAGCAAGTCGAGGTAAGTGACTTGTCTAACCTTGTGTGGGGGAAATTTTCCCTAGGATTGGTATTGATGTGATTATTGAAATGTGTTGAAAGTCGTGTGCACGAGGTGACGAGTGTATACACGGGTTAAATTGCGAAAGATTATATTTTTAAATTGTGTAGATCACTGTTGCGCATTTATTAAATTATTTTATCTTGTTATATTCTTCATCATTGATGTAAGATATATACTTCAAATTTGTTTGATCTTTTCTTACTAATTGTTTTACCTGTTTAGTTGAAACTTGGTTTCTTTTATTCTGTGCATTATTTGAAGGTTGATTTTCTTTAAATTAAATATTATTAATATGAAGTATTTGACATTTCTAAACTTGATATTGAAGCAACGTAGTAAAGATTTTGAAATATTATTTTCCTAAATTATTTACTCCTGAATATTTTTATACTCATTGTGAGGGAGTCGTGAGCTCTTTATTGTGGAAGAATATTATTGATGAATTATTTTGACATGAGCTGTGAAATCTTTATTGTGGAAAACTATTATTGATGATTTATTTTGGCATGAGCCGTGAGCTCTTTATTGTGGCAAACTATTATTGATGATTTATTTTGGCATGAGCCGTGAGCTCTTTATTGTGGAAAAATATTGTTGTTGAATTATTTTGGCAAGTTAAATTATTTGAGCACTTGAGGTGCAAATTGTGATATATTGTGATATTGATACGCATGCGGTGGTATAAGGTCTGGGTGTTGAAACGCATGCGGTGAGATAAGGATGGCTTGATACGCGTGGCTAGTAGGGCAACTACTAGAAGTCATGCGGTGTGATAAGGGTGGCTAAAACGCGGGATGCTATTTCGGGAAAAATGTTTTCTTTAAATAAATTGTGAAGGCTCCCGCGGTGATATAAGGAAATGAGATATTGTGAATGTATTTATGATTTGGGACTACGAGGCGGTACCTCGGAGTGCCCTTGTTGATATTGATTTATGGCCGTAGTTGCCTTTGATTATTATTGTGATTTTTATAAAGTTGAAGGAAATTCTGTTTTGATTTCCACGAGTTATTATTTGCAATTATTTGGTGTCATTAAATGTGACATACTATTTGATTCATTTTCAATGTCATTTTATTTTACTACATTGATAAACATTTTACCATGCCATTATCATATTCCAGTAGGGCCTCACCTGACCTCGTCACTACTCTACCGAGGTTAGGCTTGGCACTTACTGGGTACTGCTGTGGTGTACTCATACTACGCTTCTGCACATCTTTTTGTGCAGATCCAGGTACATCTTATCAAACTATGCATCTGTAAACTAGCTGTACGAGGAGACTTCGAGGTATATCTGCCAGCGTCCGCAGACTCCGGAGTCCCCTTCTATCATTTTATGTTGCTTCCTTATATTTTATTTAGACCTTGACATATAGAGACATTGAGAATAAATTCTTAGAAGCTTGTGACTTATTTCTACCGGGTTTTGGGAGTTAAAATTGTTTGAATTGTAGTTTATTTATTTCAGATATTTATTATTATTCCGCATTGATAGGCTTACCTAGTCTTAGAGACTAGGTGCCATCACGACATCCTACGGAGGGAATTTGGGGTCGTGACAACTCACGTGCCATAATAAGCCAATAAAGCCTGTTGCTGGCGGCGAGCCCCGATCCATATAAGAATAATAATATATATAAAGCCAACATGATCTGCTGCAGTGTGCAGTCCGATCCCATAATAATCCTCACAATCAGGCCATCGGCTCACTCAGTCATCAATCTCTCCAGTCTCTCAGGCTCACAATGTCATGAAAATAGCCCAAAATGGTGATATGATGTATCAATGAATAACAACAGAGACTGAGATATGATATGTAATGAAAAGAATATGACTGAGTATGAATTTTCAATTTAAAACAAATAATTCATAACAATATGACCTCCGTGGGTCCCAAAATACTGGCACATAGCCTCAACATAATTTTTAATATGCTTTTTAGCTCAATTTCTTCAACACATAAAATCGCATGAAGAATGCCAAGATTATTTAACTACAAAATTCCACATAACCAATTATGTCATAATTTCTATAGTGCACGCCCATACGCCCGTCACCTAGCATGTGCGTCACCTCCCAAGAATTCACAAAATACATATATTCAAGGTTCATACGATCAACTCCAAGATTAGAAGAGTTACTTACCTCGAACAAGCAAAATCCAATGTCGAGCAAGCTAAGCAATGCTCCAGAAATTCCATTCTGCGCGTATCAACTTCCAAACGGCTCGAATCTAGTCACAATTAATTTGATTCAGTCCACAAAAATTATAGGAATTAATTCCATATCAAAATACTAATATTTTCCAAAAATCTGAAATTACGCCCCAAAAATTACCTGTGGGGCCCATGTCTCGGAATCCAATAAAAGTTATAAAATCCGGAAGCCCATTCAACCACGAGTCTAACCATACTAATTTTACCAAAATCCGACCTAAACTAGACCTCCAAATCTTCAAATCTTAGTTTCAAATCCCTAAGTTCAAACCCCCGATTTACACCTCAAAAATATGTAATCTAGTCGGATTATTCGATGATAATTCAATATTATGGAGTAGAAATGATCATAAGTGACGTACCTCAAGTTTCCCTTGAATTCTCTCTCAAAATCTGTCACGACCCAATTTCACCTATAGGTCGTGATGACGTCCAACACTACAGCTAGGCAAGCCAACTTAATAAATTAAGCATATATTGACAAAATTTAAAACCAAGAAAATAATAAAACCCAAATTTTACTAATGTGTGTGCCAAGACCTGGTGTCACAAGTGTATGAGCATCTAGTAGATTATACAAAACCTCAGATACTGTCTGAAATAAAAATAGACAGAATAATAAAAAATAAAAAAATTTATAAGGAGAGACACTAGTAGCTGCAGAACGGCTTAGAAAGGCAGCTCACCACTATGCCCCTGAATAGCATGGGTGTAAGGCGATAGGTCCCCCACTAGTACTTGCCTCAGGTCCTGCACAAAAAGTGCAGCAAGTGTAGTATGAGTACGTAAACAACGTGCACCCAGTAAGTATCAAACCTAATCTCGAAGTGGTAAAGACGAGATGGCCGATTTTAACACTCACTATGGGTCAATAATAATAATTAAAATACAACTAGGATATTTAAATCAACATGATTTACAGAATTTTACAATAATTTATTTAATCAGCGAAAATAATCAAATTCCTTCAAATGGAACAATTCTCAATATATTAATTAAATTCCTTCAATTCAACTAATTTCTAATTTATCAATTAAATCTCATTTACAGGAATAACAATTAATTCCTTAACAAGCAGGCATAATAATTCATTAAATTCCAAGGATTCTCCAATTTATCAATTTGCTTCGCAAGTTGAAATAAGCTATTAAGGTATCGTGTGATTATTATTTTTAAGCACGATTTCTGCCGAGTTCGTACGACCCGATCCAGAGTGTCATGTACACTGCCGAGGGATGTGCGGCGCGATCCATAGATGCATCTATCCTGCCGAGGCGTTCGGCTCGCTCCACAAGAAAGGGGGACATTTTCTTATGTACCTCCGGAAGAAGAGTATATTTATTAAAAGATAAATTCGGGAGGATGAATAATTTCTTTTAACAATTAATTAATTTAAACAGAAAATCAAGCATATGAGATTTTCATCCTTTAATATCTTTATCTAACAATTCACAATATATTCATATATATAGCCATTAATATTAATTAAACAAAGAATACAATATACACAAGTAATTCATGCTTTGAGTCCTAAACTACCCGGACTTTAGCATTAATAGTAGCTACGCACGGACTCTCGTCACCTCGTGCATACGTAGCCCCCGCAATAGCAACAATTATTCAATTTAATCCCTATGAGGTAATTTTCCCTCACAAGATTACACAAGAGACTTCTCTCGTCTCAGAGTCCACTTTCCGATTACCACGTCGCGTTGAATTCTTGATTCGATGCCGAAAGATCCGAAACTATCAAGATATTATACACAATAATTAATATATGCTAAATGATTCAAAATTTATCTATTAAATAAATTACCTTATCCAAAATGATAAAATTCCTAAAATTCACCCCCGACCCACGTGCTCGGATTCTGAAAATTTTCGGATGAAAACGTTACCCATAATCTCAAGAACTTAATTATATAATTTCTACCCAATTCTATAACTATTTTCGTGGTTAAAATCTCATTTTTATAAAAATCTAGGTTTTTCACCTAAACCCTTGATTTCTAAGATTTACTAGTTATAATCTACCCATAATCTATGTATTTAACTCAAAGGGTGTAGAATTAACTTACCTTTAAATTGCTAGTTGAAACCCCCCTTCTCAAAAGCGCTGAAATCGCCCAGAAATGGAGAGAAAACGGGCAAAAATGGTGGATTTCCGTTCTTTTAAGCTTTCTGTCAAACAAGCCTTTCGCACCTGCGGAGGTTGGAAATCACCTGTGGAAAATCCTCACAGGTGCGAGTTCTACTCGACTGGCCAATTCTCGCATCTGCGCGTATAGCCTTGCACATGCGCGTTCGCAGGTGTGCCCAATATTTTGCACCTGTGGTGGCAGACCTCCCATTCCTTTTCCGCTTCTGCGAAGAAATCTCGCATTTGCGAGTGTCGCGCATGCGAGCTTCTGTCGCATCTGCGAATGTCGCACCTGCGACTGGCCAAGCACAGGTGCGATTCTGACAGTAGTTGGGAGTTTTAGTTTTGGCTCCCAACTTCCAACTTGGTCCGAGCCTCGTCCGATTAATACTCGGGGCCCCCGGGACCCCGCCCGAACATACCAACAGGTTTGAAATCATAAAACGGATTCGCTTGAACTCTCGGAATGCGTAAAACAATATCAAATCAAAGAATCATACCCTAAACCAAATTGATTCAAACATAAGAATTTCAAGTTGTTCAATTTACTTCCAATGCGCCGAAATTTACTTAAACTACTCGGAATGACACAAAATTTTGCGTGCAAGTCTTAAATCACTATACGAAACTATTCCCAAACTCGGAATTCCAAACGGACTTCAATTACTCAAAATCCTACTCCAAACCAAATTTAAAGAATTTTAAATCTTCAAATAATTGATTTTTACTATTAAGCGTCAAAACGCTCCCGGGTTATCCAAAACCCGATTCGGACATACGCCCAAGTCCAAACTCATCATACGAACCTATAGGAACCATCAAATCCCAATTCTGGGGTCGTTTTCTTAAAATGTTGACCGAAGTCAAACTTGGCCTTTTAAGGCTAACTTAAGGAACCAAGTGTTCCGATTTCAACCCAAACGCTTCCAAATCCCGAACCAACCATTCCCGTAAGTCAATAATCATTAAAAGTACATACGGGAAATTTTATTTTAGGGAACGGGGTTCTAAAAGTTAAAATGAACGGTTGGTTCATTACATTCTCTACCTCTTAAACAAACGTTCGTCCTCAAACGGGTTTAGAATAATACCTGGTGTGCTAAATAAGTGTGGATATTTGCTCTGCATGTCCTCCTCGGCCTCCCAAATTGCTTCCTTAACTGGTTGGCCCCTCCACTGGACCTTTACTGCAGAAATCCTCTTGGACCTCAACTGGCGAACTTGTTTATCAACAATGGCAAATGGCTTTTCTTCATAACCCAAACTCTTATCTAGCTGGACTGTGCTGAAGTCCAACACATGTGATAGGTCAACATGATACTTCCGGAGCATAGATACATGGAAAACCGGATGAACTCCCGATAGACTGGGAGGCAATGCAAGCTCATAAGCAACCTCCCCAACTCGTCTCAACACCTCAAATGGGCCTATAAACCTTGGGCTCAACTTGCCCTTCTTCCCGAATCTCATAATCCCCTTCATCGGTGAAACCTTCAAGAGAACCTTTTCACTTACCATAAAGGATAAATCACGCGCTTTCTGATCTGCGTAATTCTTCTGTTTGAAATGTGCTGTACGAAGTCGCTCCTGAATCAACTTTACCTTTTCCAAGGCATCCTTTACCAAATCAGTACCATATAACTTAGCCTCACCGGGCTCAAACCATCCGATAGGTGAACGACATCGACTGCCATATAAAGCCTCAAATGGAGCCATCTCGATGCTGGATTGGTAACTGTTATTATAAGCAAACTCGGCCAAAGGCAGGAAATGATCCCACTGACCTCCAAAGTCAATCACACATGCCCTGAGCATATCCTCCAAAATCTGAATTGTCCTCTCTGACTGTCCATCGGTCTGCGGATGAAAGGTTGTGCTAAGATCTACACGGGTCCCTAATTCACTCTGTACTGCTCTCCAGAAATGTGAAGTAAACTGAGGGCCTCTATCTCATATGATAGAAATTGGCACACCATGCAACCGAACTATCTCCTGAATATAAATCTAGGCCAACCTCTATGAAGTATACGTAGTCACAACAAGAATAAAATGTGCCGACTTGGTCAACCTGTCAACAATCACCCAAACTACATCAAACTTCCTCAAGGTCTGCGGCAACGCAACTACATAGTCCATAGTAATTCGTTCCCATTTCCACTCTAGTATAGTCATCTGCTGAAGTAAGCCGCCTGGCCTCTAGTGCTCATATTTAACTTGCTGGCAATTTAGACACCTAGCTACATACTCAACTATGTCCTTTTTCATTCGTCGCCACCAATAATGCTGCCTCAAGTCACGATACATCTTCGTAGCACCTGGATGAATAGAATACCGAGAACTGTGTGCCTCCTCCACGATCTTTTTCCTCAGTTCATCCACATTAGGAACACATAGACGATCCTGGAGTCGCAGAACACCATCCGCACCAATAGTAACTTCCTTGGCACCAACTCCTAGTACCATTTCTCGAAGAACCATTAAGTGTGGATCATCAGACGGGCAAGCCTTGATCTGCTCAAATAGTGAAGACTAAGCTACGACACATGCAAGAACTCGGATGGGCTCTGAAATATCTAGCCGCACAAGACTGTTGGCCAAGGACTGGATATCCAAAGCTAATGGCCTCTCTTCTGCTGAAATAAAAGCCAAACTACCCATACTCTTTACCTTTCTACTCAAGACATCTGCAACTATATTTGCTTTACCTGGATGATATAGAATAGTAATATCATAATCTTTTAGTAATTCCAGCCATCTGCGCTGCCTCAAATTTAGGTCCCTCTGCTTAAACAATTGCTGCAAATTGCGATGATCAGTATAAGCTTCACAAGACACCCCATAAAGATAATGCCTCCAAATCTTAAGGGCGTGAACAATCGCAGCTAACTCCAAATCATGTACCGGATAATTCTGCTCGTGGGGCTTCAACTGACGTGAAACATATGCAATAACTCGCCCTTCCTGCATTAATACACAACCCAAACCAACGCGTGAAGCGTCGCAATACACTGTATACATTCCCGAACCGGAAGGTAACACTAACACTGGTGATGTAGTCAATGTTGTCTTGAGCTTCTAAAAGCTTGCCTCACAATCATCAGACCATTGTAACTGAACACTCTTCTGGGTTAATTTGGTCAAAGGTGCTGCAATAGATGAAAAACCTTCCACGAACTGATGATAATAACCTGCTAAACCCAGAAAACTCCTGATCTCAATCGTCGAAGTGGGTTGATGCCAATTCTGAACTGCCTCAATCTTTTTAGGATCAACTTTAATACCTTCGCCCGATACAATATGTCCCAAAAATGCTACAGACTCTAGCCAAAACTCACATTTAGAGAACTTAGCATATAGCTTTTGTTCCCGCAATGTCTGAAGCACTACTCTCATATGCTGCTCATGTTCCTCCTTACTGCGCGAGTAGATCAAAATGTCATCAATGAAGACAATGACAAACGAATCAATATATGGCATGAATACCCTGTGTCAGATCCATAAACGCTGTCGGGGCATAAGAAAAATCGAAAGACATTACCAGAAAATCATAATGACCATATCTAGTACGGAAAGCAGTTTTCGGAATATCCGAATCTCGAATCTTCAACTGATGATACCCCGACCTCAAGTCGATCTTAGAGAACACCCTAGCACCCTACAACTGGTCAAATAGGTCATCAATGCACGACAACAGGTACTTTTTCTTAATAGTAACTTTGTTCAATTGGTGATAATCAATACACATTCGCATTGTTCCATCTTTCTTCTTCACAAATAATACTGGTGCGCCCCAAGGCGATACACTCGGTCTAACGAGCCATTTGGCTAGGACCTCTTCAAGTTGTTCTTTCAACTCTTTCAATTCTTTTGGAGCCATGCGATACGGTGGAATAGATATAGGCTGAGTATCTGGAGCCAAGTCAATACAAAAATCAATATCCCGATCAGGTGGCATACCTGGAAGATCTGAAGGAAATACATCGGAGAACTCCCGAACTACAGGCACTGAATCAATAGCCGGAGTCTCTGCGATGTTATCCCGAACATAAGCTAGATAAGCTAAACAACCCTTTTCAACCATGTGTTGAGCCTTTATAAAAGAAATAACCCGATTAAATGAACTAACCAACGAACCCTTCCACTCTAGCCTAGGCAAAGATGGAATAGCCAAGGTAACAGTTTTGGCATGACAATCTAGAATAGCATTATATGGAGATAACCAGTCCATACCCAGAATAATTTCAAAATCGGTCATCTCGAGCAATAAGAGATCTGCTCTAGTTTCATAACCACATAATGTAATAATACACGACCGGTAGATCCGGTTCATAATAACAGAATCGCCTCCAGGAGTGGACACATAAACAGGAGTACTCAAGGACTCACGAGAAACACCCAGGAATGGAGCAAATAAAGATGACACATATGAATACGTGGATCCTGGATCAAATAATACTGAGGCATCTTTGCCGCAAATAGAAATAATACATGTAATCACAGCATCTGAGGCCTCTGCATCTGGTCTAGCCGGAAAAGTATAGAATCGAGCTGGAGTGCCAACTGGCTGGCCTCCGCCTGGCTGACCTCCACCTCTAGAACGTTCCCTACCCACCTGTCCTCTACCTCTTGGTGGTCGGACAACTAGTGGAGCAACTGGTCCGATAAACATAGGTTGCTGACCCTGTTGTACTGGTCTACCCCGAAGCCTGGGGCAAAACCTCTGCATGTGACTGGGATCCCTGCACTCGTAACAACTCTTCGGTACGATGGGTTGCTGACTAAGAGTCTGGCTCTGGGGACCTGAATACCCACTGGGAGGACCCTGAATAGTTGGTGGGCAGTAAGAACTCTCTGGTATAGCACTGAGATAAGGTCGAACTGGAGTACCCCAAGGAGGTGGTGGTGCTGGAAATGGGGGTCTGCTGGACTGCCCCTTCACGAACTGACCTATGCCTCCAGACGGAGCACCTCGGAACTCCCCAGAGTACCTGAACCGCTTATCTCTCATAATCTGCTCCCGGCTCTACTGACGCACACCCTCAATCCTCCGGGCTATCTCCACAACTAGCTCATAAGAAGTACCCATCTCAACCTCTCGAGTCATAGTGGCATGAATGCCAGTATGTAAACTGACTACAAACCTCCGCGCTCTCTCCGCCTCAGTAGAGAGTATCATAAGTGCATGGAGAGATAATTCAGAAAACCTTGCCTCATAATCGGTCACTGACATCTGACCCTGCTGAAGCTGCTCAAACTGAAACCGCAACTCTTCCCTCTAGGAGGGTGGAATATACCTATTCAGGAAGATACGGGTGAACCTGTCCCAAGTCATGGGAGGAGAATCTGCTGATCTGCCAAGAACATAAGACTGCCACCATCTACGGGCTTTGCCCTCTAGCTGAAAAGTAGCAAAGTCTACCCCATGAGACTCTAATATCCTCATGTTGTGTAGTCTGTCCCTGCAACTCTCAATGAAGTCATGTGGATCCTCATGTCGCTCACCCCCAAAGACATAAGGATGTAGTCTAGTCCATTGGTCTAATAGTTTTTGATTATCGGCGGCTATAGCTGGCCTAAGCTCAGGTGTAGCTGTTGCCACTGGCCGGGCTCCACCCACAGGTAGTTCACCCTGGGTCTTATATACAACAGTTGCTTGTCCATGAGCCTGCGCGGTAGGGGTCTGTGCTCCCCCTCCTGCCTGAGATGTGGCTGGGTCTGCCGGAAATAAATCGGCCTGAATCATATTGTCCATGAACCGCAGTATATGACCCATGACATCCTGAAATCCCGGTGCAGATGTGAAATCCACCGGAGCTGGCTCTGCCACATGCACCTCATCCTGTTCCTCAACAATGGGGTTCTCTGCTGGACCCACTGGCGGCATAACTGGAACAGTCCTGGGACGTCCTCGCTCTCTATCACGGGATGGAGCCCTCCCTCGGCCTTAGCCTCAGCCTCTAGCAACTGGGGGAGTAGCTCTTCCCTAGTCTGGAACCTCATTCGAGCGCGTTTTCACCATCTGAGAGAGAATAAGAGAAGGACATTTAGAACTACATCAATTGCATGATGGAATATGAAGAAAGGTAATTTCCTAACACCCTATAGCCTCTCGAAGATAAGTACATGCATCTCCGTACCGATCCGCAAGACTCTATTAGGCTTGCTCATAACTTGTGAGACCTACGTGAACCTAGTGCTCTGATATCATGTTGTCACGACCCAATTTCACCTATAGGTCGTGATGGCGCCCAACACTATAGCTAGGCAAGCCAACTTAATAAATTAAGCATATATTGACAAAATTTAAAACCAAAAAAATAATAAAACCCAAATTCTATCAATGTGTGTGCTAAGATCTGGTGTCACAAGTGTATGAGCATCTAGTAGATTATACAAAATCTCAAATACTGTCTGATATAAAAATAGACAGAATAATAATAAATAAAAAATATAAGGAGAGACACTAGTAGCTGCAGAATGGTTCAGAAAGGCAGCTCACCACTATGCCCCTAGATAGCGTGGATGTAAGACGATAAGTCCTCCACTAGTACTTGCCTCAGGTCCTGCACAAAAAGTGTAGCAAGTGTAGTATGAGTACATAAACAACATGTACCGAGTAAGTATCAAGCCTAATCTCGAAGTGGTAGAGACGAGATGGCCAACTTTGACACTCACTATGGGTCAATAATAATAATTAAATACAACTAGGATATTTAAATCAACATGATTTACAGAATTTTACAATAATTTATTTAATCAGCAGAAATAATCAAATTGCTTCAAATGCAAAAATTCTCAATATATTAATTAAATTCCTTCAATTCAACTAATTCCAATTTATCAATTAAATCTCATTTACAGGAATAACAATTAATTCCTTAACAAGCAGGCATATTAATTCATTAAATTCCAAGGATTCTCCAATTTATCAATTAGTTTCGCAAGCTGAAATAAGCTATTAAGGTATCGTGTGATTATTATTATTAAGCACGATTTCTGCCGAGGTCGTACTACCCGATCCAGAATATCGTGTACACTACCGAGGAACGTGCGGCGCGATCCATAGATGCATCTATCCTGCTGAGGCGTTCGGCCCGCTCCACAAGAAAGGAGGACATTTTCTTATGTACCTCCGGAAGGAGAGTATATTTATTATAAGATAAATTCGGGAGGAAGAACAATTTCTTTTAACAATTAATTAATTTAAACAGAAAATCAAGCATATGAGATTTCCATCCTTTAATATCTTTATCTAACAATTCACAATATATTCATATATATCAATTAATATTAATATCCATTAATATTAATTAAACAAAGAATACAACGTACACAAGTAATTCATGCTTTGAGTCCTAAACTACCCGGACTTTAGCATTAATAGTAGCTACGCACGGACTCTTGTCACATCGTGCGTACGTAGCCCCCGCAATAGCAACAATTATTCAATTTAATCCCTATGAGGTAATTTTTCCCTCACAAGATTAGACAAGAGACTTACCTCGTCTCAAAGTCCACTTTCCGATTACCACGTCACGTTGAATTCTTGATTCGATGTCGAAAGATCCGAAACTATCCAAATATTATACACAATAATTAATATATGCTAAATGATTCGAAATTTATCTATTAAATAAATTACCTTATCCAAAATGGTAAAATTCCTAAAATTCACCCCGGGCCCACGTGCTCGAATTCTGAAAATTTTTGGATGAAAACATTACCCATAATCTCAAGAACTTAATTATATAATTTTTACCCAATTCCATAACTATTTTCGTGGTTAATATCTTATTTTTATAAAAATCTAGGTTTTTCACCTAAACCCTTGATTTCTAAGATTTACTAGTTATAATCTACCCATAATCTATGTATTTAACTCAAAGGGTATAGAATTAACTTACCTTTAAATTGCTAGTTGAACCCCCCCCCCCCCCCTCAAAAGCTCTAAAATCGCCTAGAAATGGAGAGAAAATGGGCAAAAATGGTGGATTCCCGTTCTTTTAAGCTTTCTGCCAAACAGGCCTTTCGCACCTACGGAGGTTGGAACGTACATGCGGCTCCGCATCTGCAGAAAATCCTCGCAGGTGCGAGTGCCACTCGACTGGCCAATTCTCGCATTTGCGCGTATAGCCTCGCACCTGCGCGTTCGCAGGTGCGCCCAATATTCCGCACCTGCGGTGGCAGGCCTCCCATTCCATTTTCGCTTCTGTGAAGAAATCTCACATCTGCTAGTGTCGCGCCTTCGAGCTTATGTCACATCTGCGAATGTCGCACATGCGACTGGCCAAGCGCAGGTTCGATTCTGACAGTAGTTGGGAGTTTCAGTTTTGGCTCCCAACTTCCAACTTGGTCCGAGCCTCGTCCGATTAACACTCGGAGCCCCCGGGACCCCGCCCGAGCATACTAACAGGTTTGAAATCATAAAACGGACTCGCTCAAACTCTCGGAACGCGTAAAACAATATCAAATCTAAGAATCGTACCCTAAACCAAATTGATTCAAATTTAAGAATTTCAAGTTGTTCAATTTACTTCCAATGCGCCGAAATATACATAAACTACTCGGAATGACACGAAATTTTGCGTGCAAGTCTTAAATCACTATACGAAACTATTTCCAAACTCGGAATTCCAAACGGACTTCAATTACTCAAAATCCTACTCCAAACCAAATTTAAAGAATTTTAAACCTTCAAATAGTTAATTTTTAATATTAAGCGTCAAAATGCTCCAGAGTTATCCAAAACCCGATTCGGACATACGCCCAAGTCCAAAATCAGCATACGAACCTATTGGAATCGTCAAATCCCGATTCTGGGGTCGTTTTCTTAAAATATTGACCGAAGTCAAACTTGGCCTTGTAAGGCTAACTTAAGGTACCAAGTGTTCCGATTTCAACCCAAATACTTCCAAATCCCGAACCAACCATCCTCGCAAGTCAATAATCATTAAAAGCACATACGGGAAATTTTATTGTAGGGAACGGGGTTCTAAAAGTTAAAATGACCCATTGGGTCATTACAAAATCGCCCCAAAAATTGTGCTTGAAGGTCCAAAAATGGCAAAACTCGGAACCCCCTCTGGTTTTAACATTCTGTCCAGGATTTTCGCATCCGCGGTGATTTCTTCGCACCTGCGGTCTTCGCACCCGCGGTGATTTCATCGCGCATGTGGTCTTCGCACCCGCGATGATTTCTTCGCTTGGCCAGCCCATGCATTTTCCGCTTCCGCTACTAATTCCTCGCATCCGCGAGCTCGCACCTGCGGTCCTTTTTTGCGCAGGTGCGATCACACCAGTAGCCCAGCTGCTTCAACTCATCCTCCAAATCCGAATTCGATCCGTTAAGCATCTGAAACTCACCCGAGGCCCTCGGGACACTGTCCGAACATACCAACAAGTTCCCTAACTTAACACGGACCTACTCTAGGCCTCAAATCATATCAAACAACATCAAAACGACGAATCACATCTCAAATCAAAATCTATGAACTTTGAACTTTCAAATTCTATATTTTATGCCGAAACATGTCAAATCAATCCGGAATGGCTTCAAATTTTGCACACAAGTCACATTTCACAATACGGACCTATTCCATTTTCCAGAATCGGATTCCGACCCCGATATCAAAAAGTCAACCCCCGGTCAAACTTCCCAAAAATTCATCTACGGACCTCCAAATAATTTTTTGGACACGCTCCTTAGTCCAAAATCACCGTACGGATCTATTGGAATCATTAAAACTCCATTCCGGGGTCGTTTACACATAAGTCGACATTCGGTCACTATTTTAACTTAAGCTTTAAACCTTGGAACTAAGTGTTCCAATTCATTCCAAAACCTCACCGGACCCGAACCAATTGCTCCGGCAAGTCACACAACAACTGTAAAGTGTAATTTAAGCAGAAAATGGGGAAGCGGGGTTATAATACTCAAAACGACTGTTCGGGTCGTTACATTCTCCCCCACTTAAACATACGTTCGTCCTCGAACGTGCCAAGAGTTGTTTCCAAGCCATCAAATCTCTGTTCCATCTTACCACATACGTACCCAGGGGTGAACCCACGTCACCCTATTCCATATGAGCTTGACAACACAATACAACTGAAATCATTGATTTAACTTTAGCCCATAAACCTTGGAATTTAATTTCCAACCTTTAGAATTTCTTTCAAGACACAAATCTTACATTTACACCCTGTATGAGTTTGAGCAAGCTGTATCAAGCCATAACCATAACCACGGACATAATCACCTAACATATTACACAACTCGCATGCTCATAGCACCATTCCTGACCACAGTGACTACTCCAAAACCAACCAAATAGTAGTATTAAACCGATATCGAACCAAACCTCATCCCAAAACCTTCGTACACTGTTGATAATAAACGAAACATGCGCAATTCCATGACCACTTACCAGATTAACAAGTCACGGAGCTCTCTCGCCCCAACCAGAACCATAATCACTTTCTGAGCTGACTCTCAATATTATACTCCCGAATATACTGAAATCAAACTTGATACTACCCATTCTAGGTCCAATGACCTTATATTACTAAACATAATTGTTCCATAGACATGCCGTACCTATATAACATCAGAGCCACAACCCGTGCTATCCGTGCACCAATACGTAGCAATTCAAATGTTCCCAGTCATGGAAAATGTCTCAAATGAGAGAATTGCCCTGCCAGATTAACAAGTACCGCCACAACGAAACGCTGAAAATTCATCATACACCGTAGAACCATCACCCGATTCTAACACAATATTCATACCTTAACATAACTCCGTTGCAATGCGTGACCCCATCCAAACGCTAGTCCATAATATAAAATACGAGCCACCCCGCTCAAAATCAATAACCACAGAGAGGCAAATGACAAAAATGCCACACAAAACTTGAAAGAACATAACCATTACGCAATCGATCATGTAATACCCAAATACTCATCATGCTCAAATTCCGCTATAAAGCTCAAATAGAACCGGACCATCTGTGCACAAAACCAATGAATCAGAATTCCTCGTAGCATAAAGGAGTAACTCGCAGATCATTTCAGAACACGAATAAGTTCAACATCAACCAAATGACACATCCCTCAGAAATAATAGTGTGGAGCCAACCATTCCTGCTCGATGTAGAATACATGATGTGTGGCTATAATTCCATAGTTTCGTACATTATTTTCCTTGCATTTTACATGCTTTAATGATAAATTATACTTTATTTGCGCGTAATGGAGTCTATTTTATGTGTAGGTGAATTGGAGATGAAAGTAAAGCAAAAGGGACACTTAAATGTTGAAAGTGTGCTCGAGAACAGAGAAAAGGAGAAACCTGGCGAGGCCACGCAAAGCCAGCTTAACTAGGCATTAGACCTGGCGAGGCCAGGCAAAGGCCAGCTTAACCAGGCGTTAGACCTGGCAAGGCCAGGCAAAGGCCAGCTTAACCAGGCGTTAGACCTGGCGAGGCCAGACAAAGGCCAGCTGAACCGGGTGTTAGGCTGGCGACGCCAGGCCTAGGGCGAGGTCCAGTCCGAGTTTTGAAGATTTATTTCGTCTCCTGGTTTGACTAGGACTTGACCTACAAGTTTAGGTTTTTTCCTACACATATAAATAGACCTAAAAACTCCACTTTGGGTAGATAGACCGATATTGGACAGAGAGACCGACATTAGACTGGGGATTCGACCTAAGGAGGAAAGAACACACTAGGAGCAAGGCGTAGAATTCTTCTACGAGTTTTTCACTTCCTTCTTCCTATTTTCATTATTGGTTATGAATTCTAGTATTGTAGTTATGCATACTATTATGAATAGCTAATTTTTTATCTAGGATTTTGATGGAACCTATTGGAGGATGATTTTCTTGTTACGTTAATATAGATTTGCCGTAGTATTTTCTCTATTTGTTCAACTATATTATTCTTGTGGTTGATTGAAGGTCCCTCAATTAGTTGTGCCTATTTAGTATGTATTACTCTGGAGAGAGTGCATATTTAGGTAGTTGTTGAACAACACCACTCCTAAACGTATATGAGGGATCAATACGAAGGTTTAAAGGTGGGATTAGGGATAGGATTAGGGATAACGAAACCTTGGTGCGATCTGAGTGAGCTGTACTTAATGCCAGCTAGCGTAATTCAAGAGAATATGTCTAGTAAATTGTGATAATTACTCGGAAGAGAGTTACAATAATTAGAGTGCTCATGATCGGTAGAGAAGACTTAGAAAAATTTATAGGAAACATAGCGGAAAGGATTCCGACAATTGGGAAAATCATAACACTAGACCTCCTTAGTCTTGTCTAGAATTTCTTTCATGTTAGTTGATAATTTTATTGCTTTATAATATTTGCTAGTTAATTAGTAGAAATAAAAATCAAATCTTGATAACTAGAAAATTATTTGAACTTGTGTTTCTTTGCAATATTGAACAGTTGTAGCTAAGCCTTAGTTCTCTGTGGTATTCGACTCCGGACTTGTAAACCGGATTATATTTGTAATGACCGCTTAGTCCTTTTTATAAGGCATAGTTGGGCGTGATCAAATTTTGGCACCGTTGCCGGGGAACTAACGGTGTAGCTGTAGGTGTACATATTTCTAGGTTTCAAGTTTGAACTTTTATTTTTATATTTTTGTATTTGATTTTTTTAATTTATTTTTGTTTTACTTATTGATTTGAGAGACATGGCATCGTGGAATTATGAGAGTTTTGATGTTGGCAATTCTTCTCTTGATCCTCCTTATGCATATAGTGGAGGAAACCACCCTTGACAAAATTATCAAAATATTTCCGAGAGCGAGTTATGTGCACCAACTCAATATTATGTGTAGAATGTGTGTGATATGTGTGGTGGTCAAGATGGCTACTTTCATGGTTGTGCTTATATTTCTTATGTTCCCCCAACCCCTTACTTTGATTGTTCTTCTTTTTCTTGTGAAGTTAATAGGAACAAAGAACCCAGGGATGATGACCTGAAAGAGATCAAGGATATGCAAAAGTGCCTTGTGGAACAATATGATATGTTAAAGTGCTTTGTGGAACAAAATAGTAAAAGACAACTGCAGATAGAAAGGCAAGAGGAAACTATTCACAACTTGAAAGTTCAAGTGAGTCAACTGGTTGAAGATCTTAATGCTCAACAAGCCAATATTGTGAATAGTATCCAAGAAGAGCGTGAATTAGATGCAGAAAT
The DNA here is from genome assembly GCF_000390325.3 of Nicotiana tomentosiformis. Classification (NCBI taxonomy): domain Eukaryota; kingdom Viridiplantae; phylum Streptophyta; class Magnoliopsida; order Solanales; family Solanaceae; genus Nicotiana; species Nicotiana tomentosiformis. The sequence goes on along the minus strand of NC_090823.1, from coordinate 113,015,242 downwards.
TGAGGTACCAATAGAGGGGTCCTTATCAGAACACCAACAATCAATCAAACTAGAATTTGAGGATGTCGATGTTGTAGAAGAGATAATAGAGTCAAGCAAGAACATTGATGATAAATATTTAGTTGACTCTAGTGTCATTAGTGTTGAGGATGTAGACAGTCCCAATGTTCATGTAGTTGAGCGCATTGGTCCACACTCCAAGCATTTTTCCATATTGTGTTTGGATGATGATATAGAAATAGAGTCATCCGAGCCACTTGAGGAGTCAAGGAATGAGGAATAAGGTGCCTACATTCTGAAATTCTTCTTGCCAGAAAGTCGGGAATACACATCTCATCTAAAGGCCAAGAGGTGCATAATATTACATTATTTTATTAGGCTAGTCAGATTCATTCCACCACCCCAGGAGCATGATCATAGAGCAGAATCAAAACTTGGGGTCCAATTCATAAGTTTAAAGTGGAGGTAGAAAGTGATTCGCGTCGTGCCGCGACGTTAAATCAGGCGCTTGTTGGGAGGCAACTCAGCTTTACTGCTTTCTTTTATTTTTTTTATTATTTTTGTAGTGTCGATTTTTGATTTTCTAGGAGCATGGAAAGGAAAGATATTGGAAGGATGCAACAGCAAACCAGATAGTTGGAACTAAGTGTGAGGTACCCGTACGAAGGACCAAGCTTGGGAGAAGTCTGAGTACCCCATGAGCTGCCGGTGCTTCGGTTTTTGGCCTACCAGGGGGTTTCTTTTATCCTCTTATTAGTTATGGTGTGAATTGGGGATAATGCATAATTTAAAGTGTGGGGTGAGGAGATTGTCTGGGTGAATTTCTATGCTATTTTAGTTATGTTAGTTTAATTGAATAATTATTTTTTTAGAGAACAAAAATAGAAAAGATTGGACTTTTCCCGACGATGGATCTATTAGACAATTTTCTTGAGGGATTTAAGTCGAAAGGAAAAAGACAAAAAAAAATTCTTTTGTTAGGTAGAGTAGCAATTCCCCCTTGGTTTTTCTTTGTGCCGCCGTTCTTTTCCAAAGGTTTTGTTTGAACCGAGTATAGTTAGTTTTACTTTTTTAGGAATAGGAACCATTGTGCTATGAATTGAATTGAAGCAATATCCCTTGACTTTGTTATGCCTTGAGAATAGTGAGTACTTTGGTTGTGACGCTTAGGCTCAGTTTTTGACTGTAATATAAGTACCTTAAACCGTAGATTCTTAAATTTGCTTGACTGCTTTTACTAGAGTGTCTGGATGAGTCCAATCCTGAGTGAGTTATGTGCTATATGTGTGTAAGGTTTGGGAGTTATTCTGTGCATTGAATTTCATGTTTAGAACTTGCCCCATGTGTTTGCAAAGCGAAATAGTAGTTCTGTTCAGTCTTGTAAGTGATATAGACGTTTCTCTATTAAGCCATATATATATATATATTTTACCCGCCTAATTGTTATGTATCGTAGTTAGCCCCGTTCTATAATCCTGTTCTTTGGTAACCACATTATAAGTCGTACCCCTTTCTTTTAATCGACCATATATTTGTACCTTTTCACCTCTCATGAGCACTTGAATTGTTATGAACTTTGTAAAAGTTAAAGTGTGAGGTGGTTGGTTCGGCTTTTGCGTGGAACTAATGAAATAAGGAGAAAGGTGCACTGTTTTGAAAAAGTAAGATCCACTTGAATTGAAAAAGAAAGAAAAGAAAAATTAGTTGTATTACTGTGAAAAATATTCCTTGATAGTGGTGACTCTTGATGTAATTGTGCTTAAAGAAGTATGGAGTTAATATACATTGATGTGAAAGTAGGGTTATGGTTTGACATAAGTATGGGTTTAAATGTTAAAGTATATATATTAAAGTGCTTAGGGAGGTGTAGTCACTCATATCCAAATGTATCCTACCTGACCTGCAACCTACATTACAACCAATGAAAGTCCTACTTGATCCTAGACTAAATGAGCTCGATTAGTCGAGTATTACACTACGAGCAAGTCTATGGTGCATCTTTTGTAGCATATGAATGATATTTCTGAGAGTGAGTGAATATTTTCTAACTTGAGTTCCTAATTGTTCTTAAAACTTTATTGTGTGTGGAACTACTCTCTTTTGTTATGTTAGGGCACTTGATTCATGAAGGAAAGGTAATGTCATTGACCTATATGTTAGAGTAAGTGAGTGAGTTGTGAAATAATGCATGGTACTTGTGAGTCAAATATTGAGGTGAAGATGTTACACCCTTGTGCATAGTCTATTTTAAAGATTCTTGGTATAATGAGTTAAGGGAATTGGTTAATATGTTATGTCTATAAGTATAGTTTGATTGCTCGAAGACGAGTAACGTTTAAGTGTGGGGTATTGATGTGTGGCTATAATTTCATAGTTCCGTACATTATTTGCCTTACATTTTACATGTTTTAATGATAAATTACACTTTATTTGCGCGTAATGGAGTCTATTTTATATGTAGGTGAATTGGAGATGAAAGTAGAGTAAAAGGGACACTTAAACGTTGAAAGTGTGCTCGAGAACAGAGAAAAGGAGAAACTTGTCGAGGCCAGGAAAAGGCCAGCTTAACCAGGCATTCGACCTGGCGAGGCCAGGCAAAGGCCAGCTTAACCATGTGTTAGACCTGGCGAGGCCAGGCAAAGACCAGCTTAACCGGGCGTTAGGCTGGCGACGCCAGGCATAGGGCGAGGTCCAGTCCGAGTTTTGAAGATTTATTTCGTCTCCTGGTTTGACTAGGACTTGACCTACATGTTTAGATTTTTTCCTACACATATAAATAGATCTAAAAAAGCTACTTTGGGTAGACAGACCGATAATGGACAGAGAGACCGACATTAGACCGGGGATTCGACCTAAGGAGAAAAGAACACACTAGGAGCAAGGCGGAGAAGTTTTCTACGAGTTTTTCACTTCCTTCTTCCTATTTTCATTATTGGTTATGAATTCTAGTATTGTAGTTATGCATACTATTATGAATAGCTAATTTGTTATCTAGGGTTTTGATGGAACCTGTTGGAGGATGATTTTCTTGTTACGTTAATATAGATTTGCCGTAGTATTTCTCTATTTGTTCAACTATATTATTCTTGTGGTTGATTGAAGGGACCTCAATTAGCTGTGCCTATTTAGTATGTATTATTCGGGAGAGAGTACATATTTAGGTAGTTGTTGATTAACGTCACTCCTAAACGTATATGAGGGATCAATACGGAGGTTTAAAGGTGGGATTAGGGATAACGAAACCTTGGTGCGATCTGAGTAAGCTGTACTTAATGCCAGCTAGCGTAATTTGAGAGAATATGTCTAGTAAATTGTGGTAATCACTCAGGAGAGAGTTACGATAGTTAGAGTGCTCTTGATCGGTAGAGAAAACTTAGGCAAATTTATAGGAAACGTAGCGGAAAGGATTCCGACAATTGGGGAAGTCATAACTTTAAACCTCCTTAGTCTTGTCTAGAATTTCATCCATGTTAGTTGATAATTTTACTGCTTTATAATATTTGCTAGTTAATTAGTAGAAATAAAAATCAAATATTTATAACTAGAAAATTATTTGAACTTGTGTTTCTTTGAAATATTGAATAGTTGTAGCTAAGCCTTAGTTCTTTGTGGGATTCGACTCCGGACTTGTAAATCGGATTATATTTGCAACGACCATTTAGTCCTTTTTATAAGGCATAGTTGGGCGTGATCAATACACATCTTAATTGGGCCTACCAATGGACCCCCAAATCAACTCGGGTTACCCACAAATAGATAAAAATCTCTCCGAAAATCCATAATGACTGAATCACAACACATTCTATTATTTGGCTAGCTCCGACCACAACTTCACAGTCCACAACTATGAAACAATCTGCTCCTGAGAACTCCCAATCTCCAAATCCATAGAACTCGTGAATCACCATATTTGATTCCATCTCCACCACCCGAATGCCTAACATTTCTCTCATACACGATCATCCCACGTGAAATACTTTAAAAGTTCTTCCGTGCCACTTGGCAAAACTTGAATATTAGAAGTCTATCAACCATGTGAGTACCGCAATACTAATTAAACATCCTTAAGTCAAAATACAATACGCCTTCTGAAATACGCACCCTTCTCATACAACACCAAGTAGCAATCGTATTCACCTAGTCATTTGGAATCGCCCATGTTGTGATGACCCAAATATTATCTTTAAATTTAATAAGTAATTCTATGTTTTACGACCTCGAAAAGTACCATTTATCATTTCTCGACTTGCGTGCGCAGTCCGTACAATTTTTCGAAAAGTTTTTAGGTGAAAAATAGATTAAAATGTAAAATAGAGTTTTAAAACTCAATTAAGTTGACTTTGGTCAACATTTTGAGAAAACGGACCTGGATCAGTGATTTGAAAATTCTGGTAGGTCCGTATCGTGATTTGGGACCTCAGAGTATGCCCGAAATTAAATTCCGAGGTCCCTAGCTCGAGATATGAAATTGTGATGAAAAATTAAAAGCTTGAAAGCTTAATGATTTTTAAGAAATTACTGATATTGGATTTATTGATATCGGGTCTGTATTTTGGTTTCGAAGCCCGGTATAGGTGCACTATAATATTTATGACTTGTCTGCCGAATTTGGTGAGAATCAAAGTTGATTTGACGTGATTCAGACGTCCGGTTGTAAAAATATAAGATTTAAAGTGTTCTTGAAAATTTTCTTTGAATTGGTGTCTGATTCGTAGTTCTAGGTGTTATTTTGGCGATTTGATCACGCGATCAAGTTCGTATAATGATTTAAGACTTGTGTGCATGTTTGGTTTGGAGCCCCAAGGACTCGGGTGAGTTTTGGATAGAATACGGGATGATTTTGAACTTAGAAAATCTGGTTTTTCCGCAACTTCAGGCTTCTGGTATTTCCTTCATCGCGTTCGCGAATGTACTCTCGCGAACGCGAAGAGCAAAATGGGCTGACTGAAATTTCCTTCTTCGCGAACGTGAAGATTGGGTTGCGAACGCGAAGCTATGGGGACTTAACCCTTCGCGAACGCGACCAGCTCAACGCGAACGCGAAGCTTTAGAGGCCTGGGGAGGGGTCAGTTTTTCTTCTACGCGAACGCGAGCACTGGCACGCGAACGCGAAGTCCAGGGGAAAAAGCCTTCGCGAACGCAAAAGCCATGAGCTGCTATTCATCGCGAATGTGACAGGCCCTTCGCGAATGCGAAGAAGGCCTGACGCCCATGACTTAAAACATAACCAAAACGGGATTTTTTCCATTTTTCACAAACCCTCAATTATAACTCGGCTTAGGGGCGATTTCTAAGGAGTTTTTCACGATTTCGAACTGGAAAAGTGTTCTTTATCATATAGTGATTGTATTTCATAAATCCAAGTCTATATTCATCATTTATTTCGGATTTAGACGGAAGAAATTGGAATTTTTGTAAAATGTTCCAAAAACAAAAAATTTAGATTTAAAGGTCCATTTGACATCGGAATTGGATAATTTTTGTATGGTTAGACTCGTCTCGGAATAGGTGTTCGAATTTCGTCAGTTTTTCCGAGATTTGAGATGTGGGTCCCACTATCGAATATTGAAATAAATTTCAGATTTTTATCCGAAAAATTTGTAAATTCATATGGAATTAATTCCTATGATTTGTATTGAGTATATTGAATTGTTTGTGAATAGATTTGAAGCTTTCGAAGACAAATTTAAAAGAAAAAGTTATGGTTGAGTAATTGATTGGAATTTACAAAGCGAGGTAAGTGTCGTGGTTAACCTTGACTTGAGGGAATAGAACCCTTAAATTATTTGTTATGTGAAATGCACGTGAACGACGTATAGGCGAGGTGACGAGTATCTATACGTCATCAAATTAATTATTTGCGTATTTACTTGAAAAATCATAAATTGTTTAAATTATGAATTAATTGGTATAATAATTATTTCTCTCCTATTCATTGTCAAATATTAATTCTTGAATTCCTGCATTAATTGTTACATGCTATTTGAATTATGTGCCTTAATTGTTATTTGAAATTTAGCATATTAAATATTAAACTGCATATTTTCTCCCTGATTTCCATAATAATTTGCTATTTGCCTTTGTATGTTTCATAATTAAATCATAATTATTGTATGCTTGTTGTCTTATAATTTTAGATTAATTGTTCCATTTATTGGGAAAATTGCTTCTATAAGAATTGGTAAATGAAAATGTTGGAGGAGCGGGTTGCACGCCGCAACAGACTTATTAAAAAGTCCATATTGGAGGATCGGGTTGCACGCCGCAACAGACTTATTAAAAAGTCCATATTGGAGGACCGGGTTGCACGCCGCAACAGACTTATTAAAAGTCCATATTGGAGGATCAGGTTGCACGCCGCAACAGACTTATTTAAAAGTCGACATACATATTTATATATTGGGGAATAGGGTTGCACGCCGCAACTGACTTCACTAAAATGAATATATTGGAGGAGCGGGTTGCACGCCGCAACAGAACTGAATGTGAATATATTGTGAGAGCGGGTTGCACGCTGCAACAGAATTGATTGTGAATATATATTTTGAGAGCGGGTTGCACGCTGCAACAGAATTGATAGAAATGATAATTGGTTATGACTGCTGAGTTGGCTTAAATTATTATAAATGAGTTACCTGATTTATTTCTACTATTTGTTGTTGTTACTAATATTGCGTACAGGTAATGTAAGTGACCCGCCTTAGCCTCGTCACTACTTCGTCGAGGTTAGGCTCAGCACTTACCAGTACCTGGGGTTGGTTGTACTGATACTACACTCTGCACTTCTTGTGCAGATTTCAGAGTTGGTCCCAGTGGTGTGCCATAGATTTGCTCGAATTTCAGCTATTCAGAGGAGACTTGAGGTATAACCGCATGGCGTCCGTAGTTCTGAAGTCCCCGTCTATTTTACATTAGCTGTGTGTTTATTTTCAGACAACTTTATTTTATTCAGACCTTTATTTGTATTATTCTAGAAGCTCGTGCACTTGTGACACCAATTCTGGGATGGTATTTAGACACTGATGTTTTTATGGATTATTTTACTATATTTCAAACTTTGCTTCCACATTTGTTTCCTTGATTATTAATAATTTAAAAATTGGTTAATATCATTCTAATGCTGGCTTGCCTAGCAAGTGAAATGTTAGGCGCCATCATGGTAAGAAGGAGGGAATTTCAAATCGTGACAGTTGGTATCAGAGCACTAGGTTATATAGGTCTCACGAGTCACGAGTAAGCTTAGTAGAGTTTGAAGTATCGGTACAAAGATGTCTGTACTTATCTCTTAGAGGCTATGAAGTTTAGGAACAATATCACCTCTTTCATTCCTTATCGTGCGGCATTGATTTTGCTTGAAACCTATATCTCACATTCCTTTGTATCTACTCGTTTATGACATGCGCACTCGGTATCAGTTGTGCGTCGACGGTTCGTGATGCCGCAGATGAACTACGAGGGAGCCAGAGATGCTCAAATATTGCCTCAACGTGTGATTCCGACTGAAGATACGGACGTATAAAGAGATTACCCAGTGAATAATATGGGGGGTGCAACGTACCTTGGAATCTGGTTGATTTATATGAGTTGTGAAGGTTAATATTATGGACCATCGGACGTGGTGAACTATGACTTCGCACCGAGTGGGGGAGTCCACTATCAATAAATGGATTGTGAGTCATGTGTTATATCAGTTTTGGCCTGAAATGTATATATATGGTACTGAAAGGTTCTCTTAAAATTTACATGTGTTTAAGGCCTGAGATTTTGTAGAGGATAAGGTTGGTACTTGCGGTATGCCCGCCTACTTAATAATCCTATACTTCAGTACCAAAGGAGTTAGAGAAACAACTTTAAATTTACAGAAGGTCTACTCAGCGTGGACGTCACGGTTTTGGATTTTGGGGTGCTTCGGAGGAAGAACAGTGGTTGACGAGATTTTGTACTAAGAATTGTCTGTTTGGAGCTCTACTTTTGTGATCATTGTATATAAATAGGGGTAAAGTTTACCCCAAAGAAGAATCGAAGAGTATGTTAAGAAATGGGTCAGCTCAACAGTGTTGAGTCAGCATAACAAAAGAAGAAATTGGCCTTGGGAGAGATAATTCTCCACGGGTGTCTATGGAAAGCCTATGAAGAGGGCAGACCAGCCGATACAACACCGCCCACTTGGCTCGGTTCTCAGAAATACTTTTGAAAGAGTTTGTTTCCCAGACTCTCCGTAATGCATGGCGCATAAGGTTTGAACGATTGTGTCAGGTCACCATGACGGTGTTATAATATGCCATCAGGTTCAATAAGTTAGCCCGTCATATTCCTACTTTGCTTCCTATAGCTAGAGAGCGAGTCCACAGACTCGTTAAAGGACTTAATTATGATCGTAAAATTTTGTATGACTCGGGAGCTACAGACTGATACATCATTTCCACTAGTGGTAGAAATTGCCAAGATATTAGAACGTGTTCGGGGTGAGAAAAAAAAAAGGAAACTAAGGAGACTAAGACACCTCGAGGTTCTGGGGGATTCAGTGGATTCTACTCTGCGAGTATAAATCATTATGGCGGGGGCTCGGGTAGTTGGCCAGCCCAGTTCGCACATCGTATTAATCGAGGTGCTCCAGTAAGTTCTTTTAATGCACCACTGACATGAGTTTCCTACAATGGTTATCCCAGTTATCTGGCACAGACTCAATATGAGCAGCCAAACCCACAAAGGGGTTGTTATGAATACGGCGATACTAGGCACATCATGAGACAATTGTCCCAAACTTGGGAGAGGCATATTTCATCAAAGCACTCAGGCTACGTGCCCCATTGGAGTTACTACACCACCCACACGATCAGTTAAAGGTGGAGGACAGGCGGGTAGAAGGCGTCCTAGAGGTGGAGACCCAACCGTTGTTATATTTATTTTATGGTATGGTGGAGGTCGTTACATCAGATGGTGTCGTTATAGGTACGACCTCGATTTAAAATAAAGGAATAATTTCCTTAACTTGATTCGGTTCTGAGTATCAAGACGAGTCCTCTTATTGTGCTCCACTTATAAGTGAGCTTCGTAAATATATAATCTACTTATGTGTTTACTTCTGTTGGGAGGTTTTATGGAGATAACTACACCTATCATTCCATGATGGACTCTAATAAGATCTGTGAGAGTAAGGGTGCTTTTCTGGTACTTATTTTGGTATGTTTTGATGTATTTCCGGATAATTAATTACAAATCTTGAATTCTATGCCCTACCAGTGTGGGGTTCATTATGTGTTGTGATTTATTTTAACGAAAGTTATTTAAAAGGAGAAAATGGAAAGTTTCGATTGGCAAGATGTGCATATTACTTGTGATTCAGAACTGAGGCCGAGGTCCTCATATTTTAAAATAAATTGATATGCTTAAACCGGGCTATGAGCTGTGGTGGAAGTAATATAAGGACGAGATCCTTGTGATAAAAAATTCTTGTGTTTAAATTCTCCCGTGTGAAAATTAAATTTGTACTATAGTACTAATAGGGAGCCATGCATGCTAGGCTTATTTAAAAATATTTGTATGAAATTCTCTGTGCATACTTGCCAAATTCGTGTTGTAATATTGAGTTGTAATCTACGAGGTAGGTGCCCGCCCAGATGGCGTTAAATGTGACTTGTTAATTCGGGTAAATAATTATGAGGTCTTCATGCCTTGCATCTGGTTATTAGTATGGTGAAGGTTTGAAACGAGATTTTTGTTAACATGAAGTTAATTGACGATTCTGTAATTGATTATGAACAACTATTAAGACCAGATTGACCCAAAAGGGTGCCCCATTTAGATGGTCAGACGAGTGTGAGTTGAGCTTTCAGAAGCTCAAGACCGCTTTGACTACAACGCTAATATTGGTATTACCCGCAGGTTCAAGATCTTATACGGTGTATTGTGATGCATTGGGCTTGGTGCAGTATTAATGCAAGATGGCAAGGTAATCGCATATGCGTCACGGAAATTGAAAGTTCACGAGAAGAATTATCCTGTTCATGACTTGGAACCGGTAGCCATTGTTCATGTGCTGAAGATTTGGAGGCATTACCTCTACGGTGTCTCGTGTGAGGTATTTACTGATCATCGTAGCCTTCAGTATCTGTTCAAACAAAGGGATCTTAATTTGGGGCAGAGAAGATGATTGGAGTTGTTGAAAGACTATGATATCACCATTTTGTAGCACCCCGGAAAGGCCAATGTGGTGGCCGATGCTTTGAGTAGAAAGGCTGTGAGTATGGACAGTCTTGCGTATATTCCAGTTGGTGAGAGGTCATTACCTGCAGATGTTCAGACTTTGACTAATCAGTTCATGGGGTTAGATGTTTCAGAACCCAGTCGGGTTCTAGCTTGCACAGTCACTCGGTCTTATTTATATGAGCGCATCAGAGAGAGGCAGCATGATGATCCTCATTTACTTGTCCTTAAGGACACGGTGTGGCACGCTGATGCCAAACGGGTTGCTGTGGGGGAAGATGGGGTTCTGCGAATGCAGGGTCGTATTTGTGTGCCTAATGTGGATGGGCTTCGTGAATTCATTCTTTAAGAAGCACACAGTTCCAGGTATTCTATTCATCCAGGTACCGCTAAAATGTATCAAGATTTGCGGCAACATTATTGGTGGAGGAGAATGAAAAAGGATATAGTTGCATATGTAGCTCGGTGTATGAATTGTCAGCAAGTTAAGTACGAGCATCAGAGACCTAGTGGTTTGCTTCAGAAGTTAGAAATTCCTGAGTGGAAGTGGGAGCGTATCACTATGGATTTTGTTATTGGGCTCCCACAGACTCAGAGAAAATTTGACGCAGTTTGGGTTATTGTGGACAGGTTGACCAAGTCAGCACATTTCATTCCAATGGCAGTTACCTATTCTTCAGAAAGGTTACCTGAAATTTACATTCGTGAGATTGTCCGCCTTCACGGTGTGCCCGTGTCTATTATTTCAGATCGAGGTACGCAGTTTACCTCACATTTCTGGAGGGCTGTACAGCGTGAGTTAGGCATGTGGGTGGAGTTGAGTATAACATTTCATCCACAGACAGACGGATAGTTAGAGCGCACTATTCAGATATTGGAAGATATGCTCCACGCTTGTGTTATAAACTTTGGAGGTTCTTGGGATCATTTCTTGCCACTTGCGGAGTTTTCTTATAATAATAGCTACCAGTCGAGCATTCAGATGGCTCCATATGAGGCATTATACAGAAGGCGATGTCGATCCCCAGTTGGTTGGTTTGAACCGGGAGAGGCTCGGTTGTTGGGTACCGATTTGGTATAGGATGCCTTGGATAAGGTCAAGATTATTCAGGATCGACTTCGCACAGCTTAGTCTAGAATAAAGAGTTATGCCCACCGTAAAGTTCGTGATATTGCATTCATGGTTGGAGAAAGAATATTTCTCCGGGTTTCATCTATGAAAGGTGTAATAAGGTTCGGAAATAAGGAAAAGTTGAGCCCTAGGTATATCGGACCCTTTGAAATTCTTGAAAGGGTGGGTGAAGTAGCCTACAGGCTTGCATTACCACCTAGTTTATCAGCGGTTGATCCGGTGTTCCATGTGTCTATGCTCCGGAAATATCATGGCGATGCGTCTCATGTGTTAGATTTCAGCTCAGTCCAATTGGCCAAATATTTGACTTACGAGGAGGAGCCGGTGGCTATTCTAGCCCGGCAGGTCCGACAGTTGAGGTCTAAGAGTTATCCTTCAGTTCGGGTGCAATGGAGAGGTCAGGAGGTATAGGCATCTACTTAGGAGTCCGAGTCGGACATGCAGAGTAAATATCCACACCTTTTCTCCAGCTCAGGTACTTTTTCTAACTCCGTTCGAGGACGAACGTTTGTTTTAGAGGTGGAGAATGTGATGACCCAAAATGTCATCTTTAAATTTAAAAAGTAATTCTGTGTTTTAAGACATCAAAAAGCACCATTTATCATTCCTCGACTTGCATGCGCAGTCCGTACAATTTTTCAGAAAGTTTTTATATAAAAAATGGATTAAAATGTGAAATAGAGCTTTAAAACTCAACTAAATTGACTTTGGTCAACATTTTGAGAAAACAGACCCGGATCGATGATTTGACAATTTTTGTAGGTCCGTATCGTGATTTGGAACCTGGGCGTATGCCCGGAATCGAATTCCGAGGTCCCTAGCTCGAGATATGGAATTTTGATTAAAAATTAAAAGCTTGAAAGCTTAATAATTTTTAAGAAATTACTGATATTGGATTTATTGACCTCGGGTCCGTATTTTGGTTCCGGAGCCCGGTATAGGCCACTGTAATATTTATGACTTGTCTGCCAAATTTGGTGAGAATCGGAGCTGATTTGACGTGATTCGGACGTCCGGTTGTAAAAATATAAAATTTAAAGTTTTCTTGAAAATTTCCTTTGAAATGGTGTCCGATTCATAGTTTTAGGTGTTATTTTGGCGATTTAATCACGCGAGCAAGTTCGTATGATGTTTTAAGACTTGTGTGCATGTTTGGTTTGGCGCCCCGAGGGCTCGGGTGAGTTTTGGAAAGGATACGGGATGATTTTGAACTTAGAAAATCTGGTTTTTCTGCAACTTCAGGCTTCTGGTATTTCCTTTATCGCGTTCGCGAATGTACTCTCGCGAACGCGAAGAGAAAAATGGGCTGAGTGAAATTTCCTTCTTTGCGAACGTGAAGATTGGGTCGCGAACGCCAATCTATGGGGACTTTACCCTTCGCGAACGCGACCAGCTCTACGCGAACGCGAGCACTGGCAGGCGAACGCGAAGGCCATGGGGAAAAGGCCTTCGCGAACGCGAAGGAGGACTCGTGAATGCAAAAGCCACGGGCCGCTATTCATCGCAAACACGACAGGCCCTTCGCGAACGCGAAGAAGGCCAGGCGCATGTGACTTAAAACATAACCAAAACGGGATTTTTCCCATTTTTCACAAACCCTCAATTATAACTCGGCTTAGGGGCGATTTCTAAGGAGTTTTTCACGATTTCGAACTGGGCAAGTGTTCTTTATCATATAGTGATTGTATTTCATAGATCCAAGTCTATATTCATCATTTATTTCGGATTTAGACGGAAGAAATTGAAATTTTTGTAAAATTTTCCAAAAACGAAAAATTTAGATTTGAAGGTCCATTTGACATCGGAATTGGATAATCTTTGTATGGTTAGACTCATCTCGGAATGGGTGTTAGGATTTCGTAAGTGTTTCCGAGATTTGAGACGTGGGTCCCACTGTCAAATATTTAAATGAATTTTGGATTTTTATCTGAAAAATTTGTAAATTCATATGGAATTAATTCATATGATTCGTAATGAGTATATTGAATTATTTGTGAATAGATTTGAAGCTTTCGGAGACAAATTTAAAAGGAAAAGCTATGGTTGAGTAATTAATTAAAATTTGCAAAGCGAGGTAAGTGTCGTGGTTAACCTTGACTTGAGGGAATAGAATCCTTAAATTATTTGTTATGTGAAATGCATGTGAACGACGTATAGGCGAGGTGACGAGTGTCTATACATCGTCAAATTAATTATTTGCGTATGTACTTGAAAAATCATAAATTATATTAAATTATGAATTAATTGTTATAATGATTGTTTCTCTCCTATTCATTGTAAAATATTAATTCTTGAATTCTTGCATTAATTGTTACATGCTATTTGAATTATGTGCCTTAATTGTTATTTGACATTTAGCATATTAAATATTAAACTGCATATTTTCTCCCTGATTTTCATAATAATTTGATATTTGCCTTTGTTTGTTTCATAATTAAATCATAATTATTGTATGCTTGTTGTCTTATAATTTTATATTAATTATTGCATTTATTGGGGAAATTGCTTCTATAAGAATTGGTAAATGAAAATATTGGAGGAGCGGGTTGCACGCCGCAACATAATTAATTATAATGAATATATTGGAGGATCGGGTTGCACGCCGCAACAGACTTTTTAAAAAGTCCATATTTGAGGATCGGGTTGCACGCCTCAACAGACTTATTAAAAAGTCCATATTAGAGGATCGGGTTGCACGCCGCAACAGACTTATTTAAAAGTCGACATACATATTTATATATTGGGGGATCGGGTTGCACACCGAAACAGACTAAATTAAAATGAATATATTGGAAGAGCGGGTTGCACTCCGCAACAGAACTGAATGTGCAAATATTGTGAGAGCAGGTTGCACGCTGCAACAGAACCGAATGTGAATATATTGTGAGAGCGGGTTTCACGCTGCAATAGAATTGAATGTGAATATATTGTGAGAGCGGGTTTCACGCTGCAACAGAATTGATGGAAATGATAATTGGTTGTGACTGCTGAGTTGGCTTAAATTATTATAAATGAGTTACCTGATTTATTTCTACTAATTGTTGTTGTTACTAATATTGCGTACATGTAATGTAAGTGACCCGCCTTAGCCTCGTCACTACTTCGTCGAGGTTAGGCTCAGCACTTACCAGTACATGGGGTCGGTTGTACTGATACTATACTCTGCACTTCTTGTGCAGATTTCGGAGTTGGTCCTAGCGGCGTGCCATAGACTTGCTCGGATTTCAGCTATTCAGAGGAGACTTGAGGTATAACCGCATGGCGTCCGTAGTTCTGAAGTCCCCGTCTATTTTACTTTAGCTGTGTGTTTATTTTCAGACAACTTTATTTTATTCAAACCTTTATTTGTATTATTCTAGAAGCTCGTGCACTTGTGACACCAATTCTGGGATGGTATTTAGACACCGTTGTTTTTATGGATTATTTCACTATATTTTAAACTTTGCTTCCATATTTGTTTCCTTGATTATTAATAATTTAAAAATTAGTTAATATCATTCTAACATTGGCTTGCCTAGCAAGTGAAATGTTAGGCGCCATCACGGTCCGAAGGAGGAAATTTCGGGTCGTGACACATGTTGTCTGAGAATTCATGACCATTCTGCCCAAACTTCGTTACCTTCCTTCAAGACCGAACTGCCACCTTGTACATGTAAATCCTAATCCCGCACAACATACCACATCCATTATGCCATCATGTGATAAGTACAAGAATCCCATTATCAACTCTGAGTCACCAGCAGATTACATTCCTGGTTAGATAGAAACCTTCCTCTTGCTTCCTTCCAGGAGGAAATCACAATACGCAACACGTTTCTCACACCAGTAGATAATATCCGGTTCAATCCATGGTAGAAACCATCAAGAACACTTTGAAATCCATTTTCACATAACCAATCTATTAGAACTAAATTCTTCTAACTCGACCAAACCACGTAGATCACCAAACCCAAGAATATTTCTACCAAAATATCTGTAGAGTCTCACTACATCATAATTACCTCTATAAATACCACAACCGAAACACCCACTCTGAAAATACCTTATTTGAGTCTAAGGCCGTTTCATTCACCTTTCTAATACCGAAATATAAAATCCATAATGATATACAAAAATGCCACAAGTCTCGACACCATCCAACTTAAATCTTAGATTTTAGCCATAAACAACTCCGCCAAAAATTCTCAATTGTTACATATTAATCTTGAATCCATTAGAACTTTCTCGAGAGTCACCCCCCTTTTTCAAATCCACCTTACACCGCCCAAATGGGCCAAAAGACACGTGTCCCATTAGCACAACAACACTCAAAGAAGTAACTCTACTTTAATACCACCTATCAAATTCATACTCCGTGCGCACTACATCATTCACAAATAACAACTCACTCATCCCACAATTTTTATACTCATAAGTGCACTATAACCCGTATCCAGGAATTTCCTTATTCGAGTCATTCTCGATCTCAGCTTCTACAAGTCATAACTAACCCACCAGTATGCCTCAGCCCAAAACTAAACCTTGACATATAACTATGAAATTGAATTATCAATAGAAGGCTCCCCCACTAGGATCAAAGCCATAGATTAAAACATTCCATAACTAACAATACCAATACTCTATTACTGCCATAATGCCACAGTCAGTTCAACGAAACTTCTTCTCAAACTCATGCAACACCAACCATAAAAATCCCCCAAATCAGCCGCTAAGCTTGCAATTATTCTCTTGACACTCAAGTCAACTTTCTCAGCCAGATTCAAATTCAAATCTCCACACATACGCCATGTTGGCATAAAAGAAACTCTCCATTCACATATGAGGAACATACCTACGTAGATTACTCTCAAGAGATAACCTACCTCCTTAGCCTAAATTGACATCTTGTTATATCTTTTCGCAGTCATAATTACTATTCAATCACTTAGTCTATTTGAGTCCAAACTCATTAACCAGACATGAGAATTTAATTTGTACCAAAATTTAACAATGTAAAAGATCCTCCAAAATATTCATACTCGAGACTGTACGTCACATCAAAACGAAAATCAAGCACCCAATGGCCTTTCCTTTACATTTACGGAAATACTTCTCATCACATTCGCTGCCTCTTAACACATCCCGCAGTTACATCGTACTCATCACAAGGCCATTACACCGCTCATCGATCCACAAATTCCACCTGTAGGGACATTACCGGACAAATGAGTCCAAATGTACAGGTTATAACTGAAGTTACCGAGCTTAAGTTGCGGTCTAAACCTGGCCTCAAGTCCTACTGGCCCATCACCAAAACACAAAATACACATCTTGAACCTCGTTTATAAATATCATAAGCCGGTGATGCACAGCTGATACCGAGCGCTCATGCGCGCATACGAATACGTGGAAGGAATTCAAAGAGTTTATGTCTCAAGCTAAATCAATCTTGCACGATAAGGAAAGAAATATGGGAAGTATATATCCTAAATGCCCCGTAGCCTCTCGAAGATAAGTATGGATGTCATCATACTGATCTGCAAGACTCTACTAGACACTTGCTCGTGACTTGTAGAACCTATGAACCTAGAGCTCTAATACCACCTTGTCACAATCCAAAATCTAACTAGTCGTGATGGCACTTAACCCAACCCGTTAGGTAAGCCAATTACCAACTAACAAATTTCAATAATAATTATTAAAGCAATTTAAGTGAATAAAGGTCTTAATCTTGTACAATCCCCAAGAACTGGTAGTATAAATCATGAGCTCCTAAGAATAGAGTATACAAAGCGGAAATAAAATAAATACATAGTCTGTTTGAATAATACTTAAACAGAGCTTTTATAAATCTAAGGCTACCCTGAACAAGAGGCAGCTATAACAGGAATGCAGGTACATCTTCAAATCCCGCAACCATTGAGCACAGCAACAACAACAGCCAACATCTGCATGAAATGTGCAGAAATGTAGTATCAGTACAACCGACCCCATGTACTGAGTAAGTAACAAACCTAACCGTAGGTTGAAAGTAGTGACGAGCTTCTACCAAGGTCAGGTCCACAACCAATAGTCCATAACAACATAAAGCAAATAATACCAGAAGTAACTCAGAGATAAAATGCTCGGCCAAATCATGATTTCAAAAATAATAGTTCTTCCTTTCAAATACATCAGTGAAAACCCAAATCGTTTGCCGAAGTTGCCAAAAATATGGATAGTTTGAAAACAATAATTTCTCCCAAAAATCTTTTCAATAATAAATAAGATGTTTTATTTTTCTTCCGGATAACCCGTGTAAAACAAATGCATCACTATGCCCATCTGTAAAAAATGTGTGAGAAATCATGAATGATATGATGTTGTACAGCATGAGAAAAATACATCTCTATACCTGTATGTCATATGTGAATGCCAATGCGATGCAACTCAGTGATAAAATCATAAACAACCCCTCAGGCTTACCTCACAATCACTCGTAAATAGCCCCTCGGGCATACCTCACAATCACTCGTAAATAGCCCATCGGGCATACCTCACAATCACTCATGCCTCCCAGTCACTCATCACTTGACACTCGCACTCAGTAGGTACCTGGACTCACTTGGGGTGTGTACAGACTCCGGAGGGGATCCTTCAACCCAAGCGCTATAATCTGCACGGACAACTCACGTGCTATAATATCATATCAGAGTCCGTATGGACAACTCACATGCCATAATAAGCAAATAAGGCCTGGTGCTGGCGGGCAGCCCCGATCCATATAAGAGTAATAATATATATAAAGCCAATATGGCCTGCTGCGGCGTGCAGCCCGATCCCATAATAATCCTCACAATCAGGCCCTCGACCTCAATCAGTCATCAATCTCTCCAGTCTCTCGGGCTCACAATGTCATGAAAATAGCCCAAAATGATGATATGATGTATCAATGAATAACAACAAAGACTGAGATATGATATGTAATGAAATGAATATGACTGAGTATGAATTTTCAATTTAAAACAAATAATTCATAACAATATGACCTCCGTGGGTCCCCAAATACTGGCACATGGCCTCAACATAATTTTTAATATGCTTTTTAGCTCAATTTCTTTAACACATAAAATCGCATGGAGAATGCCAAGATTATTTAACTATAAAATTTCACATAACCAATTATGTCACAATTTCTATAGTGCACGTCTATGCGCCCGTCACCTAGCATGTGCTTCACCTCCCAACAATTCACAAAATACATATATTCAGGTCCATACCATCAAACTCCAAGATTAGAAGAGTTACTTACCTCGAACAAGCAAAATTCAATGTCGAGCAAGTTAAGCAATGCTCTAGAAATTTTATTATATGCGTATCAACTTCCAAACGGCTTGAATCTAGTCACAATCAATTTGATTCAGCCCACAAAAATTATAGAAATTAATTCCATATCAAAATACTAATATTTTTCAAAAATCTGGAATTACGCTCCAAAAATCACCTGTGGGGCCCACGTCTTGGAATACGATAAAAGTTATAAAATCTGGAATTTCATTCAACCACGAGTCTAACCATACTAATTTTACCAAAATCCGACCTCAACTCGACCTCCAAATTTTCAAATCTTACTTTCAAATCCCTACGTTCAAACCCCCGATTTACACCTCAAAAACATGTAATCTAGTTGGATTATTCAATGATAATTTAATATTATGGAGTAGAATGATCACAAGTGACTTACTTCAAGTTTCCCTTGAATTCTCTCTCAAAATCGCCCCAAAAACCGTGCTTGAAGGTCCAAAAATGGCAAAACTCGAAACCCCCTCTGTTTTTAACATTATGTCTAGGATTTTCGCATCCGCGGTGATTTCTTCGCAGCTGCGGTCTTCGCACCCGCAGTGATTTCATCGCGCCTGCGGTCTTCGCACCCGCAGTGATTTCTTCGCGCCTGCGGTCTTCGCACCCATGATGATTTCTTCGCGTCTGCGGTCTTCGCACCCGCGGCAAAAATTTTTGCACCCGCGGTGCCTAGCCAGCCCATGCATTTTCTGCTTCCGCGACTAATTCCTCGCATCCGCGAGCTCGCACCTGCGGCCCTTTTGCGCGCAGGTGCGATCATACCAGCAGCCCAGCTGCTTCAGCTCCTCCTCCAAATCCGAATTCGATCCGTTAAGCATCCGAAACTCACCCCGAGGCCCTTGGGACCCCGTCCGAACCTACCAACAAGTTCCATAACATAATACAGACCTACTAGAGGCCTCAAATCGTATCAAATAATATCAAAACGATGAATCGTACCTCAAATCAAAATCTATGAACTTTGAACTTTCAAATTCTATTTCTTGTGCCGAAACATATCAAATTAATCCGGAATGATTTTAAATTTTGCACACAAGTCATATTTCACATTACGGACCTATTTCAATTTCCAGAATCGGATTCCGACCTCGATATCAAAAAGTCAACCCCCGATCAAAACTCCATTCCGGGGTCGTTTACACATAAGTCGACATCCGGTCACTATTTTAACTTAAGCTTTAAACCTTGGAACTAAGTATTCCAATTCATTCCAAAACCTCACCGAATCCAAACCAATTACCCTGGCAAGTCACATAACAACTATAAAGTGTAATTTGAGCAGAAAATGGGGAAGCGGGTTTGTAATACTCAAAACGACCGTCCGGGTCGTTACAGAATTGACAGATTTTTTCTTCTTATTATTTTCGTTTTTATTTTAGAATAATTTTAAAACTCTAAATCTATTAACTCAAAGAGAGTAACTAATTATTAACAACACATAATGCATAATTTAAATTTTTTAAAATTTAAATTAAAAAAAATAATTATTACCTAACATAACTAACGTTGTCCTAAATTGCCAAGCGGCCTATTGTGAGGTTGCCACTTGGCTTAATGTGGAGGCTTTCTTCTCTTCTTTTAATAATATATAGATATAGATTTTCTAATATATAATACTAATATATAATTTGAAAATTTTGGGGGCTTCAATTCCAGAGGGCCTAGTGGCTTCCCGCCGGCACTGTACTAAACATGAGTTTTCTTTAAAATTTACTTTTCATTTTCTTTTTTTGTTTCCAGATTGTGTGTGTATTGATGATTAAACTTGGCTAAGAGTGAACCTAAATCACTATGAGATCCATCCTATAATAACAGGGTTTATGCATATGATGCCGTTGTTTTATCTTATGGAATGATCTTTAGTTATTTCCTCTTATTTGTATCTACCAACAAGTTAGAAGATCCTTCCTCCTCCCCTCCCTCCCCCCCCCCCCCCAAAACCCCCCCACACACAAAAAAAAATAATCACCAGTATAATAAAATTGAAAAGCAAAAGGAAGGAAAAGAAGACGAGCTGGAGAAATTAAATTAGTATACTTAATAAATATTTGTGCATTAAGTGTATCTACTATTTGGAGTTTAATTTTAAGGAAGTACTTTGAGTAAGAAGTGGTGAGCATGTAAAATGATTAGAAGTTATATTCCCCTTGGAGACTAAAAATCTCCTCGGTTTCCTGGTACAGAAGGAAGATACACATGTGACTAAACTGAAACAACACAACTAAAAAAAATAGTTTTGTCATTATTCCAATCTGGTCAACCTTTCAAGCAGATTATTCATTGTTAAAGAAAATGCATCTTGGAATTTCTCCAGCTTAGATTTTGGATCTCCGTACACCAATCCAGGTAATAATTCATAAATTATGTATCTTCTCATTTTCTCTCTTTCCCCTGCAGGAATTTTCATAAGCCTCTCCACAACATTGACTTTCATATTTCTCACATCTTCTTGATCTATGAAAACTGAATACTTTTTATAATCTTCTGGTAAATGCCAAGGATATTGATAGTATGCTGTAAATGGATCAAATATTACCGGAATACAACCTGATATCAGAGAATCAAATACTGATTTTCTTGTCGGGCTATCACCTGGAGGCTGTAAACAGAATTCAGATTCCATGAACAGCTCAATGATAGACTCGGGTTGATCACATGCACCCGAACTACAATTCAAGAATCTGCATTCACCAGTTTCTATTGAAATGCATTGGTTGATCAAGATCGACCTAATGCTTTCTGGTGCATCAGGTCGTGGTGCACCAGCAAAGCTCACAAGGCTTTTTCGATTTGCCTTAATGATTTTGAGCTGCCATGTTATTATGTCATCATCTGATTGTGGATGGAAATAAGTCGGATGAGGTATTCCTATGTCGTTAAGATACCATGGTTGTCGTTCTATCAACAGCTTTACTGGATTCTGCATTTCGTTTAGCTCCAAAAACCTACTTCCCCAATCGGAATTGTTATATCTTCTGAAGTCCCAAGATATTTTTCCAAGAACAAAGACATGGTCTTTACCTGCAGAGGCAAGTGTAGCTCACGTGTTATAGGTTCAACTGAACCCAGTATTTTATAAACGGAACATAGATATTCATGTAAAAAGAACCACTGTATTTCAACAAATATTAAGTTTTGAACTCATAATTTCACTAATAAAATAAGTTCAGTGCTAAGTATTTAAGGTTGAAACCATTAAATTTAAATTTTGGATTCGCCTCTAGTTTACCTGATCTCTTGAACCAAGTTGGTTGCGACTCGAGCCATTTTGCAAGGTCTAGTCCGAGAGAGTCCTTGACATCATTTGAAACATTCTTGAAATGCCATCTCAAGACATCAAGTCCAGCATAGAAAGGCACATAAAATAGCTCTGCTTCGCTTTTGTTCATTACTCTACAAGGATGATTCAGAATCCTCGAGTGAAATATCAACTCCAATGAATACTGATGAGTTTGGTACCATCCTTTTCCTAGCTTTTCTACTGGCTCACCCATTGCATCATTGCTAAAGAAATTGCAGAGGTCGACCCAAGGAACCATGTCAGCACACTGAGATACCAAATCTTTGTTGAACTTTGTTGGCAATTCATACACATATATTCCCCTACCATCACATTTTGCATTGTTTTGGCTTGATATCCACGATCGATGCACCATTAGTTGATCCTCCACATCATTATAAGCCACTAACAATTCCTCGTCGCTTTTAACCAGGCCATTTCTGAAAGCATGGTACCCTGGTGGTATCGGTATGCCAAGACGTGTAGATTTTTGTTGCAAATCATCAACCAATTTCGTTGCAGTACCATTAACAGATGGGAAACTATCATTGGAAATGGAGCTAATTGGGGTTTCAAGATTTGGTTGTGTTCCAGCAGAAATGCAATAGAGATCATTGAGTTTTCGGGATTGGAAGCAAAGATGGATAATTTTACCAGAAATAATGGTGGTAGAAGAAGACCAAAAGAAGATTAAAAGAACGAAGAGGATTGCAATAGGGATAAGACATAGAAGTTTAGCTAGGATAGAATAAAAGAAGGTGCCAAGTTCATTAGCTTCTTTTTTGGAAAGCCTAGCTTTCTTTTTGGAAATAGAAGTGGTCATTTTCTTGGTAGCTTACAAGGATTTTCTTGATCCTTTCTCTTCTAGTATGCTTTTAATTTCTTCAAAACTGGACATAATATTTTGTTTTGGTCTCAATTTAGAAAATGGCTGAACATGAAAGCACGTAGTAGCATGACAGATACCATCATTGAGGGCACGTTTATGGGATCCATGCACTTAGATACTTAAGAAGGAACTTAAAGCAAATTTTCCCTTTTTAAACATCTTAGTCGCTACCCAGTCTAATAAGGGTCAAAGTCACATAGTTACACTCTTTTGTTTTTTGTTTTTCTTTATTGGTAATGACTCTTTCTTTTCTTTTAAATAGTTTACTACAAATTGTATATTTCTATATTTTTTGGGAGATGGGTAGGCCGGCAAATAAGGGCAAAGAAGATTAGAATTAGAAGAATTAAAAGAGAAAATTCTTTAGTGAAAGTTGACTTGTTCTTTAGTATTTCTTTTTTGTTGAACCCTTCCGTATTCTAAGTATACTAGTCCGAATACCTTGTATTCATGTTGAGTAGGCGCTCTAATGAGGCAAATCGCTTCTTGCAAAAAAATTCTTTACTCCCAATGCTCAAACAAAAAACTTATAGTTAAAATCAGTGGCGGAGCCAGAATTTTCACTAAGGGGTGTCAAAATATAAAGAAGTAAACACACGAAAAAGCCAAGGGGAGTCAATATATATTAATATATATATATATAATAAAAATTATTGAACTGCACAGTATAATTTTCCGGACTAAGGGGTGTCAACTAACACCCCTATGGATAAGGTGGCTCCGCCACTGGTTAAAATGATGAAAAATCTCAACTATCTCATCACCCTTATTAACTATCAAGTGCCGAGCTATGTAGAGCCAAGGGTGTTTGATTGAATCCCCTGTGTAGAAAAATTATACTGGGCCAAGAGGGCAAAAATTGTTCTTTTTGGTATATATGAACGGTTGAATCCTATTTGACATAAGGAAATATTCATATTATAGTGGTAAAAGGATTCAAAAATTACTTTAGGTTACAACTTTAAATCCAAGTGTGACATTTTAATGGAGTATATTTATAAATTTTCTTACATAACTTTCTGGCTCCGTCACTAATAACCATTCACCACTTGAATGTAGTGTATAGTTGTAAACTCCAGCCATTGCATTTGCCAATCTCCGAAATATAAAAATGCAGAAATCACAGTAAACACACAAATCCCCAAAACTTTTGGCGGGCGAAAGAAAATTTGCGGGGGATAAAGATTTTCGTATATATTAATTTGTAGACAGGCAATGAGAATTATTTTTGTCCTGAATATGTCGGTAGTACCTACGTAACGTCAAAGGCTGGATTAAACACGATTCTCTACATAAAAAAAAATTTAAAAAACTTTCCAAATACTACCTAAGTGGAGAGGTAAAACAATAGGCGCTGGAAAGAAAAATACATGAGAAAATCACAAGGCAAATATAAAAAGCAACGGTTAATTTTGTGTTTAGGGAAATTCTGATATTCACATAACATCTTGTTTTTCAAGTTCTGTGTATTAGGTTAAGAAATGATTAATTTGACAGGTGGTAAAATTAAAGAAAAAGTAGAAAATGGGGTTTACACTTGGGAATTGTCAATTGGTCAACTATTGTAATTTTATAATTAATTGTACTTCAACTATATTAAATGGCCATCACATGATCCCACATGTACACTTGTCTCGCTAATCTATGCTGTTTAATGCAGGTTCGTTTCATTAATTGCCTCTTAAATTAAAGTTTAAGATACTCGCTTAGTTGACTTCTCCAAAATATTTAAAAGATATAGGATTTAGAGAGCCGTTTAGCGGCCACATTAATTTGGCCCAAATATGGCCACACTCATAAAAAAAAAAGAATTTTTTACACACTTGATCTTTTTTTAATTATTATTTTAAAAAAGTATCATTTATTATTTATTTCATAAAGAGTATTTTTTTTTCATTATTAGCATATTATAAAAATTAAGCCCAACATTCATCTTCTTCACTTCATTTTTAAATTCTGATGCATATGTGAATGCCACCTAAATTCAAGATGTATTGATTTATACGTCTTTTATACTTTGTATATCAGGTATCACTTTAATTCAAAATGTATTTTTATGTATATAATTTTTGTATATTTATTTGTGAAGTGCCATCTTATTTTAAGATGTATTTTGATGTATATTTCAAATATATTTTATATGTCAAATGTCATTTTAATTAAGGATGTATTTTTTATATATATGTTTTTTGTATATTTATATGCCATCTTAATTAAATTTAAGATATATTTTTTATGTATATTTCACATGTCTAAGTGTCATCTTAATTGAAGATGTATTATTTATATATATTTTTTGTATAGTTTATATGTGTTAATTTAATATATATATATATTTTATATATACATTTTGTATATATTAACGTCCATTATTATCCAAGTAAGATCTTTATGTTAAGAAAGGAAAAAAGAAGGAAGAGAAAAACTTAAGAAAGATAATTAAAAAGAAAACGAATGGAACAAATTTAGAAAATATATTGGCTTCGGTAGAAAATAAAATTAAGAAGATGAAGAAAAAGAAGAAACGCTAATAGATAAAGACAAAAAAGCATGATTTTTGTACAAAGAATTATTGACTTTTCATTCAAATTGCTTATGTTTAGAGATTAATAATTAATATTCCTATTTTAATGGAATTGTATGCTACAAATATAAATATTTTCCTGCCATAACTGTAATATTGGATTTCATGCTACGAATTTGTTATATTTTTTTTAAATTGTGACAGTTATGTAAAGTTTCCCATAAAAAGACTACCATAACCTTATTCAGTTTTGCAATGTTTCCCCCAAATAATTTTTTCTCCAAAACACATTAATAAATACGGTAACTTATCTCTATTCCCAAAAAATATTTAGCAACTAAAATTGATACATGTTTCTACACATATAAAGATGAAAAGTCTCTACATACCTTGTGTATATTATGTGTAAAGCAAATTATATGGTTTATTTAATTAAAACATATACGATCTACACATCAATAGCCGATCACATCAACAACAAAATAAACCTTTCATTTTTTTCTCCTTAAGCTAAACATGAATTCAAACCAAGAAACTTGGCAGTGCAAGAAATATTAGTTTGTTTGAGTTTAATATTTATTGCACTACACTCATTTTAATATAATACAAATAAAAATTAAAAAATATTTTAATAGAAACTTTTACTCTATCGCTCACATCCAAATATGATTTTTCTTATTATATTTTTAAAAATAAATATCTCATCTCAAATTCAAATAAATCTTATGATTTCGAACTTAAATTAATCACTCTCAATTAAGATATTAATCATAAAAAATATTTTCTTATTTTTTTAACATATTATATACAATATTGTAACAATGTTCCTACTATTATTTTGCTTCTCTATATAGCGTTTTCAAAAATTTACTTAGTATTGGAACTGCTAGTCAGCTATAACATAATGGACATAGAGTGAATGTACTGCTGCAGAGTAAATGGAAACTACATCTAAACCAAATAGTTTATGAGGAATTTTCTATAAATTTATTTCTAAGCAGTAATTTAACCAAAATTTTCAAAAACATGCACAGCAAACCATAGGAGCAGAACTGGAGTTCGGGGGAAGCGTCCATTCAAATTAGTAACTTGTTGAGAAAAGCAAGTCACAATTACCCGAATGTTTTCCAGAAGGATTTGAAAGAGGGCAACTGAATTAAAAGGGGCTGAACTGAAGGGAAAAGATAGTCCTTGTGGCCCTAGCAAAAATGAGGATTCAGACTTTAAGCTTTTGAGAACTGTTAAATCGAATTCATAACACCTGTAACAAAAAAGATTTTCTAGGATTCAGACTGGAGCAAGTAAACTTAAGTAAGCTACGGAATACATAAGCTAATTTTTTTTATTAGAAGGAAAAAGATAATATGAAATAATAGGTAACTTCTTAACATCAATATTATTGACCGTCATGCATTCATGCATATATGTTCAGTCTAAGCAAACATGTAAAAAGATTGTATACGGTCGAAATAGATTTCGACTTTCCTATGTTCGATCGAGTTTGAGTGTTAAAAAGTCGGAATGAGAATTTGGGAGTGAGTTCCGAAGTCAGTACTAACGAGCCTCGAGTCCGAAGGTCGCTCGAGGAGTCGGCTCGGTAACCTTATCGAGCCTGTGACCGAGTCGATCCGCAAGACACTGCTTCGAGGTCGGAAATGCGCGACATCCATCTCGAAGGTCGAACTCGAGCCAAGACCGAAGGGCCCGACCCAGTAACGAGTTCGAGCCAGTATCGAGCTCACAGACAAGAGCCGTTGCAACCGCACCAAGAGAGAGAATCTTGGCGGGAATCGAGGAAGAGACAAGTCATCATGGGCCTTCCACTATATGCTTTATTTTATTATTTTTTGTAATGACCATCTACTATAAAAGGGGGAATCCTTGTAAGCTATGGGAGAAAGAAAGAAAAACACACTATAACCAAAAATCATTTCTCATATTGAAAGATATCCCTTTATGCTTGTTTTACTTTATCTTATTCATTCTTGTTGCTCACTATTTGCATTCTCATAGTCAAGAATACACATATCTCTATTTCTCTACACGATTTTATATCGAATTGTATCGCATATCCTTAGAACCATACACAAATCTAACGTTATCCGATTTTTTCGGTAAACAGTTTGGCGCCCACCGTGGGGCTAAGAGTAACAGTGATCGTTTGATATAAATCTAAAGTGCACGCCAGCTTGCAACTTCAAATCAGCAATGGCTTTACCTATCGACCACGAAGCCGGCCTTCAAAATAAAACCAACAACTTGGCACCTGGGGCTGGAAGGCCACTTAACGATGGCACCGAGGCTCGAATCAAAGTACCCGAAATTTGAGCCGAAGTACCATTGGATGTTAATTCACAAATAGCTTTGGAGGCGAATCAGCGTTCCGAACCGGAAAGAAGCATTCAGGGCGGTACTCGATCCGTAGCCCGAGACACCCATAACGCGGGAGAAATCGGGGCCAGCTTACGTATGATCTTCGAGATGTTACAAGCCCAATAAGTAGTGATAGCTCAGTTACAGAGCCAAACTCGCGTACAAAGCAGGCCGGATTCCAATCCACTTCGAGAAATCACCCCCAGAACGGAGCCCGCCATAGTGAAATCAAACGAGCAAGAATCGAGGACCACTCCCGGAATTACTAAATTACTCGAGGAACTCACAAAACGAGTCGAAGCCAATGACAAGAGAGTGAAAACATACAATGCCAGGGTCGATCAAATCCCGGGGGATCCACCAATGATAAAAGGGCTTGATTCGAAAAATTCATACAAAAGCCTTTTCCCTCGAGTGCGGCACTGAAACCAATCCCCCAAAAATTCCGTATGCCCGAAATTTCCAAATATAACGGTATGACCGATCCTAACAAACATGTCACTTCTTACACATGTGCCATCAAAGGTAACGATTTTAAGGACGATGAGATCGAATCCGTGTTGTTGAAAAAGTTCGGGGAGACCCTCTCGAAGGGAGCGATGATCTGGTATCACAATTTACCACCAAATTCTATCGATTCTTTTGCCATGTTAGCAGATTCGTTCGTAAAGGCACATGCTGGTGCCATAAAGGTTGCAACAAGGAAATCAGGCCTCTTCAAAGTAAAGCAAAGGGGTAATGAAATGCTGAGGGAATTCGTATCTCGATTTCAAATGGAACACATGGAATTGCCACCGGTCACAGACGATTGGGCCGTACAAGCTTTCACCCAAGGGTTGAACTGTCATGACCCCAATTTTACTCCGTAGGATATCGTGATGGCACCTAGTCTCTAAGACTAGGTAAACCTATCAATGCGGAATAATAATAAATATCTGAAATAAATAAACTACAATTCAAACAATTTTAACTCCTAAAACTTGGTAGAAATAAGTCACAAGCTTTTAAGAATTTATTCTCTATGTGTCTATATATCAGAGTCTAAAGCAAATAAGGAAGACAATATAGTAAGATAGAAGGGGATTCCGGAGTCTGCGGACGCTGGCAGATATACCTCGAAGTCTTCTCGTACAGCTAGTTTACTGATGCCTGGTTTGATAAGATGTACCTGGATCTGCACAAAAAGATGTGCAGAAGCATAGTATAAGTACACCATAGCGGTACCCAGTAAGTGCCAAGCCTAACCTCGGTAAAGTAGTGACGAGGCCAGGTCAGGCCCTACTGGAGAATAAATAATGGCATGGTAAAATGTTTAAACAATATTATAAGATAAAATGCCAATAAAAATGAATCAAGTAGTATGTCACATTTAATTACACCAAATAATGGCAAATAAATACCTTGTGAAAACAAAAGAGAATTATTTTCAACTTTAAAAAAAATCACAACAATAATCAAAGGCAACTGCGTCCATAAATTAATAATAATAAGGGCACTACCGAAGTACCGCCTCGTAGTACCAAATCAAAAATAAATTCACAATATCTCATTTTCTTATCTCACCGCGGGAGCCTTCACAATTTATTTGAAAGAAAATATTTTTTCCGAAATAGCATCCCGCGTATTAGCCACCCTTATCACACCGCATGACTTCTAGTAGTTCCCCCTACTAGCCACGCGTATCAAGCCACCCTTATCTCACCGCATGCGTTTCAATACCCAGACCTTATACCACCGCATGCGTATCAATATCACAATATATCACAATTTGCACCTCAGGTGCTCAAATAATTTAACTTGCCAAAATAATTCAACAACAATATTTTTCTACAATAAAGAGCTCACGGCTCATGTCAAAATAATTCAACAATAATATTTTTTCACAATAAAGAGCTCGCTGCTCCATCACAATGAGTACGAAAATCTTACAAAAATATTCAGGAGTAAATAATTCAGGAAAATAATACTTAAAAATCTTTAATACGTTGCTTCAATATCAAGTTTTAAAATGTCAAATATTTCATATTAATAATATTTAATTTAAAAAAAATCAACCTTCAAATAATGCACAGAATAAAAAAAACCAAGTTTCAACTAAACAGATAAAATAATTAGCAGGAAAAGGTCAAGCAAATTTAAAATATAAACATTAAATCAATAATGAAGAATATAATAAAATAAAATAATTTAATTAATACGCAACAATGATCTACACAATTTAAAACATAATCTTTCACATTTAGCCCGTGTACACACTCGTCACCTCGTGTACACGACTTTTCACACATTACAATTATCAATCCTTGGGGGAATTTCCCCCACACAAGGTTAGACAAGTCACTTACCTCGACTTGCTCCAATTTAACCAAGTATTATATTTTTTCCTTGATTTTCCGACTCCGATCGACTCGTAACTAGTCTTAATTAATTCGATACAGTCAACAAAAATTATAGTAATCAATTTCATAAGAAAATATTATATTTTTTAATAAAATCCAAAATTAGCTCAAAAATTGCCTATGGGGCCCACGTCTCGAAATCCGACGAAACTCACAAAATACGATAACCCATTCACTTACGAGTCCCACCATACCAGTTTCACTCAAATCCGACTACGGATCGATACCGAAATCACAAAAATTCGTTTCTATGAGATTTCTAAAATTTTCCCAAATTTCTATCTCAAAACACTAATTAAATGACGAAAATAATGATATATTCATGTATATTGACCAAATCCGAGTTAGAATCACTTACCCCAATATTTTTTCTTGAAAATATATCAAAATCGCCTCTCCTCAAGCTCCAATTCGTCAAAAATGACAAATGGGACAAAGTCCCCTGTTTTTATAACTTACAGATCTGTCAGGGAGCCCTATTTGTCACGGAGCTTGATTTTGTCAGGGAGCTCGATTTGCTCCCTGATTTGTGAAGGAGCTCGATTTTGTCAGGGAGCTCGATTTTGTCAGGGAGTCCGATTTGTCAGGGAGCTCAATTTTGTCAGGGAGCTCGATTTGTCAGGGAGCTCGATTTGTTAGGGAGTCCGATTTTGACAGGCAGCTCGATTTTGGCAGTATTTCCAGCAGAAAAATTACAGCTGCTTTTGCAGCAGCTAAGTCCTACTTTTGATCCTTAACCATCCAAAACTCACCCGAGGCCCTCAGGACCTCAACCCAATACACCAACAAGTCCTAAAACATCATACGAACTTATTTGAAACCTCAAATCAAGTCAAACAACGCTAAAATCACAAATTACACCCCAATTCAAGTTTGATGAAACTCAAGAATTTCCAACTTCTACATAAACCTATCAAATCAAGTCTAATTGACCTCAAATTTTGCACACAAGTCATAAATGACATAACGGAGCTGTGAAAATTTTCAGAACTGGATTCCGACCCCGATATCAAAAAGCCAACTCCCCGGTCAAACTTCGAAACTTAAATTCCTATTTTAGCCATTCCAAGTTTAATTTCACTACGGACTTCCAAATAAAATTCTGATCATGCTCCTAACTCCAAAATTACCATATGGAGTTGTTGGAATCATCAAAATTCTATTCCGGGATCATTTGCACATAATTCGACATCCGGTCACTATTTGAACTTAAACTTTTAATTTTTTATCAAAATTTCATATCTCGTGGTAGGGACCTTGAAATTAAATTTTGGGAATATGCCCAAGTCCCAAATCACGATACGGACCTATCGGAACTGTCAAAATACTGATCCGAGTCCGTTTGCTCAAAATATTGACCAAAGTCAACTCAGTTGAGTTTTAAAGCTCTAATTCACATTTTAATCCATTTTTCACATAAAAACTTTTCGAAAAATTTTACGGACTGCGCACGCAAGTCGAGGAATGATAAATAGTACTTTTTGAGGTCTTAGACACACATAATTAATTATTAAATTTAAAGATGACATTTTGGATCATCACATTCTCCACCTTTAAAACAAACGTTCGTCCTCGAACGGAGTTAGAAAAACTACCTGAGTTGGTGAATAAGTGTGGATAACAGATGTGCATATCATGCTCGGTCTCCCAAGTCGCTTCTTCGACCGGATGACCCCTCCACTGAACCTTCACAGAAGCAATGTTCTTTGACCTCAGCTTTCGAACCTGCCTATCCAAAATAGCCACTGGTTCCTTAACATAAGATAGATCCTTGTCCAACTGAACCGAACTGAAGTCTAACAAATGAGACGGATCGCCGTGATATTTCTTAAGCATGGAAACATGGAATACCCGATGAACCGCAGAGAGACTGGGTGGTAGTGCAAGTTTGTAAGCCACCTCTCCAACTCTCTCAAGAATCTCAAAAGGCCCAATATACCTAGGGCTCAACTTGCCCTTCTTTCCGAACCTCATCACACCCTTCATAGGCGAAACCTGGAGCAATACCCGCTCACCAACCATGAATGCAATATCACGAACCTTCCGATCCGCATAACTTTTCTGTCTAGATTAGGCTGTATGAAGTCGATCCTGAATCAACTTAACCTTTTCCAAAGCATCCTAAACCAAGTTTGTACCCAATAGTCTAGCCTCGCCCAGTTCGAACCAACCCACTGGGGACCGACACTGCCTACCATACAAGGCCTCATACGGAGCCATCTGAATGCTTGACTGGTAACTATTGTTGTAAGCAAACTCCGCTAGTGGTAAGAACTGATCCCAAGCACCCCCAAAATCTAACACACACGCACAAAGCATATCCTCCAGTATCTGAACAGTGCGTTTAGACTGCCCGTCCGTCTGAGGGTGAAATGATGTACTCAACTCTACCCGAGTACCCAACTCACGCTGTACTGCCCTCCAAAATCGTAAGGTAAACTGTGTACCCCGGTCAGAGATGATAGATACCGGTACACCGTAAAGTCTGATAATCTCGCGAATATATACCTGAGCCAGATGCTCTGAAGAGTAAGTAGTAATCACAGGAATGAAATGAACTAATTTGGTCAGCCTATCCATAATCACCCAAACTGCATCAAACTTTCGCTGAGTCTGTGGGAGCCCAACAACGAAATCCAAAGTGATCCGCTCCAATTTCCATTTTGGAATCTCTAACTTCTTAAGTAATCCACCGGGTCGCTGATGCTCATATTTCACCTGTTGACAATTTAGACACCGAGATATATACCCCACTATGTCTTTCTTCATCCGCCTCCACCAATAGTGCTGTCTCAAGTCCTGATATATCTTTGCAGCACTCGGATGAATGGAGTACCGCGAACTATGAGCCTCATGGAGGATCAACTCATGCAAACCGTCCACATTATGCTCACATAGCTAGCCCTGCATCCGTAATACATCGTCATCTCCAATGGTGACTTCCTTAGCATCACCGTGCTGAACTCTATCCTTAAGGACATGCAGATGGGGGTCATCATACTGACGCTCCCTGATACGATCATAAAGAGAAGACTAAGAAACCACACAAGCCAAAACTCGACTCGGCTCGGAAACATCCAATCTAACAAATTGGTTGGCCAAGGCCTGAACATCCAAGGCCAAAGGCCTCTCTGCTACCGGTAAATATGCTAAGTTGCCCAAACTCTCCGCCTTACGACTCAAGGCATCGGCCACTACATTGGCCTTCCCAGGATGATAGAGAATGGTGATATCATAATCCTTAAGCAACTCCAACCATTTCGCTGCCGCAAATTAAGATCCTTCTGTTTAAACAGATGTTATAGACTCCGGTGATCGGTGTAGATCTCACAATAGACACCGTACAAATAATGCCGCCAAATTTTTAAGGCATGAACAATAGCTGCTAACTCAAAGTTGTGCACAGGATAATTCTTCTCATGCACCTTTAATTGTCTGGATGCGTAGGCAATCACCCTACCGTTTTGCATCAACACTGCGTCGAGGTCAATACGCGACAGATCACAATACACAATATAAGACCATGAACCTGTAGGTAATACCAACATTGGGGCTGTAGTCAAAGATGTCTTGAGCTTTTGGAAACTCTCCTCACATTCCTCGGTCCATATGAACGGAGCACCCTTCTGGGTCAATCTGGTCTTAATAGTTGTTCATAATCAATTACAGAATCGTCAATTAACTTCATGTTAACAAAAATCTCGTTTCAAACCTTCACAATACTGATAACGAGACACGAGGCATGAAGACCTCATAATTATTTACCCGAATTAATGAGTCACATTTAACGTCACCTGGGTGGGAACCTACCTCATAGGTTAAAACTCAATAATTACAACACAAAATTGGCAAGTATGCACAGAGAATTTCATATAGTATTTTCAAATAAGTTTAACAGGCATGACTCCCTATT
The DNA here is from genome assembly GCF_000390325.3 of Nicotiana tomentosiformis. Classification (NCBI taxonomy): domain Eukaryota; kingdom Viridiplantae; phylum Streptophyta; class Magnoliopsida; order Solanales; family Solanaceae; genus Nicotiana; species Nicotiana tomentosiformis. Next base: position 112,981,206 of record NC_090823.1, on the reverse strand, counting down.
AGTACTATAGTACAAATTAAAATTCACAAGGGAGAACTTAAATATAAGAATTTTCCTCACAAGGATCTCGTTCTTATATAACTTCCACCGCAGCTCGTAGCCAGGTTTAAACATATCAGTTTATATTAAAATACGAGGATCTCGTCCTCGGTTCTGAATCACAAGTAATATGCACATCGTGCCAATCGAAACTTTTCATTTGCTCCTTCTAAATAATTTCCGTTAAACAAAATCGTAACACATAATAAACCCCACACCGGTAGGACATATAATTCATAATTTATAATTAATTATCCATAAATTACATCAAAACTTACCGAAATGAGTAACAGAAAGCCACATTTAGCCTCACAGGTCTTATTAGTGACCAACATGGAATGATAGGCGTAGTTATCTCCATGGAATCTCCCAACAGGAGTAAACACATAAGTAGATTATAAAATTATGAAGCTCACTCATAAGTGGAGAACCACAGGAGGACTCATTTCGATACTGAGAACTAAATCAAGTTAAGGAAATTATTCCTTTATATTAAATCGAGGTCGTACCTGTAACAACACCATCTGATGTAGCGACCCTCGCCATACCGTAAAACAAATATATCAACCGCTGGGTCTCTACCTCTAGGACGCCTTCTACCCACCTGTCCTCCACCCCTAACTAGTCGTGTGGGTGGTGTAGTAACTGCAATGGGGCACGTAGCCTGAGTGCTTTGATGAAATATGTCTCTCCCAAGTTTGGGACAATTTTCTCATGATGTGCCTAGTATCACCGTATTCATAACAACCCCTTTACAGGTTTGGCTGCTCATATTGAGTTTGTGCCAGATAACTGGAATAACCATCATAGGAAATTCATGTCGGTGGTGCATTAAAAGAACTTACTGGAGCACCCCGAGTAATCCAATGTGCGGACTGGGCTGGCCGACTGCTCGAGCCTCCGCCCTAATGATTTATACTTGCAGAGTAGAATTCGCTGAATCCTCTAGAACATCGAGACCTCTTGGTCTCCTAAGTTTTTCCTTTTTCCTCACCCCGAACACGTTCTAATATCTTGGCAATTTCTACGACTAGCAGAAATGAAGTATCAGCCTGTAGCTCCCGAGTACAAAATTTTACGATCATAATTAAGTCCTTTAATGAGTCTGTAGACTCGCTCTCTGGCTGTAGGAAGCAAAGTAGGAGTATGGCGGGCTAACTTATTGAACTTGATGGCATATTCTAACACCGTCATGATAACCTGACGCAACCGTTCAACCCTATGCGCCATGCATTACGGAGAGTTCGAGAAAAAAACTCTTTCAAAAGCATTTCTGAGAACTGAGCCAAGTGGGCGGTGTTGCATTGGCTGGTCTGCCCTCTTCATAGTCTTGCCATGAACATCGGTGGAGAATTATCTCTCCCGAGGAAAATTTCTTCTTTTGTTATGCTGAATCAACACTATTGAGCTGGCCCATTTCTTAATATACTCTTCGATTCTTCTTTGGGGTAACTCTTACCCATATTTATACATAACGATCACAAAAGTAGAGCTCCATACAGACAAATCTTGGCACGAACCACATAGTCCGAAATATCGTCAACAACTGTACTTCCTCCGAAGCACCCCAAAATCCGCAATCGTGACATCTACGTTGAGTAGACCTTCTGTAAATTTAGAGTTGTTTCTATAACTCCTTTGGTACTGAAGTATAGGATTATTAAGGAGGCGGACATACCGCAAGTCACAACCTTATCCTCTACAAAATCTCAGGCCTTAAACATGTGTAAATTTTTAGGGAACCTTACAGTACCACCTATATACATTTCAAGCCAAAACCGATATAACACATGACCCCGCAATCCACCCATTAATAGTGGACTCCTCCCACTCGGCACGAAGTCATAGGTCACAGTCCAATGATCCATAATAATAACCTTCACAGCTCGTATAAATCAACCAGATGCCAACATTCATTGCACCCTGCTACATGATTCACTGGGTGATCTCTCAATATGTCCGCATCTTTAGTCGGAACCACACGTTGAGGCAATGTTTGAGCATCTCTGGCTCCCTCCTAGTCCATTTGCGGCATCACGAACCATCGAGGCACAACTGATACCGAGTGTGCAATGTCATACATGAGTGGATACAAAGGAATATAAGATATATGTTTCAAGCTAAATCAATCGCACGATAAGTAATAAAAGAAGTGAATATTTCCTAACAAATCCATAGCCTCTCGAAGATAAGTACAGACGTCTCCATACTGATCCGCAAGACTTTACTAAACCTGCTTGTGACTCATAACACCTATGAACCTAGAGCTCTAACCCCAACTTATCACGACCCCAAATTCCCTCCGTAGGATGTTGTGATGGCACTTAGTCTCTAAGACTAGGTAAGCATATCAATGCGAAATAATAATAAATATCTGAAATAAATAAACTACAATTCAAACAATTTCAACACCCAAAACCCCGTAGAAATAAGTCATAAGCTTCTAAGAATTTATTCTCTATGTCTCTATACATCAGAGTCTAAAGCAAATAAGGAAGACAACATAGTAAGATAGAAGGGGACTCCGGAGTCTGCAGATGCTGGCAGATATACCTCGAAGTCTCCTCGTACAGCTAGTTTACTGATGCCTGGTCTCATAAGATGTACCTGGATCTGCACAAAACGATGTGCAGAAGCATAGTATGAGTACACCATAGCGGTACCCAGTAAGTGCCAAGCCTAACCTCGGTAAAGTAGTGACGAGGTCAGGTCATGCCCTACTGGAGAATAAATAAAGGCATGGTAAAATGTTTAAACAATATTATAAGATAAAATTCCAATGGAAATGAATCAAATAGTATGTCACATTTAATTACACCAAATAATGGCAAATAAATACCTCGTGGAAATAAAATAGAATTCTTTTCAACTTTAAAAAAAATCACAACAATAATCAAAGGCAACTGCGTCGATAAATCAAAATCAACAAGGGCACTCCCGAGATACCGCCTTATAGTCCCAAATCAAAAACAAATTCACAATATCTCATTTCCTTATCTCACCGCGGGAGCCTTCACAATTTATTTGAAAGAAAATATTTTTTCCGAAATAGCATCCAGCGTTTTAGCCATCCTTATCACACCGCATGACTTCTAGTAGTTCCCCCTACTAGCCACGCGTATCAAGCCACCCTTATCTTACCGCATGCGTTTCAATACCCAGACCTTATACCACCACATGCGTATCAATATAACAATATATCACAATTTGCACCTCAGGTGCTCAAATAATTTAACTTGCCAAAATAATTCAACAACAATACTTTTTCACAATAAAGAGCTCACGGCTCATGTCAAAATAATTCAACAATAATATTTTTCCACAATAAAGAGCTCGCTGCTCCATCACAATGAGTACGAAAATCTTACAAAAATATTCAGGAGTAAATAATTCAGGAAAATAATACTTAAAAATCTTTAATACGTTGCTTCAATATCAAGTTTAAAAATGTCAGATATTTCATATTAATAATATTTAATTTAAAGAAAATCAACCTTCAAATAATGCACAGAATAAAAGAAACCAAGTTTTAACTAAACAGATAAAATAATTAGCAGGAAAAGGTCAAGCAAATTTAAAATATAAACATTAAATCAATAATGAAGAATATAACAAAATAAAATAATTTAATTAATGCGCAACAGTGATCTACACAATTTAAAATATAATCTTTCACATTTAGCCCGTCTACACACTCGTCACCTCATGTACACGACTTTCCACACATTACAATTATCAATCCTTGGGGGAATTTTCCCCACACAAGGTTAGACAAGTCACTTACCTCGACTTGCTCCAATTTAACCAAGTATTATACTTTTTCCTCAATTTTCCGACTCCGATCGACTCGTATCTAGTCATAATTAATTCGATACAGTCAACAAAAATTATAGTAATCAATTTCATAAGAAAATATTACATTTTTCAATAAAACCCGAAATTAGCTCAAAAATCGCTCGTGGAGCCCACGTCTCGGAATCCGGCGAAACTCACAAAATAGGACAACACATTCAATTACGAGTCCAACCATACCAGTTTCACTCAAATCCGACTCCAGATCGACACCGAAATCTCAAAAATTCATTTCTATGAGATTTCTAAAATTTTTCCAAATTTCTATCTCAAAACACTAATTAAATGGTGAAAATAATAGTATATTCGTGCATATTGACCAAATTTGAGTTAGAATCACTTACCCCAATATTTTTCCTTGAAAATATATCAAAATCGCCTCTCCTCAAGCTCCAATTCGTCAAAAATGGCAAATGGGACGAAGTCCCCTGTTTTTATAACTTACAGATTTGTCAGGGAGCCCGATTTGTCAGGGAGCTCGATTTTGTCAGGGAGCTCGATTTGTCAGGGAGCTCGATTTTGTCAGGGAGCTCGATTTGTCAGTGAGCTCGATTTATCAGGGAGCTCGATTTTATCAGGGAGCCCGATTTGTCAGGGAGCTCGATTTTGTCAGGGAGCTCGATTTGTCAGGGAGTCCGATTTTGACAGGCAGCCTGATTTTGACAGCATTTCCAGTAGAAACATTGCAGCTACTTTTGCAGCAGCTAAGTCCTACTTTTGATCCGTTAACCATCCTAAACTCATCCGAGACCCTCGAGACCTCAACCCAATACACCAACAAATCCTAAAATATCATACGAACTTATTTGAAACCTCAAATCAAGTCAAACAACACTAAAATCAGAAATCACACCCCAATTCACGCTTAATGAAACTCAAGAATTTCCAACTTCTACATTCGATGTCAAAACCTATCAAATCAAGTCCGATTGACCTCAAAATTTGCACACAAGTTATAAATGACATAACGGAGCTGTGAAAATTTTCAGAACTGGATTCCGACCCCGATATCAAAAAGTCAACTCCCCGGTCAAACTTCCAAACTTAAATTCCTATTTTAGCCATTTCAAGCCTAATTTCACTACGGACTTCCAAATAAAATTTCGATCACGCTCCTAAGTCCAAAATCACCATACGGAGATGTTGGAATCATCAAAATTCTATTCCGGGATCGTTTGCACATAATTCGACATCCGGTCACTATTTGACCTTAAACTTTCAATTTTATATCAAAATTCCATATCTCGGGCTAGGGACCTCGAAATTAAAGTCCGGGAATATGCCCAAGTCCCAAATCACGATACGGACTTACCGAAACTGTCAAAACACTGATCTGAGTCCGTTTGCTCAAAATGTTGACCAAAGTCAACCCAGTTGAGTTTTAAAGCTCTAATTCATATTTTAATCCATTTTTCACATAAAAACTTTCCGAAAAATTTTATGGACATGCACGCAAGTCGAGGAATGATAAATAGTGCTTTTCGAGGTCTTAGAACACATAATTAATTATTAAATTTAAAGATGACATTTTGGGTCATCACATGAACGAGCTAAGTTCGACAATATCACATCAGCTGAAACAAAATTTGATTGAGTATCCAGCAATAACTTGGGTAGATGTACACAACCGATACCAATCGAAAATTAGGGTCGAGGATGATCAGTTGGGATCTCCGTATGGACCCGTGCATCAGAACAGGACAACTACTAAAAACCAAAAGGAGATCGACAGAGAACAAAGGTCGAACATAGACTGATATCAACCGTACGTCGTAGATCGGGTGAACAATGGTTCAGCACACAATACAGTTCGGAACAATCGAAGGATTGATCGAGGGCAAAATTCTCGGGGACTTATGAGTAAGAGCGGCTTTGATAAATATGTCGATCCTATAGAAGCATCTCGATTATTAGAATATAACTTCAGCATTGGTGCATCCGCTATCGTGTCGGCTATCGGACGCATCAAGGACGCTAAATGGCCTCGACCCATGCAGACCGATCCTGCCCAAAGAAATCCCAATCAAATGTGTGAATATCATGGCACCCATGGCCACAGAACGGAAGATTGCAGGCAACTGAGAGAGGAAATAGCCCGCTTATTTAACAAAGGGCACCTTCGGGAATTTTTGAGTGATAGGGCGAAGAACCATTTTAAAAATAGGGATTTCGGCAAGCAAAACGAGCAAGAAGAACCGCAGCACGTCATTCACATGATCATCGGTGACATCGATACCCCTCAGGGACCATTGCTTAAACGCGCTAAAACATCGATTGTGAAAGAAAAGCGATCTCGGACTCAAGATTACGCACCCTTGAGGACTTTGTCCTTCGATGATGAAGATGCATAAGGGGTCATCCAATCTCATAATGACGCACTGGTAATATCCGTACTCATGAATAAAACTAAAATTAAGCATGTGTTAATCGATCGATGTAGCTCGGCCAACATCATCAGATTGAAGGTCGTAGAATAGCTCGGCCTGCAGGACCAAATCGTACCCGCAACTCTGGTTCTAAACGGGTTCAATATGGCATGTGAAACTACCAAAGGCGAGATAATCCTACCAATAAACGTGGCTGGAACCATCCAGGAAATAAAGTTTCACGTGATCGAAGGCGATATGAGATACAACGCCCTTTTCGTAAGGCCATGGATCCACAACATGAGAGTTGTACCTTCGACCCTACACCAGGCCCTCAAATTCCCGACATCGATAGGTGTCAAGACGGTGTACGGAGAACAACCAGCCGCAAAGGAAATGTTCACCGTCGAGGAAGCTAAACCAATGTCCTCGCCTTCACCGATAAAAGGATCGGGCTCAGAAGGAGAAAGGGACACCAAATAGCAATCACAGACATCGGCTTCGACCCAGCCAGATAACCAGAAGATCGAAGAGGATGATGATCAAAGGGTCCCTCGATCTTTCATGATTCCCGATGACTCCGACGCCACCAAATCAACAATCAAGGAACTAGAGCAAGTCACACTAATCGAACACTAGCCCGAGCAAAAGGTATACTTGGGAACGGGGTTGGGCCCTGAACTCAGGAAGAAACTTGTTCAATTTCTTATCGATAACATCGATTGTTTTACCTGGTCCCATTTGGATATAACAGGGATCTCACCGGACATAACGACGCATCGACTAAGCTTGGACCCTAGGTTCAGACCGGTGAAGCAAAAGAGAAGACCCCAGTCCGAGAGAAAGCACGCATTCATAAAGGACGAGGTAACCAAGCTTCTCAAGATAGGGTCCATTCGGGAGGTAAAATATCCTGAATGGTTAGCCAACATAGTTGTAGTGCCTAAAAAAGGGAACAAACTTAGAATGTGTGTGGACTATAAGGATTTGAACAAAGCATGCCCCAAAGATTCCTTTTTGCTGCCCAACATCGATCGCATGATCGATGCCACGGTCAGCCACGAGATCCTCACTTTTCTCGATGCCTATTCCGGGTATAATCAAATCCAGATGAACCCGGAGGACCAGGGAAAGACTTCATTTGTCACCAAATATGGAACGTATTGTTATAATGTGATGCCCTTCAGGCTAAAAAATGCAGGGGCCGATTTCACGCCAACCCTAGTACCCGAAGTCGAAAAAGAACTCCTGTTGAAATCAGGTACATCATCGGGGGTATGGATCCTTTTTACGGACGGGGCTTCGAACGTAAAAGAGTCCGGGCTAGGCATAGTTTTGAAACCACCCACGAGTAACACTATTAGGCAATCTATTAAAACTATCAGGTTGACTAACAATGAGGCCGAGTATGAAGCCATGATTGCAGGTCTCGAGCTAGCTAGAAACATGGGAGTAGAAGTCATTAAAGCCAATTGTGACTCTTTGCTGGTGGTGAGTCAAGTAAACAAAACCTTCGAAGTTCGAGAAGGTAGAATGCAAAGGTATTTAGACAAACTGCTTGTCACTTTGCACCATTTCAAACAATAGACTTTACGGCATATTCCACGAGAACAGAATAATGAGGCTGATGCGCTTGTGAATTTGGGATCGTCGGTCGAGGTAGATAACTTGGGCTCGGGGAATGTTGTTCAACTTTTGAGATCGGTAATCAAAGAAGGTCACGCCGAGATAAATTCTACAAGCTTAACCTGGGATTGGAGAAACAAGTATATTGAATACTTAAAGAGCGGAAAGCTCCCATCAGACCCTAAAGATTCTAGGACCCTACAGACTAAAGCTGCTCGATTCACGTTGGCTTCAGATGGAACATTGTACCGAAGGACATTCGATGTACCGTTGGCAGTATGCTTGGGTCCGGGAGATACCGATTACATCCTATGGGAAGTGCACGAGGGCACTTGCGGGAATCACTCCGGTGCCGACACATTAGTTCGAAAAATAATTAGAGCAGGGTATTATTGGATCGATATGGGCAAAGATGCAAAGGAATTTGTTCGTAAATTTGACAAATGTCAAAGGTTTGCGCCAGTGATCCATCAACCCGGAGAGCAACTTCACTCAGTCCTATCCCCATGGCCGTTTATGAAATGGGGAATGGATATAGTCGGCCCTCTGCCATCGACCCCAGGTAAAGCCAAATTTATTTTATTTATGACTAACTATTTTTCTAAATGGGTTGAAGCGCAGACGTTCGATAAAATAAGAGAGAAAGAAGTTATAGACTTTATTTGGGATCGTATCATATGCCGATTCGGGATACCCGCCGAAATAGCATGTGACAATGGAAAATAATTCGTTGGCAGCAAAGTAACAAGATTCCTCGAAGATCACAAAATAAGAAGGATACTATCGACACCACACCACCCTAGTGGGAATGGACATGACGAATCAACAAACAAAACTGTCATTCAAAACCTAAAGAAGAGGTTGAGCGACACTAAAGGAAAATGGAGAGAAATCCTGCCCGAAGTCCTATGAGCATTTCGGACGACGTCAAAATCCAGTACGGGGGCGACCCCATTCTCCTTCGTATATGGGTCCGAAGCATTGATACATGTCGAAGTTGGTGAACCCAGTACCAGATTTCGATTCGCGATGGAAGAATCAAATAACGAGGCTATGAATACCAGCCTCGAATTATCAAACGAAAGACAAGAAGCTGCTCTCGTCCAATTGGCCGCCCAAAAGCAGCGAATCGAAAGATATTATAATCGAAGAACCAAGCTCCGCCATTTCAAGCCCGGGGACTTAGTGTTAAGAAAAGTCACCATCAATACCCGAAATCCGAACGAAGGAAAACTAGGACCGAATTGGGAAGGACCATATCAGGTGCTCGAGAACATCGGAAAGGGATCGTACATGCTCGGCATTATAAACGGCAAACAGCTATCAAGCAGTTGGAATGTATCACATCTGAAACGGTACTACTGCTAAGAAGTCCAAACAAGGGCTAAGATGGATCTTTCGATTGAAAGCACGCGTTGCACTCTTTTTCCCTTAGACCGGTTTTATCCCAAATGGGTTTTTCGGCAAGGATTTTAATGAGGCAACCATTGATCGTGCTGCACTTACAACAATATCCGAGGTCTCTTTACAATCGACCTCGAATACTGAGGGGGCATTAGGCCCTCAAATACATCGAGTTCAGATGCAAGAGAGTTATTTCACAACAACAGGGTTCCAATAGGAAAAATTGTAAGAGTCAAATGGTCAAAACGAACCATGCTCATTGGCCCGAACCCAGGCGCGAAACATGAACACATGTGTAATGACGTGCGAAGAAAGTTCTCTTCTTTATCGACATCTTATATCTAAGGAAAATTCCTCTATTTGGAGATTTATTATGCAAATAGAATCAAGTTAAATTCGACCGTTATGCCTACGGGCTACCTTTTATTTTTTGAGTTCGAGCAAGCACTCACTCGACCACTAAGCCTACGGGCTACATTACATCGAGTTCGAATCATTCACTCGACTGATAAGCCTACGGTCTACTTTTTATTTCGAGTTCGAGCAAGCACTCACTCGACCACTAAGCCTACGGGCTATATTGCATCGAGTTCGAATCATTCACTCGACTGATAAGCCTACGGGCTACTTTTAATTTCAAGTTCGAGCAAGCATTCACTCGACCACTAAGCCTACGGGCAACTTCGACCATTATGCCTACGGGCTACATTGCATCGAGTTTGAATCATTCACTCGACTGATAAGCCTAAGGGCTACTTTTTATTTCGAGTTCGAGCAAGCATTCACTCGACCACTAAGCCTACAGGCTACTTCGACCATTATGCCTACGGGCTACATTGCATCGAGTTCGAATCATTCACTCGACTGATAAGCCTACGGGCTACTTTTTATTTTGAGTTCGAGCAAGTATTCACTCGACCACTAAGCGTACGGGCTACTTCGACCATTATACCTACGGGCTACATTGCATCGAGTTCGAGTCATTCACTCGACTGATAAGCCTATGGGTTACTTTTTATTTCGAGTTCGAGCAAGCATTCACTCGACCACTAAGCCTACGTGATACTTCGATCATTACGCCTAACGGGCTGCATTGCATCGAGTTAGAATCATTCACTCGATGACTAAAGCCTACGAGCTACTTTTATTTCGAGTTCGAGCAAGCACTCACTCGACCATCACGCCCACGGGCTACATTACTTCACTCGACGATTATATTTCTTTAAGTTCGAATCATTAACTCAACTAGTAAGTCCCAGGGGCTACGTCACTTCGAACAATCAATCATAGAGACTACGAAGTCCAAATTTAATTGAATTGTTACGATCTTTGTGAAAATATTTGTAAGGCACGCATAAAGTCTTCACAAATCGGCCAAAATTGTCTATATACAAAAAAATTTACATGATTGATTACAAAAAAAGAAAAAATAATAATTATGAACTAAGCTTCCTGATCATCCTCAGGGGCGTTTGCTTCTCTGTCAGGCTCTCCCCCATCCTCGGATCCACTCTTGCTACAGTCATCATCATCATCATCGCCATCAGAAGCTAAGGCTTCAGCTTCAACTTCGAGCTTTTTAGCCTTTTTTATTTCTTTAGTAAGGTCGAAACCCCGAGCATGTATCTCCTCGAGGGTCTCCCTCTGAGACCTACATTTAGCAAGTTCGGCAATCCAATGTGCTCGGGTGTCGGCAGTGTCTGCTGCCTCTCGTGCCTCCATCTGAGCAGCCTCTACATCAGCCTGATACACGGCAATGGACTTATCCGCCAAGATTTTAGACGACTCAACCTCCGCCTTGGCTTTAGCAAGTTGTGCTTCAAGTTCCTCGATCCTCTTAGCTTGAGCCGAACCCATTTGCTTAACGTTTCGAAGCTGAACATTGGCCGATAATAAGTTGGTCAAAATGGTCTCTTTTTCCACAGCCAGGCGATCGATAGTCTCCTTCCACCGATTACATTCAGCTTTGATTTGATCGACTTTTTCCCGAAGTGACCCGATCTTTTCAACCTTTTGCTGCAGCTGAGACAATGAAGGGTTAACTTCCACAGTCGAGTCAAACCCATACTTTAACAGAACGAGGCTCACCTGCTTATCAAGTTCGGCCTCTTCTTCACGAGCCTTAGCCAAATCCGCTTGGAGGTACTTTATAGCCTCGTCCTTTTGGCTGCAAAGAAGCCGCAATGTGTCTCTCTCCCCCGAGACCTTCTGAAGCTCGACCTCACACTGGCTAAGGTCGACTCGAAATCTACTAATGGCCTGCACAGTAGGGAAAGAACACGAGTCAAATTCGGAAAAGAACAAATAAACCAAGTATAGTAAAATCATTACCCGAGTAATGAAGCGTTGGGCCTCTTCTAGTAGAAGTGAAGCATCCCCAATATCGGAAGCATCATCGACTCCAGTAAAGCAATCCCGAAATGGATCCCCTACACTAGAGCCTCCGCCCATATCGGGGGTCTTCAATTCTCGAGCTTCCTTTAACGCCTCCTCAGAAAAGGTAGGAAGAGAAGGCGAATAACCCACTGTCATAGTCCCAAGTGAATCACTCGGGGCGTTCCAATCAAGATTCGGGATCCTGGAGTCAAACCCCGACTGGTACAGCTGCCATCGGCTCAGGAGCTTCGGTGACCTCGATAGCTCTCGCAGATTGGGTCGCCAAAGCCGAGGCACCTCCTTCATCCTCTTCTTCTTCTTCTTCTTCTTCTTCTTCTTCTTCTTCTTCTTCTCTCAGTCGTTGGACCGAGTCAATCAAAAGGGAAATTGCCTTCCTCCACATCCTTCGAGTTTTGGACTTGGGTCCCTCTGACCGAGAGGCAGCTTTTCACTTCTTGTCTTTCACCGGTTTCTGGATCGGGGACTTGATTCCTTCTTCACGGCTCGAAGGCCTCAAAGCCGCATCCTTGGTTATGCCTGCGTGAAAGGAAATCGGTAACGAATGGAGCACAAAGAACACTTCGAAGGAAACAAGAAGTAAAACCTTACCATGGTTCTTGGCTTCCCATCTGCCTTTTGCCAAATCACGCCAAGCATGTTCGGCATAAGAGGAAGTCGAGGCTAACTTCCGAACCCAATCCTCAAGGTCGGGCATCGCTTGTGGCATCCAAGGGGCAGCTGTATATTGGGAAGAGACATCAGAAAAAATCGGAAAAGGATACAAAAAGCAACGTCTTATGAGAACAACTTACGGTCGAAATTCCATTCTTTGGGGAACGACATCTTCTCTTCTGGAATAAGGTCACGGGTCCTCACCTGAATGTAACGCCCCATCCAACCCTGATCCTTGTCTTCGTCGATGCTCGACATTAAAGCCTTTGATGACCGACGATGAAGTCTGATTAATCCTTGAAAAATTTGAGGCCGATACAATCGTATGAGGTGATTCAGGGAAAAATCCAGACCCCCCCCCCCCGGCTTTGATGGAGAAGAAGCGAAGTAGGATTACTATACGCCATAGAGAGGGATGAATTTGACCGATGGTGACCTGATATCTCTTGCAAAAATCAATGATCACCGGGTTGACCGGACCCAATATGAATGGATAAGTGTAAACACTTAAAAACCCCTCCACATGGGTGACGACGCTCTCTTCGGGGGATGGAATTTGCAACACAACCTCGGAACCCCAGTTGCAGTCATTTCTAACGGCCTCGAGATGACCCTCCGTTATAGAGTACATATACATCGACACGTGCTCGTATCGACCCGGGACGGATAAAGGATTCTCAATCTTAAAATCGATCTTTAGAGTACACAGGCCGGGAATGTAGTCATAGGTGGACGGCTCCACCGGCGCCTTGTCGCCGGACGGCCATGAAGAAGAAGCTTTCTCCTTCTGAGGCACAGTTTTTGAAGTCTTGGCCGTTGATATGGGAGGAAGAAAGACAAAGGAAAGTGAAAAATTGACGACACCAAAACTCTGGTAGCAACAAGAAAGGAAGAAAAGATGAGAAATTTTGGGGGAGTGAATGCGTGAAAGTAGTAAATGATAGATGGAAGAGCTATTTATAGGCTCGCGTCATGACGGTTCAATATCACAGGTGGCCGACCACCATCTGACAAGTATTAAATAGCTTGAAAGGCTGAATCGATGAGACAGCTATCACATACGTCATAATCGATCCCTGTGAAAACGTCGGCTTATGACCCAATCGAACCACCAAAAATCATTTCGATTCTCACCGCATCCTTCGTGAGAAACGAGAGGACTATCTATATACGGTCGAAATAGATTTTGGCCTTCCTATGTTCGATCGAGTTCAAGTGTTAAAAAGTCGGAATGAGATTTTGGGAGTGAGATCCGAAGTCAGTACTAACGAGCCTCGAGTCCGAAGGTCGCTCGAGATGTCGGCTCGGTAACCTTATCGAGCCCGTGACCGAGTCGATCCGCAAGACACTGCTTCGAGGTCGGAAATGCGCGACGCCTATCTCGAAGGTCTAACTCGAGCCAAGACCGAAGGGCCCGACCCAGTAACGAGTTCGAGCCGGTATCGAGGTCACAGTCAAGAGCCGTTGCAACCACACCAAGAGAGAGAATCTTGGCGGGAATCGAGGAAGAGACAAGTCATCATGGGCCTTCCACTATATGCTTTATTTTATTATTTTTTATAATGATCCTCTACTGTAAAAGGGGGAATCCTTGTAAACTATGGGGGAAAGAAAGAAAAATACACTGTAACCAAAAATCATTTCTCATATTGAAAGATATCACTTTGTGCTTGTTTTACTTTATCTTATTCATTCTTGTTGCTCACTATTTGTATTCTCATAGTCAAAAATACTCATATCTCTATTTCTCTATACGATTTATATCGAATTGTATCGCATATCTTTAGAACCATACACAAATCTAACGTTATCCGATTTTTCCGGTAAACAAAGATAGATGCAAATACACAAAATTACTAATCAAAGCAAGGTTTCAAGAAAAAAATCACTTACCTGATAGTTAGTGCTATATTCAAGCAGTATTAAATCTTTAGGATCTTCAGTAAAGCAAGGATTGAAGATGCAGAGACATTTCAGTTAACATCTATGTGATAACAACCGAATTTTTAGGTGTTGAGGATCAAACTTTTGCAGGATATCAGTTAGATGTACATCAAGTCTCAAATAAGTGATTGCACATTGGTTTCACAATACAGACCCCAAAAAAAAAATACAAGAGCAGCATTTAGACATTAAGAAAGTTTACACCTTTTGGATCAAAAAATGGAAGACTACGAATTCGTTTTTACAGAAAGGCAATTAAAATTCAACGAATTGAAATATTTGCTTGGAGATTGAGTATGATATCTTACTTATCTTATATGTGCCTATAAACTAAAATACAAAAATACCACATGATCTTTTACACTCTATTTTGCATCTACTGAGGCTTCATTGTACGTTTTTAAACGTTTTGGCCATTCTGTTTACCAGCTGCGAGTCTTCAAACTTACACGACTAGAGTGATGGATAATCTAGATAAAGGAACCCTATCATTTGTGAAATAGGTAAACCTGTCTTTAGATTATACTTTTTTGAGAATGACATATTGTTTGTACATACTGTAATCTGTGACTATTTGTATATAAGGGTCCACATCAGGTACATCTAACTTGCCTCCTGTTACCTTGAACAATGTTCCAGTCAAAGGTTGGCACAAACTTTGTATTATAATAATGTCCACCATACGTATGCCTTCGTGTTTCCTTTTTTTTAATTATACTTCTTATATATTCAGTTTATAGGCGGGTCAGAAAGGTGTGTCTGGCCACTAAAGAGCAACGAAGTGAGTATGTTGCTCTAAAAAAGGTTCTGCATTGCCAATACTTTCGTGAAAAGATGTTCGAATACGAACCTCCAGGTTTTTGCTGTAATAGTTGTTCAATAAGGTTGACATCTCATAAAATGGACATCGGTTGATAAAAGAGAACTAAATTTACTGCAGCACCGAACGACATACCTTCATTCTAGAATGCAGAATCCAACCACTAATTCCACTGAAGTATCAGCTTGCTACCAATTTAATGGAGAGTTAGCTAAGCAGAAAGCAGCTCTAACAGTAGCTTCATCTTCTAACTTGGGAACAAGTTTGTGCACTAACATTCTGGAGCTTGTAACAATAATACTCACGGCATGACACAATATTTCTTTTTCGTTTCTTTTTTTTTTTTCCAGAAGTTCTACTTCCACGTCAAGTAGCATGTCAACTGAACACATGTTTTGTACACTTGGTAGCTGTTCATTTTCACAATAAGTTCCATGGCTAATAGTATTATTCATTCGAATAATCATTTTAATACCACAGTGCCATCCGTTCTGTCCACAAGGAAATAGTAATGGATACTGCAATGGATCATAACAATCATAGTAGTAATTTGCCAATTGGCTTTTACTACTGTGTATAAATTCAAATATGTGGTAGAGAAATACTGGAACTACTTCCATCTTCTATCCATATTGCTATGTTGGTAAGTTATATGTTCTTTGATCTAAACCAGAGTCAGACTTAACCGCAATGTAAAAGTTTGATAATTCTGGGATATCTGTTAAAGATTTCAAAAAGATAGAGTATGGATTAACTTTTAATGTGTCCATCAAAGTCCTGATAACCGATTCGTTAAGCTTGTCAGAGAATGCCATCCGATTTGCTAGTTCATTATCAGTATCATAGAAATACAACCGTAGATTTTTTGCTGGTTGACTCTAAGGCAGGAGGTCATTTATGAAATGATATATTTTCCCTTGAACTCTAAATGTATAAATACCACATTTTCTTCTTGCTAAATCTATGTCATAATTCACTCCAAGATGAGTAAATGCAAACATATTGTAATAGAATCTAACATAAGTGCGAAAATGTTTGGACTCCTCAGAGTTTCCTAAATAAAGATTTAGGAGTTCAGCAGGTAGTCCATAGTGAATCAATTTCACTGATCCATTATCACAGCAAAATCTCGGTGATTCATATTGAATTCTTTTGGCTCTACAAAATTTATAATTCGGTTCAGTTTTCAGTCTATAAGGGCTATTGGGCAAGTCAATAGTGTTCCACTGATCCAATTTTTTTGATCTACGACATGTGTTTTTTGGGGTTAACCAAAGGGAAAAAAATGTCAACCTCGGAAAATAAATGACTGAAATGACTTTAAAGCTATAAGAAACCAAACCTCTATTTGCAGTGTTATGCAGAGTAATATCATACTGTTCAACGCATGTTCCCGATGTGGACCCTAAGATATAAGGAATTAAGCATATAAGTCTGGTTGTTTAAACATTCTATAAATTTGAACACCATACTTTCACACTTACCAACTTCAAAAATACCGGAGCTATCACGTACATTTTTGACATTATTAGAAACAGGGGAATCCTGAACTGTGGACATATTTTCTAAGGAAAAAAAGGGTGTTATGAACGTATTAAATATGTAAATGTTTAATGTCTCATAGTTCAGGATAACAAATTCTTAGTTTAGAAACCTGTTCTCAAAATAGAAGATGAGGCTCCTCTTAGAGCAATTGTTTGTTCAGCAAACTCTCCATTAAATTGATAAGAAGTTGATACTTTAGTTGAATTACTGATTGGCTTCTGCATTCTAGAATGAAGATATGTCGATCGTCGCTGCAATAAGTTCAATTCTCTTCTATCAGCCGATGTCGCTCTATATATTTCACGGCGTCTCTGTTTTATTTTGGTGCCTCTTCTTTAGAACATTGGCGTTTTCCTTTTCCTTGCCAGCATATTGAGTCCACATTTTTACCCAGCCTAGACATCTTGGTAATTTCGTCTGTGAAAGTTTCACATAAATCAAACCAAAACTTACAAATAAAATATATGCACTACACAGCAATGAACATCAGCATGCATTGCGGAGACGATACACAGAACAAACTAATGAATTGTTGATATAAAGTGTTGGTAAAGTACGATAAAATAAAGAAATTTAGCAGGCAACAAAAGCTAAAACGTAGATAATACATAGGGATCGGAGTAGCATTTTTTCTCATACTGTTATCTCTTTTGCATGTGACTTTGTACTTCTATATATTCACTAGATGAAGATTGTCACGGGCCAACATATTAAGCATTTTGCTTGTTTTTTTTTTTTTATTAGTAGCGATTACAACTAGGTATTATTAATTGTAATACCCATAAATAGAAGTACAATTAATATTACAATTGTACAATTAATACTCAATGCATAGGTGCCATTGCCAGGTTTGATGATAGAAAACGGGAAATGAAATGGAGAGGAATGAATAGGATTTCAACCAAATATTAGATTATTGGAATAGCAGCTATGTGTTGGAAGTTGTTTAGTCATTACAAGGAAACAGATGCTACATCACTCAAGTCTTTAGCAAGTTTCTGCTCTGCCATGTAGATAAATTCACATCTTAAGGTATCATCTCTAGAGTAAATTTTCTTTGTGATCTTTAACTTTGCTTTGAGCCCTTGACTGCATGCACAGTTGCTAGATGGGGTTTAGGAGCTCCACCAGCACAAGGTTAAGTTTGTGCCTCACTAAATTGTATCACTGTTGATACCTTCTTTATTCACCGACAACCAAAAGAAAGAAAATTCTGACATCATTACCTTAAGCCAATAGAGGATTCTGATTAATGAATCTTATAAATCTATCATCAAATAATGAACTAATATTGAGCACGAGCAGAACTTCAAAAGTACTTGTTAGCACATACTAAAACTATTTCATGCATGCTTGACATTGCCACATGAAAATTTAAGGAGAAGGAATATCAAAAGAATATAAAAAATATAATTGTCAGAACTAAAACTACACATGCTAATCAAATGAGTATTTTGTAAGTGTGAAATCTAATTCTAAATGGTAAAAAAGGCGAACGACATTTTGCTAAGAGCCCTCTTACTTTTAATATAGTATGGATAAAGAAATAATTTGAGGCATTTTTAAGGCCCAAGTTGTCAGCCCAAGTTGTGTTGTATGTAGAGATTTTACTCCACGTGAAACCAAACATTTGCTCCGTATTTTTGAAGCTAAGTTTGAATTGTTCTTTCTTATATCCATATACTGTTGTTGTCATGAATCCTCATGCAAAAATTAGTCCAGAAATGAATCAAATTTTTGTCATCTCATGTTATTTGCAATATTTATAGATTTCCAATTTAGAACTTAAGAATAAAAAGGTTGAAATATACTCTTAGGGTACTTGAAAAAATGTGAAATGGAAGAAAACGGATCATGTGGTTAGTGAATAACTATTAGAATAAGAATCTTATTTTTTGAAAGCTTTCAAAAGCTATTTACTCTAAAAATAGGAGTCAATCATAATTGATTTTCACCATAAATTAAATTTGATCAAATCTTATTTTCTTAATTCTTATTAGATTTGTCTAATTTTTCTTAGATTTTATCCTAAAAGTGCCAAGTGACTTTTTCTCAATACGTCACTTGACTTAATATCGAGTTTGAATACTCTCATTTTAATATAATATAGATATAAATATAAATTTTTACTGTATTCTTTTTAGTATACAATACCTTTAGCTATTAAAAAGAGGGTCAATTGCCTCAATCTTAGGAGTAGGCAACTGATTATATAACCTCCTAAGCTTATAATACTTCTCACATTGATTCATTTAAACGAATAGAGCATCAATTCAGATTATAAAAATTCATGTACTTTTTTTAATTAAAAAAACATGTATATTAGTTATATGTTTCTTGAACAAAATATTATCTTCCTATTTAATTTTTAAAAAAATAGGGTTTTTTTTTCTATCTCTACATTCACTCAAACCTCATCACGGTTCTAATCCCTTTCTTTAAAAAAAATGTGTAGATTATATTGGAGATATTATTTGTATTGCAAGTCTCTCTCTCTCTCTCTCTCTCTCTCTCTCTCTCTCTCTCTATATATATATATATATATATATATATATATATATATATATATATATATATATATATATATATATATATATATATATATATATATTATATTCTAAATCTTATTAGATTTTATCCTAAAAGTGCCAAGTGGCTTGTTCTCAATATGCTACTTCTTCAATATTATGCTTCACTATCCTCCTTTTAATCTATCTATATCTATTTATATTATATTAAAAGTACAAAAACCTTTAGCGAAATGTCATTCGCCTTTTTTACCCTTTAAAAAGAAATTTTGTAATAAAATCGTAATTTAATTATTTTCTAATATTTATGACTTAGAAATCACCTAAAATGTGATGACCCGAACGATCATTTTTAAATTTAATATTCATTTCTATATTCGGAGACCTTGAATATCACCTTTCAGCATTCTTCGACTTGCGTGCGCAGTCCGTAATTTTTTTCGAAAAGTTTTTATGTGAAAAATTGATTAAAATGTGAAATAGTGCTTTAAAACTCACTTAAGTTGACTTCGGTCAACATTTTGGCAAATGGACCCAAATCAGTATTTTGATAATTTCGATAGGTCCGTGTCGTGATTTGGACTTGGGCGTATGCCCGGAATCGAATTCGGAGGTCCCTACCTTGAGTTATCGCCATTTATAAAAAATTAGAAGTTTGAAAGTTTAAAGATTCCAAAGTTTGACCGTGAATTTGACTTTATCGATATCGGACTCGGAATGAGATTTCTAGTATTGGAATAGCTCCGTTATGTCATTTATGACTTGTGCGCCAAATTTGAAATCATTCCGGATTCATTTAATACGTTTCGGCACGAGTTTTGTAAAGTGAAAAGTTTGAAACTCATAAGTCCGAATCGAGGTGTGAATTATAATTTCGATGTTATTTGACGTGATTTGAGACCCCGAGTAAGTCCGAGTTATGTTACGAGATTGGTTGGTATAATTGGACGAGGTCCCGAGTGGCTCGGGTGAGTTTCGGAAGTGTTTCAGACCATTTTGGTAAATAATTGCAGGTCTGGTTCTAGTGTTTCACACCTGTGACTTTTGGAGCGTAGGTACTACCCCGCTTCTGCGGAGACCTTGTCACTTCTGCGAATTTGGGAACCTGGGCAGCCTTCTCGCTTCTGCGAGCAAATTACCGCTGATGTGGCCATCGCCTCTGCGGCTAGGCGAATGCAAATGCGAAGAAACCGCTTCTACGCAGCCGCAAATGCGGACCATTTTCCGCAGATGCGGACACCCGTTTGGTAAGCTCTTTTCGCAGATGCGAGATTTTTCTCGCAAATGCGTGCTCACAGATGCGAAAATTTGTCTACAGATGCGGAAATACTAGACAGAATACATAAAATCGGGTGTTAGCCATTTTTGTTTATTTTTGAGTTTTGAATCTCAGATTTGGGCGGTTCTGATCTCGTCCAATTTCACTCCTCTATTTGAGGATATGAAAACGGTCGATGCAATAATAATACTCAACAGAGTCGGGGTCGAATTTCACTCGGAGATATGCGAAAGGGTGCTAATAGTATATATCTTAGTATGTGGATTTGTATATCTTAATTTGCACTTTCGGAATATTGGGTTTTGTTTTAAAATCTAAGTTAAACTACAATTGCGATTTTAAGAACAAAACTAGGAAATTGTTTTTTTTTTCAAATGATAAAAAGGACTAGGGCTATGACCTTTACCCAGATGTCCGCTTAATGGATTGTAAGCCTTAAAGCTTATTTTATTGGTCGGAGTCTATTATAGATATCAACACTCAAGTACCCACTCAATACCTCTCGGCCAGAGAGTGATTTTGCCCAATTTGGCTTTCTCAAATCCAAATGGGTATTGAATAAAGCAGTTGATAATAAGCTCAAGTCAGGTTTTACTATCTCTAGGTTCAACCCTTTAATTGGGCTTATCAATCTCTCGATTGACACAATTTCTTGTTAGTCAAGTTTTCCTAGACTAAGTCTCTCTTTCTCAAGTAGAGACCAAGTCAAATAGACATGAAATAATATTTACAACCATTAAATCTTCAAATAAAAACAAGAACAAGGCTAGATAATCAACACCCAACCATAAACAAGCAATAAATCAAACATCCATTAAGTTTACACACTAGGGTTGAGTCACAATCCTAGTAAAAATCTAGCTACTCATGCTTAAATTAGAAGAAAAAAGAAGAAGAAGTGATAATGAAACCCATATTAATGATTAAGATGATAAAAGTAATATTCAAAAAGCTCAAAATAGCAAAAACTACTAAAAGGGGCAAAGTAAACGGTTGCTGATGTCAAAAATTCTAAAATTTGACCTAAAAAGTGAAACTCTTCTATTTATATAGTGCTGAAATTTTCGGACAAAATTGTCCTTTCGGAGGTTCTGCGGCCGCACAATTTCATGTGCGATCCGCACTTTGCTTCAGCTTGACAGGATTGGACACTTGCGGCCGTACAATTCTGAACCGTGGTCGCATCTCTCTCTTTCTGCGGTCACACACATGGCTCTTTTGCAGACCGCACAAATGTAAATGTGGCCGCATAGCTAATCTTCTGCGGCCGCACAATAATTGTGCGGTCCGTAATTCCGTTGAACTTGATATGCATGTTATCTGAACTTTCGGTCTTGCCTTGCTTCTGCGGCCGCACATTTCATGTGCATACCATACTTTTCACAGATCTCTGATAAGTTCTTCTGCACAATCTGCGGTCCGCACTTTAGAGCTTTTGTGCCTGCTTTTGTCATTGGTTTAGATTACTCCTTCTTGAGTTGGATTTCATCTTTGAGGCTCATTTTCCACCATTCCTGCAATTAAGCATATTTTATCAGTTTTTGGGAGCACAATTAAATGCTTTTGGACTAAAACAAAAGCAAAAAGGTACTAATAAGTAGTCAAAATCCCCACTCATCAGGTTCCAAAGGGGGTTTTCACGACTTTGACTTGGGTAACTGTTCTATACCTGAAAGTGATTATATTTCTGTCACGACCCGAAACTTTCCACCGACGGGACCGTGATAGCGCCTAACATTTCACTTGCTAGACAAGCCAACGTTAGAGAATCATTAACCAATTCCTTATTTTCATTCAGTAATTAAAAATAATTAACTAAGATAAAATATAATAAGTGCGGAATATCATAAAACTGTACTAACTACTACCACCCGGATCTGGAGTCACCATTCACGAGCATTCTAGAATTTACGACAAGTAATAGTCTGAAAGAAAGAAAACAGTAGGACTTAAAATATAGATGGGGACTTCAAGGTCTGTGAACGCCGACAGATCTACCTTGAGACTCCGGACAGCGGACCAGTAACAAATCTCGATCAATCTGAGCCGGTATCAAAATCTGCACAGAAAGTGCAGAGTGTAGCATCAGTACAACCGACCCCATATACTGGTAAGTGACGAGTCTAACCTCGGCGAAGTAGTGACTAGGCTAGGACAAGACACCCACAAATAACCTGAACGGTATAATTACGCTAGTGGCAACAACAGTAAATAAAGCAATAGCGCAGAAATAATGGGAAGGGAACATACATTGGGGGAATACAACATAAAGAGTGAGAATAATGAAAAGACAGAATTAAACAGAAAATCCTTAAACTAATTGAGCAATTAAAACAACAAAGGAAAACTGCACGGCATCACCCTTCGTGCTTTTACTCTTAACCTCACCAAATAACAAATAAGACTGCACGGCATTACCCTTCGTGCTTTTACTCTCTTCCTCACAATATAAATAATTCATGCACGGCATCACCCTTCGTGCTTTACACTCTTCCTCACAATATAAATAAATTATGCACGGCATCACCCTTCGTGCTTTACACTCTTCCTCACAATATAATTAAATTATGCACGGCATCACCCTTCGTGCTTTATACTCTTCCTCATAATATAATTAAGTTATGCACGGCATCACCCTTCGTGCTTTACACTCTTCCTCACAATTCACAGAATCAATAACAACGGATAGAGAGAAGTTTCACAAGAAATCAATATTTCATCAATGATTACTTTCACAATTTAACATCTCGACCTCGAATCAATATTCACAATTTTATCGACCTTGGTGGAACCGGATACAAGTGTCCCAATATTTCAACAACAACAATAACCATGGATAACAAGATTTAAGACTACAAATTTGCAAGAAATGAAATTTCACTCGCATGCTATGACTCGACCACAACGTATAGATGCTCGTCACCTCAACTATACGTCGTATTCAACAACAAAACACGTAGCAAATGCTCACACAATACCTATTCCCTCAAGCCAAAGTTAGACACAACACTTACCTCTCTCCGAAGGCTACTTATTTCTCAATCATAGCTTTTTCTTTAGAATTCACCTCCAAACCACTCGTAACTATTCAAAAATGACTCACTAATATCAATATTGCTAAAGGAATCAATTATATTTCATAAATTAAATTTCACAAATTTTCCTCCAAAAAGTTAAAAAATCGATCTCGGGCCCGCTTGGTCAAAACCCGAGGTTCGGACCAAAATCCTTTTACCTATTCACCCCCGAGCCCGAATATGTAATTAGTTTTGTAATCCGACCTCAAATTGAGGTCTAAATCCCCAAATTTCCGAAATCCCTAATTTCTACCCTAACCCCTAATTCTACCATGAAAACTCTAGATTTTAGGTTGAAAATTCAAGAAATGTAATGGGTAATTGAAAGAAAATGGTTTAGAATCACTTACCAACAATTTGGGGAAGAAATAACTCTTGAAAAATCGCCTCTCACCGTTTGTTTTTTGAGAAAAATGAGTTTTTGGGTTTTGTTAAGTGTCTGGGCGACAGTGTTCATCGCGTTCGCGAGAGCACTATCGCGTTCGCAAAGTGTATGGGCTACCAAGCCTTCGCGTTCGCGAGACAATGCTCGCGTTCGCGTACGCTACCCTTTCCTGGTCTTTGCGTTCGCGAGTCATTGTTCGCGTTCGCGGTGAAGAAAAAGCTGTCTGCCCCTCCCCAGTGCCTAATACTACGCGTTCGCGATGGGCTTGTCGCGTTCGCGAAGGGTAACTCCCCCGTCGCTTCGCGTTCGCGAAGAAGAAATCCTCAGCTGCCCAGTTTACTCTTCGCGTTCGCGAGAGTACCTTCGCGAACGCGAAGAAGGACATGCCAGAACACCTGCTGCAGCAAAATACCAGATTTCCAATGTCCAAAACATCCTGTGGCCTATCCGAAACTCACTCGAGGCTTCAGAACTCCAAACCAAACATGCACACCAATCTAAAAATATCATACGGACCTGCTCGCGTGATCAAATCGCCAAAATAACACCTAGAACTCCCAATTTAGCACCAAATCGAATGAAATTCTCAACAACACTTTAAAATTACTATTTTCTCAACCGAAGGTCCGAATCACGTCAAATCAACTCTGTTTCTCACCAAATTTCTCAGACAGGTCTTAAATATCATGATGGACCTATACCGGGCTCCGAAATCAAAATACGGACCCGGTACTAACAATGTCAAACATCAATCAATTCTTAAAAATAATTAATTTTCAAACTTTTAAATTTTTATCAAAAATTTATAACTTGAGCTAGGGACCTCCAAATTCGATTCCGGGCATACGCCCAGGTCCCATAATTTGATACGGACCCACCGGGACCGTCAAAACATGGATCTGGGCCCGTTTACCAAAAATGTTGACCAAAGTCAACTAAAATTAACTTTTAAGGCAAAAATTCTTATTTTTATTAGTTTTCAACATAAAAGCTTTCCGAAAACTTGTCCGGACTGTGCATGCAAATCGAGGAGGGTAAAAATGAGATTTTTAAGGCTTAAGAGCGCAGATTCGAATTCTAAAACATAAGATGACCTTTTGGGTCATCACAATCTCCACCTCTAAAACAATCGTTCGTCCTCGAACGGACATAGAAAAGTACCTGGGCTGGTGAAAAGGTGGGGATATATACTCCGCATATTGGACTCGGACTCCCAAGTAGCTGCCTCAATAGACTGACCTCTCCACTGCACTCGTACTGAAGGGTAACTCTTTGATCTCAACTAGCGAACATGCCGGGCTAGAATTGCCACCGGCTCCTCCTCGTAAGTCAAATCCTTATCCAACTGGACAGAGCTGAAATCTAACACGTGACGGGTCACCATGATATTTTCGGAGCATAGACACATGGAATACTGGATGAACTAAGGATAACCCTGGAGGCAACGCAAGTCTATAAGCTACCTCCCCCACTCTCTCGAGGATCTCAAATGGCCCGATATACCTAGGGCTCAACTTGACCTTCTTCCCAAATCTCATAACACCCTTCATGGGCGATACCCGAAGCAATATTCTTTATCCAACCATGAATACAATATCACGAACTTTACGGTCGGCATAGCTCTTTTGCCTAGACTGAGTTGTGCGAAGTCGATCCTGAATAATGTTGACCTTATCCAAGGCATCCTGTACCAAATCGGTACCCAATAACCGAGCCTCTCCCGGTTCAAAACAACCAACTGGCGATTGGCATCGCCTTCCGTATAATGCCTCATATGGAGCCATCTGAATGCTCGACTGGTAGCTGTTATTGTAGGCAAACTCCGCTAATGGCAAGAACTGATCCCAAGAACCTCCAAAGTCAATAACACAAGGGCGGAGCATATACTCCAAGATCTGAATAGTACGCTCGGACTGCCCGTCCGTATGAGGATGGAGTGTTATACTCAACTCCACCCACGCGCTTAACTCACGCTGTACATCCCTCCACAAATGTGAGGTAAACTGCGTACCTCGATCTGAAATAATAGACACTAGCACCCCGTGAAGGCGGACAATCTCACGAATGTAAATTTCAACTAACCTCTCTGAAGAATAGGTAACTACCACTGGAATGAAATGTGCTGATTTGGTCAACCTATCCACAATGACCCAAACTGCGTCAAATTTTCTCTGAGTCCATGGGAGCCCAACAACAAAATCCATAGTGATACGCTCCCACTTCCGCTCAAGAATTTCTAACTTCTGAAGCAAACCACCAGGTCTCTGATGCTCGTACTTAACTTGCTGACAATTCAGACACCGAGCTACATATGCAACTATATCCTCTTTCATTCTCCTCCCTAAAAATGTTGCCGCAAATCTCGATACATTTTGGGAGTACTTGGATGAATAGATTACCTAGAACTGTGTGCCTCTTCAAGAATTAATTCACGAAGCCCATCCATATTAGGCACACAAATATGACCCTGCATTCGCAGAACTCCATCTTCCCCCACATCAACCTGTTTGGCATCACCGTGCTGCACCGTGTCCTTAAGGACAAGTAAATGAGGATCATCATACTGCCTCTCTCTGATACGCTCATATAAAGAAGACCGAGCGACTGTGCAAGCTAGAACCCGACTGGGTTCTGAAACATCTAACCTTACGAACTGATTAGCCAAAGTATGAACATTTGTAGCTAATGGCCTCTCACCAACCGGAATATACGCAAGACTGCCCATACTCACAACCTTTCTACTCAAAGCATCGGCCACCACATTGGCCTTTCCGGGGTGATACAAAATGGTGATATCATAGTCTTTCAACAACTCCAACCATCTTCTGTGCCT
Organism: Nicotiana tomentosiformis; assembly: GCF_000390325.3. Lineage (NCBI taxonomy): Eukaryota > Viridiplantae > Streptophyta > Magnoliopsida > Solanales > Solanaceae > Nicotiana > Nicotiana tomentosiformis. The sequence goes on along the minus strand of NC_090823.1, from coordinate 112,954,460 downwards.
CAAATTAGGATCCTTTTGTTTGAACAGATACTGAAGGCTACGATGATCAGTAAATACATCACACGAGACACCGTAGAGGTAATGCCTCCAAATCTTCAGCGCATGAACAATGGCTGCCAATTCTAAGTCATGAACAGGATAATTCTTCTCGTGAACTTTCAATTGCCGCGACGCATATGCAATTACCTTGCCATCTTGCATTAATACTGCACCAAGCCCAATATGAGAGGCGTCACAATATACCGTATACGATCCTGAACCTGTGGGTAATACTAACACTAGCGTTGTAGTCAAAGCAGTCTTGAGCTTCTGAAAGCTCAACTCACACTCGTCTAACCATCTAAATGGGGAACCCTTCTGGGTCAATCTGGTCTTAATAGTTGTTCATAATCAACTACAGAATCGTCAATTAACTTCATGTTAACAAAAATCTCATTTCAAACCTTCACAATACTAATAACGAGATGCGAGGCATGAAGACCTCATAATTATTTATCCAAATTAACGAGTCACATTTAACGCTACCTAGGCGGGCACCTACCTCGTAGGTTACAACTCAATATTACAATACGAATTTGGCAAGTATGCATAGAGAATTTCATACAAATATTTTTAAATAAGCCTAGCAGGCATGACTCCCTATTAGTACTATAGTACAAATTTAATTTCACAAGGGAGAATTTAAACACAAGAATTTTTATCACAAGGATCTCGTCCTTATATAACTTCCACCGCAGCTCATAGCCCGATTTAAACATATTAATTTATTTTAAAATACGAGGACCTCGACCTCAGTTCTGAATCACAAGTAATATGCACATCTTGCCAATCGAAACTTTCCATTTTCTCCTTTTAAATAACTTTTGTTAAACAAAATCACAACACATAATGAACCCCACACCGGTAGGGCATATAATTCACAATTTGTAATTAATTATCCGGAAATACATCAAAACATACCGAAATAAGTGCCAGAAAGGCACCTTTAGCCTCACAGATCTTATTAGAGTCCATCATGGAATGATAGGTGTAGTTATCTCCATAAACACCTCCCAACAGAAGTAAACACATAAGTATATTATAGAATTACGAAGCTCACTCATAAGTGGAGCACAATAGGAGGACTCGTCTTGATACTCAGAATCGAATCAAGTTAAGGAAATTATTCCTTTATTTTAAATCGAGGTTGTACCTATAATAACACCATCTGATGAAACGACCTCCACCATACCATAAAACAAATATAACAATGGCTGGGTCTCCACCTCTGGGACGCCTTCTACCCGCCTGTCCTCCACCCTTAACTGGTCGTGTGGGTGGTGTAGTAACTGCAATGGGGCATGTAGCCTGAGTGCTTTGATGAAATATGCCTCTCCCAAGTTTGGAATAATTTTCTCATGATGTCCCTAGTATCACCACATTCATAACAACCCATTTGCGGGTTTGGCTGTTCATATTGAGTCTGTGCCAGCTAACTAGAATAACCATTGTAGGACAGTTATGTCAGTGGTGCATTAAAAGAACTTACTGGAGCACCTCAATTAATCCGATGTGTAAACTGGGATGGCCGACTACCCGAGCCCCCGCCATAATGATTTATACTCGCATAGTAGAATCCACTAATTCCCCCATAACCTCGAGACATCTTGGTCTCCTTAGTTTCCTTTTTCCTCACCCCGAACACGTTCTAATATCTTGGCAATTTCTACCACTAGTTGAAATGAAGTATCAGCCTGTAGCTCCCGAGTCATAGAAAATTTTACGATCATAATTAAATCCTTTAATGAATCTGTGGACTCGTTCTCTAGTTGTAGGAAGCAAAGTAGGAATATGACGGGCTAACTTATTGAACCTGATGGCATATTATGACACCGTTATGGTGACCTGATGCAATCGTTCAAACCCTATGCGCCATGCATTACGGAGAGTCCGGGAAATAAACTCTTTCAAAAGCATTTCTGAGAACCGAGACAAGTGGGCGGTGTTGTATTGGTTGGTCTGCCCTCGTCGTAGGCTTGCCACAGACACCTGTGGCAGAATAATCTCTCCCAAGGCCAATTTCTCCTTTTGTTATGCTGACTCAACACTGTTGAGCTGACCCATTTCTTAACATACTCTTCGATTCTTCTTTGGGGTAAACTTTACCCCTATTTATATACAATGATCACAAAAGTAGAGCTCCGTACAGACAATTCTTAGTCCAAAATCTCGTCAACCATTGTACTTCCTCCGAAGCACCCCAAAATCCATAACCGTGACGTCCACGCTGAGTAGACCTTCTGTAAATTTAAAGTTATTTCTATAACTCCTTTGGTACTGAAATATAGGATTATTAAGTAGGCGGACATACCGCAAGTACCAACCTTATCCTCTACAAAATCTCAGGCCTTAAACATGTGTAATTTTCTTTTTTGGGGAACCTTTCAGTACCACATATATACATTTCAGGCAAAAACTTATATAACACATGACCCCGCAATCCATCCATTGATAGTGGACTCCCCCCTCCCCCACTCGGCGCGAAGTCATAGTTCACCACGTCCGATGGTCCACAATATTAACCTTCATAGCTTGTATAAATCACCCAGACGCCAAGTTCCGTTGCATCCCCCACCTGATTCACTAGGTGATCTCTTAATACGTCTGTATCTTCAGTCGGAATCACATGTTGAGGCAATGTTTGAGCATCTTTCGCTCCCTCGTAGTTCATCTGCGGCATCACTAACCGTCGACGCAGAACTGATACCAAGTGCGCAATATCATACACGAGCGGATACAAAGGAATACGAGATATAGGTTTCAAGCAAAAATCAATGTCGCACGATAAGGAATGAAAGAAGTGATATTGTTCCTAAACTTCATAGCCTCTGAGAGATAAGTACAGACGTCTCCGTACCGATCCTTCAGACTTTACTAAGTTTGCTCGTGACTCGTGACACCTATGTAACCTAGTGCAGTGATACCAACTGTCACGACCCGAAATTATTCACCGACGGGATAGTGATGGCGCTTAACATTTCACTTTCTAGGCAAGAACTAATTTCTTATTTCCATTCAGTAATTAAAAATAATTAACTAGGATGAAATATAATAAGTGCAGAATATCATAAAACAGTATTAACTACTACCACCCGGATCCGGAGTCACCATTCACGAGCATTCTAGAATTTACGACAAGTAATAGTCTGAAAGAAATACAACTGTCTGAATGAAAGAAAACAGAAGGACATAAAAGATAGACGGGGACTTCAAGGTCTGTGAACGCCGACAGATCTACCTTGAGTCTCCGGACAGCGGACCAGTAGAAAATCTCGATCAACCTGAGCCATCAAAATCTGCACAGAAAGTGCAGAGTGCATCATCAGTACAACCGACCCCATGTACTGGTAAGTGTTGAGCCTAACCTCGGCGAAGTAGTGACGAGGCTAGGATAAGACACCCACATATAACCTGAACAGTATAATCATACTAGTGGTACCAATAATAAATAAAGCAATAATGCAAAATAATGTGAAGGGAACATACAGTGGGGGAATACAACATAAAGAGTGAGAATAATGAAAAGACAGAATTAAACAGAAAATCCTTAAACGAATTGAACAATTAAAACAACAAAGGAAAACTGCACGGCATCACCCTTCGTGCTTTTACTCTTAACCTCACCAAATAACAAATAAGACTGCACGGTATCACCCTTCGTGCTTTTACTCTATTCCTCACAATATAAATAATTCATGCACGGCATCACACTTCCTCACAATATAAATAAATTATGCACGACATCACCCTTCGTGTTTTACACTCTTTCTCACAATATAAATAAATTATGCACGGCATCACCCTTCATGTTTTACACTCTTCCTCACAATATAATTAAATTATGCACGGCATCACCCTTCGTGCTTTACACTCTTCCTCACAATATAATTAAATTATGTACGGCATCACCCTTCGTGCTTTACACTCTTCCTCACAATTCACAGAATCAATAACAACGGATAGAGAGAAGTTTCACAAGAAATTAATATTTCATCAATGATTACTTTCACAATTTAACATCTTGACCTCGAATCAATATTCACAATTTTATCGACCTTGGTGGAGCCGGATACAAGTGTCCCAATATTTCAACAACAACAATAAGCATGGATAGCAAGATTTAAGACTACAAATTTGCAAGAAATGGAATTTCACTCGCATGCTATGACTCGACCACAATGTATAGATGCTCGTCACCTCAACTATACGTCGTATTCAACAACAAAACACGTAGCAAATACCCACACAATACCTATTCCCTCAAGCCAAAGTTAGACACAATACTTACCTCGCTCTGAAGGCCACTTATTTCTCAATCACAGCTTTTCCTTTGGAATTCACCTCCAAACCACTCGTATCTATTAAAAAATGACTCACTAATATCAATATTGGTAAAGGAATCAATTATATTTCATAAATTAAATTTCCCAAATTTTCCTCCAAAAAGTCAAAAAATCAACCCCAGACCCGCTTGGTCAAAATCCGAGATTCGAACCAAAATCCTTTTACCCATTCACCCCCGAGCCCGAATATGTAATTAGTTTTGGAATCCAACCTCAAATTGAGGTCTAAATCTCCAAATTCCCGAAATCCCTAGTTTCTACCCTAACCCCTAATCTTACCATGAAAACTCTAAATTTTAGGTTGAAAATTCAAGAAATATTATGGGTAATTGAAAGAAAATGGTTTACAATCACTTACCAACAATTTGGGGAAGAAATGACTCTTGTAAAATAGCCTCTCACCGTTTGGTTTTTGAGAAAAATAATTTTTTGGCTAAAATCCCGTTTTTGGGTTCTGTTAAGTGTTGGGCGACAGTGTTCATCGCGTTCGCGAGAGCACTGTCGCATTCGCGAAGTGTATGGGCTGCCAAGCCTTAGCATTCGCAAGACAGTGCTCGCGTTCGCGTAGGCTACCCTTCTATGGTCTTCGAGTTCGCGAGTCATTGTTCGCGTTCGTGATGAAGAAAAAGCTATCTGCCCCTCCCCAGTGCCTAACACTACGCGTTCGCGATGGGCTTGTCGTGTTTGCGAAGGGTAACCCCCCCATCGCTTCGCGTTCATGAAGAAGAAATCCTCAGCTGCCCAGTTTACTCTTCGCGTTTGCGAGAGTACCTTCGCGAACGCGAAGAAGGACATGCCAGAACACCTGCTGCAGCAAAATACCAGATTTCCAAAGTCCAAAATATCTCGTGGCCTATCCGAAACTCACCCCAGCCCTCAGGGCTCCAAACCAAACATGCACACCAGTCTAAAAACATCATACAGACCTACTCGCATGATCAAATCGCCAAAATAACACCTAAAACTCCGAATTTAGCACCAAATCAAATGAAATTCTCAAGAACACTTTAAAATTACTATTTTCTCAACCGAAGGTCCGAATCACGTCAAATCAACTCCGTTTCTCACCAAATTTTCTCAGACAGGTCTTAAATATCATAATGGACCTGTACCGGGCTCCGAAACTAAAATATGCACCCGGTACTAACAATGCCAAACATCAATCAATTCTTAAAAATAATTAATTTTCAAACTTTTAAATTTTCATCAAAAATTCATAACTTGATCTAGGGACCTCCGAATTCGATTCCAGGCATACGCCCAGGTCCCATAATTCGATACGGACCCACCGGGACAGTAAAAATACGGATCCGGGCCCGTTTACCAAAAATATTGATCGAAATCAACTAAAATCAACTTTTAAGAAAAAAAAATTCTTTTTTTCATTAGTTTTCAACATAAAAGCTTTCGGACTGCGCAGCAAATTGAAGAGGGTAAAAATGAGATTTTTAAGGCTTAAGAGCACATATTCGAGTTCTAAAACATAAGATGACCTTTTGGGTCATCACAATTTCATAAATCCATGTTTGTATTCATCGATTTCGGATTTAGATGGAAGAAATTGAAATTTTTGTAAAACTTTCCAAAAACAAAAATTTAGGATTTGAAAGACAATGTGATGTCGGAATTCGATAATTTTAGTATGGCTGAACTCGTATCGGAACGGGTGTCCGGATTTCGTGGTATTTCGTCGGATTCCGAAAAGTAGACCCCACATCGACTTATGGTTGATTGTTCCGAAAATGACTTAAATTAAGTCTCTTTTGAATTGTGAATAATTTCTAAAGCTCAAATAGAATTGTTGGTAAATAATTTGCTAGGTTTGATTAGTTTGGAGAATAATTCGAAAGAAAAAGTCGTGGTCGAGTGATCACTTGAAATTGCAAAACAAGGTATGTGTTGTGGTTAACCTTGGCTTGAGGGAATAGAACCCTTGAATTATTTGTTAAGTGAATTTCATATGAAATAACGTATAGGCGAGGTGACGAGTGCCTATACGTCGTCAAATTGATTGTTTGCATATTTATCTGAAAATCATAAATTATTTTAAATCATGAATTAATTATTATATTTATTATTTCTCTCATGTTCCTTGTCAAATATTATGTCTTGGATTCATGCTATAATTTCTACATGTTTATTTGAATTATGTGTCTTAATTGCTACTTGACATTTAGCATATTAAATATTCAATTGCCTATTTTCTCCCTGATTTCCACAATTAATTGCTACTTGTCATTACTTGTTTCCTAAATAAATTATAATTATTGTATGCTTTATTGCCTAATAATTCCTTATTAAATGTGATATTTATTGGAGTATTTTTACATTTAACAGTTAATTAATTATATTGATGGAGCGGGTTACACGCCGCAACGGATTTATTGAAAGTTTATATTGTTGGAACGGGTTGTACGCCGCAACGGAATTAAATCGAAAGATTATATTATTGGATCGGGTTGCACACCGCAACAGAATTATTCTAAGTTTATATTGTTGGAACGGGTTGCACGCCGCAATGAAATTTAATTGAAGGTTTATGACTTCTGGATTGACTTCAATTATTGATATGATTTACCGGTCTTAATTCTATTCCTGTTATTATCATTATTATTGCGTACATGTTAATGTAAGCAGTCTGCTTTAGCCTCGTCACTACTTCGTCGAGGTTAGGCTCGGCACTTACAGAGTACATGGGGTCGGTTATACTGATACTACACTCTGCACTTCTTGTGCAGATACCGGAGTTGGTCCCAGAGACGTACTGTAGATTTGTCCGGATTCAGCTATCAGAGGAGACTTGAGGTATAGCTGCACAGCGTTCGCAGTTCTGAAGTCCCCTTCTACTTTATCTTAGCTGTGTGCTTTCTTTCAGACAACTTTATTTTTATTCAGACCCTTGTTTGTATTATTCTAGAAGCGCGTGCACTTGTGACTCCAGTTCTGGGATGGTATTTAGATATCGTATTTATTTTGGTTTGTTCACCTAAATTCAGATATTATTCCAGTTGTTGATTTTATTACTATTTAATTAAGATGAATTGTTAAAAATAGTTAAAATTATTCTAACATTGGCTTGCCTAGCAAGTAAAATGTTAGGCGTCATCACGGTCCGAAAGGTGAAAATTACGGATCGTGACTTAAAATTTCGGTCATTAAATATTTTCTTATTTCAACTATGTATAAACTCCTAATACTGAGGAATTAAAACTGAATATATTTTTACTTGTATAAATCCTTCCTTATTGTGTAAGTAATTATATAAAGTATTTTCTTATTTGATATATATATTTTCCTAATTAAATTTTTTAACTTTATTCCAAAGGGCAAAGTCATGCTACTTTTACTTCTCAAATTGACTTCCAAAAAAGATTTAAAATACAAAACTAACGGTTCTTCATCAATATACGTTCCAAAACTATATTAATTTTTCAAAAAAATCAAGTTGCCTAAAGTTGTAATATTTAGAACTTTACCTAATATTTAAAAAATTGAAGTTTTCTTGTAATAAAATTTATTAAGTTTGTAAGTCAATCTAAATTCCTTCTCTTGTGTTTCTCGACTGATATAGTATTTCAAGTGATTGGTTCTATGCACGATATTCTTAGATTCTAAATCAGACTCCAATTAAAATAAAACTAAAAACATAGTTCTTGATCTTTCATTTAGGTGTTTCAACTCTTTTGAACATTCCTCAGCTCTCTTATAAACATCCAAAATAAATACAAAGGGTTAGCATCCAAACTTCACTATTTCTTTACTTTTATCCTTCAAAATTCTATAATGGGATTACTACAGAAATATCTATGCAGACAAAGTGGATCTAAGTGATCTGTATATCATATTCATGATCAACTCGTACTTGCGTAGTGTAACAATCTATAGTAATTAGTCTCATTTTTTTTTCAAAAGTACGTAGCTTCATTTTGCTTATTAATTATACAAATATTTAATAAAAAACCAACTTAATATATTTTATTATAATATTTTACTCATTGACATAGAATTCATGCGTAATGCACATGCTATTGGACTAGTATTATATAGATATCAAGATTGACTATCCTCATTTTAATATAATATAGATATAAATATAAATATTTACTGTATTTTTTTCTTTAGCCTGTGGTGCCTTCATAAATTGAAAAGAGGGCAAATTGCCTTAGTCTTATGTGTAAAAATATGTATTATATTATTAGGATTAACTTTTAAAGGGATTTTTACCTCCCTATACACTAGTTGAAGTCTTATTACCCTCCCTACTCAAGTTTCAAGTTAATTACATAGGCGTATATAATTTGTCAATTATATACATTTTAGGAATTAAATGAGATATCAATTAACTCTTATAATCTCGCTAATGTATATAACCTATTCCCCCACGTTTCTCTGTCCATACCCCCCACGATTCAGATACTATCTCCCTCCATTAACACTCTCATCCATTTTGTTCAAAAATATTTATAATATCTCTCTCAAACTTTCTGATTTCTCTCTCAAAACCCTACGAAATCAGTATCAGCTTCAAATTTTCCTTCATTACGATGAAGAAGAAAGGATTCTCGAAGAATAGCCCTAAAAAAGCTAATGTTGGTGATATTCCTACTTTTAATTTGGGTGTTTTCTCACAGGATTCACCCAAAAGAATAGTGAATTTGAGACATGCAAAACCAAAGACAAAGCCCAAACTTTTCCCTCGTGAAGCTAGGGCAGAAGCGCGAACAAAATTCAAGCATGACAGGGATGATGGTTAAAGCTTCGACATCTGCTAAATCAGTAAAGCGGAAGGGCAAAGAAATTGCTCGGGATGATGATTTCGTCGAAGAAGAAGTTATCGCAATACCTGCAAAAAAATTCAAAGTTTCTCCTACTTTCAAACATTCAGAAAGGAAGAAGTTTCAAAAATCTCCTAAAAACATACCCCAACAGTCATTATAGAAGGTAAAATTGTAGTACTTATAATTTTTGCTCTTTTTGTTTTTTGTTACAAAACATGTTTTCATTCTCATGACTATACCTATTTTTTATTTTTCTGTATTTGTAGAAATTTTGTCTACATTGTGTATATTTTTTGTTGGTTATTGTCACGACCCAATTTATCCTATAGGCCGTAATGGCACCTAATGTCGCCGCTAGGCAAGCTAACGGTGAACTAGCCATGTATTTATTCTTTTTAACAATCTCAAAATAGTTAATTTTTTTTTTATTAAGTAAGTAAGAGGTAAAAATTTTAATAAAATAAAGCATAAATAAATATGAGAGCAAGTGTGGTGTAATAAATACTCAAAAACCATCAAATGTCTACTAGCATATTTTCAAGACCTGGTATCACAAGTGTATGAGCTGCTAGTAGAATATACAAAACACTAAACTATTGTATGAAATAGAGTAGACAGAAAGTAAATGCAAAAGAGAGACTCCAGGTGCTACAGAACAGACGCGGAAGCAGCTCACCTCTAAGCCTCGGGATATCGGTGTGTGCGTTGGAATGACTGCTAGATGCACCTGTCTCAGATCCTGCATAATTAGTGCAGAATTATAGCGTGAGTACATAAATAATATGTACCTAGTAAGTATCTAGTCTAACCTCGAATAAGTAGTGACGAGGGGTCGACATCGACACTTACTATGGGCCAATAATAATATGCAGAAATCCTAAATAGGCTTAGAATATGGAAACAGTACTAATAACACAATAGCAAACAGTGAATAAATAATTCTTTAACTGATAATAAATTCCAAAATCTTCCTCTAACACATTCTAGTTCCAAATCAATTTCTGTCATTACATAAATTATAACCTCTCAAGCCATAACATATTATCAAGTGTAATCGGGTTTCGAGTATTATCACGCACGATTTATGCCAAGGTCGTACGACTCAATCCAAAATATTGTGTGCACTGCCGAGAGTCGAACGACACGAACCATAGATGCATCTATTATACTGCCGAGGCGAACGACCCGCTCCTATGAGAGTAAAGAAATTTACCATGCTCGTGGAAGTACTTAGGACGCGAGTGGACGCAGATTTTTCAGAGTTATTAAGTATTCTTCAATTCTCTCCCCAAAATAAGTAATCTAACTTGGAAGTTTTCAACTTTAAAATCTCTAGTCTCAGCTCTATTTAAGATAATTAATATGCATAACAAAACATGACAGTACAATTAAGGCATGATGTAAATCTAAGACTAACTGGACATTTCATGGAATATAACTACGCACGGACTCTCATCACCTAGTGTGTACGTAGCTCCCCACACAAGTAATGCACAACAAAAATACACCTAAGGGGATGAGTTCCCTCTTACAAGGTTAGGCAAGAGACTTACTTCGTTCTCAAGCTCACTTCCGGTCCACAAATATGTTCTAAATCCTCAACTTAGTTCCAAACAACCCTAAACTAGACAAATATTATATAAATAAATCAAAATATACTCAAAAGTTCATAATTTAACAATTAGGGTAATTACCCAACCCAAATTGAAAGATTCCTAAAATTTACCCCCAGGCCCACGTGCCCGGAATCCGAAAATATTTGAAGATAAATGTTACCCATAACCTCACGAACTCAAATATATAATTTTCACCCAATTCCATAATCATTTTCGTGGTTAAAATCTATTTTTATCAAAACCTTAATTTTTCAACTAAACCCATAATTTTCACAACTTTACATGTTAAAATCTACCCATAATCTATATATTAAACTTACATTGGGTAGGAATTACTTACCTTCAATAGCTATGTGAAAACCCCTCTCCAAAAAGCCCTAAATCGTCCAATAAAAGTGAGAAATGAACAAAATAGCCAAAATCCCGACTTTAAAAAAGTCTCTACCCAACTGCCCCTTCTTCGCGAACTCGACAGATTCCTCGCGATCACGAAGGCTGGGCCAGCCCAAGTAACGCGAACGCGATTTTTCTTTCACGAACGTGAAGAGCAATGACCCACAGACCCCCTTGGCCGTAAGTCCTTATACGCGGACGCAACAAGACAATCGCGAACACGAAGGCCACAGGTCCTAAATCTATGCGAACGCGGTCTCGTCTTTGTGAATGTGAAGAGAAAAAAGTCTAGTCCCCCAAATCCTTCTTCGCGAATGCAAAGGTCCTTCCGCGTTCGCGAAGAAGGAAACCAGAACTAGCACACCAGCAATTTTGGACTTAGCTCCGGGCGGTCCGAAATGCACCCGAGCCCAGTGGGACCCCATCCAACTGCACCAACAAGTCCATAAATATAATACGGACCTACTCGAACTCTCGAAACTCATAAAACAATAATGAAACTAAGAATCTCACCCCAAAACCGAATTGAATCAAATTATGAATTTTAAGTTTTTAACTTGCTCCAAACGCGCCGAATCGTACTTAGACTACTCGGAATGACACTAAATTTTGCGTGCAAGTTTTAAATCACCATACGAAATTAGTCCCATACTCGGAATCCCAAACGGACCTCAGTAATACCAAAATATACTCCAAACCAAACTTAAAGAACTTGAAAACCTTCAATGCTCCAACTTTCAATATTAAGCGCCGAAATGCTCCTGGTTATCCGAAATCCGATCCGAATATACGTCCAAGTCCAAAATCATCATATGAACCTAGTGGGACCATCAAATCCTGGTTTCGAGGTCGTTTACTAAAAATATTAACCCAAGTCAAACTTAACCCTTTTTTAAGTCCATATTAAGGAACTAAGTGTTCCGATTTCAACCCGAATCCTTCCAAACCCGAGCTAACCATCCCCGCAAGTCATAAATTAATAAATACACATACGATAAGTCTTATTTAGGGGAACGGGGATCTAAAATACAAAACGACCGATCAGTTCGTTACAGTTATCAACTTTCTGAAAATTGTAGATTTGTCATACATTATTTGAAATAATATTGTTTGGGAATGTACTACGTGATTTAGTTTTTTTTTATTAGTTATTTTTTACTCTATTTATAGATGTTAGTTTCATTTCTGTAAACAAACTGTATATATTATGTCTAGTTGTTAGTTTCTTCTTTCTTGCTCTAAACATAAATTTGTCAGTGCATTTGTAGCTTCAATGTAGTTCAGTTGTTATATATGTTTACTAATTTTGTAACTTATTTATATGCAATGTATTAATGTCTTTATGGTTGTAGCTAAAGTGTAGTAGAATTGTTATTATTTTATTTTTTGATCTTTAAACATTTTTTATTAACTTATTATTTCTTTTGGTGTAGAATCAGACATTTTTTGCACCACATGATTTTGATTATGGTATCACTAGGTTCAAGACATTATCTGACCCTGTTTTTCCTGCCCAAATCAAGGTGTTATTGTCTGAAAATGGGTTAAAGTTATTTAAGAAGACATATTTTGGACACTTTCTTTGTATGCCCAAAATATGTATCCAAATTCAGGCAATTCACCTTCTCATGAAGTATGAATTGAACGCATCTAGTTCTCATTTTTTTTACAGCAGAGATAAAGGGTGAGAGGCTGAACTTTGGGTTGAGGGAGTTTGCCCTTATCACTGGCTCTAGATGTTTTACAGAAGTAACGGACTTTGGTTACACAACTAAGTATGACAGTAAAACAATGAGGAGCTATTTTCCAGATAAGGAAAAATTTGAGAAGTCGTACTTGAAACAAATTGTAACCATCCATAGTTGGGTGAATGATGAGGATGCAGTCAAGCTGTGTATTCTCTATCTGATAGAATTCTTCCTCTATCCTTCAAAGAAAGATAATGGTTTGATAAACCATTTTAGGTTCTATTTGGTGGACTCGGGGCAGTATGCGAATTTTGCATGGGGTATCGAAGCTTATACACAATTGCTTCAGTCTGTTAGGCATAAGTTGAACCCTTATGTGCATTTTTATCTCATTCGAGGTTTTTCACTCGCTATGCAAATCTGGTTGTATGAGTGTTTATCTACATTCAACACTGATATAGCTACAAGGGTTGGTAATTCAATCCCCCGCATACTTAACTGGACATCTAGTAAGGACAAGATATGGATTTATGCATTGAAAGAGAGGATTATCAAACTATCATGGATCAAGGTAAATGTTTTTCACTTTTGTATAATGTATCTCAAAATATTGACATACTTAACACAACTAGACTACAATTTTATGGTACAGACAATATAAATACAAATTATCTACACATTTTATACATATGATGACTAGGTCCCTCACATTTTTATTTCACTCAATTCACCAACATGATTGAAGTCACAGAAGAGCTTTCTTTAATGACTTTGTCAAACAAAGTTGAATACATCCTTGAAGAAGCTCAAACGCACACCGAGCATCTGATAGATGCTCCATCTTCGTCTGGCAATAACCAGGCAATGGGAATAGATGACAAAAAAGATATTGCGAAAAAACTTTAAAAAATAGGAAAAGATGTTGATAAGGTAACAACTGATTATATTCTTAACTGGTTTCTTTAATTTATGTTATGCAAATTATTTCATTAACTCTTTCTATTTTTATACTTAGGTCAGTTCAGACCTTGAATTGTTCAAGAAAGAGGTATACCTAATTCTTTATTTTTAGTCTTCTTTATATATCAGTAAGCCTCTTATTGTTAGATAAATTATAAGATTTTTTTTTCTTTAGGTTTTTGAAGAACTAGGTAGCATTCGAGTGCTACTCAATGATTCCATCAAGTCTGTGTTACAGGCAATAAAACGTCAACATGATACTAACATTGATGCTAAGGTTTCTTTCAAAATATATTCATTTTGGAAAATATTTTTTACCATGTTTATGTTTATATTAGCATTCATAAAGTATATAGCCTAATTAATTATGCTTGCAGTTTACTGACAGTTCTGCAAAAAATGATTAGCATTACAAAGAAAAGAACAAACAATAGTATCATGGCAGTAGTGCTAAACAAGTGATGGGTGGCAACAGTAAAATAGGTATTTTAACAGTTTTAACACAATTTGATGAGAAATAATCTACATTATATCTACATATAGCCTAAATTATCAACAAATAATCTACATTATATTTTCAGTAGTTGTCTTAGATACATGACACATGTCTAACATTCAAAAAGAAGAGAATGTTCATATATCATGCCCGGTAGGTGTTGACTTATCTTCCGAATTTCAAGAGGCATTGGAGGAAGAAACTGCAGGTATGATTTATTACATTTTATCTATATATTTCACAATACATATTACATCTCAGCTACATGACCACATTTCAACAAATTAACTACAATTTATCTACAATTTTTATTTGAGTTTACTACAAATGATCTACAATTCTCTTAAGTTGTACTCATTTGTTGTCACACAGAAGGAACTATGCATGCGCACTCTCCAAAACAGGATGAAAATGTTGGCATACAAGGAGAGCATTTCAATGAGGAGAAGGAGACTACGCATTTTGTAACAACCCGACTGGTCATTTTGAGAGTATTAGCACCGAACCCCTATTTATTGCTTCCTCCATCTCATTTTGTAGTTTCATGACTTGCCGGGAGGTTTGGTTTTTGGTTTCGGAGTGAAATGGGACACATAGTCCCTAAATTGGGAGTTTAAGTTCTAGAAATTTAACCGTAGTTGGAATTATGTGAAGACGACTCCGTAATGGAGTTTCGATAGTTCCAATAGCTCTTTAGAGTGATTTTTTCTTAGGAGCATGTTCGGATGTTGAATTGGAGGTCCGTAGATCATTTTAGCGTCAATTGGCGAAAGTTGAAAAATTGGATGATTTTTGGAAAGTTTGACCGGGAGTGGATTTTTTTATATCGGAGTAGGTTTCTGATTCCAAAGGTTATACTAGGTCCGTAATGTCAATTATGATTTGTTTACAAAATTTGAGGTCAATCGGACTTGATTTGATAGGTTTCGGCATCAGATGTAGAAGTTTGAAGTTCTAAAGTTCATTAGGCTTGAATCGATGTGCAATTCATATTTTTAGCATTTTTTGATGTGATTTAAAGGCTCAAATAATTTCTTATGATGTTTTAGGACTTGTTGGTATGTTTGGTTGAGGTCCCGGGGGCCTCGAGTGAGTTTCGGATAGTTAACGAATTAAATTTGGACTTAAGGAAAAATCTGGAAATTTTGCCTTCTGGTGCAATCGCACCTGCAGAAATTTGCTCGCAGGTGCGAGCTCGCAGAAGCGAGATGGGCATCGCAGAAGCATCCTAGCGAGGGGCTGGGTAGTACGCGCAGGTGCAGAGCTTTTGCCGCATCAGCGGCTTGTTGATCGCAGAAGCGGAACGCGGAGGGGCGAGCTGCTTCGTAGAAGCGAGCCCGCAGAAGCGGACCTTTGCCCACAGAAGCATGAGAGATCGCAGAAGCGGAGGCAACCATCGCACATGCGAAAAACCCTGGACATAATAAAATCGGAGGGGTTGCGGGCTTTTGGCATTGTTGGACATTTCTAGTATGGGTTGAGGCGATTTTTCAGAGGGATTTCACGGGAAAACTTGAGGTAAGTCACTTGTGATCATTGTTAGTCAAAAATATTGAATTATCATTGAGTATTTCGACTAGATTACGTGTTTTTGAGGTGAAATTCGAGGAATTTGGGCCTAGGAATTTAAAAATAAGATTTGAGGATTTGAAAGTCGTGTTGATGTCGGAATTTGGTAATTTTTGTATGGGTGAACCCGATATCAAATGGGTGTTCGTATTTTATGACTTTTACCCGATTCCGAGACGTGGGCCCGGGTCAACTTTTTGGGACGATTTTTCGATTCTTTTCTAAAGTGGTAGTTTCATTATTTAAATTAATTTCTTGTAGTTGTATTTATAGTATGTAATTACTTTTGGCGAGATTTGAGGTAAATGACTTGTCTAACCTTGTGTATGGGAAATCCCCTTAAGATTTGGTACTGTTGTAACAATTTGTGATATGTGAGTGCCATGAACGCGAGGTGACGAATGCGTACACGGGCTAATTGTGAAAATTCTGGTTCTTGCTGAGTTGTCTTATTTTAAATTCCTTAACTGATTTTCCTTAGCATGTGTAGTTATCATGTCTAGCCTAGTATCACATGTCTACGTGTCTTAACTCTTACTTGCAATTTGTGCAACATGCTTAGTTGAAGTACTTGCTTCCTTGATTTTGTATTCAGTCTTTAACTGTAGAATTCCTTGCCGTAAATTTGTCGTTACATAAGTTATGAGTTGTGTATTTACTTTTGAAACTACGAGGTGGTACCTCGGGAGCTCCCTGTTGCATATTTACTTTTGGGACTGCGAGGCGGTTGCATATTTAATTTTGGGACTACGAGGCGGTACCTCGGGAGCTCTCCATTGCATATTTACTTTTGGGACTACAAGACGGTACCTCGGGAGCTCCCGTGTTGTGTATTTACATTTTAGACTACGAGGCGGTACCTCCCTGGGAGTGCCCCTTTCTGTTACCTTTCTGTAATTCCTCATTGTTAGATTCTCAGTCATTTCATTATATTATTATATCTTCTACCTTGTTTCCTTTTTATTCCAGTAGGGCCCCGACCTGACCTTGTCACTACTTTACCGAGGTTAGGCTTGGAACTTACTGGGTACCATTATGGTGTACTCATGCTACTCTTCTACATATCTTTTTGTGCAGATCCAGGTTCTTCCTACCATGCCAGCTACCGGTGAGATAGCATATATGTGGAGACTTCAAGGTATATCTGCCAGCGTTCGCAGACCTCGGCGAAAGATCCCCATGCTGAAGGATGAACCTCACCAAATGATCTTATGGATCACCCATTCTATTTTTTAGGTTCCATTTGGACAATACGTATCCCGCTGTGTATGGCTCCCCATCTATCCTTATTATGTTGTTTTCCTTCTTATTTTTCTTAGACTCTAATGTATAGAGACACTTAGTATTTTTCTTTAGAGCTTGTGACTAATTTCTACCAGGTTTTGAAAGTTGTAATTATGTTGAACCGCAGTTTTTATATATTTCATATGTTGAGGTTTGAGTTCAGTTTTATATTTTGTTATTCCGCAAAATTGTTAGGCTAACCTAGTCCTAAAGACTAGGTGCCGTCATGACATCCTATAGAGGGGAATTTGGGTCATGACAAGTTGGTATCAGAGCACTAAGTTCATAGGTGTTATGAGTCACAAGCAGGTTTAGTAGAGTCTCACGGATCGGTACAGAGACGTCTATACTTATCTTCGGGAGGCTATGGAACTATTAGGAAAATCTTCACGTCTTTGATCCCTTATCGTGCGAGATTTTGACTTCGGATTCCAAATTTCTGTCTTTCTATTCTCTCACAGATGGTGAGGACACGTACAACTGGATCAGATGACCAGTCACCCGCGCCCCCTATTAGAGCCGCCAGAGGCCGGGGCCAGGGTAGAGGCCGAGGGCGTCCACGTGGTGCAGCTAGAGCACCCGCACGAGCTGCTACAAAGGAGCCACCAGTAGCTCCAGTTGAAGGGCAGGAACCTGAGATGCCTGTTACTGCACCAGCCCTCCAGGAGACTCTAGTCCAGTTTCTAATCATGTTCAGTACCTTGGCTCAAGAAGGATTGATACCACTTTCTCCTGCCACATCTCAGGTCGGGGGAGGAGCATAGACTCCCGTCGTTGGTACCCCATAGCAGTGAGTCCAGGTCGACCAGGTTCCCGAGGTCATACCAATGCAGCTGGTAGCTCCAATTTAGCCCAAGGTAAGGGTAGCAGTTTCTGAGGTAGAGCAGCTCAGCCTCGAGAGGTACAAAAAGTACCACCCTCCTGCCTTCAGCGGCTTGGAGTCAGAGGATGGCCAGGGTTTTCTTGAGGAGTGCCACTATATCCTCCGTACTATGGGTGTTGCGGAGACTAGTGGGGTTTCTTTCACTATGTTCCATCTTAGAGGAGCGACTTATCAGTGGTGGCGAGCATATGAGTTGGGTAGTCGGGTCGAGGAAGCTTCACTCACTTGGACTCAGTTCTCAAATATGTTCTTGAGGGAGCATGTCTCCTAGAGTCTCACAGATGCATGGTGCGCAGAGTTTGAGCAGTTGCGCCAGGGTTCTATGACCGTGTCAGAGTATGCGGTCTGGTTCAGTGATTTGGCCAGGCATGCACCAGCCTTGGTTGCTATAGTTCTGGAGCGAGTTCATAGATTTATTGAGGGGATCCACCCCAGTATCATATTTAGAATAGACCTAGAGTTGGGGATGGACATCGCATACAAGTAGGTGGTGGGGATCGCCAGGAGATTGGAGGGTATGTTGACTCGGGAGAGGGAGGAGAAAGGTCTTGAGGTCTCAAGAATCAAGCACATATAATAGTACTCGTACCCCAGCTGCAACTCGTCAGGGTAGGGGTTATTTGGGTTGCCCTGTTCATTCAGCACTTCCAGCCGCCAGTGGTGCTTCGGCCACTCCTAGGCCCCAGGCTCCTTATTATGCACCACCATTGTCTAGTGCACCTCCTGCATGGGGTGCTTTCAGCGGTCAGTCCAATCGATCAGGCCCGAGCCAGCCACAACAACCACATCCTCTGAGAGCTTGTTTTGAGTATGGTGACACTTGCCATATGGTGAGGGATTGCCCCAGACTTAGGAGGGGTACACCTCCATAAATTTTTTAGGCACCGCGTGCTCTACCGGGTCCTCAGGCTATGATTACATCACCAGCTACCACTCCACCGCCAGCTAGAGGTGGTGGTTGAGTAGGTAGAGGTCGCCCTAGAAGAGGAGGCCAGACCAGATATTATGCCCTTCCTGCTAGGACAGAGGTAGTTGCATCTAATTCTGCCATCATAGAGATTGTTCCGGTCTTTCATAGAGATGCATCAGTCTTATTTGATCCAGGCTCCACTTATTCCTATGTGTCATCTTATTTTGCTCCGTATTTGGGTATATCCCATAATTCTTTGAGTTCACCTGTCTATGTGTCTACACCCGTGGGTGATTCTATTATTGTTGACCATGTGTATCAGTCGTGTTTGATTGTTCAGAGACTAGAGCCGATTTATTATTTCTTAGTATGGTGGATTTCGATGTTATTTTGGGCATGGACTCGTTGTCGCCCTATCACGCTATCCTTGATTGTCACGCCAAGACGATGACGTTGGCAATGCCAGGTCTACCGCGTCTAGAGTGGAGAGGTACCTTAGATCATGTTCCTAGCAGTGTTGTCTCATTTCTTAAGGCCAAGCGAATGGTTGAGAAGGGTTGTGATGCGTATCTGACATATGTGAGGGATGCTAGTGTTGATACTCCTACTATCGAGTCAGTCCCGATAGTGAGAGACTATTTAGAAGTATTCCTGGTGGATCTTCCGGGCATGCCACCCTACAAGGATATTGACTTTGACATTGATTTGTTATTGGGAACTCAACCCATTTCTATTCCACCTTATCGTATGGCCCCAACAAAGTTGAAAGAATTAAAGGAACAGTTGCAAAAGTTGCTCAATAAGGGCTTCATTCAGCCCAGTGTGTCGCCTTGGGGTACTCATGTCTTGTTTGTAAAGAAGAAGGATGGTTCTATATGAATGTGTATTGATTATCGCCAGTTGCATAAGGTTACAGTGAAGAACAAGTATCCATTGCCACGTATTGATGACCTATTTGATCAGCTTCAGGGTGTCAGAGTGTTCTCTAAGATCAACTTGCGTTCAGGCTATCATCAGTTGAAGATTCGGGAGCTAGATATCCCGAAGACTGCTTTCAGGACTCGGTATGGTCATTACGAGTTCCTTGTGATGTCTTTTGGGCTGACCAACGCCCCAGCAACATTATGTACTTGATGAACAGTGTATTTCAGCCCTATCTTGACTCTTTCATCATTGTGTTTACTGACAACATTCTGTATACTCCCGAAGTTGGGAGGATCATGAGCAGCACCTGAGGACTGTGCTTCAGACCTTGAGAGGAAAGAAATTGTATGCAAAATTTTTGAAGTGTGAGTTCTGGCTTGATTCAGTGGTAGTTTTGGGTCATTTGGTATCGAGTAAGGGGATTAAGGTAGACCCGAAGAAGATTGAAGCAATGCAGAGTAGGCCTAGACCGTCCTCAGCTACGGAAATCTGGAGTTTTCTCGACTTGGCAGGGTATTACCATCGATTTGTAGAGGTTTTCTCGTCTATTGCATCACCTATGACTAGATTAACCAAGAAGGGTGCTCCGTTTAGATGGACCGAGGAGTGTGAGGAGAGATTTCAAAAGCTCAAGACAGTTTTAACTACAACCCTAGTGTTGGTGTTGCCTACTAGTTCGGGGGTCCTACATAGTGTATTGTGATGTGTCGTGTGTTTGTCTTGGTGCGGTGTTGATGTATGACGGTAGGGTGATTGCCTAAGCGTCTAGACAGCTGAAGGTGCATGAGAAAAACTATCATGTCCATGACCTCGAGTTAGCAATTATTGTTCATGCCTTGAAGATCTGGAGGCACTATTTGTATGGTGTTCCTTGTGAAGTTTTCACCGATCACCGGAGTCTACAGCATCTGTTTAAACAGAAGAATCTTCACTTGAGGCAACAGAGATGGTTGGAGCTGCTAAAGGATTATGACACCACCATTCTCTATCATCCCGGGAAGGCTAATATGGTGGCCGATGCCTTGAGCAAGGCGGAGAGTTTGGGCAGTTTACCATATCTACTAGTATCAGAGAGGCCTTTAGCCTTGGATGTTCAGGCCTTGGCCAACCAGTTCATCATATTGGATATTTTCGAGCCGAGCCGAGTTTTGGCTTGTATGGTTTCTCGGTCTTCTCTTTATGATCGTATCAGAGAGCGTCAGTATGATGACCCCCATATGCTTGTCTTTAAGGATGCGGTTCAGCACGGTTATGCCAAGGAACTCACTATTGGAGATGGCAGTGTATTACGGATGCAGGGCAGGCTATGTGTGCCTAATATAGATGGTTTTGCGTGAGTTGATTCTCTAGGAGGCTCATAGTTTGCGGTACTCGATTCATCCAGGTGCTGCGAAGATATATCATGACTTGAGGCAGCACTATTGGTGGAGGCAAATGAAGAATGACATAGTGGAATATGTAGCTCGTTGCCTAAATTGTCAGCAGGTGAAGTATGAGTATCAATGACCAGAGGGATTGCTTCAGAAGCTAGAGATTCCGGAGTGGAAATGGGAGTGGATCACTATGGATTTCGTTGTTGGGCTCCCACGGACTCAGAGGAAGTTCGATGCAGTTTGGGTGATTGTGGATAGATTGACCAAGTCAGCTCATTTCATTCATGTAGTTACTACTTACTCTTCGGAGCAGCTGGATCAGGTTTACATCTGCGAGATTGTCAGGCTTTATGGCGTAACGGTATCTATCATCTCTTACCGGGGAACACAATTTACATCGCAGTTCTGGAGAGCCGTACAGCATGATTTGGGTACTCGGGTGGAGTTGAGTACAACCTTCCACCCTTAGACGGACGGACAATCCGAGCGCACTATTCAGATATTGGAGGATATGTTTCATGCGTGTGTGATGGATTTTGGGGGTGCTTGGGATCAGTTCTTGCCACTTGCGGAGTTTTCCTTAAACAACAGTTATCAGGCAAGCATTCAGATGGCCCCGTATGAGGCTTTGTATGGTAGATAGTGTCGGTCTCCAGTGGTTTGGTTCAAGCTGGGCGAGGCTAGGTTATTGGGTACAGACCTGGTACAAGATACCTTGGAAAAGGTTAAATTGATTCAGGATCGACGTCGTACAGCCCAATCCAGGCAGAAGAGTTATGTGGATCGGAAGGTTCATGACGTTGCATTCATGGTTGGGGAGCATGTCTTGCTTCAAGTTTCGCCCAAGAAGGGTGTTATGAGGTTCGGAAGGAAGGGCAAGTTGAGCCCTAGGTATATCTGGCCTTTTGAGATTCTTGAGAGGGTTGGAGAGGTGGCTTACAAACTTGCACTACCACCTAGCCTCTCTGCAGTTCATCCACTGCTCAATGTTTCCTTGCTCCGGAAGTATCATAATGATCCGTCTCATATGTTAGACTTCAGCTCAGTCTTGTTGGACAAGGATCTATCTTATTTTGAGGAGCCGGTGGCCATTTTGGACAGGTGGGTCCGAAAGTTGAGGTCAAATAATATCGCGTCAGTGAAGGTGAAGTGGAGGGGTCATTTGGTCTAGGAGGGTACTTGGGAGACCGAGCATAATATGCGCAGCCGTTATCCTCATCTTTTCACCACTTCAGGTATGTCTCTATACTCGTTCGAGGGCGAACGTTTGTTTTAAGAGGGGGAAGATGTAACGACCCGGTCGGTCGTTTTGGGAGTATTAGCCCCGAACCCCTATTTATTGCTTCCTCCATCTCATTTTTTAGCTTCATGACTTGCCGTGAGGTTTGGTTTTTGGTTTCGGGGTGAAATAGGACACATAGTCCCTAAATTGGGAGTTTAAGTTCTAGAAATTTGACCATAGTTGGAATTGTATGAATACGGCTCCGGAATAGAGTTTCGACGGTTCCAATACCTCCTTAGGGTGATTTTGGTCTTAGAAGCGTGTTTGGATGTTGAATTAGAGGTCCGTAGGTCATTTTAGCGTCAATCGGAGAAAGTTGGAAAATTGGATGAGTTTTGGGAAGTTTGACAAGGAGTGGACTTTTTGATATCGGGGTCGGTTTCTGATTCCTGAAGTTGGAGTAGGTCCGTAATGTCAATTATGACTTGTGTGCAAAATTTGAGGTCAATCGGACTTGATTTAATAGGTTTCGGCGTCGGATGTAGAAGTTTGAAGTTCTAAAGTTCATTAGGCTTGAATCGATGTGCAATTCATATTTCTAGCATTGTTTGATGTGATTTAATGGCTTGACTAAGTTCGTATGATGTTTTAGGACTTGTTGGTATGTTTGGTTGAGGTCCCAAGGGCCTCATGTGAGTTTCGGATGGTTAACGGATTAAATGTGGACTTAAGGAAAAATCTGGAAATTTTGCCTTCTGGTGCAATCGCACCTGCGGAAATTTGCTCGTAGGTGCAAGCTTGCAGAAGCGAGATGGGCATCGCAGAAGCGGCCTAGCGAGAGGCTGGGTAGTACGCGCAGGTGCGGAGCTTTTGCCGCATCTGCGAAGTTGCAGAAATAGCTTGTTTATCGCAGAAGTGGAACGCGGAAGGGCGAGCTGCTCCGTCGAAGTGAGCACGCAGAAGCGGACTTTTGTCCGTAGAAGCGTGAGAGATCTCAAAAGCGGGGACAACCCTCGCATCTACGAGACCGTAGATGCGGCCAAGGGTTCCGCAGATGCGAAAAGCCCTGGACAGAATAAAATTGGAGGGTTTGCAGGCTTTTGGCATTTTTGGACATTTCCGACACGGGTTGAGGCAATTTTTCAAAGGGATTTCACGGGAAAACTTAAGGTAAGTCACTTGTGATCATTGTTAGTCAATAATATTAAATTATCATTGAGTATTTTGACTAGATTACGTGTTTTTGAGGTGAAATCTGAGGAATTTGGGCTTAGGGATTTAAAAATAAGATTTGAGGATTCGAAAGTCATGTTCATGTCGGAACTTGGTAATTTTGGTAAGGGTGAACCCGATATCAAATGGGTGTTCGTATTTTGTGACCTTTACTCGATTCCGAGACGTGGGCTCAGGTCAACTTTTTGGGACGATTTTTCGATTCTTTGCTAAAGTCGTAGTTTCATTATGTAAATTAATTTCTTGTAATTGTATTTATAGTATGTAATTGCTTTTGGCTAGATTTGGGCTGTTCGGAGTCGGAAAGTCGGGGGAAAGGCATTCTTATCGATTGATTGAGCGAGATTTGGGGTAAGTGACTTGTCTAACCTTGTGGGGGGAGGGGGGGAATCCTCTTAGATTTGGTACTGTTGTAACAATTTGTAATATGTGAGTGTCGTGTACGCGAGGTGACGAGTGCGCATACGGGCTAAATGTGGAAATTCCGGTTCTTGCTGAGTTGTCTTCTTTTAAATTCCTTAACTGAGTTGCCTTAGCATGTGTAGTTATCATGTCTAGCCTAGTATCACATGTCTACGTGTCTTAACTTTTTAGTTATCATGTCTAGCCTAGTATCACATGTCTACATGTCTTAACTTTTTAGTTATCATGTCTAGCCTAGTATCACATGTCTACATGTCTTAACTCTTACTTGCAATTTGTGCAACATGCTTAGTTGAAGTACTTGCTTCCTTGATTTTGTATTCAGTCTTTAACTGTAGGATTCCTTGCCGTAAATTCGTTGTTCCATAAGTTATGAGTTGTGTATTTACTTTTGGGACTCCGAGGCAGTACCTCGGGAGCTCCCCGTTGCATATTTACTTTTGAAACTATGAGGCGGTACCTCGGAAGCTCCCCATGTTGTGTATTTACATTTGGGACTACAAGAAGGTACCTCGGGAGTGCCGCTATTGTTTACCTCTATTTGATGTGTTGTTACCTTTCTGTAATTCCTCATTGTTAGATTCTCAGTCGTTTCATTATATTATTATATCTTCTTCCTTGTTTCCTTTTTATTTCAGTAGGGCCCCGACCTGACCTCGTCACTACTCTACCGAGGTTAGGCTTGGCACTTACTGGGTACCATTGTGGTGTACTCATGCTACTCTTCTGCACATCGTTTTGTGAGGATCTAGGTTCTTCCTACCAGGCCAGCTACCAGTGAGATAGCCTGTACGTAGAAACTTCAAGGTACATCTGCCAACGTCCGCAGACCTCATAGTCCCCCTCTATCCTTATTATGTTATTTTCTTCCTTATTTTCCTTAGACTCTGATGTATAGAGACACTTAGTATTTCTCTTTAGAGCTTGTGACTTATTTCTACCGGGTTTTGGGAGTTATAATTATGTTGAACCACAGTTTTTATATATTTCATATGTTGAGGTTTGAATTCAGTTTTATATTCTGTTATTCCATAAAATTGTTAGGCTTACCTAGTCCTTGAGACTAGGTACCGTCACGACATTCTACGGAAGGAAATTTGGGTCGTGACACATTTGCAAGCTCCAATTCAAGAAGCAAATGTTATATAACAAGGAGAGGATTGCAATGAACATTTCAGTGGTATTATATATTACAATATAATTGTTGAAAAAACAATAGCTTTCATATCATTTATAGTTTCCCAACATTTCTAATTCAAAAAACATACAATGTTATTCTTTTGTTTTTAACTTTGTAGGTGAACCAGTCGACTTCATCAATGTAGCTGACTTGGACATTGACTCTAGGCCTGGAAAAAGGACAATAACACTTGATGATTTTGAGCTGCCCGAGAACTTCTCACATATAGTTAAGTTCGGCGAGGTAAATGAAGATAAAACAACCCCTGTCCATCAAGAACAAGGGTTCCTGGAAAATATGCCCGATCCCCATTTCTCCCTTATTTCAGTTCTGGTGGAAGCACTTCTGCTGGAACTCCTCCAACTTCAACATCAAGCATATATTTACTGGGTTATTAGCGACGATGTTGATCCTGATTTATTGGAAAATTTAATAAATGGTTATATTTAGGTACCGACACGGTTTCAAAGAGGTTAGATTATACACTTCTTCGTATTATTGAGTGCATAGAATTTATGGATTTCCAATTGCAACTACATTTTAATTGTACTTGCTATGTCTTTAAATAGGAAGAAACTATAAAGATAACCAGCTCAACCCGTGGTTTGATCTTGGAGTGGAGAAAGTTCAAAAAAAGGACTGGTTTTATACTTTGGCATATCCCGGGCAAATTCTCAACAATACGGTACACTCATACCCTGGCAGAATTTAATGATTAGCTGAAGTATTATGTTATTTTAGATATCTGTGGATTTTTTGTTTGAAAATTGTAGTTAAATTGTATGCAGCAGTGAGAAATAATGAAATCTATTTTTTTCAGCACATTGATGTTATTTTATATTATTTGAGGAAGAGAGGAAAGTATGGTCCTGAAAACAGAACACGGTTTACAACCACTAGCTGTATGTTCAAGACTAGAATAGAACAAATTTATGAGAGGTACAGTAATGCCTCTGCCGATAGGAAGCTTGCTGTTGTCAAACCCCAGGACGTCGTATCAGAATAAATATTGGGTACCGATTACTTGCAAATATTGCATGGGACAAAGTTGATTTTGTGATTATGCCCATAAACATTGTTGAGAAATTTCATTGGTTGTTGGATGTGTTTGACATCACCGATAGGGTTCTATATGTTTATGATTCTATGGTCTCTTCACAAACTTGTTGAATATGTTGTCGACAAGTTTGCTATTATGATTCTTCCTCTACTTGCCATGCACCTTCTTCTATAACAAGCGTCCAGACATAAACTACAAGAACACAAAGGCGTACATTGAAAAAGATGTTACTCACCCTCTTGACATTCAGTGGTTGGTCGATAAGATACCCAGCAAAAAGAGGGATCATGGTATGTGCTGCTTTTCCTTCAATTTAACCAATTGTATTTTACATTGAATGCTAAATTTTTTCCACTATTATTTATTCCAGTGACTGTGGTGTATACGTGGGGGCATTTGTAGAATATGTCAGCATTGGACAGCTCTCGATTTCAAAGGAAGACCTTTCTGATATTGATCAACACCGTAGATGCTATGGAGCACTCCTTTGGGATTATGCTTGGAAAAAGTAAGAGCTTGGTGCAATTAGTGAAAGTGATATGACTGGGAGATTAGCAAGAAGAAAAGGTGCACCAGCTGTGAGGGAGAGAACACGAGTCTGGAACAAAAAGAAATAGTTGCCCTTTTCAGTAGAAAAATTGTAGTGAAAGTGTTTAGTTGTAGCTGGATTGTATTAAAGTTGTAGGAAAATTGTTTATTAAGAACAATTCAGCTAGCAGATTTGTGCTACAGTTGTTTTACCTTTTGTTTTGTTATTTGTCTAGAATTCTACTACTTACAATAGAAAACATATGTAGCATGTTGTTTTGTTGAAAGTTGTTAGTACTTGATCTCGATATTGGTACTATATAATTTCTTTACAGCATAACTACAATTATGTCTACAACTACTATACAAAAATAATGAATCTATTTAGTTTTAGCAGTGTTGTTAGGAAAAGCTTAAAACTAATAAATAAACTCAGTTTTTGAACAAAACAACGACAAGCCAATTGCATTAAGAGTTGAAATCTATTTACCAAACATTCATTATAGGAGACAATCTTTATTCAAATTAGCAACACAATTAAACCACAACTATAATTCTCCAGAACAGAACAAATACAACTGAATATGTCTTAAAGGACAGATTATCATAAACAATACTCATTAAAAAAAAATTATATTATCAATTCGTATTTCTTTTTGGGAACATTCCTACAAGATCTTTTGTTATGCCCTTTTTATCCACAGTTTCCACATGAAACCTTATACTTCTTTGCATTTATTTTATCATATGGTTTGTATCTTTATTTTTGAGGTCTCCCTGGCTGTCTTTTCCCAGTAGGTGGCATTACAACTTCTTCTGCTATATATTGCGGCACATTCCATTTGCTTTTATCAGGCAACGGGTCTACTGGTATTTCATAAGTCTGCAGAAGGCTCTCCCTCGTGTAATAAGGAGAACAATAGTTTTCATAAGACTCGCTCCTGTGCCACAAAGCCGCCAAAGCATGTGGACAAGGAAGTTCATCAAGCTAGAATTGTCCATAACTACATCTCTTGTTTTGAAGGCAAACAATAAAGCGCTTCACACCATCTATCACAGTATGGATATAATTTGTTGAAGCCCTCACCTATAATTTCATTACAAACACACAACAAGTTGTCAGCTACAGATAAAAGATAAAATAACTACAATTATACAACAACATATCTATAATTATCAGTATATATTTAGTTTGATAAAATAAATGATCTGATGGTATTGGCCAAAACTTACTCTCATTTTCTGCGATAATGTCCTGTTGTCCTTCAACTCTTTGTTGTATTTTTTCCCAAGGTATGTGAACTACCCTTTGCATTCAATAACTTTTCATTAGTCCAACTTTCAAGAAGAGTCCTCATGCACTCTAATAGTTCAACTATGGGAAGCTCTCTTGCATCTTTGGTTACTGCATTCAAGGACTCTGAAAAGTTTGATGCCATCGTCCATGTTCTGTTCACCGTAGCATATACCCGAGACCATCTGTGATAGCCAATATCGTATAGGAATGCTTTAACATGTGTGTCGATCTCTTCAATTGTTGACATTCTTTCATTAAATTCATCAAGCGTGTATGATTGTGCCATGGCAAAGTACAATTCGCTTAACTTTAGATGAGCCTTCTTGATCTTTGACCTTACATTTGTCCAAATATGCCACATGCAAGCATAATGTGGCATGCCGGTATAAACAGTAGATGTTGCCTTCAATATACTCTCATTCCGGTCTGAAACAACATATATATTTGGTTTTTCACCATATGCATATTTGAATTTCTCAAAAAACCACCTCCATGATGTGTCATTTTCTGAATCAACAATGGCGTATGCTAGTGGTAATATGCTACTTATCACATAGGTAGCAAAAAGAAATTCAATTTCAGCAACAGAACTTGAAAATATAAAAAATACAGTCTCAGAAACAACTTTATTATAATATTTTTACCATTAATCTACATTACATGTTGCATCCATTGTGCTAGTTGTTAGCATGATTCCCCTATATGGAGACTTCAAAAAGGTTCCATCGACTACTACAACTGGCTTACAATGCTCCCAACCCTTGATGGACGTATTAAGAGCAACAAATGGATACAAGAAACAGTCATCTTCAGTCTTCTACAATTTCACTACCGACCCAGGATAAGTCTTCTCCAGAATATACAAATAACTCGGTAAGTGACTGTAGGAATCAGCAGGATGACCTCTCAAAAATTTCAAAGTCTTTTCCTTTGCTCTCCAAGCTTGCATGTATGTTAAATTCACACCATGTTCCGACAACATATCTTTTGGTGTGTATATTGTCTTAGGATCCGCATATTTTGGCATCATCATGCTGCCAACTACCATGGCAGTAGCTTTGCATTGTATATATATATGTTGTCCATTAAAAAAACATATGTGCAAGCTGTTGAATTTTCGAACCTTGAACAATGCTGATTCATTTATACTGGTGGACTTCAAGTGTCACGTACAATTGTCCCCAATACATACAGGCAGTAGCTATAAAATAAAAATAATTAAAAAAATATTATGCAAATTGTAGCTACATAATACAAGGTTGTTTATGCACAACAAATTGTTTTAAACAACTTATATACAATTTATATACATAAAAACTACAACTTATACACATTATTAATTTGACAAATAAAATGTTCCTACCTTCTTGTACTAGACCTTTTTACCCTAAATTGAAACTTATTCATGACAGAATAGTGTTTCACTGTACATTAATTTGCTTGTCTTGGTAAACTTGGCCTATTTCAGTTACATTTGGTGTATGTTCTGTTATGATGATACTTTCATATTCCATAATTGCCAGAGATGTTGGCATATCAATCAACTTCACTATTCCTGATACTTT
The DNA here is from genome assembly GCF_000390325.3 of Nicotiana tomentosiformis. Taxonomy (NCBI): domain Eukaryota; kingdom Viridiplantae; phylum Streptophyta; class Magnoliopsida; order Solanales; family Solanaceae; genus Nicotiana; species Nicotiana tomentosiformis. The sequence continues at coordinate 112,924,696 of NC_090823.1, read as the reverse complement.
TCCAATTGTGTTACAATTGATTGACAATTATAACACATTAGTATTACGATAATCAGAAGTACCTGCACTCAATTAAAAGTATAGTAATTCAGACCTCTGTGTATTCAAGTGTTCAGTATTTGATAGAATACTTGTAGATACTTTATTCTGTGATCACATTTTTATTTTTCAAACCTTAAGTACTGTGTAACAGTTACACTTCAATTGTATTTAGAGACATAACAGTTGAACTACATTTGTTATGTAGTATAATTGTAGATAATTTATAGTAAAATTGTAGAACACTTGAAATTGAAAAACATCAGCACTGGAAAAACAAAGCAAACCTGCAATTGTGCTCGCATTCGACATACTGCGTTCCAAATCAAAATCACGTACTTTATATACATCGGATACATTCCTGAGTTTTTGTTTTCCTTTTTAGTCTCCATATACACTCGAACTCCCATACCATAGCTAATTAGTCGCCAATTTTGACATTATGTCGCGAAATTCAATTCAATTGTAGATAATTGTTTGCAATTGTTTTCTTCAGAAACTTTTTTTGAGTTTGTTGACTTGTTTATGGAAAATCAGAGAAAATCTGCGTAATAGAAGGATTCTACAGATATGTTGCCTGGATTATGGTGCGATGATAACCAGAAAAAATCAGTATAATAGAAGCATTCTATAGATATGTTTGCCTTGATTATGGTGCGATGATTGCGTCTAAAATTTCTAACTAAAATATAAGTTATCCCAAAATAGTGCGCCTAAATAAGGAAGTAGACTGCAGGAAGGAGTCTAGTTTAAACAAATATATATATTTTGTAGCTAAAACGTATTTAGGTCGGGTAAATTCAAAAACTGGGATATTTTTAGTAATAAGGTGTAATGACCCGACCGATCGTTTTGTAGAAATGGAAAGTTTCAAAGTTCAATAGGCTTGAATTGGGGCGTAATTCATGGTCTTAGCGTTGTTTGAGGTGATTTGAGGATTCGACTAAGTTCGTATGATGTTTTAGGACTTGTTAGTATATTTGGTTGAGGTCCCGAGGGCCTCGGGTGAGTTTCGGATGGTTAACGGATCAAAAATTAAACTACAACAGTTGCTGCAATTTCCTTCTATTGGGACCCACAGAGGTCGCGTACTTGTTGAATTATTTGTTAATTGTTGTCTTGTACTCAGTCATGATTTTACTTGTACATCATACCTCAGTCTTTCTTGATATTTGTTGATTTACTATGTTATCTTTGTTTGGACTGATCTTTATGATTTTCGAGAGCCCGAGAGACTAGAGAGGTTGAGGACTGAGTAAGGCCGAGGGCCTGTCGGTGAGGTAAGGATATATGGCACGTGAGTTATCCGTGCAGGATATTATAGCACGTGAGTTGTCCGTGCAGCACGTGAGTTGTCCGTACGGATTATGGCGCTTGGGCTGTAGGAGCCCCTCCGGAGTCTGTACACCCCCAGTGAGCGCGGGTATCCATTGAGTGTGAGTGCTGAGGGTTGAGAGCCGAGTGGTTGAGCTGTTGTGATGAGTTGAGTGACTGTCGCCTGAGAGGCTGTACTTGCTTTGCATTTGTTATTGCACTTGATTGCTATCTGTCATTGTTGTGAAATCTCTGAAAGATTTTATATCCGGATTATATGAAATTGAACTGTATAAAATTGATTTGACCTAAACTGCCGGATTTCGAAGCATGTCTATTCTTTGCTGGAATTACTGAAAATTAACTGTAACTGTGTAGCTCATCATTATCTTCAGTTCCTTAGTTATTATTGTTACTTGCTGAATTGGTTGTACTCATACTACACCCTGCACTTCGTGTGCAGATCCAGGTGTTCCCAGATATAGCGGGTGTTGATCATTTCACGCAGTTGATTTTCAGGAGATTTTGAGGTAGCTGCTGTGTTCCGCAGACCTTGTCTCTCCTTCTCTATCTCTTTGTTTACTGTATTTGGTCTCAGACTATTATAGACTATATTTTCCAGACTTGTATGCATATTAGATGCTCATGTACTCAGTGACACCAAGTTTTGGGGAGTGTTTGTATTGTATTTAAATATTATATTTTCAACCTTAAAGAGAAGTTTTGGTTTATTGAGATTATCGGCTTGCCTAGTATCGAGATAGGCGCCATCACGACAGGTTAGGATTTTGGATCGTGACATAAGGTTTCAAATAGTGTATAGGTACAAAAAAAAAAAAAAAAAACAAATCTCACTTTTAAATAGCATTTGGAATACGTTAAATTATGAAATGCATCACTGAAAATTATGCTTATTATATTATTTTTATCTACTGCTTCCTTTGCTTTAAATATTTATTTTTTGGTAGATGATCATTGATAATTTCTTCACATTAGTTCTAGTTAAAATTTACCTATACAGTTATGATATAAAAAATTAGAATATATTCATATATGACATGATAATTATTAGAAATGAAATAAGTTTTCTCACTATTAAATGCATAATATTAGAGTGCAATCATATAGTTCATTATATATTTCATGTCATGTTATAACTAGAGATTTTTTAGTTACAATTATACCTTTTATTATTCCTTTATTTTGTAATAAAATCGAACAAGTATGTTCATATTCCCACAACAAAGGAATGGAAAAAAAAAAAAAAAAATTGACGACTATTCAAGGTTTGATGAAATAATTCAATACGACAAAATCCTTCCGGTTAAGAAATGCAGATTTTTACATAGTAAAATAGCTATAGAAAACATGTATACCTATTTATTTTTCGATAATAAATGTTTATATAATTTTACATATTTTATCAGTTTTGGCCAATTTGATTTATGTAACTATTTAGTAAAAATGTGTAGAAAAAGATACATGTGTAAAAATATATATTATATTTTAAATTAATAATTATTTAAGAAAAATATGTATACATGTGTAATAATTAATTTGCATGAGAGATTTCATGCAAATTTTGAATTAAGATAAACTTTGGGAGGGAAGGGTAAAAATGGCATTGACTTCGTATAAATGACCTAGATACCCGTGTGAATTTACTGTGCTACCCCATTTGGGTCATTGTGGCCAAAATCAGTGTGGTAGAAATACCTTTTCGTAGGATTTAATGGTGTACCACGAAAATAAAAAGAATATTATTAACATTAACTTTACAATCTAGCTGTACTAATTTTTGTTTTAAGTGATGTTATCCTCGTCTAGATGTCAGTAGGTCAATTAATAAGATGAAATAGAGAAGTAATACCCCAATAATCTGTGATGGGAGGTGATATTGCCAAATCCCAAATAGATTCATCAGATATGTTCTTATTTTGACCTCTTAAGTCTAACGTACCTAATTCTATAAAGAAGAGAAAGCAAATTGAGTTCAGAAACCACAAATTAGATAAGGATAATTATCCGAACAGGGGGAAAATGTGAAATTATGACAATAAGATGGTTTAATATCTAGAAGTTTTTGGAAACTTTAAGTACGTCACATGAAACAAAGCTGTTTACTAAAAGTTGAGAGAAATATGGAGTATAATCTTTTGGTCCAGACTTTAAAAATGAATCTAAACTTACGCAATTTAAGACTCAGATACAACATTTTTCAAAAAATAAAACACTTTACCACGTATGCAAAAGTGACCGGACGTATAATGGATTATAAAGAAAAAGGTTATGCACATCCTGTCCTTCACCAAATCCGTGAATATATGATATGTTTACATATAATTTTATCACTTAATTATGCTTAAACTTAAATGTATCACTCAACTATAGGATGACAGACCTTTTGCTTGGCGCACTAAAACAACAATGCACCAGTGGTCTAGTGGTAGAATAGTACCCTGCCACGGTACAGACCCGGATTCGATTCCCGGCTGGTGCATCACGAGGATTTTTTTATTTTTGCAGGGTAATTCACTCACCAAGATAAGAAGATTTAAAACTTCTAAATCACTCAATGACCTGAGAAATTAGGAGGTATCATACAAAGAATGTTTAGTATGACTTCTTCCTTTTTGCTCTTTTTTCCCCCAGAAATATTCAGTTGTTCACATGGTTTACCTTTGTGTACGCCTCCAATAAAGTCTTAAATTGTGCCAGGTGCAGTAAAGTTTTACATAGTCTGAGAAACCTGAGAATCTAAGAGCAACAAATTTGTACAAGTAAACCTACTCTCCAAATATATTGAGTTTCCAGCCTCATTTGCTACACTAATCGAAGAGCTGCATCTGTTTTCCACACGTCTGTCCATGATTGCATCCATTTTTAGCAGCTATTATACAAAATGAAAGTAAACCTAAGACGCGAGTATCTCCTACTAGTACAAACAAGATAGTAGGAAGGCGAAAGAACAGGAAGAAGACTAACATGCCAAGCCATGAAGAGAATTGTCCCAACAGGATAGGATCCTTGGGACAAACATTCTTGTGGCAAACTTCAGCAGCAATATCTATGCCTTGGATGAAACGATGAATGAATTTTCATGATACATGGATCATGATACAGTGCTGCTTCCCGATTGTGATCGTGAATGTAAACAGTGTCTTACAGTTGAGAAGATGAGAGAAGGCTCCGCCATTGCTCCATTTCCATAATCTCCACAGGCTAACCTCTTTGGTACCGGTGGTATAAGAGAGATGCCAAGCTCATCAATTATCATAAGGTGCCGCTCGGTGAATGGGTTATTCCACATAAATGTATTCATGGCTGGTGCCACAAAGAGGGGTTTATCATAGTCCCATGCTCGCACAATGCAGGTCAGCAAGTTATCACACAATCCACCAGCAATCTACAACACAAAAACAAATGTGAATATATGTGTGCCAAAGAAAAAAAGGAGTAAGCTAATAACCCCAAACAACTGTATAACCAAGAGATACTGAATTCATCAAATATTTTATTTTAATGTCATACAGTTCGGGATGTCTATTTTAAATGATTTTCTTTTATAACCATGGTGTTTGGGCAAGCTTGCGCACACCTCGACCAATTCCACAGGCTTGAACATATGGGAAGAAATCACCAAGGGTTTTTGCCTCCGCTGGCATTTAATCCTGAGCCTCGTGGTTCTCAACCCATTTCATTGACCACTAGGCCACACCCTTAGGTGTGTCTGTTTTAAATGAATTTCCAGTCTTGTCACTAGAGTTTTCCAGTTTCAGGATTGCTCATGGGCACACGAGTATTCAGAGAACCAAATTCCATGCTAACTTCAATAAGTGACAATTCCTCAGTCAATTATAGTCATTTTTGAACATTTAAGTTCATTCTGAACATTTATCTGAACTTAGTAATACAACTACTGTTAATAGTATAAGGAAATGAAATTTGTTTCCTGCAGTGGAACGTATCCAATATCATGAATAAATTTTATGAATAAAAAAATATAAAAAGATATCACCTTTCCAAGCGTATTTGCTGACAGAGGGGCAATAACCATGATATCAGCCCATCTACGGAGCTCAATGTGTAGCACGCCATCACCTACTTTCTTCCAAGTGGACCATTCATCGTCATCAGTATAAAGGACGACATCTTTTGGAAATAACACTTTGTCTATGAAATGAAGAGAAGCTTTTGTTGCAACTGCTTTGACTTCTGCCCATTTAGAAAAGCAATGACATAGATTTGCAAACTTGATTGTTGCCACGCTTCCACTTGCAGCTAGCAGAATCCGAGGTTTCCGTGAAGCATTGTTAACTTGAATTGGTTCGACCTCTGAAGTTATAGGCTCCATCTGTCTTACAAAATGCGAAACTTCGAATGACTTTTAAATTTGTATCAAGAGAAAGACACCTAAGAGAGATAGCAGCAGCAGATACGACAGAGATCACTAGCATAATTTAACAACCTTATAAATCTATATTTCCATTCATTCGAGATCTCTCTTTCCATTTTTAATAGGGTTGATTATGATGCTGTGACTCCCTATAAGTACTCATATTTGCAAACAAAAACTCCATCCACAACAACAAGAAAAAGGACAGCTCTCTCCCTTTATGCAGAGATCCAAATCAAGTAATATTCAGGAGAGAAATAATATCTCAAAGAACCAACTTTGCATACTAAAGCACCCCTTTTTTTATCAAAATGAAGGAAAGATTTACGTAGGACATAGTCAAACTTGCCTTCTATTATCACAAAGCAGAATTTTTAATTCTTCTGCATTAATACCTCCGATGGTTCACTTCAAAGTTCAAACGTCAATGGATACATAAATGAAATCCCATCCATGGTTTAGTACCACAACCCAAACTCCAACAAAAATAGAAGGTAAAGTAGAGTCTAAATTTCACGTATAATATCTGAATTTTACCCACTATCCCATTAATGCCACTTCGATCCAAATTTTTGTTTTATACTTAGACCTAGTGCATGCACCAAATTATGTTAATTTACCATGGTATGATTAATTGATAAATTGAAGTAAAATTATACTTATTAAGTAACTAGATTAAATGATAAGACCTTATGTATAAGACTTATGGCATGAACTTATTCATTTGATGCATGCAGCGAGAATTCACAATCCATCTAGAATTATAACAATATATATAATTCACAAAGAAAAAATTAAGCACCATTCAGCCCTTAAAACAGAAAAAAAAATAGACTCAAAAAGTTTAAGGGAATCATAAGAGAATAAGATAAAAGAGTAGTAAACTTACATTATCGACCACAGATTCAAGTAGGACGTGCTTGGACACAAAAATCGAAGTGCAAAATGTGGGAACAACAGCCCTAGCAACTACAAGGGTGTAAGTATATATGCCCAAAACGAAATCCAAAGTCAGTACTGTGTTTACTTCCGCGGAGCTGAGAAACCCGAATAGGAAGTCGGGCTCCGATCAATTTTGTAGTGTGAGAAGGGCGGGATAAACCATTTGCGCCATTTGTGCTTTATAGCTTTTTCCCTGTGAGAATTGCGACTTGAAGAAGGAAAAAGCTAGTATATGCTTCGGCAGCAAAAGCCAATTGTTGGACTCTATTTTGGGCCTCCATCTTTTGACCCAACAGTGAATCATTAAGAACCTCTTAGAAGATTTGCGCAAATTGGATCTATCGGTGCCACCATTTAAATTTTGACCCAGTTAAAAAAAACCTTTATAAAATAACCTCCACATCAGAATTTGGTAGTATGCTCCCCGTGATGGCCACCACCAAAACATTTTCGCATTGTGATTTGAAATTCTGGTGATCCTTAGAATTTTTTATGCTTCAAAAGGCAGGTTTATTTTTCCAAAACTTTTTTTAACAAGGTCAAAATATAAATGATGGTCCTAAATATATCCATCCAGCATAATTTCACCCCTCTTATTCATAGTAAAATTTTGATTCATAAACTTTTATTTTTATTTACGAGTTCAAACATTGTATAACCTAAAACAGCCCATCTAAAAGGCTTGATCAAGGTCTACATTATTAGTACGATTCATTTCATAGGAGAGTTTTGTCAAAATTTAGAAGAAAAAATAACAAAACAAATATAGTAGTTTTTGCGTCAGGATATATTTATTCTTTAGTGAACAAAATATCAATTCTTTTAACAATTCAATTATATAGTTGGAGATTTAAAAAGAAAAAAAGAAAAACATATAACAATGGTTTTGAGTTGGACGAGTTGAGTTATGACCTGCTCTTCAACTCATTTTGACCCAAGGAAACTAGTAAATACTGCATCGATGACCCGTTTATAGACACCAATCTGATACGTAATATCGAATCAAATACCGGCTAAAAAGCAATGACTTGACTGAAAACAGATTCAAGATCATTGTAAAAGTGACCTGTTAGACTTAATGCATTGAAGCAAACAATAAAACCCAAATCTTGACTCATTATCCGGAAAGCATACAGTACAAGTCTATTGTGCTGGTAAAACGCCATCCAAAGATTAATGTATACTAAGTGCAAACTCAGTAGAGCTGCAAACACTACTCTCCATCTCAAGATTAATGTATAGTAAGTGCAAACTCAGTAGAGTTGCAAACACTCGACTTACTGTAAAGCTAAATTATTCACTCTGTTCATCACGACTTAGGTTGTAAAAAGTTGCAGTAAATAAGAAATTGAACAACAAATGCGAGTTAAGAAACTGATCAAGATTAAGGAATAATCTTAGGACAATGATGACGAAGATGCATAATAAAATGGTGAACTAATGATTGGGGCATATGTAAACCATTTTTCTCTCATCGTCTTCCAGATGCCACTGATTCAGTAGAGAAGAGGTACTTCACTCGTGAAAGAACAGAGTCATGAGCAGGATCATATGGATGGTCCTTTGAAGGGATCTCCAGAATGGCTGGAATTGGTTTATTGTAGCTATCAACCAAGAATCTGATCATGTTTGCAACCTGAATATGAAAAACCAGTGGATATAATTAGCTGAAAATTTGGTGCAAAATGGGTGTACAACTCATATTGTACTCGAAGTGTCTATGAGAGCTACTAAAATAGAGGCAAAAGAGTGCAGCTGGTTTCCCTGAAGGGACGCAGAAGCACAACATAGAAATTGTTAATATTTGGAGAAAACAACAACAATTAAATTTCAAAATGGTTGAATTGAACCTAGAAGTCTCATGTTCAAATCCTAGCATAGGAAAAAACACTAGGTGATTTTTTTCCATCTAGCCAAGCCTCGGTGAATAGTGTTGCCCGATATCTATGCTAGTGGGAAGTAGCAGGTATACCATGGAACTAATCGAGGTGCGCGCAAGATGGTCCAGACACCATAGTTATAAAAAATGTTGAATTGATTATTGTCACTAGAATGCACGATAGTAGTTATAGGTCGTACATTTTGAAATACGTTACTGGAGTCAATAGCAATAAGCAAATACTGAAATGTTTTGACTGCAAAAACCAAATCCTTAGCCACTTTTACAATGGAAAGTGTTTATACTTTATCCCAAGTCGTTTGGTGCAGCTAACAGGTAATTTATGTTCTCATTATTGTCGACAATCTCATATTAGACAAATGGTCCTCCTCTTTCCTCACTTTCCTCCAGCCTTCCACCTCTCGTGCCAGCCAGTGGTATTGGTAATTGCAGTCATGGTAGTTGGCATAAATGGTAATGACTCCTCAATTTTGGATTTTAGAAGCCATTCAAGGTTGACTTTGCAAATGCAAGTATACCAGGTAGGGGCATTATGTCGGTTTGAATTATCATCGTCTGTCATCTCCCCATTATGCTTTTACATCTTCTTTGTCCTCGGTTTCCATCCCTAAGTCTACACGTGAAGTGTTGTCTCATCCAGGATGGCAACAGGCTATGAGTGACGAGATGTCTGCTTTACATACAAGTGGTATTTGGGAGCTTGTTCCTCTTCCCTCAGGTAAATCTACTGTTGGTTGTCGTTGGGTTTATGCAGTCAAAGTTAGTCCCGATGGCCAGATTGATCGACTTAAGGCCCGTCTTGTTGCCAAAGGATATACTCAGATATTTGGGCTCGATTACAGTGATACCTTCTCTTCCGTGGCTAAAGTGGCTTCAGTCCGCCTTTTTCTATCCATGGCTGCGGTTCGTCATTGGCCCCTCTATCAGCTGGACATTAAGAATGCATTTCTTCATGATGATCTTGAGGATGATGTTTATATGGAGAAACCACCTGGTTTTGTTGCTCAGGGGGAGTCTCGTGGCCTTGTATGTCGCTTGCGTCGGTCACTTTATGGTCTAAAGCAATCTCCTCGAGCCTGGTTTGGTAAGTTCAGCACGGTTATCCAGGAGTTTGGCATGACTCGTAGTGAAGCTGATCACTCTGTGTTTTATCGGCACTCTGCTTCAAGTCTCTGTATTTATCTGGTAGTCTATGTTGATGATATTGTTATTACTGGCAATGATCAGGATGGTATTACTAATCTGAAGCAGCATCTCTTCCAGCACTTCCAAACTAAGGATCTAGGCAGATTGAAGTACTTTCTAGGTATTGAGGTTTCCCAGTCTAGTTCAGGTATTGTTATTTCTCAAAGAAAATATGTTTTAGACATTCTTGAGAAGACAGGGATGATAGGTTGCAGACCTGTTGACACTCCGATGGATCCGAATTCAAAACTTCTGCCAGGACAGGGGGAGCCGCTTAGCGATCCTGCAAGCTATAGGCGGCTGGTTGGAAAATTAAATTATCTCACAGTGACTAGACCCGACATTTCTTATCCTGTGAGTGTTGTAAGTCAGTTTATGAATTCTCCTTGTGATAGTCATTGGGATGCAGTTGTCCGCATTATTCGATATATAAAATCGGCTCCAGGCAAAGGGTTACTCTTTGAGGATCGAGGTCATGAGCAGATCATTGGATACTCAGATGCTGATTGGGCAGGATCACCTTCTGATAGACGTTCTACGTCTGGATATTGTGTTTTAGTAGGAGGAAATTTGGTGTCCTGGAAGAGCAAGAAACAGAATGTAGTTGCTCGGTCTAGTGCAGAAGCAGAATATCGAGCAATGGCTATGGCAACATGTGAGCTAGTCTGGACCAAACAATTGCTCAAGGAGTTGAAATTTGGTGAAATCAGTCGGATGGAACTTGTGTGCGATAATCAAGCTGCCCTTCATATTGCATCAAATCCGGTGTTCCATGAGAGAACTAAACACATTGAGATTGATTGTCACTTCGTCAGAGAAAAGATACTTTCAGGAGAGATTGCTACAAAGTTTGTGAGGTCGAATGATCAACTTGCAGATATTTTCACCAAGTCTCTCACTGGTCCTCGTATTGGTTATATATGTAACAAGCTCGGTACATATGATTTGTATGCACCGTCTTGAGGGGGAGTGTTAGTTTACAGCTATGTATAGTGTAGTCTTGTCCCACATTGGAATAAGAGTAGTATGTCCTTGTATATTATAGCTATAAATAAGAACCTCTTGTATTGTATTGTACATCCAATATCAATAACATATTTTCTCCCGTACTTTCTCACATACGTTACTGGAGTCAATAGCAATAAGCAAATACTGAAATGTATTGACTGCAAAAACCAAATCCTAAGCCACTTTTACAATGGAAAATGTTTATACTTTATCCCAAGTCGTTTGGTGCAGCTAACAGGTAATTTATGTTCTCATTATTGTCGACAATCTCATATTAGACAAATGGTCCTCCTCTTTCCTCACTTTACTCCAGCCTTCCACCTCTCGTGCCAGCCAATGGTATTGGTAATTGCAGTCATGGTAGTTGGCATAAATGGTAATGACTCCTCAATTTTGGATTTTAGAAGCCATTCAAGGTTGACTTTGCAAATGCAAGTATACCAGGTAGGGGTGGCCCGGGCGGGCCGGATCGAGTATGGACGAGACGAAAACAGGTAATGCAAAAACGGATAAATTATCCGACCCGACTCATATTTAATACGGATAACCATGGGCTAACCGGCGGATTATATGGATATCCATATTATCCGTGGCTTCTTGAATATGACCACTTTTGGGAGAATTCCTAGTCTCCTAAACCTGAGGAACCCCCAATTCGAGGCTTTACAAATGTAAAAGTTAAATCTATTAGTTATCCATTGGTTATCCATTTTCTATGTGAATAATATGGTTCTTATTCATATTTGACCCTTTTTTTAAAAGTTCATTATCCAACCCATTTTTTAATGGATAATATGGGTGGAAAACTATTTTCTTTTAACCATTTTGCCACCACTAATACCAGGCAAGGGGGGAACTGCTACATAAAGATTAAATATGAAGCCTAACTTCCTATATCACACACTGATTACAATTCATTGCCCACTTATCAGGTTTCTCAAATCAAGCTACCTTTGGGTCTATGACAGTGGAAGTTTTGCCCTGTGACGAGGTACTTCACAATTTCATAGCTAGCCTATCATGCCCCTCCAATATGCACTAACATGATAATTACTGTTCAAAACTCTCCACGAGAAAGTTATAGCCAGCAGCTGAAATGATGCTATGTACACTGTGATAAAACAAGGGGCAAAATAGAATAAAAACTTACATATTGGCTGATTAACACTATTGCAATGTCTTCCCTTGTGGTGAATTCTTTAAAAGCATCTTCAATCTGCTTCACCGTTGTTTCTATACCATAAGAAAGGAAAATATACATTACAGTCTTTCTAAAAAATAAATAAAAGTGAGACAAAATAAAAAAGCTCCATCACTGACAAGGACTTAACAATCCTAATCAAGCAATCTTGATTGTCTTTATTTCATAGTTTCTTCAGTTATTAAATCAAAATATTAGGAAATCAGAGAACCACAAGTTGAAAACCTACTTGAATCCACAATAAGATAGTTAGTTTTCCTCCTCAAATCGACATTGCCAACTCCGGCCAGTAAAAATCCAGTGATTGTATCCTACATTAACAAGTTATTTCCATCAGAATGAATGTCTATTTATCTCAATATATTTAAAATGTACATTAAGCATTAAATCATGAAAAAGACTTCACAATGACAAGCAGACAGTAATTTCTGCTGCAGTGTATTTAATACTGCAAATTAAGAATATCACAAATAGAACCCCATTTCACATAGCTTTGCCTTTAACAAGTTAGCAAGCTACACTACTGAAAATATGAATTTTAAATTCCAACTCCTCCACGATGGCCAAAAAATAAAAGAAATAGACTTGTGGAGAAGGGGTCCAACAGTATACTTGATAACTCCACTTTTGTAGTACATAAGAATCAGAAACAATGTTTAAGAGAACATATTCAAGTTATTCACCATCATTTACTATTATGAATCCATTCAGGCCAAAAACAAGAAAAATGCTAAGGCATAAGTTGATCAAAGCATCCAAAATTCCAAATCAACAAATTAAATGCTTGGTATACATCAACAGTTCAGATATTAAGCCGCAACATCTTTGACAAGAACAAAAGGGAGAAGCACCAACAATCTATACAAATTAAAAAGCATCATATAATAAACCAAGAAAAAGAACTGATAAATCTCATTAACCAGACAAGATATAGAGATCAAAGCACTTCAATTTTTATTCTTTTTTTTTTTTGCCTTTTGCTTTAAGCTTCGGTATCCAAAGCCCCACTGTTCGACTTATCCAGATTTGCACCAGAAAAGCCCATAGAGCAGATGTACAATATACGGTATGGGTTCAGCCGAACCAGTAGCTTTGGCTCAGACCCGGCACATGTGTTAAGAAATCTACTAAATATGCACAACCATTAAATTTCAAACCCAGCAACTCAAATGGTGAGTGGGTTTAGTGTAAACCCAAACACATAAAGTTAAAATCTTGGATCCAACTCTGGTTAAGGGGAGAATCCCACCATCCCACCACACTTCTCGGGGTCAAAGCACACCAATTCTAAAACTAAATATAAAGGCATATTGCATTTTAATAAAGATTCATTGGTAAATCACCTCATCAGCAATCATGGCAATGAGGGCTGAGTTACTTGTTTTGATTGGAGCTCGGTTTGCCATCTTAACTGAAAGGATTGTAACCAACTACAACAGAATTTTAAAAAAAAAATTGTAAGTCAATCAAATGGATAAAAAACTAATTTGATTTTTTTTTTTAAATGCGAATTTGGGATTCTGAAAAAAATTCAGATGCAAATTAAGGGAAAATAAAGAAAGTGAGAAATAATCCGAAACCAATTTAAGATGATGAAAGAATATACGGTCAAAATGTTGATAATATAATTGAACTAACATATGAACCCAATCCTGTTGACAGAGGCCTCAAGCTTACCTTAGTTTTTCTAGGCTTAGTTGGTGATAATCTTTGTTAATTCAGAGATCGTATGGGGACGAGAGATAAATTAGAGATCCCAGACTATTCAGTCGTTGAAACTGGAGAAAATACAAAAGGAAAGGAGCAAGTAAAGTGCCAAAAATACCCTTCAATTGTGACAAATACCTACTGTATACAAAGGCAGTTGACTCGTTATTTTTCCAACTCATTTAAATTCAGATTAAGTGTAAATTACTGAAGGTATTCAGTATTGAAAGGCTTAATAAGCACATACACTCGTATTTGCATGGACAAAAACAAATGTTTTCCTCTTGAGCCTTAAGGAAATCATTTTTCCTTAATTTCCAAGTATTTGCTATTTGGTGCTACCAAACAAGGAAAAATAGGAAAACATTTTTTAGAAAATGTTCTCCCTAATACCAAACACCCCTTAGTTCAGACTTGAAATGTACTCGGGTAGTATAAATTACTTTACCAATGTTATCGGTTCCGGAAAAAAAGAAGATGCATTCATTCTTTAGCTAAAGAAATGTAAAAAAATGGTCGTCCGGTACACAAGGTATCTCGCGTTCACGCAAGGACAGAGAAGAGCCGCACTCCAAGGAATATATGATGTAGACAGCCTACATAATGCAAATATTAGTGACTGATTCCACAGATCGAACGCGTAACGTATAAGTCAACAACTTTACCATTGCTCCAATGGAACAAAGAGCCATTAAGAATAGGCACAACCAAGAGAAGGACAGTTGCCGCAACCACTTTCATTCACTATTAACACTCTTTCATTTTAGTAAAGGTCCAGTTTGTATGCAAAGAATCAAGACTAGCATCTTTTTAACTCTATAATCTTTCTACCAGCATGCAAAATATACATGAACTCACCATAACTCCCGAAAATTAGAAAGGAGAATGGATTAAGAGATTACAAATAAAATGACAACAAAAATATATGGAAAATGTACTAGACAAACAAACATCTATGATATATATGTATACGGTTAGCTTTGTAGCTTTCGCGGTTAGGATGAGAGTGCAAGCTCGGCCCATGCCAAAGACGATGCCTTGAGCTCTGCAGTTATGGATGTGTCAATGTTGCTCTCCAACATAGCACACAAGTCTCTCATGGAAGTCCTGCTACTGGAATTTGGGTGGATACAAAGGTTGACCACCTCACAAATCACTTTGAGGTCTTCATATTTGAAATGTTTCAACTCAGGATCTACAACATAAGGCAATACCTCTGGCACTTCAAGGAACTCTTTCGCCTGCCACATCAAAGTCCACATCAGATTCCGTACAACTTTGCACAAGTGTCCGTGTTCTACAAAGTCTAATCATATACAAAAACTTCTCACATGGAAAGAAATGCTTACCCAATCTACTAAGCAACCTTTATCTTTGCAATATGGAGGTCTCCCGCTAATTATTTCGAGCAGTAGTACTCCAAACGCATAAATATTACCCTGGACGTCAAGATGACGACTCTCTAGAGAATTAGGAAGGACACATATTGCTCCTTCACTACTGATAGCACCAGAATTCTTTTCTGATCTGGCAATTATTGTTTTCCAACTTTCAAAATCAACAAGCTGCACCAAAATAAAATAAAATTTGAGAATGTAATTATCTTTTGTAGAGATACTAGGAGTATTAGTTATAGCTCTATCGTTAATATTTTTCACCATGCACTTATACTATGTAGCTGATAGAAACTTTATGTCACAGAAAATGAAGCACCATAACTGTGAATTCCTGAGTCCACCATTGCTTATAGATTAGCTCAATTAACAGGTCAACTAGAAATTTTACTCGTAAATTGGTTTTGACGCAGTGATAAAGATATCTTTTGCTTACTCTGGGAGAAAAATCTTCGGTGAGATAGACAGCGTTTGAATTCAATTCTGATATAGTAAACGGTGGGACAAGTTCTGAATGGAGATATTTTAGCCCCTTAGCGATGCCAATAACTATTTTCATCCGCCGCGTCCAAGAAAGTTGACATCCTTCTCCATCTGTGATAAGTTCAAAGAGTTTGAATTCCAGCCTCTAAAAGACAAACATACAGCAAGTGCACGTGTAAATAATTTATTCCACTCACAATGAAGGTGTTCATATAATGTCCCATTAGATGCATACTCAAACACCAACATCCTTGTGAAGGGACTGCTCTCACTGCAGTAACCTAGAAGTTTTGCAGTGTTCTCATGATTTATTCTCGCTAATTCTGCTACCTGAGTTTGCAAAACCATATAAGTTAAAGCATTGCATCAAAGATGAAACTTTTACATACTTTTATTGCACATGAGAGCTCAGCAGTAGCCAGACATTATGAGGAAATAATAACTTTCACCTCTTTCTGAAAATAAAGTTCTAGATAGGCAGTCCAGTGCTCTTCTCTAACACAAAGGGAAATTACAGCAATTTCAGGTCCGCCTTTCATGGTTCCTTTGTAGACCAAGCTGTCTGGTGAAGATCCAATAATATTGCTGAAATCTTCACAAGCTACCTCAAGTTCTTGTCTGCTATATCTTAGAACGTCTTTTAGCATCTCAGTATCTGACAAAGAATTATTTGTTTGTTACAACATAAACGTGAAGTATAATTAATGCTTCTGAAACTCTAGTCCTGTATGAAAAAAATATCAAGTAACGATTAAAGGCAATTTACTATAAATGCCCAAACTGAAATTGCATGACACTTACCTACATAAACTGTCATATGGTCCTTCTCACTTGCTGATTTCTTCCAAGGGATGATGATAATTGATGATTTGTTCTTACACTTGTGAATGGCAGTCAGAAGAGCCACAAGGAAGAGAGAACCTGCAATAACTCCCGTTATCGCTTCTAAAGCTAAAAGCCACGTGGGTTTTGAAGTAGCCTTATGTCTGGCTCCTCCTTCAGCAGACTGATGCTTGTTATTGCTCTGCATTGGATGGCTTTTGGCAGGTGGCGTGCCTCCTGTAATGCAAAAGTTACATCAATTCAGTCCTATTAAACTTCATCTGTTCGACTGTGACTGTTAAGGAAATGGGCTAAAGACTCTTTAGGATATGCTATCAAAAGTAAGCACGACCAGCTTGGACTTTCACACACTGATGTGATACATTAAAGATTCAAGGGATTATTTTATGATTCTGTTCAAAGTGTAAGAGTTTTCATCTGCGATAATAGATGTTGTCTAGCAGATTACATACCACATAAAGCAGTAGAGCGCTGTCTGGGATCTTTTTCTTGAAGGCAATTTCCTTGAAAGCTAGATCTATAGCAAGAGCAAAACAACACGTGTTCAGAAATCGAAAATAGAGTTTAAAAAAACGCCTGTGGATTAGAATGAAGAACTATACTTTGGAAGGTAATGCAGACACTTTGGTATGCCACCAAAGAAGAAATTGAAGGAGAAATCAGCAACTTTCAGTTGAGATAAACTACAAAGACCAGTAGGTTTGGCACCAGAGGCATACCTAAACAGAAATAAAAGAAGATTACTAAGCAACCGATAGATAAAAATGAAAGGGATCTATACAGAACAGTGAGAAGCTCAAGCAACCATAGAAGGGGTTTACTGATTTTTTTAGAAGAAAATATAGAATATTGCCAACATCATCACCCGTGACTTTTGAATATACATGTTGAACGCTATAAGATTCCATTACAACTCATTGTTGTTGTCGATTTTAAGGTTATAGCACAACGAAATACTTCATAGAACATGGACCAGTTTATCCTCACACAACAGTGACCATAGATGCAGAAAGGAAAAAGAAGTGTGTGAAGTTTCTAGAAGTAGAATGATTATGTCACATCAAAAGTTAAAAGTACAACATACATGAATGTCAACGAAAGGCCAGCAACATCAGCCAAGACTAGGAAAAAGATCAAATATTAGTCCATAATTTTTCAATTTTCAGAACTTTATAAACATTCAGACATACGGCACCGAAAAACTTTGCAGCAAATCATATGCTCATTGAGATAGTATGGGTTAATTTACTTCGATAAAAGATTAAAGAGAAATATAAATATCAAGCTTTAAATATCTCAAAAAATTTCAAATGTATAATGCTCTTAAGTCCTGGCAACATTACAGTTTAGATCAACAATCATATATTGAGGTACAATTAGAGGCTTCAAGAGAAGATTTCAAGCTTCACATAGTCTCCCCCTACCCACCCACCCACCCACTCCCTCCCCAACCCAAAAGAAAAAGAAAGAGAGAAGCTTCATACCTAAAAAAGTGAAAAATCTAATGAACAATGTCCTCAAAACCTTGCAATATTCAGTCTTCGACAACAGAGACTCATAATGTAATACCCACATACCAGAAAATCCAAAGATAAAAACAAATGAATAAAAATGAAAAATAGGGCTCTCCACATGCAACTTACATCCCATGTACATTGGACGTAAAGTTTGAGCCATTACTAGCAGGCACTGTTCCTTTGAGTTTGTTTCTGTCCAGCCGAAGCTCTTGAAGGTATTTCAGATTACCAAGCTCATAGGGCAATTTACCTGTTAATCCGTTGGATTGAAGGTTTCTGCAGAGGCATAAGCAAATTTGAAGAGATAAATGAGCATAACGGAAGTCAAAAAGGAACTCCACATTTGACAACAAATACTCAAACTGCACCAACATTTTCATAATATTTGACAAGTTGCCAAGCTCGAGAGGAATTGGTCCTGTAAGCTGGTTAGAACCCAAATCCAAGACCTTTAAGTTTTTCAACAAGCCTATCTCTCTTGGTATTGTACCAATCAGTACATTTCCGTGCAAAATCCTGCATATCACCAAAACATAGCATTGAGTCTTTACCAAATATTTTCAACCACCGGATTTAAATATTACTACTACAAGTTTTCCATGTAAAAGAGAGCTTACAGTTCTTGCAAAGAAGATATTAGATGCAAGTTCGGCGAAAGAAAACCCTTCAAAGAAGCACCAGAAATGTTACTGCAAAATTACAGCGACAACATAAGGCGTAAATGCATATTAGAGGCTCAATTGTGCTACTGTTATGTATCAAAAAAATAATCCAGTAAATTGCATCCCATTGAGAAAAAACAATAACCCAATAAACACATAGAAATGCTCACATTTTTATGACATGATCTCGGGCCATAGAGCAAAAAATACCAGACCAGTCACAAGGATCTGAATCTAAGGCATTCCAATTTGAGAATACCAAAAGTGGGTCTTCATATATAGCTTCCCTGAAGTTATTTAGAACATAAACTGTGCAAAAAACAAATTACCAAGTGCTTTGGATTAGCATTTCATCAATGCAATATCTCTACACAATTTTAAAAAAAGATCTTGATTAAACAACAACATATAACTAACTCCCTACATTGTCCTTAATTATATAATAATTAAAACTCACAAACCAATCAAATCAAGATCTAAGCACAAAATATCATCAAGTTGAAGTTGATGGTACATACCTTCATTTAATGGAAAAGAAGCATCACATGTCATCAAAAACATTGGCCCAACAGTAACTAAAACTACAAATAAAACCCAAGTTCTCATTTCTTTTTTCTTGTGGCGGTCCCCAGAAACACAATAAAGATCAATGCTTTACACAAACCCAGAACTAAAAGAACCCATCAGAATTTCTAGACACAAAAAAAAGAAAAAATACCTGAAAGCAAAAGCAAACAGAAAATTACCCAAGTTGGAGAAATGGGTTTATCAAGAAACAGGAAAAGAGATAGTAGGAGCAGCCCAAGAAGGTGATTTTAATAACAGATGACAACGAAGACAGGCAAAAGACAAGTTTTTTAGCTTAAGGATGAATTCAAGATTGTAATGTATAACAACCCAAGAGAGGAAAGTAGTGGAAATCAGTGAGTGTAGGGCAACTAGCATGTAGAAGAAGACTTGGGCTCAAAGAGAGGTTTGGTGTCAGAAACAGAGACAGTTCATAAGCAGAAGAAAATTTTTCTTTTTTCGGAAATGAAAAAAATATGAAAGTAAAAAGAATTAAACTGAAATGCAGATGCAGAGAGAGAGAGAGCGGCGGGGGAAAGGAAGTGGTAAAGATCCAGAGGAATGTGGGTAATGATTGATGAATGAACTTTAGAATTTGTTTTTGGTTGTTTCGACAACTTAAATTTGCTGTATTTTTATTTTTCTTGAACATGTTGTTTTCAAATTAATGGTTCTTTATTTCTTGCTTCTTCTTTTTCCTTCCTTATTTTGTCCATGCAAGTTATTTGAATAACTGTGATTTCTCAAATAGAAAATTTTAAATAGATGATGGGCTTATTTATAGGTAACTTTTGGGTAAAAATAGCATAGGCTAGCCAATTTTCGGACTAGTAATTAAAAAATAGCTAGCGTTCGCAAAGTCATTGAAAAATAGTCACTATTTTGCTGCAACACGGAAAATTCCAGCCTAATATACTGGAGATTGATGCACATGTGCTGGAACTCCAGCATATTATGCTGGAACTCCAGCACACGGAAAGTTCCAACATAATATACTGGAGATTGGAGCACTTGTGTATGAACTTCCAACATATTATGCTGGACCAGTATATTATGCTAGAACTCCATTTTATTATGATGGAGTTCCACTATAAATCCATTATAATATGATGGAGTTCCAGCATAATGTAATGGAACTCTAGTATATTATGTTGGAAGTTCACATGTAAAAAATTTGAACTCCAGTATATTATGCTGGAATATTTCTTGATTTTGAACAGTATTTTTGTTCAGATTTATCTTTACATAAAAAGTGGCTAAATTTCGATTACTTTTGAAATTGTGGCTATTTTTTAATTACCAGTCGTAAATCTGATTATTTTTTAATCTGAAAATTGGGTGAAATTCAAAAATAGCCAGATTTACAAGTGATAATTGATAAATAGCCACAGTTTCAAAAGTAATCGAAATTTTATCACTTTTCATGTAAAGATAAATCTGAACGAAAATACTGTTCAAAATCCGAAAATATTCCAGTATAATATGATGAAGTTCAAATTTTTTACATATGAACTTCCAACGTAATATGCTGAAATTTTATAATGTGCCGGAGTTCCATCATAATATGCTGGAAGTTTATATGTAGGAGCTCCATAATTCAACATATTATGCTGGAACTTTCTGTGTGCTAGAGTTCCAACATAATATGCTGGAAGTTTATACACTCCATAATCCAACATATTATGCTGGAACTTCCCGTGTTTCAGTAAAACAATGGTTGTTTTTCAATGATTTCGCAAACGCTAGCTATTTTTCAATTACCAATCCTAAAACTTGCTAGACCATACTATTTTGACATAATTTTTGTCTGAATATGATGAGCATTGACTAAATTTGTTGATACTTATTCATAAAATGAGTTAAACACAGTCACCATAAGTTACTTAATTTTCTTAAAATGAAAAACTACTACTCTTGTACAAATATTTCTTTTTACTGCTAATTCGACTGAAATTTTCTTATATTCCAGTAGAGATAATTATTTAGTATCAATTAGGGCAGAATCATGAATAATCTTGGGATAAGAGTGATTAGATCTATAAATTAATATGCTATTAAATTTAAAATCCAAACTGCAAAAAATACGTTTATGTCTTTAGCTAAACATTTATCACTTTAAACAATATAAAAATTGCTATTTATCATATTTTATTGTTCACATTTCTACTAAACTATAAATCTAAACTACTAGTAGTATTTAGCTTCAATACTATTAACTTATTGTCAAAAGGCATTTTTTCTTGATAAATGAATGAGTATAAGAAGTCCACCTTTTACCATATACTCCCTCCATTTTAGTTTATGTATCAGTATTTTTATTTTGTTCCAAAACGAATGACTGTTTTTAAATTTAATTTAATAAAAATAATTTATTTACTCTTAATAAGAAGCTCTTATATCTATAAAAATATTATATACTAATTTTTAAGATTACATATTTCAAAAATTTTATAACCACACAAATATTAAGACATATAGCCACAAACTTTTAAAAATTTTGTTTAAACTTTATACCACATCCCTTCAATTGTTCCACAGTGTAATTGTAGAAAATTCTTATCTTGGTTATTTCCTCCATTGATATATACAAGTTTTCTGCTCATTTCTTCTTTTTGGTCTCATTTAACATATAATTTAACATATAATAGTAAAATAAAAAGAATTTAATTTTTACTGCATAAATTCAAACGAAGGGAGTAGCTGGCTAGCCTGCTTGGGCTTTTCCTTTGACTATGGGCTTGAGATGTTATAAAAAGGCAGTCAAAAAACAACAGCGACTACGTACCTACTAAGGCATCCATTATTGGAAAGAGAAGAACCAAAAAGACATAAATGATTTCATTCAAATTTATATACCACTAATAAAGTTAACTTCGTTCAAAATGGAGTAGCATTTACTAATTACTATTACTATACGATTATGTTATAGTGACATTCTATAGATTGAATACTAGGTGCGACAAATCAATGAAGTCTAGATTGAATACTAGGTGCGACAAATCAATGAAGAATTGTTTATTAAACTTGGAGGGTCTTCCTTGACAGTGCTTCCAAGCAAGACAATACGAAAAAGGGACATTTCTAAATTACCTTAAGAAATAAAGAAAAGAAAAATTAAAATGGATTATCTGAAGTCGCAAAAAATTTACCTAACACTAAATATTTACACTAAATTAAACAATTTAATCTTAAGAATAATAATTGTGGGGACGACACAAATTATTTAACTATGATTATAAGTAATAAAAATTCTTTATAAGATACATGTTTTATCATTATTTTGGTGTCAACATTTAGAAATATTTTTAAATTAACCATAAAAGAAAAAAATTAATTACTTTAAGTTCCAATTTTATTGAATGTCCCGAAGGGACGATCACTTCAGATTTGTTGCAACCCTGTTTGACTTGGAGCAGGTTTCAATTGTTTATTGGTTTCAAAAGTTAAAGAAAAAATTAAAGGAATTGGGACTACTTTGGTATTTCATTTATGGAGCATGTTGATTTCTTTTTTTGGTAACTAATTATTTTACTAGTCACCAAGTAATACTCCAATAGTACTACTCCTTTCGTTTCAATTTATGTGAACATGTTTGACTGGACACGAAGTTTAAGAAAAAATGAAGACTTTTGAAATTTGTGATCCTAAATAAGTCAAAAATGAGTCAAAAGTATTTGTGTGGTTATAAAAACTTCTCATTAATGATAGAATTTGAAGCTCATGCTAAATCGTTTTCAATTTTAGAAAAGAATCATTCTTTTTGAAATGGATGAAAAAGAAAATAATTTCACATCAACTGAAATGGAGGGAGTAATAAGAAACATGTCACTCTATTCAAAATGCCACTGCTTAATTTTCTCCACTGACTTTAGTTTAAGAAGTAACTAAATATAAAATTGAAAAAAAAAAAATTACCGACCTTTTCATGCTCTAACTAGAAAAAGAAGGTGACATGCTTTTCTTTGTTAAGTTGTGATCCAGCAGGGCATTATGACTTCACATACTAAGATTTCTCATAATCATGCTGATTAAAGCGTTAACAAATACTACTAGTTGTTTAACTTGTGTTGTTCGTCGTCTATCTCAAAATATTTAAACCAACTTAATGATTCGTTTTGCATTAATTTCATACTTAAAATACAAGGGTCAAGGGATTAGATATTCTGTCCCTTTCACAATCAAAGTAAATTAAAACGCAAGAAATATCTCCAGAAAAAAAACAAAAGGAAAATCAGTAGGTGATAGTAGTAAATTCTAAGCAGTTTGACATATCACATCATACATTACGAATCATAGGATGTTTATATTTTAGCAACTTAAGGATCTTGTAGTGAAAGGGTTCGAATCCTTCACAGGTTATATCCGCATTGTTCGGTTTACTTGCTTGCTTAAGAAAGTTAGGAGCTTCTACGAAAAATATTTATCTAGAGTCACGGCTCGAACTCGAGACCTCTAATTAAGTATAAAACTGTACTTATCACTCTACTACAAGCCTTGTTGGTATTTATCTATACCATATCACTTATACAAAAAATATATATAATGTTTTTGCATTCATTGATTAGATATATTTTATTCCTTTTTGAAGTGCTTCCCTACACATCATGTATATATATATATATATATATATATATATATGCTGGTAATTGAAAAAACGATTTATGCAGATAATTCATTTCTTTTTGAGGAGTTTCCTTACATATCATGCTCATTTATCTCAAGAGTCTTTTGTTCCGTGCGGATTAGAAAAGTTTTCAAAACCATATTTCTTTTTAAACACGATTACGTTGTTTCAATGAAATGTACATTTAATGAAGCTATTTACCTATTCTCAAGATCATTCTCACCTTCAGACAATTTGTCTTCACCTTTCTTTTCCAACCAAGGATCTCGAGTTGATGAAGAATTTGTCATCCCTCAGATCTCAGATATGATCACCTCTGATTCTCATGAAATAACTGTGAATTTGGATTCTCCCTTCTCATATGAATCTTCACCTTTACCTTCTGATCATTCATCTCCTCCTGATTCAGCATCTGAGAAAACCACACAACAGGACCTTGAAATCATTTTGAGAAGATAAAAAAGACCTCATAATCAACCAGGATACTTGTAGGAAATTAGAGAGAGAATTTTTCTTGTGTATTCATTTCTGCTGAATGATGTATATATACATGTATCCTAATAAAATAAAAGAGAAATGCTTAAATAAAAGAGAATATATAGCTATGTTAGTGCCTGAAACTTCGTTATCTTTGTGGCTGTACACCACTTCACTTTGTCTTCTTTGTGGTTGTGCACCACTCCACATGTAGCTTTTACTTTGTCCAGATCTTTTAGAGACCTTATTTTATTGGTCTTGGTCTTGTGTACTTTTATGTCTGTCGTTTGAAACTTTGTGTTCATCGACATCACCATATCTCCCTTCATTCTCTTTTCTTCGACAATGATCAGCGAGCTCGAAATTGATTGAGAGTTCCAATTTCAACACCCCCTTAATTTGGAGGGGAGAGAAGCAACCCCCAACTTGCCAAGTAGATTGTGATGCAGAGAACCAGATAAAGGTTTTGTGAACAGATCTGTCAGTTGACACGATGAAGGGACAAACGAGAGTGAAATTAAACCAGAGAGGAATTGTTGCCTAACAAAATGGCAATTATGTTCAACATGTTTGGTCCTTTCATGAAATACCGGATTCCGTGCGATATGAATCGCAGCTTGACTGTCGGAGTGAATTGAAACTGGAAGAGAGGGAGGAGTACCCAGATCTGAAAGTAAACGATTCAACTAAGTGATCTCTGCCACGACTCGTCGCATTGAACGATACTCCGCTTCTGCGGAGGAAAGGGATACGGAAGATTATTTCTTCGATTTCCAGGAAATTGGAGATCCGCCTAGTGTGATAAAATATTCACTAATTGATCGGCGAGAGTATGCGCAAGATCCCCGATCGGCGTCGCAGAAAGCTAAAATATCGAGTTTGGGATTGGTAGAGAGAAAAAGTCCCTGACCTGGGTCTGAACGGAGATAACGAATGACTCTGAGTGCAGCTGTGAAATGGGGAATCCTGGGTTGCTGCATGAATTGGCTTAGGTGGTGTACTGCAAAAGATAAGTCTGTCTGGTATGAGTTAGATAGTTGAATTTCCCAAAAATTCTCCGATATGCAGTCGGATCCTTCAATAACTCACCCGATTCTGCATTCAATTTCTAGGAAGGATCTAGAGGCGATGATACCAGTGGCATATGATCACAATTGTACTCGGCCAGAAAATCCAAGGTAAACTTTCCTTGGCTCACTATCATTCCTTATTTTTGTCTGAATATTTTAAGTCCCAGAAAATAATTCAAGTCTCCTAGATCTTTGACTTTAAACTCGAAATCTAGAAAATACTTTAATTGAGATAATTCTTCTGGTTTGTTGCCTGTTTGGATAATATCATCCACGTAGACTGCAACAATAGAAATAAAACCATTTGATTCTTTAAGAAACAATGAATAGTCATTCATGTATGAAACAAATCCTTTGGAGTTCAAAGTTGTTGTAAGCCTAGCATACCACTGTCGGGATGCCTGCCTCAAACCATATAAAGATTTTTTGAGTTGGCACACATGATTAGGACTTAGAGCAGGTAGACCTGCCGGAAATTTTATGTATACTTCTTCTTCCAATTCACCATGCAAGAATGCATTGTTCACATCTAGCTATGATATTTTTCAGCCCTTTTTGACTGCTACTGTTAAAATACATCTGATTGTGGTCATTTTAACCACAGGACTGAAAGTTTCATTAAAATTAATCCCTTCTCTTTGAATGTCTCCTCTAATGAGTAATCTTGCCTTTAATCTTTCAGTGCTGCCATCTTATTTGTGTTTTACCTTATATACCCATTTACAAGGTAAAGCTTTTCTTCCTTCTGGTAAGTTAATAACTTCTCAAGTCTGATTATCAATCAGAGCCTGTATTTCAGAATCCATTGCTTGTTTCTACCCTGAGTGTAAGGATTCTTGAGAAAAGCTTATAGGCTAAGTCATGCTAGAAATACAGTTTAAAACCTTTTGATTTACAGTTGATAATGCAGCAAAAGAATAGGTTAATGGATTAGCAGGTTAGCTAAAACAGGAATTAGTTAGATTAGTTAAGAAGGTAGAATTACATACATAGTCTTTCAAGTATCCTGGTTGATTATGAGGTCTTTCTGATCTTTTAAAAATGATTTCAGGGTCCTGTTGTGTGGTTTTCTCATATGTTGAATCAGGGGGAGATGAATGATCAGAAGGTAAAGGTGAAGATTCATATGAGATGGGAGAATCCAATTCACAGTTGTTTCATGAGAATCAGAGGTGATCATATCTGAGATCTGAGGGATGACAAATTCTTCATTAACTGGAGATCCTTGGTTGGAAAATAAAGGTGAAGACAAATTTTCTGAAGGTGAGAATGAACTTGAGAATGGGTAAATAGCTTCATTAAAATGTACATTTCTTGAAACTATCATCTTTCTGCTATTTAGTTCCAATAACTTATACCCTTTCTTTCCATAAGGGTATCCCATAAAGACACATGCATTAGCTCTAGGTTCAAACTTTTCTCAATTGTGTGAATTTGTTGAAATATAATATAAACACCCAAAACTTCTAAAAAACAAATAAGATGGGTCCTTTCCAAAAAGAACTTCATATGGTGTTTTGTTCTCAGTATTCTGGATAGGTATTTGTTGATCAAGAAAGCTGCAGTTAATGCACTCTCCCCAAAATGATATAGGAACCTTGGACTGGTGCAATAGTGCTCTAGACACCTCCAATAGATGCCTATGTTTCCTCTCCACAACTCCATTTTGTTGTGGAGTATGTACACATGATATTTGATGAATAATTCCTTTAGAGGCAAAGAAGGCAGAAGACTCTGCACTTCCTCCTAACTTCAGTGCATTATCTGACCTAATTACTTTTACCTTAGTATTGAACTGTCTTTCAACCATAGCCAAAAAATACTTTAGTAAATAGAAAGCATTGCTTTTAGCCTTTAAGAGATAAATCCATGTTCCTCTGCTATAATCATTAACTATGGTTAAGAAGTATCTATACCCATCATGAGTAGATACTTTGTAGGTCCTCCAAGTATTAATGTGTATTAATTCAAAAATAGTTTTAGAACTGATTTCACCGGATAAAAATGGTAATCTTGATTGTCTTGCCAATGGATAAATATTGCAAGTAGAATCAATATTAAAAGGAGACATATGTTTTGAACAAACATTCTTCATTGTTGAAAATAGCATGTGTCCTAATCTAAGGTGCCACAACCTTACATCACTAGCATTGCTTACAGGAATTTTAAGAGAACTAGAAACTCGAAGACAACTAGACTGTTTTTGACTACATAAAAAAGCCATAGTGGCTGAACTAAACTTCTTAGGATTCTGAATAAAAGACTCTAATAGATAAAGTCCCGTCCTAACTTCACCAAATTCCAGAGGCCTCTTCATTGAAAGGGCCTACAAAAAAATCCAATGGAAGAGAATATGAGCAGATATCTTAATTGTTGATACAATCTTTGAACTGAAATAAGATTATATCTGAAACTAGGAATAAAAAGAACATTCTTTAGAGTGACTTTAGAGTTGAGAATGACACTTTAGCTTGAGTTACCTTAATCCTATAAGAATCTGGAAGATTGACAAAAATAGGTGAGATTAGAGATTTCAGTTATAAATTTTTTTTGAATCAAAGCTGGTGTGCTCTGTTGCCCTTGTATCTAATATCCACGTCCTCTTTTTGAAATGAACAATTCTGTAAGTAGAATTATTAAAGGAATTACCAGCATAATTTGCTACATTTGCTGATGCCTCTTGAACTGATCCACTTGGTTGATTTGCATTTATATTTTGTAGTAACTGCATGAGATGTGAATACTGCTCTTGAGTGATTTGTTGTCCCATGCTTCCTCCATCAAGGGTGTTGGATCCCTGTCCATGTTCTTCTTCTGTTGAGAATACTGCATTGCTCCTTGCATTTTTTTTTTGAAATTACTTGCCCTTATTAAACTTGAAATCATTTGGAAATCCAACTATCCTGTAACACTTATCAACTGTGTGTCTAGGTTTCTTGCAATGAGAGCAAACCAGGTTGTTCTTTCTTCCTTTTGCCTCATAGTTTCCAGCTCTTTGATTGAAGGTGTTCTGATTCCCAGCCAAGAAAGATGTAGATTCTCCAAGAAATTGTGAGCTTACATACACCTCTCTCTATTTTTCATCTTGCATTAAGAGTGCATATGCATGATTTACACTCGGAAGAGGAGACATCATTAGGATGTTTCTCTTAACAACAGTATATATATCATTTAAACCCATCAAAAACTTAATCAGTCTCTCATCGTGAAGAGATTTGTTCATCTTTGTCTTTCCACCACATTGACATGCACAAGAACAACTCACATTTGTGTTCAGTGCATCAAGTTCATCCCAGAGTCCTTTCAACTTTGTGAAGTAACCAACTCTGTCATTTGATCCCTGCACTAAGTCACTTAACTCCTTCAGCAAATGATAGAGCTTTGCTCCATTGGACTGTCCAAATCTGTCCTCAAGCTCTTTCCACAAATCCCTGGCTGTTTTTGAATAAATGATATTGTCAACTATCTCATTGGACAATGAGTTGAGCAGCCATGATATTACCATGTCATTGCATCTGCTCCATAGTTTGAAATCAGCAGAGTCTGCATCTGATGCTTTGTGAGTTCCGTTAATAAAACCTACTTTGTTTTTGCTGACAGGGCTATCAAGATAGATCTTCTCCAGCCTCCATAACCTTTTTCATTGAATGATGAGCTCACCAGGTTCATCCCTGGTGAATCTGAAGCATGAAGGAAAAAGGGGTGACTGTGATATGGTCCAATATTTGTTGTATTGACAGTACTTGAAGTGGTTCCAGAGGTGACCTCAGATGTTCCAGTCATCCTTTGAGTTTTGGATGAATGCTGAGCAAATCAATGAAGAAAAGAATCAACTAGAGATTATGATCTCAAAGCTTTGATACCATGTAGGAATTTAGAGAGAGAATTTTTCTTGTGTATTCATTTCTGCTGAATGATGTATATATACATGTATCCTAATAAAATAAAAGAGAAATTCTTAAATAAAAGAGAATATACAATTATGTTAGTACATGAAAATATGTGTGAGATTACTCCACTTTATCTTCTTGGTGGCTGTACACCACTTCACTTTGTCTTCTTTGTGGTTGTGCACCACTCCACATGTAGCTTTTACTTTGTCTAGATCTTTTAGAGACCTTATTTTATTGGTCTTGGTCTTGTGTACTTTTATGTATGTCGTTTGAAACTTTGTGTTCATCGACATCACCATATCTCCCTTCATTCTCTTTTCTTCGACAATGATCAGCGAGCTCCAAAATTGATTGAGAGTTCCAATTTCAAAATATATATATATATATATATATATATATATATATATATATATATATATATATATATATATATATATGTCTGGTAATTGAAAAAACGATTTATGCAGGTAATTCATTTCTTTTTTAGGAGTTTCCTTACATATCATGCTCATTTATCTTAAGAGTCTTTTGTTCCGTGTGGATTAGAAAAGTTTTTAAAACCATATTATTTTTAAACACGGTTACGTTGTTTCACAAGAACTCGGAACAAAAACTTTGCAAAAAGTAACGAGTGCAAAGGTAGGATTTTTTACAAGAACTATTAGACCTATTTATCAAAGATATTATCTGAGTAGACAATTCTCTAAAAACTAAACCAAATCGGCAAACGCTACTTTAAATAGAAATTTCATTTAATTTCGTTGAGTATCTGTAAGGTAAGTTAAGCTCCAAAAACTCATATAGTTTGGATTTAGTGGAATGAAAGTGACTTATCTTAAGATTGATTTCAAATTTATTAATTTGTAAATGTACACTAAGATAAATGAGTTTCTAAAAAAAAAGAGAGTATAAATGCTTGAAGTTCAAACCAAAATAGTGCCAACTGGTTGAATTTATGATATGATATGATTGTTGCTTATGAATCAAGCCAAATGTTATAATTTTCTTGCTTAAATATTGGGTGTTGAGGACGAGAATAGAAATAATCATGTAAAATTCTTGTGACTCTAGGGGACAAAGGCACAAAGCATTTACTCCATAAAACTAAATGGATGTGTAAGTATAAGTAGCAGAATTAAAGAGTCTAAGGAAATGGTCCCTAAAATGTTCAATGCTCTCAAGGCAAAGCTTGTAAAGCTGGACTTGACAAAAAATAGAAAAGCATGTAAGAGTTATAAGCTATGAACGGAGGCTAATTTAAAATTAAAATTTATCTGTAGCGTCCTCAAGTTAATATACAATTAAAATAGTTCACTATCAAATATTTAAAATAATTATAGTATATTTCTTAACTTATACAGAGGATCTGCACCTTTAAACCCATATATTATATTCTCTAGCGTAACCTCCCGAACATAAAATATTACCCTTAGGGGTGTTCAAACCGACCCGAAAAATAGCACCAAATCGAAAAGTTAAAGCAACCCGATTAAAAAATTCGATTAGATTTGGTATTGAGTAAAAACACCCGAACCAAACCGACATATAAATATATAATTTTTATATATACTTTTAAGACTTTATATAGAATTTTTTTTAATAAAAATGTCTAGAAATATTTAGGATTTTCTCATAAAATAGAATATTTAATATAACTATGAAGTGCATTCAGTTTTATTTACTTTAAATAATGTGTTGTATCACTTTCTTATTAAGTATTATTGAAATCCATCAATCATCTCTTTGTTCTTCCATATTCATATGTCAAGATTTCTTATATCTTTTTCGAATTTGAAAAAGTATTTCGATAATTTAAATAGAACATATCATTATTTAAGTAACATATTGATTTTTATGTTTAATTATTATATTCGATTAAACTTGAAAGCGTACATCAACGAAAAATTATTGTTAGATGACTAAGAAAATAACTATCATGTATTACTAAAACAATTCTCCCATAAGAATATATTATTATATCTCATGTTTGTCAATTTTTTTTAATTTTTACTAAACATATATTCACTTATCAAAATTTTATCTATAACTTTAACAAAGTAAGATTGAAATAATATTCATGTAGTGAAAAATCCAAAAATCCGAAAACCTAACAAAATCGAACCAATCCAAATCGAAATCGTTGGTTTGGTTGGTTTTGAAAAAAAAAACAAATCAACCCGGTCCATGTACACCCCCTAATTACTCTTTTGATCCCTCTCCCACTCAAATAATAAAAAGAACAAAAACACCCAAATATTAATTATAGGGCTCTGTATAATTTGGTAATATCGAATTACTGTATCAAAATAAAAAAAATTTAGTATTTGGTTTAAGTTTTAAAAAAATTTGGTATTAGGTATGGTATTTGATACTTAAAAAATAATACCGTGTCACGACCCCAAATTTTCTCCGTAGGATGTCGTGATGACACCTAATCTCTAAGACTAGGTAAGCCTATCAATGCGGAATAACTAGGTAAGCCTATAAGGAAATGAGATATTAAAGAAAATATTTTTGCCGAAATAGCATCTCGCGTTTTAGCCACCCTTATCATACCGCATGACTTCTAGTAGTTCCCCTACTAGCCACGCGTATCAAGCCACCCTTATCTCACCGCATGCGTTTCAACACCCAGACCTTATACCACCGCATGCGTATCAATATCATAATTTACACCTCAAGTGCCCAAATATTTCAACTTGCCAAAATAAATCAACAACCAAAATATTTTTCCACAATAAGGAGCTCATAACTCAATCACAGTAAATACAAAAGTCTTCACCAAATATTCAGCAAAATAATATCCATTATTTCCATAATACGGAGCTCATGGCTTAATCACAATGAATACAAAAATCTCCACAAAATATTCAGCAAAAAATAATATTTACACAAATTTAACATCTTGACTTAACATCCAATTATTAAATATAAAATACTTTATTTTTAATAATATTTAATTTAAGGAAATTCAACCTTCAAATAATGCACAGAATAAAAGAAAGCAAAGTTTCAACCAAACAGGTAAAAACAATTAGTAGGAAAAATGTCAGGTAAATTTAGGAATATAATATAGATCAATGATGATGAATATAATCGGATAAAATAATTTAATTAATGTGTGATAGAGATATACACAATTTAAAAATCAGAGCTTTCTACATTTAGCCCGTGTACACACTCGTCACCTCGTGTACATGACTTTCAACACATTACAATTATCACATCAATACCAATCCTAGGGGAAATTTTTCCCACACAAAGTTAGACAAGTCACTTACCTCGACTTGCACCAATTTAATTCACTAGTAGGCCTTTTCTTCGATTATCCAACTCTGAATGACTCGAATCTAGCCAGAATCATTCGATACAGTCAACAAAAATTATAGAAATTAATTTCATAAGAAAATACTACATTTTTTAACAAAATCCGAATTTAACGCAAAAATCGTCTGTGGGGCCCACGTCTCGGCATCCGGTGAAACTCACAAAATCCGATAACCCATTCAATTACGAGTCCAACCATACCAGTTTCAATCAAATCCGACTCCGAATCGATACCGAAATCTCAAAAATTCATTTCTATGAGATTTCTAAAAATTTTCAAATTTCAATCTCAAAACACTAATTAAATGGTGAAAACAAAAGATGGATTCGAGTAATCTATCCATAATTGAGTTAAGAACACTTATCCGATATTTTC
This sequence comes from Nicotiana tomentosiformis, assembly GCF_000390325.3. NCBI lineage: Eukaryota > Viridiplantae > Streptophyta > Magnoliopsida > Solanales > Solanaceae > Nicotiana > Nicotiana tomentosiformis. The sequence continues at coordinate 112,891,771 of NC_090823.1, read as the reverse complement.
TCTGAAAATCTCCTAAAAATCGCCTCTTCCCAAGCTCCAATTTGTCAAAAATAGAAAATGGGACGAAGTCCCCTGCTTTATAACTTACAGTTCTGTCGAGGCTGCCCTCGGCCCTCGACCTTCGATCCTGGGCCTCGATCCTCGACCTTCGATCCTCGGCCTTCGATCATCGACCTCGATCCTGGGCCTTCGATCCTGGGCCTCGATCCTCGGTCTTGATCCTGGGCCTCGATTTTCGGCCTTCGATCCTAGGCCTAGGTCTTCAGCCTTCAACCCTTAGCCTCGATTCTAGGCCTCGGTCTTCGGCCTTCGATTTCTGCCCCCGAATTTCCAGCAGAAAATATTGCAGCAGCTTTTGCAGCAGTTGTTTAAGTCTAACTTTTGATCCGTTAACCATCCGAAACTCACCCGAGGCCCTCGGAACCTCAACCAAATACACCAACAAGTCCTAAAATATCATACGAACTTATTTGAAACCTCAAATCACATTAAACAACATTAAATCACAAATCACACCCCAATTCAAGCTTAATGAAACTTAAAAATTTTCAACTTCTACATTCGATGTCGAAACCTATCAAATCAAGTCCGATTGACCTCAAATTTTGCAAACCAGTCATAAATGACATAACGAAACTATGAAAATTTTCAGAACTGGATTCCGATCCCGATATCAAAAAGTCAACTCCCCGGTCAAACTTCCAAACTTAAATTCCTATTTTAGCCATTTCAAGTCTAATTTAACTACGGTCTTCCAAATAAAATTTCGAATATGCCTCTAAGTCCAAAATCACCATACAGAGCTGTTGGAATCATAAAAATTCTATTCTGAGGTCATTTTCATATAAGTCGACATTCGGTCACTATTTGGACTTAAGCTTTAAAACTTGGAACTAAGTATTCCAATTTATTCCAAAACCTCACCAGACTTAAACCAATTACTCCGGCAAGTCATATATCAGTTATAAAGTACAGAATGAGCAGTAAATAGGAAAACAGGGCTACAACTTTTAAAATGACTAGCCGGGTCGTTACATCCTCCCCCTCTTAAAAAAGCGTTCGTCCTCGAACGGGTTTAGAATTATACCTGGAGTCTCAAATAGGTGTGGATATTTTCTCTGCATCTCCCACTCAGTCTCCCAAGTAGCTTCTCCTTCTGGCTGGCCTTTCCACTGCACCTTCATGGAAGCAATGTTCTTTGACCTCAGCTTTCGAACCTGCCTGTCCAAAACAGCTACTGGTTCCTCAACATAAGATAGATAATTGTCCAACTGAAATGAACTGAAGTCTAACACATGAGACGGATCGCCGTGATACTTTCGGAGTATAGAAATATGGAATACCGAATGAACTGCAGAGATACTAGGTGGTAGTGCAAGTCTGTAAGCCACCTCTCCAACTCTCTCAAGAATATCAAAAGGCCCAATATACCTAGGGCTCAACTTGCCTTTCTTCTCGAACCTCATCACACCCTTCATAGGCGAAACCCGGAGCAAGACTCGCTCACCAACCATGAATGCAACATCACGAACCTTCCGATCCGCATAACTCTTCTGTCTAGATTGGGCTGTACGGAGTTGATCCTGAATCAATTTAACCTTTTCCAAGGCATCCTGAATCAAATCTGTACCCAATACCCTAGACTCACCCGGTTCGAATCAACCCACTGGAGACCGGCACCGCCTACCATACAAGGCCTCATACGGAGCCATCTGAATACTCGACTGGTAGTTGTTGTTGTAAGCAAACTCCGCAAGTAGAAAGAACTGATCCCAAGCACCCCCAAAATCTATCACACACGCACGAAGCATATCCTCCAGTATCTGGATAATGCGCTCAGACTGTCCGTCCGTCTGATGGTGAAATGTTGTGCTCAACTCAACCCGAGTACCTAACTCCTATCGTACAGCCCTCCAGAACTGTGATGTGAATTGTGTACCCCGGTCAGAGATGATGGATAACGGTACGCCGTGAAGTCTGACAATCTCGCGAATATAGACCTGAGCCAACTGTTCCGATGAGTAAGTAGTAGCTACAGGAATAAAATGGGCTGACTTGGTCAACCTATCCATAATCACCCAAACTACATCGAACTTCCTCTAAGTCCGCGGGAGCCCAACAATGAAATCCATAGTGATCCGCTCCCATTTCCATTCTGGAATATCTAACATCTGAAGCAATCCACCCGGTCGTTGATGCTCATACTTCACCTGCTAGCAATTTAGGCACCAAGCTACATATTCCACTATGTCTTTCTTCATCCTCCTCCACCAATAGTGTTGTCTCAAGTCCTGATACATCTTTGTAGCACCCGGATGAATGGAGTACCGCGAACTGTGAGCCTCTTGGAGAATCAAATCAAGCAAACCATCTATATTAGGCACACATAGCCTGCCCTGCATCCGTAATACACCATCATCTCCAATAGTGACTTCCTTGGCATCACCATGTTGAACTGTGTCCTTAAGGACAAGCAGATGAAGGTCATCATATTGATGCTCTCTGATACAATCATAAAGAGAAGACTGAGAAATCACACAAGCCAAAACTCCTCTCGGCTCGGAAATATCCAATCTAATAAACTGGTTGGCCAAGGCCTGAACATCCAAGGCTAAAGGCCTCTCTGCTACCGGTAAATATGCTAAGCTGTCCAAACTCTCCGCCTTACGACTCAAGGCATCGGCCACTACATTGGCCTTCCCGGGATGATAGAGAATAGTGATATTATAATCCTTAAGCAACTCCAACCATTTCCGCTGTCGCAAATTAAGATCCTTCTATTTAAACAGATCCTGTAAACTCCGATGATCGGTGTAGACCTCACAATGGACACCGTACAAATAATGCCGCCAAATCTTCAAGGCATGAACAATAGCTGCTAACTCAAGGTCGTGGACCGGATAATTCTTCTCATGTACCTTTAACTGTCTGGATGCGTAGACAATCACCCTACCGTCTTGCATCAACACTGCACCGAGACCAATACGCGATGCATCACAATACACAGTATAAGACCTTGAACCTGTAGGTAATACCAATACTGGGGTTGTAGTCAAAGCTGTCTTGAGCTTTTGGAAGCTCTCCTCACATTCATTGGTCCACCTGAACGGAGCACCCTTCTGGGTCAATTTGGTCATAGGTGCAACAATAGAAGAGAAACCCTCTACAAATCGACGATAATACCCTGCCAAACCAAGAAAACTCCGGATCTCCGTAGCTGAGGACGGTCTGGACCAACTCTGCATTACTTCAATCTTCTTCAGATCCACCTTGATCCCTTCGCATGAAACTATATGACCCAAAAATCCCACTGAATCAAGCCAGAATTCACACTTTGAACATAACTTCTTTTCTCTCAAGGTCTGAAGCACAGTTCTCAAGTGCTGCTCATGATCCTCCTGACTCCGAGAATACACTAGAATGTCGTCAATAAATACAATGACGAATGAGTCAAGATAGAGTTGAAATACACTGTTCATCAAATGCATAAATGCTGCTGGGGCATTTGTCACCCCAAATGACATTACAAGAAACTCATATGACCATACCGAGTCCTAAAAGCAGTCTTCGGGATATCTGGCTTTCGAATCTTCAACTGATGATAGCCTAAACGCATGTCAATTTTAGAGAATACTCTAGCACCCTGAAGCTGATCAAATAGGTCATTAATACGTGGCAATGGATACTTGTTCTTCACTGTAACCTTGTTCAGCTAGCGGTAATCAATACGCATACGCATAGAACCATCATTTTTCTTCACAAATAAGACAGGAGCACCCCAAGACGATACACTGGGCCGAATGAAGCCCTTATCAAGCAACTCCTGTAACTGTTCTTTTAATTCTCTCAACTCTGCTGGGGCCATACGATATGGTGGAATAGAAATGGGCTGAGTGCCCGGTAACAAATCAATGCCAAAGTCAATATCCCTGTCGGATGGCATACCCACAAGATCCGCTGGAAATACATCAGGAAAATCCCTTACTACAGGAATTGACTCCACGGTAGGAGTATCAATACTAACATCTCTCACATAGGCCAGATACGCATCACACCCCTTCTCAACCATTCATTGAGCTTTAAGAAATGAAACAACTCTACTAGGAACATGATCCAAGGTACCTCTCCACTCTAGCCGCGGTAGACCTGGCATAGCCAACGTCACCATCTTGGCGTAACAATCAAGGATAGCGTGATAGGGCAACAACCAGTCCATGCCCAAAATAATATCAAAATCCACTATACTGAGCAATAATAAATTAGCTCTGGTCTCAAAACCACTGATAACAATTAAACACGACCGATACACGCGGTCCACAATAATAGATTCACCCACGGGTGTAGATACATACACAAAAAAACTCAAGGAATCACGGGATACACCCAAATACGAGGCAAAATAAGATGACACATAAGAATAAGTGGAACCTGGATCAAATAAGACTGATGCATCTCTATGACAGACCAGAATAATACCTGTGATAACAGAATCGGATGCAACGACCTCTGTCCTAGCAGGAAGGGCATAATATATGGCATGGCCTCCCCCTCTAGGATGACCTCTACCTGTCCGACCTCCACCTCTGGCTGGCTGTGCAGGTGGAGTAGCAACTGGTGCAGTAATCATGGCCCGAGAAGCCTGAGGGCCCTGTGGAATAAGTGGGGCATGAGAAATCTGTGGAGGTGCACCCCTCATAAATCTGGGGCAATCCCTGATTATATGACGAGTGTCACCACACTCAAAATAAGCCCTCGGAGGACGTGGCTGCTGGGACTGGCTTGGGCCTGATCGACTAGACTGCCTGCTGAAGGCACCTCGTATAGGAGGTACAGAAGACACTGCGGTGCATAATATGGAACCTGAGGTCTGGGACGGAATACCACTGGAAGACGGAAGTGCTGAATGAATAGGAAGGCTTACATAACCTCTAACATAACGGGCTGTAGCTGGGGCACGAGAATTATTATATGTGCCAGAATCTCGGGGTCTCTTAGTTTCCTGCTCTTCTCTCTCCCGAGTCCGCATACCCTCCAATCTCCTAGCAATTGACACCACCTGTTGGTATGCGATGTCCATCTCCAGTTCTCGAGCCATACTGAATCTGATACTAGGGTGGAGCCCCTCAATAAATCGACGAACCCGCTCTCGAACAGTAGCAACTAAGGCTGGTGCATGCCTAGCCAAATCTCAAACTCTGCACGCCATGTATCTCTAAGACTTTGAGGAACATACTCCCTTAAAAACATACATGAAAATTGAGTCCAAGTGAGTGAAGCTGCCTCAGCCGGACTATCCAACTCATATCCCGCCACCACTGGTAGGCTGCTCCTCTAAGCTGAAATGCCGTGAAAGAAACCCCACTGGAATCCACAATACCCATAGTATGGAGGATACGGTGACATTTCTCCAGAAAACCCTGAGCATCCTCTGAAGCTAAACCGTTGAATGTGGGAGGGTGGTACTTTTTGCACCTTTCGAGCCTGAGCTTCTCCCCCTCTGAAACTGCTGTCCTAACCTCAGGCCGAACTGGGACAATTGGTTGCACTGGTATAACCTCTGGGGCATGGTCAACTTGGGCCCGTGGATTGGGTATACGGGCGGCTGGAGTCTGTGCTCCTCCCCCGGCCTAAGATGTGGCAGGAGCAAGTGGAATCAACCCTGCCTGAGCTAGAGTGCCAAACATGCTCAAAATCTTGGCAAGGGTCTCCTGAAGTGTAGGAGTAGTAATATGCGTCTCAGGTGCCTGCTCTCCAACTGGAGCTACTGTTGGCTCTGATGCAGCAGCTCGTGCAGGTGCTCTGGCCGCACCACGTGGTCTTCCTCGGCCTCTGGCACGGCCTCTGCCCCGGCCCCGGCCTCTTGCGGATCAAACAGGAGGTGCGTGTGTCTGATCATCGGATCCAGTTGTGCGTGTCCTCACCATCCTTGAGAGAATAGAAAGACAATGGTTTAGAACTTTGAAGTCAACAGTGTGCACGATAAGGAATCAAAGAAGTGAATATTTTCCTAACAGTTCCATAACCTCCCGAAGATAAGTACAGACGTCTCCGTACCGATCCGCAAGACTCTACTAAACCTGCTTGTGACTTATAACACCTATGAACCTAGAGCTCTGATACCAACTTGTCATGACCCCAAATTCCCTCCGTAGGATGTCGTGATGGCACCTAGTCTCTAAGACTAGGTAAGCCTATTAATGCAGAATAACAATTGAAATATGAAATAAATAAATCTGCAATTCACATAATTACAACTCCCAAAACACGGTAAAAATAAGTCACAAACTTTTAAGAATTTATCCTCAATGTCTCTATATATCAGAGTCTAAAGAAAATAAGAAAGCAACAAAATATTGATAGAAGGGGACTCCGGAGTCTGCGGACGCTGGCAGATATACCTCGAAGTCTCCGTACACATGTAGCTTACTGATGTCTGGGCTAGTAAGACGTACCTGGATCTGTACAAAAGATGTGCAGAAGCATAATATGAGTACATTATAGTGGTACCCAATAAGTGCCAAGTCTAACCTCGGTAGAGTAGTGACGAGGTCAGGTCAGGCCCTACTGGAATAATAAAAGACAAGGTGAAATATTTAACAATATAATAAAAATAAAATGATAATGGAAATGAATCAAGTAAGTAGTATGTCACCAATTAACTACGCAAAATAATGGCAAATAATACCTCATGGAAACAAAACAGAATTCTCTTCAATTTTAAGAAAATCACAACAATAACCAAAGGCAACTGCGGCCATATATCAATATCAACAAGGGCACTCCCGAGGTACCTCGTAGTCCCAAATCATAAATAAAATTATAATATCTCATTTTCTTATATCACCGCGGGAGCCTTCACATTTAATTTTAAAGAAAATATTTTTCCCGAAATAGCATCCCGCGTTTTAGCCACCCTTATCATACCGCATGACTTCTAGTAGTTTCCCTACTAGCCACGCGTATCAAGCCACCCTTATCTCACCGCATGCGTTTCAACACCCAAACCTTATACCACCGCATGGGTATCAATATCATAATATATTATAATTTGCACCTCAAGTGCCCAAATATTTCAACTTGCCAAAATAAATCAACAATCAGAATATTTTTCCACAATAAGGAGCTCACGGTTCAATCACAGTAAATACAAAAGTCTTCACCAAATATTCAGCAAAATAATATCCATTATTTCCATAATACGGAGCTCACGACTCTTTCACAATGAATACAAAAATCTTCACAAAATATTCAGCAAAAAATAATATTTTCACAAATTTAACATCTTGACTTAACATCCAATTATTAAATATAAAATACTTTATTTATAATAATATTTAATTTAAGGAAATTTAACCTTCAAATAATGCACAAAATAAAAGAAAGCAAAGTTTCGACCAAACAGGTAAAAACAATTAGTAGGAAAAATGTCAAGCAAATTTAGGAATATAATATAGATCAATGATGATGAATATAATCGGATAAAATAATTTAATTAATATGTGACAGAGATATACACAATTTAAAAATCAGAGTTTTCTACATTTAGCCCATGTACACACTCGTCACCTCGTGTACACGACTTTCAATACATTACAATTATCACATCAATACCAATCCTAGGGAAAATTTCCCCCACACAAAGTTAGACAAGTCACTTATCTCGACTTGCTTCAATTTAATCTACTAGTAGGCCTTTTCCTCGATTATCCAACTCTGAATTGCTCGAATCTAGCCAAAATAATTCGATATAGTCAACAAAAATTACAGGAATTAATTTCATAAGAAATACTATATTTTTCAATAAAATTCGAATTTAACTCAAAAATCGCCCGTGGGGCCCACATCTCGAAATCCGCCATAAAATCCGACAACCCATTCAATTACGAGTCCAACAATACCAGTTTCACTCAAATTTGACTCCGAAATCTCAAAAATTCATTTCTATGAGATTTCTAAAATTTTCCCAAATTTCAATCTCAAAACACTAATTAAATGGTGAAAATAAATGATGGATTCGGGTAATCTAACTATAATTGAGTTAAGAACACTTACCCCGATATTTTCTTTAAAAATCTCCCAAAAATCGCCTCTCCCCAAGCTCAAATTTGTCAAAAATAGAAAATGGGACGAAGTCCCCTGCTTTATAACTTACAGTTCTCTCTAGGCTGCCCTCGGCCCTCGATCCTGGGCCTCGATCCTGGGCCTTCGATCCTGGGCCTTGATCACCGGTCTTCGATCCTGGGCCTCGATCCTGGGCCTTCGATCCTAGGCCTTCGATCCTGGGCCTCGATCCTGGGCCTTGATCTTCGGCCTTCGATCCTAGGCCTCGGTCTTCGGCCTTCGACCCTCGGCCTCGATCCTAGGCCTCGGTTTTCGGCCTTCGATTTCTGCCTCCGAATGTCCAGCAGAAAATATTACAGCAGCTTTTGCAGCAGCTGTTTAAGTCCAACTTTTGATCCGTTAACCATCCGAAACTCACCCGAGGCCCTCGGGACCTCAACCAAATACACCAACAAGTCCTAAAACATCATACGAACTTATTTATAACCTCAAATCACATCAAATAACACTAAAATCATAAATCACACCCCAATTCAAGCTTAATGAAACTTAAGAATTTCCAACTTCTACATTCGATGCCGAAACCTATCAAATCAAGTCCGATTGACCTCAAATTTTGCAAACTAGTCATAAATGACATAACGAAGCTATAAAAATTTTCAGAACTGGATTCCGATCCCGATATCAAAAAGTCAACTCCCCGGTCAAACTTCCAAACTTAAATTCCTATTTTAGCCATTTCAAGCTTAATTTAACTATGGTCTTCCAAATAAAATTATGAACACGCTCCTAAGTCCAAAATTACCATACGGAGCTGTTGGAATCATCAAAATTCTATTCCAGAGTCATTTGCACATAAGTCGACATCCGGTCACTATTTGGACTTAAGCTTTAAAACTTGAAACTAAGTGTTCCAATTCATTCCAAAACCTCACCGGACCTAAACTAATTACTCTGGCAAGTCATATATCAGTTATAAAGTATAGAATGAGCAGTAAATAGGGAAACAGGGCTATAACTTTTAAAATGACTGGCCGGGTCGTTACATACCGAAATATCGAGACCGTACCAAAATATATACTAAGTTATGTTACACAATACACATATTGTTGATTATAACATATTAAATTACACAACATTTTTTTTAGCATTCATGTTGAGGCTGGCAATAATGACCATGTATTTCTTTAGGAAAATGAAGGAACAAAGTTGGCTAAAGATTCTAGCTCTTACTCTCCAGGTTGCCAAGCAGTTTAATATAATCTTTTATGATTTTATGATGATTCTTGCTCTTGCATAGTATTAGATTAGTCTTTGTTATATTCTCTAAGTTCAACAATTAACTCTAAGCAAGCAAGAAGATATTATCAATTATCTAATTTATTCTTTTGTGTACCTTTTTTGTCTTTTATGGTTTGATACTTGCTTGTTTTGGATAAAATTTTTGTCAACGGTCAGGTGAGTTTAGAATATTTTTATTTTTGTATTTGTGAGTACTTTTCTTAAGAATATTACAGTCTATAATTTTATGCACTAGTTAATATTCAAGTTGAAAAAATCAAAACTATTGGACCGAATAAAGCAAAAGTGAAAGGAGAAAAGCCAAATCATAAAGAACTTACTTAGGTATAGTACTAATATAGTATTTTAAGAAATCGAATACCAAAAATATTATACTGAAATGTTTAACTATCATACCGTGCCGACAAAGAATCACCCAAAAATATTATAGTGATTGTGTATGAGCTTAACTACGCGGCACGCGAACCCTAAGATATTACAATATTATAAAGAGAAGAATCGAGTAGTTGTTGTTGTGGGTATGTAATTGTATTGAACCTTCATACGTTTCAATTGAGATCTTCATACAATTAGCCGGCCAAATTTATTATTTATTTATTTTAATCAGTATACATAAATTATACATTAATAATATACAATTATATGCATATTAATATATTATACATGTATTATACATTTGTCAACTATTTTTAGGCTAAGCAGTTGGGTAAGTGGTTGTTTAGATTACTTCTTCTTCATTTTTATGTGAATTTTATTTTTAATCTCTTTATATTAGGACAACTCAACTTAAACTTTTAATTTTTTCTACAATCAATGAATTTTTTTTTCTGGCCACAAAATATTATATTATGATATGTTTAACATAAAATTTTAAATTATTTTTTTCTTTTATAATTTTCGTATTTATTCACATACCGCCGCATAAAATGAAGTGAAAGGAAATGATAATTAAGTGTAACAATTCCATGTCAACTTAGAGTTCATAAAAAAGGAAAGAAAAGAAGCAATTTATTGAGGTTATTGATGTCATCTAAAGTGGGAAAGGAACAAGTAATTATTATTCATGTCTAAGTTATAAGGTCATAAAAGGAATACTAAGGTACGTTTATTTTGGGTTGGTACAACACGGATGGTTTTGCGGTTTGCGACATAGGGATATCTAAAGAAATTTATCTATTATATAGAAGACTCAAATGTGGTCGACCAAAAGGCAAATTTGACATTTTGCTCAATTATAAAAATAATTTCCTATACTAATTCTTTTAATGCTCACTCAACACGTTTCTCAACATAATCTAGAACAATTAGTTATTTATCTCTTTTGTTTCAACTTCCAACTAGAAACATCGCATTTTCAAGAACAATTTTTTGAGTTTTATCTCAATTTTGCGCAAATTTCTTTCGGTTCTCTTCAGACTTTTGAATTTCACGTCTTAAATTTATGGTTTGATGCCCTTATTATTGTGTATAATTTTGTCCCCAATTTCACGGCCGATGTTAAGGTTTTCAGTTGTCACTCCCACCCAACTACAATCCTTTTCTTAATAGTTGCGATTTTTTTTTTTTTGTTAATAAGATGTGAATATATTACCAGACAAACAAATGTCAATTTATACAAAAAGAGTACTCAATACTGAGATAGGACCAGTTATTGAGCCTCAACATCTCTCCCTAAGCATTCAGTGTCTACATATCCTATTTATAAGAAGACTAGTTTTCCTAGCTTCCTTAGATTTACTCAGCATATCCACTATCTCCCTAATTAAATTTTGTATTTGTTGCAAAACAAAAATTTTATTCACACTTTGTCCCTTGAACTGTTTTTAGTTCCTTGCTTGCCATTTTTGATAGATTCCAGCTCCATATATTGCAGCCATGAGCCATGATCTTCTTTTTCATCAATCTCCAGTGCTTCATTTTGATTATGTGCAGTGATTCCACAACCCCTGGTTGTTGTAATTTTAATCCAATCCATTGAGTCACCATATTCCATATCTGCTATGTCCAGGTACAATCATGGAAAAGATGTTCTGCAATCTCTAGCCCTGCATCATCACACAGTCTGCAGGTAGTGTCCTCACATTGTATCCCCATGGATTGTAGTCTATCTTTTGTCATAAGTCTTCCCTGTATGGCAAGCCATAGAATGAATCTGTGCTTAGGAAGCATCACTCTACTCCACACTAGACCAGTTGTCTCTAACTTGGTACTGTCTCCAATCAACTCCAAATACCCTTTTGTTATAGAGTATTTCTCATTTGCAGTCAGGCAGCATCTGCCATTTTTGTACCAGCTTGCCATCCCTAGTTTAAGTCTATTCTAATTATAAAAATCTGGTGTCACTAGTATATGAGCAACTAGAAGTCTCCAAATATAGTTTGAACGAAATACAACTGTTTGAAATGAGATAAATAATATAGATAGAAATAGATGGGGACTCTAGGGACTGCGAAAGCAAGCAACTCTACCTCAAGTCTTTGCTGTAGATATGATCCGAGCAGAAGCACCACTAGACACCGCTGGGACCAACACCAATATATGCACAAGAAGTGTAGCATGAGTACAACCGACCAAATATACTCCGTAAGTATCGAGTCTAACCCCGACGAGCTAGTGACGAGGTTATGACAAGACACATATTTAATCCTGTACATATATATACATAAAGCAACAAAATAACAAGTAGGGCAATTAAAACATCAACTGGGAGGGAACATGCAAAATAAAGGGAGTATAATAATAACGGTAAGTACAAAATTACCAAATAGTCTTTTTCCGAATAACCAACAATGTATCCAAGTAAATCACCAATCCGGAAATCAAGTAAAGCAATGAGACCAAAATGGCACGGCATCACCCTTCGTGCTTTTACCCTCGTCCTCACTATGTAATATCATAAATGAAATGACACGGCATCACCCTTCTTGCTTTTACTCTCTTTCTCACATGATATGATAAATGATAATAAGCAATCAAATGCACGTCATCACCCTTCGTGCTTTAATCCTCACAATCTCTCATATAAATGATATTGTATGCAAACAAGTCACAACAACACCCTTCGTGCTTTTCTCACTTCCTCACCAAGCAACAACACTAATCCAAGATAGCAAAATAAGGTGGAAAGCAATTTCACTTCAATCATAGTGTAATGATAATTCAACTCAACTTTCAAAATCTCAACAACTTCAAAATAAACAATAGATATGAAGGTGAATAATTAAAGAAGTGGTAATCTAACTACGTCATGGGAAGCAATTTCCACCCGCATGCTTTAACCCAACGACAACGCATATATACTCGTCACCTTACATATACATTTTCCCTACACATAATTCACATAGCAAATAGATCAACAAGTTCTAATTCCCTCAAATCAAGGTTAATCACGACACTTACCTCACTCCACAATCAAGTCAACCAACCACGACCTTGCCTTTTGAACAAGCCTCCAAATCTAACCAATTATTGATCAAACTATTCAAAATAAGATTTAGAAACTACTCATGAGTGAAAAAGAATCAATCTTTAATGAATTTTGAAAAAAAGTCAACAAAAGTCAACCACAGGCTTGCTTGGTCAAAACCCGAGATTCGGACCAAAACCCGATTACCTTTTGTCCCCCAGCCCGGTTATGTGATTTATTTTGAAATCCAACCTCAATTTGAGGTCTAAATCTCAATTTTACAAAATTTCTAATTTTTACCCAAATCCTAATTTCTACCATGAATATCCTAGATTTGATGTTGAAAACACATAAAAAGTAATAGGTAATTGAAAGGAAATGAATTAGAGTTTCCTACCAACAAATTTGGGAAGAAAGATCTATTTAAAAATCGCCTCTAGAGTGTTTAGTGTTGAGAAATGGTGTAAAATGAGCTAAGCCCCGATTTTTCTTCTTTTATCCAGCTGTAGATGTCGCAATTGCAAACTTTTGTTCTCAATTGCGAGCATCGCAAATGCGAGAAACAGGTCGCAATGGCGAACCGTGTCCCCAGTCTACTTTAGTTGCAATTGTGACAAAAACATCGCAAATGCGATCAAAGGTTCGCATTTGTGAACCTGTCTAAGCCCAGGGCTCAGTCGCAAATGCGACCAAGCCATCGCAAATGTTAATCGTGGGATATCCGCAATTGCGAACATTTCTTCGCAAATGCGAAGGCTACCCCGCCCAGTCCCCCATCGCAATTGCGAGCTCAACTTCGCAAAAGCGTAGTTCACATTTGCTAACAGGTCTTCGCAATTGTGAGACCTGCAGCCCAGCACCAGAACTGAAGTACACCAGCAGTCCTCACACTATCCAAACTCATCTGAAACGCGTCCGAAACTCACCCGAGCCCCCCGGTCTCCAAACTAATCATGCACACAAGTGTAGCAACATCATACTAACTCGCTCACACAATTAAAACACCAAAATAATATACTACAAATCAGATACCGAAATGAATGAAATTTAAAGTAAAACTCAAGAATCTCTAGAATCACAACTAAGCGTCTTAATTCTATCAAACCAACTCCGAATTACACCAAATTTTGCAGACAAGTTTCAAATAACAAAACAGATATATTCCAAGTCCCAAAATCAAAATCCGAATCTGGTAACCATAAAGTCAACCTATGGTCAAACCTAAAAAATTTTCAAATTGCTAACTTTAGGTAAAATAAGTTAAATCAACCTAGGAACCTCCGAATTCAATTTCGGGCATACCCCTAAGTCCAAAATCACAATACGGACCTACCAAAATCGTCAAAATACCGATCCAGGGCCGTTTACACAAAATATTGACCGTAGTCAACTCAAGTTATTTTTAAAGCCAAAAAATCTTATTTTCTTCAAATTATTATGTGAAAAGTTTCCGGAAAAAGACATGGACTTGCAAATCAAGAAATATCAAATGGTGCTAATAGAGGTCTCGAAACACGGAAATAAAGGCTAGTACTCAAAATAACCTATCGGGTCGTCACATTCTCCACCTCTTAAAGAAATGTTCGTCCTCAAACGAACATAGAAAAGTACTTGAACTGGTAAAACAGTGTAGGTATCTACTCCATATGTCGGACTCTGACTCCCACGTAGATGCCTCGATCGGTTGACCTCTCTATTGCCCTTTCGCAGAGGGAAAACTCCTAGATCTCAACTTTCGAACCTGCCGGGCTAGAATAGCCACCAACTCCTCCTCATATGCCAAATTCTCATCCAATTGTACCGTGCTGAAGTCTAGAACTTGTGAGCTGTCCTCATGGCACTTCTGAAGCATGGAAACCTAAAATACCGGATGTACTTCTGATAGGCTAGGAGGCAATGCAAGTCTGTAAGCAACCTCTCTAACTCTCTCTATGATCTAGAATGGCCCAATAAACCTCGGGCTTAACTTGCCCTTCTTTCCAAACTGCATCACGCCCTTTACTGGCGAGACTCGAAGAAGAACCTTCTCACCCACCATATAAGATACATCCCGAACCTTTCGATCAGCATAACTGTTCTGCCTAGATTGTGCAGTACGAAGCCGATCCTAAATCAGCTTAACCTTCTCTATAGCATCACTAGCCAAATTGGTGCCAACCAACCTAGCCTCTCCGAGCTCAAACCAACCATTCGACGAACACTATCGCCTCCCATATAAGGCCTCATACAGTGCCATCTGAATACTCGATTGGTAAATGTTGTTGTAGGGAAACTCTGCAAGAGGTAAGAACTGGTCCCATGAACCTCTAGAATCCATAACACAAGCACGTAGCATGTCCTCCAAGATCTAAATAGTACGCTCAGACTCTCTGTCCGTCTGAGGATGAAATGATGTGCTCAGCTCAACCCGTGTGCCCAACTCACGCTGCACGACTCTTCAAAAGTGCAATATGAACTGCGTGCCTGATCATACATGATGGAAATGAGCATATAGTGCAGGAAAATAATCTCCTGAATGTAAACCTGAGCCAACCGCTCTAAAGAATAGGAAGTCGCCATTGGAATGAGGTGCGCGAACTTAGTCGACCGATCCACAATAACCTAGACTGCATCATATTTCTTCAAGGTCCGAGGCAAGCCTACCACAAAATCCATAGTGATGTGCTCCCACTTCCACTCTGGTATCTCCAATCTCTGAGTCAATCCACCCAATTTTTGATGTTTATATTTCACCTGCTGACAATTCAAACACCGAGATACATAAGCAACGATGTCTTTCTTCATTCTTCACCACCAATAGTGCTGTTTCAAGTCACGGTACATCTTCATAACACCTGGGTGAATAGAATATCTGTGCGCATACTCCAGGATCAAGTCTCTCAACCCATCAATATTTGGAACACAATTCTGGCCTTGAAGCCGCATAACACCATCATCACCAATCACAACCTCCTTAGCACCACCTCGCTACACTGTATCCTTCAACACCATCAAGTGAGGATCATCAAACTAGCGAGCCTTGATACGCGCCAACAATGAAGATTGTGCCACCATAAAAGCGAGAACCCGGCTGGGCTCTGAAAAAGCCCAATCTCACAAACCGATTGGCCAAAGCCTGAACATCCATGGCTAATGGCCTTTCAGCTACCGATAAATATGCCAAACTTTCCATGCTCTTCGCCCTCCTACTTAATGCATCGGTCACTACATTGGCCTTCCCCAGATGATATAATATGATGATATCATAGTCTTTCAATAACTCTAACCATCTCCGCTGTCGCAAATTAAAGTCTTTCTGCTTGAACAGGTGTTAGAGACTCTGATGGTCGGTATAGACCTCACAATGGACGATGTATAGATAGTGCCTCCAAATCTTCAGCGCATGAACAATGGCTGCCAACTTTATCTAAGTCATGAACAAGGTAATTCTTCTCATGAACCTTCAACTACCGAGACTAGTAGGCAATCACCCTACCATCCTGCATCAATACCTCACCAAGCCCAATACACGATGCATCATAATACACTGTGTAAGATCTTGAACGTGTAGGCAACATCAACACTGGGGCTATAGTCAAAGCAGTCTTGAGCTTCTAAAAGCTCAACTCAAACTCGTCGGACCATCTAAAAAGAGCACCCTTCTGGGTCAACTTGGTCAATGGGGCTGAGATAGTTAAAAATCCCTCCACAAACCGGCGGTAATAATCCGCCAAACCTAGGAAGCTCCGAATCATTTTAGCTGAAGTAGGTCTGGGCCAGATCTGAACTACCTCAATCTCCTTAGGATCCACTTTAATGCCCTCAGAAGATACAACAAGGCCCAAAAAAAGCAACCAAGTCCAACTAGAACTCAAACTTAGAAAACTTGGCATATAACTAGCGATCCCTCAGAGTCCGAAGTATGATCCAAAGATGCTGCTCATGCTCATCTCGACTGCGGAAGTAGACCAAAATATCATCAATGAAGACGATCGCAAAAAAATCTAAATAAGGCATGAACACCCGGTTCATCAAATCCATAAAGGCTTCTGGAGCATTTATCATGCCAAATGACATAACTAAGTACTCGTAATGACCATACTGAGTCCGAAAAGTTGTCTTAGGGACATCCGATGCGGTAATCTTCAACTGATGGTAGCTAGATTTCAAATCAATCTTGGAAAACACCTTGGCACCCTGAAGCTGATTAAATAAGTCATCAATCCTCGGTAGCAGATACTTATTCTTGATAGTGACTTTGTTCAACTGCCGATAGTGTATACACATCCTCATCGTTCTATCCTTCTTCTTTACAAACAACACCGGTACACCCTAAGGCAAAACACTCGGTCTAATAAATCCCTTATCAAGCAAATCCTACAACTGCTCCTTCAATTCCTTCAACTCAACTGGGGCCATACAGTATGGTGTATTAGAAATGAGCTGAGTTCCCGGAACCAAGTCAATGCAGAAATTGATATCTCTATCGTGTGGCATGCTGATAAGTGTGGATTTGACCACTTATTAACACCTTTTTGATTTTGTTTTAGTTTGAAAGTATTGATTTATGTGCCAAACACTAATGAAAGCGCGCAAATTGCAGGAATATTGGAAATTTGGGCTCTCATGAAGAAATCTGACTCAAAAAGGAGTGTTCCGATTCACAAGGCAAGAAGGGGCATAATACACAAGAAGTGTGGTCCGCAGAGGTATTTCTACGGCCGTAGAAGAAAGTGCGGACCACAAAATTTCCTTTGCGGCTGCAGAATTGGTGAAGAAGCCCAGCAGAATTTAAGTAGAAGTGCGGATCCCACATGAATTGTGTGGCCGCAGAACAAGGTCCGTTTTGGGAAATTTGTCTAGCCGTTGTAATTTTTGCATTTTAGGAAATTTGTGATCATTTTGGGATTAAAACATCATAGTTTATCATTTTAATCTTACATTATGAGTTTAATTAGTATTTCTTCTTTGATTTCTTCATTCTCTACTATGAGTAGCTAGACTTTTACTAGGGTTGTGACCCAATCCTAGTGTGTAAAACTTAAAGATATTTAATTTAGTGCTTGTTTATGACTGTGTGTTGATTATTTAGCCTTTCTTGTGCTTTAATTTTAGAATTAATGGTTGTAAACATTGATTCATGCCTTTTTGACTTGGTCTTTACTTAAGAAAGAGAGACATAGTCTAGAAAACCACGGCTAACAAGAAATTGGGCTAATTAAGGATTTGATTAGCCTAATTAAAGGGTTGGAACTAGAGATAGGGAAAATGCGACTTGAGCTCTTATCAACCATTTAGCTTGATACCCATTTGGGCTTGAGAAAGCTAAATTGGGCAAAATCACTCTATGACCGAGAGGTATTGAGTGGGTAATGTAGAGTTAAGAGCTATAATACACCCCGATCAATAAAACAAGTGTTAACGTACGTAACCCATTAGGCGAACACCTAGGTGAAGGTCACATCCATAGGCTTTTTAACCATTTGGTAAAAACAACAAAAAACAATCATTCACTTTCTAGTTTCTTCTCATAGTTTATAATTGATAGTGATAATTTAGAAGTAGAAACGAAATTCCTTTATTTGGAAGCGCAATTTAGTTATTTCATTTGCTCTCATCAAGTGTATAGACTAACACCCATATTAAAATCCTTGTGGAAATCGACCCCAACTCTTGTTGGGTATTATTCTTCCAATGACTGTTTCCACTCACTATTGAGTGCGGAATGGACGTGGATCACATCCCCGACAAATCTGTAGAAAACATCTCTGGGAACTCACGCACAACTGGTACTGAATTCATGGAAGGGACCTCCACACTAGGATCACAGATATAGGCCAAATATGCTAGACACCCTTTTCGACCATACGCTGAGCATTCACATAAGAAATAACCCTACTGGTAGAATTGCCAAGAGTCCCCCTCCACTCCAATCATGACAACCCCAACATGGCTAAGGTCACCGTCTTGGTATGATAGTACAAAATGGCGTGATAAGGTGACAATCAATCCATACCCAAGATAACATCAAAGTCCGCCATATCAAGAAGTAAAAGGTCTACCCTAGTCTTAAAGCTCCTGATAGAAATTGATAAGTGGGGATTTTGACTACTTATTATCACCTTTTTGCTTTTGTTTTGGTCCGAAAGTATTGATTTATGTTCCCAAAACTAATGAAAGTATGCAAATTGTAGGAATGTTGGAAGTTTGGTCTCCCATGATGAAATCCGACTAAAAAAGGAGTGTTCTGAATCACAAGGCAATAAAGGGCGCATGATCAAAGAATTGCGGTCCGCAAAAGGAAATCTGCGGCCGCAAAAGAAAGTGCAGACCACAAAATTCCATCTGCGGCCGCAAACCAAGTGAAAGAACCCAACATGACTTTGGCCACTGTGCGGACCGCACATGAATTATGCGGCCACAGAATAGGGTCTGCACTGACAAATGATTCCAAGTTCAGAGAGTATGCAAAAAGACCAAGTCCTGAAGCCTTGCTGAAGTGCAGACAACACAAGAATTGTGCGACCGTAGAAGATGCTTCGCAGACGCAACCAAGAAATGTGCGGCTGCAGAATCGAAGCTCCTCTAAAATGAAGAAATCTGCGGACCGCACATGGAATTGTGCGGACGCAGAACCTCCCGAGGGGCATTTTTGTCAGCAAATTTTGGGCCACTATCAACAGACTAGTTTCACATTTTTAGGTCAAGTTTTGAAGTTTGAGCTGCTGTAGCCGTTACATTTTGCCATTTTAGGAAGTTTGTGATTATTTTAGTTTTTATACATTATATTTTATCATTTTAATCTTTAATTATGGGTTTAATTAACATTTCTTCTTTAGTTTCTTCAATTCCCACTATAAGTAGCTAGAGTTTTACTAGGGTTGTGACCCAACCCTAGTGTGTAAACCTTATGGGTACTTAATTTAATGCTTATTTATGATTGTGTATTGATTATTTAGCTTAGTTCATACTTTAATTTTAGAATTAATGGTTGCAAATATTGATTCATGCCTTTTTAACTTAGTCTCTACTTGAGAAAGAGGGACCTAGTCTAGGATAACTTGGCTAACAAGGAATTGGGCAAATTGAGAGTTTGATTAGCCTAATTAAAGGGTTCAAACTAGAGATAATAAGAACCTGACTTGAGCTCATATCAAGTATTTTGTTTGATACCCATTGGGACTTGAGAAAGCCAAATTGGACAAAATCACTCTTTGACTGAGAGGTATTGAGTGGGTAACGTAGAGTTGAGAGCCATAATACACCCCAATCAATAAAATAAGTATTAATGTATTTAACCCATTAGGTGAACACCTAGGTTATGGTCACATCCCTAGATTTTTTAACTATTTGAAAAAAAGACCAAAAACAATCATTCGCTTCTAGATTTTTATCTTAGATTACAATTGTTAGAGTAAAAGTAGAATTAGAAATCAAAACCTTTTGTGGAAGTGCAACCATGGCGAACAATGAGCTCGAAAATTTGCCTTTGGGGGATTTGGATGCGGATGACGAGCAAGTAGAGGATGTACCTAATGTGCCACAAGCCAATAGGAGAGGGAGGGTACCTCATGACAATGTGCCCGTTCCACCTCTACCTCCACCACGAGCGACTCCACACAGTATATTGCCCAACGAAGGTTATGCTAGTGCAATAGTCCCTCCCCATATTAGGGCGGGCGACTTCTAAATCACCAATATGATGCTCACTTTACTTGAGCAACGAGGATTCTTCACCGGTGCTCCAACACAAAATGTTTATAAACATTTGAAGGGGTTTGTGGACACTTGTTGGGGGAACAAACAAACAAATGTCTCCGAGGATGCATTGAGGCTAAGGCTTTTTCCCTTCTCTCTATGGGAGAAAGCTTTAGATTAGTTGGAACGATTGCCGAACCATTCAATTCACACTTGGGATGAGTTGGCGGAAAAGTTTATTGCTAAGTTATTCTCTCCCGGACACATAGCTACACTTCGAGATAAGATCTTGGCATTCAAGCAAGAGCCGAATGAACCACTACACGAGATATGAGAACACTATAGAACTATGGTCAAGGAATGTCCCAATAATGATATGACGGAAAACATGATTCAATAAACCTTCTATCGTGGGATTAATACAACCAACCAATGTGTAGTGAATCAACTAGCCGGTGGGAACTTTATGACTATGCCTTATGCGGAGGCATGTGGGATTTTAGATGAGATGGCGGAAACGTCGTCGGCTTGGCAATACTGGGCCAATGTTCTACAAGGTGACTCGAATACGATCTACCTTCACAAAGCAAGTCATTTCCGAATTGACAACTACCATGACTCAACTAGAAAAGGCCCAACTAAATCAAGTGTAAAATCCTAAGCAAGTTAATGCTATAGAAGGAGTGAACATGATGGCGAACAAGAGGAGGACCAAGGGTCCACAAGTGCAAAATCGAGTGGAGAACTATGTGCAAGAAGATGGTAGTTTTGAGCAAGATGATTCCTATAATGAACAAGAAGAGGAGGTGCAATATGGGAATAATTTTCAAGGGGAAAGAAACAACTTCCAAGGCCCAAGCCAACAATAATGGCGACCTCAAAACAATCAAGGCAATTGGAATTCTAACAATCAAGGAAATTTGAGTAGAGGCAACAATCAAGGGAATTGGCATAACAACCACAATCAAGGAAATTTGAGTGGAAACAACCAAGGAAATTGGAGAGGTAACAATCAAGGTGGATGGAACAACAATCAATGCAACCGGGGTCAGGTTTTCAAAGGCCCCCAATGTACCAACAACCAAGCAACCTACCTCCTTATCTTTTCCATGGTTCGAGTTCTTCAAACAATGAGATGGGGCATATTGAAAATATGTTCAAGCTAATGATAGAAAATAATGCCGATTCGGATGCTCAACTTGCCTCACACAATACATCAATTCACAACCTAGAAGTTCAAATGGGCAAATCTCTCAAGCCTTAATTTCTCGTCCTAAGGGGGCACTACCAAGTGACACAGTGGTAAACCCAAAGGGTAGTAACAACACGTGGCATGCCATAACAGTTATCACAAGAAGTGAAAGAGGCAGGAATGCACCCACCTCAAGTGGAAGGCAACTTGTTGATGATGATCAAGTGATGCAAGAAGAAGAGATCCCGAACAATATGGTGCAACCTAATGATGAAGTTTGGATTAATATTGATGATCGTGTGGAAGAGACCCAAAAGGAGGTGTCTAAGCCTCCACCTCCAAACCCTCAAAGACTTGCTAAGCAAAATGGTGAGAATCAATTTAAGAAATTTATTCAAATGATGAAGAGTCTCTTAATCAATGTGCCATTAGTTGAAGCTTTGGAACAAATGCCCGGTTATGCAAAGTTTATGAAGGATCTTGAGACAAATAAGCGGTCAATGAACTTTGAGACCATCAAAGTCACTTATCAAGTGAGTGCAACTGTGCATTCAATGGCTCCTAAGTTGGAGGATCCCGGTGCTTTTACGATTCCTTGTACAATTTGAAGTGCCGAGTTTGCTAAAGCTCTTTGTGATATTGGGGCAAGTATCAATTTGATGCCTTATTCAGTTTTTAATACTTTGGGAATTGGGCAGCCAAGACCCACCTTTATGAGATTGCAAATAGAGGACCGTACCATGAATAGGACCTTGGGAGTGATTGAAGATGTTTTGGTTCGTGTTGATAAATTCATTCTTCCGGAGGATTTTGTCATTCTAGATTGTGAGGTTGATTATGAAGTACCGATTATTATTGGGATACCTTTCCTTACTACGGGTAAGGCTCTTTGTGATGTTGAAGGCATAGAACTCACTCTCCAGGTTGGTGATGAAAAAGTGATATTCCATGTGTGTAAGTCCATGCGGCAACCAAATGGCAATGAGGTGTATTCTTTTGTGGACTTGGTGACCGATGTTATTGTTGATGAAACAAGTGCTACAATCAATGTTGGTGATATGTTGGAGGCCGTGTTGCTCAACTTTGATGATAACGAGATGGATAGCTTCATGGAATGTGTGAATTCTTTGAAAGGAATGGGGTCGTACAACTATGCACCTCGGAAAGTGTCCTTGGATCTTGAAAATAGGACAAATCCTCCGACAAAGCCTTCTATTGATGAGCATCCTACCTTGGAGTTAAATCCATTGCCTCCACATCTTCGTTATAAATTTCTTGGTCCTTATTCTACTTTACCGGTTATTCTTTCCTCTTGTTTGACTAACGTGCAGGTAGATTCCACATTGGCGGTGCTACAAAAGAGGAAGAAGGATATTGGATGGACCTTGGTGGATATTCGGGGGATAAGTCCCCCCTTTTTCATGCATAAGTTCAAGCTGGAGGATGGCACCAAACCATCTATTGAACGTCAAAGGAGACTCAATGAGGCTATGCAAGAAGTTGTCAAGAAGGAGATTATCAAGTGGTTGGATGTCGGGTTGTCTACCCCATATCCGATAGTTTGTGGACTTCTCCTATTCAATGTGTCCCAAAGAAAGGGGCATGACGGTGGTCACCAATGACAAGAATGAGTTGATTCCTACAAGAATGGTGACTGATTGGAGGGTGTGTATAGACTATCGCAAGCTCAACAAAGTCACAAGGAAGGATCACTTTCCACTTCCTTTCTTAGATCAAATGCTCGATAGATTGGTCGGCCGTGCTTTCTATTACTTTCTTGATGGGTACTCGGGCTACAACCAAATTCTTATTGCTCCAGAAGATCAAGAGAAAACAACATTTACATGTCCCTATGGTACTTTTGCTTTTAAGCGGATGCCATTTGGTTTGTGTAATACACCAGCGACTTTTCAAAAGTGTAGTGTCACGCCCCGACCTCGGGGTGCGTGACTGGCGCTCAACCGAAATACCCTGGTTAAAAAAGCCTACTAGATTCCTTCTACCCAACCTTGCCCATTAACAATATAAGAATCAATACAAGAGATAGACATGAGAAGAGTTAAGTGTTTCCCATTCTTTTCCCATTATTCAAAAGAGATTCATTTACAACTTCCAAAATATTACAAGTTTATAGATATGATGTAAAATTTGTTTGCCGCATACCAACATTTCTAGTTCATTTCCCAACATCAAACACCACTCACAACCTATCTACGGAGCCTCTAAGTATAACAAAAGAGTAGTATGGAAGTACCGGCAATAAGGCCCTGACTATACCTAAAAACACAATGTACAACTCAAATGACATCAAGCCCAAAATAGAGTAGGGCTCACCAAAACCTGCTGAATTGAGAGTGACTGCTAACGAGGACCAAAGCTGCCCGCTGACGAATCACCTGCATCCATTGAAGATCCAGCGCCCCCGGCAAAAGGGACGTGAGTATATATGGAATAGTACTAGTATGTAAAGCTAATTGTTCTCTTTCAAAATAGAATGCCAATGTAAGAAAGGGAAAATCCATGAAACAACAATCAACAATCAATGATATCCAAATGCCAAGTTAAAACATAATAATTTCAAAAATATGAAAATAGTATTATTTTTGGTTGGGAGATCCCTTGTAACAACCTATACACAAAGTGGACCCGCCGCCTCACCCCAATGTGTGCGGGTGGAGTTGTAATTTCAATACCACAATCCCTACACAGAGCGGCCATGCCGCCTCACACCAATGTATGCGAGTGGAGGTAAAATTTCAATACCACAATCCCTACACAAAGCATCCATGCCGCCTCACCCCCCAATGTATGTGGGTGGAGGTGTATTCACAATTACAATCCCCACACAAAGTGGCTCTGCCGCCTCACCCAATGTATGCGGGTGAAGGTGTATTCACAATCACAATGTCTACACAAAGCGGCCCTGCCGCCTCACCCCAATGTATGTGGGTGTAGGTGTATTCACAATCACAATCCCTACACAAAGCGGCCCTGCCGCCTCACCCCAATGTATGTGGGTGGAGGTGTATTCCGGGGTTAGGTTATGTCAACCTACCCTTCCTCGGTAACTAACGATACTCCCAAAAATAAAATATTTTTGATTTTCATACAAGGGAAATAGAAATACAATTGCATTTACCTCATAACCCTTCACACCATTTATTGCCTCATTGTCACTTTCAACCACTTACATCATCATTATTTCATTGGCTTTCTTGGCCATACATATGATTCTTCATTCATGGAACAATGGCCATATTTCCTATTACACACTTTTATTTATTTCCTTTCATGGATCATCATCATAAATATCAACAAATAGAATATTCCGGAAATCACAACTTTAAGTTTATTAGTAATGAAAACTTTAAACACAATGGATTTCTTTCCAAGAAATGGAGTAAAATTATTGGCAATCGAAGCACAAGTTAAAATCATAAACGAGTAACACACTTTTTATTCTTGAACTACTTTTTCCCAAAAGGGCAATACACCATTTCAACTCATGATTATGTAAAAGCTCAAAACATATTAGAAATACCTACCAAGCATAACATTAGTTAGAACAACCATATTTGGACATGACTTGAGTACATAAGCTTTTGGACAATTCTATTTTCGGAGTCAATTTGGAACAGTTGAATCAAGGCTCATTTCATAATATTTAACACATCATTTCATTCCATTGGCACTATTGGCCACAAGTATAATTGTCATTCTTGGCACGATGGCCACACTTTATATCCCCAACTCTCTCCTTTAACTTTTAAACATCTTTATAGATTATCAACTCCAAAACATCTCTAATCATGGCTTTCATTACACACATGAGAAATTAAGAGTCTTAAGCACATCGAGATTTCTTACACAATTTGGCATAATAGCCTTCATTCGAAACACGACTTGAAGTCATAACATCTTAACACACACATCCCATACTTGAACACATTCTCGTATGATATCATAATATGACAAGAGCGTTCAGAACACATTTTGAACATATACCTTTTGACACAAAGCTTATTCGGAATAGTCAATTTATAATGAACAACTCGGGACTTACCAGAATATCATGAGATTCAATTCTAGGAGAGAAGTTTAGCCAGTATACTTTGCTTGAGCATCCCTTAGATTACCACAATGTTCCAACACTTCTAGCAATTCCAATCAACTAGAGATATAACAAAATTGAACCATAATTAGGGAGAAATTCATGGTTTCAGCTCACTTAGGCATTTCATCAAGCACTAGGTGTACAAATTACACTATAAGGTTTCTATGGTGGAATCCTTTCATCCCACAATAAATCATTCACCCAATTTAGATCGATAACCTCCCTACCACCCTGATGGGTACATTCATGCACAAAGAGTACCTCCCACACCTAAGAATCATACTTATCATGACCTACTTTTAGTCCAAATCCCGAAATTTAAGGCTAGGGAGTAGAACCTTACCTCTTAGATGAAGATCTTGTGATTGGCTTTCTTGATTCTTGAAGATTAGGGCAAGAATGGATGATTAGCATGCTAGGTATTCTCTTTCTCTCTCTAAATATCTCTCTCCTCTCTCTTAAAAAAATTATATTTTACCTTGTAAAATGACCCCCCTAAGGCCTTATATCAAAATAAGGGTCGGATAAGAAATTTTCCAAAAATGACCCCCGAAGTCAATTATGTGGTACAGTTATTTGGAAGCAGAATCAATTATGTATACATCATAATCGTTTTGTGGGCAGCAGAATCATTTTGTGGCCATTATGCGATAGCAGAATAATTATGCGGCCATTATGCGCTAGCAGAATGGCCACAAAATGATTTTCAACTTCTAGTTAGCCTCTAGTCCATTCCGTTATGCAATTTCACGATATCATAATCATTATGTGGCCAGCAAAATCATTATGTGGCTAGCAAAAATAGTTTTCAAAATTTGAGTTGCTTCTGCTTCATTATGTGGTCAGCAGAACAAATCCGCTATAGTATAATGGACCACAAAATTATCATTTTCTGCAGTTTCTTCTACCAACTCCACTATGCATTGTACAACCCAAAATATTTGTACCACGACTTGTTTTCTAAAATCTTCGAACACATTAGCCTACCTCGGCACCACGAAACCTGAGTTCTAGGTAACATTTTACCTGGCCTTACATGTAGGATGGCTATTTTCACTGTCATGGTGGAGGACTACCTTGAAGTTTTCATGGATGACTTCTCGGTGGTTAGGGATTATTTTGATGATTGTCTTGCAAATTTGGACAAAGTGCTAGCTAGATGTGAAGAAACAAATTTGGTGCTAAATTGGGAGAAATTCCATTTCATGATCGAGGAAGGTATTGTCCTTGGCCACAAAATCTCAAGGAATGGAATTGAAGTTGACAAGGCAAAGATTGAGGTGATTTCTAAGCTTCCACCTCCAACTTCGGTGACGGGTGTGCGGAGTTTCTTAGGCCACGCGGGTTTTTATCGATGCTTCATCAAAGACTTCTCTAAGGTTGTGAACCCGTTGTGCAAGCTTCTTGAGAAGGATGCTAAGTTTAACTTCACTGATGATTGCATGAGAGCTTTTGAATTGTTGAAGCTCAAGTTGACAACTACTCCCATCATCACCGCTCAAAATTAGAGTGTGCCTTTTGAACTCATATGTGATGCAGGTGACGTAGCGGTTGGGGCTGTTTTGGGGAAACGCATCAACAAAAATTTTCATCCGGTCTACTATGCTAGTAAAACCATAAATAGTGCCCAAGTAAACTATACCATTACAGAGAAAGAGCTCCTTGCTATTGTGTTTGCAATTTAGAAGTTCCGCCCGTACTTGATGGGTGCAAAAGTCATTGTCCACACGGATCATGCGGTGCTTCGTTACTTTATGAGCAAAAAGGACTCCAAAGCTCGGTTGATGAGTTGGGTGCTCTTGTTAAAAGAATTTGATATTGACATCCAAGATAGGAAAGGTAATAAAAATCAAGTGGCGGACCACTTGTCTCGTTTGGAGGAGGAGGGGAGGCCGCATCATGGCCTTGAAATCCATGACTCCTTCCCCGTTAAGCAACGCTTGGCAATTTCAATGAAAGAGGTGCCATGGTTCGCATATCTAGCAAATTTTATTGTGTGTGGAATCATTCCAGATGAGTTCTCTTCAAGCAAAAGGAAGAAGCTCAAACGGGATTAGCAAGATTATTATTGGGATGAAACATACCTTTTCAAATTTGTACGGATGGGGTGATTAGAAGATGTATACCGGAAGAAGAGCAAGGTGAAATTCTTGGGGCTTGTCATTCTTCGCCATATGGGGGTCATCATGGTGGAGCAAAAACAACGGCCAAAGTGCTTAGTTGCAGTTTCTATTGGCCTACTCTTTACAAAGATGCTAGTGAGTTAATGACAAGATATGATGAATGTCAACGGGCCGGTGGAATCTCAAAGAAAAATGAAATGCCTCTCACAGCCATTTTGGATATTGATATTTTCGATGTGTGGGGTATTGACTTCATGGGCCTTTTTGTAAGTTCTTGTGGAAACACTTACATCATGGTCGCGGTGGATTATGTGTCCAAATAGGTTGAGGCTATTTCTTTACCAAACAATGAGGCGATAAGTGTGGTGGCTTTCTTGAAGAAGAACATTTTCACAAGGTTTGGTACTCCACTTGAAATTATAAGTGATGGGGGGTCAAATTTTTTCAACAAGGCTTTCGACACTTTACTTAGCAAGTATCACGACTCCCTATCACCCACAAGCTAGTGGGCAAGTGGAAGTCTCCAACCGGGAGATAAAGAGTATCTTGTCCAAAACGGTGAATGCTAATAGGATGGATTGGTCCAAGAAGCTTGATGATGCATTATGGGCTTATCGGACGGCTTACAAGACACCTATCGGAATATCGCCATATCGGTTGGTGTTCAGGAAAGCTTCTCATCTTTCGGTGGAATTAGAGCACAAGGCCATGTGGGCTCTAAAGAAGTTGAATCTTGATTGGGATGTAACCGCTAACTTGAGGGTTGCACACTTGAATGAAGTGGATGAGTTCCGGTACCATGCTTATGCAAGTTCATCCTTGTACAAAGAAAAGATGAAACATCTCCATGACAAATATATTTGGAACACAGATTTCAAGGAGGACGATCTTGTATTGTTATTTAACTCGAGATTAAGGATGTTTCTTAGGAAGCTAAAATCTAAATGGAGTGGTCCTTTTGAAATTGTGGGTGTGACACCTTTTGGTGCATTAGACTTGAACAAAAACAATGAAGTATTCCAAGTCAATAGGCAACGGGTGAAGCACTACTTGGGAAAGTTTGGAGATAGCCACATGGTGGCGGTCATTCATTTCACCGGCTGCCTATATTTGGATAATTAAGGACATGTATGATGGGGCTAAGACTCAGGTTAGGATGGTAGGAGGAGACTCTGAGAAGTTTCCAGTTGTTATGGGGTTACACCAAGGTTCTGCGCTCAGCCCTTTCTTATTTGCCCTGGTGATGGACGCGTTAACACACCATATTCAAGGGGAGGTGCCATGGTGTATATTATTCGCAGATGATATAGTTCTGATTGATGAGTCGCGAACCAGTGTTAATGAGAGGTAGGAGGTATGGAGACAAGCCCTTGGGTCTAAGGGTTTCAAGTTGAGCAGGATGAAGACGGAATACCTGGAGTGTAAGTTCAACACTGAGCCGAGGGAAGTGGGAGTGGAAGTAAGGCTTGAATCATAGGTCATACCAAGTAGTGGCAATTTCAAGTACCTTGGGCCGGTTATCCATAGGGGAGGGGAGATTGATGAGGATTTCACACACCCTATTGGGGTGGGGTGGATGAAGTGGAGGTTAACATCTGGAGTCTTGTGTGATAAAAGAGTATCACTGATACTCAATGGTAAGTTTTACAAAGCGGTGGTTAGACCGGCCATGATGTATGGGGTTGAGTGTTGGCCTGTTTAGAACTCACATATCCAGAAGATGAAAGTAGCAGAAATGAGGATGTTGAGGTGGATATGCGGACACACTATGATGGATAAGATTAGGAATGAAGATATTCGGGAGAAGGTAGGCGTGGCTCCCATTGATGACAAGATGCGGGAAGCGAGGCTCAGATGGTTCGGACACGTACAAAGGAGAAACCCATATGCTATGGTATGGAGGTGTGAGCGGCTGGCTTTGGAGGGCATGAGAAGAGGTAGAGGTCGGCCTAAGAAGTCTTGGGGAGAGATAATCAGGCAGGACATGTCGAGGCTTCAGATTTTTGAAGACATGGCTCTTGATACGAAGTTGTGGAGGTCGAGTATTAGGGTTGTAGGTTAGGAGGTAGTTGAGTCTCCCTTACTTCGTACCTTTGTGAGGCTAGTCTGGTAGGGTTTTTGTCGATGTCAGTTAGTGGCATTGTTGTGTCTTACTACTCCTTTGTTTACTATAGTGCCGGGTCTATGTACTGTCTATCGCGTTTGCTTTGTATATACTTTCTCATTTCCATGATATTATTTTTCCTATGGTTTCCATTGGTGATACTGATATTGTCTCTTTTTGTCTTCTTGAGCCGAGAGTCTTTCGGAAATAGCCTCTCTACTTCCTCGGGTTAGGGGTAAGGTCTGCGTACACACTACCCATCCCAGACCCCACTAGTGGGATTTCACTGGGTCGTCGTCGTCGTTGTTGATATTCTGCATCGTGCCGCGATGTTAAATCAGGCGCTTCTTGGGAGGCAACCCATGCTTCTTTTCCCTTTTATTTTGTAGTGAGGTGCTATGTTTATTCTAACTTGATTTGAAGTGTACTATAGGGGTGAGTGTGATTACAGGAATTGTGGACGAAAATATGGCTAAGTGTTCAAAAGTGTGCGGACCGCACATTTTTAGGTGCCATAGCAGATGAGCATTGCGGCCGCACTTTTATCTTGCGGACTGCAAAATTGAAATGTAAAAAATACCAACTCTCTGAAGTTTAAACTTGTCAGTGCGGAGGTCGATCTATGACCGCACGTAAAATGTGCATCCGCACCCAAAAATGTACGGACCACAGATTGGTTTCCAAAAGTGATCTCCCAGGTTAAAGAGTGCGGACCGCACATGAAAATGTGTGGCAGCACTTGTCTCTGATTCCTTGTCTTTTTGAACGGTATAAATAGAACAGTAGGGCTCATTTTACTCTTTTCCCACTTTGAACAAACACTGTTGCCCTGCTAAATTTTCTTGGAGATATCAACAGTCCACACACACAGTTACCTAGATTACTCACTCACTGTATTTACTCTATCTGGTATGCTTCAATCTCATATTAATTTCTTAAGTTAGTTTAATTTGTTTATTTTTTTTAGTTCTTTTTTAGGCCATCTGTTATTAGAGTTCCATTGTGTTTCCATGTGGGGTAGATCTGAACTGGGCTAACTTGATACATGCTCTACGGGGACTAGGGTAGTGAAATTTCATGCTTTTACAATGTTCCATGCCTATTTGTGCGAGAAATTGAAAAAAATCTTAGAATAAAAAATGTATGTTCGTATTTTTTTGAATTCTGCGGCCGCACTTGAATTGTGCGGTCCGCGAAAATCCATTTTGAAACACTTATGTGAGGTAGGAATCTACGGCCGCAGGTCAAATTGTGTGGACCACAGATTTCCTCTTGCGGCCGCAGATTAGGCCTTTACCTGTCATCATAGAGTCTTCATGTTTGAGACTCCAATGTGCGGCCGCAAGTCAAATTGTGCGGACCACACATTTCCTCTTGCAGCCGCTGATTAGCACATTATCTGTTATCAGAGAGTTAACATACTTGGGACTCAGAGGTGTGGCCGCAAGTCAAATTGTGCGGGCCACACTTCCCTTCTACGGCCACACAAAAGAAATGTGCAGACCGCAAGTCCCCATCTGCGGCCGCAGGTAAAATTATGCGGACCGCAGATCCCTTTCCCTGCAGGGATGACTAAAATGTGTAACCCACACTGTTTCCTATGGTTTCTCTTTTACTTACATGTCTACTATATGTGTTTGAACATCGAATTGTAACTAACAATCTCCTCTATTTGATACAGACTATGGTTTGATCAAGAGGACGAGGAGACACTTCAAAAGGGAGAGGTGAATCTTCTCGGGGTCAAGGCAAAAGTGCTTTGCCCGTTGGCCAGCCAATGACGATAAGAAAGAAAGAAACAACAGGCAGATGGAGAGGAGTAGACCTCCCCGAGTTTAGCTCATATGTCCCGTCTAGGGAAGTGTTAGAGGGCAACTCAGCCTCTATTCAAGAGAAGCATCTGGCCACACAGTCAAGGCTGAAAGGGAGATACCAGCTCAGGGACGAGCCATCTCTATCTCACAGCACCTCCGAGGGGTCGGAGAGTGCTAGCCAGGCTTCTAAGCCACCATCTGCACCAGTCCCTAAGGCTCCTATTATACATGACATCCCCGATGATGCTAGATGGGGTGATGCTATAGATTCAGGCCTTGAAAGATCAAAAAAGAAAGAGGTTTGGGAGGATCGCTTTGTCAGCCTAGCCGCCTTCAGCGGTTTCCGTATGTGGTGGCCAGTGAGGTCGCTAATTCTTGAGCGATAATTTTTGTTGAAGGACTTGGAGAAATATAACCTAGCTATACTAAGACAGTTCAGGGAACGAAAAGGGTGGATATGGTTCACCAAGAATAGGGGTGGGCGTTCGGTACGTCGGTACGGTATTTAAAAACTTCAGTTCGGTACTTCGGTCTTTGGTATGTCAATTATGCATACCAAATACCGTACTAAAGTAGTTTGGTACGGTTCGGTATTTCTTAATTTGGTTCGGTACGACTTCGGTAAAATTGTTGTTAGTTTTTTCTATTTGCCAGTGGAGTTGTCACAATAGTCCATCCATATAATCCAAATCCATGAGATAACCATACTGGTTTATCAACAATGAACTCGAAAGAATAATGTTTTCATTTATTGTACCTAATCTATCTTTAAATGCCTAATATTAGTACTGTACTTAATCCAAATTTATGGTAATCACTAATTGTTCCTTCTAGCCTGAAAAAGCTCCAGCTTTGAAAATCAAATCTGCCAAATTTATGTTCTAACTGAGAATCCACAGTAGAGCAACAAAGGACAGAGGAACCAAAGAATCTAAAACAACAAGAAAAAGAGGAACCTTTCCAATATTATTTTGTTCCAGAATCAAATATATGAAAATATCAACACATTCCACCAAGTTGGAGTTTGTAATCTTGGTATACATATCTTATTGTAAGTCAAAAGTAGAAGATTGGACTTGGGTAGTTGAATTGGGCTTATCGGCTTTAGGGGTTAGAAGTTGGACTTGGGTTCAAAAATGGGAACTTGGGCTGGGCTTACTGAAATATTTCGGTATTTTGGTATTTTGGTTTACCAAAGTATTGAAAGTTCAATACCGAGAACCGTACCGAAGTATCAAACTTTTGAAATATTTATACCGAATTAATACCGAAGAACCGAAGAACCGATACCGAAATACCAAATTAATTTAGTTCGGTCCGGTTTTTCAATTTTTTGGATTTTATGCCCACCCCTAACCAAGAGGGTAGAGGATGCCAAAGAATACCTTGTCCGTGAATTTTATGCCTATGTCGCTCATATAAAGAAAGGGACGAAGGTGACCAAAGTGTGCAACCTCAAGGTGAGGTTTGATCAGCATACACTAAATGCGTATTTGGGCTTTGAGGATGTTGAGCCGAAAGAATATCTGGAGAAATGCGCACTGAAGGATGAAGTCCGACCTTGGTTGGCTGAGATTCTAGCACTACCAGGGCCACCACCACTATAGATCGCTGCTGGGGTTCCCGTCTACCGGAACACTTTGAGTTTTGAGGCGAAGGGGTAGCAAACCTTTGTCTGCAGCAGACTGGATCCAAGCCATAATGAGACTCACCTTCCTATCCCTCAGGCAGTTCTTGTGGCTTCCATCATGGCCAGTTACCCAATCAATCAGGATGCGGTGATGGCAGCCAACATTTTAGTGATTGCACGGCATGACATCTCGGCCTACCCTTATCCCAACACTATTACAGAATATCTCAATGATGCAAAGGTAGAGCCAAGGGACTTTGACACCAAGATGAAGGCGAAGACGCCTTTAGATTGGTATTCACTTGTGGATACGAGCAACCTGAAGAAGGAAGCCCAGCCTTCTACCACCACAAGCCAGTCTTATGAGCCAACAATGGTAGCTTCTGAGGCAGTTGATCTTCCATCCACCGATGTTGAGCCTTCTACCAGTGCTACAACTATGCCTCCGCCATCATCCACAGCTCCGAGGCCAGTGCCCATGCCCACTGCCCTACTATATATGCTGCGAGCCTCCCAGACATTGGCGAGTCTCAACAACTGGATACAGATAACCACTGTAAAGCTGTCTGACTTGTCCAGTGCTGTTGCAGCATAGTCTACTTCACAGGCATCACAAGTTCCTTCTAACATTGAGGAGACACTGAAGAAGATTCTGGAGAACCAAAAGATTATCATGGACACCTTGGTACAACACAGGTCAGTGATTAAGGAGCTGGGAAAGGAAGTAAAGAAGATGAGGAAGTCCCGGGTGAGCAAGAAATCAGTGGACAAGCTCCAGATTGAGGTGACTAGACTTTCTACAGCTGAAGACCTTTATTTTGACATGCTTCTTGACTTGCACCAGTCCGCCCCAGATCCTTCAGCACCATCTGCATCGATAGAACCAACTGGCCAATCTGACCTTGCTGCCGACACTGCTGAGGCAGTGCGTGAGATGTTCGCCAACCCAGCCACACCTAGATTTGATGATGATGAGATTCAGTTGGCTGATCCTGAGGGAGATGACATTACTGGGGACACTGATATGTCCAAGGATCCATGGGGATTTTTCTTCACCCTCTCCTCTTTTACTCTTATTTTGCTAAGCATTGGGGACAATGCTTACCTTTATTCGGGGGTGAGGGGTGGGGTGGGGGAGTTTATTTGACAAATTGGTACACTTTGATACATTTGGTCTATAATAATTTGATGATATTATTATTTGTATTTATCTATCTTCTCTCTCTCTCTCTCTCTCTCTCTTATTATGTATATTCATTCTATCTTTAGTAGTTTTTGCTCATTAGCTTCTTTATCTTTGTTTCTCATTATTAGCTTTTTTATCTTTTCTATATTAGTTCTTATTTTATTAAGTAGCTTCTTTTTATGCTTTAGTAGATAATAAGACTTTGGTTTTCTTAATGCCACGGTTCTTTCCAAAGGTAGTTGTTGTGTGAACCGGGTGACTCGTCCCAACGATGGATGGCGTGACAACCTTCTTAAAGGAATGAGTCCGTTTTTGTGTTTAGGCAATAATAGTAGTAGTAATGAATAAAAATACCTAATCAAGTCATGCTCGAAGAGTCAACCATGCTTTAATTGGTACCAACACACTTAACTACATGCTTATGGTTAGAGACAAGATTTTTGAAAGAAATAGCTCTAGTTAGTGATTTTGTGACTCTTGAGTTGACTTTGGCAATCATCGCGAGGTTTAATTTGACCATAGTGATCTTTAAACTTGAATGTGGTCGTTGTAGGCCCTCGACTCTATCATCTTTTACAATCTAGTTGCGTGAGGGGTGAGATGAATTGTTGATAGTCCAAGTATCCGTGCGAAGGGTCTAGAACTTGCCCTGAATGTGTAATCCTAAGTTTTGCTTGGTTTGAGAAGTGATTATAGGCTTTCCTTGGCCCGTTTGAGCTTTCTATTGCCAACCAATGTTGTTATCCTACTCAACCCCGCTGAGCCTCTAATCTTTCTCATTCGATAACCATGTTATACCTTTACCCATTTTATCGTAACCCTCTCTTAGCACCCGGAATTTCCTTAACAGTCTTGTGAAATAAGTGGATTAAATTATAAGTTTGGGGGAGAGACAAGGAATTTGAAAAAGGTATCAAGGCACAAAAAGAGAAAAGAAAGGATCTCTATGAAAAAGAAGGCAAGAAAAGAAAAGAACAAAAAGAAAAATGCAAAACGTGAATAAGTGGAAGAGTTGATGGACTCAAAAAAAAATAATGATCCCTAGCATGAGAAATCAAAAAAAGAGAGAAAAAGAATGAAATGAAGAAGAAATAGTGATGTTAAGTCTCTCTAATCTCCAATGAAAAGAAAGTGCCTCTAAGAATTGGCAATTGTGAGCCGAGAAATGAAAGTGTGGAGTGCTTAAGGAAAGATGTAACCACTTACCCATATGGTATCCTACACTAATCTAAAAGCCTTCAATACAACCCGAAAGAAGTCCTACTTGATTTCAAACTGAGTGAGCTTACATTAGTGGCGATCTACATAAGGGGCAAGCCTATGGTACTTAAAGTCGTACTTGTGACATTCTCTTGTGAGAGACGAGAGAACCTTTCATGAATCCTAAGACTGAGTGTTAATTTCTTAAGTGATCTTGGCAAATAGAAAGTAGAGGAGGAAGAGTTTGGAGTCTACCATAACCTATAAGATAGAACAAGAGTCCTTGATGAGTAAAGTCAGTTCTTGAAGCTCAAATGTCACATTAGAACTATATGTGCATGAATATTTGACTTATCACCTTGTTGATAATGCATGAGTAGTGTGGGTAAATGTTGGTCCCAACTGATGTGTGAATGGCTCACCTTTGACTCACTGAAATGACCCTTAACTCTAGGAGGTGGGAACTAATTTATTTTCTTGAGGACAAGCAAAGACTTAAGTTTGGGAGAGTTGATAAGTGGGGATTTTGACTACTTATTAGCATATTTTTTCTTTTATTTTAGTCCGAAATTATTGATTTATGTTCCCAAAACTAATGAAAATATGCAAATTGCAGGAATGTTGGAAGTTTGGTCTCTTATGATGAAATTCGACTAAAAAGGAGTGTTCTGAATCACAAGATAATAAAGGGCACAAAATCAAAGAAGTGCGGTCCGCAGAAGAAAGTGCGAACCGCAAAATTCTATCTACTGCCGCAAACCAAGTGAAAGAACCTAACAGGACTTTGGTCACTGTGCGGTTGCAGAACAGGGTCAGCACTGACAAATGATTCCAAGTTCAGAGAGTGTGCAAAAGACCAAGTCTTGAAGCCTTGCTGAAGAGCAGACCGCACAAGAATTGTGCGGCCGCAGAAGATGCTTCGCAGCCGCAATCCAGAAATGTGCAGCTACAGAATCCAAGCTCCTGCCAACCGAAGCAATCTGCAGACTACACATGGAATTGTGCGGCCACAGAACCTCCTGAGGGGCATTTTTGTCACCGAATTTTGAGCCACTATTAGTAGACAAGTTTCACATTTTTAGGTTAAGTTTCGAAGTTTGAGCTGTTGTAGCCGTTACATTTTGCCATTTTAGAAGTTTGTGATTATTTTAGTATTTAAACATTATATTTTATCATTTTAATCTTTGACTATGGGTTTAATTAGCATTTCTTCTTTAGTTTCTTCAATTCCCACTATGAGTAGCTAGAAATTTACTAGGGTTGTGACCCAACCCTAGTGTGTAAACCTTATGGGTACTTAATTTAATGCTTGTTTATGATTTGGTGTTGATTATTTAACTTAGTTCATGCTTTCATTTTAGAATTAATGATTGCAAACATTGACTCATGCCTTTTTGACTTAGTCTCTACTTGAGAAAGATGGACCTAGTCTAGGATAACTTGGGTAGCAAGGAATTAGGCTAATTGAGAGTTTGATTAACCTAATTAAAGTGCTCAAACTAGAGATAGTAAGAATCCGACTTGAGCTCATATCAATTTTTTTGATACCAATTGGGACTTGAGAAGCCAGATTGGTAAAAATCACTCTTTGACCAAGAGGTATTGAGTGGGTAATATAGAGTTGAGAGCTATAATACACCCCAATCAATAAAACAAGTATTAACGTATTTAACCTATTAGGCGAACACCTAGGTTATGGTCACACCCTAGACTTTTTAACTATTTGAAAAAAAAGACCAAAATCAATCATTTGCTTCTAGATTCTTATCTTAGCTTACAATTGGTAGAGTAAAAGTAGAATTAGAAATCAAAACCTTTTGTGGAAGTACAAATTTACTTAATCCATTCGATCTCGTCAAGTGTATACTCCTAACACCCATTGTAACTCCCTGTGAAAATCGATCCCGACTCTTGTTGGGTACTATTCTTCCAAAGACCGATTCCACTCACTATTGAGTGCGGATTGGACGTGGATAAAAAACCACACACGAGCGATAAACACAATCTACCACAATAGAGTCTTCCACAGACGTGGACACATACACAAGCGAACTCAAAGAATCACGAGGCATAACCAGATATAAAGTAAATGAGGATGACACAAATGAATAAGTAGAGCCCGGATCAAATAAAAATGAGGCATCTCTATGGCAAACCGGAACAATACCTATGATGATGACACTAGATGACTATGCCTCAAGTCTAGTTGAGAATGCATAAAATTGGGGTTGGGCCCCACAACTCTGATATCCGCCTCTCGGACAACCTCTAGTTGGATGGCCTCCACTTCTAATGGCCTGACCTCCACCTCTAGTAGCCTAACCCCCGCCTCTAGCTGGCTGAATGAGTGGTGAAGTAATTGGTGCCGGAACCATGACACGAGAACTCTGCTGTGCAGTGATGCCCAGTGACCTAGAGCAAAACCTCGTGACGTGCCTTGGATCTCTACAAGTATAACAAGTCATCGGTTGCTGTGACTGCTGGCCTTGGAACTGGCCCTATCGACTTGAATAACCACCCTGATAACCCTGGACCAGAGGTGCACTGATGGGAGATGAAGGTTCACTGATAGAAGCTGAAGGTGCACTGTAGGCTAACTACTCAGGACGATACCCATAAGAGCCACGACTACCTGAAGCACCGTGGGATGCCTGAAGTGCTGACTGAATCAGCCTGGGAGGGTGGCCTCTACCAAACGAACCTCTGCCTCAGATGAGGCACCATTGACCCCCCCCCCCCAAATAACAAGGCCTTTTCTCAGATACCCTTTATATCCTAGCCACGAATCATCTCAATCTTTCTAGCAATCTCCACCACCCGTTGGAAAGAAATATCATCCCTAGTCTCCTTGTCCATCCGTAGCCTGATACCAAAGGTAAGGCCATCAATGAATCTCCTCACTCTTTCCCTCTCATTAGTGAGTAAGACAACTACGTGGCGAGCTAGATCTACAAATCGGGTGTCATATTAGGTAACAGTCATACTACCATGCTGAAGGCACTCAAATTGCATGCGGTACTCTTCTCTCAGGGTGAAGGGGATGAACTTCTCCAAAAATAACTGTGAGAATTGATCCCAAGTGAGGGGCGGTGAACCTTTTGGTTTGCCTCACTCATAATCTTGCCACCACCTCTTGACAGAACCGGTCATCTGGAACACTGTAAAATCGACTCTATTGGACCCAACAATACCCATGTTGCGCAACACCTTATGGCAACAGTCAAAATAATCTTGTGGGTCCTCCGAAGGTGCACCACTAAAATGAATAGGAAATATCTTTGTGAACTTGTCCAATATCATCAATATCTTAGAATACATCGCGGGCCTCTCCCCGGTCTGTGTAGCAACAATAGGCTAAACCACTCCAACCGGCAGAATTGCCGGAGTCTGATACCCGTGAGCCATATGCTCTGGTGCCCCTCAGCCTCAGAGACTACTGGTTCCACCGGAAATGCACCGGTCTCGGCCACGCTCTCCATAAGGCCCATTAAGCGGACTAGAGCGTCCTGAAGTACTAGGGTAGCAATAAACCCCTCCGGGACCTAAGCTGGTCCAACTGGCACGGTCTGAACAAGGACCTCATCCTCCTACTCGATCTGACGCTCCAGAATAGGTGCTGCTACATGTGCTCTACGCTGAGCTCGGCCTCTACCTATGCCTTTCGCTCGACCTCAGCCCCGACCTCTACCCTTGGTAGTGGCAGCAACCTGGGGCTCCGGCTCATGACCCGCCGTGGATGTTGTGCGTTTCCTCACCATCTGTGAGAGAAAAAGAATGGAATGATTCAAACTTCAGTAATAGAATAAACTGCACGATAGAGAAATGAAGAAGTGAAATTTTCCTAAAGCTCTATTGCCTCTAGAAGATAAGTATAGACGTCTCTGTACCGATCTTCCAGACTCTACTAAGCTTGCTCATGACTCATGAGACCTAAGAAACTTACTGCTCTGATACCAACTTGTCACAACCCGGATTCTCAACCTCGGGGCCGTGATGGCGCCTAACGTCTACTTGCTAGGCAAGTCAACATTAGATAACAAATTTAACATTTTAACAGTTTAAAATAGAATAACAACAATTATTA
Organism: Nicotiana tomentosiformis; assembly: GCF_000390325.3. Taxonomy (NCBI): domain Eukaryota; kingdom Viridiplantae; phylum Streptophyta; class Magnoliopsida; order Solanales; family Solanaceae; genus Nicotiana; species Nicotiana tomentosiformis. The sequence goes on along the minus strand of NC_090823.1, from coordinate 112,851,878 downwards.
ACGATAAATAAAGTCGTAATACATGAAATAATCCCATAGCATAACACGGTCTATTCTAATCCCAGAAATCTGGTGTCACCTTTTGATACCCAATTTTGCCCTCATATTTTTATAAGTATCACATATACTTTATTTGGCATTATTACCTGATTTACAAGGTTCATATAAGTATTTTTCACGACTTTCCATAATTTTGAAGCTTTAAAATGGATTTTCTTGCATTTTAATTACTTGAATATGTATTAATTCCCCACTTTAAATTATTTTGTGATGAGTTAATCATCAAAATTTATTATATATATATATATATATATATATATATATATATATATATATATCATAATATTTTACTTTATTTTATATAATTATTTTAAAGTTATTTTACATAATTTTGCAGTAATAGCCTATATGCTGCGCATAATTATATTTTATTATATTATTTATGCCAATTAGTATTTTTATATTTGTATAATGTTAAACTGTTATGTTAAAGGCATCTTACTACATAAATAATATTTTTATTATTTGTTAATTACCTCTTATAAATTATTTTTCGTGTATTTAATTTGTAGCCCAATTTGGAGCCAATTTCGGACTCAATCTATCAGACCACACGCCAAGCCAACCCAATAACCCCAAAGCCCAATCCAAATGACCCCTGTGACTGACCCAGTCACGACCCACTTCAAACGACTCACCCCACCTATTCTTTAATCCAAACCGTTGATCTCTCAAGATCAACGGTCCACGATAATCCCACATTTTTAATTACATCCGCCCCAAACCCTAGCCCCATTCTTCAGAGACAGTCGCCTCTAAACCCTATCTACTCATATTCTCTCTTCCTTAGAACCCTAACCGCCTCTCCCTTAATTCCCTCTCCTAATCCCGTTGATAATGGGATTCCACCATTATTTTCTTACCAATATCTATGTTTCTCGGCTACTGGTCACACATTTATGGTATTACTTAGGTATTTGCCCAATTTTTGAAAATACCATCTTTATATCGGACTGGAGTCAACCTCAATCTTGGAGATTTGGACAATATTCCGTCCATGTACATGAAAAGGGGCCTGATTCTTCATACCAGTTGGCCGATTTTTGTGTATTAAACCCTAACTAGGGTTTGGAGTTTGATTTATTTCCTTTCCGGTTACTTATTGATTGCATGTGATATTTTATTATTTTTGTTCATGTTTACTTGATTTCTTTCCTTGTTTACTTGCCTGATTCAACACTATTTAAACCCTTTTCCCGCCTGCCCTAGAGGAGGAGTTTTTTCATGAATTAACTACTGTAATTACCACTATTCTCTCACTCTCACTCATTCTATACTATTCTAAGACTTCAATTTTGGACGGCTGAAAGCCAAGACCACCAGAATCTGTTCAATAGCCTCCTCCAGTGCAAGCACTGCTCGGAGCCCACTTCGAGGCTCTTGTGAACTCTGAAACACTGGAGATTTGAGGTTTCATTATTCTCCTACAATTGCTGCTTGTCCTGAGATTTTGCGTTTCTCATTCTTTATTCGCTATGTTTGCAGCTAGTTAGTACCTTATACTCTCGCAATTCTACTTCTTTCTATTTGTGTTTATGTTATGTGCACTAATGTTACTTGGATTTCCCTGAGTTAATTTCAATATTATGCCACTTAGTATACAATTTTGCTTGTTTAGTACTACTCTGTAGTTCCACTAGCTTCAATTCTATTCAGGTCTTGATTTTAACTCATATGTGGCTAGCTAAGTTGATTCATGATGCCCGCCTGATTCGTAATTAAAACCTGATTGATTCTTGTTGTACCTTGTTTTGATTTCTTGTACTAAAACCATTAGGAAACTATATCCTTGCTCAGAATTACTCTCTTCCTGTTGAATCCTTATACATAACTTGTTGTTTCTCTGCAAACATGTGACAATACTGTCTAAATGCTTAGTCTAATATGTTCTTTTGCTACTGATTAGCCTTAATACATGCCCATTATAAGTGTACAACCTAATTGATTGCTCATCTTTATGTTTAAGTATAACTAATTACTTAAGGTCTGTTGCTTATCATGAATCCATGACTTAGATTCTCTTAGGGAATTAATGCATTCCCAGAATTTATTTGAATGTGCGCTTGCTAAGACTTTCATGTACAACCTGTTACCTCCCTGAAATCAACTTGTGATTATATGGATTCCATATGCCAATATTTTTACAATTCCCAGGCACGCTTGTTTCTTTGCTATGATGTGGTGTGATCACTTACTGCTTAAGACTCCTAGGGTGAATTCCAATATATGTCTATCTTATTCTCCCTATGTCAACTAGAATAAGTCCTAGCCCTCTTCATATGAAGTATATTTACCTTACTAGTTTGAAGATTAGCTTATTCTCATTTGTCATGGATGCTTACCTTTTGGATTTAGAACCTTCGTGTTATTTGCCTGAACATTTCACATGTTAAGCTCTACAAGTTAGTTGTGACCATTAGGATCTCTTGTCAAAGTTTTTCTTGTGAGACTATTTACCCTTTGTTTGTTCTGATTATGACTCTTGGACTCCATGTCAAGAATCATACGTCTAGAGTCCTACTGAGATTAGTTTGGAATCATGCCTACCTTGAATTTCTGCTGTTGATGTCCTATGATGTTTAAACCTGTCGTTGAGAGCTTGTTTCTATCTACGCCATATGTGTATGTAAGGGATTTTATGTAGCCTCATTTGTGTGTCTTGGTCTGGAGACCTCTACTATCTGTCAACAATAATGTTAAGGGATAAAGTCCCTAAGTATTAAAGTTTGTTTAGCTAGCCTAGTACTTAGCTTGTGTCGTTATGGCTATTTGAGTATTCCAAGGGAAAGCAAGGCAATGGTCTTATGGTTTGGGCCTAGTTGTTGGGGTAGTTAGATATTCAGAACTGAAGCATGTTAATAACCACCTGGAGTGTGGGTCTGTTCATCACTTAAGGCCCCAGGCTTAGTTGAAGGCCCAGAAGCCGCTGCTAGGTATTTTGTATTTACGTTGGGCCTATGGTGCTTCTAGTTGGGCTTGTGATAATTCTTTTGAGCTTGTAATTATTTTAATCTAGGCTTGTAATAATTTGAAAGCAAACAACTGGGGTATTAATGAAATTGGAGGGAAATGGGTATCTTCTAATGCTCGCATAAACGGGTAGAGAGCATGCCTATAGGACCTACCTGCTTTGTTTGCTACCTTGTTCGACATGCTTTATTTCTGTATACACATAGAAACCATGCATATAGGAAATTTGTAACCACCCGACCGGTCGTTTTGAGAGTTGTAGCCTCGTTCCCCCATTTACTGCTCATTTTGTACTTTATAGCTATCATGTAACTTGCCGGAGCAGTCGGTTCGGGTCCGGTGAGATTTCAGGATGAAATGAGACAATTAGTCTCACAGTTGAAAGCTTAAGCTAAAATGATTGAATGGATATTGATCTTTCAGTAAACAACTCCGGAATGGAGTTTCGAAGGTTTCGTTAGCTCCGTTAGGTGATTTTGGACTTAGGAACGTGTCCGGATTGTGATTTAGAGGTCCGTAGTGGAATTGGACTTGAAATGACAAAAGTTGAATTTTTGAAAAGTTTGACCGGGAGTAAACTTTTTGATATCGGGGTCGGATTCAGATTTCGAAAGTTGGAGTAGGTTCGTTGTGTCATTTATGACTTGTGTGCAAAATTTGGGCTCAATCGAATGTGATTTGATAGGTTTCGACATTGTTTGTAGAAATTAGGAGTTTAAAGTTCATTAGGCTTGAATTTATGTGCGATTCGTATTTTTGATGTTGTTCAAGGTGGTTTGAAGGCTCGACTAAGTTCGTATTAGGTGTTAAGACTTCTTGGGATATTTGGTTAAGGTCCCGGGGGCCTCGGGGGTGATTTCAGATGGTTAACGGATCGAATTGAAGTTGGAGGACTATTGAAGTCTGATGGTGTAATCGCACCTGTAGAGCTTTGATAGCAGGTGCGAGCTTGCAGGTACGAGCTGAGGAGCGCAGATGTGGCCAGACGTGGGGAGGGCAGTGGTCACAGGTGCGAAGAATTTTCCGCACCTGCGTGGTCGCAAAAGCGGAGTGATGGGCGCAGAAGCGAAAGTTTGCATAGGTGCGATGGGCAATTCCATACCTGCGATGGCGCAGATGCAATGGAAATGATCGCAGAAGCGGAGGCTTAGTTCCTGTGGTTCACCACATAAGCAGAATTTTGGTCGCTTCTGCGACGCCGCAGATGCGGTTAAGTGTCCGCAGAAGCGGAAGTGCTGGACATAATGTTTAAAAGCAAGGGTTCGCGATTTTGGCTTCACTTTTAACATTTCAAGCAGGATTTAGGCAATTTTTTAGAGGGTTTTCGAGGGCATTATTGAGGTAAGTCCCTTGTGCTTACTTTTGATCAATAATATTGCTTCCCCATAGATTTTCCCACTTAGTTGGTGTGTGTTTAAGGAGTGAATTGGGAGTTTGAGGCTAGGGATTTGGAGAGTTGATTTGGGGATTTGGGGGGCGATTTGGTGTCGGATTTTGATAGATTTCATATGGTTAGACTCGTGGTTGAGAAGGATTTTGGGTTTGGTGACTTTTATCGAATTTCGAGACATGGGCCGGGGTGCCGGCTTTTGAGCCGATTTTTTATTTTGACAAATAAGTTAGCATTTTCTTATGGAGTTGATTCCTTTAGCACGTATTGATTATATCTCATTGTTTATGCCTAGATTCGAGGCATTCAGAGGCCGTTTTGCGAGGCAAGAGTTTGTAAGAATAGAAATTTGCTCAGACTGAGGTAAGTAACGTTCTAAATTTGGTTATGAGGGTATGAAACCCCGAATTACGTGTCATGTATTTGGCTTTGAGGTGACACACATGCTAGGTGACGAGCGTGTGGGTGTGCACCGTAGGAATTGCGACCTGGTCAAATTTCGTGGAACCGTGTAGTTGTATAATCTGTTGTTATCTATACATTCTTCATGTATTAGAGAAATTTAACCACAAATCATGTTAGGCTACGTGTTGGCATTGTAAGGACCCATAAAGGTCGTGTACGTGTTGAATTATCTGCTAAATTGCTGTTTGTACTCAGTCATAGTTTATTTGTATATTACATCTCAGTCTCTATTGTTCATTTTTGATGCATCATATCATTGTTGTCTAGGCTGCTTATTATGACTTCTAAGAGCCTGAGAGACTAGAGAGGTTGAGCACTGAGTGAGGCCAAGGGCCTGATTGTGAGGTATTATACTATAGCACGTGAGTTGTCCGTGCATCGCGTGAGTTGTTCGTGCGGATCTAGATATTATACTATAGCACATAAGTTATCTGTGTAGAACATGAGTTGTCCGTGCGAGTCCAAATATTATATTATAGCACATGATTTGTCCATGCGGCACGTGAGTTGTCCGTGCAGATTATAGCGCTTGGGCTGAAGGAGCCCCTCCGGAATCTGCACACACCCCCAGTGAGCGCAGGTACCTACTGAGTGCGAGTGTCGAGTGCTGAGTGAATAGGAAGGATGAGTGACTGTGGTCCTGAGAGGATGCATTTGATTTCATATTTGTTGCACTTGGCTGCCATGTATCACTGCCTTTATAATTTCTGGAAGATATTACACTCTGTTTCAGTTGAACTTGACAAGAAATTTCTGTTTTGGCCTTAATTGTCGAACTTGAAAGCGTGCCTACTTTATTATGTTGAAATCACTGTAATTGAATAATAAATGTGCAGATCCATGTGTTCCCGGACGCAGTGGGTGTTGATTTCCTCGCATAGTTGATCTTCTGGAGATCTCGAGGTAGCTGCCGGCGTTTCACAGATCTTATTTCTCCTTCCCTATCTTTTCAATTTATTGTATTTAGTTTCAGACTATATTAGATAGTGTTTTTCAGACTGTTGATGTATAGATGCTCATGTACTCAGTGACACCCCGATGTTGGGAATGTTTGCGTCATATTTTGGATTTTCTATCCTGTTTATGAGAAGTTGTTATCATTTAAACTATTTTAAATCTGTTTTCTGTTAAGTGTTGGAGTTTTTTCATAAATGTCGGCTTGCCTAATACCACGATAGGCGCCATCATGACAAGTTATGATGTTGGGTCGTGGCAAGTTGGTATTAGAGCCTAGGTTACATAGGTCTCATGAGTCATGAGTAGGTTTAGTAGAGTCTTGCGGATCGGTATAGAAACGTCTGTACATATCTTCGGGAGGCTGCCGAACCCTTAGGAAATTTCACATTCTTGTATTCTTGTCGTGCATATTTATTGGTTTTGGTAACTAAAATTATGTATTCTATTCTCTCACATATGGTGAGGACACGTGCTACTAGACATGATGGACAACCACCAGTACCACCAGCTAGGGCCACGAGAGGCCGAGGACACGGTAGGGGTCGCAGTAGGGGCAAAGGTGCAGCTCGTACAATAGCTAGAGCAGCACCTGCAGATCCACCAGTTGCTCCAGCTCAGGAGCGGGTCCCAGATGTAGTTGAGCCAGTGGGGACAGCTCAGGAAGCAGCTGTGCCCATTGTGATTCCAGTCCTTTAAAAGGCATTGGCCCAGATATTGACGGTTTGTACAGGCCTTGTTCTGGTGGTATCAGCTCAGGCCACGCCATCCACTTCTCAAGCCGGGGGAGGTACTCATACCCCCACTGCCCGTACTCCAGAGCAGGCGATGCAGGGACTTTAGACACCAGAGGTGCTACCAGCCCAGCAGGTTGTAGCTGCTCAGGCCCCGGTGGTCCCCGTTTTGACTGATGATAAGCAGAACAGAGTCGGAGGATGCCCAGGTCTTCTTGGACAAGTGCCAGCGGATGCTTCATACAACAGGTATTTCGGAGACCAGTGGGGTCTCGTTCACTACTTTTTAGTTTTCTAGGGCTGCCTTCAGATGGTGGGAGGCTTATGAGAGGCGTAGGCCGGTTGGTGCAGCACCACTTACATGGTAGGAGTTCTCCATTCTATTTTTGGAGAAGTTCATGCCGTAGTCTCGTAGGGAGGAGTTGCGCAGGCAGTTTGAGCAGCTTCGACATGATGGCATGTTTATGACTCAGTACGTGATGAGGTTTTCTGAGTTTGCTCATCACGCAGTTTGGTTGATTCCCACTGATAGGGAGAGGATCATGAGGTTTATTGATGGCCTCAAGTGTCAGCTGCAGTTGCTTATGACTAGAGAGAGGGTATCTGGTGCCACTTTTGATGAGGTGGTTGACATTGCTCGGCAGATAGAGATGGTTTGTAGCCAGGAGCAGGGTGAGAGGGAGTCCAAGAGGCCTCGAGGTTTGGGCAGTTTTGGTGGTGTACCTTCTGGGGATAGTCTTACCACAACAGGTGTCGTCCTTATAGGCCCGCCCAGACGACTCGTCCAGCCATCGTGGCGCATCGGCTAACCACGGTTCTTACAGTGCCCATTCAGGCTAGTCTTCATTTAGTGCACTGCCAGCGTAGAGTTCTTACCATGCCTCGATCACTCAGGCTTATGCAGGTAGCTCCTTGGGTTATTCGGAGTAGCAGTTCCGTCACAGGAGGGGTTGTTTCGAGTGCGGAGACTTCGGCCATATCAAGAGAGATTGCCCTAGGTTGTTGAGTGGGAATCTACAACAGAGTTCTCGGCTGATGGCACCAGCACCAGTAGTTATGCCACCCACTCAGCCAGCTCGGAGTGGGGCCCAGGCAGCTAGAGGTCGCTCTAGAGGAGGAGGCCGAGTAGGGGGCGGTCAGGCCCGATTCTATGCTTTCTTTGCTAGACCAGATATTGTTGCCTTTGATGCAGTAATCACAAGTATTGTCTTAGTATTCCATAGGGATGCCTCTGCATTATTTTACCCTGGTTCCACTTATTCATATATATCATCGTATTTTGCTCATTATCTAGATATGGCTCGTGAGTCCTTAGTTTTATCTGTTTGTGTATCTACGCCAGTGGGCGATACTATTGTTGTGGACCGTGTATATAAGTCATGTGTAGTGACTATTGGGGAATGAGAGACTAGAGCCGATCTCTTATTGCTTAGTATGGTGGACTTCGGTGTGATCTTGGGTATGGATTGGTTATCTCCATGTCATGCTATTCTGATTGTCATGCTAAGACCGTGACGTTGGCAATGCCGGGGTTGCCAAGGATCGAGTGGAGAGATTCTCTTGACTATGTTCCCAGAAGAGTGATTTCATATTCGAAGGCCCAACGGATGGTTAGGAAGGGTTGTTTATGGTATTTGGCCTTTGTGAGGGATGTTGGAGCTGATACTCCTACTATTGATTCTGTCTTGGTGGTGCGAGATTTTCTGGATGTGTTTTCTGCAGACCTGCCAGGCATGCCGCCCGACAAGGATATTGATTTTGGTATTGACTTGGCACCGGGCACTCAGCCCATTTCTATTCCACCGTATCATATGGCACCGGCTGAGTTAAAGGAATTGAAGGAGCAGCTTCAGGAACTCCTTGATAAGGTGTTTATTAGGCCTAGTGTGTCGCCTTGGGGTGCTCCTGTCTTGTTTATAAAGGATGGTTCTATGCGAATGTGCATTGATTATCGTTAATTGAACAAGGTCACAGTGAAGAACAGGTATCCATTGCCACGTATTGATGACCTATTTGATCAACTTCAGGGTGTCAGGGTGTTCTCCAAGATTGATTTGCATTCAGGCTATCATCAGTTAAAGATTTGGGAGCCAGATATCCCAAAGACTTCTTTCAAGACTCAGTATGGTCATTATGAGTTCCTTGTGATGTCTTCTGGGCTGACCAATGCCCCAGCAGCATTCATGAACTTGATGAATAGTGTATTTCAGCCCTATCTTGACTCCTTCATCATTGTGTTTATTGACGATATTTTGGTGTACTCCCGGAGCCGGGAGGATCATGAGTAGCACCTGAGGACTGTGCTCCAGACCTTGAGGGAGGAGAAGTTGTATGCAAAATTTTCGAAGTGTGATTTCTGGCTAGATTTAGTGGCATTTTTGGGCCATGTGGTATCGAGTGAGAGGATCAAGGTATGATCCAAAGAAGATAGAGGCGGTTCAGAGTTGGCCCAGACCGTCCTCAGCTACGAAAATCCGGAGTTTTCTTGGCTTGGTGGGGTATTATCGTCGATTTGTAGAGAGTTTCTCATTTGTTGCAGTACCTAAGACCAGATTGACCCAGAAAGGTGCTCCATTCAGGTGGACCGAGGATTGTGAAGAGAGTTTTCAAAAGCTCAAGACTGCTTTGACTACAACCCCAGTGCTAGTGTTGCCTGCTGGTTCGGGGTCCTATACCGTATATTATGATATATCGCGCATTGGTCTTGGCGCGGTGTTGATGTAGGATAGTAGGGTGATTGCCTACGTGTGTAGACAGCTGAAGGTGCATGAGAAGAACTATCCTGTCCATGATCTTGAGTTAGAAGCTATTGTTCATGCCTTGAAGATCTGGCGGCACTATTTGTATAGTGTTTTTGTGAGGTTTTCACCGATCATTGGAGTCTACAACATGTGTTTAAACAGAAGGATCTTAACTTGCAGCACCGGAGATGGTTGGAGTTGCTTAAGGATTATGATATCACCATCCTATATCATCCCGGAAAGGCCAATGTGGTGGCCGATGCCTTGAGTCACAAGGCGGAGAGTTTGGGAGTTTAGCGTATCTACCAGTAGCAGAGAGGCCTTTAGCCTTGGATGTTCAGGCCTTGGCCAACCAATTTATCAGATTGAATGTCTCGGAGCCCAGTCACGTTCTAGCTTGTGTGGTTTCTCGGTCTTCCTTATATGATCGTATCACAGAGCGCCAGTATGATGCCATCTCATTTGCTTGTCGTTAAAGACATGGTTCAGCACGGTGATGCCAAATATGTTACTATTGGGGATGATGGGGTATTGAGAATGCAGGGTCGGATTTGTGTGCCTAATGTGGATGGGCTACGTGGGTTTATTCTTGAGGAGGCCCAAAGTTCACGGTATTCCATTCATCCGGTTGCCGCGAGGATGTACCAGTACTTGAGGCAGCATTATTGGTGGAGAATAATAAAGAAGGATATAGTGGGGTTTGTAGCTCGGTGCCTCAACTGTCAGCAGGTAAAGTATGAGCATCAGAGACCAGGCGGATTTCTTCAGAGGTTAGAGATTCCAGAGTGGAAGTGGGAGCGGATGACCATGGATTTTGTAGTTGGGGTCCCACAGACTTAAAGGAAGTTCGATGCTATTTGGGTGATTATGGATCGGCTAACCAAGTCCGCGCACTTCATTTCAGTTGGGACTACTTATACTTCAGAGTGGTTAGCTGAGATTTACATCCGAGAGATTATTCGCCTCCACGGCGTGCCAGTGTCCATCATTTCAAATCGGGGCACGCAGTTCACACCGCAGTTTTGGAGAGTCATGCAGTGAGAGTTGGGTACCCAGGTTGAGTTGAGCACAACATTTCACCCTCAGACGGATGGACAGTCCAAGTGCACTATTTAGATATTGGAGGATATGCTACGTGCTTGTGTCATTGATTTTGGGGGTTCTTGGGATCGATTTCTGCCACTCGCGGAGTTTGCCTACAACAACAGCTACCAGTCAAGCATTCAGATGGCTCCGTATGAGGCTTTGTATGGGAGACGGTGTAGATATCCGGTGGTTTGGTTTGAGCATGGGGAGGCTAGGCTATTGGGTACTGACTTGGTCTAGGATGCTTTGGACAAGGTTAATATGATTAAGGAGCGGCTTCGTACGGTGCAGTCTAGACAGAAAAGTTATGCCTATAGGAAGGTCCGTGATGTTGCTTACGTGGTTGGGGAGAAGGTACTGCTCAAGTTTTAACCCATTAAGGGTGTTATGAGGTTCGGGAAGAAGGGCAAGTTGAGCCCTCAATATATTGGGCCATTTGAGATATTTCAGAGGATTGGGGAGGTGGCTTACAAGCTTTCCTTGCCACTTAGTTTGTCGAGTGTGCATCCAGTATTTCATGTTTCTATGCTCCGAAAGTATGTCAGTGATCCGTCTCATGTTTTGGATTTTAGCACAGTCCAGTTGGATGGTGATCTAACTTATGATGTGGAGCCGGTGGCCATTTTGGATCGGCAGGTTCGGAAGTTGAGGTCAAAGTACGTAGCTTCAGTAAAGGTGGAGTGGAAGGTCAGCCAGTTGAGGAGGCTACTTTGGAGACCGAGCGGGAGATGCGGAGCAGATATCCACACCTATTTGAGACTTCAGGTATGTTTCTAGATCCGTTCGAGGACGAACATTTGTTTAAGAGGGGGAGGATGTATCGACCCGGCCGGTCGTTTTGAGAGTTATAGCCCCGTTCCCCTATTTACTACTCATTTTGTGCTTTATAGCTATCATGTAACTTGCCGGGGTAGTCGGTTCGGGTCCGGTGAGATTTCAGGATAAAATGAGACACTTAGTCTCACGGTTGATAACTTAAGTTGAAATGATTGACCGGATGATGATCTTTGTGTAAACGACTCCGGAATGGAGTTTCGATGGTTCTGTTAGCTCAGTTAGGTGATTTGCGACATAGGAACGTGTCCGGATTATGATTTAGAGGTCCATAGTGGAATCACGGTTGAAATGGGAAAAGTTGAATTTTTGGAAAGGTTTTGGCATCATTTGTATTAGGTCCGTGGTGTCATTTGTGACTTGTATGCAATATTTGGTGTCAATCGGATGTGATTTGATAGGTTTCAGCATCGTTTGTAGAAATTGGGAGTTTAAAGTTCATTAGGCTTTAATCTATGTGTGATTTGTGTTTTTGATGTTGTTCGAGGTGGTTTGAAGGATAGATTAAGTTCGTATGAGGTTTAAAGACTTGTTGATATGTTTGGTTGAGGTTCCGGGGGCCTCCGGGTGATTTCGGATGGTTAACAGATCGAATTGAAGTTGGAGGACTGCTAAAGTATGCTGGTGTAATCGCACCTGCGAAGCTTTAATCGCAGGTGCAAGCTCGCAGGTATGAGCTGAGGAGCACAGATGCAGCCAGATGTGGGGAGGGCATGATGGGTGCAGAAGCAAAAGTTTGCGCAGGTGTGATGGGCAATTCCGCACCTGCGATGGCGTAGATGCGGGGGAAATGACCGCATAAGCGGAGGCCCAGTTCCAGTGGTTCACTGCAGAAGCAGAATTTTGGTCGCTTATGCGACGCCGTAGATGCGGTTAAGTGTCCGCAGAAGCGGAAGTGCTGGACAGAATGTTTAAAAGCAAGGGTTTGCGATTTTGGCTTCACTTTTAACATTTCAAGGACGTTTAGGCGATTTTTGAGAGGGTTTTCGAGGGGATTATTGAGGTAAGTCCCTTGTGCTTACTTTTGATCAATAATATTGCTTCCCCATTGATTTTCCCACCTAGTTGGTATATGTTTAAGGTGTAAATTGGGAGTTTGAGGCTAGGGATTTGGAGAGTTGATTTGGAGATTTGGGGGGACGATTTGGTGTCAGATTTTGATAGATTTGGTATGGTTAGACTCGTGGTTGAGAGGGATTTCGGGTTTGGTGACTTTTATCAAATTTTGAGACATGGGCCCCGGAGACGGCTTTTGAGCCGATTTTTGATTTTGACTAATAACTTAGCATTTTCTTATGGAGTTTATTCCTTTAGCATGTATTGATTATATCACATTGTTTATGCCTAGATTCGAGGCATTAGGAGGCCGTTTCGCGAGGCAAATGTGTGTTGGAATAGAGATTTGCTTGGACTGAGGTAAGTAACAGTTCTAAATTTGGTTCTGAGGGTAAGAAACCCCGTATTTCATGTCATCTATTTGGCTTTGAGGTGACGCACATGCTAGGTGACGGGCATATGGGCGTGCACCGTAGGAATTATGACCTGGTCAAATTACGTGGAACCGTGTAGTTGTATAACCTGTTGTTATCTATACATTCTCCATGTATTAGAGAAATCTAACCACAAATCATTTAGACTACGTGTTGGCATTATAGGGACCCACAGAGGTCGTGTACATATTGAATTATCTGCTAAATTGTTGTTTGTACTCGGCCACAGTTTATTTGTATATTACATCTCAGTCTCTATTGTTCATTTTTGATGCATCATATCATTGCTGTCTGGGCTGCTTATTATGACTTCTGAGAGCCCAAGAGACTAGATAGGTTGAGGACTGAGTGAGGTCGAGGGTCTGATTGTGAGGTATTATACTATAGCACGTGAGTTATCCGTGTAGCACGTGAATTGTCCGTGTGGATCTAGATATTATACTATAGCATGTGAGTTGTCTGTGCGGATCCAAATATTATATTATAGCACGCGAGTTGTCCGTGCGGCATGTGATTTGTCCGTGCAGATTATAGCTCTTGGGCTAAAGGAGCCCCTCCAGAGTCTGCACACACCCTCAGTAAGCGCAAGTACCTACTGAGTGCGAGTGCCGAGTACTGAGTGAATTGGAAGGTTGAGTGACTATGGCCCTGAGAGGATGCATTTGATTTCATATTTGTTGCACTTGGCTGCCATGTATCACTGCTTTTATAATTTCTGGAAGATATTACACTCTATTCTTGACATGAAATTACTGTTTTGGCCTTAATTGTCGAACTTGAAAGCATGCGTACTTCCTTATGTTCAAATCACTGTAATTGAACTATAACTGTGAAGCTCGTCACTACTTTCAATTCTTTATTTAGTATTGCTAGTCGCTGAGTTGGTTGTACTCATACTACACCCTGCACTTCGTGTGCAGATCTAGGTGTTCCCGGACGCAGTGAGTGCTGATTTCCGCGCATAATTGATCTTCTGGAGATCTCGAGGTAGATGTCGGCATTTCACAGACCTTGTTTCTCCTTCCCTATCTTTCTGCTTATTGTATTTAGTTTCAGACTATATTAGACAGTGTTTTTTAGAATGATGATGTATAGAAGCTCATGTACTTAGTGACACCCCGTTGTTGGGAATTTTCGCGTCGTATTTTGGATTTTCTATCCTATTTATGAGAAATTGTTATCATTTAAACTGTTTTAAATCTGTTTTCTGTTAAGTGTTGGAGTTATTTCATAAATGTTGGCTTGCCTAGTACCATGATAGATGCCATCACGACAAGTTAGGATGTTGGGTCATGACAAAATCATCCACTCCACTTAACTTGTCTAATACCTGTACACTATGCAAGGCATGTTAGTTTGAGTAAGTGTTGTACCTGTTTCCATGTCTATTGTTGTGCACTATTAGGCAGCATGTCTACAGGAACCAAATGCCAATAACTACTTGTTTAGTTATTAGACAGCATGCCTATATGATGCAATAATACATGCCTTTGTTAACGCTCATCTAGATATCATGACTATAGGGTCTTAACTATTTAATTAATCGACTACTTATGTTATTTTCATTACACTGCCCCACCTAGATGATATGCCTATAGGAATAAAGTATCATAATATCAAGATCACTTGTCAAATCCCGCCTATGGAGTATTATCCCTCGTCAGAAAGCATGTCTATAAATCAAACATCGTTAATTCTAAGCCTTCAAACAGTTTTACTGCCTCATTGCATAAATAATTTAGAGATCATGTCTATAGGTTTATAACACCTGTCATCTATAGATTCTTTAGCCCAGAAACAGCAAGCACTACCAGTATAATACTTGAATCATATAAAGATCATGCCTATAGGACTTAACGACTTTAATGCATCTTAATTCCCTAAAATATGTACTGCTTATTCTGTCGCGTGTATTTGTTGCCTATGGGTGAAGGCTAACTTGGGCCTTTAATTGTCTTTATGTGCAGTCCTATTTGTTTTGAATGTGCGATTAGTTTTATCATTTTGAGCAACCTAGGTGAAGTCTAGAATCACCCAAATAGTAGGTCCAATTCCTCCTGGACCATAGGTATGGGACGGGTAGTGCACGCACATGATACGATTTAGAACTTAATTAGAGAACCTTTGAGTAACAACTTCAACATAGTAATTGGGTAGCAAGAGATAATAGTCTGTGCCCGCTGAATAATATGAGCAACCCTTACCTCAAGTGAGTTGCGAAGTATTATTTATGTTGCACGGGGTGATTCTTTAGGCTAAAAAACTTAGGACCCCCCCTCCCTTTCTTTATATGCTTGATATTTACACCCAGTCATTTAATGTAGACCAATGCCGTTGTACACTTGTAATCATTAAAGATCTGTATCGATTCTTATGTGTCATAATAAGCATCTCCAACTTATGTATCATTCTTTTCTTATTTGATCACCCAGCTTAATTACATAATTCTCATAGTTTACAATTCGGCCAGGACCCACAGTTATGAACCTCAAAGAGTGCATAACACCTTCTCTTTGAAGTAATTTCAGCTTTTACCCGATCCTTGGTGACACGGACTAGTCAAACAGAGTTATTTGCAAATATGTGCCCTAACGCATGTTAAAAATTGTTAGGTGGCGACTCTTTTTCTTTTAATACCCATTTTAAAAGAGTTGTCACAGGTCAAAACCCACTTTTGCAAGAAAATGGGGCGCGACAATATGGCGACTCTGCTGGGGATATACTTAGGCTCTTACCATAACAAATTTCACTTATGTGGATTATTTCCCTTATCTTCCTACATTTGTTTAAATTGCTATGACATTCACATCCTTTCCCTTATTCTCCTTTATTTGTTTAAACTGCTATGACATGCACATCCCTCCCCCTTATTCCCCTTTATTATGACATGCACATCCCTCCCCCCATTCTCCTTTATTTGCTATGACATGTATGCCCTTTCTCATTTCTTTCATCGTGTTTAAGATTACTATCATGATTCTCCCGTCCCTATTTTCCTACTTGCTTCATTATGTCCTCGCACATTTTCACGAGCTAAACTGACTTCTCTTTTTGTCTTTCTTTTCTTTTCCCTTCTTTTCATGTTCACCTTTATTATGTTATTTAGTGCTTTTATGTATTCTTATCATACAAATACTTGGCAACGTGTTACTATTTCTGCATAAAGCATGTTCCACATCATACTCCACTCGTGCCTATTATCAATATAGCGACGCTTGATGAGTGTCCGCGCTTTCCTGAAATAAACTTTTTTTTAAATCGGAAAGGCTTATTTGCGGTAGACTAGTCGATCAACGGTGTAGTCAATGGTCCCGTGCCTTTCCCTCTCAATTTGTCCACTTGAGAGTACCAGTCTAGACCTTGCTAGAAACCACGTTCTGATTTAAAATGTACATGCATCATGCTAAACCTAGTACGGATTGAGACGTCATTGACGTAACAACCCACTTAGATAAAACCTTGTCCAAAGTCCGATAGGATTTCCACAATCCCAATGGACACTAGCATATTATGTGCATTACTTGGAGAAAATGTGCCAACATGTTGATCATTATTGCGTAAGTAGTCGAATTTGGAGGGGGAAAGGGCCAACTCTTATTTGCTTGCAGAAATGAAGCACGAAATCCGGCGGTATGGTCCAGAATATCCCTCCTTTGTTACTTGACTGGTGGAAAGACCTTGTACCTTGTGATAAAAATCATGTGAGGAGAGGACTTGGTGACCTGCCATCTTTGCTGAACATTCAACCAAATAGAGAATTGATTAAGGCCGCTACCATGTTCTGGGATGAGAAAAGAGCTATTTTTCGATTTGGCAATATGGAAATGACTCCTCTCTTGGAAGAAATAGGGGGTTTTTCCAAGTTACCAAGGGATAGTCCGGGACTGCTAGTGCCAGAAAATTGCACTCCCCACTGTTTTCTAAAAATGTTGGGTTTTAAGAAGAATGATGAACTGCTCAGTCTAAAGAAATCATACATCCCTTTTGAGTTTCTTTACGAGCATTATGGGCATAGCAATTTATATCGTCTTCTTCATGATGGACTAGCCATTACTTCTTTGGGATGGGTGCATAGCCGGGTTTATGTTTTCATTATCTGCTTCCTGGGGTTGTTGATCTTTTCGATGTAAGGAAGAAGAATTCATACTCGCTTAGACATGGTCGCCAAGACCTTAATGGATGGTATCGAAGGGCAAACTTATACTATCATCCCAACGATCTTAGCTGAGATGTACCATGCTCTAGATCGGTGCAAGCATGGGTTTGGACACTTTGAGGGTAGCAATCTATTGCTACAAGTCTAGCTGTTGGAACACTTTCAGAGGGGTGAGTATCGTCAACAGCTTCTGCGAAGGCCACTGAATGACTACATAGCAACCCATCACCCAAAGAAAATGACATTTATTCCAGACAGGTTTGCAAAGCCTTGAAATGTTGTAAGTTGGGTGCGTTTCTTCAGTAATCTGACAAACGAACAGGTGCATTGGATGTTTGAATGGTTTCCTAGTAGTGAGTTCATTATCAGATCAAAAGGGACTACTCACTTGGTCCTGATCGGGATGTGAGGCATCTATCATCACGCTCCCATAAGGGTAATAAGGCAAGCTGGAAGAAAATAAGTCATACCTTGGGTTTCCAACATGGTTCAGTACAAGGCATATTTCAAGGGAGATGTCATCCTATTTAAGTTCGAAGCACAACACATGTGGAACCAAAAGATCATTGTGGAAGGAGGAACTATTGAGCCAGACAGGTATCACGCCGGCCATATGTACTACTATCTATCATGGTTAGAAGACAATGTAGCTGGGGACATCAAACCAGGAGTCAATCTGAAGGATATGATCATAGATGAAGTGGCTGAAGCATAAGTGAAGTACAAGAGGCTACGCAAAAGGGTGTTCGAGTCCGAAGACAATTATTTGGAGCAACACAAAGTAAACATGAAGGCAATAAGGGAATGGAAGGAGATTGCCACAAAGTTGACAGATAGGTTAGAATGCTTAGAGAAAGGGCTAATGGAGCTAGAAGGGAAGATGAGGAAAAGACTTTGGGATTTTTAGGGCATGGACGACGATGAAGGAGGAAAGCTGGCAAAGGCTTACTTATTGCTGGATATGTGCGATCTGGGGAACATGATTGATGGGGTCATGAGAGCCAAGCATGGAGAAGGTCCTTCATGGACCAAGAAGATTAGGGGATAATGTTCTTTACTGCTTTATAGCTTAGATTAGATTTCGATGTAATATGGCCTAATGCCATTAGTGACTTTATTATTATTGTCGATTTAGTGAAAGTTTGTTTTGGCTTATTTTCGCATTAATGAAATGAAGCAAAGTTGGCTTCAATTTTTTTCAAGTCTATGTTTTGCTTAGGCTTACCTCAAGCACAATGAGGTCCCCCAAATTAGGACGTGAATAATTGCATGACTTTGTGAAACGTGTTTAAATATTGTGAACACTCTTTTATTTCACCTTACTAACTTGGTTACCTTTTGCTTTCTCTTTCTTTTAATTATTCCCATTCCCAAAGGTTGGTTCGTGCATACTGGCATCATCATCATACCACACTAGATCCAGAGGTCCTCCACCTAGCAACCCAAAAAGCAAAAGCAAGGGCAAAGGGAAAATGGATGATTTAAGTATCCAGAAAGATAATGCTGCTGTGGCGGAAAATGTTGAATCTTCAGATGGTAAAAGCACTCCGGGGCAGAAAGAGTTGGTCTTACGTTTGGAGAAGAAAATCCTGGAACAACAGGGTGAGCTTGAGCAGGTCCAAAATCTGGTAAACCTTTCCCTTACTCTCAATATCCCCGATATCAACCAGCAAAACCCAACTACCCAGAACCGAACACCGCCACAAAACACACAAAACCAGGATCCACCACCTATAGCTCCAAATCATCCTGCACCACACCAGTATCATAATCCCGCACCTCCCCAGAAACTTAACCCACCACCAGTGCAAACCCCTCAACAACATCACCATTATCCAACTCAATACCCGTAAACCACTACTTATCACACTCCTCAGAATGCATCGCAACCTACTCCCGATCCATAAAACTCAACCAATGACCACCCATATATCCAAGTCCCAAGAACTCATCAAAGCAATCTGATATATGTGGAAACCCTACCCCATACCCCGCAGCAAACTCTATACATACCCAAACGAACTGAGAAGGACATGTTCATTAGAAACATGGCAGAGGAACTCAAGAAACTCATGGGGAGAGTCCAGAGTGTTGAAGGTGGGAAAGGCATTGATGGTCTGAATTACAAAGATCTGTGTATTAAGCCAGATGTGGAACTGCCAGAGGGTTACAAACCTTCAAAGTTCGAAATGTTCAATGGCACTGGTGATCCGAAGGTGCATCTAAGAATATACTACGACAAGCTTGTAGGAGTAGGTAGGAATGAACAAATCCGCATGAAGTTGTTCATGCGAAGCCTTACAGGAGACGCCTTGTCTTGGTATATCAGTTAAAACCCAAAGAAGTGGGCAGATTGGGTAAGTATGGCATCAGACTTCATAGACAGATTCAGGTTCAACACAGAAAATGGGCCAGACATTTTCTATATTCAAAACCTCAAGAAGAAGCCGACAGAAACCTTTCGTGAGTAGGCTACTCAAAGGAGATCAGAGGCCGCAAAGGTAAGTCCAGCACTCAAAGAAGAGCAAATGAACAATTTCTTTGTTAGATCTCAAGATCCGCAGTATTATGAAAGATTGATGGTCATCGAGAATCACAAATTCTCAGACATCATCAAGTTGGGAGAGAGATTAGAAGAAGGAATCAAGAGCGGGATGGTGACTAATTTCGAGGCACTGCAAGCCACAAATAAAGCCTTGCAATCAGGAGGTATTTCAAAGAAGAAAGAAGTGGGTGATGTGATGGTAGCCCAGGGCCCTAAGTCTCTCCTCACGTACCAAACACCTCCATCCACATATCAACCCTCACCCCCAAAATACTAATACCCTGCCACTACCTACCATACCTAAAACACTCAACCTGCATATTACCATTCACCTCCACTCGCCCGCCAAAACTACCCAAAGCCACATCCAAATTTCGACCGCAGAACTCCTATACAATACACCCAATTGCTAAACCCATAGCCCAACTGTATGAAGACTAAAGGCTACTGGTTACGTCAGCCCTATTCCTGCTGTTGTTGTGGAAAATCCTTCCCAATGGATCAACCCCAATAAAACATGTGCTTATCATTCAGGAATGAAAGGTCATACCGTTGAGGAATGCCGCACGTTGAAAGACAAGATTCAGACGCTGATCGATATTAAGGTTATACAGGCAAAGGAAGTTGCACCGAATGTCTGCAATAATCCTCTCCCGGATCACAGAGGTGAGGGAGTGAAAGTGATTGAAACTGATAAGGAATGGGATCAGGTAGGGTCCATCGGACTCATTCGAGAGGGGGACGCTCCTATAACATCTCTGATCACCCTCACGCCAATTTGAAGTTGAGATAGCTACACCCTTCACTGTAGCGCTAGCAACCACACCATCTTACAAGTTTGATACCGTCCCATGGGATTATGTTGCGGAAGCTAGAAGAAAGGGAAAAGCCAAAATGGAAGAAACACATGCCGAGCAAGGTATGACTAGAACTGGCAGAGTTTACACGCCTGATAATCTGGGAGGAACAAGCAAAGAAGCTTCACCTAAACCGCCTGTTGTTGAGACGGGCACTGATGACTTTTGGAGAAAGGTAGAAGCAAGGAAATACTCCGTTGTTGGCCACTTGAATAAGGCTCCTGCTTAGATATCTATTTTATCATTGTTGCAAAATTCAGACGCACACAAGAATGGCTTGATAAAAGTGTTGAGTGAAGCTTATGTACCTACCGGCATCACTAGTGGAGAGATGGCTAGCATGGTTGGGCAGGTACTGGAGAGTCACAAAATCACTTTCCACGAAAATGAATTACTGCCAGAAGTATTAAGTCACAACAAGGCATTGCATATCATAGTGCAATTCGAGGACAAGTTCATTGCCAGGGTCCTGATAGATGGAGGTTCGAGTCTAAACATATGTCCACTGACCACTCTGAAGAGATTAGGCAAGGGTCTACATGAGATATGAATGAGAAGCATGAACATAAAGGCATTTGACGTATCTCAGAGAGCCACTATCGTGGAATTCAACCTTGATCTGCAGATTGGTCTGACTTGGTTTGATGTTGAGTTCCAAGTGCTAGATATATCTACTACTTACAACATGTTGTTGGGGTGACCATGGATACATGCAGCTGGGGAAGTGGCTTCTACTCTACACCAAGCTATGAAGTTTGAATGGAATCATCAGGAGGTGATCATTCATGGAGACGGAAGCAACCCTATCTACACCAACCAGACCGTTCCAGTCATCAAAAATAGGAGGAATTTGGGTGGAGAAACATATCACCACATTGAGAGGGTACACGCAATTGAAAAGGATCGATGGTGGAGTAAGAAGATAGAAAACATATTGTTATGGACGGGATATGAACTAGGCAAGGGTCTCGGCAAAACGCTTCAGGGAATCACTAAACCCATACAACCACAGTATCATGGTACGACCTTTGGACTCAGGTATGAATATAACGTACAAGAACATCAGGATTGGATACCGCTATGGCGCGCATATTATTATCCGATGGAACAACCCATACCACCTCTACACTAGACATTCCATCAGGCTGACATAATATGGGGATCAGCATGAGAAAGTTGTTTCTGGATAAAGAAGACATGGATTGCAGTGCAATTATTGAGGAGGAGGAGGAGAAAGACCTTACCATTCAGACAATGGAAGAAGGAGATGTTCTCAAGAACTGGACAACTGCACCATCCCGGGCTCGCAGAGTTCCTGGGTAGCCCGGCAAATTAACATGACTTAATTTCAAATTGTTTTGAGCATTTAAGACATTTTCAGTATTTTGTTTTGAAATAATTACTCGAGCCATCGAGTCGTACTTGTTGACATTTTAATGTTTTATTAATGCATTACTGCTTTTCATATTTATGATTATCTTTCTACATTCTTTTTAGCATAATTATTACATATCCTGATAACCTACGACTGTGACATGTAATGAGACAACCTAACACAAGGACAACGATTTGAAAGATCTGGAAGATGATGTAATACCTGAGGAAATTGTCAAAGAAGTAGAGAATTTTAAGAACAAACCAAAGTCTAATTTGGAGGAAATTGAGGCCATTAACTTGGGGGATTCTGAAAAAGTCAAGGAAACTCGTATAAGCATTCAGCTATCACCGTCAAAAAAAGAAGAGTATGTCAGGTTCCTAAAGGAATATGAGGATATTTTAGCATGGTCCTATGATGATATGACTGGGTTAAGCACATCTATAATAGCTCACAAGCTACCCACCAATCCTATGTGTCCACCGGTAAAACAGAAGCTTAGGAAATTCAAACCAGATATGAGTTTAAAGATAAAAGAGGAGGTCACCAAACAAATTAAAGCCAAGGTTCTCTGAGTGGTCGAATACCTGACCTGGTTAGCCAACATTGTGCCATTTCCAAAGAAAGATGGGAAAGCTAGAGTATGTGTCGATTACTGAGATCTGAATAGAGCAAGTCCTAAGGATGATTTCCCATTGCCTAACAAACACATACTAATCTTCAATTATGCCAAGCATGAACTCCAATCCTTTGTGGATTTCTTCGCAGGATATCATCAGATCTAGATGGATGAAGAGGATGCTGAAAAGACCGCCTTTATCACACCATGTGGGGTATATTGTTACAAAATGATGCCGTTTGGATTGAAGAATGTTGGGGCCACCTACATGAGATCCATGACGACTATCTTCCATGACATAATACACAAAGAAATATAAGTGTACGTGGATGATGTTATCATCAAGTCTAAAAGTAGTTCGGATCACATAGCAAACCTAAAGAAATTTTTTGATCGGCTTCGAAAATACAATTTGAAGTTGAACCCTGCAAAATGTGCCTTCGAAGTCCCTGCTGGAAAGTTTTTAGGTTTCATCACCAGCCGCCGAAGTATTGAGTTAGACCCGTTAAAAATCAAAGCTATCCATGACTTTCCACCACCAAAGAATAAGAAAGATGTGATGCGTTTTCTAGGACGCCTCAATTATATCAGCCGTTATATAGCAAAATCAACGGTGATATGTGAGCCAATCTTCAAAATGCTGAGGAAAGATATTGCAACAAGTTGGACCGAAGAATGCGAGAAAGCCTTCAACAAAATCAAGGAGTATTTATCTAAACTGCCCGTGTTGTCCCGCCAGAACCAGGAAGACCCTCTGTTGCTTTATCTGTCCGTGTTGGATGGAGCCTTTGGCTAAATTCTGGGCAACATGACGAAACTGGGAGGAAAGAGCAGGCAATATATTATCTGATCAAGAAGTTCATACCTTACGAAGCCCGATATTCTTTGTTGGAACGCACTTGCTGCTATGACATGGATAGCCCAAACTTTGAGACATTATTTTTGTGCATACACTACATATCTCATATCAAGGATGGATCCACTAAAATACATCTTTCAGAAAACCATGCCTATGGGTAAGTTAGCAAAGTGGTAGATACTGCTGAGTGAGTTCGACATCATCTACGAAACTCAGATAGCAGTCAAAGGGCAAGCATTGGCTGATCACTTGGCAGAAAATCTCATAGACGGAGAACATGAACCATTGAAGATGTATTTTCCCGATGAAGAGGTTTATTTGTAGGAGAAGACATTATCTAAGCATATGATGGTTGAAGGATGTTCTTCGACGGAGCAGAAAACTTCAAGGGAGTGGGCATCGGAGCTGTCTTAGTATCAAAAATCGGTCAACATTACCCGGTATCTGCAAAACTCAGGTTCCCGTGCACCAATAATATGGCAAAATATGAAGCATGCATTTTAGGACTCAAGTTGGCCGTCGATATGAACATTCAGGAGTTGCTGGTAATCGAAGATTCTGATTTATTGGTGCACCAGGTTCTAGGAGAATGGGCTACCAAGAACACCAAAATATTACCATACTTGCATTGTGTAAAAGAGTTGATCAAGAGGTTCACAAAGATAGAATTCAAACATGTTCCAAGGACTCAGAATGAGTTTGCAGATGCATTAGACACCTTGTCTTCCATGATACAACATCCAGACAAGAATTTTATCGATCCTATCCCAATAGGAATTCATAAGCAGTCAGCTTATTGTGCTCATGTCGAAGAAGAGTTTGACAGAAATCCGTGGTTCCACGACATCAAGGAATACTTGGAAAAGGGAGAATATCCAGAGAATGCTACACACACTTAGAAGTGCATGCTCCTAAGATTGGCCAATCATTTCTTTCAAAGTGGAGGAATTCTGTATAGAAGAACTCGTGACTTGGGATTATTGTGATGTGTCGATGCCAAGTAAACATCTAGATTGCTCGAAGAAATACATGCCGGAACATGCAGACCCCACATAAATGGTTTTGTTTTGGCCAATAAGATATTAAGAACGGGGTATTTTTGGATGACTATGGAAATAGACTGCATCAAATACGTTCAAAAGTATTACCATTGCCAGATACATGCTGATATAATACGAGTACCACCCAACAAACTGAATACAACGAGTTTTCCCTGACCTTTCTCTGCTTGGGGCATGGATGTCATCGGACCAATCGAACTCGCTGCTGTAAATGGACATAGGTTCATTTTTTATGGCTATATACTTCATCACAAAATGGGTTGAAACCGCATCCTATAAGCCTGTAACTAAGAAGGTCGTAGCATATTTTGTTCGGGACCGCATTGTTTGTCAATTTGGAGTACCTGAGTCAATCATTACTGACAACGCCGCCAATCTTAATAGTGACCTGATGAGATCTATGTGTGAAACATTCAAGATCAAGCATCAGAACTCTACAACATACAAGCCACAAATGAATAGAGCTGTAGAGGCTGCCAACAAGAATATCAAGAAGATATTAAGGAAAATGGCAGACAACTACAAGAAATGGCACAAAAAGATACCGTTTTCTTTGCTCGGGTATCGCACCACTATTCGCACGTCCACTGGGGAAACCCCCTACCTGCTGGTCTATAGTACCGAGGTCGTTATCCCTGCCGAAGTGGAAATTCCCTCCTTAAGGATCATACAAGAGGTCGAGCTCAGCAATGCGGAATGGATACGGAACCGGTATGAACAACTAGCTCTCAATGATGGTAAAAAAATGAAAGCAGTGTGTCACGGTCAACTCTACTAGAATAGAATGTCAAGAGCTTTCAATAAAAAGGTTAGGTTAAGGCAATTCACACCGGGGCAATTGGTGATGAAACGAATCTTCCCACATCAGAATGAAGCAAAAGGGAAATTCTTACCTAACTGGCAAGGCCCTTATATGGTTCACCTAGTACTAACAGGAAGAGCCCTTATACTTGCAGAGATGGATGGAGAGATTTGGCCAAAACCTATCAATCCAGGCGCAGTCAAGAGATACTATGTTTAAGGCTATGTTTGCACTTTCTATTTGATGTAACCTGAACTACACTTGACCTGATTCCTGTTTAAGAGGAGATACGTAGGCAGCCCTGTGGGTTTGGTCACATCATAATAAGATCTTTATTCCCCCCTATGATCAGAATTTGGGGCAAGATCTCGAGTTGGCCCGATCTCATCGTATTTAAAATTGTCAAGGAATGTATCGTCATAAGTATGTATTTAAACCGGGGCAGAATTTTGAGGAGGATCCTCAAAATTCCGAGTTAAGGAGGTTGCAATGCCTCAAAAGCATGTCACAGTCATCAATTCGACAAAATTATTTTCTGTCATTCATTATCACATATTTCAAACAACTACATTTTTATATAAATAATTTATCACAAATGCATGTTTTTTGAAAATTCATTTTTCGTGGTAGCCAGACATTACCCGGGGTGACTCAAACAGGACCTCAAAATAGGAACAAAGGAAAATCAAGGAACCGAGAGCACGAACCAACCTTTGCCCCTCCAAACTCACAATTTTCCTTTGGATACAAAGATAAGGAATATAACAAGGTCATCCAAGAACAAACGCGCCAAGCTAAGAAATATTTTGCCCTCTCGCATTTAATAATTACACTTCTTGCATAGGCTAAGCACTTCCCTTATTCCTTGCATAAGGCTAAGCACTGCCTTTATTTGCATGAGACCAAGCATTGTTTCCATTCTCAGCATGAGGTTAAGCACTACCTCCATACTGCATAAGGCTAAACATTTCCTTTCTTGCGTGAGACTAAGCATTGTCTCCATTCTTTGCATGAGGCTAAGCACTGCCTCCATTATAGCATAAGGCTAAGCATTGCTTTTTTTTGCATGAGACTAAGCACCGTCTCCATTCTCCGCATGAGGCTAAGCACTGCTTCCATACTACATAAGGCTAAACACTGCCTTTCTTGTGTGAGACTATGCATTGTCTCCATTCTTTGCACGAGGCTAAACACTACCTCCATTAGTGCATAAGGCTAAGCGGTGCCTTTATTTGCATGAGACTAAGCACCATCTCCATTCTCTGCACTAGGCTAAGCACTGCCTCCATACTGCACAAGGCTAAACATTGCCTTTCCTTGCATGAGACTATGCACTATCTCCATTCCTTGCATGAGGCTAAACGCTGCCTCCATACTGTATAAGGCCAGGAACTACCTTTCCTTGCATGAGACTAAGAATTATCTCCACTCTTTGCATCGGGCTAAGCATTTCCCTCATTTCATACAAGACTAAGCCTTGTCCCGTCTCGCTCTCGCATATGACAAAGCATTACCTATTTCCTCTATCAAATGATTGATATCACCGCATCTTTGCATTTTATGGGCTGAAATATTGACACGTTGTCCGAAGGCCCATAGTCTGAAGGCATCATCCTCATAGTCCAAAGACATCATGCCATGGCCAAAGGATCTCTCGAAAGTACATGTTATTATTCAAATGTGTCATAGTCCATAGGCATCATCCTCATGGACCGAGGACACCATTTCATGGCCTGCAAATCCCTTACCATACGCTTCATGGCCCAGGACATCATAGTCTAAGGACATCATCCTCATCGTCCAAAGAACACTCTCATGGTCCACAGGGAATTTGCATCGTGCTTATATTTTTGCAATAACCCATATATATTCGTGTGGATCATGTTTTTAAGTTTTGCAGGTAACTCGAGAGGTAACCGTTCTACAAACAGGAGCAATTCTCGCTCCGGTTTCCGTTCACAACGTTCACATCTTTCGATCACCTCAAACGTAACCGATAATCAGAAATTGATTACCCCTTGTTCTATAAACGTTCAAATATCTGCCTTATACATCTGCAATAATCAAATTCGCATTCATAGCTCCACCTAAAATCATCCATTGATCACGAGAATATCGCATCCAAAAATCCTTTTTCGAAACATACGACCACTCTTATAACAATTCCATCTGTTTCGTTCGCCGTTGGATCCAGAACTACACACAGCCTAATTCCCGTAACACCAGAGATATGTAGGCAACTCAAGAACCAGGGTTCGTCCCCTATTTCATTCCCCACTCATTTCGGACAAAATTGATCATCATTTTCTTTACCCAGCAACTCTTTCATCATTCCCGGATAAAGAGGGGCAGTTGTTGATACCCAATTTTGCCCTCATATTTTTATAAGTATCACATATACTTTATTTTGAATTATTACCTAATTTACAAGGTTTATATAAGTAATTTGCATGACTTTTCATAATTTTGAACCTTTAAGATGGATTTTCATGCATTTTAATTACTTGAATATGTATTAATTCCCCCTTTAAATTATTTTGTAATGACTTAATCATACAAATTTGTTATTTGCATCCATATATATGTTTCATAATATTTTACTTTATTTTATATAATTATTTTAAAGCTATTTTACATAATTTTGCAGTAATCGCCTATATGCTGCGCATAATTATATTTTATTATATTATTTGTGCCAAATAGCATTTTTATATTTGTATAATGTTAAATTGTTATGTTAAAGTCATCTTACTACATAAATAATATTTTTATTATTTGTTAATTACCTCTTATAAATTATTTTTCGTGTATTTAATTTGTAGCCTAATTTGGAGCCAATTTCAGACTCAATCTATCAGACCACACGCCAAGCCAGTCCAATAACCACAAAGCCCAATCCAAATGACCCCTGTGACTGACCCGGTCGTGACCCACTTCAAACGACCCGCCCCGCATATTATTTGCTTTCCATATCTATGTTTCTCCGCTACTAGTCATATGTTTATGGTATTAGTTAGGTATTTGCCCAATTTTGGCAAATACCATCTCTATATCGGACTGGAGTCAACCTCAATCTTGGAGATTTGGATAATATTTCGTCCATGTACATGAAAAGGGGCCTGATTCTTCATACCAGTTAGCCGATTTTCGAGTATTAAATCATAACTAGGGTTTGGAGTTTGATTTCTTTCCTTTTCGGTTACTTACTAATTGCATGTGATATTTTACTCTTTTTGTTCATGTTTACTTGATTTCTTTCCTTGTTTACTTGCCTGATTCAACACTATATAAACCTTTTTCCCATCTCCCCTAGAAGAGGATTTTTTTTATGAATTAACTACTGTTACTACCACTATTCTCTCACTCTCACTCATTATATACTATTCTAAGACTTCAATTTTGGCCGGCTGAAAGCCAAGGCTACCGGAAACTATTCATTAGCCTCATCCGGTGCAAGCACTGCTTGGAGCCCACTTCGAGGCTCTTGTGAACTCTGAAACACTGGAGATTTGAGGTTTCATTATTCTCCTACAATTGTTGCTATTCCTGAGATTTTGAGTTTCTCATTCTTTATTCGCTTTGTTTGCAACTGGCTAGTACCTTATACTCTCACAATTCTACTTCTTTCTGTTTAAGTTTATGCTATGTGCGCTAGTGTTACTTGGATTTCCCTAAGTTAATTTCGATATTATGCCACTTAGTATACAATTATGCTTGTTTAGTACTCCTCTGTAGTTCCACTAGCTTCAATTCTATTCAGGTCATGATTTCAACTTATATGTGGCTAGCTAAGTTGATTCATGATGCATGCCTGATTCGTAATTAAAATCGGATTGATGTTTGTTGCACCGTGTTTTGATTTCTTGTACTAAAACCCTTTGGAAACTATGTCCTTGCTCAGAATTACTCTCTTCCTCTTGAATCCTTATACATAACTTGTTGTTTCTATGCAAATCATGTGACAATACTATCTAAATGCTTAGCCTAATATGTTCTTTTGCCACTGATTAGCCTTAATACATGCCCATTATAAGTGTCCAACCTAATTGATTGCTCATCTTCATGTTTAAGTATAACTGGTTACTTAAGGTCTATTGCTTATCATGAATCCATGACTTAGATTCTCTTAGGGAATTAATGCATGCCCAGAATTTATTTGAATGTGTGTTTGCTAAGACTTTCATGTACAACCTGTTACCTCCCTGAAATCACATTGTGATTATATGGATTCCCTATGCCAATATTGTTACAATTCCCGGGCAGACTTGTTTCTTTGCTCTGATGTTGTGTGCTCACTGACTGCTTAAGACTCCTAGGGTGAATTCCAATATATGTCTAGACTATTCTCCCTATGTAAAATAGAATAAGTCCTAGCCCTCATCATGTGAAGTATATTTGCCTTACTAATTTGAAGATTATCTTATTCTCATTTGTCATTGATGCTTACATGTTGGATTTAGAACCTTCATGTTATTTTCCTGAACATTTCACATATTACATTCCACAAGTTAGTTGTGATCATTAGGCTCTCTTGTATCATTCTTTGCTTATTTGATCACCCAACTTAATTACATAATCCGCATAGTTTAAAATTCGGTTGGGACTGTCACGACCCAAAATTCCACCACAGGTGTCGGGATTGAACTTAGTGCTTAAGACTAGGTAAGCCGATTATAATAACAATTTCAAGCCATTTTCTTTTCAAACATTTAATTTAATACAAGTGTCAAAATCAACAGCGGAAATATTTAAACAACCTCCCAAGACTGATAAGACTGAGTCAGGAACACTAACTGAATACATGGAATGATTTTGAGGACCGAATATACAATACTGTTTGAATAAGAAATTAACAGTATAATAAAAATGGAAAGGCTCCAAAGGACTGTGATGACCAAGTAGCTCTACCTTAAGTCCTTGCGATCACACTCTAACTTTGACCGAGTCAGATATCTTAATACCTGGCTCTACACAAAAATGTGCAGAAGTGTAGTATGAGTACACCACAGTCGGTACCCAGTAAGTATCAAGACTAACCTCGATGGAGTAGTGACGTGGTACAGTCAAGACACTCACTAGTCTAATAACCTGTGCAATATAGTATACAAAAGTAATAGAAAATAAATAGCAGTGATAGCAACAATAATCAACTAGTGATGTAAACAACAAAGTAGCAAGAACAAATAATGAACACAAGTACAACCAATAATCAAGCCCTTCAAAATATACACCTTCCATCTATAAGTTTTTCAATAAAAATCTCTAGAATATAATCCTTTCAAATAAATATCTTTCGAATATAACATTCTTTCAAATAAAAGTCACCCCGTCACACCTCATTTCATAATCATAAAATATGGGTCTCAACCCACTTTCATATTTTTCGTCACACGGGTCTTAACCCACTTTCATATTTTTCGTAACACGGGTCTCAATCCACTTTCATATTTCCACGGCACCTCGTGCCCTTATTTAAATTATCATCTGCACGGACAGTTCACGTGCCAATAATAAAAACCATCATATTTTCCCCCGACACCTCGTGCCCACATTTCATATTTGTCGCGGCGTGCAATCCGATCCCATATAACATTAATCATATCTGTTGCAGTGTACAATCCGATTCCATATAACATTAATCATATCTGTTGCGGCGTGCAACCCGATACCATATAACATTATCTATCTGGCAATAGCCACAGGCTCACGATTTCAATATAGATCACATTATTATCAAGTTTACCGAAACAACAAGACAAGTTGCACAAGATATAAGGATAAACACAAGAAAAATCACAACATTACATAAAAATCACCAACATAATAATCCCACGTCATCACATATCATCCCTAACATTAGCCACCCTTATCTCTCCTATAGCTATCCTTATCGCTCCCATAGCCGCCCTTATTGCTCCTATAACCGCCCTTATCGCTCTTATAGTTGCCCTTATCGCTCCGTATAATAGCCACCCTTATCACTTCGCCTAGACAATATCTCATCACACATAACCACAGTGAAATGCCACCCTTATACCCACATAATATTAACAGTGGAATGCCACCCTTATATCCTCATAATAATAACTCGAATCACACAACAATTTACACGAACTATTATCACAAAAACATAACACAATCAATTCATATCACAATTTTTCCAATGACCACAACCAATTCGAAAGATAAAGCAAATCAATACATTTCTCAACAAATAACCCAAGGCTCCACACAACGTATATAAAACCTCAAAAGAACAACAAAGATGGAAAAGTAACTCAGCATAGGACAACACCTTCATTAATCTAAATTTAATAAATATAAATTAATGCCTCATTTTAAACTTATTTAATAGTTATTTGCAGATAAGGATTCCATAATGAATTAAATTCCAAGAAAAATATCAAATCAACAACACACGGAATTCACATTAAAATCCAAGTGATAATAACACCAAATTATCATATAAAATACAAATTCGACAAACAAGGAATGGGGAATGACAATTCAAGGACATACTAAGTTCCAACAATTTTCCAATTTAATACATAAGGGCGTCTACGAATTTCAATCGATATAATTTACACATACAAACCAAGTACGTACTCGCCACCTCGCGTATACAGCTTCCATTCACACAATATCCACATAAGACTCAATGCTTAGGGGGTAATTCCCCCACTCAAGGTTAGGCAAGATACTTACCTTTTAAAAGTTAGGCCGATATTCCAAAATCGCCTTCTTGCTTGAATTGACCTCTGGACAACTCAAATCTATCAAAATTAATTGTATAACTTCATCAAAATTCATAGGAAATAATTCCGGATACTAAAACGTCGACTTAGAATTTGACATTTAAAAAATCAACCAAAGTCAACGCAGGGCCCGCACCTCGGAACCCTTCAGAATATTTATGAAATCCGAACACACATTCCAATACGAGTTCAACCATACAAATTTTATCAAACTTTCGATAACAACTCGGCCTCCAAATCTAAATTTTCCGTTTTTGAAAGATTTTGCAAAAATCCCAATTTCGTCCATTTAAATCTGAATTAAATGATGAATATAACCATGGATTTATGAAATATAATCACTTTTGGATATAGGACACTTATCCAAGTTGAAGTCTTGAAGAAATCCTCAAAATCGCCCTAGAACCGTGCTCCAAAAATAAAAAACAAAATGAAGAAAATGACCATTTTTGGTTCTTAAGTTTTTGCCCAATAAAAATACTATTCTGGTTGCTAACAGTCCAATTCCCGTCACTAAAAGTGCCAAATCTGGTCGCTAAAGGTACGCACCAGAACTGTTTACACCAACAGTTTATGTTTCGCTAAAAGGCTTTAACTCCTTCATACGAACTCAGAATTCGATGATTCTTGTTCTTATAAGTCACAAATAATAATACGAACCTACTCGTTCAATCGAAACTCAATTCGGAGCTTATCTTATTAATGTGATACCAATTTTGCTCGTTAAATAATTAACTCATGTTTCGCGCTAACATCCCAATCGCGACTTGATGAAATTAGACCAAACATTCGAGATCATTCCTATAATTCATTAGGAAACTCCCGAAAGTCTCAAAATCGATTTTCGATCTCTAGAACTAAAAATGGACCTTTGGATCATTACATGCTTATGCTCAAAACACCAAACTCTTCCAAACACTCTTCCCAGATAGCTTGTAGTGTATTAACCATAACTTTCTGTACCCAACTCCAACTATCAAATGGCTTACATTTATGAAAACTAGATACAAAGGGCTACAACCTTCATTTTTGGATCATTGCCAAATTCCTTATAGGTTACGAGATATAAGCTTCCAAAGTCAGCCTTGTGGAGCAGAAATTTCTGCGATGCACACTGCTATAGCCAAAAAAGAAATAGTCGTTAAAAATGGCCTAGAAATGGTCCGAAACCATTTTGAAACTCACTCGAGCCCCTCGGGACCCTGTCCGAACATACCAACAAGTCTCAAAACATATTACAGACTTAGTCGAGGCCTCAAATCACATCAAACAATGCTAAAAATATGAATCATACCCCAATTCAAGCCTAATGAAACTAACAAATTCCAACTTCTACATTCGATGACGAAACCTATCAGATCGAGTCCGATTGACCTCTAATTTTGCACACAAGTCATAAATGACATAACGGACCTGTGAAAATTTTCAGAACTGGATTCCGACCCCGATATCAAAAAGTCAACTCCCCGGTCAAACTTTCTAAAACTTTTCCATTTTCCAACTTTCATCAAAATACGTCGAATTGTCCTTCGGACTTCCAAATTCAAAACCGGACATACGCCTAAGTCCTAAAGCACCATACAAAGCTATTGACATCATCAAATTTCCATTCCAAAATCATTTTGCTCAAAAGTCAAACTCTGGTCAACTCTTTTTATTTAAGCTTCAAAAATAAGAATTGTTCTTTCAATTAAATTCTGAATCTTCCGAAAATCAAACTCGACCTCACACGCAAGTCATAATGCACATTACAAAACTGCTTGGGACCTTAAGTCACTGAACGGAACATAAATTCTCAAAATAACAAGTTGGGTCGTAACTTTCTCCCCCTCACTGACCGAGTGTACTATTACACACCTACTCGCAACGAGTCTACGTCACCGAAATTTGAAAATGGTCCGACTACACCATCTCAGTTGAGATTATTTCTTTTATCCACATTTATAAACTTTGAAACTAATTTCTTACACTCCAAACATTTTCAAAAGGCCTAATTTTCACATCAACACACGGTATTAGTCTCAACCGGTTGTAGCGATTTCGTGCCTACGCACACATCATATGTATGCCCATAACCACATCTCTGGTCATAATAGTTGTTCATAATTAATTCCAACATCGTCAATTAACCTCACATTATCCAAAACCTCATTTCAAATTTCCACAACACTGGCAGCAAAACGCGAGGTATGAAGACCTCATAATTATTTACCTAAATTAACGAGTCACATTTAACGCCACCTGGGCACTCACCTCGTAGGCTAAAACTCAATAATTACAGCACAAAATGGCTAAATATGCACAGAAAAACACACACAAGAATTATCAAATAAGCCTAACATGTACGACTCCCTATTAGTACTATAGTACAAATTTAATTTCACAAGGGAGAATTTAAACACATAAATTTTCATCACAAGGACCTCGTCCTTATATAACTTCCACCGTGGCTTGTAGCCCGGTTTAAATATTTCACATCATATAAAAATGTGAGGATCTCTCCCTCAACTCTGAATCACAAGTGCTTTGCACATTGTGCCAACTGAAATTTTCCATTCCTTTTCTATCTTCTCTTTAAATAAATTTTGTGAAACAATTTCACAACACATAATGAACCCCCATACCGGTAGGGCATATAATTCATAAAATTGTAATTAATTATCCCGAAATTACATGAAAACCCACTGTAGTGAGTAATAAATGGTCACCTTTTGGACGCATAGCCCACAATAACGTACAAAACAAAAATGATAGACACGGGCTAACACTATCAAGTCTCCCAACAGGCATAAACACAGGGGTGGAGTACAAATTCACAAATCCACCATATAAGGAGCATGATAGGAATTCCCACCTCGATAATCGGGATCGACTCAAAATATGAATAATGCTCCTTTTATTATAAATTAATTCACACCTGTGATGACACCATCTGGTGTATTGGCCTCAGCCAGTTCATAGCAATTATATCAATGGGTCGAGCCTCCCCCTCTTGGGCGCCCTCTACCCGCCTGCCCTCCACCCCTAACTGGCTGTAGACGTGGAGTATTAACTGGAATAAAGCCTGTAGCCTGAGTGTCTTGATGAAATTTGCCTCTCCCAAGTTTGGGACAATCTCTCATGATGTGCTTGGTATCACCACACTCATAACAACCCCTCTGAGGTCGCGGCTATTCGTACTGAGTCTGTGCCGGATAATTGAAATAACCATTGTAAGAACCTCGTGCCGGTGGTGCACTATAAATATTAAATGGAGCACTCCGAGTACTCTAAATTGCGTACTGAGCTTACCGACTACCTGAGCCTCCGCCATGATGAGTCATAGCTGTAGAGTAGAATCCACTGAATCCTCCAGAGTTCCGAGATCTTTTGACCTCCTTAGACTCATTTTCCTCTCTTCGTACACGTTCTAACATTCTGGAAATCTCTACTACTTGCTGAAATGGAATGTCAGTCTGCAACTCTCGAGCCATGCTTATTTTAAAATCATACTCGAGCCCTTCAATGAATCTGCGGACTAGCTCTCTAACTGTAGGAACCAAGATAGGTGCATGACGGGCTAACTCACTGAACCTGATAGCATATTCTGACACCGTCATGGTGCCCTGATGCAACCGTTCAAAGTTTGTGCACCACGCATCCCGGAGAGTCTGTGGAACAAACTCTTTCAAAAATATTACCAAAAACTGAGCCCAAGTTGGCGGTGTTGCATCGGCTGGTCTACCCTCTTCATAAGCTTGCCACCATCGATACGTCGCTCCTGACAACTGAAATGTAGTAAAGGCAACTTCTCTCACTTCCACAATACCCATGGTGCGGAGAATATGGTGACACTTTTCTAGAAATCCCTGGGCATCCTCGGTAGTTGTGCCACTGAAGGTAGGTGGACTATTCCTCTTAAATCTCTCAAGTCTCTTTTGTTCTTCTTCTGATGCCTCTGGCCTGAGCTCAAGCTGAATCGGGATAATATGATGTACCGGTACTATACCCGGAACCTGACAAATATGAACCTGTTGTTCTAGCGTACAGGCGGTAGGAGTCTGAGCTACTCCCTAATCTATGAAATATTTGGTGCAACAGAGATAAATCCCGCCTGAGTTAATGTACCAAACATCTTCAGGAACTGTGCTAAAGTCTCCTGAAGTCGGGCTGTAACAACAGGTGTCTCTGGTGCCTGTCCCCCATCTGGAGCTACTGGCGGCTCCTGAACTACTCCTCTGACCGATGTTCTAGTAGTGACACGTTCATTTCCTCGGCCTCTACCTTGACCCCGGCCTCTTGCGGCCCTAGCAATATGCGCGGATGTCTGCTAAGCTAACCCGGTAGCACGTGTCCTCACCATATATGAGAGAATAGAGATACAAAGGCTCAAATTCTAAATTCAACAAATTCTGCATGACAGGAATGAAAGAGGTGAAAATTTCCTAACAGTTCTATAGTCTCTCGAAGATAAGTACAGACGTCTCCGTACTGATCCGCAAGACTCTATTAAACTCGTTCGTGACTCGTAGAACCTAAGAAGCTAGACCTATGATACCAACTTGTCACGACCTAAAATCCCACCACAGGCGTCGTGATGGAACTTAGTCTTTAAGACTAGGTAAGCCGATTATAATAACAATTCAAGCCATTTTTTTAAACATTTAATTTAATACAAGTGTCAAAATCAATAGCAGAAATATTCAAACAACCTCCCAAGACTGGTAATACTGAGTTATGAACTCTAACTGAATACAGGGAATGATCTCGAGGACCGAATATACAATACTGTTCGAATAAGAAATTAACAGTATAATAAAAATGGAAAGGCTCCAAGGGACTGTGACGACCAAGTAGCTCTACATTAAGTCATTGCGATTACACTCTAACTTTGACCGAGTCTGATATCTTCAATACCTGGCTCTGCACAAAAATGTGCAGAAGTGTAGTATGAGTACACCACAGTCGGTACCCAGTAAGTATCAAGACTAACCTCGGTGGAGTAGTGACGAGATACAGTCAAGACACTCACTAGTCTAATAACATGTGCAATATAGTATACAAAAGTAATAGAAAACAAATAGTAGTGATAGCAACAATAATCAACTAGTGATGTAAACAGCAAAGTAGCAAGAACAGATAATGAACACAAGTACGACTAATAATCAAGCCCTTCAAAATATACATCTTTCATCTATAAGTTTTTCAATAAAAATCTCTAGAATATAATCCTTTCAAATAAATATCTTTCGAACATAACATTCTTTCAAATAAAAGTCACCATGTGACACCTCATTTCATAATCATAAAATACGGGTCTCAGCCCACTTTCATATTTTTAGTAACACGGGTCTCAGCCCACTTTCAAATTTAAATGGCACCTCGTGCCACATTTAAATTATCATCTGCATGGACAGTTCGCGTGCCAATAATAAAAACTATCATATTTTCCCCCGACACCTCGTGCCCACATTTTATATTTGTTGCGGTGTGCAACCCGATCCCATATAACATTAATCATATCTGTTGCGGCGTGCAACTCGATCCCATATAACATTAATCATATCTGTTGCACCGTGCAACCAGATCCCATATAACATTATCTGCCCGGCAATAGCCACAGGGTCACGATTTCAACATAGATCAGACTATATCAAGTTTACCGAAACAACAAGACAAGTTGCACAAGATATAAGGATAAATACAAGGAAAATCACAACATCACATAAAAATCACCACCACAATAATCCCACATCATCACATATCATCCCTGACAATAGCCACCCTTATCTCTCCTATAGCCACCTTTATCGCTCCCATAGCCGCCCTTATTGCTCCTATAGCCGCCCTTATTGCTCTTATAGCTGCCCTTATCGCTCCGTATAATAGTCGTTCTTATCACTCCGCCCAGACAATATCCCATCACACATAACCACAGTGAAATGCCACCCTTATACCCACATAATATTAACAGTGGAATGCCACCCTTATATTCTCATAATAATAACTCAAATCACACAACAATTTACACGAACTATTATCACGATAATACAACACAATCAATTCATATCACAATTTTCCCAATG
This sequence comes from Nicotiana tomentosiformis, assembly GCF_000390325.3. NCBI lineage: Eukaryota > Viridiplantae > Streptophyta > Magnoliopsida > Solanales > Solanaceae > Nicotiana > Nicotiana tomentosiformis. Next base: position 112,814,060 of record NC_090823.1, on the reverse strand, counting down.
ACCACAACAAATTCCAAAGATATAGCAAATCAATAAATTTCTCAACAAATACCCCAATGATCCACACAACGTATATTAAACCTCAAAACAACAACAGAGATAGAAAAGTAACTGAGCATAGGACAACGCCTTTATTAATCCAAATTTAATAAATATAAATTAATGCCTCATTTTAAACTTATTTAATAATTATTTGCAGATAAGGATTCCATAATGAATTTAATTCCAAGAAAAATTCCAAATCAATAACACATGGAACTTACATAAAACTCTAAGTGACAATAACACCAAATTATCATATAAAATACAAATTCGACAAACAAGGAATGGGGCATGACAATTCAAGGACATACTAAGTTCCAACAATTTTCCAATTTAATAAATAAGGGCGTCTACGAATTTCAATCGATATAATGTTCACATATAAACTAAGTACGTACTCGCCACCTCGCGTACACTACTTCCAATCACATAATATCCACATAAGACTCAATGTCTAAAGGGTAATTCCCCCACTCAAGGTTAGGCAAGATACTTACCTTTTTGAAGTTAGGCCGATATTTAAAAATCGCATTCTTACTTGAATTGAGCTCCGGACAGCTCATATCTATCAAAAATAATTGTATAACTTCATTAAAATTCATCGGAAATAATTCCCGATACTAAAACGTCGACTTAGAATTTCACATTTAAAAAGTAAACCAAAGTCAGTGCGGGGCCCGCATCTCGGAACCCAACAGAATTTTTACGAAATTCGAACACACATTCCGATACAAGTTCAACCATACCAATTTTATCAAATTCCGATAACAACTCGGCCTCCAAATCTAAATTTTCCGTTTTTGAAAGATTTTACAAAAATCCTAATTTCTTCCATTTAAATCCAAATTAAATGATGAATATAACCATGGATTTATAAAATATAATCACTTTTGGATATAGGACACTTACCCAAGTTGAAGTCTTGGAGACATCCTCAAAATCGCCCAAGAACCGTGCTTCAAAAATTCAAAACGAAATGAAGGAAATGACCATTTTTGGTCCTTAAGTTTCTGCCCAATAAAAACACTATTATGATCGCTAAAAGTCCAATTTCCGTCGCTAAAAGTGCCAAATCTGGCCGCTAAAGGTGCGCATCAGAACTGTTTACACCAACAGTTTATGTTTCACTAAAAGGCTCTAACTCATTCATATGAACTCGGAATTCGACGATTCTTGTTCCTATGAGTCATAAATAATAATACGAACTTACTCATTCAATCGAAACTCAATTCGAAGCTCATTGGATCAATGCGATACCAATTTGGCTCGTTGAACAATTAATTCATGTTTCGCGCTAAAAACCCAATCGCGACTTGATGAAACTAGACCAAATATTCGAAATCATTCTTATAATTCATTAGCAAACTCCCAGAAGTCTCAAAATCAATTTTTGATCTCTAGAACTAAAAATGGACCTTTGGATCATTACATGCTTATGCTCAAAACACCAAACTCTTCCAAAACTTCTTCTCAGACAGCCTGTAGTATATCAACCATAACTTTCTGTACCCAACTCCAACTATCAAATGGCTTACATTTATGAAAACTAGATACAAAGGGCTACAACCTTCATTTTTGGATCATTGCCAAATTCCTTATAGGTTACGAGATATAAGCTTCCAAAGTCAGCCTTGTGGAGCAGAAATTTCTGCGATGCACACTGCTATAGCCAAAAAAGAAACAGTAGTTAAAAATGGCCTAGAAATGGTCCGAAACCACTTTGAAACTCACTCGAGCCCCTCGGGACCCTGTCCGAACATACCAACAAGTCTCAAAACATATTACAAACTTACTCGAGGCCTCAAATCACATTAAACAACGCTAAAAATATGAATCATACCCCAATTCAAGCCTAATGAAACTAACAAATTCCAACTTCTACATTCGATGACGAAACCTATCAGATCGAGTCCGATTGACCTCAAATTTTGCATACAAGTCATAAATGACATAACGGACCTGTGAAAATTTTCAGAACTAGATTCCAACCCCGATATTGAAAAGTCAACTCCCCTGTCAAACTTTATAAAACTTTTCCATTTTCCAACTTTCATCAAAATACGTCGAATTGTCCTTCGGACTTCCAAATTCAAAATCGGACATACGCCTAAGTCCTAAAGCACCATACAAAGCTATTGACATCATCAAATTTCCATTCCAGAATCGTTTTGCTCAAAAGTCAAACTCTGGTCAACTCTTTTATTTAAGCTTCAAAAATAAGAATTGTTCTTTCAATTAAATTCTGAATCTTCCGAAAATCAAACTCGACCTCACACGCAAGTCATAATGCACATTACAAAACTGCTCGGGACCTTAAGTCACTGAACGGAACATAAATTCTCAAAACGACAAGATGGGTCGTTACATTCTCCCCCTCTTAAGACATACGTTCGTCCTCGAAGGTGCCAAGAATTATTTTGAGGACATTAAATTACCGAGTGAACTATTACACACCTACTCGCAGCGAGTCTACCTCACCGAAATTTGAAAATGGTCTGACAACACCATCTCAGTTGAGATTATTTCTTTTATCCATATTTATAAACTTTAAAACTAATTTCTTACACTCCAAACATTTTCAAAAGGCCTGATTTTTACATCAACACACGGTATTAGTCTCAACCTGTTGTAGCGATTTCGTGCCTACGCACACATCATATGTATGCCCATAACCACATCTCTGGTCATAATAGTTGTTCATAATTAATTCCAACATCGTCAATTAACCTCACATTATCCAAAACCTCATTTCAAATTTCCACAACACTGGCAGCAAAACGCGATGTATGAAGACCTCATAATTATTTACCTGAATTAACGAGTCACATTTAACGCCACCTGGGCACTTACCTCGTAGGCTAAAACAAAATATTTACAGCACGAAATGGCTAAATATGCACAGAAAAACACACACAAGAATTATCAAATAAGCCTAACATGTATGACTCCCTATTAGTACTATAGTACAAATTTAATTTCACAAGGGAGAATTTAAACACATAAATTTTCATCACAAGGACCTCGTCCTTATATAACTTCCACCGTGGCTTGTAGCCCGGCTTAAATATTTCACATCATATAAAAATATGAGGATCTCTCCCTCAACTCTGAATCACAAGTGCTTTGCACATTGTGCCAACTGAAATTTTCCATTCCTTTTCTATCTTCTCTTTAAATAAATTTTGTGAAACAATTTCACAACACATAATGAACCCCTATACCGGTAGAGCATATAATTCATAAAATTGTAATCAATTATCTCAAAATTACATCAAAACCCAATTTAGTGTGTAATAAAAGGTCACCTTTTGGACTCATAGCCCACAATAATGTACAAAACAAAAATGATAGACACGGGCTAACACCATCAAGTCTCCCAACAGGGATAAACACGGGAGTGGAGTACAAATTCACAAATCCACCATATAAGGAGCATGATAGGAGTTCCCACCTTGATAATCGGGATTGACTCAAAATATGAATAATGCTCCTTTAATTATAAATTAATTCATACCTGTGATGACACTATTTGGTGTATTGGCCTCAGCCAGTTCATAGCAATTATATCGACGAGTCGGGCCTCCCCCTCTTGGGCGCCCTCTACCCGCCTTTCCTCCACCCCTAACTGGTTGTGGACGTGGAGTATTAACTGGAATAAAGCCTGTAGCCTGAGTGTCTTGATGATATTTGCCTCTCCCAAGTCTAGGACAATCTCTCATGATGTGCTTGGTATCACCACACTCATAACAACCCCTCTGAGGTCGCGGCTGCTCGTACTAAGTCTGTGCCGGATAATTGAAATAACCATTGTAAGAACCTCGTGCCGGTGGTGCACTATAAATATTAATTGGAGCATTCCGAGTACTCTGAATTGCGTACTGAGCTGACCGACTACCCGAGCCTCCGCCATGATGAGTCATAGCTGTAGAGTAGAATCCACTGAATCCTCCAGAGTTCCGAGATCTTTTGACCTCCTTAGACTCATTTTCCTCACTTCGTACACGTTCTAACATTCTGGCAATCTCTACTACTTGCTGAAATGGAATGTCAGTCTGCAACTCTCGAGCCATGCTTATTTTAAAATCATAATCGATTCCTTCAATGAATCTGCAGACTCGCTCTCTAACTGTAGGAACCAAGATACGTGCATGACGAGCTAACTCACTGAACCTGATAGCATATTCTGACACCGTCATGGTGCCCTGATGCAACCGTTCAAAGTTTGTGCACCACGCATCCCGGAGAGTCTGGGGAACAAACTCTTTCAAAAATATTACCAAAAATTGAGCCCAAGTTGGCGGTGTTGCATCGGCTGGTCTGCCCTCTTCATAAGCTGGCCACCATCGATACGTTGCTCCTGACAACTAAAATGTAGTAAAGGCAACTCCGCTCACTTCCACAATACCCATAGTGCGGAGTATACGGTGACACTTTTCTAGAAATCCCTGGGCATCCTCGGTAGCTGTGCCACTGAAGGTAGGTGGACTATACCTCTTAAATCTCTCAAGTCTTATTTGTTCTTCTTCTGATGCCTCTGGCCTGAGCTCAAGCTGAACCGGGATAATATGATGTACCGGTACTATACCCGGAACCTGACCAATATGAACGTGCTGTTCTGGAGTACGGGCGGTAGGAGTCTGAGCTACTCCCCCAATTTGTGAAATATTTGGTGCAACAGAGATCAATCTCGCCTGAGTTAATATACCAAACATGTTCAAGAAATGTGCTAAAGTCTCCTGAAGTCGGGGGGTAACAACAGGTGTCTTTGGTGCCTGTCCCCCAACTAGAGCTATTGGGAGCTCCTGAACTACTCCTCTGACAGATATTCTAGCTGTGACATGTTCATTTCCTCGGCCTCTACCTCGACCCCGACCTCTTGCGGCCCTAGCAATATGCGTGGGTGTCTGCTCAGCTGACCCGGTAGCACGTGTCTTCACCATCTATGAGATAATAGAGATACAAAGGCTCAAATTCTAAATTAAACAAATTTCGCATGACAGGAATTAAAGAAGTGAAAATTTCCTAACAGTTTTTTAGCCTCTCGAAGATAAGTACAAACGTCTCCGTACTGATTCGCAAGACTCTACTAAACTCGTTCGTGACTCGTAGAACCTATGAACCTAGAGATCTGATACCAACTTGTCACAACCCAAAATCCCACCACAGGCATCGTGATGGCACTTAGTCTTTAAGACTAGGTAAGCCGATTATAATAACCATACGAGCCATTTTTTTTTTGAAACATTTAATTTAATACAAGTGTCAAAATTAACAGCAAAAATATTGAAACAACCTCCCAAGACTGGTAATACTGAATCACGAACTCTAACTGAATGCATGGAATGATCTCGAGGACCGAATAAACAATACTGTTCGAATAAGAAATTAATAGTATAATAAAAATGGAAAGACTCCAAGAGACTACAACGACCAAGTAGCTCTACCTTAAGTCCTTGCGATCACACTATAACTTTGACCGAGTCCGATATCTTAATACCTGGCTCTGCACAAAAATGTGTAGAAGTGTAGTATGAGTACACCACAGTCGGTACCCAGTAAGTATCAAGACTAACCGCGGTGGAGTAGTGACGACGTATAGTCAAGACACTCACTAGTATAATAACCTGTGCAATATAGTATACAAAAGTAATAGAAAATAAATAGCAGTGATAGCAACAATAATCAACTAGTGATGTAAAAAGCAAAGCAGTAAGAACAATTAATGAACACAAGTACAACCAATAATCAAGCCCTTCAAAATATACACCTTTCATCTATAAGTTTTTCAATAAGAATCTCTTGAATATAATCCTTTCAAATAAATATCTTTCGAATATAAAATTCTTTCAAATAAAAGTCACCATGTGACACCTCATTTCATACTCATAAAATGCGGGTCTCAGCCTACTTTCATATTTTTCGTAATACGGGTCTCAACCCACTTTCATATTTAAACGGCACCTCGTGCCATATTTAAATTATCATCTGCACGGACAGTTCACGTGCCAATAATAAAAACCATCATATTTTTCCCCGACACCTCGTGCCCACATTCCACATTTGTTGCGGCGTACAACCCGATCCCATATAACATTAATTATATTTGTTGCGGTGTGCAACCCGATCCCATATAGCATTAATCATATCTGTTGCGCCGTGCAACCCGATCCCATATAACATTATCTGCCCAGCAATAACCACAGACTCACGATTTCAACATAGATCAGACTATTATCAAGTTTACCGAAACAACAAGACAAGTTGTACAAGATATAAGGATAAACACAAGGAAAATCACATAAAAATCACCAACACAATAATCCCACATCATCACATATCATCCCTGACAATATTCACCCTTATCTCTCCTATAGCCACCATTATCGCTCCCATAGCCGCCCTTATCGCTCCGTATAATATCCACCCTTATCACTCCGCCCAGACAATATCCCATCATACATAACCATAGTGAAATGCCACCCTTATACCCACATAATATCAACAGTGGAATGCCACCCTTATATCCTCATAATAATAACTCAAATCACACAACAATTTACACGAACTATTATCACGAAAACACAACACAATCAATTCATATCACAATTTTCCCAAAGACCACAACCAATTTCAAAGATATAGCAAATCAATAAATTTCTCAACAAATAGCCCAAGGCTCCACACAACGTATATAAAAGCTCAAAACAACAACAGAGATGGAAAAGTAACTCAACATAGGACAACGCCTTCATTAATCCAAATTTAATAAATATAAATTAATGCCTCATTTTAAACTTATTTAATAATTATTTGCAGATAAGGATTCCATAATGAATTTAATTCCAAGAAAAATATCAAATCAATAACACACGGAATTCACATTATAATCCAAGTGACAATAACACCAATTTATCATATAAAATACAAATTCGACAAACAAGGAATGGGGCATGACAATTCAAGGACATACTAAGTTCCAACAATTTTCTAATTTAATATATAAGGGCGTCTACGGATTTCAACCGATATAATTTGAACATATAAACTAAGTACGTACTCGCCACCTCGCGTACACGGCTTCCAATCACACAATATCCATATAAGACTCAATGCTTAAAGGGTAATTCTCCCACTCAAAGTTAGGCAAGATACTTACATTTTTGAAGTTAGGTCGATATTCCAAAATCGTCTTCTTGCTTGAATTGACATCTGGACAGCTCAAATCTATAAAAATTAATTGTATAACTTCATTAAAATTCATCGCATATAATTCTGAATAATAAAACGTCGACTTAGAATTTCACATTTAAAAAGTCAACCAAAGTCAACGCGGGGCTCGCATCTCGGTACCCGGCAGAAGTTTTATGAAATCCAAATACACATTCCGATACGAGTTCAATCATACTAATTTTATCAAATTTCGATAACAACTCGGCCTCCGAATCTAAATTTTTTATTTTTGAAAGATTTTGCAAAAATCTCAATTTCTTTCATTTAAATCCGAATTAAATGATGAATATTACCATGGATTTATGAAATATAATCAATTTTGAATATAGGACACTTACCCAAGTTAAAGTCTTGAAGAAATCCTCAATATCGCCCAAGAACCGTGCTCTAAAAAACCGAAACGAAATGAAGGAAATAACCATTTTTGTTCTTAAGTTTCTGCCCAATAAAAACACTATTCTGGTTGCTAGCCGTCCAATTCCCGTCGCTAAAAGTGCCAAATCTGGTCGTTAAAGGTACACTAGAACTATTTATACCAGCAGTTTATGTTTCACTAAAAAGGCTCTAACTCCTTCATACGAACTCAGAATTCGACGATTCTTGTTCCTATGAGTCACAAATAATAATACAAACCTATTGTTCAATCAAAACTCAATTCGAAGCACATTTGGTCAATGCGATACCAATTTCGCTCGTTAAACAATTAACTCATGTTTCGCGCTAAAAACTCAATCGCGACTTGATGAAATTAGACCAAACATTCCAGATCATTCCTATAATTCATTAGCAAACTCCTGAAAGTCTCGAAATCGATTTTCGATCTCTAGAACTAAAAATGGACCTTTAGATCATTACATGCTTATGCTCAAAACACCAAACTCTTCCAAAAACTCTTCCCAATAGCCTGTAGTGTATCAACTATAACTTTTCATACCGAACTCCAACTGCCAAGCGGTTTAAATTTATGAAAACTAGATACAAAGGGATACAACTTTTATTTTTGGATCATCGCCAAATTCCTTATAGATTACGAGATATAAGCTTCCAAAATCAGCCTTGTGCAGCAGAAATTTCTGTGATGCACACAGTTGTAGCCAAAAACAGCAGCAGTTAAAAATGGTCTAGAAATGGTCCGAAACCACTTCGAAACTCACCCCAGCCCCTCTGGACCCTGTCCGAACATGCCAACAAGTATCAAAACATATTACGGACTTAGCTGAGGCCTCAAATCACATAAAACAACGCTAAAAACACGAATCATACCCCAATTCAAGCCTAATGAAACTAACAAATTCCAACTTCTACATTCGACGCCGAAACCTATCAAATCGAGTCCGATTGTCCTCAAATTTTGCACACAAGTCATAAATGACATAACGGACCTATGAAAATTTTCAGAACTGGACCCCGATATCGAAAAGTCAACTCCCGGTCAAAATTTCTAAAACTCTTCCATTTTCCAACTTTCGCCAAAATGCGTCGAATTTTCCTACGGACTTCCAAATCCAAATTCGGGCATACCCCTAAGTCCTAAATCACCATACGAAGCTATTGACATCATCAAATTTCCATTTCGGAGTCGTTTGTCTCAAAAGTCAAACTCCGATCAACTTTTTTCATTTAAGCTTCAAAAATAAGAATTGTTCTTTCAATTAAATTCTGAATCTTTCGAAAACCAAACTCGACCACACACGCAGGTCATAATGCACATTACAAAGTTGCTCAGGACCTTAAGTCACTGAACGGAACGTAAATTCTCAAAACGACAAGTCGGGTCATTTCAAGGACCCACAGTTGTGGACCTCGAAAAGTGTCTAACACCTTCTCTTTGAGGTAATTTTAGCTCTTACCCGATCTTTGGTGACACGAACTAGTAAAACAAAGTTATTTGCAAATAGGTGCCCTAACGCACATTAAAAATCGTTAGGTGGAGACTCTTTATTTTAATACCCATTTTAAAAGAATTGTCAGATGTCGAAACCCGCTTTCGCGAGAAAATGGGGTGCGACATCACCGGTACAGGAGCAACTAGAAGTCTACAAATATAGTTTGAATGAAATACAACTATTCGAAATGAGATAAACATTATAGATAGAAATAGATGTGGACTTCAGGGACTGTGAACGCAAGCAACTCTACCTCAAGTCTCCGTTGTAGATATGATTCGAGCAGAAGCACCACTAGACACCACTGGGACCAACACCAGTATCTGCACATGAGGTGTTAAAGTATAGCATGAGTACAGCCGACCCAATATATCTGTAAGTGTCGAGCCTAACTACGATGAGGTAGTGACGAGGCTATAACAATACACCTACTTAATCTTGTAATGATATATACATAAGGCAACAAAATAATAAGTAGGGCAATTAAAACATTAACTCGGAGGGGACAAGAAAAATAAAAGGAGTATAATATGAACGGCAAGTACAAAATCACCAAATAGCATTTTTTTCAAAATAATCAACAATGCAACCAAGTAAATCACCAATCCGGAAATCAAGTAAAGCAATAAGACCAAAATGGCACGACATCACCCTATGTGAGTTTACTCTCGTCCTCACCATGTAATATCATAAATAAAATAGCACGACATCACCCTTCGTGCTTTTATTCTCTTCCTCACATGATATGATAAATGATAATAAGCAATCAAATGCACGGCATCAATCTTCATTCTTTAATCCTCACAATCTCTCATATAAATGATATTGTATGCAAACAAGGCCCGGATACACCCTTCGTGTTTTTCCCACTTCCTCACCAAGCAAAAACACTAATCCAAGATAGCAAAACAATGTGGAAAGCAATTTCACTTCAATCATAGTGTAATGATAATTCAACTCAATTTTTAAAATCTCAACAACTTCAAATAAACAATAGACATGAAGGCGAATAATTAAAGAAGTAGTAATCTAACTATGGCATGGGAAGTATAGTCAATGGAACAACATAATACAATAAAATAATTTCCACCCGCATGCTTTAACTCAATGACAACGCATATATACTCGTCACCTTACATATACGTTGTCCCAACACATAATTCATGTAGCAAATATATCAACAAGTTCTAATTTCCTCAAGTCAAGGTTAATCACGACACTTACCTCACTCCGCAACCAAGTCAATTATCCAACTACGGCCCTGCCTTTTGAACAAGCCTCCAAACCAACAAAAAGGTTGGGGGTCAAAATGCTCGCTGTCCTATTACAACCAGCTCCCAATGAGAAAAGATTCATTTTTAAGAAGTTCATTTGATGACTTAACAAGTCTCACCACCTTCTCTAGCCAACTATCGGTCAAACTATTCAAAATAAGCCTTAGAAACTACTGACGAGTGTAAAAGATTCAATCTTTAATGAATTTGGAAAAAAGTCAACAAAAGTCAACCCCGAGCTTGCTTGGTCAAAACTCGAGATTCGGACCAAAATCTGATTACCCATTCACCCCCGAGCCCGGTTATGTGATTTGTTTCATATTCCGATCTCAATTTGAGGTCTAAATCTCAATTTTACAAAATTTTCAATTTCTACCCAAATCCCTAATTTCTACCATGAATATCCTAGATTGGATATTGAAAACACATGAAAAGTAATGGGTAATTGAAAGGAAATAAATTAAAGTTGCTTACCAATAAATTTGGGAAGATAGATCTCTTGAAAAATTTCCTATAGAGTGTTTGGGGTTGAGAAATGGTGTAAAATGAGCTAAGTCCCGATATTGTCCTCTTTTACCCAGCTGCGGATGTCGCAATAGTGAACTCTTGTTCGCAAATGCGAGAAACAGGTCGCAATTGCGAACTGTGTCCCTAGTCTGCTTTAGTCGCAATTGCGACAAAAACATCGCAAATGCGATCAAATGTTCGCATTTGCAAACCTATCTAAGCCCAGGGCTCAGTCGCAAATGCAAATCGTGGGATGACCGCATTTGTAAACATTTCTTCGCAAATGTGAAGGCTACCCTACTCAGTCCCACATCGCAATTACGAGCTCAACTTCGAAAATGCGGAGTTCGCATTTGTGAACAGGTCTTCGCAATTGCGAGACCTGCAACCCAACACCAGAACTAAAGCACACCAACAACCCTCACACTATCCAAACTCATCTGTAACGCGTCAGAAACTCACCTGAGCCACTCAGGCTCCAACCAAATATGCACACAAGTGTAACAACACCATACGAATTCGCTCGCGCAATTAAAACACCAAAATAACATCTAAAACTACAAATCGTACATCAAAATGAATAAAATTCAAAGTAAAACTCAAGAATCTCTAGAATCACATCTAAGCGTCCAAATCCTATCAAACCAACTCCGAATTGCACCAAATTATGCTGACAAGTTTTAAATAATAAAATGGACCTATTCCAAGTCTTAAAATCCAAATCCAAATCCAGTAACCATAAAGTCAACCTGCAGTCAAACCTAGGAAATTTTCAAACTTTCAAATTTTCAACTTTCGGTAAATAAGTCAAATCAATATAGGAACCTTCAAATTCATTTTCGGGCATATTTCGAAGTTCAAAATCATAATACGGACCTACCAGAATTATCAAAATACCTATCCGTGATCGTTTACACAAAATATTGACCGTAGTCAACTCAAGTTATTTTTAAAGCCAAAAAATCATATTTTTTTCAAATTATTACGTAAAACATTTTTGAAAAAAATACGGACTGCGCACGCAAATCAAAAAATATTAAATGGAGCTAATATAGATCTCAAAATATGAAAATAAGGGCTAGTACTCTAAACGACCTATCGGGTCGTCACAAAATATCAGGGAGAAGTTTTACTGTTGTATTGTCACATTAAATCATGGCATATCATCACATTATGCACTAGGGACCTACCTTGAACAAATGTTGCATGTGATGGCAACACTTTCTTTAGTCTCTTGCGTAATATTTTAGAAATGCATTTATATATTACATTGCAGCAGGAAATTGGCATAAACTGCCAACATTCAAAGGATTGTTCACCTTAGGAATCAAGGTGATCAGAGTAGCATTAAGTTGTTTCAAACACATACCACTCCTAATGTAACGACCCAGTCGGTTGTTTTGAAAGTTATATCCATGATCCTCTATTAACTGCTTCTCCCATATCTATTTCTGCTATTGTGACTTGCTGGGAGATTTCGTTTTGGTTTTTGGAGTGTTTTGGGATACTTAGTCCCTAAACGGAGGTTTAACCCTTGGGTTTTGGACCATAGTCGGAATTGAATAAAGATGACTCCAGAATGGAGTTCCATCGGTTTTGTTAGCTCCATTAGGTGATTTTGGACTTAGGGGCGTGTCCGGATAGTGTTTTGGAGGTCTATAGCTCATTTATGCTTGAAATGGCGAAAGTTGAAGTTTTGGAGATTTGGACCGGCAGTGAAATTTTGATACCAGGGTTGGATTCTGATTCTGGAAGTTATAATAGGTCTGTAGGGTTGAATATGACTTGTGTGCAAAATTTGGGGTCAATCGGACGTGGTTTGATAGGTTTCGGCATCGGTTATCGAATTTGAAAGTTTCAAGTTCTTTAAGTTTGAATCGGAGGATGATTCATAATTTTAGCATTGTTTGAGGTGGTTTGAAGGCTCGACTAAGTTCGTATGGTGTTTTGGGATTGGTTGGTATGTTTGGTTGGGGTCCCGGGAGTCTCGGGTATGTTTCAGATGCTCAACGAGCCATTTTGGACTTCCGGAATATAGCAGATTTTCTGGTGTTTTGTTGTAGACCTTTTTCTTCATCGCGTTCGCGAGGAAGGCCTCGCGATCGCCTAAGGAAATATGAGAGGCCAGCTAAAGTTATTCTTCACGTTCGCGAATTTGAGGACGCGATCGCGTAGGTTGGTCAGGCTGTGCATCACGAACGCGTGGGCTAGGCCACGTTCGCGAAGAGGAAGTAAAGCAGCAGTGGAATTTAAGTGCTATTCTTCACGAACATGTGGGGTTGTGCATGATCGCATAACCATGAGGGCTAGTGAACCGCTTTCGCGTGGAGATTTCCGCGTTCGTGTAGGGTTAAATCCTGGGGCAGCGAAGTTGTTCTTCGCGATCGCGAGGCTATTTTCGCGATCGCGATTAAGAAATTACTGGGCAGATTTAAAGGTTCAAATCGAGGGTTTATGTCATTTTTTCACCATTTGGACTCAAGAGCTCGGAATTAGGCGATATTTGGAGGGAATTTCACGTGGGTATGTGGGGTAAGTGATTCTTACCTAGTGTTGGTTAATTCCCATGATTATGTCTTTAATTTCATCATTAAATTAGTTATTTGGGTTGGAAAATTGGGGAAAATTTGAGAAAAGTTCTTAGGCCGAATTTTGGGATTTTGATCGAGATTTTGGTATCGGATTTGAGAAATTTGGGTACGAGTGAACTCATGAGTGAATGGGTGTTCATATTTTGTGACTTTTACCCGATTCCGAAACATGGGTCCGGGAAGACTTTTTGGGGCGTTTTTCTAATTTCTTGCCTTAGCTTTGATTTCATTAATTAGATTAATTTCTTATAGTTGTATTTATGGTATGTAATTGATTTTGGCTAGATTTTGGCCATTCGGAGTCGGATTTTCGTGGAAAGAGCATTGTTACAGATTGATTGAGCTTGGTTTGAGGTAAGTGGCTTGTCTAACCTTGCGTGGGGGAAATCCCCTTAGGATTTGGTGTTGTTATGATATGTGAGCACCGTGTACGCGGGGTGACGAGTGCATACACGGGCTATTTGTGGAAAACCCTGATTTTTATCGAGTAATAGCGTGTTTTCACCTTATCTGAGTATACTAGCATGTGTAGTTATCCTGTTAGAGTATAATAGCATGTCTATGTGTCCTAATTGCCTATTTGAAATCTTTGCAGCATGTTTAGATGAATCCTGCTTCTTTCTTGACTTGTACTTAGTCTAAATTATAGGTTTCGTGCTGTAACTGTTATATTCATTTATTTGAGCTACGTATTTACTTTGGGACTACAGGACGGTATCCGGGAGATCCCCCTGCATATTTACTTTTGAGACTATGAGTCATTTCCTCGGGAGTTCTCCCTTCACATTTACTTTTAAGAGTTCTCCCTGCATATTTACTTTGAGACTACGAGGCGGTACCTCGGGAGATCTCCTTGCACCTTTATTTTTGGGAATACGAGATGGTATCTCGGGAGATCCCCTACTGTTTATCCTTGTGTTCTGCGTGCTACTTTGCTATGTTCTCGTTGTTTAAATTCCAGTCTCTTATTGTATTGTTATACTCTCCTGCTTATTTATTATATACCAGTAGGGCCTTAACCTGACCTCGTCACTACTCGGCTGAGGTTAGGCTTGGCACTTACTGGGTACCGCTGTGGTATACTCACGCCCTTTCCTGCACATATTTTTTTCGTGTGCAGATCCAGGTTTCTTTTACCATTCTCGTCCTTAGTTGCAGTCACTATTGATTTCGGAGAACTTCAAGGTACATCTGCCCATGCCCGCAGATCCTCGGAGTCCCCCTCTATCCCTCTATGTTGATTCTTCTCTTATTTCTAAATACACTAATGTATAGAAGTTAGAATTTTGTAGAAGCTTGTGACTTACGGTGTTCCGGGTCTTGGGAGTGTTTTGTATATTTCGAGAGTTGATTATTGTATATGTCGAGCGGCATCTCAATTGCTTATTAAAAATATCTGTTACTGTTAGTTGTTAATTTTTATGTTTTCATTTCTTTTCCGTAAGTGTTAGGCTTACCTAGTCGTAGAGACTAGGTGCCGTCAAGACGATTCACGGAGGGAGAGTTTGGGTCGTGACAAGTTGGTATCAGAGCTCTAGGTTTATAGGTGTTGTGAGTCAGAAGCCGATTTATTAGAGTCTCACGGATCGGTAGGGAGATATTTGTACTTATCTTTGGGAGGCTATGGAACTGTTAGGAACAATCATACTTCTTCTTATTCCTTGTCGTGCGAGTTATTGGCATCAAATTCTAAAAATAATCTATTCTATTCTTTCTCGCAGATGGTGAGGACCCGTACCGGAGGATCTGACAACAAGAACCCGAGCCCCTTGCCAGAGCCGCCAGAGGCTGGGGCCGGGGTAGAGGACGACCACTCAGTGCAGCCAGAGCATCCGCGCGAGTTGCGACAGAGGAGCCCCCATCAGTTCCAGCTTGAGGGAAGGCACCGGAGATTCCTACTGCTGCACCAGCCCTCCAGGAGACTCTAGCCCAGTTCATGAGCATGTTCAGCACTTTAGCTCAGGCTGGATTGATCCCACTAGCTCCTACCACATCTCAGGCCGGGGGAGGGGCACAGACTACTGCAGCCCGCACTCCTGAGCAGAGGGTCCAGGTTGATCAGGCCCTTGAGTTCATTCCTATGCCGTCGATAGCCCCGATTCAGCATGAGTCTAGGACAGCAGCTTCTGAGGCGGAGCAGCTCAGACTTGAGAGGTACAAGAAGTTCTACCCACCTACCTTCAGCGGATTGGCTACAGATGATGCTCAGGGTTTTCTAGAGGAGTGTCATTGTATTCTCTGTACTATGAGCGTAGCGGAGATGAGTGGGGTTTCTTTTACCACCTTTCATCTTAGAGGAGCAGCCTATCAGTGGTGGCGTGCTTATGATTTGAGTAGTCCGGATGAGGCAGCTTCACTTACATGGACTCAGTTCTCGGATATATTTTTGAGAGAGTATGTCCCTTAGAGCCTCAGGAACTCATGGCACGCAAAGTTTGAGAAGCTGCGCCAGGGTGCTACCACTGTGTCAGAGTATGCAGTCCACATCAGTACCCGACGTGCACCGGCCTTGGTTGCCACAGTTCGAGAGAGGGTTTGTCGGTTTATTAAGCGACTCCACCCCACTATCAGGATTAGTATGGTCAGGGAGCTGGAGATGGATATTCCTTACCAGCAGGTTGTGAGTATTGCTAGGAGATTGAAGGGCATCCTTGGTCGGTATCGAGACGAAAGAGAGGCCAAGAGGTCTCAAGAGACTGGTTCTTATTCTGGAGCTCATGCCCCATCAACTCGCCATGGTAGGGGTTATGTGGGTCTCCCTGTTCATTCAGTTCTTCCAGCCGCTAGTGGTGTTCCAGCCCCTTCTAGGCCCCAGGAGCCTTATTATGCACCGCCAGTATCTAGTGTGCCTCCTGCTCGGGGTACTTTTAGCGGCCAGTCCAGCAGACCTGGCCTGAGTCAGTCACAGCAGCCATGCCCTTCGAGGGGTTGTTTGGAGTGTGGCGACACCTGCCATATGGTAAGGGATTGCCCCAGACTTAGGAGGGTTGCACCTCCACGGACTTCTCATCCACCACGTGCTCCACCGGGTCCTCAAGTTATGATACCAGCACCAGCTACCGCCCCACCTACTCAGCCAGCTCGAGGTGGAGGTCGGGGAGGTCGAGGTCGCCCTAGAGGGGGAGGTCAGACCAGGTATTATGCTCTTCCGGCTCGTACATAGGAAGTTGCTTCCGACTCTGTCATTACAGGTATTGTTCCAGTCTGTCAAAGAGATGCATCGGTATTATTTGACCCAGGCTCTACGTATTCATATGTGTCCTCTCATTTTGTCCCATATTTGGGCGTATCTCGGGATTCTTTGAGTTCCCTTGTTTATGTGTCTACTCCTATGGGAGATTCTCTTGTTGTGAACCGCGTGTATCGGTCGTGTTTGATTGCTCTTAGTGGTTTTGAGACTAGAGCCGATTTATTATTACTCAGCATGGTAGACTTTGATGTTATCTTGGGCATGGAGTGGTTGTCTCCCTATTATGCTATTCTTGATTGTCACGCTAAGACTGTGATGCTAGTTATGCCAGGTTTACCGCGACTAGAGTGGAGCGGTACCTTAGAGTATACTCCCAGCCGAGTTATTTCATTTCTTAAAGCTCAACGAATAGTTGAGAAGGGGTGTGACGCATATCTAGCTTATGTGAGAGATGTCAGTATTGATACCCCTACAGTTGAGTCAGTTCCAGTAGTGAGGGACTATCCAGATGCCTTTCCAGCTGATCTTCCGGGCATGCCGCCCGACAGGGATATTGATTTTGGCATTGATTTGTTACCGGGCACTCAGCCCATCTCTATTCCTCCTTACCATATGGATCCTCCTGAGTTGAAGGAGTAGTTGCAGGAGTTGCTTGATAAGGGCTTCATTCGGCCCAGTGTGTCACCTTGGGGTGCTCCGGTCTTGTTTGTGAATAAAAGGATGGTTCTATGCGTATGTGTATTGATTATCGCTAGCTGAACAAGGTTACAGTGAAGAACAAGTATCCATTGCCTCGCATTGATGACTTATTTGATCAGTTATAGGGTGCCAGGGTGTTTTCCAAGATTGACTTGCGTTCAGGCTATCATCAGTTGAAGAATCGGGAGCCAGATATCCCGAAGTCTGCTTTCAGGACCAGATATGTTCACTATGAGTTTCTTGTCATCTATTTTGGGCTGACCAATTCCCCAGCAGCCTTTATGCATTTGATGCACAGTGTGTTCCGGCCCTATCTTGACTCCTTCGTCATTGTGTTCATTGACGACATCCTAGTGTATTCCCGGACTCGGGAGGATCATGAGCAGCACCTGAGGACTATGCTTCAGACCTTGAGAGGAAAGAAGTTATATGCAAACTTTTCTGTGTGAGTTTTGGCTAGACTCAGTGAAATTCTTGGGCCATGTAGTATCGAGTGATGGGATCAAGGTGGATCCGAAGAAAGTGGAAGCAGTGCAGAGTTGGCCTAGACCTTCATCGGCTACGGAGATCCGTAGTTTTCTTGGTTTGGCAGGGTATTACCGTCGCTTTGTAGAGGAATTCGCATCTATTGCAGTGCCTATAACCAGGCTGACCTAGAAGGGTGATCCGTTCAGGTGAACAGAGAAGTGTGAGGAGAGCTTCTAAAAGTTCAATACGGCTTTGACTACAGCCCCAGTATTGGTATTTCCTACAGGTACAGAGTCTTATACTGTATATTGTGATGCGTCGTGGATTGGTCTCGGCATGGTGTTGATGAAGGACGGTAGGGTAATTGCCTATGCGTCCAGACAGCTGAAGGTGCATGAAAAGAACTATCCTGTCCACGACCTCGAGTTAGCAGCTATTGTTCATGCCTTGAAGATTTGGCGACACTATTTGTACGGTGTCCCTTGTGAGATTTACACTGATCATCGGAGTTTGTAGCATCTGTTCAAGCAAAAGGATCTTAACTTGCGTCAGCGGAGGTGGTTGGAGCTACTTAAGGACTATGATATCACCATTTTGTACCACCCGGGGAAGGCCAATGTGGTTGCCCGATGCTTAGAGTCACCGAGCGGAGAGTTTGGGGAGTTTAGCATATCTTCCAGCAGCAGAGAAACCCTTAGCATTGGACGTTCAGGCCTTAGCCAGCCAGTTTGTAAGATTGGATATTTCTGAGCCAAGTCGAGTATTGGCTTGGGTGATCTCTCGGTCTTCTCTTTATGATCGCATCTGGGAGCGTCAGTATGATGACCTTTACCTGCTTGTCCTTAAGGACATGGTTCAACACGGTGATGCTAAGGAGGTCACTATTGGGGATGATGGCGTATTGAGGATGCAGGGCAGGCTATGTGTGCCTGATGTAGATGGTTTGCGTGAGTTGATTCTTCAGGAGGCTCATAGCTCGTGGTACTCTATTCATGCGGGTGCCACGAAGATGTATCATGACTTGAGGCAGCATTACTGGAGGAGGAGGATGAAGAAGGACGTAGTGGAGTATGTGGCTCGGTGCCTAAATTGCCAGTAGGTGAAGTATGAGCATCAGCGGTCGGGCGGGTTGCTTCAGAAGTTAGAAATTTTGGAGTGAAAATGGGAGCGGATCATTATGGATTTTGTTGTTGGACTCCCACGAACTCAGCGGAGATTTGATGCACCAAATTATGCTGACAAATTTTAAATAATAAAATGGACCTATTCCAAGTCTTAAAATCAAAATCCAAATTCGGTAACCATAAAGTCAATCTGCAATCAAACCTAGGAAATTTTCAAACTTTCAAATTGCTAACTTTCGGTAAATAAGTCAAATCAATCTAGGAACCTCCAAATTCAAATTCGGGCATATTTCCAAGTTCAAAATCACAATACGGACCTACAAAAATTATCAAAATACCTATCCGTGATCGTTTACACAAAATGTTGACCGTAGTCAACTCAAGTTGTTTTTAAAGCCAAAAAATCATATTTTTTCAAATTATTACGTAAAACATATTCGAAAAAATACGGATTGCGCACGCAAATCAAAAAATATTAAATGGAGCTAATAGAGATCTCAAAATATGAAAATAAGGGTTAGTACTCAAAACGACCTATCGGGTCGTCACAAAACATCAGGGAGAAGTTTTCATGTTGTATTGTCACATTAAATCATGGCATATCATCACATTATGAACTAGGGACCTACCTTGAACAAATGCTGCATGTGATGGCAACACTTTCTTTAGTCTCTTGCGTAATATTTTGGAAATGCATTTATATATTGCATTGCAGCAGGAAATTGGCATAAACTGCCCAGCATTCAAAGGGTTGTTCACCTTAGGAATCAAGGTGATCAGAGTAGCATTAAGTTGTTTCAAACACATACCACTCCTAATGTAACGACCCGGCCGGTCGTTTTGAGAGTTATAGCCCCGATCCCCTATTAATTGCTTCTCTCATATCTATTTCTGCTATTGTGACTTGACGGGAGGTTTTATTTTGGTTTTTGGAGTGTTTTGGGACACTTAGTCCCTAAATAGAGGTTTAAGCCTTAGGATTTGGACCATAGTCGGAACTGTGTGAAGACGACTCTAGAATGGAGTTCTGTCAGTTCTGTTAGCTGCGTTAGGTAATTTTGGACTTAGGGGCATGTCCGGATAGTGTTTTGGAGGTCTATAGCTCATTTAGGCTTGAAATGGTGTAAGTCAAAGTTTTGGAGATATTGACCGGTAGTGAAATTTTGATACCTAAGTCGGATTCCCATTCCGAAAGTTGGAATAGGTCCATAGGGTTGAATATGACATGTGTGTAAAATTTGGGGTCAATCGGACGTGGTTTGATAGGTTTCGGCATCGATGGCTGAATTTGGAAGTTTCAAGTTCTTTAAGTTTGAATAGGAGGATGATTCATGATTTTATCGTTGTTTGAGCTAGTTTGAAGGCTCGACTAAGTTTGTGTGGTATTTTGGGATTGGTTGGTATGTTTGGTTGAAGTCCCAGGGTCCTCGGGTGTATTTCGGATGCTCAACGGGCCATTTTGGACTTAAGGAAGATAGCAGATTTTCTGGTGTTTTGTTGCAGACCTTTTTCTTCATCGCGTTCACGAAGGAGGTCTCGCGATCGCGTAAGGCAATCTGAGAGGCCAGCTAAAGTTGTTCTTCGTATTCGCAAATTTGAGGACGCGATCACGTAGGTTGGTCAGGATGTGCATCGCGAACGCGTCGGCTAGGTCGCGTTCGCGAAGTGGAAGTAAAGCAACAGTGGAATTTAAGTGTTATTCTTAGCGAACACATGGGGTTGTTCGCGATCATGTAAGCATGAGGGCTAGTGAACCGTGTTTGCATGGAGATTTCCGCGTTTGCGTAGGGTTAAATCCTGGGGCAGCGAAGTTGTTCTTCGCGATCACGAGGCTATTTCCGCGATCGCGATTAAGAAATTACTTGGCAGATTTAAAGGTTCAAATCGAGGGTTTATGTCATTTTTCACCATTTGGACTTGAGAGCTCGGAAGTAGGCAATTTTTGAGGGATTTTCACGCGGGTATTAGGGGTAAGTGATTCTTACCTAGTTTTGGTTAATTTTCATGATTATGTCTTTAATTTTATCATTAAATTAGTGATTTGGGTTGAAAAATTACGGAAAATTTGAAAAACGTTCTTAGGCCGAATTTTGGGATTTTGATCGAGATTTTGGTATCGGATTTGAGTAATTTTGGTACAAGTGAACTCATTAGTGAATGGGTGTTCATATTTTATGACTTTTACCCGATTCCGAGACGTGGGTCCGGGAAGACTTTTTGGGGCGATTTTCTTATTTCTTGCCTTAGCTTTGATTTCATTAATTAGATTAATTTCTTATAGTTGTATTTATGGTATGTAATTGATTTTGGCTAGATTTGGGTCATTCGGAGTCGGATTTTCATGGTAAGAGCATTGTTACAGATTGATTGAGCTTGGTTTGAGGTAAGTGGCTTGCCTAACCTTGCGTGGGGGAAATTCCCTTAGGATTTGGTGTTATTATGATATGTGAGCGCCGTGTACGCGGGGTGAAGAGTGCGTACACGGGATATTTGTGAAAAAAATAGATTTTTACCGAGTAATAGCCTGTTTTCACCTTATCTGAGTATACTAGCATGTGTAGTTATCCTGTTAGTCTAGAATAGCATGTCTACGTGTCCTAATTGCCTATTTGAACTCTTTGCAGCATGTTTAGAAGAATCCTACTTCTTTCTTGACTTGTACTTAGTCTAAATTATAAGTTTCGTGTTGTAACTGTTATATTCATTCGTTTGAGCTGCGTATTTACTTTGGGACTATGGGGCGGTTTCCCGGGAGATCCCCCTGTATATTTACTTTTGAGACTACGAGGCGGTTCCTCAGGAGTTCTCCCTGCACATTTACTTTTGAAACTACGAGGCGGTTCCTCGGGAGTTCTCTCTGCATATTTACTTTGAGACTACGAGGCGGTACCTCGGGAGATCTCCTTGCACCTTTATTTTTGGGACTACGAGACCGTATCTCGGGAGATCCCCTACTGTTTATCCATGTCTTCTGTGTGCTACTTTGCCATGTTCTCTTTGTTTAAATTTCAGTCTCTTATTATATGGTTATACTCCCCTGCTTATTTATTATATACCAGTAGGGCCTTGACCTGACCTCGTCACTACTCGGCCAAGGTTAGGCTTGGCACTTACTGGGTACCACTGTGGTGTACTCACGCCCTTTCCTGTGCATGTTTTTCGTATGCAGATCCAGGTTCCTTTTATCAACCTCGTCCTTAGTTGCAGTCGTTGCTGTTTTTGGAGAACTTCAAGGTGCATCTGCACGCGCCCGCAGATCCTTGGAGTTCCCCTCTATCCTCCTATGTTGATTCTTCTCTTATTTCTATAGACACTAATGTATAGAACAGTTAGAACTTCGTAGAATCTTATGACTTACGATGTTCCGGGTCTTGGGAGTGTTTTGTATATTTTGAGAGTTGATTATTGTATATGCCGAGCGGCATCTCAATTACGTATTAAAAATATCTGTTACTGTTAGTTGTTAATTTTTATGTTTTTTATTTCTTTTCCGCAAGTGTTAGGCTTACCTAGTCGTAGAGACTAGGTGTCGTCACGACGATTCACGAAGGGAGAGTTTGGGTCGTGACACCTAAGAAACTCTAGCACTGCTTGACTTACTTCTCCACCCACAATAGGAAGAGCATCTCTGAAGAATGCACTACCATAACCATTAGAGCCTGGACTCTTGTTCACATTGATACCCATCATTGCATTCTTAACTTCCTTCCTAGTGTATGGATCAAGTAAATCAAGTTGATGCTGAGCAATTAGTTTATGTCCATTCTGTAGGAACCACGGTGATGCTCTCCTTCTCCACCCTTATTTCTTTTCCACTAATTCCTTATAGAACTGCACAACTATCCCAGCTATGAATCATTCTGCAGTTTTGAACTTGCATCATGTAATCGAGTGACTGCTTGTACTAATTTCCTGTGTTTGATCACAAAAAAGAAGTACCAAGTGTTATCATCCCCTAAACTTATCCAGGTAGCCTTGCTCCTCTGTTGGAGGAACACCTCCGCTAAGTAGTTGGTCCTCTTGAACTTTGCCCTTATTATCCTTTCTTCTTGTTGCAACTTTGTATCCATAGGATTCTGTTGAAGCAATTCTTGGCTCCTCAATAAGTTTTCTCTATCATTAGCTATCACTGTCACTATATTGGTGAAACTTTTCTTATACAAGGTCTGCAGTTTTAGATTTTTCACAACTTGAAATATTTTCCGTCCTTCAATGTTCTGGTTCCATCCATCTTCTACTATTTCCAGAAACTGGGGATGAGCACTCTACGGATTGCAATATTTAAAATCCATTATCCTCTTAATCAAATGATGCATTAATGTTACCTATACAGGGCTATGATCACTCACCCCTTCTGGCAAGAATTTAGCTCTACAATCTATCATGTTGCCCATCTATTCTCCATTCACAAATACCCAATCAATTCTAGAAAACACCCTGCCATTTTTCTGTTTGTCATTCCATGTATAAGAGAACTACCATTAGGAAGTTCTATAAGTCTATTCAAATCTAAGCATGCTTGAAAATCTATAACCTCGGATATAGTAACTAGGTTGCCCCCTTGTCTGTCCTCTATGTGTAACACAAAGTTGAAGTCCCCTAAAACTATCCATGGTTTTAGCATTGCCACTAATACCTAATTCAAATATTCCAAGAGTTCCTTCATTTTTTCCTTTAGATTGTAGGCATATATAAATATAGCCAGAAACTCCAATTGCATAGGTATGTATCTCACTCGACAGTTATTGCTTGAGCATTCTCACTAAGAACATATATATTATATAAATTCTCCCTTCATACCAGTCATATCCTCCCATTATAATGGGCTAGGTGATTAGTATAATACTTTCATCCTCCAAACATATTAGATGCTACTGTATCAATCTTATTAAACTTTATTTTAGTCTCCAATAGGACAATTAATCCTACAGCAAGCTCATTGCAGAGGAGTTTTACTTCATTCTGCTTAGTGAGGTCATTCAGGCCTCTAATATTCCAAGAAAGAATATTAACCATCCCCCTCAGGGAGAGATGATGGTGCACCCACATTCCATGTACTCCCCACGATCTTATCATCCCCCTCCTTCCCCATCGGCTGAAAGGAGTTTGTAACGGTCACTACATCGTTTACTACCATAGGAGCACAATCACCATTTTGTGTCTTTAGTAGTTGATTCCAACCTCCGCCATGAGCCCTTATGTTCCTCCTTACCTCTTGTACTTGGTTAACAAGATTAGTACTCTGAGTATTTCCGTGTGCACCTCTAGAAGTACCCTCCTTATGCATCTGATTATTGTTATTGGTCTCCACGGGCACAATCATAAGATTGCCATCAACTTGTATAGCTTCACCAACCTCTTCCATGTTATCATTATGCCTCATACAGCTATTTTCAATATGTCCATATTTATGACATACCTCACATATAGTTGGCTTCCAATCGTAGGTCACCTTCTGTTCAATGAGCTCCCCTCTTTCATTTCTGAAGTATACAACCTCTGGAAATTGATCTCCCATCTTTACTTCCACAAGCATTCTAGCAAAGTGAAAACCTACTTTCTTCTCTATATTTTTGTCAACAATTAGGGGCTTCCCAATCAAACTTCCTATCTTGCTTAGTCCTTTAGCACTCGAATATTTAAAATACATCCCTGTAACCTGATCCATATTGTAACAGTATACAATTCATTTATAGAGAATTCCATATCTGGGTTCCACTCTTTGACAATAAGGGGCTTATTATCGATATGGAAAATGCCTTCCAGAATGACTTTATTCTCCCCCACCTCACTATAAAACCTCACCATCACAATACCATTTTTTAGCATGGCTATTTTATTGATCCCATGTTTTCCTCAAATCCTCTTTAGGTATCTATTAAGCATACTGAACGGATTATAGGCTCCCAATACATAAAAGACCACTGCATTTCTCCAATATGCAATTTCGGATTCAATGTCCTCTATCCCTATCTTCCCAATCATGCTATCCCCATCTTTTTCGGGACTCACATATTCAAGTTTAATTCCTGCATTTGATATTTTCGAAATGTCAAATTTATCCCAGATAGATTCCATCGATTTTTGCCTACCAATTTCCTTCTCATGATCTTCTACTTCATAGGCTCAAGAGATTCTTCTTCCGTTGTCCTGACCTTTCATGGCTCTATCGCATTCACTCAATTGCTCCTTCGGTGCGTGATTACCATCTCCTTTGCTGGATTAGAGTTTAATTTTGATGTCTCTGTAATGTGTGAAACCCTAGTTTCATCAGTTACTATTTTATCTATCTACGTATATTTTCCCCCTTTGATCTAGATTTCCGTTGGTACATCCTGATTCATATGCTTCTCATCGCTCTCTGAACCAGAATAGCTACAGATTTGTTCTTTAAAAATAACATAGATCATGTGTGTCACGACCCAAAATCTCACACATCGTGATGGCGCCTATCGCAATAGTAGGCAAGCCGACAATCACAAATAACCACGCATCTTTAAATTTAAAACATACTGAAATAAGCTTAAATAGTGAAAATCTCATAAATAACTGAGAAGAAAATACCGCGACTCAATACAAAATTCCCCAAAATTTGGGTGTCATTGAGTACGTGAACATCTAAATAACAACACGGTCTGACTGCTAAAATAATTATCTAGAAAGATAGAACAATACTAATAAGCTGAAAAGAAGGAGAGTCAAGGTCTGCGGACGCCAAGGCAACTTCCTCAATAATCTCCAAACAACTGAAGCTCCAACCTAGCAACTACCGTGTCCAGAAGTACCTGGATCTGCACATGAAGTGCAGAGTGTAGTATAAGTACAATCGACCCAATGTGCTTAATAAGTAACAAGGCTAACATTGGGCTAAAGTAGTGACGAGCTCAAATAATTACAGTCCAAATCTAGATTTATAATCGTACATATATGACAGGAAGGATGACAGTAATATTTTTGAGAGAAAACTCATAAACAGTTTATACACAATATAGAAATATAGACATACTTTCAAGTTTAACAGTTTAAACTCAACACGAATAAAATATGTCAAGTATAACTGATATGAGGAATGTTACATCTCCATATCTATATGTTAAATGTGCATGTCACATGCAATGCATCACAATGATAACCTTATGTACTCCCACTCTCAGAGTACTCAATCTCACTATCTCAACTTTCACTCATCACACTAAGTCACTCAGCACTGTACGGTACCTGCGCTCACTATTGGTATGCCAGACTTCGGAAGGGCAGATCCTGCCTAGGCGCTAATACAAAGCCAATATGGCATGTTCCGGCGTGTAGCCCGATCCCATAATAATATATAAAGCCCATAAGGCCTGTTGCGGTATTCAGCCCGATCCATAATAATAATATATATAAATCTAAGAAGGCCTGCTGTGGCGTAGACCGATCCACAACCTCACTCACAATACGGCTCTCAGGCCTCAACTCGGTCATTAATCTCTTCAGTCTCTCGGCTCACAAATCTCATACCAATCATCCCAAACAATGATATGTGACTGAGTACATAATTTCCATTTAAGTAAATAATTCAACAGCAGAAATGACCCCAAGGGGTCTTAACAGAATAAGCATATAGCCTAAACATGATTTCTAACATGTATTGTAGCTCAATTACTCTAACTGTAACGACCCGGTCAGTCGTTTTGAGATTGTAGCCCCATTCCCCCATTTACTACTCATTCTATACTTTAAAGCTGTATCTTGACTTACTGGGGTAGTCGGTTCAGGTTCAGAGAGATTTCAGAATGAATTGAGACACTTAGTCTCAAGGTTGAAAGCTTAAGTTGATAAGGTTGACTGGATATTGACTTATATGAAAATGACCCCGGAATAGAATTTTGATGATTCTAATAGCTCCGTATGGTGATTTAGGACCTTGGAGTGTGTCCGAAAAATTATTTGGAAGTTCGTAGTTCAATTAGGCTTGAAATGGCTAAAATAGAAAATTAACTTTGGAAGTTTGACCGGGGAGTTGACTTTTTGATATCGGGGTCGGAATATGATTTTGAAAATTTGAGTAAGTCCGTTATGTCATTTATGACTTGTGTGCAAAATTTGAGATCAATCGAACTTGATTTGATAGGTTTTGGCATCGAAAGTAGAAGTTGGAATTTCTTAGTTTCATTAGGCTTGAATTTGGGTATGATTCATGTTTTTAGCGTTGTTTAATGTGATTCGAGGCTTCGAATAAGTTCGTATGATGTTTTAGGACTTGTTGGTATGTTTGGTCAAGGTCTCGGGGGCCTCGGGTGAGTTTCGAGTAGTTAACGGACTAGAATTGGACTTAGTGTTATAGCTGAAGCATCAACTACTGCTGGTGTCTAGTTTCCTTCTATGCGTTCGCGTAGGTACTCCCGCGTTCGCATAGAGGAAGTTTGTGTGCTGCTGGAATTAGGCCTTCGCGTTCGTGATGCATGTTCTGCGTTCGCGAAGCACTGAGATCTAAGGCCTACGCGTTCGTGATTGCGTCATCGCGTTCGCATAGAGGAAGGGGCAAATGAGGTCCCAGGCGATTTAGCCTACGCGTTCGCGATGAGGATACCGCGTTTGCAAAGGGTCGACTGTGTGAGCTTCCGCATTCGCGATTGGGCCATCGCATTCGCAAAGAAGGTTTTTAGACTGAAGCACTTTTGTGCTTCACGAACGTGAGGCAATGGCCGCGTTCGCGAAGAAGAAACCCCTGGGCAGAAACTTTAAGTTCTGAAAATGGGACTTCGTCCCATTTTCCATTTTTGACAAATTGGAGCTCGGGAAGAGGCGATTTTTGGAATATTTTCAAGAAAAATAATGGGGTAAGTATTCTTAACTCAATATTGGTCAAATTACCCGAATCCATGGGTATATTTAACATCTAATTGGTGATTTAAGTTCGAAGATTTAGAAAACCCTTTTGGTTTAATTTGAAGATTTGAGGGTCGAGTTGATGTCGGATTTTAGTAAAAATTATATGGTTGGACTCGTGGTTGAATGGGCGTTCGTATTTTGTAACTTTTGCCGGGTTCCGAGATGTGGGCCCCACAGGCGATTTTTGGGTTACATTTCGATTTTGTTAGAAAATTTTTCTTTTCATATGGAATTTATTCCTATAATTTGTATTGATTGAATAGAATTAATTATGACTAGGTTCGAGCTGATCGGAGTTGGAAAATGGAGGGAAAGGCAAACTACTTGACTGATTGAGTGAGATTTGAGGTAAGTGACTTGTCTAACCTTGTGTGGGAAAAATTCCCCTTATGATTGGTATTGATATGAAAATTTAGATGTGTTGAAAGTCGTGTACACGAGGTGACGAGTGTGTACACAGGCTAACTGTGGAAGATTATGTCTTTAAATTGTTTAAAGCATTGTTGAATATTAATTAAATTATTTTATTCTGTTATATTCATCATCATTAATATATTTTTGTATTTTAAATTTGCCTGACATGTTCGTGCTAAGTGTTTTACTTGTTTAGTTGAAACTCTATTTCTTTTGTTCTATGCATTATTTGAAGGTTGGATTTCTTAATTTAAATATTATAAAAATGAAGTATTTTACATTTAAAATTTTCTATATTAAGGCAAGGTGTTAAATTTGTGAAATATTATTTTTGCTGAGTTATTCATTCATGAATATTTTGTGAGATTTTGTACTCATTGTGATTGAGTCGTGAGCTCCTTATTGTGGAAAATATTGTTGTTATTGATTGATTTTGACAAGTTGACATATTTGAGCACTTGAGGCACAAATTGTGATATATTGTGATACTGATACGCATGCGGTGGTATAAGGTCTGGGTGTTAAAACGTATGCGGTGAGATAAGGGTGGCTTCATACGCGTGGCTAGTAGGGGAACTACTAGAAGTCATGCGGTATGATAAGGGTGGCTAAAACGCGGGATGCTATTTCGGAAAAAATATTTTCTTTAAAATTAAATGTGAAAGCTCCCGTGGTGATATAAGAAAATGAGATATTGTGAATTTATTTATGATTTGGGACTACGAGGCCGTACCTCGGGAGTGCCCTTATTGATATTTCTTTATGGCTGTATTTGCCTTTGGTTATTTTGGTGATTTCTTTAAAGTTGTAAATTTTTGTTTTCTTTCCACGAGATATTATTTGTCCTTATTCTGTGAAGTTAAATTGTAACATACTGCTTACTTGATTCATTCTCATTGTCATTTTGCCATTATTATATTGTTAAACTTTTCATCTTGTCTTTTATTATTTTCAGTAGGGCCTGACCTGATCTCGTCACTACTCTACCGAAGTTAGGCTTGGCACTTACTGGGTACCGATGTGGTGTACTCATACTACGCTTCTGCACATCTTTTTGTGCATGTAAGCACGTAAATTTTGACCCGCGCAACTTTTAAAAGAAGTATTTTAAAAATATTTACCTATTTTTATTTTAATAGGATTTCAATCAACTTTTAATTTTTATTTTAAAACATAAGTTTAAAAACACAAAAAATAGTTTTATAATATTTCTTCTCTTATTATATATTTTTTTATTTTTTTATTTTTTTTTATTTAAGCTTACTAGTATTTTATAATGATAATATTTTAATTTTTACCATTACTTTAACATAGTTTTCTCTACCTTTTTATAACATTTAAAACAAATACCAAAAAAAAGTTTATTTTAATAAATAGTTCACTTTAATAGTTTATTCTTATTAACTAAGATTAATTAGTATATTTTAGTAGTATTTTTATTTTTATTTTTATTTTTGTTCATTGAGAAAGAATTGAATTTGGGCCAATTAGGAGCTCATTTTCGAATTTTAATGTCATAGCAAGATAAAGGCCCATTCTTCCCAATATATTAGCCCACTCTCCACTTAAAATATAAAATTTAATCTTAGTCATCTATTTTCCTCTAATCCAATGGCCATCATCCCTTCCCACCTCCATATAAAATATCCAATTATGAAAACCCTAGGGGAATTCCTCTAACCTAGAGCAGTCGTACACCTCCCTTCACCTAGCAGCAGCCCCAAGAGAATGGACACCACTGCACATCCCCAATTCCTCATTCTTGCTTTATAATATAAAATTTAGGAATAGATAAATCTCTAAAAAAACAACAATTTGGAATAAACAAATATAATCCCTAAAAATAAAAAACAGATCCATCCCCAATTCCTCATTCCTCACGGCTTTGCTGCTCTTCGTCGGCGCTACCTACTAGTTACTCCGAGTCCGACAATCTGACAACTCTGCTCCGCCATTGAACTGTTTTAGCTAGAATTTCGAGTTGGGTTCAAGAGGTTTGAGTTCATCCGGTGAAGTTCTTTTGGTTGATGAGGTCCGTTCGAGGTCGTAGGCATGGATTCTGATCCGGACAGCGGCAAGCAGTAGGATTTTCTCAAAGTTTCTCTGTAAACACTGGAAATTTGCTCTCCGTGAGGTCTAATTCTAAATTAGGTTCTTAATTATCTTAATGATCTTGTGTGTTTTGATATCGAATGGAATTCTGGTTGATCTGAGTCTGCCTAATTATGTGCATATGACGTTGCTTTCTTGAGTTAGTGTATTGAGTGTTTACTGGTGTTTGACTTCTTAAACAAACAAATATGCCTAGTAGACTAATGATGAATCAAATAAGGAATTTTAATTAGGTGATCGTGGGATTGAGGTAAAACATAAGTTGTTAGTGTTCTAAATCTCTTATTTACATACATCTATTTATTTTGAATCCACTAGGAGTATGTTTAGGCCGACAACATTTGGGTAGGCAAACATTTAGGACGTTCGTGTTTTAGTTTCGTTTGAGGTGAGAGGTCGCCCCCTTAGTCAATTAATTCATCCAGGGAATGCTCCGTAGAGTTTGTATATATTTTTACTCTTTTATCCGGGGAATGCCCCGAAGTGAATGTAAATGGAGGACGAGGCTACATCGTTGAGGAAGCATAGCGTAGGATAGATTAGAACTCTTAGTATATTTTCTTTTAGTACTTTCTTTTCTTCTCTTATTTTTCTTTTATTAGGTGGGGATGACCTCGAGCCTCTTTTGTGCTTATTTTCCTTGTGTTTTTACCTTGATTTGAATATTTTAAAAGCCAACTTGATTACGTACGCAACCGTACTAGTTATGCGATTCGGAGAATGCCTAACACCTTCTCCTCGAGTCAAATGAACCCCCTTACCTAGAATTTCCGGTGCAGTCAGTTTTAGAGTCAAATGTATTTTGAAGGAAAATTGTTATTATAAAACAAATGGTGACCTGGCACACCGAAACCAAATGTCAGGTGACGACTATGAAAAATCCTTTGAAACACAATTTTTGTCACTTTCATGATTGAAAACCCTTTGAGCTTTAAAACCACTTTATCTTTTTCAAAGAGGGTTAGTGAGGTGGAAAAAAAGGGTGTGACAGCTTTGGTGACTCTGCTGGGGAGTTGCAGGTTCGAGCTGATACTATGATATTGTTGGCTTTTTAGAATATTCGGTTGAGGTTTTTATATTTTTTGTTTGCTTTATCTGATTTTTGTTATGTTTTAATACTTTGTTATTATTTGCTAGTTGTTTATGTGTTTACAGTGTTTAGTGCTTTATAACTGTCATCATTTGCATAACCATGGGTCTTCTTTCTGCAACAAGTCTTTTGGAGTACGTTTGAGTATACACGACCGTTTTGTGAGTCACCCGTGTCTTTAGGGGGGTGGCTTGGGAGCGTGGAGTGGGCGGACAGCTAGAGCAACCTCCATCGACCACGCGCTGCCCTGAATTGCCTTGTCTAGTGAACCCCAAACGTAGGTCAGCCTTTAGGTCCTTATTTGCATCCTGTCATTTAGACCTAGCAGGGCTTGGTCCCAGGCACCATGTCCCTTTGTAGAAGGCCTATCCAACTTATGTCAAAACGGGCTCGTGGCCCAAAAAGATATTTAATCATCCATATGTGCTACATGTTGCATTCTTTAGGGTAAATGGGTCATTTGGCAGACCAACGAAGGAGAAAATAGGGTGAAGTATAAAATGAAGCAAGTTGGGACCATTCACATTTTTCTTTCATAGTTTTTCCCAAAAAGAGAAAAAAAAAAGAGAAAAAGAAAATCCAAAAAGATTTTACATTTTCCATCATTTTTCAAAAAGACAAAAAATATGTTTTCTCCAAATCAGTTATTTTTTCGGATTCTCCAATCTTCCCGAACTACGCATATCTGATTCTCATTTTTCGGGATGGGATACATAGGCAGCCCACATAGGGTCCGTTCTTCCTAGTGCGTCTCAAGTTCTTGGCTTCGGGGGTCGTAGCCAAATCTTGCATGTTTAGCCATATTTGGCCACATCGGCCATTTTTGCGAAATACGAATATTTTTGAAAAAGTGGCTTGTTAACCCATGTCTTAGAGTCTTAAGTCCACAACATGGTGTCCTCTTAGTTTATGGCCCATTCCTGTTGAATTTGCATACTTTGCCATTTTTCAGCCACATAGGCCATTTCTACAAAGTGGGATCATTTTTGCAAAGCAATTTTAGGGACCGCGATTCCTGAGTATTTATGAGCCTTCATGAGGTGTTTTCATGTTTTAGAGGTCGTCATAATTGAGTGTTCACTTCTAGCCACCTTTTGGCCACGTTAGCCATTTTGCATAAATAGCCTCACTCGTGTCTTGCATGTGCCCCATAGGAAGCGTTATGGCCTCACATAGTGTCCTGAGTCACTAACTCTGTTTGGTCTTATCCTTCTCATTCATGTTTGGATCCACTTACTAGAGGTTGAGCATGATAAACGCCGTAAGACCATCCCGGTTAGGACCGTTGCCTTCAGAAGCTGTTTGAGGAGACTTTCAATATTTTTGAGTCTGTTTTCATGTTTTCTTTTACTTTCTCATCTTGTTCAGTAGTATTGAGTCTTTTAGGTGGTGTTAGAATCTGTCATAGTCTAGCTGAGTCTGTCGATTTTTTTTTTGTCATCATATTCCCATTTTGTATTTGAAAAAAGAAGAAGGTATAAATGAAAATCCAAAAAGATTTTGTTTTTAGTTTATTTTGTCCGTCACTTTTTCAGAACTACGCTTGGTCTGATTCATGTGGAATATGATACGTAGGTAACCTACATCGGGTTCGATCAAATTATTTTTAAAATTAAACAAAAAAGGAAAAAAAAGAAAAGATGAATTGTGGGATGTGAGATATGAGAAATGAGAGGAAAGGAAAGAATGATAAGCAGAAAGAAGAGAGTGGGAAAGAAAAGATGTAAGCCAAGGAGCGGTAAAGAGAAACCAAAAGAGGGAGGCTAGAACAAGCAAATTGGGATGATGCCCTATGACCTTCGTACCCTCAAAGTCATTTTAGAACCGTTAACTATGACAAGGTGCATTGCACATAATGTGAGATTATCTTATGTTAAATGCCCTAACACTAATGTGATGAATTTACTTTTTTCCTCTTTGTTGCTACTTTATAGCATAAGGGTAGTTGGTGTGTGGTTCTTAAACAGGTAACTCTTCCCGACAACATAAAGTCAAAGGCAATAGCAGACGACAACGGAATTGAGTTGGTTGATACTGGTGCCAAAAAGAAATTGTCTGAACGAGACACTAGGTTGTTTGAAGATTTAAGGATGTTAAGACAACACATGACAGACATGTATCAGGCTTGGATGACTGGTAAGGCATCACCCCCGCCACTACCTATCTTCCTAGATGCCACCCTCAACCAAGCTCGAGTCATAGTGTCAGATGATCCACCATACTCTCCAGATTTTCCCGCTTATCATAGCCTTCCCAACCTCCCTAGTAACTCCATCATTCGTCCTCCAACTACATTTGCCGAAAATAGCCCTCATGTCATATTCACTACCTTCACCATCACAACCTCTCAACAACCTCTCCTTAGGTCCAACAGTGAACACCAGTTCAAACCTCATGATGCCCAATACTACTCCCCAGAGTTGGCCCACCAGGTCCCAGACTCGTATAATCGTAACCCTCGGAATGAGCCTTATGTTGAAAATAAAAGGTTTGCAGGAAAAGAAGGGCGGGATGAGATATACAGAAAGATGAAAGGTATAGAACAATCCTTAAAGAACATACAAGGGGTGGGAAATCAGATTAACATGTCTTATAATAACTTGTGTATGTTTCCTGATATTTATCTGCCTGCGGGATTTAAAATGCCAAGGTTTAACTTGTATGACGGGCGTGGAGATCTAGTGGCCCATCTGAGGGATTATTGCATGAAATGAGAAGTGTTAGCGGGAAAGTTGAGTTGTTGATGGCGTATTTCAGTGAGAGCTTGAGTGGGGAAACCTTGGAATGGTATACTCGTCAAGATGTCAGTAAGTGGTATGCATGGGATGACATGGCTTAAGATTTTGTTTGATACTTTCAGTACAATATAGACATTATCCCAGACCGCTCCTCCCTATCTAAGATGGAAAAGAAACCCGAGGAAAGTTTTAGGGATACTGGGCTCAGATGGAGGGAACAAGCTGCTCGGGTCAGTCCCCCGATTGATGAAGAAAAAATGGTTAAGATTTTACGACAAGCTTAGGGACCCACCTACTTCAATCATTTGATCCTAGCTTTAGGTAAGCCTT
The DNA here is from genome assembly GCF_000390325.3 of Nicotiana tomentosiformis. Lineage (NCBI taxonomy): Eukaryota > Viridiplantae > Streptophyta > Magnoliopsida > Solanales > Solanaceae > Nicotiana > Nicotiana tomentosiformis. Next base: position 112,779,491 of record NC_090823.1, on the reverse strand, counting down.
TCAATGATGTGGTAAAAATGGGGGAGATGGTAGAAGAAGGAATCAAGTCAGGCAAAATCATGAGCTATTCTGCATTAAAAGGTACTACAGAATACATTCAGAACATCTCACTAAGTTTGGGGGGAAGAAAGAGAAATAGAAAAGATGTTGCTGAGCCCCGCCAACGACAAGATCTAGTGGGCGTTCCTGCTCAACGCTTTCAGTCTCAATATCGATCCCATGAATATCCTCGTACTCCAGATAATCCTCCCCAATACTACTTCTCTCCACAAAATCCCCAAAGTCATACCTCACCTTCCCAGTACTTTATCCATAATGCACCTCCATATACTCCATATCCACAAGACCCGCAATAGCCTGCACCACCTCCACAAATGTCTTACCCACCTCTACAAGCATATCAACCACTTACCCGCAAGAGGTTTCAACTGAGGCCGGAGTACAAAATGAAAAGGCAGCAACAAAAGGAAAAGTCTTTCACTCCTATTGGAGAATCATATGCCAGTTTGTTCCAAAAGTTGAGGCAATTGGACATGTTGAAGCCGATTCAGATAAAAATGGCGAACCCCCTTCCAAAGAATTTTGATCATTCTCAAAAGTGTGTATATTGCTCTAATGCCCTGGGGTACGGCATAGAAAAGTGTTGGAATCTGAAAAGAGCAGTCCAGAAGCTTATTGATGTAGGTGACATATTCGTGCAGAATCCAGATGCAGTGGATACTAGCCAAAGTCCATTACTTGTTTATAATGAGGCGCATATGGTGTGCATAGTTTGTTTTGAAAATGAACATGAGAACTCTTCCAAGTTCTTTGGCGAGCCACTCACCGCGAAGTTTTCAGTGCTTTCAGTCTCGGTTCCAGAAGTTGATCTTAAGAATGAGTTGGCAAAGAGGACCCCACACCTGCTGAGTTCAATGTGATTGAAATTGGTAAAGGTCTGGGTAATGTCGATGTGCAACTCAGTGGCTAAGATGTCGAGCTTGGTAATTGCAAAGACACTCCTTTCTTGGCTAGCCAGGGAGGAGTTTTGGTGGTTTATTTCGTTGTCATTTCTTATGTCCGGGTTATTTCAAGGTTGTAATTCAGATATTGTCTTGTGACTCAAACCCTTCTATCCTTTTATTTTGCCTAGTTCGTTTAGTCGTAGTAACTCGTTTAATGTTATCTAGGTCTATTCCAAGATTGTAACCCAAGTTTCATTTTGCTTGTTTCACTGTTCAAACCCTTTCACCATATGTCTAACGCAATTTTCTATTTTCTGTTATTTTTAGTCCGTATTTATTTAGTTCTTTTTTCCTTTTATAGTTCTTTTCATGCTGACTCTAGTGACATGACTTGCACGCGGAATTCTCAGCCTGGTCTTGAAAGTTAGTCTAATCAGGAAGCAATGAAACAAGTTTTGAAGATGATAGTGACATTTGAGGGAAATAAGTAAAGATTTGGTCATTTTGAGATCATTTAAATCCCGAATTGTGTGAAACTGGAGCAGATAGTTTGGGAAGTTAATAGGACGACAAGAATTTATTACAAGAGAGTGTGTCCCAGACAATTTGAAGCAAGTAACTCTGAGTTCAAGTGCATCTCAAGTTACAAGATAAAGCCAACGAAGTTTGTCCCAAACTGACGGAGGGTATCCATTGTAAAGAAGGAATCACCCAACGAGAGTTATGTACTTGACAGGGCACCAAAGAGAGATGGAAGGCATATCTGTGATATCAATGCCGATGCTACAAAAGAAATGCTATGCATGATCTTTATTTTTCATCCTCAAGTTTCATGTGTTGTACTTGGCATTTTTATAGATTGGGAGGCCCTCTTTCAGCTACCCTAACACTTTATACCCTTCAGTACCCTTTTGAGCATGTGCTGATTTCTTTGACCTCCCCTCTTTTGGAATCAATTAGAGTCATAAAAACAAAAGTTCATATCCCCATAGGTTTGTTTTGTAAAGTTCATTCCAAAAGAAAAATTCAAAAAAAAAAGAGATAAAGAAGGGAAAAAAAAGAAAAAGAAGAAAAAGAAAAATAGCAACAACAAAAAGTATTCCTTTGAACTACGTTTGACCTGATTCTTGTGTCAACAAGATACGTAGGCAGCCTTAAGGTTTGGTCACAACAAGTCAAAAATTCTAAAATTCCTTACTTCAAAAGAAACTGGGGCAGAAGTTTTGTTTTCTATAAAAGACGGTTCCAAAAGTTGTAAAGTTATACCCCATTTGGTCTTAGTTTGAATTTGAGCCTTTATGCCTTTCTTTCTTTCTAACCCTGTCCAAAAGCCACATTACAGTCCAAAAAAGACCTCCCAGATAATCTTTGAGAGTGTCGAGTTAGACATGCCAGGAGCATATGATATTTTTACCATGGTTAATACTTTTTCATCTGCAGAATCGGAGGAAATAAGAAGAAAAGAGAAAAAATGAGAGAGTCTTATCGGTGAAAACTCTCACGAGCACCATAAGGCGACAGTGAGTTGGGAGAAAGAACAAAATGAGAGAGGCTTGATAGTGAAAACCCTTCAGGGCACTACAAGTCGACTGAGGATCGTGAATTAGATAGGACAATTGGAGCATTGAAGCCTAGTTTCACAGCTTAGAGGTATGACAAGAATGAAAGATTAGACTTGCTTGACAGATCAGGGCCACTTAATCCAAGATGCACGTCATGGACATTAGAGTTGGTGTCATATCAGATAAGTTTCTACTTGATAATTTTCTTGTAAGAAATCATCTCTTTCCATTGTCCCCTTACTTTGTTCCTCTTGCTTTGTTTAAGTCCTATTTTTGAGTTTGTTTCGTTAAAACAAGTGAGAAATGACTTCAAAATTTGCTACCAGCTTTTCAATTGCACAAAGCAGAGTCTGGCTAGCACATCAAAGTGGCATAAGTCAGGAAAGAGTAGTATTCACACTAAGTTGGTGACAATTGATGTGCTTTGGGATTCATATGAAATGCAAAGGTTCGGTAAATATCAATTTATGAGCACAATGCAACAGATAAAAGGTATATGGCTCGAATAGATCAGAGGTGTTTTCTATGGTAAGGTTTGACAAAATAGTGGTTAGCCAATAACAAGCAGGGTCTTCCAAGTTGAAATCAAAGTTATCATGGGAAGTGTAGGAGCAATCTCCCTCAAGATCAAGGCCACAAACCAACCACCATATTTTAAACTCACAAGTTTTCTTTGTTTGAAACAAGGACGAAGACTATGTCCAAATCAAAGCTTGGACGCTTGAATTTTTTAGGTGTCGTGCCCAAATTTTGTCAGGACAAAGGTTGTTTGAGAAGGTTTTTACCTGCTAGACATTCCCCTAGTTGAGAAGATCATACCTCCTAGGCATTCTTCCTAATCGAAAGAGTTTTTAGTTTTTCTTCAAGTTCAGGGGTCCCGCCTGGAGAATAGGGTCAGTTTTTAGTTTTCTTAAGTTGTTAATCTTTAGCTTTTCTTAAGTTCAGGGGTCCCGCCTGGAGAATAGGGTCAGTTTTTAGTTTTCTTAAGTTATTAATCTTTAGTTTTCCTTTAGTTCAGGAGTCCCTCCTGTAGAATAGGATCAATTTTAATTTTCTTAAGTTGTTATTCTTTAGCATTTCTTTAGTTCAGGGGTCCCGCCTGGAGAAACCGGAACCTCGACGGCACCTCAATCGGCTCACCACCATGGTATACTCCATCTCTCTTCTCACTTATGAACTACACGTGACCTGATTCCTTTATGGCCAAGGATATGTAGGTAGCTCAATACCAGGGCTCGGTCACAATCTTTTTAGCCATCTTTATTTTCTTTTGAATAAGCATCGGGTCATAAATCAATTACGTTGCTTATTGTTCTTTGCTCCGAAAACTCTTCGTGTTTCCAAGAAAAGAAGGGCGACTGTAAGCACGTAATTTTTGACCCACACAACTTTTACAAACAGTATTTTAAAAATATTTCCTTATTTTTATTTTAATAGGATTTCAGTCAACTTTTAATTTTTATTTTAAAAAATAAGTTTAAAAACACAAAAAAATAGTTTTATAATATTTCTTCTCTTATTATATATTTTTTTTATTTTTATATTTTTTTATTTATTTAAGATTATTAGTATTTTATAATGATAGTATTTTAATTTTTACCATTACTTCAACATAGTTTTCTCTACCTTTTTATAACATTTAAAAAAAATACCAAAATTATTTTCATTTTAATATATAGTTCACTTTAATAGTTTATTCTTATTAACTAAGATTAATTAGTATATTTTGGTAGTATTTTTATTTTTATTTTTGTTCATTTAGAAAGAATTGAATTTGGGCCAATTAGGAGCTCATTTTCGGATTTTAGTGGTCTAGCAAGACAAAGGCTCATTCTTCCCAATACATTAGCCCACTCTCCACTTAAAATAAAAAATTTAATCTTAGCCATCTATTTTTCTCTAATCCAATGGCCATCATCCCTTCCCACCTCCATATAAAATATCCAATTATGGAAACCCTAGGGGAATTCCTCTAACCTAGAGCAGTCGTACACCTCCCGTCACCTAGCAGCACCCCAAAGAGAACGGACACCACTGCACATCCCCAATTCCTCATTCTTGCTTTATAATATAAAATTTAGGAATAGACAAATCTCTAAACAAAACCAACAATTGGGAATAAACAAATGTAATCCCTAAAAGTAAAAAACAGATCCATCCACAATTCCTCATTCCTCACGGCTTTGCTGCTCTTCGCCGGCGCTACCTACTAGTTACTCCGAGTCCGACAATCTGACAACTCCGCTCCGCCATTGAACTGTTTTAGCTAGATGTTCGAGTTGGGTTCAAGAGGTTTAAGTTCATCCGGTGAAATGTTTTTGGTTGATGAGGTCCGTTCGAGGTCGTCGGCGTGGATTCTGATCCGGTCAGCGGCAAGCAATAGGAATTTCTAGAAGTTTCTCTGTAAACACTAGAAATTTGCTCTCCGTGAGGTCTAATTCTAAACTCGGTTCTTAATTATCTTAATGATTCTTACTTGTGTGTTTTGATATCAAATGGAATTCTAATTGATTTGAGTCTGCCTAATTGTGTGCATATGACGTTGCTCTCTTGAGTTAGTGTATTGAGTGTTTACTGATGTTTGACTTCTTAAACAAACAAATATGCCTAGTAGACTAATGATGAATAAATTAGGAATTTTAATTAGGTGATCGTGGGATTGAGGTAAAACATAAGTTGTTAGTGTTCTGAATCTCTTATTTACATAGATCTATTTATTTTGAATCCACTAGGAGCATGTTTAGGCCGACAATATTTGGGTAAGCAAACTCTTAGGATGTTCGTGTTTTAGTTTCGTTTGAGGAGAGAGGTCGCCCCCTTAGTCAATTAATTCATCTAGGGAATGCCCCGTAGAGTTTGTATATATTCTTACTCTTTTATCCGGGGAATGCCCCGAAGTGAATGTAAACGGAGGACGAGGCTACATCGTGGAGGAAGCATAGCGTAGGATAGCTTAGAAATCTTAGTATATTTTCTTTTAGTACTTCCTTTTCTTCTCTTATTTTTCTTTTATTAGGTTGGGACGACCTCGAGCCTTGTTTGTGCTTATTTTCCTTGTGTTTTTACCTTGATTTGAATATTTTAAAAGCCAACTTGATTACGTACGCAACTGTACTAGTTACGGGACTCGGGGAATGCCTAACACCTTCTTCCCGAGTCAAATGAACCCCCTTACCTAAAATTTCTGGTGCAGTCAGTTTTAGAGTCAAATGTGTTTTGAAGGAAAATTGTTATTTTAAAATAAATGGTGACCTGGCACACCGAAACCAAATGTCAGGTGGCGACTCTGAAAGTTTCTTTGAAACATAATTTTTGTCACTTTCATGATTGAAAACCCTTTGAGCTTAAAACCACTTTATCTTTTTCAAAGAGGATTAGTGAGGTGAAAAAAAGGGGTGTAACAGTGCAGATCCAGGTACTTCCTACTAGACCAGGTATTAGTGAGCTAGTCTGTACGCGGAGACTTCAAGGTACATCTGCCAGCGTCAGCAGACCTCAGAGTCCCCCTCTATCCTTATTATGTTGTTTCATGCTTAAAGACACTTAGTATTTCTCTTAGAAGCTTGTAACTTATTTCTACCGGGTTTTGGGAGTTGTAACTATTTGAATCGCGGTTTGATTTATTTTAAATGTTGAGATTTGAGTTTCAGTTTTGTATTTCGCATAATTGATAAGCTTACCTAGTCTTAGAGACTAGGTGCTATCATGACATTCTACGGAGGAAAATTGGGATCGTGACACTAACACATAGGGATCACATGATTAGCAATAAGGTTCGATGACTACACAGTTCCACGGAATCGACTGGGTCATAATTACCACGGTGCATGCCCACATGCCCGTCACTTAGCATGTGCGTTACCTCAACACCAACCACAAAATACGTATTTCAGGGATTCATACCCTTAGAATCAAGTTTAGAAGTGTTACTTACCTCAAGCCGTACAAATCTCTACTCCAACAAGCCCTTGCCTCACGAATTGGCCTCCGAACGATTCGAATCTAGCAACAAACAACTCAATATAATCAACACAAGGTATAGGAATCAATTCCATATGATAAAGCTAAGTTCTTTAACAAAAGTCAAAGAGTCAACTCAAAAAGTCAACCTCGGGTCCACGTCTCGAAATCTGATAAAATTAACAAAATCCGAACAACCATTCAACCACAAGTCCAACCATATAATAATTATCAAATTCCGACACCAAATCGTCACTCAAATCCCCAAATCTTACTCTCCAATGCCTAGTCGAAAATTTCCCAAATTCCACCTTAAAAATATATAATCTAGGTGAAAATTTAAATGGGTATTCAATATTAATGGATAAAAACTACCAAAAGTGACTTACCTCTTGAAATCTCATGAAACCCCTCTCAAAAATCGCCTTCAACCGATCTCGCAAAGTCCAAAAATGAGAAAATAACTCAAACCCTCGAACTTATGAAGCTGCCAGTCATCTCGCACATGCGTTTCACTTAACCGCTTCTGCGGCTCCGCAGGTGCGGCCAAAACTCTGCTTCTGTGGTTCCCCTGAAGGCCCCCTGCCTTCGCTTCTGCAGACAATTCTCTGCTTCTGCGGAGTCGCACAAGCGACTTCCTCTCCGCTTCTGCGGAGATTGCTGCTACCAGCCCACATCGCACATGCGCCCTTCTTCCCGCATCTGCGATCTCGTAAGTGCAGCCAAGACCTCGCACCTGCGCATTCCCTTAGCCCAACAAAAATCTGCTTCTGCGATGCCAAACATGCTTCTGCGATCTCGCACCTACGACCAAATCCTTCGCAGGTGCGATCGCACCAGACCTGAACTCTTTAACAATCCTTTAAGTCCCAATTCCAATCCGGTAATCATTCGAAATCCACTCGAGGCCCCCGGGACCTCAACCAAACATACCTACAAGTCCTAAAAACATGATACGAACTTAGTAGAGGCCTCAAATCACGTCAAATGGCATCACAAATACGAATCGCACCCCAATTCAAGCCTATTAAAACTAATGAATTTCCAACTTCTACAATCGATGTCGAAACCTACAAAACCAACTCCGATTGACCCCAAATTTTGCACACAAGTCATAAATGACACATCAAACCTATTCCAACTTTCGAAATCAAAATTTGAGCCCGGTAACCACAAAGTCAACTCTCAGTCAAACTTCTCAACTCTCCAAACTTCAACTTTTTCAACTTTTGTCAATTCAAGCCAAAATCATCTACGGACCTTCAAATCAATATCCGGACATACTCTTAAATCTAAAATCACCATACGGAACTATCAGAACTATCAAAACTCCATTCCGGAGTTATTTACACATAAGTCAATATCCGGTCAACTCATTCAACTTAGGCTTCCAACCTTGGGACTAAGTATCCCAATTCATTCCGAAACATCCTCGAAACTAACCTAACCACCATTGCAAGTCACATAACAAAAAATGAATACAGAATAAGCAATAAATAGGGGAACGAGACTATAATACTCAAAACGACCGATCGGGTCGTTATAATGTGCCACTCCCTCGGTTAGCTTCACCTATGTAGCCAGTGAGTTTGCCGTTATTTTTTCCTCTTTGTTCATTTTATTGTTTCGGTTGTAATTATTTTATATTTTTGGTGACTATCTGTTCTTATTATTTTATATGGGTCACTTAACTGAAACAAGATTGTTTTATGGCAGCTCAAAGTGTTGGGAAAGATTCATTCTCGAAAAAAAGACTGTGTTATTTAGGCTCTGAGTTTTCACAAGTCTTGCTTTGATTATCTGGTTGCTGAGATAACTAAGAAGGTAAGTCATTATTTTATCATTTAGTGAAAATACTTTAGACTATGACATTTTTTATCTGGAAATTTATCTAATTGCAGTTAATGTAGTAGGTAAAGTTGATGATCCTGACTCAGAGAGAATGACTATTTATGATAAATGGACAATTTTTAGTAGAAGTATCATGGTAAGCTTCGTATACTCTCTTTTTCGTCATCTCATACGGTCTTTCATTAAACACTTGTACCATTATAGAGATTTTAAGACATTTTGTATGGTGAAGAACTTTGAACAATTCTTATTTACATATAGATTAGTCAAATTAAGTTTGACTGACATTTCATTTGTTATTCTCGTTTAATTTCTTCCCTATCACGCGATCCTTAATGTCCTCAAACTCTAATACTCACTAATGCAAAGAGGTGTGATATCTCCTTCAACAGTGTATTACTAAAGGTGCTTTTGTAACACTTCATTTTGTGCATCTGAAATTTAGGAGACGAGGTATAACAGTTGAAAGAGCAAGATTGGTTTACATAATTAAACTTTGCTTGGATTAAGAATTTGATTAACTTTTATATATAGATAATACCGCATAGAGATTCTATAGATGCTAGATTAGGCAGACGTAGTTAGATTGCTCAACTAGAGATTAGACTTGACAAATGCCTAAGTATCTAATAATCTGAGTTTTATACCACATTTATTGTATTGTGCCAACTTTTATTGTGATAAGAAGAAGAAATAATTTCTTAAGAAGTGTGCAACTTTCTAGTTTCTAATAAGATAACATGTATGTGTGGTTTTAAGGAATTTATAGTGCTGCCACACTATACTTTGTTATGTTTTATTCCCTAGCTTCTTAGAGGAAGCTTAGCCCATTTGGTAGTTTAGAGTTATAATAATCATGTGATTGATTTCTATTATTCTGGTTTGGATTACCTCTTTTTGACAATTACACCTTCGAGAATAAAAGATAATCTTTTTTTCTTTTTTGTATTCCATATTTCAAAGACGAGTATATACAAATACTCATGTACTTCAAAATAATTAATCAATAATAAGGTAGTTCTATAGTAGGAGGTTAATGCACTGAAGTATTGACAAGAATATTATGCAAATATGGCATGTATAGCTGAGAAATCGAAAAAGAAGACTTCGAGGACCATTCCTTTATGTATATTCTGAAATGTTTGGCTCAAGAGGAACATAATGTATTTTGAGGGGAAGGAAGAGAATATTTTGTTGCTGAAGAATAGATGCATCCATAGTTTTAAAATTTTGGTGTAATGCTGATATTTCTAACGATCGTAATATAATGTTGGAGTTTCTAGATTTCTTACAGCTTTAGAGGAACCTAATCTAGCTTTGTTTTACTTCGTCTCAGTACCAACTTGATGCTGAGTCTATTTTAATAATAATACCATTACTTTTTAAAAAAAATATATGGCCAGCGAATAGAGCTGTCTTTTGTGAATCATCTCCTATATCTTTGGAAAAATCTTTTTCAAATGATATGTTGTCTCTATTTGAAGGAATCTTATCAGGGGCTGTAGATTTCATGCACCTCCAACATGCTTTGGTAGTTTTGGGGCCTTACAACGGTGTTGGTTTCAAAGCGTTAAGCTTTCTCGTCTTTTGGGTTTCACAAGATCAAGTTGAGATATATTATGTACGTTAATCTACTTCTTTTGATTAATGTGATACTATATAGCTGCCAAAGTTTCTCTCTTCGCTGTTATATTCTTTATACTTTGGTCTACTTCTTCTGTTTCTTATGGTAAAGTTCCTTTATTTGCTACTTTATCTTTTTATCACCAGAATTAACGTGAGACATATCCTTCTTCATTTGTGAACTCTCTCCTGACAAAAATGTATTGTATAATGTTAACTTAGAAGAAGTCTAATAAACCATCATTTGCTGATCTGAAAAGGTTAGAACATGGATTACTCAGTCTAGAAATGCTAAGACGTTTATCTAAAAGTTGTGTAAAATTCTTGCGTCCTTATTGTCGACATAAAATATGATTTTCCTCAATATTAATTCTTGAATATTGTTTATTTGAAGAGATCTCCTTTCATATTACAGATGCCTCATGCATATTCTTAAATGGAAGTAGATGAATAACGTTATGCAAGTGTTCCAAGGCCTATTAAAGTGTTTGGTTTAGACTCATTAGCCAATTCATACGTTTTCTTGTTGCATTTTGGAGTAAATATAGTCAACTTTAAAAATCGAAATATATCATTATTTCTCTGTTGTTACTACCACAGTGTGAATTTTTCTTCGTTCGAAAGCTGCTACAAACTGTGGATAGAACAAACAAATATACGTTTTATAACAACTCGGTTAGTCGTTTTGAGTATTACAACCCCGTTCTCCCATTTACTGCTCAATTTATGCCTTACATTTGTTATGTGACTTGCCGGGGGTAATTGGTTCGGTTCCGGTGAGGTTTTGGAATGATTTGGAACACTTAGTTCCAAGGTTTAGAACTTAAGTTGAAAAGGTTGACCGGATGTTGACTTATGTGTAACGACCCCGGAGAATTTTTTTGCTAAGGAATTTAAGGTTTTGTGGTGTCGAGGTAAATCAATTAGTACAAAGGCTATAAAAACTTTTTGGGTTGAACAATGCACTGGGGAGTAAAGAAAACTTTTCGGCAGAAGAGGACATTTCTATGGCCCACTATGCGGTCACAGAATCACTCTGCGGACCGCGTAATAGCCGCAGAGTGAGGCAGGTAAGGGGCCGTTTTGGATGCCATTCTGCGGTCGACTATGCGACTGCAGAACTGTTCTGCGATTCATTATGCGACCACAGAACATGTCTGCGGGCCGCATAGTGACCGCAAACCCAGGCAGGTTCTTCCCAATTCTGGAGGTCAATTGTGCGGCCGATATGCGGACCGCATATCCTGTCCGGAACTTCATTTTTGGATTTTTATAACCCGACCCAACTTCGATTTATAGCCCTTGAAGCTCATTTTTTAGCCAAAATCTGACATTTTTAGAGAGAAGGGAGAGTGTTCTAGAGAGAGGAAGAAGCTCAAGTGCTTTGTTCATCAAGATCTTGTTCAAGCTTTGAAATCCAACAAGGAAATATTACAAGATCTTCACCTAAGAGGTAAGGTTCTAATCCCTAGTCTTCAATTTCGAGTTTGGATAAAGATGGATAATTAAGAGTATGATTCTTGGGTGTTAGAGTATTATTTATACATACACATACCAATAAGGTTTATGGAAAGATTATTGAGTTCAAATGGGTAAAGATTGGGTTGAAAATGGTAGAAATCTTCAAAGACTTTAATTGAAGATTTGAGGGTCGGGTTGATATCGAAATTTGGTGAAATTTGTATGGTTGAACTCGTGGTTGGATGGGCGTTCATATTTTGTAACTTTTGTCGGGTTCCGAGACGTGGGCTCCACGGGCGATTTTTGAGTGAATTTCGGATTTGTATTGGAAATTTAGTATTTCCTTGTGGAATTAATTACAATAATTGGTATTGACTGAATCGAATTAATTGTGGCTAGATACGAGGCTTTCGGAGACCAATTCTCGTGGCAAGGGCATAGCGGAATAAAGAATTACACGGTTTGAGGTAAGTAACAGTTATAAATTTGGTCCTGATGGTATGAAACCCCGAATTATGTGTTATGTGATTGGTTTTGAGGTGACGCACATGCTAGGTGACAGGCGTGTGGGCGTGCACCGTAGGAATTGTGACTGGGTCAAATTTCATGTAACTATGTAGTTGAATAATCTGTTGATATCAGTACATTCTCTACGTGTTAGAGAAAATTGAGCTAAGACTTGTACTAAAAATCATGCTTAGACATATGCTGTTATTATTGGTAACCACTGGGGTCATTTCTGTGGTTGAATTATATGTTCAAATTGTAATTTCACACTCAGTCATGTTCGTTCATTTCATATCATATCTTAGTCTCTGTTTCTATATATTGATGCATCATATTATAGTTTTTAGGCTGATTTTCATGACATCTTGAGCCCGAGAGACTGGAGAGGTTGATGTAACGACTCGGTCGGTCATTTTGAGAATTTAGGTCCCGTTCGGCGACATAAGACCCTGTGCAGCTTCGTATTATGTGTATTGACTTGCGTGCGTGGTTGAATTCGATTACCGGATGATTCGGGTTGATTTGGGACACTTAGTCCCTAAAAACGGAAGCTTAAGTCTTAGGATTTTTGCCGTAGTCGGAACTTTGTGAAGACAAAGTTTTTGTAAAATCTTCTAAAAACGAAAATTTAAGATTTGGAGGTCGAGTTGTTATTGGAATTCGATAAAATTAGTATGTTTGAACTCGTATCGGAATGGGTATTCGAATTTCATGAAAATTATGTCGGGTTCCGAGAGGCGGGCCCCGTGTTAACTTTTGAAATAAATTTTTAAGTCGACGTATTATTATCCGGAATTGTTTCCGGTAAATTTTAATGAAGTTATACAACTAATTTTAATATATTTGAGTGGTCCGGAGGTCAATTCAAGCAAGAAGGCGATTTTGGAATATCGGCATAACTTCAAAGAGGTAAGTATCTAGCCTAACCTCGAGTGGGGGAATTACCCCTTAGGCATTGAGTCTTATGTGAAAATTGTGTAACTTAAAACCATGTACGCGAAGTGACGAGTACGTACTTGGTTTATATGTGCAAATTATATCGGTTGAAATTAGTAGACGCCCTTAAGTATTAAGTTGGAAAATTGTTGTAACTTATTAAATCCCTTATTTGTCATGCCTCATTCTTTGTTCGCCGAGGTTGTTTTTATATGATAATTTGGTGTGCTTGTCACTTGACTTTTATGTGAACTCTGTGTTTGTTTGAGTTGCCATTTTTATGGAAAACACTTTCATTATTGATTTTACCTACAAATAATTAAAATAAAAAATTTAGTTAATAAGATGAATTACTTTTCAGTTTATATTGTTGAAAATTTGGTATTGAATTATAAAGGCCGTGAATCATATTGAGGCAAAGTGCCAAATTGTGAAATATTATTCAGTTGAGTTGTTCACTCTCAAATATTTTGTTAAGATGTTGTGCACATTATGATCGAGTCGTGGCTCTTTATTATGGAAAAATAATGTGTTGTTGATTTTTGTGGCAAGTTATAATATTTGAGCACTTGATGTGCAATTTGTGATATGTTGTAATATTTGAGCATTTGATGTGTAATTTGTGATATGTTGTAATATTTGAGCACTTGATGTGCAATTTGTGATATGTTGTAATATTTGAGCACTTGAAGTGCAATTTGTGATATGTTATAATATTTGGGCACTTGAGGTGCAAGTTGTATTATGTTGTGATATTTGGGCACTTGAGGTGCAAGTTGTATTATGCTGTGATATTTGGGCACTTGAGGTGCGATTTGTGAAATATTGTGATATTGATACGCATGCGGTGAGATAAGGGTGGCTTGAAACGCATGGCTAGTAGGGAAACAACTAGAAGTCATGCGGTGATATAAGGTAAGGGTATTGAAATGCATGCGGTGAGATAAGGGTGGCTTGAAACGTGTGGCTAGTAGGGGAACTACTAGAAGTCATGCGGTGTGATAAGGGTGGCTAAAACACGGGATGCTATTTCGGGGAAAAAATGATTTCTTTAAAATTAAATGTGAAGGCTCCTGCGGTGATATAAGAAAATAAAAGATTGTGAATTTATTTATAATTTGGGACTACGAGGCAATACCTCGGGAGTGCCCCTTTTGCTGATATTTCTCTATGGCTGTACTTGCCTTTGGTTATTTTATTTTTTCTTAATTTATAAATTCTTGTGTTTTTCGAGATGTATTATTTTACTTAATATTAAGTGTTTTGTAATTCTTGATGTATTGTGTTGACCTTGACTTTTTCGTAGAAGACATTGAGGATTTGTATTTTTGGGTAGTACTTATTTTTGATGATTGAGTTGTTTTAAATAAAAGAAAAATTCTAGTATGTTTTAATTTAATAAATTTTATATCCATATCAGTAGTTTATCTGATGTTTTATTTTAATTAAAATATTATTTTCTCCACTCAAATGATTTCTAAAATAAATTCATTCTTTTGTTAATTTCTTACTTGATTTAAAGATTTTAACCTTACTTTAGTAAAAATAAATTGATAATGCGGATCATATATACATTGATATTTTTACACATGAGTTGTCCGTGTGATGGTGATGAAATATGGGCACGAGGTGCCATAGAAAATATGAAAGTGGGTTGAGACCCGTAATTTTTGTGATTGTGAAATGAGGTGTTACACGGTGACTTTTACTTGAAAATATATTTATTGGAAAGTATTATATCCTGAAGATTATTATTTGAAAAATATATAGGCGAAGGAATTTATATTTGAAGGACTTGATTAATTGGTTGTACTTATGTTCCTTATTCATCTGAGCAATAATTATGATGTTCTTGTTGATTTTGTTGTTAGCATTGCTAGTTATTTTCTAGTATTATTTTGAATACTATATTGCACAGGTTATTAGACTAGTGAGTGTCTTGACTGTACCTCGTGTCTACTCCACTAAGGTTAGTCTTGATACTTACTGGGTACCGATCGTGGTGTACTCATACTACACTTCTGCACATTTTTGTGCAGAGCCATGTAATGGAGGTATCGGACTCGGACAGAGTTAGAGTGTGATCGTAAAGATTCAAGGTAGAGCTGCTTGGTCGTCGCAGTCCCTTGGAGTCTGTTCAATTCATTGTACTGTTAATTTTTAATCAAACAGTATTGTATAAATGGTCCTCGTGATCATTCCATGTATTCATCTAGAGTTTGTGAGTCAGTACTACCAGTCTTGGGAGGTTGTATATTCTTATTTGTTCTGCTGTTAGTTTTGAAAACTTATTTAATTAAAAACAATTTTGCTTCAAAATGTAATTAAAATCGGCTTACCTAGCATTAGAGACTAGGTTCTATCACGACGCTTGTGGCGGAATTTTGGGCCGTGACAAGTTGGTATCAGAGCTCTAGGTTCATAGGTTCTACGAGTCGCGAATGAGTTTAGTAGAGTCTTGTGGATCGGTACGGAGACGTCTGTACTTATCTTCAAGAGGCTATAGAACTGTTAGAAAATTTCACTTCTTTCATTCCTTATCGTGCAGCATTTATTCAGCTTGAAGCATATATCTTATGTTCTTTTGCATACACTCGTGTATCAAATTGCGCACTCGGTATCAACTATGCGCTAATAGTTCGTGATACTATAGAGGGGTTATAAGGGAGCCAGGGTTGCTCAACCATTATTACAACGTGTCGTCCAGATCGAGGATACGGAAGTATTGAGAGATCATTGAGTTGTGCACATTGAGGTGCAGCAGGTTCTGACATCTGGTTGATAAGTATGATATTAAGAAGGTTTAATTAATTGCCTAATCATCACAATTATGGTAGGATCACGAGGTGGATGTAGATCTGAAATAGTTGGTGGTATTAGAGACTACGTAGTTCGTATGGGATTTCTATTTAGCGAAGGGTACATTCGCAACCAAGGCACTGGAGGAAGCGAGCTTAACGGTCACGAGGATGACATGTGCCAAATAAATGGCTTGAGGTATTTTATGACCGGTGTCCTACGAACGATGAAGGTTAGTATTATGGATCATCAGAATGTGTCCTATGGCTTCGCGCCAAGTGAGGGAGTCCACTATCAACGATTAGATTGCGGGGTCATGTGTTATATGAGTTTTGGCCTGAGATATATTTATGTGGTATTGAAAGGTTCTACAAAACTTGTATATGATTAAGAGATGAGATTTGTATGGGATGATGCTGGGACTTGCGATATTCCCGTGTCGTTAATAATTCTACATTTCAGTATCAACGAGGTCACGGAAACAATTTCAGAATACTCGGAGTGTTCCAGTAAGTTCTTTTAATGCACCACCGGTACGGGGTTCCTATAATGGTTATTTCGGTTATCTGACACAGACTCAGTGTGAGCAGTCAAACCCGCAGAGGGGTTGTTATGAGTGTGGTGATACTAGACACATCAAGAGAAATTGTCCCAGACTTGGGAGGGGTGGATTTCATCAGAACACTCCAACTACAAACTTTATTCCAGTTAATACTTCACGTGTACAGTCAGCTATAGGTGAAGGACAGGCGGGTAGTGGGCGCCTAAGAGGTGGAGGCCCGACCCGTTGATATAATCGCTATGATTTGGCTGAGGCCAATACACCATATGGAGTCGTTACAGGTACGATCCTGATTTTGTTATAAAAAGATATTTTCCCTTAATTTGATTCGGTTCTGAATATTAAGGTGAGTCCCCCTATTATGCTCTGCTTATGGGTGAGCTACCCACTTATATGTTATCCCTGTTGGGAGAATTGAGGATGTGAGCCCGCGTCTGTCATTTTTATTTTTGTGCACCATTGAGGGCTATAAGTCCAAAAGTAATTTTTTATTATTCATCACAGTGAGTTTAATGTGTTTCGGAATAATTGATTCCAATTTTTATGAATTACATGCCCTACCGGTATGAGGGTTCATTATGTGTTATGAAAAATGTTTATGAAATTTATTGAAAAGAAAAAAAAAAGAAATTGAAATTTCAGTTGGCACAATGTGCAAATACTTGTGATTCGGAGTTGAGGACGAGATCCTTGAATTTTATATATGATGTGAAATATTTAAATCGGGCTACAAGCCGCGGTGGAAGTTATATAAGGACGAGGTCCTTGTGGTGAAATATTTGTGAGATAATTCTTGTATATTTTTCTGTTCATATTCAACCATTTTCGTGCTGTAAACATTGAGTTTAAGCCTATGAGGCGAGTGCCAGGTGGCGTTAAATGTGACTCATTAATCCGAGTAAGTAATCATGAAGTCTTCATGCCTCACATTCTGTTGTCATGAGTATTGTGAAAATTCGAAATGAGGTGGTGGTTAATATGAGATTAATTGATGATGCTGGAATTAATTATGAACAGATTTTAAGACCAGGGATGTAATGAGCATACATATAATGTGCTGCATGTCCTGATATCATTATGATAATGCAGTGCTTGTAATGTTGAGATTAGTGTTATTGATATATATATTGTGGTGCCTTGTTGGGTTGTGGATTTGTTGTTAGGAGTTATTTTGGTGTTACTCTGGCAGGTGGTTGGGCCCAATTACAGGGGAGACTCTGCCCAAAATTTCTGAAAGATTTGGGAGTTAGTAAAAATTTGGGGGATTGAGACGTGCAAAAGAAGAGACAAATTATGTTATGTGTTTGAGGGCGAATGATCCTAAGCGGGGAAGAATGAAACACCCCAGAAATTTTTAAGTACTTCAACACTATCAAGAAAGTTAATGTGTGCGTAGGCATAAATTGCTATAGCCAGTTGAGACTAATACCGTGTGTTTTTGGAAAAATCAGGTGTTTTGAAAATATTTGGAGCGTAAAATATTGGTCTTAAAGATTACAAATATAGGTAAAAGAAATAATCTCACTTGAGATGGATTTGTCGATCTTATCTCAAATGAGGTAATGTGGGGTCAACCGTGAGTATATGTGTAAAAGTAAAATTATCAATTTGGTAACCTTGGAATAATTCTTAGCACGTTCGAGGACGAATGTTTATTTAAGAGGTGGAGAATGTAACGACCCGGTCGGTCATTTTGAGAATTTAAGTCCCGTTCGGCGGCATAAGGCCCTGCGCAGCTTCGTATTATGTGTATTGACTTGCGTGCATGGTTGAATTCGGTTACCGGATGATCCGGAGTGATTTGGGACACTTAGTCCCTAAAAACAGAAGCTTAAGTCTTAGGATTTTTACCGTAGTCGGAACTATGTGAAGACAACTCCGGAATGGAGTTCTGTCGGTTCTGATAGCTCCGTATGGTGATTTTGGACTTAGGAGCATGTCCGAAAAATTATTTGGAAGTCTGTAGTGGAATTAGGCTTGAAATGGCGAAAATAGAAAGTTTAAGTTGGAAGTTTGACCGGGGAGTTGACTTTTTGATATCGGAGTCGGAATCCAGTTCTTAAAATTTTCATAGGTCTGTTATGTCACTTATGACTTGTGTGCAAATTTTGAGATCAATCGGAGTTGATTTGATAGGCTTCGATGTCGAATATATAAATTGAAATTTCTTAGTTTCATTAAGCTTAAATTGGGGTATGATTCGTGGTTTTAGTGTAGTTTGATGTGATTTGAGGTTTCGACTAAGTCCGTAATATGTTTTGAGACTTGTTGGTATGCTCGGACGGGGTACCGAGTGGCTCGGGTAAGTTTCGGGGTGGTTTCGGATCATTTCTAGGCCATTTTTAGTTTCTGATTTTTGGCCACGGAGGTATGCATCGCGATCGCGGACAAACGGTCGCGATCGCGAAGAGCAATTTTGCTGTTTCGACACTGTGAATCGCGGAACACTTTTCGTGATCGCGTAGAGGAAACTCCTATCACACTGACCCGACTTTGGAAGCTCATATCTTGTAATCTATAAGTAACTTGAAGATGATCCAAAAAGAAAAGTTGTAGCCCTTTGTCTAATTTTCAGAAAGGTAAACCATTTGTCATTTGGAGGTGTGTACTAAAGGTTATGGTAGATACACTACAGTCTATCCGGGAAGAGTTTGGAAATCTCTGTTACATAGGGCTGACTTTGGAAGCTTATATCTCAAAATATATAAGGAATTGGGAGCTGAGAAACAAATGAAAGTTATAGCCCTTGGAGTCTAGTTTTCAGAAAGTGAAACCATTCATCATTTGGAATTTTGTACAAAAGGTTATGACTATTATACTAGAGGCTGTCTAGAAGGGTTGGGGAGTTTGTTCTTCGCGATCGCGAATGGTTTTCCGCGATCGCGAAGAGCAATTTTGGGGCTGAAAAATTTTGTGCTTCGCGATCGCGAAGAGTAAATACTGGGCAGTAGCTATATTTCAAGGTTTCAGCCATTTTAAACATATTTTAGAGTTATGGAGCTCAAATTGAAGTGATCTTTTAGGCGATTTTCACCATATGGACTGGGGTAAGTGTTCTATATCCTAAAGTGTTTATATTTCATGAATCTATGATTATATTCATTGTTTAATTCAGATTTTAATGGAATAAATCAAGATTTTTGTAAAATCTTTCAAAAACGAAAATTTAAGATTTGGAGGTCGAGTTATTATTGGAATTCGATAAAATTGGTATGGTTGAACTCGTATCGGAATGGGTGTTCGGATTTCATGAAAATTATGTTGGGTTCCGAGAGGCGGGCCCCGCGTTGACTATTGTTGACTTTTTGGAATAAATTTTTAAGTCGGCGTATTATTATCCGGAATTATTTCCGATAATTTTTAATGAAGTTATACAATTAATTTTGATAGATTTGAACTGTCCGGAGGTCAATTCAAGCAAAAAGGCGATTTTGGAATATCGGCATAAATTCAAAGAGGTAAGTATCTTGTCTAACCTCGAGTGGGGGAATTACCCCTTAGGCATTGAGACTTATGTGAAAATTGTATAATTTAAAACCATGTACGCGAGGTGACGAGTACGTACTTGGTTCATATGTGCAAATTATATCGGTTGAAATTAGTAGACGCCCTTAAGTATTAAGTTAGAAAATTATTGTAACTTATTAAATCCCTTATTTGTGCAATTGTTGTAACTTAAGAATGTGCAATTTATGATATATTGTAATATTTGAGCATTTGATGTGCAATTTGTGATATGTTGTAATATTTGAGCACTTGATGTGCAATTTGTGATATGTTGTAATATTTGGGCACTTGAGGTGCAAGTTGTATTATGCTGTGATATTTAAGCACTTGAGGTGCGATTTGTGAAATATTGTGATATTGATACGCATGTGGTTAGATAAGGGTGGCTTGAAACGCGTGGCTAGTAGGGGAACTACTAGAAGTCATGAGGTGATATAAGGTCAAGGTGTTGAAATGCATGCGGTAAGATAAGGGTGGCTTGAAACGCATGGCTAGTAGGGGAACTAGTAGAAGTCATGCGGTGTGATAAGGGTGGCTAAAACGCGGGATGCTATTTCGGAAAAAAATAATTTCTTTAAAATTAAATGTGAAGGCTCCCGCGGTGATATAAGGAAATGAAAGATTGTGAATTTATTTATGATTTGGGACTACGAGGCGGAACCTCGGGAGTGCCCCTTTTGTTGATATTTCCCTATGGCTGCACTTGCCTTTGGTTATTTTGTTTTTCCGTAATTTATAATTTTTTATATTTTTCGTGATGTATTATTTCAATTAATATTAAGTGTTTTGTAATTCTTGATGTATTGTGTTGACCTTGACTTTTTCGTACAAGATTTTGAGGATTTGTATTTTTGGGTTGTACTTGTTTTTGATGATTGAGTTATTTTAAATAAAAGCAAATTCTAGTATATTTTAATTTAATAAATTTTATATCTATATCAGTAGTTTATCTGATGTTTTATTTTAATTGAATTGTTATTTTCTCCACCCAAATGATTTCTAAAATAAATTAATTTATTTGTTGATTTCTTACTTGATTTAAAGATTTTAACCTTACTTTAGTGAAAATAAATTGATTGCGGATCTTATATACATTGATATTTTTACACATGAGTTGTCGGTGTAATGGTGATAGAAATATGAGCACGAGGTGCAGTGAAAAATATGAAAGTGGACTGAGACCAGTAATTTTTATGATTGTGAAATGAGGTGTCACACGGTGACTTTTACTTGAAAATATATTTATTGAAAAGTATTATATCCTGAAGATTATTATTTGAAAAACATATAGGCGAAGGAATTTATATTTGAAGGACTTGATTAATTGGTTGTACTTGTGTTACTTATTCGTCTGAGCAATAATTATGATGTTCTTGTTGATTTTATTGTTATCATTGTTAGTTATTTTCTAGTATTATTTTGTATACTATATTGCACAGGTTATTAGACTAGTGAGTGTCTTGATTATACCTCGTCTCTACTCCACTGAGATTAGTCTTGATACTTACTGGGTACCGACCGTGGTATACTCATACTACACTTCTGTACATTTTTGTGCAGAGCCAGGTATTGGAGTTATCGGACCCGGACAGAGTTAGAGTGTGATCGCAAGGATTCAAGGTAGAGCTGCTCGGTCGTCGTTGTCCTTGGAGTCTGTTCATTTCATTGTACTGTTAATTTTTAATCAAACAGTATTGTATATTTGGTCCTCGTGATCAATCCATGTATTCAGCTAGAGTTCGTGACTCAGTACTACCAGTGTTAGGAGGTTGTATATTCTTATTTGTTCCGCTATTAGTTTTGATTACTTATTTAATTAAAAAAAATTGGCTTCAAAATGTAATTGAAATCGGTTTACCTAGTATTAGAGACTAGGTGCCAGCAAGACGCCTGTGGCGGGATTTTGGGCCGTGAGAGTTGATGACTGAGTGAGGCCGAGGGCCTAATTATGAGGATATTTATGGGATCGGGTTGCACGTCGCAGCATGTTTCATTGTTATATGCCATGATTGGCTTGATATAGCGTTTGGGCTGAAAGAGCCCCTCCGGAATCTGTACACACCCCCAGTGAGCGCAGGTACCTACTGAGTGCGAGTGCCGAGTGATGAGTGACTATGAGGAAGGAGTGACTGTGAGGTTGGAGTGAATGGGAGGACTGCGTGACTGTTACTCTGAGAGGATGCATTGATTTCATTATTTGCTGCATTTTAGTTGTCATATATCATTATTTTGAAAATTTCGAAAAAATATTATTTTATGTTTCAGTCAAATTTGATATGAGATTTCTGTGAAATTTTAAATGTTGAACTTGAAAGTATGCCTACCCTTTTATATTGGAAAGTACCGTATTTGGACTTAGCTGAGAAGCTCGTCACTACTTTCAGTTCCTTATTTATTATTGTTACTTGCTGAGTTGGTTGTACTCATACTACACCCTGCACTTCGTGTGCAGATCCAGGTGATTCCGGACACAGTGAGTGTTGATTCTTTCACACAGTTAATTTTCCGGAGATTCAGAGGTAACTGCTATGTTTCGCAGACCTTGTCTCTCCTTCCCTATCCTTTTGTTTATTGTATTTGGTCTCGAATTAGTATAGACCGGATTTCCTAGACTTGTAATGTATAGATGCTCATGTACTCAGTGACATCGAATTTTGGGAGTGTGTTTATTTCTAATGTTTGTGGGATTTACTCTTAAACTTAATTATTATATTTTCAGTATTTAAAAGAAATTGTGGTTTATGGAGATTGTCGACTTGTCTAGTATTAAGATAGGCGCCATCACAACATGTGTGATTTTGGCTCGTAACACATTTTTACTTCGTAGGATATTGATGGCTTTCCTCTAGAAACTCCGTGTCTCCGAGATAAATATGTCTCTTTGATTCTGGTTCCATTCGTTGCAATTAAGTAACAAGGTACTGACAAAATTTTCCCATTTTATATCGTTTGATGGTGGTAGATAGTGATGAATTATGGGGATAGCGCGACATGCCAAACTAGCAGTTTGTCAAGACTTTCATTATGAGAAGAGTTTGCTGATTACATTGCCTTTTTTTTTCTTTTTTTTGCTGTCCAATTATTAATCAGTACGGGAGTTGATAATAGGATCTAATCATTTACAATACGGAGCCACAAATGTCCTTAACGTATTATAAATGATTCAAAAATGTCCTCATTTCATCTATGAGTTCAAATTTGCCCTTAATATTATTTTTAGGCTTAAAAATACCCCTCTCTTCACGGAAAGATGACATGGCATTGATGGGCATTTTAATTAAATATGTAGCATTTATTTAGTCCAGAAAAAAGTAATTTTTTTTTACTAAAAACTGAAAAAAAATGAAAATATTTTTATTTTCTAAAACAATATTTTTGTAAAAACTGGAAAAAAAATTGAAAAGCAATTTTCTAAAGCAATATTTTTGTAAAAGCTAAAAAACATATTTCCTCTTCTTCTTCCTTCCTTGTTTGTCCATATGCTTTCTGAGTTAATAAGAAGAAGAGGAAATATTTTTCTTCAGCTTTTACAAAAACATTACTTTAGAAAATTGCTTTTCAGTTTTTTTTCTATTTTTTTCAAAAATATTATTTTAGAAAATATTTTTCAGCTTTTTTTAAAGCATATTTTTTGTAAAAACTGAAAAAAAAATATTTTCGCTTTTTTCAGTTTTTAGTAAAAAAAATTTACTTTTTTCTATACTAAATAAATACTACATGTTTAATTAAAATGTCCATTAATGTCATGTTATCTTTCCGTTAAGAGGGGGGCATTTTTAAGCCTAAAAATAACATTAAGGGCAAATTTGAACTCATAGATGGAAAGAGGACATTTTTGAGTCATTTCTAATACATTAAAGCATTTCTGGCCCTTTTTCGTTTGTAATATTAAAGCTTAAAATGCAAAAATTAGTGCTTACACTCAATTGTATTTTATGCAATTGCAGTATTGGCATACTTTATATCCTAATGACGTTCCAAATCGCTGAAAACTTGTTCACTTCAAAATGTAAAGATTGAGCTCGTGCTTGCACGGGCTATACCCATCTAGTAGTATTAGATTCGCTTTCACTATTATAAGCAAGTCGAAGGATTATAAAATGAGATCTATTGACATTAATATTTTTTAGTTATTTGCTTCTTGTTTTTTTTGTTTTTATTTTTGGAAAGAACGTAGTCACTTAAAATGATAGTGCTTTTTCGGATATTTTATGCAAGCTGAATAAAAGTAAATTTTAAGCACTAGTTGCAGAAAAGTATTATGAATATAAAGCTATACGTTTGGATAGAAATATTAAATCGGAAAATATGGCGTTGATGTGTTCAATAAAAGAAGTGTTGATAAATTTTTTAAAGTTAACTAATATTAGTACCCACGCGATGCGCGAACAAATCATGTCAAATTGCGATGTAGGTTGTTTGAATCATGTGCAAATAGCCTTAAAATATAAACCTCTCAGATAAAAATTATATAACATGAGAGTTTAATTATGAAGTAGAATATGAAATTATTGTTCAAATCTCATAGTAGACAACCTTTATATATATATACACATATATATATTTGTAGCAGCCTAACCCCTTGATTTTAGTACTTGCATTTCGTTTCGCTGTCAATATTAAAGAATATTAAACATGTCATATTGTGATCTGTCTTGTTTGAGCACATTTGATCATATTATTTTAAAACAATTCTTACTATCACTTTATTTTTATCTGAAAGTCAAATATGTCTTATTCATCACATCATTTTTACGTAAATTCTTTTTTCTTTTTGTTCTTTTCTTATAGTTATTGTATTGTTTATTATTTAATATTATTATACTATCATATAATTTCTTTTATTAGCTTAATAATTAAATTAATGTCTTGCTTATTATCCTTTTAATAGTATTTAATAAATATAAATATTTTATTCTTGAAATTTGGTATATTTTTATGCTTGTATCCTCTTATTAAGAATATTTTAATCATTTACATTTATCAGTAATATTTTAAAATATAATTTAATTATTTTATTTTATTTATTTTTAAATTAATTTAAAGTATAAGTATCCTCCCACTACCTCTATTGTTTTTTATATATTCTCTTCCCTACTATAAATTTTAATTAGTTTTTATATTATGTTTTCCCTATAACCAAAATAATATCATATTTTATTTTAAATTATAACTTTTAATTCGTCTAAAATATTAATACATATGTTATTTGATTATCATGTTCCAAAGCGTATTGAGTTCTCTTATAATTAATTTTGTATTAGATGCACTTAAATTTTCTTTCGTTTTTAGCTATAAGATACAATTTACGTAATATTTTCAAAAGACAAAAAAAATCTCATCTCAAATTCAAATAATTCTTATCATTTTATTTAATTTCTAAATTGGACCGCATTTTCAAAAAATTATGTTATTCTTTCAAACATAAATCAACTGCACTCAATTCAAATATTAATCATAGAAAAATATTTTCTTAATTGTTTGAACATATTCTATCTAAATGTTGTAGTAATATTTTCACTGTCATTTTATTTCTTTATATAAATTTTCTTTTCTTTTTTAGTTTTAAGATACAAATTTAATTTTTTATTTTTATTAGTAAAATTATCTATATTAGAAATTTATTTTGTATTTTTAAAATTTTATTTTTTGTATTTTTATTCTTCATAAATAAGACTTTAATTTCGTGGTATTATCCATAATTTGAGCATTCTCATCGTAGATTTAAGAACTTTCTAATCTCAAATTCAAATAGTCTTTTCCTTTCATTTCTAATAGTAAATGTTTAATAATTTAACATAATTCTGCTATTTTTTAATCTAATATATAGTCGTTTTACATTTTATGTGGCTTTTCATTAACTTGTAGCTTTATTTAATATCATTATTAACTACATTTCTTTAATAAAATATAGATAAATGTATGTTTTTAAAAATAAAATTAATATTTATTTTATTTTAAAATATTTCTCAAAAATTTTAAATTATTTAAAATTTAATAATATTTTTAAGTATTGTATATTTACTTTATTTTATTTTTTAAACTTATGATTTATAAAGGTCCTTACATTATATCTAATTTTAAACTTTATTCTATAAATCTACACTTGTTGTCTTATGGTTATGCCACTTGGCATCGTAGAATTATTTAGTTCTCTCTCTCTCTCTCTCTCTCTCTCTCTCTCTCTATATATATATATATATATATATATATATATATATATATATATATATATATGTTATTTTCTTTTTTATATTTTAGTTTTTTATCGATATTTATAAGATATCTATATTTATTAATTCAAGTAGTGTAACCAATTAATTTAAAATTAAAAAAATTGTTAGAAATATAGTTTATTTGTCTTAATATTGCCACTTGGCTTTTTGTGATTATGCCACTTGTCTTGATAATATTCTCATTTTTTATAGATATTTATAAGATATCTATATTTATTAATTCAAGTAGTGTAACTAATTAATTTAAAATTTAAAATTAAAAACAATTGTTAGAAATATAGTTTATTTTGTCTTAACATTGCCACTTGGCTTTTTGTAGTTATGCCACTTGTCTTGATATAGCGCTTTTGCTTCTCCTATTATATATAATAGATATAGATATGATTGAGATTCCCTTAACATTATTGACACGAAAAATGAGATAATTATTGAAATATTTTAAATTCAAATACTAAATCAATTTATGTCTAAATACACTAATCAGTACTAAATTTATGTCCCAGAACTCTTCCATATGGAAATATGGACCATAATCTAACAGAATTGATCCGAATATTTAGGGTTATAAATGGAAGCCCAGTTCCATAAGTCCATTCAAATGTGGCCAATTAAAAACCTTTGGGTTTACAGTCGCCAAGCCATGATATATTGTTCAAAATTTGGTCATGGGCCTAAAATGATTTGTAAACAGTTTTAATTTTTAATCCAAACCCAAGCAATCGTCCTCTTCTATCTTTCATTTCTTGTTAACTGGGTATTTTGTAAAACAGCACAATGAAAGTTGGGGCTAAAGATTAAATACCCACACTTGGGACGGATTAATTTCACTGAAGGTCATTTAACCAATTCTTTATTTCATAAAAGCCACTTATCTATTTTTTATCATTTAAAAATACTCAACTTTACCTTTGTAACTTAAAAGTCATTTTGGTTCAAAACCTACAAAATATCATTAAAAACTGACATGGCATTAAATTTAATTAAAACATATGCCACATAAGATTGAATGGACCATACCCAATGTGGACCCATTTTCATATCAATCGGATTTGACCCATAATCCAAATTGGCTTGTTGTTCTTAGCCGCTAGTGATATATTTATATGTTATGTGAGATGTATATGGTTGTATTTAACTGTATGAAAAATTATAGAATGATTTAAAGGATGTCAAAATTGTTTTGTGCTAATTCAATTCATGTTTTTATGAAATTTTGGAAAATTAGTGGGATTAAGGTTATTATGTAATAAAGAAAGGAAAATTTTTTAGCATAAAATAATCGTCCATATCTTCTCCTTATGATGGTCAAAATATTAATAACGCATTTGGATTATGTGTCAAATCGCGTTGAGGCAAACATGAGTCTAAATTGTATGGTCCATTTAAGCTTATGTGACATTATTAGTAGATTTTCTAATTAAATGTATTGCCATTGCAAATTTTTTGAAGAATATTTTATAGATTTTGAACCTTTTAATTTACAAAAATAAAGTTGAATGAATAAATAAGTGACCTTTATGAAATAAAGAATTAGTTGGTTAACCGTGAGTAAAAATAACCTCACTTGGGACTACAATTACAAAACAAGGACGGGCATTGACATAATTAACCAGAGCTCATTCTTTTTGTCAAGTTGAATTGTTCTACGTACACTTCTTTCTTTTCTTTTTCTTTTTTTTTTTAAAATTTTAAAATTTGTGTTTCCAAATTCTATTACTATAGGATTAGTTTTTTCTTTTTTAGACTATCGGATTAGTTAGTAGTTACAAGACTTCGGCAGAAGATTCAAGGAAGGATGGAAAGAAAAGAAAAACTTATCAATTACTTGGGGATTTATGCTTTAATGGTTATACTTATAGTAATAAGCAGTGGGCTCTTGCTCTTGTAATCTTGTTTTATTTAAGCAGCATAGCTAGTTTCTTCTATTACAAGTTGAATATGCTATTTTGCTAAAAGTAATTAAATAAGCAGTGAGCTCATTGCTCTTAGTTTGTGTAAGCATCGACATATAGTTTCTTCTTTACACGTTGGATTTCTCTGCATACACTTTTTGCCCTTTTCAAAATTGGTGGTTCAACTAACCAAAAAGGAAAATTTGGGAAGCTCCAAAATGGTATGCTGATGCTCAGAGCAGTTAGGTAGCTTGTTGTAAAGCAATGCTTGCTTAGTAGGATAGATTGACAAGTCAGAAAATAGAGATTAAAAAGAGAGATTTAACTGAGATACATTGTAGTGCAGAACTTTCACATTCTTAGTGTATTATTTTTCAGTTTGTGAGTATCACATTTTATAAAATATTAATTATCTTTTAGATAATTTGATAATATAAATTTTTCACCTCTATCATCATACTCCCTCCGTTCACTTTTACTTGACACGTTTTGACTTTTCAAACCCCTTAAGAAATAATAAATGAAGTGCATAATTTATCATGATACCTATATTAATTGATTCATATTTTATTGGATTTGAGAAAATAATTTGAAATGAATAATAAATATTGTGGGTATAACAGAAAAAAAAATTGTCTTCTCTTGATATGCGTAAAGTGACAAGTAAAAATAAAAATATATTTTTAGTATATATGCTAAGTAAAAGTGAACGGAGGGAGTATAAAATTAATCACTAAAAATAAATGATTCCGTGGGTAAGTTAACTAATGCTCCTTTTTGGGCAAGTTTCTCCAAAGTCAACAGTAGTTTTTTTAAAAATCACTTTTAAGAAAATACACTTAGAAGTACTTTTTAAAAATCTGGTCAAACATTAATTGCTGCTTAGAAGTACTTTTCAAATTTATTAGTCAAACACAAACTATTTCTTACCAAAAGTACTTTTGAGAAAAACACTTTTGAAAAAAAAAAAAAAACACAAGTTTTGAAGCTTAAGCCAAACAGGCAGTAAGCTTACAAATAACATCACGGACATGCATGCACACGAGGACCTAGTTAAAAGACAACATTACGTAGGCATCCAACGATGACAGCATCCAAATAAACATACGATTTCTATATTTAATAAGAAACTCTAGGCTAAGATGGATTTGTACCTAATCTTGGTGATGAAACAGCAAAAAATTGCAAGTTGGTATGTTAAACACAAAGTTGTTAGAAACAGCTAGTGCATGTATCAACTAGCAGTATATTTAATATAGACTTATCCGAACTTTAAAAATTTTCACCTATTCTGTCTTACTATCCAGTCATAGTCTATATATGGATTTGAATGAACTTTCCTAAAGTTGCGATAACAGTTTAGTTCCCAAAATGCCCCATTAAATAGCTGACTGTATTGCTGTCTATTCTGAATAGTAGTGAAAGATGGAATTTTTAGGGCATTTTGAAAATGATTTTCTTGTGGCTAGAAAGATATTCAACAATTTATATTCATAAAAAGATTCTTCGCTTGCATACTCGCTACTAAGTACGATATTTTGTAGAAGGGAATTCAGTTGAACTCCTTCGATAAATATGGCTGATTGGCTGGAATTACAATATTCACGGTCGTGTAATCTTTGTTTTTTTTTTTTAGAGCTTACCATGTTAATTTAATGTGTTGCATATACGTAAGTAGTACAAGGATCCCTTTTAGTGAATTGTAATTATATATATGTTTACCCGAAAAACGGATAGACAATTGAATTTATACGTAGTATTAAGGATATGTGGTATAACTTGATAAAAAATGGGAAAGATAAATAAATGAGTATCTAAATTAGCCGTAAAAGAAATGAATGCAAACCGAATGAATTAGTTAGCCAAAGCCTTCTAGTTTTATCACTTTCAAATTGAATGAAGAGCAACAAATAGAAGAACAATATGGCTAAAAATACCAAAACATAAGAAAGATAGTTGTTGCTTTATATTCTATGAATCTCAATGAATCTGCCTCTCTTCTAAAAATAATAACAACCCTTAATATAGTGGAGAAATCCTATTTTGGATATAATTAAAAATACATAGTGGAGATCCCATGATAGATTAATTAATTAATTTCTCCTTGATTTGCATCGTGATTTCCGCCGAGATTCTCCCCCAATTGCGGCTATAACGGCTTTTTTGTTTTACGGCTTGATCTCGATCTTGGCCGATCTCTATTTGTCCGATCTCGATTTAGGCTGATCTTGATCTTGATCGGTCTCTGGGTCTCGAGTTCGGTCTTGGCCGATATCGATCTTGATCGGTCTCTGGGTCTCGAGCTCGACAACCTAACTTAGTATCATGGCTCGATATTACAATGATAAATCTCAGACCACCATGTTCCAATCTCGATTAGTCATACGAAGGGCAAATTCGGTTTTGACCGTATACAGATAGTCCCCTCGTTTCTCAGAAAGAAGACGACGAGAAACGATATGAATTACTGAAGTCTGACTTGGTGGTTGATGATGTCAGCGACGAGCCCGATTATGACGTATGTAACAAACGTCCCGTCGGTCCAGTTACCAAGGATGTATGTCAGTCGTTGGTCGGCCACTATCGGTTCTGGACCGTCATCACCAGGCTACAAATATTCAAACTTTCATCCTCATCTAAACTTTTCACTCAAAAGCTTCTTCTCTACTCTTGTATCTTCTTCAGAAAATCCCTTTGCATCATACATTTTACATCGCATACAACCCTAATTCTCTTTTCCTTTGTTCATCAAATGGTGAAAACCTCCAAAACGGTGCCGCAAAAAGAGACCGCTTCTTCATCATGACCCACCGGCGGTGAGGATGCGACGGAGCCTCGCCCCGAGGAATTCGTTCCGGTAGGGTGCTCAAATGTCATCGATTTTAAGGTTGAAAAACCTTCTTCGGTACCGGGTCGATGTGAGCCGATCTCGAGGTACTAATGTACAATCACCAAGAAAATTCTCGAAAAAGTAAAACAGGAATGCAACTGGGGCGACAAGCACGTGGTAGTCCCAACGTCTGAAGAATCAATTACTACCCACGTAGAAGGGTTCTTAAGTGTTTATACTTATCCTTTCACGTTGGGTCCTTTAGACCCTGTCATCGTCGCCTTTTGCAAGAGATACGACGTGACCCTTGGCTAGATCCACCCTTCTTTTTGGAGAATAGTGCTTCTCCTTCGATTTTTCTCGAGCAAAATCAAGGGGTATCTTTTCACCCTCGATCACCTTATGCGCCTTTATAGTCCCCGACTTTATCGAGGAGGGTTAATCAAGCTTGCTCGTCGAGCCACCAAAGCGCTATTCTCGAGTATAGACGAGACTCGTGATCGAGGTTGGATGGGTCAATTTGTTCGAGTCAAAACCTCAGACCTGATCCCTGCCAATGACATGTTGTTTCCAGAAAAATGGAATATGAACCATGGGTACTATTTCTCTTCGAGCGTTTTAATTTGTAACTGCCTTTCCTTTTCTTGAACCACTTTTCCTTTCTTGTTACAGTTGTGGATCGGATGCCGGAACCGATTCTGTAACTTAAACAATGGGATGAAAGTTTGGTGCTACAGAGATCGTACTCTGAGCGCGCTTGGGTGGAACTATCAAAGGGTCGATGGGAGGCCCGCAGTCATGGTAATTCTCTTTCTTAGTTTGTTTGTCGTTTGATCTTCTTCGCTTGATTACCCTCCCCCCCCCCCCCCTTTTTCTTCGTATGACTTAGGAAGGAAGTTGCCATGAGGCCCCCATCTGGTGATGAAGAGGTCCCTGCCCCGAAGCAGGTTAAAGAGAAGAAAAGAAAAGATGCTCTGCGTTTCCCGATCTCGAAAAAGAAATAACCGGCGAAGAAATCTCGCAAGCCCAAGGGGTCTCCGGTATCATGCCTCCGGACTCGGTCCGCCGATTAAGGAATGATTCCGAAGAAGGAGAAGAGGAATTAGCCTGTGTACGGGATAATGTTGTGATACAACAATCCTCCGAATCAGCAGAGGTAGATAAGGGAACCCTAGCCATAATTCCTGAACAAGGAAAAGCCGAGACTATCCCGTCTCGAGCTGAGATGGTTGAAGGAGATACTGAGGGCAAGACTTCTCGAGCAGCAGAAGATATTTCGAGGGACGAGCTCGGGATAATCTATATTACTGGATCCCCTCAATTTTCGGATGCTATGATTCGTGAGGCCAACACGTTGGAAGGTCGATCTTACGAGGGTATTCAGGAGCCGATTGATATCCACGGTTTTTTGGATGGGCTCGAGTCTGCTGCTTTGGAGGATATTACCGGGTTCGGTAGATTACCGGTACCGAAGAAGACATCATGGTCGTGTGCTGTCGGATCTTCATCGGGCCCAAAATTGGTGGATCGATTCCAGGCCCCAAGTGTTAATCCCGATCGCAGGTGGAAAATAGTACTCTCCGTCCCGAGGATGCCCGGGTTTTTTCTCCCCCCGTGGGGATTGTTAGTTACCTTCAGTCCTTGGTGACCGAAGAGGATCAAGCCGTGATAAATGCGGTAGGACCCGCTTGCCTTTTCAACGAGGCCCAACATGCTCTGAATCGGGTAACTTCGATGGTATCTCTACTGTTTCTTTTACACTTAGAGTTGTAGATAATTCTAACATCTTTTCCCATGTTTGTAGGCTTCTGTGTTGCATCACGAGGCTTTCCTCCGAATCTGAGAGGAGCATGAGGATGAAGTTCGGATCCTTACTGAGAAGAGTGACTCCTATAAATTTCTTAGTGAGAAGTTTCGTGCAGATTTGGCAATGACTCGTAATAAGCACGAGGAGATGGCTGAGCAAGTATTCCCAATTCTTTACGATAGTGAAGATGAATTAGAGATAACCACTAACGGTCCGATTCTGCAGGTTCGGCAGAGACTTGAACAGATCGGATGGCTCAATTCGCAAGTAGATGAGCTACTGGCCGAGGCGGAAAAATTCAAAAAGAATATGGACATCCTTGCTTCGAGAAAGAAGGTCGTTCAAGCGCAATTGGAGTTGGCTGAGGCCCAGCTTTGGGCTGCAAAAGAAAATGCCTCGGTGCAGATCAAGAAGATTAAGGATCTTCAGCATCGGTTGGATTTGGCCACTTATGGTAAGGCAAGCTTGGCCGATGAACTCGAAGTGGCCAGATCCAAGGTAGCCGTAGCCAAATCTAAAGTGGTCGAAGCTAATAAAAGAGCTGATGCTAAAGTGGCCCAGTTCAGGATCGATGTTGAGGTCAACCATGCTAAATGGCAGGCTCGGAGAGAAGCTCTCGAGGGGGTCAATGCTCAGGGCTTCGATGTTGTGGCCGAAATTTAAAATGCTAAGGCGGAGGAAAATAGAGCCCGAAGGCTGGCCTTCCCTGAGGAAGACTCTGATAGCTTGAGCGAATCTGAAGACGGAGAAAATTCCGAGGACGCAGCCTCCGATGAAGACTAAGCCACTTAGGGCATTAGGCTTCTTGTTTTTCTTTTGTAAAAACTTTGGGACAGATTTAGTTTTTTGTAAAAACATTTGAATATAAATATAAGGCTTTCCTTGCCCTTTTGGTTCTTGTGTTTTTCCTTTGTTTTTATATTTTACAAAGAGCGAAGAATGCCTTCGCATAAAATTGTGTCCAAGGTTTAGACAATTTGATTGAAACCAAACTAGTATAGCCTTTACGATCGAGTGAGTGCTTGCTCGAACTCGAAGTAAGGTAACCCTTAGGTTTTTTATTTGAGCGACGATGGTCTCTCGAACTCAAAGCAAAAACAGCCCTTAGGCTTTTGTATTAGGCCGATATAGCCTTTTGTAAAAACATTGTTCATGGCTTTCTCCCCTTTTAAAATGTTTTCTATCATTTGTATTTGCAAAGCTTGTAATGCTTTAGCATGAAATAAGGAATTGTTCGAGAGTTCGAACAATTTTGTACTCATTAGAGTTTTCGAGGCTTGATTTTATCGAAGCCTTTTATGATTTTGCCAGGGGTAGCCTTTTTAACCGGTTTATAAAAGAATTCGAAGGCATGTTTTGTTATGGAATTTGGACGTCTCGGAACCGTGTTAATTCGGCCGTAGCCTCTTTAATTCGAGTTTTGCCCCTCGGGCTTATTTTAGTTTTACTTCGAGCTTGCTCGAAGTGTCAGTCCCCGAGTGGGGTAGCCATGGCCTATAAAAATTGAGGGTTGCCCAAAAGATCTTATGATCTCGGAGTTTTCGGTCTCGTTTATTTTTCGGACGGTAGCCCCCGAGCGTACGGGTAATTATCCGAACTCGGGCCCTTAAGCCTGTTTACATAATAGATCGAGATATCGACAAGGAAAAATACTTCTCTTTGTAAATGATTATACATACGCACATGTTCTGTGCTAGGTCTAGAGAAAACTACACAGGCATGGTTCGTTTGATCTTGTGGCCCTTACAATTTTTTCCTATCGAGACCCTGCTGCCATGAAGTAACTTCCTCTCATCGACATTGACATTCGAGGGAATGCCCTCCAGTATTCAAGGTTGATTGTAAAGAAGCTTCGGATACTGTTGAATTGTTCTAAGTTAGCATGATCAATGGTTGCCTCATTAAAAACCTCGCCGAAAACCCGTTTGGGACAAAACCGATCCAAGGGAAAAAGAGCGCAACACGTGCTTTCAGACTTAAAGGTTTTGTGTCGAAGAATCCATCAATGTTTCTGGTCGAACACCTGCAAGGGTTAGTTTAAAATATACATAAAAGTGGAAGGGTTATACCTTAGCAGTAATATCGGTTTAGGTGTGACATGTTCAATTGCTCGGCAGTTGTTCACCGTTCATCGTGCCGAGCTTATAGGATCCTTTTCCAATGATTTCGAGAACCTGGTACGGTCCTTCCCAGTTCAGACCCAGTTTCCCTTCATTCGGATTTTGGGTGTTGATGGTGACTTTTCTTAGCACCAAGTCCCCGTTGTTAAAATGTCGAAGATTGGCTCTTCGATTGTAGTACCTTTCGATCCGCTACTTTTGGGCGGCCAATCAGACGAGAGCGGCTCCGCGCCTTTTGTCCAACAATTCTAGGCTTATATTCATGGTCTCGTTATTCGACTCCTCTGTTGCATATCGAAACCTGATGCTAGGTTCTCCGACCTCGACCGGGATCAGAGCTTCGACGCCATAAACTAATGAGAACGGCATTTCTCCGGTACTGGATTTTGATGTTGTGAGGTATGCCCATAGAACCTCGGGTAGTATTTCTATCCATTTTCCTTTGGCGTCGGTCAATCTCTTCTTAAGATTTTGGATGATGGTTTTGTTGGTCGATTCGGCTTGTCCGTTCCCGCTAGGATGATAAGGTGTTGATAGGATTCTTTTGATCTTGTGATCCTCGAGAAATTGAGTTACTTTGCTGCTGACGAATTGTTTTCCATTATCACATACAATCTTGGAGGGCATCCTGGATCGACATATGATGTGGTCCCAAATGAAGTCTATGACTTCCTTTTCTCTGACTTTCTCGAAAGCCTGTGCTTCGACCCATTTAGAGAAATAATCAATCATAAACAAAATAAACTAAACCTTACCTGGGGTAGACGGAAGAGGGACAACAATGTCTATTCCCCATTTCATGAAGGGCCATTGGGACAGGACCGAGTGGAGTAGTTCTCCGGGTTGATGAATCATTGGCGCATGCCTTTGGCATTTGTCGTATTTTCAAACGAACTCCATTGCATCATTCCCCATATTGGTCCAATAGTACCCTGCTCTGATGACTTTGTGGACCAGCGATTCGGCACAGGAATGATTTCCACAAGTGCCCTCGTGAACTTCCTGTAGGATGTAGTCGGTGTCTCTCGGTCCCAAACATATTGCCAACTGTCTATCAAACGTCCTTCTAAACAACGTTATATCTTTAGACAAAGTGAATTGTACTGCCTTTGTGCGCAGAGCTCTCGACTCCTTTGGATCTGATGGAAGCTTCACGTTCTTTAAGTACTCTATGTACTTGTTTCTCCAATCTCAGGTTAAACTTGTGGAGTTTGTCTCCGCGTGACCTTCTTTGATTATCGATCTCATGAGTTGTATGATAGTCCCCGAGTTGAGTTCTTTGTCTTCGACCGATGAACCTAAGTCTGCAAGAGCGTCGGCCTCGTTGTTCTGTTCTCGAGGTACATGTTGCAAGGTCCATTCCTTAAATCGATGTAGGGTCACCTGTAGTTTATCCAAATACCTATGCATTCGATCTTCTCGGACATCAAAAGTCCCATTAACCTGGTTTACCACGAGGATGGAATCATACTTAGCTTCTATGATCTCCGCTCCCAAGCTTCTAGCTAGTTCGAGACCTGCAATCATGGCCTCATATTCGGCCTCATTGTTAGTCAATTTCGTAGTTCTGATAAACTGTCTAACTACATTACTTGCGGGTGATTTTAGTACAATGCCTAGTCTGGACCCCTTCACGTTCGAAGCGCCATCCGTAAAGAGGGTCCAGACTCCCGAAGATGTACCCGATTTTATTAGTATTTCTTTTTCAACCTCGGGTACAAGGGTCGGCGTAAAGTCTGCCACGAAGTCCGCTAAGATTTGAGACTTGATGGTGGTTCTGGGTCAATACTCAATATCGTAACCACTAATTTCTATGGCCCATTTGGCTAATCGACCCGAAATCTTGGGTTTGTGCAAAATATTACGAAGAGGATAAGTTGTTACAACATATATTGGATGACATTGGAAATATGGTTTTAGTTTCCTAAAGGCGCTTATTAAAGAAAGTGCTAATTTTTCTAGGTGGGGATATCTAGTCTCGGCCTCACCTAGGGGTGGGCATAAAATCCAAAAAAACAAAAAACCGGACCGGGCCGAATTAATTCGGTATTTTGGTATCGGTTTTTCGGTACTAATTTGGTATACTTTGTTTGGTAGTTCGGTACTTCGGTACGGTTATCGGTATTGAACTTTCAATACTTCAGTATACCAAAATACCGAAATACTAAATTATTTAAGTAAAAGTTCCTTTATTACCCAGGCCCATACCTCTCAATTCGCAGCCCAATATACTAACTTGTTAATAGTCCCCTCGTCAGTAGCCCAGTAGGGCTAAGCCCAACCTAGCGATAGTCACTAGGCTTCGGAATTTCTGTTAGTCCCTTCCCCGTACTCCCTTTTCCTTAATTCTTCAATGTTTTTCTACAAAAAGCCCAAAACTAGGCAGACAGTACAGATTATAGAACAAAATATCTTGTTGCTTTTTGGTATCAATTCTTCAATTTGTTTCTGTTTGTTGCCAGAACTAGGCAACTCTACAACTGACAGTGTAGAATTAGAATGAACTAGAATAGTTAATCGCATATTCTTATGTGATTTATAATGAATTAAAATTCATCACTTTCTTGTTCAAGACTTGGTACAATACCGAAACCGTACCGGAACCATACCGAACCAAACAAAAAAATACTGAACCGTACCGAATTACTTTGGTATGGTATTTGGTATGCACAATTGATAAATTGAATACCAAAATACCGTACAGAAACTCTTAAATATCATACCGAAGTACTAAACGCCCACCCCTAGCCTTACCTAGGGTCCGCTTACCGCTATCTCCGAGACTGCCAAGGCCTGCTTACCCCTAATAAATGGGAAATTGCGCACCTCGTTCTTCCCGGACTAGGACTCCACTTACCTCTATCTCCAAGATTACCAAGTATAAGTAAAGTTGTTCGTCCACTTTCGGGGTGTGAAGCAGCGGCGGGCTCGATAAATACCGCTTTAGTTCCTCCAAGGCCTGCTGGCATTCCGGAGTCCATGCAAAACTGCTTTTCTTCTTAAGCAGTGAGAAGAATCGGTGGCTCCTATCTGAGGATCTCGAAATGAACCGTCCTAGGGCGGCTATCCGCCCCGTCAGCCTCTGTACGACCTTTACATAATCCACTACCGTGAGCCAACCCCGAATGCACACTTTTCGGGGGTGAGTTTCATATTTTACTTCCTCAGTGTATCAAAAGTCTCCTGCAAATGCTCTAAGTGGTCCTCTGCTCGCAGGGACTTAATTAACATGTCATCAATATAAACTTCCATTGATTTTCCTTTTTGTTCTTCGAACATTCGATTTACTAGGTGTTGATAAGTTGCACCAGCATTTTTCAGATCGAAAGGCATTACATTATAACAATAGGTATCGTACTTAGTTATAAACGAGGTCTTTTCCTGATCCTCTGGGTTCATCTGTATCTGGTTGTACTCGGAGTAGGCATCGAGAAAACTGAGAGTCTCATGGCCGGCAGTAGCATCGATCATACTATCGATATTAGGCAAAGGAAAAGAATCCTCGGGGCATGATTTATTCAAATCTTTATAATCTACGCACCTTCTAAGTTTGTTTCCCTTCTTAGGGACCACCACTACATTTTCTAACCATTCGGGATATTTACTTCCCGAATGGATCCTATTTTGAGAAATTTGGTTACCTCGTCCTTGATGAAGGCATGTTTGACCTCGGACTGGGGCCTTCTTTTTTGCTTTACCGGGCGGAATTTAGGGTCCAGACTTAGTTTCTGAGTGGTAATTTCTTGTGGGATCCCTGTCATATCGAGGTGGGACCAAGCAAAGTAATCCATGTTAGCTTTAAGGAAATGAATAAGTTTTTTCCTGAGCTCGGAGTTTAGCCCCGTGCCCAGGTATACCTTTCGTTAGGGTTGTTGCTTGGCTAGTGTGACTTGTTCTAGATCTTCGACCATTGACTTGGTGGCGTCAGAGTCATCGGGAATTATGAAAGATCGAGGGATCCAATAGTCGTCGTCCTCGTTGATCCCTTTCTCATGCAATTGGGTCGAGGCCGGTGTCTGTGGTTGTTATTTGGCCACCTGTTTTTCCTTCGAATCTGATCCCTTCATTGATGAGAGTGTCGACACCGGTACCACTTCATCGACTACAAATATCTCCTTGGCGGCGGGTTGCTCCCCGTACACTATTTTGACTCCCTCCGATGTCGGGAACTTCAAAACATGGTGAAGGGTCGAGGGTACTGCCTTCATGTTATGGATCCAAGGCCTTTCGAGCAGGGCGTTGTACCTCATAGCACCCTCGATCACATGGAACTTTGTTTCTTAGATGGTCCCGGCCACGTTTACTGGCAAAGTAATTTCACCTTTGGTGGTTTCGCTTGCCATGTTGAAACCGTTAAGTACTCTAGCTGCGGGCACAATTTGATCTTCTAGGCCGAGCTGTTCTACGACCCTCGATCGAATAATATTGGCCGAGCTACCTGGATCAATCAAAATACGTTTAACTTGAACTTTATTCATAAGGACAGATATTACCAGTGCGTCATTATGTGGTTGTAAGATCCCCTCTATGTCCTCGTCGTTGAAAGACAATGTCCCTTCTGGTACGTAGTTTCGAGTTCGCTTTTCCCTTGTGATCGACACCTTGGTGCGTTTGAATACGAGCCTTTTAGGAATATCGACCCCTCCAACAATCATGTGAATTATGTGCTGCGACTCTTCTTGCTCATTTTACCTATTTGAATCTCTGTTCTTGAAGTGGTTTTTAGCCTGATCACTTAAGAATTCTCGAAGATGACCTTCATTGAACAAACAAGCTACCTCCTCCCTCAGCTGTCTGCAATCTTCTGTTCTATGACCAGGGGTGCCATGATATTTGCACATTTGATTAGGATTTTTCTGGGTCGGATCAGTCTGTAGAGGTCGGGGCCACCTGGTATCTTTGATGCGCCCAATGGCCGATACAATAGCTAATGCATCAACGTTGAAGTTGTATTCTAATAGTCGTGGTGCTTCTTTGGGTTCGACATTTCTGTCGAAACCACTCTTACTCATGAGCCCTCGAGAGCTCTATCCTCGATTATTTCTTCTATCAATTCGAACGGGGTTGCATCCAGGCCTGTTATTTCTCCGTTCTCCACCGTATGGCTGATATCGATCTCTGTTTGACTGTGGTCCCCGATCAATATATTTTTTAATTCTGTCGATGGACCTGTTTGGATAATTGGACCCGGAAATGGCCCCCAACTGGTCATCCTCGACCCTAATCTTTGACTGGTACCGATTATGCACATCGGCCCAGGTTACAGCTGGGTATTCGATCAAGATATGCTTTAACCGTTGTGAGGCTACCGAACTTCGTATGTTTAGGCCTTGAATGAAAGCTCGAACAGCCCAATCATCTGTGACCGGTGGTAGATCCATTCGTTCCATTTGAAAACGAGATACAAATTCTCTTAGCATCTCATTCTCTTTTTCCTATGGTTTCTATTGGCGATACGGATATTGTCTCTTTTTGTCTTCTTGAGCCGAGGGTCTTTTGGAAACAACCTCTCTACTCCCTCGGGGTAGGGGTAAGGTCTGCGTACACACTACCCTCCCCAGACCCCACTAGTGGGATTTCACTGGATCGTTGTTGTTGTTGTATCTCGTTCTCTTTTTGCCTTACCTTGAAAAGGTCTGATTTCCTAGTTTTGACTTTTATGGCTCTGGCGTGTGCTTTTACAAAAGAATCTGCAAGTACGGCAAAAAAGTCGATAAAGTTAGGTGGTAAATTATGATATCATATCATTGCTCCTTTTGACAGGGTCTCCCCGAATTTCTTTAGTAATACAGATTCGATCTCATCATCCTCTAGATCGTTCCCTTTAATTGCACATGTGTAAGATGTGACATACTCGTTGGGGTCAGTCGTTCCGTTATATTTAGGAATCTCGGGCATGCGAAACTTCTTGGTGATCGGTTTGGGAGCTGCGCTCGGGGTGAAAGGCTTTTGTACGAACTTTTTGGAATCCAAACCCTTCAATATTGGTGGTTCCTCTGAGATCTGATCAACCCTGGAGTTATAAGTTTCTACTTACTTGTCGTTTGCCTCAATCCTCTTTTCACCTGACTCTATCCGTTTTGTCAGTTCCTCGAACATCTTTATAATTTCGGGGTTAGTCCCCGATTCTTGTTCATTTGACCTTACTACAGCTGGCCCCATTCTGTGGGTGACTTCTTGGGGTGGACCAGACTCAGGTCTGCCCGGTGCCTGGGTTTGGCTCTGCAACTGAGCTATCGCTACCTGTTGAGCTTGCAACATTTTGAAAATTCATACGCAGGTTGATCCCTTCTTCTCCAACATTTTGGGTATTTCGAACTGCAGATCGAGTTCCACCATGAATGCTTTTTTCGGGGCTAGAATGTTGGTTTGCTTCAATGGCCATATGTGAGTTAACGTCAATTGGATCCATTGCCCGAGTCCCAATGGGGTCAGCGGGTGACCCTTCGTCCCCGGGCGCCACGTTGTTATTCTCATCTTGATGGCCAGATTCGTTGTCAATATGTAGGGGCACTAATTGAGAGTTCGTCATTTTTAGCCTGAAATAATAGATACTTCCAAGAGCAAGTGTGAAATAGTGTGTTTAAAAAAAATTTGTAACAAGTAACCATTATTATCCTTAGCCCACGGTGGGCGCCAAAAATATGTAGTTCTAAGGATACGTGGTATAACTTAATACAAATTGGCAAAGATAAATAAATGAGTATCTAAATTGGTTGTAAAAGAAATGAATACAAACCGAATGAATTAGTTAGCCAAAGCCTTCTAGTTTTATCACTTTCAAATTGAATGAAGAGCAACTAATAGAAGAACAATATGGCTAAAAATCCCAAAACAGAAGAAAGATAGTTGTTGCTTTATATTCTATGAATCTCAATGAATCTGCCTCTCTTCTACAAATGATAACAACCCTTAATATAGTGGGAAAATCTTATTTTGGATATAATTAAAAATACATAGTGGGAATCCCATGATAGATTAATTAATTAATTTCTCCTTAATTTGCGTTGTGATTTCCGTCGAGATTCTCTCCCAATTGCGGCTATAACGGCTTTTTTGTTTTACGGCTTGATCTCGATCTTGGCCGGTCTCTATTTTCCCGATCTCGATTTAGGCTGATCTCGATCTTGATCAGTCTCTGGGTCTCGAGCTCGGTCTTGGCCGATATCGATCTTGATCGGTCTCTGGGGCTTGAGCTCGACAACCTAACTTCGGATCATGGCTCCATATTACAATGATAAATCTAGGACCACCATGTTCCAATCTCGATTAGTCATACGAATGGAAAATTTGATTTTGACCGTATACAAAGTGTACTCCTATATCCAGTGTGTCTACATATGCATCGGTGAATTCTACTAGTAGCAAATATTGAAGCTGGAAGAGAATTTATGGTATCTATGGAATATGGATAATGGAGTAATTTACTGTAGAAATTTTCACAACATTAGTGACTAATCAAATTAAAGGTAACTCCAGTTTAAGCGGTTCCTCAATTGGCTTAAACATTACCAGAAAAATTAAAAGAGTGTTTACCCGAAAAATCAGATAACGTCAAATTTAGATATGGTTCTAACGGTATGCGAATCCATTTGATACAAATGACAATACATGTATTTTTGCTATAAAATGGGAATGATGGACGGGAAGACTGAAATGAATTAGAAAAACAAGCACAATAAAATCTTAATGTATCTTGGATAACTCTTTTCTATTGCAGTCTATCTCCCTTTTTATAGTAGAGGATAGCTGCTTTATCTATAACAATATAATAAAATAATACATATAGTGGAGGACCCATGATGGTTTGTCTCTTCCTTGATTCTCACCAAGATTCTCTCCCTCGGTGCGGTTGTAACGGTTCTTATCTGCGAGCTTGGCACTGGCTCGAGCTCGGTGTTAGGTCGAACCCCCAGTCTTGGTTCGAGCTTGGTTATTCCTTGGGGCATCGATATTCGGGGCCCTTATCGATCGGTGTTGCCCCGTAGTTCGATTCGAACACGGGCTCGATAATGATATCGAGTTCTGCCG
Source organism: Nicotiana tomentosiformis (assembly GCF_000390325.3). NCBI lineage: Eukaryota > Viridiplantae > Streptophyta > Magnoliopsida > Solanales > Solanaceae > Nicotiana > Nicotiana tomentosiformis. The sequence continues at coordinate 112,736,863 of NC_090823.1, read as the reverse complement.
TTTATAGCGCGAAGCTCGACGTCCCTACTTCGGAATTCGTCCGAGCTTGTCATGTGGATACCCTTCGATTGAAACGTCATTGTCTCGACCGGCCATTATGACTGAGAATCGGTTTTGACCGTACACAGATAGTACCCTCGTTTCTCGAAAAGGATGTGGCGAGGAAAGATATGATTTCCCTGCGGCTCGATCAAATTTATGCTGACGTTTCTATCGAACCCGATCTTGACGTATGTGATATCTATCCCATCGACTCGGTTTTACCGAAGCATTTAATGTGTGTCAGATGGTGGTTGGCCACCGCTGATACCGAACTGTCATGCCTTAGTCTATAAATAGTCTTTCCATACAACCTTTACCACTTTTGCGCCTTCTCTTCTTCCAAACTTTCTTATCTATCCTCTCTATTTCGCTGCTACGGGGCCATCCATACTAGAATTTGATGCTGTCTATTTCTTCACCTTCCTTTGCACTCTTTCCTTTCATATCAATGGCGAAAACTTCCAAAACCGTACCTCAGAAGGAGAAAGCTTCTTCCTCACGACCGTCTGATGATAAGGCGCCGGTGGAGCCGTTAGTTCACGACTATTTTCCTGGCCCGTGCACTTTGAAGACTGATTTTAAGGTGGAGAATCCTTCCTCCATTCCGGGTCGATGTGAACACGTATCGATGTATACGTGCTCCATAACGGAGGATCACCTCGAGGCCGTCCGAAAAGACTGCAACTGGGGTTCCGAGGTCGTGCTGCAAATTCCATCTTTCGATGAGAGTGTTACCACTTACGTGGAGGGTTTTTTAAGTGTTTATACTTATCCCTTCACACTAGGACCCGTCGACCCGGTGATTATTAATTTCTGCAAAAGGTATCAAGTCACCCTTGGCCAAATTCATCCCTCTCTATGGCGTATAGTGATCTTGTTGCGTTTCTTCTCTATCAAAGCCGGGGGGTTGGATTTTTCTCTGAACCACCTCATACGACTGTATCGGCCTCAGATATTTCGAGGACTAATCAGACTCTATCGTCGGGCATCGAAGGCTTTGATGTTGAGCATCGATGAAGACAAGGATCGGGGTTGGATGAGTCGTTATATTCGAGTGAGGACCCGTGATCTCATTCCGGAGGAGAAGATGTCGTTCCCTGAAGAATGAAATTTTGACCGTATGTGATTTTTGTTCACTTTTCATGTCCCTTTCCGATTTTTTCTGATGTCCTTCCCTGATGTTCAGCTGCCCCTTGGATACCACAAGCGGTGCCTGACCTCGAGGACTGGGTTCGGAAGTTAGCCTCGAGATGGGAGGCCAAGAACCATGGTGAGGTTTGCTTTTTGTTTCCTTCGAAGTATTCTTTGCATTATATTCGTTACCGATTTCCTTTTGTGCAGGCGTAACCAGGGATGCCGCCTTGAGGCATTCGAGCGGTGAAGAAGGAAACAAGTCCCAAGTCCCTAAACAGGGGGAAGATAAGAAGCGAAGAGCTTCCTGTCGGTCAGAGGACCCCAAGCCCAAAACTCGAAGGGTGAGGAGAAAAGTAATTGCCCTTTCGATTGACTCGGTCCATCGACTGAGAGAAGAAGAAGAAGAAGAAGAAGAAAATAGCTCATCGGCTTTGGTAGTCCGATCTACGGAGGCCATCGAGGTTGCCAGAGCTCCGAGCCGATGGCGGCTATGGCTGCCGGGGTTATTTCCGAAGACCTGAGTCTCGACCGGAGTACTTCGAGTGATTTGCTCAGGGCTATGACAATGGGTCATTCGCCTTTTCTTCCATCTTTTTCTGAGGAGGCGTTGAAGTAAGCTCGAGAGTTGAAGGCTCCCGATATCGGCGAAGGCTCTGGTGCAGGGGATCCTTTTAGGGATTGTTTTACTGGAGTTGACGATGGTTCTGATATTGGTGACGCTTCTCTTTTATTAGAGGAGGCTCAGCGTTTCATTACTCGGGTAATGATTCTTCCATACTAGGTTTCTTTGTTCTTTTCCATACTTGACTCGTATTTCTTACTATGCAGGCCATTAGTAGGTTTCGAGCCGATCTTAGCCAATGTGAGGCCGAGCTTCGGAAGGTCTTAGGCGAGAGAGATGCCCTGCGGCTTCTTTGCAGCCAAAAGGACGAGGCTATAAAGGACCTCCAAGCGGATTTGGCTAAGGTCCGTGAAGAAGGGGTCGAGCTCGATAAGCAGGTGAGCCTCGTTCTGTTAAAGTATGGGTCTGACTCAACCGTGGAAGTTAACCCTTCATTATCTTAGTTGCAGCAAAAGATCGAAAAGATCGGGTTACTTCGAGAAGAAGTCGATCAAATCCGAGCTGAATGCAATCGGTAGAAGGAGACCCTCGACCGCCTGGCAGCGAAACAAGAAACCATCATAACAAAATTATTATCGGCCGACGTTCAACTTCGAAGTGCCAAGCAAAAGGGGTCGGTTCAATCTAAGAAGATCGAGGAGCTTGAAACACGACTTGCTGAGGCTAAGGCGGAGGTTGAGACGTCGAAAGTCTTGGCGGATAAGTCCATTGCTATATATCGGGCTGATGCTGAGGCTGCTCAGATGGAGGACCGGGAAGCAGCGAAGACTGCCGATACTCGAGCTCATTGGGTTGCCGAACTTGCCAAGTGTAGGTCTTGGATGGAGACCCTCGAGGAGATACACACTCGAGGTTTTGACCTTACCGAGGATGTAAAAAAGGTAAAAGAGCTCGAAGCAAAAGCCGAAGCCTTGGCCTCTGATGATGATGATGGTAGCAAAAGCGGATCTGAGGACGGGGAAGAGCTCGATCAGGAAGCTTAATTTCTAATTCTTCATGTTTGCAATTTAATCACGTAGGCAATTTTTGTATATATATGTATAACGAGGTCGACTTGTTTTTGTTTTGTGAAGACTTTTGATTGAATGTTGACCTTGTAATCTCTCTGATCTATCAGATTTGTAGCCCCTGGGTTTGCTTGTTGAGTCGATGATTCAAACTTTGAAGGAACATAATCCGTAGGTGTAATGTACAGGTTGAGTTAATGTAAACTCAGAGTAAGAGTAGCTTATTAGCCGTTGAGTGAATGTTTTGAACTTGAAATATTGTAGCCCATAGGCGTAATGGTCGGGTGGGTGCTTGTTCGAACTCGGAATGACAATAGCCCGTAGGCTTAATAGTCAAGTGAATGTTTCGAACTCGAGATAGTGTGGCCTGTAGGCGCAATGGTCGAGTGAGTGTTTGCTCGAACTCGAAATAAAGATAGCCCGTAGGCTTAGTCGAGTGAATGATTCGAACTCGAAGTAATGTGGCCCGTAGGCGCAATGGTCGAGTGAGTGTTTGCTCGGACTCGAAATAACAGTAGCCCGTAGGCTTAATAGTCGAGTGAATGATTCGAACTCGAAGTAATGTAAGTAGCACGTAGGCGTAATGGTCGAGTGAATGTTTCGAACTCGAGATAATGTGGGCCGTAGGCGCAATGGTCGAGTGAATGTTTCGAACTCGAGATAATGTGGCCCGTAGGCGCAATGGTCGAGTGAGTGTTTGCTCGAACTCGAAATAAAGAGAGCACGTAGGCTTAGTCAAGTGAATGATTCGAACTCGAAGTAATGTAAGTAGCCCGTAGGCTTAATATTCGAGTGATTATTTCGAACTCGGAATGAAAGTAGCCCGTAGGCTCAATTCTGGTTGCACAATAAATCTCAAGTCATTACACATGTGTTTATGTTTGGGCCAATCTATATGAGCATGGTTCATTTTGACCATTTAGCTCTTACAATTTTTCCCGTTGGAACCCTATTGTTGTGAGATGACTTTCTTGCATCTGAACTCGATGTATTTGAGGGCCCTGATGCCCCCCCCCCCCTCCGGTATTCGAGGTCGGTTGGAAAGAGGCCTCGGATATTGTCAAAAGTGCAGCACGATCGATGGTTGCCTCATTAAAAACCTTGCCGAAAAACCCATTTGGGAGAAAATCGGTCTAAGGAAAAAAGAGTGCAACGCATTCTTTTAAGAGAAAGATCTTCTTCAGCTCTTGTTCGGACTTCTGCATGGGTCAGTTAGATAAATATGGAAAGGTCGTACCTTAGCAGTAGTATCGTTTTAGATGTGATACATTCCAACTGCTTGATAGTTGTTTGTCGTTTATGATGCCGAGCCTGTATGATCTTTTTCCCATGCTCTCGAGCACCTGGTATGGTCCTTCCCAATTTGGTCCTAATTTTCCTTCGTTTGGATTCCGAGTATTGATGGTGACTTTTCTTAATACTAGGTCCCCGGGCTTGAAATAGTGAAGTTTAGTTCTTAGATTATAATACCTTTCGATTCGTTGCTTTTGGGCGGCCAATCGGATGGGGGCAGCTTCTCGTCCTTCGTCCGATAATTCAAGGCTGGTGTTCATAGCCTCGTTATTTGATTCTTCTGTCATGAATCAAAATCTGGGACTAGGTTCACTGACTTCGACTGGTATTAATGCTTCGGAACCATATACTAAGGAGAATGGGGTCTCCCCCATACTGGATTTTGACGTTGTTCGGTATGCCCAAAGGACTTCGGGCAGGATTTCTTTCCATTTTCCCTTTGCGTCGTTCAATCTCTTCTTCAGGTTTTGAAGAATAGTCTTGTTCGTTGATTCGGCCTGACCGTTCCTACTGGGGTGGTATGGTGTTGATAATATCCTCCTTATTTTGTGATCTTCGAAGAATTTTGTGATTTTGCTGCCAACGAATTGCTTCCCATTGTCACACACTATTTCACCGGGTATCCCGAATCGGCATATGATATGATCCCAAATAAAGTCTATAACTTCTTTCTCTCTTATTTTCTCGAACGCCTGCTCTTCAGCCCATTTAGAAAAATAGTCAATCATAAATAAAATAAATTTGGCTTTACCTGGGGTCGATGGCAGAGGGTCGACGATGTCCATTCCCCATTTCATGAATGGCCATGGGGATAGGATCGAGTGAAGTTGCTCTCCGGGTTGATGGATCATTGGCGAAACCTTTGACATTTGTCACATTTACGAACAAATTCTTTCGCATCCTTGCCCATATCGATCCAATAATACCCAGATCTGATCACTTTTCGAACTAATATGTCGGCACCGGAGTGATTGCCCCAAGTGCCCTCGTGTACTTCCCGGAGGATGTAATTGGTATCTCCCATACCCACGCATACCGCCATCGGTCCATCAAATGTTCTTTGATATAGTGTTCCGTACGCAACCAACGTGAATCGAGCAGCTTTAGTCTGTAGGGCCCTGGAATATTTAGGGTCTGAAGGGAGCTTTCCGTTTCTTAAGTATTCAATATACTTGTTTCCCCAATCCCAAGTTAAGCTAGTAGAATTTATTTCGGCGTGCCCATCTTCGATTACCGATCTTGAAAGTTGAACGACAGTCCCCGAGCTTAAATCATCTACCTCGACCGATGATCCCAAATTTGCAAGAGCAGCGACCTCATTATTCCGTTCTCGTGGAACATGCCGTAGGGTCCATTGTTTGAAATGGTGTAAATTGATAAGCAGTTTGTCTAAATACCTTTGCATCCTACCTTCTCGGAATTCGAAGGTTTTGTTTACTTGACTCACCACCAGCAAAGAGTCACAATGCGCCTCAATGATTTCTGCTCCTAGGTTTCTAGCTAGTTCGAGACCTGCAATCATGGCTTCATACTCGGCCTCATTGTTAGTTAATCTGATAGTTTTAATAGCTTGCCTAATAATGTTACCCGTGGGGGGTTTCAAAACTATGCCTAACCCGGACCCCTTTATATTCGAAGCACCGTCCGTAAAAAGGATCCATATCCTGGACAATATACCCGATTTCAAAAGGAGTTCCTTTTCGACTTCGGGTATGAGGGTTGGCGTGAAAGTCGGCCACGAAGTCTGCCAAAATTTGAGACTTGATGGCCGTACGGGATTGATATTCGATATCGTACCCACTGAGTTCGATGGCCCATTTGGCCAATCGGCCCGATATTTCGGGCCTATTTAAAATATTACGAAGTGGGCAGGTGGTTAATACACTTATGGGGTGACATTGAAAGTACAACCTTAACTTTCTAGAGGCGCTTACCAGCGCAAGTGCCAATTTTTCTAAGTGCGGATAACTAGTTTCTGCTTCTCTTAAGGTCCGACTTACGTAATAAACGGGAAATTGCGTACCTTGATCTTCTCGAACTAGGACACTGCTTACGGCGACTTCCGATACCGCCAAGTACAAGTATAGTTTTTCGTCGGTTTTTAGAGTGTGAAGCAGTGGTGGGCTCGATAGATATCGTTTCAAATCCTATAACGCTTGTTGGCATTCCGGTGTCCAGGCGAAGTCGGTCTTCTTTTTGAGTAGGGAGAAAAATTTGTGACTTCGATCTGATGATCTTGAAATGAACCGGCCTAAGGCTGCAATTCTTCCCGTTAACCTTTGTACAGCTTTCACGATGTCCACGATGGTGATGTCTTCGATGGCCTTAATTTTGTCGGGGTTGATTTCAATTCCTCGATTTGACACCATGAAGCCGAGGAACTTGCCCGAACCGACCTCAAAAGCATATTTTTCGGGGTTGAGCTTCATGTTGTATTTCCGCAGAATCTCGAACGTTTCCTGCAAATGGGTCAAATGGTCCTCTACGCGCAGGGACTTAACTAGCATGTCATCAATATAGACTTCCATTGTTTTACCTATTTGTTCTTCGAACATTCTGTTTACTAGGCGTTGATAAGTAGCTCCTGCATTTTTTAGCCCGAAGGGCATTACGTTATAACAATACGTTCCATGTCGGGTCACAAATGAAGTCTTTTCCCGGTCGTCTGGGTTCATCTGAATTTGATTATACCCATAATAGGCGTCGAGAAAAGTGAGGATCTCGTGGCCGGCCGTGGCATCGATCATGCGATCGATGTTGGGCAGTGGAAAGGAATCTTTGGGGCATGCTTTGTTCAAATCCTTATAGTCCACACACATTCTAAGTTTGTTTCCTTTTTTAGGTACTACAACTACATTGGTTAACCATTCGAGGTATTTTACCTCCCGAATGGACCCTATCTTGAGAAGTTTGGTTACCTCGTCCTTTATGAATGCGTGCTTTTCCTCGGACTGGGGCCTTATTTTTTACTTCACCGGTCTAAACCTAGGGTTCAAGCTTAGTTGGTGCGTTGTTTTGTCCGGCGAGATCCCTGTTATATCTAAATAGGACCAGGCAAAATAGTCGATGTTATTGATAAGAAATTGAATGAGTTTCTTCCTGAGTTCGGGGCTCAAACCCGTTCCCAGGTATACCTTTCGTTCGGGCCAGTGTTCGATCAGTATGATTTGCTCCAGTTCCTCAATTGTTGATTTGGTGGCATCGAAATCATCGGGGGTTACGAAGGATCGAGGGATCCATCGGTCGTCATCATCTTCTTTAATGTTTTGCTTACCTGAGTGGGTCGAAGCTGATGTCTGTGATTGCTATTTGGCGCTCTGCTCTCCGATTGTGTCTCCTTCTGAACCTGATCATTTTATCGGCGAAGACGAGGATATTGATTTTGCTTCTTCAACGGAGAACATTTCCTTTGCGGTCGGTTGTTCTCCGTACACTATTTTGATACCTCCCGATGTTGGGAATTTGAGGACTTGGTGTAGGGTCGAGGGTACGGCTCTCATGCTATGGATCCACGGCCTTCCAAAAAGGGCGTTATATTCATATCACCTTCGATCACGTGAAACTTTGTTTCCTGGATGGTTCTGGCCACGTTTATTGGTAGGGTAATCTCGCCTTTGGTGGTTTCACATGCCATATTGAATCCGTTTAGAACCAGAGTTGCGGGTACGACCTGATCTTGCAGGCCGAGCTGTTCTACGACCCTCGATCTGATGATATTGGCCGAGCTACCTGGATCAATTAACACACGCTTAATCTAAGTTTTATTCATGAGTACGGATATTACCAGTGCATCGTTATGGGGTTGGATGATTCCCTTTGTATCTTCATCACTGAAGGACAAAGTCCCTATGGGTGTATAATCTTGAGTTCGAGATCGCTTTTCCCTCACAATCGATGTTTTAGTGCATTTAAGCATCGGTCCCTGAGGGGCATCGACGCCTCCGATGATCATGTGAATGATGTGTTGCGGTTCTTCTGGCTCGTTTTGCTTGCCGAATTCCTTGTTCCTAAAATAGTTTTTCGCCCTATCACTCAGAAATTCCCGAAGGTGTCCTTTGTTAAATAAGCGGGCCACTTCCTCTCTTAGTTGCCTGCAATCTTCCGTTCTGTGGCCATGGGTTCCGTGATATTCACACATTTGATTAGGATTCCTTTAGGCAGGATCAGTCTGCATGGGTCGAGGCCATCTGGTGTCTTTGATGCGTCCGATGGCCGATACGATGGCGGATGTACCAATGTTGAAGTTATACTCTGATAATCGAGGGACTTCTATAGGATCGGCATATTTATCAAAGCCGCTCTTGCTCATAAGTCCCCGAGAATTTTGTCCTCGATCAGTCCTTCGGTTGTTCCGAACCGCATCACGTGCTGAATCGTTGTTCATCCAATCTGTGCCGTACGGTTGGTATCGGTCTCTGTTCGACCTTTGTTCTCTATTGATTTCCCTCTGATTTTTAGTGGTTGTGTGGTTCTGACATGCGGGCCCATACGGAGCTCCCAATTGATCATCTTCAACCCTGATTTTTGATTGGTACCGGTTGTGTACATCTGCCCAAGTTATTGCTGGGTACTCGATCAAATTTTGTTTCAGCCGACGTGATGCTGTCGAACTTAGCGCGTTCAGTCCTTAGGTGAAAGCTTGTACGGCCCAATCATCTGCGACCGGTGGCAAGTCCATACGTTCCATTTGAAATCGGAATACGAATTCCCTCAGCATTTCGTTACCCCTTTGTTTCACTTTGAAGAGACCTGATTTCCTTGTTGCAACCTTTATGGCACCATCATGTGCTTTTACGAATGAATCTGCTAACATGGCAAAAGAATCGATGGAATTTGGTGGTAAGTTGTGATACCAGATCATTGCTCCCTTTGCGAGGGTCTCTCCGAACTTTTTCAACAACACGGATTCGATCTCATCATCCTCTAAATCGTTGCCTTTGATGGCACATGTGTAGGAGGTGACGTGTTTGTTAGGATCGGTCGTACCGTTATATTTGGGAATTTCAGGCATACGAAATTTTTTGGGCATTGGTTTTGGGGCCGCGCTCGAGGGAAAAGGCTTCTGTATGAATTTTTTCGAATCGAGCCCTTTTATCATTGGCGAAGCCCCCGGGATTTGATCGACCCTAGCGTTATATGTTTTCACTTTTTTGTCGTTGGCTTCGACTCGTTTTGAAGTTCCTCGAGCAATTTAGCAATTTCAGGAGCGGTCCCCGATTCCTGCTCGTTTGATTTCACTACGGCGGGCTCTGTTCTGGGGGTGACTTCTCGAATAAGCGGATTGGAGTTCGGCCCGCTTTGCATATGAGTTCGGCTCTGCAACTGAGCTATCGCTGTTTGTTGGGCTTGTAACATTTCGAAAATCATACGCAAGCTGACCCCGATTTTTCCCGTGCTGTAGGTGTCTCGGGCTATGGGTCGAGCACCGCCCTGAATGCTTCTTTCCGGTTCAGAACGCTGATTCGCTTCTAGAGATATTTGTGAATTGATATCCAATGGTACTTCGGCTTGAATTTCGGGTTCTTAGATTCGAGCCTCGTTGCCGTCGTCAGGTAGCCTTCCGGCCCCGGGCACCAAGTTGTTGGTTTCATCTTGAAGGCCGGCTTCGAGGTCGATAGGTAGAGCCATTTTGAAGTTGTAAGCTGGAGTGTACTGTAGATTTATATCAAACAATCACTGTTACCCTTAGCCCCACGGTGGGCGCCAAATTTTTTACCCGAAAAATCAGATAACGTCAAATTTAGATATGGTTCTAAGGGTATATGAATCCCTTTGATACAAAATGACAATACAGGTATTTTTGCTATAAAATGGGAATGATGGACGGGAAGACTGAAATGAATTAGAAAAACAAGCACAATGAAATCTTAATGTATCTTGGAGAACTCTTTTCTATTGCAGTCTATCTCCCTTTTTATAGTAGAGGATAGCTGCTTTATCTATAACAACATAATAAAATAATACATATAGTGGAGGACCCATGATGGTTTGTCTCTTCCTTGATTCTCGCTAAGATTCTCTCCCTCGGTGCAGTTGTAACGGCTCTTGTCTGCAAGCTTGGCACTGGCTCGAGCTCGGTGTTAGGTCGAACCCCCAGTCTTGGTTCGAGCTTGGTTCTTCCTTGGGGCATCGATATTCGGGCCCCATATCGATCGGTGTTGCCCCGTAGTTTGATTCGAACACGGGCTCGATAATGATATCGAGTTTTGCCGTTTATAGCGCGAAACTCGACGTCCCTACTTCGGAATTCGTCCGAACTTGTCATGTGGATACCCTTCGATTGAAACGTCATTGTCTCGACCGGCCATTATGATTGAGAATCGGTATTGACCGTACACAAAAAGAATTCATAATTAAGTCTGATATGGTAACTCGAAAAATGAGTGAGAACCTACTATAATCGGTCAAAGAAAATAATAATAATAATAATAATAATAATAATAATAATAATAATAATAATAGCGTAAATATAATTTCTACTGTAGTAGATATAGTTAACTTAAATTCAAATTTTATTAGTTGGTCACTATCTGTTATGATTAGACCTAATAATTCATCCTCCAAGTGATAAGCATGCAAATGATGCAATCAAGCAATTGACGACTACTATCTACTAATATAATCAGTGATAATACTTCCCCACGACATCAATATAATCTTTTTTATTTAGCTTGGCATATGTTCAAAGTCTTCGATTGCTTTCTTTTTGACTTAGAATATATAGTTCTTCTAGTCTCCCCTCCCTTCCTTTTTGATTTATTTAAGAAAATCACAGCAGGGCAGGTGGAACAACGATTGGCCAAATTTCAATACATAACTTTTTACATAAAAAACACTATTAAGCTCTTTGTATCAAATTTGTCATCTTTATTCAATCGGCTAATCCTCATCTTTTAGTTTTATCCAAAAGGCATCTCTGAAATTTAAGGCCATCTTTGGCACAAAATACTTTAAAGAACTTTTAGGCTTTTTAAACATAAAGTATGTCTTTCTTAATCAAATCAAAACTAAACCAAACTACTATCACCTTTACCACGTAAGCAACTTATTTAATTTTTACCTATTTTCGCACCTATTATTACAGTAATTGCAAGATCTCTTACTCATTTATTATTCCTAAAATGTAGAATAATTTTTTTTCTTATATTAGATTCATTGGGTCAAGCATGCTCGTTGGTTAATTTAGGGATAATCTTAAAATGTTCACGGTACTTAGATACATTTGATAATATGAGGGTTTGACACGAAATACTTCCACCCATGAGAAAATGATCCTACAAGAATATTTTATGTAGTTTATTAACCGCTCTCTTATGTCCTTTTTTTTACCGATCTCCTATACAAAAAGATTATAAAACTAAAAGAATATTTGTAATGAGTCATAAAACTGATATCCCGCGAAAAGTAATTTATGTACATTATAGTAATATTTAAAATAGCACTTTGAGAGGAATTTTCCGGGATGAATCCAAACATTTAAAAAGTGAATGCATACAAGTCTACAACCCGTATTTAAAAAAATGTTTGAATTTCCTTTCATTATAATTCTCCAAGAGAAAAACATGAACATAAAGTTCTATATCTTTTCTTTTTTTGGTAAGTGGGACAAGGCCATCTCCCACTTGCATACATACTGAAGTACTGAACAGTGCTATCTCTACTTTATTTCCCATGGAAACTGCGGGCACAATACAAATAATAAACGTGCAAAAATATGTTCTAATAAGTCAAAGTTTCTACCTTTCCTTTTTTTGCTCCAAAGTTCAAAGGATAACATGTCCTTTTTCATGCTTGCTTCTTCTATTAATTGTTCGAATTCAAAATTTAAACTTTATAAGTTTATCCTATAAAGTCTATAGCATTAAACTCAAGATATTTTTAAAATTTTGAGTTTACATCTATTATTTATTATTTATTGTAATTTTAATGAATTTTTACACATAAATTTATGTTCAATGTCAAAAGTACGATAATATTGCATCGCGCCCCTATTTGTACGGGCAGCTTCTTCATCATATTATTATATAAACCCTTACAATTTCTCAAGTTACTCAATGTACTTTGGTGGAAACAAGTACCAAAAAGGCTCCATAAATTATTAAGACTTCCTTTCAACTTGTTTATTTAAGCTGTTATTACAATGGCCAAAATTCATCCAGAAACACTCAAGAACTCTAATTCTCCTTCTTTTTCCTCTCCAAATTATGTGACGTCCACAAGAGAAACATTTACTATATGGATGAAATCCCTAGTGTTCCATGGGAATGGTTGTACTGTCTTTAATTCCAAAGGTGATATTGTTTTCAGAGTTGACAACTACCAAGAAACAAGTAGCAATGAAGTATTTCTCATGGATCTTTATGGACAAGTTCTCTTCTCCATTAAAAAAGAGGTAAAAAAAAAAAAAAAAAAAAAAAAATTTAATTAGTTTATTTTTTAAGTATTTTGCTGTGATATCCATAATATGGAAATTGAACTTTGTTTTATTTTTTAACCCCCAGAAGCTAAGATTATTTGGTCGTTGGAATGGATATTCAAGTGGTGGATTTAAAGGGAAACCATGGTTTCAAGTGAGAAGAAATTGCAAGTACTTTTCAAGATCAGGAGATGTCATATGTAATGTGAATTTGGGGTGTGAGATATCTATAGGAAGCTGCTATAAGATTCAACAAACTGACAGAAAATCGTCATTTAAAGTTTTACATAGTGCTGGTCAAGTTCTTGCTGAGGTTAGTGATCCTTTGACTTCTCTAATCCATAGAATTTACATAGCTTTTTAAAAAAAATATCATTTCATTTTGAGTATGTATGATTTTTAAAATAGATTACACTAACTTTTTTTTGTTTTGTTTAATTTAATTTGGTGTATATATATTACAGGTAAAACAAAAAGAGTCATCACTAGGATTTGGCTATGGAGATGATGTGCTAACTCTAGAAGTGGAACCCCATGTTGATTACTCTTTTGTTATGGCTCTTGTAACAGTATGTGGTTTGATTAAACGCAGATTATAGAGAACAATTAGACTAATGATGAGAAATTGCCACGACTGCGAAATATAATCCGAAAGAGTTCATATTGGGCTTCATGTTCATTTTTGGGCCTAATGCTGACTCAAGCCCAATTCAGACTGAGCCCACTAACCTAAGTCCAATTCAGTGCCCACCGACTTAAGGCTAGATATTTACGTTTTTTGACAATTTTGCCCCCATGTGTATATATAGTGTATTTTCAGTTTAGCTGATTAATTCAGTTTTCTAATGCAAAGAATTATCTCTCTGAAACCCTAGCCTCTGTTCTCTTGTTATCTCTCAAACTTAATTAGCGCTATGTTCTTCGATTTTATTGACTCCAACATCTCATAACTATATATGTCCGATCTTTAGATATATATGTTGCTCAACAACAAAATAAGGAATAATATATGGTCCAACAACGTGTTCAACATGTTAGGTGTAAACTCAACATTGATTTAACTGGACAATATATGTGTGGATGCTTGTGAGCAGGGTATACAAGGAAAATCGACAAATCGCACTAAATTGATAATTCGAATCAAACCGAGAAAACAAATCCGACTATGTTTTGGTTTGATTTGATTTGGTATTGAGAAAAAAATCCGACCATAATTGGTTTGGTCTAAAAAAGGTCAAACCGAAACCAAATCAACCCGATATTATATATATAGAAGTTTTAAATATATTTAATACATAAAAATATTTATTGTAGTGTAGTTTATAAATATTTCTTAAATATTTTATAATTTTATCTTTTAACGCATAATTTTAAACTTGGACTTATATTTCTTGAATGCTATAATAAGTTTTATAGTCAATATTAATGCTAATAAAAGACATTCAATTAAATTGTACTAGGAATGACAATAGTGTTGGATATCTATTTTCTTTAATTTTTTCATGGTTTAGATAAAATGCACAACTTATTTTTTTATAGTGTTTAGTCATGTAAAAATAGTACTTGTTACTCAACTTATTTTAGCAACTTAATAATTTTAGATTATGTTTATTTTTATTATGGCTTATTAATAATATTTATTTTATGCGATTTTATTATCTTTATTCTTGAATATTTTAGTACAGTGCCATAGCTTATCTCATATTTTATGTTATTTTCACCTTATCTAAATATGTCTTACTAGGATCAAAGAAATTTTTGGAGAACAAATTTTATGGTTTGTACTATGAAGACTTTATGAAGAAAAAAAATTAAAATAACCCGAAAACTCGAGATTAAAAAATCCGACTTTTATTGGTTTGGTTTGGTCTTTAAATTTAATAACCCGACACAATTAATTTGGTTTGGTAATTGAAAAATTCGAACCAACCCGATCTATGTACACCCCTACTTGTGACGATAATAATAGCAAAGAGCTTGCTCAACGATGTATCAATGAGGTTCAAAATTAACTAATCTTATCCCCCGTGTCATTTAAACACGACTTCAATTAAAACTGACCATACATCATTTTTTTTTTTAAAATTACATTGACAAGTAACAAAATTTAATCGTCAATATATCTATATCTATACTATATTAAAAGTACGAAAACCCTTAGCGAAATGTCATTCGTCTTTTTTGCCCTTCTAAAACAGAGTTCACACTGGACAAAATAGTCATCTAATTATTTTTCTAATATCTAGGAATATTCATTAATTTATTTTCCTAATATATAGGAATAGTCATTTAATTTTTTTCTAATCATAAATTCTTTCATTTTTCAAATGGTATAGGCAAACACTTCCTTAAAAGAGCTATCATTCCACGTTTTGATTTCCATGTCTCTTTCTTTGAATATAAACAATTTATATTTATTCATGCTCGGATTGACTTTTTAATCATGATAGGAATTACTTTCTGAGTAGTATTTAAGTCTCTAATATTTGACCAACTAGAAATATAAACTACTTAGTAACTTTGGTTGTTACTAAGCATGAAGATCAGTTAAAAAGAATATTCAAAGCATCGCAAAGAAGAAAGAAAAGTAAAAACCCATTAATATGTTTATTATTATTTTTTGGTAGCTTATTTTGTTGACCAGCTTAAAGTTTTATTTTGCTTAAAGCCTAGCAATACTCTTTTTTAGGCGAATCCATTACAGACAACATGTGTAGTAAAGGAGCCGTGATACGATAATTAACCAGCCATAAAATCTACAATTGTAACCACGTTAGAAATCTTGTGAAGAAAATTTGATAATATTTTAAAATCAAGCAATGACCGGTCTCGTCAAAATACACACACAGATAGTAGAAGTAAATGTTGTTTCTGCATTATTATTGAATATATCATAGCTAGCAGTATTTTTTGTTGACAATGGTTTGGATTTTATATATAAGGCAATTTTTATTTGATCTTTATCTTAAAATCTTCTGCACTAACTTCTCAATTGTTTTCTCTTAACATATCTTTTTCTATTTCATGTTTTAGATTTGAAGGATTTTAAATTTGAGTTAAGTTACATATTTAGTACAGGTTGTTTGGACCATTGCATTTCATAAAAAAATAATTAGTTAGAAATTCAAGCTATGTCTACTTAGTTCACTATTATTTTTTCTTACGTTTGATTATTAACAATACTAATTTATTGCGAACTTAAATTGCTTACTTTAAAATAACTATCAACATTTAATTTTCCCCCTAATTTTGAAGTGTTTTAAATCAACTTAAATTTTATGTGTGTATATATATTTTCCTTATTTTAATTGTATTGCATCTAAACTTTAGTGCTTTTCTTATTGCATTGGTAAACTTAAGTCGTATTTCACGTACAACTCTTATTTCAAGAATTACAAAGCATATAAAAAGAAAGGAAAAGAGAATAAAGATGAATAGTAAACTCATATTTCACATCGGTAAAAAATCAAAATATTTAATATTTTAAAATCTATTTAGATTTTACTACTTCAATTGCAATAAGCCAATAAACACATAAAATTGAGCGCTAACTTAAATAGTTATGCTTACGCAAGTTGCCTTACATATATAAAATCAATTGAAATGATAGAATAACCATTAAATAATACTTACTCCCTCCGTCTCAAATTATATATCGTATTTCTCTTTTACACGCCCCTTAAGAAATATTAATTATGAGTGATTTTTGACTATTTTACCCCTATTTTGAATATCTACTCTATTTATGTGATATCTTCATTTTCAAGAACAATTACTATTAATGATAAAATTGGAAAAATATTATTTATTTTGCTTTGAACTTCTAAAATGATAAATAATTTGATACAGTTATTTTTAGAAATCATGACAAAATATGAGACAGAGGGAGTAACACTTAAATGATTAGATAAGAAAATATATATAAACGTTGTAGTTATGTATGTAATAAAGGAGTCCTAAAATAAAAGCGCACACATGTACAAATTAAAATAGGGAATTGTCGCATATATATATATATATATATATATATATATATATATATATATATATATAACACACAAGGTACACTCGCAACGCGCATACCCTAAAAGCTAGTACGTTATAATATAGCAAAGAGATTCAAGAGTGTGTCCTTTGTTAAAGTTTGTGACTATATCTCATTTATAAGCTTTTAGGTCTTATAGATGAAATAATTGTTTCTTTTACTTGTATGCCTAGCTAGAGCTCTTGATCGTGGTGTTTGTTTAGAAAATTTCTGACCTTTTTTGTGTGATTAACTAATGTTAGCACCCTTACTATTTCTAGAAGCACGTTAGATTGACATGGTGGCCTTGTTCAAAAATTTGCAAAATCTGTTTGACATGAGGCCTGTTCATTTAATATTATTCAAAGTTTGGAATGTTACACCTAAATTTCAATGATGACAATAATACAAATCTAACTGTATCTATTTAATTGCAGGAAATTAGGAAGGCAGTACTAATTCAAAGGAAGTCTTCTTATTAAAGATATTAGAAAGGAAACAAGATCAAATGCAGCAAGGACAATGCTAAATCAAAGGATGTCAAGGCCATCAAAAAGGAAACAAGATCAAGTGCAACCGCTATAGGAAGTCAGGCCCTACTTCAATGATTGATTTGGAATCTAGAGATTCTAAAGACTGATCGATCAAGTCAAGCCACAAATCACTCCCTTGATTATGGATACGAAAAGGAAGGACGTAAACGAATCCAGCCCATCTCTTGTGCAGGATTCCGAGGCACCTCTTGAGTTAAATCTCTTAGAATATTTTTTGCCTCAATCAAGAGTCAATCTGCAACGGCTATTCAAAACTCTCGTATAAGAAGATTGGCAGACTTAAGAATTATATTACGCAACTCATCACTATTTTTTATGTCTTCCTAGTTCTTAGCACAAATATTGTATTCATAAGTTTACTAGTGTCTCAAAAGATAGGAAGTGTTAGGAAGCAAATCAAGAGTTGTGTCAAGCTTATAAAACATTGTTCCTGAAAATCGTTGGTGGTAAACGATCCATAAAGACACTACTACTGTAACCAACAATTGAAGATCTAAGAAAACCCTTGTGACCCAAGGGAACTGGATGTAGGTACCACGCCGGTACTGAACCAGTATAAAACTCTAGTGTTCTCAGTTTTTGAATTCCTTGCAATTTACTTTTCTTCGTCAATCAAACATGCTGATAAAAAGAAGTCGACTAAGTCTCTTCTAAGTCGACTAAGTTTTTTTAATTTGTTACAATTCACCCCCCTCTTGTCCCTCTTATACTTCAATTGGTATCAGAGCAAAGATCATGAACTTTGCTTAACAGCAAGTGAGAAAAATATCATTGGATCAAATACAGTCGTTAGAGCACTATTCCAAGAAGGAACTTCTCAGGTACGTCCCCCTTACTTCAATGGTCAGTACTTCTCTCATTGGAAAGTGCGCATGGAGACCTACACTATGTCATATGACATTAAAGTTTGGTGCGTGATCAAAAAGGAAAATCTTCCAATTCCGCCAAAGAAGGATGACAATGGTCAAATCATAGTATCATTTGATCCTCTTAATTTAGATGATTACACTGAAGAACAATCAGTCGTAATTCAAGTGAATGCTAAGGCAAAAAATCTGTTGTACAATACTATCAGTGGAGAAGAATATAAAAAGATATCAAGCTGTGAAACTGCAAAGGAAATGTGGGATAAGTTAGAGGTCACATATGAAGGAACCAACAAAGTGAAAGAAACAAGGATCAATCTCCTAGTTCGTGACTATGAATTATTTCAAATGAAGGATGGAGAATCAGTAGAGAAAATACTTTCTAGGTTCATCAAAATCCTTGGAAACTTAAAATTATTTGGTAGGCCAATAAAAAACGGAGAACATGTCAGAAAAATTCTGAGAAGTCTTCCCACGATTTGGTAACCCAAAGTCATTGCTTTGGAATGTCAAGATCTTGATAACATGTCCTATGATGAACTTAGAGGTGATCTAATTACGTTTGAGAAAACACACTTAGACAGGCAAGTTCAACAAGAAAAGAAGAAGACGGTTGCAATTAAAGCAACTGTAGCTGAATTAGAAAATGAAGAAGAAGAAGGAGGAGGAAAACAAGATGAGAACATAGCTATGCTTTCCAAAGTTAGAACAAGCATGATGAAGAAGAACAGAAATAGTAGAAGAGGTAAATCAAATTTCAGAAAAGGGAAGATGAACAATTATAATAATAAAAATGTCGGAAGACGCTACGAGTGTGGAAAACATGGACACATCCAAGCTGAATGACCTGAACTGAAAAAGAAATTAAGCATGAACTTTCAAAAGAAGAAATCCTTTGGAGCTTGGAGTGATGAAGAAGAATCTGATCACGAAGAAATCGCCAACATGTGCTTCATGTCCATCAAAGAAGATAGCGATGAAGACTCAGGTGAACTTGGTCTCATGGTAGACGAAGGAACAAGTGAGGTACGTCTTCTTACATGTTCTAACTTTTATGAACTCTAAGAATTTGTTGATATTGCTCTTGCAGATATTGAGAAAGTTCTGAATGAACTTCGAAAATCCAAAGAGAAAAGAAAGACTGGGATTTGAAGTTGGAAGTATGTGAAATTGAGAGAGATATGCTTCAAGATGAAGTTAATTAACTTCAACTTCAACTGAATGGATTACGAAAATTCACCGGTCATAGTTTAGTTAGATCAAATCAGTTTGCTCCTCATAAATCTCCGACTAAAACTAGACATATTTCTGCATGTACTCATTGTGGCAAAAATGGGCACAACACTAACCATTGCAGGATTAGAATCAGAGGAGAAAAAACCTCTGAAAATTCTAATAACCCCTCTTGTTTTTACTGCGGAAAACTCGGTCATACCTCTAACCATTGCAGGTTTTAGAACAACAGGAGATGGGTCTGACGACCCAAGCCTTCTACTCAAGCTAATACTCAGAGCACTAACCATTCAGGACCAAAACAGGCTTGGTACCTAAGAACAAGTAATTTTGTTTTTTGCAGGAACAACGCAAGAAGAATCGAAAAGGGAAATGGTATCTTGATAGCGCGTGCTGCAGACATATGACTAGTGACAAACAACTGTTTAAGACAGTCACCAAACTATATGGAGGAACTATCACTTTTGGAGATAAATCAAAAGGTAATATAATTGGAGTTGGAAGAGTCCCTCTTAGCTCAACATATGATGTAGACGAAGTATACCTGGTTGATGAACTTGGTTACAACCTTCTCAGTATCAGTCAACTATGTGACAATGACTATGAGGTTCGTTTTAAAAAGCATGGTTGGTTTATTGAAGACGAACCAGGTTAAGTTATTCTTTCTGGAAATAGAGACAAGAATGTTTATACTATCAGTAACATAGATAGTCTTGATAATCAAATTTCTCTAGCTTCTATAATTGATGATCCCTGGATATGGCATAGAAAGTTTGGCCATGCTAGCATGCATACTATTCAAAAACTTTCCAAACGTGATGTTGTCATTGGTCTTCCAAAACTAGATTTTTCTAAAGATCAAATTTGTGATGCATGTCAATTAGAAAAATAAGCTCGTTCATCTTTTAAAATCAAAAATATTGTTTCTACTAGTAAACCTCTTCAACTCTTGCATATGGATTTTTTTGGTCTAACTAGAACTGCTAGTATTGGTGGTAGAAAATATGCTTTTGTTATCGTAGATGATTTTTCTCGTTTAACTTGGGTTATTTTTCTGAGCCATAAAGATGAAGCTCTAAGGAATTTTGAAGTCTTCTATAAGAAGGTACAGTGTGAAAAGGGATATTACATTTCTACTATCAGAAGTGACCATGGAGAAGAGTTCGAAAGCAGGGCCTTTGAAAACTTTTGTAATGATCAAGGAATCTCTCACAACTTCTCTTCCCCAAGATCACCTCAACAAAATAGAGTGGTAGAACGTAAGAACAGAACTTTGCAGTATATGGCAAGAACCATGATTGTGGAAAACTCTCTCCCTCACCACTTCTAGGCAGAAGTAGTAAGCACAACATGTTATATTATTAACAGATGTCTGATTTGACCCATGTGAGCACCTAATTTTTGACCGTGCTTGAATATTTCCCGCTTCCCAGGCGTGTCCTCACTCAACTTTTCTTTGTCCCCCATGCTTGTCCCCCATGCGTGTCCCCCCCACACTTTGCTCCCTACTCCACTCTCCATTGTTCCCCACTCCTTGTCCCCCATGCTTGTCCCCCCACACTCAAACACACACACACTTTGCTCCCTACTCCACTCTCTATTGTTCCTCACTCTTTGTCTCCCATGCTTGTCTCCTATCACAAACCCCATACCCCATTTTCAGCTATAAAACACACACATAACATGCAAAAAAGGGAGGAGAAGAGAGCTGAAAAAGAAAGAAAAAATGAGTTGCCTTCCTCTTCTTCTTCCTCACCACACATTCATCTTCCTCCTAAAAAAACCATCACTATCCAGCCCTCAAACCCAGCAAAGAATAGACCAAAATTGAGCTCAAATCCCTCACCAAAACGCAACAAAGAAATTCGAAAAATCAGCTTCTAACATCACTAAGAGAGCTGCAACTTCAGTTTCATTTTCAGCCCATGAATTCTAAGTTTTAACCACTAAAAACGAGCAGAAATAACCCCAAATTTCAACTCTAAAACACCCCCAAGAATATCCCAAAACCCAACCCAAATCAGCCCCCAAAACAGCTCCAAAAGTAGCTGAAAAACACATTATTTTCCAGCAAAATCAGCTGCGAAAATAGCCAAAGCAAAGTGACAAAAATCAGCAAGAAAAAAAAAGCCCTTTTCCCAGCCAAAGAATCAGTCCAAAACCAGCCAAAAACTCCATTGAAAGCACCTTAAAACAGTCCATTTTTTTTTACATAACGCAGCAATATGTTTCAAGTTTGAGTTTTGTCGAAGTCGTCGGTGTAGCTTCGTGGTCGAATTAGCGAGGTCCTGTGGTAGAGCTCCAGTCAACGTCCTGCCCGCTTTCAAGCTTGTAGGCGTTTGTTTTTTCATTCTAATATGACGTTGAAGATTCATTAGTAACATGAAAGAAAATTTCTCTGTTGAGGTTCATCCTTCTACTCTCGTTTAAAGTTTTGATTACTACATATATGAATATATCGTTTGAAGCATGAAATTTGTGAAGATTATTCAATGTGATGTAGATTTTTGTCACTTGATTATCTTGTTAGCTGGTTTTGTCGAATATCTTGATTTTGTTTTACTGGCGTAGTTCTTGAATATCTGATCATAGTTAGTTTTTTTTTACTTGTAGTTAAAGCTTAAAAATTGCATGATAACTAGATAATGTGTGGGTAGTATTTTAAAAGCAGGAGTTATTAGGCCATTTATTGAGTAGCTACATTATACACGCTAGGCTTTGGGCCACAATAATATCTGCCAGGCCCAATTTAATAAGAACAAAAGCTGAACCATTTTCCTCGATTATTCCATAACTCTTTGCTTCACAATACATCTAAAATGTAGTTTAGGAAATAATTTATAAATGCGTTAGAATGTTTTAGGCGTGTATTAATAAATAAATTATCGTTATTATGTATACATCCGCATGACATAATTACGATTTCAAAAAGATTAAAGGCAAGGTATGCATTCACGCAACTTTGACAAAACAATCTTAATAATTAATAAAGTGTTATTAGTTGTGTACACGTACTCGTGATATGATTTTGGCATACTAAATAAAACGAATTCACACACACGATTTGTTTCAAAGATAATTTTATATTTTAATAATAAAAGCGTACATAGATAAAACATGGAAACCAATAAATCACAGTTTGTCCAAAATTAATTCAAGTCAATTTTAGTCAATAAAGCGATCGTGCTAGAACCACGGGACTCGGGGAATGCCTTAAACCTTCTCCCCGGTCAACAGAATTCCTTACCCGGACTTTATTTTGCAGACCAATAATAAAAGAGTCAAATCTTCCTTTGAATAGGGATTCAACCAAAAAGTGACTTGGAACACCCAAAAAATCAATTCCAAGTGGCGACTCTGTAAATAAAATAATCCATATTCAAGTTTGTCACTTTAATTGGAGAAATTCTTTAACTCACCATCCATAATATATATATCTTTTGTGGGTAAAAAAGGGGTGTGACAACTCTGGCGACTCTGATGGGGACCTCAAGAATTCGAGCTTGTACATTGACTTTATTTGGCTTTATTAATTTTTGTATATATTGTGATTTATTTGGGACTAATGTGCTACTTGTCCACTTTTTGCTGTCTTGATATTGTTGAACTGTACATATAAATTGTATCCTCTCTCGCATCCCACTGAGTCTTCTGATAATTAGTTATGTTGTGTTTGCTTACCAGCATCACAAAATTTCTGTCTTGAGATAAAGCCAGTTAGCCTACCAGCTTCTGGTGAAGGATTTAGTCACATATGTTTAGGCGGGAGAGCCGTTAGCTAGCCAGTGCTGTTCTACTACTGGTAATGCTTGACGCTCCTCGGCTCGGGTTGTCCGCCCGGGTAAGCCAGGTCTAGATACCATCTCCTTTAGGATTTACAAACTTAGAAGAACAAGCCACAAGCAATGAATATCCCTAGTAGGCTACGCTTTATTTGCATCATGTGCATTTGACTTAGCAGCGCTCGACTCATGGGCCGAGTTCTGTTTTAGGACAGGTACCTTATTGAGACCATTATGTCATGTTATGTGCTACTTGTTGCATTATTTGGGAGGCTTGCATGTCGACCGACTTTAGCATAAATCAGTTGAACAAACAGAGAAAAAATGATGTGGTCTAGTGCATATGGTTTTTAAAGATTAATTTTCATTAAAAAAAAAAGAAAAAAAAAAGAAGAAAAAAACATAGTCGATTTTAACCGAACTACGCGGGTCTGATTCTCACCGGATGTGAGATACGTAGGCAAACCTCATCGGTTTCGACCCCCAATTTTTAAAAATTCAAAAAGATATTTTCCTTTAATTACTTCTTTAGAAGCTTCTTTTCTTTGAGACCAAAAATCCAAAAATATTTTCTTCCTTTTTTAAAAAAAGTCTTTCTCCCAAAATCCAAAAAGAATATTTTTCTTTCTTTTGAATTTTTTTTAAAAAAATCAAAATTCACAAATATTTAGAAGTTTTTCTTTCACCAAATTCCAAAAAAAAAAAAAAACAATCGAAAAAAAAAATTTAAAAATATTTTCTATGTTAGAAAATTTTGTCGGATTAATTGTACATGAAAAAGAGTTAGTTTATCTATTTTATTTCTGATCCACCGAACTACACGGGTGTGATTCTTACCGGAAAAAAAAAATCAAAAATATTTTCTTTCTTTCAAGAAGTCTTTCATTTGAAAAAAAAAAATCAAAATCCAAAAATATGTTTTTTCCTTCTTTAGAAGTCTTTCTCCCAAAAAATCCAAAAACAAAAATAATCAAAATCCAAAAAAAAAAAAAAAAATCTTTCTCCTTTAAGAATTCTTCTTTTCAAACATTCCAAAAGAAAAAAAAGAGCTAGCTTATATACTTTGTTCCCGGTATTCCTGAACTACCTAATGATCTGATTCATGCGGCGTCATGATACGTAGGCAATCCCCATCGGATTCGATCATAGCCATAAATAAATTGAGTGGAAAAAAAAAATTCAAAAAAAAATTGAGTGAAAAAGAAAGAAAGAGTGACAAAAAATAACAGAGAAAAACAATAAAAAGAGAAAAAAAATCAAGATATGAAAAAAATATCAAAAAAAAATGAAAAAAAATGAAAAAAAAAGAAGAAGAAGGAGAGAGAGAGAGCCTCCCGAGATGGATTACCCATGTTGGTGAATCATACTCGATCTTGTTCCAAAAGCTAGTCAGGCTAGGTCTACTATGGCTAGTAGCCCCGAACCGGCCAAACCCTGAGTCCATTCGCACCAGGCTAATGCTAGATGTGAATACCACTCTGAAGCAGTGAGACATGATACAGAAGACTGTTAGACTCTTAAGAGAGCAGTGGAAGACCTCATCAAGGTCAAGGAAATAGTGCTTAGGGATGAAGAGGCCCCTAATATGATGAACAATTCTCTGCCTACTCACACCAATGGGCCAGTAATCGGAATGATCTGTGAAGATGAGAAATTTGATCTGGCACTGAAGGCCATTGCAGCCATTGCCGAGACAGAAGAGAAACCTAAAACGGGCGCCAAACCTGAAAAGTTCTCTGTCATATGGGAGTCTTGGTAGCCGGTCTTGCTATCTTTTCTGCGTCTGAATTATTTCAGGATCTAATCCGAATATTTTACTTCACTGCTTTGCTTTCAACTGTAACCCCTTCTATCTTTAAAACTTTTTAAAAAAAAATCAAATGAAATTAATATTTCATTATCGGGGAATGTTTCTTTTCTTAATCTTGTCACTTTTCTTATTCTCTTTTTAGTTCTGTTAAAGCAGATTTTAATGACATGATATGCTTGCGGACTTCATGCCCAGATCCTAAAACACTGTCAGACCCCGAAATAATAGATCAAGAAACAAAATATTTTGAAGACAAGGCTTGTAAGAAAATAAATAGAAAATTGGAATGAAGTTGAGATTCCCTCTCTTCGGATCATTGTTGAAGCCAGGAGTGAGGATAAAGATTGGGCCAAGAACCAATTGAAATAATTGACACTGATGGATGAAAAATGATTGGCCGCAATTTGCCACGGGCAGTTGTACCAACAAAAAATGGTCCGTGTCTACAACAAGAAAGTGCGGCCCAATAAATTTAAAATAGGACAACTCATTCTGAGACGTATCCTCCCAACTCATGAAGAAACTAAAGGAAAATTGGCTCCAAATTGGAAAGGTACATACATTGTAATAAGAGTACCGCAAAAGAGAGTGTTGTACCTGGGAAGCAATGAAGAAAGTGTCCCTGAAACAACCGTCAACGCGGATGCAGTCAAAAGGTACTACGTTTGACCCTCTATATAGCATTAATGTTCTCTGATTGGGATGATGAAGGCTTTCATTCTCACTATCCAAACACCATTAACCCTTTGCTAACCCTTTTGAGCCGGTTACCTTTCTTTGATTACCCTCTTTGGAACCTGAAGATGTTATTTTTTTAAAAAAAATAGAAAAAAAAAGTAAAATAAAATAATAAAAATAAAATAAAAAAATCAAGCAAGTTCATGTTAATCGAACTACGTTCGACTTGATTCCGAAAGGATACGTAGGCAGCCTCTCTCTGGGGTTCAGTCACACCAAAATAAAAATCTACATTCCCCCAAAAGTTGAAACTAGGGCAGGTGTTATAATGGTTCGGCGATGGTTTCGCCTGAGAGGTTCCAAAGTTGTAATTCAGTCCAAATCCTTTTTACCCAAATCCTTTTCAAGTCCTTCCGATCAATCAACGAGAATGTTCAAGAATTGGAGGATACAATCACTTGGATCTGATGCCACCAAAATGAGAGAAATAAAATGAGAGTGTCTTATTGGTGAAAACCCTCACGGGTACCATAGGGCGATGACGAGCAAAGAAAATAAAAATGAGAGAGTCTTGTTAGTGAAAACCCGCAAAGGGCACTATAAGGTGATGGTGAGAAGAGAATTGAGAGAGTTTAGCTGGTGAAAACCCGCAAAGGGCACTACTGATCGAAAAGAGGATCTTCACAGCCATTGGTATTGATAATCCTGGGCAAGGTTTCTAGGTTTCAAGGCAAAGGTTGTGATGAATTTCTAAGAGTCGGACGGTTTACATAGATCATACATCAAGTCCAAAAGGCATGTCATGTTCATTGAAGTCCGCATATACTCCAGATAAGTCATTCTTTCCTTCCCCGAAAGGGATACCTCTTGTCTAAATTCATTGTCCATTCCATTGTTTGTTTTTCTTCGAATCTATTTTGGTCTAACTCTGTTCCAAAACTAAGGCAAAGAAGGGATAGCAAGACTGATTTACAGGGCTTTCGTTTGATACAAGCTAATATGCAAAAAAGGCACCCAGACTCGGCAGCGACATCAAGTCGACCCCGACTGGCCATGGCGGCTGATGCTTAGAAATCAAAAACTCTTGTAAAGAGGAAATCAAATTGAAAGTGCCTACAAGGAAAAATAAAGTTGAATAGGTTAAGTCCCAAGTGGCTAACCGTTTTGGCAAAGTTTGAAAAGCTAAAGGTTCCCCAATTATCAGAAATTGAAAGTTTCGGAGGAAAGAAGTCGAAAGTGAAATTCCACAAAGGCAAAACAAAGTTCAAAAGGTTAAGTCCCACGCGACCAACCGTCATGTAAAAGTTTGAAAAGTCAAAGGCACTCTGGGGCCAGACATGCTAGTGGTATTCAGGAAACATCTAGTGGCAGGTTGAAATCATCATCAAAAGAAGATGGGCACAAAGCCAAGCTTCCAAAGACATCAGGGCCACAAACTGACCATTATTTTCAAAACTCACAATTTTTCTTTGTTTGCAGCATGAACAAAACAGTGAAGAATGGTGATTTCTAAAGGACGAATGTCGCCAAAGGTAAGTTTTCTCAAAATCTCAACTTTCCTTTATTTTTAGCATGCATAACTATTGTTCATACCTCTCATTTTCGTAGCTTAACCCAGGTAGAACCTTTTCGCCTAAGGGGATTCAGCTCATAGTTCCGGGTAGAAGCACTCTTCGCCCAGGCTATTTTTCGTAGCTTAACCCAGGTAGAACATTTTCGCCTAAGGGGATTCAGCTCATAGTTCCGGGTAGAAGCACTCTTCGCCCAGGCTATTTTTTGTTGCTTAACCGAGGTAGAACATTTTCGCCTAGGGGGATCCAGCTAATATTTTCGGGTGGAAGTACTTTTCGCCCAGGTTATTTTATGTAGCTTAACCCAGATAGAACTTTTTCGCCTAGGGGGATCCAGCTCATAGTTCCGGGTAGAAGCACTTTTCGCCCAGGCTGTTTTACGTAGCTTAACCCAGATAGAACTTTTTCGCCTAGGGGGATCCAACTTATAGCTCCGGGTAGAAGTACTCTTCGCTCCTCTTGTTTTTCGTAGCTTAACCCAGGTAGAACCTTTTTGCCTAGGGGGATCCAGCTCATAGTTCCGGGTAGAAGCACTTTTCGCCCAGGCTGTTTTACGTAGCTTAACCCAGATAGAACTTTTTCACCTAGGGGGATCCAGCTCATAGTTTCGGGTAGAAGTACTTTTTGCCCAGGCTGTCTTTCGTAGCTTAACCCAGGTAGAACATTTTCGCCTAGGGGGATCCAGCTCATAGTTCGGGTAGAAGTACTCTTCGCCCAGGTTGTTTTACGTAGCTTAACCCAGGTAGAACCATTTCGCCTAGGGGGATCCAGCTCATATTTGCGGGTAGAAGTACTTTTCGCTCAAGTTTTTAATCATAGCTTAACCCAGGTAGAAAATTTTCACCTAGGGGGATCCAGCTCATATTTCCGGGTAGAAGTACTTTTCGCCCATGATGTTTTAGGTAGCTTAGCCCAGGTAGAATATTTTTGCCTAAGGGGATCCAGCTCATATTTCCGGGTAGAAGTAGTATTCTCCCAGGATTGGTTTTTGTAGCTTAACCCAGGTAAAACCTTTTTGCCTAGGGGATCCAGCTCATAGTTCCGGGTAGAAGTACTTTTTGCCCAGGCTGTTTTAGGTAGCTTAACCCAGGTAGAATATTTTCGCCTAGGGGGATCCAGCTCATATTTCCGGGTAGAAGTACTATTCGCCCAGGATTGGTTTTTGTAGCTTAACCTAGGTAGAACCTTTTCGCCTATGGGGATCCAGCTCATAGTTTCCGGGTAGAAATACTATTCGCCCAGGATTGGTTTTTGTAGCTTAACCCAGGTAGAACCTTTTCACCTAGGGGGATCCAGCTCATAGTTCCGGATAGAAGTACTCTTTGCTCAGGTTGTTTTACATAGCTTAACCGAGGTAGAACTATTTTGCCTAGGGCGATCCAGTTTATAGTTCTGGGTAGAAGTACTCTTCGCCCAGGTTGTTTTTTGTAGCTTAACCCATGTAGAACCTTTTCGCCTAGGGGGATCCAGCTCACGGTTCTGGGTAGAAGTACTCTTCGCCCAAGTTATTTTTCGTAGCTTAACCTAGGTAGAACATTTTCGCCTAGGGGGATCCAGCTCATAGTTTCCGGGTAGAAGTACTATTCGCCCAGGATTGTTTTTCGTAGCTTAACCCAGGTAGAACCTTTTCGCCTAGGGAGATCCAGCTCATAGTTTCCGGGTAGAAATATTATTCGCCCAGGATTGGTTTTTGTAGCTTAACCCAGGTAGAACATTTTCGTCTAGGGGGATCCAGTTTATAGTTTCGAGTAGAAGTACTCTTCGCCCAAGTTATTTTTCGTAGCTTAACCCATGTAGAACCTTTTCGCCTAGGGGGATCTAGCTAATGGTTCCGGGTAGAAGTACTCTTCGCCCAGGTTATTTTTCGTAGCTTAACTTAGGTAGAACATTTTCGCCTAGGGGGATCCAGCTCATAGTTTCCGGGTAGAAGTACTATTCACCCAGGATTGTTTTTCGTAGCTTAACCCAGGTAGAACCTTATCGCCTAGGGGGATCCAGCTCATAGTTTCCAGGTAGAAATACTATTCGCCCAGGATTGGTTTTGTAGCTTAACCCAGATAGAACTTTTTCGCCTAGGGGGATCCAGTTCATAGTTTCCGGGTAGAAGTACTCTTCGCCCAGGTTGTTTTTCGTAGCTTAACCCATGTAGAACCTTTTCGCCTAGGGGGATCCAGATCACGGTTCCGGGTAGAAGTACTCTTCGCCCAGGTTATTTTTCGTAGCTTAACCTAGGTAGAACTTTTTCGCATAGGGGGATCCAGCTCATAGTTCCGGGTAGAAGTACTTTTCGCCCAGGCTGTTTTAGGTAGCTTAACCCAGGTAGAACATTTTCGCCTAGGGGGATCCAGCTCATATTTCCGGGTAGAAGTACTATTCGCCCAGGATTGGTTTTTGTAGCTTAACCTAGGTAGAACCTTTTCGCCTATGGGGATCCAACTCATAGTTTTCGGGTAGAAATACTATTCGTCCAGGATTGGTTTTTGTAGCTTAACCCAGGTAGAACCTTTTCACCTAGGGGGATCCAGCTCATAGTTCCGGGTAGAAGTACTCTTTGCTCAGGTTGTTTTACGTAGCTTAACCGAGGTAGAACAATTTTGCCTAGGGCGATCCAGCTCATAGTTTTGGGTAGAAGTACTTTTCGCTCAGGCTGTTTTACATAGCTTAACCCAGGTAGAACCTTTTTCGCCTAGGGGGATCCAGATCATAGTTCCGAGTAGAATTACTCTTCGCCCAGGTTTGTTTTTCGTAGTTTAACCCGGGTAGAAACTTGTCACCTAGGGGGATACAACTCATAGTTCCGGGTAGAAGTACTTTTCACTCAGGTTATTTTACGTAGCTTAACCGAGGTAGAACCATTTTGCCTAGGGCGATCCAGCTCATTGTTCCGGGTAGAAGTACTTTTCACTCAGGTTGTTTTACGTAGCTTAACCGAGGTAGAACCATTTTGCCTAGGGCAATCCAGCTCATAGTTTCGGGTAGAAGTACTTTTCGCTCAGGATGTTTTATGTAGCTTAACCCAGGTAGAGCCTTTTCGCTTAGGGGGATCCAGCTCATATTTTCAGGTAGAAGTACTTTTCGCCTAAGCTTGCTTTTCATAGCTTAACCCAGGTAGAACCTTTTCGCCTAGGGGGATCCAGCTCATAGTTCCTGGTAGAAGTACTCTTTGCCCAGGCTTGCTTTTCGTTGCTTAACCCAGGTAGAACTTTTTCG
Organism: Nicotiana tomentosiformis; assembly: GCF_000390325.3. NCBI lineage: Eukaryota > Viridiplantae > Streptophyta > Magnoliopsida > Solanales > Solanaceae > Nicotiana > Nicotiana tomentosiformis. Next base: position 112,706,621 of record NC_090823.1, on the reverse strand, counting down.
CCTAGGGGGATCCAGCACATAGTTCCGGGTAGAAGTACTCTTCGCTCAGGTTATTTTTTGTAGCTTAACCCAGGTAGAACCTTTTCACCTAGGGGGATCCAGCTCATAGTTCTGGGTAGAAGTACTCTTCGCTCAGGTTGTTTTACATAGCTTAACCTAGGTAGAACCTTTTTGCCTAGGGGGATCCAGCTCACAGTTCCGGGTAGAAGTACTTTTTGCCCAGGTTGTTTTTCGTTGCTTAACCTAGGTAGAACTTTTTCGCCTAGGGGGATCCAGTACATAGTTCCGGGTAGAAGTACTCTTCGCTCAGGTTGTTTTTTGTAGCTTAACCCAGGTAGAACCTTTTCACCTAGGGGGATCCAGCTTATAGTTCCGGGTAGAAGTACTCTTCGCCCAGGTTGTTTTTCGTAGCTTAACCCAGGTAGAGCCTTTTCGCCTAGGGGGATCCAGCTCATAGTTCCGGGTAAAAGTACTATTCGCTCAGAATGTTTTACGTAGCTTAACTCAGGTAGAATCGTTTCGCCTAGGGGGATCCAGCTCATATTTTCTGGTAGAAGTACTCTTTGTCCAGTTTTGTTTTTCATAGTTTAACCCGGGTAGAACTTTTTCACCAAGGGGATTCAACATTCTTTTTTCCAGTAATACAGGGCACCAACCCCTGGTTACATTTCCTTTTCAGTAATACATGGCACCAACCCCTGGTTACATTTTCTTTTCAGTATAGGGTACACCAATCCCCGATTTCCTTACCAGTATAGGTTACACCAATCCCTAGCTGTGTTCTCCAATATAGGATACTTCATTACCTAGTTGATTTGAGCTTAAATGCATGGTACACCACTCCCTGATATCATTGCCAATATAGGGTATCCCATTACCTTGCCACATTTTCCCAACATAAGGTACACCAATACTTAGTTGAGACATTCTTTTGGGATCATGACCTTTTCAGGATACACCATTCCCATTTTTTTTATTGCTTTCAATAAACAAGTAGTTTAGAATTTTGTTACAATAACTCACGAAATTTTCCTAGTGAAAACTGGGGCAGAAAAATTTCGTTCGTTTGTTTGTTGTGATGTCTGAGCAGGTTTTACCTCGAGGCACAGTGTTCGAGATGAACAAAAGAAAAAGTCTCAATCCAAAATAAAGAAAAGAAAAGGAAAAGAAAGTGAATCCAAATACAGAAGCAGATGGAAAGGATACATACTATTCAAGACATGACTGAAGTTACGAGCTTCACATTTCCCGTTTTGCTTAGAAGAAATCGTAGAAGAATGAACTAGCACTTACAACTAGCAAGCATCAAGGTTCAGATCAGAGTTTGCATGAACAACCAGTCAAGATTCAAGATCAAGCTTCAAAAGACTTATAGATAGGAATCTTGTAACTCATAGTAGATAGGCTTGTTTAGTTTCTTTCAATTTTGATGTAATAGCAAGACCACAGACCGGAGCCTCGACGGAACCTCACTCGACTCTCCAACTCATCACTCCATCATTCTTCTTAAACTACACGCGACCTGATTCCTTTATAACCCGGGATATACAAGATGTCCAAAACCAGGACTCGGTTACACCTTTTTCTTTTATTTTCTTCCTCTTTTGAATAACGATATGGTCAAAAATTAGTCACACGGCTCACTTTATCTTTGCCTGAAAACTTTTAATATTTTCAAGCAAAGAGGGGCATGCTGTGAGCACCTAATTTTTGACCGTGCTTGAATATTTCCCGCTTCCCAGGCGTGTCCCCACTCAACTTTTCTTTGTCCCCCATGCTTGTCCCCCCCACACTTTGCACACACACACTTTGCTCCCTACTCCACTCTCCATTGTTCCCCACTCCTTGTCCCCCATGCTTGTCCCCCCACACTTTGTTCACATACACACTTTGCTCCCTACTCCACTCTCCATTGTTTCTCACTCTTTGTCCCCCATGCTTGTCTCCTATCACAAACCCCATACCCCATTTTCAGCCATAAAACACACACATAACACACAAAAAAAGGAGGAGAAGAGAGCTGAAAAAGAAAGAAAAAACGAGTTGTCTTCCTCTTCTTCTTCCTCACCACACATTCATCTTCCTCCTAAAAAAAACCATCATTGTCCAGCCCTCAAACCCAGCAAAGAATAGCCCAAAAATGAGCTCAAATCCCTCACTAAAACGCAACAAAGAAATCCGAAAAATCAGCTTCTAACATCACTAAAAGAGCTGCAACTTCAGTTTCATTTTCAGTCCATAAACTCTAAGTTTTAACCACTAAAAACGAGCAGAAATAACCCCAAATTCCAACTCTAAAATACCCCCAAGAATATCCCAAAACCCAACCCAAATCAGCCCCCAAAACAGCTCCAAAAGCAGCTGAAAAACACACTATTTTCCAGCAAAATCAGCTGCGAAAATAGCCAAAGCAAAGTGACAAAAATCAGCAAGAAAAAAAAAAGCCCTTTTCCCAGCCAAAGAATCAGTCCAAAACCAGCCAAAAACTCCATTGAAAGCACCTTAAAACAGTCCATTGAATCATCCCTTGATTCAGACTTTCTTAAAACAGATAATGAAAGCAATGACTCATCGGAGGATCTCCCCATTAGCCAGAAAAAGGCAGGAAAAAGACATATGGAAATAACCCTCAAAAGGCCTGCATGCAAGAAATGGATGGTGAAAAGCACAGATTTTGGTCCATAAACTCCAAGTTTTAACCACTAAAAACGAGCAGAAATAACCCCAAATTCCAACTCTAAAATACCCCCAAGAATATCCCAAAACCCAACCCAAATCAGCCCCCAAAACAGCTCCAAAAGCAGCTGAAAAACACACTATTTTCCAGCAAAATCAGCTGCGAAAATAGCCAAAGCAAAGTGACAAAAATCAGCAAGAAAAAAAAAGCCCTTTTCCCAGCCAAAGAATCAGTCCAAAACCAGCCAAAAACTCCATTGAAAGCACCTTAAAACAGTCCATTTTTTTTACATAACGCAGCAGCATTTTTCAAGTTTGAGTTTTGTCGAAGTCGTCGGTGTAGCTTCGTGGTCGAATTAGCGAGGTCGTGTGGTAGAGCTCCAGTCAACGTCCTGCCCGCTTTCAAGCTTGTAGGCGTTTGTTTTTTCATTCTAATATGACGTTGAAGATTCATTAGTAACATGAAAGAAAATTTCTCCGTTGAGGTTCATCCTTCTACTCTCGTTTAAAGTTTTGATTACTACATATGTGAATATATCGTTTGAAGCATGAAATTTGTGAAGATTATTCAATGTGATGTAGATTTTTGTCACTTGATTATCTTGTTAGCTGGTTTTGTCGAATATCTTGATTTTGTTTTACTGGCGTAGTTCTTGAATATCTGATCATAGTTAGTTTTTTTTTTACTTGTAGTTAAAGCTTAAAAATTGCATGATAACTAGATAATGTGTGGGTAGTATTTTAAAAGCAGGAGTTTTTAGGCCATTTATTGAGTAGCTACATTATACACGCTAGGCTTTGGGCCACAATAATATCTGCCAGGCCCAATTTAACAAGAATAAAAGCTGAACCATTTTCCTCAATTATTCCATAACTCATTGCTTCACAATATATCTCAAATGTAGTTTAGGAAATAATTTACAAATGCGTTAGAATGTTTGAGGCGTGTATTAATAAATAAATTATCGTTATTATGTATACATCCGCGTGACATAATTACGATTTCAAAAAGATTAAAGGCAAGGTATGCATTCACGCAACTTTGACAAAACAATCTTAATAATTAATAAAGTGTTATTAGTTGTGTACACGTACTCGTGACATGATTTTGGCACAATAAATAAAACGAATTCACACACGCGATTTGTATCAAAGATAATTTTATATTTTAATAATAAAAGCGGATATAGATAAAACATGAAAACCAATAAATCACAGTTTGTCCAAAATTAATTCAAGCCAATTTTAGTCAATAAAGCGACCGTGCTAGAACCACGGGACTCGGGGAATGCCTTATACCTTCTCCCCGGTCAACAGAATTTCTTACCCGGACTTTGTTTTGCAGACCAATAATAAAAGAGTCAAATCTTCTTTTGACTAGGGATTCAACCAAAAGGTGACTTGGAACACCCAAAAAATCAATTTCAAGTGGCGACTCTGTAAATAAAATAATCCATATTCAAGTTTGTCACTTTAATTGGAGAAACTCTTTAACTCACCATCCATAACATATATATCTTTTGTGGGTAGAAAATGAGTATGACAACCCATTCATAAAAAGATTCCATATGAGCTATAGAATGGTAAGAAACCCAACATCAGTTACTTCCACCCATTTGGCTGCAAATGCTTCATTCACAATAATGAAAAATACAATTTGGGTAAGTTTGATCCAAAAAGCGAAGAAGGTATTTTTCTTGGATACTCTCCCTCAAGTAGAGCATATAGAGTATTCAATAAAAGAACTTTTTGTATTGAGGAATCCATTCATGTTATTTTTGTGGATACTAACCCTCGCTTAAATGAAAAACTTCCTGAAAATAAGGAAATCTCTATTGTCCCAAAGTCCGTTGTTACAGGAAAAGACAATCACGATCAGGTGACCAATCAGCAAAATCAGACAACTAAGGAGCACATTGTAGTCCAAGAACCATCTTCTGCTAAACAATCAACTACTGTGGAAAAGGAGCCAGTCACAGGTGTTCCAAATGAATGGAAAAGTGAACTTGGATATCCCCACAAGTTCATCAATGGAAATCCACAAGAAGGTATCACTACCAGAAGATCTCAGAAGCTCAACTCTCACGTGGCCTTAATATCACAACTTGAGCCAAAAAAGGTTGATGAAGCTCTTGAAGATGACTACTGAATCAAAGCCATGAAAGATGAACTTGATCAATTTAAAAGAAATAAAGTGTGAGACTTGATTCCAAAACCATCAAATGCTTCCATTGTAGGAACTAAATGGGTTTTCAGAAATAAGCTGAATGAATCTGGTCAAGTAGTTCGTAACAAAGCAAGGATAGTAGATCAAGGTTACTCTCAGCAAGAGGGAATCGACTACGATGAAATATTTGCACATGTAGCAAGATTAGAATCTATTCGAATACTACTTGATTTTGATGCCCATAAAGGATTCAGGCTATTTCAAATGGATGTAAAAAGTGCCTTCCTAAATGGATATATCTCTGAAGAAATATACGTGAAACAACCTCCTGGCTTTGTAAGCAACAGCTTCCCAAATAATGTATTCAAGTTGTCAAAAGCTTTATACGGACTCAAGCAAGCCCCTCGAGCCTGGTATGAAAGACTAAGCTCTTTTCTTCTAAATCAATGTTTTAAACGAGGTAATATCGACACAACCTTGTTTATTAAGTGTTCAAATTCAGGTAATCTTATTACTCAAATTTATGTAGACGATATTATTTTTGGGAGTCCTAACTCAGTATTATGTGAAAAAAATTCTCATATCATGAAAGGAGAATTTGAAATGAGCATGATGGGTGAGCTAACTTTCTTTCTTGGATTGTAAATCAAACAATCTCCCAAAAGGATTTTTATTAGCCAAACCAAGTACACCAAGGAACTCATAAAGATAATGAAAGCAATGACTCATCGGAGGATCTCCCCATTAGCCAGAAAAAGGCAGGAAAAAGACATATGGAAATAACCCTCAAAAGGCCTGCATGCAAGAAATGGATGGTGAAAAGCACAGATTTTGGTCCAAAGGATAAACTGAACTTCTATGGACTAAGTGAGAAATCAAGGTTTGAGTCTTATAAGTCTAAATCTATGGCTTATGGATGCTATGTAAGTCTCTCTCTTATGAAATATTTGCACTATGATGTGATTTCTATCTTTGATTTTCAACGTCTTTCTCCTCTGTTTGATACTGTTAGAAATTCTATAGTTGAAGAACTTGTGAGGATATTTTATGCAAATCTGTTTGTTAATGACAAAGATGACTTGGAGTCAATGGCTTTAGGCATTCGAATTGTTCTTGATTCCTATTAATTTAAGAAGATCTTTTCTGCTAAATTTCATGGTTATGATGTTTTTGTGCAAAACTACTGGCCTAAAGGCTTTGAAGTTTCTTTAGAAGAGGCAAAAGATTTTCTGTCTGAAAACCCTCCTGACATTGGTCCTAAAAGTCTTAAGTTTGAATACCGCGTGTTAGCCCACATGATCGCTATTACTCTACTTCCTAGGACTGGGTCTCTCAGCACTTTGACTACTAGGGATATTTTTGTTCTTTACTGTCTTGTGAACAATAAAAGGCTTGACTAGTTTATGTGGATTTGTCAGTATATGCTTGAAAGTATCAAGGATATATCCTTTTATGTTGCTTGTTTACCCTATGGCTTGCTCATCTCACATATTCTTGACGTCATAAAGGTTGATTTGACACCTTTCTCACCTAAGAACATTACAAGTACATATGATAAGACAACCTTTGCTATGATGGGTTACACTCTAAGTGACGATGCATGGGTCAGGCGTACCAAAGTTGAAAGCGCTCCAATACAGGTTGAGGCACTCACTGAACCAACAGACCCTTAGTCGACTACTACCAACAACCTATAGCAGATTCAACAAGGTCTAGATGGGGTAAAAATCATGCTCATTGCAATGAAATAATATGCGGGCAAGATCAGGGAAGTCACCAAAGAAATATGTACAGATGTGGCTAAGATCAGGATGGACATGGGAGCCACAAGGAGGCAAGGAATCAGGGCATTCAACTCCATGACAAAAAAATGGACAAAATTACCAAAGAAGTTGAAACCTCCTATGACTCCTTCTACACCAAAGTGATCAATATCCTAAAATACTTTCTGGGAGGAACTAAGGCAGTTGTGTGCGTGTTTAAAATAATCTTTTTGCTCTTTGTTTATTTTTTGTTTTGTTAATTACTTTTGCCTTGGTCTGTAAGAACCATCACCATGTGCCTCTGTTGAAGGCATAACCTCGGCTACTCTAACTACTATGTTCATTATCTACTATGTAATGTCTGTTCTATCTGCACTTGCTTCTTTCTTTTTGATTGATGTCAAAGGGGGAGAAACGTGATGAGTAAAACATAGCAACAACTCGGGGGAAGCTACACTTCAGTTTACATGGTAGCAACTCAGGGGGAGCATGCATTTTAAGATGTGAAAGGGAAGTATACTCTATTTACTCTTTTTGATTGTCATCATCAAAGAGGGGGAGATTGTTACACCTAAGTTTCAATGATGACAATAATGCAAATCTAACTTAATCTATTTAATTGAAGGAAATTAGGAGGGCAGTACTAATTCAAAGGAAGTCTTTTTGTTAAAGATATCATAAAGGAAACAAGATCAAATGCAGCATGGAAAATGCTAAATCAAAGGATGTCAAGGCCATCAAAAAGGAAACAAGATCAAGTGCAGCCGCTATAGGAAGTCAGGCCCTACTTCAAGGATTGATTTGGAATCTGGAGATTCTGAAGACTGATCGATCAAGTCAAGCCACAAATCATTCCCTTGATTATGGATACGAAAAGGAAGGACGTAAATGAATCCAGCCCATCTCTTGTGCAAGATTCGGAGGCACCCCTTGGGTTAAATATCTTAGAATATTTTGTGCCTCAATCAAGGGTCAATCTGCAATGGTTACTCAAAACTTTCGTATAAGAAGATTGTCAGACTCAAGAATTCAATTACGCAACTCACCACTGTTTTCTATATCTTCCTAGTTCTTAGCACAAACACGGTATTCCGAAGTTTACTAGTGTTTCAAAAGATAGGAAGTGTTAGGAAGCAAATCAAGAGTTGTGTCAAGCTTATAAAACATTGCTGCTGAAAATCGTTGGTGGTAAACAGTCAATAAAACCACTACTACTGTAACCAGCTATTGAAGATCTAAGAGAACCCTTGTGACCTAAGGAAACTGGATGTAGGTACCACACTGGTACTGAACCCGTATAAAACTCATGTGTTCTCAGTTTTAAAATTCCTTGCAATTTACTTTTCTTTGTCAATCAAACCTGCTGATAAAAAGAAGTCGACTAAGTCTCTTTTAAGTCGATCAAGTTTTTTTAATTTGTTACAATTCACCCCCTCTTGTACTTTCATGGAATACGTGTGTCAAAATATAAGTGTAATCGTATGCTTTTTCCACTTGTGTAGGAACCATTTGTGTATGTTCTTAGATTTATGATATCATTTTAGGGAAGAGTACTTAAATCAATTGATAATGGATAAAAGAAGATGAAAAGGGAAAGAAAGGAGCGTAAGTATTCCATAAAAAATATAAAAAATAAAAAGGAGAAGAAGCCTTTTCACCTAATTTATTGATCACGTTAGATTAAGATGCACATCTTTTTAAAATAGTGTGACTCACCTCATCTAAATGCTTAATTAAAATGAGACATGACACATTATTTGATAGATTTTACTTTTCCCAAATTATGAGGCATCATTCGAATTTGGAAAGTTGATTGTGATTTTTTCATATGTCGTTTAATTAAATATTTTGAATTGTTAATTATTACATGTGATTTATAGTAGTTTTTACGTATTTTCTAAATATATAAATTTTATTTTAAAAATCTTAAAAATTATACATCCGAAACCGTCAAATTCAAAAGTTTGAATCTCGAAATCTAAATGATACCACATAAAATAAGACGGAAGGAGTAACTATTAGTTCGACAAGTATGCACTTCTTGTTAAGCTTTGTTAACTGTCTTATGATAAGTTAAACACGTATTTATTGGATTTTTTGGTTGAACAACAGTTCTCAAATGTCAGCGTACTATTTTTTGGTAAAAGACATGAAAGTATTATGTTAGTGTGTAACATTTTATCTTTCTAAAAAGATTTTGAATTGTACAAACTTTCTTATCTAAAAGTTTAAAGTGTTAAAATCATGACATTTCCTTTTATTTTAGGTCAAGAATAATTCTTACCCCTTAAGGACTCAATTAAAATCGTCCAAGAAAAATATATAAAGCCACATATTCCAGTTTCCACGGAGGAAGGTCCACGGAATGCAATATGTTCAATTTCTTTTTTAATAAAACATAACAAAACAAAATAAATAATTCATGCCTCGTTTGGCATGAAAACTGCTACTATATTATATGATATTATCACTTGATGATTTATGAAGGCCGCAGAAAATACCGTATAAGGCTCATCAATAATGTACACTAGTATACGGATTCAAAGGACCCCTTTGACCTTCAGCCTGTTCACCCCGCAATTTTTCATGTGTTATATAGAGAGAGGCGGACCCAGTAATTTAATATGACGGGAGCACAATATTCTGTTCAATCAGTTATTCCTAAAGATTTTTTGCGTTAAGGGGGCTAAGTGATTTAAATTAACCATTTTTAAAGTATACATATATATATAAGATTTCTCCCGAAATTTACGGGGTCCGGTGACCCGTCAACGTAACACATAGGTCCACTTCTATATATAGAGAGAGATGAATGCCGATATATTTTGAGCATGACTCTTTATTTGGCTCCTACTATGCTTACTTCTCTTATTTGCTTTGTAATATACAGATTCTAGGAGTCATTTATGTCCACGAACGTATCAAACTTATCTTGTTCCCATTTTCTCTTTCAATTGTCCCTCTTCTTTTTTAGTTTTCAATGAACTGCTCAGCATAAAAGGATCAAGAATGATATTACGCAAAACATATGGTGTCAGATTCCCATCGAGAAAGGGATAGCATAAGTAGTACATCAATTTGGATTAAACCTAATAAATGCATCAGCTGGTGATAAGCACGCAAATGATGTAATCAAGCAATTATATTAAAATTTAAAATATGCACTAATAGAATCAGTGATTATCCTTCCCGATGACACAATACCTGCTTCTCTTTAGTTCGGCATAAGTGCCTTTTAAAATCGTTTAACATCTCCCCCGGGGCAAATGGACGGATTTGGCTGATTTTGAGCGGGTCAAAATGGTTCGAGTCATAATTGACCCGCTCAAAAGTAACTTGTCTTGAGATGAGCTGAGTCAAGTTGAGCTAAATTTGAGTCATAGTCCATCCGTCCAAATTTTATCAAGCTCTAATTAATATGTATTGTTTTCTTATGAATTGTTTAATTATTAAATAAGACTTTTTTTCTAACATATGAAACAAAAAAATCTATTTTAAATATATTTTAGCAAAGTTACTCATGGATCAATTTGAGCAAAAAATCAGCCAACTTTAGATGAGCTGAAATGGGTTGGGTCAAAATGGGTTAAATTCAATAAATGGGCAGGTTAATGACCGGCTCAACTTTAGATGGGCTGAAATGGATTTGGGCTCAAATTGTCATCCCTAATCTCTCTTTTAATTTGACTTAGAAGAGTTATTTTCCACGAAAAAAAATTAGTTGTGTTGTTCCATTTATTTAAACCTTTAATTAAATTTCTTTCTATTCAAGTTAGAATTCCTGAATACGGCGTACACCGCCGAAGGTTGTGGTGAGATGGATAGCATCCCTCCACTCTTAAGCAGATGTCTTAAGTTCGAGTTCTCTGTATAGAAAAAATTCTATTAAAAAATACTTCCACCTTTTTTAATGGTTGTTACATGACGCAAATCTAGATTATACGGAGCCACACATGTAGCGAAGCATTGCGTAGGAATTTTTTTAAAAAAAATTGATATACCGCAAAATCAATAGTGTAGCTCAATAATACACTCCAAAGGATCAATTAATGCCAAATATCTGAGAGAGTCTTTTGGGTTGACTTCCTATAATAGCTCGTTTTCGTGCTCGCGTTCATCAGTTCAGTCTTCACGCTGTTTTGAGTTCACAGCACGATTCTCTCGTGTGCTTTTGTGGAACATATAAAGAAAGAAGGGAATAATAATTGAGTTGAATTCGTCGAATGCCCTACATAAGTACATATATATTTAAACGATTTATTTTGTCATTCATTCAGTTTGCAAAATTATAGGGATTTCAATTTATAAAGGACAAAATAGGAATTACATATTTCTTATTACAATCAAATTTCTCTAGAACAACAATCGTATATACCTGTCATTTACTTAAAAGTCAATTTTTTTCAGAACAGATCTTTCATATTATTTTTCTACCTTTCTATAACAGTATTTTACCTCTAATAACAACAATAATTTTTATAGCAGTACACTTTTTAAAATTACTTCTGTATAGCAGACATGTAGAATCTCTAAAATTACCAAATAATAAGTCTAAAGATTTTGATCAAATATCTTGCAATTTTAATGCATCATGTATGATAAAGAATATTATGTTACTTGCTATATTAATGATTTCACTCAATTCTATTAAAGATATGCTTGTATATTTTCATTCCATTGCACGAATGTTTTCATCGTGCACAATGTTTAATATTTGCAGAACTGTATATATGTTTTCGATGGACAAAGTTTTCAATGAATTTATTAATATTGTATTAATTTTCTTTAATATGTATATCTTTTGAGATTTTAAACTTGAATATTTATTTTTATCTTTTATGTGGAACATTAACAACAACAACAACAACAACAACAACAACAGTAACCCAGTATAATCTCACTAGTGGGGTCTGTGGATGATAGTTTGTACGCAGACCTTACCCCTACCCTAGGGTAGAGGGGCTGTTTCCGATAGACTCTCGGCTCCCTCCTTCCAAGAACTCCCCATCTTGCTCTTAGGGTGACTCGAACTCACAACCTCTTGGTTGGAAGTGGAGGGTGCTCACCACTAGAGTAACCCACTTTTGTTAATTTATGTGGAACGTTAAGAAAGGAACAAAAGATGATTTCTATCTATTATAACAACCCAAATAGCATTTAAACGTCAAATAGTGTTGTAATGTATAACAACCATTCCCTATAAAAGTAAAAAAATATCATGACAAACGATATGATATTATTATAGAGATGTATTTGACTGTATAAAATAAAAAAGAAGAATTAGCCACTACTAAAAATCTGCTTAAAACCGATCAACTATTTCCGACCAACGTTGGTCGGTCAAAAAATACGACAAAAAGCCGTCCAGGTTGGACGCAAACTGGGGAAAAAAATATTTACATTTTTTTAAAACAAAATATCGACCAACGTTGGTCGGTAAATTGGTCAATAGCTGGTCAGACAAGAAACTTTTGGATTACCGACCAATGTTGGTCGGTAATCTAGATCCAATTTTTTAAATTTTAATAATTATTTTATTATTTAAAATATTTTATAATATTTAAGAATTTATATTTAAAATTACCGACCAACGTTGGTCGGTTAAAGAATTTAAATTTTTTTTAAAAAAAAACCGACCAAAGTTGGTCGGTTTTTGGTCAAACGGTCAGCACTTAATGTACCGACCAAAATTACCGACCAACTTTGGTCGGTAATTCTAAAATTTCCCTCTCTCCTTCTCCCAGCCCTCCCCCTCGCTGTCGCCGTCGCCGCTGCCACTGCTACTGCCGCCCCTCGATCTCCTTCTCCATCTCCTAAAAATTCTAGGTTTGAATTACAACCCATTTATTTATTTATTATTTCCAGGTTTTGTTAATTAGTTTCAATTGATTAGTGTTTCAATTATTTAAACATTGCATTTTATTGAGGATTAGGGTTTAGGTCTTGTTTTAATTAGTTTTGTTAATTAGTTTTATTAACTAATTAGTTTTGTTAATTAGTCAATTATTTATGAATTAGTTTAGTTTAGGGTATGGGTTGAATTTCTTTAGTTTAGTTAGTTTATGTTTAAACTCGTAGGATATGAATTGAAATTTTAGTTTTTAGGATTTGTTCTTGTGAATTGAACTTTTAGGATATGAATTGAACTTTTAAGATATGAATTGGACCTTTTGGATATGAATTGAACTTTTAGGATATAAATTGGTGTAATTAGAAAAAAATAATTATCTTGAATTAACTAAAAAAGATATAATTAATTTATAATTGTAGAATAAATTAATTTGTTCTTGTGAATCGAACTTTTAGGGTATGGGTTGAATTTCTTTAGTTTAGTTAGTTTATGTTTAAACTCGTAGGATATGAATTGAAATTTTAGTTTTTAGGATTTGTTCTTGTGAATTGAACTTTTAGGATATGAATTGAACTTTTAAGATATGAATTGGACCTTTTGGATATGAATTGAACTTTTAGGATATAAATTGGTGTAATTAGAAAAAAATAATTATCTTGAATTAACTAAAAAAGATATAATTAATTTATAATTGTAGAATAAATTAATTTGTTCTTGTGAATCGAACTTTTAGGGTATGGGTTGAATTTCTTTAGTTTAGTTAGTTTATGTTTAAACTCGTAGGATATGAATTGAAATTTTAGTTTTTAGGATTTGTTCTTGTGAATTGAACTTTTAGGATATGAATTGAACTTTTAAGATATGAATTGGACCTTTTGGATATGAATTGAACTTTTAGGATATAAATTGGTGTAATTAGGAAAAAATAATTATCTTGGATTAACTAGAAAAGATATAATTAATTTATAATTGTAGAATAAATTAATTTGTTCTTGTGAATCGAACTTTTAGGGTATGGGTTGAATTTCTTTAGTTTAGTTAGTTTATGTTTAAACTCGTAGGATATGAATTGAAATTTTAGTTTTTAGGATTTGTTCTTGTGAATTGAACTTTTAGGATATGAATTGAACTTTTAAGATATGAATTGGACCTTTTGGATATGAATTGAACTTTTAGGATATAAATTGGTGTAATTAGAAAAAAATAATTATCTTGAATTAACTAAAAAAGATATAATTAATTTATAATTGTAGAATAAATTAATTTATTCTTGTTTTATTTGTATAGATGGAACATCGTACTTGGATGTACAATAGAAATTGTCCTAATCGGCGGGGATTGCGGGAGGATTTTATAGAAGGGGTTGATGACTTTATTAGACATGCAATGTCACTTCCACCATACCAAAGTGAAGGAGTAATTAGGTGCCCTTGTGTCAGGTGCGATTGTATGAAGTTTAAAAAATCAGAGGAAGTTAAGCTTCATCTTTATAGGAAGGGGTTTATAGAGAATTACTTTGTGTGGACTAATCATGGAGAGATCGATGGTAGCCGTGGGATATTTCATAACATGGTTGTTGGTGAAAGTAGTAGGTCGGTGGAGAATACAAATCTTGATTCTAGAATTCAGGATATGGTTGCGGATGCTTTTGGGGGTGAGCCCAATGAAAATGTTGAACAAACTCCTAATGATGACGCAAAACGTTTTTATGAACAGTTAGAGGAAGCTAGTCGTCCACTACGTGAAGGAAGTCCGCACTCTGAGCTGTCTGTTGCAGTTAGATTACTAAGTATCAAATCTAATTGGAATATTTCTCAAGCAGCCATGGACTGTTTCATTGACCTTATGAGTGAACTAGTTGACCCTAATATCAACTTACCTGGTGATTTCTATAAGGCGAAGAGATTGGTTTCTAAGTTAGGACTTTCGTCAATGAGAATTGATTGTTGTGAAGATGGTTGCATGTTATATTATAAAGATGATGCAACTTTAGACAGTTGTAAATTTTGCGAAAAGCCTCGTTTCAAGAGGCTTTCCAGCGGGAATATGGTCGATGTCAAGGCAATGCATTATTTACCTCTTATACCTAGGTTAAAGAGGTTATATGCGTCGATGAGTTCTGCTCCTCATATGAGATGGCATTTTGAAAATAGAAGACCACCTGGTGTTATGTGTCATCCTTCAGATGGAGAAGCTTGGAAGCACTTTGATAGGACATATCCAGATTTTGCTAGTGAACCAAGGAACATTCGGTTAGGTCTGTGTGCCGATGGCTTCACGCCTTTTTCTATATCTGCGACACCATATTCATGTTGGCCTGTCTTTCTTACACCTTATAATCTACCACCTGAGTTGTGTATGACTAGTCCATATATATTCTTAAATTGTATTATCCCCGGTCCACGTAATCCGAAAAGTTTGATTGATGTATATTTGTAACCTTTGATTGATGAGCTAAAACAATTGTGGTATGATAGTGTTGAAACATATGACATATCAACCAAGCAGAATTTTAATATGCGTGCTAATTTAATGTGGACTATTAATGATTTTCCTGCGTATGGAATGTTGTCTGGGTGGATGACTGCTGGGAAGCTAGCTTGTCCTTACTGCATGGAAAATAGTAAAGCGTTCACTTTGAAACATGGCCGAAAGCAATCATGGTTTGATTGTCACCGTCAATTCTTGCCTGATGATCATGAGTTTAGAAGGATGAAAAATGCATTCAAAAAGAATAAAGTGGAATATGATTCTCCACCTCCGATACTTTCAGGTGAGGAAATTTGGGAGAGGGTCCAGAACTTCAGTAAAGTTACTGAGGCTCCACCTTATAGATTCCCCGGATATGGTGTTAATCATAATTGGACGAAACAGAGTATATTTTGGGAGTTGCCTTATTGGAAGGATAATCTTCTCCGACACAACCTTGATGTCATGCATATTGAGAAGAATTATTTTGATAATTTGTTCAACACAGTGATGGATGTTAAAGGTAAGACAAAAGATAACCCGAAGGCTAGAATGGACTTACAAGAATATTGCAGGCGGCCTGAATTATACTTGCAGACAGCAAACAATGGTAAGGTGTTCAAGCCCAAAGCAAGTTACACATTCACTTTGGAGGAAAGACGACAAATTTGTGATTGGGTTACGAAATTAAAGATGCCTGAGGGTTATGCGTCGAATCTTGAAAAAAAAGTAGATATGGAGGTAGGGAAGTTGAGCCATTTGAAAAGTCATGACTGCCATGTTTTCATGGAGACCTTAGTGCCTATTGCATTTTGTGGTTTGCCTGAAAGAATCTGGAAACCCATCACAGAGATTAGTTTGTTTTTCAAAGACTTGTGTTCTACCACATTAAGGGAAGAAAACCTACTTCGGATGGACCAGAACATCCGTGTAATTTCTAGTAAGATGGAAAAAATATTCCCATGTGGTTTCTTTGATGTGATGGAACACCTTCCAATACACCTTGTACACGAGGCACGACTTGGAGGGCCTGTTCAATGCAGATGGATGTATCCCTTTGAGAGGTAATATTATAAGTTTGATGTAATATTCTATTTTATTTGAATGTTCTTGGCTAACATGAGATTATATAGGACAATTGGCAAATGCAAACAATTTGTTAAGCAGAGGAATAAGATTGAAGGATCTATATGCGAAGCCTATCTTGCAAAGGAAACTGCACATTTTTGTTCTTATTATTTTGAGAGTAACGTGCCATGTTCTAGGAATAGGCCCAATAGGCACACGGTCGAATGTGTGAATGATCCATTATATCCACCAATGTCCATATTCAATCAACCAGGCCGATGTTCTAAGGATGTTAGAAAGAGAAGTTTGAGTGATATGGAGTACAAGTCAGCTACACTTCATGTGTTGCTAAATTGTCCCGAAGTTGTACCATTTCTCAAGTAAGTATTGATTTATTAGTTATCAAAATATAAAATTTACTGTGACTACATATTGATGCAACTACTAAAAATATTTGATATGTCACAGTCACTTCGTGGGTCAATTTGGCTATGATGATGTATATACGAGATTTGATACGTGGTTCAAATAGTTTGTAAGTGTATATATATACATATGTAGTGAATGTATAAAAATTGATTCATAAGTTGTACTAACTTATGACTTTTTTTAACTCTATGTAGGTAAATAATCTAAATAATGGTGTAAATCAATTTTTGAAAGATATATCTTGGGGACCTGGGCTTCAGGTCACAATAATGTCTAAGTACGTAGTGAATGGTTATAAGTTTCATACAGAGGATTGCTCTAAAAATAAAAATAGCAATAACAGCGGGGTATGGGTTCAAGGTGGTGATGGCAACCAAGTTGGAGATATTGATTATTATGGTGTGGTCAAAGAAATATTACAACTAGAATATACAGGTTGGCCATATAAGAAATTGATACTGTTTAGATGCAAGTGGTTTGACCCAAATCCAACAAGAGGTACAAGAGTACACAACCAATACAACATAATTGAGGTTAATCATACGAGGGAGTATGATCGCTATGATCCTTTCATAATTGCACATAATGTTAGGCAAGTGTATTATGCTCCTTATCCATTGTGGCGGAATAAGTCCGATTGGTGGGTTGTAATAAAAACTAAGCCTGTAGGTAGGGTGGAAGTCGAGAATGTGTTAGATGTTGCATATCAAAACGATATCTCTAATATTCACCAAATAGTGGACGATCAGTTAGAAAATAATTTGGAACATCCTGAACGCATATTGAAAGAAGTTGATATAAATGAAGTAACAATTATAGAAAATGAGGATGAAGAATCAACTGATGAAGCTCAAACAAGTGAGGACGAAGAATTCTCGGACGGGGAACAATACGTCGATGAGGATTAAAAAGTTGGTTTTTTAAAGCACTCTCGTTTTATAGCTAGTTTCTTATATGTTTCAATCTAAATGTGTATTATATTATGCAGATGGCAGGAAAGGGTCAAGGTAACAATGACCCTACTAGTTCTCGGGGTCGAGAAAAGGGTAGGAAGGGAAAGAGGAGGGTAGAAAATAATACTCCCTCTTGTCCACCCTTTTTAGAGATGCTTATGTCTTATCCTCCACCACACGACTATACTGAGCTGCCACAGTATCACGAGTCGCACACCTTCATTCAGACACCCAGTCTTCCATCACAGGGCCACAGGACTATACGTCCGACATACAGTCCAGCTGCCTCACAGCCATCTGCATCACATCCACATGGATCACATCCCTACATATCACAGCCACATAGATCGCATCCACCCATGTCACAGCTACTCGGGTCACAGCCATCGGTATCACATCTACTTGGGTCGCATCCAGCTATGTCGCAGTCACAGGGATCGCAACCATCTTCATCATCGACTCCATCTATTGCAGGCCTTTGCCTGGAAGGCATTAGCTCTGACCCGCCTACACCGTCTTCACATACCTCTGATACACATGCTTCGGATGGTGATGACGAGGTAGTGCATTATGATCGATATGGCAGGATCATCATAGTCCCTGAGGGTGATGGGTAAGTGTTATTAATTATTTTTGCGTCTATTGATTTGTAACATTTTTACTAAGATATTAATGTGTTTTTATTGTTAAATTGCAGGTTTAGGCCGGGCAATAAGACTACGAGGATAATCACCAATGCCATCAGAAAGCTTTATGATGGCCCTTATGCGACTTGGACTAATTGTCCATTCTCACTGAAGGAGCAAATTTTCAATCAATTTAAGGTATAAATGTTCTTTTAAACAGTTTAATAATTTATATTTATGATATTTCCATCTAATATTTAACTTTTGAAATACAGAGCAAGTGTGTATGGGAAGACCGCTATAGCTCGGAAGTGGTTACAAATTTTCATCATAAAGCTCGCAAGAGATTGGCGGATGCTTTCTCGGATACTAGAAAGAAGAACAAGAGGCCTGGATGGTTACTTGAGAATTTGTGGAATGATTTGCAAAGGCAATGGCTTACCGCAGAGTTCTTAGAGATGAGCGAAAAAGGAAAGAAAGCTCGCGCATCCGAGAAGGGAGGCTCCTTGCACACTGGAGGTGCGATTAGCCTAGGGACAATAAAAAGAAGATTGGTACGTAATTGCTTAAATTATTTTACTTTTCTAAGTATATCTATTCTGTTTATTAACTAAATTAATTTGTTTTCAGGAAAAGAAGTATGGGCGTCCAATGAGTCATGATGAGCTATTCAAGGAGACACATGTTGTGAAGAAGAAGAAAGAGGGGGATCAAGATAGGTGGGTCGAGGACCGGGCCTCGACTGCATATGTAAGCTTTCAATTTTATTTAAGTATTATAATTTACTTTTATAAAAAACTTGAAATTCTGATTTAATTTAAAATAATATAGGGTCGCTACCAAAGTAACGTGGAGGAATTCATCCGTAGTCATCCAGTTGGTGAATCGGGTGAGCCAACCCAACCTTCGGACGAGGATACTGAAAGAATATGGTTGGAGTCTGTTGGCAGTCCAAAATGGGGGAAGGTATACGGGCTTCCTACTAAAAACTTCCATCGCTATAAGTGTGGAATGCGAGGAATAGGGACTTCCTCGCAAGGCGAGCAACTTAATAGGGAGAGCCTCTCCGCTATGCGGGAGACAGTGACAAAGCTCACATCAGAGCTAGAAGCGGCCAAGGAAAGAGAAAGGCTTAGAGATGCTCAATTCCTTGGCATGCAAGCTCAGATCAGAACTCTCCTATCTAGTGGAGCTTTTCCGTTGCCCCGATCTCGTGAGTCATCTCCAGAGGGTCGACCTCCACGTGATCGTTCCTCCCGCCCTGCTCGTGATCGTTCCTCCCGTCCTCCCCGTGATCGTGCTTCCCGTCCTCCACAAGACTGTTCTCTATATCGTCTTGTAGATGAAAGTTCATCAGACGGTGATGATGATGTTGTACAAAACACCCCTTGACTTTTATATACTTTGAACTAGACAAATATAACCACTTTTGAACTAGTTGTAATTAGTTTTAACTTGGTTTTGGATTTTTATGTTCAATTGAACTTTAATTTGTTAGTTTTAAAGTATTTATTGAATGTTTTGGTTGTTGTTGTTGTGTTGTTGTTGTTGTGTTTTTGTTGTTGTTGTTGTTGTTGTTGTTGTTGTTGTTGTTATGTTGTTGTTGTTGTTATTGTGTTGTTGTATTGGTATGCTGGCAGGTGGTTTAGCTGCCAAAACAAGCATTTTATGCCAAAATTAAACCCAGAAAAACCGACCAAAGTTGGTCGGTTTTTAATTAAAAAAATAAATTATTCCAAAATACCGACCAAAGTTGGTCGGTTAATAAACATTGAATTCCCAGAATTCAACACTACCGTCCAACTTTGGTCGGTATTTTGCTTACATTGTTGAGATTACCAATCATAGTTGGTCGGTAATGTTTAATTTTAATTAGTTTTAAAAAATATATATTTTCAATTACCGACCAAAGTTGGTCGGTTTTTTTTAATTTTAATAATTAATAAAAAAAATATAATTTAGTTAAACCGACCAACTTTGGTCGGTAAAATTAAATTAATAAAATATGTTTCCGACCAAAGTTGGTCGGTAAGTAATTAAACTTGTCAGATGGTCGTTTTAATATACCGACCAAAGTTGGTCGGTAATTTCCGACCAACTTTGGTCGGTAAGCTATTCCGACCATCAAAACACCATCCACACCGTAATGGTCGCGTTTTGGTTGGTAATTTGCCATAACCGACCAACGTTGGTCGGTATTTTTGGTCGGTTTTTAGCGAATTTCTAGTAGTGAGCTATGACATTATTAGGTTTTGCAAACATACACAACATGATAAGAGTGGGTTGCTTTAATGGTAAGCACTCTCCACTTTCAATAAAGAGGTTGTGAGTTAGAGTCACCCCAAGAGCAAGGTGGGGAGTTCTTGGAGGGAGGGAGCCGAGTTTCTATCGGAAACAGCCTCTCTACCCTAGGGTAGGGGTAAGGTCTGCGTACACACTACCCTCCCAAGACCCCACCAGTGGGATTAACTTGTGGTTACCAACTACTTGTTAGTAGTTAAATAATTAACTTTCATTATTTTCGTTTTCACCATTTTCTGTTGCACAAAAGCAAGTAGAAGAAGATCACTCAAAGTGAACAAATAATGCATTTTTTTTTTAAATCTCTTCCAAATTAAGAGGATTTATAGCATTTTTACGCTTTCCCTCCAGCGTGATTCGAACCCAAAATCTAACGATTGTAGATAAAGGTGCTTTTACCAACGGTCACTTCTCAACAAATAATGCCTCCGAGTCCGAACCATGTCACTAATAGGGACAAATATAATGAATGACAAAACAAAGCTTTCCCTACATATGTAAATATACTTTAAGAACGTGATCATTGCTGCTTCTTTTTCATTTTCTTTTAGGCTACTTTTCATGGGAGCAAATGTTCACAGTTATATAATTTATTGAAAGAACGAAAATGTACGCGAATTCCTTAAAATCGAAGCTTGGTTTTAGTATGTGGGCTCTGGATAATGAAGATGCAAATCAGCAAGAGATTCATTTTACTCTGAATTTATCTCCGTGCCTAATTAAGAAATTAAAATAAGAATACATATTAAATAATTTTTTATTAGATGATAAAGGTTATTTTAAAACACATTTTGATGTACTTATTGGTTTGGTGTAACTAAATTTTCGTTTGCAGATAAATATTTTTCATAATTTGACGGAACTACTTGCTTGTTGAGTTGAGAATTATATCGTTCAAAAACTTTTTAGAAAGTGGGTTCTCTCATTTATAAATTTTTTACCATAGCTATTAATTTGACATGCACTTTCTGTTGATAAATTATGTGAACCGCCTAACCTAATAGATTATAAAATTTGTAAACATATGACACAATTTTATTGATTTAACGCGGTTCTGTGGCATTGTGAAAGAATCCTAATATCCAATCGAAAATCTGAAGCAAATGAATATTTTGACACCTCTAACTCCTATGCATACACTCTTATATATGAGTATTTGATGACCCAAACTATTTTTCTGCACGTGTAAACCGTAGAGTTCACACGTGGATTTTGATGCAGCCTCATGAGAGTAACAACCGTTTTTTCGAAAATTGATTTTGATATTTTAGTGAAAGAATGGGAACATCTAATTTATGAATTTATAGGGTAAAAAACATTATATTGTATGGGGTATATACACGTGTGGAAATATCGGAGGAGTCAATCCATTAGGTTGACTTTCTTTGTATTTAAAGTTCCCTTTTAATGCTTAGGTGTATGCACGTAACACCCAGAAGCCAGAAGTAGGCATTGTTATCAACTTTTTATATTCTTTCTCTTTTATCTTTTCGTTCGTTTCTAAAAAAAATATTTTTATTTCGTGATTAAAATGAATAAAGTATAGCATAGATTTTCATCGGGTAATTTCTTGTCATCGGAAAAAATAACAGAAAGTAACTTTTAAAAGTTTGTTCTTACCAGGATATTGACGAAACACACAATGTGTACTGCCAATTTAATGTCCCTCATCTCTAAGAAAATACGTCCCTACTACACTAAATTAAACTAGGTTAAATAATATATCTTGCAAATAGTGGACAAGGTGACAAAGCAACATATAAATGTTTCTTTTTCTCATGGCATGAACGCATTAAAAACTACTATATTATTCTCTTCGATCCACTCTAATTGATTTTTAGTTTTTTCTGTGGTCCACAATATTTGATATTTTCAGATATCAAGAAGGAATTAATTTCTTTTTTTCCAAAGTTGCCTTTGGAGTAAAGAGCCTAGGAGTATTTGTTATATTTTCAATGAACAAATTAAGGTTAATATGGTCAATTCTATTGTTATCTAATGTTAAAAGGTGAATTTTTTAATATGTGTGAAAATAACCAAAAAATCAATTAAATTAGACCGGAGAAAGTATTGAATATTGATTGAATTAAACTTGCTCTATTGTCTTTTTCACCAATTTATTTATTTATGGTGTACTAAAAGCTACCATCAAAAGATAAATTAAACTGGAAAAAAGGGTATGGGGCTTGATCTAAATTAAGTATAGTATTTCACAATAATGAATCGAACCCTGAACGGCAAACATAATGAATGACAAAACAAACCTTTCCCCACATATATAGCTATGCTTTTAAACGTGATAATTACTACTTTCCTTTCAATTGTCTCTTTAGGTCACCCATATTGAACAAAAATACATAATAAATTCATCAAAGAAAGAAGATTTATATAAAAAAAAATGCTTGGTTTTAGTTTGTGGATATTTTTTTGGACAAATAAAGTAGACTAATAAGTGAGAGATTATTTTTTTATTGAACTTTATCTCAATCCTTGATATTATTCATTTTAAAATGGGACATAGCAATTAGTTTAATCATCTAAATGGTACTCTCGATCTCAACTACATTTCTTGAAGTATTTAAGTCTCTTTAAAGGTCTTCTATCTCAAACCCAACTTAATTTGTATTCTCTAAATTATTTCCAATGGCTAGAATTTATCCTATGACTTCTTCTTCTGCTTCTACCTCTTCTTCTTCTTCTTCCACAATCTCATACATGACATCAAAAAGAGAAACATTTACTTTATGGATGAAATCTCTAGTCTTCCAAGGAAATGGCTGCACTGTTTTTGATTCAAATGGTCGAATTATTTACAGAATTGACAACTACAACAAAAAGTCTAGCAGTGAAGTCCATCTCATGGATCTGCAGGGGAAAGTTCTCTTTTCTCTACGTAAAAAGGTACAAATAAAATAGGGTTTTTTCACTTTTATCCCGCGTCAGAAATATTTATATTCCGTAGCCAAAAAATATATAAAATTTGTATAATTTTTGTATATAACATACGGTATGTATATATATACAAAAATATATATAAAAATATACATATTATTTCACCTATTATTTTGAGAACGGTTTGTCATTTTTCCAATAAAATACTCTAGGCAGTTCTTTTAACCTAAAAATAGCACGATGAATATTCAGATTAACCTAATTTATGCTTACTAATTGAATGTTTTTACTATTTTTTTCAGAAATTTTCACTTTGCGGACATTGGAATGGCTATAAGATGGATGAGGAAATTCCTTGTTTTGAAGTAAGAAAAAATGGACATGTACTCTGGGGAGAGTTAAAGTACGATATTATTTTTGGGTGTGATATTGCTGATTCGGACAGCTATAGGATCGTTGCTTTACAAGGCAAACCAGGCTTCAAGATTGTCAGCACAGAAAACACACTTATCGCAGAGGTACGTTCGTTATAATTTTCCTTTTTATTAGTTGAAGCAAATATGAAAGAGAAGATGATCTAGTTTGTTAACTTCTATACACTAATCCAAGAACTTTACACATAAAAGATAATTACAAATTCCATAGTTACCTGAAAAATAAGACAGATAATGTTAAAATTTTATCATTTTACATCTTCTCATGGCAGCATATATATAGACGCAACATAACTTTTGCTTTCACGTCTAAATTCAAGTGGATATTTTTTAACAATGTCGTTAATCTTCGTTTTTGCAGGTAAAACAAAAGCAATTATTATCAAATTCAGCAGTTCAATTTGGGGATGATGTATTAAGTCTAGTGGTGGAGCCTCATGTTGATCACTCACTAGTGATGGCTCTTGTGACTGTTTATGGTTTGATCCAACATATGCTGTGAATACCATGATTTTCCACAGTAAGAGAGTTTTTTTTTTTTTTTTTTGCCTTAATATAAGCACATAGGCTTTTCTTTCTTCTTTATTACTTCAAAAATTCTTTACAAATGTAACTAGGAGGATGTGTATAGTTTATTGGTTCATGAGCCAACAAATTGGCAAGAGTTTGGATGTACAGAAACCATTTTGCAATGGTTTTTTCTTTCTTTTTTGTTTAATAGAAAAATATAGTATCGCCTTGTTGATTGTAAAAAGTTGAACATCTTTGCAGATCTTTGACTAGTCCTTGCTACACCAATTGACGAGTTGTTAATGTTGAAAGGTGTGACATTATCTAAAAACTTAAACGGTTAGCGAATTCACTTTTATTTTCTTTTACGTACAAGTTTAATTTGTTCATTTTCGTGGCCCAACCACGTAAAAAAATTTAATAATAGGTGACAGTAAAATTCTAACGCGTGACCCCTTATTGATTTGATACCATGCATAATAAGAAATGTATATTGAACTTAACTTAATCTCATTAGCTAGCTCATCAAGGGATGATTGTCCAAAGCTATATGTGGAACTATAAGGAAAAATTAAAAATGCTTTCCAAGACAACTAAAATAGTAAAGTGAGGTGATTCTTGAAGTGAATTTTTGGAAATATAGATATTTTGTAATCACATTTGTTGTTATCAAATAAATATTAATTCTAAATACTAATCTCTTAGAGGATCTCCAAACATATATTCCTCGAACTACGCCCCTATTATATATGGAGTTGGCAAATCGAAAGGTATCACAATGAATTGGCACTTGCCATAATCACATGTCACAGGTCAGCAAATCAGAGAAATGTGATCCTTTATGATTGTTCAGAGAGAGAGAACATGTACGTGAGATGAAGGAAGAATAGCGAGAAATTTGTCACCAAATTGCATGCCATACATACATAGTTGTATGTATTAACGGTATAAAAAAAAACTACACAATCATGTCATTCACTTAAATATAATATTTTGTAAGCATTAACTAATAACTTGGTAAATATATATATACAATCTGTATATACAAAAATTATACAAATTTTATATATTTTTATAAGTGATAATAGTTTCTGGCGCGGGTTAAAAGTGATAATACCCGAATCTTTATGCATTCTCCTTTTAGTAATTGTCCTATTACATACAAAATTGTAATGCTACATCGAAGGATTGAGTGAGCTTCGTAGGCTGAAAGGTGATTATGTGAATTGGGCCGTCTTGGTATTGTCTTGAGCTAAGGGAAGTGCAGACCGATTTCTGGGCCACCGTTGAATTTATATCTGCATTGCACAAAAATTTATAAATTTACCCACTTTAGAACGTACTTCAAATGCCACGACTGAAGATCCAAAAATACGCGTGTGAAATAAGAAATTTGGATAGTTTTTGCGTCTGAAGTTCTCCTCGTGACGGTGCAAACTTCAAACGCGAAGTTACGAATTTCAGATATTGTTCGCATATGAAGTTCTCCCTCCGGCAGTGAAAACTTCAAACAATGTAGTGTAAACTTCAAAGTGTAAAAAAATGCACTTAAGAGTAATTAGTCTGATCCGCAGTCAAATTTTTACATGCTCTTAGGACGAAATAGTCTAAAGTGCAAAAATTGCACTTAAGATTCACTTAAGACTAATTAGTTAGAAGTACAACTAAATTTTTACTTGCACTTAAGATTAATCAGTCTAAAGTAAAAATTGCCCAGAAAAAGAAACTTAATTTTTGAATTTCAACAATCTAACGCACGATTCGGTGCTCAAATTTACTCCAAATGTAAACATAACTTTCAAATGCCATAAAGAATAACTTCAATCGCCAATTTATCAAAACAACAACAAATATAATAAACTCATTTTGCAACTAAGAAGAAGAATGAGAAGAAACCCTAAGTAGTAACAAAGAAATGAACACCATAGCAGCTCACTACTGTTAAAAACGCCTTAAAATTTACTCACAAACACCATGTAAATCTGTAGCCACCTCTAATTTTACAGCAACTAAGAAGAAGGAGGAGAAGGGAAAAGCTAAGAAGAAGCTTGTCCGAAGTTATCTTACTTTGACTATTAGTTAACTTTAAAAATAAGTACATATTAAAATGGGGACGATCAAGTAGGCGCCGCGTGAAATTCTTTTGAGCAACAATTATCACCATCAATTCCCCTTAATGAGATGTGTAAGTATTTCTATGCATGAAAGTCATAAGCTAGCATCTCTCTAGATCTATGTATACATTCAGCTGCGTGTGTTATAGATACTAAATATAAATATATTTCAATTATTTAACATGTTCTTGTTGCGTTTATGCTCTTGTTTGTACTAATCGTTGTAGGATACCGAGATAAACAAAAAGTGAAATGAACAAGAAGAATAGAGGAGTTATAATTACATGATATATAGTGTGTAACGGTAATGGAAAGAATAAGGTTTATTGCATGCATAATGAAAAAGAACAAAAGTTAAAATCAATGAAGGTTGTACAAAAAAAATGTATGAGATATAATTATTTATATTTTCAATATATGGCATGCACCAAATTTACGTCTTTCTTCCTCCATTAGTATTTACATTTCTTTTATGCATTGCAGACATAAAACATAAGTAGGTAATTAAATTGATGAGAAAAAACAGAATTCCAAATTAAAAATGTACGTATTTTTATGAAGGTCCATAATGGGTAGTGAAAACAAATAAGAATTGTGTGAAGTACCCCGTTTTGGATGCCTTTTGTTTGGAGGATTAACTGTATCCATAAATATAATGAAAACTCTTTGATTTCCCAAGACACACAAACTTAAGAAGTTTCTAGAACAATCAGTACAATTTAAATGGATTGATTTTGATCTTCGTAAGAAAAAGAAATGTAAGTAACTGTAATTTGAAAGAAAAAAACAGTAGGATTACCATTTTTAAAATATTGGCTTTCTTTATAATTATTTCTTTTTTGTTCTCTAAGGCAAAATTTCCGTTTCTTTAGAAGGAAAGACGAACTGTGGTATTTGAATTGGCCGCCCAAAAGCGAGAGATATCAAACCGTCTATATAAAGCTGAGCAGTCATAGACAATTAATTCAAGTCAGCTTTCTAACAAATTCTGTAACCGTCAAAATACAACAAACACCACAAGAAAGAAGAAAGACTGTTCTTCTTCTCCATGGCCCCCAAGAAAAGGGCAAAAATGGAGTCCTCCGCCATTGCTACTCGAAGCTCTACTCGTACTAACAAAGCCAAATTGGTCTCTGATCCTCAACCACCCAACTCCAAAAAGCCCAAAACAAACACCTCTGGTAACAACGGCGCCTCTTCTTCAATGGCGTCGAAGAAAATTGCAAATACAGAATCCTCTGCATCCGCCATTGTTACCAGAATCTCCACTCGCCACGGCAAAGCCAAAATCAACTCGCCTTCTGCTGAGACTCAACAACCCAAGTCCAAGAAAAGGGCAAATGCTGAGCCCTCTGCTATTCTGACTCGCAGTGCCAAAGGCAAAGCCAAATTGGAGTCTGAATTGCCTTCTGCTGATACGCATGATTCCGTGCTGTCCATGAAATTAGCGAAATTAACCATCTCTGAAAACAGGGCCTTGTTATCTCCGGCGCCCAAGAAAATGGCAAATGTGAAACCCTCCACCATTCTCACTCGCAGCGCCAAAGGCAAAGCAAAAATGGAGTCTACTTCTGCTGACTCTGATCAATCACCACCCAAGTCCAAGAAAAGGGCAAATGTGGAGTCTTCAACCACTGTTACTACTCGCAGCTCGGCTCGCAGAGCCAAAGGCAAAGCAAAACTGGAGTCTAACTTGCTTTCTGCTGAGATTCAATCACCATCCAAGTCCAAGAAAACGAAATTAACCATCTCTGAGGGTAATGCTCTGTTCTCTCCGGCGTCCAAGAAAAGGGCAAATGTGCAAACTTCCACTATTTTGACTCGCAGTGCTAAAGACAAAGCCAAAGAAGAAGAACCATCAAAGTCCAAGAAAGCCAAAACCGCCATCTTTGACGGTAGCACCTCGTCCTCTACGATCTTAACTCGCCGTGGCAAAGCCAAATTGGGTTCTGATTCGACTGCTGCTGACCCACTACCACCTAAGTCAAAGAAGGCGAAAACAACAACTTCTGGGGGTAATTCATCGGTTACAATTAGGGCAAATGTGGAGCCTTCTTCTACCAGAGTGACAAGGAGTTCGACTCGCAATTCTAAAAGCCATTGAGGGAATTACTGGATATGGAAAAGGTTATTTCTGATATAATTGCAAATCTCAAATCATGAATCTTTCATTAGTTTTAGTTTTAGCTTTATGGATTTAGTCTAATTGGGAGTATTAGTTTTGGGTTAATCGTTGGTCGCAAGTGCTTTGATGTTTTCCATTTACGTACTAGTATAATCATTCTTTACTCTGTTGGTTTTTTGTTCATCTTTTGTACTAGTAATAAAATGCACATTTGGAATCAGAAAAACAGAGTATGAAATAAGGAAAGCATAGATTTGATTCAGCGTAATTCATGTTAATTTCCTTGATTATAGTTGTTACTTTCTGTTAATTGCTTTAGTCTCGCTTCTTAATTAGTGTTTGGCATTAGAAATTTTGGTCCATCCACTTTTTCATACTCTCTTTTAATTATTTGCAGTGTCTTGTTAATTGCCCCATAAAAAAGAGGTCCAACTCATAAAAGACCAAGTTATTCTAAGATGACAAGTTAGGAATTAAGTTTGATTTTATGATGAAATGGATAAATTTAAGGGGGTCCTGGATTCTAGTTTTATACGCATATTTTGAGTTAGGTAAATGGATTGTTATATCAGTTTTGCAGTGTATGAGTTCATACATTTCTTCTCATCTATGTTGTATGGACTCTAGCCTATATTCCATCACTCTCTTTTACATTTGGGTCTTTTCAGTTGAGCCTGTAAATGATTTTTAGATCGACATTTTAGACATGTGGATCTTATTGTTCCAGTTATGGAGATGTTTTTTAAAGTAAGTGAATGTTGTTTCCTTGTCCGTGCTGTTCAAAACCGAACCAAACCGGTGACTTATTGGCTTATTGGTATTGGATTATCGGGATAATGGATGGTGAACGAATTGACATTTTATAATTAACGGTTTAACGGTTTGGGGCAGATTACTCAATTTTTTTATCGGCTAAACCGTTAACCCGTTAAGAATTTTTATATTTATACTTTTACCCGTATGTATATATACTTATTGCTACATTGTTGCATAAGTAGTTGTACATAGAATGATAGAACTGTCTATAGCTTGTAGTCTCTGGCTTCTCATGAATTATGAGTAGACATGAATTGAATTCCTCTCTCGGCCATTTTATTTAAGTGGGGTTTGTTTCATTACTTCACTTACAATTAGAGTTTGAAATTGGTCTGTAGGGGTTTTCTAATTGTTTTGTGGATAACAATGCTAATGGTATTGATTATTCAGAAACTAACTGAGACAATTTGAACTATACATTTGGCCGTTTGGTATTGATTGTTCAAAAAAATTCTATTTAGTTTAGTCGATAAATCGACCGATAATCGTTAATCCGATACCAATCCGCCCGATGTCTTATTGGATGGCTAGCGGATTACTACATTTATAATCTGATAACCGATAAGGCGAACCGTTAATCGTAATTATCCGCTCGATCCGCCCGATAAGCACCCTATTCGTGCTTGGGTTAAAAAGGCTATTGAGCAAATCCTGTCCCAAACTTATTAGGTATCTTAATTCACAGTTGTGTCGTGTACGATCCAAGAAATTACTTTCTAGTGGTTTTTCTAATCTCATATTGAGACTTTAATTAAGGATAGAAAGTCCTTATTGGTATGTATGCAGCGAAAAAGTATGACTCTATTGCTAATTGTTGCTATATGAAACATCCTTGAACAATGCAAATAAAATTCATCTTATGAACAACTAATATAGAGTATAGACTTCATGTGTCAGCTGATGTAATGATCTATCTTTATAATAGTGCTTGTTCTTATTTTCTACATCTTAAGAAGATTTGTCAAATTTCATTTCACAATTTGATGTGCTCACCATTTAAGTCAACTTAGGTAGCTTAAAATGAGATAAGAACTTACGTATGTATTCGTATTTCGTACCCATAGGGATAGGTAATGCTGGTTTTGCAATAAAGTGTTTCTTCTACAATATCAGCAAATTGTATTCATTTGTCATGCATGTAAGAGTTATCTATATCTATACTATTATAAAAATATGAATACAATATTGGTTAATTAAAATAGTCATAAAATATTAATTAATTACTTATAATATTAATGTACAAAAATGTAAAAGTACTTCATTAATTGTAGAGTCCAAGTCAAGTTGGTATACAAAATACAAGTAGAATAAATTTCTGCATTCAATTTTAGAAAGTTTAACGTTAAGAAACGCTGATCAAAAGCTGACACGTATATTTCCGTATTAATTAATTGCAACAGTAAAAAAGAATTGGATTTATTATGTAAGGAAAAAAAGAATAAGTTTAGGATTACTTTTCAACTATGAGTACAAAATACGACTAGTGATTGTTTCTGGTATTTCAAAAATAGTAGTAGTAATTTTTTAAAATGTTTTTATTTTTTATTTTTTCTTTTATTGAGTAACTTGGTTCCGAGAGTACTATATAATATTTTAATGGTTAGTTGTATTTGCATAGTACGCAGTCTTGTGATGTTAATGTATTCGCATTTAATTTTTTATTTTTTTATTTAGTTATATATTTACAATAATTTTTCAAAATATATTTTTAGACATTTCTCAGTCATGAATATAAATATTTTTTATATTAATGTTTATATTTTTTTTCTGTGCTTATTATATTTTACTATATTATCTTAAATACATAATGGGTGATTCGTAGTTTCATACAATAGGTTTGCATAAAAACTTGAGGAAAATCTTTGTTCAAACAACTTGCTAAAGTACATTAGTAACTTGATGATCCTTTTCAACTTCCTTAAAAATAAGAAAATTCGTCAATTAATAAACTTCATTTAGTCAATTTTCTTTTCTTTTTCTTGTGATTTTGGGTTAATATTTTGTTGTACGCTTCAATTATAAGTGATCTTCTCTTAATTTACATGACGAAGACAAAGATATGCTCAATGTTAATTCCAAATTTTTTAAGAGGAAAAGAGCCAATGTTGACCAAGAACAAATGCACAAATTATCTAAGTACGAAATTTTTCAAAAGCTTTTCCTTCCCTAGAACCCCTCCGATCTCTTGAACTCTCTAAAAAGGTCTAAGATTCAGAGATAAAGGCAAGTACCTCCCATATTAATTCATCTAATCTGTTATGATTCACTTGATATTGGAATACCTTTTTAAGTGCAAAATACTCTTGACAACAACAACAATAACAAAATACTCTGTATAAATGTAATGACTCGACCGGTCGTTTCGAGTATTACAACCTCGTCTCCCCATTTACTGCTCAAATTGTGATTTATGGTTGTTATTTGACTTGCTGGGGTAATTTCGGGCCCGGTGAGGTTTTGGAATAATTTGGAACACTTAGTTCCAAGGTTTTGAACTTAAGTTGAAAAGGTTGACCGGATGTTGATCGGATGTTGACTTATGTGTAACGACCCCGGAAATTTTGCTAAGAAAAATTAAGGTTTTGTGGTGCCGAGGTAGATTAAGGTACAAAGGTTGTAGAAATTTCTCGCGGCAAGCTTGTGAGCCGCGGCTCGAACTTTTTGGGTTGAACAATGCGCTGGAGAGTAAAGGAAAATTTTTTAAAAAATAAATTAAAATAAATAAATAATAATAATACATCTCTGCGGCTAGGGGTGTTGGTCGGTCGGTCGGTTCGGTACAGTATTTAAACATTTCGGTTCGGTATTTTCGGTATTCGATTTCGTAAAATACTATACCAATACTGTACCTAATTAAATTCGGTATGGTTTAGTTTTTCTTCTTTCGGTTTCGGTTTATTCGGTTCGGTTTATTTGGTTTGAATACTAACTAGTGCATAGAGTTATAGACGGTAATATTCTTAATTAAAGTACTCAAAAGTACAAAACTAAAAACGTTTGTTGACAAAAATTTTGTTCAAAACCAGAAAATACCAACCTAGAGAGAGAAAACTTAGAGAAATATCTTGTTACTTGCTTAGAGTTAATTGATTAACTTAGAGAATAAAGGAAAGTAAAATTTTAGATTTCTTATATTTATGTTATAATTAATAAAATGTGTATTGTGTAATATAATATATATTTGGGTACGATATCGGTATTTCGGTATTTCATTTTAAAATACCAAATACCATATCTAATACTAATTTTTTTTTTAAACATAAACCAAATATCATACTGAATATCAAAAAATCGAATACCGAATACCAAAATTTTCGGTTTTGATACGGTAATTCGGTATTTACCAAATTATGCACAGCCCTATCTGCGGCCCACTATGCGATCGCAAAATCACTCTGCGGATCGCATAATGGCCACAGAGTGAAGCAGGTTAGGCCAAGTTTGGAGATCAGGTTTGCGGCGCATTATGCAACTGCAGTCCAGTTCTGCGGTGCATTATGCGACCGCAGAACAAGTATGTGGGCCGCATAATGACCGCAGACTGAAGCAGTATTGCCCAGTTCCGGGGGGCCTTTTTTGCGACCCATTATGCGGGCCGCAGAAGCATTATGCGATCGCATATGCGACCGCAGAGTGTGTTTTGGAGCTTTATTTTTCTGGTTTTATAAACCCGACCCCATTCTTATAAAACACTATTAGGGGTCATTTTGAACGGTTTCATCTGATATTTTAGAGAGAGGTGAGAGCATCTTAGAGAGAGAAAGTGAAGACTTAGTCATTTGTCCATTCAATTCTTGTTCAAGGCTTGAAGATTTCACAAGGATCTTGTTAAGGATTCAAAGAGGTAATAATTTCTTTTCCCAATTTTTCAATTTCGAGTTTGGAGTAAAAGATGGGGGATTAAGAGTTTGATTCTTGAGTGTAAGAGTATTATTTATACATACACGTACCAATAAGGTTTGTGGAAAGATTGTTGAGTTCAAATGGGTAAAGATTGGGTTGAAAATGCTAGAAATCTTCAAACATTTTAATTAAAGATTTGAGGGTCGAGTTGATGTCGGAATTTGGTTAAATTTGTATGGTTGGTCGTGGTTGGATGGGCGTTCATATTTTATACTTTTTGTCGGGTCCCGAGACGTGGGCCCCACGGGCAAATTTTGAGTTAAATTTTGAATTTTGTTGGAAAATTAGTATTTTCTTATGGAATTAATTTCAATAATTTTTAATGACTAAATCGGATTATTTGTAGCTAGAATTGAGGCGTTTGGAGGCCAATTCGCGAGGCAAGGGCATAGCAGAATAAAGAATTACAAGGTTTGAGTTAAGTAACAGCTCTAAATTTGGTCCTGAGGGTATGAAACCCCGGATTATGTGATATGTGATTAGTTTTGAGGTGACGCACATGCTAGGTGACGGGCTTGTGGGCGTGCACTGTAGGAATTGTGACTTGGTCAATTTCATGGAACTGTGTAGTTAAATAATCTGTTGATATCCGTATATTTTTTCCACGTATTAGAGAAATTGGTATATAAATCATGTTTAAATCATATAATTACACTATTGGGACCCACATAGGTTGTGTACTTGTGGAATTATCTGCTAAATTACTATTTTACACTCAGTCACGGTTTTATTTACACATATTTACCTCAGTCTCTCTTATTCATTTTTGATGCATCGTATCATTGTTGTTGGGCTGCTTATCATGATTTCTGAGAGCCCGAGAGACTGGAGAGGTTGATGACTGAGTGAGACCGAGGGCTTAATTGTGAGGATATTAATGGGATCGGGCTGCAAGACGCAGCATGTTTCATTGATTTATGCCATGATTGACTTGTTATAGCGCTTGGGCTGAAGGAGCCCCTTCGGAGTCTGTACACATACCCCGTGAGTACATGTACCTACTGAGTGTCGAGTGTCGAGTGTCGAGTGTCGAGTGCTGAGTGATTGTGAGGAATAAGTGACTGTGAGGTATGAGTGTCTGTGAGGAATGAGTGACTATGAGGAATGAGTGTGTGATGACCCAAAATTTCATCTTTAAATTTAATAAGTAATTATGTGTCTAAGACCTAGAAAAGCACTATTTATCTTTCCTCGACTTACATGCGCAGTCAGTAAAATTTTCCGAAAAGTTTTTATGTGAAAAATGGATTAAAAGGTGAAATCGAGCTTTAAAACTCAAATGAGTTGACTTTGGTCAATATTTTGAGCAAACGGACTTGGATCAGTATTTTAACAATTTCGATAGGTCTGTATCGTGGTTTGGGACTTGGGCGTATACCCGGAATCGAATTATGAGGTCCCTAGCCCGAGATATGGAATTTTGATTAAAAATTAAAAGTTGAAAGCTTAATGATTTTAAAGAATTTACTAATGTTGGGTTTATTGACACCGGGTCCGTATTTTAGTTTCGGAGCCCGGTATATGTCCACTATAATAGTTACGACTTGTCTGCCAAATTTGGTGAGAATCGGAGTTGATTTGACGTGATTCGGACGTCTGGTTGTGAAAATATAAGTTTTGAAGTTTTCTTGAAAATTCTCTTTGATTTGGTGTCCGATTCGTAGTTCTAGGTGTTGTTTTGGCAATTTGATCGCACGAGCAAGTTTGTATGATGTTTTAAGACTTGGGTGCATGTTTGGTTGGGAGCCCTGAGGGCTCAGGTTGATTTCGGGTGGTTAACGGATCATTTTTGGACTTGAGGAAATTGTAGAAACCTACTTCTGGTTTCTTTCTTCGCGTTTGCAAGGGGAGTCTCGCGTTCACGAATGGGAAATTCGGATTGGCACAAATTGTACTTCGCGTTCACGAAAGAGGGAACACGTTCGTGAAGGGGTCGAGGTGCAAAACTTCGCGTTCGCAATTGAAGCCTCGCGTTCGCGTAGGGAAAGGAGCTGGCCAGGAAGATTGCCTTCGCGTTCGCAAAGGCCAAGCCAGGCAAGCTTCGCGTTCGCGAAGTAGCCCTCGCGTTTGCGAAGAGTAAAATTGGTCAGTAGAAATTTGTGCTTCGCGAATGCGAGGCAGTGACCGCGTTCGCGAAGGGTCAAAATCCCATAAATAGAACCTAAGTTCTCGAAAATGGGATTCGTCCCATTTTCAACTCTTTTCCATTTTTGAGCTCGGGTAAGACGATTCTTGGGCGATTTTCAAGGAAAAATATTGGGGTAAGTGTTCCTTATCCTATGTTGATTATATTTCATGATTCCATACTCATTTATATCATGAATCCGTGAAATTTTGGGAGAACAATAAGATTTTTATAAAATCTTCCAAAAACGAAAATTTAAGATTTGAAGGTCTATTTGATATCAGAATTGGATAAATTTTGTATGGTTGAACTCATATCGGAACGGGTG
This sequence comes from Nicotiana tomentosiformis, assembly GCF_000390325.3. Classification (NCBI taxonomy): domain Eukaryota; kingdom Viridiplantae; phylum Streptophyta; class Magnoliopsida; order Solanales; family Solanaceae; genus Nicotiana; species Nicotiana tomentosiformis. Next base: position 112,671,071 of record NC_090823.1, on the reverse strand, counting down.
TTCGGATTTCGTAAGTTTTTATGGGATTTGAGACGTGGGTCCCACTGTCGAATATTTAAATGAATTTCGAATTTTTATCCAAAAAATTAATAAATTCATATGGAATTAATTACTATGATCCGTATTGAGTATATCGAAATGTTTGTGAATAGATTTGATGCTTTTGGAGACAAATTCAAAAGAAAAAGCTGTGGTTGAATAATTTATTGGAATTTGCAAAGCGAGATAAGTGTCATGGTTAACCTTGACTTGAGGGAATAGAATCCTAAAACTATTTGTTATGTGAAATGCGTGTGAACGACGTATAGGCGAGGTGACGAGTGTCTATGTGTCATCAAATTAATTTTTTGCATATTTACTTAAAAAATCATAAAATTATTTTAAATCATGAATTAATTGTTATAATAATTGTTTCTCTCCTATTCTTTGTCAAATATTAATTCTTGAATTTCTGCATTTATTGTTACATGCTATTTGATTTATGTGTCTTAATTGTTATTTGACATTTAGTATATTAAATATTAAACTGCATATTTTTTCCCTTAGTTTCATAATAAATTGCTATTTGTCATTGTTTATTTCATAATTAAATCAATATTCTTATATGCTTGTTGTCTTAAAATTTTTATATTAATTGTTGCATTTATTGGGAAAATTTCTTCTATAAGAATTGGTAAATGGATATATTGGAGGATCGGGTTGCACGCCGCATCGGGACCATATATATATATATATTGGGGGATCGGATTGCACGCCGCAATAGACTTATTTAAAAGTCAATAATGGGGGATCGGATTGCACGCTGCAATAGACTTATTTAAAAGTCAATATTGGGGGATCGGATTGCATGTCGCAATAGAATTATTTAAAAGTCAATATATACTTGATTAAAATAATTATATGAGAGGATTGAAAATGAATATATATTGTGGGAGCGATTTACATGCTATAATGGAAAATTGGTTGAAATAATGACGCATTATGACTGCTGAGCTGGCTTCAATTATTATAAATGAGTTACCTAATTTATTTTATTATTTGTTGTTGTTACTAATATTGCGTACAGGTTAATGTAAATGACCCGCCTTAGCCTCGTTACTACTTCGTCGAGGTTAGGTTCAGCATTTACCAGTACATTGGGTCGATTGTACTGATACTACACTCTGCACTTCTTGTGCAAATTTCGGAGTTGGTCCCAGCGGCGTACCATAGACTTGCTCGGATTTCAGCTACTCAGAGGAGACTTGAGGTATAACTGCACGGTGTCCGCAGTTATGAAGTCCCTGTCTACTTTACTTTAGCTATGTGTTTATTTCCAGACAGCTTTATTTTATTCAGACCCTTATTTGTATTATTCTAGAAGCTCGTGCACTTGTGACACCAATTCTAGGATGGTATTTAGACACCGTTGTTTTTATGGATTGTTCACTACATTTCAGACTTTACTTCCGCATTTATTTCTTTGATTATTAATAAATTTAAAAATTGTTTTAAAATGGATAATATTGTTCTAACGTTGGCTTGCCTAACAAGTGAAATGTTAGGCGCCATCACCGTCCGAAGGTGAGAATTTCGGGTCGTGACAGTTGGTATCAGAGCACTAGATAACATAGATCTCACGAGTCACGAGCAAGCTTAGTAGAGTCTGAAGGATCGGTACAGAGACGTCTGTACTTATCTCTCAGAGGCTATGAAGTTTAGGAACAATATCACTTCTTTCATATTCCGTTGTGAGAATTTATTCTATCATCGATGATTGAACCATTCTACTCTTATTCTCTTGCAGATGGTGAGAACACGTAATATATCTACCGATGAACAGGGACCAGAGCCCCCGATGGCAACTATATCCAGGGGTAGAGATCGAGGCCGAGGTCGTGCTAGAGGCCGAGGCAGAGGCCGAGGTAGAGCTCGAGGAGCTGCACCTATTGTAGAACCTCAGGTGGACCTTCAGGAGGAGGTTCCAGTTCAGAATGTACCAGCTAGACCAGTTCAAGTCCTGGAAGGATTCATAGCTACTCTAGTGCTTCAGGACGCTCTAGTCCGTTTGGTGAGTCTTATGGTGGGCGTGGCCCAGAATGGTACATTTCTAGTGGCACCAGCCGTCTCACAAGCTGGGGGAGGAGCATAAACTCCCACTACTCCCACTCTGGAGCAGATGGCTCCCCAGAATCAGGCTCCAGCAGCCCCGCCAGTTGGGGTAATTCAGCCAATTGTTGCGGCACAGACCGGTGATAGACCCGCCGTGTCTTTTGAGGCCTTGTTGAGACTGGATAAGTTTACTAAGCTCTTCCCAATTCACTTTAGTGGTGAACCTTCTGAGGACCCACGGGATTATCTTGAACGCTGCCACGAGGTATTGCGGAACATGGGTATAGTTGAGACCAATGGGGTTGATTTTGCTGTATTTCAGATGACGGGTTCCGCCAAAAGGTGGTGGAGAGATTATACATTGACCAGACCAGTTGGATCGCCTGCACTTACCTGTGAACAATTCTCTCAGCTATTTCTGGAGAAGTTCCTTCCTATCACACTGAGAGAGGATTTCTGACAATTTGAGCGTCTACAACAGGGCAGTATGACTGTTACTCAATATGAGTCCCGTTTTGTAGATTTGGCCCGTCATGCTCTCCTTTTACTACCTATTGAGGGAGAGAGAGTGTAGAGGTTTATTGAGGGACTCACTCACCCTATCAAGCTTCATATGGATAAGGAGACTGGAAGTGAGATTTCTTTTTAGGAGGGTGCTAATGTCGCAAGGAGGATCGAGATGGTTCTTGCACAGGAGAGAGGGCAGAGGTATGATAAGAGGCCTCGTCAGTTCGGTGGTTTCAGTGATACCTCGTCTGGAGGCAGGGGTAATTTTGGTAGGGGTCATCCCCCCAGACCGTTTCATTCAGCACTTCATGCATCTCACGGTGCTTCAGGGAGTCACGGTCCTATTATGCCTTACTGTGGGCAGCCAGCATTCAGTGCACATTCAGCTTCTATCAGTGCACCACTACTCCAGAGTTACTACAGCGGTTATCCGGCCCATCTGGGTCAGCTTTAGCTTTAGCAGCCACGACATCAGGATGGGTGTTATGAGTGTGGGAACATTGGTCATATCAGGAGGTATTGCCCTAGGTTGGCGAGTAACAGATCTCGGCAGGATTCTCGTGCCATTATACCGGCACCGGTTGCTTCACCGCCTGCTCAGCCAGCTAGAGGCAGGGGTCAGGCAGCTAGAGGTGGAGGTCAGGCCATTAGAGGTGGAGGTCAGACCGTTAGAGGCCGTCCTAGAGACGCAGTTCAGAGTGGTGGGGCCCAGCCTCGATTTTATGCTTTTCCAGCTAGGCCTGAGGCCGAATCATCTGATTCTGTGATCACATGTATTATTCCAGTTTGCCATAGAGATGCTTCAGTTCTATTCGATCCGGGATCTACTTATTCCTATGTGTACTCCTATTTTGCTTCATATTTGGTTGTGCCTTGTGATTCTCTGAGTGCTTCTGTGTGTGTATCTACACCGGTGGGAGACTTTGTTGTAGTAGATCGTGTCTATCGTTCGTGTGTGATTACTATTAGTAGTCTTGAGACTAGTGTGGATCTTCTACTTCTTGATATGGTAGATTTTGATGTCATCTTGGGTATGGATTAGTTGTCCCCTTATCATGCTATATTGGATTGTCATGACAAGAAAGTGACCCTAGCTATGTCGAGATTAGCTCGGTTAGAGTGGAAAGGAACTCCTGGTCATTCTGCCAGCAGGGTTATTTCTTATATGAAAGCTCGACGTATGGTAGAGAAAGGGTGTCTAGCCTATTTGGCTTATATTCGCGATCCCAGTGCGGATGTTCCTTCTATGGACTCAGTACCAGTTGTTCGTGAATTTCCAGAAGTATTTCCTGCAGAATTGCCGGGGATGCCACCCGACAGAGATATTGACTTCTGTATTGATTTGGCTCCGGGCACTCAGCCCATTTCTATTCCACCATACCGTATGGTCCCACCGGAGTTGAAAGAATTGAAAGAGCAGTTACAAGACTTGCTTGATCAGGGATTCATTAGACCCAGTGTCTCGCCCTGGGGTGCACCGATATTATTTGTAAAGAAGAAAGATGGTTCCATGAAGATGTGTATAGATTATCGGCAGTTGAATAAGGCCACTATCAAAAACAAATATCTGCTGCCAAGAATTGATGACATATTTACAACCTTCAGGGTGCCAAGATATTTTCGAAGATTGATTTGAGGTCTGGTTACCATCAGTTGAAGATCAAGGCATCTGATGTCCCTAAAATCGGTTTTCGGACTCGGTATGGGCATTACAAATTCCTAGTGATGTCATTTGGGTTGATAAATACCCCAGCATCATTTATGGATTTGATGAATCGGGTGTTTAAGCCCTATTTGGATTCTTTTATCGTTGTATTTATTGATGATATCTTGATTTACTCCAGCAGTCGAGAGGAGCATGAGCAGCATCTTCGGAGTGTGCTTCAGACCTTGAAGAATAATCAGTTATATGCCAAATTTTCAAAATGTGAGTTTTGGTTAGACTCAGTTGCCTTTTTGGGGCATGTTGTATCGACATAAGGCATAAAGGTGGATCCTAAGAAGATAGAGGTTGTTCAGAATTGGCCTAGACCTACTTCAGTTACAGAGATCTGGAGTTTCCTAGGCTTGGCAGGTTATTATCGTTGGTTCGTGGAAGGGTTTTGATCTATAGCTAGCCCATTGACCAGACTGACCCAGAAAGATGTCCCATTCAGATGGTCAGACGAGTGTGAGTTGAGCTTTCAGAAGCTCAAGACCGCTTTGACTACGGCGCCAGTGTTGGTATTACCCACAGGTTCAGGATCATATACGGTATATTGTGATGCATATTACATTGGGCTTGGTGCAGTATTAACGCAAGATGGCAGGGTGATTGCATATGCGTCGCGGCAGTTGAAAGTTCACGAGAAGAATTATCATGTTCATGACTTAGAACTGGCAGCCATTGTTCATGCGCTGAAGATTTGGAGGTATTACCTCTACGGTGTCTCGTGTGAGGTATTTACTGATCATCGTAGTCTTCAGTATCTGTTCAAACAAAAAGATCTTAATTTGAGGCAGAGAAGATAGTTAGAATTGTTGAAAGACTATGATATCACCATTTTGTATCACCCCAGAAAGGCCAATGTGGTGGCCGATGCTTTGAGTTGAAAGGCTGTGAGTATGGGCAGTCTTGCATATATTCCGGTTGGTGAGAGGCCATTAGCTGCAGATGTTCGGACTTTGGCTAATCAGTTCGTGAGGTTAGATGTTTCAGAACCCAGTCGGGTTCTAGCTTGCACAGTCGCCCGGTCTTCTTTATATGAGCGCATCAGAGAGAGGCAGTATGATGATCCTCATTTACTTGTCCTTAAGGACACGGTGCAGCACGGTGACGCCAAACAGGTTGTTATGGGGGAAGATGGAGTTTTGCGAATGCAGGATCGTATTTGTGTGCCTAATGTGAATGGGCTTGTGAATTAATGCTGGAAGAGTCCCACAGTTCCAGGTATTCTATTCATCCAGGTGCCGCTAAAATGAATCAAGATTTATGGCAAAATTATTTGTGGAGGAGAATGAAAAAGGATATAGTTGCATATGTAGCTCGGTGTCTGAATTGTCAGAAAGTTAAGTACGAACATCAGAGACCTGGTGGTTTGCTTCAGAAGTTAGAAATTCCTGAGTGGAAGTGGGAGCGTATCACTATGGATTTTGTTGTTGGGCTCCCACGGACTCAGCGAAAATTTGACGCAGTTTGGGTCATTGTGGACAGGTTGACCAAGTCAGCACATTTCATTCTAGTAGCAGCTACCTATTCTTCAGAGAGGTTAGCTGAAATTTACATTCGTGAGATTGTTCGCCTTCACGGTGTGCCCGTGTCTATTATTTCAGATCGAGGTACGCAATTTACCTCACACTTTTAGAGGGCTGTACAGTGTGAGTTAGGCACGCGGGTTGAGTTGAGTACATCATTTCATCCACATACAAATGGACAGTCGGAGCGCACCATTCAGATTTTGGAAGATATGCTTCGCGCATATGTTATAGACTTTGGAGGTTTTTGGGATCAATTCTTACCACTTGCGGAGTTTGCTTATAATAATAGCTACCAGTCGAGCATTCAGATGGCCCCATATGAGGCATTATACGGAAGGTGATGTCATTCGCCAGTTGGCTGGTTTGAACCGGGACAGGCTCGATTATTGGGTACCGATTTGGTACAGGATTCCTTGGATAAGGTTAAGATTATTCATGATCGACTTCGCACAGCTCAGTCTAGGCAAAAGAGTCATGCCGACCGTAAAGTTTGTGATATTGCATTCATGGTTGGAGAAATAATATTGCTCCGGATTTCACCTATGAAAGGTGTAATGAGGTTCGGAAAGAAGGGCAAGTTGAGCCCTAGGTATATCAGACCCTTTAAAATTCTTGAAAGGGTGGGTGAAGTAGCCTACAGGCTTGCATTACCACCTAGTTTATCAGCGGTCATTCGGTGTTCCCTGTGTCTATGCTCCGGAAATATCATGGTGATCCATCCCATGTGTTAGATTTCAGTTCAGTCCAATTGGACAAAGATTTGACTTACGAGGAAGAGCCGGTGGCTATTCTAGCCCGGCAGGTCCGGCAGTTGAGATCTAAGAGTTATCCTTCAGTTCGAGTGCAATGGAGAGGTTAGCCGGTAGAGGAATTTACCTGGGAGTCCGAGTCGGATATGCAGAGTAAATATCCACACTTATTCACCAGCTCAGGTACTCTTTCTAACTCCGTTCGAGGACGGACGTTTATTTTAGAGGTGGAGAATGTGATGACCCAAAATGCCATCTTTAAATTTCATAAGTAAATATGTGTTCTAAGACCTCAAAAAGCACTATTTATCATTCCTCGACTTGCGTGCGCAGTCCGTAAAATTTTTCGAAAAGTTTTTATATGAAAAATGGATTAAAAGGTGAAATAGAGCTTTAAAACTCAATTGAGTTGACTTTGGTCAACATTTTGAGAAAACATACTCAGATCAGTATTTTGACAATTCCGGTAGGTTCGTATCGTGATTAGGGACTTGGGCGTGTGCCCGGAATCGAATTCTGAGGTCCCTAACCCGAGTTATGAAATTTTGATGAAAAATTAAAAATTGAAAGCATAATGATTTTTAAGAATTTACTAATGTTGGATTTATTGACACCGGGTCCGTATTTTGGTTCCGAAGCCCGGTATAGGTCTACTATAATATTTATGAATTTCCGAATTTGGTGAGAATCGGAGTTGAGAGTTGATTTGACGTGATTCTGACGTCCGGCTGTGAAAATATAAGTTTTGAAGTTTTCTTGAAAATTCCCTTTGATTTGGTGTCTGATTCGTAATTCTAGGTGTTGTTCTGGCAATTTGATTGCACGAGCAAGTTCGTATGATGTTTTAAGACTTGGGTGCATGTTTGGTTGGGAGTCCCGAGGGCTTGGGTTAATTTCGGGTGGTTAACGGATCAGTTTTGGACTTGAGGAAACTGCAGAAACCTGCTTCTGATTTCCTTCTTCGCGTTCGCGGGGGGAGTCTTGCGTTCGCGAAGAGGAAATTTTGACTGGCACAAATTGTGCTTCGCGTTCGCGAAAGAGGGAACGCGTTTGCGAAGGGATCGAGGTGCAAAGCTTCGCGTTTGCGATCGAAGCCTCGCGTTCGCGAAGGGAAAGGGGCTGGCCAGGAAGATTGCCTTCGTGTTCGCGAAGGGCATCTCGCGTTCGCGAAGGCCAAGCCAGGCAAGCTTCGCGTTCGCGAAGTAGCCCTCATATTTGCGAAGAGTAAAATTGGTCAGCAGAAATTTTTGCTTCGCGAACGCGAGGAACTGACTGCGTTCGCGAAGGGTAAAAATCCCAGAAACAGAGCCTAAGTTCTATAAATTGGGATTCGTCCCATTCTCAACTCTTTTTCATTTTTTAGCTCGGGTACGGCGATTCTTGGGCGATTTTCACGGGAAAATATTGGGGTAAGTTTTCTTATCCTATATTGATTATATTTCATGATTTCATACTCATTTATATCATGAATCCGTGAAATTTTGGGAGAAAAATCAAATTTTTATAAAATCTTCCAAAAACAAAAATTTAAGATTTGAAGGTCAATTTGATATCAGAATTGGATAAATTTTGTATGGTTGAACTCGTATCGAAACGGGTGTTTGGATTTCGTAAGGTTTTTGGGATTTGAGACGTGGGTCCCACTATCAAATATTTAAATGAATTTCGAATTTTTATCTGGAAAATTAGTAAATTCATATGGAATTAATTCCTATGATCCGTATTGAGTATATCGAATTGTTTGTGAATAGATTTGACGCTTTTGGAGACAAATTCCAAAGGAAAAGTTGTGCTCGAATAATTTATAGGAATTTGCAAAGCGAGGCAAGTGTCGTGGTTAACCTTGACTTGAGGGAATAGAACCTTTAAACTATTTATTATGTGAAATGCATGTGAACGACGTATAGGCGAGGTGACGAGTGTCTATACGTCATCAAATTAATTGTTTGCATATTTATTTAAAAAATCATAAATTATTTTAAATCATGAATTAATTGTTATAATAATTGTTTCTCTCGAATTCTTTGTCAAATATTAATTCTTGAATTCCTACATTTATTGTTACATGCTATTTGATTTATGTGTCTTAATTGTTATTTACATTTAGTATATTAAATATTAAACTACCTATTTTCTCCCTGATTTCCATAATAAATTGTTATTTGTCATTGTTTGTTTCATAATTAAATCATAATTCTTGTATGCTTGTTGTCTTACAAATTTTATATTAATTGTTACATTTATTGGGAAACTTTCTTCTATAAGAATTGGTAAATGGATATATTGGAGGATCGGGTTGCACGCCGTGTGTATATATATATATATATATATATATATATATATATATATATATATATATATATATTGGGGGATCGAATTTCACGCCGCAATAGACTTATTTAAAAGTCAATAATGGGGCATCGGATTGCACGCCGCAGTAGACTTATTTAAAAGTCAATATTGGGGGATCGGATTGCACGCTGCAATAGACTTATTTAAAAGTCAATATTGGGGGATCGGATTGCACGTCGCAATAGAATTATTTAAAAGTCAATATATACTTGATTAAAATAATTATATGAGAGGATTGAAAATGAATATATATATATATTGTGGGAGCGATTTACATGCTATAACGGAAAATTGGTTGAAATAATAACGCATTATGACTGCTGAGTTGGCTTCAATTATTATAAATGAGTTACCTAATTTATTCTATTATTTGTTGTTGTTACTAATATTGCGTACAGGTTAATGTAAATGACCCGCCTTAGCCTCGTTACTACTTCGTCGAGGTTAGGCTCAGCACTTACCAGTACATTAGGTCGATTGTACTGATACTACACTCTGCACTTCTTGTGTAAATTTCGGAGTTGGTCTCAGCGGCGTACCATAGACTTGCTCGGATTTCAGCTACTCAGAGGAGACTTGAGGTATAACTGCACGGTGTCCGTAGTTATGAAGTCCCTGTCTACTTTACTTTAGCTATGTGTTTATTTTCAGACAGCTTTATTTTATTCAGACCCTTATTTGTATTATTCTAGAAGCTCGTGCACTTGTGACAACAATTCTGGGATGGTATTTAGACACCGTTGTTTTTATGGATTGTTCACTACATTTCAGACTTTACTTCCGCATTTATTTCTTTGATTATTAATAAATTTAAAAATTGTTTTAAAATGGATAATATTGTTCTAACGTTGGCTTGCCTAGCAAGTGAAATGTTAGGCGCCATCACCGTCCGAAGGTGAGAATTTCGGGTCGTGACAGTTGGTATCAGAGCACTAGGTAACATAGATCTCACGAGTCACGAGCAAGCTTAGTAGAGTCTGAAGGATCGGTACAGAGACATCTGTACTTATCTCTCAGAGGCTATGAAATTTAGGAACAATATCACTTCTTTCATATTCCGTTGTGCGAATTTATTCTATCATCGATGATTGAACCATTATACTCTTATTCTCTTGCAGATGGTGAGAACACGTAATACATCTACCGATGAACAGGGACCAGAGCCCCCGATGGCAACTATATCCAGGGGTAGAGGTCGAGGCCGAGGTCGTGCTAGAGGCCGAGGCAGAGGCCAAGGTAGAGCTCGAGGAGCTGCACCTATTGTAGAACCTCAGGTGGACCTTCAGGAGGAGGTTCCAGTTCAGAATGTACCAGCTAGACCAGTTCAAGTCCCGGAAGGATTCATATCTACTCTAGTGCTTCAGGACGCTCTAGTCCGTTTGGTGAGTTACTTTAGCTATTCATTGTTTGTTTCATAATTAAATCATAATTCTTGTATGCTTGTTGTCTTAAAATTTTTATATTAATTGTTGCATTTATTGGGGCAATTTCTTCTATAAGAATTGGTAAATGAATATATTGGAGGATCGGGTTGCACGCCGCAACGGGACCATATATATATATATATATATATATATATATATATATTGGGGGATCGAATTTCACGCCGCAATATACTTATTTAAAAGTCAATAATGGGGCATCGGATTGCACGCCGCAGTAGACTTATTTAAAAGTCAATATTGGGGGATCGGATTGCACGCTGCAATAGACTTATTTAAAAGTCAATATTGGGGGATCGGATTGCACGTCACAATAGAATTATTTAAAAGTCAATATATACTTGATTAAAATAATTATATGAGAGGATTGAAAATGAATATATATATATATTGTGGGAGCGATTTACATGCTATAACGGAAAATTGGTTGGAATAATAACGCATTATGACTGCTGAGTTGGCTTCAATTATTATAAATGAGTTACCTAATTTATTCTATTATTTGTTGTTGTTACTAATATTGCGTACAAGTTAATGTAAATGACCCGCCTTAGCCTCGTTACTACTTCGTCGAGGTTAGGCTCAGCACTTACCAGTACATTAGGTCGATTGTACTGATACTACACTCTGCACTTCTTGTGTAAATTTCGGAGTTGGTCCCAGCGGCGTACCATAGACTTGCTCGGATTTCAGCTACTCAGAGGAGACTTGAGGTATAACTGCACGGTGTCCGCAGTTATGAAGTCCCTGTCTACTTTACTTTAGCTATGTGTTTATTTCCAGACAGCTTTATTTTATTCAGACCCTTATTTGTATTATTCTAGAAGCTCGTGCACTTGTGACACCAATTCTGGGATGGTATTTAGACACCGTTGTTTTTATGGATTGTTCACTACATTTCAGACTTTACTTCCGCATTTATTTCTTTGATTATTAATAAATTTAAAAATTGTTTTAAAATGGATAATATTGTTCTAACGTTGGCTTGCCTAGCAAGTGAAATGTTAGGCGCCATCACCGTCCGAAGGTGAGAATTTCGGGTCGTGACAGTTGGTATCAGAGCACTAGGTAACATAGATCTCACGAGTCACGAGCAAGCTTAGTAGAGTCTGAAGGATCGGTACAGAGACATCTGTACTTATCTCTCAGAGGCTATGAAGTTTAGGAACAATATCACTTCTTTCATATTCCGTTGTGCGAATTTATTCTATCATCGATGATTGAACCATTCTACTCTTATTCTCTTACAGATGGTGAGAACACGTAATACATCTACCGATGAACAGGGACCAGAGCCCCCGATGGCAACTATATCCAGGGGTAGAGGTCGAGGCCGAGGTCGTGCTAGAGGCCGAAGCAGAGGCCGAGGTAGAGCTCGAGGAGCTGCACCTATTGTAGAACCTCAGGTGGACCTTCAGGAGGAGGTTACAGTTCAGAATGTACCAGCTAGACTAGTTCAAGTCCCGGAAGGATTCATAGCTACTCTAGTGCTTCAGGACGCTCTAGTCCGTTTGGTGAGTTACTTTAGCTATTCATTGTTTGTTTCATAATTAAATCATAATTCTTGTATGCTTGTTGTCTTAAAATTTTTATATTAATTGTTGCATTTATTGGGGCAATTTCTTCTATAAGAATTGGTAAATGGATATATTGGAGGATCGGGTTGCACGCCGCAACGAGACCATATATATATATATATATATATATATATATATATATATATATATATATATATATATATATATATATATATTGGGGGATCGAATTTCACGCCGCAATAGACTTATTTAAAAGTCAATAATGGGGCATCGGATTGCACGCCGCAGTAGACTTATTTAAAAGTCAATATTGGGGGATCGGATTGCACGCCGCAATAGACTTATTTAAAAGTCAATATTGGGGGATCGGATTGCACGTCGCAATAGAATTATTTAAAAGTCAATATATACTTGATTAAAATAATTATATGAGAGGATTGAAAATGAATATATATATTGTGGGAGCGATTTACATGCTATAACGGAAAATTGGTTGGAATAATAATGGACTATGACTGCTGAGTTGGCTTCAATTATTATAAATGAGTTACCTGATTTATTCTATTATTTGTTGTTGTTACTAATATTGCGTACAGGTTAATGTAAATAACATGCCTTAGCCTCGCCACTACTTCGTCGAGGTTAGGCTCAACACTTACCAGTACATGGGGTCGGTTGTACTGATACTATACTCTACACTTCCTGTGCAGATTTCGGAGTTGGTCTCAGCGGTGTACCATAGACTTGCTCGGATTTCAGCTACTCAGAGGAGACTTGAAATATAACTGCACGGCGTCCACGGTTCTGAAGTCCCCGTCTACTTTACTTTAGTTGTGTCTTTATTTCCAGACAACTTTATTTTATTCAGACCCTTATTTGTATTATTCTAGAAGCTCGTGCACTTGTGACACAAATTCTGAGATGGTATTTAAACACCGTTATTTTTATGGATTATTCACTACATTTCAGACTTTACTTCCACATTTATTTCTTTGATTATTAATAAATTTAAAAATTATTTTAAAATGGTTAATATTATTCTAATGTTGGCTTTCCTAGCAAGTGAAATGTTAGGCGCCATCACGGTCCGAAAGTAGGAATTTCGGGTAGTGGCAGAGTGACTGTGAGGTTGGAGTGAATGGGAGGACTAAGTGACTGTTACTCTGAGAGGATGCATTGATTTCATTATTTTTTGCATTTCAGCTGTCATATATCACTGTTTTAAAAAATTTCTAAAAGACATTATCTTTTGTTTCAGTCGAAGTTAATATGAAATTACTATGTAATTTTAAATGTTGAACTTGAGAGTATGCCTACCATTTTATGTTGGAAATTACTGTATTTGGACTTAGCCGTGAAGCTCGTCACTACTTTCAGTTCTTTATTTATTATTGTTACTTACTGAGTTGGTTGTACTCATACTACACCCTGCACTTCGTGTGCAGATCCAGGTGTTCCCGGACATAATGGGTGTTGATTCTTTCGCACAGTTGATTTTTCGGAGATTCAGAGGTAGCTGCCGTGTTTCGCAGACTTTGTCTCTCCTTCTATATCTCTTTGTTTACTGTATTTGGTCTCAGACTATTATAGACCGTATTTTTCAGACTTGTATTCATATTAGATGCTCATGTACTCAGTGACACTGGGTTTTGGGAGTGTTTATATTTGTACTTGTGAGATTTCTTCCGCTGAATTTAATTATTGTGTTTTCAAATTTAAAAGATATGTGGTTTATTGAGATTGTCGGCTTGCCTAGTATTGAGATAGGCACCATCACGACGGGTGAGAATTTGGGTTGTGACAATAATCTCTCAAATAGGGTCTAGAGATGGAAGTTTGTACGCAGCCTTACCCTTATCTTGTGCAAGTAAAAAAATTGTTTCTGATAGACCTCCGGTGTCACGACCCAAAATACCAACCTGTCGTGATGGCACCTATATCAATACTAGGCAAGCCGATAATCTCAATAAACCACAATTTCACTTTAAGTTTGAAAATACAATAGTTAAATACAATACAAAATCTCACAAATACTGATACAAACACTCCCCAAAACCTGGTGTCATTGAGTACCTGAGCATCTAATTATGAATACAAGCCTAAGACCAAATACATTAAATAAGGAGATAGGGAAGGAGAGGCAAGGTCTGCAAAACACATCAACTACCTCAGGATCTCCGAAAAATCAGTTGTGCGGAAGAATCAACACTCGCTATGTCCAGGAACACCTGAGTCTGCACACGAAGTGCAGGGTATAGTATGAGCACAACTAACTCAGCAAATAACAATAATAAATAAGGAACTGAAGATAATGATGAGCTACACAGTTACAGTTCATTTCCAGTAATTCCAGCAAATAATAGACATGTTTTTAAATCCGGCAGTTTAAGCCAAATCAATTTTATACTGTTCAAGTTTATGTAATCTGGATATAAAATCATTCAGAGAATTTCACAACAATGGTAGATAGCAACTAAGTGCAACAACAAATGAAAAGCAAGTACTGCCTCTCAGGCCAACAATCACTCCACCCATCACAACAACTCATCCACTCGGCTCTCAGCCCTCAGCACTCACACTCAATGGGTACCCGCGCTCACTAGGGTGTACAGACTCCGAAGGGGCTCCTACAGCCCAAGCGCTATAATCTGCACGGCCAACTCACGTGCTGCACGGCCAACTCACGTGCTATAGTATAATATAAGGATCCGCACGGACAACTCACATGTTGCACGGCCAACTCACGTGATATAGTATAATATAAAGATCCGCACGGACAACTCACGTGCTGCACGACCAACTCACATGCTATTGTATAATATCTCACAATCAGGCCCTCGGCCTCACTCAGTCATAAAGCTCTCCAGTCTTCCGGGCTCTCCACAATCATAAAATCAGCCCAAACAACAATGATATGATACATCAATAATGAACAATAGAGACTGAGATAAAATAATCAAGTAGTTGTGACTGAGTACCAAATAATAATTTAAGCATATAATTCGCATGTACACGGCCTCTGTGGGTCCCAACAATACCAACATATAGCCTAAACATGGTTTCTAGCATGACTTATAGTCAAGTTTCCACAACACATAGAGAGCACACAACTATCAACAAGTTATTCAGCTTTACAGTTTCCACGGGATAAACCAAGTCACAATCCCCTTGGTGCACGCCCACACGTCCGTCACCTCCAAAATAATCACATGACACAAAATTCTGGGGTTTCATACCTCAGGATCAGATTTAAAACTGTTACTTACCTCAAAACGTAAAATTCTTTACTCTGCTATGCCTTTGCCTCGCAAATCGGCCTCTGAATGCCTCGATTTTAGGCACAATTAATTCGTTTCAGTCAATAAAATTTATTGGAATTAATTCCATAAGAAAATACTAATTTTCCAAAAAAATCTAAAATTTAGCTCAAAAATCGCCCGTGGGGCCCACGTCTCGGAACCTGACAAAAGTTAAAAAATCTGAAAGCTCATTCAACCACGAGTCTACCCATACCAACTTTTCCAAAATCCCAACTCGACCCTCAAATCTACAAATCTTATTTCCAAATTTCTAATTTCAAATCTTCGATTTACACCTCAAAATCATGTAATCTAGTCGGATTATTCAATGATAATTCAATATTATGGAGTAGAAATGAACACAAGGGACTTAACTCAAGTTTTCCTTGAAAATATATCAAAAATCACCTCTCCTCAAGCTCCAATTTGTCAAAAATGGCGAATGGGACGAAGTCCCTACTTTATAATTCATCCCAGACAGCCCCCGATCCTGGGCCTTCGATCGTGTTCCTCAATCCTGGGCTTCGATTCTGACCCTCGATCCTGGCCCTCGGTCATGGCCCTCGACCCTGGCCTTCGATCTTGCCTTCAATCGTGGCTCCGATCCTGGGCCCTCGATCCTTACCCTCGATCATGGACCTCGACCCTGGCCTTCGATCTTGCCTTCGATCGTGGCTTCGATCCTGGGCTCGATCATGTCCCTATTCTAGGCACGACTCAGGGCTCGATACTAAGAGATTCTGGGCTCGATTCTGGGCGAAGGAATTTGCAGCACAAGGAAATTGCAGCAGCTAGTTTAGTCCACCTTTTGATCTGTTAACCATCCGAAACTCACCCGAGGCACTCGGGACCTCAACCAAATATACCAACAAGTCCTAAAATATCATACGAACTTAGTCGAACCCTCAAATCACCTCAAACAATGCTAGAACCATGAATTGCAGCCCAATTCAAGCCTAATGAACTTTGAAATTTCAAGTTTCTACAAACGACTCCGGAACCTATCAATTCACGTCCGATTGACCTCAAATTTTGCACACAAGTCATAAATGACATAACGGAGGTATTCCAATTTTCAGAATCGGATTCCGACCCCGATATTAAAAAGTCAACCCCCGGTCAAACTTTCCAAAAATTAAACTTTCGACATTTCAAGCCTAATTCCACCACGGACCTCCAAATAATATTCCGAACACGCTCCTAAGTCCAAAATCACCATACGGAGCTATTGGAATCATCAGAATTAAATGTCGAGGTCGTTTACACATAAGTCAATATCCGGTCAACTATTTCAACTTAAGCTTCCAACATGAAAATGCATTCTTCCAAGCTAACTCCGATATACCTTAAAATCTAAACCGACAATTCACACAAGTCATAATACCTCATAGGAAGTTATTCAAGACTTCAAATAGTTGAAAGGAGCGTAAATGCTCAAAACGACCGGTCTGGTCGTTACAATCTCCCCCACTCAAACATACGTTCGTCCTCGAACGTGCCAAGAGTTGTTCTTAACCTTCAAATCTTTATTCCTCCTTACCACGCACATACCCGGGGGTGATCTCACGTCACCCTATTTTATATAGGCCTGATCACACAACATAACTGAAAATCATTAATTTAACCTTAGCCCAAAAACCTTGGAGCCAAATTTCTAACATCCACAATTCTTTTTAAGACACGAATCTCACATCTACACACTGTATAAGCCTGAACAAGTTGTATCTAGCCATAACCATAATCCCAGATATAATCGCATAACATACTACACAACTCGCATACTCGTAACACCATTTCTTATCACCATAACTACTCAAAACCAACCAAGTACTAGTATAAAACCTCATATAAAGCCAAACCTCGTTCCAAAAACCTTCGTACACTGCTGATAATAAAAGAAACATGTAGAAATCTCATGACTCCTTATCAGAGCAACAAGTCATGGAGCTCTCTCTCGCCCCAACCAGAACTATATCACTTTATAAGTTGACTTTCAATATTATCCTCCCGAATATACCGTAATCAAACCTGATAACACCCATTCTAGGTACAATGATCTTATATTATTAAACACAACTATCCCACATACATGCCACATCAATATAACTCAAACCACAACTGCGCAATCCGTGTACCCAACTATGGGAGATGTCTCAAGGAAGAGATCCATATTGCAAGTTCAACAAGCACCACCACAACCACAATATTACAACCAACTCCTCAAATTTTGTGAAGAGGATAACTGTATGTGCATGTGCATATTTGTAGAAGAAGGAAATTAATAGATCAGATAAATCATTATAGAAATAGAATTCCCACACACAGCACGGACAACTCACGTGCCAATAATATGAATCGCTCGGCATGGTCATAGGCCTCCAGTCCCAGCATATCATACATGAGCAATTAAACAAGTACACATGTATATGATAATGACTTAATATTCTCATGCTCCTGGACTGGTATATATAGCACGCCATAGTGTAAGAATGTGCAAAGTCTGTTATCACAAATAATTAACGCAACTAGTGCATCGGCCGAGTTTTAAATAAAATAGTCACCTCAAATAAGTCGCAACCCCGAAACAACATACTTCTGAGAACTCCCAGTCTCCAAATTCATCAAACACACGAATCACCATAATTGATCCCAACTCCAGCACTAAAATGACTAACATATCTTCCATTCACGATAACCCCATGAGGAATACTTTCATAATTCTTCCGTGTCACATAGCAATAATTTGAATATCAGCAGTCTATCAACCAGGTGAGTACTGCAATACCGATGAACATCCGTAAGTCAAAACATAATGCGCCTTCTGAAATGCACACCCTTCTCAGGAATTACCGAGCAGTTATAACATTAATCGAAATATCTAAAACTGACCATACTGTCCAACATTCGTTACCTTCTCTTCAAGAATGAACTGTCATTTTGTACATGTAAATTCTAATCCCGCACAACGCACCACATCTATTATGTGAAAGGCACAATAACCCCATTATAAACTCTGAGTCACCAGCAAATTACATACCTGGTTAGTTAGAAACCTCTCTCTTCCTTCTTTCTAGAAGAAAACTCACAATACACAACACATTCCATACACCGGTAGAAAATATCCGGTTCAAACCATGGTGGAAACTATCATGAACACTTTGAAATCCGTTTACACATAACCAAGCTATCAGAACTGAATTCTTCTAATTCCATCAAGCCACACAGGTTGCCAAATCCGAGAGTATTGCCACAAAACACTCGTAAAGCCCCACCTCATCATAAGAACCAAAAGAACCGAGCATACCATTACCATTACCCTCAAGTTGACATTTCTCCTTGTCAGAACACTTTTATCCTTACCCAAAGCTCACTACAAGACATGCTAACATAAAACCACATCGCCCTAAGGCCCATAAGCCACTGTATTCTTCTTAAGCACCTCCATAAATACCCCAACTGTAACACTCACTCTGAAAATACTTTATGTTAATTTAAAATTGTTCCTCTTTCTTTTCTTATACTGAAATGTAGAATCCATAGTCAAACAGGATTACCGCACGTCCCGATACCAACCAATGTAAGTAACTGATTCTAGTGATATACAAATTCGAAAAAATTTCAATTCCCACATATATATTTTGAATCCATTAGAACCCTCTCGAGAGTTATCCACTCTGCCCAAATCTAATTTACTCCGCCCCAAACGGGTCGAAAGACATGTGGTCCTTTAGAACAATCAACACTCAAATAAGTAACACTGCCTTATCACGACCAATCAAATTCATACTTCGTGTGTACTACATCCTTCAAAATAACAACTTAATCATTCCATAATTTTCATAAAGTGCAATGTAACCCGTATCCAGGAATTTACTTACCCGAGTCACCCTTAATCTCCACCTATGTACGTCATAACTAAACCACAAGTATGCCTCAGACCAAAACTAAAATTTAACACATAACCATGAAATCAAATTGTCAATAGCATGCTCCCCCACTTAGCCTTAAAGTTGAAATTATATAAAATTAGAACCCGCAAGGATTTCCCTTTCTCAATTACCAAGATCTCACACCGTTAACCCGTCAGACTTTTTGAAGTCTTTTGTTAAGCTTTTCATGAATATTTTGAATCACCAGCCACAGTCACACACTCGACCTCTTACCGGGTAGCAAGTAATAGTCCTCGCAGAAGCTTTATCAACATCACGCTACCGCTAACTGCTCATAGGAGATAACCCAACTGTGGAATTCCTTACCGACATCTTCCAACGACGCTGCACTGGGTGCAACAACTATGTAATCAGTAAATTCTCCTGAGCTCATGCTCGCCCACCATTTGTATAAGTCTGTACTTTGCCTATTGACATCAACTAAAAGTTCAACAATACCTTCCGAACTCAAGTCACATTGCGCCTGAAACGATAACCAGATCTTCATATCCCTCTTTATTCAAACAAACTAATTCTGCCATATTCAATCTTTCTCCGTACAGTAACCATCACTCCAAATAATGTTTGTAGGATAAATCATATTCTATCACGATTCCAAACCGTTCTACACTTTCTCAAGGCACGTGACTACCCTACCACAAAATCCATATGCTAATCTGCCACTCTTACTTCGGTTAAATCATCTCCTCTAAGCAACTTCTCAACCTCTACTTCTCCTACTTGACCTGCTAGTACTTTAACCACCGCGAAACACTTACCGTCATGTCTTCCCTCGTACTTTGCTGCCCAACTGTTGCATCAAATCAAAATGCATCTATGTCGCACTTGAACCAATAAAATATTACCGACTCTAAGCCTCTTCGAAGATCATCTTTCTCGAACCATCAACATTAGAAATGCCCATTCGCAACCACAATTACTACACAATCACTTACTCTTCTTGAGTCAAATTCATTGACAAGACATGAGAATTTAATTTGTCCCACAATTTAACAACGTGAAAGATCCTTCAATACACTCCCTAGAGACTATACGTCAAATCAAGACAGAAATCAAGTACTCAATAGCAAACTCTTGAGTCATAAGCAAACTTTATTCGTCACATTCAACCCATCTGAACACATCCCACAGTCACATCATACTTACCATATAGCCATTTAATCGCTCATCGAGCCATAAATCCTACTCGTGGGGATATTACCGGATATAGGGGTCCATATGTACAAGTTCTCACAACCGAAACTATCGAGCCTAAGTTGCGGTCTAACCCCGGCCTCAAGTCCTCCAGACTGGCCCATCAACAAATCACAGACTCGAACCTCGTTCATAGAATCATAAGCCGGCGATGCACAACTGATACCGAGCGCTTATATGCGCATACGAAATGTGTGGAAGGAATTCAAAGAGTTATGTTTCAAGCTGAATCAATTCCGCACGATAGAATACAAGAAAGTGAAATTTTCCTAAGGGTTTGGCAGCCTCTCGAAGATAAGTACAGACGTCTCTGTCCCGATCTGCAAGACTCTACTAAACCTGCTCATGACTCGTGAGACCTATGTTACCTAGAGCTCTGATACCAACTTGTCACGACCCAAAATCCCAACATGTCATGATGCCGCCTATCTCAATACTAGGCAAGTCGATAATCTCCATAAACCATAATTTCCCTTTAAGTTTGAAAATACAATAATTAAATACAATACAAAATCCCACAAATACCGATACGAACACTCCCCAAAAACTAGTGTCACTAAGTACATGAGCATCTAATTATGAATACAAGCCTAAGACCAAATACATTAAATAATGAGATAGGGAAGGAGAGGCAAGGTCTTCAAAACACATCAGCTACCTCAGGATCTCCGGAAAATTAGCTATGCGGAAGAATCAACACTCGCTATGTCCAGGAACACCTGGGTCTGCACACGAAGTACAGGGTATAGTATGAGTACAACTAACTCAGAAAGTAACAATAATAAATAAGGAACTGAAGATAATGACGAGCTACACAGCTACAGTTCATTTCCAGTAATTCCAGCAAATAATAGACATGTTTTCAAATCCGGCAGTTTAAGTCAAATCAATTTTATACTGTTCAAGTTCATGTAATCCGGATATAAAATCTTTCAGAGAATTTCACAACAATGACAGATAGCAACTAAGTGCAACAATAAATGAAAAGTAAGTACAGCCTCTCAAGCCAACAATCACTCCACTCGTCACAACAACTCATCCACTCGGCTCTCATCCCTCAGCACTCACACTCAATGGGTATCCGCGCTCACTGGGGGTGTACAGACTCCGGAGGGGCTCCTACAGCCCAAGCACTATAATCTGCACGGAAAACTCACGTACTGCACAGACAATTCACGTGCCATAATATAAATATCTGGATTCGTACGGCCAACTCACGTGTTGCATGGCCATCTCACGTGCTATAGTATAATATAAGGATCTGCACGGATAACTCAGTGCTGCACGGCCAACTCACATGCTATAGTATAATATAAAGATCCACACGGACAACTCACGTGATGCGCGACCAACTCACGTGCTATGATATAATATCTCACAATCAGGCCCTCAGCCTCACTCTGTCATAGAGCTCTCCAGTCTCCCGGGCTCTCCACAATCATAAAATCAGCCCAAAAATAATGATATGATACATCAATAATGAACAATAGAGACTGAAATAAAATAATCAAGTAGTTGAGACTGAGTACAAAACAACAATTTAAGCAGATAATTCACATGTACACGACCTCTGTGCGTTCCAACAATACCAACATATAGCCTAAGCATGGTTTCTAGCATGACTTATAGTCAAGTTTCGACAACACATAGAGAGCACATAACTATCAACAAGTTATTCAGCTTTACAGTTTCTCCGGGACGGACCAAGTTACAATCCCATCGGTGCACGCCCACACGCCCGTCACCTAGCATGTGCGTTACCTCCAAAATAATCACATGATATAAAATTCTGGGGTTTCATACCCTCAGGACTAGATTTAAAACTGTTACTTACCTCAAAACGTGAAATTATTTACTCTGCTATGCCTTTGCCTCGTAAATCAACCTCTGAATGCCTCGACTCTAGTCACAGTTAATTTGTTTAAGTCAATAAAATTTTTTGGAATTAATTCCATAAGGAAATACTAATTTTCCATAAAAATTCAAAGTTTAGCTTAAATATTGCCTGTGGGGCCCACGTCTCGGAACCTGAAAAAAATTACAAAATCCGAAAGCCCATTCAACCACGAGTCTACCCATACCAATTTTTCCAAAATCCGACCTCAACTCAACCCTCAAATCTACAAATCTTATTTCCAAATTTCTAAGTTCAAATCTTCGATTTACAGCTCAAAATCATGTACCCTAGTCGGATTATTCGACGATAATTCAATATTATGGAGTTGAAATGTTCACAAGGGACTTACCTCAAGTTTTACTTGAAAATCTATCAAAAATCACCTCTCCTCAAGCTCCAATTTGTTAAAAATGGCGAATGGGACGAAGTCCCTACTTTATAATTCTGCCAAGACAGCCCCCGATCCTGGGCCTTCAATTGTGTTCCGCGATCCTGGGCCTCGATTCTGACCCTCGATCCTGGCCCTTGACCCTGGCCTTCGATCTTGCCTTCAATCGTGGCTCTGATCCTGGGCCCTCAATCCTTGCCCTCGACCCTGGCCTTCGATCGTGGCTTCAATCCTGGGCTCAATCATGTCCCTATTCTGGGCACGATTCAAGGCTCGATTCTGAGAGATTCTGGGCTTGATTATGGGCTCGATTCTAGGCAAAGGAATTTGCAGCAGAAGGAAATTGCAGCAACTATTTTAGTCCACTTTTTTATTCGTTAACCATCCGAAATCACCCGAGGCCCTCGGGACCTCAACCAAATATACCAACAAGTCTTAAAACATCATACGAACTTAGTCGAACCCTCAAATCACCTCAAACAACCATAAAACCATGAATTACACCCTAATTCAAGCCTAATGAACTTTGAAATTTCAAGTTTCTACAAACGACTCAGGAACCTATCAATTCACGTCTGATTAACCTCAAATTTTGCACACAAGTCATAAATGACATAACGAAGGTATTTCAATTTTCAGAATCGGATTTCGACCCCGATATCAAAAAGTTAACCCCCGGTCAAACTTCCTGTCACGACCCAAAACTAACCCTCTATCGTGATGGCGCCTATCGTGGAACTAGGCAAGCTGACTCATTTCCAAAACAAAATGATATTTTCATTTCAAAGATAATTTCAAGGTTATTTAACATAAAACCTCCATTTAAAGAGTTCAAATCAAAGAAAAACAGAAGTGCGGAAAAGAAAAGCCCGACATCGGGGTGTCACTAGTCATGAGACTCTACTATAATCTGTCTAACAATATCAAGGCTAACTCAGCCTGAAAAAATAGATAAATACTACTAGAGGAAGATAAGAGGGAGAAGAGTAGGGGCTGCGATCGCCAAACAGCTACCTTGCTATCTCCAAGAAAATCTGCAACCAGAACACTCAATAACTGCTACCGTGTCCAGTCACACCTGGATCTGTACACAAGGTGCAGGGAGTAACGTGAGTACGCCAACTCAGTAAGTAACCACAATAAATAAAGACTGAGCAGTAGTGACGAGCAATAAAGCATATAACATTCATATCAGGAAATCTCAGTAAAATACCACATGCTCTTAAAAATCAGGATTTGAATCAAACATCTCGTTTAAACCCAGTTCCAATAAAAATCATTTTAAAGACATTTTTTTCCAATAGTTTTTCAAACAAAGGCTCAATGTAAAGGTGAGCAAAAATGATGAAATCATAAACAACCACTCGGGCAAACCTCACAGTCACTCGGGCATACCTCACAATCACTCTTGCCACTCGGGCATACCTCACAATCACTCTTGCCTCCCAGTCACTCGGCACTCGGCACTCGCACTCAGTAGGTACCTGCGCTCACTAGGGGTGTGTACAGACTCCGGAGGGGCTCCTTCAGCCCAAGCGCTATAATCTGCACGGACAACTCACGTGCGATAATAATAAAGTATGCTGCAGGCGGGCAGCCCCGATCCACACTCATCCTCACCAATCAGGCCCTCGGCCTCACTCAGTCACAAGTATGATACAGGCGGGCAGCCCCGATCCATACTAATCCTCACAAATCAATCCACTCGGGCATTTCAGTAAAACAGGGCATTCGGCCCAAAACATTTATATGCATCAAAATAGAGTCATAAAACTGAGTTATGCAGTTAACAAATATAAACATGACTGAGTATAGATTTTTAATCGAAAACAATGAGAGGATGATAAGAAACAGCCCCTGAGGGTCCAAACAGCATTGGCGCAAGGCCCAAACATGACATTCAACCCAATTTACTGAAATTCTTTCTAAAATATATAAGTATCAAATGGTTTCAACAAAGTATGCAACTTTACAGTTGCTACGGGATGGACCAAGTCACAAATCCCCAACAGTGCACGCCCACACGCCCTTCACCTAGCATGTGCGTCACCTCAAAATAATAGAATGATACGAAATCCGGGGTCTCATACCCTCAGGACTAGATTTACAATCGTTACTTACCTCAAACCGGTCAAATCTCTACCCCGCAATGCTCTTGCCTCTGGACTCTGCCTCCAAATACTCCAAATCTATTCACAATCAGTATAATACCATCAATATATGCTAATGGAATGAATTCCACAAGAAAAGCTTCAAAATTAGACCAAAACCCGAAATTGGCTCAAATATCGCATGTGGGGCCGACGTCTCGGAACCCGACAAAAGTTACACAATCCGAAAGCACATTCAACCACGAGTTTACCCATACCAATTTTACCAAAATCCGACCTCAACTCGACCCTCAAATCTACAAATCTAATTTCCGAATTTCTAAGTTTCAATCTATGATTTACACCTCAAAATCATGTAATCTAGTCAGATTACTCGATGATAATTCAATATTATGGAGTAGAAATGATCACAAGGGACTTACCTCAAGTTTTCCTTGAAAATATATCAAAAATTGCCTCTCGCCAAGCTCCAATTTGTCAAAAATGGCAAATGGGACGAAGTCCCTGTTTTTATAATTCTGCCCAGACATCCTCGGTTCTGCCTCGATCTTGGCCTTCGATCGAGTTCCTCGATCCTGGTCCTCGGTCCTGCCCCTCGATCCTGGTTCTCGATCCTGGACTCGATCATGGCTTCGATCGTGCCCCTTGACCATGAGCTCGATCTGGGCTTCGATCGTGCCCCTCGACCCTGAGCTCGATCATGCCTTCGATCGTGGACCTCAACTCTGGGCTCGATCATGGCTTCGATCGTGGCCCTCGATCTGGGCTTCGATCGTGGCCCTCGACCTTGAGCTCGATCTGGGCTCGATTTATGGGCAAAAGCAATTTCCAACAGAAGGAAATTGCAGCAGCTGTTCTAGTTCATTATTTGATCTGTTAACCATCTGAAACTCACCCGAGGCCCTCGGGACCTCAACCAAATATACCAACAAGTCCTAAAACATCATACGAACTTAGTCGAACCATCAAATCACCTCAAAGAACGCTAAAACCTTGAATTACACCCCAATTCAAGCCTAATGAACTTTGAAATTTCTAATTTCTACTAACAACTCCGGAACCTATCAAATCACGTCCGATTGAGCTCAAATTTTGCACACAAGTCCTAAATGACATAATAGAGGTATTTCAATTTTTAGAATCGTATTCCGACCCCGATATCAAAAAGTCAACCTCCCGGCCAAACTTCGCAAAAATAAAACTTTCGGCATTTCAAGCCTAATTCCTCTACGGACTCCCAAATAATATTTCGGACACGCTCCTAAGTCCAAAATCACCATACGGAGCTATTGGAATCATCAAAATTCAAATCCGAGGTCGTTTACATATAGGTCCATATCCGGTCTACTTTTCTAACTTAAAATTTTCAATTATGAGACTAAGTATCTCATTTCACTCTGAGTTCCTTCCGGACTCGAACCAACTAACCCGATATAACATAATATAGTTGAATAACACAAAAAGAAGTAGGAATGGGGAAAACAGGGTTACAACTCTCGAAACGACCGGCCGGGTCGTTACATCCTCCCCCTCTTAAACATCCGTTCGTCCTCGAACGAGTCTAAAAACATACCTGGAGTCTCGAATAGGCGTGGATATCTGCTCCGCATCTCCCGATCGGTCTCCCAAGTGGCCCCCTCCACAGGCTGACCTCTCCATTGCACCTTCACTGAAGTTATATCCTTTGACCTCAACCTTCGAACCTGCCAATCCAAAATAGCCACCGGCTCCACATCATAAGTCATATCACCCTCTAACTAAACCGTGCTGAAATCCAAAACATGGGACGGATCTCCAATATACTTCCAGAGCATGGAAACATGAAACACTGGATGCACACTCGACAAGCTGGGTGGCAAGGCAAGCTTATAAGCCACATCTCCTATCCTCTTAAGCACCTCAAAAGGCCCAATAAACCAGGGGCTCAACTTACCCCTCTTCCCAAACCTCATAACACCCTTCATGGGTGATACCTTCAGCAAAACCTTCTCCCTAACCATAAAAGACACATCACGGACCTTCCTATCCGTGTAGCTCTTCTGCCTAGACTGCGTCGTGCGAAGCCGCTCCTGAATCAATTTCACCTTATCTAATGCGTCCTGGACCAAGTCTGTACCTAAGAGCCTAGCCTCACCCGGCTCAAACCATCCAACCGGAGATCTACACCTCCTCCCATACAAAGCCTCATATGGAGCCATCTGAATATTCGACTGATAACTGTTGTTATATGCAAACTCCGTGAGTGGCAGAAACTGGTCCCATGAACCCCCAAAATCAATGACACAAGCACGCAACATGTCCTCCAATATCTGAATAGTGCGCTCGGACTGCCCGTCCGTCTGAGGGTGAAAAGTTATGCTTAACTCAACCTGAGTACCCAACTTTCGCTGCACGGCCCTCCAAAACTGTGATGTGAACTGAGTACCCCTATCTGAAATGAGGGAAATTGGGACACCATGCAGGCGAACGATCTCTCGGATGTTAATTTCAGGCCACTGCTCTGAAGAGTAAGTAGTACCAATTGGAATGAAGTGCGCAGACTTGGTCAGCCGATCCATAATAACCCAAATAGCGTCGAACTTCCTTGAAGTCCGTGGGAGACCAACTACAAAGTCCATAGTGATCCGCTCCCACTTCCACTCTGGGATCTCTAACCTCTGAAGCAAGCCACCTGGTCTCTGATGCTCATACTTAACCTGCTGACAGTTTAGACACCGAGCCACAAACCCAACTATATCCTTCTTCATTCGCCTCCACCAATAGTGCTGCCTCAAATCCTGGTACATCTTCGCGGCACCCGGATGGATGGAATACCGCGAGTTGTGGGCCTCTTCAAGAATCAACTCTCGAAGCCCATCTACATTAGGCACACATATTCGGCCCTGCATTCTCAGCACCTCATCATCACCAATAGTCACATCCCTAGCATCACCTCTCTGAACCCTGTCCTGAAGAACGAGCAAGTGAGGGTCATCATACTGACGCTCCCTGATACGGTCATAAAGAGAAGACCTGGAGACCACACAAGCCAATACCCGACTAGGCTCCGAAATATCCAATCTGACAAGCTGGCCTGCCAAGGTCTGAACATCTAATGCCAAAGGTCTCTCTGCTGCTGGAAGATAGGCTAAACTCCCCCAAACTCTCTTCCCGGCGACTCAAAGCATCGGCCACCACATTGGCCTTCCCCGGATGGTACAAGATAGTGATATCATAGTCCTTAAGGAGCTCCAACCATCTCCACTGATGAAAATTAAGATCCTTCTGCTTTAACAGATATTGCAGACTCCGGTGATCAGTATAGATCTCACAATGAACCCCATACAAATAATGACGCCAAATCTTCAAGGCGTGAACAATGGCTGCTAACTCAAGATCATGGATAGGATAGTTCTTCTCATGGGTCTTCAACTGGCACGAGGCATAGGCAATCACCCTACCTCCTGCATCAAAACACAACCAATGCCTATCCTCGAGGTATCACAATACACGGTGTAAGAACCTGAAGCTGATGGCAAAACTAACACTGGAGCTGTGGTCAAAGCAGTCTTGAGCTTCTAAAAGCTCTCCTCACATTCATCCGACCACCTGAATGGAGCACCCTTTTGGGTCAATTTGGTCAAGGGCTATGCAATAGATGAAAATCCCTCCACAAAGCGACGGTAGTAAACCGCCAAACCAAGAAAGCTCCTAATCTCCGTGGTTGAGGACGGTCTGGGCCAACTCTACACTGCCTCTATCTTCTTTGGATCCACCTGAATACCCTCACTGGACACCACGTGCCCCAAGAATGCTACTGAACTGAGCCAAAACTCACATTTAGAGAACTTTGCATAAAGCTTCTCCTCCTTCAATCTCTGCAATACAACCCTCAAATGCTGAGAGTGCTCTTCCTGGCTACGAGAGTACACCAGGATGTCGTCAATGAATACAACGATGAATGAGTCCAAATAGGGCTGGAATACACTGTTCATCAGTTGCATGAACACTGTTGGGGCATTGGTCAGCCCAAAAGACATCACCATAAACTCATAATGGCCATATCGGGTTCTGAAAGTTGTCTTGAGAATATCTGAATCCCGAATCTTCAGCTGGTGATAACCGGACCTCAAATCAATCTTGGAGAACACCCTCGCTCCCTGAAGTTGGTCGAATAAATCATCAATACGAGGCAAAGGATACTTGTTCTTGACTGTGACCTTGTTCAACTGCCTGTAATCAATACACATTCTCATAGAACCATCCTTCTTTTTCACAAATAGAACCGGTGCACCCCAAGGTGACATACTAGGCCGAATAAATCCCTTATCAAGGAGTTCCTGAAGTTGTTCTTTCAATTCCTTCAACTCCGCCGGTGCCATACGATACGGTGGAATAGAAATGGGCTGAGTGCCCGGCACCAAATCAATACCAAAGTCAATATCCCTGTCAAGTGGCATGCCCGGTAGGTCTGCAGGAAACACATCCAAAAAATCACGTACCACCGGAACAGAATAAATGACAGGAGTCTCTGCACTAACATCCCTCACAAAAGCCAAATAAGATAGGCAACCCTTCTCACCATGCGCTGAGCCTTCAAATATAAAATCACCCTACTTGGTACATAATCTATAGAACCGCTCCTCTCAACCCTCGGAATTCCCGGCATAGCCAACATCACCGTCTTAGAGTGACAATCTAGAACAACATGACATGGAGATAACCAATCCATACCTAATATCACATCAAAGTCAACCATACTGAGCAACAATAGATCTACTTGGGTCTCCAGACCCCCAATAATCACCACACATGACCGATATACGCGGTCCACAATAATAGTATCGCCCACAGGAGTAGATACATGTACATATGAAACTAAGGACTCACGAGGCATATCTAGAAAATAGGCGATATACGAGGAAACATATGAATACATGGAACCAGGGTCAAATAATACTGAGGCATCTATGTGGCAAACTGAGACAATACCTGTAATCACAGCATCTGAAGCAATAGCATCTGGTCTGGCAGGGAGAGCATAGAAACGGTCCTGACCACCCCCTGATCTGCCTCCCCCTCTAGGGCGACCCCTAGCTGACTGACCTCCACCCCGAGCTGACTGGGCGGATGGTGAGGTAGCTGGGGCTGTAGTCGAAGGCTGACTCCTCTGCTGAGATAGACCTCCATAACGACGAGGACACTGCCTCCACATTATGCCCAAGCTCCCCACACTCAAAACAACTCTCTGGTGTTGGCGGCGGAAACTGAAGGAACCCCTAGCACCGGGATGACTGGTAGAAGAACCTGGCATGGAAGAGCCCTGAACAGGTGGAGCACGGGATGAACTATGAAGTGGAAGGGCACTAAATGATGAGTGGCCCTGATGAGAACTGTGAGAACCATGGCCAGATGATGCACCCCGATGAAATGGCCGAGCTGACTGAGCCTGTCTGAAATGACGACCTCTACCGTGCTGGAACTGACCCCCAAAAATAGCACTGCTGAATCCACCCTGACCACGAGTCCTCTTGGCCTCCCTCTCAACCCTCTCCTGACCGCGAACCATCTCAATCTGCCAAGCAATGTCGACAACCTCATCAAAGGTAGCACCCGAAACTCGCTCCCTGGTCATGAGCAACTGTAGCTGATAAGTGAGGCCATCAATAAACCTCATGATCCTCTCTCTGTCCGTGGGAACCAACCAGATAGCATGACGGGCCAACTTGGAGAACCGCATCTCATACTACATCACAGACATATCACCCTGGCATAGCCGCTCAAACTGTCTACGCAGCTCCATTCTACGGGATCGAGGCACGAACTTCTCCAAAAAGACCACGGAGAACTGCTGCCAAGTAAGGGGTGTTGCGCCAACAGGCCTACGCCTCTCGTAAGTCTCCCACCATCTGAGTGCAGATCCAGAAAACTGAAAGGTAGTGAACGAGACCCCACAAGTCTCCAAAATACCAGCAGTACGGAGTATCATCTGACACCTGTCCAAAACGTCCTGAGCGTCCTCTCTCTCTGTGCCACTGAAAGGTGGTGGCTAAAGTCTCCCAAACCTCTCCAACCTATGCTGATCATCCTCAGGCATAGCAGGAAACACATATTCCCGAGCAACAGCAGCCGGATGGGCTGGTGGTGCCTCTGGTGTCTGAAGTCCCTGAATAACCTGCTCGGGTGTGCGAGCGACGGGAGTCTGAGTGCCTCCCCTGGCCTGAGAAGTGGTTGCGACCGTCGAAATAGAGACCGCTTGAGCAAGGCCAGTACACGCTGTCAGAATCTGAGTTAGGGCCTCCTGAAGGCCTGGAATCACAATAGGCACATGTGGTGCCTGAGCTTATGCATTAACAACTGGAACTTGGTCTTGATCTGGGACAACCGGTGGATCTGTAGGTACTGCCCCAACTGCTGTACGGGCTGCACCTCTGCCCCTACCACGGCCTCTACTGCGGCCTCGGCCTCTCGCGGCCCTGGCTGGTGGTACTAGTAGCTGGCCCTCCTGACCGGTAGCACGAGTCCTCACCATCTGTGAGAGAATGAAACAACAGATGTTTAGTTACTAGAATCAACAGATTCGCACGACAAGAATTCAAGAATGTGGAGTTTCCTAAAGGTTCTGCAGCCTCCAGAAGATAAGTACAAACGTCTCTGTACCGATCCGCAACACTCTACTAAACCCGCTCATGACTTGTGAGACCTATGTAACCTAGGCTCTGATACCAATCTGTCACGACCCAAAACAAACCCCCTGTCGTGATAGCGCCTATCGTGGAACTAGGCAAGCCGACTCATTTCCAAAACAAAACGATATTATCATTTCAAAGATAATTTCAAGGTTATTTAACATAAAAAAAACTCCATTTAAAGAGTTCAAATCAAAGAAAAATAAAAGTGCGGAAAAGAAAAGCCCAACATCGGGGTGTCACTAGTCATGAGCATCTACTATAATCTGTCTAACAATATCAAGGCTAACTCAGCCTGGAAAAATAGATAAATACTACTAGAGGAAGATAAGAGGGAGAAGAGCAAGGGTTGCGATCGCCAAACAACTACCTTGCTATCTCCAAGAAAATCTGCAACCAGAATACTCAATAACCGCTACCGTGTCCAGTCACACCTGGATCTGCACACAAGGTGCAGGGAGTAACGTGAGTACGCCAACTCAGTAAGTAACCACAATAAAAAAAGACTGAGCAGTAGTGACGAGCAATAAAGCATATAACGTTCATATCAGGAAATCTCAGTAAAATACCACATGCTCTTAAAAATCGGGATTTGAATCAAACATCTCGTTTAAACCCAGTTCCAATAAAAATCATTTTAAAGACATTTTTTTCCAATAGTTTATCAAACAAAGGCTCAATGCAAAGGCGAGCAAAAATGATGAAATCATAAACAGCCACTCGGGCAAACCTCACAGTCACTCGGGCATACCTCACAATCACTCTTGCCACTCGGGCATACCTCACAATCACTCTTGCCACTCGGGCATACCTCACAATCACTCTTGCCTCCCAGTCACTCAGCACTCGGCACTCGCACTCAGTAGGTACATGCGCTCACTGGGGGTGTTTACAGACTCCGTAGGGGCTCCTTCAGCCCAAGCGCTATAATCTGCGCGGATAACTCACGTGCGATAATAATAAAGTATGCTGCAGGCGGGCAGCCCCGATCCACACTCATCCTCACCAATCAGGCCCTCGGCCTCACTCAGTCACAAGTATGATGCAGGCAGGTAGCCCCGATCCACACTAATCCTCATAAATCAAGCCACTCGGGCATTTCAGTAAAACAGGGCATTCGGCCCAAAACATTTATATGCATCAAAATAGAGTCATAAAACTGAGTTATGCAGTAAACAAGTATAAACATAACTAAGTATAGATTTTCAATCGAAAACAATGAGAGAATGATAAGAAACAGCCCCTGAGGGTCCAAACAGCATTGGCGCAAGGCCCAAACATGGCATTCATCCCAATTTACTGAAATTCTTTCTAAAACATATAAGTATCAAATGGTTTCAACAAAGTATGCAACTTCACAGTTGCTACAGGACGGACCAAGTCACAAATCCCCAATAGTGCACGCCCACACGCCCTTCACCTAGCATGTGCGTCACCTCAAAATAATAGAATGATACAAAATTCGGGGTTTCATACCCCCAGGACTAGATTTACAATCGCTACTTACCTCAAACCGGAAAAATCTCTACCCCGCAATGCTCTTGCCTCTGAACTCTGCCTCTAAATGCTCCAAATCTATTCACAATCAGTATAATACCATCAATATATGCTAATGGAATGAATTCCACAAGAAAAGCTTCAAAATTAGACCAAAACCCGAAATTGGCTCAAAAATCGCCTGTGGGGCCCACGTCTCGGAACCCAACAAAAGTTACAAAATCCGAAATCCCATTCAACCACGAGTCTACCCATACTAATTTTACCAAAATCTGACCTCAACTCGACCCTCAAATCTACAAATCTAATTTCCGAATTTCTAAGTTTCAATCTGTGATTTACACCTCAAAATCATGTAATCTAGTCGGATTACTCGATGATAATTTAATATTATAGAGTAGAAATGACCACAAGGGACTTACCTCAAGTTTTCCTTAAAAATATATCAAAAATCGCCTCTCCCCAAGCTCCAATTTGTCAAAAATGGCAAATGGGACGAAGTCCCTATTTTTATAATTCTGCCCAGACATCCTCGGTTTTGCCTCGATCTTGGCCCTCGATCTTGTCCTTCGATCGAGGTCCTCGATCCTGGTCCTCGGTCCTGCCCCTCGATCCTAGTTCTCGATCCTGGGCTCGATCATGGCTTCGATCGTGCCCCGCGACCATGAGCTCGATCTGGGCTTCGATAGTGCCCCTCGACCCTGAGCTCGATCATGCCTTCGATCGTGGCCCTCGACTCTGGGCTCGATCGTGGCCCTCGACCCTAAGCACGATCTGGGTTTCGATCGTGGCCCTCGACCTTGAGCTCGATCTGGGCTCGATTTCTGGGCAGAAGCAATTTCCAACAGAAGAAAATTGCAGCAGTTGTTCTAGTTCAATTTTTGATCCATTAACCATTCGAAACTCACACGATGCCCTCGGGACCTCAACCAAATATACCAACAAGTCCTAAAACATCATACGAACTTAGTCGAATCCTCAAATCACCTCAAACAATGCTAAAACCATGAATTACACCCCAATTCAAGCCTAATGAACTTTGAAATTTCTAATTTCTACAAACAACTCCGGAACCTATCAAATCACGTCCGATTGAGCTCAAATTTTGCACACAAGTCCTAAATGACATAACAGAGGTATTCCAATTTTTAGAATCGGATTCTGACCCCGATATCAAAAAGTCAACCCCTCGGTCAAACTTCTCAAAAATAAAACTTTCGGCATTTCAAGCCTAATTCCTCTACGGACTCCCAAATAATATTCCGGACATGCTCCTAAGCCCAAAATCACAATACGGAACTATTGGAATCATCAAAATTTAAATCCAAGGTAGTTTACATATAGGTCCATATCCAGTCCACTTTTCTAACTTAAAATTTTCAATTATGAGACTAAGTGTCTTATTTCACTCCGAGTTCCTCCGGACTCGAACTAACTAACCCGATATAACATAATATAGTTGAATAACACAAAAAGAAGTAGGAATGGGGAAAACAGGGTTACAACTCTCGAAACGACCGGCCGGGTCGTTGCACTTCCCAAAAATTAAACTTTCGACATTTCAAGCCTAATTCCATCACGGACCTCCAAATAATTTTTCGGACACGCTCCTAAGTCCAAAATCACCATACAGAGCTATTGGAATCATCAGAATTAAATTCCGAGGTCGTTTACACATAAATCAATATCCGGTCAACTATTTCAACTTAAGCTTCCAACATGAAAATTCATTTTTCCAAGCTAACTCCGAAATACGTCAAAACCAAAACCGACAATTCACACAAGTCATAATACCGCGTAGGAAGTTATTCAAGACTTCAAATAGTTGAAAGGAGCGTAAATGCTTAAAACGACCGATCGGGTCATTACACCCGGCTCAAACCAATATAGTCGCAGCATTAAAACTACAGAGATAACAAAATACTTTTGACACTAAGATAAAATAGCACTCAACCACCACCAAAGGTTATGTTTATAATAGTAAGTATATATATATGTTCATCCTTAATCCGAAGTTTAATATTCGAACTTTGGAAAATTCTTTCTCGTCGGGAGCACTTTACCCTTTAAAGTGAAACTTTCTGGATCAAATCACATTAGTTAGGCCCAAAATGAATACAAAACTACAAGTGAAAAAAATAACAACACTTAATATAATACATTATGTAAACTGATTTTTATATTCTTTAAAAGATAAATTTTTATACTTTTTCAAGAACATAATTTTCTGGATTGTAATATTTAAAACTTTAGCCACTATGGATTTGAATCAAAAATTATAACTCGCTAATAATATAATAAAATAGTTTACAAGTAAAAAAAAAGTAGTTCAAATATAACGCAAATAATGAAAAACCATGTTGACTATTTTAGGACAAAAATATAAGAATGTGTATATGTAGTACATCGGTGACAATCGATATTTGGACACACTAAACTATTTCATGTACGAACATGTATACTTGTGGATGAGAAATACGATTGAAGTTTAATTAATTAGAATAGGATTTGAATCTAGAGACTAGATTAATGTCTAATGACTTTCTATTTTTGTGTTCATTATTAATGCATCTTAATTTAAAAATATATGACTTCTAAGTATCTGAATCACTAAGACTTAACTAAAGTAAATCATCCAATCAAAAAAATAATATTAAGTATTGTTGTATTTTTTAAGTAATGATTTTACAACTTTATTAGCATAATTGTGTCATTTTAGAATGTTTCTTTTGAAACGTATTTGATAATATTTAACATAAGATATTCGTGCATAGCACGAATATAGAAACTAGTTAACAGAAAACAAAGTAGCAAAGGAAAGAAATGTACTGAGAAAAAGGTTAGAAAATGATGTCATTGTTAGCATAAAAATAAGAGTAAAATTTACTTTACCACCTTAACCTTTAAGGGATGAGAAACAATGTCGTCCTCACATTTTGAATGAGAAAGGAAACCCCTTTGTGTAATTAGTTTTTGGTGAATTTTTTCTCTCTCTATCCTTTCAAAGGCGAAGCGTAATATTTTTCATCCAAACGAATACTTGAGTTTCATCTTTCTTGCTTGCAAAATTTAAGATAATTATTTATTATATTGAGGTTATATTGAAGTAATTGTTAAAATTTCTGCAATAAAGAAAAAATCTTGTATACAAAATTCAAAAAATATGTTGAATGCACATCTACCATGGATGCTTTAGTATTTTAATTAGAAGCGAATATACTTAATTAGTCAATTCTCTGACATATATATTAGATGAAAGAATTGTAGCTATAAATATTAATTTATTTATGTATTTTCTTTGTTATTATTATTATGCTAAAACAATTATTGAACTTTATTATTTTGAAAATATCTTTATTAAACTAAACAGAAATTATAGTTGACAAGGTCAAATTTGAAAATTCAATATGGGGTGTTTTTACATTATATTATATCTTAAACTATGCGGGAAGAGGCTAAAGGGGCACGCCGAAGATTATATAGATCCTAATTATTGTCACATGTAAAGCTTTTGACTATAATGAGAGAATTTAGTTATTCTAAAAATTATTTATTAAAAAAAAATTATTCAAAAATAATTGTTTCACCTAAAAGCTATTGCACAAGAAGGTTCTCTTTTTCATTCAAAAGGGAAAGGGTATCATTTTCCAACCATTAAAGATTAAGGGGGATAAAAGTGAATTTTACTCTAAAAACAAAGGTTGACTTAAAGTCAAACAGGATTCTCATAGTCAATATTACTAGATTGCCATCACAAGATTATACGATTCAAAATCTGATTTAACCATTTAATTCGAACCTATCCTATCATAAGTAGTGGATTATTATATATTTATATCCTATCATGAGTCTTCATATATACATGTATAAACTGATATTTGCTGCAAATAACACACAGATCAGGTAATTCTTCACAAGCTTCTTGTTTTTTGTTCTTTTAAAATTTTGGCCAATGCCGAACATATTTGGGTTATATATCTTTTCACTTGTGTTTTGAAAAGATTATTCTGTAGGAGAAATGGGGTTCTTTGGGGGGGGGAATTTTACACAGTATGGCCGCGCCGCCAAAATAATAGTCGGTATAAATATATTATATATATATATATATATATATATATATATATATATATATATATATATAATATGTATTTTTGTATATTTAGTTAGCTGCTATAATTATTTTTGACTGCCGGTCAAACGTTAAAAGCCTCTTTTTTTTTAGTAGTGAATCAAGGGGCTTTTCGTTCAGATAAGGTCTTGGAGAACTCGGCAGTACTACTTTCTTGAGAGAATAGTTATTTTGGAAAGAAAGAAAAAAGAAGAGAAGGAACAGAATACGATTGCACACGAGAAACTACGGATTTATTTTTTATCTTCTCTGTTCCTGCAACGACTGATTTATTTCATCTTCTATGTGAAAATTGGGGAGTTTAGCCTAGTAGAAAGGAATATAATTTGGAAAATATTAGAGATATGTGCGCTTTTTATAAGGGAAAATTACGCGACATCAAACATTTATACGGTATTTATCATTCGTAGCTATACTTTCAGCAAATTTATCATTCGTAGCTATTAAATCTATGAAATAAGAGATTAATTATTTTGAACTGAATTAAGAGAGCAACAAACTCTCGTAACTTAGTTGGTTAAAGTGCCTGCTTAGTTACTGAAGGTCTTCAGTTTGACTCTCAACAAGAATATTTTATTTTTCTGTATTTCTGTATTTCGCCTTAGTTGTCTTCGTTGCGCGAATAAATAGAGTCGATATATGTTGTATTCTTTGTATACACCCATGTATACAGTCAATACAAGTTGTATCCTTTATATATATCATTATATTTCGCTTTGGTTACAGTTGATACCTATTGTATTCGTTGCACGAATAAATACAATTGAGTGAACGAATACATTTGATACATGTATTCGTTGCGCGAACGAATACAATTGACCTAGGTTGTATTCGTTACGCGTTTGAATATAAGTGATACAAGTTAGTAATAATTGAATAGTAACTATGAATGATAATTAGAGAAATCATAGTTACTAGGCTCTATACTATAGTAGTTTATGAAAATTTCATTCTTAGGGTAAATGCTACTAGACACGGAGCTAGCCTATGAGGTGCGAGATCGGTTGAACCCAATCATTTTTGCTTAAGCATTGTATTTGTATTATGAAATTTATTAAATATATATAAATATTTAATTGCGAACCCAATAACTAAGACGAGCTATGAGTTTCGTGGCAAATTGAGAACCCATAAACTTTGAATCTTAGCTCGCCTCCTATTGCTATTATATCTTTTACTTTGGGGGCATAAAAATGTATCCCTTTTGCTGTATCTTTTTCATTTTCCTATTTTTACCTTAATTTTCCGTATAATACTTCAATTTAGGACTTTCCTCTTCAGGGCCGCCGAAAATGTTTCTTCATGTGAAAGCTAGAATTCAATTTTTGCTTGCGATTTGTCTCCTCTTGAGCTATGACAAAGCTGACGCAAGACACAGCCTATCTGAGCAAGAAAGTTTAAAATTAGAGAAGCAACTACAGCTTCTAAACAAGCCAGCAATCAAGACTATTAAGGTAAAATTTAATATTTACATATCCAATGATCGATCTTAGTAACTTTTAATTGACGATGTTACGCATTGGTTTCGAGTTGGTTGCAGACCAATAATGAAGACATATATGATTGCGTGAATTTTTACAAACAACCAGCATTTGATCATCCCTTATTAAAGAATCATAATTTTAATCCCCAGGTAGATCTTATTTCATTATATAACATTCAACTTTCTCAAGTAATGCTGCAAACCTAAAAGCAAAATGTTAAATTTGGTTGTAGATGAAACCTTCTTTACATGAACTACAAAGACATGCAATGCCTTCAAAAACGATAGGATTAGAAGGCGGTGGTTGTCCGTTTGGAACCGTCCCTATTAAAAGAGTTACTTAAAATGATCTGATCCGACAAAGACATAAGCAAGGCATGGATGAAAGTCCTGCATTTCATGTAAGTATTATTAATCAATGAAACTCTAGTGTTTACTCCTTCAAATTTTTAATAGTTGTATCATTTTATTTTCTTAGGCAATACCAATTAGTCGGGGATATATTTTACTGATGTTAATTGGTACGTTTGATTTACGTTCTATGCTTTCTAGGAGCCTTTTAGTGTTATCATAACTATATATCAATAGAAAATACAGACAACTTCTAACACTTTTATTTTTATATTTTGTATAATATTGGTTTGAGATGAATTTAAATGGAGAAAAATAATCACGAAGTTAAGATAATGGACCTCAACTTACTTGGGAAAGTGTTGCTATGTATCATTTCCTTGAGAACGTGGTAGTACTTTTGGTGAAGGTGACAATGTTAATGCATTTTTCCTTTTATATTTATAGATGTTTTTATACCCTTTTATTCACAATTATCACAACGTAATTTTACATTCAAGCAGGGTAACAACCTAAATGATTCTGAAGCCGTAGCTTTTAAAGGAGGGTACAGAGTGAGTATGTATGACCTTTCTTATCTTTTATTTTTCTCTAAGTATATGCATGACCAAATATTACTTTAATTACTAAGCACAAGGAAGATCTTAATTAGATCTTTACATCTGCCTATTAATATGGCTTTTAAGAATTTAGGATTTTCCTAAAGAATTTGTTTAGTGATTTTCTTGGTCAAAGACATGAATATGGAAAGCATTCTCTTTATAAGATTATTCCGACCATTATTAACAATGATTCAATACTTGTAGCTGTTGTTATCAACGTTATTGTTTTCGTCATCTTCATTTAGTAAAAATTCGATGATAAATGTTAGATATTTGGAAATTATATCTTATAAAGTATGCTGGAGTACAAATACCAGATGATCAAACAAATGATATTACAGGAGCTGGAATGATAATTTCCCTACACAAACCTTTAGCTCAAAAAAATCAACACAGTGCAGGTCGAATGAAGGTTCAAAATGGTCCTGATAGCATACAAGTTGGGTGGATAGTAAGTTCTCTGCAGAATTACTTTCTTTCTTTGTTTAGCAAGTCAATCTCTTTTTAAAGTTGGTTTTCTAACAGTTATATATATATTCTGAACTTAAGGTGGATCCTACGCTATATGGTGACAACAATAATCGACTTTATGTGTTTTTTAAGGTAATCATATATATACTACTATCATTAAAATGAAGTTATGCTTAAAAGAGACTATACCAAGTGCTTTCTACTTTCCTATTATGTATCACAGGCAGGCAAATCAGGTTGTTTTAATACATTATGTCCTGGATTTGTACAAGTAAACACGCAGGTACCGTTGGGAATCCAATATCCGGCATCCAAAATCGGGGGACCTGTTTATGAGGAGTTAATGTACCTTGATCGGGTAAACAACATATTTCATTTTCTAGATGTATTGTACATTAATTTAGCATCATAGAGTTTAAGAAATGAATATGATTGTCACGACCCAAAACTAACCCCTTTCGTGATGGCGCCTATCGTGGAACTAGGCAAGCCGACTCATTTCCAAAACAAACCGATATTTTCATTTTAAAGAAAATATCAAGGTTATTTAACATAAACCTTCATTTAAAGAGTTCAAATCAGAGAAAAACAGAAGTGCGGAAAAGAAAAGCCCGACATCGGGGTGTCACTAGTTATAAGCATATACTACAATCTGTCTAACAATATCAAGGCTAACTCAGCCCGAAAAATAGCTAAATACAACTAGAGGAAGATAGGAGGGAAAAGAGCAGGGGCTGCGATCGCCAAACAGCTACCTTGCTATCTCCAAGAAAATCTGCAACCAGAACACTCAATAATCGTTACCGTGTCCAGCTACACCTGAATCTGCACACAAGGTGCAGGGAGTAACGTGAGTACGCCAACTCAGTAAGTAACAACAATAAATAAAGACTGAGCAGTAGTGACGAGCAATAAAGCATATAACGTTCATATCAGGAAATCTCAGTAAAATACCACATGCTTTTAAAAAAACTCAAGATTTGAATCAAATTATCTAGTTTAAACCCAGTTCCAGTAAAAATTATTTAAAGACATTTTTCCAACAGTTTTTCAAACAAAGACTCAATGCAAAGGTGAGCAAAAAAATGATGAAATCATAAACAGCCCCTCGGGCAAAACATCACTCATATACAGCCCCTCGGACAAACCTCACAGTCACTCATGCCACTCGGGCATACCTCACAATCACTCTTGCCACTCGGGCATACCTCACAATCACTCATGTCTCCCAGTCACTCAGCACTCGGCACTCGCACTCAGTCGGTACCTGCATTCACTGGGGGTGGGTACAGACTCCGGAGGGGCTCCTTCAGCCCAAGCGCTATAATCTGCACGGACAACTCACGTGTGATAATAATAAAGTATGCTCCTGGCGGGCAGCCCCGATCCACACTAATCTTCACAAATTAGGCTGGCCCTAGGCCATTTCAGTAAAACAGGGCATTCGGCCAAAAATATTTATATGCATTAAAATAGAGTCATAAAACTGAGTTATGCGGCAAATAAATATAAACATGACTGAGTATAGATTTTCAATCAAAAACCGTGAGAGAATGGTAAGAAACAGCCCCTAAGGGTCCAAACATGGCATTCAGCCCAATTTACAGAAAATCTTTTTAAAACATATAAGTATTAATGGTTTCAACAAAGTATGCAACTTTACAGTTGCTACGGGGCGGACCAAGTCACAAATCCTCAACAGTGCACGCCCACACGCCCGTCACCTAGCATGTGCGTCACTAAAAACAGTAAAATGATATAAAAATCCGGGGTTTCATACCCTCACGACTAGATTTACAATCGTTACTTACATCAAACCGGTCAAATCTCTATCCCGCAATGATCTTGCCTCTGGACTCGGCCTCCAAATGCTCAGAATCTATTCACAATCAGCACAATACCATCAATACGCGCCAATGGGATGAATTCCACAAGAAAAACTATAAAATTAGACCAAAATCCGAAATTGGCTCAAAAATCGCCTGTGAGGCCCACGTCTCGGAACCCGACAAAAGTTATAAAATCCAAAAGCCCATTCAACCACGAGTCTACCCATACCATATTTACCAAAATCCGACCTCAACTCGACCCTCAAATCTACAAATCTTATTTCCAAATTTCTAAGTTCCAATCTCCAATTTGCACCTCAAAATCATGTAATCTAGTCGGATTATCCAATGATAATTCAATATTATGGAGTAGAAATGATCACAAGGGACTTACCTCAAGATTTCCTTGAAAATATATCAAAAATCGCCTCTCCGCAAGCTCCAATTTGTCAAAAATGGCAAATAGGATGAAGTCCCTATTTTTATAATTCTGCCGAGACATCCTCGATTCTGCCTCGATCTTGGCCTTCGATTGTGGCCCTTGATCCTAGTCCTCGATCCTGACCCTCGATCCTGGTTCTCGATCCTAGGCCTTCGATCATGGCTTTGATCATGGCCCTCGACTCTGGGCTCGATCATGGCTTCGATCGTGGCCCTCGACCCTAGGCTTCGATCGTGGCCCTCGATTTCTGGGTTCGATTCTGACAGAAAATTTGTCCAACAGAAGGAAATTGCAGCAGCTGTTGTAGTTCAATTTTTGATCCGTTAACCATCCGAAACTCACCCGAGGCCCTCGGGACCTCAACCAAATATACCAACAAGTCCTAAAACATCATACGGACTTAGTCGAATCCTCAAATCACCTCAAACAACACTAAAACCATGAATTACACCCCAATTCAAGCCTAATGAACTTTGAAATTTCTAATTTCTACAAATAACTCCGGAACCTATCAAATTACGTCCGATTGACCTTAAATTTTGCACACAAGTCCTAAATGACATAACAGAGGTATTCCAATTTTCAGAATCGGATTCCGACCCCGATATCAAAAAGTCAACCCCCCGGTCAAACTTCTCAAAAATAAAACTTTCGGCATTTCAAGCCTAATTCCTCTACGAACTTTCAAATAATATTCCGGACACGCTCCTAAGCCCAAAATTACCATACGGAGCTATTGAAATCATCAAAATTCAAATTCGAGGTTGTTTATACATAGGTCCATATCCGGTCCACTTTTCTAACTTAAAATTTTCAATTATGAGACTAAGTGTCTCATTTCACTCTGAGTTCCTTCCGGACTCGAACCAACTAACCCGATATAACATAATATAGCTGAATAACACAAAAAGAAGTAGGAATGGGAAAAATGGGGTTATAACTCTCGAAACGACCGGTCGGGTCGTTACATCCATGTAAATCCTTGCTATTTCCTTGTTTGAGAGGTGAACGTGTGTTCAAGTACCTACATGTTCAAGGTGAGTATTTTAGGCAATTTGATGTGTTGAACTATATGCAGTTTTGACCTTGTAGCATGCGGCTTAGGCGTTGCTTTAACTGCATGTACGCACGTAGTTGATTAGGTGAGGGACCGAACCAATATGAACTGACATCCTTCAGTTGAAACTCTCTGAAATTTGGATTTGACAAAATTTTAAGGAAATGCGACTGCCCTTCAGTTCATGAACTAATCAACTGATGTACATGCAATTGAGGCTAGGGGTGGCATGTGGGCCGGTTAGGACCGGGACCGGCCCAGGATCGCAACTCCAAATGAGCGGTGGGCCTAAACGGTCCTAACCGGATAGGACCGAGACCGTGGGGTAGGTGGGCTGGGTAGTGGGCCGGTCCTATAGAGGAGGCCCGCGAGACCGGGACCGTTTGGGATCGGGACCGGCTGAGAAGTGGGCCGGTTCAAGCGGTCCTAAACGGTCCTATCCGGGCCCAACGGATAATTTAATTTTTTTTGACCGTTTGGCCATTTAAAAATTAGTCGTTTGGTCTGTCAAAATAGCCGTTGGCTATTTGCAAAATAGCCATTTAACCCCCCAAATTTTGTTTTAACCCCAAACTTTTTATAATTACACTTTTTCCCTATTTTCAACTATAAA
Source organism: Nicotiana tomentosiformis (assembly GCF_000390325.3). Taxonomy (NCBI): domain Eukaryota; kingdom Viridiplantae; phylum Streptophyta; class Magnoliopsida; order Solanales; family Solanaceae; genus Nicotiana; species Nicotiana tomentosiformis. The sequence continues at coordinate 112,627,174 of NC_090823.1, read as the reverse complement.
TACCCTCTCATTCTTTCATTTTTTTCACAAAATCATCAATCTCTCTCTAATATTCTTCTATAATTGCTTACTTAATTGTTACTTTTTGTGCAAAATTGTGAAGTTGGTGAATTGAAGTCTTCAAGTCTTCAACGACAATTAATTTTCAACAAGTTGTTCGTCAATTCGGTAAACTCGTTCCAACTCTTAAGTTTTAATATTATATTTTTGTTTGTTTTATTTACTTTGCTTGATTAATTAAGATGGCTTATTCCTTAAAAAAATATTTAGTAAAAATAAGGAAAAATCCAAGAGTGGTGAATCTAGTGGCCAATCTGTTCCTCCTCCACTTTCCCCAGCTCCCCGACCCAAACCTGTTACCCGTCCTACACCTCCTATTCTTGATAGCGATAATAGTTTATTACAATTTACCGAGAGTTAATTTTGCCATAATATTGCACCCGGTGAACAAATAAACCATGAATATATGAATGCTCTTTATGGTAATCCAACCATTGATGAAAATGATGATGAAGAAATAGATTTTGATGAAAACGCAAACGGATGACGATACACCCACTAGTCCTGCTCCTGAAGTTAACCCAACTAATAATAATCCAAATGATGCCCCGTCTGACCCTCCTGTTACTGCCCCTATTTTTTCTAGACAACCTTCTAAATGGGCAGAAACATATCTTGTTTGGCCATTTTTTACTCAACTAAGAGAAAAAAATAGGGCTAAGAGTAAAACTTGTGGCAAAGAGTTAGTTTTTAAATATGTTGAAAGTCGGAGGGGGGAGGGGGGGGAGGAGTTTGACTAGACACATATTGCTAAGCCCTCAAGATAAAGCTAGATATTTTCATATGAAAGCTTTGGCCGAGGGGACAAGTGCACCTACTCAGGCTGACCTTAGTATCGGGTCAAATCAATTTCAACCGGGAATGAACACTGTTACCGGTGATATTTTATATTATGATCCAAAAAAAGATCGGGAAGAATTGGCAAAAATGGCTACTGTTATGTGCTTACCCTATAGTTTTCCTTCTAACTCTCAGTTTGTGCATTATATTAGAAAAGTTTATAATCCTACTTATAAAGGTTTTTCTCGCACAACCGTAAAGAGCGATATTTATAAATATAAACATGAATATGAACAATATTTGTGCTATTTAGTTACTCATATAAATTGTCGTGTTGCTATTACAACTGATATTGGTAGAAATGGTAATGACTGTGATTACCTTACTGTTACCAGTCATTGGATTGATGATGATTGGATAATGCAAAAGCGCATTATTGCTTATAGAATAATTAATTCACGTCACACATGACAGTTTATTTCTAGCACGATTACGGATATTTGTAGATATTTTTGCATTAGTGATAAAATAATATCAGTTTCAATGGATAATGCTACTAGTAACACAAATATTGTAGTCTTGCTTACCACTACACTAAGTCCTGCATTTAGTAACATTTTTCATGTTAGATGTATTTGCGATATTTACCATTTAATTATGGGTGATGGTATGCGAATTTTAAATGTTGAAATTGAAAAGGTTAAAATGGCTCTTAATTGGCTTTTTTATTCAAACCGTAAAAGTAGACTTAGAAAATATTTTAAAAGATACGATGAATTTGGCCTAAGAGAAAGAAAGGTTCCTAAACCTTGTCCGACTAGATGGAATTACATATATGAAAGTTTAGTTGTTGCATATGAATATAGAAACCCCATAAACTCAACGTTTAATGCTCATGTAAGTGATGATGATGAGCACCTTACAAATGCGGATTAGGCTAATGTTAAAATACTTGTAGATTTTTTAGAAAAATTTTATATTGCTACAAATGAATTTTCTGGGCAATATTATCTTACTATTTCTAACTGTTTAGTTTATATTGCAGAACTTGCAAATTTATTTGATCATTTTTCAGAGGGTGGGGAAATTTATCAACTTGCTATTGATTCTATGAGAAAAAAGTTTAAAAAATATTTTTTCCCTATTTTCCCTATTTACGGTGTTGCTGCATTGTTAAATCCTACTATGAAATTAGGAGGTCCTCAATTTTGGTATGAAACTGTTTATAATGGTTTAGCACTTGAAGATGAGGAATTGTCTAAACTTCCGGACGCAATAGTCTCAATTAAAATAAATGTTCAAACAATTTATAATGCTTATCAAGTTGCATTAGATCATGCTAGACCAAATGTTCTAACTCCTTCTTCTTCTAGTTCTCAATCATCTAAAAGAACTGCGGGAGTAAGAGCACTTAGTGCTTGGGTAAGGTTCAGGGGTTCTCAAGGTTCTAGTACTAGTGATTTTTCACAACTAAATGAGCTTGAAGTTTATTTGTCACAGGGAATTGAGGAAGTGAATCCCGACGGCTCCTTTAATATTTTGGAATGGTGGAAGGACAAAGAAAAATACTTTCCGATTCTTTCATGGATGGCCCGAGACATTTTAACTATTCAAGCTTCAACAATGGCATCAGAGAGCGCTTTCAGTCAAGCAAGATTTCAACTCGGTGATTATAGAGCATCTATGAGGGAGAGCTTGGAAAAATCAGTACTTTTCAAAGATTGGATCCGTTCGGAAAGAAGAAATTTTGGACTTGCTAAATCACAACCAGAGGTAGACGAAACTTACGAAAAAGTGCTAGCTGAACTTGCAGAGGATGATGCTTCGCCTGGAAGCGGTGATGACCAAGCTTCTTTTCCGTCACCACCAACGGAAATTCCTCCGGACCTTGAAGGATTTATGAAATTTGTAAAAGAGATACCATGTAAATTAATATGTAACTTGTATTTTGGCACATCTTGATTAGTTTCTTTTTCTTCTCAATGGTGATATTAGCACCTTGTTGCGCTCATTTCATAGGGGGGAGGAAGACTAAGAAAGATATTGCCATGATTTTTTAATGCTATAATAAAATTATAACGCATTGCTTTGAATATCTCTTTAAAATATTTTTGTCCTTTTATATATTTTAAGCTGTATATATAGTATATACTATACTATACTATATATACATCTTACTATATATATATATATATATATTAAGATGTATATATAGTATATAAATCGAATATAGCTTATATATATTAAGATGTATATATATATATATATATATATATATATATACTATACTATACTATATATACATAGTATATAAGCCATATTCGATAGTATACATCTTAAAATATACTATATATACATCTTAAGATATATATATATATATATATATATATATATATATATATATATATATATATATATATATGTGACAATTCTATAATATAATTTATAAATTGCCTTAGATATTTTTATTACCATTTTTTTCTCTAACTTGTATAAATTATTTTTAAAAAATAGTAAGTATCCGTTGGGCCCGCTAGGCCCGGGACCGGTCCACTTAACCCGGGACCGTTAGTTCGTGGTCTCGGTCCCGAGCCAGTTCCAACAAGAAGCTCGCGAAACCCGGAATTGCTTAGGACCGGCCCACTTAGGACCGGGTCCGCAAAACCCACTTAGGACCGGACCCGGCCCACATGCCACCCCTAGTTGAGGCAATGCCTAGGCAGCAAACACAAGGTTCAACTTGTGTACAAACATCGGCCCAATCAGGATCTTGTCATTTTATATTGCTTATCATCATCTCATTACTTGTCCACAGGATCATGTCAATGGTAATTGGTGGCTATTGCACGGAATTAACTATACGAAAATTGGATTTTGGCCGGCAAGCATCTTTACAGGTTTAAAAAATCAAGCAAGAAGTGCTGAATGGGGAGTAGTATCATATAGCCCTCCAGGACAACCTGAACCTCAGATGGGTAGTGGACTTTTTCCAGCCCAAAACTACCTACAGGATGCATATTTTAGAAAGTGCACTTTCATTTATAATTCTTCAACTGAATTTTTAGATGCTTCTTTAAGAAACACAATTGCCAATAGCCCAGACTTGTATCAGGTTCAAGATTTGTCACACCAAGGGGATATATTTGGTCATTTGATCCTTTATGGGAGCCCTAGTGAATCCCGACTCAAATTTTATAAACTATATGTTAGTTCAGTTTGAGAAACTCCCTAATATCTCATAGAAGAAAAGAGAATTAGTATAAATAATGGAAAATTAGCTGTTTATGCTTGAATGTTCAAAATTGTCCGATTTCTGTTATCATTTATTTTGTATTCCTTAATTTTCTTATGCTCTTTTACAGGAAATAAAACTGTTTACTGTACACCACATCCATAGGGGCTCAAAGAGAAAGTTTGTAATAACAAACAGGGTCTTAATGTAACTATAGTATAAACAAGGGGTCAAAGTGTAAATCCAACTTGAGGCTTAAACCCTAACTAAACCCTCTTTCTCTTCAGTGTATCACCATTTTCTTCTTCATCCAATCTCTACATCACAGCTTCACTTTTCATCGTTCAATGGGCGGCGGTCCTCGTACTTTTCCAGGTGGTCTCAACAAATGGCAATGGAAACGCCTTCACGAGAAGAAAGCCCGAGATAAAGAAAAACGACTCCTTGATCAAGAGAAACAGCTTTATCAGGCCCGAATCCGATCTCAAATCCGGTCTAAATTAACTACTTCCGACGAACAATCATATAGCTCTCACGAACAACAACAGCCTAACTATGGCCCAGTTTCACCCCAAGACCATATTAAATCTCTAGCCGATCGATTCATGAAAGAAGGTGCTGAGGATTTGTGGAACCAAGACGACGGCCCAATTAATACTCCACAGCACAGTCAACATCGTTCAGGAATTAGTGAGCCTATTGATTTGCGTAAATTGATTCCGCAAAATTGCAGTTTTCAGAAAGCTAGACATTTCTGTACTAATGTTAGGAATGACGTGGCAGAAAATTGGAGAACCGAAATACCAAAATTTTCGAATAGTTGGTCGAGACAGAATAATTTTTTAATGTTTGGATGGAGACTGTTTAATAATAATGAGAATAGAAATGTAAATAATTTGAATAGCTTATTGAACTTTAGATGCTATTCTGTGGATACGAGAAAGGGGAATAGGTCGAGGAGATTAGGTTTCACTAGAAATGAGAATTCATCGGATGAAGATACTGAGGAGGACGAAGACGAGGATGAGGAGGAAGGATTAAGTAGAAGGAGTGCTAAAATGATGAGTAGTGCTGCTCTAGGGAAGTATGATATGAAGACAAAGAAGAGAGTTCCATTGAAGTTTGTGGAAAATGAGGATGATTTATCGTTGCACGTGGAAGCGATAAGGAAGGAGGTTAAAGAGCGGAGTAAGCACAAAAGTGAAAGCGAAGAAGAAGGTGAGAAGGAATCGATACTTAGCTTGAAAAGGTAAGAAATGATTTTACTGTTTGCCACTTGACATTGTAAAAGGTTTGTATGCTTGACATTTCAGTGACAATGTGGGGATATGATCGATTAGGTTTGATGAATGTGATGTATCTCCTTTGACAGTCAAGGCCCTTACTGCAGCAGGTTATGTGCAAATGACTAAGGTGCAAGAGGCAACACTTTCTGCTTGTCTTGAGGGTATGTTTTTACGACTAGTCAAATATTTGATGAAGTGATGATCTGCTGTAAATATTTAGTTTGTTCTTCACGTAAAAGTAGTCTGATAAATGAGCGTCATGCTTCATTCTTTGATATTTTGAGTGTTATGCTTACCATCAAGCCAATAGTCCGATTGGTGTGTAACCATGAATTCATTGTTATCTGTGCTGAGAAAATGATTCCAGTGCATGTAGGATGTATATGCTTTTCAACAAGTTTAACTGATCCGCAAGTTCATGATTGGACTTGTAATATCTCTTTTGGATGAACTTGTTCTGACTTTTTCCAATTACAGGAATGGATGCTTTAGTTAAAGCAAGGACGGGCACTGGAAAAAGTGCTGCTTTTTTGGTAAATTAGTTCTTCTCTTTTATGTTATTCCCTGCAGATTAATTGAATGTTTCACTTGTTCTTTTTATTGCTGCTATTAAAGTCCAACAGCTTCCAGCTATTGAAACAGTTCTGAAGGCCTCAAATAGTAAGAGCACCCAAAGGGTCCCGCCGATAGATGTACTTATTCTCTGTCCTACGCGAGAACTTGCCAGTCAGATAGCTGCTGAAGCTAATGTTTTGTTAAAGTACCATGAAAGCATTGGTGTGCAGACACTAGTTGGAGGAACACGGTTCAAAGAAGATCAGAAACGCCTAGAGTCTAATCCATGCCAGGTATATCTGCGTTTTGTCTATATTAGGACTCTTTTTCAGTTTATGGTAAAAGATGAATTGAACATGGATGATTTTCTCAGAGGCAACTCCCAGGCACTTCGAGGATTACATGCTGAGAAATGCAAACATGTTTCTGTCAAAATGGGTTACAACAAAAGACATGTGAAAGTTCTGCCAAATATTTTAATGACTTGTAGTGTAGCTTGTATGTATCTCTGAGTCATTAGTAGAAGTTGCTAATGAGATTTAGGAATTGAGACTAGGCACGCTAGCTCAAGTGTCCTTTTAGAACTAGTGTTGTTAAACTTGGCCTGGACCTGCAGTTTGACCAGAGAATACAGTAGCCCGAGGCTTGAACTGGCTGTGCCTAGCAGGATTGTCAAGCAGTTGACCCAGGAAAATCTGCAAAACCCTGCCTGGTTTCTACCTGTGCAACCCGAACCCATTACTAAATCAGGCAAGCGTTTTGCTTGCTCGAACTCAAACAGAACCAAGGTAGATTTCCTATGAACAAATTTTTTGTTTCTTCCAATGTACATCGTTAAGAAATCTCATCATGAATACGTTAGTTGTCATGATCATATCACTGATGCTGATGCCGAAAGCAATTGAGGAATGTTTTGCGATGTGGAGGGACTGTATGGTTTAAAAGTCTGTAAAGTAAATTTGGGACAGTGCGCCCCTTTGCATAATGTGGTTCCGGTGGAAGGAAAATAGGAGGTGTTGTAGGGAAAAGCTGATGCTGTGAATACTTTAAGATATAACTGCTCAGGTGCCTTTTTTTGGTTCTTTTGTTAGTAAAGCAATGTAAATTGGCTTACAGATTTTTACGAGCTTTTGGGCTTTTAAGACCAGTATTTCATAAAGCAATTGTAGGTCCTCCTTTGTACTTGAAAAGGGTTTTCGTATGAACTTTTTCTTTTATAAGGTTGTATACCATGCATGATTTCCTTGTTTTGCATGTATGGTCTCTATAACTACTTAAAAGTTAAAATCTACTTTTAGTTTATTCATTTAACCTATGTTAGATTGATAAATAAGATAGCGCGCTGGCTTCATCTTTTGGCTGGGCTTAGTAATCCATGTTTACAAGTTTGAGCATCAGTAGGATGTTAATGCTTTTTTCCTGCAGGAATAGCAACTATGTCTCAATCTTAAACTAGTTGGGGTTTGCTATAAGAATCCTTGATATTTGTTTCCATCATTTGAGTTTTCTTCCTGTTTCGTTGCAAATTTGCACTGCTAAATGGTTTGTGTTTAAGGATAATTTAGGGGTTGTCTTACACTAGAGGTTCTCTAATTTTTCTGTTGTCATACAAATCTTTAAACAAACTGAACAGCCTTTTCGGCAAACACCTGACCTAATGTAAATGTATCAACACGACTAGGCCTTAATCTCACTAGTTGATATCACATTTATGGAGCTTTTTGCTGCTATTGTCTTCTATTCGTTTCTAAATACGCATGAATTCCTAGAGTCTTTAACAACAATTACCCTCCATGTGATTTTAGAGCTAGATAACCAAATGGGGCATTCCAAGAATTGAAGTCGGGAGATGTTTCACCCTAAGCGAGAATATTAATACCAGACCAGATATTATTTCATATGCAGCAATATCAGTATTTTAGGGTCAAAACTGCTAAAGCTTTGTGAATGTTTCTTCTCTGTTATTTAGCTGAATCTTATGAATTTTGTGCATGTCTCTGTCTTTCTAATTTCATCGTGGCTAATGCTATTTCTGTAGATTATAGTTGCGACACCTGGTAGATTATTAGATCACATTGAGAACAAGTCTGGCTTCTCTACACGATTAATGGGATTGAAGATGCTTATACTTGATGAAGCTGACCACTTACTGGACCTTGGGTTCCGGAAAGACATAGAGAAACTTGTTGATTGCTTGCCTCGGAAAAGGCAGTCTTTACTCTTTTCAGCTACTGTCCCTAAGGAGGTTAGAACTTTCCTCGTCTCCCTCTTGTTAATATTGTAAAAGGTTGACTGGGCTATCAGCCTGTCCACTAAATAGTCGAAGTGTGTGCAATTTGGTGCTTCACAGCCGTAATAAAAGAAATAGACTTGGTGCTGTGTAATCCAAGAACTTAGGTCAATCTAGTGTGTTAGAACTTGTAAACTTCCTGTTGGTTGACCGAAATGTTATGAAAATGCAGGTCCGTCGAGTATCTCAACTTGTTCTGAAAAAGGAACATGGTTATGTTGATACGGTGGGTCTCGGTCTGGAAACGAATCCAAAGGTATGCCTTGATTTTGGTTTCTGCTAAAGATACAGAATAGGTTCCTGCTTCTTTACAGAAAATTCAGATCATTAGGTCCTGGATTCAATGTAATTTCTTTATCTGCAATTTGGTTATGTTTTTGAGTTCTGTAATATCTATCGCAAATACATGGGCTCATAAGCAGGTTAAGCAATTTTATCTCGTTGCACCGCATGAACAACATTTTCAACTTGTGCACCATCTTTTGACAGGCCATATCTCAGAAGTGCCTGATTACAAGGTAATTAGTTCTTATTGTTGGAATTTATTCAAAATTTCGAAGATTTTCTTAATGCCATCTGGTTTCTTGGTTGTGATGTTTATTTTCTCATAGCTATATTGATGTATTGTGAAATTTGACTGTCATACAGGTTATTGTTTTTTGTACAACAGCGATGATGACATCCCTCATGTTTTCCCTTTTCCGTGAGATGAAAATGAATGTGAGAGAGATCCATTCACGAAAACCTCAACTTTATCGTACTCGAATCTCCGATGAATTCAAGGAAACAAAGCGTGTAATTCTTATTACCTCCGATGTGTCAGCTCGAGGGATGAATTATCCTGATGTGACACTGGTAATTCAGGTATATGGCTATTCAGAGAGCTTATAATGCACATTGATATTTCTTGAAATTTAAACGTTTATGTTTGAAGAAGAGTTAGATTGCCCATTAACAAGCTATACTTCTTGTGACATTCTCTAAAAAGAAAGAAAAAGTAAGAAAGAAATCTCAATCAAATATAATTCTTATACCAGTGTGTCAAAGGGTGTCGTCCCATCAAACTTCTTTCACATTGGAGGTAATACATCAAAGCATAACTCTGAAAGCTTAAGTTGTTTAAGCTCCTTTCCCTTCCAAGTTTTCCAATTTTTCGGATAAGTCACTATTTACCTCATTTCTCCTTTAAAGTGTTTTCTGCCAATTTGCAAAATGATGATCAATTTGGTGGTATGATAATCAAGTGAGTGCATCGTGTGCATCTGCATCATGTGGGAACTCATTTTCCTATCTTTCTGGTGGGCTGTTTCCATCCTCCTTCCCTATTCCTCACATTGGAATATCTACTGTTTATCAGATTGGTATTCCTGTTGATCGGGAGCAGTATATACATCGGCTTGGAAGAACCGGGCGAGAGGGCAAAGAAGGAGAAGGCATCCTGTTGCTTGCACCTTGGGAACAATATTTCTTGGATGACATACGAGACCTCCCCATGGAAAACTGGCCGGTTCCACATCTTGATCCTCGTGCTCAAGTCAAGGTTTGCTGCTTCATAAACTGATTTATCATTTTCTCTATGCACAGATAGGCCATAGAACTAAATACCCCCCATCTCCCTGGAAAAGATGAAAGGAAATTTGCTAGATAAAAAGGATCATAATATCATCTCGGATTAGTGTGCTGGACTTCTGAGTAATTGTTATGAGTTTGTTTAGTACTCCAGATGCTATGGACTTCTCAGGGGGATTATTCCCACGGCTGGCCCACCTGTCTGGCGGCAATCCACTCGCAGGAAAAAAGCATTATTCATTTACTTTTAGAAATCATTTATTAGCAATTAAATTTTGATGTTGTGATAAATTGCAGATAGAAGAAGCAATTGAAAAGATGGATGCTAGTGTCAAAGAAGCAGCTTATCACGCTTGGCTTGGTTATTATAATTCAGTAAGGGAAATAGGCAGAGACAAGACGACGCTTGTCGAGTTAGCTAACCAGTTTAGCGAGTCTATTGGTTTGCAAAAGCCTCCTTCGCTATTCCGTAGAACTGCTCTAAAGATGGGATTGAAAGATATTCCTGGCATTCGGATACGAAAGTAGCACAAGGTTCGTTGGTTTTACGTTAAAATATTTTGTCAGAAGAAAGTAGTAATTTGGCCTCAGACCAATTGGTACAAGTTTTATGGATTCTTTAACATAGATCCGAAAACACCATTAGGAGGAATTGTATTTCCTTTTGACTGTATTTAGACATCTGGTGAATGTGTTAAATCTTCTTAAAAATGAATGTAAATATTGGAGTGCTGAATGAACTGTCTGTAAACCTCCAGCGACCTGTTATTGCGCTCGCGTCTGTTCATCCTTCTCGCATGTTTGACTACTTCGTATAATTTAAATGAATACATGAACCAAATAAATTAAAAGTACATTATACAATTCAATATTTCCTCTTTTTATCTTGTCAAATTTTTCTCCTCTCTTTTTCTACTAAGTTAATCTTCTGAACCTACCTCTGGAGATTTGAACCAATTGATAAGTGCATTTACAAGCAAATTTGTGTGTTCTTAAACTGTTTAGAGTATTATCAATGGTGCTCTATGAGGGTATATTTGTCATTTTTAGATAGGCCAAAGTTAGTTAGTTCTAATCTGCACCGTGGTGTTTCAACGCATATTAATAAGACATATCAGACATCTACACAACTTATTAAACTCAGACCAAACTGCCCGTTTGCTTTGCCCATTGCCCAATTTCTAATTCTTCTTGTACTTCCTATCATCGTAATCTATGGTCACGAAAGCTCAATACCCTTATCATAGCAAATCGTCTCGTATTTGTCCTCGTGTTATTACGAGAGGATCAAACCCTGTACACAATATATTGAGTTTATTTACGTGGGTCCTGAAAAAGAATGAGTTTTGACAATTGGACTGTGCACAGGGGCCCTTGGGTTCAAAGCCGACGTGATGTTGAAAGAAAAGTCTCCTGAATATTATGCAACATACTAGTGAAGTAACAAAAGTTGAAAATGAAATGTTGTTTTCTTATGATTGTATTCTCAAACACGCAATCTCCTGCAAAAAAAAAAAATGTGTGTCTGAAAATTCATTCTATATATCCTTCTCCTTTAGATAAACTCATAAAATTCCCATATGTTTTACACTAAGAAATAAACAAAACAAAAAAATACGCATGTGTTATTATAATGAAATAACTTAAATACAGTACCCCCTGCATCCAAATAGAAAATTAGTGTTGAAAGTACAAAGTTCACTACACCTAATTTCCGTATGAATTGGATCTTTTCCTTTGCGAAATAGAACTTGCATAGCTAGAAAGTATATAAAAATACTATAAATAAAATTGTTGTAAGACTAAAAATATTAAGAATACAGTCAGACCTCTCTATAACAACATCCCTATATAACAACCATTCACCATAAAAGCCTAGTTTTTTTCAGAACCGATTTTTTATGTTATATATTATCTCTCTATAACAACTTTCTACCTATAACAACAACAACCATCTTTATGATAGTACGCTCTTTGTAAAATTACTCATCTATAACAACCATGTAGATTTTTTAAGATTATTATTAATAATAATTCTAAATATTTTAATCAAATATTTTATAACTTTAATATAAAACTTATAATAGAAGTATATATATCTTAAAGATAACAGTATGTTCCATGAAAATATCCACATTATTATTATTATGTTTTTTTGAAGATCTTCCAATGATATATTTTTCATTAGAAAAATGCCAAAAGATACTTAAAAGATTTATTTATACTTTTTGAAGATATGCATATCATTCTTTTTTATTTGAAGATCTACACATGATATATTTTATATTGGACAAATACCAATAATATGTAAACGTAATATATCCATATTTTTTTAAGATATGCACATCATAATTTTTTATTTGAAGAGATTAGCACGTGATACTCTTGGATGTTTAAATATTTGAGTGAGTTTCTCTTAGTGCATAGGTAATAAAATTTAAAGAACACACTAAAGTTATTCGTTTAGAAAATTCAAGCTATTCTTTTTAATTTTTTTCATGTCATATGGGGTCTAAACTCCAAGCTATTCCTTTGGAAACAAAGGTAGCATTGTGCCAATACCAAAAAGATAATCATACCATCACTCTTGAAAAATTTAACTGCGTGTCTTAGAGTTTAAATGTTTGTACGTTTAGTTATGAATTTTTTAATTAATGTATTAGATTTCTTTAGCATTTAATTCGTAAAATATTCATATCTTTTGAGATTTTGAATTTAAATATTTTTTTACCTTTATATGTAATATTAAAAATGAAAAAAAAGTTAATTTTTGGATATTTTTTGTCTATAACAGCCAAAATATATTCAAAACGCCAAATGCTGTTATACGTGTATAACAGTCATTCACTATAAAAGCCAAAATATTTTGGAACAAACGATACTGTTATAGAGATGTTTCACTGTATATGAAAAATTGCAGTCACATATGGTATTATTTTGTGATGACCCAAAAGGGTCATCTTATGTTTTAGAACTCGAATCTGCGCTCTTAAGCCTTAAAAATCTCATTTTACCCTCCTCGATTTGTGTGCACAGTCCGGACAGTTTTCCGAAAAGCTTTTATGTTGAAAACTAATGAAAATAAAAATTTTTGCCTTAAAAGTTGATTTTAGTTGACGTCGGTCAACATTTTTGGTAAACGGGCCCGGATCCATGCTTTGACGGCACCGGTAGGTCCGTATCGAATTATGGGACCTGGGCGTATGCCCGAAATCGAATTTGGAGGTCCCTAGCTCGAGTTATGAATTTTTGATGAAAATTAAAAGTCTGAAAATTATTTATTTTTAAGAATTGATTGATATTTGACATTGTCAGTATCGGGTCCGTATTTTGGTTTCGGAGCCCGGTACAAGTTCATTATGATATTTAAGACCTGTCTGTGAAATTTGGCGAGAAACGGAGTTGATTTGACGTGATTCGGACGTCCAGTAGAGAAAATAGAAATTTTAAAGTGTTCTTGAGAATTTCATTTGATTTGGTGCTAAATTCGTAGTTCTAGGTGTTATTTTAGCGATTTGATCGCGCGAGCAAATTCGTATTATGTTTTTAGACTTGTGTGCGTGTTTGGTTTGGAGCCCCGAGGGCTCGGGTGAGTTTCAGATAAGCCACGAGATGTTTTGGACTTTAAAAATCTGGTATTTTGCTGCAGCAGGTGTTCTGGCATGTCCTTCTTCGCGTTCGCGAAGGTACTCTCGCGAACGCGAAGAGTAAACTGGGCAGCTGAAGTTTTCTTCTTCGCGAACGCGAAGGCTTTATCGCGAACGCGAAGCGATGGGGGCATTATCCTTCGCGAACGCGACCAACTCCTCACGAACGCGTAGTGTTAGGAACACCTGGGGTAGGGTTGGTCGTTCCTTCATCACGAACGCGAGCAATGCCTCGCGAATGCGACGGCCAGGGGGGAGTAACCATCGCAAACGCGAGCAGGATCTCGAGAATGCGAAGGCTTGGCAGCCAGTACCCTTCGCGAACGTGACAGTGGCCTCGCGAACGCGATGCACACTCTCGCCCAGTGCATAAAACAGAATCAAACACGAGTTTAAACCATTTCTTTAACATTTTTCAAGAACTAAACGGGTAGAATTGATTTTCAAGAGTCATTTTCTTCCCCAAAGTGTTGGTAAGTGATTCTGAACCATTTTTTTTCAATTACCCATTACATTTCTTGAATTATCAACCTAAAATCTAGAGTTTTCATGGTAGAATTAGGGGTTAGGGTAGAAACTAGGAATTTTAAAAATTTGGGGATTTAGACCTCAATTTGAGGTCGGATTCCAAAACCAATTATATATTCAGGCTCGGGGGGTGAATGGGTAAGTAGATTTTGGTCCGAACCTCGAGTTTTGACCAAGCGGGCTCGGGGTCGATTTTTTGACTTTTTGAAAGAAAATTTGGGAAATTTAATTTATGCAATATAATTGATTTCTTTAGCAGTATTTGATATTATTAGTCATTTTTGAATAGATACGAGTGGTTTGGAGGTGAATCCCAAAGGAAAAGTTGTGATTGAGAATTAAGTGGCCTTCAGAGTGAGGTAAGTGTTGTGTCTAACCCTGACTTGAGTAATTAGGAACCTTAGATTACTTGCTAAGTGAAATCCATGCGAGTGGCGTATATGTGAGGTGACGAGTACTTATGCGCCGCCAATTTACCTAGTTTCCATGTTTCTCTGTTTTTCTTATATTGTCTCTTTCTTATGCCAAATTGCTACGTGTTATACTAGTGTTGTTCAATTTGTCGTTCTTATCATGTTTACGAATTTTTTGGGGATAATTGAGTTTTTATTTCAAAGTTGAGATTGATATTATGGAACCAAATGTTGAAGTAAGGTTTGTACTTGTTATTCTATCTCCCTGTTGTTATTTATGCATTGCATTATGGTAAGGGAGAGTGTTAATGCACGAAGGGTGATGTCGTGCCATATTGTGAGTGTTAATGCACGAAGGGTGATGTCGTGCCATATTGTGAGTGTTAATGCACGAAGGGTGATGTCGTGCCATATTGTGAGTGTTAATGCACGAAGGGTGATGCCGTACCATGATATGAGAGTTAATGCACGAAGGGTGATGCCGTGCCGTTTCTATTAATTTTATGGTGAGATTGAGAGTAAAAGCACGAAGGGTGATGCCGTGCATTTTTTCTTACTGTATTCACTATTCCTGTTGATTCATGGTATATTGACTGCTCCGGTGATCATTCTATTGTAGTTCATTATCTTGTATTCCCCTCAGTATGTTCCCCTCCCGACAATTCCTGTTTAGTTCTTCATTTCTATTATTTGTATATACACTGTTAAATTGTACAGGTTGATTTGTACGTGCCTTGCCTTAGCCTCGTCACTACTTCGTCGAGGTTAGGCTCGACACTTACCAATACATGGGGTCAGTTGTACTGATGCTGCACTCTGCACTTTCTGTGCAGATTTTGATACCGGCTCAGATTGATCGAGATTTTGTTATTGGTCCGCTGTCCGGAGACTCAAGGTAGATCTATCGGTATTCACAGACCTTGAAATCCCCGTCTATCTTTTATGCCCTACTGTTTTCTTTCATTCAGACAGTTGTATTTCTTTCAGACTATTACTTGTAGTAAATTCTAGAATGCTTGTGAATTGTGACTCCAGATCCGGGTGACAATAATTAATACAGTTTTATGATATTCCGCACTTATTATATTTCATCTTAGTTAATTATTGTTAATTACTGAATGAGAATAAGGAATTGGTTTAATGATTCTCTAACGTTGGCTTGCCTAGCAAGTGAAATGTTAGGCGCCATCACGGTCCCGTCAGTGTGAAATTTCGGGTTGTGACATATTGACTCCCCGAATAGTATACTGGCATATAGTTGGGGTTCAATATTTATAGATTACAATTACCTTGTCTCGGGTTCGTTTCAACTAAATTCTAAAAGTTCTACTAGTACTTTGTGTTTACTACTATCGATCATTATATGTAAGACGTTAATTAAAAAATAATAGAAACTACGAGTAGAAGCTTTAAATTATGACTTAAGCATGGTTTAGTTTAAACATCTGGTGCGGGTTACAAGCAAATATGAGTATTCTTAAACTATTGAGCATTAACAAATGAAACGTTTTGAGGGTACACTTGTCATTTACACAGGCCAAGATTATTTAGTAGTACTATTTTCCCAGTCCTTGTCTGCACCATAGGTTTTTCAACGCAAATTAATAAGACAACTCATCAGTCTGTACAAGTGAATAAGCTCATATGACACTGCCCTGTTTTCTTTTGCCAATTTCCTCACTTATTCTGCTTCTAAATTATCATCAAGTCATGAAAACTCAGTACCCTGCTGTGCTATTTCTCCTAATTATTGTGATACTCATTCTGAGCCAACTTTCAAGTTGCAGTAACAGCCAAGAAATTACCACTACAAGCAAAGAGCAAATATTCAAAAGAGACTTAGATTCCAGGTTTTCATGGCATTTTTCTGCACCAGATCCTAAACCAACAAGAAATGAAGTTTTTGACCAAAGCTACGCAGTTTCACATCACGCTGTTCCGGGAGGACCGAACCCTCTACACAATTGATTATCTTCTCCACTCATCTTACTAAAAGGGCAGCCCGGTGCACTAAGCTCCTGCTATGCGCGGGTCCGGGGAAGAGCCGGACCACAAGAGTTTATTGTACGCAATCTTACCATGCATTTCTGCAAGAGGCTTCTCCACTCATCTTACTGTTTCTACAAAATCTCAGGTTTTGCAGTTAGTGGTGTGAATTGTGATCATTTTCTATTCTTTTGGTTTTATATTGAGGCAATCACAACTTTATACTAGGAAACAATATAAACTAGTAATGGATAGTCTTCTGTAACATGTTCCAAGTGATATTGTACATAAATATTTCATGGAACTTAAAAGTTTCTTCTCCTCCTCCTTTCTTTTGCCTACTGTTTTTGATGTTTTCTGTATTCATTTACCAAATGTATAAAATTCTCTTTGTACTTCCAGTTCAGTTATACACTGCAGGAGCTGCTCTTTCTATCAAGCAAACTTGATCTAATTATCAAGTAGTTCAAAAGCTGCATAATGTGATCTTTAAAAGCATAGTAACTCAAACAACTTCAAGATAATAATAAGAAGGCCACAGATAGTGAAAAGGAAGAAACATGCCAAAAGACAAATTTCTAATATTGCTAAAAATCAATCAAATTGGGATCACTCACCGACTTTGATTAAAATATGTCCATTCAAATCAAAAACTGCGGCTGATGCAAAGAAGTCAACTAGCTAGTCTCAAAAGCAGCCAAATAAGGTACATTTTTCTTCCTTATTTTCTATCCTAAGCCTGGTTAAACAAACAAAAAAAGCAATAATAGCCTCACTGGTGGAGAAGCCAGCTGGCTTTTCGATCCATTGGATACATATGATACAAATGCTTACTATAGTACATCATAAGAAGATTCTAATAATAAGTCCTTCAAGCAGTCCAACATTTCATTTTTTAGCATTTCGAGGTGAATTCCCAGACGGATGACAATCTCAATATGAGGCAATTGTTAGTTTCGTACCTGTTACAATATGTCTGCTATGAGAAACAAAAGATGCAAATTATTTAGTGGATATCCCAAAATGAGTTCGACGACTCACAGAAGCAAAATTCAGCTGCATATTTTTAATTATAAACATATTTCAGTGAAAAACTTTCTTTTTCTGCTTTCCCAGGTGTGCATACTTCAGTAGAATGTCTGAATATCTCAACTCATTTTGCTTCCCAACAAGATCTTCTAGTAACTGGATCCTAAAGGCCAAAAGATTATGCACACCTTTGAGTTTGTACAAGGTACCCTATCCATAGTATGTTCGTCACACAATTAAAACTGTTTTTCTGTAGGGTATTCACTCACTAGATGAGAATAATTCTAGTTCAGTTAGAATAGCAAAGTAACACAAAAGCCATCAAATTCAAATATATTCCCAATCATTAAATAATGTGCTCGATGAGAACACACACACAATCTAAGATATCATGTTAGGAGAAAAAGGGACCTCCAGTGAATTAAATGCTAACCTGCTGGTTCTCTCTGGAAGAGGGAGCATTGTAATGTAATATCCAAATTAGGATGTTATGTAACTCAGGTAATGGGATGAAATTTTGCTACATAAGCTCTGTGCCCACTGGATCAACCGAAAAATGAGCAGAGAGATGTTTTTGGACGATTGGCTGAAATTTAGATCTCCACATCTGCTTTCAATAAGGAAAGCGTTCAGATTTTAGAAAGTAGAATCATCATCGTCAAGTTATGAAATTTTGACCTAAGCTACTTCTAGCTTCCTTTAAAACTTCAAAATAATTAAACCAATTATTTGGATATGTTATGACAATGATAGCTAGAAGATACAGCCATTGTACAGGATGTGTATTTTGAAGCATAATCTATCTCACAACTTAAATGTAATTACAAGAGGCTTTAAATACCTAAAATCGATAAAAGATAATATCAACTTATCTGTTAAAGAGCAATTAAGTTTGACAGTGCTTCCATTAAAATATGTTTTGTACAAATAAAGTAGCAAAGATAGAGATTCCAAGATTGGAAGACCTGCTACAGATCGGGTGTCCTTACATTATTGTATTCTGAACTGTTCATGAACATCTGGAATGCTTCAGCTGATAGATAAATTCACAGTTAGTTGTCGGAAATATTTCAAATTGCAAGTAAAAGGAAAAAGATGAGAGCTCACAAGAGCGAAACCGTATTACTACACCATGAGTATATTCCACACTGGAAATATTAAAAATTGAACCTGAAAAAGAGAGAGATAATTCTGTGAGGTGCTGGTGAACTGGTAGAGAAAACAGTACCACGGAACAAGTAATGAGAATAGGAAATGTGTATCCGATCAGTGATTGAATAACTGAAAGTACATGGATTAAAACAATCCTTTCATGTTATTAAATATCTCTGAACTCCAAGTTTGTTTTTTTTCCAGATTATGTTTTCTTATGACTTCTATCCTAAACAAGAAAATGCAGCATGTCAATTGGGAAACAATCTATAGATAAGTACATCATCAGTAAAACATTCCAGGAATACCAAGAGTAGCCTGAACGATTAAGGATGGGAACTCCATTATCAGCTTTGACAGAGCAAGCAAAGCATCTTCAGCAGGACCATCCAAAGAACTCTTGACAAATGCTATCAGAAGTACAAGCTCCACGCCATAGTTGAACTCCTGCCACCCAAACACAGTCAAATATCTCATGTTGATACCAAAAACCTACCGTCACTCCCTAATGCTCGCTAGCACTAAAATCACTGAAAGACATGCAAAATAAAGATAGATTGGATGAGAAAAAATGGAAATACAATATTAATAGTTCAGAAGACTGTCTCTTGCAGAATCTGGAAACCACCAAATAATACACATTAAAGATTGAACAACTAATGAGAATGAGTGTAAGCCTCACTGTTGGGGATCAACAATTACCCTATTCTAGAAGAAGTCTCAAGATTAGCCTATCCCGCATTAAGTATATAAGAACATAAATAAGTTGGATGGACAAAGGGAATAACAACTCTAAGATAGCAAGTACAAAAATTCTAACGAGATTCAAGTAAGTGGATATGTTTCAACCTCTCCTTTTCGAAATATTGGCAGTATATCATCTTCTACTTCGGACTCAAAATCGGCATTGATAATTTCCTGTCAACATGTAATGCTAAACGTTTCAGAAATTAAAGAAGGGGGCGGGATTCCATCTGCAGCAGAACTAACAAATACAAATCAAAAGGCACAAAGGATTTTGTTCTTTACATGTTAGGGCATACATGGCAGTAAGGCAGTACATGGTCCCTAAGGACTCCCACGTAGAATTGGTTCTCATAGAACTTCAAGAGATCCTCCTTTGTCTGAAAGCGCATGTAGGTAGCATGGCTATATTTATCATCATTCCCACCAGAGATGCGTCCTACAGCAGTTAATAGAATGTTAAACAAACATTTAGAGAATAGACACCTCAAAAGGCATCCTCTGCCCCACTTCATGCAAAACAAACTTGAGAGGAAGACTGAACTGAAGCTTCTCTATTTGGTAGCACAAGCTTAGCAATGTTCAGGATGAGAAGCAACCGGATTTAACCCAAACAATTTAGGTCAAATTATATATATAAATCACTTTCTTCATTTTATGATTCCACATCGGAGAAATTTAAACTTATTCTTTAGAAGAGTTTGTACTCTCTGTTTAGCTGCCTAGGACTTGACCACATTTTAGTAGATCTCATATTATGCTTTGTCAACAAAGACATATCAGACCAGACATAAGTGCAACAAATACAAGAACTGACTAAAATTCCACATAGCATGAGTAAAGCAAAAACTAACGGCCCTTATTATATCAATGCAGAAGTCAAACAAGAAGTAACTATGACCTAGTGAGATGGAAAGAATGCCACGCATTTGATATTGGGTTGTATACAGGTAATCCAGCATATCTTTCTCCTGTTCTTCAGATAAGTCCTCCTTCCCTTTGATCAAACACACGTGTTCAACTACTTTTCTGCAAGCAACAAGCAGGATTTTTTTGTCAAGATAAAATTTGAGAAAACAGAATACAGAAAGAAACTGATACTTTATGCATTTGGTGAGCTAATTTTGAGAGAACATACCATGCAACATGAAAAAGATATAAACTACAATCAGGACTGGGGTATACGGGTGAAGAAAATGCTATATTTCCAATAAGCTACCAGAAAATATGCCCAAGTAAAAATTCTATTGGCAGATTAGTTGGTTAAGTAATAAGCAGTTTTACAAGAATTTCTGGAGCTTCCACCCTAACGAAAATTCTCTTATAATTATCCTCATCTTTCTTTGAAAGTATTACTAAATGTGCAACTCAGAGCCAAAAATGAACAAAATGCAAAGCAAAACGAATTCTAGACTACATATGGAGAGAGGAATATCACAATCTAGAATTGCCAAGCTGAGATAAGCGAAGCAAGACTTTTTTTTATAACCGAGAAACCCTAGGGCCAATGGCACACGGTTCGCAACATGGTATACAATTGCCCCGTCTCTATACCCTTCTCCACTCAGCGGCAAGGTTCTAGCCCATGACGTGCACGTAACTCACATGTCCCACACTGCGCCCTTACCACTAGGCCAAAGCCTTGGGGCAGCGAAGCAAGACTTGTTAAGGTCTACATAATCAAGATAAGTATAAAACAGTAAAAGCTGTAAGACAAAACGAAACGTAGAATCTTTCCAGTTGTTATCAAATTAAAAGTCGGATAACATTTAATGTCCTTTTCCCCTTTTACATTTTACATAAGTACACCAGAAAGACCATTGCACATAAGGCCACTTATACTTGATTAGAAAAACATTTAAATTACTCCTATAAAAGAAAAGGTGTGAAGACCTAGGAGATTATCACTAAGTCATATGCTGATTAAAAGGAGTCACGCAATAGTACTACATTCCTGTCATATTATCAATGTCTTACTGAATTGGGCTAAGAACATAGGAGTATGATTTTTTTATACAGCCAAGTCATAAATCAGTATCTGTATAAACTTAAAGAACAGATAAATCGCAAGAACCTTTTCTGTTTGGCGTCATAACCAAAGCTTCGTTGTTCAGAAGCTGAGCATATCACAATGCGGTTCTTGGTTCGCAACTCATGATTTGACTTCAAAATACTACCCGAAGCTGCAACCGCGGAGGAAACAAAGGAATTAACAGTTACCATCTTATGTAATAAAAACCAGAAGGATTGCAGTTAACAAACTGAAATTTGGACAATCCATTTGAGTCAAAAAAATGCAGTAATTGATTAGTATAGTATTTGACACGAAATTACCATTCCATTTGGGGTTTTTCTTAGATGGAAAAGGACTGAAATTGAAGGGCTTTTTAGGAGAAGAAGCTAGGGTGGATGAGGTGGTGCTATTAAGGAAGATATTTGTGAGAGGAGAAGCGATGGTTTGAGTATGAATAATCTGCATTTTGATTTTGCCGCTGTATCTGCTGTTTCTCATTGTCTCATTTAACAGAAAGATTTGGTGAACAAAAGTACAGATACTTAGGTATTGAAACGGGTGGACTAGGAAAAACCGTCATTTAAATAAAGGGAATTAGATTCGCGCTTGTTTTTCTCCGGTTACTCTATTTCTTTTAATATTATTTCATAGGGGTAATATTAATATGGGGTAGGTGCTAAAATCTTTGGGCAATTACTATTGTTAGGGCATGTCCAAAGAAATGGAGAAAGAGAATTCTCTTTAATTTTTTTATGATTATCAAGGGGCCGTAGAACGGTTGATGTAGAGGATCAAGGGTTGTAAGTGTTTGTGCTTATTATGGTATCTGCCGCTAAATACTACTCCTCTGTTTCCACATTGATTTATCATCTCTATTAAAGCACCATGCCAACCACTAATTAGAAATGGATCTAGTATATAAACTTTATACTGTTGATCTTTAAGATTGTTTAATTGAACTTATTGCACTTTTGAAAGTATGAGATCAAAATTTATATTTCTTGAAATTGTTATAATCATACATCTATAAATATAAATAAATGTCGATTGAACCGGTAGCAAACCTACTACATCTTCCTCTTAGTAAAAATAACACGAGCTAGCCAGTTTTCGAATTGGTAGTTAAAAAAATAGCCAGCAAAGTCATTGAAAAATAATCACTATTTTACTGAAACATGGAAAGTTCCAGCATAATATACTAATATGGAGCTCATGCGTATGAACTTCCAACATATTATGTTGGAACTCCAGCACATGAAAAATTCAAATATAATATGCTGGATTTTGGAGCTCTCACGCTAAATTTTAAGTATATTATGTTGGAACTTTATGGTATTATGAAATTCCACAATTTCATATCTAAAAAAAAAATGTAACTCCACCGTTAAAAATGTACCATTTCTGTTCCCTCCTTGAGGTAATTAAAAATTTGAAGTCAAAAAGTCTAGTCTTCCTCTCTATGAGAAGTTTAGTGAGTTCCATTTTATTGACCAATAAGCTCCTTTGACTATTCGTCCTTAGCTCTAGGCCTCCATTAAAAATCCCTCTCCATCATTGTTTTTTGTCACCCTCCCAAAAGTAAAGATGATCAGCTTCTTCACATTCCTCTCTGTTGTGGCTTATCAGCTTTTCTCAACACAAGCAGTTACAACAATCGACATCCGAAACAATTGCCCTTTTACCGTATGGGCAGCAGCAATTCCTGGTGGCGGCCGACGTCTCGACTACGGTGGAAAATGGAGACTCCAACCTTCAAACGGTTCCAATGGAAAACGTATCTGGGGCCGAACCAATTGCAATTTTGACGCATCTGGCCGTGGTCAATGTCAAACCGGCGATTGCAATGGAGTCCTCGAATGTCAAGCTTTTGGCACAACCCCAAACACTTTGGCTGAATACAGCCTAAACCAATTTAACAATCTTGATTTCTTCGACATATCTCTTGTAGACGGTTTCAATGTCCCAATGGAATTTAGTCCAACATCTGGTAATTGTTCTGTTAGGATCAGCTGCACTGCCGACATCATAGGGCAGTGTCCGAATGAACTAAGGATTCCTGGAGGCTGTAATAATCCTTGTACTGTTTTCAAGACTGCGGAATATTGTTGCACATCTGTTGGCAATTGTGGTCCAACCCAGTATTCCAAGTTCTTTAAGGATAGATGTTCAACTTCTTACAGTTATCCTCTAGATGACCCCACTAGTAGGTTCACTTGTCCTACTGGAACCAATTACAGAGTGGTTTTCTGTCCATAAATTAAATGGATGGAGCATTTTTTCCCCTTAATTGATGTATCTTAGGACGTTTGAAATTTCTATGTTGCTTGGTTTATGTCATAATAATCCCTGCTATTTATTAAGCTGGATTTTCAAAATATTATCCATAGCATTCATTGAAAATGAAAAGAATAGGTCTATTATTCTGTAACCAATATTTTCTTTTTCATCGGATATCCTCTAAAAGGATGTTCTGTAACCAATTGAGTGATCGAGTAATATACTTGTGTACATGGCAGAACGATGCGCTTGTTTTAGAGTGTTATAACTTTCACTTGCAATACTATTCCCTAACTTAAACATATCCATCAAAATAATACTTAGAATGTCTAATTGTTATTTCCCGTGGTGCATAATTGCTGCCCGATGCTATTATTGGCATAACAACTCGAACCCAATCCTCTTATACTAGGATTGGCTTCTCACAGTTCTACCGTTGACACCGACGATAAATAGGAACATAACTGTCTCACGACGTTCTAAGTCCAACTCACGTACCACTTGAATCAGCAAATAATCAAACCCTTGGGATCTTCTTCAACCCCAAGATGTGATAAGTCGAAATTGAGGTGCCAAATGACTATGACTATAAGAGTTCTTAGGAGTCATCAGCCTATTATCCTGACGTGTCATTTGATCCGTTGAGCGAGAGCCCTTCCACACGGGTATAACAAACTTGAAATAACCAATTCGCACACAAGTGAACTCACTTGTAGTATTGCCCTTACTAAACAGAATTACAAGGAATAGCAATTGAAATGACATAAAAGAACTGATAAGAAGAAAGAGGTGAGAAACAAAGACCGATACCGAAGGGGACGAGGAAATCAGTGATACAGAGCAGAGATGAGAGAGAACATATTCAACATCACAATTCGCATGATCCTTGTTACTAACCTCTTGTCCCTTTTTAACCATTTGCTAATTGGCCTGGATCCCAAATAAAACTCTCCAATATTTTACTCAGCCCAGTAATCCCAATTGACTCAACCTTATTCACTTCTTCTAGCCCATAGGCTCTTACGGAATTAGCTTGGTTCACAACAATACTCCCGCCCTAAAAAAGAACCTTGTCCTCAAGGTTCGAGCCAAGAATAGTATTAGCAACGCACTCTCCGCCAAATGTCTCTAGACAAAAGTGTTCTGGGAAATAGAACGAGAATATGTGAACTATCACAACTTTGTCAACGGGACAAGAGATGGTGGCCACTGTAGTATTGACAACCTTTAGTTCCATGTCACCACAAATCCGAAGACAACAAGTTAGAATCTTGGCAGGGAGAGAGTCACACTTGACTTGAGCTTCTTGGCCAATTCTTTCCAAACCAGTAGCAAGAGTAGTGATGGCTTTAAGAAGAATGATAATCATGGGGTTTTGTAACATGGCTCCTTGTCCACATAGGATCATAGCAACTTTCAGCAACATCAAGGACAGATTGGAGGTAAAGAACTTATTTAGTAGTGCCTTCCAATAGAACTTTGGATCACAGTTTTCCCCAAATAAAATATTGTTGCATATACATCCTGATAGAAGGAGAGAAACCTGGTGTAAACTTGACATATAATCACCGCCAAGAGTGGATGCACATATTTCACTCATTTTCCAAAGACTCGAACTCAATAGCGATGATTCAGTTGACTTATTCTTTCTCACTATTGCACGACATAGTTCTATAGGAAATATAAAGTTGACAAAAGCCAAAGTCACTCCCAATTGCCTTTGACTACTGCCTTGGACATGGATGCCATCACCATTAATTAGATAATTGATAATTTCAGAAGCCATGCAGTGAGCATCATTGGTGCATACCAGTTTTATCTCGTCGGCACAATTTATATTCTCAACTGCAGTGAAAAACCTCGTTCCAACAAGTGCAACTACATTAAGATGGGCATCACAACATAACTGTAACATCAACTCATTATACATGTATTCTGTTGGACCGAGTTCAAGCATATCCCCAAGTATAGCAACTCGTGTACTCTTGCAGTTGATGTTTCTTAACAACTCAATGTCATCCTTGGCCAAAATTAATTCTCCAGAAGAATTAGTTACAAGAGGTAAGAAGGCTATCTTTGGTGAACAGAGAAGAAAACTTTGGTTTGCGTCAGCATAAGAATAGCTACCAGGTAAAGCAATGGCCAGGGGTGCTTGAGACCTCACACAAATCCAATCAGCAATATAGAAGTGACCTAAACTTGGTAAAGTAGTAACAGACAATGCGAAAGGAGATTGCAAATTGTATGATTTCACAAACCATAGTTGTCCGGGATCCCACACTTTAGTCTTAGAGTTGGAATATGCGATGAAGTACAAACTGCTAATACATTCCAGCAATGGTAAGACCGCCACGTACTCTACAGAATCGGTTAGATCCAAGAACACGAAACTTATTCCAGGATCCCATACACTAAGACCCGACGCAGTTGCGTAAATGGTTACTATAAGGAATTTAGCAGCAGGATTAAATGGAAATTAACCCAAAATACATTGATCATTGAATTCCCCAGTAGAACTTCCATTCTCATCTTCAAGAAGTACTTTACATAATGCACTACACACGTCATAATGGCGGTCTCCTTCTCTCGTTGGCATATCTCGTTCCAAATGTTCATGTGGCACTACAGAAATTTGTGTACCTCCCAAAACTTGGCATACAAATAATTTCACTCCATTGTTCACGCTTTTATGTGTGGCGACATCCCAAAAATCAGCAGGCACCAAGGATACAGATAGTTGATCTACTAAGAAACTGAAAAAATCTACACTCTCGCCACATTCACTGCCTAACTCTGTTTGGGTGATAAATGGAGCGAATCCCTCAATTTGTTTTAAATCTGCAGATTCAACAGTTAAAAGAACATATGAAGCAGCCCTAAAATATTGCCCTGTGTCGAACCAATTGTCCACACAACTACAAAATGGGATAGTCCATATTATTGCTTCAGACGCATAGTAGAGAGAAGCACAAGCCTTCGTATGGCAGTAATAACAAGTATCAAGCATATGACCAGAGTCCAAATTGACATTAACAGGTACAACACGTGTTAGACCAATAGGAAACTTATCACATGGGACCAAGCTAGCAAAAGGAACCAAAATCATAGCTGCAAAGTGACTGAGTTGTTCGGCAGTATCTCGTTGAGTACTTTTAGCCAACCATTGGGTATCGCTCTCTGTAGCTTCTTCATCGTTGATTGGAGCACCTGATTGCGCCTCGACGATTACTTTGGGAAAGCAACTATGTAACATTTTGTCGAAAATCTTAGGTGAGTGATTATTGTCCAAATTAGCTGCAAAATGAGAGGTATGCGTATTTGCATCTGTGTCGTGGCACGCAGCTGTAACAAAACAAATTTCCTCAATTGCTTTGGGAAAGCCTTTAGTAGGCATTTCATCGAACATATGATTGACCTCTGAGTTTCCATCTTCAAAAATTATTTTTGATTTAAACTCACAGAAGTTGGAAATATTACTCTTAGCAGTTAGAGGACTTACATAGGTCTCTGGTAGTGCTAATGTTTCCGAACAATTAGAGTAAAATTGGAAATCAGTTGAACACCCTATTGAAGCAGGGGGAATCCATTTGCGATAATGCAACTTCAGTTTCTCCGTAAAATGCTTCCAGTCGACGAATTATTTGTTCCGATATAGCAACTGGAACCATGCTAAAGCTTCGCCATCCAAGTAAGATGATGCTAATAAGAGTTTAAATTCGTCGGCAATGGAGTAAAATTCAAAATATCTCCCCTCCTCTAAAACCTAAGCCTCCAGATTTCCACCACGGAACCGCCTTAATTCCACTGAAACTGGGTTGTCATGAAGAGTAGGTATTGCCGGACTGCGGATTGCTGGATCCCGGGGTGGAATGGACGTTGTAGCCTTTTCCCCACTAGCTCCATTAAGAACAAACGAATATCGGCGAAATCCTTAGAAAGTGAATCTTCATTTTCTGATTGAATCACGAATTGAGTAATCGACGAAAGCCTGGAGTACTTTTTGGTCCAACATTAGAGACGTATGGACGAAAGCACCAATGTAACAAACTTAAAATAATCAATTCGCACACAAGTAAACTCACTTGTAGTATTGCCCTTACTTAACAGAATTACAAGGAATAACAATTGCAATGACATAGAAGAACTATAAGAAGAAAGAGGTAAGAAACATAGACCGATACCGAAGGGGATGAGGAAATTAATAATAAGAAATGAGAGAGAACATATTCAACATCACAATTGGCATGATCATTTGGCCAAATTTTCATGACATTTGTCATACATAATATCCATTATAACAAATTTGTGGTTCATGACATTTGGCATGACATAATATCCATTATAACAAATTCGTGGATCATGACATTTTTCATGACATAATATCCATTATTAGGCCAAGGATTTCTTGCTATAAATAGAGGAGTTTCTCCTCATTTGCAAACACACCAATTCAAGAGCTTTTCACTCTTGTCTTTCTTTTTCCTCCTTTATTTCATTATAGATTATTTTGTAAGAGAGTGAGTGTTGGGAAACACTTGTGTGAACTCTTTCTTTGGAGTGATCTTGTGAGGTTATTCTCTTGGGGTATTTGGGATTAATTAGAGTATTTACTCTAATTTTGTACTCTCTTTTGTACTATTGTTGGTATAGTGAAATTGCTCCTCTCCGCTTGTGGATGTAGGTTACCTTGACCGAACCACGTTAAATTTGTGTCTTCTTTATATTCTTTAATTGCCGTTATTATCACCTTCCATTGTCTTTGTTATTGTCATTATAATGTTGTTTGGCTAAATTCCGCACTACCCGGGTTTCCGATCCTAACAAATTGATATCAAAGCCAGATCTAACCGTCCAAAATGATTCTAACAAAGTCTTATGTTGAGAAATTTGACCGAAGTACAAACTTTGGAATGTGGCAATTAAAGATGGAAGCTATCCTAATTCAGGATGGTTTAGATTTGGCACTGCAAGGAAAGGAGAAGATACCGGATAAAATGACGGACGAGGAGTTTGCCGTCATAGACAAAAAGGCAAAAGCATGTATTATTTTAAATCTTTCAAATGGGGTTTTGCGTGAAGTTGCAACAGAAAGCTCAGCCAAAGGAATATGGGAAAAGCTTAAAACCCTATATATGAAAATAACAGTAGAAAACAGACTTTACCTAAAGCAAAAACTCTACACTTTTCGTATGGCTGAAGGTACCTCTATACTTACTCATCTTGATACTTTTGATTCTCTTCTTATGGATTTAAGTAACATAAATGTTGAAATCAAAGATGAGGATCAAGCTGTATTATTGCTTGTTTTCTTACCCAATCGTTTAAATATATAAGAGATACTATGCTTTATGAAAAGGATAATATCTCTTATAAAGATATCAAATCTATTTTGAAATCAAAAGAACAAATAGATAGAGATATTACTGGGGAAACTAGTGGGAACCAAAGGGAAGGCTTATTCATAAGAGGTAGATCCAATAAGAAAGATTCAAGTAGTGAGAAACCTAAATCAAGGTCAAAATCCAGATACAGAAATGTCATGTGCAAATATTGTCATAAGAAAGGTCACATTATTTCTGAATGCTTTAAATTGAAAAACAAAGAAAAGCATACAGAAAAGAAAAATGAGCACAAAAATATTGATACTGCCGAAGCAAGTGTAGTTGCTGATGAGATTGAGGGAACTATTTTTTTAGCAACTAATAATAGTTTTAAATCTAACAATGAGTGGATTTTATATTCGGGTTGTTCTTATCATATGTGTCCCAGTCGGGATTTATTTACCACATATGAATCTATTGGAGGTGGAGTTATCTTGATGGGCAATAATGCTGCCTGCAGAGTTATTGGAAAAGGTACAGTCCGAATCAAAATGCACGATGGTGTGGTGAGAACTCTCACCGATGTTAGACATGTTCCTGACTTGAAGAAAAATCTCATCTCTTTGGGCACTCTAGAATCTCTTGGGTGCAAGTACACAGGTGAAGGTGGAGTTCTGAAAATTTCTCATGGTGCTCTTGTGATCATGAAAGCACGCAGATCTGGTACGTTGTATACTCTTTTGGGATCTACTGTTACAGGTGCTGCTGCAGTTTTAATATCAGATAAATCAGATTCTGACATCACCAAATTGTGGCATATGCGATTGGGGCATATGAGTGAAAAATGTCTTTCCATCCTCGGTAAAAGAGGTCTCTTATGTGGCCAAAGTACCGAAAATATGGAGTTCTGTGAACATTGTATGTTCGGGAAGCATAAAAGAGTCAGCTTCAAATCTCCAGCGATTCATAGAACAAAAGGTACTTTGGATTACATTCATTCAGATCTTTGGGGTCCTTCACGTACCCCATCAAAATGTGGTGCCAGGTATATGTTAACTTTCATTGATGATTATTCAAGGAAAGTTTGGGTTTATTTCCTGAAAAATAAAAGTGATGTTTTCTTAAATTTCAAACAATGGAAAGTTTTGATTGAGAAGCAAACAGGAAAACAAGTTAAGCGGCTTACAACAGATAATGGCTTGGAATTTTATAATGATGAATTCAACGAATTTTGCAAGAATGAAGGAATTACTCGACATCTTACTGTGAGAATGACACCTCAACAAAATGGTGTGGCAGAAAGGATGAATAGAACTCTTTTGGAAAGGGCTCGTTGCATGATTTCAAATGCTGGGTTGACAAACGCCTTTTGGGCAGAAGCTATCTCTACAACTTGTTATATTGTCAACCGAGCTCCTTCTACACCTTTGAACTTTAAGACTCCAGAGAAAATGTGGTCAGGTACTCCTGCTAATTATTCTGATTTAAAGATATTTGGTTGCCCTGCATACATGCATGTAAATGATGGAAAATTAGAGCCAAGGGCTAAAAAGGGCATTTTCCTTGGGTATGCATCTGGGGTGAAAGGATACCGACTATGGTATCCTGATCCCACGACACTAAAATTTATAATTAGCAGAGATGTAACCTTTGATGAATCCTCTATGTTACATTCTAGAAAAGAGTCTTCAAGTTCTTGTAATACAGATAAAGGAAAGAGTACACAGAACCAGGTGGAGATTGAGATTGGCATTCCTTCTGAGCCAAGCTCATCAACTTTGGAGCAACATACAGTTGAAACTCCTGAAGTTAAGACAGAAGCTGAAATTCCTGAAGTTGAGACTCCTGAAGTTGAACTAGAAGAAGAGGAGTATTCTATAGCCAAACATAGACCAAGAAGAGAAGGTAAACAACCATTAAGTTTTGGAGATTATGTTGCATTTGCTTTTTCAGTTGCACAGAAAACTGAAGAAATTGGAGAACCATCAAAATATTCAGAAGCAGTTTCTGGTGCTGACTCAGCCAAGTGGCTGATTGCAATGAATGAAGAAATTGAGTCTCTCCACAAGAATAGTACTTGGTCTCTTGTGAAGCTGCCATCAGGAAAAAAAATTGTTGGTTGCAAATGGGTCTTCAAGAAAAAGGATGGCATTCCAGGGGTTGAAGATGCGAGGTATAAGGCACGATTAGTTGCAAAGG
The DNA here is from genome assembly GCF_000390325.3 of Nicotiana tomentosiformis. Lineage (NCBI taxonomy): Eukaryota > Viridiplantae > Streptophyta > Magnoliopsida > Solanales > Solanaceae > Nicotiana > Nicotiana tomentosiformis. The sequence continues at coordinate 112,596,092 of NC_090823.1, read as the reverse complement.
GCTATTGTTAAACATAGCTCTATTCGTGTCTTGCTTGCCTTCGTTGCCATGTATGATTTGGAATTAGAACAACTTGATGTTAAGACAGCTTTCTTACATGGCGAACTTGAGGAACAAATATACATGCATCAACCCGAAGGATTTGAAATTGAAGGAAAAGAAGATCATGTTTGCTTGTTGAAGAAATCCTTGTACGGATTAAAGCAGTCTCCAAGGCAATGGTATAAAAGGATTGATTCCTTTATGTTGGGTCATGGTTATTCGAGGAGTATGTATGATAGTTGTATTTACTTTCGGAAGTTAAATGATGGTTCATTTGTATACCTATTATTATATGTTGATGACATGCTCATTGCTGCTAAGGATTTAACAGAAATTCACAATTTGAAAAGTCAGCTAAAAAGTGAATTTGAGATGAAAGATTTGGGAGCAACTAAGAAAATCCTTGGCATGGAGATCAAAAGAGATCGAAAAGCCAACAGGCTATTTATGACCCAGAAGAAGTACTTGGAGAAAGTCTTGGAGAGGTTTGGCATGAAAGATGCTCAACCAATTAGTACCCCTCTTGCTGCTCATTTTAAGTTATCAACTGCTCAGTTCCCGCAGTCAGAGGAAGAAGAGAGGTACATGGCACAGGTTCCTTATTCCAGTGCAGTCGGCAGTATTATGTATGCAATTGTTTGTACACGTCCAGACATTTCACAAGCAGTGAGCGTGGTAAGACGGTATATGGCTTGCCCTGGTAAAGCACATTGGCATGCTGTGAAATGGATTCTCAGATACTTGCGAGGTACTTCAAACACATGTTTGGAGTTTGGGAGAAATACTAACACTTTGGTTGGTTTTGTAGACTCAGACTATGCAGGTGATCTTGACAAAAGAAGATCACTGACAGGCTATGTATTTTGCATCGGGAGTTGCGCTATTAGTTGAAAATCTATATTACAACATGTAGTAGCTTTATCTACTACCGAAGCAGAATATATGACAGTGACCGAGGCGATTAAAGAAGCTTTATGGTTGAAGGGTCTATTTGCGGAACTCAGTTTACACCAAGGTGGTATTACCATTTTCTGTGATAGTCAAAGTGTCATTCACTTGACTAAAGATCAAATGTATCATGAGAGGATGAAGAACATTGATATAAAGTATCATTTCATCTGAGAAACCATTGCTGAAAGAAAAGTCTCTGTTCAGAAGATCAACACTAGAGACAATCCTGCTGACATGTTCACAAAACCTCTTCCAGTATCCAAGTTCAAGCTTTGCCTGAACTTGATTGGCATTTATGAAGAATGATTTTGCCCATTGGGGTTTTTGCGGAGAAGATGGAGCAAATTTACTATAAGCCGAAATTAGGCCAAGGTGGAGATTTGTAATATGGCCAAATTTTCATGACATTTGCCATGACATAATATCCATTATAACAAATTTGTGGTTCATGACATTTGCCATGACATAATATCCATTATAACAAATTTGTGGATCATGACATTTGCCATGACATAATATCCATTATTAGGCCAAGGATTTCTTGCTATAAATAGAGGAATTTCTCCTCATTTGCAAACACACCAATTCAAGAGCTTTTCACTCTTGTCTTTCTTTCTCCTCCTTTATTTCATTATAGAGTATTTTGTAAGAGAGTGAGTGTTGGAAAATATTTGTGTGAACCCTTTCTTTGGAGTGATCTTGTGAGGTTATTCTCTTGGGGTATTTGGGATTAATTAGAGTATTTACTCTAATTTTTACTCTCTTTTGTACTCTTGTTGGTATAGTGAAATTACTCCTCTCCGCTTGTGGACGTAGGTCACCTTGACCGAACCACGTTAAATTTGTGTCTTCTTTATATTCTTTAATTGCCGTTATTATCACCTTCCATTGTCTTTGTTATTGTCATTATACCGTTGTTTGGCTAAATTCCGCACTACCCGGATTCCCGATCCTAACATAACCTCTTGTCTCTTTTTAATCATTTGCTAAAAGGTCTGAATCCCAAATAAAACTCTCCAATATTTTACTCAGCCCAATAATCCCAATTGACTCAGCCTTATTCACTTCTTCTAGCCCATAAGCTCTTACAGAGACAGCTTGGTTCACAACAATGACTCCCAGGTACTATGGCCAACGTTCGTCTCTGTTCGATCAATATATATGCGTTGTATCATTTGAAAAGTCAAGTTTTTTTCTTTAAAGAAAATTTATTGTTTAATTATAAAAATATTATTAGTTACCAAACTTTGTATAGTTTCTAATTATGTTTTTCATTTAAAAAATTATTTAAGGAAATCAATATACAAATTCACTCGAGAGACATATATTCTGACTCTCCTATTCTTAACCCTCATTTGTGATGGGAGGAACAATGAGCATTAGTAATTAAACGTGCTAAATTAAACCTTCAGTAATTAATATCTCTCCACATGAAAAATATAAAAAGCAAGTCTTTATATTTGAACAATAAATTTGTACACAAGTGATAAGCAAAGTGGTATCAATGTTCATTCACTATATAGCTATGTCCAGCTAGTTTCAGGACCTCAATTCCCAAGAACCTTTTCGTTTGGAATCATTACCAAAGCTTCGTTGTTCAGAAGCTGAGCATATCACAATGCGATTCTTGGTTCGCAACTCATGATTTGACTTCAAAATACTACCCAAAGCTGCAACCGCGGAGGAAACAAAGGAATTAACAGTTACCATCTTATGTAATAAAAACCAGAAGGATTGCATTTAACAAACTGAAATTTGGACAATCCATTTGAGCAAAAAGACATTAAAAAATGCAGTAATTGATTAGTATTAGAATTTAACACGAAATTACCATTCCATTTGGGGTTCTTATTAAATGGAAGCCTAACGCTCATTGTCTCATTTAAAAGAAAGATTTTGTGAACAAAAGTACAGATACGTAGGAAGTGAAACGGGTGGACTAGTCAAAACCGTCATTTAAATAAAGGGAACTAGATTCGCGCTAAATACTTGGTTTTTTTCTCCGTTTACTCTTTCTTTGAAGGCAATAGAGAACTAGTAATATTAGGGATAGGTGCTAAAATCTTTTGGGTAATTAATATTGTTAGGGCATGTCCAAAGAAACAGAGAAAGAGAATTATCTTCAATTTTTAATGATTATCAAGGGGCCGTAGAACGGTAGATGTAGAGGATCAAGGGTTGAAAGTGTTTGCGCTTATTATGGTACTAGTTTCTGGACACGTGCGTTGCACGTGTATCTTAATCGATCATTATAAATTTTTTATCCCATGTCAATGAGTTCAAAATTCAATGTCAAGCTCGAAATGATGTATTATATATGAGTGTATTCGACTAACATTTTATTTAATTGATCTATGTTATAGTTTATAGGACAATAAGATGGTTAGAAATTCTTTTTTATTTTTAACCTAATCGCTAATTGGACTTCGGAAAAAACTTTCTTTATCAATATACTATTTGTTCTATACACACATTCCAAATCCTTCCTGATAACTCTCAAGGAAAATCTCGTATTTGGATCCCAAATTGACGGGTTAGTGTGGGCTTATCCATGCGAACCGAATTGTCTCATGACGTTGTGAACACGACTCATGTACCGCTTTAATGGGCGAACAACCCAACCCTTGGAACATACTACAGTCCCAGGTGGTAAAGAGCCGACATTGAGGTGCCAAACCTTCACGTCGATATGAGCTCTCTCTAGAACCAAAAGTTAAAATTTTGGTAGATACAGAACCCGAAAAACTTTGTTCGAGGAATGGGCCAAATCGGGACATTTGAGGTAAATTAGAAATTGTTCGAATTGTGTATCATCAATTACTAACATTGATAAGCGACCCAAAACAGGAACGACATTCCGCAGAATATATGACTCATGCTTCTTTAGGTTCTTTAAATTCTGTGGGTGGTGTATCTACCTAGACAAGTGTCTTTAGTTATGTTTCTCCTAGAAGTTGGTTAGCTAAAATTCTCTCAATTCCCGGACGATTGTACCAAAAAATTGAATTTAACCTTCTAAAAACGATTTTGGGTTTTGAATTGATCCGAAAACGACTTTTTTGATAATTGAATATATAATGATTAGTTGTTGAATGTGCACATTCACTTAGGTAGGTATAATGTAAATAAAATTAACTTTGACTTTATCATTGGTATGATTATAATGGATGTTCTTAGTGTATGTTCTATCACGATGTTTCAATTAATTTGTCATGATCAACTTTCTTGGTGTGGACATTTATATCGCTTTTGAAAATATAACATATAATTATCAGCGTGAGAAGATACATTATACAAATACAAGTCATGAAAGTAATTCTTATTGTGAACATTGATATTGCTTTTGAAAATATAATATATAGTTATCTATGTGAGAGAACATGTTATATAAAATACAAGCCAACACTATGAATGGATATGATCGAAAGTATCCGTATTTGTACACTGTATTTGTCATTTGTGTGAAAAACAAAAAAGGAAAAAGGAATCAAATCCTCCCATCAGCTAGTGTGTGATGTTATCCATCAGTTTTCCCTACTTATGTAAGCTTTTCCCTTTAAATTTTTATTAATATTTAGGAGCAATTCAACTATTACGTAAAATATTTATCGAGTTTCAAAAAGGTAATTAACCAATTAACTTTGTAATTGTCAGTTCTCCTCTTTTTTAATCTCTTTATTTTTTATTGTGTTATTAGCAAATCCATAATGATTTAATTCCCCTTTTAAGCAATTTATTTTGCTGATATTGGTTTATCTTTCACCTGCATAGTCATCACATACTCACAAAAATATATATTAATATTTTGATTTTTCATAACAAACAATACTCATCATAAAAGTACATGAAACCAAAGATGTCAACCTTAATAAAAATCAAATTGAAACTATGAAGTCATACTTTATTTATCAAAAGTTTGAAGAAATGTTTTGTTGGCATTCTTGCAAAATTGAGTTTGTTTACTAGTTTGTCATTTTAGTGAAAGAGGACTGCAAATTGATCTTAAAGTAAAGGGTACGCTGCACCTTTTAATTAAACTTTTATTTTCAAAATCTTGCACTTTTGTGATTAACTATGTTAAAATCTGAATTATGTTTTAAATTTTTTATCCAAAAAATTATTGATAGGAAGATTGTTTATCTTCTAAAATATCTTGATGGAAAACTGCTTATGAAATTAACCATTTCATGTTTGCTATTTTTTTTGTGTGTGTGATAGAAAGTACCAATTCTATACTCTACGGAATTAGATATTTGAGAAATAACAAATACCTTCCCCACGAATAGAAATAAACAGTATGTCAATGTTTTCTTAAATAAAGAGAAACAATTAATTGAAGAACAAGCCAGTATATATTTGAAAGAGAAAACTGAAAGGCTATATGCTTGAACGATCACGTTAATGTTAAACAATATTAGTAGTAATATACAAAGATTCTTTGCGTTGAAAACTAATGGGACTTGAGTTCTAACAAGAAGAATAGAAAATATGCTATGAACATCTTCTTCACCACAACAAAATAATGCTCCATTGCACTTCGAAGATAAATTCATTGATGAACCCAGCTAGATTCTAAGAACCTGCTAATAACCTTAACTTTGATAGTTACTTCGACGATATTAAGAAAGAAAGGCTTAAGAACTTCGAATTTGAAAGTATCCCCTGAGAAGACTTGTTAACTTGCAAGAAGATTTAACGTTCAAAGTCATCACCTCAAAAGTTTAGATTAATTGAAGATGATGAGAATGATTTCAGGGAATTACACGATGAAGATAGGTAAGTTGAAACAACTAACACGACCAAGATATGATTTGAGAAGCCCTCTAAAATATAGAGAGATTGAAACTCCTAAATTTCATGAAAAAAAAGAACTTGTACTCACCACGAATTTTGTCGATGGACTGACTAATTTTTCAAATTCCATATTGTTTATTTGACACTATGGAGCACATCAAACAATCAAGTGCAACAAAATCTAAGCCAACAAAACAAGAATCTCAAGATGTCATTGCAATACTAATAGGAATGAATAGTGATCTCCCACGAACGAAGACTACAAAACCATGAAAATTGATCCAAACAACCTTTGGCTTTTCCTCTTCCTTTCTTCCCAAACGTAACCTTGATGTGTGGCTATAATTCTATAGTTCCGTACATTATGTGCCTTGCATTTTATATGCTTTAATAATAAATTACACTTTATTTGCGCATAATGGAGTCTATTTTATGTGTAGGTGAATTGGAGATGAAAGTAGAGCAAAATGGATACTTAAACGTTAAAAGTGTGCTCGAGAACAGTGAAAAGGAGAGACCTGGCGAGGCCAGCCAAAAGCCAGGCTGAACCAGGAGTTAGGCTGGCGACGCCAGGCCTGGGGCCAGGTCCAATCCGAGTTTTGAAGACTTAATTCGTTTCCGAGTTTGACTAGGAATTGGCCTACACATTTAGGTTTTTTTCTACACATAAATAGACCTAAAAATACCACTTGGAGGTACTTTTGCAACCAGAGGCAAGAATAGCTTGTGGAATCACCCGTTGGGAGTTAGAATCATCGATTTCTACATCTTTTTATCTTTACTCTGTATTTTAATTATGCAAAATATTTGAAATATTGTTACTATGAGTATGAGTAGCTAAATTCCTAATCTAGGGTTTTGATGGAACCTAATGAAGGATGATTTTCTTGTTATGTTAATATAAATTTGCCGTAGTATTTTCTCTATTTGTTCAACTATATTATTCATGAAGTTGATTGAAGGGCCCTCAATTAGCTATACCTATTTAGTATGTATTACTCGGGAGAGAGTGCATATTTAGGTAGTTGTTGAACAACATCACTCCTAAACGTATATGAGGGATTAATACGGAGGTTTGAAGGTGGGATTAGGGATAATAAAATCTTGGTGCGATCTGAGTGAGCTGTACTTAATGTCAGCTAGCGTAATTCGGGATAATATGCCTAGTAAATTGTGATAATTACTCGAGAGAGAGTTACAACAGTTAGAGTGCTCATGGTCGATAGAGAAGACTTAGGCAAATTTGTAGAAAACGTAGCGAAAAAAATTTCGTTAATAGGGAAAATCACAACCTTAGATCATTCCAATTTTTGTTTACAACCCGTTCGTAGTTAGTTATTAATTATTATATTTTTATTACGTAATATTTAGTTAATAAAAACTCAAATTGTTACTTAAATATTTTTTAAGATTGATTGTATGAATTTGTGCGAGTCTCGTAGCTGTGTTTGATAGGTTAATTCCCTGTAGGATTCGACTCCGGACTTATTAGCCGAAATATATTTGCAACGACCGCTTAATTCTTTTTATAAGGCATAGTTGGGCGTGATCAAACCTCTATCCATTCTATCCCCTTTAGGAGTAATATCCAACATTGAAAAATAAAACTATTAATTGCTGCATTAATTACTCATAATATATAGTTGTAGATTTCAAAATATTGATAGATACATCCTCAAAGAACACCTTCTTACATTATTAAGAAATCAGAGCAAAATAGAACAATATAGTAATAGAGACAAGATGTATATGAGGAGAATGTAGAAGTTATCTTATTCAAGTGTGTTTCTTCTGTGTACTTTATAAGATAAAAAATACCCTATTTATAGGATATAAGATACATGAAAGGTTACAAGAATACACCTAAATGTTATAAACATTAAGTGATGAATTAATTAAGTATATGAACTCAAATGGTTCATGGAATATGGATGTCTAGGAGTATTCAATGGACATCCACTTTAACATATTCATAACACTCCCCCTTGGATGTCCATCTAAAAGATAACGTGCCTCGTTAAAACCTTACTAGGAAAACCCAGTGGGAAAAAGCCTAGTAAAGGAAAAAGAGTACACATATCTTGTAATACGCATTGAGTGCTGCCTCATTAAAAACCTTACGAGAAAAACCTAATTGGGACAAAACCTTGGTTAAGGGAAAAAGAATACAACACGTATTATACTCCCCCTGATGAAAGCTTTATTTGATATCTCGGAGACGACGCATTCCAATCTTATGTCTCAGCTTCTCAAATGTTGATGTTGGCAATGCCTTAGTGAATAAATCTACTAGATTGTCACTTGAACGGATTTGTTGAACATCTATCTCACCATTTTACTGAAGATCGTGTGTGAAAAAGAACTTTGGTGAAATATGCTTTGTTCAGTCTCCTTTGATATATCCTCCTTTAAGTTGAGCTATGCAAGCAACATTGTCTTTATACAATATCGTTGGAATCTTCGCTTTTAAATAAAGACCACACAATTGTTGAATATGTTGAGTCACTGATCCCAACCATACACATTCTTGACTAGTTTCATGAATAGCTATTATCTCTGCATGATTGGAAGATGTAGCAGCTAAAGTTTGTTTTGTTGAACGCCATAAAATAGTTGTACCCCCACAAGTAAATAGATAGCCTATTTGAGATCGTGATTTATGTGGGTTAGACAAATAACCCGCATCTGCATAACCAATCAACTGTGAATCGGATTCATAACAATAAAATAATCCCATATCAATAGTCCCTCGGAGGTATCTAAAAATATGCTTAACACCATTCCAGTGTCTTGTTGTTGGAAAGGAACTAAATCTTACTAATAAACTTACTACAAAAGTTATATCTGGTCGAGTATTATTTGCAAGATACATTAGTGCCCCAATTGCACTAAGATATGGAGTTTCATCACCAAGAAGCTCTCCATCATTTTCATGAGGTCGAAATGGATTTTTATTTATATCAAGTGATCTCACAACCATCGGGGTACTCAATGGATGTGCTTTATCCATATAAAAAATACTTTAGGATATTTTTGGTATAAGTTGATTAATGAAAAAAAAACATCATCTTTCATATGCTCAATTTGTAGACCAAGACAAAATTTTGTCTTTCCAAGATCTTTCATTTCAAACTCTTTCTTCAAACAGTCTACTGCTTTTGTAAGTTTCCCAAGAGTTCCAATGATATTTAGATCATCAACATACACAACGATTATAATAAATTCAGATCCATACCTTCTTATAAATATACAAGGACAAATTGGATCATTCTTATACCCTTCTTTCAGCAAATACTCACTCAGGCGATTATACCACATTCGCCCTGATTGTTTTAATTCATATTTCAGGAACTTTGAGCCCTTCAGGGATTTTCATATAAATTTCTTTGTCTAATGTGCCATACAAATAGGCTGTGACAACATCCATTAGGCGCATATCAAGTTTTTCATGGACTGCCAAATTTATAAGATACCTGAAAGTGATTGCATCCACCACAGGAGAATATGTCTCCGTATAATCAATGCCAGGTCTTTGCAAAAATCCTTGTACCACAAGTCGTGCTTTATATCTAACGACTTCATTTTTATCATTTCGTTTTCGCACAAAAACCCATTTGTATCCCGCTGTCTTATTCCTTCAGGTGTTCGGACTATACGTCCGAATACTTCACGTTTTTCAAGTGACACTAATTCTGCCTGGATAGCGTCTTTTTATTTTTGCCAATCATTTCTATGTCTACATTCATTGACAGATCTTAGTTCAAGATCCTCATCTTGTTGCATTATTTCAACAATAGCATTATAAGCAAAAATGTTATCGACAATAATATTATTTCGGTTCCACCTTTTTTCCGTAGAGACATAACTTATTGAGATCTCTTCATTCTTATTATTTTCAGGTACCTGGACCTCCTCTGAGGTCTTATCATTTGTTATGTCACAAGGCTCATTTTGAGCAATTACCTCCATATTATGATCTCCTAGATCATTTGCTCCTTTTCGCTTTCGGGGATTTTTATCTTTGAAACCAATTAGTCTACCACGTTTCAAGCGTGGCTTAGACTCATTTACATTTATAGATTGTCCAACCGGGATATCAATTTGAATAGGAGCATTAGCAGCTGGAATATGTGACTTAGTCACCCTTGGTAGGTTAGTGAATGCATCAGGTAGTTGATTTGTAATATTTTGCAAATAAATTATCTTTTGAACCTCGTGTTCACATTGATTTGTTCGAGGATCTAAATGAGATAGTGATAATGCATTCCAATCTATCTCCTTTTGCAGCTTCTTATTTTCTCCCCCTAATATTGGGTATACTGATTCATCAAAATGACAATCTGCAAATCTTGCCGTAAATAAATCTCCAGTTATAGGTTCTAAATATTTTATAATAGAAGGAGATTCATACCCAACATATATCTCCAATCTTCTTTGGGGTCCCATCTTTGCGTATTGTGGTGGATCAATTGAAACATATACTGTATATCCAAATATTCTAAGATGAAAAATATTTGGCTCCTGACCAAAAGCCAATTATATTGGGGAGACTTTATGATAACTTGTGGGTCTGATCCGCACAAGAGCTGCTGCATGCAAAATAGCATGGCTCCACGCCGAAATGAGAAGTTTTGTTCTCATAAGAATTGATTTAGCAATTAATTAGAGGCGTTTGATCAATGATTCCGCTAGACCATTTTGAGTATGAACATGAGCAACTGGATGCTCAATTGTTATCCCAGTTGATATGTAATAATCATTAAAGGCCTGGGACGTAAATTCACCAGCATTATCAAGATGAAGTGTCTTAATTGTATAATCAGGAAACTGTGCTCTTAATCTTATTAATTGAGCTAGTAACCTCGCAAAGGTTAAATTACGGGTTGATACAAGCACACATGTGATCATCTTGTAGATGCATCTATCAAAACCATATAATATATGAATGGTCCACATGGAGGGTGTATGGGACCACATATATCACCCTGTATACGTTCCAAAAATGCAGGAGATTCAACTCCAACTTTAATTACTGATGGTCTAATAATCAGTTTTTCTTGAGAACATGCAACACAAGAGAATTCTTTAGTTTGAAGAATTTTCTGGTTCTTCAATGAATGACCATATGAATTCTCAATTATTTTGCGCATCATATTATAACCGGGATGGCCCAACCGGTCATGCCAAATAATAAAATCATTAGTAAACTCCTTGTTTACTATGGTATGTGATTCAACTATACTAATATTAGTGTAGTATAATCCGGAGGAAAATGCGAGAGAGTTTTCAAGCACATACTTCTTTTCCGCTTTTATTATAGTAATATAAAGGTATTCAACCTTTCCTTCATTGATGGTCTCAATATAGCCATTTTGGCGAATATCTTTGAAACTCAACAAGTTTCTTTAAAACCTACTATAATATAATGCATCATTAACATCTAATATAGTTCCTCCCGGTAGTAATACAGTCGCTCTTCCAGAGCCCTCAATTAATTTTGTACTACCAGATATTATTATGATATTGGCTTCTTTCATAATTAAATAAGAGAAATATCTCTTATCTTTTAATATGGTGTGCGTCGTAGCACTATCCAGAAGACATATTTCTTCTTTATTATTCATACGGCCAACTGAAGACTGAGAAGTTTTCATATTCTTCAAGAAGAAAAAAAAAATATCATAAGTAATATTGAAAAATTTAAGAACAAAAGAAACTACATTTATGAAATTAAATACTGACAACATAAAAAGTTTTATTCAAAACATGAACTTCATAAAAAAATACATTTATTCTTATAATGTTTCCCAATAATAAGTCTTCAGTTATGATGCTCAAAGAAGTCTCCAGCTTCTAAATGAGTAATATCTGCAAGGCCTTCAAAAATATCATTTTTATAGGCAAGATTTGCTTCAACTTTATCATGATTATTCATAGGTCCCGCCTCAACATCATTTTGAAAGGTCAAGTGAGTGTTAACTTTATTTTGTTTCTCTTTTATAGAGGCTTGATAAATTTTGACAAAATATTCAGGCGTACGCCAAATTCGTGCCCAATGATTTTTCATACCATATCGGTGGACATTATTACCTTTGTCTTTTGAAAAATTATTCTGAGAATCCTTATTGTTCTCTTATTTATAACGACCACCATCATGGTGATTATTATTTCGTCCCTTGCCATGACTATATATATTTATACGACCATGATAATTATTTTGTCTTCTTTCAGACTTTTGATTTATCGCTATCACATTCGCTTCTGGGAATGGAGCTGATTCGGTACTAGGGTGAACTTCATAATTTTTCATTAAAAGGTATAATTTTTACACTGCCATTATTATATCATCAATATGGACCATTGGGACCTGAACCCAATATCTTACACATATGAGACGTGTTAGGCCATTAATATGATGGGACATGAACCCAACATCTTATCATCATGATGTACCAGGACTTGAACCCAGAGTCTTACCCTCATGGTGCAGTGGGACGCGAACCCTCTATCTTATGCTCATATAATATTTATCACAAATTATCTCGTTCTCTTTAGAGAATGGAACATAATTTTAGATCGCCACAAATTCAAGTTTTGATAAATTTAATAGTATAAAACTATCTTACTAAATAGTAGAATTAATCTACATGATAAATTTTTTTTTATAACAAGTAGTATGTCTTAAATATTCTGGGTATAAATATACACATGTCATGAAGGCATATTAATAGTAGTGAATCATTAAAACAATTAATAGATATTATAGTCGTTCCATACAAATTCACCAATTACTTTCAACACACTGATTCATATGTACTATAACTAGTAGTCCCGTTCGATTTGCTACATATTACTAATATTTGCCATCGTCCAAACTTACGTAAATGTAAATACCGAAGTTTCAATAACTAATACCTTTGGAATTAAGCAAAGCAGGATATGTTATCATTATTATTCCATTAAAAAAAATGTCACATATCAAGATTACTAGTTTCAAAGATCAAAGAATTTTAAATCAGATGTTATACCTAACAATAAACCGAATTCCTCCTAATATTTTACAAGGTTCTTTCAATATCATGTCAAAGTAATGATAGCATGCTTTCCTATTTCATAAGGTTAAACTTAGAACAAGCTAGCATGACAATTTAAATTAAAGCTTACTGTTTTTTTTTAAATACCAAGTCATGTATATCCAAAGCAAAGTCATGCATGTAGTGATTTATATAATTCAAATACGGTAGAAGCAAATGGATGTGTACCTGAATTTGTAAGAAAATTGACTAACTCTTTAGGAAGAAGATAATACTCGGTTAAAGTAAATATTTCAATTGGTTAGAATAATCGTGCTGATAACGTATTAAGAAATAAGAGCAAAATAGAATAATATAGTAATAGAGACAAGATGTATATGAGGGGAATGTAGAAGTTATCTTATTCAAGTGTGTTTCTTCTGTGTACTTTATAGGATAAAGAATACCCTATTTATAGGATATAAGATACATGAAAGGTTACAAAAATACATCTAAATGTTACAAATATTAAGTGATGAATTAACTAAATACATGAACTCAAATGGTTCATGGAATAGGAATGTCTAGGAATATTCAATGGACATCCACTTTAACATATTCATAATATACATGTAATTTTCTAGACATTTACTAGAAGTTAATTTTACTTGTAGGTTAGAGGGTAATTTGGTCATTCAATTTTTAAAGGACATTTTAGTAAATTAACTTCACCTAAAAGTGTTCATGCTTATAATGCAGTATGATTTGCCGCTAAATACTAGTTTGTTTCCAGATTGATTTATCATCTCTATTAAAGCACCATGCCAACCACTAATAATGGATCAAGTATATAAACTTTATACCGTTGACCTTTAAGATTGTTTAATTAAATTTATTGCACTTTTGAAAGTATGAGCTCAAAATTTATATTTGTTATAAATTTCGATTGAACCGGTAGCAAACCTTCTCCGCTTCTTAGTAAAAATAGCACGAGCTAGCAAGTTTTCGGATTGGTAATGAAAAATAGCCAGCGTTTGTAAAGTCATGAAAAATAACCACTATTTTGCTGAAACAAGAAAAGTTCCAGCATAATATACTAGATTATGGAGCTCATGCGTATAAACTTGCAACATATTATGTTGGAACTCCATCACATTATAAAATTCCAACACATTATGCTGGAATCTCATATGTAAAAATTTCAAACTTCAACATATTATGTTGGAACTTTTTCGGATGTTTAAGGGTATTTTTGTTAAGATCTTATTTTTACATGAAAAAGTGACTAAATTTCAATTACTTTTTAAACTGTAATTATTTTTCAATTAATAGTAGTAAATCCTCTCTATGAGAAGTTTATCACCATTTATTGACCCATAAGCTCCATTGACTATTCGTCCTTAGATAGGCCTCCATTAAAAATCCCTCTCCATTATTGCTTTTGTCACCTCCCAAAGCAAACATGATCAGCTTCTTCAAATCTTTCTTCATATCCCTCTCTGTTGTGACTTCTCTGCTTTTCTCAACACAAGCAGTTACAACGATCGACATCCGAAACAATTGCCCTTTTGCCGTTTGGGCAGCAGCACTTCCCGGTGGCGGCCGACGTCTCGACTACGGTGGAAAATGGACATTCCAACCTTTAAACGGTCAACGTACCAAACGTATCTGGGGCCGAACCAATTGCATTTTTGACGCATCTGTCCGTGGTCAATGTCAAACCGGCGATTGCAATGGAGTCCTCGAATGTCATGCTTTTGGCACACCCCCAAACACTGTGGCTGAATACAGCCTAAACCAATTTGACAATCTTGATTTCTTCGACATATCTCTTGTAGACGGTTTCAATGTCCCAATGGAATTTAGTCCAACATCTGGTAATTGTTCTGTTAGGATCAGCTGCACTACCGACATCATAGGACAGTGTCCGAATGAACTAAGGATTCCTGGAGGCTGTAATAATCCTTGTACTGTTTTCCATACTACGGAATATTGTTGCACATCTGGTGGCAATTGTGGTCCAACCCAGTATTCCTAGTTCTTTAAGGATAGATGTTCAACTTCTTACAGTTACCCTAAAGATGATTCAACTAGTACCTTCACTTGTCCGAATGGAACCAATCACAGAGTGGTTTTCTGTCCATAAATTAAATGGATGGAACAATTTTTCCCTTAATTGATGTATCTTAGGACGTTTGAAATTTCTATGTTGCTTGGTTTATGTCATAATCCCTGCTATTTATTAAGCTGGATTTTCAAAGTATTCACAACATTCATTGAAAATGAAAAGAATAGGTGTATTATTCTGTAACCAATATTTGTTTTTCATAGGATGTCCTCTGAAAGGATGTTCTGTAACCATTTGAGTGATGGAGTAACATACTTGTGTACATGGCAGAACCATGCACTTGTTTTAGAATGTTATAACTTTCACTTGCAATACTATTCCCTCACTTAAACATATCCATCAAAATAATACTTAGAATGTCTAATTGTTATTTCCGGCGGCGCATAATTGCTGCCTGATGCTATTATTGGCATAACAACTCGAACCCAATCCTCTTATACTAGGGTTGGCTTCTCACAGTTCTACCGTTGACACCGACGATAGATAGGAACATAACTGTCTCACGACGTTCTAAATCCAACTCACGTACCACTTGAATCAGCAAATAATCAAACCCTTGGGATCTTCTTCAACCCTAAGATGTGATAAGTCGAAATTGAGGTGCCAAATGACTATGACTATAAGAGCTCTTGGGAGTCATCAGCCTATTATCCTGGCGTGTCATTTGATCCGTTGAGCGAGAGCCCTTCCACATGGGACTCCCAGATTACTATGGCCAACGTTCGTCTCTGTTCGACTAATATATATGCGTTGTATCGTCTGAGAAGTCAAATATTTTTCTTTAAAGAAAATTTATTTTTTAATTATAAAAAATATTATTAGTTACCAAACTTTGTATAGTTTCTGATTATGTATTTTATTTCAAAAAATATTTAAGAAAATCAATATGCAAATTCACACGAGAAACATATATATTCTGACTCTCCTACTCTTAACCCTCATTTGATTTGGAAGGAACAATGAGCATTAGTAATTATATGTTGATGTTTGGCATATTTCGATATGTGTTAATGTTACTTTACCCATGCTTTAACCACTTTTTGATGTTATTTAATCTTTAAAACACCCAACATGGTGTAATTATTGGTTTGATGACTAATTAAGTTATGTGTGACGATTTAAGGTGTTCGGAGTACAAAATATGAAGAAAAGGTGGTTTAGCTAGAGGAAGAAGGGTTGGATGCGTCGCATCCAACCTAGGAAAACATCATCCTGCATGCAACCTTAGCAGTGAAGTTGTGCCATCGCGTCCGCCATCGCGTGCGAAACTGGGAAGTAGAAGTGAAGCTGGATGCGTCGCGTCCACCATCGCATGCGAAGCTGAGAAATAGAGGACAAGGTGGATGCGTCGCATCCACCTTCGCAGGCAAAAATTGAAATGGAGGATAAGGTGGATGCGACGCATCCACCTTAGCATCAATCCCTGAAGCCGAATTGGACTAGGAATGGGAGAGCTTTGGCCCACGACTTTTGTACGCAATATATAAGCTAAAAACGCCTCTTTTAGGTTATCGAACATATTGGGAAGGGGGAAAAAGCCACGACAAAGCTGTGGAGGCCGGAATTCATCAAGTTTCATCTTTCTCCCACCAAACTTAGTAATTTTTATGTTTCTTTATATGATTTGTTGTTTGGCTACCATGTCTATGTGGAGCTAAACTTCACGTTCTAGGGTTGTGGTTCTTTCATGAATATTGTTATTCGGATATTGATTTTGACTTCTTGATTTATCATATTAGTTTATTTATTCAATCTTGCACTTAATTATTTAATTGCTTGATCACCAATTGAATATTATCTACGAATCTAGAATTGAACTCGAAAGTGGGAATTCTATATTGCATATAGGATTGAGTAGGGCAAGTTCTTGAACTCGGGCATCGGGGAACGGATTCGTGGTTAGGATAGACATATACCTAATTGCCTTGCTTGGTTGATTTACAGGAATTATAAATGCGTTCTTGTTGATTCTAACTCCATAGACATATAGGCGTTAGGTTAGCTTGAATAGGCGAGTAAGAACTCGACAGATTCTTATGAGCAATATTAACCCTGTCAACCAATAAGCTAGATAAATTAGTCGGTCAATTCAATTGAAGAATACAATAGGATTGTTAGATAGCCCATAACCCTAGATCGTTTTCATTACATTGATATCATTAAAATCTGCTCTTCCTCTGTTCAAAGTTTATTATTTATATTTTTCTTATTTAATTAGTTAGAATAAAATATTTTTAGATTTAATTCTTGTTTAGATAATTAGGATAGTCTAATTTAGTTAATAGCTAATCATAAGTCCTCGTGGGTTCGACATCCGACTTTTAGTCACTTTATTACTTGACGACCGCGTATACTTGCGTGAGTGTGTTTGGTCGCAACAAGTTTTTGGCGCCGTTGCCGGGGACTTAGAAATTTGCTATTTTTCTAGATTAGACATTTTTTTTTCTATTCATGTGTTTTTTATTATTTTATTTTAGTTAGTATTTTTTATTTTAGCATGGCATCTTGGAATAAAAATTGTTCGAATGATGGTTATTCTTATTTTGATGATCCTTGTCCATATTGTGGAGGACCCCACTGGTGGAAAAATTGTCAGAATGTTCCCGGGAACGAGTTGTGCGCACAATCTCAATCCTTCAAGTGGAATATTTGTAATATGTGTGGTGGTCAAGATGGCCATTGGGATGGTTGTCCTAATTTTGTTCATCCTTCTCTGAGCCCTTATTATGATCTTTCTAATGATATTTCTGAGTTTGATAGGGGCAATGAAGTGCAGGATATGGAGCCTGATGCATATATTAGGGATATTCTGAGGCAAGTAGCAGAGCAACAGGATGAACTCAAAAAAGATATGAAAAGAATGAGGGCAGCAATCACAAGAATGAAGGCCAATATGGAAGAATTGAATGAAGAGAGCGAGTTTCAAGAAAAGGAAAATTTTGAAAAAGTGGAGATTTTGAGCCAAACATGGCTAGTGGAACAAGCTGAAAAGTTAGAAATATATGAGGCTCAACGTGAGGAAATTACTGATAGGACGAGACACTTTATAGAAGGAAGAGCTGAACTGGGACAGGAGATTGAAAATTTTGGCACTGATATTCACGACTTGGGAGCTAAATTAATTGCAAAGGTTGATGCGTCTAACGCCCAACAAAATAGTTCTGAGTTGTGTGAAGCTGAAAAGGAGCTTATACGCCAAATTGAGGAGCTAAAAGGGGAGAGTAAATCATTCGTCCATACTTGTATTGATGATGTCCATGTCGAGGAAAGCACTCTAGAGTCATGTGAGGAAGTAAATAATATTATATGTGAAGACTCTAGTGTTTGTACATATGAGGATGTAAAGAGTAATACAATTCTAAAGTTAGGGTGTATTGGTCCTCATTCCATACATTTTTCAAAATTGTGCTTGGATGATGACATGGAAATCGAGTCATCTGAGCCTTTGGAGGAGCCAATGGATGAGGAACGGGGTGCTTACATTCTTGAATTTGTCGTGCCAGAGAGACAAAATTACATACCTCATCCGAAGGCCAAGAAGTGTAAAATGCGATATTTATTACTTGGCCTGGTTATCTTTGTAGCCCCACCACTGGAGCATAGCCGCAAACTGGATGCCATGTTAGGGGCTCAATTCATAAGTTCGAGGTGGAGGCAAAAAGTGGTTCACGTCGTGCCGCTACGTTAAATCAGGCGCTTGTTGGGAGGCAACCCAGCGTTACTGCTTTCTTTTATTTTTGTTTACTTTTTATTTTATTTTATTTTTATTATTTTGTAGTATTTATTTTTGTTTTGTAGGATTATGAGCATAGGAAGCAAAGCCATTAGAAGAGTGCAAAAGTGAGCTAGATGGTGAGGACTAAGTGTGGGGTGCCCACACAAAGGACGATGCCTGGGGAAGTCTGAGTACCTCGTGAGCCGCTATTGCTTCGGCCTTTGGCCTACCAGGGAGTCTCGTTTACCCTCTTATTATTTATAATGTGCATTGAGGACATTGCAAAATTTTAAGTGTGGGGTGAGGAGATCGTTTGGATAAGTTTCTGTGCTATTTTAGCTTAGTTGTAGTACTCATTCTTAAGTGTAGTAGCTTTTGTGAAGGAAAAAAAAAATGAAAAATTAGAAAAATTGGACTTTTCCCGACGATTGATCTCCTAGACAGTTTTCTTGAGGGATTAAAGTCTAAACAAAAATCCAAAATATATCTTTTAGCTTTTTTTAGGTAGTAATAATCCCCTGTGGTTTTTCTTTGTGCCTCGGTTCTTTTCCATGGGATGTAGTTTGAACCGGGTAATTTTGTTTTCTTTTTAGAGTAGAGTAGGAATGTAGGGAATAAAAGGAGAAAGAATGATGAACCTAGGTGACCTTGACTTGGTTGATACTGGCATATTTAAGCTTTTACATATGTAATATCTTCCCTTCTCACTCTGAAATTATTGATGATGCCTTGTTAAATTGGATAGCATGTTTTGTGGCGCCTATGTCTCGTTTACATGACTTATGTTCACTTTGCGTTTAATGCTTAATATCTCGTTGCTCCGTGAATACTTGCATTGTTTGAGAGTCGGAATGTGACCGTCCTTAGCGAGTCATGTGCCATGTGTGGTGAGGTTTTTGTGTAGTCCATGTAATGTACTTGTGTCTAGAACTTGCCCGGTATGTGAGTTGAAGCGAAATTTTAGGTGATGCTCGGTTTGAAAAATGATTTTAGGCTTTCTTTGATCTTTTTGAGCTTATTGCTTATCACAAATAAAATCTATCCCTAGTTAACCCTTTTGAGCCTGTAGACCTTTTATTTGGTACCCACATTACAAGCCTATACCCTTTTTATTCTTAATTGACATTGTTTTGATCCTTTTACCTCTTAAAGCACTTTAATTGTAGATGAGCGCTAAAAGAAGTAAGAAGGGACTAAGTGTGGGGTGACTTTTGAGTGGAACCAATGAAAGAAAAAAGGGTGCACTTATTTTGTAAAATAATACGCCACTAGCGAAAAAGAAAAAAAAAAAAGAAAGAAAAATATAGAGGAATAAATTGTTGTCTTATTCTTGCTAGTGGGTATGAATTAAAGTAGTGCTTAAAGAAAGAGGAAATATTGTTGGGGTGATATTATTTGTGAAATTGAAGTGGTGTTGAAGAATTTGCGCTTAAGTTATTTGATGATGTGTTAAAGTGCTTAGGAAGTTGAGTCACTATTCCTAAAATATATCCTACCCGTCCCTTAGCCCACATTACAACCATGAAAAAAGTCCTAATTGATTTTAGATCGAGCGAGCTTACATTAGTAGAGATTTACATTAAGGGCAAGCCTATGGTACCAACTGCATGCATGCGACTTCTTTTTGTGAGAGTGAGCGATTTTCTTTGTGAGCATGAGATTCGAATGTGTGGATTGATTCTACTCTCTTTGCTTTTGTTGTGAGGGCACATGGTTTCACGAGGGATAGGTAACGTTATTAGACTTCTCTATGATGTTGGTTGTTCAAGCCATGAGTGCATTGTGACATTGAGTCGGTTTTTGAGGTTAGGATTGTTGTGAGCATGTTGTCTTTGTTCGAATATGTTTAAAGAAGGGCATAAGAAAAGGGAAGTGTGTTGATGCATAGTCTAGAGCCTAATTGTAGCAAATAACCACGGTCATAGGTGCAGTGTGCTTTGAACGATAAGAGTTTAATTTTGTTTCGTCTACTATATGATGGTTTGTTCGAGGACGAACAAAGGTTTAAGTGTGGGGTAGTGATGTTTGGCATATTTCGATATGTGTTAATGTTACTTTACCCATGCTTTAACCACTTTTTGATGTTATTTAATCTTTAAAACACCCAACATGGTGTAATTATTGGTTTGATGACTAATTAAGTTATGTGTGACGATTTAAGGTGTTCGGAGTACAAAATATGAAGAAAAGGTGGTTTAGCTAGAGGAAGAAGGGTTGGATGCGTCGCATCCAACCTAGGAAAACATCATCCTGCATGCAACCTTAGCAGTGAAGTTGTGCCATCGCGTCCGCCATCGCGTGCGAAACTGGGAAGTAGAAGTGAAGCTGGATGCGTCGCGTCCACCATCGCATGCGAAGCTGAGAAATAGAGGACAAGGTGGATGCGTCGCATCCACCTTCGCAGGCAAAAATTGAAATGGAGGATAAGGTGGATGCGACGCATCCACCTTAGCATCAATCCCTGAAGCCGAATTGGACTAGGAATGGGAGAGCTTTGGCCCACGACTTTTGTACGCAATATATAAGCTAAAAACGCCTCTTTTAGGTTATCGAACATATTGGGAAGGGGGAAAAAGCCACGACAAAGCTGTGGAGGCCGGAATTCATCAAGTTTCATCTTTCTCCCACCAAACTTAGTAATTTTTATGTTTCTTTATATGATTTGTTGTTTGGCTACCATGTCTATGTGGAGCTAAACTTCACGTTCTAGGGTTGTGGTTCTTTCATGAATATTGTTATTCGGATATTGATTTTGACTTCTTGATTTATCATATTAGTTTATTTATTCAATCTTGCACTTAATTATTTAATTGCTTGATCACCAATTGAATATTATCTACGAATCTAGAATTGAACTCGAAAGTGGGAATTCTATATTGCATATAGGATTGAGTAGGGCAAGTTCTTGAACTCGGGCATCGGGGAACGGATTCGTGGTTAGGATAGACATATACCTAATTGCCTTGCTTGGTTGATTTACAGGAATTATAAATGCGTTCTTGTTGATTCTAACTCCATAGACATATAGGCGTTAGGTTAGCTTGAATAGGCGAGTAAGAACTCGACAGATTCTTATGAGCAATATTAACCCTGTCAACCAATAAGCTAGATAAATTAGTCGGTCAATTCAATTGAAGAATACAATAGGATTGTTAGATAGCCCATAACCCTAGATCGTTTTCATTACATTGATATCATTAAAATCTGCTCTTCCTCTGTTCAAAGTTTATTATTTATATTTTTCTTATTTAATTAGTTAGAATAAAATATTTTTAGATTTAATTCTTGTTTAGATAATTAGGATAGTCTAATTTAGTTAATAGCTAATCATAAGTCCTCGTGGGTTCGACATCCGACTTTTAGTCACTTTATTACTTGACGACCGCGTATACTTGCGTGAGTGTGTTTGGTCGCAACATATGTGCTAAATTAAACCTTCAGTAATTAATATCTCTCTACATGAAAAATATAAAAAGCAAATCTTTATATTCAAACAATAAATTTGTACACAAGTCACAAGCAAAGTGGTATCAATGTTCATTCATGATATAGCTGTGTCCAACTAGTTTCAGGACCTCAATTCCCAAGCTCAGAAGCTGAGCATCACTACTAGAAAAACGCGGATTACCTGGAACTTGCAGATTTTCTTGCCGTAATTTAAAATTTTTAAATTGTAAAATATTATATATACGGATTTAATTTCCCCCTATAAATTCGCATGTAGTTTTGGCGCCATTAGGCGCAAACATATTACCTGGGGAACTACATAGGGACATAATCGGCAAGTCCTCTATCTGTAGGTAAAAAAAAAATAATATTTTTTCGTTTGTGGGTCGGCAGAAAATTCCCTAGGTAACTGTCATGCAGAGTTAGCTGCGGATTAGTTCATGGGGATGTACCTGGGGATATAATTTTCCTGGGGAATTACCCGGGGATATAGTTTTCCTGGGGAATTACCCGGGGATAGTTTTTCATGGTTTTACATGGGAAATACCTGGGAATTTATTGTTCGTGTTTCACCTGCGAATATTTTCATGGGGATTTATGTGGACACTTATATACCTGGGGGAATTACCTGGGGATTATTTATTGCGGTGCTACTTGGGAATTCTTTAATAGATATTTACCTGTGATTTATTTACCTAGGAAAAATTCCCGTGGATTTACCTACGTATTTATTTACCCGGAGAAATTGCCTGGGAATTCCCGAGGATTTCCGTCACTCTGGGATTTTATCTTTTTTTTTCTTGCATCAGGATTTACTTGCTCCAAGCTTGAGTCATAGTATTGTCTTTGAAAATACCAGATGTTGTATTGAGAATTTTATTACTTACTGAATTATTTTTGCATCGATTTGAAATTTATTATCTCTTTGTGGTTAAGTTTATTATCTCTAATTCTTAAGCTTATTAATTTAGCTATGCATGTATAACTGCGAATAAAAAAAAATATACCAAGCTAATCAGAGGGCATGTGAATAAGTTAAAAGTAATAGTAAAGAATAATTTTTCCTTAAGACTAACATAAATTAAAATTTATGCTTGGAAGACAATTATCATATTGAAGAAGTTCGATCGTAGACAAAAGTGTATAAATTTATTCTATGTTCATAGTTTTTATATGTCCCCCATTAATCTTTCTTACAGGATCTTAGCTAGATCATATTAAGTATTATGGATGATAAATGATCATCGTTGTATAGGTAATGAATGTGAGGAAGATAGCAATAGCATAAACGTAGCGGTTTCGAGAAAATCATGGGGTGCACACAAATTTTAGAAACATTTCAATTTGATTTTTTAGAGTCTACAAAATATTTTGTGTGGGAAAAAGTTAGGAGTGACTTAGTTATGTTGAAAAATTAATATTTTTGAAAAATAGTTATGTCAAGCTTAGTGAAATTGTTTTCGTTTGAACATAATTTGATATGACATTCCCACACAATTTTATTTTTCATTTTTTTCGGGATAAACAATAACTTGACAATTTTTTCCCATTATTTTCATTATTTCGGGATAGCTTTTTTATTCCAACAATTTAATTCTTTTTCTAAGAAATATAAATTATATTTTTTATGTTAAATTCATAGATGGTCATAAATAAAATTTTTAAATTTAAAAAGTAATCTTTGAAAGTTTTTACAAAATTTATGGTTATAATCTAAATTTTTAAAAATATTATTTCATAATTTACTTCCAAGATAATAAAAGCTTTAATATATATTTTTTACAACTGAAAAAAAAAGAACAGAAGCGGGAAACTTAAGCGCCATAGAAGACGGCAACACTAAGCTTGGTAATTGGTATTGTACTCTCTCAAACATCCACCGGTGATTTTGCTCTCTCCGCCTCCTCCGCCCGCTAAGCTCCGTCACCTCCATTCTTTCTCCCCATTTCTTCTAAATACCCGTAAACCTCTCTCCTTTTCTCTATCTCTTTATCTAATGATGTTCTCTGCTATTATAAAAATTTAAAGACAACTTTATGTTTATTTCTTCTAACTCTTTTGTGGAATCATAATTTTAGGCTAATTTTGTTTTTCATTTTGATGTTCAGTAACTGCTTTGGGCAATTTTTGTTTTGTTCATCCCATTCTTTGGCTAACTGAATGTGAGTTTCTAGGTTTTCTCATCACCCTTGATTTATATATATATATATTTAGGGATGAAAATTTCTAATTTACAAAAGAAAGACTGAAAAATTTAGTATACAATCTGGCAAACTTTAATTTTCAAAAGATGCATATATTTTGTCTTGTTTTGGTCGAATTTATGGAATGCTTTCTGGTGATTCCTTTTTATTTGATTTGTTAGTGTGGACTCGAAGATAAATTGTTCGTACTGCACAATTTTGCTATTAGATTAATTTTTGGGCAGCAAGAAATTCCAACACTAACTGCTTTATGTCTAGTGCCTAAATGCTATTATCTATATTTTTAAATATATTTATCTTTTGGTTCAGAAAATGAAAATTCCCGAGCATCGAAAATAGATGGAAAATAGACTTCTTCCCCGTCGAGCGGGGTATACAGATGAATTTATAAGTGGCATGGATGAGTTTATCAAATTTGCTTGTAGTCAACCTAAGTACTTGTCCGAGGGAGTCATAAGGTGCCCTTGTAAGCGTTGTAAAAAATATGAAGTACCTGAAACGCGATGAAGTTATTGTGCATGTTTTTCAAAAAGGGTTCACACCAGGATATTGGTATTGGACATTGCATGGAGAGGAAGCACCTCCAATTGATTTGAATGAACATATTTATTCAGGTGCTTCGACTAGTCATCAAGGGTATAACTTTGACTGCCCCATACATGTTCTTAACATTGATCATTCCAGGTCCACATAATCCCAAGGCAAAAAATGATGTGTATCTTCAACCATTAATAGATGAGCTGCAACAATTGGGGACGGATGGTGTACTAACTTATGATGTGTCAAAGAAGCAAAATTTTCTTATGCGAGCAGCATTGATGTGGACAATTAATGATTTTTCTGCTTATGGCATGTTATCAACGTGGAGTAAAGCTGGTAAATTAGCTTGCCCAATTTGCATGGAACAATCAAAAGCTTTTAGTTTGAAATATAGAAGGAAAGTTACTTGGTTTGATTGTAACCACCAATTCTTGCCTCTCAATCATGACTTTAGAGAAAGCAAGAATGCTTTCTACAAAGGAAAAGAAGAGAAGTCTAGACCTCCTCTTAGGTTAACTGGGGATCAGGTGTGGGAAAAAGTTAGAGGGTTCCTAAGATTACTGAATCAGGTCCACGCAAATTCTATGGTTATGGGAAATCCCATAATAGGACCAAAAAATATATTTTTTGGGATTTGCCATATTGGAAGACCAAAAAAGTATTTTTTGGATACTGCTGTCTTTTAAAGCTACAATTTTAGTATTAAGCTTTCAAGTAGGTTTTTGTATTTCTATGCTTTTGGTAATTCATTTGAGATATATAAACATATATTTATTTATGTTGTCTTAGCTTAATAATTCTCTCTGTTGAGATCCATATCACTATGTTTATTCATTTGTTGTACATCTATTATTCTCAAAGCCTGCTGGCACTCTGGGGTCCATTCGAAATTATTTTTCTTTTTGAGTAGTACGAATAAACGATGACACTTTTCCGGCAACCGGGAAATGAATCTGCTCAAAGCTGCCAATCTCCCCGTAAGCCTTTGGACTTCCTTCACGTTTGATAGTTGGCCCGGAATATCTTCTATGACCTTGATCTTATTGGGGTTTACCTCAATCCCCCTTTGTGATACCAGAAATCCCAGAAACTTACCAAAGCTGACCCCGAACGCGCATTTCTCGGGATTAAGTTTCAAATTATGCTTCCTTAGGATATCGAAAGTTTCTTGCAGCTGCATTTTAAGACTTAACGAGCATATCGTCTATACAAACTTCCATAGTTTTTCCTATTTGATTTTCAAACATCTTGTTCACGAGCCGCTGATAAGTGGCTCCAGCGTTTTTCAATCCGAAGGGCATCACATTGTAACAATATATACCAAAATTCGTTATAAACGAAGTTTTTTCCTGATTTTCCTGGTTTATCTTAATTTGGTTATACCCGGAATAAGCATCGAGGAAACTCATTAACTCGTACCCGGCCGCGACATCAATCATTTGATCGATGTTTGGTAGTGGGACGAATCTTTCGGGCACGCCTTGTTAAGATCTTTATAATCTACACATATGCGAAACTTTTTATTTTTCTTAGGAACTACTACTAGATTAGCTAGCAAGTTTGGATATCTTACCTCTGGGATCGAACCGATATTAAGTAAGCGGGTTACCTCTTCTTTGACGAATTTATTCCTGGCTTCGGTGATTGGGGGCTTCTTTTGTCTTATCGGAGGTATGTTAGGATCCAAGCTTAACTTGTGTACGGCCACCTCTGTCGGAATGCCTGTCATATCTTCATGCGACTATGCAAAACAATTAGCGTTAGATTTAAGGAATTTAATGAAGTCGGACCTGAATTCTGGGTGCAGTCCTGTCCCCAAGTGGAATTTCCTTTCTAGGAATTTTTCAAACAATGCCACTTGCTCCAGCTCTTCCGTTGTGGACTTCGATGCATCGGTCTCTTCTGGAACTTGGAAATATCTCGGTACTTGATAATATTCCGATGCCTAGCTAACTTCATCTAGTTCAGGCATAGGTACCGGTCCCTGTAATTTCTATGTCACCCCTTATCTGCTTAATTACTCGAGCGTTGGAAACTTCAGCAATTGATGGTATGTTTATAGTGTAACTTTCATCTCGTGCAACCATGGCCTTCCCAGAATGATGTTGTATCCCATATCACTATATACCACTTCGAAAAGAGTCATTTTCATTACTCCTCCATCGTTTGTGACTAATAAAATTTCTCCCCGAGTTGTCACACTTGCGAGGAATATTATGGTCGGAATAATGCTTTCAGTGAGTTTAGCGTTCTCCAATACTCTCCATTGTATGATATTAGCCGAACTCCCTGGATCTACTAGAATACGTTTAATCTTAAAACCTAGCACATTTAAAGAAATTACCAGCGCGTCGTTGTGTGGTAGCAGCAATCCTTGTGTGTCCTCCTCCGTAAAAGTGATATCGTCTTCCCGAAGCCTTTTTCTATGCGTTATTGATACTTTCGTCTTCTTTGTTGCTGAAAAGCTGACCCTGTTAATCTCGTTCCCTCCGAAGATCATGTTGATTATTTGATGCGGGGGATCTTTTCCTGGTTTTGAGGGTTCTGCATTGTCTCGGTTACGACTATAATTGTTCTTAGATTGGTCACTCAAGAATTCTCTGAGGTGACAATTCTTAAGTAATGTTTCCACTTCTTCCCGGAGGTGTCGACAGTCCCCTGTCTGGTAGCCATTTGTCTCGTGGTATTCTTACCACAAGTTAGGATCCTTATGGATGGAATCAGATCTCATTGATTTTAGGAACTGTGCTTCTTTGATGTTTCTCATGGCCGATATCACTCCACTATACTGACAGTGAATTTGTATTCCGATAATTTGGGGTGAGAAGAGTCCCGCAATCCTGCCACTTCTTTATCCTGCAGTGATCGATTGTTCCAACCGCGATCTGTCCTCCTTTCAATCGTGAACTTGTTCGCTGTCCGAAAACCTTTGTTGCAGCCTTTCGTTCGTTCGTAGGGAAAAAATCGACCTCTCGAAGTCCTCATGTCCGCATCATAATCATCCTTTAATTTCTCCATGTTCTTTTCTCGTCCTTTGGTCGACGATGAAAAACCAACCTGATCATCTTCGATCCTTATTTTTGACTCGTACTGGTTGTGGACATCCGCCCAGGTCATTGCTTGAAACTCAAGTAGACTTTCCTTCAATTTTCAGGAAGTGTTTGAACTTCTCGGATTCAATCCCTTGGTGAATGCTTCAGCCGCCCATTCATCTGGGATAGCCGGGAGCAACATTCTCTCCTTCTGGAATCGGGTAACGAACTCTCGTAGAAGCTCAGACTCTCCTTGCGCTATCTTGAATATGCCAGCCTTTTGGGCCTGTACTTTTATTGCCCCGGCATGAGCCTTGATGAAAGAATCCGCAAGCATTTCAAAGGAATCTATGTAATGCTTGGGTAACAGCAAATACCACGTTGAGGCTTCCCTCGAGAGGGTTTCTCCAAATTTTTTCATCAGCACAGATTTTCATGAGGAGGTAAATAATTTTCCTTTATCTCCATTGTGTAGGTGGTAATATGCTCCTGGGGTCTGAAGTTCCATCATACTTTGGCACTTCAGGCATTTTGAACCACTTCGGGATTAACTCTGGTGCCGCACTTGACTTGTACGGCAATTAAGTATACTTTTTCGAGTTCGGACCTTTTAGCACTGGTGGCGCGCCTGGGATTTGGTCCATGCGGGTGTTCACTTCCCTCATGAACCATAAAAGTTTATTCTTGAAAGGATCATTCTCATTGTTGAGGCCCGATCCATTCCCCATGCCCCATCCAAGACAATTTCACCCCTAGAGTGTTGTTGTCGACCCTCCGCGTCGCTTGATTTGTGGGAGCCCCGGGAGGAATCATATCTCATCTATTTGCATTATTAGAATCTCCCAACAGCGCTTGCTTCAACTCTGTTATATCTTTATCCTGTCGTGTGAGGTTGACTAGAATGATTGCATGTTACTCTTGCAAGACCCTTACTGCGTCGACGACATGTTCCTCATCAGCGTCATCGGGAATGGTCCCCCAAACATGTCGAGGATACTGCCTATCATGCACAGGTGTAGTGTCATTCCTCTCATTATGGGTGTCACTGATTGAATCCTCGGAATGAGGCTGATCTCCTCGAATCTCGGGGTTGTGCATGTCGTTAACAGCGTTATCTGTTATTTCTTATGATTTTTTCTAAGACGAAAATAATCAAAACATGTTAGTTAAAAAATCAAGGATCAATTTAATTACACGACTATCTAGGGCTCACGATAGGTGCCAAACTGTTTACATGTAAAATGGTACAGTTGAATTTATACGTAGTTTCTAGATAAGTGAATTAATTTGATCCTAAAATAAATAAATAATTGAAGAATTATGCAATACTTAACCTTTGAATGTAGACGAAACAACAAAAGCAACAATTCTGGGAACAGGGTTTCCGGACACAACAACAAGGAAATAAAAAAGTAAGAAGACAAGATTATATTGAGCTTTGTATAGAATATAGCATAGGTTTGCCAGAACATTCGTGTGCTTTACAACGAGAATTGAGTTCACTATTTATAACTATGAAGAAGGTCCTAGGGTCATGTATTCTTTAATGTCAATTATGAGGGGCATTGATGGAGATATAACGGTGAACATAAAAGCCAAATTCCTTGTAACGGGTAATTGTTCTTAATGTCATGGAATATTCTCTATTAAATGCTATAGGGAGAAGAGCATTTATCACATCTTTATGAGCGTTATTCTTTCCAGTAACAAATGAAACAGTTGCCTTCGGTCTTTAGCCACCCTCTTGTCTTAGGTTACACGTGTCCCTTTCTTGGACGACCACGTTATTTGACCAAAAAGTGTAACTTTTGGCTAAACTATTAAATCTAGTTAAATATAATAACTCCAGATGCAAGCCTTGAAAACATGTGGGAGATTGTGACAGATCCCGTAAAAGATTGATGATAATAAGTACAAAATATTCTTAAAGTGTGAGTAATAATGGAGGTGTAATTAGTAATAGATAATGATAAATGGCATTTAAGTAAATAGAAGGAATAATTCACCCAATAATGGATGGATTAGACGAATGCTTCTCCTGACAATGATGAATGGAAGATAGATCCGAGATTTGCTTGATAAATCCTAGGATCTGGTGGAAATGAGTGGAATAATATGAGCAAGAATCTTGATAAAAAGATAATCTTTGTATTTTTTACAAGATAGAGAGAATCATCTTCCGAAAAGTGTTCTTATCAAATGAATATTCCATGTCTTATTCCCTTTTCTTTTTCCCTTATATATTTGACACTTATTCCTAGCAAACCCTAACAGTACAAGTGCAGAGAATATTCACTAGAATATTCTTTCTAATATCCTATTTTGAAAACCATCCATTACTACTCTTTACACGATGCTCGACCTCGGTCATGGTTGACATCTCGACCACGAATTTTTCTTCCTCCTAGTCGATCTCAACCGACTCTTTCCTTAATGTCGTATTACGCTAAATATCCTCAGGGCAGATTTTGGCCTATACAGTTAGTCCCTCAGCTTATTAAGGCTGACCCCAGACGACCTTGATGAGGGAACTATGTTTATCGTGGTTGGTGAAATTGGGCGAGCAAGTCGAGTAGTGGAATTTCAGACGAGGTGACAACATGACCTTTTGTGAACCGCACCCTTTGGGGTCGCATCATTTCAGAATAACGTCATGACATCATGCGTCATTATGGCATGTTTTCTCAATGCATTTGCATCATTTCCCGTGCCTCTGCTATTTCGATGCCTGCGCTAGGTAATGATGGACTGATTTCTTGGTCCTGATGCTTGAACTTTTATAAATAAGGTCATGAGACCATTCGTTTGTGTTTTTCATCATTTTAATATCGAGTCTCTGTGTCTTCTTATCTATTCTTGATATTGAATCTTTGTCTTCTTTTTACTTTGTTATCGTGTAACCACTCCCCTAATTCTTGTGATTCCAGTTGCTTCCAACTCTTCTGTACTTAAAATATCTTCTCTCAAAAATATGGTTAACGTACCCTCTGGTTTCGGCATGGCAACTGACAATATCCATTTGGCGATGCGTATGCCTCCTCATGGAGATTGTGTTTCTGCTGCCATTGAAGACGAGAATTTTCCTACGATGGAGGAAATAATGCCTCCTAGTAAAAAAGTTAGGTCCAACTTTTCGAAGATGCTTGAGGACAATCCTGAGATCTCGAAATCGGTGATGAAAGAGGTCGATCTCACCAATCTTAGGGCAAAGTTTAAAATTCCTGCCCATATCGATTTGATCCTAGCGAGACGCGATGTGGTACAAATACACCACCCCGGGTATTGCACGTTCTATGCGTATCCTTTCTACGTTGGCTATTCCTTTCCTATTCTCCCATTGGCGGAGGAATTTTGCCGCTATTACGGTTTGTCTGGCCCAACTCTCTCCATACATCTACAAGCTTATCTGCATGTTGACTAAATATGCGGAGTTCACCGGGGTCGGGGTCACACAACACCACATGATGCATCTCTTCACCCCAAGTTTCTATAGGAGACGATGTTGCACCTTCGCCACCGAGGAAGTAAATGTCTGTTGGTGAAGATGGATGACAAGGCAAATCGCCAGTTCTCGCTCAACTACTTTTTTGTCAAGACCGAGGAAGTGGTGGCCAACGCGCACGGATTCCCTAAGACTTGGAACTACGCTCATAAGTATCCCTTTTTTGTCAAGCGTTTGTTCTGCCTGTTTTAGTCGTATTCTGACATTCCGTCCCTTCCTTGTACAACCGAGACTACGCCCCCTCCTTTGGTTGGGGACATTCATGACTGTGTCAGCCAGGTTCTACCTCACACAGTGGGGATTCATGAATGGCCGGCCTTTCTCAAGAAGTTCGGACCTGCATCTTCCGCGACCGGTGATTTCATATATATATATATATATATATATATATAGGAAGTGACAATCTTTTAATCTTTCTTTTTCAGCCTGAGGATCTTCGAGGAGATCGAGGGCTCCTGCTCCTGCATTTCATAAGAGGAAGGCTGCTTCTTCTTCGGAGTCTGTTCCTGTTATGACCGTGACCTGGCCTTCTCAGTCGTCTACTTCTATTACTTCTTGCGCTGTGGCTAGGTCTGCTCGGTCATTGACTACATCTGCAGCAGAACTCCCGACTTCCCTTTTGCATCATCTAGTACACGAGGACGATGGAGAGGAATCGTCGCCGAGTGGTGGCAACTTGCTTGCCCGCAAGAGAAGATCAGTCTACATCGGCGAAGGAGCTATCCGGGCGGTGAATTCGGTGATGATGGATTTTGTCATCCGAGGAATGATGACAATAGAACTTGAATATGACGCTGAATTACCGCCTGTGATTCCACCATCATCTGGAGCCGAAGAGGACCGGTCTCTCCCTGAGACCGTGATGGAATTTGAACGTCCATCGTCGAGAGTCCCTGGCAACTTGTGATAGGATGAGCCATTGGCCACGCGACCAACCGAGGATCCTTCTTCGAGGGCCGACATAAAAGGAAAATGCGTAGCCGAGGAAGGTTACAAAACAGGCTTTGATATGTATGCCGAGGAGGTGAAGATGATGGGGGAGGGACTTACCCAACTTGAAGTAAGATTTGAGGGGACCATGCGGACTATTGCGATCCCCATGGATTGGGATTTGCTGGTTGACACGGAGTACGTGGTCCCTTCTCTTGGTCCCCTCTATTCTAATGCGGAGGGTAAAACCTTTAAAAAGCTGAAGGATGTCACTTTATCTAGGAGCATAGTTGGCCTCGCTCTTAGGGTACGTTTTTCGATCCCTCTTCGTTTTTGTATGTCGACTTTAAATCTTCGTTCTTACTCTTCGTTTTCTGTTTCTCTTTCTTTCAGACTGTGATTTTGGATATCGAGAGCCCTCAACGAGAGGAGAGACGTAAGGCTATTTTTCAAAAGATTGAGTGGAAATATCATGAATACCATAACAAGCACCACGAGATCTGCAGATGGTTAAGTGAGAGTGGCAATTTCTAGACTCTCCGAGATGAACTGAAGGAGAAGGATAACGAGTTGGTATGAGTCATCGGAAAATGCAACGTTCTTGAGGGGGAGTTAAGGGACAAAGAAGAAGAGCTTGAGGTGAGAAAGGTGGTCGAATCTCAATGCGCCGATCTTCAAGCATAGGTGGTCTTATTGCACACTGAGCTCGAGGAGTGTCAACTCAAGGCGGACACTTTGAGTGGTGAGGTCACTGAAAAAGCAGCGGATTTAGAGGAGGCGGAGTTGGCCCGGTCGGGGGCTGCGAGGAAAGCGGAGGCTTTGGAGATCGTGATCTGCATTCTTCGTTCTGAGCGCGAGAGTGCTCTAGAGATGGCTAGGCTCAGAGAGGAGCAGCTTGATGAACAGATAGGAGAGCTGGAAAAAGATGCTTCTGGCCTTTGTGATCAAGTTGCTGCTCTCGAGGCTGAGAAGGCACAGTTATTGGCTCATCCGTCTTCTTCCCAAGCTTCTTCTTTTCCCGATGTTCCGCTGGATTTGTACGAGGAATGGATTCACGCCGAGGCCTAGCTGGATATATTTAGAGATCTGATGGGGGCGGAAGTGTTTCAAAGGCCGACTTCAAGGATGCTCGTGTTAAGGTACGTAGAGCTCGGGTTACTTCGAGGATGCGGGTGTGGATTGGATTGAACATGACGCCTGGTATGAGGAGGAGTATCCCGCTGGCGATGGCGAAGAGGCAGATGGAGATGACCTAGGTGATCAAGCTGATGGCGCTGCTGGGCCAGATGACGATTAGTCATTTTTTATTTCCCTCATTTTTGCTTAGCCGCAGACTTGTGTATTTTTTGTGGGCGTGTTTTCAAGCCTTTGTAAAGTATATTCTAAGTATGAAATGCTAGTTCTGTTACTCATACCTGATCTTTTTTATTCTGTTCGATTTTGTAAACCTTTTGGACTTTGTTGCTTGGTTGCCTTAGTCATAATAACTTTGTTCAAGTAGGGTGAACGGGGTTGAAACAAAACCTAGGTTTGATTATGGCCGAGGGCCATTAGGTGTTGGTTCAAACGAGGTCAAACACATTGCATGTTTATTTATGGCCGAGGGCCGATTAGGTGTTGATTCGAGCAAGGGCGAATATAACCTATATTTAGTTATGGCCGATGGCCAATTAGGTGTTGATTCGAAGGAGGTCGAGTATAACCTATATTTAGCTATGGCCGAGGGCCGAGTAGGTGTTGATTCGCACGAGGTCGAATGTAAACTGTTGATACCCAATTTTGCCTTCATATTTTTCAAATAGTATATATACTTTCAAAATATAATTTTGCATCATTACTTAATCTACAAGATTTATACTAGTATTTTCTATAATTTTATTAATTTTTAAAGGCTTTAAAATTGATTTTCTTGCATTTAAATTACTTGAATATGCATTAATTACCCCTTAAATTATTTTGTGATGAATTAATAAGCCAAGGTTTATTTGCATCCACAAATATGTCTCATAATACTCTATTTTGTTTTTATATAATTATATTTGTATTTATAGCTATTTTCTAAAATTTTGTAATAATAGCCTATATTCTATACGTAATTGTATTTATTATATTATTTATATCAAAATAGATTTTCTTATATTTTTATAATGTTAAATTGTTATTTTACTGTACAAATTATTTATTATTCTTTTTTATAATTTATATTTCTAATACATTTCATGTATTTAAACTATGTCCCAATATTTTGAGTTAATTTCGGACCCAATACACCAGCCCAAACCCCAAAACCTTAGCCCAATAACCCCAATCCCAAACCAGACAACCCCTAACCCAGTCGCGACCCGCTTTATGATCCACTCCACTTCCCTTTTAATCATGGCTGTTGATCTTAGATGATCAACGACCTACAATAGCCCTTTCCCTTTCCTTATATTTCAATAACTTAAACCATAGAGACATTTCCCCCACCTAGCGACCTCTCCATTCTCTCATCTCCCCACTCCTACGCCAAACCCTAGCCTCCGCCTCCCAAATCCCCTCAAAACCCTGCTAAATCATGAAATTCTTTCACGATCTGCTTACCTTATTTGCCCTATCTCATTATCATTCATACGCTCGTGGTATTACTTAGTACTTTCCCGATTTTGGAAAGTATTACCTCTCCGAATCGAGTGCAATCATCCTCAACCTACAAGATTCAGATGAAAATTCGTCTGTATACACTCTCAACAATGTCGTATGGGTCCGATGCACCGTGCTTCTTGGCTAATTTTGACAATTTGCCAAACTAGGGTTTGTCCGATTTTTACCTATTTTGATTCGGAATAGGCTATGCATGTGAATTTCCTTGTTCCTGCTTAAACTTGATTGATTTTTTATCCTTATTTGGGTTTGATTAATTATTTTTCATGTTTGTTCGTTTAATTTTACTACTATATAAACCCCTTCCCTAATCCCCTTGAACGAACCAGAATGACTATTATTCTCTCATACTCTCACTCGCTCGATACTATTCTGAATCTATTGTTCTTGGCCGGCTGAAAGCCAAGGCCATCGGAACCCTCTCTAACGACCTCCTTAGTGCGAGCACTGCTCGGGTCTCATTTGAGGCTCCTGTGAACTCTAACGCACTAGGATTTGGGTCTTTTGGTTCTTCTCTTTGCTTGTGATATTCGAGTTGTTTCTGACACTTAGCCTTCTTTTCTATTTTGTTTATTGAATCTGCAAACTGGTGAGTGTCTTGACTTTTGCAATTCTATCCTCTTTTGCTTGTTTCCAGTGCTTCGCATATCCATGTTGTTCAAACCAGTATGACTCTAATATTGTGTTGTAATCATTGGCAATTTTACTTGCATTGTAGCTATTCTACAATTCTGAATCTCTTAGTGTCACAACCTGCCTAATTCTTTAAACTACTATATGTTCAGCTTGAATGACTTTGTATCTTTAAGTTTGTTTTGTTGTTCTGTTGTTTATTCTGAGTTTTTCTCATGCCTTGTTTTAGATTCTCGCACTGAAATTGCTAGGGAATCATTTCTTACCCAGAATTTGCCTTAATGAATTTCTTTTGATAATTCCTTTATATGAACTCTGTTTTTTCCTGCTTACATTAATCATATTTATTGTCGCAATGTTTTAACCAAGCATGTTGATTTGTTCTAGTGCTGGGTCAGTCCTGCAATCTTTGGTATTGTTTATGCTTCTAATTGAATCCCAATACATTTAGGTTCCATGATCATGCATAGTTGACTGGCTTAAGTTCTGAGTCTGCATGTTATGTTAACCTTAAGATAATATGTCCTCTTATCATGATACCTTTTGACTGTGAGATTTTTGTATTATACTCAACATGATTAGGCTTCTCATCGATTGCTTGTTTGCCTGTTTGTCATGTATAATTGTCATTTCTTGACTATGATCCTGCTTGATCCCTTATGACTTAGACCTCCCCCTAAGTTTTAAAATCCTTTTATGGCTAATGCTCTATTCTGAATTCATTCTGGAAAGCCTAGCGTGTTCACCTCGTATGAGCCTAGTATGTTTACCCTGTTAATCTAAAATGGCATATCTCCTTAACTCTCCTAATGTTATGTCTATAGTTAGCATGCTGTCACCTACTTAATGATGTAACATATGTTGCATTTACCATGTTTCATGTCGAGTCTATTGACTCTCCTAGTTTCGTGTTCTTTGTTGGACCAATACTATCACTCTTGCTTCTAAAATGCCAATGTGTTTGTGAATCCTGCTAAATGTCTTACAACCCCGCCTCTATGAGGTGTTGCTTTAGAACTATTTGGTTGGTTTCTATGTATGGGTCTATATATGAGTTTGAAGCTTATAATTGGTATACTCTAATACTTGAGTCGAGTTTGGGTCTGGTTTTGCTGTTGGTGCGAAGAATGAGCTTGTTGAAGGCCCATGCAGTACTGGGTTATCTCCTTTTGGGCCTGTTGTTGTTCCTTGTGTAATATTTATACTTATATTCATTATCTGGGCCTGTAATAATTTGTACATAAACAATTGGAGATTAATGAAAGGGGCTGGAGTATTCTAATGCTTTCTTAAAAGGGTAGAAAACATGCCTATGGGGTATATGTGTTCTGTTTTCTATTTCGTTTAGCATGCCTTATATGTTATTTAATTTAGTGTGTTGTACACTAATAGAAAGCATACCTATAGGAATCACGCACACACTTCACTTAACTTGTCAAAAATATTGGCTCAAGCAATTGCTATATTTGCTTCCATGTGTACTACTAAACGCTTCTAGATAGCATGACTATAGGATACAATAACACATGTTTTGCCAATGTTCACCTAGATACCATGTCTATAGGGTTTCAATTAATCAATCAATCAACTACTTTTATTGCTCTTAGTACATTGCTCCTTTAGATATCATGGCTATAAGACCTTAATCAACTAATCGATTACTTTGTTACTTCATCGCATTGCCACACTTAGACAACATGCCTATAGGGATAAAGTACGTAAAATCAATTTTAGTTACCAATTACTAGAAATACTGCCTATAGGATACTGTCACATGGTTAAGAAGTATGTCTATAAAATCAACACTGGTAATCCGGAATTACGAGCTTGTTTCAGTGCCTTATTGCGCAAACAGTTAGAAACCATGCCTATAGGACTTGAAGCGTTTCTAATCTGCCCATGAGCTAGTCTAAAGTAGCAGTATCGTTCGTACAATACTGGAAATCGGAATCACATATAAATCATACCTATAGGACTCAATGATTCTAATGCGTCTAAAAACTGCCTACTGCCAAAACTGCATGCGTGTAAGTTGCTGCTTACATGTGGAGGTTAACTTGAGCCTTTGCTTGTATTTATGTGTAGTCCTACACGTTTTTTGAATGTGCGCTAGTTTTATCATTTTGCACATCCTAAGAAGAGTCTAGAACCATCCAAATAGAGGTCCAAAGCCTCCTGGACCATAGGCATGGGACGGGTAGTGCACGCGTAGGGTACGACCTATAAAGGAATTAGAACGCCGTTAGGTAAACAACTTCAATATAGTAATTGTGTAGCAGGATATGATAGTCCGTGTCCGCTGAATAATATGAGAAACCCCTTCCTTAAGGTAGTTGCGAAGTATTATTTATGTTGCACGGGATGATCCTTTAGGCTAAAAAACTTAGTACCTTCCCTCTCTTTACATATTTGTTATTTACACTTAGATCAACGTAGTTGTATCCTTGTAGTCATTAAGATTTGTGCCAATTATCACACGTTCTAATAAGACTCTTCAACTTGTAAATTTCCCTTTATTTATTTGATCACCTAGCCTAATTACGTAATCCACATAATTTAAAGTTCGGCCGGGACCCACAGTTGTGGACCTTGAAGAGTGCCTAACACCTTCTGTTTGAGGTAATTTGAGCCCTTACCCGACTAGTCAAACAGAGTTATTTGCAAATAGGTGCCCTAACACACCTATTTAATCGTTAGGGGGCGTGATAGCATGGCGACTCTGCTGGGGATATACTTAGGCTCTTACCATGATGAACTTGACTTATGTGGATTACTTTCTTTGTCTTAAACTGCTATTACATGCACATCCCTTTCCTTGTTTTCCTTTATTTGTCTTAAACTTCTATTACATGCACATCCCTTTCCCTATTCACCTTTATTTGTTTTGAAATGCTAGTACCTGCATATCTCTTTCCTTATTCACCTTTATTTTGCTATGACATGCACGTACCTTCCCTTATTCTCCTTTATTTACTATGACATGTACGACCTCTCTCCATCTCCTTCATCTTGTCTAAGATTTCTATATTATGACTCTCCCATCCCTATTTCCCTATGTGCTTCATTACGTTCTCACACCATTTTCATGAGCTAAATTGACTTCTCTCTTTTGTCTTTATTTTCTTTTCTCTTTATGTTCACTTTTGATATTTTATTTACTGTTTTTACTTACTTTTATCATGCAAATACTTGGAAATGTGTTATTATTTTTGCATAAAGCATGCTCTGAATCATACTCCACTCGTGCCAATTATCAATATAGCGGCGCTTGATGAGTGTATGCGCTTTCCTGAAATTACCCGGTTTAAATCGGAAAGGCTTATTTACGGTAGATTAGTCGATCAACGGTGCAGTCGACGGTCCCGTGCCTTTCCATCTCAAGTTGTCCACTTGGGAGTATCAGTCTAGACCCTTCTAGAAACCCTACTCCAATTTGAAATGTACATGCATCATGCTAAACCTAGTACGGGTTGAAGCATTGTTAACGTAACAACCCGCTAAGATGAGCCTTGTCCAAAGTCCGACGGGATTTACACATTCCCAATGGACACTATCATATTATGTGCATTACTTGGAGAAAATGTGCCAACGTATTGATCATTATTGCGTAAGTAGTCAAATATGGAGGGGGAAAAGGCTAACCTTTATTTGTTTGCATAAAATGAAGCACGAAATCCCCAGGTTCGGTATGGTCCAAAATATCCCGCCTTTGCTACTTGACTGATGGAAAGACCTTGTGTCGTGTGACAAGAATCATGTGAAGAGAGTACTTGGTGACCTGTCATCGTTGTTGAACATTCAACCAAATAGGGAGTTGATCGAGGCCGCCACTATGTTCTGGGACGAGAAAATTACTATTTTTCGATTTGCCAATATAGAAATGACTCATCTCCTAGAAGAAATAGGAGGTTTTGCCAAGTTGCCATGAGATACTCCGGGATTACTGGTACCAGAGAATCGTACTCCCGGCGGTTTTCTGAAAATGTTGGGTTTTAAGAAGAATGACGAACTACTCTG
The DNA here is from genome assembly GCF_000390325.3 of Nicotiana tomentosiformis. Taxonomy (NCBI): domain Eukaryota; kingdom Viridiplantae; phylum Streptophyta; class Magnoliopsida; order Solanales; family Solanaceae; genus Nicotiana; species Nicotiana tomentosiformis. The sequence continues at coordinate 112,556,501 of NC_090823.1, read as the reverse complement.
TCTAAAGATATTATACATCCCTTTTGAGTTTCGTTACGAGCGTTATGGGCATAGCAAGTCATATCGTCTTTATCATGATGAACTAGCCATTACTTTATTGGAATGGGTGCATCGCCGGGTTTATGTTTTCATTGTCTGCTTCTTGGGGTTGTTGATCTTTCCAATGAAAGGAGGAAGAATTCATACTCGCTTAGCCATGGTCGCCAGGACCTTAATTGATGGTATCGAAGGACAAACTTATACTATCATCCCAATGATCTTAGCTGAGATGTACCGCGCTCTAGATCAGTGCAAGCAAGGATTCAGACAGTTTGAGGGTTGTAATTTATTGCTACAAGTCTGGCTGCTGGAACACTTTCAGAGGGGTGAGTATCGTCAACAGCTTCTGCGAAGGCCACTAAATGACTACGTAACCAACCATCACCCAAAGAAAATGATGTTTATTCCAGATAGGTTTGCAAAGCATGGAAATGCTGTAAGTTGGGTGCGTTTCTTCTACAATCTGACAGACGAGTAGGTGCATTAGATGTTTGAATGGCTTCCTAATAGTGAGTTCATCATCAGATCGAAGGGGACTACTCATTTGGTGTTGATCGAGCTGCGAGGTATCTACTCTTACGCTCTTATAAGGGTAATAAGACAAGCTGGAAGAAAACAAGTCATACCTCGGGTTTCCAATATGGTCCAGTACAAGGCAGATTTCAAGAGAGATGTCATTCCGTTCAAGTTTGAAGCGTAACACATGTGGAACCAAAAGATCATTGTGGAAGGGAAAACTATGTAGCCAGACAGGTATCACATCGGTCATATGTACTACTATCTGTCATGGCCAGAAGATGACGTAGCGGGGGACATCAAGCCAGGAGTTAATCTGAAGGATAAGATCATAGATAAAGTGGTTGAGGCACATGTTAAGTACAAAAGGCTACGCAAAAGGGTGTTCAAGTCCGAAGCTAAACATCCGGAGCAACATAAAGTAAACATAAAGGCAATAAGGGAATGGAAGGAGATTACCACTAAGTCAACAGAAAGATTGGAATACCTGGAACAAGGACATATGCAGATAGAAGGTAAGATGAAGATACTCTCGAATTGTCAAGGCATGGACGTCGATGAAGGAGGAAATCTTACAAAAACTTACTTACTGTTGGATATGCGCGATCTGGGAAATCTGATTGATGGGTTCAAAAGAGTCAAGCATGGAGAAGGTCATACATGGACCCAGTATATTAGGAGATGATATTCTTTACTGCTTTATAGCTTAAATTAGATTTCGATTTTATAAGGCTAAATGCCATTAGTAACTTTATATTATTGTCGATTTAGTAAAAGTTTGTTTTGGCTCATTTTCGCATTAATGAAATGAAGCAAATGTTGGCACCAATTTCCTCCAAGTCTATGTGTCGCTTAGGCCTACCTCAGGCATAATGGGGTCCTCAAATTAGGACACGAATTATTGCATGACTTTGTGAAACAATTTTTAATATTGCGAACATTCTTTTATTTCACCTTACTGACTTGGTTTTCTTTTGCTTTTTCTTATTTTTGATTACTCTTGTTCCCAAAGGTTAGCTCGTACATACTGGCATCATCAGCATACCACACTAGATCCGGAGGTTCTCACCTCCTCCTCCACCTAGTGACCCAAAAGTCAAAAGCAAGGGCAAAAGGAAAATCGATGATCTAAGTGGTATCGGGAAAGACAATGCTGCTGTGGCGGAAAACATTAAAACTCAGGAAGAATGAGTTGGTCTTACATTTGGAGCAGAAAATCCTGGAACTCCAGGGAGAGCTTGAGCAGGTCCGAAATCTTGCCAACCTCTTCCTTACTCTCAATGTTCCCGACATTAACCAGCAAAAGCTGACTACCCAGAACCAAACACTACCACAAAACTCACAAAATAAGAATCCACCACTCATAGTTTCGAATCCTCCCGCACAACACCAATATCATATTCCCGCTCCTTCCCAGAACCTTAAACCACCACCAATGCAAACCCCTCAACATCATCCAGCTCAATACCCGCAAACCACCACTTATCACACTCTCCAAAGTGCACCCGATCCCTAAAACTCGACCAATGACCACCCGTATACCCAAGTTCTAGGAACTCATCAAAGCAAACTGATATATGTGGAAACCTTACAACATACCGTGCAGAAAGCCCTATACATACCCGAACCAACTGAGAAGGACCTGCTCATTAGAAACATGGCAGAGGAACTCAAGAAGCTCATAGGGAGAGTCCAGAGTGTTGAAGGTGGGAAAGGCATTGAAGGTCTAAACTCTGAGGACATATGTATTCAGCCGGATATGGAACTGTCGGAGGGTTACAAACCTCCCAAGTTCAAAATGTTCGATGGTACCGGTGATCTGAAGGTGCATCTGAGAACATACTACAACAAGCTTGTAGGAGTGGGTAAGAATGAACAAATCAGCATGAAACTGTTCATGTGAAACCTTACATGAGATGCTTTGTCTTGGTATATCAGTCAAAACCCAAAGAAGTGGGTTAATTGGGTGAGTATGGCATCAGACTTCATGGATAGATATAGGTCTAATACAGAGAACGTGCCAGACGGTTTCTACATTCAAAACCTTAAGAAGAAGCTGATAGAAACCTTCCGCGAGTATGCTACTAATTGGAGATCAGAGGCTGCAAAGGTAAGGCCAGCACTTGAAGAAGAACAAATGAACAAGCTCTTTGTTAGAGCTCATGATCCGCAGTATTACGAAAGATTGATGGTCATCGAAAATCATAAGATATCCGACATCATCAAATTAGGGGAAAGAATAGAAGAAGGAGTCAAGTGTGGGATGGTAACTAATTGCGAGGCGTTGCAAGCCACAAATAAAGCCTTGCAATCAGGAGGTATCTCAAAGAAGAAAGAAGTGGATGTTGTGGTGGTAGCCTATGGCCCTAATTCTCCCCTCAGATACCAAACACCTCTACCTATATATCAACCCTCACCACCAAAATACCAATACCCTGCCACCACCTACCATACCTACAATACTCAACCTGCATATTACCATTCACCTCCACCCGCCTACCAAAACTACCCAAATCCACGTCCAAATTTTGACTGCAGGCCACCTAGACAGTACACCTCAACTTCTGAACCGATAGCCCAAGTGTATGAGAGACTGAAGGCCGCCGATTATGTCACCCTTATTCCTGTTGTTATTGTGGAAATCCCTCCCAATGGATCAACCCCAACAAAACATATGCTTATCATTCACGCATGAAGGGTCATACCATTTAGGAATGCCGCACGTTGAAAGACAAGATTCAAACGCTGATCGACACTCAGGTTATACAAGTTAAGGAAGCTGCACCAAAGCCCTCTCCTAGATCACAAACGTGGGGGAGTGAACGTGATAGAAATTAATGAGGAGTGGGATCAGGAAGGGTCCATTGGACTTATTCGAGAGGGAGACGCTCCTAAAATATCTCCGGTCACCCTCATGCCAGTTGTGGTACAAACCCAGGCGCCATTTGAAGTTGAGGTAGCTACACCCTTCACTCTAATGGTATTTCCCACACCATCTTACAAGTCTGATGTCATTCTATGGGATTATGTTGCGGAAGGAAGGAGGAAGGGAAAAGCCAAAATGGAAGAAACAGGTGCCGCACAAGGTATGACTCGCACGGGCAGAGTTTACACACCAGAGAATCTGGGAGGAACGAGCAAGAAATCTTCACCTAAGCCGCCTATCGTTGAGACTGGCACTGATGATCTTTAGAGGGAGATACAAGCAAGGGAGTACTTTGTTGTTGACCCCTAAACAAGACTCCTTCTCAGATCTCCATCTTATCACTGTTGCAAAACTCAGGCACGCACAAGAATGCTTTGATGAAGGTGTTAAGTAAAGCTTATCTACCCGCCAGCATCACTAGTGGAGAGATGGTTAACATGGTCGGATAGGTACTGGAGAGCCACAAAATCATTTTCCACGAAGATAAGTTACCACCAGAAGGACTGAGTCACAACAGGGCGTTGCACATCACAGGGCAATTCAAAGATAAGTTCATCGCCAGGGTCTTGATAGGTGGAGGTTCGATGGATCTTAGAGAGCCACTATCAGAGAAATCAACCTCTATCTATTGTTGGGTTCCAAGTGCTAGATATATTTGCTACTTACAATCTATTGTTGGGACGGCCATGGATACATGAAGCCGGGGCAGTGGCTTCAACTCTACAGTAGGTTGTGAAGTTCGAGTGAAATCATCAGGAGGTGATCATTCATGGAGATGAAAGCAACCCCATCTACACCAATCAGACCATTCCAATCATAGAAAACAGGCAAAAGTTGGATGGAGAAACATATCATCGCATTGAACGGGTTAACGCAATTGAAAAGGACCGATGGTGGAGCAAGAAGATTAAAAGCATATTGCTATGGACGGGATATGAACCAGGCAAGGGCCTGGACTAAAATCTTCAGGAGATAACCAAACCTGTACAACCACAATATCATGGCACAACCTTTAGACTCAGATATGAATATACATGGAAAGAATATCAGGATTGGATACCGCCATGGTGTGCCCGTTATTATCCACTGGAACAACCCATACCACCTTTGTACCAGACATTTCATCAGGCTGACATGATGTGGGGATCTGAGGAAGATGAGATTTTGGCCGCATGAGAAAGAATTTCCAAGATGAAGAAGACATGGACTGCAGTGCAATTGTTGAGGAGGAGGAGGAGGAGGAAGACCTTACCATTCAGACAATGGAAGAGGGAGCTATTCTCAAAAACTAGACCGTTGCACCGTCCTGGGCTCGCCGAGTTCCTGGGTAGCCTGGCAAGTTAGCATGAATTATTTTCAAATAGGTTTGAGCATTTAAAACATTTTTAGTATTTTGTTTTGAAATGATTACTCGAGTCATACTTTTTGACATTTTAAAGCTTTAATGCATTACTGCTTTTCATATTTATTATTCTCTATCTACATTCTTTTCAGCATAATTATTACATATCCCGATGAACCTACTTTTGTGACATGTAATGAGACAACGCAATATAAGGACAGTGATTAGGAAGATCTGGAAGATGATATAATACCTGAGTAAATCGTCAAAGAAGTAGAGAATTTTAAAAACAAACCGAAGTCTAATTTGGAGTAAACTGAAGTCGTTAACTTAGGGGATTCTAAAATTGTCAAGGAAAATCGTATAAGCATTCATCTATCACCGTCAGATAAAGAAGAGTATATCAGGTTCCTAAAGGAGTATGAGGACATCTTTGCATGGTCCTACGGTGATATGACTAGTTTAAGCACATCCATAGTAGCTCATAAGCTACCCATCAATCCCATGTGTCCACTGGTAAAGTAGAAGCTCAGAAAGTTCAAGCCAGATATGAGTTTGAAGATAAAAGAGGAGGTCACCAAGCAAATCAAAGCCAAGGTTCTCCGAGTGGTCGAATATCCGACCTGCTTGGCCAACATTGTGCCCGTTTCGAAAAAAGATGGGAAAGTTAAAGTATGTGTCGATTACTGAGATTTGAACAGAGCAAGTCCTAAGGATGATTTCCTGCTGCCTAACATACACATACTAATTGACAACTGCGCCAAGTATCAAATCCAATCCTTTGTGGATTGCATCGCAGGATACCACCAGATTTGGATGGTTGAAAAGGATGCCGAAAAGACCGTCTTTATCATACCATAGGGAATATATTGCTATAAAATGATGCCGTTAGGTTTGAAGAAAGCTGGGGCCTCCTACATGAGGGCCATACCGACTATCTTCCATGACATAATACACAAGGAAATAGAAGTATAGGTGGATGATGTTATCATCAAATCTAAAAGGAGTTCGGATCACATAGCAGACCTAAAGAAAGTTTTCGATAGGATTCGAAAATACAAATTGAAGTTGAACCCTGCAAAATGTGCCTTCGGAGTCCCTGCTGGAAAGTTGTTAGGTTTTATCGTCAGTCGCTGAGGTATTGAGTTAGACCAGTCAAAAATAAAAGCTATCCAGGACTTGCCACCACCAAATATACCACCTTTGATACTTGACTGGTGGAAAGACCTTGCACTTTGTGACAAAAATCATGTGAGGAGAGTACTTGGTGACCTGCCATCCTTGATGAACATTCGACCAAATACGGAGTTGATCGAGGACGCCACCATGTTCTGGGACGAGAAAAGAGTTGTTTTCCAATTTGGTAATATAGAAATGACTCATCTCCTAGAAGAAATAGGAGGAATCGCCAAGGTGCAATGGGATAGTCCAGGATTATTGGTACCAGAGAATCGTACTCCCCACGATTTCTTGAAAATGTTGGGTTTTAAGAAGAATGATAAACTGCTCTGTCTAAAGAATTCATACATCCATTTTGAGTTTGTTTACGAGCGTTATGGGCATAACAAGTCGTATCGTCTTCACCATGATGAACTAGTCATTACTTCCTTGGTATGGGTACACCGCCGGGTTTATGTGTTCGTTGTCTGCTTCTTGGGTTTGTTAATATTTCCAATGAAAGGAGGAAGGATTCATACTCGCTTAGCCATGGTCGCAAGGACCTTAATAGACGATAGCGAGGGACAAACTTACACTATCATCCCCATGATCTTAGCTGAGAGGTACCGCGCTCTAGATCGATGCAAGCAGGGATTCATACACTTTAAGGGTTGTAATTTATTGCTACAAGTCTGGCTGCTGGAACATTTTCAGAGAGGGGAATACCGTCAAGAGATTCTGTGAAGGCCATTGAATGACTACATAGCCAACCATCACAAAAAGAAAATGACATTTATTCCAGACAGGTTTGCAAAACCTGGAAATGTTGTAGGTTGGGTGCATTTTTTCGAAAATCTAACTGACGAGCAGGTACATTGGATGTTCGAATGGTTTCCTAGTAGTGAGTTCATCATCATATCAAGCGGGACTACTCATTTGGTGCTAATCGGGCTATGAGGCATCTACCCTTACTCTCTTATAAGGGCCATGATATAAGCTGGAAGAAAACAAGTCAAACCTCGGGTTTCCAACATGGTCCAGTACAAGGCAGGTTTCAAGGGAGATGTCATTCCATTCAAGTTCAGGCGCAACACATTTGGAACCAAAAGATCATTATTGAAGGAGAAGCTATTGAGCCATACAGGTATCACGCCGGTCATATGTACTACTATCTATCATGGCTGGAAGACGACGTAGCGGGAGACATCAAGCCAGAAGTCAATATGAAGGATAAGATTATAGATGAAGTAGCTGAGGCACAGGTTAAGTACAAGAGACTACGCAAAAAGGGTGTTCGATTCTGAAGCTAAACATCTGGAGCAACATAAAGTGAACATGGAGGCAATAAGGGAATGGAAGGAGATTGCCGCTAAGTCAACAGAAAGATTGGAATACTTGGAACAAGGATTGATGGAGCTAGAAGGGAAGGTGAGAAAGAGACTCTCAGATTGTCAAGGCATGGACGACGATGAAGGAGGATGTTTGGCAAAATCTTACTTGCTGCTGGATATGCGCGATCTGGGAAACTTGATTGATGGGGTCAAAAGGGCCAAGCATGGAGAAGGTCCTTCATGGATCCAGTAGATTAGGAGAAAATGTTCTTTACTGCTTTCTAAATTAGATCATATTTCGATGTAATAAGGCTTGATGCCATTGGTGACTTTATTATTATTGTCGGTTTAGTGAAAGTTTGTTTTGGCCTATTTTCGCATTAATGAAATGAAGCAAAGTTGGGATCAATTTTCTCCAAGTCTATGTGTCGTTTAGGCCTACCTCAGGCATAATGAGGTCCCCAAACTAGGACGCGAATTATTGCATGACTTTAAATATTGCAAACATACTTTTATTTCACCTTACTAACTTGGTTGGTTACCTTTTGCTTATTTTTTCATTTTGATTATTCCCATTCCCAAAGGTTGGTTCGTGCATACTGGCATCATCAGCATACCATACTAGATCCAGAGGTCCTCCACCTCCTCCTGCACCTAGCGACCCAAAAGGAAAAAGCAGGGAAAAGGGAAGATGAATGATTTAAGTATCAAGAAAGACAATGCTACCGTGGCAGCAAACGTTGAAACTTTAGATGGCAGAAGTACTCCGGGGCAGAACGAGTTGGTCTTACATTTGGAGCAGAAAATCCTAGAACTACAGGGCGAGCTTGAGTAGGTCCGAAATCTGGCAAACTTCTCCCTCACTCTCAATGTTCCTGACATCAACCAACAAAACCCGACTATCAAGAACCAAACAACCCCTACAACACACACAAAATCAGAATCCACCACCATAGTTCTGAATCCTCCCGCACAACCTTAATATCATAATCCCGCACATCCCCAGAACCTTAACCCCCCTCCAGTGCCAACCCCTCAACAACAACACCATTATTCAGCTCAATACCCGCAAACTACCACTTATCACACTCCCCAAAACGTACCACAACCTACTCCCGATCCCCAAAACCTGACCAACGGCCACCCGTATACCCAAGTTCCAGGGACTCATCAAAGCAATCCGATATATGTGGAAACTTTATCCCATGCCCCGCAACAAACCCTATACATACCTGAACCAACTGAGAAGGACTTACTCATTAGAAACATGGTGGAGGAACTCAAAAAGCTCACAGGGAGAGTCTAGAGTGTTGAAGGTAGGAAGGGCATTGAAGGTCTAAACTACGAGGACCTGTGTATTCAGCCAGATGTGGAATTGTCGGAGGGTTACAAAGCTCCCAAGTTCGAAATGTTTGATGGTACTGGTGATCCGAAGGTGCATCTGAGATCATACTACAACAAGTTTGTAGGAGTGGGTAAGAATGAACAAATCTGCATGAAACTGTTTATGTGAATCCTTACAGGAGACGCTTTGTCTTGGTATATCAGTCAATACCCAAAGAAGTTGGTTAATTGGGTGAGTATGGCATCAGACTTCATGGATAGATTCAGGTTCAACATGGAAAATGCGGCAGACGTTTTATATATTCAAAACCTCAAGAAGAAGCCGACAGAAACCTTCTGTAAGTATGCTACTTGTTGGAGATTAGATGCCGCAAAGGTAAGGCCAATACTTGAATAAGAACAAATGAACAAGTTCTTTGTTAGAGCTCAAGATCCGCAGTATTAAGAAAGGTTGATGGTCATCGAAAATCACAAGTTCTCCGACATCATCAAGTTAGTGGAAAGAATAAAAGAAGGAATCAAGAGCGGGATGGTAACCAATTTCGAGGCGCTACAGGCCATGAATAAAACTTTTCAATCAGGAGGTATTTCAAAGAAGAAGGAACTGAGTGCTGTGATAGTAGCTCAGGGCCCCAAGTCTTTCCTCACATACCAAACACCTTCATCCACATATCAACCCTCACCCCCAAAATACCAATACCCTGCCACCGCATACCATACCTACAACACTCAACCTGCATATTACCATTCATCTCCACCTGCTCGCCAAAACTATCCAAAGCCACACCCAAATTTTGACCACAGACCTCCTAGACAATACACCCCAATTGCTGAACCCATAGACCAACTGTATGAGAGATTAAAGGCCGCTGGTTATGTCACCCCTATTCTTGCCATTGTTGTGGAAAATCCTTCCCAATGGATCAACCCCAACAAGACATTTGCTTATCATTCAGTCAAAGGGTCATACTATTGAGGAATGCCGAACGTTGAAAGATAAGATTCAGACGTTGATCGACACTAAGGTTATACAAGCAAAGGAAGCTGCACCAAATGTTCGCAACAACCCTCTCCCGGATCACAAAGGTGAGAGAGTAAATGTGATAGAAACTGATGAGGAATTGGTTTGGGAAGGGTCCATTGGACGCATTCGAGAGGGAGATGCCCCTAAAACATCCCTGGTCTCCCTTACACTAGTTGTGGTACAAACCCAGGCACCATTTGAAGTTGAGGTAACTACACCCTTCACTGTGATGGTAGCTCCCACACCATCTTACAAGTCTGATGCCATCTCATGGGAATATGTTGCGGAAGCAAGAAGAAAGGGAAAAGCCAAAGTGGAAGAAACAGGTACCGTGCAAGGTATTACTAGAACCGGCAGAGTTTACACACCTGAGAAACTGGGTGAAACGAACAAGGAAGTTGCACCTAAGCCGCCTATTGTCAAGACTGATGCTGGCGGTCTTTAGAGGAAGATACAAGCAAGGTAACTCTGTTGTTGGCCACTTGAACAAAACTGCCGCTCAGATATCCATCTTATCACTGTTGCAAAATTTGGACGCTCACAGGAATGCTTTGATGAAGGTGTTAAGTGAAGCTTATGTACCCACCGACATCACTAGTGGAGAGATGGATAACATGGTCGGACAGGTATTGGAAATCCACAAATTCACGAAGATGAGTTACCACCAGATGGACTGAGTCACAACAGGGCATTGCATATCACAGTGCAATTCGAAGATAAGTTCATTGTCAGGGTCTTGATAGATGGGGGTTTGAGTCTGAACATATGTCCACTAACCACTCTAAAGCGATTGGGTAAAGGCCTACGCGAGATACTAATGGGAAGCATGAATGTGAAAGCGTTTGATATATCTCAGAGAGCCACAATCGGAGAAATCAACCTCAATATACAAATGGGTCCGACTTGGTTTGATGTTGAATTCCAAGTGATGGATATATCTGCTACTTACAATATATTGTTGGGACGGCCATGGATACACACAACCGGAGCAGTGGCTTGAACTCTGCACCAGGCTGTGAAATTCGATTGGAATCATCAGGAGGTGATCATTCATGGAGATGGGAGAAACCTTATCTACACCAATCAAATCGTTGCAGTCATCGAAAACATGAGAAAATTGGGTGGAGAGACATATCATCGCATTGAACGGGTTAACGCAATTGAAAAAGACTGATGGTGGAGCAACAAGATAGAAAGCATAGTGCCGTGGACAGGATATGAACCAGGCAAGGGTCTCGGCAAAAAGCTTCAAGGGATCACTAAACCCGTATAACCACAGTATCATGGCACGACCTTTGGACTCGGATATGAATACACGTGCAAGAATATCAGGATTGGACACCGCCGTGGCGTGCCCCTTATTATCCACTGGAACAACCCGTACCACCTCTGCACTAGACATTCCATCAGGCTAGCATGATGTGAGGATCTAAGGAAGATGGGATTTTGGCTGGTATGAGGAAGCTATTTCTGGACGAAGAAGACATGGACTGCATCGCAATTGTTAAAGAGGAGGAGGAAGACCTTACCATTCAAACCATTGAAGAGGGAGCTGTTATCAAGAACTGGACTACCGCTCCATCCCAGGCTCACCGAGTTCCAGGGTAGCCTGGCAAATTAGCATGAATTATTTTCAAATAATTTTGAGAATTTTAGATATTTTTCAGTATTTTGTTTTAAAATAATTACTCGAGCCATCGAGTTGTACTTGTTGATATTTTAAATTTTTTTATTAATGCATTACTGCTTTTCATATTTGTTATTATCTTTCTACATTCTTTTCAGCATAATTATTACATATCTTGATGAACCTACGATTGTGACATGTAATTAGACAATACAACATAAGGATAGTGATTCGGAAGATCTTGAAGATGATATAATACCCAAGGAAATCATCAAAGAAGTAGAGAATTTTAAAAACAAACCGAAGTCTAATTTGGAGGAAACCGAGGACGATAACATAGGGGATTCCGAAGCGGGCAAGGAAACACGTATAAGCATTCATCTAAATGAGTATGAGGACATCTTTTGCATGTTCCTACGACAATATGACTGGTTTAATCACATCCATAGTAGCTCACAAGCTACCCAACAATCCCATGTGTCCACTGCTAAAGTAGAAGCTCAGAAAGTTCAAGCCAGATATGAGTTTGAAGATAAAAGAGGAGGTCACCAAGCAAATCAAAGCCAAGGTTCTCCGAGTGGTCGAATATCCGACCTGGTTGGCCAATATTGTGCCAGTTCCGAAGAAAGATAGGAAAGTTAGAGTATGTGTCGATTATCAAAATTTGAATAGAGCAAGTCCTTAGGATGATTTCCTGCTACCCAACATATATATACTGATTGACAACTGCACTAAGCATGAACTCCAATCTTTTATAGATTGCTTCGCAGGATACCATCAGATTTGGCTGGACTGAAGAATGCCAGAAAGCCTTCGACAAAATCAAGGAGTATTTATCTAAACCGCCCGTGTTGGTCCCACCAGAACTAGGAAGACCTCTGTTGCTTTATCTGTCTGTGTTGCATTCTAGGAGAACATGATGAAACTGGAAGGAAAGAGCAGGCGATATATTATTTGAGCAAGAAGTTCACGCCTTACGAAGCGTGGTGCTCTTTGTTGGAACGAACTTGCTGTGCTTTGACATGGATAGCCCAGAAGTTGAGACATTATTTCTGTGCATACACTACATATCTCATATCAAGGATGGATCCGTTGAAATACATCTTTCAGAAACCCATGCCTACGGGTAAGTTAGCAAAGTGGCAAATATTGTTGAGTGAGTTCGACATCGTCTATGTAACTCAGAAGGTAGTCAAAGGGAAACCATTGGCGAATCACTTGGCAGACAATCCCGTAGACAGAGAATACGAACCGTGAAACCATGATCAACCTAGATCCAAAAGTAAAGAACGCGGACCGCGATCAGAATTACGTGGCCACTAAAGTAAGAGTGCGGTCGCGGTCAGAATTACGTGGCCGCGTAACCTCCGCAGGGGTATTTTTGTCCAAACATTTCAGCTTTGTATAAATAGAGCTTTTTGTCATTTTTAGGTTATGTTGTGTATTTTCTGAGTACGAGAAACAACTGGAACTTCCCTTTTGGGAAATTTTGGTATTAGATTCACCTTATAACATTAGATTTTCATCTTTTAATATAGTATTATGAATTTTATCTTCTTTTCATCTTTGATTTATGCTATTTCTATGAGTAGCTAGATCCATAGCTAGGGTTGTGACCCAACCCTAGTATGGGTATTTAATGGGTACTGAATTTTAGGGTTTGAATATTTATGGGTTTGTGATATTTAGCCTAGTTCTTGCTAGAATTGTAGAATTAGTGGTTGCAAACACTGATTCATGCCTTTATGATTTAGTCTCTTCTTGAGAAAGAGGGACTAAGTCTAGGAAAACTAGGCTAACAAGGAATTGGGGTGAACTCAAGAAATTGATAGCCCCAATTAAAGGGTTAATCCTAGAGATAGTAATACCCGACTTGAGCTAATATCACGTGACTTGCATGAATACTCATTTGGACTTGAGAAAGCCAAATTGGGCAAAATCACTCAAACTATCGAGAGGTATAGAGTGAGTACTTGGGTGTGATAGCTATATTACGACCCCAAATTAATCAAGATTGCCCTAGATTCTTGCTACCCGTTAGATATCCACCTAGGCGGAAGTCACTACTCTAGTCCTTTTAAACACTTGAATACCAACATCAAAAATATTGTAATTAGCTTTAATCATTGCATACAATAGAATAGAATTAGAAGTAGAATCAAATCCAAAATATGTGGAAGCGTAATTAGGAACAAAACACGCATCTAGACTTAGATATAAACCTAATTCCAAATCAATTAACTCCCTGTGGATTCGATCCCGACCTTGTTGGGTAGAACTGCATCGACCATCCTCGCTACTCAATAGTAGTGCAAGCTTGGACCCGATGAATTTTTGGTGTCGTTGCCGGGGATCTCTACTCACCACTTTTACACGGTCCGCGATGTTTTTCATGTGTCATCGCAGCCCTGTTCTGAGAAACATTGTTTTTCATTTCATATGTACTACTTTAACACATAATTGAACCCCAATTCTAACTGTTTTTCACTACTTGTGTGTTGCAGTAAATGGTGCACTCTCGTGGGAGAGAGGACACTTCAAAGGGGAGGGCAGAATCCTTCCGAGGCCGGGGTAAAGGAAAGCAAACCTTACCCCTAGCAGCCCAAAGGGTAGTAGGCAAAAAGTCTATCCTTGTTAGACCTCCTTCCGACTCCTTTGATACCAGTGAATACCTCCCATCCCGGGAAATGTCTGAGGGGGATTCTGTACAACCACAACCGGAGGCACAATCACAATAATTCCCCGACAGATTCCATTTAGTCGATGAACCTACCTCCTCCTCTAGTTCTTCTGATGGCTTAGAGGGAGGTAGACAGGCATCCGTACCATCTTCCCCACCTGCTACAACAACTGCCCCAACAACTACCCCAATCATTTTAGATGAGGATGATGAGATCCCGGATGAAGGCAGATGGGGTGACACAATTATGGGAGGCATGGCTAGATCAAAGAGGCCGGAGGTGTGGGTTGATAGATTTGTAAATAAGAAGGCGTATGGAAAATTTTGGGAATGGTGGCCCCAAAGGTCGCTCACTCTTGAGCGACGATTCATAACCAAAGACCTAAGCCAGCACAATATGAATGTCCTACGGCAATTTACGGAGAGAAAAATATGGAAATAGTTCACCTGCGAGATGCATGATGCAAATGAATACCTTGTCAAGGAATTTTATGCCAATGTTGCCTACATCAAAAAGGGTACAAAGGTGACAAAGGTCCGGAACTTGAAAATTCGGTCTGATGGCTACGCACTGAACACATATGTAGGGTTTGAAGATGTCGAGGCAGTGCAATACCTGGAGAAGCAAGCATTGGGTGATGCAGTTCGCCCATGGCTAGCTTAGATACTTGCTATTCCGGGGACAACACTTGAATGGCTCACAACAAGAGTTCAAATTGTCAGAGCCACCCTTAACTTTGAAGCAAAAGGATGGGCAACATTCGTGTGCAACCGTCTTGGCCCGTGCCAACATGAGAATGTCCTTCCACTCCTCCGAGCAGTATTGGTAGCTTCCATCATGGACGGCTATCCAATTAATGTAGGAACCTTGATGTCCTACAACATCTCCAATGCAGTCCAGAAAGAAGAGAGATCATCCCTACCCCAACTTCCTCATAGAGTATTTTCAAGACCAAGAGGTAGAGCCGAGACATTTTGATGTGGAGGTGAAGGCTAAAAAGCCTTTCTCATGGTATAGCCTCCAAGGAGCGGACAATCCTAAAGCCAAGGGTAAAGCCACTACCTCCACTGGCAAATCTGAAGAGCCAAGGGTAGTGGCCACCGGGTCAGAGCCTTCCACAGAAGAAGGTTCTTTAGCTGCCATGCCTCCTCCTTCCTTCGGACCATCCCTCTCAGTGCCACTATCAGTGCCCATATCTTATAGCTACCCCCAGACTGCACTACGGGTTTCACAAACACTATCCAGTCTCGACAACTGGATGCAGGCAGCTACCACAAAGCTGACTGCCATATCCAGTGCAGTGGCAGCATAGTTTTCAGCCTAATAAGAGTTTCAGGTACCTCCATCAGTGAAGGACTCTTTGAAGACGATTATGGACAACCAGAAGAAAATTCTAGATGACCAGAAAAAGATTCGGGAGACTCTTGATACACATGGGAAAATTATTAAGGATTTGGGGAAGCAGGTGAAGAAGATGCGTAAAACTCAAGCATCTAAGGAGTCCATGGACAAGTTGAGCAAAGAGGTTGAGAAAATTGCTTCTGCTGGTGATATTCCACTAGATCTGCTCATGGAGGAGATATCCTCAGCAGCACAGGCAGCAGAGCATGAGGCATCAGATGTAGCAGCTGGCTAGTCTGAGGAACCGACTGCCACTACATATATTGCTGAGGAGATGATCCAGATGCTCAGCAACCCCGTGGTCCCCCAGTCAGAGGATGTGGAGATCCGGTTAGAGGACACGGAGGGAGATGATGATCCTATACAGTCGGAGGACCCCACTCATGTTCCTGACCCGATGCAGACAGAGGCCACATAGGGAGTTCTTTTTACTCTTTAACCGTTCCCTAATCTTATTTTAATATTAGCATTGAGGACAATGCTATTTTTTATTTGGGGGGTGGTCCATTTTGATTTGATTTGTGATGATATTTGGTATGTAATAACTATGATACTATTTTTCTTTATCTTTATTTACCGTTATTTTTACTTTTGGTATGTATATATAATACCATTCGATGTATATATTCATTTTCATTATGTATATATTCGTTTACTACATTTTGTACATATTCAGTTTACTTTCCATAGTTTACTTCATAACTTCTTTCGTTATTTTTCCTTAATAGCTTAGCTTCTTATTTCCTCTAGTAGCTTCTTTTTAAGTTTTTAGCTTCTTTTTACATTTTGTGTGAACAATAAGCCTTTGGTTTTCTTAATGCCACGGTTCTTTCCAAAGGTGGATGTGGTGTGAACCGGGTGGCTCTTCCCAACGACGGATGGTGTGACAACCTTCTTAAGGGATCGAGTCTATTTTTTTTTTTGTTTTGGTGTATATGGTAGTAGTAATGAATAAAAGTATTTCAAGCAGACTTCACTTGGTAATAACACATTTACCTTCGACCTCATGGTTAGAGACAAGTTGATTGGCAAAGATTAGCTCTAGTTGTGACCTTTAGACTCTTGAGTTGACTAAAACAATCATCGAGTGGTTTCCTTGAGCCATTTGTAATTTTCAATCTTAGCTAGGATTGTTGTGGGCCCTCGACTCTATTATCTTTACCAATCCAGCAGCTTGAGAGGTGAGGTATTGAATTGCAAGTCCAAGTCCCGTGCCAATAAGTCTAGAACTTGCCCTGAATGTTTGTCTAGGCAAAATTCTAAGTGTATCTCAACTTGAGAAACGATTATAGGATTTCCTTGGTCCAATTTGAACTTTGAAAGCTTCCGTAGCCTACCAATATGATATCCCTAGTCTACCCCTTTGAGCCTAAGCCTTTTTCATTCAATAGCCATATTACAAGCCTTTATCCGTTCTATAATGACCCTCTCTTGGAACTTAATCTTTCCTTAGCATTCATGATGAGCAATTGGCAAAAGCATAAGTTTGGGGTAGAGACGAGGAATTTGAAAGTGATAAAAGGCTCAAAGAAGAAAAAGAATTGATGAAAAGGAAAGGCAAAGAAAAGGAAGAAAAGCCAAAAAGAAATACGTCAAAAAGAAAGTGAAGGTTGAAGAGATTCAAAGAACGCAATGATGAAAGGCATGGAATGATGAGAAAAGGAGAAAAATGATTGTCATGAGTAAGAAAGAGTGACGGTGTGTCTCTCTAGTTCCCTTAAGGAAGAATAAAATGATTCAATGAGTCAAGAAAGTATGAGCCGAAATGAGAAAATGGAGTGCTTAAGGAAAGATGAAACATCATAGTTCGATAAGTCCTACCTTGATCCAAAAGCCTTCATTACATCCGATTAAAGCCCTATATGATTTCAAGCTGAGTGAGCTTACATTAGTGGTGATTTACATAAGGGTCAAGCTTATGGTACTTAGAGCCGGACTTGTGGCATTCTTTTGAGAGTGATGAGCGCACTTCTTCACAACCCTTGTTTTGAGTGGTACATTCTAAAAAGTGAGATTTGCTCATGGAGAGTAGAGGAGGAGGAGTTTGGGATCCACAATGACCTACGTGATAGAGCGAGCTCCCTTGATGAATTGAGTCAACTCTTGATGCTCTAGTGTCACATTAGAACTACAGTACTCAAAAGGTCATAACATGATGTTGTTGATAATTCATTTGTGTTGAGGGTAATTGTTAGTCCCAATTGATGCTTGATGGAGTCACCTTAGGCCAGCTGAAATATCCTTTTCTTTTTCTTGTGGAGGTGGGAATTACCTTATTTGCTCGAGGACAAGCAAAAGCTTAAGTTTGGGGGAGTTGATAAGTAGAAATTTCAACCTATTATTTGCTCTCTTTTACTTGTGTTTAGGGCCAAAAATGCGTGAAGGTATTCCCGAAAACTAATGTAATATGCTTGCTTGCAGGGATTATTCAAAATGAGCCAAAGGAGTCATATTCAACTCATAAAGGAGTCAAAACTTGAACAAAAACCAAGACTGGGCCAAAAGATGTGAAACGCGGACCGCACAAATATTGTGCGGCCGCGAAAGCTACAATGCGGTCGCGAGCACTATTTTGAGGTTCTCAAAAGGAAGATTCAGAGAGATGGATTTTTGGGCTAAAACATGAAAGAGGACCGCATCAGAAAGGTTCGGCCGCGAAAGTACCTACGCGTCCGCGATTGGAATTACGTGGACCGCAGTTGCTGAGGTTCAGAGAGCTTACATTTTAAGCAAAAACAAGAAGTGCGGTCCGCGTCAAGATTACGTGGCCGCAGAAGTCTCCTACGCGACCGCGATGAAAATTATGTGGTCCAGGAAACCATGCTTAACCCACATCCAGAAGTGAAGAACGCGGACCGCGATTAGAATTACGCGGCCGCTAAAGCAAGAGTGTGGCCGTGGTCAGAATTACGCGGCCGCGTAACCTCCGCAAGGGTATTTGTTTTCGATAATTTCATCTTAGTATAAAACGAACTTTTTGTCATTTTTAGGTTATGTTTTCTATTTGCTGAGCACGTGAAACGACTGGAACTTCCCTTTTGGGCAATTTTGTTTTAGATTCACCTTATAACATTAGATTTTCATCTTTTAATCTAGTATTACGAATTTTATCTTCTTTTCATCTTTGATTTCTGCTATTTCTATGAGTAGCTAGATCCATAGCTAGGGTTGTGACCCAACCCTAGTGTGTGTATTTAATAGGTACTGAATTTTAGGGCTTGAATGTTTATGGGTTAGTGATATTTAGCCTAGTTCTTGCTAGAATTGAAGAATTAGTGGTTGCAAACACTGATTCATGCCTTTATGATTTAGTCTCTTCTTGAGAAAGAGGGACTAAGTCTAGGAAAACTAGGCTAACAAGGAATTGGGGTGAACTCAAGAAATTGATAGTCCCAATTAAAGGGTTAATCCTAGAGATAGTAATACCCGACTTGAGCTAATATCACGTGACTTGCATGAATACTCATTTGGACTTGAGAAAGCCAAATTGGGCAAAATCACTCAAACTATCGAGAGGTATAGAGTGAGTACTTGGGTGTGATAGCTATATTACGACCCCAAATTAATCAAGATTTCCCTAGATTCTTGCTACCCGTTAGATATCCACCTAGGCGGAAGTCACTACTCTAGTCCTTTTAAACACTTGAATACCAACATAAAAAATATTGTACTTTGCTTTAATCATTGCATACAATAGAATAGAATTAGAAGTAGAATCAAATCCAAAATGTGTGGAAGAGTAATTAGGAACAAAACACGCATCTAGACTTAGATATAAACCTAATTCCAAATCAATTAACTCCCTATGGAATCGATCCCGACTTTGTTGGGTAAAAATGCATCGACCATCCTCGCTACTCAATAGTAATGCAGGCTTGGATCCGATCACCGATCAAACCCGCTGCTTCAAACGGACATAGGTTCATTCCGGTGGCTATAGACTACTTCACAAAATGGGTTGAAGTCGTATCCTATAAGGTTGTAACTAAGAAGGTTGTAGCAGATTTTGTTCGAGACCGCATCGTTTTTTGATTTGGATTACCTGAGTCAATCATTACTGACAAAGCCTCCAATATCAACAACGACTTGATGAAAGCCATGTGCGAAGCATTCCAGATCAAGCATCGGAACTCTACATCATACAGGCCACAAATGAACGGAACCATAGAATCCGCCAACAAGAGCATCAAGACTATATTGAGGAAAATAGTAGATAATTACAAACAATGACACAAAAACCTAACATTTTCTTTACTCGGGTATCACACCACCGTTCGTACCTCAACTGGGGAAACTCCCTACCTACTTTTCTATGGTACTGAAGCGGGTATTCCCGCCAAAGTGGAAATCCCTTCCTTAAGAATTATACAAGAAGTCGAGCTCATCGATGCAGAATGGGTACGGAGCCGGTATGAACAACTAGCTCTCATTGATGGGAAAAGAATGAACGCAGTATGTCACAATCAACTCTACCAGAATAGAATGACAAGAAATTTCAACAAAAAGGTCAGGTCGAGGCAATTCACACTGGGGCAATTGGTATTGAAATGGATCTTCCCACATCAGGATGAAGCAAAAGGGAAATTTTCACCCAACTGGCAAGGCCCTTACATGGTTCACTGAGTACTGACAGGAGGAGCACTTATACTTGAAAAAATGGATGGAGAGATTTGGCCAAGACCTATCAATTCGGACGCAGTCAAGAGATACTATGTTTAAGATTATGTTTACACTTCCTATTTGATGTAACTGAACTACGCTTGACCTGATTCTCGTCTAAGAGGGGATACGTAGGCAGCCCTATGGGTTCGGTCACATCATAATAAGATCTGCATTCCCCCTACGGTCAAAAAGTAGGGCAAGATCTCGAGTTTGCCTGATCTCATCATGTTTGGAACCACCAAGGAATGTATTTATATAAGTATGCATTTTAAACCGGGATAGAATTTTTAGGAGGATCCTCAAAATTCCGAGTTAAGGAGGTTGAAATGTCTCAAACGTGTGTCACAATCATCAGTTCATCAAAATTATTTGCTCTCATACATAATCACATATTTCAAACAATTACATCTTTATATAAACAATTTATCACAAATGCATATTTTTCGATAATTCCTTTTTTATAGTAGCCAGACGTTACCTGGGGTGACTCAAGATGGACCTCCAAACAAGAGCAAAGGCAAAGCAAGGAATCGAGAGCACGAACCAACCTTCCCCTTCTCCAAAACTCACGATTTTTCTTTGGATGCAGGCGTGAGGGACATAACAAGAACGTCCATAAATGTATACATACAACAAGATCACTATCTTCTCAACGTTAGAAGTCGCCAAACAAAAATGCACCAAGTTAAAAAAACTTTGCCTTCTCACATTTAATCATCGCTCCTCTTGCATAGGGCAAAGCGCTGCCCTCATCATTTCATAAGGCTAAACATTGCCTTTCCTTGCATGAGACTAAGCATTGTCTCCATTCCTTGCATGAGGCTAAGCATTGCCTCCATTATTGCATGAGGCTAAGCACTGCCTTTCCTTGAATGAGACTAAACATTGTGTCCATTCTTTGCATGAGGCTAAGCACTGTTTCCATATTGCATAAGGCCAAGCACTTCCTTTCTCTGCATGAGACTAAGCATTGTCTCCATTCCTTTCATGAGGCTAATCACTGCCTCCATATTGCATAAGGCTAAGCACTGCCCATTTCTCTACATGAGACTAAGCATTATCTCCATTCCTTGCATGAGACTAAGCATTATCTCCATTCCTTGCATGAGGCTAAGCACTACATCCATATTGCATAAGGCTTAGTACTGCCTTTTCTCTACATGAGAAAAGAATTGTCTCCATTCCTTACATGAGGCTAAGCATTGCCTCCATTATTGCATAAGGCTAAGCACATCCTTTCTTTGCATGAGACTATGCATTGTCTCTACTCCTTGCATAGGGCCAAACGCTGCCCTCACCTTGCATAAGGCTAAGCACTGCCTCCACACGCATAAGGCTAAGAATTGCCTTTCCTTGCATGGGACTAAGCACTATCTCCATTCTTTGCGTAATGCTAAGCACTGCCCCCACACTGTATAAGGCCAAGCATTGCCTTTTCTTGCATGAGACTAAGCACTGTCTCCAGTCTTTGCATGAGACTAAGTACTTTCTCCATATTACATAAGGCTAAGCACTGCCTTTCATTGCATGAGACTAAACACTGTCTCCATTCTTCACATGAGACTAAGTATTGCCTCCACTTCCTTTCCTTGCATATGACTAAGCATTACCCCCACTCTTTGCATCGGGCTAAGCACTGCCCTCGTCTTATACAAGACTAAGCCTTGTCTTGTCTCGTTCTCGCATATGACTAAGCATCTCCTATCTCCCCTATCAAACAATCGATATTACCACATACTTGCATTTCATAGGCTAAAACATCGCCACATTATCTGAAGGCGTCATAGTCCAAAGGCACCATCCTCATAGCCTGAAGACACAATGCCATTGCTTGAGGATCTCTCAAAATTTCACATTATTATTCAAAGACAACATAGTCCGGAGGCACCATCCTCATGTCCCGGGGACACCATTCCTTGGCCTGTGAATACCATATCATATGCTTCATGGCCCAAGACGTCATGGTCTAAGGACATCATCCTCATTGTCCGAAGACAACCCTCATGGTCTGAAAGGAATTTGCATCATATTTAAATTTTCGCAATAACCCATATATATTCGCATATATCGTATTTTATGTTTTGTAGGTAACTCGGGAGGTAACCGTTCTACAAATAGGAGCAATGCTCGCTCCGATTTCCGTTCACAACATTCATATCCTTCAATTACCTCAAACGTAACCGATGATCAGTAATTGATTACCTTTTTGTTCTATAACCTTTCAAATATTTGCCTCGTACATATATTACTTAACACTATCCTACCCAAAAGAACCTTTTTGAAACATACGACTACTCTTATAACAATTCCATCTATTTCATTCATCGTTGGATCCAGAACTACACACGGCATGATTCATTTAACACCAGGGATATGTAAGCAACTGAAGAACCAGGGTTCGACCCCCATTTTTCAAAGCACATCATTCCTCACTCACTTCGGACAAAATTGGTCATCATTTTCTTTATCCGACAACTCTTTCATCATTCCCGAGTAAAGAGGGGCAGCTGTTGATACCCAATTTTGCCCTCATATTTTTCAAATAATATATATATATACTTTCAAAATATAATTTTTGCATCATTACTTAATTTACAAGAGTTATATAGGTACTTTCTGTAATTTTTCATAATTCTTAATGCTTTGAAATTGATTTTCTTGCATTTAAATTGTTCAAATATTTATTAAATTACCCTTTCAATAATAGCGTATGTGCTATGCATAATCATATTTTTTCACATTATTTGTGCCAAATAGCATTTGTTATATTTATTAATGTTAACTTATTATTTTCAATCATTTTATCACACAAGTAATATTTTATTGTCTATTAAATATTTTTATAAATTATGTTATTAGCAATTTTCGTGTATTTTATTTATAACCCAATACAAGGCTAATTTAGGACCAAAATAGGCAGCCCATATACCCTAAAACCCTTGGCCCAATTCACTTTGGCCCAGACCAAATGACCCTTTAGAAAACTTGGTCGATACCCGTTTAAACGACCAGACCCGTTTCTCTTCTAATCCTGGACATTGATCTCAAATGATCAATAACCCACAACCATTCTACCATTTTTAATTACCCGCCCCAACCCCAATCCTCATATTCACTCTGCCCAGCCACCCCAAAACACTCTCAACTCCCCCCTCTCTTCTAAGAAATCATAGCAGTAGCCTCCCCTAATATTCTCTCATTCCAACCTAAAATATGAAATTATTCTGTGATTCACTTACCTTATTTGTAATACCTCACTCTTATATACGCGTCGGTGGTATTACTTGAGTACTTGCTCGATTTAGGCATGTGTGACCTTCTGAGATCGGACTAGATCGACTTTGATCTATGGGATTTTGATGATATTATGTCCATATACATGAGAGAAAGGGTGATTCTCGCCTTTGCTTGTTGGCTTGCGACCCCGGAACCCTAATTAGGGTTTAGAATTTGATTTCTTTCTCTCACTGGTTATGCTACTAATTGCATGTAATATATTTCTTTTTCTTATTTATGTTTGCTTGATTTCTTTCCTTTTATACTCACCTGATTCAACACTATATAAACCCTTCCCCAATCCCCCTAAAACATATCCTAAATCACTATACTCTTTACTCTTACTAAGTCTGATACTATTCTCAAACTATTATTCTTGGCCGGCTGAAAGCCAAGGCTACCGAAATTCGATTGCTTAACCTCTCTCAGTGTGAGCACTACCTGGGGTTCATCTGAGACCTTTGGGAACTCTGACACACCGAGAATTTAGGGTTTCTGTCGTTCCTTTTTTGCTACTGATAAGCAAGCTGCTGCTGGCATTTAGTTTCTACTTCATTCACTCCTTAGTTCTGCGAACTGGTAAGTACTGAGACTCTCGCCAATCAATTCTCTTTTGCTTGTATTCATGCTTTGTATGCTCATGTCATTTAGGCCTTTATGAATCAATATACTACTGTTTGCCTCTATTCATGTTCTGGTTCGCCTTTAAATTGTTCTGCACCCATATGCTTTTTTCTGGTATTTGAACCTGCTTGAATTTTGAGCTTCAATGCATGCCCATTTATGTGTGCAACTTGAACGATTCCTGATTACCTTAAGCCTGCTCTGCTATTCTAATCACCTATTATTTGTTATGAGTCCCCTCTCATGCTTTGCCTAGTATTCTTGTACTGAAACTCTTAGGGGATTATCCCCTGCCCAGAATTTGTTTGAGTAAACTTCTTTCTGATGAATCTTTTTATGTATGACCTAGTATGTTCCCTGCTTTACGCTTACATGAACCTTATGTGTCAATTACTATCTCAATATTTAGAAAAAAATATTGCTTTGTTGTTGAGAACTCTAATATTGTGTTTGTTCAATCTTTCATTCTTTAGTGTTGCCTAAAACATCTAGTTGAATTTCAATATACTGGGATTCTTCTATTGTGCATAGTCAACTGTCATAAGCCTTGCAGTCTGCATGTTCTATTAACCTTAACTTTATATGTTTCCCTACGAAGAGCTCTTTAGATTTTGGAATCATTGTGTTATACTCGGCATATTAGGTTGCTTGTCGGCTGTTATAGATCTTGCCTACTAGCCTGTTTGTTATGTGTATTAGGATATCATATGAAAATTGCTATTCCCCTGACTATGACTCTATCAGACTTTTATGATGAAGATCTTAGGTCTAAAGTCCCTTTTAGACTAATTCTGGATCATGCTTTACTTTGGAATTGTTTTCCTAGAAACTTAACATGCTTATCTTGTATATGTCTTATGTGTTTACCCTGTTAACCCAAGTGGCATGCCTCCTCAACTCTCTTAATGTTGTTTTCAGCATGTTACACTCTTTCCCCTATTGGATAATTTCTCAATCATGAATCCATGTTGTTAGTTTTCCATGTCGAACTTACCATGTTGAAACTTAGGTCTATTGATTCTACTAGTTTTCATGTTCAAGCCCACTTATTTGACCAATTTTGTCACCCTACCTTCCAAAATGCAAGTGCAATTATGTCTTATATGAGTCTTGTCAATATGTTTCATGATTTGTATCCATGTCTAGTGAGAATTGTTGTTAGTAGGCTTCAGAGCTGTTTTAATTGGTTTCCATGCGTAGCTCGTTAACTTGTGTTGTTAAGTTGTTCATTTGCAATGCAAGTGGGTATTCTCTTTGGGCCTAGTTTAGGTCCCTGTGTGAGTTTGATCTGAGCAATTGACACACTCTAATGTATATTTGGGGTATATTTGGATTTGGGTCTGCTATCTCTATGAAGAATGAGCTTGCTGAAGGCCCAGGATTTACTGGGTTAATTTCCTTTGGGTCTGCTCTGTTTATTGGACTTGTAGTCATTTAGTTTGCAATATTTGAACGTGTGCTCTTATTTTGGGCCTATAATAATTTGCAAACAAACAATTTGGGAATTAGTGAAATGGGGGGACGGGATGTTCTATTCTTCGCATGAAAAGGTAGAAAATATGTCTACAAGACCTTAATTTGTTTATTTGCCATTTATCTGCGTCACATGCTGATTTGTTTGTCTATTCACCTAGAAAACATTACTTCTAATGTTGGATAGCCTGCCTATAGGGTCTAAAATCTTACTTGATTGCACTTAGATGTTATGCCTAAAGGGATTCAATACAGACAACTAAAAATGCATTTTTGGGCTACTTCTTTGAATTGTGTAACTCACCTAGATATCATGACTGTAGCCTCTCAATGTGAATGTCACGGGCGGCTTTTCGGCCATGCCCCATGACCCCTTGGACAAGCCCCATGGCATCCTGGCAAGCCTCCCAGTGCCACGGTCGGCCCCGTGGTTTCAGCAACTCCAAGTGACAAGCACACATCTGCCACTGTTTCCCCACCGATAGCCATCGCCAGCGCCCAGCAACAAGTAGATGCCAACAGCACCGCGAGCGCAGACAATGCCATGCGTGCAGACCCTAATGCTAAAGACAAAGTTTCTGCCTTCGGACTTGTTTCTACATTGTAGAAGACTAGGTCCTTTTCATTGTAAATATAGAGTAGTTTTACTTCATTTTCTTTCAGTATGCTTCTACAGCTCTTTTAGGTCAAGTCATGTAACTTTGGTTTATTATTTTTAAGCATTATTAGGGCGGATCAAGCAATCAAACTTTCTAGCAAGTAAACAATTCTCTATACTGGTGTCTCTCCCCCTCGACACCGTGTTGATTTTCTATAATAACTTTCATTAATGCAATCAAGCTTTCTTCATTCTCAATTCTCTTTTCTGATCTCTTAATTGCTCTTGACAATGGGCTTCCCGTACGGCACTGACAATCTCTCCTAGCGTACGGAGGGGACCTTAGTTGGCAGATAGTAACTGCACTGATATTAGTTGCTTAGTCGTACGTCGCCCTTCCAAGGAATCTAAAGAAGGCACCGCATAATAGTAACCACGCTATTATCACTGCTATTCTCTCGCATTTTCATTTATAGATACCATGTTTATAGGGCATAATTAATTAATTAATCAATTGCTTCATGCTGCTTTTGTACTGCTTCATTTAGAAGCATGCCTATAGGGATAAAGTGTTATAAAATCAAGTCTAATTGTAAATTGTTAGAAATCCTGCCTATAGGGTGTTTATTGACATTATTAAGCCTATGTTTTCAAGTGACTTCACTGCCTAATTATGCGATAATTAGAAATAATGTCTATAGGATTTGTAACACTCTAATTTTCCTATACGATAGTCCCGAAATTACAACACTGCCTGTATCATACTGGAATCACATAGAAGTCATGCCTGTAGGACTTAATGACTCTAATACGTCTTAATTCTGCCTACTGCCTAACCAGAAATCTGTTTGCGTGCTTTCATGCTTATGTGTGGAGGTTAACTTGAGCCTTTTATTGCTATTGTATGCAGTCTTATCTATTTTGAATGTCGCCCAGTTTTATCATTTTTGAGCAACCTAAGTAAAGTCTAGAACCACCTTATAGTAGGTCCAAATCCTCCTGGACCATAGGTATGGGACGGGTAGTGCATGCATAGGGTATGACTTAGAATTGAATTAGAACGCCTTTAAGTAAACAACTTCAACATAGTAATCGGGTAGCAGGAGATGATAGTCTGTGCCTGCTGAATAATACGAGCAACCTCTACCTTAAGAGAGTTGCGAAGTATTATTTATGTTGCACGGGGTGATCCTTTAGGCTAAAAAAACTTAGGACCCCCCTCCTTTTATGTGCGTGTTATTCACACTTAGTCATTTAACATAGTTCAATACAGTTTGTACCTTTGTATTTATTATAGACTTGTACCGATTTTCATATGTTTTACTAAGAGCCTACAATTTTTGAATTTCCCTTCTATTTATTTGATCACCTAGCTTAAATATATAATCCACGTAGTCTAAAGTTTGGCTGGGACCCACAGTTGTGGACCTTAAAGAGTGCCTAATACTTTCTCTTTGAGGTAATTTAAGTCCTTACTCGATCTTTGGTGGCATTGACTAGTCAAACAAAGTTATTTGCAAATAGGTGCCCTAACGCACCTTAAAATTGTTAGGTGGAGACTCTTATATTTTAATAGTCCCTTTAAAAGAGTTGTCACACGTCAAAACTCGCTTTTGCGAGAAAAGGGGCGCGACATAGACTACTTCACAAAATGGGTTGAAGCCGCATCCTTTAAGGCTGTAACTAAGAAGGTCGTAGCAGATTTTGTTGGGGACCGTATCGTTTGTCGATTTGGAGTACCTGAGTCAATCATTACTGACAATGCCGCCAATTTCAACAGTGACTTGAAGAAATCCATATGTGAAACATTCAAGATCAAGCATCAGAACTCTACAGTATACAAGCCGCCAATGAATAGAGCCGTAGAAGTCGCCAACAAGAACATTTAGAAGATATTGAGGAAAATGGTAGACAACTACAAACAATGGCATGAGAAGTTACAGTTTGCTTTGCTCGGGTATCGCACCACAGTTCATACATCCACTGGAGAAACTCCCTATCTACTGGTTTACGTTACTGAAGCCATTATTCCCGCTGAAGTAGAAATCCCTTCCTTAAGAATCATACAGGAAGCCGAGCTTAGCGACATAGAATGGGTACGAAGCCGGTATGAACAAATAGCTCTCATTGATGGAAAAAGAATCCAACTCTACCAGAATAGAAT
The DNA here is from genome assembly GCF_000390325.3 of Nicotiana tomentosiformis. Lineage (NCBI taxonomy): Eukaryota > Viridiplantae > Streptophyta > Magnoliopsida > Solanales > Solanaceae > Nicotiana > Nicotiana tomentosiformis. The sequence goes on along the minus strand of NC_090823.1, from coordinate 112,528,315 downwards.
GGCAAGAGATTTCAACAAAAAGGTTAAGTCAAGGCAATTCACACTGGACAAGTACTAAAACGAATCTTCCCACATCAGGATGATGCAAAGGGAAAATTCTCGCCCAACTGGCAAGGCCCTTACATGGTTCACCGAGTATTAACAGGAGAGGCACTTATACTTGCAGAAATGGATGGAGAGATTTGGCTAAAACCTATCAATTCGGACAAAGTCAAGAGATACTATGTTTCAGGTTATATTTGCATTTTCTATTTGATGTAACTGAACTATGCTTGACTTGATTCCCATTTAATAGGGGATACATAGGTATCCCCGTGGGTTCGGTCACATCATAATAAAATCTTCATTCCCCCTATGGTCAGAAACTAGGGTAAGAACTTGGGTTTACCCGATCTCATCATGTTTGGAATCTTCAAGGAATGTATCGCCAGAAGTACGCATTTAACTGGGGTAGAATTTTGAGGAGGATCCTCAAAATTCCGAGTTAAGGAGGTTGCAATGTCTCAAAAGCATGTCATAGTCATCAATTCAACAAATTATTTGCTCTCGTGCATTATCACATATTTCAAACAACTATATTTTTATAAATAATTTATCAAATGCATGTTGTTCAAAAATTTTGTTTCTATAGAAGTAGGACGTTACCCGGGGTGACTCAAGGAGGGCCTCCAGACAAAAGCAAAGGCGAAGCAAGGAATCGAGAGCACGAACTAACATTTCTCACCGCAAAACTCATGACTTTTCTTTGGATGCAGGAACAATGAACATAACAGGAACGTACGCAAATACATTCACACAGCAAGATCACTAACTTCACACCGACAAAGGGCACCAAACGCAAAGACATCAAGCTAAGAAATACTTTATTCTATTGCATTTAGCCATTGCTTTTATTTCATAGGGCTAAGCACTGCCCTCATCATTACATAGGGCTAAGCACTGTCTTTCTTTGCATAATACTAACATTGTCTCTACTCCTTGCATAGGGCTAAACACTTCCCTCACGTTGCATGAGTCTAAGTAGTGTCTCAACATTGCATAAGGCTAAGCATTGCCTTTATTTGCATGAGACTAAGCACTGTCTCCCTTCGTCGCATGTTGCTATGCGCTGCCTCTACACTGCATAAGGCCAAATACTGCCTTTCTTTGCATGAGACTGAGCACTGTCTCCATTCTTTGCATGAGACTAAGCACTTTCTCCACATTGCATAAGGCTAAGCACTGCCTTTCTTTGCATGAGACTAAGCATTGTCTCCATTAGTTGCATGAGGATAAGCACCGCCTTCACTCTGCATAAGGCCAAATATTGCCTTTCTTTGCATGAGACTGAGCACTGTCTCCATTCTTTGCACGAGACTAAGCACTGTCTCCACATTGCATAAGGCTAAGCACTGCCTTTCCTTGCATGAGACTAAACACTGTCTCCATTCCTTGCATGAGGCTAAGCATTGCCTCAATTATTGCATAAGGCTAAGTATTGCCTTTTCTTGCCAGAGACTAAGCATTGTCTCCACTCCTTGCATAGGGCTAAACACTGCCCTTATCATTGCATAAGGCTAAGCACTTCCTTTCTTTGCATGGGACTAAGCATTGTCTTGATTAATTGCATGAGACTAAGCATTGCCTCCATTGTTGCATAGGGCTAGAAATTGCCTTTCCTTGCATGAGACTAAACATTGTCTCCGCTCTTCGCATCGAGCTAAGCCCTGCCCTCATCTCATACAAGACTAAACCTTGTCTTGTCTCGTTCTCACATATGACTAAGCATTACCCGTTCACTCCATCAAACATTCGGTATCATCACATTTTTGCATCTCATGGGCTAAAACATCGCCATATTGTCCGAAGGTATCATAGTCTGAGGGCATCATCCTCATAGCCCCGACATAATACCATGGCCGGAGGATCTCTCGAAATTGCATATCGTTATTCAAAGGCTTCATAGTCCATAGGCACCATCTTCATGGCTCGAGGACACCATTCCATGGTCGGCAATTCCCTTATCACACACTTCATTGCCCGGGACGTCATGGTCTAAGGACATCATCCTCATCATCCGAAGACAACCCTCATGGTCCAAAGGGAATATGCATCATGTTTAAATTACGCAATAACCCCATATATTCGCGTGTGTGGTGTTTTACGTTTTGCAGGTAACTCGGGAAATAACCGTTCTACAAACAGGAGCAATTTTTGCTCCGGTTTCCGTTCACAACGTTCACATTCTTCGATCACCTCAAATGTAACCGATGATCAACAATTGATTACCCTTTGTTCTATAACCGTTCAAATATCTGCCTTATACATTATTAACGTTCAAATTCGCATTCACGGCTTGACCTAAATTATCCGTTACCTATGACACTACTCTGCCCAAAAGATCCTCTTTCGAAGCATATGACCACTCATATAATAACTCAATCGGTTTCGTTCGTCGTTGGATCCAACTACACACGACCTTATTCACGTAACACCAGGGATATGTAGGCAACTCAAGAACTAGGGTTTTGCCCCCATTTTTCAAAACACATCATTCCTCACACAATTCGAACAAAATTGGTCATCATTTTCTTTACCCGATAACTCTTTCATCATTCCCGGGTAAAGAGGGGAAGCTGTTGATACCCAATTTTGCCCTCATATTTTTCAAATAGTATATATACTTTTAAAATATTATTTTTCATCATTACTTAATTTACAAGAGTTATGCAAGTATTTTCTATAATTGTTATAACTTTTAAAGGCTTTAAAAATAATTTTCTTGCATTTAAATTACTTGAATATGCCTTAATTACCCCTTAGATTATTTTGTTATGTCATCCAAAGTTTTATTTTCATCCACAAATATTTCTCATAATACTCTACTTTGTTTTTATATAATTATATTTATATTTTAAAGCTATTTTATATAATTTTACAATAATAGCCTATATTCTATACGTAATTGTATTTATTATATTATTTATACCAAAAAATCTTTTCTTATATTTTTATAATGTTAACTTGTTATTTTACTGCACGAATTATTTATTAGTCATTTTTATAATTTATATTTTTAATAAATTTCGTGTACTTAAACTATGTCCCAATTGTTTGAGTTAATTTCGGACCTAATACACCAGCCCAAACACCAAACCTTAGCCCAATAACCCCAAGTCAAAACTAGACAACCCCTAACCCGGTCGTGACCCGCCTTACGATCCGCGCCACTTCCCTTTTAATCATGGCCGTTGAGCTTAGATGCTCAACGTCCAACAATAGCCATTCCCCTTTCCTTATATCTCCATAACCTAAACCCTAGAGACATTTTCCCCACCCAGCCGCCTCTACATTCTCTCATCTCTCCACTCCTACATCAAACCCTAGCCGCCTCCTCCCAAATCCCCTCAAAACCTCGCTAAATTATGAAATTCATTCCCGATCTGCTTACCTTATTTGCACTATCTCATTATCATCTATACGCTCGTGGTATTGCTTAGTACTTGTCCGATTTTGGCAAGTATTACCTCACCGAATCGAGTGCAATCGTCCTCAACCTATAAGAATCAGATGAAAACTCGTCTGTATACACTCTTAACAAGGTCGTATAAGTCTGATTCACCGAGATTCTTGGCTAATTTTGACCATTTGCCAAATAGGGTTTGTCCGATATTTACCTATTTTGATTCGGAATAGGCTATGCATGTGACTTTCCTTTTTCCTGCTTAAACTTGATTGATTTTCTATACGACCTTCTTTTAGAATGTCTGTGAGAGTGGCGTCACCTGCAATGTTAACAACATTGTGAATAATACCTGTCGTCGTGGGAGGAGGAGGTTGATCATGTTGCTCGTCCACTGGTGGCGTAACACAGGTTCTCGCATTTTCTTATGGAGGACGCTGGTCAGTGTATCAGTTAGCCAAGCCTCATGGAGCTTCTTTATCGCTGGTGGTACTTCCTCTCCCACGGATGTGGAGGCTATCTTGCCAAGAGATTTTGTGATGCTGCAGTGGAGAGGGGGTGATCCACCTCGCCTAGGAAAGGCATTTGGCGTCATGTCCTCGTCCACTGCTTCAGAGTTTTCGTGGATGATGTTCATGAGGTTGGTTGGGAGGTCACTCATTATTATCGTTCTTTCTTCTCTGTTACCTGCCATATTAGATCTATACGTGCAGAGAGAAAAAGGTCCTTGTTTTTTTTTCACGCTAATAACCAGTGTCGATTGTAGATCTAGAAGAAACTAAAAGGTTTAACTAGAAAAATCCCCACAGACGATGCCAAATTGTTTGACCAAAAAGTGTAACTTTCGGCTAAACTATTAAATCTATGTAATAATGGGTTAAATCTAGTTAAATATAATAACTCCAGATGCAAGCCTTGAAAACGTGTGGGAGATAGGACAGATCCCGTAAAAGATTGATGATAATAAGTACAAAATATTCTTAAAGTGTGAGTAATAATGGATGTGTAACTAGTAATAAATAACAATAAATGACATTTAAGTAAATAAGAGGAATGATTCACCCAATAATGGATGGATTAGACGAATGCTTTTCCTGACAATGATGAATGACAGATAGATTCGAGATTTGCTTGATCAATCCTCAGATATGATGGAAATGAGTGAAATAATATGAGCAAAAATCTTGATAAAAAGGTAATCTTTGTATTTTTTACAATATAGAGAGAATTTTCTTCCGCAAAGTGTTCTTATCAAATGAATATTCCATGTTTTTATTCCCTTTTCTTTTTCCCTTATATATTTGACACATATCCCTAACAAACTATAATAATACAAGTGCAGTGAATATTCTCTCTAATATCCTATTTTGAAAACTAGCTGTTACTATTCTTTACACGATGCTCGACCTCGGTCATGGTTGACATATCTGCCACGAATTTTGTTTCTTCCTGATCAAGCTCGACCGACCCTTTCCTTGATGTCGTATTACGCTAAATATCCTTAGGGCAGATTTTGGCATATACACACACGTGTTATAACATATTTTACCCCATACAACCTCCAATCACTTTGGCTGAATACATCCTAGAACAAGCGAACAATTTTGATTTGTTGGTCATATCTCTTGTAGACGGTTTCAATGTCCCAATGGAATTTAGTCCAACATCTGGTAATTGTTCTGTTAGGATCAGCTGCACTGCCGACATCATAGGACAGTGTCCGAATGAACTAAGGATTCCTGGAGGCTGTAATAATCCTTGTACTGTTTTCAATACTACGGAATATTGTTGCACATCTTACCGTTATTCCAAGATCTTTAAGGATAGATGTTCAACTTTTTACAGTTATCCTCAAGATGACCCCACTAGTATGTTCACTTGTCCTACTGGAACCAATTACAGAGTAGTCTTCTGTCCATAAATTAAGTGGGCGTTTGGACATAAGAATTATAAAATTCCGGAAAAAAATGAAATTTTTTTTTAAAGGAAAATGGTATTTGAAAACTAGAGTTGTGTTTGGACATGAATATAATTTTGGATTGTTTTTAAAGTTTTGTGAGTGATCTGATTGAAAATTTTGAAAAACAACTTTTTGGAATTTTTCAAATTTTTGAAAAATTTCAAAATTCATTTTTAAGTGAAAATTTAAAAATTTATGGCCAAACAATGATTTCGGAAAAAAGTAAAAATTTTCTTATGTCCAAACGGCTCTAAATGGATGGAACATTTTTTCCTTAATTGATGTATCTTAGGACGTTTGAAATTTCTATGTTGCTTGGTTTATATCATAATCGCTGCTATTTCTTAAGCTGAAATTTCAAAATATTATCCAGATATTCATTGAAAATGAAAAGAATAGGTGTATTATTCTGCAACCAATATTTTTTTTTTCATAGGATGTCCTCTGAAAGGATGTTCTGTAACCAATTGAGTGATGGAGTAATTTACTTGTGTACATGGCAGAACCATGCGCTTGGTTTATAATGTTGTAACTTTCACTTGCAATACTATTCCCTCAGTTAAACAGATCCATTAAAATAATACTTAAAATGTCTAATTGTTATTTCCCGCGGCGCAGAATTGCTGCCCTGTGCTATTGTTGGCATAACAACTCCAATCCAGTCCTCTTTTACTAGGGTTGGCTTCTCACAGTTCTACCTTTGACACCAACGATAGATAGGATATAACTGTTTCACGATATTCTAAGTCCAACTCACGTACCACTTGAATCAGCAAACAATCGAACCCTTGGGATCTTCTTCAACCCCAAGATGTGATAAGTTGAAATTGAGGTGCCAAACGACTCTGAAGATAAGAGCTCTTGGAAGTCATCAGCTTGTTATCCTGGTGTGTCATTTGATCTGTTGAGCGAGAGCCCTTCCACACGGGACTCCCAAATCACTATGGTCAGCTTTAGTCTCTTTTCGACCAATATATGTGTTGTATCGTTTGAGAAGTCATTTTTTTTTCTTTAAAGAAAATTGAATTATAATTTAAAAATTATTATAAGTAACCAAATTTTGAATAGTTTCTGATTATGAATTTCATTTAAAAAAATATCTAAGAAAATCAATATTCAAATTCATACGTGAAACATATATATTCTCACTCTCCTGCATTTGAACCCTCTTTTGTGATGGGAGGAACAATGAGCATTAGAAATTAAAAGTTGTGTTTCAGTAATTAATATCTCTCCACATGAAAAATATAAAAAGCAAATCTATATATTCAAACAATAAATTTGTATACAAGTCACAGGCAAAGTGGTATCAATGTTCATTCACTATATAGCTATGTCCAGCTAGTTTCAGGACCTCAATTCCCAAGCTCAGAAAATTCAATTAGTGTCGGCTTGACTTGCAGGTCAAGAAGCAAGATTTTCCAGGAGAAGTAAGAGCAAAAATTAGCACGCAAAAAGGACGTATTTAGGGCAAGGGATATGTGTTCACATGAACTCATGCTCCTTTCCCTAAATCATATATAACGTAATATTTTTTTAAAATTACTTAGATATATGTGTGTGCACTCATGCTCAAAGACTCTTATGATGCAATATTAGTTATTGGGTGCACCTCTATAAGTGAAATTGACGGTTCAAATCCCACTCCGAACGGTCTTGTTTTAGGCACGAAGTATAAATATATAATTATATATATTGAATCTATAATTTCAAAATGATAGTGGGTTTATGGAAAGAGACTATAGTTAAATCCGTCAAGTGTAAGTGCATCCATTCTCTTGAAATTGTGGATCCGCCGGTCTCTATTAGCGTGTTTGGCACGAAATGGAAAAATGAGAGATGGAATTTATTGGCACATTAATAACAAGGACAAGAATATCATAATCTCTGAAATTTCAGAGCTTGTTACTTGATCAGCTATTTAAACCCATAGATAGTCTCCAAATAAACACATTCTCAAGTTTACAAAAAGAAAAAAAAAATGAACTTCCTCAAAAGCTTCCCCTTTTTTGCCTTCCTTTATTTTGGCCAATACTTTGTAGCTGTTACTCATGCTGCCACTTTTGACATTGTCAACAAATGCACCTACACAGTCTGGGCCGCGGCCTCTCCAGGTGGAGGCAGGCGGCTCGACTCAGGCCAATCTTGGAGCATTAATGTGAACCCAGGAACAGTCCAGGCTCGCATTTGGGGTCGAACCAATTGCAACTTCGATGGCAGTGGCCGAGGTAATTGTGAGACTGGAGACTGTAACGGGATGTTAGAGTGTCAAGGCTATGGAAAAGCACCTAACACTTTAGCTGAATTTGCACTTAATCAACCCAATCAGGACTTTGTCGACATCTCTCTTGTTGATGGATTTAACATCCCCATGGAATTCAGCCCGACCAATGGAGGATGTCGTAATCTCAGATGCACAGCACCTATTAACGAACAATGCCCAGCACAGTTGAAAACACAAGGTGGATGTAACAACCCATGTACTGTGATAAAAACCAATGAATATTGTTGTACAAATGGGCCTGGATCATGTGGGCCTACTGATTTGTCGAGATTTTTTAAGGAAAGATGCCCTGATGCTTATAGTTATCCACAGGATGATCCAACCAGTTTGTTTACGTGTCCTTCTGGTACTAATTACAGGGTTGTCTTCTGCCCTTGAAATTGAAGCCTGCAAAATTATGACTATGTAATTTGTAGTTTCAAATATATAAGCTACACAAGTAGTACTAAGCACTATTAAATAAAAAAGAGAGTGACAAAGAGGAGAGGCTGTGGGTCAGATTCTCTTGTTCGCTGTTGTCGTTGTTGTAGCATTCTGGTTTTAAGAAATAAAGAAGATATATATCTGCTAAATTATTAAATGAGTTAAATCTTCATTTAGACTCGTGTACTTGTTAGATCGAGTGCCCGTATGGATTACTAAAGAACTTGATTCTTTACCATGTTAAAATAAATAACCAATACAATGAATATATCGATTTAATTTTTACGTGAAAAATCATCCGGCTCAAAAGGTGCAAAAACCACGACCTACCACAAGACTGTAATTCAATACTCTCCTGTACTCCTACTACTCCTACTTGATTCACAAGTTACTCTAACTTGTAAAGCAAAATATTCACTCCAACTCACTAACTGTTTATGATGTTTGATTACAACTCAATTTCCTAAAACACATTAAACTGACTTGGAAGAATACCAAACAAGTACTTAACACAAGTAAAAACAACATATGACACTGCAGTTGATGTGTAAAAGGATAGTTCAGAAGTCCAAAGTCAATCCTATTTAAACACGACTTGAGATCTTCTAGGAGTCCTATTCATAGTCAGCTTCCTCTTTGATAGGACTCCTACTGTTACAAGGATTCCACAAGTTTTGGGACTTTTGTCTCTGACTGAATTATTCGTATTTTTTTTAGCAATGACCCTTATCATTTATAGCAGCCATCTTTCACCAAACTCGGACCTGGATAACTTTGAGATAAAGTTACTGTCTTGTACATACGTACAAGTATCAATCATGAGGAGCTGATCCTTTAACCTGAGGAGTTGGTTCTTCACAACAATTAAGCAGCTTACATTGAGGACCTGATTCTTTGAGCAGTTAGTCACTCTTTGTTAATCATCAAAGGTTTAATACTCAACAAACTCCCCCTTTTAGATGATGACAAACTTCGTACACAGAATCAGACAATCACATTAAAAAACCAGATGATCACAACAAGTACTTTTGATAGACATGTATGTTCACAACACACCAACCTTCCAACCTTATCTACTGAAATTGAAAAAAATGAAATGGGTTGTGTTGTGTAAGAGAACTGTCAATCACCCTTCAACTAGAGTTTGGTCTAATGGCATTTCATGTAAGATTTGAACTGCATTCATTTAGCAGAAAGATTGCTCTTTAATTAGTTTTGGACTTTTTGTAGGGCGAAACTACGCTTGTAGTCATTCAGTTATTCACAAACTACAACAATAACATACCCAATATATTTAAAATATGTGTACGCAGACCTTATCTTTATCTTGCACAGGTACAAAGACTGATTTCAAAATACCCTCAGCTGAGGTAACCATCACCAGTTCACGATTTGATGGCTATGTATAATTAGATCAGATGGATCACAATTAACATTTGTCGATTGCTGAGTGATCAAATCTCATTTTTTCCTTTTTTTTGTTTATTGTTTGTCGCTTCGCAAATGTTCAAGTTTCAATCATAGACTATAGCATGCCCAATGGCCAAATGTCCGTAAAGTTGATAGGCCTCATGTTTAGCCGTTTCCGCCTTTAGTCGGCAAGATTCTATTTTTTTTATTAGTTCTTTAAAAAATAACACATTTATATAGTATTTTCTTAATTGCATACATATTAATTTTATAAAATATTTAAAATTACAAGTTTGGAAGATCTTATAACAAAACAAACGTTATGGAATTTACGCTAGTACAAATTTTTAAAGTCTTTATTTTTCAAAATTTCACGGGGAATCAAACTATGCTAAATAAATTATGACCTGGACCTATGTCAGACAAACTATGTCAAATAAGTTATGAACGGAGTAAACGAGTAGTTTTTGCCCTCCGGTTAAGAATTCTCAAAGAGAAGCATTTATATTTTCATCAATTTTATGGCGAGTTCGAGTTACCCCAAGAGCAATGTGGGAAGTTCTTGGAGGGAGAGAGCTAAGGGTCTATCGGAAACAGCCTCTCTATCCAAGGGTAGGGGTAAGGTCTGCCCAGACCCCACTAATGAGATTTAATACATTTAGTACTAGCATTTACCTTTAAGGGCTTTATGAGATCCTTTATTCAAATGTTCAGATTGATCTCTGTTGAAAGTCTTATTGAAGTGTCATGGAACATGAGGGCTCTTTTAATTCCAACTATACATGTGTTGACAATTCCATATTTGAATACAGGGAGAATATTGAGTAGTGTATTTTATGTTATTTTCATATTACATAATGTGTTAAAAAAGGAACTTTTGCTAACATATCTCTACTATTTTGATGAGGTGGCACGTCACATGGTATCCACTTCATCAAGATCGTAGTTGTAGGATTGCATATAGATGTTCGTAACACGTAACGGAGGACAATAACAATCCTAGGCATATCTTTACGTGTTTAAAATTTATTTATTTGTCAAAGATCGGATCTAAGACGTACTTGGTGAAGAGAGTCTCATTTCAAAAATTTCTTCGATAGTGCGAAGACTCTATGCGTATCCACACCAAGGCTGATACTTGCTATCAACTCTTTGATCAATGAAACCCGCGAACAAATTGAATGAAATATTGTGTTGAAATTTTTCTCAAAAATCTCAACACTTTTCTTGTAATTGTATTTTCTCTCTTGGCTTTGTATTATACTCTCACTTTCACAAAGTGATTTTCTTCTCAAAACAATATTATGACAAATTTTCTCCATCACCCTTTATATAGCATCACCTATAAACCCTTTTCCTATTTGGTTGAGGTACCTAGGGTAAAAGTTTACTTCAAAAATAAATTTTATGGAAAAATCGAAAAATCACGTTAACGTGACTGTCGAAGATACTTTATATACCTTCCATAAGTCCAATTCCAAATTAAGTACTATAAAGGTTTTCTAATGGAAAACGTATATCCCATTCTTAATTTCAATTGGATTTCACATAATAAGTTTCCAACGACCTGTTTTTGTTTAATTAATATTTTATATAACAAATCTTATATAAAATAAGTATTAATTATATATATATCACATATATATATTTTAACCAAGAGATATAATTTTCTATTCCAAATAGAAAACTTCAATTTGTTCACAATATTAATTATATTCTCTGTGCTAGCAAATAATATAATAATATTTCATTTGGACTAATAACTTTATTTATTTGATGAATTAAATTCTTTAATTTAATTATCAAATAATAAAGTAATTAATCCTTTATCAAAGATCAGAACACTCGTTAGTGTGCGACCCCATAGGTTCAATACTAAGCCGGTAGTAAATTGATCATATCAATATACTAATCAAGGATGGAGTCTAGCAACACTCCTTAACGACTGGATAGAATGAAGTATACAATTTACTCTCAAGAACCAGTAGAAGAATAATGTAGTAATTCCATCTGTCCTTTTAGCTCTGGGTTACCCTAAGATATGGTTCAACTGTCAAATCCTAATAGGCTACCAACTATGTGTTCATGTCAAATATAATCAACCATTGAATGACCTAAGAAACTCTTTTTCTTCTTTCATTGAATTGCCTTGGCCAAGGTCTTAGTTTGGTCGTTTAAAATTCATGACAACATAGAGCTTAAACTCATTACCAAGAGTCGATAGATTCCATCTTAATCAATCACTAATTCTACAAGTATTTAATCGTACCCAATATCCTTTCAACTATCACCCTAGGGCCATAGGTATTTAATATCAAAGCACAATAAATAACTTATCAATTACTATGGCGATCTCAGGTCAAAGGAAACTCTTACATCACATTCTTCAAGAGAATATTCTATTGACAGTTTATGGTAATTCTAACCATTAGGAATTATCCAATGAGTCGGTTAAATGATCATATCTCTATATGCATAATCTATTTATACGATTTAGTTAATGAGATCAACTAATCTTTATCCCATAAAGACGATCACATAAATATTGATCTAGCCGGATTATCAATGTCCAAATTAATAATCCTACGATCAAGAACAAACTTAGATTAAATTATAAGAAACTTCACTCTCATTATCATGATCTCCATCACGATGACAAGTCTCAAAATTTAATCAAGGGTACCTTATCAAATTAATCAAGCAATTGATAATAACTATGATAAAATAATATCAAATGCCATATATTTTTATATCAAATAATATTTACAAAAACATGTTCAAATCATCACATATGAGATTGGATCTAGGGCATATCTACTATATCTCTAACAATCTCCCACTTGCACTAGAGCCAATCGCTCTTATACTTCATTCCCAATTTCCACTTGTTCTTGTTAAACTCTTTTGTGCCAAGAACTTTAGTGACTGGATCTGCAGCATTTTCCTTTCCATCAACCTTTTGAATCTAGACGTCTCCACGTTCAATGATCTCTCTTATCAAGTGACACCTTCGCAGAACGTGTTTGGATTTTTGGTGTGATCTTGGTTCTTTTGCTTGAGCAATGGCTCCAGTTTTGTCACACAATAATGGAACTACACCTTCTATTGAAGGAACCACACCAAGTTCAGTTAAGAACTTTTTCATCCATACAGCTTCCTTAGCAGCTTCACTAGCTACTATATATTCTGCTTCAGTCACTGAATCAGCTACTGTAGCTTGTTTGGAACATTTCCAACTTACTGCACCACCATTTAAGGTGAATACATAACCAAAAATAGATTTGCTATCATCTTTATCTGAAGAGAAACTTGCATCAGTATAACCTTCAAGGTTCAACTCAGAATCTCCATAGATGAAGAATTGGTCTTTTGCCCTTCTTAAGTACTTAAGAATGGTCTTCACCGCCTTCCAATGTTCCTCACCAGGATTTGCCTGATATCGGCTAGTCACTCCAAGTGCATAAGCCACATCAGAACGTGTATATGTCATGGTATACATGATAGCTCCCACTGCACTAGCGTATGGGATCCTACTCATGCGTTCTCTCTCTTCAGGTGTTATAGGACAATCCTCCCTACTGAGAGTAATTCCAGTGCCTATCGGTAGATAGCCTCTTTTGGAATTATCCATATTATACCTTTTCAGAATGGTATCAATGTACAAAGACTGGAAAAGTCCAAGCAGCTTCCTCGATCTATCTCTATAGATCTTTATTCCTAATATATAAGCTGCTTCTCCCAAGTCTTTCATGGAGAACTGTTCAGATAGCCAAATCTTGGTTCTTTGCAATGCCGGTATGTCATTCCCTATGAGCAATATGTCATCAACATACAATACTAAGAATATAATTGTGCTCCCACTAACCTTTTTGTACACACAAGGTTCTTCGCATCTAACAAAATTGAACTTTTCAATTGTCTTGTTAAAGTGAATATTCCAACTTCGAGAAGCTTGCTTTAGCTCATAAATGGATCTTTGTAGCTTGCAAATTTTATTATGATCAGACGAAGATATGAAACCTTCAGGTTGTGTTAGCTCACCATTAAGGAAAGCTGTTTTCACATCCATTAGCCATATTTCATAATCATAGTATGCTGCTATAGCAAGAAAAATCCGAATTGATTTGAGCATTGACACGATAGAGAAAGTCTCGTCATAGTCGACTCCTTCCTTTCTGACGATATCCCTTGGCAACAAGACGGGCTTTGTAGGTCTCCACCTTTCCGTTTGCTCCAATCTTTTTCTTAAAAACCCATTTGCAACCTATAGGTTTTATATCCTTTGAAGGTTCAACTAAAGTCCATTCCATTTCGGACTCCATGGCCTTTTGCCATTTTTCATAGGTCTTAGGGTCATCATCATTATGATCAATCTCATTTGATACATCATCTTGTACCATTAGATTTAATCTAGTTGGTACATGACGTCCTCGTGTAGACCTTCTAAAAGGTGCTTGTACAACATGTTCACCTTGTGTTGGATTTGGTTGTTGTTCAATTTGGTTTGGAACTGGTTCATTAACCTGTTCTTGGACTACATTTAGTTCTTGAACTTCAACCGTTGAAGATGAAAACTTCCTTGTCAACTTCAAAACGCCCAATAAAGGTTCTTCAACTTGTGTCTCATGATCTTGATTTTGTGTTAATTCATTAATGTCTTGAACTTCATCAATTTCTATTTCTCCACTATAATTTCCTTCCAAAAGAAATTCCCTTTCCAAAAAGGTTTCTCCTCTAGCCACAAACACTTTATGGTCAGAAGGGTGATAGAAATAATATCCAATTGTTTCTTTGGGATACCCAATGAACCTACATTTATCAGATCTTGAGTCAAGTTTATCAGACTGCAGTCTCTTAACATAAGTTGGACAACCCCAAACTTTAATGTGTTTAAGGTTAGGCTTTCGTCCTTTCCATATCTCACATGGTGTTGTAGAGACTAACTTAGTGGGAACTTTATTAAGTAAGTATGTTGCTGCTTCCAAAGCATATCCCCATAAATTTATTAGAAGATCAGTGAACTCCATCATAGATCTCACCATATCTAATAAGGTTCGATTTCTCCTTTCAGACACACCATTGTGTTGTGGTGTTCCTGGAGGTGTCCACTGGGAAAGAATCCCATTCTCTTTGAGATACCTAGTAAAATCTTCACTAAGATATTCTCCACCTCTATCAGACCTTAGTACTTTGATACTTTTACCAGTCTGTTTCTCAACTTCACTACGGAACCTTTTGAACATTTCAAAAGATTCAGATTTATGTTTCTTAAGATACACAAATCTATATCTTGATATATCATCAGTGAAGGTGATGAAGTAAGAATATCCACCTCTCGCTTGAATTTTTATGGGCCCACAAACATCTGTATGAATTAGTCCCAATAATTCAGATGCTCTTTCTCCACTTCCAGTAAATGGAGATTTGGTCATTTTTTCTTTGAGACAAGATTCACAAGTTGGATATGATTCAAAATCATACTTATCAAGGTACCCTTCCTTGTACAACTTATTAATTCTTTTCTCTCTAATATGACCAAGCCTATAATGCCAAAGGTATGTATGATTTACATGATCATCTTTTTGTTTTTTAAGACTTGAAACATGCATAATCGAATTAGCATTCACAATAGTTAAGACATAAACATCATGTTGGAGATAGCCATTCATATATAAATTATCACAATAATAAATGGAGCAAATACCATTGCCTATGTTAATGTGAAACCCACGCTTGTCCAACATAGAAGCTGAAATTATATTCTAAATAAATTTAGGAACATAATAACAATCATCTAGCATAAGTACTTTGCCCAAAGGCATTATTAAAGAAATTGATCCTACAGTTATGGATGCAACTTTTGCACCATTTCCAACTTGTAGAATAACTTCTCCTTTCTTTAGTCTCATACTTATCTTGAACCCTTGCAACATATTGCAGATGTTATAACCACTGCCAGTATCTAATACCCACAATGAAGAATTAGTAGTAGCTAAAGAAACTTTGAAAATATTTTTTATTAATATCTCACCTTGTTTCCTGTCCTTTAGAGTTGCAAGATACTCCTTACAGTTTCTCTTCCAATTCTATTTCTTCTTATAGTGAAAACATTCAGCATCATATACTGACTGCAAGATCAAATCTTCAGGCTCATCAATCACATCAATGAGCTTTTCATGCATGAGAACAATTCTCAAACTTCTATACCAGTCATCAAAGTTTGGTCCTACCAACTTGTTGGTCTCAATTATTTCACATAGTGATATAACAGACATATTGAGAAATCTAAAATATAGAAAATAAAAAGCAATAATATAAGAACATATTTACATATATGATAAAGACATGGACTTTTATCTAAATGATATTTTCACTAATTATTTTAAACTACTTACCCTCATTATAGTTTAAGAAATCTATATTTATGTTAGTGGAATAAAGGAATCCTTTAACAATATATATGAGCCCCTTAGAAGTCAAGTCATTTCTCACATATATTTTAAAGGTAGATACTCTTACCAATTGCATCCCCATATAATTTTCTTAAATAGCTCTATGTCAAATATTCCCCTGGTAGTCAGGTCGATCCTATTGGCATAGTTGAGTTCAACCATCATGATAGCAAAGAACTTATTAAGTTTTATACTCCCCGGGTAGTCCAGGCGTCTAGTATAAAAATTAAATAATTCTTTCAATCCATGCATCTAATGCAATAAATAATTTAAATATATTCTCGAACTATAAGTCTCCTGATTGTCAGGCCGCTCCTTATAAACAAGAAATAAATAAAATTATTTATTTTGATGGATAGCTATACAATAAAAAATCTTATATTTTATTATCTATGAACTCAAATTTTTAGCAAGAGGGAATTGTTACTATAACAACTTTTAATAACATTATGATCAAATCTTTTATAGCACATGAATTTTGTTCAAATTGTCTACATGCTTAGTCCTAAATTAATTTACATCACATGCAATAAATAATTCAAAATTATCTAACGGACAAGTATGTGACATGAAAACAAAATTCAACATTCTTCTAACATGTTTATCTTGTATATCACATATATCACATAAAAATAATTCATGCCAGAGTAATATTATTAATTAACATCTCATGAACTAATAACAATTAAAATAACAGTAGAATTCAATAACCTATTATAAATTACTGTCGTATATAAACTATCTCAGTAGTTTAACTTATATGTATACATATTTTATTCACAATAAAATAATAACAATCTAATATGCATTCAAACAATTTGACTATTGTACAATACACAAGTATTATGGTTTGAACTCTTCAAATATAATCTTAAAATATTTCGTAAATAAATTTTAGACACAATAAACCACGACTCTGATACCACTGTAGGATTGCATATAGATGTTCGTAACACGCAATGGAAGACAATAACAATCCTAAGCAGATCTTTACGTGTTTAAAATTTATTTATTTGTCAAAGATCGGATTTAAAACGTACCTGGTGAAAAGAGTCTCGTTTCAAAAATTTCTTCGATAATGCGAAGACTCTATACGTTTTCACACCGAGATTGATTCTTGCTATCAACTCTTTGATCAATGAAACCCGCGAACAAATTGAATGAAATATTGTGTTGAAATTTTTCTCAAAAATCTCAACTTCAAATATAGAAGAGCAAGAAAATACTTTTCTTGTAATTGTATTTTCTCTCTTGGCTTTGTATTGTACTCTCACTTTCACAAAGTAATTTTCTTCTCAAAACAATATTATGGCAAATTTTCTCCATCACCCTTTATATAGCATCACCTATAAACTCTTTTCTTATCTGGTTGAGGTACCTAGGGTAAAAGTTTACTTCAAAAATAAATTTTATGGAAAAATCGAAAAATCACGTTAACGTGACTGTCGAAGATACTTTATATAACTTCCATAAGTCCAATTATAAATTAAATACTATAAAGGTTTTCTAATGGAAAACGTATATCCCATTCCTAATGGGATTTACGTGTATGCCATAGTCCTTTGTGGACTTTATACGTGAATTCAAATTTCAATTGGATTTCACATAATAAGTTTCCAACAACCTGTTTTTGTTTAATTAATATTTTATATAACAAATCTTATATAAAATAAGTATTAATTATATATATCATATATATATATTTTAACCAAGGGATATAATTTTCTATTCCATATAGAAAACTTCAATTTGTTCACAATATTAATTATTTTCTCTGTGCTAGCAAAGAATATAATAATATTTCATTTGGACTAATAACTTTATTTATTTGACGAATTAAATTCTTTAATTTAATTATCAAATAATAAAGTAATTAATCCTTTAGCAAAAATCAGAACACTCATTAGTGTGCGACTTCATAAGTTCAATACTAAGCCGGTAGTAAATTGATCACATCAATATACTAATTTAGGGTGGCGTCTAGCAACACTCCTTAACGACCGGATAGAATGGAGTATACAATTTACTCTCAAGAACCAATAGAAGAATAATGTAGTAATTCCTTCTGTCCTTTTAACTCTGGGTTACCCTAGGATATGGTTCAACAGTCAAATCCTAATAGGCGACAAATTATGTATTCATGTCAAATATAATCAACCATTGAATGACCTAAGAAACTCTTTTTCTTCTTTCATTGAATTGCCTTGGCCAAGGTCTGACTTTGGTCGTTTATAATTCATGACAACATGTAGCTTAAACTCATTACCAAGAGTCGACAGATTCCGTCTTGATCAATCACTAATTCTACAAGTATTTAATCGTACCCAATATCCTTTCAACTATCACCCTAGGGCCATAGGTGTCTAGTATCAAAACACAATAAATGACTTATCAATTACTATGGCGATCACTGGTCAAAGGAAACTCTCACATCACATTCTTCAAGAGAATATCCTATTGACAGTTTATGGTAATTCTAACAATTAGGAATTATCCAATGAGTCGGTTCAATGATCATATCTCTATATGCATCATCTATTTATGTGATTTAGTTAATGAGATCAACTAATCTTTATCCCATAAAGACGATCACATAAATATTGATCTAACCGGATTACCAATGTCCAAATTAATAATCCTACGATCAAGAACAAATTTAGATTAAATTATAAGAAACTTCACTCTCATTATCATGATCTCCATTACGATGACAAGTCTCAAAATTTAATCAAGGACCTTATCAAATTAATCAAGCAATTGATAATAATTATGATAAAAGAATATCAAATAATGTTCACAAAAATATGTTCAAATCATCACATATGAGATTTGATCTAGGGCATATCTACTATATTCCTAACAGTAGTGCCATATGGGTTGGGCGTCTAGCCTCGACGGTTCTAATGGAGGAGGAGTATATTTGAAGTAATATTATAGTTAATATGTGGTTTAAGGAGTGTTTAAAACTTCCCGTTTTGTCAATTAATAAACCTTATTAATAGAATCTAGGTTAGCTCACTAGTACAAGTCATGGGTTCAAATGAGTTTTCAAAAAGACAATTCATTAATCTATATCATATCTATCTATATCTATATCTAGTGCATGCCCATGTGATGATTTGTAAGATTTTCTCATCAGAGTTTTGGAATTGGAGAGGAACTCGATTAAGAATCTTGAATTCTGATCTTCTTCGAGATGGATTTGTACGCGGACAATGCTTTAGCACCAAGTATTTTTCTTTTATCAGAAAGGTTGTTGTGTATATGGAGTAATTATGTTTGTTAATCTATGACAGTAATGAAGAGTCACACCCGCTTTCGAAACCCTCGACCTTTGTGGAATCACAAGGGCTAATACAATTTTGTAATCAAGTAAACAATAGATTCTTCATTCATATGGACTTTCGAAGGAAACAACAATAATTTTGATGAATGATCATCATTTAAGACTGACGATGGGATATTCGGTGGGACCTATAAAGAAAATAAAGAAAAAGATGGAAAAGTTGGAGAAGACAAACAAGGCGGCTTGAAAATTTGCAAAAGTTTGGCGACTCGACTTTGCAAATTATTGAACCAATCTGATTGGTTGGGTTGGTGGCAATTGTGCCTATAAAAGAGCTATTCGTTACTTATTGAAGACACACCAAAAGAAAGAGAAGTAATCGAAGTTAGAGAGAGTAATCCACATATTGTAGTTTATGAGATAAATAGTGAGTGTCGGTAATATTGTAGTGAGGTATTTTAAATAAAGAGTATTATTTCTTTCATAATTGTAGTAGTCTCTTGACACTACTAAGTTGTAATATTATAGTGGTAATATTGCTCCGCTCGGATATTGTATTTACCTCGTTAAAAGAGTTGGTGTCGTTGTTACTCTCTTGTATTATTATTATTTTTCGTGGATATTATTTTTGGGAGGGATTATTATTTTTCCCAACAACGTTGTATCAGAGCCATGACAAATAATGGTACGCTGTTTTTTCAATACCCCCGTCTCACAAAAGATAATTATGAGAAATAGTGTCTACGTATAAAAGTCATTCTTGGTTCCCAAGATGTGTGAGAAATCGTAGATAGAGGGTATATAAAACCCGATAATGAGGAAGTTCTGCCTCAAAATAAAAACGATATCTTGGCAAAAACAAGAAAGAAGGATCAACAAGCCCTCATGCTCATCCACCAATGTTTGGATGATGCCATGTTTGAGAAGGTGGCAGATGCTACCACCTCAAAGGAAGCTTAGGAGATTTTACAAAATTCTCTTCAAGGAGTTGACAAGGTGAGGAAGGTAAAATTTCAAAATCTAAGGGCAGACTTTGAAGTTTTAAAAATGAAAGAATCCGAATGCATTTCGGATTATTGTTCAAAAGTGAAGACTGTTGTAAATCAATTAAGAAGATACATGGAGGACATAGAAGATGTCTGTGTGGTAGAAAAGATCCTTCGCACTTTAACACCTAAATTTAATTTTGTGGTGTGTGCTATTGAGGAGTCTAAAGATTTAGACTCTATGCTGGTAGAGCAATTGGAGAGTTCTTTACAGGCCCACGAAGAAAAGAACAAAAGATGACAAGAAGTACCACTGGAGCAACTTCTTAAAACGCAGGCATCCTTTAAGGATTATGGAGGTGAAAAGAGCTATCGAGGAAACAGACGAGGACGTGGTGGTCATGAAAGAGGAAGAAGTAATGGTAACAACTTCAACAATTAAATTAAAACCCACCAAACATTCAAAGGTTGTGGCCGTGGACAAAGAAGAGGAAGAGGACGTGGCTACTACAAGAAAATAATGGACAAAGGTATGACAAATCAAAAATTAGGTCTTATAATTGTCAAAAAATTGGTCATTACTCTTGAGAATGTCGTAGTAATGTTGAAGAAAAATCTAACTTTGTTGACGACAAGAAAGAAGAATATGAGTCAACGTTGTTGATGGCACTCAAGGAAGAAGACATGGATGATTGCAGCTCATGGTATTTGGACAATGGAGCAAGCAATCATATGTGTGGATACAAAGAGAAGTTTGTGGATATCAATAAAATGGTGAGAGGTAATGTGTCTTTTGGAGATACTTCAAAGATTCAAATCGAAGAGATAGGTATGATTCTAATCTCCTGTAAAGATGGTAGTCACAAGTTAATTCAAGATGTTTATTATGTGTCAAAATTAAAAAGTAATATTTTGAGTTTGGGCCAACTTCTTGAAAAGGAATATGACATCCACATGAAAAATATGCATCTGTGGCTTAAAGATTCAGGTGGAGTTCTAATTGCTAAAGTGCATATGACAAAGAATAGATTATTTTTTCTAAATCTTAAAATAATTAATGCAAAGTGTTTGAAGGCTAATGTGCAAGATGAATCATGGTATTGGCACATGCGATTTGGGCACTTAAATTTTGAAGCACTCAAATCACTAGAAGAAAAGAACATGATGCATGGGATACCATCAATCAACCATCACAATCAATTGTGTGAAGCTTGTCTTCTTTAAAAACATGCAAGGAGGAGTTTTCCAAAAGACGCCATGTCAAGATCAACCAAACCGCTCCAGCTAGTTAATACTGATGTGTGTGGCCAATCAATCCACCTTCCTTTGGTAAAAGTAAATACTTTCTACTCTTCATTGATGACTTTAGTCGAAGGACTTGGGTTTATTTTTTGAACCAAAAATCTGAAACTTTTGCTGCTTTTAAATTTTTTAAAGTACTTATAGAAAAAGAAAGTGACTATGAAATAAAAACTTTAAGGTCTGATAGAGGAGTAGAATTTACTTCAAAAGAATTTAATGACTATTATCAATCTCATGGAAGTCGTCGCCCTCTAACGATACCTTATTCATCCCAACAAAATGGAGTAAAGAGAGAAAGAATCGAACGATTCTTAATATGGCTAGTTGTATGTTGAAAGCTAAAAGTATGCCCAAGGAATTGGGCCGAAGCTGTTTCTTGTGTAGTTTATTTGAACAATAGGTCTCCAACAAGGAATGTTAGAGATCAAACCCCTCAAGAAGCATGGAGTGGAAGAAAGCCAAGTGTCAAGCACTTGAGAATCTTTGGGAGCATAGCATATGCTCATGTGCCATAGCAAGGGAGAGAGAAACTTGACGATCGAAGTGTCAAGCATGTGTTTGTTGGTTGTGATACGAGTTCAAAAGGATACATGTTATACAACCCAAACAACGGCAAGGTGGTGGTGAGTCGTGATGTTGAATTTGATGAAGAATTGACATGGAATTGTGAAGCTCAGGAAGAAACTTCATATAATTGTTTTCCATACTTTGGTGATGAAGAAGAACCAAAGTCCGTGGAACCTGTGCAAGATGCAACTCCACCTCCTTCTCCAACCAATGTCGCATCTCCTTCTTCTCAACAAAGTTCAAATAAACAACCGCAACGGACGAGGAGTATTCAAGATTTCTATGATGGCACGGAAGAAGTTACTAATTTTGATTTTTTATATCGTCTCTTTGCTGATAGTGAAACAATAAACTTTAATGAATCTGTGTTACAGAAAAAAGGTGGAGACAAGCCATGGAGTAGGAGATCGAGTCAATAGAGAAGAACAACACGTGGGATTTAACATCTCTTTCCAACGGTCATCGCGTAATTGGAGTAAAATAGATATACAAGATAAAGAAGAATATTGATGGAGATGTAGAGAGATATAAGGCACGACTTGTGGCTAAAGGCTACAAGCAAAGTCAAGACATTGACTATGAAGAAGTATATGCACATGTTGCCCGCATGGAGATGATTCGTTTGCTGATCTCTTTGGCGGCGCACATAAAGTGAAAGATCCATCAACTAGACGTCAAGTCAGCCTTCTTGAATGGCTATCTTGAAGAAGAAGTCTATGTTGAACAACCATTAGGCTTCATGGTCAAAAACCATGGAGATAAAGTGCTGATGTTGAATAAAGATTTATATGGATTGAAGCAAGCCCCACGAGCATGGAATAGTTTGTGATGACCCAAAATGTCATCTTTAAATTTAATAATTAATTTTGTGTTCTAAGACCTAGAAAAGAACTATTTATCATTCCTTGACTTGCGTGTGCAGTCCGTAAAAATTTTTCGGAAAGTTTTCAGGTGAAAAATGGATTAAAATGTGAACTAGAGGATTAAAACTCAACTGAGTTGACTTTGGTCAACATTTTGAGCAAACAGACTCGAATTAGTATTTTGACAGTTCTGGTAGGTCCGTATCGTGAATTGGGACTTGGGCGTATGCACGGAATCAAATTCCGAGGTCCCTAGCCCAAGATATAGAATTTTGATAAAAAATCTAAAGTTTAAGTTCAAATAGTGACCGGATGTCGAATTATATGCAAATGACCCCGGAATAGAATTTTGATGATTCCAACAGCCCCGTATGGTGATTTTGGACTTAGGAACGTGATCGAAATTTTATTTGGAAGTCCGTAGTGGAATTAGGCTTGAAATGCCGAAAGTTAAATTTTTGGGAAGTTTGACCGAGGGGTTAACTTTTTGATATCGGGGTCAAAATCCGATTCTGAAATTTTTCATAGCTCCATTATGTCATTTATGACTTGCGTGCAAAATTTGAGGTCAATTGGACTGGATTTGATAGATTCCGATGTTGTTTGTAGAAATTGAAAGTTCAAAATTCATAGATTTTGATTTGAGGTGCGATTAGTCGTTTTGATGTTGTTTGATGTGGTTTGAAGCCTCGACTAAGTTCGTATTATATTTTAGGATATGTTAGAATAATTGGTTAAGGTCCCGAAGGCCTCGGGTAGTATTCGGAAGGTAAACGGAATGGATTTCGGACAAAGAAGGTTGCTGGAAATTTGCAGAAATTTCGCCAGAATTCTGGTGTGTGGAGCCAACTTTGGAAGCTTATATCTCGTAATTCATAAAGAATCGGAAGACTGTCAAAACATTAAAGTTGTAGTCGTTTGTTTCTAGTTTCCAGAAAGTTAAGTCATTAATTATTTGGACATTTGTACATAAAGTTATGATGCATTGAATGAAGGCTAGTAGAGTAGTTTTGCCAGAAATTCTGATGCATGGAGCCAACTTTAGAAGCTTATATCTCGCTATTCATAAGGAATCCTAAACGTTGCAAAACATGAAATTTGTAGTCGGTTGTTTCTAGTTTTCAGAAAGTTAAACCATTTATCATTTGGACATTTGTACATAATGTTATGATCAATTGAAGGAAGGTTGGTAGAGTAATTTTTGGTGGACTTTTAGTGACGAAAAATGGACTTTTAGTGATGAAAAATGGACTTTAAGTGACGGATTGGCAGAAACTTAAGGACCAAAAATGGTCATTTCATTCATTTCATTTTGGATTTTTGGAGCACGGTTCTTGGGCGATTTTTAGGCGATTTTCACGGAAAAATATTGGGGTAAGTGTTCCTTATCCTATATTGATTATATTTCATGATTCCATACTCATTTACATCATGAATCCGTGAATTTATGGAAGAAAAATCAAGATTTTTGCAAAATCTTCCAAAAATGAAAATTTAAGATTTGGAGGTTGAGTTATTTTCGGATTTTGGTAAAATTGGTATGGGTGGACTCGTAATTGAATGGGTTGTCGGATTTTGTAAGTTTCGTCGGATTCCGAGATGTGGGCCCCACGGGCAAATTTTGAGCTAATTTCGGATTTTAATGAAAATGTAATATTTTCTTATGAAATTGATTACTATAATTTTTGTTGACTGTACCGAATTAATTATGACTAGATACGAGTCGATCGGAGTCGGAAAATCGAGAAAAAAGCATAATACTTGGTTAAATTGAAGCAAGTCGAGGTAAGTGACTTGTCTAGCCTTGTGTGGGGGAAATTTTCCCTAGAATTGATATTAATGTGATTATTGAAATGTGTTGAAAGTCGTGTACACGAGGTGACGAGTGTGTACACGGGCTAAATATGAAAGATTATATTTTTAAATTGTGTAGATTATTGTTGCGCATTTATTAAATTATTTTATCTTGTTATATTCTTCATCATTGATCTGTGATATATATTTTAAATTTATTTGCCTTTTTCCTGCTAATTGTTTTACCTGTTTAATTGTAACTTGGTTTCTTTCATACTGTGCATTATTTGAAGGTTGATTTTCTTTAAATTAAATATTATTAATATAAAGTATTTGACATTTTTAATTTTGATATTGAAGCAACGTATTAAAAATTTGGAATATTATTTTCCTGAATTATTTATTCTTGAATATTTTCGTGAGATTTCTTTTCTCGGAAAATTTAAATATTGGGCACTTGAGGTACAAATTGTGATATATTATGATATTGATACGCATGCGGTGGTATAAGGTCTGGGTGTTGAAACACATGCGGTGAGATAAGGGTGGCTTGATACGCGTGGCTAGTAGGGGTGACTTCTAGAAGTCATGCAGTGTGATAAGGGTGGCTAAAACGCGGGATGCTATTTCGGGAAAAAAAATGTTTTCTTTAAATAAATTGTGAAGGCTCCCGCGGTGAGATAAGGAAATGCGATATTGTTAATTTGTTTATGATTTGGGACTACGAGGCGGTACCTCGGGAGTGCCCTTGTTGATATTGATTTATGGCCGCAGTTGCATTTGATTATTGTTGTGATTTTCTTCAAGTTGGAAATAATTCTGTTTTGTTTTCACGAGGTATTTATTTGCCATTATTTGATGTAATTAAATGTGACATACTACTTGATTTATTTCCATTGTCATTTTATCTTATAATATTGTGTAAACATTTTACCATGCCATTATTTATTCTCCAGTAGGGCCTGATATGACCTCGTCACTACTCTACCAAGGTTAGGCTTGGCACTTACTAGGTACCGCTGTGGTGTACTCATACTACGCTTCTGCACATCTTTTTGTGCAGATCCAGGTACATCTTATCAGACCATGCATCAGTAAACTAGCTGTACGAGGAGACTTTGAGGTATATTTGCCAGCGTCCGCAGACTCCGGAGTCCCCTTCTATCTTACTATGTTGTCTTCCTTAATTGCTTTAGACTCTAATGTATAGAGACATAGAGAATAAATTCTTAGAAGCTTGTGACTTATTTCTACCAGGTTTTGTGAGTTGAAATTGTTTGAATTGTAGTTTATTTATTTCAGATATTTATTATTATTCCGCATTGATAGGCTCACCTAGTCTTAGAGACTAGGTGCCATCACGACATCCTACGAAGGGAATTTGGGGTCGTGACAAGTTGGTATCAGAGCTCTAGGTTCATATGTGTCATGAGTCACAAGCAAGTTTAGTAGAGTCTTGCGGATCGGTACGGAGACGTCTGTACTTATCTTCAGGCTATGGAACTGTTAGGAAATATTCACTTCTTTGATTCCTTATCGTGCGGCATTGATTTAGCTTGAAATATCTATCTTATATTCTTTTGTATCCACTCGTGTATGACATTGCGCACTCGGTATCAGTTGTGCGTCGACGGTTCGTGATGCCGTAGATGGACTATGAGGGAGCCAGAGATGCTCAAACATTGCCTCAATGTGTGGTTCCGACTGAAGATGTGGACGTATTGAGTGATCACCTAGTGAATCATGTGGGGGTGCAACGGACGTTGGTGTCTGGTTGATTTATACAAGTTGTGAAGGTTATTATTGTGGATCATTGGACGTTGTGACCTATGACTTTGCGCGAAGTGGGGGGAGTCCACTACCAATGGGTTTATTGCGGGGTCATGTATTATATCAGTTTTGGCCCGAAATGTATATATGTGGTACTGAATGGTTCCCTAAAATTTACACATGTTTAAGACCTGAGATTTTGTAGAGGATAAGGTTGGGACTTGTGGTATGTTTGCTTCCTTAATAATCTTATACTTCAATACCAAAAGAGTTATAGAAACAACTCTAAATTTGTAGAAGGTCGACTCAGTGTGGACGTCACTATTGCAGATTTTGGGGTGCTTCGGAGGAAGTACACTTGTTGACGAGAGTCTGGACTATGTGGTTCGTGATAAGATTTGTCTGTATGGAGCTCTACTTTTGTGATCGTTGTGTATAAATAGGGGTAAGGGTTACCCCAAAGAAGAATCGAAGAGTATGTTAAGAAATTGGTCAGCTCAACAATGTTGAGTTAGCATAACAAAAGAAGAAATTTGCCTTGGGAGAGATAATTCTCCACCAGTATTCGTGGCAAGCTTATGAAGAGGGCAGACCAGCCAATGCAACACCGCCCGCTTGGCTAAATTCTCAGAAACGCTTTTGAAAGAGTTTGTTTCCCGGACTCTCCGTAATGAGTGGCACATAGGGTTTGAACGGTTGCGTCAGGTCACCATTGACGGTGTCAGAATATGCCATCAAGTTCAATAAGTTATCCCGTCATACTCTTACTTTGCTTCCTACTGCCAGAGGGAGAGTCCACAGACTCATTAAAGGACTCAATTATGATCGTAAAATTTTGTACGACTCGGGAGCTACAAGATGATACTTCATTTCTTCTAGTTATACAAATTACAAAGATATTAGAATGTGTTCGGGGTGAGGAAAAAGGAAACTAAGGAGACTAAGACTTCTCGAGGTATTGGAGGATTCAGTGGATTCTACTCTGCAAGTACAAATTATTATGGCGGGGGCTCGGGCAGTCGGCCAGCCCAGTCCGCACATCGGATTACTCGGGGTGCTTCAGTAAGTTCTTTTAATGCACCACCGATATGAGTTCCTACAATGGTTATTCCAGTTATCTGGCATAGACTCAATATGAGCAGCCTAACCCGTAAAGGGGTTGTTATGAATACGGTGATACTAGGCACATCATGAGAAAATTGTCCCAAACTTGGGAGAGACTTATTTCATCAAAGCATTCAGGCTACGTGCCCTATTGCAGTTACTATACCACCCACACGACCAGTTAGGGGTGGAGGACAGACGGGTAGAAGGCGTCCTAGAGGTGGAGACCCAGCCATTAATATATTTGTTTTATGGTATGGCAGAGGTCGCTACATCAGTTGATGTCATTACAGATATGACCTTGATATAATATAAAGGAATAATTTCCTTAACTTGATTCGGTTCTCAGTATCGAA
Organism: Nicotiana tomentosiformis; assembly: GCF_000390325.3. Classification (NCBI taxonomy): domain Eukaryota; kingdom Viridiplantae; phylum Streptophyta; class Magnoliopsida; order Solanales; family Solanaceae; genus Nicotiana; species Nicotiana tomentosiformis. The sequence continues at coordinate 112,500,316 of NC_090823.1, read as the reverse complement.
ACGAGTCCTTTTATGGTGCTCCACTTATGAGTGAGCTTCATAATTCTATAATCTACTTATGTGTTTACTCCTATTGGTAGATTCTATGGAGATAACTACGCCTATCATTCCATGTTGGTCACTAATAAGAGTTGTGAGGATAAAAGTGGCTTTATGTTACTCATTTCGGTAAGTTTTTATGTAAATTCTGAATAATTAATTGCAAATTGTGAATTATATGCCCTACTGGTGTGGGGTTCATTATGTGTTGTGATTTTATTTAACGAAAATTATTTAGAAGGAGCAAATGAAAAGTTTCGATTGGCACGATGTGCATATTACTTGTGATTCAGAACTGAGGATGAGATCCTCACATTTAATATAAACTGATATGTTTAAACCGGCCTAAGAGCTGCAATGGAAGTTATATAAGGACGAGATCCTTGTGAGGAAAATTCTTGTGTTTAAGTTCTCCCTTGTGAATTCTAATTTGTATTGTAGTACTAATAGGGAGTCATGCCTGTTAGGCTTATTTGAAAATTCTATATGAAATTCTCTGTGCATACTTGCCAATTTTGTGCTGTAATTATTGAGTTTTAACCTACGAGGTAGGTTCCCGCCTAGGTGACGTTAAATGTGACTCATTAATTGGGGTAAATAATTATGAGGTCTTCATGCCTCGTATCTCGTTATCAGTATTGTGAAAGTTTGAAACGAGATTTTTGTTAACATGAAGTTAATTGACGATTTTGTAATTGATTATGAACAACTATTAAGACCAGATTGTCCCAGAAGGGTGCTCCGTTCATATGGGCCGAGGAATGTGAGGAGAGCTTCCAAAAGCTCAAGACAGCTTTGACTACAACCCAAATGTTGGTATTACCTACAGGTTTAGAGTCTTATATTGTGTATTGTGATGCGTCGCGTATTGACCTCGGCGCAGTGTTGATGCAAGATGGTAGGGTGATTGCCTACACGTCCAGACAGTTAAAGGTGCATGAGAAGAATTATCCTGTACACAACCTTGAGTTAGCAGCTATTGTTCATGCCTTAAAGATTTGGCGGCATTATTTGTACGGTGTCCATTGCGAGGTCTACACCGATCACCGAAGTCTACAACATCTATTTAAACAGAAGGATCTTAATTTGCGACAGCGGAGATGGTTGGAGTTGCTTAAGGATTATGATATCACCATTCTCTATCATCTTGGGAAGGCCAATGTAGTGGCCGATGCCTTGAGTCATAAGGCGGAGAGTTTGGGCAGCTTAGCATATTTACCGGTAGCAAAGAGGCATTTAGCCTTAGATGTTCACGCCTTGGCCAACCAGTTTATCAGATTGGATGTTTTCGAGCCGAGCTGAGTTTTGGCTTGACTGGTTTCACAGTCTTCTCTTTATGACCGTATCAGGGAACGTCAGTATGATGACCCCCATCTACTTGTCCTTAAGGACATAGTTCAGCATGGCGATGCCAAGGAAGTCACTATTGGAGATAAAGATGTATTACGGATGCAGGGAAGGCTATGTGTGCCAAATGTAGATGGTTTGCGCGACTTGATTTTTCAGGAGGCTCATAGTTCGCGGTACTCTATTCATCCGGGTGCTGCAAAGATGTATCAAGACTTGAGACAACACTATTGGTGGAGGCGGATGAAGAAAGACATAGTGGAATATGTAGCTCGGTGCCTAAATTGTCACCAGGTGAAATATGAGTATCAACGACCAGGTGGATTACTTCAGAAGTTAGAAATTCCAGAATGGAAATGGGAGCGGATCACTATGGATTTCATTGTTGGGCTCCCACGGACTCGTAGGAAGTTCGATGCAGTTTGGATGATTGTGGATAGATTGACCAAGTCAGCTCATTTCATTCCTGTGATTACTACTTACTCTTCAGAGCAGCTGTCTCAGGTATATATTCACGAGATTGTCAGATTTCATGGTGTACCGGTATCTATCATCTCTGACCGGGATACATAATTTACCTCACAGTTTTGGAGGGCTGTACATCAAGAGTTGGGTACTCATGTGGACTTGAGTATAACATTTCACCCTCAGACAGACGTTCAGTCCGAACGCACTATTCAGATACTGGAGGATATGCTTCGTGCGTGTGTGATAGATTTTTGGGGTGCTTGGGATCAGTTCTTACCACTTGCGGAGTTTGCTTACAACAACAGTTGCCAGTCAAACATTCAAATGGCTCCGTATAAGGCCTTGTATGGTAGGCAGTGCCGGTCTCCAGTGGGTTGGTTTGAACCAGGCGAGGCTAGACTTTTGGGTACAGACTTGGTTCAGGATGCCCTGGAAAAGGTTAAGTTGTTTCGGATCGACTTCTTACAGCCCAATCTAGACAAAAGAGTTATACGGATCGGAAGGTTCGTGATGTTGCATTCATGATTGGTGAGCGGGTATTGCTCCGGGTTTCGCATATGAAGGGAGTGATGAGGTTCGGGAAGAAGGGCAAGTTGAGCCCTAGGTATATTGGGCCTTTTGAGATTCTTGAGAGAGTTGGAGAGGTGGTTTACAGACTTGCACTACCACCTAGTCTTTCTGCGGTTCATCCGGTATTCCATGTTTCTATGCTTCGGAAATATCACGGCGATCGGTCTCATGTGTTAGACTTCAGTTTGGTTCAGTTGGACAAGGATCTATCTTATGTTGAGGAACCAGTGGCTATTTTAGATAGGCAGGTTCGAAAGCTGAGGTCAAGAAACATTGCTTCCATGAAGGTTCAGTGGAGGGGTCATCCAATCGAGGAGGCGACTTGGGAGACCGAGCTTGATATACACAGCAGTTATCCACACTTATTCACCAGCTCAGGTATTTTTTCCAACTCCGTTCGAGGACGAACGTTTGTTTTAGAGGTGGAGAATGTGATGACCCAAAATGTCATCTTTAAATTTAATAATTAATGTTGTGTTCTAAGACCTCGAAAAGCACTATTTATCATTTCTTGACTTGCGTGTGCAGTTCGTAAAAATTTTCTGGAAAGTTTTCAGGTGAAAAATGGATTAAAATGTGAATTAGAGGTTTAAAACTCAACTGAGTTGACTTTGGTCAACATTTTGAGCAAACGGACTCGGATCAGTATTTTGACAAATCTGGTAGGTCCGTATCGTGAATTGGGACTTGGGTGTATGCACAGAATCAAATTCCGAGGTCCCTAGCCCGAGATATGGAATTTTGATGAAAAATTTAAAGTTTAAGTTCAAATAGTGACCGAATGTCGAATTATATGCAAATGACCCCGGAATAGAATTTTGATGATTCCAACAGCTCCGTATGGTAATTTTGGACTTAGGAACGTGATCAGAATTTTATTTGGAAGTCCGTAGTGGAATTAGGCTTGAAATGCCGAAAGTTGAATTTTTGGGAAGTTTGTCCAAGGGGTTGACTTTTTGATATCGGGGTCGAAATCAGATTCTGAAAATTTTCATAGCTCCGTTATGTCGTTTATGACTTACATGCAAAATTTGAGGTCAATTGGACTGGATTTGATAGGTTCCGGTGTTGTTTGTAGAAATTGAAAGTTCAAAGTTCATAGATTTTGATTTGAGGCGCGATTAGTCGTTTTGATGTTGTTTGAAGCCTCGACTAAGTTCGTATTGTATTTTGGGACATATTGGAATAATTGGTTAAGGTCCCGAAGGTCTCGGGTGGAATTCGGAAGGTAAACGGAATGGATTTTGGACAAAGAAGGTTGCTGGAAATTTGCAGAAATTTCGCCAGAAATTTCTGGTGTGTGGAGCCAACTTTGGAAGCTTATATCTCGTAATTCATAAAACATTGGAAGATTGTCAAAATATGAAAGTTGTAGTCGTTTATTTCTAGTTTACAGAAAGTTAAGTCATTAATTATTTGGACATTTGTACAGAAAGTTATGATGCATTGAATGAAGGCTAGTAGAGCAGTTTCGCCAGAAATTCTGATGCATGGAGCCGACTTTGGAAGCTTATATCTCGCTATTCATAAGGAATCAGAAAAGTTGCAAAACATTAAATTTGTAGTCGGTTAAGTTAAACCATTTATCATTTGGACATTTGTACATAAAGTTATGATCAATTGAAGGAAGGCTGGTAGAGCAATTTCTGGTGGACTTTTAGTGACGAAAAATGGACTTTTAGTGACGGATTGACAGAAACTTAAGGACCAAAAATGGTCATTTCATTCATTTCGTTTTGGATTTTTGGAGCACGGTTCTTAGGCGATTTTTGGGCGATTTTCACGGAAAAATATTGGGGTAAGTGTTCCTTAATTTTTCATGATTCCATGCTCATTTATATCATGAATCCGTGAATTTATGGAAGAAAAATCAAGTTTTTTGCAAAATCTGCCAAAAAACAATTTTAAGATTTGGAGGTCGAATTGTTATCGAATTTTGGTAAAATTGGTATGGGTGGACTCGTAATTGAATGAGTTGTCCGATTTTGTAAGTTTCGCTGGATTCCGAGATGTGGGCCCCATAGGTAAATTCTGAGCTAATTTCGGATTTTAATGAAAATGTAATATTTTCTTACAAAATTGATTACTATAATTTTTGTTGACTGTACCGAATTAATTATGACTAGATACGAGTCGATCGGATTGGGAAAATCGAGAAAAAAGCATAATACTTGGTTAAATTGGAGCAAGTCGAGGTAAGTGACTTGTCTAACCTTGTGTGGGGGAAATTTCCCCTAGAATTGATATTAATGTGATTATTAAAATGTGTTGAAAGTCGTGTACATGAGGTGACGAGTGTGTACACGGGCTAGATATGAAAGATTATATTTTTAAATTGTGTAGATCATTGTTGCGTATTTATTAAATTATTTGATCTTGTTATATTCTTCATCATTGATCTGTGATATATATTTTAAATTTGTTTGCCTTTTTTCTGCTAATTGTTTTACCTATTTAATTGAAACTTGGTTTCTTTCATACTGTGCATTATTCGAAGGTTGATTTTCTTTAAATTAAATATTATTAATATAAAGTATTTGACATTTTTAATTTTGATATTGAAGCAACGTATTAAAAATTTGGAATATTATTTTTCAGAATTATTTATTCTTGAATATTTTCGTGAGATTTGTTTTTCGTGGAAAATTTAAATACTGTGCACTTGAGGTGCAAATTGTGATATATTATGATATTTATACGCATGCGGTGGTATAAGGTCTGAGTGTTGAAACGCATGCGGTGAGATAAGGGTGGCTTGATACGCGTGGCTAGTAGGGGTGACTACTAGAAGTCATGCAGTGTGATAAGGGTGGCTAAAACGCGAGATGCTATTTCGGGAAAAAAAATATTTTCTTTAAATAAATTGTGAAGGCTCCCGCGGTGAGATAAGGAAATGAGATATTGTGAATTTATTTATGATTTGGGACTATGAGGCGGTACCTCGGTAGTGCCCTTGTTGATATTGATTTATGGCCGCAGTTGCCTTTGATTATTGTTGTGATTTTCTTCAAGTTGAAAATAATTCTGTTTTGTTTCTACGAGGTATTTATTTGCCATTATTTGATGTAATTAAATGTGACATACTACTTGATTTATTTCCATTGTCATTTTATCTTATAATATTGTTTAAGCATTTTACCATGCCATTATTTATTCTTCAGTAGGGCCTGACCTGACCTCGTCACTACTCTACCGAGGTTAGGCTTGACACTTACAGGGTACCGCTGTAGTTTACTCATACTACACTTCTGCACATCTTTTCGTGTAGATCCAGGTATATCTTATCAGACCACGTATCAGTAAACTAGCTGTACGAGGAGACTTTGAGGTATATCTGCTAGCGTTCGCAGACTCCGAAGTCCCCTTCTATCTTACTATGTTGTCTTTCTATCGGGTTTTGGGAGTTGAAATTGTTCGAATTGTAGTTTATTTATTTCAGATATTTATTATTATTCCGCATTGATAGGCTTACCTAGTCTTAAAGGTTAGGTGCCATCACAACATCCTGCGAAGGGAATTTAGGGTCGTGACATAGTTGCATCGATAAGTATTTTCAAGACAATGGGTTTGCTTGTTGTCTCCATGAATATGCTCTTTACCTTAAAGTTCATACTAATGGAGATATCTTGCTTATTTATATTTATGTTGATGATCTTATTTTCACGGGTAATAACCCAAGTTTTTTTGCTGCTTTTAAGAAAGATATGTCCCGTGAGTTCGAGATAACAGACGTAGGACTCATGTCATATTATATGGGCCTAGAAGTGAAGCAGATGGAGGATGTAATTTTCATCTCTCAAGAAAGCTATACGAAGGAGATCTTGTAAAAGTTCAACATGCTCGATTGCAACCCCATGAACACACCGATGGAGAGTGGGACAAAATTGTCCAAGTTTTATGAAGGAGAAAATGTGGATCCCATATTTTTCAAGTCTTTTGAGAAGTTTGAGGTACTTGACTTGTACCGGGCCAGATATACTCTTTGTAGTTGGAGTAGTAAGTCGCTTCATGGAAGCTCCTACCTCCACCCATTTGAAAGTCACTAGAAGAATTCGTCGTTACCTAAAATGTACGATTGACTTTGGGTTATTTTATTCTTGTTCTAGTGATTTCAACCTTATGGGATTTTGTGATAGTGATTATGTGGGAGATATTGATGATAGAAAAATCACAATTGGTTTTGTGTTTTTTTTTAGTGATTCTGTTATTTTTTGGATTTCAAAGAAACAATCAATTATTACTCTCTCGACTTGTGAAGCTGAATATGTAGCAGCAACATCTTGTACGTGTCATGCTATTTGGATGAGAAGATTATTGAAGGAGCTCAATTTGCCACAAATTGAAGCTACATAGATTTGTATTGACAACAAATCTGCATAGGCACTTGCCAATAATACGGTGTATCATGATCGAAGCAAGCATATAGATACAAGGTATCACTTCATCACATAATGCATTGTCAAGAAGGAAGTCGAGCTCAAATATTTGATGTCTCATGATCAGGCAGCAGTTATCTTCACAAAGCCTCTCAAGTTCGAAGATTTTCAGAGGTTGAGATCAAGACTTAGAATGACCAAGAAAATTCAAAATTAAGGGGGAGATTTGTGAGACCCATAAAAGAAATAAAGAAAAAGATGGAAAAGTTGGAGAAGACAAATTAGATGGCTGGAAAATTTGCAAAAGTTGGGCGACTGGACTTTGCAAATTATTGAACCAATCTGATTGGTTGGGTTGGTGGCAATTGTGCCTATAAAAGGAGTTATTCGTTCCTCATTGAAGACACACCAAAACAAAGAGAAGCAATAGAAGTTAGAGAGAGTAATCCACATATTGTAGTCTGTGAGATAAATAGTGAGTGTCACTAATATTGTAGTGAGGTATTTTAAATAAAGAGTGTTATTTCTTTCAAAATTGTAGTAGTCTCTTGACACTACTAAGTTGTAATATTATAGTGGTAATATTGCTCCACTCGAATATTGTATTTACTTCGTTAAAAGAGTTGGTGTCGTTGTTACTCTCTTGTGTTATTATTATTTTCCGTGGATATTATTTCTGGACGGGATTATTATTTTCCAATTAGGACTAGTGCATTCAATAAAGATTTAATTTGCTGGTATTATATTTGCATGTGAAGCCATATACACCATTAATTTCTTACAGTAAAACTTAGAAATTGGTAGAAGTTCGATCCTATTGCCATGGGAGCGGAGATAGCATAGATAGAGTTAATTAGGAAGGGAGGTGAGAAGCATTAAAAAAGTCTTTTTCTATTTTATGGAAAAAAGAATTGTTAATTTGTTTGTCTATAATATTTTAGATGTTGCTTAACGCTTGATGTTTGTGAAGGAGAATGACACATCTGTGTTATAATTTTATTTTTGCTGCAAAAGTATTGTTGCTCGTGTGTTTCAATCGAAATATCAATGTTAGTATTTTATTTATATAACAAGTTAACAACAACTTGTTCTGGCATAATAATAAGAATTTGAATTAGATTCTTGATTTCCCATAATTCTTCTAATATTTCAAATTTAACTTCTTACTTTGTGTTGGTAACAAGGAGCAACCACTAAAATATAATTTAATTCTTCTTCCTGGACAATGTATGATTGTCAAACACCACGGTGATAGCAAGGTAGATGAATATTCAATAAGAAAAAGAAGTAACATACGATGATTTACATTGATCATTAACAAAAATATGTACATTGATTATTTTTTTTTATGTATAATTATTTACTTAAAATTTTAAATTAATAATATTTTTATAATTTTACAAAATCGTGTACTACACGATTTAACTTACAAGTACAGAAAAACTAATTTGAAAATAAAAATAAAATACGTGGCCTATTATGCCCAGTAAAATGTTGGCTGTGACTCTATAAAACCGTTGTTGGACTTTAGCTAAATTGTCACATTTTTAAAACCTATTTCCTTTTTCTGGTGAAGCACATTTGTTAAATCGTTTTCTTTTCTATAATTTTTCAGAATTCCAATAACATATTGTTTACCCCTTAAAATCGGATAACAATTAAATTTGTAAGTGATTTTAAGGATACGTGATTTCACTTGGCACAAACTCAGAAATATGAGAATTGAAGTTAGAAATTAACTGTAAAATGAAGCAAACCAATATAACACACAACTTTGACCCTCGGGTTAGGCCGCCCTCGAACCAACTGAGTATATTATTAAAAAGCAAGAACTGAACAACTGAATAAGAGAGCTTAAGAGAGAAACCGTAATATATTGCTTTGTTATGCGTGAATGTCCTCTTTACAAAATGATTGGAACCCCCTTTATACAGTAGAGCAGTTCTACATATGGTACAATTCTAAATATAGAAGGAAATCTCCTAATTGGCTAATCAACCGGTCTTGACTTGATACATACCGAGATCTCTGCCACAGTACTCGCCCGGTCACAGATTTCTCGGCTTTCTGTTATTCGACTTAGTAGGCTTCTTTCGATCTCGCTAGATCTCTATCCTTCTCGGTCTCGATTAACCATACAAAATCGGTCAAGCTCGATTTTGACCGTACACAGATAGTCCCCTCGTTTCTTGGAGAGTAATGACAAGAAACGATTTGAGCCTTCGATCTTCACCACGGTACATCATGATCTAATCAACATGACATAAGCAACAGGAGTGACCGAAATGTCTCGTCGGTACAGTTTTCCGGGTATTTAATGTGCGTTAGTCGACGGTTAGCCACTAACAGTTTTGAACCGTCGTTGTGAAACCGATAAACAACTCCCTTCATCAATTTCAAACTTTACTTTCACATCTTTTTCATTCCAATCTCCATAGTTATTTGCCTTCTCCAAAGCTTCCTTTCTTTAGGTTTTTGAGTTTCTTTGCTTGTTCTTCCTAAAACACCAAATACTTCAATCTCCATTCTTCTTTGTCCACAAAAAATAAATGGCCAAAATATCTAAAACTGTTCCGCAGAAAGAGGTTACTTCCTCATCTCAGCCGGCTGACGAGAAACCAGTGGTGGAGCCACGCCCTGAAGAACGTATTCCCGGGGTGTGTGTTATTGATTTCGAATTTAAGGTTGAGAAACCCTCATCGCTTCCTGGTCGATGCGAGCCGGCACTGAGATATATATGCTCGATATCCAAAAGCCTCTTTAACCAGGTGAAGAAAGATTGCAACTGGGAAAATAAAGAGGTTGTGATACCGGCACCAGAAGAAGCGACCACCACCCACGTGGAAGGGTTCCTAAGTGTTTATACTTATCTTTTCACGCTGGGTCCCCTCGATCTGGTCATCCTAGACTTCTGCAAGAAATACCAGGTGACCCTCGGCCAAATTCACCCTTCTTTCTGGAGGATCGTGATACTGCTCCATTTCTTCGTGAGCAAAATTGACGGGCTTCCCTTCACCCTTGACCACCTCATAAGATTATATAGCCCTCGACTCTATCGAGGTGGAGACAAAGATCGGGGCTGGATAGGCCGGTTCATTCTGGTGAAGACCACAGACCTAATCCCTACTGAGAGAATACCATTTCATGAGAAATGGAATATGAAACGTAAGTTTGATTCCGTCTTTAATTTTTGTTCGTTGTTTTTACTTCTTCATCCTTTCTTATTAGTGTTTTTCCCGATGTAGCCGTTTTTTGGATGCTAGGTGCGGTTCCCTACCTCGAGAACCGGGTTAGGAGCCTGGTTTCGACATCAACATACGCCGAGCGCGCATGGCACGATTTGTCAAAGGGCCGGTGGGAGGCGAGTACCCATGGTAAGCCTTCTTCCTGACTTACTGATTTGCCTATTGTTCAAGCATCATTTCAAACATGAGTTTACCTACGTTCTCCTTTTGTAGGTCTCGGAAAATATGCGACTATGATACCAACGTATGGCGATGAAGAATTTTCACCACCTATCTTGAAACCGGCGAAGGAGAATAAGAGGAAAAGGGCCTCGAACTCCGAGGGTCAAAAACCCAAGAAAAGAACAGCCCGTAATCCCAAGGGAAACACAATCCCACTGACTATGGAGTTAGTCCAAAGACTAAGGGAAGAAGATGATTCTGCGATGGTGTCCCGTGCACGAGCTAGCATCGAGATTCGGAGAACTTCGGAACCGGTGGGAGTTGATACTGCTCCGTCTAGGCTTGATGAGGTCGAGGAGGAGACTTCGACCTAAGTCCCCGAGCTAAGAGGAACCAAAGATGACTTATCTCGGGGCGAAGAGAATGTTGAAGAGACGGTGGATGCCGGTGCATAAACCGGGCTTGAGGCTCCCCAAGACGGAGGCGGCGCCCCAAAAGACCCACTTGGGGCAATAGAGATCGGGGATTCCCCCTTGTTTCCTTCGTTTTCATAGTCGATGTTACGCGATGCTCAGGCCGTGGAGACTTTTCATGGGGAGGGAGCCCACGGAGAGGAAGATCCTTTATGTGGTTATTTTGTTGGGGTAGAAGAACTCACGGGTCTGTGTGACTTGGAGGCTCTGAAGAAGAGCTCGGGCGAGGCTTCCTCAAGTTTTAAACTGACCAATCAGTTTTCGGCTCCTAGTGCCTATCCCAGGCGTAAGCGAACAATCGTTATCACAATCCCGGAGGATGCCCAGGTTCTTGCTGCCCCTGTAGGGGTAGCTAGCTACCTCCGATGTTTGGTCACGGAAGAAGACCAAGCCTAGATGGACGAGGTGGGAGCGCCTTGTCTTTTCAACGAAGCCCAATAGGCCTTGAACTGGGTAAGTTCATATTTTATTTGTTAATTTTCATACTTGTACGTTTCTCCCCTTGTATAATTCCTTCTTTTTGTTTTTGTAGGCTTCTGTGCTTCATCACGAGGCTTTCTTCTGATCCCGAGGGGAGCTGAGCCGGTACGAAGACGAAATTCGAGGGCTTACTGAGGAGGGAGATGCCGTCAAGCTTCTTAGTGAGAAGAGAGAAGGGGAAGCAAAAGGACTTCGGGCTGAGGTAGAAGCAGATTAGAAAGAACAAGCTGATCTGGCCGAGCAAGTAAAAAGAATCTTTGAAGTTAATGACACTGACTCGAGCGTGATGGCTAATAGTTCGGTCCCACAGGTTCAGCGAAAGCTTGATGTGATTGGACAGCTTCGTGAGGAAGTGGACGTGGTGAAAGCGGAGGCCGAGGTGTGGAAGAAGATCATGGACCGCCTTGCCTCAGAAAAGGAGGTTGCCCGAGCTCAAATTGCCTCGACTGAGACCCAACTCCAAAGCTTAAAAGAGAAGGCCTTGGTGCAAGCTAAGAAAATTGAGGAGTTCCAGTCTCGGTTGGGTTCAGCAACTTCCGATCTAGAGAGGCTGGCCACAGAACTTGCAGCGGCCAAATCGTAGGTCAAAACGACCAAGGCTAATGTTGATACAATGGTAACCGTCTACTGGTCCGACGCTAAAGCTGCTCAGGTTCGAGCAAAGGAGGTTGCCGAAGCTGCTCATGCTCGAGCAAACTGGGTTGTCGAGCATGCTAAATACCAGTCTCGAAGGGAGACTCTCAAGGAGATCCATGTTCGTGGCTTTGATCTTACAGCCGAGATCAAGAATGCTAAGGAGCTTAAAGCTAAAGCCAGAGTGTTGGACTTTCCTGATGATGATGATTCAAGGAGTATGAGCGGATCTGAAAGCGAAGAAAGCCTCGAGGGAGAAGATGCTGCTCCTGGAGAAGACTAAGTCCTTTAGGATTAGTATTTTTTGTGTTTCTTTTAAGACCCTTTCGATCTTTTGTAGAGAAATTTGATCAGGCTATGCTGCCCTTGTGCCTTATGTAAAAACTTTCTTCCTTTCTGCCTTATAAAATTATGAAGTTGTATTCTAAGGTTCGAGGTTTAGACAATTTGATTGAAACCGAACAAGTATAGCCCTTAGGCTTTACAATCGAGTAAGTGCTTGCTCGAACTCGAAGTAAGGTAACCCTTAGGTTTTTTATTTGAGTGAGGATGGTCTCTCAAACTCAAAGCAAAAAATAGCCCTTAGGCTTTTGTAATAATATTGTTTATGGCTTTCTCCCCTTTTCGGCTTGAAAAAGTTTTTTATTATTTATATTTGCAAAACTTTTAATGCCTTAGCATGAAATAAGGAATTGTTCGAGAGTTCGAATAATTTTGTACTCATTAGAGTTTTCGAGGTTTGATATTATCGAATCCTGTTATGATTTTGTCGGGGGTAGCCTTTTTTACCGGTTTATGAAAGAATTCGAAGGTCTATTTTGTTACGAAATTCGGACGTCTCCGACCTGTGTTAATTCGTCTGTAGCCTCTTTAGTTCGGGATTTGCCCCTTAGGCTTATTTTCACGTTTTACTTCGAGCTTGCCCGAAATGTCAGTCCCTGAGTGGGGTGGCGTGGCCGATAAAAATCGAGGGTTTCCTAAAAGGTCTTATGATCTCGGAGTTTTAATAATTCGATCTCGTTTATTTTTCAGACGGCAGTCCCCCAGCATGGGGTTAATTATCCGAACTCTGGTTATGGTCGGCCCTTAAGCCTGTTTACATAATAGATCGAGAGTATGAAATTGTAAAGTAGAAAATGTTTTCTAAGGCATGAGATATCGGTAAAGAAAAATACTTCTCTTTATAAATGATTATACATACGTACATGTTCTGTGCCAGGGCTCGAGCAAACTACGCGGGCATGGTTCGTTTGACCGTTTGGACCTTACAAATTTTTCTTATCGATACCCTGCTGCCATGAAGTTACTTCCTCGCATCAAAGTTGACATTCGACGGCAATGCTCCCAAGTATTCGAGGTTAATTGTAAAGAAGACTCAGATACTATTGAATTGTTCTAAGTTAGCACGATCAATGGTTGCCTCATTAAAAACCTTGCCGGAAAACCCATTTGGGACAAAACCGGTCTAAGGGAAAAAGAGTGCAACGCATGCTTTCGGACCTAAAGGCTTTGTGTCGAAGAATCCATCGTTGTTTCTGGTCGAATACCTGCAAGGGTTAGTTTAAAATATAAATGAAAATGGGAGGGGACGTACCTTAGCAGTAGTATCATTTTAGGTGCGATACGTTCCAATTGCTCGGCAGTTATTTTCCGTTCATCGTGCCGATCTTGTTGGATCCTTTTCCGATGATTTCGAGAACCTAGTACGATCCTTCCCAGTTCGGACCCAGTTTCCCTTCATTCGGATTCCATGTGTTGATGGTGACTTTTCTTAGCACTAAGTCCCCGATGTTAAAATGTCTAAGATTGTCTCTTCGATTGTAATACCTTTCGATCCGCTATTTTTGGGCGGCCAATCAGACGAGAGCGGCTTCGCGTCTTTCGTCCAACAATTCTAGGCTCGTATTCATGGTCTCGTTATTCAACTCCTCTGTTGCATATCAAAACCTGATGCTAAGTTCTCCGACCTCGACCGGGATTAGAGCTTCGGCACCATAAACTAACGAGAACGGTGTTGCTTTGGTACTGGATTTCGATGTTGAGCGGTATGCCCATAGAACCTCGGGTAGTATTTCTCTCCATTTTCTTTTGGCGTCGGTCAATCTCTTCTTAAGATTTTGGATGATGGTTTTGTTGGTCGATTCATCTAGTCCATTCCCGCTTGGATGATAAGGTGTTGATAGGATCCTTTTGATCTTGTGATCCTCGAAAAATTTAGTTACTTTGCTGCCGATGAATTGTTTTCCATTATCACATACAATCTCGAAGGGCATCCCGAATCGACATATGATGTGGTCCCAAATGAAGTCTATGACTTCATTTTCTCTGACTTTCTCAAAAACCTGTGCTTTAACACATTTAGAGAAATAATCAGTCATAAGCAAAATAAACTGAACCTTACCTGGGGCCGACGGCAGAGGGCCAACGATGTCTATTCCTCATTTCATGAAGGGCCAGGACCGAGTGGAGTAGTTCCCCGGGTTGATGAATCATGGGCGCATTCCTTTGGCATTTGTCGCATTTTCGAATGAACTCCCTTGTATCCTTCCCTATATCAGTCCAATAGTACCCTGCTCTGATAACTTTGTGGACTGGCGAATCGGCACCGGAATGATTTCCACAAGTGCCCTCATAAATTTCCCGTAGGATGTAGTAAGTATCTCCCGGTCCCAAACATATTGCCAACAGTCCATCAATCGCCCTTCTAAACAGCGTTCCGTCTTCGAACAAAGTGAACCATGGTGTCTTTGTGCGCAGAGCTCTCGACTCCTTTGGATCTGATGGAAGCTTCCCGTTCTTTAACTACTCTATGTGTTTGTTTCTTTAATCCCAGGTTAAACTTGTGGAGTTTATCTCGGCGTGACCTTCTTCAATTACCGATCTCATGAGTTGTACGACTTTCCCCGAGCGGAGTTTGTCATCTTGGACCGATGAACCTAAGTCTGCAAGAGCGTCGACCTCGTTGTTCTGTTCTCGAGGTACATGTTGTAAGGTCCATTCCTTAAATCGATATATAGTAACCTGTAGTTTATCCAAGTACATCTGCATTCGATCTTCTCGGACTTCAAAAGTCTCGTTAACTTGGTTTACCACGAGGAGGGAATCACACTTAGCCTCTATGACATCTGCTCCCAAGATTCTAGCTAGTTCGAGATCTGCAATCATGGCCTCATACTCGGCCTCATTGTTAGTCAATTTTGTAGTTCTGATAGACTGTCTAACTATATTACCTTTGGGTGATTTTAGTACGATGCCTAGCCCGGACCCCTTCGTGTTCGAAGCACCGTCCGTAAAGAGGGTCCAGACTCCCGAAGATGTACCTGATTTTAGCAGTAGTTCTTTTTTAACCTCGGGTATGAGGGCCGATGTAAAGTCATCCACGGAGTCCGCCAAGATTTCAGACTTGATGGCGGTTCGGGGTCGATACTCAATATCGTACCCACTGATTTCTATGGCCCATTTGGCCAATCGACCCGAAAGCTCGGATTTGTGCAAAATATTTCGAAAAGGATAAGTTTTTACAACACATATTGGATGACATTGGAAATATGGTTTTAGTTTCCTAGAGGCGCTTATTAAAGCAAGCGCTAATTTTCTAAGTGTGGATATCTAGTTTCGGCCTAACCTAAGGTCCGACTAACATAATAGACAGGGAATTGCGTACCTTGTTCTTCTAGGACCAGGACTCCACTTACCGCCATCTCCGAGACTGCCAAGTACAGGTAAAGATGTTCGTCCACTTTCGGGGTGTGAAGCAGCGGCGGGCTCGACAAATACCGCTTTAGTTCCTCCAATGCCTACTGGCATTTTGGAGTCCATGCAAAATTGCTCTTCTTCTTAAGCAGTGAGAAGAATTGGTGGCTCCTATTTGAGGATCTCGAAATGAATCGTCTTAGGGCGGCTATCCGCCCCGTCAGCCTATGCACGGCCTTTACATTATCCACTACCGTGATATCCTCGATAGCTTTGATTTTATCGAGGTTGATCTCAATTCCCCGATTGAACACCATTAAACCAAGAAACTTGCCCGAGCCAACCCCGAATGCACACTTTTCGGGGTTGAGCTTCATATTGTAGTTCCTCAGTATATCGAAAGTCTCCTGCAAATGCTTTAAATGGTCATCTACTCGCAGGGACTTAACTAATATGTCATCAATATAAACTTCCATTGTTTTTCCTATTTGTTCTTTGAACATTTGGTTTACTGGGCGTTGATAAGTTGCACCAGCATTTTTTAGACCGAATGGCATTACATTATAGCAGTAGGTACCGTAGTTAATGATAAACAAGGTCTTTTCCTAATCCTCCGAGTTCATCTGTATCCGGTTGTACCCGGAGTAGGCATCGAGAAAACTGAGAGTCTCGTGGCTGGCCGTGGCATCGATCATACGATCCATATTAGGCAAAGGAAAAGAATCCTTGGGGCATGCTTTATTCAGGTCTTTATAATCTACACACATTTAAGTTTGTTTCCCTTCTTAGGGACTACCACTATGTTTGCTAACCATTCAGGGTACTTTACTTCCCGAATGGATCCTATTTTGAGAAGTTTGGTTACCTCGTCCTTGATGAAGGCATGTTTGACCTCGGACTAGGGCCTTCTTTTTTGCATCATCGGGTGGAATTTAGGGTCCATGCTCAGATTATGAGTGGTAATTTCTAGTGGGATCCCTGTCATATCGAGGTGGGACCAAGTAAAGCAATTCGTGTTAGCTTTAAGGATATGAATAAGTTTTTTCCTGAGCTCGGGGGTTAGCCCCATGCCCAGGTATACCTTTCGTTCGGGCTGATGCTTGGCCAGTGTGACTTGATCCAGCTCTTCGACCGTTGACTTGGTGGCATCAAAGTCATCGAGAATTATGAAGAATCAAGGGATCCAGTAGTCGTCATCCTTGTCGATCCCTTGCTCCTGCAATTAGGTCGAGGCTGGTGTCTGTGGTTGCTATTTGGCCTCCTGCTTTTCCTTCGAATCCGATCCCTTCGTTGATGAGAGTGCCGATACCGGTATCACTTAATCGACTGCGAACATCTCCTTGGCGGCGGGTTGCTCCCCGTACACTGTTTTGTCTACCTCTGATGTTGGGAACTTCAGAACTTGGTGAAGGGTCGAGGGTACTGCCCTCATGTTATGGATCCACGACCTTCCGAGCAAGGCGTTGTACCTCATGTCACCCTAGATCGCATGGAACTTTGTTTCTTGGATGGTCCCGACCACGTTCACTGGCAAAGTAATTTCACCTTGGGTGGTTTCGCTTGCCATGTTGAAGCCGTTAAGTACTCGGGCTGCGAGCACAATTTGATTTTATAGGCCGAGCTGTTATACGACCCTTGATCGAATAATGTTGGCCGAGCTACCTAGATCAATCAAAACACGTTTAACTTGAATTTTATTCATAAAGACATATATTACCAGTGCGTCGTTGTGGGGTTGTAAGATCCCCTATGCATCCTCGTCATTGAAAGACAAGGTCCCTTCTGGTATGTAGTCTCTAGTCCGCTTTTCCCTCGTGATCGACAACTTGGTGCGTTTGAATACGGGCCCCTGAGGAATATTGACCCCTCAAACAATCATGTGGATCACGTGCTACAACTCTTCTTGCTCATTCTGTCTGTTTGAATCTATGTACTTGAAGTGGTCTTTAGCCCGATCGCTTAAGAATTCTCAAAGATGCCCTTCGTTGAACAAACGGTTACCTCCTCGCTCAGCTATCCGCAATATTCTGTTCTATGACCATGGGTGCCATAATATCTGCACATTTGATTAGGATATCTCTGGGCCAGATCAGTCTGCAGAGGTCAGGGCCACCTGGTGTCTTTGATGCGCCCAATGGCCGATACAATAGCTGATGCAACAATGTTGAAGTTGAATTCCGATAGTCGTTGTTCTTCTTTGGGTTTGAAATTTCTATCGAACCCTATCTTACTCATGATCCATCGAGAGCTCTGTCCTCAATCATTTCTTCTATCAATTCGAACGGGGTTGCATCCAGGCCCGTTGTTTCTCCGATCTCCACCGTATGGCTGATAGCGATCTCTGGTTGACCGTGGTTCCCGGTCAATATCCCTTTTAACTTTGTCAATGGTCATGTTTGGATAAATGAACCCGGAAGGAGCCCCAACTTTCATCCTTGACCGGCATCGATTATGCACATCGGTCCAGGTTACAGCTGGATATTCAATCAAGTTCTGCTTTAACTGTTGTGAGCCTATAGAATTTCGTATGTTTAGGCCTTGAGTGAAAGACTGAACGGCCCAATAGTCGGCGACCAGAGGCAGATCCATACGCTCCATTTGGAATCGAGATACAAACTTTTTGATTATCTCGTTGTCTTTTTGTTTTACTTTGAAGAGGTCTGACTTTCTAGTCTCGACCTTTATAGCTCCGGCGTGTGCTTTGACGAAGGAATCTACGAGCATGGCAAAAAGAATCAATGGAGTTAGGTGGCAAATTATGGTACCATATCATCTCCCCCTTGGATAAAGTTTCTCAAAACAATTTCAGCAGTACGGACTCAATCTCATCGTCCTCTAGATCGTTCCCTTTTATTGCGCATGTGTAAGAAGTGACATGCTCATTCGTGTAGGTAGTTCCATTATACTTGGGAATTTTTGGCATGCGAAATTTCTTCAAAATAGGCTTAGGAGCCGCGCTCGGGGGTAAGGGCTTTTGTACGAACTTCTTTGAATCCAAACCTCAAAATCGGTGGTGCCCCCGAAATTTTATCAACTCGAGAGTTATATGTTTCCACTTTTTTGTCATTCGCTTTAATCTTCTTCTCCCCTGATTCAATTTGCTTTGTCAGCTCCTCGAACATTTTCAAGATAGCGAGGTCGGTCCTTGACTCGGGTTCGGCCGTGTGAACAACTTCCTGTGATGGCTCGGGTTCGACCCTACTCAGTGCGTGGTTCTGATTTTGAAGTTGTGCTATTGCAGCTTATTGAGCCTGCAACATTTCAAATATAATTCGAAGGCTGATTCTTCCTTCTTCGCCGCCCTGTGTGTTTTGACCGGCTGATCGAACGTCTCTGCGGATGCTATTTTTGGGGTCGAAACCCAGATTTGCATTCAAGGCGACATGGGAACTAACGTTAATGGGGTCTGCAACTGGTACTCCCTCGAGGTCAAATGGAGGCACTTAGTTTCTTGAGGCGGCTATATTATCGTTTTTGCCATGAAAACCAAGTCCATTGTCGATGTGTGTGGGTACTGCTCGAGAGTTCGACATGCTGATCCTGGAATATAAAATGCTTACAAGAACAAGTGTAAAGCAGTGTGTGTTATGAAAATTAGAACTAGGCAATCACTATTATCCTTACCCCTATGATGGGCGCCAAACTGTTTACCCTTAAAATCAGATAACAATAAAATTTGTAAGTGGTTTTAAGGATATGTGATTTCACTTTGTACAAAGTAAGAAATATGAGAATTTAAGTTAGAAATTAATTGTAAAATGAAGCAAACCAATGTAACGTGTAACTTTGACCCTCGAGCTAGGTCACCCTCAAACCAACTGAGTATATTATTGAAAAGCAAGAACTCAACAACTGAATAAGAGAGTTTAAGAGAGAAAACGTAATATATTGCTTTGTTATGCGTGAATGTCCTCTTTACAAAATGATTAGAAACCCCTTTATATAGTAGAGGAGTTCTACATATGGTACAATTCTAAATACAGAAGGAAATCTCCTAATTGGCTAATCAATCGGTCTTGACTTGATACATGCCGAGATCTCCGCCACAATCCTCGCCCGGTCATGGATTTTTTGGCTTTCTGTTATTTGACTTAGCAGGCTTCCTTCGATCTCATTAGATCTCCATCCTTCTCAGTCTCAATTAACCATACAAAATCAGAAAAGCCCGATTTTGATCGTATAGACATATAAACTATATGATAATAACTCTTTAGGCTATTTTGTCGTCAAACCAAGTGATCCTTAAGAGGCAGTAGCAATCCAGAAACAAGTCCATACTTATCTCGTGAAATTTTCACTGTGATATTTAAACTAGATATAATTATCCCGAGAAATATTGGATGTTCAAACCTTAATCAAGGGGCGTACACAAGAATATTTGTAAGCGTTGTCAAAATTTATAGAAGAACAAAAATAATAACTTTAACAATCATATTTTTGTACAAGAAATAGCCTTAGTCTATTGATTTTGTTCAGCCTTAAATTAGAAAAGGTCTTGAGTTCAATTCTGCTTAAATCACTTTTTAACCACATAGACTCTCTCAAATATATACAAAACAAATGTGCTAGTTGAGGTTCGAACCACTGACCTCATAGAACAAAATCAAGCACATAACCAAGGAACCAAGTGACAATTTATGTCAAGTAGTGTCATTTTTTCTTACTTATTCATTTACTTATAGCATTAATATATATATTTAGTAAATTTTTCCGACGAAGCGGTGTCGCGTGACCCCGCTTCATTAAACGTGAATCCACCCCTGCCAGTTGGCACACTAAACATTTAATCACATATTTAACGTCATTCCTCTTCATATGTTTCGACCAATATGTCTTATACATCTTTGTTCTCCTTGGATGGCGGATGCATGAAAAAGGGTGAGTGATGTAGCTCGTATTGGCGCATCCAATACTATTTCAGAACTACAATTATTCAAGCTCTGTTATAAATAGTATTTTATTTATGGTGAATGTCTATATTTTAGAGAGATTTTAGGGTTTGTTACTTGGTGGTTGAGTCACTTTTCCCTATAAATAGAGGGATTCTATTCCAATGTAAATCATCCCAAATCAATAAGAATTCTCTCTCTCTACTTTTCTCTGCAATACTCTCTCTTCTTTTATTGTTTTATAC
Source organism: Nicotiana tomentosiformis (assembly GCF_000390325.3). NCBI lineage: Eukaryota > Viridiplantae > Streptophyta > Magnoliopsida > Solanales > Solanaceae > Nicotiana > Nicotiana tomentosiformis. Next base: position 112,479,696 of record NC_090823.1, on the reverse strand, counting down.
CTCGTTATCAGCACGAGACTCTAACCAATTGAATAGATGCAATTATTTTAATTTGTAGATATATTATTAATTAGTTTTCTAGCATTTTTGAAATTAAACCACCCGTGCAGAGAAGATATAGAAATTTGCGTGAGGCTCTTACGCGAATGCATTGATATTCATATACTATGCATCTGCTTTGGTCACCAGGCTTTGGGATACGTGCATGATGCTTAACCTGTACATAATATGGAGCATAATGATTGTCAATTGATCCATGATGTCACGATCCAATTCTCCCATAGGCCGTGATAGTACCTAACGTCGCCGCTAGGCAAGCCTACGATGAATTTACTACGCGATTACTTCTTTTAACAAGCTTACAAGTACTTAAATTCCATTTATTTAGAAATTTGAGAAATATAGAGTCAAATGAATAAAATGAAAGCATCTGAATGCAAGCATAAATATGTAAATACTCCAAAACTATAAAGTCTACTAGAGTGTGTGCCAAGATCTGGTGTCACAAGTGTATGAGTACTAGTAGAGTATACAAAACTCTAACTATTGTCTGAAATAACATGGACATAAAATAAGTAAAAAAGAAAGTCTCTAGGTGCTGCAGAACGACTCAGTATGCATCTTACCACTAGGCCTCCGGGTAACGGGGGTGTGCGACGGTATGTCCACCAGATGCACCTGCCTCAGATCCTGCATTGTTAGTGCAGAAGTATAGCATGAGTAGATAAACAACATGTATCCAGTAAGTATCAAGTCTAACTTTGAAGAAGTAGTGACGAGGGGTCGACATCGACACTTACTATGGGCTATCAATAAAATGCAGAAATCATAAATAAGCATGGATTATGTAAGCAATTAATACAACACGGTAACAAGCAGTGAATAATAGTTCCTTCACTAAAAATAACTTTCGAATCAATTCCTGTCATTTAAATAATTGTATTCGCTCGAGCCATAAATTAATATCAAGTAAAGGTTAGGCTCAGAGTATTATCACGCACGATTTATGCCGAGGTCGTACGTCCCAGTCCAGAAATATATTGTGGACTGTCGAGGGTGGAACGACACGAACCATAGATGCATCTATTAACCTACCGATACAAATGGCCCGCTTCCATGAGAATAGAGGGAATTTTACTTCGCTCGCGGAAATACTTGCGACGCGAGTGAACATAGATTTCTCAAAGTTATTATAAATTTCTTCCATTCTTTCCCACACATATGAAATTTAAATGGGAGACTTTAAATCTTTAGAATCCTTAATCTCAGGTCTACTTAAGACGATTAATAGGTATCACCAACATAGTATAGCAAACAAAGCATGGTGTAAGCCTAAGACTACTCGGACATCATAGAAAATATAGCTACGCATGGATTCTCGTTACCTCGTGCATACGTAGCCCCCACAATTAGAGGAAAATATTAATTTAAATAACCTATGGGGTAAATTCCCTCTTACAAGGTTAGACAAGAGACTTACCTCATCTCAAAGCTCACTTTCCAGCCTCAAATTCACTCCAAAGCCTCAATTCAATGCCGAACAATCTGAAACTAGCCAAACGTTGAATAAATCAATCAATATAAGTTCAAAAGTTCATATTCTAACTATTAGAGTGATTACTCAACGCCAATTGAAGTATTTCTAAAATTCATCCCCGGGCCCACGTGCTCGGATTCCGGAAATGTTTGAAGAAAGTTGTTACCCATAACCTCACGAACGCAAATATAAAATTTTCACTCAATTCCCTAACCATTTTCATGGTTAAACCCCATTGTTTTATCAAAATCTAGGTTTTTCATCTAAACCAATGATTTCACAAATTTTACATGTTACATCTACCCATAATCTATGTATTTAACTCACATTGTATAAAAATTACTTACCTCAAAGTGCTAGGTGATAACCTGTAATGACCTGGCTAGTCATTTTGAGTATTACAGCTTTATTCCCCCATTTACTGCTTTATTTGTGCTTTATAGCTGTATTATGACCTATCGAATTAGTTAGTTCGGGTCCGGAAGGATTTCGAAAAGAATGAAAAATCTAAGTTGGAAAAAGTTGACCGGATGTTGACTTATGTGTAAACGACCTTAGATTTGAATTCTGATAATTCCAATAGCTCCGTATGGTGATTTGGACTTAGGAGCGTGTTCGAAAAATTATATGGAGGTCCGTAGTGGAATTTGGCTTGAAATGGCGAAAGTTAAATTTTTGGAAAGTTTGACCGGGGGTTGACTTTTTGATACCGAGGTCGGAATCCGATTCTGAAAATTGGAATAGGTCCGTAATGTAAAATGTGACTTGTGTGCAAAGTTTGAGGTCAATCGGACGTGATTTGATAGGTTTCGGCATTGGTTGTGGAAGTTAAAGTTTCAAAGTTAATAGATATTGATTTGATGTGTGATTCATGTTTTTAGTGTTGTTGGATGTGATTTGAAGACTCGACTAAGTTCGTATGATGTTTTAGGACTTGTTGGTATTTTTGGTTGAGGTCCCGGGGGCCTCGGGCGAGTTCCGGATGATTACCGTATCAAAAATTGGAGTTGTGAGGTTGTTGAAGCTGTAGACCTTCTGGTGTGACCGCACCTGTGAGGGTCTTGGCCGCAGGTGCGATGCTGCTCGAGCGCGGGTGTGGAGTTGGAGGGTGTCAGCAGAGGTCGCAGGTGCGATGGTATTTCCGCACCTGCGATTGCGCAGATGCGGGCAGGGATTCGTAGAAGAGGAAAATGGTGGGGAAGCCTGGAAGTGCAGGTGCGACATTTTTCCGAAGAAGATGGTGCGCATGTGCAAGCCAAGGCTCCGCAGGTGCGAAAAGCCTGGGCAGAACCCTTTAAGTTCGAGGGTTCGATATTTTCGCCCATTTTCGGATTTTGGAGCTCAGTTTGGGCGATTTTGGAGAGGAACTTTTTCCCACAACTTGGGGTAAGTGTTCTTGATTCCCTTATAATAATATTTCATGAATTAATCTTCATTTTTGGTGTAAGATTATCGAATCTTCAAGAGAAATCGAAGGAAATTCCTATAATTTTATCAAATGAATTTTTGAGTTTTGAACATCGATTTGGAGTCGGAATTTAGTGAAATTAGTATGGTTGAACTTGTAATTGGATGGGTTGTCGGAATTTGTGAGTTTCGTCGGATTCTGAGACGTGGGCCCCACATGCAATTTTTGCAGTGTAATTTCGGATTTTATGGGAAAATATTAGTATTTTGATATGGAATTAATTCCTATAATTCTGTGGACTGAATCAAATTAATTGTGGCTAGATTCGAGCCGTTCGAAAGTTCATACGCGCAAAATGGAATTTCTAGAGCATGGTTTAACTTGCTCGACATTGGATTCGGTTTATTTGAGGTAAGTAACTTTTCTAATCTTGGAGTTGAGGGTATGAATTCTGAGTATACGTGTTATGTTTTTGGTGTTGAGGTGATGCACATGCTAGGTGACGGGCGTGTGGGCGTGCACCCTGTGAGCTGTGACTCCGTCATTTCTGTGGTACTGTGTAGTCACCTGAACTTGTCTGAAATCATGAAATCTCTACGTACTAGAGTTATCAAAATGTGATTCATGCTATAAACTATGTTTAGGCTACATGTTTATCCTGTTGGGACCCACCGAGGACATTTCTTATCAGGCCTCAAAATCGAGGAGCGCGACCGGCGCTAAACCGAGTAAACCCGGCCGAGCAAGCCTATTAGATTTCCTTCTACCCAAACTCATTCATGAATAAAGAGAATGTATATATATTTTCATTAATAAAACAATAAAGTGATCATGTATGCAATACCAATTTCTTACCATTAGTTACTTCATTTTAAAGTCTCAATTCCACACACATTTTTAATAATTTGAAGTGGAGATAGTAATTTAAGTACAACACAACGAGTTTGACTTCCCCAACACCAATATACAACCCACACTATGTCTACAGATCCTTTATAGATAGAGTAGAGTACACTGATAATGCTGGCAACAAGGCCCCAGCTATACCTCAAATAGAATACACAAAGTACAAACAATTCATGACCCCGAGATGAAGTGGGGCTCACCAAAGTCAGCTGGGAAGAAGGTGTACTGCCATCACTGATTAATATCTCCTGCTGTGAAACCACTTGCATCCATTTAAAGATGCAGCGCCCCCAACAAAAGGGACGTTAGTACTGTCGAATAGTACTAGTATGTATAACTAAACACCATCTCAATAGAATGACAAATAATACAAACAAGAATGCCATAATATCAATGAAAGCCTTAATTAACATCAAACCTCAATTTAAGATCAATACAATGTTCAAATTAATTTCCCTATCTCACATTGCGAGATTTTTAGTATCGATATACCATTGTCCACAATACCAGTACCACAGTACTCTTAGCACAGAGTTCGATCACGACCCAATCGACTAGGCTATCTCATTAGAGATATCAACCACAATTACTCTCAATAGCAATACCACCGTCTTTTTCACGGAGTCCGATCACGAGCCGATTGGCTAGGCTATCCATTAGGGACATCGGCCACAATCACCATTTCAATTACAATTTCCAGCACAATCACCACCATGTGTGCGACATGGTGTCCGATCACGACCCAATTGGCTAGGCTGTCTTATTTGAGACATTAACCTTTTTATATCAATCATCGCATTTCATACTTCTTTCACATCTTTGTATTTCATTGGCACTAATGGCCATAATTATATAATCATTCTTGCCACGTTGGCAGTATTTAGTGTTTCGTGCTCACATTTTCACTTTCTAACATCAACGTCATCAACAACAACAATAACATTTCAAATCAAGCCATGTAGTACATATGTGGTAAATTAAGGATCTATGGCACGTAGAGATTCTACACAAAATTTGGCATAATAGCCTTCATTTGACTTGACTTGAAGTCGAATATTTTTAATGCACAACCCATATTTTAACACATCCTCAATTGATAACATAAACATAGATAAAGCATTAGGGATACTTGGTAACATATGTCTTTCAACCCAATCTTACTCGGAATAGCCAATTTTATAATGAACCACTCGGAACTTACATAATTTACATGAATATCATGGGATTCAATTCTAAGAGAAGAGTTTAGCCAACATATCTCAATCGAGCTTCCTTAAACTCTAAAATATTCCGGAATTCTTAGCAACTTCAATCTATTGTAGAAATATAACAAATTGAACCAAAATTAGGAAGATATATCATATCATCATTTTTAGGCTAGTTTCATGACATTGTGAGCCCGTGAGAGAGAGACTGGAGAGATTGATGACTGAGTGAGACCTATGTCGTGATTGATGACTGAGTGAGGCCGATGTCCTAATTAATTATGATATTGATACTATGGTACATGCCATGTCCTTGCGATTTATAGCGTTTGGGCTGAAGGAGCCCCTCCGGAGTCTTCACACACCCCCAGTGAGCCCGGTTGTTATTATTGAGGGATGGATCTTCCCTAGACATGGATCTTGTCCGAAGTATAATATACCTGGAGATGGATCTTCTCCATAGGCTAGATTGGCCCTACTCGGTACTGAGTGACTGATGATCAGTTGATGTGTATATTCCGGGATGGATCTTCCCTAGGCCGGATTAGCCATATACAGTACCGAGTGATTGAGCATGATGAGTGGAATGTGTGAGAAAGTGAGATTGAGTACTCTGAGAGTGTGAGTACATGAGTTCATCTCTGAGATGCATTGCATTGACATGCACACATGACATACATGCATAGAGATGTGTTTTCCTCATACTGTAAGGTATCACATCAATTCATGATTCTCACACATGTTGACAGATGGGCATAATGATGCACTTGTTTTACACTGGTTATCTGGAAAGAAAACGAAACATCTTATTTATTATTGAAAGAATTTTGGGAAAATTATGGTTTTCAAACTTATTCATATTTTTGGCAACTTCGGTAAACGATTCGGGTTTTCATCGATGTATTTGAAAGGCAGAACTATTTTCAGAAATCATGTTTTTATTGAGCAATTGATCGTTGCGTTACTTCTGGTATTACTTGTTTTATGTTGTTATGAACTATTGTTGGTTATAGAAGTTGGACTCTGATCTTGGTACAAGCTCTTCACTACTTTCAACCTAAGGTTAGGTTTGTTACTTATTGATTACATGGGGTCGGTTGTACTCATACTATACTTTTGCACTTTGGGGGCAGATGTTGACTGCTGATGTTGCTATGTTCGCTGGGAGCTGAATCTGAAGATGTACCCGCGTTCTGGTTGTAATTGCCTCTTGTTCATGGTAGCCTTAGATTCATAAAACTCTGTTTATGTACTTTTCAAACAGATGATGTATTTATTTCATACCAACTTTGTAAACTCTATTCTTAGAAGCTCATGATTTGTACTACCAGTTCTTAGGGAAATGTATTAGTTTTATCTATTTTCTTCTAAATAATTGCCTTATTAATTTAATTGGAATTGGTAGTTGGTAATTGGCTTACCTAGCGGGTTGGGTTAGGTTCCATCACAACTGGTTGGATTTTGGGTCGTGACAAAACCCCTCTCTAAGAGCTCCAAATATCGTACAAGGAATGCAATAAATGAATCCAAAATGCTTAAGTCTCAACTTAAATGAAGTTTCTGCCCAGCGGTTTATTCACTTCTGCGGTTCATTGGCCGCATCTGTGGAAATTTCATCGCTGATGCGGTCCTCCTTTGGATGGCCTAAATCCGCATTTGCAGAACAATGGATCGATTCTGCAATGCCGCTCCTGCAGTAGGCGAGCCTCACATGCTCTTGCTCCCGCTTCTACGGTCGCGCATCTGCGTCCACCTTGTCTGTATATGTGGTTTCTGGGCTACCTACACTGGGCCGCTTCTGCGATTCATGTCTCACTACTGCGAGCTCGCACCAGGCTAGCCCTCCGCATGTGCAATTACACCAGAAGCCTGGTCCGGCACCATGAAATATTATTTTTCCTTTGCAAAATTTTACGGGGCCTTACATTCTACCTCACTTAGGATCATTCATCCTCGAATGCGGGTCAAAATCTGTTATTAGTATCTTATGCAACTCAGTTTTCATACCACACACCAGCATCCCCAAATTTGGCTAACTCCCTAAATTTCCAAAAATTTCGCTAGACTTTCCCTTGTAACTAGGCCTATCCACCTATCAGAGAGCCCCAAAAACACATCCTAACAACATATACAGAATCCAACGATGTAACATAATACAAAACAACACCAATCGTGGCCTCACAAGCAATATATTACGAGGAAGGAAAACCCTTAATGCCAATTGTACGAATGATAAAAAATTCATAGAAAGTAAGTCTTATAACATAGACACATGAAACACTGGGTGCACTAATGACATTTCTGGTGGTAGCTCAAGATTGTATGTCACCTCACCGATCCTCTGAATGATTATGTACGGTCCGACATACCTCGGACTCAATTTACCTTTCTTACCGAATCGCATTACGCCTTTCATGGGGAAAACTTTAACGAATACACAATCACCTTCTTTGAAATCCAAAACACTACGACGAACATCCGAATAGGATTTCTGACGACTCTGAGCAATCTTCAACCGCTCCTTAATGATTTTAACTTATTCCATAGCCTGATGCATGAGGTCTGGCCCTATCAACTCTGCTTCCCCAATTTCGAACCACCCAATTGGAGATCTACATCTCTTACCATATAAAGCCTCGAACGGTGCCATTTGAATTCTAGCATGATAGCTATTGTTGTATGCAAATTCTATGAGTGGTAAATGATCATCCCAGCTTCCTTTGAATTCTAGAACACAAGCGCGCAACATATCATCAAGCGTCTGAATAGTCCGCTCTGCATGCCCATCAGTTTGTGGGTGAAAGGCTGTACTAAGATTCACCTGAGTACCTAAACCTTGCTGAAATTTCTTCCACAAATTAGCAGTGAATTGTGCTCCCCGATCAGAAATGATGAAAACTTGGGTGCCATGCAACTTGACTATTTCTTTGATATACAATTGTGTATACTGTTCCGCTGTGTCGGTAGACTTAACCGCAAAAAGTGTGCTGATTTTGTGAGTCGATACACAATCACCCAAATTGAGTCAAACTTGTGCGGAGTGCTCGGTAATCCTTACACAAAGTCCATATTAATCATTTCCCACTTCCACATTGGAATTTCTATGTTTTGTGCCAACCCACCGGGCCGCTGGTGTTCGGCCTTCACTTGCTGACAATTCGGACATCTTTCCACAAAGTCTTCCACATTCGTCTTCATATCATTCCACCAATAGACTTCCTTAAGATCATGATACATTTTTGTAGAACCTGGGTGCACTGAATACCTAGAAGTGTGAGCTTCAGTCATAATTCTTTCGTGGAGACCATCCACGTTTGGAACACATAGTCGCCCATGGTATCTTAGTGTACCATCATCCATGCCAAGAGAAACGTCCATGGTCTTATGTTTATGAATATCCTCTTTCAATTGCACCAACAATGGATCGTTGTATTACTTCTCTTTGACTTCCACTACAAGCGATGATTCAACCCTATTTTGCATAATTACCCCTCCTTCACTAGAGTCCGCAAGACGAACTCCCAAACTAGTTAATCGGTGAACTTTATTGGCCAATGGAATTTGATATTCCTCCAAGTGAGCCAAACTACCCATGGATTTCCGGCTAAGAGCATCTGCCACAACATTGGCCTTTCCCGGATGCTATAGAATATCAATGTCGTAGTCCTTGAGTAACTCAAGCCATCTTCTTTGTCTCAGATTCAATTCCTTCTGCTTGAAAATATATTGAAGGCTCTTATGGTCCGTGAATATATCCATATGAACCCCATATAAATAGTGACGCCAAATTTTCAATACAAATACCACTGCCGCAAGTTCTAAATCATGTGTTTGATAGTTTTTTCATGATTCTTGAGTTTTCTAGAAGCATAAACTATAACCTTGCCATGTTGCATTAATACACATCCAAGCCTGATTCTTGAAGAATCACAATATAACACAAATCCATCTATACCCTCTGGTAGAGTCAACACCGGTGTCGTAGTCAATCTTGCTTTCAATTCTTGGAAACTCTTTTCACAAGCATCTGACCATTGGAACTTAATTGCCTTCTGCGTCAATTTAGTCAATGGGGAGCCAAGAGTAGAAAACCCCTCCACAAACTTTATGTAATATCCAGCTAAGCCTAAGAAACTATGAATCTCTATTAGACTTGTAGGCATCGGCCAATTCTTCACAGCTGAAATTTTTTGAGGATCAACATTAATTCCCTTACTATAGACTACATGACCTAAGAATATAACTGATTCAAGCCAAAATTCACACTTTGAAAACTTTGCATATAATTGGTGCTGATATAGGGTTTACAGAACTACCCTGAGATGATCGGCATGGTCTTCTTGACTTCGTGAGTATACAAGAATATCATCAATAAAACTATCACAAAAGAGTCGAGGAATGGCTTAAAATTCGATTCATAAGATCCATGAAGACTACCGGTGCATTTGTTAGTACAAAAGACATCACTAAAAACTCAAAATGCCCATACCGGGTCCTAAAAGTTGTTTTCGAAATATCCTGATCCCTGATCTTCAATTGGTGATACCCGGATCGTAAATCAATTTTGGAAAGTACCTAAGACCTTGCAATTGGTCAAACAAGTCATCTATCCTTGGCAGTGGGTACTTATTCTTGATTGTGACCTTATTAAGCTTCTGATAGTCAATACACATTCTCAGTGACCTATCTTTTTTTCTTACAAAAAGGACCGGTGCACCCCAAGGTGACACACTTGGCCGGATAAAACCCTTTTCTAACAAATCACTCAATTGTTCCTTTAGCTCTTTCAATTCTGCTGGTGCCATTCTATAGGGTGGAATAGATATAGGATGCGTGTCTGGCATCACATCAATCCCAAAATCTATCTTCCTGTCTGGTAGGATCCAAGGGAGTTCATCCGAAAAGACTTCCGAAAATTCATTCACAACAGGCACGGACTCAAGTGTAAGTGCCTCACCATCGGTGTCGGTAACCCGGACCAAATGGTAAATACATCCCTTGTTGATCATCTTTGTGGCCTTAAGGTAGGAAATAAACCTACCCTTCAGAACTATATCATCACCCTTCCACTCAATAACTGGCTCGTTTGGAAATTCGAACCTAACAGTCCTGGTTCGACAATCAAGCTTGGCAAAACAAGAATAAATCCAATCCATCCCCATTATCACATCAAAATTGACCATTCTCAATTCAATAAGATCGTCCACGGTATCCAGATCGCACAACATGACAACACAATCCCTATAGACTCGCACGGCCAAAAATAGACTCACCAACCGGAGTAGATACAGAGAACGGCTCATGAAGTTGTTCCGGTTCTATCCCAAATTCCATATCAACATAAGGTGTGACATATGACAAAGTAGAACCTAGATCACTAAGAGCATACACATCATGAGATTAGACAGTCAATATACCTGTGACAACATCTAGAGAAGCCTCTGAATTCTGGCGACCCATCATAGCATAGAAACTGTCGGATCCTCCCGAACTTTGTGCTCCACCCCTAACTGCACCATACATTGCGGGTGTTGGAGTGCCTCGAGCTGGAGGAGGTGTTGCGGATGTAGTGGCTCCAAAATTGGTTGGTTGTGACATGCCCCTGCCCGTACCCTGGCAGGACGAACAACAATCCCTCTGAATGTGACCCCTCAATCCGTATCCGTAGCATATGGGTAAGTCAATGTAGCATATTCCTAGGTGCATCTTTCCATAACAAGGGTATGGGGCCTCCTCTGCTGTTGGAATCTACCACCATGACGACCCTGCTAATGGGAGCCCCTGTTGCCCTAACTGGGCCTGAAACGGCTCCACTGCTGCTGCTGACTGGTCCCTGATGGAGGTGCACTAGCCAAAGACTGAGCAAAGGACTGGGATGGTCCTAACCACCCTCTCCTAAATGCTAACTTTCCACCACCAGAAGAATCACCAAAGTTGCCCATAGACCGGTCCTTATTACTACCCTCTCGCTCCATTATGTTCCTCAATTTGCGGGTCTCTGTGGCTTGAGCGAATGCCATCATCTTTCCATAGTTCATATCAGAGTTCAAGGCTACTGTAGCGGCCTCATTAATTACCAAGGGACTGAGTTCCTTCACAAAGAGGCGAACTTTAGCCTCCACAGTGGGCAACATGTAAATAGCATACTTAGACGGGTACGCGAATCTCATATGGTAATCCCATACACTCACGCTACCTTGCCTCAAGTTCTCAAACTCAGCAGCACGGGATGCCTTAGTCTCGGCAGGCAAGAAATGATCAATGAGGGCATCGGCAAACTCACCCCACCTTACCGGAGGGCTCCCTTCTTCACGGGACTGCTCCCATAGTTCAAACCAAGAATATCCCACCTCTTTCAGACGGTAGGAGGCCAATTCCACTGACTCTGTCTCAGTAGCACGCATAACTCGGAGAGTCTTATGCATCTCATCAATGAAGTCCTGGGGATCCTCCTCTGGGTTAGTACCCGTGAACACTGGAGGATCCAACAGGAGAAATTTGTTCCCCTGGAACTAGTAGAATCCCCTGGCTGACTGGAAGAAGTGGGTGCAACATTTGATCTCTAGGCCTGGGATGCCACTATCTGAGCCAACATCTGTATGGCTCCCCTAAGATCAACATCAGAAACACCAGAATCGGAAGCTGGAACTGAAGGTAAAACTGGTATATCAGTTGGAGGGACCGTTGCACCCTTAGTAGGTGTATGGACAGGTGTGGTCTGATCAGTTGTAGTAGATTCAGGCAGTGTAGTAACTGGAGGAATATTCTCACTCCTCGGGTGCTCACCTGCATCATCAATTATAGGGTCAACTGTCACTCCTGGGTGACATTGGCTCTTTGGCCAGTTCTTGCCTTCTTCTTAGGTGCCATGTACTGAAAGTTAAAGTAAAGCACGAGTTAAAGGAGGAACAATCATACCATCAACTTTATCGCACGATCGAGAACATGAAAGAAGGGTATTATTCCTAAATGCCCATGTAGCATCCTAATTATAGATGTAGTCGACAACACACCGATAATAAGGACTCTACTAGACACGGCTCCAAGACATCCTAAGACACTTTAAAACCTTAGGCTCTGATACCAAGTTTGTCACGCCCCAAAACCGAGGAGCGCAACCGGTGCTCAACCGAGTGAACCCGGCCGAGCAAGCCTATTAGATTTCCTTCTACCCAAACTCATTCATGAATAAAGAGAATGTATATATATTTTCATTAATCAAACAATAAAGTGATCATGTCTGCAATACCAATTTCTTACCATTAGTTACTTCATTTTAAAGTCTCAATTCCACACACATTTTTCATAATCTGAAGTAGAGATTGTAATTCAAGCACAACACAACGTGTTTGACTTCCCCAGCACCAATATACAACCCACACTATGTCTACGGAGCCTCTATTGATAGAGAAGAGTACAATGATAATGCCGGCAATAAGGCCCCGGCTATACCTCAAATAGAATACACAGAGTACAAAAGATTCATGACTCTGGGATGAAGTGGGGGTTTACCAAGTTAGCTGGGAAGAAGGTGTACTGCTATCATTAATCAATATCTCCTGCTGTGGAACCACCTGCATCCATTTAAATATGTAGCGCCCCCGAAAAGAGGGACGTTAGTACTGTCGAATAGCACTAGTATGTATAACTAAACACCCTCTCAATAGAATAACAAATAATACAAACAAGAATGTCATAATATCAATGAAAGCCATAATCAACATCAAACCTCAATTTAGGATCAAGACAGTGTTCAAATTAATTTCCATATCTCACATTGGGAGATTTTTAGTATTGATATACCATTGTCCACAATACCAGTACAACCGTACTCTCAGCACGGAGTCCGATCATGACCCGATCGGCTAGGCTATCTTATTAGAGATATCAACCACAATTATTCTCAATAGCAATACCACCATCTTTATCATGGAGTCTGATCACGACCCGATCGGCTAGGCTATACATTAGGGACATAAACCACAATCACCATTTCAATTACAATTTCCAGCACAATCACCATCATGTGTGCGGCATGGTGCCCGATCACGACCCGATCGGCTAGGCTGTCTTATTCGAGACATTAAACTTTGTATATCAATCATCACATTTCATACTTCTTTCACATCTTTGCATTTCATTGGCACTAATGGCCATAATTATATAATAATTCTTGGCACGTTGGCAGTATTTAATGTTTCGTGCTCACATTTTCACTTTCTAACATCAACGTCATCAATAACAACAATAACATTTCAAATCAAGGCATGTAGTGCATCTGTGGGAAATTAAGGATCTATGGCACGTAGAGATTCTACACAAAATTTGGCATAATAGCCTTCGTTTGACTTGACTTGAAGACGAATATTTTTAATGCACAACCCATATTTTAACACATCCTCAATTGATAAAATAAACATAGATAAAGCATTTGGGATACTTGTGAACATATGTCTTTCAACCAAATCTTACTCGGAATAGCCAATATTATAATGAACCACTCGGGACTTACATAATATACATGAATATCGTGTAATTCAATTCTAAGAGAAGAGCTTAGCCAACATACCTCAATCGAGCTTCCTTAAACTCTAAAATATTCCAGAATTCTTAGCAGCTTCAATCTATTGTAGAAATATAACAAATTGAACCAAAATTTAGGAAGATGCTCATGGTTCTCGATCATTTGAGCATTTTATCAAACACTAGGTGTGCATTAAGGTTTCAAGGTCCTTTTATGGAGGATTCCATCATCCCACAACCCAATCTTTACCATTTTTAGCTCAATAATCTTCCTACACCCTTTGATAACACATGCATGTAAAATAAACAACTCCCATGCCCAAATATTATCTTGCTAATTACCCATTTCTAGACAAAATTCGAAATTGAGGGTTAGGGTGTAGAATCTTACCTCTAAGATGAAGACCTAGTGAGTTTCCCTTCTTAATCTTCCAAAACTTGAGCAAGAATTGAAGAACAATTATTAAAGAACATATTCTCACTCTAGGGCACTCTCTCTCACTCTAAAATGTCAGATTATAGCTCAAAAATGGCCCAAAGCATGTATATTACGAAGTAGGGTTGGGTTTTAAAAACCCAAAAATGGAGATCCGGAACAAGGTCTGCGATCGCATAATCGATATGCAGACCGCATATCGGTCGCAAATGTCATGACCCAACTGAAGGGTCATGACTAGCACCCGGGCCATACTTGCCGAGCACCAACGTACATTTTATCTAACCTTCCTTATTATCTTTAAGGGTCGACAAGATCAATATAAATAGTAGACATGGATCATGAACATCCAACAATGAAAGATAATGTCATGAACATACATAACATGGGATGACAAGACTGTCAAGAAACTATATATAAGGTACGAGCTATCATGATGCCATGAAAGACTATACAACAAAAATCAGCTGAAAAGGCATTCTAAACCATACATAAGTCGACACCTGTCTATGAGACTCTAAAAGAACATAAGTTCTACAACATTTCCGGAACAGGGCCCCGACATACCCATAAGGTCTATAACAAAAATGCATACCAAGACCACGGCAAGTCCGGAGAAGGGATCTCGCCAATAACCGCTGAACTGGACAGCCTATTGTGGTGGGGGAGCTACGTCTACCTGTCTATCAGGACCTGCAGCACGACATGCAGCGTCCACAAATAAAAAGGACGTCAGTACGAATAAAGTACTGAGTATGTGAGGCAAGAAAGCATAAGTAAGAACAATAATGTAAACATGGATAGAGAATATACAACCTGTGACATCTGGGTACCTCTGAGGGCTACTGACATGAAATACATGATACATATATATATATATATACATAAACTTTTAAAACATACGCCTTTGTGGGCATCACCATCATCATATCGTACCCGGCCATAATAGGCTCGGTAAAACGTACCCGGCCATCATAGGGCTCGGTAGAATCGTACCCGGCCACGTGGAGCTCGGTAAAACCCAACTGATCAGTGGTTGCACAATAGGTGCCATACCCGGCCAACTATAGCGCGGCTCGGTAGAGTAAAATAGATACATATATATGATGCATGCTGGACTCATTGGAATCACATTTTGAACCTTTCGGAGTGACGTAAGGTCGGTATCCTTCGTACACGTTATTAGGATTAACTCTTCATCAAGAAACTTATAAGAATCAGGAACTACCAACAACATTGATAATATAAGAATAAGAGAAGTAACATCAATACCAATCGTTTCATAAGAAGGGCAGCAATGTAAGTACTGCTAGCTTCTAAGAGTAGAGTATCTTTGGGAGCTCGTTCATTACATTATGTACAATCGGAGTCGTGCAAAAGAATGAAGGGGATAGCCTCACATACCTTGTATATACTGCCCAACCTCAAGCTATGCAAATATCACGACTCCTTAGTCTACAATAAGACAAATGACACTATCATTATCGTTTAAGCGTCGTAACTATTATGTATCGACCACAACCTATTTTACGATGAAACGGACAGCACCTCCCCTATTTATATGACTTCCCACAAGTCAATACAATCACCAAACAGCCCAAACAACATCATTAATAATCATATTGAGCCTCCAAAATAGTCCACCAACCAACAACATTACTACCAAGCTTTTCGATATATATTTCACAAGTTCTAGCTTCAACGACTTAGCTGCAACTTGGATAATCTTAAATATATATAGAGTAAGAGGTTCCTTACCTTTAAACAGAAAGAACAACTCCAATTTGACCTTAATTTTCCACGAAATATCCCTTCAGTTCTGCCACAAGAACAAGGAAGCGAAACTAGCAATTAATTCGGGTTTTTCGGCACTAGAATTACTTTAGAAGACTTGAAATCACCTAGGGTTGATATTAAAAACTTTAAGGTGTATTTACAGGACATAAAACACTTAAAACAACCTCCCACACGAGCTGGAACAACACAAAAATCAGCAACAACAAGAAGAACAAGAAACTTACTAGCGCCACGGGATTCCCGATATTTGATTTGTGTTGTTTGCCCTTTGTTTGGGTCTTGGATCATGAGAGAACCTTGAGAGACTGTTTTTAGGGTTATAAGGTCTGAATATACTGAAAAATAATGACTTAAAACGGGGTTGAGGTATCTTATGTATGTCCATATGTCTTAAACCGCCTTTGTGGGCCCCATAGAGAGCAGCTTGGCGCACTCTCGCGAAAATGCAAATATCTCTCTATTCCGAGATCGTATCAACGAACGGTTTAATGCGTTGGAAACTAGACTCATAGATCTTCAATTTGATAGGTAGATCACCCCATAATTCCAAGCACATTGGGAGAAAAATACAGTAACATTTGACCTAAAGTTTAAGTAAAATTATAAACCTAAGTTGCGACAACTTTTATCGACTTTTATTTCATAACTCGCTTGACTTCAAGACTTATGATGCGGATATTATATGATTCAAATACATTAAAACAAGACCTCTTGGGACAGTTAATCACCTCTAGTGTTATCCGAAAATACGGGTTACAACATCCTTGATTCGTTTAACTTCTAATATTTGTTAACCACTCTTATACACCCTTGTATCGTTTAAGACCAATAGGATTAACTTCTTATCATCTCAAAGATAATATCTTCTTGGATTTACATCGACTAACTTACGACGTGATCTATGGTATGCGAATTTGGTTTGTAACACCCTCTCCCCCTTAGGAATATTCGTCCTCGAATGTAAGGGTTTATGGGGTGTCTAACTCATCGTGGATTCCGACGGAGATTTCCGGCTGAGTTTCCCCCATAAAATAGACACTAGCCAAACTTGCAAGCAGTTAAACCCAACCTATGGCCTTACAAGACTATACAAAGCATTATGGATATGTACATTATCTGCATATCACCATTTTGTATTAAAAAAAAGAGTATTCACAAGCTATTGCTTACCTCATAGAGCCGTTTCACCTTATAATGCGTCCTTCTTTCCCCCGGCATCCTCGTTATCTTCACTCTGGAATAGGTAAGGGTATTTAGACTTCATCTCCTCTTCTGCTTCCCATGTCATTTCTTCTATATTCTTGTTCCTCCATAATACTTTCACGGAAGCTACATCCTTTGTTCTCAGCTTGCGGACTTGTCGATCTAATATAGCCACTGGCACTTCATCATATGATAGATCCTTTGTAACTTGTACATCTTTGATAGGGACGACCCGAGAAGGGTCTCCAATACATTTCCTCAACATAGATACATGGAATACCGGGTGGACAAATTCCAATTCAGATGGCAATTCTAACTCGTAAGCAACCTGTCCAATTCGTCGAAGAATTTTGTACGGCCCAATATACCGCGGACTCAACTTACCCTTCTTCCCAAAACGCATAACACCCTTCATCGGCGAGATCTTCAGGAAAACCCAATCACCAACCTCAAATTCCAGATCACGACGTCGGACGTCGGAATAAGACTTTTGCCTGCTTTGTGCCGTCCTCAGTCGTTCTTGTATCACTTTCACCTTCTCAATGGCTTGGTGAATCAAATCTGGCCCATATAATTCTGTCTCACCGACTTCGAACCATCCAACTGGTGATCTACATCTCCTCCCGTACAGTGCCTCATACGGGGCCATTTTAATACTGGAATGGTAGCTATTATTGTAGGCAAATTCTATAAGTGCCAGATGGTCATCCCAATTCCCCTTGAAATCTAGAACACATGCTCGTAGCATATCTTCAAGCGTCTGGATGGTACGTTCAGCCTGTCCGTCAGTCTGCGGATGGAATGCAGTGCTGAGATTTACTTGTGTGCCTAAACCCTTCTGAAAAGACCTCCAAAAGTTAGCCGTAAATTGAGCTCCTCGGTCTGATATAATAGATACCGGCACACCATGAAGCCTAACAATCTCCTTGATATACAACTTCGCATAATCTTCAGCCGTGTAAGTTGTCTTAACTGGCAGAAAATGGGCAGATTTTGTAAGTCAATCAACTATCACCCAGATGGAGTCAAACTTATGATAAGAGCGAGGTAATCCAATAATGAAGTCCATATTAATCACCTCCCATTTCCAGGTCGGAATCTCTATATTCTGAATCAATCCACTAGGTTTCTGATGCTCGATCTTTACTTGTTGACAATTAGGACACTGGGCTACAAATTCTGCAATAGACTTCTTCATGTTATCCCACCAATACTGCTCCTTAACGTCATGATACATCTTTGTCGAGCCAGGATGGATAGAATATCGGGACTGGTGAATCTCAATCATAATCTTCTCTCGCAACCCTGCCACACTAGGTACACATAATCGGCCCTGGTATCTCAGTGTCCCATCTCCTCCGATCTTGAAAGCTGTAATCTTACACTGCTGAATTCCCTCTCTCAATCTTACTAAGGTAGGATCTTCATATTGCCGTGCTTTTACCTCGGCTACCAAAGATGATTCTGCTGTATTCTGTACAGTAACACCTCCGTCATCAGAGTCCAACAATCTGATTCTCATATTGGCCAGCTGGTGAAGCTCTTTGGTCAACCCTTGTCTACCTGCCTCAATATGTATTAAGCTTCCCATTGACTTACGGCTGAGACGTCTGCCACAACATTAGCTTTACCGGGATGGTACAATATCTCGACATCGTAGTCTTTCAGTAATTCAAGCCACCTACGCTGCCTCAAATTCAACTCCTTCTGCTTGAAGATGTATTGTAAACTCTTGTGATCTGTGTAGATGTCAACATGGACGCCGTATAAGTAGTGCCGCCATATCTTCAAAGCATAAATTACTGCAGCTTAGCATATAACTTATGATCTTGAAGAGTCATATATGGACTTTAAAGCAAAGAAAAGTTGTTGGGCCAAGCCATGAGGCCCAAACATTTTGAAATCCGCCACAGCCTAATCCCCTAACCTGGCCCAATTGCTCTTTTCCCCTCATTAAAGTACCCCCTCCCCTAATCCCCAAGAGAGAAGAAGACGGACTCCCCCCCTAGAAACCCTAGCACCCCCTTATTTCCATTCTCTGATAACATACCCTCCTCTTGAGAAAGAACCCTAGCCGCCTCTCCTCCCCCTTCTCTCTCCGAGCTCATCACACACACACTTCTCTCGCTGATCTCTCTCTCATTATACACCCACGCACATACTCATGGATACACGGAGGGAGAGCATATGAAAACAGAGCTTGAATTTTCTAATTTCAATAATCAGATTTGAGAAACAAAAGCTTCGAAAAACAGAAAGAGAAATAGAGATTTTCATAAAGATTTGAATTCTAGTGGATTGCTGGAAACTTTAAAGCTTAAAAAACTTTTTGCGGGTTTTTATAAGTGTTGTTCGAAGTCCGAATCGCTGATTTTTGCTGAAGCTAGACTCCAATTTGAAGCATCACGCCTTTATTTGGCTTTCTGTCCAAGTTGGTTTTTTTGTTCTTGCTTCAAACAGGTACACATATATTCCTAAGCTTGTAGTATTTGGGCAAATGGAATGAAAGCTAAGGCAAATTTCTGTTGGTTTGAACCCGGATGTTAGTTTGCTTGGTTGTGATAATGACAGATCTATGAATGCTAGATTAGTTGAATTTAATCAATTTAAAGTTAATTCTGATCCTAAAAAGCATAATCTGGACACGATGTATAAAGATATAGGTGATATTTGCTTTATGAATCATGTTTAGTTGTGTTTTGAAGAAAAGTTAACACAATATTTTATGCATAGATGAATTTTGTTGTGTATGATCCCTACTGGATTTTACTCTTAAAATCATTGTATGAGTGTTGAGTTTAAACTACAAATGGAATGTTGAAAAATCATTGTCATGATGGGTGCCAGGTCAATTCGTTTAGGCAGTCTGAATAAATGACAGCAGCAGAATTCATTTAGATGCTGCTTGGGCCTGAATAAAGGCCCAGATGTCTTTCCTCATATGACAATTAGGAATGGACCCATGCACAGTCTCAAACCTTAGGAAATAATCACTTAAAAACATACATAGTTTGTTTTAGGCACGTTAATAAATCATCGTGGCTATGGGTACGGTTCCCATGGCATAGTCACGATACGTAATTCCCAATTCGTGTGTGCATTACATGCGATTCGACTTTACAACTTCAAATCAATTAATAATAAAAAAATATGTTGTAAATCACGGGTACGTTTCACGTGACGCGATTCGCAATATGTTCAAAAATAATAAGTGTGCGACATCGTGACTTATTTAAATAAATTCTATAAATCCTAAAAGCAATTAAAATTCTATTAAAAGCGGTTAGAAAGTTAAAAATGACAAAAGGTTTTAAACACGTAATAAATCAGATAATTAGACCAATTATTAATAGTTGAGCGAACGTGCTAAAACCATGGAATTCGGGAGTGCCTCACATATTCTCCCGGGTTAACAGAATTCCTTACCCAGTCTTCTGGTTTTTGCGGACTTTAAAACTGAGTCATTTTCTCGATTTGGGATTTTAAAATAAACCGATGACTTGGGATACCATAATAATTATTCCAAGTGGCGACTCTGATTAAATAAATAATTTTATTTCGAACAATATCACTTTAATTGTAAAAACTCCCGATCTCTTTGGAAAAAAGGAGGTGTGACAGCTCTGGCGACTCTGCTGGGGACATGAACCCAGAATCTCTAGTTCAGGGTTCAGAATTCGAGCTTAGAATAACTGTTATACTTGGTTTTGTTTATTATCCGATTTTTTTTTACGTGTTTGAGCCTAATATGCTAAATGCCGCTTTTTACCGCTTTGATATTGTTTGAACTATATATAAAACTGTTATGAAACCCTTCTTCTCGTTGAGCCCTCTAAATCTTCTAGGAAATGCACGCTGGCGTGACTTCTTTTTTGTTAGTGTCATACCCTAATTTAGAACGAGGATCGGATAAGTTACAAAGACAGATGGCCTTTTGGTTACCGGTACGTTGCCCCCCTCGGATCGAGTTGTCCGCTCGGCTAAGCCAGGTCTAGAACAATACATCCGGGATTTAAATTTAAAATAACATAACCTCATGCCCGATCCGTAGTAGGTACGATTGTTTGCATCACGTGCATTTGACTTTGGGGACTCAACACAGGGGTTGGGTCCGTCTAGGACAGGTGTACCCAATTTAAAAGACCATCCTAATGCATTTTACGTGCTATTTGTGCATTTATTTATTTCGGCTTGAATGTTGACTGGCTTCTAGAATAAGAAAAGAAAATTGAGAAAAACCAAGAGTGAGGTAGGAGAGAAAATCACCCGGTTCTGAAAATTCCGGTATTCAAAATATCCCGAAACTCTATCGAAATTTTGAAGAAAAAAAAAGACAAGAAAATTTTCAAAATAAGTCATATTTTCCCGTTGCGTCAAAACTTACTGAACTACGCAGGGTCTGATTCTCACTGGATGTGAGATACGTAGGCAAACCTCATCAGTTCCGGCTACCAATATTATTATTTTTTTAAAAGAAAATCCAAAAATATTTTCTTTTAATTTCTTCTTAAAATCCAAAAAATATTTTCGTTTTTCTTTCGAAAAGTTTTTCTTTCTTCTTTAGAAGTCTTTCTTTTCAAAAGTTCTCAAAAAAAGTTTAAAAAATCAAAATTTAAAAATATTTTCTTTCGGAAATTAAAAAAAAAGGGAAAAAAAATCAAAATCCAAAAAAAAAACGAGTTAGTTTATTTATTTTATTCCTAATCATCCCGAACGCATACCTGATTCTCGTCTTTCAGGGCGGGATACGTAGGCAGCCCATATAGGGTCCGATTTTCCTAGTGAGTCTTAAGTTCTTGGTTTCGAGGGTCGTAGCCAAATCTTTCATGTCTAGCCACGTTTGGCCACACCGGTCATTTTTGTAAAATAGGGATATTTTTGCTAAAGTGGCTTGTTAACCCATGTCTTAGAGTCCTAAGTCCACAACAAGATATTCTCTCAGTTTATAAGGTCCATTCTTGTTGAATTTGCATGCTTAGCCATTTTTCAGTCACATAAGCCATTTCTGCAAAGTGGGATCATTTTTGCAAAGCAATTTTAGGGACCGCGATTCCTGAGAGTTTAGGAGCTTTCGTGAGATGGTTTGGATCCATTTACCAGAGGTTAAGCATGACAGATGCCCCAGGACCATCTTATTCAGGACCGTTGCCTTCAGAAGCTATTTGAGGAGACTTTTTATATTTTTGAGTTTGTTTTTATTTTTTTTTACTTTCTGGTCTTGTCCAGTAGTATTGAGTCTTGTAGGTGGTGTCAGAGTCTGTCGTAGTCTAGCTGAGTCTGTCAAGTTTTTTTTGTCGTCGTACTTTTTATTTTGTATTTGAAAACCAAAAAAAATGTTATAAATGAAAAAATCCAAAAAGATTTTTGTTTTTAGTTTATTTTGTCCATTGCTTTTCCAGAACTATGCTTGGTCTGATTTTCACTGGATGTGAGATACTTAGGCAACCTACATCGGGTTCGATCGAATTATTTTCAATAGAAAAAAGAAAAAAAAAGGTTTTCCAAAATAAAGGTTGACTCATGATAAGTTTGGAGTTGAACAAACACCATTCCGATTCTATTCAACCAAAAGCAATGTTAGCCAGAAATGACAACTCGTGTGCTTTCAAGACCATACCCATTTTCTTTCAATCCATCTTCACATCAAAAGATAACATAGACCATGTACAACTCGATACAAACCGTCACTTCCCTTCATGCCCTGGCCGTTTTTGAACACTTCAAGGTCTTGATTAATTAAAAGGTCCAAAAAGCTGGCCTCAATTGCCAACAATAGCCTATGACCTTATCAAAAGGACTCAAGAATAGTGCAGATCTCAATCCTTTCTCGTGCCAAAGGGATTTGTTTGTGGTTTTAGTTTGGTCATTCTTTCAGAATGACCAGTTCAATCAGGGGTTTTGAATCGTGTTTTGCTTGTCTTGTTCAACCCCTGTGTCCCTTTTCACTTCTCTCTCTTAAATGCAATCTTTTACCCTGCCCCATTATTCTTGCATTCTCATTCCCATTCAATACAGTTCATTATTTTCTAGCCTACTAAATGTGACATGCGTCATGACCAGTGGCAAGGTTTGGACATTAGCAAAAACTTTCTGGAAATGAGTCATAAGATAATGAAGTTTCAAAGGAAAATATTACAATAAATTTCGTATTCAGAAAGAGGCAGGTTTTTGAGCTAACGATAAGCACCTCAAGGACTTAGTGGACGAGAGAAAATTTACAGTGGAATCTGAAGTAGTTTTAGTTCTATCCTTCAGATGTACGATAATCCTTCAGGATATTCCAGGTGAAATCATTTTGAAACATGTCTTGAGTTGGCATTTTTAGAGTTGAAATGACGAAAGACTATTTTTCTGCTATCCAAACACTAATTCCACTTGTCAGCCCTTTGAGCCTTAATATATTTCTCTTTCAGTGGCAACCCTCTTTTGGAATCAAGTGCCTATCAAGGTTTAGAATCGTCCCCGTTTGAATGTTAATATCCAAGAAAAAAAAAAGAAGGTAGAATGAAAAAGAAAAGAAAAAAAAAAGAAGAAAAGAAAAAAAAAGAAGGAAAAAGAAAAAGAGAGAGATCCTCATACCATGTAGTTCTTTGAACTACGTTCGACTTGATTCTTGTTACCACAAGATACGTAGGCAGCCTTACGGTTCGGTCGCACCAAATAAAATATTTTATAATCCCACGAAGTTAAGAGTGGGGCAGGTTTTTAGAAATTCCATCTCAAAAAAAAAGAAAAAGAAAAAAAAAGAAAAAAGAAAAACAAACTCAAATTCTCTTGTTTCAGAAACTGGGGAATGTTTTTTAAAATGGATTCCAAAAGTTATAAATAAAGTAACCCTGTCATTATAATTTTGAGCCTCCATGCAGTCCTTTCTTTCTCACCCTGTCCAAAAGCCTTCATTACGGTCCAAATAAAAGTCCTTATCAGATCGATTCCTGAAAATACCAAGTCAAGCATGTTGTGAGCTTATCAAAATTTTTGTGAAAAATCAATACGATTGAAGGGGTAGTCAATTAGCCAAGCTAAGAATTGGAAGCAGCATTGAGTGAGAGCAAAGAGAAAAATGAGAAAGACTTGTTGGTAAAAATCTTTCGAGGCACTACAAGTCGAAATGGTGAGTTGTATGTGCAACAAAATGTCTTTGATTAAAACATGCAATGTCTGCGGCACATTTGGAGGAGCAAAG
This sequence comes from Nicotiana tomentosiformis, assembly GCF_000390325.3. Lineage (NCBI taxonomy): Eukaryota > Viridiplantae > Streptophyta > Magnoliopsida > Solanales > Solanaceae > Nicotiana > Nicotiana tomentosiformis. Next base: position 112,455,495 of record NC_090823.1, on the reverse strand, counting down.
TAGATCAACTCTTCAACATCACGTAAGGATTTGACGAGTCAACAAGTTTGGAAAGATGGACAAATCAAGTTATTGGTCTAAATGCATGTCACATTCATTTGCCTTATTCTTCAATTTAGATAAGCTCTCATTCTCAGTGGAATCTCATCATACACCACTTTCTTTGATTTTTACTTGAGTATTTATTCTTCTTATTTTGCTCAAGACAAGTAAGAAAGAATTTTCAAATTTACCACAAATAGGTCCCAAATTAGGAAGGGAGGTGATCAATTTGACAATCAATGTGAAGAGATGATCAATTCGGCAATTCAAGTGAAAGGGAAATAACTTGTTTGGCAATACAACTAAAACGAATGAATTAATTTTGAGAATTTGAGTGAAGTGACGCGAACAAACTTGGTCGAATCCTATGGGCAAATCACTTTGGATCTTCTTCGAAACCAATGCAAATCAACCCTGGCAAGCCAAGTCAAATAACAATGCTTAAAAGTCAGCTTGCAAGTTTGTCACGAGTCAACCAATATTTTTTAATTAAAAAGGGAAAAAAGAGAAAAAAAAATATGTGTTTGTTTTAATTGAAGCATAGGCTGTTTGAGAATATCATTACCCCTTGATATTTTCTTAGTTGAGAAGATCATTACCTCCTAGGCATTTTTCCTAGTTGAGAAGAACCATACCTCCTAGGCATTCCCCTAGTTGAGAAGAATCTTTAGCTTTCTTTGAGTTAAGGGGTCCCGCCTGAAGAATAGAGTCAATTTTAGTTTTCTTTAGTTGTTACTCTTTAGCTTTTCTTAAAGTTCAGGGGTCCCGCCTGGAGAATAGGGTCAATTTTAGCTTTCTTAATTTGTTACTCTTTAGTTTTTCTTAAAGTTCAGGTGTTCCGCCTGGAGAATAGGGTCAATTTTAGCTTTCTTAAGTTATTAATCTTTAGCTTTCCTCGAGTTCAGGGGTCCCGCCTAGAGAATATGGTCAATTGTAGTTTTCTTAAGTTAATCTTTAGTTTTCCTTAAGTTCAGGGGTCCCGCCTAGAGAATAGGGTTAGTTGTTAATCTCTAGTTTTCATGAGTTCAGGGGTCCCGCCTGGAAAATAGGGTCAGTTTTTATTCTAGTCAAGCTCAGTTTACAGTTTTCTTCAGGCTCAATCTCACAGGAGACGCACTTCCTAGTTTACAGTTTACAGTTTTTATTCTAGTCAGCCTAGTTTGAGTTATTCAGTTTCTAGGAGATGCACTTCCTAGTTCAAGTTTTACCCCCAGGAGACGCACTTCCTAGTTTGGGTCTTTCAGCTTATTCTTTTAGGAGACGCACTTCCTAAATTGAGATTTCACTTCTAGGAGACGCACTTCCTAGTTTGGGTAGTTTGAGTCATCCTTAGGAGACACACTTCCTAGTTTGGATCATTCAAGTTTCACCCCTAGGAGACGCACTTCCTAGTTTGGGTCGTTTGAGTTCATCCTTAGGAGACGCACTTCCTAGTTTGGGTCATTCAAGTGTCACCCCTAGAAGACGCACTTCCTAATTTGGGTCATTCAGGTTTTATTTTTAGCAGTCACATTTGCTAGTCAAAATTTTCTTGGTTTTACTCACAGGAGACGCACATCCTAGTCGAGTCTTTAGTTTTAGTCTCATCATTGCATACCTCATCGATAACATAGGTGATTTACATTTTTACTAACAACTCATAAATCTTTCTAGTGTAAACTTGGGCAGAAAATTTTGTTTGTTTTGTTTGTTTTGATTGCGGGCACCCACCTGGAGAACGAGGAGAAATATTTCAGAAATCGATTTTAGGTTCAAGTCAGAAGTAGCAGGAGCCCCCTTGAAGAAAATGTCAACTTTTAGTTTTCAAGTTTCAAGTCAGTAGCAGGCACCCACCTAGAGAATGAGGGAATTCATTTCAAGTTCAAGTCAGTAGCAGGCGCCCACCTGGAGAACGAGGAAATTCATTTCAGAGTTATTTCAATTTTCAAGTCAGTAGCAGGCGCCCACCTGGAGAACGGGGGAATTCATTTTAGAGTTAGTTCAATTTTTAAGTCAATGGCAGGCGCCCACCTAGAGAATGAGAGTATTCATTTTGGAATTCATTGCAAGTTCAAGTCAGTAGCAGGCGCCCACTTGGAAGAATAAGGGTATTCATTTCAGAATTCATTGCAAGTTCAAGTCAATAGCAGGCGCTCACCTGGAGAATGAGGGAATTCATTTTAAGTTCAAGTCAGTAGCAGGCGCCCATCTGGAGAACGAGGGTATTCATTTCAGAATTCATTGCAAGTTCAAGTCAGTAGCAGGCGCCTAACTGGAGAATGAGGAAATTCATTTCAAGTTTAAGTCAATGGCAGGCACCCACCTGGAGAATGAGAGAATTCATTTCAAGTTTCAAGTTAGTAGTAGGCGCCCACCTGGAGAACGAGAAAATTCTTTTCAGAGTTATTTCAATTTTCAAGTCAGTAGCAGGAACCCACCTAGAGAATGATGGAATTTATTTCAAGTTCAAGTCAGTAGCAGGTGCCCACCTAGAGAATGAGGAAATTTATTTCAAGTTCAAGTCAGTAGCAGGCACCCACCTGGAGAATGAGGGAATTTATTTCAAGTTCAAGTCAGTAGCAAGCGCCCACCTGGAGAATGAGGGAATTTATTTCAAGTTCAAGTCAGTGGCAAGCGCCCACCTGGAGAATGAGGGTATTCATTTCAGAGTTATTTCAATTTTCAAATCAACAGCAGGCACCCACCTGGAGAACGAGGGAATTCATTTCAGAGTTACTTTAAATTTCAAGTCAGTAACAGGCGCCCACCTAGAGAATGAGGGAATTCATTTAACAGTTACTTCAAATTTCAAGTCAGTAGCAAGTGCCCACCTCAAGAACGAGGGAATTCTTTTCAGAGTTATTTCAAATTTCAAGTCAGTTGAAGGCACCCACCTGAAAAATGAGGGAATTCTTTTCAGAATTATTTTAAGTTTTAAATCAAAAGCAGGCGCCCACCTAGAGAAAAAGGGAAGTCATTTCAGAATTCACTTCAAGTTTCAAGCGAGTAGCAGGAGCCTGCCTGAAGAATAGTGTCAATTCAAGTTAGAAGTAGCAGAAGCTCGCCTAAAAAATGCGAGTCGACAGTTCGAGACGCACAACAGCACTGTAGAAGATTCAAGATCAAGTTTCAAAAGACTTATAGATAGGAATCTTGTAACTCATAGCTTATAGGCTTGTTTAGTTTCTTTTCATTTTGATTTTGGTGTAATAAGGAGCTCAGCAAGCAGTGACAACAGCAACAACAGTGAACTCACAGCTCTTCCGGTAGTCCCAGCTACTAAGATTTTCAGAACTATACTGAACTGATTCCTTTATATCCAAGGATATGTAGGCAACCTCCGAAGCAGAGTTCGATCAAACTTTTCTAAAATACTTCCGAATGGAGTGCCAAACGGGCAAAAATTGCTCGTAATTGCTTACTTTATCTTTTTCCGAAAACTTTTCATGTATCCGAGCAAAGAAGGGCAGTTGTGAGCACATAATTTTTGCCCTAATGCAAATCACTCCTTAAAAAAATTCCAAAATAGCTTTTCTTTAATTACTTTATAGAATTGTAGGAATTGTTTCTTCATTTTTATCCAATTTATTTTGCATTTTGTTTGTAATGTTCATACATGTTTAGATGTGTTTTAAAACCATAGGAAATCATAAAAAATATTTGATTCTTCATCTCATAGCATTTTAGATCTTAATTGCATTTAGGATTTAATTATATTAATTAAGTGCATTACCAAATGAAAAGTCACAAAAACTAATATACACGTTGCATCATTTAGTTTCTTCAATGTGCAAATATTTAGTTAATTAGTAGGTAGAATAATTAATTAAGGTAATTTGGTAAGATTAGATTTGAATTAATTTAAGTGGTCATATATGGACTTAAAAGCAAAGAAAAGCTGTTGGGCCAAGCCACGAGACCCAAATATTTTGAAATCCGCCATAGCCCAACTCCCTAACCTGGCCCAATTGCCTTTTCCCCCTCATTAAAACACTCCCTCCCCTAATCCATAAGAGAGAAGAAGACAGACTCCCCCCCCCCCAGAAACCCTACCACCCCCTTATTTCCATTCTCTAATAACAGACTCCCCCCTTGAGAACGAACCCTAGCCGTCTTTCCTCCTCCTTCACTCTTTCATCTGATTCACACACACTTCTCTCGCTGATCTCTCTCTCATTATACACCCACACACATACTCATGGATATACGGAGGGAGAGCATATGAAAATAGAGCTTGGAGTTTCTAATTTCATAAATCAGATTTGAGAAATAATTCGAAAAACAGAAAGAGAAGTAGAGATTTCCATGAAGATTTGAATTCTAGTGGATTGTTGGAAACTTTAAAGCTTAAAAAACTTTTCTTGGGTTCCTATAAGTGTTGTTCGAAGTCTGAATCGCTGATTTTTGCTGACGCTGGACTCCAATTTGAAGCATCTCGCCTTTATTTGGCTTTCTGTCCAAGTTGTTTTTTTTGTTCTTGTTTCAAACAGGTACGCATATATTTCTAAGCTTGTAGTATTTGGGTAAATGGAATGAAAGCTAATGCAAGTTCCCGTTGGTTTGAACCCGTATGTTAGTTTGCTTGGTTGTGATAATGACAGATCTATGAATGCTAGATTAGTTGAATTTAATAAATTTAAAGTTAATTTTGATCCTAAAAGGCATAATCTGAACACGATGTATAAAGATATAGGTGATATCTGCTTTATGAAATATGTTTAGTTGTGTTTTGAAGAAAGGTTAACACATTGTTTTATGCACAGTTGAGTTTTGTTGTGTATTGTCCCTACTGGATTTTACTCTTAAGATCATTGTATGAGTGTTGAGTTTAAACTACAAATGGAATGTTGAAAAATCCTTGTCATGATGGAGGTTAGGCCTATTCGTTTAGGCCAGTCTAAATAAATGACCGAACGGAATTTATTTGGATGCTGCTTGGGCCTGAATAAAGGCCCAGATGTCTTTCCTCATATGACAATTAGGACTGGACCCATGCACAGTCTCAAACCTTAGGAAATAATCATTTATAAACATTGTTCGAAATGAGATTATTTATTTAATCAGAGTCGCTACTTAGAATAATTATTATGGTGTCTCAAGTCACCGGTTTATTTTAAAATCCCAAATCAAGGAAAATGATTCTGTTTTAAAGTCCGCGAATACCAGAAGACCTGGTGAGGAATTCTGCTAACCCGAGAGAAGGTATGAGGCACTCCCGAGTTCCGTGGTTTTAGCACGATCGTTCAACTATTAATAGTTGGCCTAATTATCTGATTTATTACGTGTTTAAAACCTATTGTCATTTTTAACTTTCTAACCGCTTTTAATAGAATTTTAATTGCTTTTAGGATTTATAGAATTTATTTAAATAAGTCGCGATGTTGCGTACTTATTATTTTTTAACACATTACGAATCGCGTCACGTGAAACGCACCCGTAATTTACTGCATGTTTTTTATTATTAATTGACTTGAAATTGTAAAGTCAAGTCGCATGAAATGTACACACGAATTGGGAATTACGTATTGTGACTATGTCATGTGAACCGTACCTATAAGTACAATGATTTATTAATCGCGTCTAAAACAAAATACGAATGCTTATAAGTGATTATTTCCTAAGGTTTGAGACTGTGTATGGGTCCAGTCCTAATTGTCATACGAGGAAAGACATCTGGGCCTTTATTCAGGCCCAAGCAACATCCAAATAAATTATGTTCGGTCATTTATTTAGAGTGGCCTAAACGAATTGGCCTGGCCTCCATCATGACAAGGATTTTTCAACATTCCATTTGTAGTTTAAACTCAACACTCATACAATGATCTTGAGAGTAAAATCTAGTAGGGACCATATACAACAAAATTCAACTGTGCATAAAACAATGTGTTAACCTTTCTTCAAAACACAACTACACATGATTCATAACGCAGATATCACCTATATCTTTATACATCGTGTCTAGATTATGCTTTTTAGGATTAGAATTAACTTTAAATTGATTAAAATCAACTAATCTAGCATTTATAGATCTGTCATTATCACAACCAAACAAACTAACATATGGGCTCAAACCAACAGGAATTTGCATTAGCTTTCATTCCATTTACCCAAATACTACAAGCTTAGGAATATATGTGTACCTATTTGAAGCAAAAACTAAAAAACAACTTGGACAGAAAGCCAAATAAAGGCGAGATGCTTCAAATTGGAGTCCAGCTTCAGCAAAAATCAGCGATTCGGACTTCGAACAACACTTATAGGAACCCAGAAAAAGTTTTTTAAGTCATAAAGTTTCCAGTAATCCACTAGAATTCAAATCTTCATGGAAATCTCTACTTCTCTTTCTGTTTTTCGAAGCTTTTGTTTCTTAAATCTGATTTTTGAAATTAGAAAATCCAAACTCTGTTTTCAGATGCTCTCCCTCCGTGTATCCATGAGTGTGTGCGTGGGTGTATAATGATAGAGAGATCAACGAGAGGAGTGTGTGTGTGATCAGATGAGAGAGTGAAGGAGGAGGAGAGGCGGCTAGGGTTCTTTCTCAAGGGGAGGGTCTGTTATCAGAGAATGGAAATATGGGGGTGGTGCTAGGGTTTCTAAAGGAGGGAAGTCCGTCTTCTTCTCTCTTAGGGATTAGGGGAGGGGGTGTTTTAATGGGGGAAAGAGCAATTGGACTAGGTTTAGGGGATTGGGCTGTGGCGGATTTCAAAATGGGGGAAAGAATAACTTTTCTTTGCTTTTGAGTTCATATATGACCACTTAAATTAATTCAAATCTAATCTTGCCAAATTACCTTAATTAAATATTCTACCTACTAATTAACTAAATATTTGACACATTAAAGAAACTAAATGATGTAACGTGTATATTATTTTTTGTGACTTTTCATTTGATAATGCACTTAATTAACGTAATTAAAACCTAAATGCAATTAATATCTAAAATGCTATGAGATGAAGAATCAAACATTTTTTTATGATTTTCTACGAATTTAAAACACCTCTAAACATGTATGAACAATACAAACAAAATGCAAAATAAATTGGATAAAAATGAAGAAACAATTCCTACAATTCTATAAAGTAATTAAAGAAAACTCTTTTGGAATTTTTAAGGAGTGATTTGCATTAGGGGAAAAATTAGGTGCTCACAAATATAATAGTAAAAAATATATATTGAAACACACTACATACAACTGAAAAATCATTCTAATTAATTGGGTTGATAATGAGGCATGTTATAATTGATTTTGTTGAATTATATTAGGAGTGTATCACGCTAATCGATATTATTACCGTTATTAGACAGCTGGATATACCTATTTTAAGGTGATTGTCGTTACTGTATTCATGACTACATTGCGCAAATACATGTGGATACATGCGCGTATAACAGGACTGCCCTGAATTTTGGGCACCTTTTGCTGCTGTATTTATGAATACAACAATGCGAATACAACAAATATATTACCTTAACAACTGAATAGTAGCTATAAGAAATAATTATGTATATGATAGTTATAGAAAATTAATAGTAACTAAACAATAGTTGCATCTGAAATTTTTTCTAATAGAAAACTTTGTATCGGTTCACGAAGCACGCTCTCATGTTCAAGCTAGCTAGCTTGGGCTCTTGGCAAAGGAATTTAGGCTGAGGTAATTAAATTAAAATTTGATCATGGTGTTGAAAAGCAAGTGAATCCAAAAATTGGTACTTCAACTTACAACCCAGTCCAAGAATTCAGAGAATAAGGTACAATATCCTGATTCAGATGAAGAAGAATGAGATTAACATTGTGATTCTTAAAAAATAATTACTCCCATATTCTCATGCTTTAATCATGAGCTTAGGCTTAGAAGCTGCCTATACAGTTCACAAACCCAAGATTACAGAGCCCTTTTCTTTGGTTTCGCACCTGGCAGTGTCCGATACCCTGTGGGGCTGCTTTTAATTTGAATTCCTGTCGCGTAAAACCCATTAAAGAGTGAAATACTTCCTACCGATTTTTTTTTTCATTTTTAGAGCTCAAATTCGAAACAATTAAGGATCGAGAGATTCAATTCATTCCACCACAATCTTTGTTGATCCGTAATTCCAGGGGCGGCTCAACAGATCTCGGGGCCTAAGGCAAAATCATATTCGGAGGTCCTTAATTCCAGTATAATCTCATTAGTGGGATCTGGGGAGGATAGTTTGTACGCAGACCTTACCCCTACCCTGGAGTAGAGAGGCTGTTTCCGATAGACCCTCGGCTCCCTCCCTCCAAGAACTCCCCACCTTGCTCTTGGGGTGACTCGAACTCACAATCTCTTGGTTGGAAGTGAAGGGTGCTCACCACTAGAACAACTCACTCTTGTCAAATATACTAATTAATGAGGGAAGAAAATTATCATAATTTATAAATTTATTGTATAAAATAACCTCAATCAAGTAACAAAAAATATACCGTAACACATTTTTTATTCTAATTATTTATATAAATTATATAATATATAATAGTAACAATAATAAAAAAAATTTAAAATAAATTTGGGGACATTCAAAATTTGGGGCATAAGGCAATGACTCACTAGCCAAAGCCTTAGAGCAGCCTCTGCGTAATCCTCCCCTGTTGTAGTTTTGAGTGAAACTAAATTCAAAGCGATGTAAAAACAAGATAGTTTATTGTTTCAATAGGGGCTAACTATTCATCCAAAATTTACTCAAATTCTTGGTGAAGTTCCCCCTTTAAAAATTCAATCCCCAAATGTAAATTAAACAATTATAAAAACGTTTCTAGAGTAGTATTATTGCATACATCGTTTTAAAATTAATAGAGACTCTTGGCATTTTCCTAAGGAGACGAGCCAGTAAGAAAACCTGCTGCAGCAACAATAATGCTACCAAGAAACTGAAGATCATCATTCTCCTTAGTAATAGTAGATACAATCCCAGGTGTCACTTCAAATGCAGTCTCACAATTAAAAGCATCTTGCCCAACAAGATTCGCCGCAGTATTTAAATTCTGGTATTGTCCCATGTTCAAATACTGTTCAGCATTTCCCAAAGCTCTAATAGCTGCATTGTAATAAGTTGTGCACAAGTTATATATCTCTTCCAGTTTTGGATCATTTGTTTGATTGAACAGCATATCGATCTTCGCCGCCGTGGCGGAGGCGTTTGCTGCTGCTAAATTAATGGCTGTTTCTGTTAAGTCATGAAAATTTTGATGTGAATTCCCTTCCAATACTTTCAAGCAAAAGCCTGGATTTTTGGACTTAGCACATACGTCGGATAAAGGGTTGCTTGTACTTTGACTCGTGAAAAAAGCAGCTATGAGACATAAAATCAGTGTTGAATGTAAAAAAGAAGAAGATGGTGTCATTTTTCTTTAATTATTTTTCTCTTCCCCTTTGATTGTTTGTTTTTGAAGTTATATAGTAATTGAATGGATGTATAGTATAATTTTCAAAAAGGGATAGATATTCAATGTAAATCCTAAAATGGATCGGATTGCATGTATTAACGTGGGAATTATTTCTTTTCCATTATTAACGTGCGAGATCTGTATATATATGAATTTTTATCAATGCATTACTGATTAACTTGTTTATATATATGGTATCGATATATAGATTTTTCCTTGTAAAGAAGTCTATATTTAGAATACAATTTCTTATCGAATCTCCGGAAATTGAATTATTCCCCTTTATGTCGTAACTTTTGTCCATTTTGACCAGTTCCTTTAACCCCAATTTTGGATCGTTGTTTCCGGTGGTTCAATATTATATTGTTTTCATTGATATCATATTTGTTTCTATTGTTTTTAAAATTATATTGTATGGTGTTGTAAATCCGTTGTAATTCTGTTGTCATAAAACAATGGAAAACTCATTTTTTGTAAACCACGGATTTGGTGGCTTTTGCATGGTTACTTGTTTAATTATACCCATTATCAATAAACCAAACAATAAAAATGTTATTAAACCACAACAACCGATACAATTTTTCCAAACAATGGATTTCATTAATACAGTACATACAATACGATATTGTACATTACGAAACTAGGAGTGTACATAGGTCGGGTTAGTTCGCATTTTTTAATTATCAAACCAAACAAATGGTGTCGATTTTTTAAATTTATAACTAAACCAAACCAACAAAGTCGGATTTTTCAATCTCGATTTTTTTCGGATTTTTTTGGATTTTCTAATTTTTTTCCGGTAAAGTCTTCATAGCATACAATATGTAACTTGTGCTCCAAATATTTCTTAAGTCCTAGTAAAATACAACTATATAATTTGTTTTCCAAGAAACTAACGCAATAATATGAAATAAGTCATAGCATTATACTAAAATATTAAATAACAAAGATAAAATAATAAAATTACATAACAAATATTGCTAATTAATAAGCCATAATAAAAATTAACATAATCTAAAAATACTATATATGTCATGCTAAAATAAGTATACCTAATAAGTAATAATATTAATTACATAACTAAGCACTAAAGAAAAAGATATAAACCAATGTAAAACTAAAATAATTATCCAACACTATCGTCATTCAAGGTATTGAATTAAATTTCTTTAGTTAGCGTTAGTATTGATTTGAACTTTGTTTGAGTTACTACATTTAATTTATTTATCATTCAAGAATGTTAAGTCTAAACTTGAAATAATACATTAAAAGATAAAACTGTAAAAAGGTTTAAGAAATATTTATAAATTACATTATAATAAATATTTATATGTATAAAATATTTTTAAAAATTATATAAATGTACTATCGGGTTGGTTTGGTTTCGGTTTAAATTTTTTTAGTTTAAACCAAACAAAACTAATTATGGCCGGGTTTTATTTTCCAATACCAAACCACATCGGGATTTGTTTCGGTTTGACTCGGATTATCGGTTTGGTGCTGTTTATCGGTTTTCTTTGTACACCCCTATATGAAAGCATGGGTAACGACCATCCAAACAGCCCATAAGTTGAGTGTTTTGTGTCGTTTGAAAATTTAGTTCACTGTACTAGGGTAAAATTACCCGCACCGATATTTACATCAAATCATACGAATGGGTATGGGTAATCTTGTCCTGAAAAATCAAAAGCATTTAATTTTGGAAATAGCTACTTTTTTTCAGCCTAAACTTAAATGCTGAAAAACAACTTTTACTACTACTCAGAAGTACTTATTTCTTCGCAAGAAGTTTGGCCAAACAACTTCATTCTCTAAATTCTAAATGTTATTTTTTTTTGGTTTGAAATCAGAAGCTTTGGCTAAACAGGCTTATTAACCCATTGAATTTCCACAAGAAAGAACACATCACATCTATTGGGTTGCCCCACACAAACAAAGGACGATTACAAGGATCAAATTTAGACTTATTATCGCAACTCAAAACATAGACAACTAGTAGAGTTCTAAGTTCTATTTTTCCTGGGACAAACAGCCAAGCATGACCACCAGCACCCAGTTGAGGTAAAGAAACACATGAACTTCTATCATGAAAATTTACAACAATAATTCATAAAAACCCAATCAAAAGTACATCCAACATGGTATGAGAGTCAGCTCACATATATTGGTGGAAGGTTCAAACCCCTCAATTTAACAAGCAAATCGTTGTACTTTGTATATCGTATATCGTTGTAATTTGTATGCATACAGGATTGTGAATCAGTAAAGAGAATTATAGGTACGACATGTTGCAAAAATGCATACTATGCATATCAAAAGTGAAGGGAGAAGAGTAACATTCAAGAGCTTGCTCTGCCCTAAATATCCACCAAGTGTTATAGTTACATCAGCAATCACCCGAGCAATTGTGCCAGCTTCTGTGGATAAGAGACCTCCATTGTAGGTTCCCCGGGAAAGCCTTGATGACATTACTCGAGAGAGAAGAGATAAATTTACACCTGGAAGTCATCATCCAAATCATAAAACTTTAGAATGCAAAATGGCGTAAAACCAATAAAATTTCACCGTTACGCCTTCCCTAATTTTGTTAAATGTCAACGGAGTTAGCAATTCTTTTGATAACCGAGAAATCCCCGAGGAGCAGTGATGCATATTTTGAAACTCAGTGGATAATTGGTCCGCCCCTCTACTCTTTCTCCGCTTAAATGGCAGGCTTTTGTCTATACTAGGGTAAGCGTTGGTAAATACTGTTTTAGCACAAACTAACAACTTCCTTAGGTTGTGATGGAATGTATGCTAATCTTGTGACTCATTTGGTAGAAAGAACTGTATAATTGTGCTTTAACTCAATTATGCACTGCACTAGTTAAAAGGCAAAAACTACAAATCAAAAGTATTAACAGAACATAGTATGTTTACGGCATTGCTCCAATCGGGATTAGCTAGAGACTAGGATGCAGCATATCTATCTTCCTACCACCAAAGAAGTGTTATAAATAGCTATGATATTGTCCACTGCAGTAATAATACACCCCAAAAAAGCAGAGGACAAGTCCAAGCTTAATAGTAACAATACATTATGTTCTCTTCCACCAGGTTTTCTCTTGAGCATAGGAACTAAATTATTCTTTGTTATCATCACGATAGGTTCTACTGAGAATTAAGAACCAAGTACGTTTCTCAGGGAGGAAAATAAAGGGAAAGTAGAGATCACACCTTCTAATACTTCAGCAGATACAAACAATAGGAGGCCTGAGCAGACATACTGTGGTACCGAATACGGGATTACAACATTAAAGCTCAGGAGTATACCGAGACAAACCATGATTTCAGATGCCAGCAAAAGTTGCCTGCAGAGAGGACAAACGTATCATCATATTCTCATGGCAAACATTCGACATGATAGAGCATAAATTCCAATGACGAACATTCAACATGATAGAGCATCGTGAATTTTCACAGGCTTGACTTGCTTTCTGTAGTAAGATTGTTCCACTTTAATATAGTTTAATGCACTAATCGTGAAGAAATCGTCAGAGTTTTCGAAACTAGGAATAACACGATGAGACTTCTTAAAATTCTATAATAAATTAATGCAACATAACTGCTAAACCGTTTTGTTTTTCATTTTCTAGGCAAAGCATGAGTAATATCCAATATGTGCAGAAGCATTTGATCAATCAGTCAATCATCTATGCCTTATTTCCAAACTAGTTCAGAACGGCTATAAAAATACACGCATAAGCATTCTAGCAAGAAACTTGATGTTGTTTGCAAACATGAAGGCTCAAAAAAACTAAAAATGCTACAGTTAAGTAATCCTTCTAATAAATTAAATACTATCCGCTAACAACATTCCATTGCAAGCAAAGCACATCTACTACATTTTCAGAATAGTCTCCATCAGTTACACATTGGCAAATCTGTATATAGCCAAATAGTCATGTTTATAGCATCCAGAAAATAAGCTTCAAAAATATGTTCTTGTTTCAAGATAGATTACCTGTCCTGAAAGATGTTACTTATGTAGCTCCCAACAACAACATTTACTGGAAGAACTGTGAGGCCCAAACATGCAAGAAATATTGCGACAGTGCTCGTTGACCAGCTAAAGTAATATGCCGTGATGACACTAGATGCTGAAAGTAAAATCTCCATAGCATATTTCAGCATAAAATAGATTAATAATTGAACCTGCATCAAGGAGTAACATGAATGGTCATTGGTTAGTATAATTGTTAATAGCGCAACCAAACGACAGATAACATAATGTGATGTTGGGCAGCAAGTAAAAAGCGGTCCATCCTTTTTGTTTGTTTTTCCCTTTTCTTGGTGGTTCTAAGGGGATGTTGGCATTGCTCAACTGGATTTTCAAACCAATGCACTTGATTTCTATCTCACTTCTGCAGTTCTCAAGCAACACAGTTATCTGTTAATTACTAACTTGTATCCTATATAGCCCCTCCAAAATAACAAGTTTAAAACTAGAATGGAGATTCTGTTATCAGTATGTGTTTCTCCACTTAACGCGATGAATAGCAATAAAGGATGTGACTCTTTAAAAGTTGATAGATAAAGAGGAAATATAAAAATAGATAAAAGTTTTACAAGGAACTATGTCAGAAGTGGTAGAAAAAGTTTTCTCATTTGATTAGTATCTGTAGACTACCAATGCCCCAAAAGGAGCTTGTTAAGGCTTTAGTTGGAGCTTCAAGTCAATCATTAGCATGATTTGTTGATTTCAACCAAGAAAATCTTATGCATCTAAATTATGCACCGTATTCAATGTGACACGTGCATGGCACCATGATTATCCTATAGGGTGCCATTATAGGCTGTATCCACCTAAGTTGCTCCGACATGGCAATTTAGGTGCCGCACCCGTGTCGACACGACACTATTATGAGTGTGGGTATGGGATCCGTGCCGGATCTGGTCAAACAATCTTGGGTACTTTGACCACGATGGACAGAAAAATTCGAAACGAGATACAATTTGATTCCCGAAATCAGAACCAAACTAATGAAGAAAATAGCATACCTTATCTAGGAAATTAATCCTTTATTATCTACAACTTGAGAATAAAAAAAAAAACTCCACACTTTACAAGCTATACGTAAGTATTCCTCAAAATTTCTCATATTTTAGAGATATTTTTATTTTTTTTTACTTTTTTGAATGATTGTTTGCCGGATCCCCGCACCCATATCCATAATAGGATCTGTATCCCCGAATCTTAGAATTTACATCTTGAAGGATCGGACCTCTAGATCTGCACCCGTGTCCGAGCAACTTAGGTACCCACAATCCTTTTTCCTTCTTTAACACCATGATCTATCTCTTTAAAGACAAATAATTTCAAACAACAAGCAATATTAGGGAAGCAAGTGCACCGGATCAGTGGGTTGATGCCCAATAGACAAATTGCCATTGAACAGTAAAAGCATCTAATTCCACTGGACTACTCTTTTACCCATAAAGCAAAAAAGAATATTACTCGCACATGAACCTTGGAAAGATAAAGGATCTCCACATACCTTCACAGAAGGAGTCAGCAATCTATATGCTTCTACTATGGAGTTGGCTGGACGACGAGACTCCTCGGGAGCTTCTTCACTGCCATCACATTCTTGGTCACCTTCATTGTCTTGTTCATCACCAACTGATTTTAAAAGCAATGGTTGCACAACACCCTTTTCAAGGGCATCGCTTTCTACTGGTATCAAAAGTTTTAATCAGAAGCATTTAAAGAAAACTCTTGTTTTACCAAAAAGACAAGAGTGGGTTGCTCTAGTGGTGAGCACCCTTCACTTCCAACCAAGAGGTTGTGAGTTCGAGTCACCCCAAGATCAAGATGGGGAGTTCTTGGAGGAAGGAAGAATCGGGTCCATCGGAAACAACCTCTCTACCACATGATAGGGGTAAGGTCTGCGTACAAACTACCCTCCCCAGACCCCACTAGTGGGATTATACTGGGTTATTGTTGTTGTTTGTCTTGTTTTACCAACAATACCATGGTTTCTCTTGAGGCTACAAGAGTATAGAGCCTAAGTCTCTATAGGGACTGTGCTCTCGCAAGCCTATGGCGCAACTAAAAGACGAGGAATTTAGCATGATAATTATTCAACCGAAAGACCAAAACTCCAAATGCATCACTTCGTTTCTGTACTTCACCTTGCTCCCACATAACTTAGGAGCTTACAGTTTCAATTATTTAGTCGTGCAGCAAAATTTGAAATTAAAAGTTTGGCATTCCCCCTGTTTCTGTTGAGTGGTGTCAACTTAGTTTGAGGATAACAGAGAGAATGAAGGGGAAAGAAAAATTTTCAAGCACTTATATCGGCATTTTTGGAATTAAGACCACAAGTGACAGCATTGATAATAAAAACAAAAAGCTGAACTTACCAGCATTAGATTTCCGAGGAACATTGTTTACTTCAGTCTCTTGAGCAGGTTCTCTAAAAGAGATCCACAACCATACCAAATAGATTAACCATGAAAAAGCCATAACCCAACCAGGCAAAGTATCTTGATTGAATGTTAACTTGTAAATCTTAAAATTTGTCTGAAGTAGCCCAGCAATTGCAGGGCCACATGCCATTCCAAGTGCACTAGCACTTACAAAACCTGCTGAAGCCTGCATCCGGATTTTAAGTGGCACACAGTCACTGATGTAACGTCGGTTCACTGCTCTGGCGGAACCCAAACTGCAATTCAGAAGATGAGAAAAGCCAGATCTTGTTAACTTATAGTCAACTGCAAATTGCTTTTAGAATATCACAGTAACCTCCCAAAAACACAGACAACAATGACACTGAATTATGTTGTAAAAATGATAAAGCAGATGATGCTACTCAAAATCAATTGTTTGTGAGAATTTATTGGTTCGTATAATCTTTAGTGTTCCATTGAAATTAGTTGCTTCACATGGTACCCAGAAAAGATGTTTTAGTTTTGGTAGTCCTCAATAATTGACCAACTTCTTGGCCTATGTTGCCGCTGAAATCTTTTAAGTTGTGCAAATGTTTGACCAGAAGATTTCTTTAGAGGTCCACAGTCCACTCTCTCCATTCTAGCGCTATTGTTCTCGATGAGAAATCACCCAAAAGGTAGATCTTTTTTTCCTTTGCGAAGATACAGGTAGGAACTTCCCATTTAGTTCTGTTTTTGGAAGTTTCAGAGATAGCTTCTCTAAATTAGCTTTAAAATTCTATCCTCAACAGTTAGATCAGAATCTTGGAAATGTGGCTACAGTATCAAGAAGATGGAAATTTTTTATTTCGGCTGGTTGGATGAAAGGGGCATTTATAATCAAGAACCGACGTGCAAAGTATTTAAGATGAATAAATAAATTAATGAATTTCCTCAACTACTAACATATAGAGACATAACATTAACAGTAGTCCATTTTTTGCTTTGAAAATTGCTGAATATATCAACAAGGGCATAAAAGTAAGACACAATAAACTGTCCACCTAACATCCTTCTCCCAAAGTATAGGAAAGAAATATCTCAAGTAATTGTGATGAGTGTTGCATGCATGCAAACTTGCACAGATGTTTTCGCACAAAGAGGGGGTGGAGAAAGAGTTACCCGCAAAATATACGACCGAGAAGGAGAACTGGTATTGATTTGAGATCATAGGCCAATGCATACATCACATTCCCCACAAAAAGAACTATACTGCTAAATACCAGAGGTCTGAAGTAAGACCTGTTTGACCAGGCACTGAAATACACAGAAGAAAAGACCTGTGCAACAGCCATGGCTCCAATCACAATTCCACAAACTGTTGCAGCAGCACCAAGGCTCATAGAATAATCATCGGCTGTTGGAACAACGATATATGTATTGATCATATAAAGGAATGTATTTGCCAGGTTCAAGAGGAGTGACATAAAATGGTATCTCTGATCATCAACATGTTCCTCAACAGGAGTAGGTAACTCTTCTAGCATGATAAGTGAACGTTGGACCGAAAAGTTAAGGAAGGTAGTTGAGTAACCTAATCTATCAATAGCTGCTTCCATTGCATCAACGACGGGCTCCTGCAAAATGACTTTATACCATATAAGAATATAATAGAGCATAACCAGAATTTTACTAGCCAAAAAAACATAATGTTAACAAAACCTAAACAAAAACCTAAAAGTTGATTAAAGGAAGTAGGCGAAAACCTGAAGTGGAAGAGCAGGCTGATCATAAATTGACAAGTAGCTTCCCTCACGGTCCTGAAGGTCTGCAAGATTACGAGATATTGCTCCAACAACTGCCCCTAATCCCTGCAATTTTCATTATTGGTCAGTGACACCCACTGGGCTACTGACACGGACCGCTTGCTTTAGGTCAAAGAGAGCTATCAAATTTGTTAAGGCAATCAACATTTCCTCATTCATGTTTGATTAAGAACGAATGCTGCTGTAATGAGTAATGACTAGGTTATATTTTTTTCTGCTTAAAGAAGTATTCATTAGAGAGAAACTTTAGACTAAGTGTAAAACTTATGTAGTAGCAACAGCAGCTTTATCATCAGAGGAAGAGACTAGTAGTTGAGTTTAGCATAGTACCACATGCTTGAAGACTTGCTGAAGTTGGGAATATGGATGATTTGCCCGGGTTTTGACATAGTAATCAGTGAATCTATAGCCAAAACGTTTGTCAAATTTCTTAAGGATCTTCCGCAATCCAATGGCATTTATTTCAACAAAAAAAAGAAGCTTTAAAAGATCACGCCCCACATATCTATAAGCTTCTCGTAGCTCAGTTACTTTGGATAAATCAGGTTGTTCTTGAAGAGAATCTTGCTGTTCATTGAGTTCAGATATCCTGCTTGCAAGTACTCCTTGTTGTTCCAACAAAAATAGAACAACTTTCTCAATCTGCAAATGACCAAGATAAATAAATGAGCTCTTATACATCGGTACTCTAAAATATACCAGGAAAATTCTTCCCTACAAAAAGAATCCTTCCAGTCAACCACTAAATGCCTAGATACTACAGGAGATTAAATTTATTTTCTTTTCTTTTTCTTTTTCTTTTTCCTGTTTCAATTTGCACTAGGCATGGATTGCTCAGTAAAGACAACCAGATATCTTTTTGAAAAAATAATGAGTAATCCACTGACGAGCATCAAAATCACTCCCAGGTCTTAATACAATAACATTCTTTCAAAACCTCTGATTATGAGGTTGACAAACTTCGGAACTTGATAAATTATTTCAGGAGGAACAAAATATTTAGTAAGATGAGACTGGATTGCAGCCTATTTGCTTGCACTTTCACCTCCACCACTTAGGTTAGCTGGTTAAGGGTTCATATTTCATCAACGGCCTTCCCTTTCTCCTCGTTCACAAGCCACACATGTCCTTAAACAAAATGTCTACTAAGATTTACTCACTCCGTTCCAAAAACAATTGTTGGGTTCAAAGTATGAAGGTCAAAACATCTCATTTTCAGTGTTGACCAGGATATTAATTTCTTAAATTTTTTGACATAAAATTTACATAACCAGAAATTACATAGAAGTACTATAAATCACCTTTTTTTATAGTTTAAGATATTTTGAAAATGGTTTAACTCCCCAAATAGTAACACTACCAAACAATTTAGGACTGAGGGAGTAGTAGATATTCACTTCACAAATTCATACCTCCTTGTCCAGCATCCTTGAGAAATCCTTAAGAACATATCGCTGATTGAGTGCTCCAGCCTGGATTTGATCAGTGTATTGCTTAACCTTCTTCTTCATTACTTTGTAATTGATATAGTATCTGAAAGTCCAAAATAATCCTTATCAATCAACATAACGTCGGAATTCAAACTATTTGTAGCTTTTATTTCCTTTCCATTCATCAAGTGGTAGTGGCCGATTTCTCTGTTTGCTCAATCACTTTGCTTCATATGAATTGAGGGAAGTTAACCCTGATCTCTTTTATTAGCACAAAACAACCAGAAGCAGAATTTGCTTTTCTTTTAAGCAATGTATCTTCTGTTAAGCAAGAATATGAGGTATGCCTCTTGAGCACAAACCTGTTTGCAATTCTCAGTGATAATGCTATTTTTTGATCAAATAACATTATCATTGAGAATTCCAACCAAGTTTATGCTCAAGAGGAAGATAGCATATACTTGAGTTTAACAGCCCGTTATTTCTTAAGCATAATTAGTTTTAAAAATAACACACTCAAAGATAGCTAAGTTGGAAGAAAAACTAAACATACACAAATGACAGATTTCAAGGAAATTAATCCTGCATAGTCCCCACACATATGAAGAAAAATTAAGCGAATATATACATTAAACCAAAAAAAAAAAAAGGATACAGAGACTAGGTCTATAAAAGAGATTGGACATACCCTTGCCATTCTTGGATTTGTCTTTCCTTCAACTTCTTCCCAAAAGCAACCATTTTTCACTGTAGTTACCTCAAAAAAACAGATGAAATAAATTGCAAATCAAAAGTTCTTGTGAAAAGATATTGTTTTCTGTGGACTATAGAGTTAAAGTATGTGACAGCTGGTTTAAGTCTTTGCTATGATGATTGAGAATCAAAATCCTCTTATATGTACATAGACGTGCATCAGAAAAATCATACTCCAGTAAATGATTGGGTTGACTTATCATGTCATCCTTACACCACTTATTAAAACGTAAAGCCAATTCAGATTGAAGGCGTTATTAATGCTTAAATTGATAGCGACTGACACATTTTGTCAATTTAATCTAACTGTATGAGATATTTCTCAAATGATCATCAATATCTTCTTCTTTTTTCTAAAAATATTTACTGAAATAATTATTGCCACTTTAAAATCAGTCACTGATAATGGTTATTCAAAAGATAAAGTTAATCAGAACAATATCAGTTAAAATATCACAACAATTTTTAATGTCAGCAAATAGAGCCATCTCTAACCTTTTTTCGGAACTCTTCTTAGCTGAATTTTACTGCTACTGGCCTACTGCTTTGCCGTCTCCTATTAATGGTCCAAATTTTGAGCTTTCCCATTTGAATATAGAGCCACCAATTGGTCAAAATCAGACACATAATTCTGAAGCTCATTATTATAAAGTGAGATCTTGGAAAAGCCCTTAAACCAGCGTGTAATATTTTTGACTTCAAAGCCTTCCGTAAAATGTTACTGTACCAACACGCTAAAATGCCAAGGTGTTTTATCTACTAAGGGGTAAAAAGTAAAAACAAGGTTTAAAGTTCCTAATTGGGTAAAACTTTAGGGATCTGTTTGGAAAGCCACGTGTATTACATTATAGTATAACTGCCAAACTGAGGTAGTAGTAACACATCCTGATAAATATAGTTAGTTAAATGTTTGTTTCTTAACGTGTAATTACAGTATAATTTTTATTATTATGTTTGGTTGGACGATAATTAAATAGTTTTTTAATTAACTTATAAATAAGTTTTAGGATGTGATAAGCATATATGCGATAATGTCAAAGTCACTTTGTCATTTTAAAAAGTTTGGCATGCCTAACTTAGAGCAAAGTCCTTCACCTTTTTAGTAGTTTATCTGCCATAATTCAAATTAATCGAGCCAATAAATTACCAATGTTAAACAAGGAGTCGAGAAGTAACATATTTCAATCACCTTTTTAGTACTAGTGTAGTTTTCGCAGGTAATCCATTCTCTTTTTTATGGAATATATGAATTTGGACCTTACAACAACAACAACAATCCAGTATAATTCCTACCCTGGGGTAGAGAGGCTGTTTCCGATAGACCCTCGGCTCCCTCCCTCCAAGAACTCCCCATCTTGCTCTTGGGGTGACTCGAACTCACAAACTCTTGGTTGGAAGTGAAGAATGATTACCACTAGAACAATCCACTCTTGTCAAATAATAGAGCGGACCTTAATAGCCAAATAATAGAAGATACTATAAGAACAATTCGACGAGAACCATGCATGTCCATGTTCCAATGACTCAGCTCTAGATCATTTCAGAATATTTAAATATAATCTTAATATGTTCCTATACGGCTATAGCTTTATATAAATTAATGAAGGTGTATCGTTGTCAATTATTGGTCAGCACATCAAAGAATTTACCAGCCATTAGAAAAGCAACTAAAAATCAATGCAAGTCGAGGCAAACCAAGATCAGATACATCACTATCAATAGAAACGGGTTAAAAATTTAAGTCGATTAACATCATAACATGCACACATTACACGCATTTGTGACATGTAAGGATTTAGTACAAATATATATTTTCTCGAGTTCTGAAGTGTACGTTATTATAATTCTGTATTGTTATAATAAATAATTAAACTTTATGAAAAAGCAAACAGAAAGTTAGTAATACTTGTTTAACGAAATAAATTCTAAAAAATAAAAAATAGTATAGGATAAATCGAGCCCACTGAATACACAGTGTGTCCTTAAGGAAATTATTCCCCTCAAGTACCTGAGGTGCTGGAATATATCCTCCCAGGATAGAACGATTTAACTCACCGGAGTATTGGTACCAAAACGCCGGTGAACAGCGAGTCACTCGAAGGCTGTAAAACACACTGGAATTTATTGTGCAGAAGAAGAAGAAGAAGCAGCAGCTCAGAAAATTTCGTAAGGAAAGATTGTGGGATTCAAACTCTATTTATAGAATTGCTGGCATTGTTTCTGAAAAGGTTTGCAACCTTTCAGAAACAACCATGGCTGTTGGAAAAGGGTTGTTTGAAATATTGCGGAAAAAATATGTTTAAAATAATCCGGGAAAGAAAATGGGCCTGACCGAATCCGAAGCCGAGCGAGCGACGACGACGACGGCGCGAGGCTTGCCTTTTTCTTAACTCTTTAAGAGCTAGAAGAAGAGCAATTATATATATACCCATCAAAAACCTTTTCTTCCTTCGATATGGGACAATATCCCTTTGCCAAGGAAAATTCAAATATTTCATTTTTCCTCCATTTCTCATTCACCCTCTTTAAGCTACACAAGCTTAAAATCCCAACAATCCCCCACATGAATAGGGAATGACTATAAAATAAAGGAATGCATGGATGCGTGTGTGTTTTACATGCAAGAATTAATTGCATCTGGATAAGTAGGTTTCCCTTTGAACTTTCCGTAGTGAACTTATATCGGATATACTCGGTCAATCGGTAGATTTGATATTTTTGAACCGTCGAGCTTTGTTGTATACCTAGACAACATAAGTCACACAATCAATCCTTAACCATCTATGGTTCTCACGGTTGTGTTCGTTTCAGCCATGAACACAACCTGGTTTCATGAGTGCTTAGAGAATGGGCCTTTACTTTCATTCCCCTTGAAGCGGCTTACACTTTACACTCACATAGGTGATTTCTAAACATGTAATCCTGTAGACACACTATCTGGTCATATCCTGCCAGACTTAGCAAATCATTAAAAAACCTTTAAGCTTTGTTGACTCATCAAAAAGCCTTAATGCTTTACCTCGATTTCTGAACATTGTCTTCATCACGAGAATGGGTTGAGTTATTTGACAATGTTGAACCGTCATTCATAACTTTGTTTGATCTCTTTGAACCTAGCTCGTGGGATCTCCAGTCTGCTAGGTAGAGTTACCGTCATGATGACTTGTCCTAGACCTTAACCCCATTCCCTTTGATGAATCTTTCAACTGCCTCTCTAGATAGGCCTTTTGTAAGTGGATCCGATACGTTATCTCTTGACTTTATGTAGTCAATTTGTGATAACACCACTAGAGAGTAGTTGTCTAACGGTATTGTGTCTCCGTCGTATATGACGAGATTTTCCGTTATACATAACGCTCACTGCCCTGCCTATTGCCGCTTGACTATCACAATGTATACAAATAGGTGCCAAAGGTTTGGGCCAAAATGGAATATCTTTCAAAAAATTCCGGAGCCATTCAGCTTCTTCACCGGCCTTATCTAAAGCTATGAATTCAGATTCCATTGTAGAACGGGCGATGCACGTTTATTTGGATGATTTCCAAGACACTGCTCCACCCCCAATTGTGAAAACATATCCACTTGTGAATTTAACTTCAGATGATCCAGTGATCCAATTTGCCTATATCCCTCGATCACGGAGGGATATTTGTTATAATGCAAAGCGTAATTTTAGGTATGTTTGAGATGCCCCAAAACTCGTTTCATTGCCATCCAATGTATGTGATTGGGATTACTTGTAAACCGACTCAGTTTACTAATAGCACATGCTATATCTGGTCGTGTACAATTCATGATATACATCAAACTTCCCAATACTCTTGTATAATCCAGTTGTGAGTCACTTTCACCTTCATTCTTTTAAAGTGCATAACTCACGTCAATTGGAGTCTTGGCAATTTTGAAATCCAAATACTTGAACTTGTCAAGTACCTTTTCAATGTAGTAAGACTGCGATAATGCTAAACCTTGTGGAATCTTGTGAATTCTGATTCCTAAGATCACATCAATAATTCCTAAGTCTTTCGTATCGAATTTGCTAGCCAACATGCGCTTAGTAGCATTTATATCTGCCATGTTTTTGCTCATTATCAACATGTCATCAACATATAAACAAGCAATGACTTCATGACCTGGAGTGTTTTTAATGTAAACACATTTGTCGCACTCGTTGATTTTAAACCCACTTGCCAACATTGTTTGGTCAAATTTGGCATGCCATTGTTTGGGTGCTTGTTTAAGTCCATAAAGTGACTTAACAAGTTTGCACACTTTCTTTTCTTTACCAGTTACCACAAAACCCTCAGGTTGTTCCATGTAAATCTCTTCCTCTAATTCTCCATTTAAGAAAGCTGTTTTAACATCCATTTGATTGATTTCAAGATCATACACGGCCGCTAGTGCCACTAACACCCTAATAGATATTATCCTCGTTACTGGCGAGTAAGTGTCGAAGTAATCAAGGCCTTCCTTTTGTCTATAACCTTTGACAACAAGTCTTGCCTTATATTTGTCAATAGTGCCATCAGCTTTCACTTTCCGTTTAAAGATCCATTTCGAACCTAAAGGCGTATTTCTCGGAGGAAGATCTATCAATTCCCATGTATGGTTATTCAAAATTGATTGAATCTCACTATTGACTGCCTCTTTCCAAAATGCTGAATCAGAAGATGACATAGCTGCTTTAAAAGTTTGAGGCTCATTTTCAAGCAAGAATATCACAAAATCTGGTCCAAAGGAAGTAGATGTTCTTTGACGTTTGCTATGCCTTGGATCTTCTATACTTGGAGTATTTTCCTTTGGTTCTTCTCGAGGTCGTTTAGGTCTTTCACTTAACGACTCACATTCAGTTTTATACGGATAGATGCTTTCAAAGAATTTAGCATTATCTGATTCCATTACTGTATTAACATGAATTTCGGGATTATCGGATTTATGAACCAAAAACCGACATGCTTTACTGTTTGTAGCATATCCAATAAAAACGCAATCAACAGTTTTTGGTCCGATTTTAACCCTTTCAGGTAAAAGAACTTGTACCTTTACTAGACACCCCCACACTTTGAAATATTTCAAGTTGGGTTTTTTTCCTTTCCATTTTTCATATGGAATAGATTGCGTTTTGCTGTGGGGTACTCTATTGAGTATTCAGTTAGCTGTAATGATAGCTTCGCCCCACAAACTCTACGGTAATCCGGAGCTTATTAATAAATAATTCATCATTTCCTTTAATGTCCGATTTTTCCTTTCCGTAATTCCATTGGATTGAGGTGTGTAAGGTGCAGTAGTTTGATGGATAATTCCATATTCCGAACATATTTCTGCAAATGAAAATTCATATTCTCCACCCCTATCACTTTTAATCATTTTGATATTTTTATTCAATTGATTCTCCAATTCATTCTTGTATTGCTTAAATGCTTCAATTGCTTCATCCTTACTATTAAGTAAATAAACATAACAATATCGAGTGCAGTCGTCAATAAAAGTAATAAAATACTTTTTCCCACCTCGAGATGGTGTCGACTTCATATCACAAATGTCAGTATGAATTAAGTCTAAAGGATTTGAATTCCTTTCAATAGACTTATAAGGATGTTTTACAAACTTAGACTCAACACATATTTGATATTTTGATTTATTACACTCGAATTTAGGCAACACTTCTAAATTAATTTAACTTCCGCAAGGTTTTGTAATTGACATGTCCTAAACGAATATGCCATAAATCATTTGACTCCAATAAATAAGAAGAAGCTGCAATTTTATTCATACTGTCAACAACCATTACATTTAGTTTGAAGAGGCCCTCTGTGAGGTAGCCCTTTCCAACATACATTTCATTCTTGCTTACAACAACTTTATCAGAAACAAATATAGATTTGAATCCATTCTTAACAAGCAAAGAAGTAGAAACTAAATTCTTCCTAATAGTAGAAACATGAAGAACGTTGTTGAGCGTTAACACCTTGTCGGAAGTCATCTTCAGGAATATCTTCTCATAACCTTCAATCTTGGCTGTTGCAGTATTTTCCATGGAAAGCTCTTCTTCGGGACCAACAGTAGAGTAAGTCGCAAATGCTTCATTGACAACACAAACATGTCGAGTGGCTCTAGAGTCAATCCACCACTCCTTCGGATTTCCAACTAGGTTGCATTCCGAAAGCATTGCACACAGATCATCAATGTCATCATTCTTCTCCACTATGTTGGACTGTCCCTTCTTCTTATACTTTTTCGGGAGACGACAATCAGGGGCTTTGTGACCGGTTTTTCCACAATTGTAGCAGCTGCCCTTGAATTTCTTTTTGTTCTGTTCCTTAGTCTGTCCAGAAGACCTCTTTCTCTTCTTACTTCTTGGAACAGTCTCCTCAACGATATTAGCTCCCATGATCGTTGAATTTCCACGAGACTTCTTCTCGTCTGTTTTGTTGTCTTCCTCAATCTTGAGACGAATCACAAGATCTTCCAACTTCATTTCTTTGCACTTGTGCTTAAGATAGTTCTTAAAATCTCTCCACGAAGGAGGCAATTTTTCAATCATTGCAGCCACTTGAAATGCTTCATTCACGACCATACCTTCAGCAATAAGGTCATGAAAAATAAGTTGAAGCTCCTGAACTTGGGTTCCAACAGTTTTACTGTCTATCATTTTATAGTCTAGAAATTTGGCAACCACGAACTTCTTCAAGCATGCATCTTCAATCTTGTACTTCTTCTCAAGTGCGTCCTATAATTCTTTCGGAGTATTCATCGCACTGTACACATTGTACAAGTCATCCTCTAAAGCGCTTAAGATATAACCTTTGCAATGAAAATCTGCCTGCTTCCACGCCTCAACAATCATGAATTTCTTGTTGTTCGGCATGTCCACAGCAGGCACTGGAGGTTCTTCACTAGTGTATTTCTGCATACCAAGTGTGGTAAGCTAGAAGAACATCCTTTGCTGCCATCCTTTGAAGTTGGCTCCGAAAAATTTTCTCGGTTTCTCTGCCGGTGGAACAACAGTTTGGCTTGACGAGGCTATCGTCGTTGTCGCAATAGTTGCAGAAGAATTTTCATTATCAATTGCCATTTCTCACTGTATACAACAGAAGAGTTCAATTAATGGTAAAATCAGAACAGTAAATAATACTGTTATTAACAAAAAATAGTATGTATAATAAATAAAACCTAAGTTTTTATATACTGTTTCACAGAAAAACGATGAAGTTTTTATGTTCTTCAAATCGTTTTATGAATTTCAATACTCTGATGAAATTTTTTATATCTTCAAATCAGAATAGTAAAATTCAGAAGGAGTAGAAAACCGCACAGGTTTTAATCTCCACAAACAAAATACAGAATATAATAAAATAATTTTCTTAAGAATGTTATAATTCTGTATTGCTGTAATACACAATTAAACTTTCTGAAAAGATAAAACAGAAAGTTAGTAATACTTGTTTAACGAAATAGATTCTGAAAAATTAAAAAAAAAAGGAATAAATCAAGCCCACTGAATACACAGTGTGTCCTTAAGGAAATTATTCCCCTCAAGTACCCGAGGTGCTGGAATATATCCTCCCAGGATAGAACGATTTAACTCATCGGAGTGTTGGTACCAAAACGCCGGTGAACAGCGAGCCACTCGAAGGCTGTAAAACACACTGGAATTTATTGTGCAGAAGAAGAAGAAGAAGAAGAAGAAGAAGAAGAAGAAGAAGAAGCTCAGAAAATTTCGTAAGGAAAGATTCTGGGATTCAAACTCTATTTATAGAGTTGCTGGCATTGTTTCTCAAAAGGTTTGCAACCTTTCAGAAACAGCCATGACTATTGGAAAGGGTTGTTTGAAATATTGGGGAAAAATTATGTTTAAAATAATCCGGAAAAGAAAATGGGCCTGACCGAATCCGAAGCCGAGCGAGCGACGACGACGATGGCGCGAGACTTGCCTTTTTCTTAACTCTTTAAGAGCTAGAAGAAGAGCAATTATATATATACCCATCAAAAACCTTTTCTTCCTCCGATATGGGACAATGTCCCTTTGCCAAGGGAAACTCAAATATTCCATTTTCTCTCCATTTCTCATTCACCCTCTTTAAGCTAAACAAGCTTAAAATCCCAACATACGTATTGTAGAGATGATATTGGATCCACTAAAAATATTGAATTTAGCGACAAGATTTTAGTCAAATGGTAATGAAAATAAGTAAAAATAGCATGGGCTAGCCAGTTTTCGGACTAGTAATTGAAAAATAGCAAGCGTTTGCAAAGTCATTAAAAAATAGTCACTATTTTGCTGCAACACGGACTGGTTCAGCATAATATATTGGAGATTGGTGCACCTGTGTATGAACTTACAACATATTATGCTGGAACTCCAACACGCGGAAAGTTCCAGCATAATATAGTGTAGATTGGAGTACTTGTGTATGAACTTCCAGCATATTATGCTGGGCCGGTATATTATACCGGAACTTCAGTATATTATACTGGAATATTTTCCGGATTTTGAACAGTGTTTTCGTTCAGATTTATCTTTACATGAAAAGTGACTAAATTTCGATTACTTTTGAATTTGTGACTATTTTTCAATTACCACTTGTAAATTTGACTATTTTTGAATTTCTCTATGAAAATAATAAAATATGGCTCGATGAATCAAATATCATGACTTGCAAGCATGGGCGAAGCTATGGGCCCAACGGATTTCATCTGAACTTCTTTTACTGAAAAATTATACCAGATCAATTTTTTTATTTTTTATTATGTATAAATAATTGATGGTGAATTCGTAATAAATTTGACTCAGCCGCTGCTTACTGAAAACGACGGAAACTTGACCAAAACACTGAAATGAATTAATATAGAATTCCAAATGTGATATGCATAAGATAATCAACTGTAGACGGTGCACTTATTTGTGGTAACCTTGCTTTGCCCATCTGGAAAAATTACCAAACCATGGATAAACATCGTTCGAATTCTTTACATTTTATAGTCCGTGGGCCGATATTGATTTTGGCCCTTTCACGTCTTCATTATTGGGTTAAGCCAAGATATTTAAGTTAAGATTCATTACAACAGGAGCAATAACAATTATTACTCCTCAATCTCAAACAAGTTCAGATGGATTATGTAAATTTTCACTGCTCACATTGCTCTATTTTTGGCTACAATTCATTATCAGTAACATTTTTATTACGTCATCTTTTTCTCCACGGGCACACCTCGCCTCCCCGTAGAGTCCAACTAAAGATGATGCTCATACGATTCTTTGGACTTCTATAGTAACCCCAAAATCAGCAAGGAATTGTGGAGTGGGTTGCGGTGGAAATGACACAAGGTAGCCACTTTTAATTATATTGTTTAAAATATATCTACAGTTTACAGTGTATTTAAAGATTAAATATTCGCTCAAATTTTAGGATACGACGTCCTTAAGTTTAAACCTCAAGATTCAAACTTTAGGACATCGTGTCCTAAAGTTCGAAAATTGTGTCCATAAATTCGAATCTTGTATCCTGAACTTTAAATTAGTAGTTCAAAAATTCAAGGCTCTTAGTCCTGAATTTCAAATTAGCAGTTCAGAAATTCAGGTTACTTAATCCTGAATTTCAAATTAGCAGCTCAAAAATTTAGGATACTAAGTCCTGAATTCCAAATTAGCAACTCAAAAATACAGAATATTTTGTCCTGAAGTTTGGATTAATTGGCTGATCTTTTATAACAACAACAACCCAGTATAATCCCACTAGTGGGGTCTGGGAAGAGTAGTGTGTACGCAGACCTTACCCCTACCCTAGAGTAGAGAGGCTGTTTCCGATAGACCCTCGGCTTCCTCCCTCCAAAAACTCCCCACCTTACTTTTGGGGTGACTTTATAGCAGGCTGAAAAATGGCTACTGGCGCCGTGCGTTGGGTTGGGTTTGATGCTTGGATCAAAAGTTTGGGCTAAAACTCAAAAGCCCTAATCCGAATCAGGATCAGGAGAGAGAGAGAAGGGTGGTGGCCAACAGGGACGGTCCGACGTATTTTGGGTCTAAAGCCAAACTTTAATGAGGGATCTTAATGTTTTTAATTTTTTTTATTAATTGAAGTCAATTTTTTTAACTTTTTTAAATACAAAGTTACTAATAATTTTCTTATAATCAATTGTCTTTCACCAATGTGTAGTAGAAAAATGTCTTGAAAAATTATCATTCGGAAAATTTGAGTCAGTTATTCTAATCGGTCCCTTTTTTACTAATAAATCTCTTAACTTTGTATCTACATTAGTCCATTGACTAGGATCATATATATTTATAGGAGTTGAATTATCTATTTCATTTATAAGCTCCTGATATTTTTGAGGATATATTTCCGACTTGTCACTTACTTGTTGTTTTCTACTTAAATATTATTAATTTTAGAATTATCTAACTCAATCGAATTACTAACTTGCTCATCTAGAGAACACTCTCCCAAATTTTCTGATTCAAGATTTTTATTATTCAATAAAAATTTATCAAGAGCACCTTTTTGAGTATTAGATTTTGAATTCTTCTTCTTTTCTTGAGTTTTTCATAACCAGATTCATACTTTCTATTTGACATACTTATCTACTAATAAATAATCTAAAAATGCACTAAATAGCAAAATATTAAATTTTAGATGAGAAAATAATAAAAAGATAGAATGATAGAACTTGGTTCAAGAACGGATAACTTGATAATTGATATCAAATTAAATTTTCTGCTCGAATATGCTTGTCGTAAGACTTGAATTATGTAAATAGAACGAACAAAAGCCACTCCACTATTTCTTGAATCAATACATTGAACTCTGAAGCTCCACAATAATGCTTGATCTTTGGCTATTGCATAATGGAGGCATGAATTAAAGAACAAAATATAAAAATATAATATAGTGCACACGTCTGTTTTCACTTTGCTCGAAAAAGTTGTAGTCCACTATCTCAAATTTATATTCTTTTTTTATGCAAACTTTTGACTTATTGTTTCACTTTATAGTTTTTTTTTAATTTATTTTATTTTATTTTATATATATATATATATATATATATAAAACTTAGGTATAATCAAAAAAATATTCCCATAAATGTGAGGCCTAAAGCAATTGCTTTACCCGCTTTATGGACGGCTGCGGCAAAACCACCCGTTTCAATGCAGTGCAATATAGTTTACTCGGTCCACCATGGACATAAGAGATGACAAGCAAATGCTGAAGTTCAAGTATATATAGCTACAAATACTAAAGTATCATTTTGAACAGTCATACTCTTCTTGTGAGATACAAATCTTTGTTACGGTGATTTATATCGATTCTTATAGGAAGTTTGATTTAATTTCCGCGTAAAAACATAATTTCGACCAAAAGTTTGCCCTGCTAACACAGTGTTTAGCTATCATTTATTTTAACCTTTTCAAAATTGCGGAGAAGATGATTTCTAGCGTTTGAATCAGAATTCATAAGGGTTTTAAAAGTATTGATTGTAATTTAGAATGCACTACTAGAAATTCGGTAAAAACCGACCAAAAAAACCGACCAACGTTGGTCGGTAATGGCAAAAAACCGACCAAAACGCGACCATTTACGTGTGGACGGTATTTTTGTGGTCGGAAAGGAATACCGACCAAAGTTGGTCGGAAATTACCGACCAACTTTGGTCGGTCAATTAAATTCAAAAAAAAATATTGCAAAAAAAACCGACCAAAGTTGGTCGGTTTTTTCCGACCAAAGTTGGTCGGTATTTTAATTATGTAAAAAAAAAATTCACCATCCGGGAATCGAACCGGGGTCTGTACTGTGGCAGAATACTATTCTACCACTAGACCATTTATATATTTTGTTTTAAGACTGTCTTTTATTTGATTTATACTCTTTAATCGTATTTTCGCACGAAAATAACCGACCAAAGTTGGTCGGTTTTTTTAAATGACCCGCCGAATTAACCGACCAATTTTGGTCGGTTTTTTTAATATTAATTTTTATTTATATTAATTGAAAAACCGACCAAAGTTAGTCGGTTTCTTGAAACATAAATTTCGCGGGACTCAAAAATAGTTTCCCGCATTTTTGCGCCAAAGAAAACCGACCAAAGTTGGTCGGTTTCGTAAAAAAAAAAAAAAAATTTTTTTGAAAAACCGACCAACTTTGGTCGGTTTTTTGGTCAGTTTTTTTACCGACCAAAGTTGATCGGTCGACCTTGATCGATTTTTGTCGAATTTCTAGTAGTGATGGCCAGAAATGGCTGGAAAGTGGGTTCGAATGAGGGAGGAAAAAAATGAGTTTGAGAAGAAAAAGAATAGTTTGAATTTGGAAAGGGCAAAAGCTGCCAGAAAATGAATCTGAATTTTGCGAGTGCTGGGAAATCATGCTTATCTTTATAACAAAAAAAGAGAAAAAAAGATGAAGACTACCGCCGGAAAATAATTCTTTTTGCAGAACTTCATATTTTCGTGGGAAGACCTCCGTTAATTTACACTCAATAACTTAAAAAATATAATGCGTTTGACCCATAAAACTTAAATTTTGATTTTTCCTCGCCACGAATGATTATATCTCATCATCTCTCTCTCTCTATATATATATATATATAAATTGAATTTGAATTAAAAGATAATTTTGAATTTATAGATAAAATTTTAAAATTTGAATTAAAATTAAAATTTAAAATTTATCTTTTTTTTTATCATGTTATCATACTTAATTCGGTTAGTGATCATATGCAATCATGTTAGGAACTTTTATTATCTTTTCTAATTATTTAAATATTACTT
The DNA here is from genome assembly GCF_000390325.3 of Nicotiana tomentosiformis. Lineage (NCBI taxonomy): Eukaryota > Viridiplantae > Streptophyta > Magnoliopsida > Solanales > Solanaceae > Nicotiana > Nicotiana tomentosiformis. Next base: position 112,422,888 of record NC_090823.1, on the reverse strand, counting down.
CACCTCTAGCAACAAAAAAAAAAAAAAATACTATTCCATATAACTATAAAACTCTTTCACATTTAAAACCCTATAATTATAATTCTGTAAAACACTATAGCTAGATTTGAATAAAGCGAATTTCTTTTAAAATAAATGTAATATGTAGGGTACACATCTATGTTTATCCAAATAACAAAAAAGAGTTTAAAAATCGAATAAAAGTTTACTTACATATATAATGAAGTAAACATACATGCTGGAGAAAGAAATATCACAAATATCAGTCAATATTAAAGAAAAATATTTTTTCTTTTCTTTTTGAAGAATATTTGTTTGAAGAGTCAATTTGTATAAATGGACATCAAACAAATAACAAAGCTTTGACTATACATGTCACGACCCGGAATTCTCACATTCGGGATCGTGATGGCGCCTAACATTTCACTTGCTAGGCAAGCCAACGTTAAAATATAATTAGCTATTTTAACATAATTTTAAATTAATTAATAACAAAGAAAACAAATGCGAAAATAAAATCTGAAATAAGGTGAATGATCCATATTAGATGCGATATCTAAAGGCCATCCCAGAATTTGGAGTCACAAGTGCACGAGCTTCTAGAATAATACAAACAAGGGTCTGAACGAAATAAAGTTGTCTGAAAGAAAGCACACAACTAAAATAAAATAGAAGGGGACTTCAGAGCTACGAACGTCGTGCAACTATACCTCAAGTCTCCATTGGTAGCTGAATCCGAGCAAGTCTATGGTACGCCGCTGGGACCAACTCCGAAAACTGCACCAGAAGTGCAGAGTATAGTATCAGTACAACCGAGCCCATGTACAGGTAAGTGCTGAGACTAACCTCGACGAATTAGTGACGAGGCTAAGGCGGGTCACTTACAATAACTTGTACGCAATAATAGTAACAACAACAATAATAATAACAGGAATAGTAGTAAGACTAGTAAATAATATTAATAATTAAAATCAATTCAGTAATCACAATCCCTCAACTTGTTTTCATTGTGGCGTGCAACTCGTTTCCCCAATATAAACTTTAAATAAGTCTGTTGCGGTGTGCAACCCGATCCCCCAATATAGAATTTAAATAAGTTTATTTGCGGTGTGCAACCCGATCCTCTAATATATTTACTTTTATTTCCCTTGCGGCGTGCAACCCGATCCCCAAATATATTTTAATAAATCATAAGTGTAATAAAAATTACTCCAATTAATACCACGTTCAATGAGAAACTATTAAGTATCAAGGCATACAATAATTATAATTTATTTATGAAACAAACAATGACAAGTAGCAATTAATTGTGGAAATCGATGAGAAAATAGGCAGTTTAATATCTAATATGCTAAAAGTCAAACAACAATTAAGACACATAAGTCAAATAAGCATGTAACAATTATTGCAGGAATTCAGGAATTAATATTTGACAAGGAATATGAGTGAAAGAATTATTATAACGATTAATTCATGTCTTAAAATAATTTAAGATATTTTAAATAATTAAGCAGACAATTAATTCGACAAAGTATAGGCACCCGTCACCTTGCCTATACATCATTACTCATGAAATTCTCATAGCAAATAATTCAAGGGTCCTATTCCCTCAAGTCAAGGTTAACCACGACACTTACCTCGCTTTGCAACCAAATTTCAAGAATCCAATAAACTTTTGCATCGTGAATTCGTGTCCGAAATCCTCAAATCTAGTCATAAATAATTCAATATACTCAATACAAATCGTAGGAATTAATTCCATATGGATTTACAAATTTTTCGGATAAAAATTTGAATTTTATTTTAAAACTCAACAATGGGACCCACGTATCGAATCCCAAAAAACTCGCAAAATCCGAACACCCGTTCTGATACGAGTTCAACCATATAAAAATTATCGAATTCCGACATCGGATTGGCTTTCAAATCTTCATTTTATATTTTTGGAAGATTTTATAAAAATCTTATTTTTTTTTCTTCCTTAAATTCACGAATTCATGATGTAAATGAGTATGAAATCATGAAATATAATCAATATAGGATAAGGAACACTTACCCCGATGTCCCCCCGTGAAAATTGCCGAAAACGCATCTTACCCGAGCTCAAAATCGAAAATGGTGGAAAATGGGACGAAATCCCATTTCCAGAACTTAAGTTCTGTTTGTCAAGATTTTTACTCATCGCAATCGCGGGAATTCGTTCTCGATCGCGTAGAACAATTTCTCCCTATCCATTTTACTATTCGCGATCGTGTATAATTCTTTGCGATCGCGAATCATGTTTTGGTTGCCCAGAATTTTGACTCTACGCGATCGCGCAAATGGTCATGCGATCGCGGAGAACATTTTCTCAACCTTACGCGATCGCGTACTGACTTTTGAGATCGCATAGCACAAATAGCGTGCCCAGCTTCTGCCTTCATTCCTTCTACGCGGACGCGACCCACTCTACGCGTTTGTAGTGCAGTGGGAGCTAACCTTCCGCGATCGCGTGCCTATCTTCGCGAACGCGAAGGGTAAAACTCACGGATCACAATTTCCTCTTCGCGATCGCGGGAATGGCTTCGCGATCGCGAAGCATCATGCACCAGATGACAACTGAAGCTCAAAATCCAGATTTTCTAAGTTCCAAACCACCCATAGCCTATCCGAAATTCATCCGAGCCCTCGGGGCTCCAACCCAAACATGCACACAAGTCCAATAACCTCGTACAAACTCGCTCGCGCGATCAAAACACCAATTTAACACCTAGAACTACGAATAGTACGCCAAATCAAATGAAATTTTTAAGAAAACTTTAGAATTTCTATTTTCATAACCGAACGTCCGAATCACGACAAATCAACTCTGTTTCTCACCAAATTCGACAGACAAATCATAAATCACATAACGGACCTATGAAAATTTTCAAAACTCGAATCCGGCCCCGATATCAATAAAAGTCAATTTGTGGTCAAACTTTGAAATCTTTAAGCCTTTAGGCTTCTAGTTTTTGCCAACTGGCGATAACTCAAGTTAGGGACCTCCAAATTAAATTCTGGGCATATGCCTAAATCCCAATTTACGATACAGACCTAATAGAACTATCAAAATACTGATCCGAGTCCATTTTCTCAAAATGTTGGCCAAAGTCAACTCAATTGAGTTTTAAGGTTCTATTTCATATTTTAATCTATTTTTCATATAAAAACTTTTCAAAAAATTATATGGACTGCGCATGCAAGTCGAGAAATAATGAATAGTGCTTTTTGAGGTCTTAGAACACAAAAATATTTATTAAATTTAAAGATGACCTTTTGGGTCATCACATTCTCCACCTCTAAAACAAACATTCGTCCTCGAACGGAGTTAGAAAAAGTACCTGAGCTGGTGAAAAGGTGTGTATATTTACTCCGCATGTCCGACTTGGACTCCAAGGTAGATTCTTCTACCGGCTGACCTTTCCATTGTACCTGAACTGAAGGATAACTCTTAGACCTCAACTGTCGGACGTGCTGTGCTAGAATAGCTACTGGGTCCTCTTCATATGTCAAATCTTTGTCCAATTGGACTGAGCTGAAATCTAATACATGGGACAAATCACCATGATATTTCTGGAGCATAGACACATGGAATACCGGATGAACTGCTGATAAACTAGGTGGTAGTGCAAGCCTGTAGGCTACTTCGCCCACCCTTTCAAGAATTTCGAAGGGTCCTATATACCTAGGGCTCAACTTTCCCTTCTTTCAGAACCTCACAGAACCTTTGATAGGTGAAACCCGGAGCAATACTCTTTCTCTAACCATGAATGCCATATCACGAACTTTACGGTCAGCATAACTCTTTTGCCTAGACTGAGCTGTGCGAAGTCGATCCTGAATAACCTTGACCTTATCCAAGGCATCCTGTACCAAATTGGTACCCAACAACCGAGCCTCTCCCGGTTCAAACCATCCAACTGGCGAACGACATCGCCTTCCGTATAATGACTCATATGGAGCCATCTGAATGCTTGATTGGTAGCTATTATTATAAGCAAACTCTGCAAGTGGCAAGAACTGATCCCAAGAACCTCCAAAGTCTATAACACAAGCGCGAAGCATATCTTCCAATATTTGAATGGTGCGCTCTGACTGTCCGTCTGTCTGTAGATGAAATGCTGTACTCAACTCGACCCTCGTGCCTAACTTACATTGTACAGCCCTCCAGAAGTGTGAGGTAAATTGCGTACCTCGATCTGAAATAATAGACACAAGCACCGTATAGGCGGACAATCTCACAAATGTAAATTTCAGCTAACCACTCTGAAGAATAGGTAACTTCCACTGGAATGAAATGTGCTGACTTGGTCAACCTGTCTACGATGACCCAAACTGCGTCAAAATTTCTCCGAGTCCGTGGAAGTCCAACAACAAAATCCATAGTGATACGCTCCCACTTCCACTTAGGAATTTTTAACTTCTGAAGCAAACCACTAGGTCTCTGATGCTCGTACTTAACTTGCTGACAATTCAGACATCGAGCTACATATGCAACTATATCCTTATTTAATCTCCTCCACCAATAATGTTGTCGCAAATCTTGATACATTTTGGCGGCACCTGGATGAATAGAATACCTGGAACTGTGGGTCTCTTCCAGAATTAATTCACGAAGCCCATCCACATTAGGCACACAAATACGACCCGACATCCGCAGAACTCTATCTTCCCCCACAACAACCTGTTTGGCATCACTGTGCCGCACCGTGTCCTTGAGGACAAGTAAATGAGGATCATCATACTGCCTCCCTCTGATGCACTCATATTAAGAAGACCGAGCTACTATGCAAGCTAAAACCCGACCGGGCTCTGAAATATCTAACCTCATGAACTGATTAGCCAAATTCTAGACATCTACAGCTAACAGTATCTCACCTATCGGAATATAAGCAAGGCTGTCCATACTCACAGCCTTTCTACTCAAAGCATCGGCCATCAAATTTGCCTTTTTGGGGTGATACAAAATGGTGATATCACAGTCTTTCAACAACTCCAACCATCTTATCTGCCTCAAATTGAGATCTTTTTGTTTGAACAGATACTGAAGGCTACGATGATCAGTAAATACCTCACACGAGACACCGTAGAGGTAATGCCTCCAAATCTTTAGCGCGTGAACAATGGATGCCAATTCTAAGTCATGAACAGGATAATTCTTCTCGTGAACTTTCAACTGTCGCGACGCATATGCAAGCACCCTGCCATCTTGCATCAATACTGCACCAAGCCCAACGCGAGATGCATCACAATACACCGTATAAGATCTTGAACCTGTGGGTAATACCAATACTGGCACCGTAGTCAAAGCGGTCTTGATCTTCTGAAAGCTCAACTCACAGTCGCCTAACCATCTGAATGAGACACCTTTCTAGGTCAGTCTGGTCAATGGGCTTGCTATAGATGAAAACCCCTCTACGAACCGACGATAATAACCTGCCAAACCCAGGAAACTACGAATCTCTGTAACTGAAGTAGGTCTAGGCCAATTCTGAATAACCTCAATCTTCTTAGGATCCACTTTTATGCCTTTTGCCGATACAACATGCCCCAAAAAGGCAACTGAGTCTAACCAAAATTCACATTTTGAAAATTTGGCATACAACTGATTATTCTTCAAAGTCTGAAGCACACTCCGAAGATGATGCTCATGCTCCTCTCTATTGCTAGAGTAAATCAAGATATCATCAATGAATACAACCACAAAAGAATCCAAATAGGGTTTGAACACCCAATTCATCAAATCCATAAATGTTGTCGGGACATTTGTCAACCCAAATGACATCACTAGGAATTCGTAATGCCCATATCGAGTCCGAAAAGTTGTCTTAGGGACATTAGATGCCCTAATCTTTAACTGATAGTAACCAGACCTCAAATCGATCTTCGAAAATACCTTGGCACCCTGAAGCTGATCGAATAAGTCATCAATCCTTGGCAACAGATATTTATTTTTGATAGTGGCCTTATTCAACTGACGATGATCTATATACATCCGCATAGAACCATCTTTCTTCTTTACAAATAATACTAGTGCACCCCAAGGCGACACACTGGGTCTAATGAATCCATGATCCAACAAGTCTTGTAATTGCTCCTTCAATTCTTTCAACTCCGACGGGGCCATATGGTATGGTGGGATAGAAATGGGCTGAGTTCCCGGAGCTAAATCAATACAGAAGTCAATATCTCTGTCGGGTGGTATCCCTGGAAAATATGTAGGAAATACTTTTGGAAATTCACGAACAACTGGTACTGAGTCCATAGAAGGAACATTCGCACTAGGGTCGCGAATATAAGCTAAATAGGCTAGACACCCTTTCTCGACCATACGCCGAGCCTTCATATAAGAAATAACCCTGCTGGTAGAATGACCAAGAGTTCCTTTCCACTCTAACCGAGGTAATCCCGGCATGGCTAGGGTCACCGTCTTGGCATGACAATCCAATATAGCATGATAAGGTGACAGCCAATCCATACCCAAGATGACATCAAAATCTACCATATCAAGAAGTAGAAGATCCATACTAGTCTCAAGACTACCAATAGTAACCACGCACGAATAATAGACATGATCTACTACAACAGGGTCTCCCACCGGTGTAGATACACACATAGAAGCACTCATAGAATCACAAGGCACAACCAAATATGAAGCAAAATAGGAGGACACATAGGAATAAGTGGATCCTGGATCAAATAGAACTGAAGCATCTTTATGGCAAACTGGAATAATACCTATGATAACAACATCGGATGACTCGGCCTTAGGCCTAGCTGGAAAAGTATAAAATCGGGGCTGAGCCCCACCACTCTGAACTGCGTCTGTAGGACGACCTCTAACTTGTTGGCCTCTACCTCTAACCGCCTGATCTCCACCTCTAATGGCCTGACCTCCACCTCTAGCTGCCTGACCCCTACCTCTAACTGACTGAGCAGGCGGTGAAGCAATCCATGCCGGTATGATGGCACAAGAATCCTGTCGAGATCTGTTACTCGACAACCTAGGGCAATACCTCCTGATATGACCAATGTTCCCACACTCATAACACCCATTCTGATGCCGTGGATGCTGAAGCTGAAGCTAACCCGAACGGGCCGGATAACTGTTGTACTGACTCTGGAGTGGCGGTGCACTGATAGGAGCTGAATATGCACTAAATGATGGCTGCCTAGAGTAAGGCATAATAGGACTATGACTCCCTGAAGCACCGGGAGATGCCTGAAGTGCTGAATGAAACGGTCTGGGAGGATGACCCCTACCAAAATTACCCCTGCCTCCAGATGAGGCACCACTGAAACCACCAAACTGGCGAGGCCTCTTATCAGACCTCTGCCCTCTCTCCTGTGCAAGAACCATCTCGATCCTCCTTTTGACATTAGCATCCGCCTGAAAGAAAATCTCACTTCCGATCTCCTTAGCCATCTGAAGCCTGATAGGGTGAGTGAGTTCCTCAATAAACCTCCTCACTCTCTCTCCCTCAGTAGGTAGTAAAAGGAGAGCATGAACGGCTAAATCCACAAAACAGGACTCATACTGAGTAACAGTCATACTGCCCTGCTGTAGACGCTCAAATTGCTTGCGATAATCTTCTCTCAGTGTGATAGGAAGGAACTTCTCCAGAAATAGCTGCGAGAACTGCTCCTAGGTAAGTGCAGGCGATCCAATTGGTCTGGTCAATGTATAATCTCTCCACCACCTATTGGAAGAACCCGTTATCTGAAATACAGCAAAATCGACCCCATTGGTCTCAACTATATCCATGTTCCGTAGCACCTCATGGTAGCGATCAAGATAATCCCGGGGGTCCTCAGAAGGTGTACCACTGAAGTGAACTAGAAAGAGCTTGGTAAACTTATCAAATCTCAATAAGGCCTCAAAAGACATAGCGGGCCTATCACCGGTCTGTGCCACAACAACTGGCTGAACTACCCCAACCGGCGGGCTGCTGGAGCTTGATTCCGGGGAGCCATTTGCTCCGGAGCGGGAGTAGTGGGAGTTTGTGCTCCCCCCAGCCTGTGAGATGGTTTGTACCACTAAAAATGTACCATTCTGGGCCACACCCTCCATTAGGCTCACCAGACGGAATACAACGTCCTGAAGTACTGGAGTGGCTATGAACCCTTTCGGAACCTGAACTGGTCCAACCGGTACAGTTTGAACCGGAACCTCCTCCTGAAGATCCACCTGAGGTTCTACAATAGGTGTTTCTTCTCGAGCTCTAGACTGAACTCTACCTCTGCCTTGACCTCTAGCACGAACTTGGCCTCGACCTCTACCCCTGGCCATAGTTTCAACCGGGGGCTCTAGTCCCTATCCGTCGGTAGATGTATTACGTGCCCTCTCCATCTGCGAGAGAATAAGAATAGAATGGTTCAATCATCGATGATAGAATAAAATCGCACAACAGGATAAGAAAGAAGTGATGTTGCTCCTAAACTTCATAGCCTCTGAAAGATAAGTACAGACGTCTCCGTACCGATCCTTCAGACTGTACTAAGTTTGCTCGTGACTCGTGAGACCTATGTAACCTAGTGCTCTGATACCAACTGTCACGACCCGAAATTTCACCTTCGGGACCGTGATGATGCCTAACATTTCACTTGTTAGGCATGCCAACGTTAAAATACAATTAGCCATTTTAACACAATTTTAAATTTATTAATAACAAAGAAAATAAATGCAGAAATAAAGTCTGAAATAAGGTGAATAATCCATAATAGACGCGATATCTAAAGACCATCCCAGAATTTGGAGTCACAAGTGCACGAGCTTATAGAATAATACAAACAAGGGTCTGAACAAAATAAAGTTGTCTGAAAGAAAGCACACAACTAAAATAAAGTATAAGGGAACTTCAGAGCTACGAACGTCGTGCAGCTATATCTCAAGTCTCCACTGGTAGCTGAATCCGAGCAAGTCTATGGTACGCCGCTGGGACCAACTCCGAAATCTGCACCAGAAGTGCAGAGTGTAGTATTAGTACAACCGACCCCATGTACTGGTAAGTGTTGAGCCTTACCTCGACGAAGTAGTGACGAGGCTAAGACGGGTCACTTACATTAACTTGTACGGAATAATAGTAATAACAACAATAATAATAACGGGAATAGTAGTAAGACCAGTAAATAATATTAATAATTAAAATCAATTGAGCAGTCACAATCCCTCAACTTGTTTCCATTGTGGTGTGCAACCCATTCCCCAATATAAACTTTAAATAAGTCTGTTGCGGCGAGCAACCCGATCCCCCAATATAGACTTTAAATAAATTTGTTGCGGCGTGTAATCCGATCCCCCAATATATTTACTTTCATTGCCGTTGCGGCGTGCAACCCGATCCCCCAATATATTTTAACAACTCATAAATGTAATAACAATTACTCCAATAAATACCACATTCAATGAGAAACTATTAAGCATCAAGGCATATAATAATTATAATTTATTTATGAAACAAACAATGACAAGTAACAATTAATTATGAAAATCACGGAGAAAATAGGCAATTTAATATTTAATATGCTAAAAGTCAAATAGCAATTAAGACACATAAGTCAAATAAGCATGTAACAATTATTGCAGGAATTCAGGAATTAATATTTGACAAGGAATATGAGTGAAAGAATTATTATAACGATTAAATCATATCTTAAAACAATTTAAGATGTTTTAAATAATTAAGCAGACAATTAATTTGATAAAGTATAGGCACCCGTCACCTTGCCTATACATCGTTACTCATGAAATTCTCATAGCAAATAATTCAAGGGTCCTATTCCCTCAAGTCAAGATTAACCACGACACTTAACTCGCTTTGCAACCAAATTTCAAGAATCTAATAAACCTTTGCATCGCGAATTCGTGTCCGAAATCCTCAAATCTAGTCATAAACAATTCAATATACTCAATACAAATCGTAGAAATTAATTCCATATGGATTTATAAATTTTTCGGATAAAAATTTGAATTTCATTTTAAAACTCAACAATGGGACCCACGTATCGAATCCCGAAAAAACTCGCGAAATCCGAACATCCGTTATGATACGAGTTCAACCATATAAAAATTATCGAATCCGACATCGGACTGGCTTTCAAATCTTCATTTTATATTTTTGGAAGATTTTATAGAAATCTGATTTTTTTTCTTCCCTAAATTCACGGATTCATGATGTGAATGAGTACAGAATTATGAAACATAATCAATATAGGATAAGGAATACTTACCCCGATGTTCCCCCGTGAAAATCGCCCAAAAATGCTTCTTACCCGAGCTCAAAATCGAAAATGGTAAAATATGGGACGAAATCCCATTTTTAGAACTTAAGTTCTGCTTGTCCAGATTTTTACTCATCGCGATCGCAGGAATTTTTTCGCGATCGCGTAGAACAATTTCTGCCTATCCATTTTACTCTTCGTGATTGCGTATAATTCTTTGCGATCATGAATCATGTTTTGGTTGCCCAGAATTTTGACTCTACGCGATCGCGCAAATGGTCATGCGATCGCGTACTGACCTTTGCGATCGCATAGCATAAATGGCGTGCCTAGCTTCTGCCTTCATTCCTTCTACGCGGATGCGACTCACTCTATGCGTTTGCAGTGCACTGGGAGCTAACCTTCCGCGATCGCGTGCCTATCTTCACGAACGCCAAGGGTAAAACTCACGCCTCACAATTTCCTCTTCGCGATCGCGGGAATGGCTTCGCAATCGCGAAGCATCATGAACCAGATGGCAACTGAAGCTCAAAATCCAGATTTTCTAAGTTCCAAACCACCCGTAGCCTATCCGAAATTCATCCGAGCCCTCGGGGCTCCAACCCAAACATGCACACAAGTCCAATAACCTCGTACGAACTCGCTCGCGTGATTAAAACACCAATTTAACACCTAGAACTACGAATAGGACGCCAAATCAAATGAAACTTTTAAGAAAACTTTAGAATTTCTATTTTTACTACCGAACGTCCGAATCACGTCAAATCAACTCCGTTTCTCACCAAATTCGACAGACAAGTCATAAATAATATAACGGACCTATAAAAATTTTTAGAACTCGAATCCGGCCTCGATATCAATAAAAGTCAATTTGTGGTCAAACTTGGAAATCTTTAAGCCTTTAGGCTTCTAGTTTTCGCCAACTGGCGATAATTCAAGTTAGGGACCTCTAAATTAAATTCTGGACATACGCCCAATTTCCAAATTACGATACGGACCTACCAAAACTGTCAAAACATTGATCCGAGTCTGTTTGCTCAAAATATTGACCATAGTCAACTTAGTTGAGTTTTAAGGCTCTATTTCACATTTTAATCAACTTTTCATATAAAACTTTTCGAAAAATTATACGGACTGCGCACGCAAGTCGAGGAATAATGAATAGTACTTTTTGAGGTATTAGAATACAAAAAATATTTATTAAATTTAAAGATGACCTTTTGGGTCATCACAATACAATTGCTATCATTAATTTCAATTTAGCACATTCTAGAAATTGAAGGGTATAAGCTAAAACCCCTTCATTTATAACTGCAGCCAAGCCAATATTGCAAGGGTATAATATTTTTTTCGTTGAAGAATATTAGTTTTGAATCATTAGATTATTTGTAAGGTTTTTTTTTCTCGAACTCAACGAGAGATATTGGTTTCTAATTGATAGTTTCTATAGCGATTTTCAAGTGTAACAAAGAGTATATTTTTAAAAAAATTGGTATGATGTGAAATAGTTTTTTAAAATGTAAACAAATTATTTCGAAAAAATTCTTTACTTTTTTTACTTCAAAAATAATAAAAAGATAAGATATTTTTGAACATTAGTAGAGAGTTTTTAAATTTATTATAATAGGATTCATATCATGGATAAACTCAAAAAACTGAAATCTTATAGAATATTTACATAAATATCCGACCAGATTTATTGTTTACTTTTTATAGCTAATATAAATAGATAATATACCGACAATATACGATTATACACATATTATATATGGATTATATACAAATTACACATCCTTCAATTTTTTAATTTAAGTGGTCGGGTGAGCACCTATTTAGGCTGATTAGATAAATCCAAAAGATAAATATGAAAATATTTTAACGAAAGACTAAAAATATAAATAAAGTTCTTATGTAGATAATTTCTATTGAAACTCATCCTTTTATGGTGAAATAAATTATTTTTTTGTAACAAAAGACAGAATGACATAAAAAATAAGATTAAAAAAAATAAATATTGAAAAAATGTATGAAAGATCTAAAAAAACAGAAATAAGAGAACAGAAGCTTGCATCGAGTTCAGCCATGGATAACGTTTAAAGGTTCAACCGGCGATGATGACGAATTTCTTCTTATGTTTCATCTTTATTGAGTATAAAAAAATTGGAAGCTAATCTCATCGATTTTAAATATTATTTTCAACTCCAATACATAGATTATAAGATAAGGATATCTTAGAATATTTTTTTTTATTTACATTCTATGTCGTTAGTAACAAACTGATATGATATTCGAATTTGAATTTAAATACAATTTGAGTAGTTTGCATTGAGGTTAAGCCAAGTATGGTGTCGAAAAATAAACTACTTGGCAATTTTAAGACAATATATGCAATATTATATAATAACAATCAACTAATTTAACATTTAATGATTCAAAGAATAATTTTTTTTGTATATATAGGGAAGTCATATATCAAAATGAAGTCATACTGGGAAAAACAATCGCTCGCTAAAGAATTTTTTAAATTTTTAGATAGCCAACTAAAATGAGTTTTCAATTAAGGATAATTTTTTTAGTTACATTATTATAAAAATAATTATTATTGAAAAATAAAATTTTAGAAACTGAAATTTTAAAAACAAAATATTTTTTAAGAGATATCAACACACCAAATAAGAGTTCAAGTAGTAGTAAAAGAGTCAAGTCGTATCCAAAGAGTCATTCATAGCCTCAACATCTGATTGGTTTGCCATAAATATGAATTATTATTTTGCTTCTTGACCATTTTTAGAATCCAATGACACCGACGAGAATGGTGTCAAAAAAGAAAAATAGAAGAAATGGTTAATTTTTTTCATGTAGTATTTTTATTAATATCCAATGATTACCTATATTTACCGAGAAAGTTTAAATTTTAAGATTATTTGCATATAATTCAAATAACTTAAATATTTGACATGATTAATGTCCGCGCATCCGCACAAGTGCTAATACTAGTACTAATAGGCAAGAAAGGTCTCACTTGTCAAGCATTTACTGTTTTGGAAGTTTATCTATAGTTGTCGTAAAACGCTAGTTGAGATGAAGAAATTATAGAGCATATACTTGATAGAAATTTTAACATAGCTGACATTAGATGTTTTTACCACTTTTTATATCCATTTATTTATTGTGACCATAAACTAAGAGTCCACCAAACTGTATAGAGAACCTGGTTCTCTATCAGTTCGCACAGAACACACACACATAACAGTAAGTAAATGACACACCAATATTTTACGTGAAAAACTCCCAACTAACGGGATTAAAAGTCACGACCTACACTCGTCGGATTTCAAATTCACTAACTGAGCAACTTTAGATTACAACCTACTGTAACCTGGGAATTAAAATTTATATCCCTCACCTACTTGCAATAACTCTATTGCAAGTCTCTTTGTAATAACTCAATTACAAAGCTCACCACTTTGACTAACTCTAACCAAACACAAGCACACATTTTATGATTTACATAAGATATCCTACAAGATGCTTCTAACTAAGCCGAGTAAGAATTACAAGTGGATAACATTAACAAAGATACAATAATACTAAAGACACACGATAAACTCAGTGCTGGGATCTGGTCCTTTGTTCTGTTGCTACTTTATTCTTCAAGCCTTGGGGTCAATGAAGGAGGCAACACACTTGAGAGAGAATTAATGTTTTAGGGTTTGCAAGTGTGTGTTTTTCCTTGCCTCATGTTGGTAATATATACGTGAGGTCATTGGGATAATGTAAGCAAGTATCTGATACATATCATGCTTCATAAAGTGATTGTTGCATTGTTGCGTGTGCAGTGCAATAGCGCAATAACTTTAACAGTTGTAAAGAGTTGACTTGTACTATGACCGGAGGAACTGATAGCCATATGTTTTCTCTGTTGTTTCTTTGACTAATATTATTGAAACTTGTACCAGATATGTGACTTGTTGTTTTAAGCACTTTGAGGCTGTGAAACAGGTTCTCTATCTGGTTCTCATATGAAATTTGTTAAAACATCAAAATACAAAGGCACATAACTTATCAATTTCCCCCTTTTTGATGATGACAAACTTAGAATTGAAGTTCCCCCCGAGAACCAGATCTCCATACAATCCACCCGGCAGATTAGTTTTATTTCCCCTAAGAACCTGTTTCTCTTTCTGTCCCCCCCCCCCCCCCCCTTTAATTTTCTCCTCCCCCTTTTGGCATCATAAAAAGAATACATGCATGTAAACGCAAAAAGAATTCCAACAAAGTTAATTCATACCACTTATGTGCACACAACATAGCTAAAAATAGAGCATAAGAGTGTAACATGCATATAAAAAGACTGAGATGCTCATTGATTAATTTGAGAAGAAAAACATAGGCAGTAGTACCATTGTTACAAAACATTCACAAAAAAAATAAACTTAAATTACCACAGTCATAAAAACAACAAGCCAAACAGTTAAACTGGACACTGACAAGGGAACTGTTTAAGGGGCACTGGAAGAGGGAGGGAAGGATGAAGAGGAAAGGGTTTTGAGAAGAATATCCACTCGAGCATTTGTAGCCGCTGCTCATTTATCAGCTGCTCTTTCAGGTTCTCAACCTATTTTCTTAGGTCTGCATTTTTAGCAGTCAAGCGGGCAACCTCTGCACCCTGTGTACTGCTAGAACCAGGTTCCTCCTTGGCTAAGAAATCATAGAATTACTACCAATACCCCCTTCTTGTCTATATACTAGCGCTCCTCCAAGGTAGTCATTGAGAATGTTTGATTTCGCGTTTCCACCACTGCTCTTCCTAAAGGGACTTTGAAATATTCAAACACTCTAGTGAGCAGGAACCCATAAGGAAAATCATGGTTCCCATCCTTGAAGTCTGCCACCTTTTTTCATATGTTCAATCATGATACCAGACAGGTTGATGGTAGTGTATCCATCTAGTGCTTCCATAAGGAACATGTCCGCTTTAGAAGTAATGGAACATCTCTCTGTGCGAGGGAGCATGACCTTATTCACCATCTCAAACATAAGCTGATATTCTAGAAGTATGGCCTTCTTGTGCACCCGTTCCCCTCTCTGAACAACCTGAGCATTTAGAATGATCTTCCTAAAGTCAGGGGAACATGTCCCTTCAACAGACGAGATCCCCTCAGTGGGCACACCCAAGATACTTCCCAGTACATCTTCATCCATCACAAAATCCACTCCATTAACCTTCAGGCAGATATTGTCGTCTTCTACAGTGAACAGATCTGTGTAGAAACTGCGAACCTCCTCTTCATAAACTTTGGGATTCTGAATGGTAGATTGAAAACAACTGTCTCATGCCTAACATTTCATGAATATAAGCATCAAACGCTCTGCCCCACATCTCCCTTTGCTTTTTCAGGTTTTCTCTTCTCTCAACTTCAAACAGTTCAACTTTGGCTTTCTTGGAAGAACCAGGTTCCTCTTTGTCACGTGCCTTCCTCTTCTGAGACTTCTTAACACTTTTATATTTCTTTTTAGACTCATTTTTTTCACCAGACTCTTTTTCTTCAACACTCTTCTCTTTATCAATCTCCACACCTTTCACATACGATCCTCTATTGGGCTTTATAAGCACATATTTCTTAGAGGATTTACGAACCAGGGAAGTAGGTTCCTCATTCACCTCTTCATCTTCAATATCCACAATGTTTGTTGGAGGCACATCCTCCTCATTCACTAACTTTTCCCCTTTTACCAACCTTCTTCTTTTCTTTTTCCTCCTTATTTCTCTTCAAATAACTCTCAAGAGCTTCTTTCTTCTGGTGCCTAGTAGTGGGTCTTTTAAGAACGAGCTCTTTGGGGACTGCCCTACCACTTATAGCAGTAATAAACTTTGCCATAAGAATATTATCATAGTATTCCTCACTGTCATCATCCTCTTCTTCAGACAAAGGTCTTATATCAGGAATTACAAAATCTAATGGCACTGTATCAAAGTGAGGAGAAGGAGCAGAGTTAGTACTGTCCAGGGGCTCTTTTGTAGAGCATGTGGTTTCATCCCAAGTAGGAGCAGAGTGCTATTCTTGGACAGAGGGAGTAGGTCCCTCTGTTTGCTCCCATGTAGTACTAACTAGTACCAAGTCACCATAAGGTACAATTCCTCACTTCCAACCCTATTCCCTTTTTCTTCCCCCCAAGACCCAACAGTCACATCACCACACACATACTCCCCAACCAACCCTCCTTCGGTAGCAATAAACAACATATTCTCTATAGCTTGTTTCTCATTTACATCGAATAGTGTAGAATCAGTGGATGCAAGAGAGGCATTACCTGATGGAGAAGTAACATCCAGGTCAAACGTTGGAGTAGGACGAGTAATAAGAACTTCAGATGCTTCACCTCAACCGCAACAACCTCTTGGGCTACATATACCTCCCCAACTTGCTGACTCGAAACCTCTGTTCCCTCTTCTCTGTCTATCATCTCATCTTCTGCCATTTTTCCTGTGAAGCAGAGTGATGTCACACCCCAAACCTGAAGGGGCATGGCCGGCACCCGGTACCATACTCGGCCCGATTGTACCACTCTGTAACTGTGAACTCTAAAGGAGTAAACCTGAACCTAAGCCGATGAGGCCATATTCTGAATCATCTGAAAATATCGTCTCTCTCATCTGAGGGGTCAACATACCCAAAAACTCATATATATTTAAATATATATATCTATATATAAATGTGCAGGCTGACGAGGCCGCCATGAATATCTACTGATATACAAACTATACAGGACTTGTCTACAAGCCTCTAGAGATAGTTGAATTGTATCATAGTCGGGACAGGGCCTCGACTTACCCATCAAACCTGTATATATAAAACGGACTCCAAGGTATAGACATGGTAACTCCGGGGAAATGGAGCTTACCAACCAAGTTGATATTTAGCTCTGTCTACTGGGAAGGTCTATCCAGCTGTCTATCAGGACCTGCAGGCATGAAATGCTGCGTCCCCAGCAAAGGGACGTCAGTACAAATAATGTACTGAGTATGTAAGGCAACAAAATAACTGAAAGATGAAACTGAACTGATGATATAATAACTGAATGTAACTGGGAGTCAAAAATAATCTGAAGATATGCTTACCTGTTGATACTGACTCAACTCTCTCCATATAGTATGTAAAATAGTTGTCCGGCCCTATAAGGCTCGGTATGTGTAACTCACCTGCCGTAGTAGGCTCGCTCATAGGCGCTCGGCCATACTAGGATCTGTATCTCGGCCATTCTGGGCTCGCTCATAGGCGCTCGGCCACAGTAGGCTCGGTATATAACCTTCCATCTGATCAGAGGTTGCCCAATAGGGGCCTGCCCACCGATTATAGCTCGATGGTGGTAAAAATACTGTAACACTGTATATATATATACTCTCTGCTCTCTTGGCTGAAATAAGACAATACTAAACTAAATATGAAGTCCTGATAAGGGAGAATACGGTAACTTCTGAGAATAGGATAATGTGAATAAATTCAGGAATACAAACTTCTCTTTATGCTTCGTTATCAAACTCATGTAGTTACGAGATCATGCCAAAATGAAGAAAGGTTTAGCCTTAACATACCTTATCACAATATTTTCAATCACCAACTTGAACTCGCCTCTTCTCACCTTAATCTACAACAACGATAATAATACTATCATTAAGTTACGAAAGGTACAACTAACGCACAACGAACGATAAACTTATTTTGTATTAAAACAGACAGCATCTCCCCTATAATCCTTACTTCCTCCAAATTCAAGATAACACCAACAACACTAAAAACAAGAATAACAACACACACACACACACACACACACACACACACACATATATATATATATATATATATATATATATATATATATATATATATATATATATATATAATTTTCCAACCTTATGTACATCACACAATACTACAAAACAGCCCAACACACCCCAATCTCTTCATACACAAAACGACCACCGTAGTAGTGTCAACAACCCGAAAATGTTACGACGAACGACCAGATCAACATCCTGAATTTATGTGGTGTTTATCCACACCCTTCATCCTCCAAAACTCCACAAAAATAGTAGTAAAACACGCAGCCCAACAGCACCACAAAACAGTCCGCTACAAGTGAATAACTTGAACTCACGGTTTCCAATCACCGTCCCGTGAGTTCTTACAAATAAAGAACGACTTACTATGCATCTACAGCAGAAAAAAATGGATGAAATAGACCAGTAAACTTACCTTATTTGTTGGATAACTCGGCTCCTATCTTGGTTCTTCAAACTCTAGGCTTTACCTCCAATTATAACTTGAAAGGGAGAGAAAATCAATTGGGGTTTGTGGGAAATATTTTGGGAGGATTTTTGCAGATATTAAATCTGGTTATTTTTTCCTATTATCAGCCTAATATATGAAGGGGATAGGCCTTTAAAAAGGCCTCTCTGAACGACCCGAATTGTCCCATTTATGGACGACCCGAACATGCCCAGTTTTGAATTCTCGTTTAAGCAAGTAGGTGACAGTCTGCACAGTCTCATAAATATGCCCATATCTCTCTACTCCGATATCGTATTGACAAACGATTTAATGCATTGGAAAATAGATTCATAGATATTTCATTTGATGGGTGGAACACCCCATAACTCTACGTATATTGGGAGAAAATGGCATTTACATTTTACCCAAAGTTTCAGTAAAACTTATGAACGTAACTTGTGATGACTTTCATCGACTTTTGTTCCACCACTCGCTTGACTTCAAAACATAACACACGACTATCATACGACTAACATAACTCATAACATAACCTCATTATCAATTTAAATACCCTGGTCTCACTCCAAAAGTACATGTTATAATATTCCCAATTTGTCGACTTTCGACAAAACATTATTGTTTTTTTCAATTCCTTTAGCTTCTGAACCTTCCAACCATCTTTGTACTTGTTGTTCATGATCTTCAATATTTTTAACCTCCGAGGTAATATGATTAACTTACTTTGTAAACTTTTCAAATATGATTTCATTTCTGAGCTTACATCAATTGACTTACGACGTACTCGTACGTATGAAAATATGGGTTGTAACATCATTCCCCCCTTTGGAACATTCGTCCTCGAATGTTGACTGGTGCACTTATCAGTCTCATAACCTATAGCTCTCATAAATACTTTATTGCTGGCCTTTCCATCTAGGCAACTGTTCTATGAATAAATCCATAGGCCAGGGCATTCCCCCCTTTAGGCTTCTTTCTGACACCACGACTTTTGGTGTGAATCCTTCCAACCTCGTAATTATTGCGACATTCTGTTATGCAGCCTGTACGACTTTGTCCTTGTATGTGCGCCTATGCGACTCTTCTGTTCCTTTTCCTCCAGCTTTTAGCCAATCTCTAGGCCTCACTTTGGGAACTTATATAGAACTATGACAAGTTGTTCCTCCCGGTGTATATAGGTGTATTGAAGTTCTTTGCTTGGTACTTTGTCAAAATTATGACTGTTGCGATATCTTGTTTCGTAGCCTTGTAAATATATCTTTATGGCTTTACTACATCTAGGTAGGTTATACTACACCATCACACTTACTTTGTTTTATTATTGCCGAGGTTTGCTAACCAACTCCAGGTTACCTCTCGCTGCTTATACTATATGTATAAGTCTAAGTCCTTTAGTTCTTCCTCATTACTGTTCATCTTAATAATGACAGCCTAATATCATCTCATACTTTGGAACTTTTATCTGCCTGTTGTTGATTCACCTTAATGTTGATCTATAATCTACCACTTATAAATTGAAACCTCTTATGTAACACATTGTCCTTAGGGATCATATCTCATCAGAGAACATCTGAAGTTATTTGCTCGATCCACCTAGGGGCGATACTATACTTCAATAACCGTATTTCATCGCATCCCAACGTGATTCATCTTATGAGGGGTATTCTAATCTCATGTGATTCATGAAATCCCTTCTTTTTGAATCATTAACCAATCAATGGCCTTAACGTCATCCTCTTATCTATCACAATTACACCCTTATTCTACTACCAGGGCAACATTTCATCTCTTCAAATTGCTCATAGTCTTAGACTCCTCTGAGTTCATTCAGGCTATACTGAGTTTTTTTTTTTATAACTTACGGAAACTATCAGCTCTCTTATTTTGATGGGCTTAATTCTGAGGCCTTACCTATTCTCGTCAGCTTCTCAATCACCTCTGATTATCCTTACTCATGTCTGCCTAAAACCTTGTTGCTCTACCATACTTTATCTTGTGACCTACACATATTTATTTATAGTACTCACAACCTTCCTTTAACTTTCTAGCACCATACATTTCCTTATGTTATTCTGGAACTTCAAGAGGGACATCAAATCACCTCTAACTCTTCTTTACTCTCTTAACTAGACCTCTCGGTACTTGGAAACTATAGGCTAGAAGATATGTCACTGACAACACCACTATCATTTGTGGATACTGAATCACAACGCTTTTAGCCCTCTATCTGATGTATGGACTATTCACAACCTTCTAAACTTGAGCATCTTGTAACTTCTTAACCTTTACCTTAGCTTTTAATCTCGCATTATATCTTCTGTCTCTTTCATAACCTCCCTTCCACATAGGTAGAATTCACATCCACAACTGGAAGCTCTACTATAAACTTGCACCTCTAGTGCGTACACAATCCGGCGTGAGCTTCATACTTACTCCTTATGAGGTTGGTACTTTTTTTTCTAGCTTTATTGTAGCGCCGTTATAGAATATGATTGTTGTACTATCTTTCTTGTACCTCTAATGTTAAGAGTGATTTTGCAATGTTCAGACTCCTAATTCACTTACCTGATGTAACTCGTTAGTTTCCTCTTCTCTCCCAGCCTTTAAGTAGGCTTAAGCTATCTTTTGATCTGCTGCTCAGGGTATTATTACTTTATCCTTTGGTGGACGCCATGGAACATCCATAATATAATCTTCTAACAATTCAAGCCTTTGCCTGTGAGGTGGACTCAATTCTATTTTTTAACTTTATATCAGCATCTCCTATAGTTGTAGGAATGTTAATATATATGTTGCATGGATAATACTCTGAAATGTTAAGTGCGGTCATAACATAACTAACTCTGAGTCATTGATTTAATAATTCCTTTCGTGCCATCTCAGTTTTCTTTAAAAGTGCGCAATTACTTCTCCTGGTCATTCTGCCACTTATTGCATGAATACTTGGCTTATCCTAGTGCCCACACCTATTGGAATTTCGTGCAACTCATATGATCTCAAATATTACTTTTGATTTTTACTTCCCGTTCATTAGCCATGATAGGTGCCACTTTCTTATGGAGTGTATATAATATTGTAGTGAGACTGTTGTTACAAGATCATTTCTTCTTTAGGTCATTATGCTTATGTTGAAGCCTTCTTCCTTATTTCCTCAGCTAGTCTTTCGTTGTAGCACTTAAGGAAGACCCTCTGACTCTTGTAAAGCTGGGAGCTTTTTACATCATATACCCGAAGAAAATTTTGATGTACTGAATGGCCAATAATTATCCTTAGTTACTTATCTCTGCGCCCTTATGCTCGTAGGGTTACTTCTGCACTCAAATTTTTATTATCTCCTCAGTGACACTCTCTCTTTTATTTCCATAACACTTATACAATACCTTTTATTGCCCAACTCCTATCAAAATATTCCTCAAGGATTACAATGTCGTATCTACGAGACCAAATTTCCTATGCTGGGTTTCACTTCGTTTATCTTGCATAATCTACTGATTTATCTGAGACCTCTTGTCTAGCCATGACTAGGCTCTTCCTGAATTCCTGAATGAACTACTAACTACTCATCAGTCCATGCTCATATTTACCTTCTGGGTAACCACTCTTGGGTTATGTCTTCTACCTTAACTTAACTTTTGCACTGGCTCCTAATGTATCAAGTGTTCATTCGCTCTTATTTATCAATAACATCTAGTGTGGGAACCCTTACTGCCTCCCCTCGGCGTCGTGCTTGCATAATGTTCTGGACTCGTATCATGTATGTAGGATCTGAATAAATGCAATATCATTCCTTTCACCATTTACTGCATTCTTCCTATACTATTCCATAGTTACCTGAACCACTTAACTCTGACTTAATACCATATTACACCATCTTCCCCCCTTTAGGGGAGTATTAACCTGTAATGCTATGAAAACTTACTTATAAATATTTTACCTCTTCATCTTCGACGTCTTTTCACGTCTTTATTGACTCTTACTTGCCTTGCAGTAACCCTTATGTAACAAGGATAATTGAATATCTTACACACGACGGTATAAGATACCTAGTGTAACTGGAACACTTAGTCCCTTAAGATTAACTTTGCTCAAAGTTCTTGCTTTAGGGAAGCGTCTTCCTGAGTGATTTTTAAAGGTTATTCTTCTGTTGTCCATTGTAGTATTGCCGAAATGCGATATTTGAAATTCTCTTGATGTCGACTATCATCACCTCATTCGATCCCTAATTGATGTTCAGTTTATCTTGTTCACTAGCCCATGCTGATTTCTATTACTCTGGGGGTTTAAATGTTTTTTTTTTGTTTTGGTAATCACGTTGGACGCACCAACTCATTTCTCGAAATGAGGATATGACTTTTGGCCTATACTTTTTTATTGTCTCAAGACCTGCCACCTCTTGTTTTTATTTTCCTTCACTTGACTATAGATTATGTCATCATATCATATTTTGATTTATTGTTATCACCCATTTATCACATCTATAGACTATGTCATCATATCATATTTTGATTTACTGTTATCACCCATTTATCACATCTTACTCATAATACTTCATTTACTCTTTTCTTATTCTCCTGCTAATATTGTTGTTTATCGCATTATTCTGAAAACTTCAACAAAACATTGTTTAACTTTTAGCTCCCCTGGCTCAATCCACCATTTCGGGTTACTCTAACCCAAGCTGGATCTTGATATCCCATCCTTCTCTTAAATAATATATGTTAGCTCCCATAGGGCTTAACTGAGATGGGTGTGGCCAATTGTACATACCTCTATTTCTGTTGAAGGTAACTTAGAATCCTTTTATTTCTCTGCCTGGCGTTGAAATTCAGACAGTCTTCATTAACTAGGTACCTCGTACCCTTCTTCACCTTGCTTCTGTTACCTGTTGAAACTTATACTTTTACCTTCTGATACTCCCATGACCTGCTATTCACGGGGTATGTTAGATATTCCCGTCTTAGGATAAATGGGAAATTTGCACATATGGTAAGCACGATCTAATAGGGTCCCAAACAGGGCCACATAGTCAAGAATTCTCTCTCTACTAATGCTTTTACATGCTATTGTATTAGCCATTTAGCTAGCTATAATTTTTCTAATTGAAAGCATCGCTATATCATTAGCAAACATAAGCTTTGGCTCGAACTCTTATGACTCAGCTCTATAGCACGATTTGGATTTGAATGAAGGGTAACAGACTCCCAAATGCCTTGTAGCCTCCTGCTTATGAGTGTGGTGCACAACACACCCATAAACAAGACTCTACTAGACATGACTTGTAGACTCCCTAGGATAGAACTGCTCTGATACCAAGTTTGTCACACCCCAAACCTGAAGGGGCGTGGCCGGCACCCGGTACCATACTCGGCCCGATTGTACCACTCTGTAACTGTGAACTCTAAAGGGGTAAACCTAAACCTAGGCAGATGAGGCCATATTCTGAATCATTTGAAAATATCGTCTCTCTCATCTGAGGGGTCAACATACCCAAAAACTCATATATATTTAAATATATGTATCTATATATAAATGTGCAGGCTGACGAGGCCGCCATGAATATCTACTGATATACAAACTATACAGGACTTGTCTACAAGCCTCTAGAGATAGTTGAATTGTATCATAGTCGGGACAGGGCCTCGACCTACCCATCAAATCTGTATATATAAAACGGACTCCAAGGTATAGACCTGGTAACTCCGGGGAAGTGGAGCTTACCAACCAAGCTGATATTTAGCTCTGTCTACTGGGAAGGTCTATCCAGCTGTCTATCAGGACCTGCATGCATGAAATGCAGCATCCCCAGCAAAGGGACGTCAGTACAAATAATGTACTGAGTATGTAAGGCAACAAAATAACTGAAAGCTGAAACTGAACTGATGATATAATAATTGAATGTAACTGGGAGTGAAAAATAATCTGAAGATATGCTTACCTGTTGATACTGACTCAACTCTCTCCATATAGTATGTAAAATAGTTGTCCGGCCCTATAAGGCTCGGTATGTGTAACTGCCCTGCCGTAGTAGGCTCGCTCATAGGCGCTCGACCATACTAGGATCTGTATCTCGGCCATTCTGGGCTCGCTCATAGGTGCTCGGCCACAGTAGGCTCGGTATATAACTTACCATCAGATCAGAGGTTGCCCAATAGGGGCCTGCCCACCGATTATAGCTCAATGGTGGTAAAAATACTATAACACTGTATATATATATATACTCTATGCTCTCTTGGCTGAAATAAGACAATACTAAACTGAATATGAAGTCCCGATAAGGGAGAATACTGTAACTTCTGAGACTAGGATAATGTGAATAAATTCAGGAATACAAATTTCTCTTTATGCTTCGTTATCAAACTCATGTAGTTACGAGATCATGCCAAAATGAAGAAAGGTTTAGCCTTAACATACCTTATCACAATATTTTCAATCACCAACTTGAACTCGCCTCTTCTCATCTTAATCTACAACAACGATAATAATACTATCATTAAGTTACGAAAGGTACAACTAACGCACAACGAATGATAAACTTATTTTGTATTAAAACGGACAGCATCTCACCTATAATCCTTACTTCCTCCAAATTCAAGATAACACCAACAACACCAAAAACAACAATAACAACATATATATATATATATATATATATATATATATATATATATTATTTTCCAACCTTATGTACATCACACAATACTACAAAATAGCCCAACACACCCCAATCTCTTCATACACAAAACGACCACCGTAGTAGTGTCAACAACCCGAATATGTTACGACGAACGACCAGATCAACATCCTGCATTTATATGGTGTTTATCCATACCCTTACTCCTCCAAAACTCCACAAAAATAGTAATAAAACATGCAGCCCAACAGCACCACAAAACAGTCCACAAAACAGTCCGCTACAAGTAAATAACTCGAACTCACGGCTTCCGATCACCGTCCCGTGAGTTCTTACAAATAAAGAATGACTTACTATGCATCTACAGCAGAAAAAAATGGATGAAATAGACCAGTAAACGTACCTTATTTGTTGTATAACTCGGCTCCTATCTTGGTTCTTCAAACTCTAGGCTTTACCTCTAATTATAACTTGAAAGGGAGAGAAAATCAATTGGAGTTTGTGGGAAATTTTTTGGGAGGATTTTTGCAGATATTAAATCTGGTTATTTTTCCCTATTATCAGCCTAATATATGAAGGGGATAGGCCTTTAAAAAGGCCTCTCTGAACGACCCGAATTTGCCCATTTATGGATGACCCGAACAGGCCCAGTTTTGAATTCTCGTTTAAGCAAGTAGGTGACAGTCTGCGCAGTCTCGCAAATATGCCCATATCTCTCTACTCCGATATCGTATTGACAAACGGTTTAATGCGTTAGAAAATAGACTCATAGATATTTCATTTGATGGGTGGAACACCCCATAACTCTACGTATATTTTGAGAAAATGGCATTTACAGTTTACCCAAAGTTTCAGTAAAACTTATGAACGTAACTTGTGATGACTTTCATCGACTTTTGTTCCACCACTCGCTTGACTTCAAAACATAATGCACGACTATCATACGACTAACATAACTCATAACATAACCTCCTTATCAATTTAAACACCCTGGTCTCACTCCAAAAGTACATATTATAATATTCCCAATTTGTCGACTTTCGACGAAACATTATTGTTTTTTTCAATTCCTTTAGCTTCTGAACCTTCCAACCATCTTTGTACTTGTTGTTCATGATCTTCAATATTTTTAGCCTCCGAGGTAATATGATTAACTTAATTTGTAAACTTTTCAAATATGATTTCATTTCTGAGCTTACATCAATTGACTTACGACGTACTCGTACGTACGAAAACATGGGTTGTAACAAGTGAGATATTGTAGAGACAAAGCTTTTGGGTGTTTGATTTTCTGGCTACAGTGAGAACCAGAACTTGATAGGGTTGGAGAGGAGATAATGGGTGGTTGTTGGTCAGAGATGGGATTTCACTAGGTGAAGGTTGAGACTCAGGCTCATGTTGTCGTGCTTCATGAGACGAAGGCACAATGGGGGTGACAATGATGGCCTTTAGAGACTCTGGATTCTGGGAAGACATGGTGATTTTTGAGAGCAAAGGCACGAGAGAGAAAGGGTTTTTTGAGAGAGGAAATTTTTTTGATCGCTTTGATGTAGACAGTTGTGAGAGAGACATGTCTTTTGGGGTTATACAGAGGGGATGAGGTACCGGTTACAATTGGGTGCAACGGACTGGGTAGACGGGTCGGTTTATAATAAGTGTGACGCTTGGGCTTAAAAGGTGTGAGAGAAAAGGAGGACACATTTTAATGAAATGGCACTTTTCAGCAGTTTAAAATGCGTATGAGTGTAAGAGTAACTACTAACCTGAGTTAAGGGAACCAGGTTCCTTGACTAATTCTTGTAAATATGAGCTTTATCTTCTTGCTTTGTAATTGCCATGCGTGTTTACCTGTAACAGTATGCAATTGAGTTAGAAATTACCAAAAAACACTTTTTAGCAGTTTACCTTCACATTCCTTCATAGCCAATCATTGAGGGACCTGGTACTCAGTTCAATTTTATTAGTCCCAACTCTAATCGATTCTTTTCAAAATGTTCTCTGCTAAAGGTTTTGGTGAAGATATCATCTACCTGGTCCTCTGTCTTGCAAAACTTCATGCAGATGAGACCCTTTTCAACATTATCCTTGAGAAAATGATGTCACACATCAATATGCTTTGTCCTCTTATGATGAACCGGGTTCTTTGCCATGTTGAGAGCATTTGTGTTGTCACATAGTAGTGGCACACAATAAGAAAATACACCAAAATTTTCCAGTTGTTGCTTGATCCACAATAGTTGAGCACAACAGGAAACATCTTCCACATATTTAGCTTTTGCAGTAGAAAGAGCTATATAGTTTTGTTTCTTTGTACCCCATGAAATAAAGCATGATCCCAGAAAATGTACCATCCCAGATGTACTCTTTCTATCCATCAAATAACCATCATAATCAGCATCAGCATACCTAATAAGTCAAAATTGTCTTCAGAGGGATAGTAGAGGACTAGGTCCTGTGTTCCTTTGAGATACCTCATAATTCTCTTAGCAGCTTTCAGATGAGATTCTTTTGGACTTGATTGGAATCTATCACATAATCCCATACTGAACACAATGTAAGGTCTGTTGGCTGTGAGATACAAGAGTGAACCAATGATACCCCGATACATGGTTTCATTCACGGGGGAACCGGGTTCGTCCATGTCCAGACGAGTGGCAGTGGCAATAGGAGTATCAATAGTTTTTGAGCTTTCCATCTCAAACCTCTTTAGAAGCTATTTAATGTATTTCTGCTGACTTATCATCATTCCCTTAGAGGTTTGCTTAACTTGCAGACCTAGGAAGAAGTTCAGTTCCCTCATCATACTCATCTCAAACTCACTTCCCATAAGCTTGACTAACTCCTCACATAAGGAATCATTTGTTGCACCAAAGATGATATCATCAACATAAACTTGCACAATTAGCAGGTTCCTCCCTCTTTTCTTCAAAAAGAGAGTGTTGTCAATTTTCCCTCTTGTAAAGTCATTCTCCAAAAGAAACATGGACAACCTTTCATACTATGCACGAGGATCCTGGTTTAAATCATATAGTGCCTCGTCGAGCTTGAATACATGTTCAAGATGCCCATGACATTCAAAATCAGGTGATTGTTTGACAAAGACTTATTCCTTTAAATATCCATTCAGAAATGCACTCTTGATGTACATTTAGAACAATTTGAATTCCATATAAGATGCAAAAGTAATGAGAATTCTGATGGCTTCTATCCATGCAACTGGATCAAAAGTCTCATCAAAGTTTGAATCCTTGAATCAAGAAGAGTGATCACATTTTGGAGAGGATGTGAACTTTTGTGCTTCCAGTTGGACATCTGAATCTCATTGTGAGAAGACACATGTTCCTCTGAGTGGGATCCATCGTTAGCATCCATGGAAGAGTGAGTGCGACTTCTCTACTCAGCATCAAGAGTTCCTTGCACCGCATCAACAACTTTGTTTTCTGCTTCAGTTGTTGTAATGGAGGAACTAGGTTCCTCTGAATCAACTGGAGGTTTTGCTGCATCTTCTTCATTAGATTCCTTAACCCGACTCATCAGATCTGCCTTCCCATTTTCCATATCAATTACTTCTCCAGGAACCTTTGACTGCTCTCCATCTTGATCATTCTTATCATGTGAACCTTTCCCACTTAAGTGGTGTGATTCATCAAAGATTACATGTATGCTTTCTTCAACACATTGAGTCCTTTTGTTGTAGACCTTGTATGTTTTGCTTTTTGAAGAATATCCAAGAAAGATCCATTCATCACTTTTGGCATCAAACTTTTCCAGTGCTTCCTTACCATTATTGAGAACGAAACATTTACAACCAAATGTTCTCAGGTAAGTCAACTTGGATTTTCTCCCGTTTAGCAATTCATATGGGATTTTGTTTAAGAGAGACCTGATCATGCACCTATTTATCAAATAGCAGGCAATGTTTACTACCTTAGCCCAAAAGCTCTTTGGTACACCACTGTCAATTAGCATCGTCATTGTCATGTATTCAAGAGTTCTATTTTTCCTTTCCACAACACCATTTTGTTGGGGTGTTTTCGGAGCTAAAAAATTATGACTTATACCATTTTCAGCACATAATCCGTCAAATTTGCATTGTCGAACTCTGTACCATGATCAGATCTTATGTTTACAACATTATGGCTCATTTTTATTTGAATTTGCTTTACAAAAGCAGCAAAGACTGGAAAAGTTTCATCCTTGGTTCTGAGGAACAAGGTCCATGTGAATTTGGAGTAGTCATCTACAATGACAAAAATATATTTTTTTCCTCCTCTGTTGGGCACCCTCATAGGTCTACACAAATCGATACGGAGAAGATCCAGTAGCCTTGAGGTGATTACTTTCTTTTTTGGCCTGAAGGAGGACCTGACTTTCTTTTCTTTCACACATACATCACACACTTTGTGATCCTTGAACCTTGACATTGGAAGCCCACGAACCAGGTCCTTCTTAACTAGCTTGTTCAGTAAGGAGAAGCTTGCATGTCCCAATCTTCTATACCACAGTTCAACATCATCATCTACAACACTTCAACATATAAGATCCCCACTATTTAAGGACTCAAAGTCAGTGACGTAAATGTTTTTGAATCTTTTTGCCATCAGAACCACTTACCAGTCACAATATTTGTGATAATGCAAGACTTTGATAAGAACTCCACTTTGTTTCCTTTGTTGCAGATTTGAGAGACACTTAGTAGGCTGTACTTCAGGCCATTCACATAATACACATTCTCAATTGAGTGAGTCAGTGTCTTCCCAACTTTTCTAACTCCCAGAATGTATCCCTTTTTGCCGTTGCCAAAGGACACACTCTCACCTTGCATGGTTTTGAGTGAAAGAAAATCATCAGTACTTCCAGCCATATGTTTAAAGCTGCCGTTATCCATATACCATCTTTGGATGCTTCCTTTTACTGCTCCCTACACAAGGAAATCAGAGATTAGACTTAGGAACCCAAACAAGTTTGAGTCACTTCTAATGAGGAAAAAGGCGAATTAAACTCCTTCTTGTCCAAGCAGGTATCATACATTTTTTATTGTAGGGACCAGGTTCCTTAGCAGTAGGTACTTTTTCAACAAAAAACTTTATTTTTCTGTTGGGACTGAAATCTAGCTTTACAGGATTCTTTAAAATGTCCAATGTTACCACAATGAGTGTAAAGCTAGTTATCAGGGACATTAACATACATGCTATGTGGGTTGTAAGGAGCCTTTTCCCCAATTCCTTGTCTATTGCCCCCATTACTTTTATACATAGAGGTGATTGTATCATAGGACTAGGTCCACTTTCGAGATTTATCTAGGTCATTTTTAACCCTGCTTAGATCTTCCTGAAGTTGTCTATTTCTTTCAAATTAAGCATACAGACTCAATTTTACCATTTTGAGCTCATTTTCAAGTTTATGGTGTGCCTCACTCGCCACTTCCTTACCTTTTAAAGCGTTTCCAGAACTATTTTCCCTTTTTAATTCCTCTAATGTTTCCTTTAGATCCACAACTACTACCAACAAGTCATCTCTCTCATGCTCTACCTTTTTAATTTTCTCAGTTAGAGCATCCTTTTCACTCTTTAAATCCTCCATGGTTTCTTTTAAATCAATAACTACAACTAGTAAATCATCTCTCTCATGTTCTACCTCTCCTAATTCCACAGTTAAAATATTTTTATCATTGATAAGGTTATGGTAAGCATGAATAAGAACATTTGCTAAGGATACAAGCTTCTTTTGAGAGTAAGACTTCAAATTTATTCTAGAAAGTTTACCTCATCATTATCATCATCTTCATCCTCGTCAGATTTTGCTATCAGAGCAAAAATAGAGTCATATTCAGCTGCTTCGCTTTCAACGGCCATCATGGAGGTATCGCCTTCTTCATCATCTCCCTCAGATTCACTAGAGGAATATTCCCATGCAGCAAGAGCTTGTTTCACAACATTGTCAGCCACATCTTTTCTCTTGAATTTCCTGTCAGGAACCTGGTTCCTCTTGATGATAAAATCATGCATTCTTGTCTTCCACCAGCCGTAGTATTGTCCATTGAATCTTGGTGGTCTGTAGCCATGTGGATCCTTTCTAGGTGTTAGACTTATAGAAAGAACCTGCTATAATACCAATAGATCTAAACTAAGAGTCCACCAAACTATATAGAGAACCTGGTTCTCTATTGGTTCCCATAGAACACACACACAACAGTAAGTAAATAACACAACCGTATTTTACGTGGAAAACTCTCAGCTCATGGGATTAAAAATAATGACCTACACTCGTAGGATTTCAACTTCACTAACTGAGCAACTTTAAATTACAACCTATTGTAACCTAAGAATTAAACTCTTAATCCCTCACCTACTTGCAATAACTCTATTGCAAGTGTAATAAATTTATTACAAAGCTCACCACTTTGACTAACTCTAGCCAAACACAAACACACATTTTATGGTTTATAGAAGATACCCTACAAGATGCTTCTAACTAAGATGAGTAGGAATTACAAGTGAATAACATTAACAAAGATACAATAATACTAAGGACACACGATGAACTAAGTACTGGGATCTGATCCTTTGTTCTTCAAGTCTTAGGGTCAATGAAGGCGGCAACACACTTGGGAGAGAATTAATGTTTTAGGGTTTGCAAGTGTGTGTTTTCCCTTGCCTCATGTTGGTAATATATAAGTGAGGTCATTGGGATGATGTAAACAAGTATCTGGTACATAGCATGCTCCCTAAAGTGACTGTTGCATGTGCAGTGCAACAATAGAGCAACTTTAACAGCTGTAAAGAGTAGACTTGTACTGTGACCGGAGGAACTGATAGCCATCTGTTCCTTCTGCCGTTTCTTTGAACGATATTATTGGAACTTGTGCCAGCCATATGACTTATTGTTCTGAGCACTTTGAGGCTGTATAACAGATTTCCTATCTGGTTCTCATATGAAATTTAGTAAATCATCAAAATACAAAGGCACATAACTTATCAGGCAAAAAGCAAAATGTTGAGCTTCAATAGAGACATCAAAATGTTCCTTACGCATTTGCTTAGAGAAATAATTACTTTTCTGTACGAGAGATCACTTTATTTGATGCATAAACAACATTTTGCAACGCACAAGATCGATGAATTATTGCAAAACATTTTTGTGGAACTTGATTAGTGATAATTAGAGAAATAAGAAATATAAGCAATATACTTCAGTGCAGGGCGTATCTAAGTCTTAAGGTAGTGAACCCATATTCCTCTTCCTAAACTATGTATAATAATGTTATATTTCTTGAAAATTACTTAATTATATGTGCGTGAACCCATGCTCAAAGACTCCTATGGTACAATAATCATTGGGTGCACCTCTACTAGTAAACTTGGTGGTTCAAATCCCACTCTGGACATTCTTATTTTTGGCACGGAGTATAAATACATACGTGAAAATCACTAAAATTTTAAAAAGAATATAATTTTAAACCTATAATTTCAAAAGTGTAGTGGGTACATAGTAGATACTAAAGTTAAACTCGTCAAATATAAATTCTAAATCCACATCTTCATAATAGTGCACTCATCCTCTTGAAATCCCGGATCCGCCTCTGCTTCAGTGTGGGTTAAAATGTTGAAAGTTATCTATACTATATTAAAAACATGAAGGCACTTAACGAAATGTCGTTTGCCTTTTTACCCTTTAAAACTAGAGTTCAAACTAGACAAAAAAATCTTTTAATTATTATCCTAATATTTATGAATATTTATTTAATTATCTCCGTAATATTTAGGAATAGACATTTAATTATTTCCCTTATATTTAGGAATAATCATTTAATTATTTTTCTAATATTTAGGGTTTCGAAATTAATTAAAATTTTAAATATTAAATCACTCCTTATTCGAACTATATACAAACTTCTATATCGAAGAATTTAAAATAAAGAAATATTTTAGCTATATAAATTCTTTCCTTATAAAATTCATTACTTCTAACACCAAAGATTTAAGCAATAATTCTAAGGTAAATATTAAAAACTATTTGACTTAAATATTCTCTTACCAAATATTAGGAAGTTTGACCCTAGATGTCGTATCAATTTAAAATCTAAGAACTAAAATAAATTAAAAATAAATTCAATTTAAGGAATTTACTTAATGACAAGTAAAAGAAGGGTGGACAATACTTTTAATTAATTAAATTTTATGCATTAAATCCTTCACTATTTGAATTGTATATAAATTTTTAATAATACATATATCATACGAATTCTTTTCTCATTTAAATTATGTAAATTTTTATTTTATAACTCAAATATAATTTTAATATAATATTTATATAATTATTTTAAATATATTTACTCATTGAGATAGGGTACACGTGCAAAACATATACCCTAAGACTAGTATTTATAATAGATCAAATTGTTTATTAATATGGTGAAGGCAAATAGAGTAATGAAAATAAAGTAGTTTGGTTTTCCTCTTTTTCCCGAAAGTTTTGCTACCATTAAGGCATAACAAAAAGAAAAAACAAAATAAACTTTCATATAGAAATAAGTAAATTGAAGTTTGTTACGATTATCTAAAAGAAGCATATCTAAGAGGTATACTTTCTCAGCATTAAAAAAAATGAAAGTGAAAAAGAACCAGCTTGGAATATTCGTACTTTGAAAATTTACGTGTGTGGCGTACTACCTTGATATCCTCGAACCGTGAAAGTATCTGTCGCATTGACAAAATTAGAAAAACATATATAGGAATTATTCTTTTATGAGTATTATCCAAAATTCCAAACAACACGTGCTAGAAAAGCCCATACATTCTAATTTTTCACTAAGATATACTTATTGACGCAGTCAAGCAGACCCACGATAAGGATTTTACAGTTCCTTTCACCTGCAAAGTTTTGAAAACTGATTTCCGTCTGCCTGTGTCCTAATGATCCATGTGAAACCTGACCATTCTTCTTTGTTTATATTTTATAATCAAAATCTGGAAGAGAAGAAAAAAAAACGTTCATATTTTCAGTACACTATAATGCCTCAGCAACGAACAAGTCAACAAATAATTTGAGCTTCAGGGACTCCATTTCGTATGTTTATTTCCTTGTATTTTAGCATTACTGTAAAGTTGCGGAAGCAGCCAAGCACTAGGGTAAGTTGTTTGTTGTCTATATCACACCGTGCCGCCCTTCCTCGAATCCTACATGAATGCGGCATACCTTGTGCATCAATTTATTCTTATATTTTAATTTTTCTTAGTGAATATTCTGATGCCGTCACTTGTATTAATCACTACTGATTCTACTAGCTCTAAACGGAAATTAGCTTGATCCACTACTAGCGACGCACTAACTTGAGGTTCCCTTTCTTTTTCCCTTTTCCAAATTACTCTACTCCACTTAAAATCAAAACAAACACTTCATGCATGATTAAATATATCCACACTAGGCCACATCTTTGTTGGGATATATACTCTTAACCATGAATTTAGTTTGAATATAATATTTATTGTAAAAAAATTATTTATTCAATTTTAATAAAGTTTTAAATAGATCATATATTACTATGTGTCACTTACTTATATAATAGATGATTTAGTGTATAAAGTTTAGCTTATACACGGATAATTAAATCATCGATTATTATAAGTATAAAAATTATATTCATAATCTAATGATGGAATTGGATAAACCATCACGAATGATTGTAGCACAAGATTAAATATAATTTATCTTGATTATGAGAATGGTTTAATTCCGACTTCTTGTGCTAGTACATTTTGTATGTATTGAACGGACCAAGTAGACATAAGCATTTTACACTGACTTAATAAAATAACTTCTCTAACCACTAAATGTACTTATACTCTTAATCTTGATATAATTATTACTCCCCCCGTTTTAAATTAGATGATGTAGTTTGACTCGGCACGGAGTTTAAGAAAAAAGAAGAAGACTTTTGAAACTTATGGTCTTAAAAGATGAAGGGGTAATAGCTTTGTGGGGTCCTGACACTTGTATGGTTATAAAAGCTTCTCATTAAGGGTAAAATGGATAAAATAAAGAGTTTAAAGTTGAATTATTTCCAAATTTAGAAATGTGTCATTTATTTTGGAACAGACTAAAAAAGAAAGTACCTCATCTAATTTTAAATGGAGGGAGTATTAATTTTGTATATTATTTATTATTTTAATTTATTAAAAAATGAGATTCTTTTGTGGATCAATATGCCTGATAAATTGGACAATAATGATATATATTGGCGAAGTAATAGTTAGTTGATGAAATCGATGTCTCGGTCTAGAGATTGATGATACACCTGTAATGACTCAACCGGTCATTTTGACTTTTAGAATCCCGTTTTCTAAAATAAGACTTTCCGTATGTGCTTTTAATGATTTATGACTTGCGGGGATGGTTGGTTCGGGATTTGAAAGTGTTTGGGTTGAAATCGAAATACTTGGTTCCTTAAGTTAGCTTTAAAAGGCCACGTTTGACTTTGGTCAACAATTTGAGAAAACGACCCCAGAATAGAATTTTGATGATTCCAACAGCTCCGTATAGTGATTTTGGACTTAGGAACGTGTTCAAAATTTTATTTGGAAGTCCGTAGTTAAATTAGGCTTGAAATGGCTAAAATAGGAATTTAAGTTTGGAAGTTTGACCGGGGAGTTGACTTTTTGATATCGGAGTCGGAATCCAGTTTTGAAATTTTTTGTAGCTCCGTTATGTCATTTATGACTTGTGTGAAAAATTTGAGGTCAATCGGACTTGATTTGATAAGTTTCGACATCGAATGTAGAAGTTGGAAATTTTAAGTTTTATTAAGCTTGAATTGGAGCATAATTCATGGTTTTAGCGTCGTTTTATGTGATTTGAGGTTTCAAATAAGTTCGTATGATGTTTTAAGACTTGTTGGTATATTTGGTTGAGGTCCCAAGGGCCTCGGGTGAGTTTCAGATGCTTAACGGATCAAAAGTTGGACTTAAAACAGCTGCTGCAATTTTTCCTTTATGCTGGAAATTTTGGGTTGTGATCGAGCCCAAGATCGAGCCCCAAGATCGAGGACGAAGATCGAGGACCAGGACTGAGACCCAAGATCGAGGCCATGATCGAGTGTCATGATCGAAGGCAGGGCTCGAGGGTCATGATCGAAGGCCCATGCTCGAGAGCCATGATCGAAGACAAAGGTTCGACGGCCATCATCGAAGCCACGATCGAGGCCGAGGATCAAGGCCATGATCAAGGCCGAGGATCGAGGTCATGATCGAAGACCTAGGCTCGAGGGCCATGATCGAACCACAATCGAGGTCGAGTGTCACGACCCAAAAACCTAACCTCTCGTGATGGCGCCTATCGTGGAACTAGGCAAGCCGACTCATTTCCAAACAAAACCAATATTTTCATTTCAAAGATAATTTCAATGCTATTTAACATAAAACCTTCATTTAAGGAGTTCAAATCAAAGAAAACAAAAGTGCGGAAAAGAAAAGTCCGACATCGGGGTGTCACTAGTCATGAACATCTACTACAATCTGTCTAACAATATCAAGGCTAACTCATCCTGGAAAATAGCTGAATGCAACTAGAGGAAGATAAGAGGGAAAATAGCAGGGGTTGCGATCGCCAAACAGCTACCTTGCTATCTCCAAAAAAATCTGCAACCAGAACACTCAATAACCGCTACCGTGTCCAGCTACACATGAATCTGCACACAAGGTGCATGGAGTAACCTGAGTACGCCAACTCAGTAAGTAACAACAATAAATAAAGACTGAGTAGTAGTGACGAGCAATAAAGAATATAACGTTCATATCATGAAATCTCAGTAAAGTACAACATGCTTTAAAAATCAGTGTTTGAATCAAATCATCTCGTTTAAACCCGGTTTTAGTAAAAATCATTTAAAGATATTTTCCAATAGTTTTTCAAACAAAGGCTCAATGCAAAGGTGAGAAAAATGATGAAATCATAAACAGTCCCTCGGGCCAAACATCACTCATATACAGCCCCTCGGGCAAACCTCACAGTCAATCTTGCCACTCGGGCATACCTCACAATCACTCTTGCCGCTCGGGCATACCTCACAATCACTCTTGCCACTCGGGCATACCTCACAATCACTCATGCCTCCCAGTCACTCAGCACTCGGCACTCGCACTCAGTAGGTACCTGCGCTCACTGGGGGTGTGTACAGACTTCGGAGGGGCTCCTTCAGCCCAAGCACTAATAATCTGCACAGACAACTTACGTGATGCACGGACAACTCACGTGCTATAATAATAAAGTATGATGCAGGCGGGAAGCCCCTATCCATACTCATTCTCACAAATCAGGCCCTCGGCCTCACTCAGTCATAACCTCTCAAGTGACTCGGGCATTTCAGTAAAACAGGGAATTCGGCCCAAAACATTTATATGCATCAAAATAGAGCCATAAAACTGAGTTATGCGGTAAACAAGTATAAACATGACTGAGTATAGATTTTCAATCAAAAACAATGAGAGGATGGTAAGAAACAACCCCTAAGGGTCCAAACTGCATTGGCGCAAGGCCCAAACATGGCATTCAACCCAATTTACTGAAATTCTTTTAAAACATATAAGTATCATATGGTTTCAACAAAGTATGCAACTTTACAGTTGCTACGGGGCGGACCAAGTCACAAATTCCCAACAGTGCATGCCCACACGTCCGTCACCTAGCATGTGCGTCACTAAAAATAGTAGAATGATACAACATCCGGGGTTTCATACCCTCAGGACTAGATTTACAATCATTACTTACCTCAAACCGGTCAAATCTCTAACCCGCAATGCTCTTGCCTTTGGACTCGGCCTCCAAATGCTCCGAATCTATTCACAATCAGTACAATACCATCAATACGCGTTAGTGGAATGAATTCCATAAGAAAAGCTACAAAATTAGACCAAAATCCGAAATTGGCTCAAACCCGGCCCCGGGCCCACGTCTCGAAATCAAACAAAATTTACAAAACTAGAAAGCTCATTCACTCACGAGTTTAACCATACCAAATTCATCAAAATCCGACATCGTTTGGTCCTTCAAATCCATAAATTAAACTCTAAAACAATTCCAAGCCCTAACACCTCACTTTCACTAATTACAATGATTAAACAATGAAAAATCACCATGTATACAAGTATTAGGGCTCAAGCAACTTACCTCACTGATAGCCCTTGAATCACCTTTCGAAAATCACTCCAAAAGCTCCAAAAACCGACTTGAAAATGGTAGAAATGAACCAAAATTCGCGAATTGCTATCTATACATTCTGCCCAGATTTTAGCACTTGCGGCCTATTCCACGCGCCTGCGGGACCGCACACGCGGTCAAAAATCCTCGAACCTGCGATAATCACTTAAACTCTCATCCTCCGCACCTGCGGGCTCACAGGTGCGTCCAAATCCTTCGCGCCTGCGCTCAAGCCTTGGCCTCCCATTTTCCGCATCTGCGCTTCAAATTCTCGCGCCTGCGGTAGCGCACCTGCGCATTTCCTTCCGCTTCTGCAAAGCCTGCCCAGCGCCCTCTTTTCCGCATTTGCGGGCTCCCCTTCCGCACCAGCGACCTCGCACCTGCGACTCCTCCTTCTGCAGTGCGAAAATAGCAGTAGCAACAGCTTCAACTGCATTTTCCAACTTCGACAAATCCGTTAACCACCCGGAATCACCCCGAGGCCCTCGGAACCTCAACCAAAAATACCAACAAGTCATATATCAACATACAAACTTAGTCGAACCTTCGAATCACTCAAAATAATATCAAATTACCAAATTACCCTCGGATTCAAGCTTAAGAACTTCTAAATTTCCAAATTCGGCAATCGATGCCGAAACCAACAAAACCACGTCTGAATGACCTCAAATTTTGCACATACGTCACAAATGATGCTACGAACCCATTCCAACTTCCGGAATTCCATTCCGACCTCGATATCAAATTTTACACTGCCGACCAAAAATCGGCAAATTTTTAATTTCGCCAATTCAAGCTTAATTCTACCACGGACCTCCAAATCACATTCCGGACGCACTCCTAAGTCCAAAATCACCTAACGGACCTAACAGAACCATTAGAATTCAAATTCGAGATCGTTTACACATAGGTCAATATCCGATTGTCTTTTCCAACTTAAGGTTCTAAATAAGAGACTGAGTGTCTCATTCCACTCCGAAACCACTCCGGGCCCGAACCAACTAACCTGGTATATCATAATATAGCTTAAGAGCATAAAGGAAATAGAAATGGGGAAAACAGGGCTATAACTCCTAAAACGACCGGCCGGGTCGTTACACCGAGGATCGAGGGCTTCCTCGGCAGAATTATAAAGGAGGGCATTCGTTCCATTCGTCATTTTTAACAAATTGGAGCTTGAGCAGAGACGAATTTTAAAAGATTTTTAAGAAAAATATATTGGGGTAAGTGATTCTAACTCGGATTTGGTCAATATACACGAATATATCATTGTTTTTACCATTTAATTAGTGTTTTGAGATTAAAATTTGGGAAAATTTTAGAAATCTCATAGAAACGAATTTTTGAGATTTCCGTATCGATTCGGAGTCGGATTTGAGTGAAATTGGTATGGTTGGACTCATAATTGAATGGGTTTTCGGATTTCGTAACTTTTGCCAGATTCCGAGATGTGGGCCCCACAGACGAATTTTTAATTAATTTCGGAATTTTTATTGAAAATGTAGTATTTTCTTATGAAATTGATTCTATAATTTTTGGTGACTGTATTGAATTATTTTTGGTTAGATTTGAGCTATTCAGAGTTGGATAATCGAGGAAAGGGTCTACTAGTAGATTAAATTGGAGCAAGGCGAGGTAAGTCTCTTGTCTAATATTGTGAGGGGGGAATTACCCCATAGGTAATTATAGTAATAATTGTTGCTAATTGTGGGGGCTACGTACGCACGAGGTGACGAGAGTCCGTGCGTAGCTACTATAAATGCTAAAGTTCGGGTAGTTTAGGACTCAAAACATGAATTACTTGTATAAATTGTATTCTTTATTTAATTAATATTATTTGATATATATAAAGTTAGATAAAAATATTAAAGGATGAAAATCTCATATACTTGATTTTCTGTTTAAATTAATTAATTGTTAAGAGAAATTGTTCTTCCTCCCGAATTTATCTTATAATAAATATACTATCCTTCCGGAGGTAGATAAAAATATGTCCTCCTTTCTTATGGAGCGGGCCGAACGCCTCGGCAGGATAAATGTCACGATCGCAAATTCCCTCCGTTGGAGGTCGTGATGGCACCTAGTCTCTAAGACTATGTAAGCCTAACAATGCGGAATAATCATAAATATCTGAAATAAATAAACTACAATTCAAATAATTACAACTCCCAAAACCCGGTAGAAATAAGTCACAAGCTTCTAAAATTTATTCTCAATATTTCTATGTATCAAGGTCTTAAAGAAGAAAAATAAGGAAGCAACACAAAATGATAGAAGGGGACTCCGGAGTCTGCGGACGCTGACAGATATACCTCGAAGTCTCCGTGCGCAGGTAACTTCACTATCGTCTAGACTGGTAAGATGTACCTGGATCTGCACAAAAAGTTATGCAGAAGTGTAGTATGAGTACATAACTTTGTGTTATCGGGAAGTTGGTAGAAATACTCTTTTGGTGGGAATTACTATAATTCACTCTGAAGGCTTCTGACGGTTGATTAGACGCACATATCTTCACATTAAATGCCCCGAATACGCGTCATCCCATGACTCAACATAATTTTTCCCGATTATCGAGGTAATCATGGCCATGAAATTAGTCGCCAAAACTTTTACTTATACGTACCAACATTCTCCCTTATACTTCATAATTATTCAAGCTTCCTTTATCTAACTTGCATCTTGATCTTCGTTGTTTCTCTAATTCTTTCCAAACAAAAAACCTTCTTCTTCTTCCATACAATGTCTTCTTCCTCAAAGCGTACCGGATTTTCAAAGGGCAAGAACAAGACCGAGGACTCTGCTCCTCCAACAATGGGCTCCATCATCCCTAGAAGTCTTATTACCACAAAAGACTTCGAAGAGAAATTCCCTACTGCTAACTCTCGTACATGGGCCGTCAGTAGGTATCATTCTTCCATACGTCCTTCTAGCATTCCTGCTGTGAAGGAAGACTGCCGCTGCTGTGACTTGGATATTATTGCTCCTGATCTATCAGAGCGTGTCACCCTACCCAATGAGGGTTTTACATATTTTTACACGTATCCCTTTACTTTGGGTGCGTTCTCTTTGAGCGAGAGCTTGACTTTGTGATTGTGGAGTTTTGCCTCCGCTACTAAGTGTTTTTGGCACAAGTAAGTCCTTCTGTGTGGAGGACGGTTGCTTGCCTTCGGTGTTTGTGCCAGGAGACTGGAGATGAGCTAACCTTAGCTCATATGATGAATCTTTATTCTCCCAAAATCTTTCGCGGGGGAATGATAAACCTCTGCAAGCTTGGCCACCATACTCTATTATCTAGCATGGATGATGGCGACGACCGTGGGTGGATGGAATGGTTCGTTGTAGCTGCCACTAACAACATCATTCTGGCAATGACTTCATCCTTTTCGGCCGCTTGGAACCGTACTCGTAAGCTATTTGTTTAATATTTCCTTTTACTAAATATTTTTCTATAGCCGTATTGATCCTCCATCCTTGACCTGTTTCAGCAACTCGATGGATCCCACCGGTAGTTGAAGGTTTGGATCGGTGGGTACAAAAGATCTTGTACCTTACGACTCCCTAAACTCGCTTGTGGAAAGAACTAGCCCCTAAATACGGGTGGAAGGCCAAGAATCATGGTAATTCAAGCTCACCTTGTTTTAATTTTTCATGTGAAGAACTTGATTGATACCTTCTAACTTGTCTATGAAATTAGGTCTACCCGCGGGCTCTGTTGCTGTTCCCAGGGAAGATGTCTTGGCTGATCCTGATGATACAGCGAGGCTGTTTCAGGAGGCACTTACTCGAACAAGTGTCTCTGGGCCTGCTTTGGGAGTTTTACGGAGTCCCCAGCCAGAAGACAAATAACCAAATAGAAGACGCTACTCCGCAGCCGGGGAAAAGTATGAGAGGGCGAGGACCGATGCCCCCGAGTCATCTACGATAGCGATGATAACTGCCCCTCCTTCCAGGCCGGTCATAGACACCGTGACGATCTACGATGATGAAGAAGCTAGTGATGAGGGAGCTTCTCTACATAGAAGACGACGATCCTCATAATCTCAACAAGATGCTCGACCTATTCATATAGTTACACTAACCGAGGATGATGCCTCGGCACTTTGGGGAGAGTTTGATTTGGTAGATAATGTCAACTCCCATTTTCGGGCCCCAATTATTGTGCCCAGTACTTCGGGGCTGAGTACTGGGTCCCTACCGTCTTTGGTTGGCGAGCATCCAACAACCAGCACTTCATTTGATGCAGCTGCTTCTCACTCTTCAACTCTATCAGTTTCATGGCCAGCTTCACCAACACCAGCAACTGCTACATCACTTTCATATGCATCCACTCTTCCGCCAGCAATTGCTACATCATCTCCACCAGCCGCACCTGACCACAAAGAAGGTGTTCCTCTTCCACAGTCCCTAGTTCATGGGAATTTGAGGCAAAATTATGCTGCCCCTTTTGAAGATCCACAAAAGAGGAGGAATGTTATTCTTTCGGTCTCTATCAGATGCAACTTGTTATCCCGGCCGGTGGATCTTACTAATTATCTGAAGCCTTTGGCTTTAGAGAAAGACTGAGAAAAGATTCAGGTACTCCCGGGAGAGTATTTGTTGAACAACGCCATACGCAACACCGCAACAGCACGTTCATTTATTCCTTTATTACTCCTTCTATTTTTGGGTATGAACATATCCTGAAT
This sequence comes from Nicotiana tomentosiformis, assembly GCF_000390325.3. Taxonomy (NCBI): domain Eukaryota; kingdom Viridiplantae; phylum Streptophyta; class Magnoliopsida; order Solanales; family Solanaceae; genus Nicotiana; species Nicotiana tomentosiformis. The sequence continues at coordinate 112,379,845 of NC_090823.1, read as the reverse complement.
TTTACCCTTCTTACATTGTAGGCCAACTTTCTTGCTTACGAGGGCCTTTATAGGATGATTCGTAAAAAGGAAGAGATTACCTCCGTAAGGGATCAACTTTAGGTAGAGCAGGAGCAACATGTCGCTCGACTTTCGGAACTGGATGCCAAAGCTGCTGAGGTTGTTGTATTGGAGGATCGTTTGCAACAAAGCGAGAAAGAAGTGGTAACCCTTAGCCAAGAAATTGGCCTGCTGATGGTTAGATTTGACGAAGCCCGGGCCAAATGGATAGAAGTCCACAACGTTGTTCTTGCTGCAACTGAACGTGAGGCTGCCTTCGCTGAAAGAGTGACCAACTTAGAGGCAACCTTGAACTCCAAAATTGAAGAGCTTGCTTCTACGGGGGAGAAATACGCCCAGTTGTACAAGCAAACTATCGAGCATAATTGGCTCTTTAGTTCAACTATCCGTGACCTTGATGTTAGCCTCAACCCTGCTAGGTTCGCCCGGGAAAACCTTTTGTCGAGGTGTCCCAACTTAAAGGTTAGCCTCAAGCGGCTTCCCTTGTTATTGAGAAAACTTACGCTATGTACAACATGAGGAGAAAAAACCTTGGAAGAGGCCAAAGCTGGTGTCATTGATTTTTGTGCCGAAATTACTAAGGCCCGTGAGCTTGAGTTAGCTGCTAAAAGTGGACTCCCAGCGAGGTCCGATGCACCTGGTCCTTCTGGTTTTGATTTCGAGTTCTCGGGAACTGAAGAAGTTTGATAAGTATTTGCGAAATTTTATTTTATGCGACCTTTCATATGCGGCTTCGGGTGTATCTTTCCCCGAAGGCATTTTGATTCGGGGCATAAATTCTTCCGGAATCAACCCTTTAACGTGGGGTTTTTTTTATAAAAGAGGTCCCTCATATATTTACGATGCTCTTGAAGAGGACGTCTCCTGTTCATTACGACACTAGCATTTTGAAGTCGGAGAATCAAGTATCAGGTTCCTCCATGCTACCAAGGAATCGAATGACGAGGCTATGAACACGAGCCTAGATCTATTCGATGAAAGGCGCGAAGCAGCCTTTATCCGGTTGGCCGCCCAGAAACAACAGATCGAGAGATATTATAATCGAAGGGCCAACCTTCGACACTTTAATGTCGGGTACTTAGTGTTAAGGAAGGTCACACTAAACACCCGTAACCCAAACAAAGGAAAGTTGGGGCTGAACTGGGAAGGACCTTATCAAGTTATCGAGATCACCGGTAAAGGATCGTACAAGCTCGGAACAATGAACGGTGAGCAACTACCAAACAACTGGAACATAACTCAATTAAAGCGATACTACTGTTAAGGTACGACCCCATTCATTTCCTTTTATTTATTTACATTACGAACTAACACTTGCAGGAAATCATCTGAGAACGATACAATCTTTAGGCCTAAAAGCACGCGTTGCACTCTTTTTCCCTTGAATCGGTTTTGTCCCAAATGGGTTTTCCGGTAAGGTTTTAACGAGGCAACAGTAAATTATGTTAGCTTATAATTGAAGGCCGATTACGAACTGGTATCGAAGATCACGACAACAGTATTCGAGGCCTCTCTACGCTCGGCCCCGAACAATGGGGGGCTTCACCCTTAGATAACTACTTTAGCAAGGAAGGAAACTTTATGATTGAATGATCTCGGCTCGATCGATAGGATTTACTGTAAGGTCCAAACGGTCAAATGAACCATGCCCGCATACACTACTCTATCCCTGGCATAAAACTTGTATACATGTGTAACTATTACGCATAATAATAAAAATAAATTTCTACCTTGCGTATAAATATCTTGTCCCTTCAGAATTTCTCTTTTTTTCTTTTCCTCTTAAGGAATTTCTTACATTGGATCCCCTAAAGGTATTGAGCCCAAGCGCCGCCTTTATCCGGGTTCAAACGATCACTCCCAATTAGGGGCTTCCATCCAAAAATAAACTCGGACGGCTCGGGCTGTCGGAGCTAGGGACACGAGACCTTAGGTAGCGCCCGAACCTTAAAGGCTACGGCCATCCCCATTCGGGGACTGTTATCTGAGGCAAGACCGAATAACTCGGGGTAATAACCCATTGGGAATCACCCGAACTAAAGGCTATGGCCATATTAAAATGGCTCGGAGATGTCCGAGACCCGTAACAAAACAATAAGGCCTTCAAAATTTCATAACCGGTTCTAAAGACTACCTTCGACAAATTATAATCTAAAAAATCATAAGTACTTTGGGGAAAAATGTTTCTGGTCATACTGAACCCCCAAGATGCCTTAAACAAAATAATGTCGAATGCAAGGCTTGTTCGAACCTCCGAACATGACCTAACTATTTTATGCTAAGGCATTTCGATCTTTGCAAACATAAAGAAAAAGCAAAGGAAAACAAAATTCTTAAACTGTCGAAGGGAAAAACAAGCCTTGTATATTATATACAGTCTTTACATAGGCCAAATGGCCTTAACAAAAAATACTAACACAAGTACAAAAAATAAAAAATCAATTCTTTTTACAAAGGCGCCTAAATAGCCTAGTCTTCTCCACCCCCGGCCGGGTCCATCGGAACCCTCAGAGTCTTCTTCTTCTTCTTCTTCTTCTTCTTCTTCTTCTTCTTCTTCTTCTTCTTCTTCTTCTTCTTCTTCTTCAGGGTAGGCCAATGTCACGACCCATAATCCCACCATAAACGTCGTGATGGCATTTAGTCTCTAAGACTAAGAAAGCCGATTATAATTACAATTTAAGCTAATTTTAAAAAAAAATAGATAATCGAAAACCAACAACGGAAATAATTACAAACAACCTCCTAAGACTGGTAATACTGAGTCACGAACTCTAACTGAATACATGAAATTATCTCAAGGATCGAATACAAATAATGATTATCAGTACAATAAAATAGAAAGACTCCAAGGGACTGCGACGACCAAGCAGCTCTTCCTTGAATACTTGCGATCCCACTCTAACTTTGTCTGAGTCTAATATCTCAAGTACCTGGCTCTGCACAAAAATGTGCATAAGTGTAGTATGAGTACACCACAGTTTGTACCCAGTAAGTATCAAGACTAACCTCGGTGGAGTAGTGACGAGGTACAATCAAGACACTCACTAGTCTAATAACCTGTGCAATATAGTATACAAAAATAATAGAAAAACAAATAGCAGTGATATCAACAATAGTCAACTAGTGATGTAAACAACAAGACAACAAGAACTCCATAAATATTGCTCAAATAGGTAATGAACACAAGTACAACCAATTTCTCTTTGTCCTTCAAAATATACATATTTCATCTATAAGTTTTTCAATAGAAATCTCTAGAATATAATCCTTTCCAATAAATATATTTCGAACATACTTCTTTCAATTAAATATCCTTCAAATATAATTTTTTAAATATCTTTCCAATATAATTCTTTCAAATAAATGTCTTTCGAATATAATTGTTTCAAATAATATTTGGAATATAATCCTTTCAAATAAAAGTCACCTTGTGACACCTCATCTCATAATTATAAAATACGGGTCTCAGCCCACTTTCATATTTCCATGGCACCTCGTGCCAATATCTCTATCGCAACCGCACAGATAACTCACGTGACAATATCATCATCATATTTTCTCCGTCACCTCGTGCCCACATTTCATATCTGTTGCGGCGTGCAACCTGATCCCATATAACATAATCTGCCTGGCAATAGCCACAGGCTCCCAATTTCAACATAGATCAGACTATTATCAAGTTTACCGAAACAACAAGACATGTTGCACATGATATAAAAATAAACACAAGGAAAATCACATAACATGAAAATTACCAACGCCAATAACCCCACATCATAACATAAAAATTACCAACACAATAACTCCACATCATCACATATCATCCCTGACAATAGCCACCCTTATCTCTCCTATAGCCACCCCTATCACTCCTATAATAGCCTCCCATATCCCTCTGCCCTGACAATATCAATAGCCACCCTTATCGCTCAGTATAATAGCCACCCTTATCACTCCGCCCAGACAATATCCTAACATACTTAACCGCAGTGAAATGCCACCCTTATACCCACATAATATCAACAGTGAAATGCCACCCTTATATTCTCATAATAATAACTCAAATCACACAATAATTTACACGGAATATTATCACGACAACACAAAACAATCAATTCATATCACAATTTGCCCAATGGCCACAACCAATTCCAATGATATAGTAAAATCAATACATTTCTCAAAAATAGCCTAAGGCTCCACACAACGTATATAAAATCTCTAAACAACAATAGAGATGGAAAAGTAACTCAACACAGGACAACGACTTCTTTTATCCAGATTTTAATAAATATAAATTAATGCCTTATTTTAAACTTATTTAATATTTCTTTTGAAGATAAGGATTCAACAATGAATTTAATTCCAAGAAAAATATCAAATCAACAAGCACACGGAAATCACATAAAAATCCAATTGAAAATAACACCAAATTATCATATAAAATACAATTTCGACAAACAAGGAACGAGGCATGACAATTCAAGGATTTACTAAGTTCCAACAATTTTACAATTTAATACATAAGGGTGTCTACGAATTTTAACCGATATAATTAGACCATATAAACCAAGTACGTACTCGTCACCTTGCGTACGCGACTTTCAATCACACAGTTTTCACATAAGACTCAATGCCTAAGGGGTAATTCTCTCACTCAAGGTTAGGCAAGATACTTACCTTTTTGAAGTTATGCCGATATTCCAAAATTGCCTTCTTGCTTGAATTGACCTTCGGACAGCTCAAATCTATCCAAATTAATTCGATTCAGTCAATACTAATTATAGGAATTAATTCCATATGAAAATACAAATTTTCCAACAAATACCGAAATTTAACTCAAAAATTGCCAGTGGGGCCCACGTCTCGGAATCCAACGAAACTCACAAAATCCGACAACCCATTATATTACGAGTCCACCCATACCAATTTTATCAAATTCTGATAACAACACGTAGATCTGCACATGAAGTGCAGGGTGTAGTATGAGTACAACCAACTCAGCAAGTAACAATAATAAATAAGAAACTGAAGATAGTGACGAGCTACACAGTTTTGGTTCATTTCCAGTAATTCTAGCAAAGAATAGACATGCTATCAAATCTGGCAGCTTAATGTCAAAAATATTTGTATACAATTCCTGTTCATGTAATCCGTATATAAAATCTTTCAGAGGTTTCATAATAATGACAGATAGCAACTAAGTGCAACAACAAATGGAAATCAAATACAACCTCTGAGGACAACAATCACTCACTGGGCTCCCAACCCTCATCATTCACACTCAATGGGTACCCGTGCTCACTAGGAGTGTACAGACTCCGGAGGGGCTCCTACAGCCCAAGTGCTATAATATGCACGGACAACTCACGTGCTGCACGGACAACTCACGTGTTGCACGGACAACTCACGTTCCATAATATTAATATCTGGATCCACACGGCCAACTCACGTGTTGCACGGCCAACTCACGTGCTATAGTATAATATAAGGATCCGCACGGCCAACTCACATGCTGCACGGCCAACTCACTTGCTATAGTATAATATAAGGATCTGCACGGCCAACTCACGTGTTGCACGAACAACTCACGTGCTATGGTATCAATATCTCACAATCAGGCCCTCAGCCTCACTTAGTCATAAATCTCTCCAGTCTCCCGAGCTCTCAATAATCATGAAATCAGCCCAAACAACAATGATATGATGTATCAATAATAATAACAGAGACTGAGATAAAATGTGCAAGTAAAAACTGAGACTCAGTACATATAGCATTTAACAAGAAATTCAAGAAGTAAGCGACCTCTGTGGGTCCCAAAAGTACTATATCATAGCCTAAGCATGATTTCTAAAATGATTTACAATCAAATTTTATCAACACATAGAGAGCATATAGATAACAACATATTATTCAACTTTACAATTTTTCGGGACGGACCAAGTCACAATCCCTTTGGTGCACGCCCACACTCCCGTCACCTAGCATGTGCGTCACCCCCAAAATAATCACATGATACCAAAATCCGGGGTTTCATACCCTCAGGACCAGATTTATAACTATTACTAACCTTAGAGCGTGAAATTATTTACTTTTTTATGCCCTTGCCTCGCAAATCGGTCTCCGAATGCCTCGAATTTAGTCACAATTAATTCGTTTCAGTCAATAAAATTTATTGGAATTAATTCCATATGAAAATGCTAATTTATCATAAAATCCAAAATTTAGCTCAACAATCGCCCGTGGGGCCCACACCTCGGAACTCGACAAAAGTTACAAAATATTAACGCCCATCCAACTACGAATCCAACCATACAAATTTTACCAAATTCCGACATCAACTCGACTCTCAAATCTTCAATTGAAGTCTTTGAAGATTTCTACCATTTTCATCCCCATAATTACCCATTTGAACTCAACACTCTTTCCATAAACCTTATTGATACGTATGAATAATACTATTATACCCAAGAATCATACTCTTAATCACCCATCATTACCCAAACTCGAAATTGAAGATTAGGGGTTAGAACCTTACCTCTTTGATGAAGAACTTGAGGGATTTATTGTTGGATTTCAAGGCTTGGAGGAGAATTTGATGAACAAGACACTTCATCTACCCCCTCTCTCTAGAACACTCTCACTTCTCTCTAAAATCATCAGATAATTGCCCCTAAATAAGCCCCAAGGCCTATTTATCAAAATGGAATCGGGTTATGAAAATAGAAAAATTACTCCTCCGAAAATAGGCATGCAGTCGCATAATGGACCGCAGAATGGGTATGCGGGCCGCAAAGTTGATCACAAAATCGGTGACCAGAACTGGGCTCTTCTGGTCCATTATGCGACTAGTTTGCAGTCGCAGAAGCAGTTTTGCGATCGCATAACTATTTTGCGATCGCATAATTGGTCGCAGAATTACATTTTTCCAGCCTTTGATAATTTGGTCATAACGTCTTGTAGAAATGTCCAAATGATGAACAGTTTAAAGCGTTAGAAACTAGACTCAAAGATCTTTCATTTGATAGGTAATACACTATGTAACACTTTGTATCATGAGAGTTATGCTCATTTGAAATTGGGTCTTGTGCGAACTCACTTGAAACTTTAGTCTATTATGAAATTTCCAACTTCTATATTCGATGCCGAAACCTATCGAATCAAGTCCGATTGATCTCAAATTTTGCACACAAGTCATAAATGACATAATGAACCTATTCCAATTTTTAGAATCAGATTTCGACCCCGATATCAAAAGGTCAACCCCCCGGTCAAAACTTCCCAAAAATTTGACTTTCGCCATTTCAAGCCTAATTCTACTACGGACCTCCAAATAATTTTCCGGACACGCTCCTAGTTCCAAAATTACCATACGGAGCTATTAGAATCATCATAATTTAAATCCGAGGTCGTTTACATATAAGTCCACATCTGGTTAACTATTTCAACTCAAGCTTCCAACATAAAAATTCATTCTTCCAAGCTAACTTCGAAGTACCTAAAAAACCAAAACCGACAATTCACACAAGTCATAATACCTCGTAGGAATTTATTCAAGACTTTAAATAGTTGAAAGGAGCGTAAATGCTCAAAATGATCGATCGGGTCGTTACAATCTCCCCCACTTAAACATACGTTCGTCCTCGAACGTGCCAAGAGTTGTTCTTCACCTTCAAATATCTATTCCACCTTACCACGCACATACCCGGGGGTGATCTCACATCACCCTATTCAATATAAGCCCGAAAACACAATACAACTGAAAATCCTTAATTTAACCTTAGCCCAAAACCTTGGAATTCAATTCCCAACCTTCAAAATTTCTTTTCAAGACACGAATCTTGCATTTACACGCTGTATAAGCCTGAACAAGTTGTATCCAGCCTTAACCATAATCCTGGATATAATTGCATAACATACTACACAACTCGCATACTAGTAACACCATTTCTGATCACAGTAACTACTCAAAACCAACCAAGTGCTAGTATAAAACCTTATCAAGCCAAATCTCCTTCCAAAAAACCTTCGTACACTACTGATAATAAACGAAACATGCAGAAATCTCATGACCCCTTATCAGAGCAACAATGCATGGAGCTCTTTCTCCCCAACCAGAGCCATAATCAATTTCTAAGCCTACTTTTAATATTATCCTCCCGAATATACCGTAATCAAACTGGACAGTACCGATTCTAGGTCCAATGACCTTATATTATTAAACACAACTATCCCACATATACGCCACATCAATATAACTCAAGCCATAACTGCGCAATCCGTGTACCCAAATATGGGAGATGTCTGAAGGAAGAATACCATATTGCAAGTTCCACAAGCACCACCACAACCGCAATGTTACCACCAACTCCTCAAATTTAGTGAAGAGGATAACCGTAGGTACATGTGCACAATTGTAGAGGAAGGAAATTAATGAATCAGATAAATTATTATAGAAATAAAATTCCCACATACGACGCGGATAACTCACGTGCCAATAATATGAATCGCCCCGCATGGTCACAGGCCTCCAGTCCCAGCATATCATACATGAGCAATTAAACAAGTACACTTGTATATGATAATGAAATAAGATTCTCATGCTCCTGGACTGGTATAAATAGTACGCCATAGTGTAAGCATGTTCAAAGTCTACTATCATACTCCAAATCAATAAGTTAACGCAGAAATAATAACTACCCCATTTATTCAGGGAAATTAGCCTCTTGGTAACCTCAATTGTAGCCCAGATAGTTCTCAACAAAGGTACGAGCACGAGAAACGTTATAACTTTACGTTTAACAGTCAACTTTAAGCATATCATAGCCTAAGCATTCCTTCGAGTATAAATACTTGCCCCGATGCCCGCACATTGGCTCAAACCTCAGATATATGCACACTTATAGCACGTAGCTATCACAAATAATTAATGCAAGTGGTGCCTCCACTGAGTTAAAATAAAATACTCGCCTCAAACAGGCCGCAACCCGAAATAATATACTTTTGAGAACTCCCAGTCTCCGTACTGATCCATCATGTTACCCATTTGTCTTATTTTCTCCGAGTTTCTTCTGAATTACCCTCAAGTTGACATTTCTCCTTGTCAGAACACTTCTATCCTTACCCAAATCTCACTACAAGATATCCTAACATAAAACCACATCGCCCAAAGGCCCATAAGCCACTGTATTCTTCTTAAGCACCTTAATAAATACTCCAATCGTAACACTCACTCTGAAAATACCTAATGTGAATTTAAAATTGTTCCTATTCCCCTTCTTATACTGAAATGTAGAATCTATAGTCAAACAAAATTACCGCACGTCTCGATACGATCCAATGTAAGCAACTCATTCTAGTGATATACAAATTCGAAATTTTTTCAATTTCCACATATACATTTTGAATCCTTTAGATCTCTCTCGATATTCATCCACTCTACTCAAATCTAATTTACTCGCCCAAACGGGCTGAAAGACATGTGCTCCTTTAGCACAATCAACACTCAAATAAGTAACCATGCCTTAACACGACCAATCAAATTCATACTTCATGTGCACTACATCCTTTTAAAGTAGCAACTTAATCATTCCACTATTTTCATATTTTCATAAAGTGCAACGTAACCTATATCCAGGAATTTACTTACCTGAGTCATCCTCGATCTCCATCTCTGCAAGTCATAACTGATCCACAAGTATGTCTTCAACCAAAACTAAAATTCAACACATAACCATGAAATCAAATTGTCAATAGCAGGCTTCCCCACTTAGCTTTAAGATGCAATTATATAAAATTTAGAACCCGCAAGGATTTCTCCTTCTCAATTACCAAGACCGCACACCGTTAACCCGCCAGACTTCTCGACATTTTTTTGTTAAGCTTTTCATGAACATTCTGAATCACCAGCCACCGTCACACACTCGACCTCTTACCGGGTACAAGTAATATTCCTCGCAGAAGCTTCATCAACATCATTCCACCGCTAACTATTCCCATGAGAGAACCCACCTGTGGAATTCCTTATCGACATCTTCCAACGACACCGCAATGGGTGCAACGACTACGTAATTAGTAAATTCTCCTGAGCTCGTGCTCGCCCACCATTTGGATAAGTCTGCACTTTCCCTATTGACATTAACTGAAAGTTCAACAATACTTTCCGAACTCAAGTCATATTGTGCCTAAAATGATAATCAGATCTTCACATCCCTCTTCATTTCAAACAAACTCCTTTCTGCCCTATTCAATCTTTCTGTGTACAGTAACCATCACTCCAAATAAAGTCTGCAGGACAAATCACATTCTATCATGATTCCAAATCGTTCTACACTTTCTCAAGGCGCACGACTACCCTACCATTGAATTCATATGCTAATTTGCCACTCTTACTTCAGTTAAATCATTTCCTTTAAGAAACTTCTCAACCTCTACTTCTCCTACTTGACCTGCTAGTACTTCAACCACAGCGAAACACTTCTCGCCATATCTTCCCTCATACTTTGCTGCCCAACTGTTGCATCAAATCGAAATGCATCTCTGTCTCATCTGAACCAATAAAATGTTACCGACTCTAAGTCTCCTCGAAGAACATCTTTCTTGAGCCATCAACATTAGAAATACCCATTCGTAACCACAATTACTACACAATCACTTACTCTTCTTGAGTCTAAACTCATTGACAAGACATAAGAATTTAATTTGTCCCAAAATTTAACAACGTGAAAGATCCTTCAAAACATTCATACATGAGACTCTATGTCAAATCGATATAGAAATCAAATACCCAATAGTCCCCTTTTACATCCCTTTTTCCCATCACTTTCAAACCATCTGAATACATCCCGCAGTCGTAATAAAATCATCATATGGTCACCCAGCCATTCATCGAGCTAGAAATTCCACTCATAGGGATACTACCGGACATATGAGTCCAATTGTACAAGTTCACACAACTAAAACTACCGAGCCTAAGTTGCGGTCTAATCCTGGCCTCAAGTCGTCCTGACTGGCCTATCACCCAAAACACAGAATACACATCTTGAACCTCATTCATAGAATTACAAGCCGGCAATGCACAACTGATACTGAGAGATCATGTGCGCATACATATGCGTGGAAGGAATTCAAATAGTTATGTTTCAAGCTGAATCAATTTTGCACGATAGAATACAAGAAAGTGAAATTTTCCTAAGGGTTCGGTAGCCTCTTGAAGATAAGTACAGATGTCTCTGTACCGATCCGCAAGACTCTACTAAACCTGCTCATGACTCGTGAGACCTATGTCACCTAAAGCTCTGATACCAACTTGTCATGACCTAGAATCTAACCTGTCGTGATGAAGCCTATCTCAATACTAGGCAAGCCGATAACATCAATAACCCCTGATTTCCTTTATGTTTGAAAACATAATATTTAAATAAAATACAAAATCCCACAAATACTGATACGAACACTCCCCAAAACCTGGTGTCACTAAGTACATGAGCATCTATTATTAATAGAAGTCTGGAAAATACGGTCTGTAATAGTCTGAGATAGGGAAGGAGAGGCAAGGTCTATGAAACACCGCAGCTACCTCTGAATCTCCGAAAAATCAACTATAAGAGAGAATCAACACCCGCTATGTATGGAAACACGTGGATCTGCACACGAAGTGCAGGGTGTAGTATGAGTACAACCAACTTTGTTGTGGTTCATTTTCAGTAATTCCAGCAAAGAATAGACATGCTATCAAATCTAGCAGTTTAATGTCAAGTCAATTTTTATACAGTTCCTGTTCATGTAATCCGTATATAAAATCTTTCAGAGATTTCACAACAATGACAGATAGTAACTAAGTGCAACAAAAAATGGAAATCAAGTACAACCTCTCAGGACAACAATCACTCACTAGGCTCCCAACCCTCATCACTCACACTCAATGGGTACCCGCGCTCACTGGGGGTGTACAGACCCTGGAGGGGCTCCTACAGCCCAAGCACTATAATCTGCACGGACAACTCACATGTTGCACGGACAACTTACGTGCCATAATATATATATATATATATATATATATATATATATATATATATATATATATATATATATATATATATGGATCCGCACGGCCAACTCACGTGCTGCACAACCAACTCACGTGCTATAGTATAATATAAGGATCTGCACGGCCAACTCACGTGTTGCACGGACAACTCACATGCTATGGTATCAATATCTCACAATCAGGCCCTTAACCTCACTCATTCATAAATCTCTCCAGTCTCTCGGGCTCTCAATAATCATAAAATCAGCCCGAACAATAATTATATGATGTATCAATAATAATAACAGAGATTGAGATAAAATGTGCAAGTAAAAACTGAGATTGAGTACATATAGCATTTAGCAGGCAATTCAACAAGTACGCGACCTCTGTGGGTCCCAAAAGTACTATCACATAGCCTAAGCATTATTTCTAACATGATTTACAGTCAAATTTTATCAACACAAAGAGAGCATATAGCTAACATCAAATTATTAAACTTTACAGTTTCCCGGGACGGACCAAGTCACAATCCCCTCGGTGCACGCCCACACGCCCGTCACCTAGCATGTGCGTTACCTCCAAAATAATTACATGATACAAAAATCCTAGGTTTCATACCCTCAAGACAAGATTTATAACTGTTACTTACCCCAAAGAGTGAAATTCTTTACTTTGCTATGCCCTTGCATAGCAAATCGTTCTCCAAATGCCTCGAATCTAGTCATTATTAATTTGTTTCAGTCAATAAAATTTATTGGAATTAATTCCATATGAAAATGCTAAGTTTTCATAAAATTCAAAATTTAGCTCAAATATCGCCCGTGGGGCCCATACCTCGGAACTCGACAAAAGTTACAAAATATTAACGCCCATCTAACCACGGGTCCAACCATACAAATTTCACCAAATTTCGACATCAACTCGACCCTCAAATCTTCAATTGAAGTCTTTGAAGATTTCTACCATTTTCAACCCAATAATTACCCATTTGAACTCAACACTCTTTCCATAAACCTTATTGATACGTGTGAATAATACTATTATACCCAAGAATCATACTCTTAATCACCCATCATTACCCAAACTCGAAATTGAAGATTAAGGGTTAGAACCTTACCTCTTTGATGAAGAACTTGAGGGATTTATTGTTGGATTTCAAGGCTTGGACAAGAATTTTATGAACAAGACACTTCATCTACTTCCTCTCTTTAAAACACCCTCACTTCTCTCTAAAATCATCAGATAATTGCCCCAAAATAAGCCCCAAAGACTATTTATCAAAATGGAGTCGGGTTATGAAAATAGAAAAATTACCCTTCCGAAAACAGGTCTGCGGTCGCATAATGGACCGCAGAATGGGTATGCGGGCCGTAAAGTTGATTGCAAAATTGGTGCCCAGAACTGGGCTCTTCTGGTCCATTCTCCGACCAGTTTGCGGTCGCAGAAACAGTTTTGCGGTCGCATAACTATTTTGCGATCGCATAATTGGTCGCATAATTGTATTTTTCCAGCCTTTGATAATTTGGTCATAACTTCTTGTAGAAATGTCCAAATGACGAACGGTTTAAAGCGTTAGAAACTAGACTCAAATATCTTTCATTTGATAGGTAATTCACCATATAAAATTTCGTATCATGAGATTTATGATCATTTGAAGTTGGATCTTGTACGAACTCACTTGAAACTTTAGTCTATTATGAAATTTCCAACTTCTACATTCGATGCCGAAACCTATCGAATCAAGTTCGATTGAACTCAAATTTTGCACACAATACATAAATGATATAATGAACCTATTCTTATTTTCATAATCATATTTCGATCCCGATATCAAAAAGTCAACCCCCCGGTCAAAACTTCCCAAACATTTGACTTTCGCCATTTCAAGCCTAATTCCACTAAGGACCTCCAAATAATTTTTCGGACACGCTCCTACGTCCAAAGTCACCATACGGAGCTATTGGAATCATCAGAATTTAAATTCAAGGTCGTTTACACATATGTCCACATCCGGTCAACTATTTCAACTTAAGCTTCCAACATGAAAATTCATTCTTTCAAGCTAACTCTGAAATACCTTAAAAACCAAAACCGACAATTCACACAAGTCATAATACCTTGTAGGAAGTTATTCAAGACTTTAAATAGTTGAAAAGAGCGTAAATGCTCAAAACGACCGGTCGGGTCGTTATAGAAATGACCATTTTTGGTCCTTAAGTTTCTGCCCATCCATCACTAAAAGTCCATTTTCCATCACTAAAAGTCCATTTTTCGTCGCTAAAAGTCCACACCAGACTTTGCTTGCACCAGCAGTTATTATTTTCACTAAAAAGGCTCTAACTCCGTTATACGAACTCAGAATTCAACGATTCTTATTTCTACGAGTCACTAGCCATTCAATCGAAACTCAATTCGGAGCTCATTTGCTTAATGTGATGCCAATTTTGCTCGTTAAATAATTAACTTATGTTTCGTGCTAAAAACCCAATTGCGACTTGATGAAATTAGACCAAACTTTTCAGATCACTCCTATAATGCATTATCAAAATCTCAAAAGTCTCAAAATCGAATTTCAATCCCTAGAACTAAAAATGGATCTTTGGATCATTACATGCTTATGCTGAAAACATAAAACTCTTCCAAACCTCTTCCCCGACAGTCTATAGTATATCAACCATAACTTCTTGTACTCAACTCCAACTTCCAAATGGTTTATATTTCTGCAAACTAGATACAAAGTCCTACAACTTTTATGTTTTTCTCATCGCCCAACTCCTTATAGCTTGCGAGATATAAGCTCCCAAAATCAGCCCTGTGCAACAAAAATTTCTAGCGATGCACACTTTTGTAGTCAAAAACTGCAGTACCAGTTTTAGTCAATCGATCATAGCTTTTTATAAAAATGTACGAATGATGAATGTTTTATCATTACGGAAACTACAATCAAAGGGCTACAACTTTAATGTTTTGATAATCCCCATATTCTTTATAGATTTTGAGATATAAGCTTCCAAAGTCAACTCTGCGCATCAGAAATTTAGCACATTGCTGTAAAACAAAACAACAGTTAAAAATGATCCAAAACCACTCCGAAACTCACCTGAGGCCCTCGAGACCTCAAACCAATACACCAACAAGTCCTAAAATATCATACAAACTTAATTAAAATCTCAAATCACATAAAACAACGCTAAAACCACGAATCATATCCCAATTCAAGTTCCAACTTCTACATTCGATGCCAAAACCTATCAAATCAATTACGATTGACTTCAAATTTTGTACATAAGTCATAAATAACATAACGGTATCGCACCCCATTTTCTTGCAAAATCGGGTTTCGACATTGACAACTCTTTTAAAAGGAAGGAATGGTTATTAAAAGAGAGTTGCCACCTAACGGATTAAGGTGAGTTAGGGCACCTATTGCAAATGACTCGGGTTTACTAGTTTGCGTCACCAAAGATCGGGTAAGGGCTCAAATTACCTCTAAGAAAAGGTGTTTGACACTCCTCAAGGTCCACAATGGTGGGTCCCGGCAGAACTCAAATCATGTGAATTATTCTAAGAGAAAAGAAACAATTGATAAATTAAATAAATGATTATTTTAAAATAGAATTAGGGGGTCCTATATTTTTTAGCCTAAAGGATCACCCCGTGCAATATAAATAATCCTTCGTAACTCCCTCAAGATGGGGTGTTACTCATATTATTCAGCGAGCACAGACTATCATCTCCTGCTACCCGAGTACTATCTTTAAATTGTTTACCTAAAGCGCTCTAGTCAATTTTAAGTCGTACTATATGCGTGCACTACCCGTCCCATGCCTAGGGTCCATGAGGCATTTAGACCTCTATTTCAGGGTGGTTCTAGACCTTAACTTAGGTTGCTCAAAAGGAGAAAACTAGGCGACATCCAAAAACAATTAGGACTTTCAAATAGAAACAAGTATGGGCTCAAGTTACCCTCCGCATTTAGACATCAAATGCACGCCAAACTGATTAGCATTGACAATTGCAAATTTTAATAAGTTAAGGTTGTAGAACCCTATAGGCAGGATCTCTATGTGACACTGAATTTAATGAGCAGGCATTTTATAAGTAAAAGCCTTTTCTCTCAATACAATTTCTAAAACTGACCTAATTGCCTACTGATTGCAGGTATAAGGGATTACAACCTATAGGCATGATGTCTAGGTGATTCACGTAGTAACTAACAATGGTAATCACAGGAATATGTTTAGAATTGCTTAATCGAGTCCTATAGGCATGGTTTCTAGAATGGTAATTAGTATAGTGTTGAAAACTATTAAAGAAATGAGCATGGTGATAATTAAAAACAGAATCCTATACACACATTGAGATATTAATCATTCAATATCCTATAAGCATGGTTTCTAACAGGTAAAAGCAGAACACATTTGAACCAAATAAAAAACTTATAGGTAGGATTTCTAACGCACATTTGAGCAAAGTAATGAACATATAGGCAGGATTTCTTCCCATTTCAATAAAAGTGTAAGATAAAACCACTTTCCCAATTTTACTAATACCCCAAAATGTTATTACAAGAATTATTACTGTAATGACCCGGCCGGTCGTTTTGAGAGTTAAAACCCTGTTTTCCCCATTTTTACTTCTTTTTGTGTTATTCAGCTATATTATATTATATCGGGTAAGTTGGTTCGAGTCCGGAAGGAACTCAGAGTGAAATGAGACACTTAGTCTCATAACTGAAAATTTTAAGTTAGAAAAGTGGACCGGATATGGACCTATGTGTAAACGACCTCAGATTTGAATTTTGATGATTCAAATAGCTCCGTATGGTGATTTTGGGCTTAGGAGCGTGTCCGGAATATTATTTGGAAGTCCGTAGAGGAATTAGGCTTGAAATGCCGAAAGTTTAATTTTTGAGAAGTTTGACCGGGGGATTGACTTTTTGATTTCAGGGTCAGAATCTGATTCTGAAAATTGAAATACCTCTATTATGTCATTTATGACTTGTGTGCAAAATTTGAGGTCAATCGGACGTGATTTGATAAGTTCCGGAGTTATTTGTAAAAATTAGAAATTTCAAAGTTCATTAGGCTTGAAGTGGGGTGTAATTCATGGTTTTAGCATTGTTTCAGGTGATTTTAGGGTTCGACTAAGTCCGTATGATATTTTAGAACTTGTTGGTATATTTGGTTGAGGTCCCGAGGGGCTTGGGTGAGTTTCAGATGGTTAACGGGTTGGATTTTGGACTTGGAACTCTGTTGGAATTTTTCTGATGCACCATCTGGTTTTCCTTCATCGCGTTCGCGAGTGGAGCCTTGCGTTCGCGAAGAGGAACTGAGAGGCTAGCAATATTTGCTCTTCGCATTCGCGAAGAGAAGCTCGTGTTTGCGAAGGGTGGACTAGGTGTGCATCACGAACGCGAGAGGTGTTACGCATTCGCGAAAAAGACAGGAAGCAGCCGAAGACCCCCAGGCAATTGGTGTGTGTGTTCGCGTAGGGAGTGTCGCGTTAGCGTAGTGAGGGGGAAAGAAGCATCGCGTTCACGATGGGTCGAACACGTTCGCGTAGATGGCATTGAGGTAGAGGCATTTTGTGCTTCGCGAACGCGAGGGTGATATCGCGTTCGTGAAGGAGGAATTTGGAATGGAGCTATTTTGTGCTTCGCGAACGCGAGGCACTGACCGCATTCGCGAAGAAGAAAAGTCTGGGCAGTGAGTTTTAGTTCGTCCCATTTTCAGTTTTTGGCGATTTGGAGCTCGGAAGTGAGGCAATTTTGGGTGATTTTCAGAGGAAACAACGGGGTAAGTGTTCTTAACTCAATATTGGTTAAATTACCCGAATCCATGGTTGTTTTTATCATTTAATTGGTAAATTTAGTTGGGAAAAATTTGGAAACATCTTGGCTTTTAAATTGAAGATTTGAGGGTTGAGTTGGGGTCGGATTTTGGTAAAATTAGTATGGTTAGACTAGTGGTTGAATGAGCTTCTGGATTTTGTAGCTTTTGTCGAGTTCCAAGACGTGGGCCCCACGGGCAATTTTTGAGCTAATTTTCAGATTTTATGGAAAATCATTATTATCTTGTGGAATTAATTCTAATAAATTTTATTGACTGAAACAAATTATTTATGACCAGATTCGAGCCGTTTGGAGACCAATTCACGAGGAAAGGACATTGTAGAATAAGAATTTCGCGGTTTGAGGTAAGTAACGATTGTAAATCTTGTCCTCAGGGTATAAAACCTCAGATTTTGTATCATTCTACTATTTTTAGTGACGCATATGCTAGGTGACGGGCGTGTGGGCGTGCACTGTTGGGGATTCGTGACTTGGTCCGTACCGTATCAACTGTAAAGTTGCATACTTTGTTGAAACTATATGATACTTATATGTTTTAGAGAGAACTTCTGTAAATTGGGCTGAATGCCATATTTGGGCCTTGCGCCAATGCTGTTTGGACCCTTAGGGGCTGTTTCTTACCATCCTCTCATTGTTTTCGATTGAAAATCTATACTCAGTCATGTTTATACTTGTTTACTGCATAACTCAGTTTTATGACTCTATTTTGATGCATATAAATGTTTTGGGCCGAATGCCCTGTTTTACTGAAATGCCCGAGTGGCTTGAGAGCTTTATGACTGAGTGAGGCCGAGGGCCTAATTTGTGAGGATGAGTGTGGATCGAGGCTGCCCGCCTGCAGCATATTTATGACTGAGTGAGGCCGAGGGCCTGATTTGTGAGAATGAGTGTGGATCGGGGCTGCCCGCCTGCAACATACTTTATTATTATAGCATATGAGTTGTCCGTGCAGATTATAGCGCTTGGGATGAAGGAGCCCCTCCGGAGTCTGTACACACCCCCAATGAGCACAGGTACCTACTGAGTGTGAGTGCCGAGTGCTGAGTGTTGAGTGACTGGGAGGCATGAGTGATTGTGAGGTATGCCCGAGTGGCAAGAGTGATTGTGAGGTATGCCCGAGTGGCAAGAGTGACTGTGAGGTTTGGCCGAGGGGCTGTATATGAGTGATGTTTTGCCTGAGGGGCTGTTTATGATTTCATCATTTTTCTCACCTTTGCATTGAGCCTTTGTTTGAAAAACTGTTGGAAAAATATCTTTAAATGATTTTTACTGGAACCGGGTTTAAACGAGATGATTTGATTCAAACACTGATTTTTTTTAATGAGATTTCATGATATGAACGTTATATGTTTCATTGCTCGTCACTACTGCTCAATCTCTATTTATTGTTGTTACTTACTGAGTTGGCGTACTCACGTTACTCCCTGCACCTTGTGTGTAGATTCGGTGTAGCTGGACACGGTAGCGGTTATTGAGTATTCTGGTTGCAGATTTTCTTGGAGATAGCAAGGTAGCTGTTTGGCGATCGCAGCCCCTACTCTTCTCCCTCTTATCTTCCTCTAGTGGTACTTAGCTATTTTCCAGGCTGAGTTAGCCTTGATATTGTTAGACAAATTGTATTAGATGCTCATGAATAGTGGCACCCCGATGTCGGGTTTTTGTTTTCTACACTTTTGCTTTTCTTTGATTTGAACTCCTTAAATGAAGGTTTTATGTTAAATAATATCAAAATTATCTTGGAAATGAAAATATTGGTTATTTTTGGAAATGAGTCGGCTTGCCTAGTTCCACGATAGGCGCCATCACGACAGGTTAGGTTTTTAGGTCGTGACAGATTGGTATCAAAGCCTAGGTAGGTCTCACGAGTCATGAGGGGGTTTAGTAGAGTCTTGTGGATCAGTATGGAGATGTCTATACTTATCTTCGAGAGGCTGCAGAACCTTTAGGAAAAATTTCCACATTCTTGAATTCTTGTCGTGCGAATCTGTTGATTCTATTAACTAAACATCTGTTGTTTCATTCTCTCACAGATGGTGAGGACTCGTACTACCGGTCAGGAGGGCCAGCCACCAGTACCACCAGCCAGGGCAGTGAGAGGTTGAGGCCGCGGTAGAGGTCGTGGTAGGGGCAGAGATGCAGCCCGTACAGCAGCTGGGGCAGTACCTGCAGATCCACCGGTTATCCCAGATCAGGACCAAGTTCCAGTTGTTGATGCACCAGCTCAGGCACCACCTGTGCCTATTGTGATTCTAGGCCTTCATGAGGCCCTAGCTCAAATTCAGACAGCGTGTACTGGCCTTGCTTAGGCGGTCTCTATTTCGACGGCCGCAACTACTTCTCAGGCCAGGGGAGGCACTCAAACTCCCGTCGCTCGTACACCCGAGCAGGTTATTCAGGGACTTCAGACACCGGAGGCACCACCAGCCCAGCCAGTTGCTGTTGCTCAGGATTATGTGGTTCCTGCTATGCCTGAGGATGATCAGCATAGGTTGGAGAGGTTTGGGAGACTCCATCCACCACCTTTAAGTGGCATAGAGAGAGGATGATCAGGACTTTTTGGACATGTGTCAGAGGATACTCCGTACTACTGGTATTTTGGAGACTTGTGGGGTCTCATTCACTATCTTTCAGTTTTCTGGGGCTGCACTTAGATGGTGAGAGAATTACGAGAGGCGTAGGCCTATTGGCGCAACACCCCTTACTTGACAGCAGTTCTCCGTGGTCTTTTTAGAGAAGTTCGTGCCTCGATTTCGTAGAGTGGAGCTGCGCAGACACTTTGAGCGGCTTCGGCAGGGTGATATGTCTGTGACACAGTATGAGATGCAGTTCTCTGAGTTAGCCCGTCATGCGGTCTGGTTGGTTCCCACGGACAGGGAAAGGATCATGCGGTTTATTGATGGTCTCACTTATCAGCTACAGTTGCTCATGACTAGAGAGAGGGTTTTGGGTGCTATTTTTGATGAGGTTGTCGACATTGCTCGGCATATTTAGATTGTTCGCAGTCAGGAGAGGGTTGAGAGGGAGGCCAAGAGGCCTCGTGGTTAGGGTACATTCAGCGGTGCTCTTTTTGGGGGTCAGTTCCAGCACGGTAGAGGTCGTCATTTCAGACAGGCTCAGTCAGCTCGGCCATTTCATCGGGGTGCATCATTTGGCCATGGTTCTCACAGTTCTCATCAGGGCCACTCATTACTTAGTGCCCTTCCAGTTCAGAGTTCGCCTCGTGCACAACCTGTTCAAGGCTCTTCCATGCCAAGTTCTTCTACCAGTCATCCCGGTGCTAAGGGTTCCCTTCAGTTTCCGCCACCAGCACCAGGGAGTTGTTTTGAGTGTGGGGAGCTTGGGCATATGTGGAGGTAGTGTCCTCATCGTCATGGAGGTCTATCTCAGCAGAGGAGTCAGCCTCCGACTACAACACCAGTTACCTCACCACCCGCCCAGTCAGCTCGGGGTCGCCCTAGAGGGGGAGGCAGATCAGGGGGTGGTCAGGCCTATTTTTATGCTCTCCTGGCCAGACCAAATGCTATTGCTTCAGATGCTGTGATTAGAGGCATTGTCTCAGTTTGTCATAGAGATGCCTCGGTATTATTTGATCCTGGTTCCACGTATTCATATGTTTCCTCGTATTTCGCCCATTTTTTGGGTATGCCCAGTGAGTCCTTAGTTTCATCTGTACATGTATCTACTTCTGTGGGAGATACTATTATTGTGGACCACGTATATCGGTCATGTGTGGTGACTATTGGGGGTCTGGAGACCCGAGTAGATCTATTGTTGCTCAGTATAGTCGACTTTGATATGATATTAGGTATGTATTGTCTATCTCCATATCATGCTGTTCTAGATTGTCACGCTAAGACGGTGACGTTTACTATGCCGGGAATTCCGAGGGTTGAGTGGAGCGGTTCTTTAGATTATGTACCAAGTAGGGTGATTTCATATTTGAAGGCTCAGTGCATGGTTGAGAAGGGTTGCCTATCTTATTTGGCTTTTGTGAGGGATGTTAGTGCAGAGACTCCTGTCATTGATTCTGTTCCGGTGGTACGTGATTTTCCGGATGTGTTTCTTGCAGACCTGCCGGGCATGCTGCCTGACAAGGATATTGACTTTGGTATTGATTTGGTCCTAGGCACTCAACCCATTTCTATTCCATCGTATCGTATGGCACCGACAGAGTTGAAGGAATTGAAAGAACAGCTCCAACAAACTCCTTGATAAGGGGTTTATTCGGCCTAGTGTGTCACCTTGGGGTGCACCGGTTCTATTTGTGAAAAAGAAGGATGGTTCCATGAGAATGTGTATTGATTACAGGCAGTTGAACAAGGTCACAGTCAAGAACAAGTATCCTTTGCCTCGTATTGATGATTTATTCGACCAGCTTCAGGGAGCGAGGGTGTTCTCCAAGATCGATTTAAGGTCCGGTTATCACCAGCTGAAGATTCGGGATTTGGATATTCTTAAAACAGCTTTCAGGAACCGATATGGCCATTATTTGTTCTTGGTGATGTCTTTTGGGCTGACCAATGCCCCATCAGCGTTCATGCATTTGATGAACAATATATTTTAGCCCTATTTGGACTCATTCGTTGTTGTATTTATTAATGACATCATGGTGTACTCTCATAGCCAGGAGGAGCACGCTCAACATTTGAAGGTTGTAATACAGAGATTGAGGGAGGAGAAGCTTTATGCAAAGTTCTCCAAATGTGAGGTTTTCTCAGTTCAGTAGCATTCTTGGGGCACGTGGTGTCCAGTAAGGGTATTTAGGTGGATCCGAAGAAGATAGAGGCGGTGCAGAGTTGGCCCAGACCGTCCTCAGCCACGAAGATTAGGAGCTTTCTTGGTTTGACAGGTTACTACCGTCGCTTTGTGGAGGGATTTTCATCTATTGCATCGCCCTTGACCAAATTGACCCAAAAGGGTGCTCCATTCAGGTGGTCAGATGAATGTGAGGAGAGCTTTCAGAAGCTCAATACTGCTTTGACCACAACTTCAGTATTAGTTCTGCCATTAGCTTCAGGTTCTTACACCATGTATTGTGATGCCTCGAGGATAGGCATTGGTTATGTTTTGATGCAGGAGGGTAGGGTGATTTCCTTTGCCTCACGCCAGTTGAAGACCCATGAGAAGAACTATCCTGTCCATGATCTTGAGTTAGCAGCCATTGTTCACGCCTTGAAGATTTGGCGTCATTATTTGTATGGGGTTTATTGTGAGATCTATACAGATCACCGGAGTTTGCAATATCTGTTAAAGCAGAAAGATCTTAATTTGCGCCAGCGGAGATGGTTGGAGCTTCTTAAGGACTATGATATCACTATTTTGTACCATCCGAGGAAGGCCAATGTGGTGGCCGATACTTTGAGTCACCGGGCAGAGAGTTTGAGGAGTTTATCATATCTTCCAGCAGCAGAGAGACCTTTGGCATTAGATGTTCAGGCCTTAGCGGTCCAGCTTGTCAGATTGGATATTTCGGAGCCTAGTCAGGTATTGGCTTGTGTGGTCTCCAGGTCTTCTCTTTATGACTGCATTAGGGAGCGTCAGTATGATGACCCCCACTTACTCGTTCTTCAGGACAGGGTTCGGAGAGGTGACGCTAGGGATGTGACTATTGGTGATGACGGCGTGCTGAGAATGCAGGGCCGAATATGTGTGCCTAATATAGATGGGATTCGAGAGTTGATTCTTGAGGAGGCCCACAACTCACAGTATTCCATCCATCCAGGTGCCACGAAGATGTACCAGGATTTGAGGCAGCACTATTGGTGGAGACGGATGAAGAAGGATATAGTTGGGTTTGTGGCTCGGTGTCTCAACTAACAGCAGGTTAAGTATGAGCATCAGAGACCGGGTGACTTGCTTCAGAGATTAGAGATCCCAGAGTGGAAGTGGGAGCGGATCACCATGGACTTTGTAGTTGGGCTCCCATGGACTTCGAGGAGGTTCGATGCTATTTGGGTTATTGTGGATTGGCTGACCAAGTCCGCACACTTCATTCCATTTGGTACTACTTACTCTTCAGAGCGGTTGGCTGAGATTTACATCCGAGAGATCGTTCGCCTGCATGGTGTCCTAGTTTCCATCATTTCGGATAGGGGTACTCAGTTCACATCACAGTTTTGGAGGGCCGTGCAACGAGAGTTGGGTACTCAGGTTGAGTTGAGCATAACTTTTCACCCTCAGATGGACGGGCAGTTCGAGCGCACTATTCAGATATTGGAGGACATGTTGCGTGCTTGTGTCATTGACTTTGGGGGTTCATGGGACCAGTTTCTGCCACTCGCGGAGTTTGCATATAACAACAATTATCAGTCGAGTATTCAGATGGCTCCGTACGAGGCTTTGTATGGGAGGAGGTGTAGATCTCCGGTTGGATGGTTTGAGCTGGTGAGGCTAGGCTCTTAGGTACAGACTTGGTCCAGGACGCATTAGATAAGGTGAAATTGATTCAGGAGCGGCTTCGCACGGCATAATCTAGGCAGAAGAGCTACGCGGATAGGAAGGTCTGTGATATGTCTTTTATGGTTGGGGAGAAGGTTTTGCTGAAGGTATCACCCATGAAGGGTGTTATGAGGTTTGGGAAGAGGGGCAAGTTGATCCCCCGGTTCATTGGGCCTTTTGAGGTGCTTCAGAGGATTGGGGAGGTGGCTTATAAGCTTGCCTTGCCACCCAGCTTGTCGAGTGTGCATCCAGTGTTTCATATTTCCATGCTTCGGAAGTATATTGGAGATCCGTCCCATGTTTTGGATTTCAGCACAGTTCAATTGGAGGGTGATATGACTTATGATGTGGAGCCGGTGGCTATTTTGGATCGGCAGGTTCAAAGGTTGAGATCAAATGATATAGCTTCAGTGAAGGTGCAATAGAGAGATCAGCCTGTGGAGGAGGCCACCTGGGAGACCGAGCGGGAGATGCGGAGCAGATATCCACTCCTATTTGAGACTCCAGGTATGTTTCTAGACCCGTTCGAGGAGGAACAGATGTTTAACAAGGGGAGGATGTAACGACCTGGCCTGTCGTTTTGAGAGTTATAACCCAATTTTCCCCATTTCTACTTCCTTTTGTGTTATTCAGTTATATTATGTTATATCATGTTAGTTGGTTCGAGTCCGGAAGGAACTCTGAGTGAAATGAGACACTTAGTCTCATAACTGAAAATTTTAAGTTAGAAAAGTGGACCGGATATGGACCTATGTGTAAACGACCTCGGATTTGAATTTTGATGATTCCAATAGCTCCGTATGGTGATTTTGGGCTTAGGAACGTGTCCCGAATATTATTTGGAAGTCCGTAGAGGAATTAGGCTTGAAATGCCGAAAGTTTAATTTTTGAGAAGTTTGACCGGGGGTTGAATTTTTGATATCGGGGTCGGAATCCGATTCTGAAAATTAGAATCCCTCTGTTATGTCATTTATGATTTGTGTGCAAAATTTAAGGTCAATCAGACGTGATTTGATAGGTTCCGGAGTTATTTGTAGTAATTAGAAATTTCAAAGTTCATTAGGCTTGAATTGGGGTGTAATTCATGGTTTTAGCGTTGTTTGAGGTGATTTGAGGGTTCGACTAAGTCCGTATGATGTTTTAGGACTTGTTGGTATATTTGGTTGAGGTCCCGAGGGGATCAGGTGAGTTTCGGATGGTTAACATGTTGGATTTTGGACTTGGAACTCTACTAGAATTTTTCTGATGCACCATCTAGTTTTCCTTCATCGCGTTCGCGAGTGGTGCCTCGCGTTCACGAAGAGGAACTGAGAGGCTGGAAATATTTGCTCTTTGCATTCACGAAGAGAAGCTCGTATTCGCAAAGGGTGGACTGGGTGTGCATCGCGAACGCGAGAGGTGTTACGCGTTCGCGAAGAAGAGAGGAAGTAGCCTAAGACCCCCATGAAATTGGTCTACGCGTTCGCATAGGGAGTGCCGCGTTTACGTAGTGAGGGGGAAAGAAGCATCGCGTTCACGATAGGTCAATCTCCTTCGCATAGAAGGCATTGAGGCAGAGGCATTTTGTGCTTCGCGAACGCGAGGGTGATGTCGCGTTCGCGAAGGAGAAATTTGGATGGAGCTATTTTGTGCTTCGCGAACGCGAGGCACTGACCGCATTCGCGAAGAACAAAAGTCTGGGCAGTGAGTTTAAGTTTTGATTTTCAGTTTTTGGCGATTTGGAGCTCGGAAGTGAGGCGATTTTGGATTATTTTCAGAGGAAACAATGGGGTAAGTGTTCTTAACTCAATATTGGTTAAATTACCCGAATCCATGGTTGTTATTATCATTTAATTGGTAAATTGAGTTGGGAAAAATTTGGAAACCTCTTGGCTTAAATTGAAGCTTTGAGGGTCGAGTTGGGGTTGGATTTTGGTAAAATTGGTATGGTTAGACTCGTGGTTAAATGGGCTTCCAAATTTTGTAACTTTTGTGGAATTCTGAGATGTGGGCCCCACGGGTGATTTTTGAGCTAATTTTCGGATTTTTATGGAAAATCATTATTATCTTGTGGAATTAATTCCAATGAATTTTATTGACTGAAACGAATTATTTATGACCAGATTCGAGGCGTTTGGAGACCAATTCGCGAGGAAAGGACATTGTAGAATAAGAATTTCGCGGTTTGAGGTAAGTAACGATTGTAAATCTAGTCCCGAGGGTATGAAACCCTGGATTTTGTATCATTCTACTATTTTTAGTGACGCACATGCTAGGTGAGGGCGTGTGGGCATGCACTGTTGGGGATTCGTGACTTGGTCCGTCCCGTAGCAACTGTAAAGTTGCATACTTTGTTAAAACTATATGATACTTATATGTTTTAGAAAGAATTTCTATAAATTGGGTTGAATGCCATGTTGGGCCTTGCGCTAATGCTGTTTGAACCCTTAGGGGCTGTTTCTTATCATCCTCTCATTGTTTTCGATTGAAAATCTATACTCAGTCATGTTTATACTTGTTTACCTCATAACTCAGTTTTATGGCTCTATTTTGATGCATATAAATGTTTTGGGCCGAATGCCTTGCTTTACTGAAATGCCCGAGTGGCTTGAGAGCTTTATGACTGAGTGAGGCCGAGGGCCCAATTTTTGAGGATGAGTGTGGATTGGGGCTACCCGCCTCCAGCATATTTATGATTAAGTGAGGCCGAGGGCCTGATTTGTGAGGATGAGTGTGGATCGGGGTTACCCGACTGCAGCATACTTTATTATTATAGCACGTGAGTTGTCCGTGCAGATTATAGCGCTTGGGCTGAAGGAGCCCCTCCGGAGTCTGTACACACCCCTAGTGAGCGCAGGTACATACTGAGTGCGAGTGCCGAGTGCCGAGTGTTGAGTGACTGGGAGGCATGCATGATTTTGAGGTATGCCCGAGTGGCAAGAGTGATTGTGAGGTATGCCCGAATGGCAAGAGTGACTGTGAGGTTTGGCCGAGGGGCTGTATATGAGTGATGTTTTGCCCGAGAGGCTGTTTATGATTTCATCATTTTGATCTCTTTTGCGTTGAGCCTTTGTTTGAAAAACTATTGGAAAAATATCTTTAAATGATTTTTACTGGAACCGGGTTTAAACGAGATGATTTGGTTCAAATACTGATTTTTAAAGCATATTGTACTTTACTGAGAATTCATGATGTGAACGTTATAGGTTTTATTGCTCGTCACTACTGCTCAGTCTTTATTTATTGTTGTTACTTACTGAGTTGGCGTACTCACATTACTCCCTGCACCTTGTGTGTAGATTTAGGTGTAGCTGGACACGGTAGCGGTTATTGAGTGTTCTGGTTGCAGATTTTCTTGGAGATAGCAAGGTAGTTGTTTGGCGATCGCAGCCCCTGCTCTTCTCCCTCTTATCTTCCTCTAGTGGTATTTAGCTATTTTTCAGGCTGAGTTAGCCTTGATATTATTAGACAGATTGTATTAGATGCTCATGACTAGTGACACCCCGATGTCAGATTTTTCTTTTCCGCACTTTTGTTTTTCTTTGATTTGAACTCCTTAAATGGAGGTTTTATGTTAAATAATATCAAAATTATCTTGGAAATGAAAATAATAGTTTTGTTTAGAAATGAGTCGGCTTGCCTAGTTCCACGATAGGCTCCATCACAACAGGTTAGGTTTTTGGGTCGTGACAATTACAGACCAGAATGAATGGAATAAATTACAAAGTAGAATAACTATAGGGAGCCTAAAACACGCCCAACGATATACCCAGCCAAGCCAAGCCTTCATTCTCATGGCTCATAACAGCCCAAAATTACATCTTCATAGACATAAGGCAACCAGGAATTAAGTTATTCACACAGTGGGTATAGAACAAAGTTGAGCATTCAGAACCAAGACCCTAATGTGTCAGAGTTCCCAAGGGCTTCAAGAACCCAGGGCAGTGCTCACACTAGGGAGGTTAATAGAGATAATTCAGAGTAGATACTAGGGACCAAGTCCTAGTGTGTCAGAGTTCACAAAGGTCTCAAATGAACCATGAGCAGTGCTCACACTAGGGAGGTCAAAGGACAGAACCTACGTAGCCTGGGCTTTCAGCCGGCTAAGAATGGGATTCAAAGAGCTTAGGTGACAAGTGAAAGAATGGACCAAAGTTGAGAAACAGGAATTGATGGATTTAAAGAGACATGACCAAATTGAGCAAACAAAGCAAACAGTTGAATAAATCATAGAACTTTAAAAAGCAAGCTGAATGTAAGCTGAGAAATAGGTCCCACACTTGGCGCAGAAGCAGTCATATGCTGAAAAGAAGTTGAGTAAAGAACTTGTTTGCAGGATTGGCAAAGATTGTTGTACACAGGTGTAAAACATGTTGAAACATGATTGAATTATGCTAAGTACACAACCTTGTATTATTACCAAGAAAACACGATAGTATTATGATGAGTAAAATAATCATAGAAAGAGCAGGGCATCATGTTAGCACATGGGTGAGATTACAATCACAAATTAAGACACATATGCAAAACTATTACAAACATTGTGGAAGGTAAAAATCATGTCAAGTAGCAGATATAGGCATTCAAGCTTTGTCATAATGGTCTAATTAGCTAAAGATGATCCGGTTATAACAAAGGTTTAGCCTAACATTGCAAAGTGACAATTCAAACATGATGATACAACTGTTCCAAATCACAAGCAAACACCAGAGGTCAAGTGATCATGTTGAGTGACACAAAGCTTCTTATCCATTCCGCATAACTGAGCTCAGCTTCTTGTATAATTCTCAAGGAAGGAATTTATACCTCGGCGCGAATGACGGCTTCAGTACCGTAGACCAATAGGTAAGGAGTTTCCCCGGTTGACGTGTAGATTGTGGTACGATATCCCAATAAGGCAAATGGTAACTTCTCGTGCCACTTCTTGTGATTCTCTGCCATCTTCCTTAGTATGTTCTTAGTGTTCTAGTTGGTGGCTTCCACAACTCCATTCATTTGGGGTTGGTATGCTGTGGAGTTTATGTGCTTGATCTTGAAGGTTTCGCACATGGCTTTCATTATATCACTGTTGAGATTGGCGACATTGTCAGTGATGATGGATTCTGGAACCCTGAATCGACAACAATACGGTCCCTAACAAAATCTACGACAACTTTCTTGGTTACAACTTTGTGAGATGCAGCTTCAATCCACTTTGTGAAATAGTCGATGGCCACTAGAATGTACCTGTGCCCATTTGAAGCGGTGGGCTCGATTGGTCCAATGACATCCATTCCCCAGGCAGCAAAAGGCCAAGGTGCGCTGGTTGCATTAATTTCATTTGGAGGTACCCGTATCATATCTGCATGTATCTGGCACTGATGACATTTCTGGACATACCGGATGCAGTCTTTTTCCATAGTCATCCAAAAGTATCAGGCTCTGAGTATCTTCTTGGCTAGGACGAAACCATTCATATGTGGGCTGCCGGTTTTGGCGTGTATCTCTTCAAGTAGTTTGGAGGCTTCTTTGGCGTCAACACACCGTAATAGCCCTAGATCTGGAGTTCTTCTATATAGAATTCCTCCACTCTGGAAGAAATGGTTAGAAAACCTCCAAAGTGTGCGTTTCTGGGTGTGGCTTGCGTGCTATGGATATTCTCCTTTTGTTAAATATTCCCTGATATCATGGAACCATGGATTCCCATCTATTTCCTCTTCAACATGAGCACAGTAAGCCGGCTGATTATGGATTCTTATTGGAATGGGATCGATGAAGTTCTTGTCCGGGTGTTGTATCATGGAGGACAAAGTAGCCAATGCGTATACGAACTCATTCTGGATCATCGGGACATGTCTAAACTCTATCTTGGTGAACCTCTTCATCATCTCTTGCACATGATATAGATATGGTAATATCTTGGTATTCTTTGTAGCCCATTCTCCCTGCACCTGATGTACCAGTTGATCTGAATCGCTAATTACTAGTAATTCTTGGATATTCATATCAACGGCCAAATTGAGCCCCAATATGGAAGCCTCATATTCTGCCATATTATTGGTACACGAAAATCTGAGTTTCACGGATACCGGATAATTTTGACCTGTTTCTGACACCAAAACGACTCCAATAATCACTCCTTTGAAGTTTTCGGCTCCATCGAAAATCATTCTCCACCCGTCGTAAGCTTCAGCGATATCTTCTCCTACGAATGATACTTCTTCATCAGGAAAATATGTTTTCAGTGGTTCGTATTCTCCTCCTACAGGATTTTCTGCAAGATGATCTGCTAATGCCTGTCCTTTAACTGCCTTTTGAGTTACATAGATGATGTCAAATTCCCTCAACAATATTTGCCATTGGGCCAGCCTTCCTGTAGGCATGGGTTTCTGGAAGATGTACTTCAGAGGGTCCATCCTTGATATGAGATATGTGGTATAGGCACAGAAGTAGTGCCTCAGTTTCTGGGCTATCCAGGTCAAAGCACAACAAGTGCGTTCCAGCAAAGAATACCGTGCTTCGTATGGTGTGAACTTCTTACTCAAATAGTATATGGCCTATTCTTTCTCGCCCATCTCGTCGTGTTGTCCCAAGACACAACCAAAAGCCCCATCTAATACAGAGAGATAGAGTAGCAGTGGTCTACCAGGTTCTGGCGGGACCAGGACTGGCAGTGTGGACAAATATTCTTTGATTCTGTCAAAAGATGTCTGGCAGTCTTCAGTCCAATTGGTTGCGGCATCCTTCTTTAACATTTTGAAAATCGTCTCACATATCACGGTTGATTGTGCTATGAAGCGACTGGTGTAATTAAGACGTCCCAAGAAGCTCATCACGTCTTTCTTATTCTTTGGAGGCGGCAAATCCTGGATAGTCTTGACCTTTGATGGGTCTAACTGAAT
The DNA here is from genome assembly GCF_000390325.3 of Nicotiana tomentosiformis. NCBI lineage: Eukaryota > Viridiplantae > Streptophyta > Magnoliopsida > Solanales > Solanaceae > Nicotiana > Nicotiana tomentosiformis. Next base: position 112,348,602 of record NC_090823.1, on the reverse strand, counting down.
TCCTCGACAGCTGACGATGAACCGTAATAACTTTCCTGCAAGGACCCCGAAGACACATTTTGCGGGATTCAATTGTAAATTGTACCTCCGAAGCCGATCAAAAAATTTCCTCAAGTGTGCTATGTGATTTGTACTCTTCTTGGATTTGATGATATCGTCATCCACATATACCTCTATCTCCTTGTGTATCGTGTCATGGAAAATAGTTGTCATGGCCCTCATATAAGTGGCCCCAGCATTCTTCTGACGAAACGACATCATTTTATAGCAGTATATCCCCCATGGTGTGATAAAAGCTATCTTTTCGGCATCCTCTTCATCCATCCAGATCTGATGATATCACACGAAGCAATCCATAAAGGATTGGAGTTCATGCTTGGCACAATTGTCGATCAGTATGTGTATGTTGGGGCTTGCTCTATTTAGGTTCCGATAATCGACGCATACTCTGACTTTCCCATGCCTCTTCGGAACTTTCATGATGTTAGCCAACCAAGTTGGATATTCAACCACTCTGAGAACCTTAGCTTTGATCTGTTTGGTGACTTCTTCTTTGATTTTCAAACTCATATCTGGCTTGAACTATCTGAGCTTCTGCTTTATTGGCAGACACATTGGGTTGGTACGTAGTTTATGAGCCACTATGGACGTGCTCCAACCGGTCATATCATCATAGGTCCATGCAAAGATATCCTCATATTCCTTCAGGAAACGAGTGTATTCATCTTTCTCTGATGGTGACAGGTGAATGCTTATACGTGTTTCTTTGACTGTTTCGGAGTATCCTAGATTAACTGTTTCAGTCTCATCCAAATTGGACTTAGTCTTCTTTTCAAAGTTTTCCATTTCTCTGACAATTTCCTCGGGCATTATATCCTCTTCCAGATCCTCTGAATCATTATCCTTATGTTGCATTGTCTCATTATATGTCACAGTCGTAAGTTCATCGGGATAGGTAATTATAATACTGTAGAGAAAAAACGTAAAGAATAATAATAAATACTAAAAACAACAATGCATTTAGATAAATCTTGAAAACGTCAAACATGTGCGTCTCGATGACCCGAGCAATTATTTCAAAACAAAACATGCTTAAAACAAAATGCTAAAAATGTCTTAAATGCTCATAAAAATTGTTTTAAAAATAAATGATGCTAATTTCCAGGCTATCCAGGAACTTGATGGGCCCTTGATGGTACGACAGTCCAGTTCTTGAGAATAACTCCCTTCTCCATGGTCTGAATAATAAGGCCTTTCTCCTCCTCCTCCTCCTCCTCGACTATCGCACTGCAATCCATGTCTCCATCATCCAGAAATAGATTCCTATATCGGCTAGAACTTCATCTTCTTCGGACTCCCACATCATGTCAGCTTGGTGAAATGACCTGCTCAAATTTGGTACTGGTTGCTCTAGAGGGTAATAAGGACCACACCATGGTGGCGACCAATTCTGATACTCGTGCCAGGTGTATTCATACCCAAGCCCAAATGTTGTATCATGACGCTTTAGCTATATTGGTTTGGTGATCCCCTAGAGATTCTTGTCGAGACCTTTGCAAGGCTCATACCCTATCCATGCCAATATGCCTTCTATCTTACTGCTCCACCATTTTTCTTTTTCTATTTCGTTGACGCGCTCGATGCGATGGTATGTTTCTCCACCCAACTTCCTTCTATTCTCGATGAACGGAATAGTTTGATTGGTGTAAATGGGATTACTTCCGTCCCCATGGATGATCACTTCCTGATGGTTCCACTTAAACTTCATGACATGATGTAGAGTAGAAGCTACGGCCCCAGCGGCATGTATCCAAGGTCATCCCAACAATAGGTTGTAGGTAGCAGATATGTCCAACACTTGAAACTCAACATCAAACCAGGTTGGGCCCATCTATAGGCTGAAGTTGGTCTCCCCAATTGTGGCCCTTTGAGACCCATGGAATGCTTTCACATTCATACTTCCTGCTCGTATCTCGTGTAGGACTTTACCCAATCTTTTCAGAGTGGTTAGTGGACATATGTTAAGACTCGAACCCCCATCTATCAGGACTCTGGCAATAAACTTATCCTCAAACTGCACTGTGATATGCAATGCCCTATTATGACTTAGTCCTTCTAGTGGTAGCTCGTCTTCATTAAAAATGATCGTTTGGATTTCCAACACGTGTCCTATCATATTGGCCATATCTCCACTGGTAATGTTGTTGGGTACACAGGCCTCATTCAACACTTTCATCAACGCATTCCTGTGTGCCTCAGAATTTTGCAGTAGTGATAGAATGGATATCTGAGCAGGGCATTTGTTCAAATGATCAACCACAGAATACTCCCTTGCTTGCACCTTTATCCAAATATCATCCGGGCCGGTTTCAATGATGGGCTACTTGGAAATGGCTTCTTTACTTGTTCCCCCCAAATGCTCGGGCGCGTAAACCCTACCAGTTCTGGACATACCTTGTGCGGCACCAGTTTCTTCCATTTTCCCCTTTCCTTTCCTTCTTTCTTTCGCAACATAATCCCATGGTATAGCATTAGACTTATAAGATGGTGTAGGTGTTACCATCACAGTGAAGGGTATTGTTACTTCAACCTCAAGTGGAGTTGGTGCAGCTACCTCAACTTTAATTGGTGCCTGAGTTTATACCATGATAGGTTTGAGAGTGACTGGAGATGTTTCAGGATTATCCCCTTCTCGAATGAGTCCAATTGACCCCTCTGAGTAACATTCTTCATCGATCTCTATCATGTTTACCCCTCTGCCCCTGTGATCCGGGAGAGGATTGTAACGGACATTGGGTGCAGCCTCATTTGCCTATATGACTTTGGTGTCAATTAGTGTCTGAATCTTATCCTTCAAAGTAAGACACTCGTCAATTCATGCCTGAGTGATAGGCATTTATCTTATTTGGATTGACCCATTGAGAAGAGTTTTCCATGGCAACAACGGGAATAGGGGTGACATATCCAGCACCATTCAGTCTCTCATATAACTGATCAATAAGTTCAGCAATAGAGGTGTATTGTCTGGGCGGCTTGCGGTCGAAATTTGGTCTAGGTTTCTGATAGTTTTGGCGGGCTGGCAGGGAGTGATAGTATGTTGGCTGGGTGTTATAAGTATCGTAGGCATTGGTGGTTTGTGGATATCTAGGAGGTGAAAACTGATATGTGGGTGAAGGTGTTTGGTATGTAAGAGGAGATCTTGGACCTTGGGCTACCATCACGGCCCCTACTTCTTTCTTCTTGGACATACCCCCTAACTGCAAAGCTTTATTCGTAGCATGTAATGCCTCAAAATTAATTACCATTCTGCTCTTGATCCCTTCTTCAATCCTTTCCCCCAATTTGATGATGTCGGATAATTTGTGATTCTCGATAACCATTAACCTTTCATAGTATTGTGGATCATGGGCTCGGAAGAAGAACTTGTTCATCTGCTCTTCTACCAATGTCGGCCTTACTTTCGCAGCTTCCGATCTCCATCGAGTAGCATACTCGCAGAAAGTCTCTGTTGGCTTCTTCTTGCAATTCTGGATATAGAAGACATATGGTGCATTCTCTGTATTAAACCTGAATCGAACCATGAAATCTGATGCCATGCTTATCCAGCTAACCCACTTCTTTGGATTTTGGCTGATGTACCACGATAGGGCATCTCCAGTGAGGCTTCTCATGAACAGTTTCATGTGAATCCTTTCATTTTTTCCAACTCCTATGAGCTTGTCATAGTATGTCTTTATAAGAACCTTTGGGTCACCTGTTTCGTCAAACATCTCGAACTTGGGAGGTTTGTAACCTTCCGGCAGTTCTACGTCTGGCTGAATACACAGATCTTCATAGTTCAAACCCTCAACGCCTTTACCCCCTTCGACACCATGGACTCAGCTTGTGAGCTTCTTAAGTTCCTCTGCTATATTCTTTATGAGCAGGTCCTTCTCAACGGATTCTGGTGTGTATGGGGTTTGTTGAGTGGGGTGAGGTAGCGTTTCTACGTATATGGGGTTACTTTGGTAAATACTGAGGATTTGGGTGTAGTGATGATCATTGGTTGAATTTTGCAGATCGGGGGTAGGTTGCGGTATATTTTGAGGAGTATGGTAGGTAGTAGGTTATGGATACTGAATCAGAAGTTGTTGGTGTTGAGGAAGAGTTGGCACTGGTGGAGGGTTAGGATTTTGATGAGGTGTGGCGTATTGATGAGGTTTGGGAGGAATTTGTGGATGTTGGTTTTGTGTGTTTTGAGAAGGTGCTGGGTTTTGGGCATTCTGTTGGTTAATATCCGGGACGTTTAAGGTGAGGGAGAGGTTTTCTAAGTTGCGGACCTGCTCAAGTTCCCCTTGCACTTCCAGTATTTTATGCTCCAACCGTAGAACCAAATCATTCTGTGCCGAAGTACTCCGACCATCTGAAGTTTCAACATTTTCCGCATGCGTAGCGTTATCTTTCCTGATACCACTCATGCCATCCATCTTAGCCTTTCCCTTACTTTTAGGGTCACTTGGAGAAGGAGGAGGAGGAGGGACTCTGGATCTGGTATGATACGCTGATGATGCCAGTATGCAAGAACAAACCTTAGGGGATGGGAATAATCAAAACAAAGAAAAGCAAAAAGGTAAACAAGTCAGTAGGGGATTTTGGAAGGATATTTGTAGTATTTAAACATGTATTGCGGAATTATAAATTCGTGTCCTAATTTTGAGGACCTCATTGTGCCTGAGGTAGGCCTAGCGACACATAGATTTGGAGAAACTTGATGCCGATAACTGCCTCATTTCATTAATGTAATAAATAGATCGAACCTCAAAAATGAAAATAATTAAAAGAGTTTCTAGTGGCATTTGACTTATTACAATCAATTTCTAAAACGACTCTAGAAAAGTAAATAAACAACAATTCTATTTTATTTGGTCCCGGAGGGACCCTCTCTAAGCTTGGCCTTCTGGGCCCCATCGATAAGATTGCCTAGGTCGCGCATGCCCAACAGCAGATACGCCCTTGCTAGGTGTCCTCCTTCATTGCCCTCTACATTCTGACAATCCATGATCCTTTTCCTCATCTTCCCTCCATTCATTGATTGATTCCATGTCTGTCATGTGTTGTTCCAAATGTCTGGCTTCAGACTCAATGATTCTCTTGCGCGACTTCCGCGACTTCTTGTATTTTACTTGTACTTCAGCAGCATCGTCTATGACCCTGTTTCCTTGATCGATCCCTGGCTCGACTTCTCCTGCTATGTCATCATCCAACCATGATAGGTAGAAATACACATGACCGAAATGGTACCAATCTGGTTCGATGGTATCCTTTTCCAAAATAATCTTCAGATGCCACATGTGTTGGGCCTCACACTTGAATGGAATGGCACCACCCTGAAAGTTTGCTTTGTAGTGAACCATCTTAGAAACGTGCGGTATGACTTATTTTATCCCAGCCTGTCTCATGACCCTGATAGGAGCATAAGGATAGATACCCCTCAACCCGATCAACACTAAGTGAGGAACATCCCTGGACCTGATGATGAACTCGCTAGTAGGGAACCACTCGAACATCTAATGGACCTTGTCATCAATCAAATTGCTAAAGAAGTATACCCAATCCACAGCATTTTCCGGTTGTGCAAACCTGTCTGGGATGAAAGTCATTCTTTTTGGATGGTGAAAGGCTATGTGGTCATTCCATGGTCGCTGCGGAAATTCCTGAAGGTACTATCCTCTTTGAAGATGCTCCAACAACCATATTTGCAGTAACAAATTACAACCCTCAAAATGTCTGAATCCCTTCTTACAGCGGTCCAAAGATCGGTATATCTTTGCCACGATCATTGGGACAATAGTGTAAGTCTGTCCCTCAATCCCTTCCATTAATGTCTTGGTAACCATAGCTAAACGAGTGTGAATCCTATCTCCTTGAATTGGAAATACTATCATACCAAGAAAACAGACGATGAACACAAAAACCCGACGATGAGTCCAACTCAGGGAAGTGATGGAAAACTCATCATGAAAAATACGGTAGGATGTGCTGTGCCCATAACGCCCGTAAAGGAAGTCGAAAGGTATGTATGACTTCTGTAGGCAGACTAACTCGTCATTCTCTCTAAGACCCATAATTTTTAGAAATCCCCTAGAAGTATGATTTTCCGGTACCAGCAGACCAGGGCTATCCCAAGGTAGCCCGGCAAGACCTCCTATTTACTCAAGAAGGGGAGTCATCTCTTCATTACCAAAACGAAAAACGGCCCTCTTTTCGTCCCAGAACATGGTAGCAACCTCGATTAGTACATTGTTTGGCTGAATGTCTAGCAAGGAAGGTAAATTTCTGAGAACTCTTTTCACATGGATTTTGACGCTTGGCGAGAGATTTTCCCACCATTCTAGCAATAGAGGTGAGATACTTCGGACCATGTCGAACCTGGGGACTTCGTGCCTCATTTCTGCAAAACAAATAAAGTTAGCCCTTTCCCCCCTTTGGGTTTGACTACTTACACATTAATGATTAGAATATCGGCACGTTTTATCCAAATAATGCACATATCATGATCGTGCCTGTTGGGATTATGGAAATCCCGATGGACTTTGGACAAGGCTTTCCTTAGAGAGTTATTATGCGGACAACATTCTAACTCATGCTAGACATGATGCATGCAAAGTTAACAGCATAGTAGGGTTTTCTTATAGAAGTCTAGACCGGTACCCTCAAGCAGACAACTTATAGAAGTCTAGACCGGTACCCTCAAGAGGACAACCGTCGACTGCACCGCTGATCGACTAGTTTTACCGCAAATAAGCCTTTCCAAATTTAAAAAGAATAATATAGGAAGAGTGCGGACACTCATCAAGTGCTACTATGGTATTAATTGCGCACGAGTGGAATATGATACAAAGCATGTAATTAAAACAACACCTTTTCAAGTATTTTGCATGATGAAAGTGATAAATGCGATATTTAATAAATGTAAAGACAGGAAAAGAAGAAAAACAAAGAAGGAGTTAGTTCACATAATGGAAAAATTATAATAAAGCGGTAAAAGGGGTAGGGATTGGGAAAGACATAAAGATTGGAGCCAGCGAACAAGGTTAAACGAAACGTTGCGTGTAAATTCATGTAAAAGGGAAAATAGGGAAGGGGGTGTGCATGCAGTAAATAAATGGTGAATTTGAGCATAAAATAATAAAGACACGCTTATCGAGGGAGAATAATTCACACAGACCAAGTTCATTATGGTAAGAACCTAAGGATTTCCCCAGCAGAGTTGCCATGCTGTCGCGCTCCGTTTTCTCAAGAAATCGGGTTTCGACATTGACAACTCTTTTAAAAGGAAGGAAGGGTTACTAAAAGAGAGTCGCCACCTAACGAATTAAGGTGGCACCCATTGCAAATAACTCGTGTTTACTAGTTTGCGTCACCAAAGATCGGGTAAGGACTCAAATTACCTCGAGGAGAAGGTGTTAGGCACTCCTCAAGGTCCATAACGGTGGATCCCGGCCGAACTCAAATCATGTGAATTAGTCTAAGAGAAAAGAAAAAATTGACAAATGAAATAAACGATTTATTTTAAAACAGAAATGGGGGTCCTAAGTTTTTTAGCCTAAAGGATCACCCTGTGCAACATAAATAATACTTCGTAACTCTTTCAAGACGGGGTGTTACTCATATTATTTAGCGGGCACAGACTATCATCTCCTGCTATCCGATTACTATCTTTAAGTTGTTTACCTAAAGCGCTCTAGTCAATTCTAAGTTGTACTCTATGCGTGCACTACCCGTCCCATGCCTAGGGTCCAGGAGGCATTTGGACCTCTATTTCAGGGTGGTTCTAGACCTTAACTTAGGTTGCTCAAAAGGAGAAAACTAGGAGACATCCAAAAATAATTAGGACTTTAAAATAGAAACAAGTATGGGCTCAAGTTACCCTCTACATTTACACATCAAATGCACGCCAAACTGATTAGCATTGACAATTGCATATTTTAATAAGTTAAGGTTGTAGAACCCTATAGGCAGGATCTCTATGTGACACTGAATTTAAAGAGCAAACATTTTATACGTAAAAGCATTTTCTCTTAGTACAATTTCTAAAACCGACATAATTGCCTATTGATTGTAGATATAAGGGATTAAAACCTATAGGCATGATGTCTAGGTGATTCACGCAGTAACTAACTAGGGTAATCACAGGAATATGTTTAGAATTATTTAATCGAGTCCTATAGGCATGGTTTCTAGAATGGTAATTAGTACAATGTTGAAAACTCTTAAAGAAACGAGCAGGGTGATAATTAAAACGGATTCAGACTCTATAGGCATGATTTCTAGAATTAAAACTGATTTTATATCCTATAGGCATGATTTCTGTAATTAAAAACTGATTTTAGATGGCATCTAATTTGTAGATTAAACTGTAGGTAATCAGAATCCTGTGCACACATTGAGATATTAATCATTCAATATCCTATAAGCATGGTTTCTAACAGGTAAAAGCAGAACACATTTGAATCAAATAAAGAACCTATAGGCAGGATTTCTAACGCACATTTGAGAAAAGTAATGAACCTAGAGGCAGGATTTCTACCCATTTCAATACAAGTGTAAGATAAAACTCCTTTCCCCATTTCAATAATACCCCAGAATGAATGGAATAAAGTACAAAGAAGAATAACTATAGGGAGCCTACAACAGGCCCAAAGATAAACCCAGCCAAGCCAAGCCTTCATTCTCATGGCTCATAACAACTCGAAATTACATCATAATAGACATAAGGCAGCCGGAATTAAGTGATCACACAGTGGGCATAAAACAGAGTTGAGCATATAGAACCAAGACCCTATTGTATTAGAGTTCCCAGAGGATTCAAGAACCCAGGGCAGTGCTCACACTAGGGAGGTTAACAGAGATAATTCATAGGAGAGACTAGGGACCAAGTCCTAGTGTGTCAGAGTTCACAAAGGTATCAAATGAACCATGAGCAGTGCTCACACTAGGGAGGTCAAAGGACAGAACCTACGTAGCATGGGCTTTCAGCCGGCTAAAAATAGGATTCAAAGAGCTTAGGTGACAAGTGTACGAAGGGGCCAAAGTTGAGAAAAGGGAATTGAGGGATTTAAACAGACATGGCCAAATTGAGAAAACAAAGCAAACAGTTGAATAAATCACAGAACTTTAAAAAGCAAGGTGAATGTAAGCTGAGAAATAATTCCCACACTTGGCGCAGAAGCAGTCATATGCTGAAAAGAAGTTCAGAAAAGAACGTGTTTGCAGGATTGACAAAGATTGTTGTACACATGTGCAAAACAGGTTGAAACATGGTTGAATTATGAAAAGCACACAACCTTGTGTTATTACCAAGAAAACAGGACAGTATTGTGATGAGTAAAATAATCATAGAAAGAGCAGGGCATCATGCTAGCACAGGGGTGTGATTACAATCACAAATTAAGACACATATGCAAAACAATTACTACAGAGTGGAAGGTAAAATCATGTCAAGTAGCAGATATAGGCATTCAAGCTTTGTCATAGTGGTCTAATTAGCTAAAGATGATCCGGTTATAACAAAGGTTTAACCAAACATTGTAAAGTGACAACTCAAAGACGATGAGACAACTGTTCCAAATCACAAGCAAATACCAGAGGTTGAGTGATCATGTTGAGTGACACAATAGCAGAGAGCCAGATTATGACTAACAATGAAGGTCTTAACACAGGCTAACACAAATGTGAGGCATCCAATACAGGGATTCAGGACAAAGTAAGTAAACATGTTCATGAGCATTCAGGAGTCAATTCACTCACTGAATAAACCATAAGAAGGTTCAGATTAATCAAGCTAGGAGTAGATAACTTCAGAACTGGTAGCATTAAGAGCAGTTAAATGCTAAAGAGACTAAAAGAATATTATGTTGACAGAACGATGTCTGAACATAACTCAGAAGAATATTGAACCATGGATTCAGAAGTAGAAACACATACAAATCAGAGACACGTAAGGATGAAATTGCACAAGTCAAGTGACTTACCAGTTAATCAAAAACACATAAAATAACATAAGTCCACAATATTCTGAATAGCAAGACCTCCGAACTAAATGGCCTTGGCTTTCAGCCGGCCAAATTCAGAGTATATAATGCAATAACAGAGTAAAGCTTTAGATATAGTGAGGCTATATTGAGTCCGAAAAAGTGTCCTCTAAAGCGAATGGGGGAAGGGTTTATATAGTGTAGAAATCGAACACATAGACATGGAAAACAAATTATTCACATGCAAACAAGATAGAAAGAAAATATTCAGGAATCAATTAGAAGCGATTTTAGAGATTCAAAAAATACCAAAGTCATTCAGAGTCATATTTAAGGCAAAGAATAAAGGAAAAAAAATAAGGAGAGATGAGAAAAAAGAGTAGACAAACATAGAAAAGGAAAAATATCAAGTAAGAATCGATAAGAAACGAAGGGGAATTCAAATCCTAGTTGGTAGAAGTCGAAGATTAGCCGAAATCTTGGCTAATTGGACCCATGTAGCCATGGTTGTGAAGCATATGGATGAGATACATGTCCAGATTAGAGTATTCAAGAGGAAATGTTCAAAATCTGAGGTGTAGTACATGCCATATTTAGGCAAGTACTAAGAGGTAACATAGAATCGTAGGAGATGGTGGTATAATACACAAAAGGTAAGCAAATCATGGAAAAATCCATGGTTGAGTCAGATTCAAAGAAGTTTTTTTTTAGAGGCGACAGGTTAGGGTTTTCAGAGATGAGAGAATAGAGAGGCGGCGGGTTTGGAGGGAATGGAGTTAGGGTTTAGGGTTGAGTGATATAAGGAAAGGGGGGAGACGTTTGTGAGTCGTTGATCATTTCTGATCAACGGTTGGGATTTGAGAAGGGGTTGGGTTGGGTTTAAACTGGGTTGGGTTGTTTAGGATTGGGCTTGGGTTATTGGGCCAAGGTCTGGGTAGTCAGGTCCGAAATTAGGAGGAATTTAGGGCTAGATTTTAAATACCCAATTTTAATCAAATAAATAATTCATAAAAGTAATAAATAAATAACAAAAATAAAATTTGTGCATGCAAATGATTAAAAACAATTATTTAACATTATAAAAATAAAAAAAAATTATTTTTTGTAAAAATAATGTAATTATATGTACATATGGTCTATTATTGCAAAATGTGTAATTTAGCCCTGAAAAATGCAAATGTAATTATACGAAATGCACTGAAAATATTTAAAACTTCATATTGGTATAAACGATAATTTTAGATGATTAAATTATCATAAAAATAATTAGGAGGGTAATTATTGGATATTTATATAATAAAATGGAGAAATAAATTGATTTAAAGTCTATAAAAATCATGGAAGATTATGAAAAATACTTGTGTATGCTTGTAAATCGAATGATGATTCATATACGCTATTTTGAAGTGTGTGTGTGTGTATATATATATATATATATATATATATATATATATATATATATATATTTGGAAAAATATGAGAGAAAAATTGGGTATCAACAGCTGGCCATCTTTACCCGGGAAGGATGAAAGAGTTGTCGGGTAAAGAAATTATGACCGATTTTGACCGAGTGGAGTGATTTGAAAAGATATTAGACGGACCCTGGTCTCTAAGCTACCTACATATCCCTGATTTTATAGGAATCAGGCCATATGTAGTTCTGGATCCAACGGTGGAATAAGCCGATGGAGTTATTGTAAGAACGAACAAAATATTCTGGATAGGACAATATCGAGATTGGGAATGGATGTGTCTGAGAATGGTTATGGATATTTGAACAAATATGGTGATTGGTTACGTTTGAAATAATTGAAGGATATGAACGTTGAATGGAAACTTGAGCGAATATTGTTCCAGTTAAGAGAACGGTTACTTCCTAGATCAAATGCAAACTCAAAACACGATATATGCACACTATATATATTGATTATTGTAAGAATTTAAATATGATGCAAATTCCCTCTGGATCATGGAGATCGTCTTTGGACGGTGAGGATGATGTCCTTAGACCATGACGTCCCGGGCATGAGTTGTGAGATAGGGGATTCAGAGGTGATGAAATGATGTTCTCGGGCTATGAAGATGGTGCCTCTGAACCATGATGCCTTTGAATAATGATGTTCAATATTAAGAGATCCTCAGGCTATGGCATGGTGTCTTCTGTCTATGAAGATGATGCCTTCGGACTATGACGCCCTCGAAAAATCTGGCTATGTATCAGCCCATGAGATGCAAAGTCATGATACTTGAAATAAGATAAGACAGAGCTTAGTCTTGTGTAAGGTTGGAGGAGAAGCTCAGCCTTGAGAGAAAAGAATAATGCAAGGTTTTGGAATAGCAACATTTGTGGTTACGCAAGGGGAGACAATGCTTAGTCTCACACGGGGGAAGGCAGAGCTTAGCGTTATGCAGTTGAGAGGCAGGGCTTAGTCTCATGCAAGATTTGAGACAATTCTTAGTCTCATGCAATGAGAAGGCAATACTTAGCCTTATGCAATTAAGGAGGAAGGGCTTAGCCTCATTCAAAGATTCGAGACAATGCTTAGTCTCATGCAATGGGAAGGAAGTGCTTAGCCTTATGCAATTAAGGAGGCAGGGCTTAGCCTCATGCAAAGATTTGAGACAATGCTTAGTCTCATGCAATGAGAAGGAAGAGCTTAGCCTTATGCAATTAAGGAGGCAAGGCTTAGCCTCATGCAAAGATTTGAGACAATGCTTAGTCTCATGCAGTGGGAAGGCAGTGCTTAGCCGCATGAAATTAAGGAGGCAGGGTTTAGCCTCATGCAAGGTTGAGACAGTGCTTAGCCTCATGCAATTAAGGAGGCAGGGCTTAGCCCCATGCAGTTGAGGAGGCAAGGCTTATCCTCATGCAAGTTTTGAGACAATGCTCAGTCTCATGCAATGAATAGATAATAAGTGATAGCGGAGTATTTCTTAGCTGGAGATGATTTCGGTAGCTTTGTTGTTATAAAGACAGTGATTCTAAGGTGCACACGTACTGGCGACTATTTCTTGTTTCTGCATTCAAAGAAAAAATAGTGTGTTTTGCGGGGGAGGTTGGTTCGTGCCTTTGTCTGCTTGCTTTGCTCTGTTCTGCATTGAAATCCTGTCTGAGTTACCATGGGTAGCATCTGGCTAAGAATAAAGTTTTCGAAAAATATGCATGCATAGTTATTCAAAACATAGTAATATGCAATTTAAAAATTGATTAGATGAACCGGTAACTGTGACACCATCAGAGACACTGCGAACTTTTTGCCATAGAATTTTGAGGGTCCTCCTCAAAAATTTTCGCCAGTTATCTAGATGAATTTCTGGCTGTTTTGCATGCGGTGCCGTTGTCTAAACTTGCTCCGATATTTTGAGGGTCCTCCTCAAAATTCTGCCTCAGTTTCCGATTATGGGGAAAACGAAATTTTATTGAATTGTGATCGAACCCACAGGGCTGCCTACGTATCCCCTCTTAAACGGGAATCAGGTCAAGCGTAGTTCAATTACACCATATGAAGAGATGCAAAATGTTTAGACATAGTATCTTTTGACTGCATCTAAATTAGTAGGCTTTGGCCAAATTTCTCCATCCATCTCTGCGAGTATGAGTGCTCCTCTTGTTAGTACCCTGTGAACCATATAAAGCCCTTGCCAGTTGGGTGAGAATTTTCCTTTGGCTTCATCCTGATGTGGAAAGATCCGTTTCAGCACCAGTTGCCCTGATGTGAACTGTCTAGGTTTGACCCTTTTGTTGAAAGCTCTGGATATTCTGTTCTGATAAAGCTGACCATGACACACCACATTCATGTTTTTCCCATCAATGAGAGCTAACTACTTGTAGCGGCTTCTTATTCATTCCGCATCACTGAGCTCAGCTTCTTGTATAATTCTCAAGGAAGGAATTTCTACCTCGGTGGGGATGACGACTTCAGTACCGTAGACCAATAGGTAAGGAGTTGCTCCGGTTGACGTGCAGACTGTGGTACGGTATCCCAATAAGGAATATGGTAACTTCTCGTGCCACTGCTTATGATTCTCTACCATCTTCCTTAGTATCTTCTTAATGTTCTTGTTGGCGGCTTCCACAGCTCCATTCATTTGGGGTCGGTATGCTGTGGAGTTTTTGTGCTTGATCTTGAAGGTTTCGCACATGGCTTTCATTAGATCATTGTTGAGATTGGCGGCATTGTCAGTGATGATGGATTCTGGAACCCCGAATCGACAAACAATACGGTCACTAACAAAATATGTGACGAATTTCTTGGTTATAGCTTTGTAAGATGTAACTTCAACCCACTTTGTGAAATAGTCGATGGCCACTAGAATGAACCTGTGCCCATTTGATGCGGTGGGCTCGATTGGTCCAATGACATCCATTCCCCAGGCAGCAAAAGGCCAAGGTGTGCTGGTTGTATTAAGTTTATTAGGAGGTACCCGTATCATATCTGGGTGCATCTGGCACTGATGAAATTTCTGAACATACCAGATGCAGTTTGTTTCCATAGTCATCCAAAAGTATCCGGCTCTGAGTATCTTCTTGGCTAGGACGAAACCATTCATATGTGGGCCGCAGGTTATGGTGTGTTTCATTTCAAGTAGTTTGGAGGCTTCTTTGGCATCAACACACCGTAATAGCCCTAGATCTGGAGTTCTTCTATATAGAATTCCTCCACTCTGGAAGAAATGGTTAGACAACCTCCGAAGTGTGCGTTTCTGGTTGTGGCTTGCGTGCTCTGGATACTCTCCTTTCGTTAAATATTCTCTGATATCATGGAACCATGGATTCCCATCTGTTTCTTCTTCAATATGAGCACAGTAAGCGGCTGATTATGGCTTCTTACCTGAATGGGATCGATAAAATTCTTGTCCGGGTGTTGTATCATGGAGGACAAAGTGGCCAATGCGTCTGCGAACTCATTCTGGATTCTCGGGACATGTCTAAACTCTATCTTCATGAACCTCTTCATCATCTCTTGCACATGATATAGATATGGTAATATCTTGGAATTTTTTGTAGCCCATTCTCCCTGCACCTGATGTACCAGCTGATCTGAATCGCCAATTATCAGTAATTCTTGAATATCCATGTCAACAGCCAAATTGAGCCCCAATATGCAAGCCTCATATTCTGCCATATTATTGGTGCACGAAAATCTGAGTTTCACGGATACCAGATAATTTTGACCTGTTTCTGACACCAAAACTGCTCCAATACCCACTCCATTGAAGTTTGCGGCTCCATCAAAAAACATTCTCCACCCATCGTAGGCTTCAGCAATATCTTCTCCTACGAATGATTCTTCTTCATCAGGAAAATACATTTTTAGTGGTTCGTATTCTCCTCCTACAGGATTTTCCGCAAGATGATCTTCTAATGCCTGTCCTTTAACTGCTTTCTGAGTTACGTAGATGATGTCAAATTTGCTCAACAATATTTGCCATTTGGCCAGCTTTCCTGTATGCATGGGTTTCTAGAAGATGTACTTCAGAGGGTCCATCCTTGATATGAGATATGTGGTATAGGCACAGAAGTAGTGCCTCAGTTTCTGGCTATCCAGATCAAGGCACAACGGGTGCGTTCCAGCAAAGAATTCTGTGCTTCGTAGGGTGTAAACTTCTTACTCAAATAGTATATGGCCTATTCTTTCCTTCCTATCTCGTCGTGTTGTCCCAAGACAAAATCTAAACCCCATCTAATATGGAGAGATAGAGTAGCAGTGGTCTACAAGGTTCTGACGGGACCAGGACTGGCGGTGTGGACAAATATTCTTTGATTCTGTCAAAAACTTTCTGGCAGTCTTCAGTCCAATTGATTGCGGCATCCTTCTTTAATATTTTGAAAATCGGCTCACAGATCATAATTGATTGTGCTATGAAGCGGCTGATGTAATTAAGACGTCCCAAGAAGCTCATCACGTCTTTCTTTTTCTTTAGAGGCGGCAAATCCTGGATAGTCTTAACCTTTGATGGGTCTAACTCAATTCCTCGGTAGCTGACGATGAACCTTAATAACTTTCCTACAGGGACCCCGAAGGCACATTTTATGAGATTCAATTTCAAATTGTACCTCCGAAGCCGATCAAAAAATTTCCTCAAGTCTGCTATGTGATCTGTACTCTTCTTGGATTTGATGATGCCGTCATCCACATATACCTCTATCTCCTTGTGTATCATGTCATGGAAAATAGTTTTCATGGCCCTCATATAAGTGGCGCCAGCATTCTTCTGACCGAACGACATCATTTTATAGTAGTACACCCCCATGGTGTGATAAAAGCTATCTTTTCAGCATCCGCTTCATCCATCCAGATCTGATGATATCCCGCGAAGCAATCCACAAAGGATTGGAGTTCATGCTTGGCGCAATTGTCGATCAATATGTGTATGTTGGGTAATGGGATATCATCTTTGGGGCTTGCTCTGTTTAGGTCCTGATAATCGACGCATACTCTGACTTTCCCATCCTTCTTCGGAACTGGCACGATGTTAGCCAACCAAGTTGGATATTCAACCACTATGAGAACCTTAGCTTTGATCTGTTAGGTGACTTCTTTTTTGATTTTCAAACTCATATCTAGCTTGAACTATATGAGCCAATAAGAACGTGCTCCAACCGGTCATATCATCATATGTCCATGCAAAGATATCCTCATATTCCTTCAGGAAACGAGTGTATTCTTCTTTCTCTGATGGTGACAGGTGAATGCTTATACGTGTTTCCTTGACTGTTTCGGAGTCTCCTAGATTAACTATTTCAGTCTCATCCAAATTGGACTTAGGCTTGTTTTCAAAGTTTTCCACTTATCTGACAATTTCCTCGGGCATTATATCCTCTTCCAGATCCTCTGAATCATTATCTTTATGTTGTGTTGTCTCATTACATGTCACAGTCGTAAGTTCATCGGGATAGGTAATAATAATGCAGTAGAGAAAAAATGTAAAGAATAATAATAAATACTAAAAATAACAATGCATTTAGATAAGTCATGAAAACGTCAAACAGGTGCAGCTCGATGACCCGAGAAATTATTTCAAAATAAAACATGTTTAAAACAAAATGCTGAAAACGTCTTAAATGCTCATAAAAATTGCTTTTAAAATAAATGATGCTAATTGCCAGGCTACCCAGGAACTTGATGGGCCCTTGATGGTGCAGCAGTCCAGTTCTTGAGAACAACTCCCTTCTCCATGGTCTGATTAATGAGGCCTTCCTCCTCCTCCTCCTCCTCGACTATCGCACTGCAATCCATGTCTCCATCATCCTGAAACAGATTCCTTATACCGGCTAGAACTTCATCTTCTTCGAACTCCCACATCATGTCAGCTTGGTGAAATGATTGGCTCAAATGTGTTACTGGTTGCTCTAGAGGGTAATAAGGACCACGCCATGGTGGCGACCAATTCTAATACTCGTGCCAAGTGTATTCATACCTAAGCCCAAACGTTGTGCCTTGATGCTTTAGCTGTATTGGTTTGGTTATCCCCTGGAGATTCTTGCCGAGACCTTTGCAAGGCTCATACCCTATCCATGCCTATATGCCTTCTATCTTACTTCTCCACCATTCGTCCTTTTCTATTGCGTTGACGCGCTCGATGCGATGGTATGTTTCTCCACCCAACTTCTTTCTATTCTCGATGACCAGAATAGTTTGATTGGTGTAAATGGGATTACTTTCGTCCCCATGGATGATCACTTCCTGATAGTTCCACTCTAACTTCACGACCTGATGTAGAGTAGAAGCTGTGGCCCCAACGGCATGTATCCAAGGTCGTCCCAATAATAGGTTGTAGGTAGCAAATATATCAAATTCTTGAAACTTAGCATCAAACCAGGTTGGGCCCATCTGTAGGCTGAGGTTGGTCTCCCCAATTGTGGCCCTTTGAGACCCATAAAATGCTGTCACATTCATACTTCCTGCTCGTATCTCGTGCAAGCCTTTACCCTATCTTTTCAGAGTGGTTAGCAGACATATGTTAAGACTCAAACCCCCATCTATCAGGACTCTGGCAATGAACTTATCCTCAAACTGCACTGTGATATGCAGTGCCCTGTTATGACTTAGTCCTTCTGGTGGTAGCTCGTCTTCATGAAAAGTGATCTTGTGGCTTTCCAACACTTGTCCTGTCATATTGACCATCTCTCCACTGGTAATGTCGTTGGGTACACATGCCTCATTCAACACTTTCATCAACGCGTTCCTGTGTGCCTCAGAATTCTGCAGTAGTGATAGAATGGATTTCTGAGCAGATGTTTTATTCAAATGATCAACCACAGAATACTCCCTTGCTTGCACCTTTCTCCAAAGATCATCCGGGCCGATTTCAATGACGGGCTACTTGGAAATGGCTTTTTTACTTGTTCCCCCCAAATGCTCGGGAGTGTAAACCCTACCAGTGCTGGACACACCTTGTGCTGTACCAGTTTCTTCCATTTTCCCCTTTCCTTTTCTTCTTGCTTCCGCAACATAATCCCATGGTATAGCATTAGACTTATAATATAGTGTAGGTGTTACCATCATAGTGAAGGGTATTGTTACTTCAACCTCAAACGGAGTTGGTACAGCTACCTCAACTTCAATTGGTGCCTGAGTTTGTACCATGATAGGTGTGAGAGTGACTGGAGATGTTTTAGGATTATCCCCTTCTCAAATGAGTCCAATTGACCCCTCTGAGTTACATTCTTCATCGGTCTCTATCATGTTTACCCCTCCTCCCCTGTGATCCGGGAGAGGATTGTTACGGACATTAGGTGCAGCCTCCTTTTCCTGTATGACTTTGGTGTCAATTAGTGTCTGACTCTTATCCTCCAAAGTACGACACTTGTCAAAAGTATGACCTTTCATGCCTGAGTAATAGGCACATGTCTTATTTGGATTGACCCATTGAGAAGAGTTTTCCATGGCAACAGCGGGAATAGGGGTGACATATCCAGCAGCTTTTAATCTCTCATATAACTGATCGATAGGTTCATCAATAGGGGTGTATTGTCTGGGCAGCCTGCGGTCGAAATTTGGTCTAGGTTTCTGATAGTTTTGGCAGGATGGCAGGGAGTGATAGTATGCTGGCTGGGTGTTATAAGTATGGTAGGCAGTGGCGGGTTGTGGATATCTGGGAGGTGAAAGTTGATATGTGGGTGGAGGTGTTTGGTATGTAAGAGGAGATCTTGGACCTTGGGCTACCATCACGGCCCCTACTTCTTTCTTCTTGGAAATACCCCCTGACTGCAAAGCTTTATTCGTAGCATGTAATGCCTCAAAATTAATTACCATTCCGCTCTTGATCCCTTCTTCAATCCTTTCCCCTAATTTTATGATGTCGGAGAATTTTTGATTCTCGATAACCATTAAACTTTCGTAGTATTATGGATCCTGGGCTCGGACGAAGAACTTGTTCATCTGCTCTTCTTCCAATGCCGGCCTTACTTTCGCAGCTTTCGATCTCCATCGAGTAGCATACTCGCGAAAAGTCTATGTTGGCTTCTTCTTGAGATTCTGGATATAGAAGACATCTGACGCATTCTCTATATTAAACCTGAATCGATCCATGAAATCCGATGCCACGCTTACCCGGCTAACCCACTTCTTTGGATTTTGGCTGATGTACCACGATAGGGCATCTCCAATGAGGCTTCTCATGAACAGTTTCATGTGAATCCTTTCATTTTTTCCAACTCCTACGCGCTTGTCATAGTATGTCCTTAGATACACCTTTGGGTCACCTGTTCCGTCAAACATCTCGAACTTGGGAGGTTTGTAACCTTTCGGTAGTTCTACGTCTGGCTGAATACACAGATCTTCAGAGTTCAAACCCTCAACGCTTTTTCCCTTTTCGACCCCCTGGACTTGGCTTGTGAGCCTCTTAAGTTGCTCTGCCATATTCTTGATGAGCAGGTCCTTCTCAGTGGATTCTGGTGTGTATGGAGTTTGTTGAGTGGGGTGAGGTAGAGTTTCTACGTATATGGGGTTACTTTGGTAAATACCAAGGATTTGGGTATAGTGATGATCATTGGTTGAAATCTGTAGATTGGGGGTAGGTTGCAGTATATTTTGAGGAGTATGGTAGGTAGTAGTTTGTGGATACTGAGTCGGAAGATGTTGGTATTGAGGAGGAGTTGGCACTGGTAGAGGGTTAGGATTTTTAGGAGGTGTGGCGTATTAATGAGGTGCGGGAGGATTTTTGTGGATGTTGGTTTAGTGTGTTTTGAAAAGGTACTGGGTTTTAGGCATTCTATTGGTTAATATCCGGGATGTTTAAGGTGAGGGAGAGGTTTCCCTAGTTGCGGACCTGCTTAAGTTCCCCTTGCAATTCCAGTATTTTCTGCTCCAATCGTAGAACCAAATCATTTTGTGCCGTAGTACTCCGACCATTTAAAATTTCAACATTTTCCGCATGCGCAGCGTTATATTTCCTGATACCACTCATATCATCCATCTTAGCCTTTCCCTTACTTTTAGGATCACTTGGAGGAGGAGGAGGTGGAGGGCATCTGGATCTGGTATGATATGCTGATGATGCCAGTATGCAAGAACCAACCTTAGGGGATGGGAATAATCAAAACAAAGAAAAGCAAAAAGCTAAACAAGTCAATAGGGGATTTTGGACGTATATTTGCAGTATTTAAACATATATTGGAGAATTATAAATTTGCGTCCTAATTTTGGGGACCTCATTGTGCCTGAGGTAGGCCTAGCAACACATAGATTTGGAGAAACTTGATGCCGATTATTACCTCATTTCATTAATGTAATAAATAGATCAAACCTCTAAAATGACAATAATTAAAAGAGTTGCTAGTGGAATTTGCCTTATTACAATCAATTTTTAAAATGACTCTAGAAAATAAAATAAACAACAATTCTATTCTATTTGGTCCCGGAGGGACCCTCTCCAAGCTTGGCCTTCTTGGCCCCATCGATCAGATTCTCCAGCTCGCGCCTGTCCAACAGCACATACGCCCTTGCTAGGTGTCCTCCTTCGTTTCCCTCTGCATTCTGACAATCCACGATCCTTTTCCTCATCTTCCCTTTAAGTTCCACCAGACCCTGCTCTAACTACTCCAACCTCTCTGTTGATTTTGTAGCAACTTCCCTCCATTCATTGATTGATTCCATGTCTGTCTTGTGTTTTTCCAAATGTCTGGCTTCAGACTCAAGGATTCTCTTGCGCAACATCTTGTATTTTACTTGTACTTCAACAGCATCGTCTATGACCATGTTTCCTCGATCGATGCCTGGCTCGACTTCTCCTGCTATGTCATCATCCAACCATGATAGGTAGAAATACACATGACCGCCGTGGTACCGATCTGGTTCGATGGTATCCTTTTCCACAATAATCTTCAGATGCCACATGAGTTGGGCCTCACACTTAAATGGAATGGAACCACCCTGAAAGTCTGCTTTGTTGTGAACCATCTTAAAATCTCGCGGTATGACTTGTTTTATCCCAGCATGTCTCATGGACCTGATAGGAGCATAATGATATATACCCCTCAACCCGATCAGCACTAAGTGAGGAACATCCCTGGACCTGATGATGAACTCGCTAGTAGGGAACCACTCGAACATCCAATGGACTTTGTCATCAATCAAATTGCTAAAGAAGTGTACCCAATCCACAGTGTTTTCCGATTGTGCAAACCTGTCTGGGATGAATGTCATTCTTTTTGGATGGTGAAAGGCTATGTGGTCATTCAATGGTCGCCGTGGAAATTCCTGACGGTACTGTACTCTTTGAAGATGCTCCAACAACCATATTTGCAGTAACAAATTACAACCCTCAAAATGTCTGAATCCCTTCTTACAGCGGTCCAAAGCTCGGTATATCTCTACCACGATCATTTGGACAATAGTGTAAGTATGTCCCTCAATCCCTTCCATTAAGGTCTTGGTAACCATAGCTAAACGAGTGTGAATCCTATCTCCTTGAATTGGAAATACTATCATACCCAGAAAACAGACGATGAGTCCAACCCAGGGAAGTGATGGCAAACTCATCATGAAAAATACTATAGGATGTGTTGTGCCCATAACTCTTGTAAAGGAAGTCGAAAGGTATGTAGAACTTCTTCAGGCAGACTAACTCGTCATTCTTTCTAAGACCCGTCAGTTTTAGAAATTCCCTAGAAGTACGATTTTCCGGTACCAGCAGACCAGGGCTATCCCAGGGTAGCCTGGCAAAACCTCGATTAGTACATTGTTTGGCTGAATGTCAAGCAAGGAAAGTAAATTTCCAAGAACTCTTTTCACATGGCTTTTGTCGCTTGGCGAGAGGTTTTCCCACCAGTCTAGCTATAGAGGTGAGATACTTCGGACCATGCCGAACCTAGGGACTTCGTGCCTCATTTCTGCAAAACAAATAAAGTTAACCCTTTCCCCCTCCGGGTTTGACTACTTACACATTAATGATTAGCATATCAGCACGTTTTCTGCAAATAATGCACATATCATAATCGTGCCCGTTGGGATTATGGAAATCCCGATGGACTTTGGACAAGGCTTTCCTTAGAGAGTTATTATGCAGACAACATTCTAACTCATGCTAGACATGATGCATGCATAGTTAACATCAGAGTAGGGTTTTCTTATAGAAGTCTAGACCGGTACCCTCAAGCAGACAACTTGAGAGGCAAAGGCACGGAAACGTTGACTGCACCGCTGATCGACTAGTTTTACCGCAAATAACCTTTCCAAATTTAAAAAGGGTAATATAGGAAGAGCGCGGACACTCATCTAGTGCCGCTATGGTATTAATTGTGCACGAGTGGAATATGATGCAGAGCATGTAATTAAAACAACACCTTCTCAAGTATTTTGCTTGATGAAAGTGATAAATGCTGTATTTCATAAATGTAAAGACATGAAAGGAAGAAAAACAAAGAAGGAGTTAGTTCGCATAATGGAAAAATTATAATAAAGCGGTAAAAGGGGTAGGGATTGGGAAAGATATAAAGATTGGAGCCAGCGAACAAGGTTAAATGAAAAGTTGCATGTAAATTCATGTAAAAGGGAAAATAGGGTAGGGGTGTGCATGCACCAAATAAACAGTGAATTTGAGCATAAAATGATAAAGACATGCTTATCGAGGGAGACTAATTCACACTGACCAAGTTCATTATGGTAAGAGCCTAAGGATATCCCCAGCAGAGTCGCCATGCTGTCGCGCCCCATTTTCTCGCGAAATCGGGTTTCGACATTGACAACTCTTTTAAAAGGAAGGAAGGGTTATTAAAAGAGAGTCGCCACCTAACGGATTAAGGTGCGTTAGGGCACCTATTGCAAATGACTCGGGTTTACTAGTTTGCATCACCAAATATCGGGTAAGGGCTCAAATTACCTCGAGGAGAAGGTGTTAGGCACTCCTCAAGGTCCACAACGGTGGATCCTGGCCAAATTCAAATCATGTGAATTAGTCTAAGAGAAAAGAAACAATTGACAAATGAAATAAATGATTTATTTTAAAATAGAAATGGGGGGGTCCTAAGTTTTTTAGCCTAACGGATCACCCCGTGCAACATAAATAATACTTCGTAACTCTCTCAAGATGGGGTGTTACTCATATTATTCAGCGGGCACAAACTATCATCTCTTGCTACCCGATTACTATCTTTAAGTTGTATATCTAAAGCGCTCTACTCAAATCTAAGTCGTACTCTATGCGTGCACTACCCGTCCCATACCTAGGGTCCAGGAGGCATTTAGATCTCTATTTTAGGGTGGTTCTAGACCTTAACTTAGGTTGCTCAAAAGGAGTAAACTAGACGACATCCAAAAATAATTAGGACTTTCAAATAGAAACAAGTATGGGCTGAAGTTACCCTCCGCATTTAGACATCAAATGCACGCCAAACTGATTAGCATTGACAATTGTAGATTTTAATAAGTTAAGGTTGCAGAACCCTATAGGCAGGATCTCTTTGTGACACTGAATTTAATGAGCAGACATTTTATACGTAAAAGCCTTTTCTCTCAGTACAATTTCTAAAACCGACATAATTGCCTACTGATTACAGGTATAAGGGATTAAAACCTATAGGCATGATGTCTAGGTTATTCACGTAGTAACTAACAATGGTAGTCACAGGAATATGTTCAGAATTGCTTAATTGAGTCCTATAGGCATCGTTTCTAGAATGGT
The DNA here is from genome assembly GCF_000390325.3 of Nicotiana tomentosiformis. NCBI lineage: Eukaryota > Viridiplantae > Streptophyta > Magnoliopsida > Solanales > Solanaceae > Nicotiana > Nicotiana tomentosiformis. The sequence continues at coordinate 112,324,462 of NC_090823.1, read as the reverse complement.
AATTAGTACAGTGTTGAAAAATCTCAAAGAAACGAGCAAGGCGATAATTAAAACGGATTCAGACTCTGTAGGCATGATTTCTTGAATTAAAACCGATTTTATATCCTATAGGCATGATTTCTATAATTCAAAACTGATTTTAGATGGCATCTAATTTGTAGATTAAACCGTAGGTAAACAGAATCCTGTGCACACATTGAGATATTAATCATTCAATATCCTATAAGCATGGTTTCTAACAGGTAAAAGCAGAACACATTTGAATAAGATAGACAACCTATATGAAGGATTTCTAACGCACATTTGAGCAAAGCAATGAATCTATAGGCAGGATTTCTACCCATTTCAATAAAAGTGTAAGATAAAACCCCTTTCCCAATTTCACTAATACTCCAAAATGTTATTACAAGAATTATTACAGACCAGAATGAATGGAATAAATTACAAAGTAGAATAACTATAGGGAGCCTACAGCAGGCCCAAAGATATACCCAGCCAAGACAAGCCTTCATTCTCATGGCTCATAACAGCCCAAAATTACATCTTCATGGACATAAGGCAGCCGGGAATTAAGTTATTCACACAGTGGGTATAGAACAAAGTTGAGCATTCAGAACCAAGACCCTAATGTGTCAGAGTTCCCAAGGGCTTCAAAAACCCAGGGCAGTGCTCCCACTAGGGAGGTTAATATAGATAATTCAGAGTAGAGACTAGGGACCAAGTCCTAGTGTGTCAGAGTTCACAAAGGTCTCAAATGAACCATGAGCAGTGCTCACACTAGGGAGGTCAAAGGACAGAACCTACGTAGCCTGGGCTTTCAGCCGGCTAAGAATGGGATTCAAAGAGCTTAGGTGACAAGTGAAAGAATGGACCAAAGTTGAGAAACAGGAATTGATGGATTTAAACAGACATGACCAAATTGGGCAAACAAAGCAAACAGTTGAATAAATCATAGAACTTTAAAAAGCAAGCTGAATGTAAGCTGAGAAATAGGTCCCACGCTTGACGCAGAAGCAGTCATATGCTGAAAAGAAGTTGAGAAAAGAACGTGTTTGTAGGATTGACAAAGATTGTTGTACACGTGCGCAAAACATGTTGAAACATGGTTGAATTATGCTAAGTACACAACGTTGTATTAATACCAAGAAAATAGGACAATATTGTGATGAGTCAAATAATCATAGAAAGAGCAGGGCATCATGTTAGCACAGGGGTGAGATTACAATCACAAATTAAGACACATATGCAAAACTATTACTTCAGAGTGGAAGGTAAAATCATGTCAAGTAGCAAATATAGGCATTCAAGCTTTGTCATAGTGGTCTAATTAGATAAAGATGATCCGTTTATAACAAAGGTTTAGCCTAACATTGCAAAGTGACAATTCAAACATGATTAGACAATTGTTCCAAATCACAAGCAAATACCAGAGGTCGAGTGATCATGTGGAGTGATACAATAGCAGAAAGACAAATTATGACTAACAATGAAGGTCTTAACACAGGCTAACACAAATGTAAGGCATCCACTGCAGGGATTCAGGACAAAGTAAGTAAACATGTTCATGAGCATTCAGGAGTCAATTCATTCAATGAATAAACCTTAAGAAGGTTCAGATTAATCAGGCTAGGAGTAGATAACTTCAGAACTGGTAGCATTAAGAGCGGTTAAATGCTAAAGAGACTTAAAGCATATAAAGTTGACAGAACGATGCATGAACATAGCTCAAAAGCATATTGAACCATGGATTCAGAAGTAGAAACACATACAAATCAGAGACACGTAAGGATGAAAATGCATAAGTCAAGTGACTAACCAGTTAAGCGAAAACGCATAAAATAACAAAAGTCCACAATATTCTGAATAGCAAGATCTCAGAACTAAATGCCCTTGGCTTTTAGCCGGCCAAAATCAGAGTATAGAATGCAATAACAGAGTAAAGCTTTAGATCTAGTGAGGCTATATTGAGTCCGAAAAATTGTCCTCTAAAGGGAATGGGGGAAGGGTTTATATAGTGTAGAAATCAAACACATAGACATGGAAAACAAATTATTCACATGCAAACAAGATTGAAAGAAATTATTCTGGAATCAATTAGAAGCGATTTTAGAGATCCAAAAAATACCAAAATCGTTCAGAGTCATATTTAAGGCAAAGAATAAAGTAAAAAAAATAATGACAGATAAGGAAAAAGAGCAGTCAAACACTTAAAAGGAAAAATATCAAGTAAGAATCGGTAAGAAACGAAGGGGAATTCAAACCCTAGTTGGCAAAAGTCGAAGATTGGCCGAAATCTTGGCTAATTGGACCCATATAGCCATGGTTGTGAAGCATATGGACGAGATACATGTCCAAATTCAAGTAGTCAAGAGGAAATGGTCGAAATCTGAGGTGTAGTACTTGCCCTGTTTAGGCAAGTACTAAGAGGTAACATAGAATCGTAAGAGATGGTGGTGTGATACAAAAAAGGTAAGAAAATCATGAAAAAATCCATGGTTGAGGAAGCTTCGGAGAGGTTTTTTGTTTTTGAGAGGCGGCGGGTTAGGGTTTTCAAAGTGGAGAGAATAGAGAGGCGACGGGTTTGGAGGGAATGGGGTTAGGGTTCAGGGTTGAATGATATAAGGAAAGGGGGGAGTCGTTTGTTAGCCGTTGATCATTTTTTATTAACGGCTGGGATTTGAGAAGGGGTTGGGTCACTGGGTTGGGTCGTTTAGGATTGGGCTGGGGTTATTGGGCCAAGGTCAGGGTAGTCAGGTCCGAAATTAGGAGGAAGTTAGGGCTAGATTTTAAATACCCAATTTTAGTCAAATAAATAATTCATAAAAGTAATAAATAAATAACAAAAATATCATTTGTGCATGCAAATGATTAAAAATAATTATTTAACATTATAAAAATAAAAATTTATTTTTTGTATAAATAATGTAATATGTACATATGGGCTATTATTGCAAAATGTGCAATTTAGCCCTGGACAATGCAAATGTAATTATACGAAATGCATTGAAAATATTTAAAACCTCATATTGGTATAAATGATAAGTTTAGATGATTACATCATCATAAAAATAATTAGGAGGGTAATTATTGGATATTTGTATAATAAAATGCAGAAATAAATTGATTTAAAGTCTTTAAAAATCTTGGAAGATTATGAAAAATACTTGTGTATGCTTGTAAATCGAATGATGATGCATATAAACTATTTTGGAAAATATGATGGAAAATATGATGAAAAAATTGGGTATCAACAAACGGAGCTATGAAAATTTTTAGAACTTGATTCCGACTCCGATATCAAAAAGTCAACTCCCCGGTCAAACTTCCCAAAAATTCAACTTTTGCCATTTCAAGCAAAATTTCACTACGGACTTCCAAAAAAAATTCGGACACACTTCGAAGTACAAAATCACCATACGGAGCTATTGGAATCATCAAAACTCCATTTCGGGGTCATTTACACATAATTCACCACCCGGTCAATTATTTCAACTATAGCTTCGAAAACAAGAATTTTTCTTTCAATTAAATTCTGAATCATCCGAAAACCAAACCTGACCACCCTTGCAAGTCATTATACACATTTCAAAGCTGCTCGAGACCTTAAGCCACCAAACGAAACGTAAATTCTTAAAATGACAAGTCGGGTCGTTACAGCCAACTTCTTGGCCTCGGCCTCGAGCTCCTTAGCGGTTTCGATCTCGGCCGATAGATCGAAACCCCGAGCATGAATCTCCTCGAGGGCTTCTCTTTTCCACTGCCGCTTCTTATAGTCAACAATGTCCTTCAAGCGGTCCTGGGCCGCCTCGGCATCTGTTATACCCTATGCGTCCCAAGGTGACGTAATGAATATGAGACTTGTTAATCATGATTTAAATGATTTTAAAGTCATAATATGGCTATATATGATGTTTGGATAGAAAATATGAAATATGGGAAAAATCGGATTAAAGTTACGGAAAAATCGACTAAGGATTTGTCGTGTAACAAAGTTTTTTGAGAAATATATTTCATGTGCTATATAAGGTTTTTTGGGACATATTATATACCAAATTGAAGGTCTTGTAATGTAGTTTCCAACGCTCAAAACCATTTGTTCATACGATATCAGAATAAAAAGATATAAGCGTCGGAAGATGGGCGAATGAGAGGGTGCCCAGCTAGCACCTCTTTGACTTTTCAAACGTTGATAAATATGTCTTAACTCGTCTCTCTCTTCATTTTCACATAGAACCCGACCCTAGAAAACCGTAGAACCTGTCTTTGAGCTCTCTAATAGTGTTTCAAAGAATACTAACATCCCGGGTACGAAATCGAGAAGCAATAATATCAGAACGATCCCTATGACGTAAGTATCTCTATATCACCTCTCTTTTTCTTTGTAGTTTGAGTTTTGTAAGGTACTTAATAGTTAATAAAACGTGTACTTTCTGTATTTAAGTATTTAAATATCAAGAAATGTTGATAAATTCGTTCCTAATAGTTAGAACTCACGGGATGGTGATCGAAAATCGTGAGTTCGAGTTATTTGACTAGTATTAGACTGTTTTGTGGGCTGTTTCGTGTTGACTTTGGGCTGTATATTTTTCTACTATTTAATGTAGTTTTTTTAGGATAAATGGTGTGGAGAAACACCACATAATGATGGAATGATGGTCTGGTCGTTCGTCGTTATATTGTTTTAAGTTGTTTGACACTACTTTGGTTGTCGTTTTATGTATGAAGTGATTAGGGTGTGTGGGCTATTTTGTGGTATATTGTGATGGATATAAGGTTGGAAAATGATGCTTACATGTTGTTTTTGGTGTGTTCTTGTTGTTGTTGGTATATGGTATAGGAGGAGGGCCTAGTTACAGGGGAGATGTTGCTTAAATTTACGTAAACGAGCTACTAGTTTAAGTTGCGGACTTAGCCTTTACTCAGCACTGATTTTGAATCTCCTTATAGTGTGGTAGATTGAATTGAGTTTTTTGAAGAATTTCTTGGAAGGTATTAAGGACCCAACGGAGTTAAGGCTATCCCTTCTTTCTTTTGGCATGATACAAACGAGCAAAATACGCAACTTTCATAAATGACTCTATTCATAGAAATGCTAGAGATACTTATGTTATTGATTCCCCATGTGTCCTATTATTCTATCCTCTGTTCATGGGTCTCAGAAAATACATAAGTTGATAAAGTTTACTTCATGATATTAATCAAAGGCATAGTGGTCTTACGACATTCCGAAAGAATTTATTGACGTACTTCTCATGCATTGAATTCATTTATACATGTACATTGACCCATGACCAGATAGCGTTATATACGCGTATATATGTATATATATATGTATATGGGATATGGGAAAATTTTATGGCGTTATATACGCACCATCACCTGATGAGCTGGTATACGTTGATGATTTGCCCACAGTGGCCGAGATGATATGATTGGATGCCCTCAGAGGCTTGATGATGTTATGAACGCATATACCTAAGCATGGTATGATATTTATATGCATATGCATGACATTGTAAATATTAATGATTCACTGAGTTGTTCAGACTTACATGTTGAGTCTTTTACTCCATGTTTCTCTCATGTCTATTATTTACTGATTTTCATTCCTTACATACTCGGTACAATATTTGAGCTGACGTCCCTTTTGCTCAGGGACGTTGTGTTTCATGCCCGCAGGTCCCGATAGACAGGTTGAGAGTTCTCATAGTAGGCTATCAGCTCAGCAGAAAGTGTTTGTGCATTCCACTTGCTCCGGAGTTGACTATTTGGTCAGTATGATTTGAATATGTATTGATTAGTTTGGCGGGGCTCTGTACCGACCTTTATGATATTTATGTACTCTTAGAGGCTTGTAGATAGATTTCATATATACGGATACTAGTATGGCCTTATAAGCTAGTACGTCATATATATAAGTCGGTATATCAAGTTGGGTCACCCTATATTGAGTATTTTCTCATGATTTATTCTACTTATCTCATGATAGCCTCTCCGACTCATTTACCTATGATAGTATGATACGAAAGATACGTTACGTTGGTACTCGGTTGAGTAAGGTATCGGGTGCCCGTCGCGGCCCATCGGTTTGGGTCGTGATAAAAGTGGTATCAGAGCAGTTATATTCTAGGGAGTCTAGAAGCCGTGTCTAGTAGAGTCTTGTTTATGGGTGTGTTATGCACCACACATATAAGCAGAAGGCTATAGGGAATTTAGGACTGTCACTCTTTGTTCTTACTCTAGATCATGTGGTAGAGCTCAGTTGTAAGAAATTCAAACTCCTAAATTCTATTTTATTCGTTATACAACGTCATCTACATCCAAAATGTGGTTGTGGAAGAGTTAAGTCAGAGGAACTCGACTTTGCGTCATGCTTGTGATGAGTAAATGTAAGGCCTTCAGTAGATTATGTGTGTGCTACGATGTGTGAGCTTCTTGATAAGGAGCCCTGAGGCATGAATATCTATCTACCACTATGGTAAAAATCAACGAGTGAATTAGAAGGTAGATACAAGTTTCAACAAGTAAAAGAAGCTAGGTGAAGAAATATACGAGGTACCCAGTTAGTGAGGATTAACCGTATTTACAATTCAAGTAGAAAAATACAAGTGTTATGAGTTACTTTCAACAGTAATAGAGTTATATACAATTGGCCACACTCATCTTAATTATGCCTTATGAGAGCCAACAAATATAGTTTAAGAGAAGGATATGATATCAAGATCCAACTGGGGTTAGAGTAACCCAAAATAATGGTGGATGAAGTGTTATCATTAGCTAACATTTCCGAAGATAGTGCACATGTGGTAATAGATATCCTTGTGAGACATCTAGATGGTGAACTATAAAATAGTACAGTCAGATATGGATAGTAGAATGTTCAGATATTTCCAAAGATAGACAGTGGAATCATAGAAGGGATAAATATTTACCTTAGAATGACTCCAGCCCCGAGTAAAAAAAAAGGAGAATGTTAGGCATTCCAAAGAGCCAGTGAGATGAAGCAAGGGGAGCTAAAAATAAAAGAACGTTTTGTTGAAGTTTTCAGAATAAAGTGATAGACAAAAATATTATCCGGAGAATAAGAAGAGAGTAAATGAAGCATCATGAGTAAGATGTGATATGTATGTGATAACGGTAAATTAAAATATGACAAGACTACAGATTCTATAGTCAAGTGAAGGAAAAGACAAGAAGTTACAAGCCTTGAGACAATAAAAGAGTATAAGCCATAAAGTCATGTCCCCATTTCGAGAAATGAGTTGGTGACTCATACATGATTACTAGAAGAAAAAGTTAGACCCCGGAGTAATAGAAATTAGTATGGGCTAGTGAATAAGATAAACTGAACATGAATTGGGACCGAAAGATTTGATAATAGTTGACATCGTGAGTATTTCATAGGTCGCATTCTGACGATAATTGAATGGACAACAGAAGAATAACCTTTAAAGGTCATTCAGGAAGAAAGTTCCCTAAAACAAGCGTTGTGAGAAGAGTTAAGCTTAAGGGACTAAGTGCGACAGTTACACTAGGTGTCACCTTTGTGTGTAAGAAATTAAATTATCCCTGGAACAGAAGGGTTACCGCAAGGCAAGTAAGAGTCCGTGAAGATGTGAAAAGACGCCAAATATGAAGAGGTGAAACATTTATAGGTAAATCTTCATAGCAGTAAATGTTAGTACTCCCCTAAAGGGGGAAGATGGTGTGATATGGTATTAAGTCGCAGTTATGTGGTGCAGGTAACTATGGAGTAGTAAAGTAAGAATGTGGTAGAGAGGCGAAAGGAATGAGATTGCATTTATTCAGATCCTACGGATATGATACGATTCCAGAACATTATGTAAGCATGACGATAGGGAGAGGCAGTAAGGGTTCCATCACTAGATGTTATTGATATATTAGTGCAAATGAACACTTGATACATAATGAGCCAGTATGTGGGGTAAGTTAAGACAAAGGATATAACCCAAGAGAGATTACGCAGAATATATATATATGAAAATGGACTAACAAGTAGTTAGTAGTTGATTCAGGAAGAGCCTAGTCATGGCTAGATATGAGGATACAGACAAATTAGCAGATTGTGCAAGATAAACTTAGTGAACCCCAACATAGTGAATTCGGTCTCGCAGATATGATGTCGTAACCTTTGAGAAATATTCAAATAGGAGTTAGGGCAATTATAGGTATCATATAAGTATAATGGAAATAAGAGAACGTGCCACTGGGAAGACAGTCAAAATTTTCAGTTAAGAAGAAACCCTACGAGCACAAGGGCGCAAAGGTAAGTAATTAAGGATAATTATAGGCAAGTAAGAACATCAAAAAAACATTCGGGTATACGATGTAATAAGCTCGCATCTGTACAGGAGTCAAAGGGTCTCTCTTAAGTATTACATAGAAAGACTAGCTGAGGGAATAAGGAAGAAGGCTTCAACTTAAGCATAGTGACATAAAGAAGAAATGGTCTTGTAACAACAGTCTCACAACAACATTGTATGCACTCAATAAGAAAGTGGCACCTATCGTGGCTAATGAACGGGAAAAAAATAAATAAATCAAAAGATGATATTTGAGATAATATGAGTTACATGAAATTCTAGTATTTGTGGGTAATGAGATAAGCCATGTATTCATGCAACAAGTGGCAGAACGACCATGAAAAGTAATTGTTTATGTTTAAAGAGAGCTAAGAAAGAACGAAAAGAATTATCTGACCCACGATTTAGAGTTAGCTGTGGTGATTCATGCACTAAATATGTGGACAAACTATTTGTATGGCATTCATGTTGATATCTATGCGGATCATAAGAGCCTTAAATACATCTTCTATCAAAAGGAATTGAATTTACGCCAAAGGAGATGGTTGGAGCTACTGAAAGACTACAACGTTGATATTTTATACCATCCGGGGAAGGCGAATGTAGTAGTCGATTCCCTCAGCCGTAGATCTATGGGTAGCCTGTCATATTTAAAGACAAAGAAGTGTGGTATAGCCCATGATATTCATCAGCTAGCTAGTCTTGGAGTTTGATTACTGGACTCAGGTGATACCAGAGTTACTATTCAGGACATAGCAACATCCCCTTTAGTAACTGAAGTGAAGGAACGCCAGTATGAGGATCATGTGCTAGCTCATTATAGAGATACATCCACTCAAAAGGAGAATACACCATTTGAGATTACATGAGATGGAATCCTTAAATATCGAGGTCGATTATGTGTTCCTAATGTGGCAGGGTTGCGCCAGCAGGTTATGGGAGAAGCTTACTATTCTCGTTATTCTATTCATCCAGGAGAGACTAAGACGTACCATGATATCAGGGGAATATACTGGTGGGACGGAATGAAGAAGGATATAGTAGAGTTTGTTGCTCAGTGCCCTAATTGTCAGCAGGTTAAGATTGAGCATCAAAAACTCAGGGGATTATTATAGGCTATAGAGATTCCGACTAGGAAATAGGAAGTGATTAATATGGATTTCATCATAAGCTTACCTCATACCCAACGTAAGTTCGATTCTATATGGGTTATTGTCGATAGACTTACAAAATCAGCCCATTTTCTGCCTTTCATGACAACTTATTCAGCAGAGGATTATGCAAAGCTTTACATTAGGGAGGTAGTACGACTTCGTGGTGTCCCTATATCTATTATCTCAGATAGAGGTGCTCAGTTTACAGCTAATTTCTTGAGGTCCTTCCAAAAAGGATTGGGGACCCAGATAAGTTTTAGTACAACATTTCATCCCAGACAGATGGCCATGCTGAACGTACTATTCAGACACTGAAGGATATGCTACGGGATTGTGTGATGGACTTCAGGGGTAACTGGGATGATCATCTTCCACTTATTGAGTTCGCATATAATAATAATTATCATTCAAGCATCCAGATAGCTCCATATGAAACACTTTATGGACGGAAGTGTAGGTGACCTATTGGATGGCTCGAGGTTGGGAAAACTAAGTTAGTATGACCAGAGTTGGTACAATAGGCAGTTGAGAAGATTAAGCTTATACGGGAAAGACTATTAGCATCTCAGAGTTGTCAGAAGTCCTATGCATATATTCGACGACGAGACTTGGAGTTTTAGGTAGATGACTGGGTATTCCTAAATGTATCACCGATGAAAGGCGTTATGAGATTCGGTACGAAAGGAAAGCTTAGACCTCAGTACATTGGACCTTATAAGATTTTACGCAGAGTAGGCCAAGTAGCATATGAATTATACTTGCCTTCCAAATTGGAGTCTGTACATCCAGTATTTCATGTGTCTATGCTCCGTATATGTATTAGAGATCCCTATAAAGTCATTCCAATTGACGATGTTCTGTTTACAGAGCAGCTATCATATGAGTAAGCTCCCATTTCTATACAAGATAGACAAGTTTAGAGATTAAGAACTAAGGATATAGCTTCAGTTAAAGTACTTTGGATTAACAATAATGTGGAAGAGATGACTCGGGCAACTGAAGAAGAAATAAAGACTAGGTATCCTCACTTGTTTCCACTTTTGGAGGAGGATCAGACTGACACATCACAACCTTTAGGTTGGTAGTAGTATCGTTACAGAGGAGACTACGCCAAAATGTCTATAGATCTCTGGGAGTTTAACATTCGAGGATGATGTTTCTAAGGGGGGAAGATTGTTACACCCTGTGCGTCCCAAGGTGACGTAATGAATATGAGACTTGTTAATCGTGATTTAAATGATTTTAAAGTCATAATATGGCTATATATGATGTTAGTATAGAAAATATGAAGTTTGGAAAAAATCATATTAAAGTTACGGAAACACCGACTAAGGATTTGCCGTGTAACAGAGGTTTTTGAGAAATACATTTCATGTGCTATATGGGGTCTTTTTGGGACATAATATATACCAAATTTAAGGTCATGAAATGCAGTTTCCAATGCTCTAAATCGTTTGTTCATATGACATCCGGATAAAAAGATATAAGTGTCGAAATATGGGCGAATGAGAGAGTGCCAAGCTAGCACCTCTTTGACTTTTCAAAAGTTGATAAACTTTGTAGTTTGAGTTTTAGAAGGTACTTCATAGTTCAGAAAACGTGTAATTTCTGTATTTAAGTGTTTAAATATCAATGAATGTTGATAAATTCGTTCCTAATAGTTAGAACGCACGGGACGGTGATCGGAAGCCGTGAGTTAGAGTTATTTGACTTGTAGTGGACTGTTTTATGGGCTGTTTCGTGTTGCCTTTGGGCTGTATATTTTTCTACTGTTTAATGTAGTTTTGTAGGATAAATTGTGTGGAGAAACATCACATAATTACAGAATGGTGGGCTGGTCGTTCGTCGTTATATTTTTAAAGTTGTTTGACACTACTTTGGTTATCGTTTTATGTATGAAGTGATTAGGGTGTGTGGGCTGTTTTGTAGTATATTGTGATGGAGATAAGGTTGGAAAATGATGCTTACATATTGTTATTGTTGTTCTCTTGTTTTTGTTGGTATATGGTATAGGAGGAGGGCCTAGTTACAGGGGAGATTTTGCCCAAATTTACGTAAACGAGCTACTAGTTTAAATTGTGGACTTAGCCTTTACTCAACACTGATTTTGAATCTCCTTATGATGTGGTAGATTTAATTGAGTTGTTTGAAGAATTTTTTGGAAGGTATTAAAGACTAAACAGATTTAAGGGATGTTAAGGCTATCCCTTCTTTCTTTTGGCATGATCCGAAATGATACAAACAAAACGAGCAAAATATGCAACTTCCATAAATGACTATGTCCATAGAAATGCTAGAGATGCTTAAGTTCTTGATTCCCCATGTGTCCTATTTTTCTATCCTCTATTCATGGGTCTCAGAAAATACGTAAGTTGATAAAGTGTACTTCATGATATTAATCAAAGGCATATCGGTCTTATGACAATCCGAAAGATTTTATTGACGTACTTCTCATGCATTGCATTCATTTATACATGTACATTGACCCATGACCAGATGGCGTTATATGCGCTTATATATGTATATGGGATATGGGAAAAGGTTATGGCGTTATATACGCACCACCACCTGAACAGCTAGTATACGTTGATGATTTACCCACTGTGGCCGAGATGATATGATGGGATGCCCTCAGAGGCTTGATGATGTTATGAACGCATATACCTAAGCATGGTATGATATTTATACGCATATGCATGACATTGTAAATATTAATGATTCACAGAGTTGTTCAGACTTACATGTTGAGTCTTTTACTCCATGTTTCTCTCATGTCTATTATTTACTGATTTTCATTCCTTACATACTCGGTACATTATTTGTGCTGACATTCGTTTTTCCCGGGACGTTGCGTTTTATGCCCGCAGGTCCCGATATACAGGCTGAGGGTTCTCCTAGTAGACTATCAGCTCAGCAGAAGGTGTTGGTGCACTCCACTTGCTCCGGAGTTGACTATTTGGTCAGTATGATTTGTGCACTCCACTTGCTCTGTCCTGACCTTTATGATATTTATGTACTCTTAGAGGCTTGTAGACAGATTTCATGTATACGGATACTAGTATGGCCTTATAGGCCAGTATATCATATGTATAAGTCGGTATATCAAGTTGGGTCACCCTATATTGAGTATTTCCTCATGTTTTATTCTACTAATCTCACGACAGCCTCTCTAACTCATTTACCTATGATAGTATGATACGAAAGATATGTTACGTTAGTACTCGATTGAGTAAGGTACTGGGTGCCCTTCACGGCCCATCGGTTTGGGTCGTGACAACATCAGCCTTATATTGGGCCAACATCTCGTCGGCATCGGCTTTAGCTGAGACTGGAGCTATTCAACCTTTTTTCTTGCACCTCAACCTTTTCTTTTGCTGTTTGAAGCTGGACCTCAGTCGAAGCCAGTTGCGCTCGAGCAGTTTCCTTTTCTGAGGCCAGGCGGTTCATCCCACCCATCCATTCGTCGGTTTCGACGTTGATAACATCCATCTCAGCTCGCTGTTGATCGACCCGATTGATTTTTTGTTGGACCTGTGTATTTCGACCGTTAGTCCCCAAGTCTAGTTCATCATCACTAACCTCAAAGACTTTTACCTCTTCCACCGGAATGACATGTTCTTTCTAAGCCGCGTTCAACTCGTCCCAAAGACTCTTGGCCTCTTCCTCGCATTGCTCACTGAGAAGTTTATACATATCTCTCTTCTCAATAAGCGCTTTGGCTTCGGCCTCGAGAAGACTTAGCTCTTCTCGATATCGGAGGAATGCCTCGTGGTGAAGCACCTAGGCCTGTGAGTACAAGGAAAAATATTGAGATCATTCAGTATCTTACGCTGGAAAATGAAAGGGTTTGGTAACACCTTACCTGATTCAATGCCTGATGTGCTTCATTGAACAAGCATGGAGATTCCACCTCTTTCATCTTTGCATGGTCTTCTTCAGTCACCAGGCACCGGAGGTAACTAGCTACCCCAATAGGCGCGGAAAGGAACCAGGCTTCCCCAAAACAAAGATAATGATTGACCACTTCCGACCGGGATCGGCACTCGGGGCAGGGAATCGATTGACCAATCTTGGGCTCGAGCTAGACCCACTTGTCCCCGAGGGTAGACTTCTTCTTGGTACTTCTAAATCACCCAATCTAGTGACATCCTCCGTGGCAATAAAGTCCACGCCATCAAAAAATCTGCGGAAGGGGGGGGAGGGGGGTCGTTCGCTCCTTGGACCCCCTCATTTGAACGCTCATTCGTCGCTTGAGCTTCACCGAACATTGAGTCAGTTAACGAAGTCGATCCCGTTATATGGATGTCACCTGGTGGAGCAGAACCGGTGTCTTGAGAGTTCTCGACCCTCACTGATGCATCAACCTCTTGAGTTTGGGTGGGATTGGCCTTTATCGTCCCTTCTTCGGTTGATGCCCGCTCTTCAGTGACCGATGTCTCCAAGGCCACTAAAATTTCATCCTCTTCAGACTCGTCCCTGAGCCGATAGAGGGAGTCCGAATCAAGTATTCAGGAGCTGGAGGTTTCTTTTGACTTGCGGATCAACCACCTCCTTGGTTTCGGTTTCTCCGAGCTCGGAGAACTCGGAGCCCTTCTTCTCTTCTGTTACATCCCGTACTTTAATACTAGGATGAGTCGTAGTAATCTATATGAGCTTGAAGGGATTAAGACTATTCACGAGGTTATAAAGGAATTGTGATTATGTTATTGTAAGACCCCGTAAGTTTAACAACCTTGATACCATTATATACATTTGATATGGTATTTTGAATGGAACATTTTTGTAAAAGAAGGTTTGAAAAATATGATTTTATATAGTTATTAATATTACTACTTTAGAATATGCTTTAAATTATACAACATAATATAAGAAAGTTTATGAGATTTTCTTTATTTTAAAGATAGAAATTATTTTCTCGCAAGATAAGAAGGTTATCATTTTACCATTTTAAGAACTAAGCGTACAAAAATTTGTACTCTTTATATGATATTAGGAAAATTAGAAGTTGAGAAAATATATGTATTTTTACATGTATGTTTTAATGAAATAATAGTATATGTATTGATTTTATATGGTACCATGATTTATTAATATTTTAATATTTTAATAGTAGTACTTTAGGATGAGAACAAGATTATTTTCGAGATTATAAGTATTTATGCTATTTCAAACAAGTGATAAGTAATTTCTTGAAGGCGAGAGGGTAAGCGAATCAAAGAAAATGAGTTTCGTCGAAGTTTGACATTTTGAGATAAAATACAGTCTGAGCTATAATACCCGATATTTATGAACTTGTGTCATACAAGGTACCACATGACCATGATAATAAGGTGTATAAAGTGTGTTAATAGTGAGTAGTATTTTAAGTAATTTTAGATAATTATTAATTGAAGGGATAATTGAGTAATTATGGATTTTAATTAGGATTTGGATAATTATTAAGGGAACAACAATTCACGTTGGGCTATGGGAATGTGGCAGCAAATTGCCACCTATTCTTATGCTTAAGAAGGTAGTGGCAATATTTCCTTATGTTATTTTCACTTTATCTCATTTGGTTGAAGAAAGCTATCAAGGAGGCAAAACATGGTACGACATCTATTGATTTCCTTTCTTGTAGTAACGGATGCTAAGATTTAAAGCGGGATGCTAAGATTTGCTAAGTAAAGAGTGGAGCTCAACAATTCACAAAGTGAGATACGTAATACTTTCTATGTAAGGGATGGAATTCTCATAAGGAATTCTTATGAACTCCTACAAGATGCAACGTGAATTACAAAGTCTAAGGGAGCACGGTATAATATTTTTCAAGAATATCATATGATTTTCTCCTACTTCGATCCGCCGTTACATGTTTTTCTGCAATTAACGCGTGTTAGTGGGATTGACAAGAGAATCAGTCCAGGTATGTTAAGGATATCTCTTCTTTTCTTTTGGCATGATCCAAGTAACGATACGTAAACGTAATGCTATTGCATAAGTGGTTCTACTCTTAGCAGTTAAGGATGTCTATGTTATTCATTCCTGTAAAGTTATATTCAAGTATATCTACGTACGTTCCTAAGTCTCTATTGAGGTATATGATAAAGATGTTAATGTTTATAATATAGTGATACATGCATCTTTATGCATTTACCACCGAGCTACGGCTGGTTGGGCAGTTACACATTTACCACTGAGCTATGGCCGATTGGGCAGTCATGCATTTACCACCGAGCTACTGTCGGTCGGGCAGTCATGCATTTACCACCGCGCTATGGATGGTCGGGCAGTTACCACTAATCAGTTGGGCAGTCATGCACTATACGATATAGATAATAGTCTCAAAGAGACGCATTATATATATAAGTATACTAAGTATGTATATACAGTGGCACTTCAGAGATTCAGGTTGATTCTTATATCTCTTTAATTAATGTTGACTTATGGATATGTTTCAGTTCTGCCTTACATACTCGGTACATTATTCTTACTGACGTCCTTTTGTTCGGGACATTGCCTTCATGCCTACAGGTATAGATAATCAGTTTGACGAGCCCTCATAGTAGATGTGGTTAGCATTCAGCGAAGGATCGGTAAGACTCCACCTCATTCGGAGTGCAGCCGAATCTATGAATCATCGTGTCAGAGTTTTGCTACAGACTTATGGGTAAGCCAGTACCCTATCCCATTTGATGTCAAATAATCTTAGAGGCTTTGTAGACAGAGGTTCATTTTGTACAGTATGTCAGAGGCCTTGACGGCCCATATGTATTCAGGTTTTAAGAACGATGGTTCATTGATACAGTGTTTGCTCACTTATAGTTATACATTACGAGTTGTGGCCATGTTGGCCCATGATAGCTACAAAAAAAATTACAGAGTGGTTCGCTCGGGTCTGTATGGCACTGGGTGCCGGCCACGCCTCCCCAGGTTTGGGGCGTGACAAAGTGATATTAGAGCAAGTCGTGTCCTAGGGAGTCTACAGAGTCGTGCCTAGTAGAGTCTTAGTTATGAGTGTGTTGCATGCCACATTTATAATTGAGAGGTTATAGGGCATTTAGAAAATGTTACCCTTCTTTTGTTTCCAGATCGTGCCATAGAGCTGAGTCGTAAGAGGTCAGTAGGAAGCTTTCGCCAGATTTTGTATGCACTAAAGGTACAGGTGTCACAGTAGAGCTTAAGGTGTAACTTCCACCTACGTGGAAGGGAGGTTATGAAAGAAACAGAAGATACGATGCGAGATTTAAAAGTAAGTAAGGTAAATGTGAAGAAGATACGAGATACTCAAGTACAAAAGGTAGCGAATAGTCGAGACTTCAGATAGAAATTGGATTTTAGTTTAGTTTATAGAGGAGACTCTAGCAAAGGTTTTGTAAATCTCTAAGAATTAACATTCGAGGACGAATGTTTCTAAAGGGGGAAAGGATGTTACATCCCGTACTTTAATACTAGGATGAGTCGTAGTAATCCATATGAGCTTGAGGGGATTAAGATCATTCACGAGGTTATAAAGGATTTATGATTATGTTATTGTAAGACCTCGTAAGTTTAACAATCTTGATACCGTTATATACATTTGATATGGTATTTTGAATAGAATATTTTTGTAAAAGAAGGTTTGAAAAATATGATTTTATATAGTTATTAATATTACTACTTTCGAATATGCTTTAAATTATACACATAATATGAGAAAGTTTATGAGATTTTCTTTATTGTAAAGATAGAAATTATTTTCTCGCAAGAAAAGAAGGTTATCTTTTTAAAATTTTAAGAATTAAGCGTACGAAAATTTGTACTCTTTATATGAGATTAGAAAAATTAGAAGTTGAGAATATATATATATTTTTACATGGATATTTTAATAAAATAATAGTGTATGTATTGATTTTATATTGTACCATAATTTATTAATATTTTAATAGTAGTACTTTAGGATGAGAACAAAATTATTTTCGAGATTAAAAGTATTTATGCTATTTCAAACAATTTATAAGTAATTTCGTGAAGGTGAGATGGTAAGCGAATCAAAGAAAATGAGTTTCTTCAAAGTTTGACATTTTGAGATAAAATACGGTCCGAGCTATAATACCCGGTATTTATGGACTTGTGCCATATAAGGTACCGCATGACAATGATAGTAAGGTGTATAAAGTGTGTTAAAAGTGAGTAGTATTTTAAATAATTTGAGATAATTCTTAATTGTGGGGATAATTGAATAATTATGAATTTTTAAGTAGTATTTTGGATAATTATTAAGGGGACAACAATTCACGTGGGGCTATGGGAATGTGGCAGCAAATTTCCACCTATTCTTATGCTTAAGGAGGTGGTGGCAATATTTCCTTATCTTATTTGCACTTTATCTCATTTGGTTGAAGAAAGCTATCAAGGAGGCAAAAAAATGGTACGACATCTATTGATTTCCTTTCTTGTAGTAACGAATGCTAAGATTTAAAGTGGGATGCTAAGATTTGCTAAGTAAAGAGTGGAGCTCAACAATTCACAAAGTGAGATACGTAATGCTTTCTAAGTAAGGGATGGAGTTCTCAGAAGGAATACTTATGAACTCCTACAAGATGCAACGTGAATTACAAAGTCTAAGGGAGAACGGTATAATCTTTCTCAAGAATATTATATGGATTTTCCTCTACTTCGATCCGCCGTTACATGTTTTGCCGCAATTAACGTGTGTTAGAGTAATTGTCAAGAGAATCGGTCCTGGTATGTTAAGGATATCCCTTCTTTTCTTTTGGCATGATCCAAGTAACGATACGTAAACGTAATGCTATTCCATAAGTGGTTCTACTCTTAGTAGTTAAGGATGTCTATGTTATTCATTCATGTAAAGTTATATTCAAGCATATCTAATGTAACGACCCGACTTGTCGTTTTAATAATTAACGTCCCGTTCTATGACTTAAGGTCACGAGAAGTTTCGTAATATGTATTATGACCCGCAGGTGTGGTCGAGTTTGATTTTCTTAAGATTTGGAAATAAATTGAAAGAACAATTCTTATTTAGAAGATTAAATGGAAAGAGTTGACCGGAGAGTTGACTTTTGAGCAAACGACCCCAAAATGAAATTTTTCTGATGTCAGTAGCTTTGTATGGTGATTTCGGACTTAGGCATATGTCCATATTTGGATTTGGAAGTCCGTAGGACAATTCGACGCATTTTGGCGAAAGTTGGAAAATAGACGATTTTCGAAAAGTTTGATCGAAGGTTGAATTTTTGATTACGAGGTCGGAATCCGATTCTGGAAATTAGACTAGGTCCGTTATGTCATTTATGACTTGTGTGCAAAATTTTAGGTCAATCGGACTTGATTCGATATGTTTCGGCATCGAATGTAGAAGTTGGAAATTTCATAATAGACTACAGTTTCAAGTAAGTTCTCACAAGACCTAACTTCAAATGAGCATAACTCTCATGATACGAAGTGTTATATGGTGTATTACCTATCAAATGAAATATCTTTGAGTCTAGTTTCTAACGCTTCAAACCGTTCGTCATTTGGACATTCCTACAATAGGTGATGACCAAATTAACAAAGGCTGGAATGCGACCCATTCTACGGTCCATTATGCGACCGCAGACCTGCTTTCGGAGGGTTAATCTTTCTATTTTCCTAATCCGACCCCATTTTAATAAATAGCCTTTGGGGCTTTTTGGGGGGTGTTTTTCTGAGGGTTTTAGAGAGAGGTAAGAGCATTTTAGAGAGAGAAGGAGGGAACCTAGCATTCTAATCATCCAATCTTCAAGAATCAAGGAAGCTAATCACAAGATCTTCATCTAAGAGGTAAGATTCAACCCCTAGTCTTCAAATTTCGAGTTTGGGGTAAAAGATTGGTGATTGAGAGTATTATTCTTGGGTATAAGAGTATTATGTATATATTCTTGTACCAATAAGGTTTGTGGGAAGATTGTTGAGATCAAATAAGTAAAGATTGGATTGTGGAATGAAGAAAATCTTGTAGAAGAACCTTGTAACCAAATTTGCACACCTAGTGTTTGATAAAATGCTCAAATGAGCTGAAACCATGATAATCTTCCTGATTATGGTTCACTTTTCTTATGTTTCTAAATAGATTGAAGTTGCTAGGATTTTCGAAACCTCGTAGTAATGTAAGGAAGGCTCAGGAAAGATTGGAGCCGTAGGGAGGTCAATTCACATGAGAAAGCTATTTTGGAATATCGGCCTAAGTTCAAAAAGGTAAGTATCTTGCCTAACCTTGAGTGGGGGAATTACCCCTTAGGCATTGAGTCTTATGTGCCATTTGTGAAATGTGAAAAGCCGCGTACGCGAGGTGACGAGTACGTACTCGGGCTTATATGTAAACAATTTACTGAGTTAAAGTCTTGAGCATATTGTGTAGTAAATTGGATAATTGTTGGCATTTATTTAATCATCTATTTGCGATACCTCAATTCACATTTATTGAAGTTGTTTTTATATTGCGATTTGATGTGAATGTTACTTGTATATTTGTGTGAATTTCTTGAGTTTGATGTTTTGATATTTCTTGGAATTTAATTTCAGTATGGATTTTTTCTCTGCAAATAATAAATTAAATGAGCTTTGGAAGAGGTGTTTATATAATTATTGAGAATTTGGATTAATGAAGGCGTTACCCTATGTTGAGTAATTTCTATCTTTGTTGATTGTTTTTGAGGTCTTATACACATTGTGTAGAGCCTTCGGCTATTTGTTATGAAATTAATTGACTTGTTTTATCTTTGGAATTGGTTGTGGCTATTGGGCAAATTGTATTATGAATTAATTTTGTTATGTTGCCGTGATAATATTATGTGTAAATTGTTGAGTTATTATTTTGAGGATATAAGGGTGGCATTTCACTGTTGATATTATGTGGGTATAATGGTGGCATTTCACTGTTGTTATGTGTGTTGGGATATTGTCTGGGCGGAGAGATAAGGGTGGCTATAGGAGAGATAAGGGTGGCTATAGGAGCGATAAGGGTGGCTATTGATATTGTCAGGGCGGAGGGATAAGGGAGGCTATTATAGGAGTGATAAAGGTGGCTATAGGTGAGATGAGGGTGGCTATTGTCAGGTTATGATATGTGATGATGTGGAGTGGTTGCATTGGTGATTTTATGTGATGTTGTGATTTTCCTTGTGTTTATTTTTATGCCTTGTGCAATTTGTCTTGTTTTTGGCAAATTGACAATAGTCTCATTTATGTTGAAATTGGGAGCCTGCGGCTATTGCCAGGCGGTTGTGATAAAGAAATGTTGGCATGAGGTGTCGTGAGTAAATAATGATGATATTGCCACGTGAATTGTCCGTGCAGTTGAGATATGAAACGTGGGCATGAAGTGCCGGGGAAAATATGATGGCTTTATTATTGGCACGTGAAATGTCCGTGCAGATGTGATATGAAAAATGGGCACGAGGTGCCGGGGATATATGATGATTTAATTATGGGCACGAAGTGCCGTAAAAATATGAAAGTGGGTTGAGACACATATTTACGAAAAATATAAAAAGGGCTGAGACCCGTATTTATATGATTATGAAATGAGGTGTCACATGGTGACTTTTAATTGAAAGAATTATATTCAAAATATTTATTAGGAAGGATTTTTATTCAAAAAGTAGTATTTGAAGGAATTGTATGTTAAAAATATTTATTTGAGGAAATTATATTTGAAAAAGATTTATTGAAAGAATTATATTTGAAAGATATTGATTTGAGGAAATTATATTTGAAAGAGAGTTATTTGGAAGAATTATATGTGAAAGATATTTATTTGAAGAACTTGATTTAATTGAGTGTACTTGTATTTATTATTTGTTTAGCAATATTAATAGTGTTCTTGTTGCCATGTCGGGCATATCACTGGTTGATTTGTGTTGCCCTTATTGTTATTTATTTTCTATTATTTTGTATACTATATTGCACAGGTTATTAGACTAGTGAGTGTCTTGACTGTACCTCGTCTCTACTCCACTGAGGTTAGTCTTGATACTTACTGGGTATCGACTGTGGTGTACTCATACTACACTTCTACATATTTTTGTGCAGAGCCAGGTATTGGAGATATCAGACTTGAACAAAGTTAGAGTGGGATTGCAAGGATTCAAGGTAGAGCTGCTTGGTCATCGCAGTTCCTTGGAGTCTTTCCCTTTTATTGTACTGTTATTTATTATTCAAACAATATTGATTATTCGATCCTCGATATCATTTCATGTATTCAGTTAGAGTTTGTGACTCAGTATTACCAATCTTGGGAGGTTGTTATATTTGTAATTATTTCAGCTGTTGGTAAAAAAACATGGCTTGAATTGTTATAAAATCGACTTGCATAATCTTAGAGACTAAGTGCCATCACGACGCCTGTGGCGGGATTTTGGGTCGTGACATATAAGTACGTTCCTAAGTCTCTATTGAGGTATATGATAGAGATATTAATGTATATAATATAGTGATACATGCATCTTTATATATTTACCACTGAGCTACGACTGGTTGGGCAGTTACACACTTACCATCGAGCTATGACCGGTTGGGCAATTACACATTTACCACCGAGCTACTTCCGGTCGAGCAATCATGCATTTACTACCGAGCTACGCCGGTTGGGAAGTTACACATTTACCACCGAGCTATGGCCGGTCGGGCAGTCATGCATTTACCACTGCTTTACGGCCGGTCGGTGGGCAGTCATGCATTATACGATATGGATAATAGTCTCAAAGGGAAGCATTATATATATATGTATACTAAGTATGCATATACGGTGGCACTTCATAGATTCCGGTTAATTCTTATATCTCATTAATTAATGTTGACTTATGGATATGTTTCAGTTCTGCCTTATATACTCGGTACATTATTCATACTGACGTCCTTTTGTTGGGGACGTTGCCTTCATGCCTGTAGGTATAGATAATCAGTTGGACGACCCCTCATAGTAGACGTGGTTAGCATTCAGCTAAGGATCGATAAGACTCCATCTCATTCGGAGTGCAGCCGAGTCTATGAATCATCGTATCAGAGTTTTGCTATAGACTTATGTGTAGGCCGGTACCCTATCCCATTTGATGTCAAATAATCTTAGAGGCTATGTAGATAGAGGTTCATTTTGTACAGTATGTCAGAGGCCTTGACGGCCCATATGTATTCATATT
The DNA here is from genome assembly GCF_000390325.3 of Nicotiana tomentosiformis. Taxonomy (NCBI): domain Eukaryota; kingdom Viridiplantae; phylum Streptophyta; class Magnoliopsida; order Solanales; family Solanaceae; genus Nicotiana; species Nicotiana tomentosiformis. The sequence goes on along the minus strand of NC_090823.1, from coordinate 112,301,842 downwards.
TTAAGAATGATGGTTCATTGATACAGTGTTTGCTCACTTATAGTTATACATTACGAGTTGTGGCCATGTTGAGCCATCATACTTACAAAACAAAAGTTACAGAGTAGTTTGCTCGGGCCAGTACGGCACCGGGTGCCAGCCATGCCTCCCCAGGTTTGGGGCGTGAAATCTACACCATGTTTAAAAGTAGTGTACTCATGGGGAAATCGTCACTACCGGAGATGGGCCTCATTTGGACATCCTTGGGTAAACCTGCAAAAAGAAATAAAACAAGTAAGGACTTAATCATGACAAAGGGAAATCGAATATTACTCATGAAAGAGATCTCACCGTGCGAACGGGACTCTCATCAGCCCTTTGAAAGCTCGTGCCACGAGCGCTCGGAATAAGGCCTTTGTGATACGATGCCCTCGACCCACTCCTTGAGTCGAGGAACTGCGTTCGGGATCCGAACAACACCTGCACCATCACAAAACATCGGTAAGAAGAAAGGAAAAGGGCGATAAATAAAATCTTGGAAGCAAAATTATATACTTACGTGACATGTTCCACTTCTCAGGGATCGGCATGTGCTCGATCGGAATCAAGTCCGAGGTCCTCACTCGTACGAAATGCCCTAGCAAACCTCGATCCCTATCCTCATCGATACTCGAGAACGGGGTCTTACTGGCCTGACATGCGAGCTTGATCAGTCCCCCTGGTAGAGTCGGGGACTATATAAACGCATGAGGTGGTCGATAGTGAAAGGGCACCCTTCGATCTTGCTTACAGAGAAATAGAGGAGGACTACGATCCTCTAGAAAAAAGGTGAATTTGACCGAGGATTATGTCTTACCCTTTGCAAAATTCAACGATAACCGGGTCGAAGGGGCCCAACGTGAAGGGAGAAGTGTAAATACTAAAAATCCCTCAACTTGGGTGGTGATGGCTTTGTCAAGTTCGGGAACCACCAGATGTTTTTCAGCCTAATTACAATCCTTTTTGACTTCGGAGAGAATATCCTCGGTGATCGAGCAGATGTACCTCGAGACATCCTCACACCGTCTTGGTACGGAGAAGGGCTTTTCCACTTTAAAATCAGCATTGACCAGGCACCCCCCCAGGATGAATATTTTTAGAGGAGGTTCCGGTGCTGGTTCCTCGACAGCAGTACGTGAAGAGGTCTCTTCGGTAGCCGGCCGCGAGGTAGAAGAAGTTTCTTTTTGTGGAATGATTTTGGAAGTTTTTTCCATTTCTTAATGGAGAGGAAATAAGGAAAAAGAGGAAGTTAAAAGAGTACACTCGATGGTTTGAGATAAAGACGAAAGAGAGTTCTTATAAAAGATCTCAAAGTAACCAGAATATAAGTGCTTGGAAGTGTTGAAATTTCTTAGGAACGAGGGCAGAAAGTTTGAATGTAAAGTTTGAGTGAACAAATGAGGGGGTATTTATAGTTTTCCAGCGACGGTTCAAATCTAGGAGTGGCCAACCAGCAACTGACAAGCATTTCATGCCAGTAAGACTTAACTGACGAGACGTTTTGACTGTTTTGTCATTTCTGTCATGGGGTATCAAAGTCAGGATCAGAAGCTCGTGCCGTTTCTCGTCATCTACTCTCCGAACAATGAGGGGTCTATCTATACACAGTCGAAATCAAGCTCACTTACGACATGATAGGTTAGGCTCAGAACATGACAACCAAGGGCTGATGATCGATCTCGCGAGCATCGAGTCCCACCGAGCTAGGACCCGGGGTCAAAACGCCTGCCTTCGAGAACATCGAGTCTGTGATCCCGAAGTCGACCTTAGCCCCGATCAAGTTGAAGAAACATTGTTAGCATGACCAACAGAAGACCAAAATATCCATGACCGGTCGAATATTACGGCGGGAATCTCGGCTCGTATCAGTAAGGAACCCGCAATCAGCTAATCAAGGGATTTTTACCTTTTATAGAATTATACCTAAAATAGAATTTCTCTACTATATAAAGGGGGGTCTGGTAATTCATTGTCGGCATTATAACACGCATCCCAAAGCAATACATTATTATTATTTCTCTTTATGCTCTTGTTCTTATGTATCCTCATACTGATTGAAGCGTACGTGGCTCGAGGGTGGCTTCCAAGGCTGATATTATTCAATTCGTGTGGTTTGCATTTACTTTCTCATTATTTATTTCAATTGCGATCTAATTTATCATTTTGTATCAAGTTAGTCCACGTATTCTTAAAACCACTTACAAATTCAATTGTTATCCGATTTTGAGGGTAAACAAAACCCTTCCTCGGACCCTACATGAATGCGGCATGCCTTACGCACCAAGTTGCTCTTATATTTTAATTTTCCTAAGTGAATGTTCTAATGCCGTCACTAGTATCAAGCACTAATGATTCTATTGGCTCTAAGTGGAAATTAATCCACTACTAGCGAAGCATTAACTTGAGGTTCCCTTTCTTTTTTCCTTTTCCCAATTACTCTACTCCACTTAAAATCAAAACCAACACCAATACAAGCACTTCTATCACGACCCAAAAACCTAACCTGTCGTGATGGCGCCTATCATGGAACTAGGCAAGCCGACTCATTCTAAAACAAACCGATATTTTCATTTCAAGGATAATTTCGAGGCTATTTAGCTAAAAACCTTCGTAAAGGATTTCAAATCAAAACAAAAAGTCCGACATCGGGGTGTCACTAGTCATGAGCATCTACTACAATCACTCTAACAATATCAAGACTAACTCAGCCTGGAAAATAGCTAAATATAACTAAAGGAAGATAAGAGGGAGAAGAGCAGGGCTGCGATCGCCAGGCAGCTACCTTGCTATCCCCGGGAAAATCTGTAACTGGAATAGTCAACAGCCGTTACCGTATCCAAATACGCCTGAATCTGCACACAAGGTGCAGGGAGTAACGTGAGTACGCCAACACAGTAAGTAACAACAATAAATAAATATTGAGCAGTAGTGACGAGCAATAAAGCATATAATGTTCAAATCATGAAATCTCAGTAAAATACAACATGCAAAAAAAATTAGTGCTTGAATCAAATCATCTCGTTTAAACCCAGTTCCAGTAAAATCGTTTAAAGATATTTTTCAACAGTTCTCAAACAGAGGCTCAATGCAAAGGTGAGCAAAAATGATGAAATCATAAATAGCCCCTCGGGAAAAACATCACTCATATATAGCCCCTCGGGCAAACCTCACAGTCACTCATGCCTCTCGGGCATACCTCACAGTCGTTCATGCCACTCGAGCATACCTCACAATCACTCATGCCACTCGGGCATACCTCACAATCACTCATGTCTCCCAGTCACTAAGCACTCGCGGCACTCGGCACTCGCACTTAGTAGGTACCTACGCTCACTGGTGGGTGTGTACAGACTTCGGAGGGGCTGCTTCAGCCCAAGTGCTATATCAAGCCAAATCATGGCATAAATCACTCAGGCTCTCGGCCTATATCAAACATGCTGTGGCGTGCAGCACGATCCCAAATATATCCTCACAAATCAGGCCCTCGGCCTCACTCAGTCATAAACCTCTCAAGCCACTCGGGCATTTCAGTAAAACAAGGTATTCAGCCCAAAAACAGCATTTATATGCATCAAAATAGAATAATAAAAACTGAGTTATACAGTAAACAAGTATAACCATGACTGAATGTAGATTTTCAATCGAAAACAGTGAGAGGATAGTAAGAAAAGGCCCCTAAGGGTCCAAACAGCACTGGCACAAGGCCCAAAATATGGCATTCAGCCCAATTTACAGAAACTCTTTCTAAAACATATAAGTATCGCATAGTTTCAAAAAAATATGCAACTTTACAGTTACTACGGGACGGACCAAGTAAAATCCCCAACAGTGCACGCCCACATGCCCGTCACCTAGCATGTGCGTCACCTCAAAATAGTAGAATGATAATAATCCGGGTTTCATACCCTCAGGACTAGATTTACAATTGTTACTTACCTCAAACCGGTCAAATCTCTACCCCGTGATGCTTTTGCCTCTCGACTCGGCCTCCAAATGCTCTGAATCTATGCACAATTAGTACAATACCATCAATATACGCTAATGGAATGAATTCCACCAGAAAAACTATCAATTTAGACCAAACCCGACCCCCGGGCCCACGACTCGGAGTCGGGTAAAAGTCAAAAATTACGAACACCCATTCATTCACGAGTCCAACCATACTAGTTTCACTCAAATCCGACTTCGAATTGACATTGAAATCCCAAAAATTCATTTTATCAAGTTTCTATAATTTTCCCCAAATTTCCACCTCAAAGTACTAATTAAATGATAAAATTATTGATATATTCATGTATATTAACCAAATTCGGGTTAGAATCACTTACCCCGATGAATATTTTGAAAAACCCATGAACAATCGCCACAAACCGAGCTCCCTAGGTCCAAAATGTGAAATAATACCCTAAACCCCGTTTATATAGTGCACCTCTGATTTCCCACTTCGCAGTTCGTGAAATGTTGAGCGTGGCCGCGCTCCGGGTCCTGCGGTCGCGAAAACCTGGTGCGGTCCGCGAAATTCTTGGGGCTGCACTGCCAGACTTTAGTATTTTGGCCATAACTTTCTCTACAGATGTCCAAATAATGACTTTTTTATCTTTCTGGAAACTAGACACGAAGGGATACAACTTTCATTTAGGAATCATCTCAAAATTCCTTGTCGATCAAAAAATACAGGCTTCCAAAGTCGGATCTGCAGAACTTCCAAGCGCGGCCGTAAAATTCTGCCGCGGTCTGCGAAATGCTGCTGTGATCCGCGAAATTCCAAGCACCAGAACCATACCTGAGTTCCGAAAATGCCCGGACTCGCTCAAAACTCACCCAAAACTCACCCGAGGCCCCCGGAGCCTTAACCAAACATACCAACCAATCCTAAAACACCATACGAACTTAGTCGAACCTTTGAATCACTCAAAACAACATCAAAACACCAAATTACCCTCGGATTCAAGCCTAAGAACTTCTATACATCTAAATTCGACAACCGATGCCGAAACCAACCAAACCACATCCGAATGACCTCAAATTTTGCACACACGTCACAAATGACACTACGAACCTACTCTACCTTCCGGAATTCCATTCCGACCCCGATATCAAATTTTCATTGCCGACCGAAATCGCCGAATTTCAAACTTTTGCCAATTCAAGCCTAATTCCACTACGGATCTCCAAATCACATACCGGATGCACTCCTAAGTCCAAAATCACCTAACAAAGCTAATGGAACTATCATAATTCCAATCTGAGGTCAAATGCTAAAAAGTCAAACTTGGTCAACTCTCTCAATTTAAAGCTTGAACAATAAAATTCTTTCTTCCAATTCGATTCCGAAATACGTGCAAACCAAAAATGACGATTCACATAAGTAAGTACATCATACGGAGCTACTCATGCCCTCAAACAACCGAGCAAAGTGCAAATGTTCAAAATGACTAGTCGGGTCGTTACATCCTCCCCCACTTAAACATACGTTTGTCCTCGAACGTGCCCGGAGTTGTTCTAAAAGCCATCAAATCGTTGAGTTACTGTCCCATGCACATACCCGTGGGTGATCCCATGTCACCCTATCCCATACAGGTCCGATAGCACAGCATAACTGAAATTTCTCAATTCAACCTAGCCCACAAGACTTCGAATCAAATTTCCAACATCCGAAATTTCCTATAAGATCAGAAGTTCGCATCTACATACCGTATAAGTCTGAACAAGTTGTACCAAAAGCCATAACCAAAACTCAAATACTCAAATTCAAATACCGCATAGCTCGAATGCTCGAAGCAATGATTTCTAATCACAGTATTGACTCAAATCAACCCAGTGCCGGTAATAAACCTCATATCAGATAAAACCTCATTCTAAAACCTTCGTACACTGCCGATGATGAAAGAAACATACTGAATTCATAACCATTCATCAGACCAATAGGTCATGGAGCTCTTGTTCCTTCTACAAGAACTATAGCCAATTTCAAAGCCGACTTCCGATATTATCCTCCCAATTATACCACAATCAAATTTGATAGCATCCGTTCTAGGCCCAATGACCTTGTCTCATCCAACACGACCACTCTAGTGACATGACACATCAATACAATCCAAAGCCACAACCCGTGTAATCCGTGCACCAGATAGCAATATTCCAAATGTACCAAATCGTAACAATGACCCTATCCAAATACTGGTCCATATGAAACACCTCAAGCCACCCTGCTAAAATCAATAACCATGCCCAACTCGACATCAAGTACCCAAATTGCATTAACATAACCACAGAGAAGCAAACAACACCATGCCATACTAAACCCGAAAGAACATGACCAATACGCCATCAACCAAGCAATATCCAATACTATTCTCGCTCAAATTCCGCTAAGGCCACAATAGAACTGCACCATATGTGCATGTAACCAACGAATCACAACTCCTCGTAGCATAGAAGAGTAACTCATAGATCACTTCAGAACACGAATAAGCTTAACATCAACTGAATGGCACATCCTTCAACAATAGCAGTATGGAGACAACCAATCTGGCTCGGTGTAGAATACACATCCTAATTGGGCCTACTAATGTGCGCAAAATCAACTATGGTCAGCCACCAATAGATAAATAACCTTCGAAAGTCCACAATGACTGAATCATAACACATTCTATCATCTGGCTAGCTCCGGCCACAACTTCACAGTCCACAACCATGAAACGATCTGCTCTTGAGAACTCCCAATCTCCAATTCCATAGAACACACAATCACCATATTTGATTCCATCTCCACCACCTGAATGCCTAATACCTCTCTCATACACAATCATCCTATGAGAAATACTTTAAAAATTCTTCAGTGCCACCTGGAAAAAATTTGAATATCAGCAGTCGATCAACCGGGAGAGTGCCGCAATACCAGCGAAGTACCCATAAATCCAAACACACTGCCTTTTCTGAAATGTACACTCTCATCAAGCCATACCAAATAGTAATATCATTTACCTAGTCATCTAAAACTGTCCATGCTGCCTAAGAATTTATGTCCTTCCCTTCAAAACTGAGCTGTGACCTTGTACATGTAAATCATATTCCCGCACAACACACCACATGTATTATGCCATCATGTGACAAACATAAGAATTCCATTATCAACTATGAGTCACTAGCAAATTACATACCTTATTAGTCAGAAACCTCCTTCTTGCTTCTTTCTAGGAGGAAATCATAACACACAACACGTTCCGTACACCGGTAAAAAATATCCGGTTCAAATTATGGTAGAAACCATCATGAACATTTGAAATCCATTTGCACATAACCAAGCTATCTGAACTAAATTCTTCTAAATCCAACAAGCCACACAGGTTGCCAAATTCGGGAGCATTGCCACAAAACACCTGTAGATACTAGCCACGTCATAAGTACCCAAAGAACCGATCATACCTATTACGGTGCTAACCCAACCTACTACCAAGCTGTCCTATTTCTCCAAGTCCTTTCAAACTTGCCTTCAAATTGCTACTTTTGTTTTCCTTATTAGAACACTACTATCCTTAACTAAAATTTGCCCCACGAACTCTAGCATAGAATCACACCGCCCTAAGGCTTATAAGCCGCTGAATTCCCTTTTTATGTATCCCAAAGATTCCATAACCAAAAATGCTTACTCCGAAGAGACTTTATGTGAACCTAAAACTGTTTCCTTCACCTTCTTTACACTGAAATGCATAATTCACAATGATATAAAATGCCATGAGTCTCGACATCATTCAATGCAACTCCCAGTTTTCTAGCCATATATATAAATCTTGAATCCATTGGAACCATTCTTGAGAGTCATCCACTCTACTCAAATCTCGAATTAACCGACCAAATGGACTGAAACGACCTGTGCCCCATTAGCACACCAACACCCAAGGGAAATAAAGAGTAACCCACACTCCTACGCAACCGAGCAAATTCCCGCTCCATGTACACTACATTCTTCGTGAATAACCACTCAATTATTTTATGGTCCTCCTATAACCATAGAGTGTAATAAAACTTGTGTCCAGAAATTTCTTTACCCAAGTCATCCTCGATCTCGACCTCTGCAAGTCATAACTGATTCACCGGTATACCTCGAACCGAAACTAATACGATACATAACCGTGCAATCAACTCGTCGATAGCAGACTCCCCACTTAGCCTTAAGCTGCAATTATATAAAATTAGAACCCGCAAGGATTTCTCCTTCTCAATTACTAAGGTCTCGCACTGTTAACCCGCCAGACTTCTAGAAGTCTTTTATTAAGATTTTCATGAACGTTCTGAATCTCCAGCCACAATCACACACGCGACCTCCTACCGGGTAGCAAGTAATATTCCTCGCAAAAGCTTCATCAAAATCACGCCACCGCTAGCTGCACACAGGAGATAACCCTCATGTGGAATTCCTTACCGACGTCTCCTAATGACACTGCACTGAGTGCAACGACCAGGAAATCCGTAAATTCTCCTGAGTTCATGCTCGCCCACCATTTGTATAAGTATGCACTTTTTCTATTGACATCAATTGTACGTCAACAATACCTTCCGAAATCAAGTCATATTGCACCTGACATGATAATCAGATCTTCACGCCTCTCTTCATTTCAAACACACTCCTTTCTGCCATATTCAATTTTCCTTTGTACAGTAACCATCACTCCAAATAGAGTCTGCAGGCCAAATCACATACTAACATGATTCCAAACCATTCTACACTTTCCCAAGGTGCACGACTACCCTACCATTGAATTCATATGCCAATCTGCCACTCTTACTTCGGTTAAATCATCTCCTTTAAGAAACTTCTCAACCTCTACTTCTCCTACTTAACCTGCTAGTAGTTCAACCACCGCAAAACACTTCCCGTCATGTCTTCCCTTATACTTTGCTACCCAACTGCTGCATCAAATCGAAATGCATCTTTGTCGCACCTGAACCAATAAAATGTTGCCGACTCTAAGTCTCTTCGAAGATCATCTTTATCGAGCCATCAACATCAGAAATACCCATTCGCAACCACAATTACTACATAACCACTTACTCTTCTTGAGTCCAAACTCATTGACAGACATGAGAATTTAATTTTCTCCAAACTTTAACAACGTGAAAGATCCTTCTAAACATTCACACTCGAGACCGTACGTCACATCAAAACGAAAATCAAGCACCCAATGGCCTTCCTTTACATTTCAAGAAAACACTTCTCGTCACATTCACATCATCTTAACACCTCCCTAAGTTACGTCATACTCACCACAAAGCCATTCTACTGCTCAGCGAGCCACAAATTCCACTCATAGGGACATTATCGGGCATATGAGTCCAAATGTATAGGTTACAATTGAAGCTACCGAGCCTAAGCTGCGGTCTAACCATGGGCTCAAGTCCTCCAGACTGGCCCATTACCAAAACATATAATACATCTCAAACATCATTCATAGAATCACAAGCTGGCGATGTACGACTGATACCGAGTGCTCATGTGCGCATACGAATGAGTGGAAGGAATTCAAAGAGTTATGTTTCAAGCTGAATCAATTTCGCACGATAGAATATAAGAAAGTAAAATTTTCCTAATGGTTCTGCAGCCTCTCGAAGATAAGTACAGATATCTCTGTACCGATCCGTAAGACTCCACTAAACCTGCTCAGGGCTCGTGAGACCTATGTAACATAGAGCTCTGATACCAATCTGTCACGACCCAAAAACCTCACATGTCGTGATGGTGCCTATCGTGGAACTAGGCAAGCTGACTCATTCCAAAACAAACCGATATTTTCATTTCAAGGATACTTTTGAGGCTATTTAGCGTAAAAACCTTCGTAAAGGAGTTCAAATCAAAACAAAAGTGCGGAAAAGAAAAGCCTGTCATCGGGGTGTCACTAGCCATGAGCATCTACTACAATCTCTCTAACAATATCAAGACTAACTCAGCCGGGAAAATAGCTAAATACAATGAAAGGAAGATAAGAGGGAGAAGAGCAGGGCTGCGATCGCCAGGCAGCCACCTTGCTATCCCCAGGAAAATTTGCAGCTGGAATAGTCAACAACCGCTACCGTATCCAAATATGCTTGAATCTGCACACAAGGTGTAGGGAGTAACGTGAGTACGCCAACCCAGTAAGTAACAACAATAAATAAAGACTGAGCATTAGTGACGAGCAATAAAGCATATAAAGTTCAAATCATGAAATCTCATTAAAATACAACATGCAAAAAAAATCAATATTTGAATCAAATCATCTCGTTTAAACCCAGCTCGTGTAAAATCATTTAAAGATATTTTTCAACAGTTTTCAAACAGAGGCTCAATGCAAAGGTGAGCAAAAATGATGAAATCATAAACCGCCCCTCGGGTAAACCTCACAGTCACTCATGCCTCTCGGGCATACCTCACAGTCACTCATGCTACTAGGGCATACCTCACAATCACTCATGACACTCGGGCATACCTCACAACCACTCATGTCTCCCAGTCACTCAGCACTCGCGACACTCGGTACTCGCACTCAGTAGGTACCTGCGCTCACTGGGGGTGTGTACAGACTTCGGAGGGGCTCCTTCAGCCCTAGCGCTATATCAAGCCAAATCATGGCATAAATCACTCAAGCCCTCGGCCTATATCAAACATGCTACGACGTGTAGCCCGATCCCAAATATATCCTCAAAAATCAGGCCCTCGGCCTCACTAAGTCATAAACCTCTCAAGCCACTCGGGCATTTCAGTAAAACAGGGTATTTAGCCCAAAAACAATATTTATATGCATCAAAATAGAGTAATAAAAACTGAGTTATGTAGTAAACAAGTATAATCATGACTGAGTATAGATTTTCAATCGAAAACAGTGAGAGGATAGTAAGAAAAGGCCCCTAAGGGTCCAAACAGCACTGGCATAAGGCCCAAAACATGGCATTCAACCCAATTTACAGAAACTCTTTCTAAAACATATAAGTATCACATAGTTTCAACAAAATATGCAACTTTACAGTTGCTACGGGACGGACCACATCAAAATCCCCAACAGTGCACGCCCACACGCCCGTCTCCTAGCATGTGCGTCACTTCAAAATAGTAGAATGATACGAAATCCGGGGTTTCATACCCTCAGGCCTAGATTTACAATCATTACTTACCTCAAACCGGTCAAATCTCTACCCCGCGATGCTTTTGCCTCTCGACTCGGCCTCCAAATGCTCCGAATCTATTCACAATCAGTACAATACCATCAATATACGCTAATGGAATGAATTCCACCAGAAAAACTACCAATTTAGACCAAAAACACGAAATTGGATCAAACCCGGCCCCCGGTCCCACGACTCGAAATCGGGTAAAAGTCACAAATTAGGAACACACATTCACTCACGAGTTCGACCATACTAGTTTCACTCAAATCCGACTTCAAATTGACATTAAAATCCCAAAAATTTATTTTATGAAGTTTCTACAATTTTCCCCAAACTCTCACTTCAAAGTACTAATTAGGTGATGAAATCATTGATATATTCATGTATATTAACCAAATTCGGGTTAGAATCACTTACCCCGATGAATTTTTGAAAACCCCACAAAAATTCGCCACAAACCGAGCTCCCTAGGTCCAAAATGTGAAATAATACCCTAAACCCCATTTATATAGTGCACCTCTGATTTCCACTTCGCGGTCAGTGAAATTTTTAGTGTAGCCGCGCCCCGGGTCCCGCGGTCACGAAATATTGGTGCGGTCCGCAAAATTCTTGGGGCTGCACTGCCGGGCGTTAGTATTTTAGCCATAACTTTGTCTACAGATGTCCATATGATCTGCAGAAATTCCAAGTGCAGCCGCAAAATTCTGCCGCGGTCCGCAAAATGCTGCCGCTATCCGCGAAATTCCAAGCACCCGAACCATACCTGAGTTCCGGAAATGCTCGGACTCGCTCAAAACTCACTCGAAACTCACCCGAGGCCCCCGGGACCTCAACCAAACATACCAACCAATCCTAAAACACCATACGAACTTAGTCGAACCTTCGAATCACTCAAAACAACATCAAAACATCCAATTACCCTCGGATTCAAGCCAAAGAACTTCTAAACTTCCAAGTTCGACAACCGATGCCGAAACCAACCAAACCACATCTAAATGACCTCATATTTTGCACACACGTCACAAATGAGACTACGAACCTACTCCAACTTCCGAAATTCCATTCTGACCCCGATATCAAATTTTCCACTGCCGACCGAAATCGCCGAATTTCCAACTTTCGCCAATTCAAGCCTAATTCCACTACGGACCTCCAAATCACATTCCGGACGCCCTCCTAAGTCCAAAATCCCCTAACGAAGCTACTGGAACCATCAGAATTCCAATCCGAGGTCAAATTCTAAAACGTCAAACTTGGTCAACTTTCCCAATTTAAAGCTTCAACAATGAAATTCTTTCTTCCAATTCAATTCCGAAATACCTGCAAACCAAAAACGACGATTCACATAAGTCAAAGTACATCATACGAAGCTACTCATGCCCTCAAACAACCGAGCGAAGTTCAAATGATCAAAACGATCGGTCGGGTCTTTACAACTTACTACATGATTAAATATATCCACACGAGCCCACATCTTTGTAGGGATTAGGGGTGTACATGGGTCGGGTTGGTTCGAAATTTCTAATTACCAAACCAAACTAATTATACCGGGTTATTAAATCTAAATACCAAACCAAACTAAACCAATAAAAGTCGGGTTTTATTCTCGGTTTTTTCGGATTTTTTTCATAAAGTCTTCATAGCACAAAACGTAAAATTTGTGCTCCAAATATTTCTTAAATCCTAGTAAGACATAACTATATAAGGTGTTTTTTAATAAAATGACTTAAATATGAGATGAGTCATGGCATTGTACTAAAATATTCAACAATAAATATAATAAAATTGCATAAAATAAATATTATTAATAAGCCATAATGAAAACAAACATAATTTAAAATTATGACTAATAAGTACTATTATTTACATGACTAACCACTGAAAGAAAACTAAGTTATACATTTGATCTAAACCGTGAAGAAACTAAAAAAATAGATATCCAACACTATATTCATTCATAGTACAATTGAATTGAATGTTTTTATTAGCATTAATATTCATTTGATTTTGGTTAGAATTTATTTGTGTTACTAACATTTATGGACTATAAAACTTATTGGAGCATCCAAAAATTATAAGCCCAAGCTTGAAATAATACGTTAAAAGATAAAACCTTCAAAAAGTTTAAGAAATATTTATAAACTACACTACCATAAATATTTTTATGTATTAAATATATTTAAAACTTCCATACATATAATGTCGGGTTAGTTTGGTTTCGGATTGACTTTTTTAGTTAAAACCAAATCAAACCAAATATGGTCGGATTGTTTTGTTTCCAACTCCAAACTAAATCAAACCAAACCATAGTCGAATTTGTTTTCTCGGTTTGACTCGGATTATCGGGTTGGTGCAGTTTTTCGATTTCATTTATAGACCCCTGGTAGGGATATATACTATTAACCATGGATTTGGTTTGGATATAGTAGTTTTTGTAAAAAAATATTTATTCGATTTTAATAAAGTTTTAAATATATCATATATTCCTCTGTATCCTTTACTTATATAGCAGATGATTTAGTGTATAAAGTTTAGCTTATACACGGAAGATTAAATCATCGATTCTTATAAGTAAAGATTATATTCACAATTTAATGATTGAATTGGACAAACCATCTTTGTAGCACAAGATTAAATATAATTTATCTTGATTATGGGAATGGTTTAATTCCGACTTCTTGTGCTAGTACATTTTGTATGTATTGAACGGACCAAGAAGAGATAAATATTTTATACTAACTTAATAAAATAACTTCCCTAGCCACCAAATGTACTTTTACTCTTAATCTTGATATAATTATTATTAATTTTGTATATTATTTATTATTTTGATTTATTAAAAGACGAGATTTTTTATTGATCAATATGCCTGGTAAACTGGGCAATAATGATATACATTGGCGATGCAATAGCTAGTTGATAGAATCCATGTCTCAGTCTAGAGATTGATGATACACCTTTATGAAAGCTTATAAGTTTTCATGTGTAAACCTTGCAGGTGGATTTAGTATCAGTCACATGAAATAAGTTAAGCAAAAGTCTAAAACAAATAATCAATGAATTAAATTGTCAGTAATTTATTTATTTGATTAGTATCTGAATCTTAACATGAGGAGTTAAATAAGGTTTAATGAAAGAATTTCAAAATTGAACTAAGCAGTGCAATTACGAATTTTTAGTGGATTAATTCGTAATTTATTATGGTAGTATTAATTCGGATATTTAGAATTAAGTCCATAATAGGAATGTCACGACCCAAAACTAACCCCCTGTCGTGATGGCGCCTATCGTGGAACTAGGCAAGCCGACTCATTTCCAAAACAAAACGATATTTTCATTTCAAAGATAATTTCAAGGTTATTTAACATAAAAACCTCCATTTAAAGAGTTCAAATCAAAGAAAAACAGAAGTGCGGAAAAGCAAAGCCCGACATCGTGGTGTCACTAGTCATGAGCATCTACTATAATCTGTCTAACAATATCAAGGCTAACTCAGCCTGAAAAAATAGCTAAATACTACTAGAGGAAGATAAGAGGGAGAAGAGCAGGGGTTGCGATCGCCAAACAGCTACCTTGCTATCTCCAAGAAAATCTGCAACCAGAACACTCAATAACCGCTACTGTGTCCAGCCACACCTGGATCTGCACACAAGGTGCAGGGAGTAACGTGAGTACGCCAACTCAGAAAGTAACAACAATAAATAAAGACTGAGTAGTAGTGACGAGCAATAAAGCATATAACGTTCATATCAGGAAATCTCAGTAAAATACCACATGCTCTTAAAAGTCAGGATTTGAGTCAAACATCTCGTTTAAACCCAGTTCCAATAAAAATTATTTTAAAGACATTTTTTTCCAATAGTTTTTCAAACAAAGGCTCAATGCAAAGGTGAGCAAAAATGATGAAATCATAAACAGCCACTCGGGCATACCTCACAATCACTCTTGCCACTCGGGCATACCTCACAATCACTCTTGCCACTCGGGCATACCTCACAATCACTCTTGCCACTCGGGCATACCTCACAATCACTCTTGCCTCCCAGCCACTCAGCGCTCGGCACTCGCACTCAGTAGGTACCTGCGCTCACTGGGGGTGTGTACAGACTCCGGAGGGGCTCCATCAGCCCAAGCGCTATAATCTGCACGGACAACTCACGTGCGATAATAATAAAGTATGCTGCAGGCGGGCAGCCCCGATCCACACTCATCCTGACCAATCAGGCCCTCGGCCTCACTCAGTCACAAGTATGCTGTAGGCGGGCAGCCCCAATCCACACTCATCCTCACAAATCATGCCCTCGAGCATTCCAGTAAAACAAGGCATTCGGCCCAAAACATTTAGATGTATCAAAATAGAGTCATAAAACTGAGTTATGCGGTAAATAAATATAAACATGACTGAGTATAGATTTTCAATCGAAAACAGTGAGAGGATGATAAGAAACAGCCCCTAAGGGTCCAAACAGCATTGGCGCAAGGCCCAAACATGGCATTCAGCCCAATTTACTGAAATTCTTTCTAAAACATATAAGTATCAAATGGTTTCAACAAAGTATGCAACTTTACAGTAGCTACGGGACAAACCAAGTCACAAATCCCCAACAGTGCACACCCACACGCCCGTCACCTAGCATGTGCGTCACCTCAAAATAATAGAATGATACGAAATTTGGGGTTTCATACCCTCAGGACTTGATTTACAATCGTTACTTACCTCAAACCGGTCAAATCTCTACCCCGCAATGCTCTAGCCTCTGGACTCTGCCTCCAAATCTATTCACAATCAGTATAATACCATCAATATACACTAATGGAATGAATTCCACAAGAAAAGCTTCAAAATTAGACCAAAACCCGAAATTGGCTAAAGAATCGCCTATGGGGCCCACGTCTCGGAACCAGACAAAAGTTACAAAATCTGAAAGCCCATTCAACCACGAGTCTACCCATACCAATTTTACCAAAATCTGACCTCAACTCGACCCTCAAATCTACAAATCTAATTTTCAAATTTCTAAGTTTCAATCTCTGATTTACACCTCAAAATCATGTAATCTAGTCGGATTACTTGATGATAATTCAATATTATGGAGTAGAAATGATCACAAGGGACTTACCTCAAGTTTTCCTTGAAAATATATCAAATCGCCTCTCCCCAAGCTCCAATTTGTCAAAAATGGCAAATGGGACGAAGTCCCTGTTTTTATAATTCTGCCAAGACATCCTCGGTTCTACCTCGATCTTGGCCCTCGATCTTGGCCCTTCGATCGAGGTCCTCGATCCTGGTCCTCGGTCCTGCCCCTCGATCCTGGTTCTCGATCCTGGGCTCGATCATGGCTTCGATCGTGCCCCTCGACCATGAGCTCGATCTGGCCTTCGATCGGGGCCCTCGACCCTGAGCTCGATCATGGCTTCGATCGTGGCCCTCGACCTTGAGCTCGATCTGGGCACGATTTCCGGGCAGAAGCAATTTCCAACAGAAGGAAATTGCAGCAACTGTTCTAGTTCAATTTTTGATCCGTTAACCATCCGAAACTCACCTGAGGCCCTCGGGAACTCAATCAAATATACCAACAAGTCCTAAAACATCATAAGAACTTAGTCGAATCCTCAAATCACCTCAAACAACGCTAAAACCATGAATTACACCCCAATTCAAGCCTAATGAACTTTGAAATTTCTAATTTCTACAAACAACTCTGGAACCTATCAAATCACGTCCGATTGACCTTAAATTTTGCACACAAGTCCTAAATGACATAATAGAGGTATTCCAATTTTTAGAATCGGATTCCGACCCCGATATCAAAAAGTCAACCCCCGGTCAAACTTCTCAAAAATAAAACTTTCGGCATTTCAAGCCTAATTCCTCTACGGATTCCCAAATAATATTCCGGACACGCTCCTAAGCCCAAAATCACCATACGGAGCTATTGGAATCATCAAAATTCAAATCCTAGGTCATTTACATATAGGTCCATATTCGGTCCACTTTTCTAACTTAAAATTTTCAATTATGAGACTAAGTGTCTCATTTCACTCCGAGTTCCTTCCGGACTCGAACCAACTAACCTGATATAACATAATATAGTTGAATAACACAAAAATAAGTAGGAATGGGAAAAACAGAGTTACAACTCTCAAAACGACCGGCCGGGTCGTTACATCCTGCCCCTCTTAAACATCCGTTCGTCCTCGAACGGGTCTAGAAACATACATGGAGTCTCGAATAGGCATGGATATCTGCTTCGCATCTCCCACTCGGTCTCCCAAGTGGCCTCCTCCACAGGCTGACCTCTCCATTGCACCTTCACTGAGGCTATATCCTTTGACCTCAACCTTCGAACCTGCCCATCCAAAATAGCCACCGGCTCCACATCATAAGTCATATCACGCTCTAACTGAACCGTGCTGAAATCCAAAACATAAGACGGATCACCAATATACTTCCGGAGCATGGAAACATAAAACACTGGATGCACACTCGATAAGCTGGGTGGCAAGGCAAGCTTATAAGCCACCTCTCCTATCCTCTGAAGCACCTCAAAAGGCCCAATGAACCGGGGGCTAAACTTGCCCCTCTTCCCAAACCTCATAACACCCTTCATGGGTGATACCTTCAGCAAAACCTTCTCCCCAACCATAAAAGACACATCACGGACCTTCCTATCCGCGTAGCTCTTCTGCCTAGACTGCGCCGTGCGAAGCCGCTCCTGAATCAATTTCACCTTATCTAATGCATCCTGGACCAAGTCTGTACCTAAGAGCCTAGCCTCACCCGGCTCAAACCATCGAACTGGAGATGTACACCTCCTCCCATACAAAGCCTCGTACGGAGCCATCTGAATACTCGACTGATAATTGTTATTATATGCAAACTCCGCGAGTGGCAGAAACTGGTCCCATGAACCCCCAAATTCAATAACACAAGCACGTAACATGTCCTCCAATATCTGAATAGTGCGCTCGGACTGCCCGTCCGTCTGAGTGTGAAAAGTTGTCTGAGTGTGAAAAGTTGTGCTTAACTCAACCTGAGTACCCAACTATCGCTGCACGGCCCTCAAAAACTGTGATGTGAACTGATTACCCCTATCTGAAATGATGGAAACTGGGACACCATGCAGGCGAACGATCTCTCGGATGTAAATTTCAGCCAGCCGCTCTGAAGAGTAATTAGTACCAATTGGAATGAAGTGCCCGGACTTGGTCAGCCGATCCACAATAACCCAAATAGCGTCGAACTTCCTCGAAGTCCGTAGGAGCCCAACTACAAAGTCCATAGTGATCCGCTCCCACTTCCACTCTGGGATCTCTAACCTCTGAAGCAAGCCACCCGGTCTCTGATGCTCATACTTAACCTGCTGACAGTTTAGACACCGAGCCACAAACCCAACTATATCCTTCTTCATCCGCCTCCACCAATAGTGTTGCCCCAAATCCTGGTACATCTTCGCGGCACCCGGATGGATGGAATACCGCGAGCTGTGGGCCTCTTCAAGAATCAGCTCTCGAAGCCCATCTACATTAGGCACACATATCCGGCCCTGCATTCTCAGAACCCCGTCATCACCAATAGTCACATCCCTAGCATCACCTCTCCGAACCCTGTCCTGAAGAACGAGCAAGTGAGGGTTATCATACTGACGCTCCCAGATACGGTCATAAAGAGAGGACCTGGAGACCACACAAGCAAATACCCGACTAGGCTCCGAAATATCCAATCTGACAAGCTGGCCTGCCAAGGTCTGAACATCTAATGCCAAAGGTCTCTCTGCTGCTGGAAGATAGGCTAAACTCCCCAAACTCTCTGCCCGGCGACTCAAAGCATCGGCCACCACGTTGGCCTTCCCCGGATGGTACAAGATAGTCCTTAAGGTGCTCCAACCATCTCCGCTGACGCAAATTAAGATCCTTTTGCATTAACAGATATTGTAGACTCCGGTGATCAGTATAGATCTCACAGTGAACCCCATACAAATAATGATGCCAAATCTTCAAGGCGTGAACAATGGCTGCTAACTCAAGATCATGGATAGGATAGTTCTTCTCATGGGTCTTCAACTGGCGCGAGGCATAGGCAATCACCCTACCCTCCTGCATCAAAACACAACCAATGCCTATCCTCGAGACATCACAATACACGGTGTAAGAACCTGAAGCTGATGGCAAAACTAACACTGGAGCTGTGGTCAAAGCAGTCTTGAGCTTCTGAAAGCTCTCCTCACATTCATCCGACCACCTGAATGGAGCACCCTTTTGGGTCAATTTGGTTAGGGGCGATGCAATAGATGAAAATCCCTCCACAAAGCGACGGTAGTAACCCGCTAAACCAAGAAAGCTCCTAATCTCCGTGGCTGAGGACAGTCTGGGCCAACTCTGCACCGCCTCTATCTTCTTCGGATCCACCTAAATACCCTCACTGGACACCACGTGCCCCAAGAATGCTACTGAATTGAGCCAAAACTCACATTTAGAGAACTTTGCATAAAGCTTCTCCTCCTTCAATCTCTACAATACAGCCCTCAAATGCTGAGAGTCCTCTTCCTGGCTACGAGAGTACACCAGGATGTCGTCAATGAATACAACGACGAATGAGTCCAAATAGGGCAGGAATACACTATTCATCAGATGCATGAACGCTGCTGGGGCATTGGTCAGCCCAAAAGGCATCACCATAAACTCATAATGGCCATATCGAGTTCTGAAAGCTGTCTTGAGAATATTTGAATCCTGAATGTTCAGCTGGTGATAACCGGACCTCAAATCAATCTTGGAGAACACCCTCGTTCCCTGAAGCTGGTCGAATAAATCATCAATACGAGGCAAAAGATACGTGTTCTTCACTGTGACCTTGTTCAACTGCCTGTAATCAATACACATTCTCATGGAACCATCCTTCTTTTTCACAAATTGAACTGGTGCACCCTATGGTGACACACTAGGCCGAATAAACCCCTTATCAAGGAGTTCCTGAAGTTGTTCTTTCAATTTCTTCAACTCCGCCGGTGCCATACGATACCGTGGAATAGAAATGGGCTGAGTGCCCGGCACCAAATCAATACCAAAGTCAATATCCCTGTCAGGAAGCATGCTCGGTAGGTCTGCAGGAAACACATCCGGAAAATCACGTACCATCGGAATAGAATAAATGACAGGAGTCTCTGCACTAACATCCCTCACAAAAGCCAAAAAAGATAGGCAACCCTTCTCAACCATGCGCTGAGCCTTCAAATATGAAATCACCCTACTTGGTACATAATCTATAAAACTGCTCCACTCAACCCTCGGAATTTCCGGCATAGCCAATGTCACCGTCTTAACGTAACAATCTAGAACAGCATGACATGGAGATAACCAATCCATACGCAATATCACATCAAAGTTAACCATACTGAGCAACAATAGATCTACTCGGGTCTCCAGACCCCTAATAATCACCACACATGATCGATATACGAGGAAACATATGAATACATGGAATCAGGGTCAAATACTACTGAGGCATCTCTGTGGAAAACTGAGACAATACCTGTAATCACAGCATCTGAAGCAATAGCATCTGGTCTGGTAGGGAGAGCATAGAAACGGATCTGACCACCCCCTGATCTGCCTCCCCCTTTAGGGCGACCCCTAGTTGATTGACCTCCACCCCGAGCTGACTGGGCGGATGGTGAGGTAGTTGGGGCTATAGTCAGAGGCTGACTCCTCTGCTAAGATAGACCTCTATGACGACGAGGACACTGCCTCCACATATGCCCAAGCTCCCCACACTCAAAATAACTCCCTGGTGCTGGCGGCGGAAACTGAAGGGAACCCCTAGCACCGGGATGACTGGTAGAAGAACCTGGCATGGAAGAGCCCTGAACAGGTGGAGCACGGGACGAACTCTGAACTGGAAGGGCACTAAGTGATGAGTGGCCCTGATGAGAACTGTGAGAACCATGGCCAGATGATGCACCCCGATGAAATGGCCGAGCTGACTGAGCCTGTCTGAAATGACGACCTCTACCGTGCTGGAAGTGACCCCCAAAAGGAGCACCGCTGAATCCACCCTGACCACGAGGCCTCTTGGCCTCCCGCTCAACCCTCTCCTGACCGCGAACCATCTCAATCTGCCGAGCAATGTCGACAACCTCATCAAATGTAGCACCCAAAACTCGCTCTCTGGTCATGAGCAACTGTAGCTGATAAGTGAGGCCATCAATAAACCTCATGATCCTCTCTCTATCCGTGGGAACCAACCAGATAGCATGACGGGCCAACTCGGAGAACCGCATCTCATACTGCATCACAGACATATCACCCTGGCGTAGCCGCTCAAACTGTCTATGCAGCTCCTCTCTGCGGGATGGAGGCATGAACTTCTCCAAAAAGACCACGGAGAACTGCTGCCAAGTAAGGGGTGTTGCGCCAATAGGCCTGCGCCTCTCGTAAGTCTCCCACCATCTGAGTGCAGCCCCAAAAAACTGAAAGGTAGTGAACGAGACCCCACAAGTCTCCAAAATACCAGCAGTACGGAGTATCCTCTGACACCTATCCAAAAAGTCCTGAGCGTCCTCTCTCTTTGTGCCACTAAAAGGTGGTGGCTGAAGTATCCCAAACCTCTCCAACCTACGTTGATCATCTTCAAGCATAGCAGGAAACACATAATCTTGAGCAACAGCAACCGGATGGGCGGGTGGTGCCTCTGGTGTCTGAAGTCCCTGAATAACCTGCTTGGGTGTGCGAGCGACGTGAGTCTGAGTGCCTCCCCTGGCCTGAGAAGTGGTTGCGACCGTCGAAATAGAGACCGCCTGAGCAAGGCCAGTACACGCTGTCAGAATATGAGCTAGGGCCTCCTGAAGGCCTGGAATCACAATAGGCACATGTGGTGCCTGAGATGGTGCATCAACAACTGGAACTTGGTCCTAATCTAAGACAACCGGTGGATCTGTAGGTACTGCCCCAACTGTTGTACGGGCTGCAGCTCTGCCCCTACCACAGCCTCTACCGCGGCCTCAGCCTCTCGCGGCCCTAGCTGGTGGTACTGGTAGCTGGCCCTCCTGACCGGTAGCACGAGTCCTCACTATCTGTGAGAGAATGAAACAACAGATGTTTAGTTACTAGAATCAATAGATTCGCACGACAAGAATTCAAGAATGTGGAGTTTCCCTAAAGGTTCTGCAGCCTCCTGAAGATAAGTACAGACATCTCTGTACCGATCCGCAAGACTCTACTAAACCCGCTCATGACTCGTGAGACCTATGTAACCTAGGCCCTGATACCAATCTATCACGACCCAAAACTAACCCTCTGTCATGATGGCGTCTATCGTGGAACTAGGCAAGCCGACTCATTTCCAAAACAAAACGATATTTTCATTTCAAAGATAATATCAAGGTTATTTAACATAAAAAACTCCATTTAAAGAGTTCAAAACAAAGAAAAATAGAAGTGCGGAAAAGAAAAGCCCGACATCGGGGTGTCACTAGTCATGAGCATCTACTATAATCTGTCTAACAATATCAAGGCTAACTCAGCCTGGAAAAATAGCTAAATACTACTAGAGGAAGATAAGAGGGAGAAGAGCAGGGACTGCGATTGCCAAACAGCTACCTTGCTATCTCCAAGAAAATCTGCAACCAGAACACTCAATAACCGCTACCGTGTCCAGCCACACCTGGATCTGTACACAAGGTGCAGGGAGTAACGTGAGTACGCCAACTCAGTAAGTAACAACAATAAATAAAGACTAAGCAGTAGTGACGAGCAATAAAAGATATAACGTTCATATCAGGAAATCTCAGTAAAATACCACATGCTCTTAAAAATCAGGATTTGAATCAAACATCTTGTTTAAACCCAGTTCCAATAAAAATCATTTTAAACACATTTTTTCCAATAGTTTTTCAAACAAAGGCTCAATGCAAAGGTGAGCAAAAATGATGAAATCATAAACAGCCACTCGGGCATACCTCACAATCACTCTTGCAACTCGGGCATACCTCACTATCACTCTTGCCTCCCAGCCACTCAGCACTCGGCACTCGGCACTCGCACTCAGTAGGTACCTGCGCTCACTGGGGGTGTGTACAGACTCCGGAGGGGCTCCTTCAGCCCAAGCGCTATAATCTGCACGGACAACTCACGTGCGATAATAATAAAGTATGCTGCAGGCGGGCAGCCCCGATCCGTACTCATCCTCACCAATCAGGTCCTCGGCCTCACTCAGTCACAAGTATGCTACAGGCGGGCAACCCCAATTCACACTCATCCTCACAAATCAAGCCCTCGAGCATTCCAGTAAAACAGGGCATTCGGCCCAAAACATTAACATGCATCAAAATAGAGTCATAAAACTGAGTTATGTGGTAAACAAATATAAACATGACTGAGTATAGATTTTCAATCGAAAACAGTGAGAGGATGATAAGAAACAGCCCCTAAGGGTCCAAACAGCATTGGCGCAAGGCCCAAACATGGCATTCAGCCCAATTTACTGAAATTCTTTCTAAAACATATAAGTATCAAATGGTTTCAACAAAGTATGCAACTTTACAGTTGCTACGGGACGGACCAAGTCATAAATCCCCAACAGTGCACGCCCACACACCTGTCACCTAGCATGTGCGTCACCTCAAAATAATAGAATGATACGAAATCTGGGGTTTCATACCCTCAGGACTAGATTTACAATTGTTACTTAACTCAAACCGGTCAAATCTCTACCCCGCAATGCTCTTGCCTCTGGACTCTGCCTCCAAATCTATTCATAATCAGTATAATACTATCAATATACGCTAATGGAATGAATTCCACAAGAAAGGCTTCAAAATTAGAACAAAACCCAAAATTGGCTCAAAAATGCCTGTGGGGCCCACGTCTCGGAACCAGACAAAAGTTATAAAATCCGAAAGCTCATTCAACCACGAGTCTACCCATACCAATTTTACCAAAATCCGACCTCAACTCGACCCTCAAATCTACAAATCTAATTTCCAAATTTCTAAGTTTCAATCTCTGATTTACACCTCGAAATCATGTAATCTAGTCGGATTACTCGATGATAATTCAATATTATGGAGTAGAAATGATCACAAGGGACTTACCTCAAGTTTTCCTTGAAAATATATCAAAAATCGCCTCTCCCCAAGCTCCAATTTGTCAAAAATGGCAAATGGGACGAAGTCCCTGTTTTTATAATTCTGCCCAGACATCCTCGGTTCTGCCTCGATCTTGGCCCTCGATCTTGGCCTTCGATCGAGGTCCTCAATCCTGATCCTCGGTCCTGCCCCTCGATCCTGGTTCTTGATCCTGGGCTCGATCATGGCTTCGATCGTGCCCCTCGACCATGAGCTCGATCTGGGCTTCAATCGTGGCCCTCGACCCTGAGCTCGATCATGGCCCTCGACTCTGGGCTCGATCATGGCTTCGATCGTGGCCCTCGACCCTGAGCTCGATCTGGGCTTCGATCGTAGCCCTCGACCTTGAGCTCGATCTGGGCTCGATTTCTGGGCAGAAGCAATTTTCAACAGAAGGAAATTGCAGCAACTGTTCTAGTTCAATTTTTGATCCGTTAACCATCTGAAACTCACCCGAGGCCCTCGGGATGTCAACCAAATATACCAACAAGTCCTAAAACATTATAAGAACTTAGTCGAATCCTCAAATCACCTCAAACAATGCTAAAACCATGGATTACATCCCAATTCAAGCCTAATAAATTTTGAAATTTCTAATTTCTACAAACAACTACGGAACCTATCAAATCACGTCCGATTGACCTCAAATTTTGCACACAAATACTAAATGACATAACAGAGGTATTCCAATTTTTAGAATCGGATTCCTACCCCGATATCAAAAAGTCAACCCCCGGTCAAACTTCTCAAAAATAAAACTTTCGGCATTTCAAGCCTAATTCCTCTACGGACTCCCAAATAATATTCCGGACACGCTCCTAAGCCCAAAATCACCATACGGAGCTATTGGAATCATCAAAATTCAAATCCGAGTTCGTTTACATATAGGTCCATATCCGTTCCACTTTTCTAACTTAAAATTTTCAATTATGAGACTAAGTGTCTCATTTCACTCCGAGTTCCTTCCGAACTCGAACCAACTAACCCGATATAACATAATATAGTTGAATAACACAAAAAGAAGTAGGAATGGGGGAAAACAGGGTTACAACTCTCAAAACGACCGGCCGGGTCGTTACAAGGAAGCCTTGTTAATTAAATTCGGCGGTCCCTGCTGTGCCCGAATAATTAGGAATTAAATGGAATCATATTTCCTGGTGGAAAAGAAAGACCCAACAGGTTTAGGAAGAAGTTTTAAACCCTAAAACCTATGGCTAAAAAAATGGGCCTTATTCCATAAGGAGGCCATAGTTTTTACTACACGATTTTCATGGAGAAATTCACCCACACGAATTTCATCAATTCCGATACTATTTGGGTCACACAGTAGAAGACCGCGGAACTGGTGGTGATCGTAATCCAGTGATGGTTCCGCTGATACGCTAGGGAACTGATGGTGATTCGTTGATCGTGAGGGCTAATCTAGTGGTTGCGGTCACGCTTAAAGGGATAAGTATCTATTTCGTATTTAATCAAAATCTGTGATTATGTGTTGTCTATATTACATGCAAGTGGCGTTGACTATTTGCTGTTTGTATTCCATCAATCTTAAATGATCAAACTCAATCAAAAATCAATAGTAGTCATTTAAAATGACGCAGTTATTTCTTATTTTGATATAGATTATTCTTTTGAAAAAACACATCCTTTGTTATGCAAATTATAATTCTTTAAAATCAACTTTAGACCATAAAAGGCTGCAAGTACTAGGTTTGCGCTATTTGCTGTAAAGCTTCAATGAAGTTAGATGTCCCAAACACAACATTCTTAGGTTTTTATTTTATTTTATGAAATTACAAATTAATAAACACTAAATATCATCGATAACCCAAGCACGTTGGCAATAAACACGTAAGTTTGGCTTTGCATCTCACCCAAATCAGGCCAATAAGAATAACTATTGTAATAAACATGCATATGACAAAAGTTGTTTTTATAGCACGAATGGATTGGAGAAAAAATAACTGGTGGTATATACACCAATAAGTACATGTCTGAGGCTTCAGAATTTCACACTGTTTCCGGGAAGGGAATCAAGTGGCGGATGTATTAGCAAAATGGAGATTTGAGGAGCATGATACGATGATTTTGATCCTGGAGATATGCCCACTTTTAGACATAGACTCATATTATGCCTATTCAAGTTTAACTTCAGTTGTAAACCTTAACTTATTTTTGACAGAATATTTTTCTATATGTTCATAGGTTGAGGTTAAGGCGTAAACATGTAGTATATAGTATGTCTTCTGTCAAAGACTTGGCATGTCCAGTCTTTGAATGGGAGAGTTCTGGTTTAATCTCCTTTTGTTTGTACTAAGCTTTTATTTATGAAGAACACTGCCACCACACACCAGAAGTTAATTTTTTTTTTTAAAAAAAAAATAGCACGGTACCAAGAATGATTTTTATCATACCTCCCCAGCTGCTCCTCTATCACAAAAAAACATATTGCCTATTAAAAGCGGCCGATTCCATATTAAAAAAGTATTTCTCTCTTTCTTTTTCTACAAACCTAAAAGCAGGGAAAGAGTTAAACAAAAGGAAACGAATACATGGTTTACGTCCTGATTACAAAATGGATACTTAAAATTACTTTTAGAAAAGATTGATCGAATATAACGTTCTAGCAAAAAACACTATTCAAATGAATTAGCTAAACACAAAATACTCAAAAAGTATTTTTCTAAATAAACCGTGATTGATAGTTTGGCCAAACAAACTCTTAAGCAAATGCCATGCGGAGAAAATAATCCCCGTGGATTACAAAAGAATATGATCTACGTGCTTATTATAAAAATGGATATACTCCAACTATATATGAGCTACGAGCTATCAAACAGAATAACTCCACAAGGACACCTCAACATCACTTTCCATATCATCATCCCAGCTAAAACAACTCCCTAAACAGCAAGGATTTGGAGAAAACAAACTCCTTTCTTCCATGTATGCCTGCCATTCTTGCGTCCCTAGCATTCCCACTTCACTACATGAGTTGCTATACAAAACATTTTCTGCAGTCACAATATTCTGCGTGCAATTATACGCTGCGTTCTCTTCTTGTGATACCACCTTCATTTCCTCATTGCCATTGCCAGTATTAGCGGCTCCTCTAGAATTAACATCAGCTTCCTCTCCTGGCCAGAGCGCCTCTGCTGCTTTTGCAGCTGCTTTGTGCAAGTCCTTGGGATCCTTTGATGCCGGCATTTGCAACCGCCAAGCGGAGTCTGCGAAGTTTAAAGTGGCCAGCTGTCCTCTAAGTGCCAATGCAGCTACGTCATGAGCGCGCGCAGCCATTTCTGCGGTTGGGTAACTTCCCAACCATATTCGCTTCTGTTTGCTGGGCTCGCGCAGTTCGCAAACCCACTTGTCGTTGTTCCTCCTTCTCACTCCCCTGTACACTGGGTGCCGAGTTTCTTTGAACTTCTTCCTTCCCGCTCGCTTCTTGGGTTTCCTCAACGCTAATATATTGATATCTTCTTCATCGGAAACTGCCACTCTAATTGAAGAGCTTGAATTATTCATCACTTAATAAGTCGCCAAATTGTTGAGTTTCTTGTAATTATTTGTGGTCCCTCGCGTATAACACTTAGTGAAAAAGGTCCTTAATATAATCATAAAAGCTTATCATTTTGGTTTTTAGCCCTAAAATGTGACGAATAATAATCTGTCAAAATGAACAGAAGCTTCTTCATGTGCAACCCACGTGAGTACAAAAAAGCCCCTTCTTGTCTGATTTTGTTTTCTTTCATCTTCTTCCCTTTTTATTTATTTTTATCTTCCCCCTATATTGGATATTTCTTCGTCTACAACCTCTTTTACTGTTGGTCTATCTTGCACAATCTGAAACACCAATTGAGTATAGCTTTTGGTTATCTTTGATTTCAAAGAGAATCTTTTATGATAGTTAAGAATGATACATCAGAGTTTCAAGTGGATATGAATTTAATCTTCTTGAAGTGGATTTAAGGGAAAAAGAATAAAGAGATTGACTTATAATTAGTTTTTACTCCATATGTTAAAATTTAATAATCAAAGGCAACCTCTTGCTAGCAATCATGATCCTCCTTCGGCGAAGCCGTCACACCTTAAAACTCCGACGAAACTCGTAAATTCAGAAGGAGATATTGTATAGGGTAAAATATGTTATGATACGTGGCCATCCAAAAAAGGGACACGTAAAATCCAAGACGGGGGATGGTCAAAGACCGAAGGCAACTGTTTCGTTTGTCACCGTAAAAAATAATGCTCATAAAAATGTAATAAATGCTCTTCGTCCGGTAGCATTTAATAGAGAATATTCCATGGCATTAAGAGCAATTACCCGTTACAGGGAATTTGACATTTATGTTCACCGCTACATCTTCATCAATGTCCCTCATAATTGACATTAAAAAAGGGCACGATCCTAGGACCTCCTTCCCTATACATAGCTATAAATAGTGAGCTCAGTTATAATTGTAAAGGACACGAATTTTATGGCAAACATACACTGCATTCTATACAAAGCTTAATATCATTTTATCTTCTTACTTTTTGATTTCGTTGTTGTTGTGCCCGAAAACCCTGTTCCCTGAACTGTTGCTTCTGCTGTTTCGTCTACCTCTTAAGGCTAAGTATTGCATAATTCTTCGATTATTTTATTATTTCAGGATCAAATTATTTATTTGTCTAGAAATCACGTATAAATTTAATTGTACCATTTTACGGGTAAACAGTTTGGCACCCACCATGGGGCCTAGACAACCGTGTAATTAAATTGATCCTTGCCTTTTTTACTAACGTATTTTGATTATTTTGTCTTAAAAAAAATCACAAGAAATGACAGATAACATTGTTAACAACATGCACAACTGTTTACCCGTAAAACGGTACAATTAAATTTATACGTGATTTTTAGATAAATAAACTAATTTGATCCTGAAATAATAAAATAATCGAAGAATTATGCAATACTTAGCTTTAGGATGTAGACGAAATAACATAAGCAACAGTTTCGGGAACGGGTTTCCGGGTACAACAACAACGAAATCAAAAAGTAAGAAGATAAAATGATATTAAGCTTTGTATAAATGCAGTGTAAGTTTGCCATAAAATTCGTGTCCTTTACATTGATAACTGAGCTCACTATTTATAACTATGTCTATTGAAGGAGGTCTTAGGATCGTGCCCTTCTTTAATGTCAATTATGAGGGACATTGATGAAGATGTAACGGTGAACATAAATTCTAAATTCCCTGTAATTGGTAATTGCTCTTAATGCAATGGAATATTCTCTATTAAATGCTATCGGGTGAAGAGCAGTTATCACATCTTTATGATGGTTATACTTTTCGGTGAAAACGAAACAGATGCCTTCGGTCTTTGGCCATCCCCTCGTCTTGGGTTTCACGTGTCCAATTTTTGGACGGCCACGTGTCATAATATATTTTACCTTATAAAGATAGTCCCTCTGCTTTTCGGTGACATAACTTTGTGTTACCGGGAAGTTGGTAGAAATACTCTTTTAGTGAGAATTACTATAATTCACTCTGAAGGCTTCTGACGGTTGATTAGACGCACGTATATTCACATTAAATGCCCCGAATACGCGTCATCTCATGACTCAGCTTAACTTTTTCCAGTTATCGAGGTAATCATGGCCATGAATTTAGTCGCTAAATCTTTTACTTATATGTACCAACCTTCTCCCTTATACTTCATAATTTTTCAAGCTTCCTTTATCTAACTTGCATCTTGCTCTTCGTCGTTTCTCTAATTCTCTCCAAACCCAAAACCTTCTCCTTTTTCCATACAATGTCTTCTTCCTCAAAGCGTATCGGATTTTCAAAGGGCAAGAACAAGACCGAGGACTCTACTCCTTCAACAATGGGCTCCATCATCTCTAGAAGTCTTATTACCACAAAAGATTTCGAAGAGAAATTTCGTACTGCTAACATTCGTACATGGGCCGTCAGTAGGTATAATTCTTCCATACGTCCTTCTAGCATTCCTGCTGTGAAGGAAGACTGTCGCTGCTGTGACTTGGATATTATTGCTCCTGATCTAAAGAAGCGAAAAATTTTCCTACTAGCTCTGTAGCCTCTAGAAAATAAGTACAGACGTCTCCGCACCGATCTGCAAGACTCTACTAAACTCGTTCGTTACTCGTAGAACCTATGAACCTAGAGCTCTGATACCAACTTGTCACGACCCATAATCCCATCACAGGCATCGTGATGGCACTTAGTCTCTAAGACTAAGTAAGTCGATTATAATTACAATTAAAGTCAATTGTTTTTTAATAGATAATCGAAACCAACAACAGAATTAATTACAAACAACCTCCCAAGATTGCTAATACTGAGTCACGAACTCTAACTGAATACATGAAATTATCTCAAGAATCGAATACTCAATATTGTTTGAATAATGATTAATAGTACAATAAAATAGAAAGACTCCAAGGGAGTGCAGCGACCAAAAAGCTCTACCTTAAATAAAAGTCACCTTGTGACACCTCATCTCATAATCATAAAATACGGGTCTCAGCCCACTTTCATATTTTTACGGCACCTCGTGCCAATATCTCGATCACAACCGCACCGATAACTCACGTGCCAATATCATCATCATATTTTCTCCGTCACCTCGTGCCCACATTTCATATCTGTTGCGGCGTGCAACCCGATCTCATATAACATTAATCATACCTGTTGCGGTGTGCAACCCGATCCCATATAACATAATCCGCCTAGCAATAGCCACAGGCTCTCAATTTTAACATAGATCAGACTATTATCAAGTTTACCGAAACAACAAGTCAAGTTGCACAAGATATAAAAATAAACACAAGGAAAATCACATCACATGAAAATTACCAACGCCAATAACCCCACATCATCACATAAAAATTACCAACACAATAACTCCACATCATCACATATTATCCCTGACAGTAGCCACCCTTATCTCTCCTATAGCCACCCTTATCACTCCTATAATAGTCTTCCTTATCGCTCTGCCCTGATAATATCAATAGCTACCCTTATTGCTCCGTATAATAGCCACCTTTATCACTCCGCCCAGACAATATTCCAACACTCATAACCACAGTGAAATGCCACCCTTATACCCACATAATATCAATATGAAATTCCACCCTTATATCCTCATAATAATAACTCAAATCACACAATAATTTACCCGAGATATTATCACGACAACACAACACAATCAATTCATACCACAATTTTCCCAATGGACACAACCAATTCCAATGATATAGTAAAATCAATAAATTTCTTAAAAATAGCCTAAGGCTCCATACAACGTATATAAAATCTCAAAACAACAACAGAGATAGAAATGTAACTCAGCACAGGACACCGACTTCTTTAATCCAGATTTTAATAAATATAAATTAATACCTCATTCTAAACTTATTTAATAATTTTTTTTTGCAGATAAGGATTCAATAATGAATTTAATTCCAAGAAAAATATCAAATCAATAAGCACATGGAATTCACATAAAAATCCAAGTGAAAATAACACCAAATTATCATATAAAATACAATTTTGACAAACAAGGAACAAGGCATGACAATTCAAAGATTTACTAAGTTCCAATAATTTTACAATTTAATACATAAGGGTGTCTATGAATTTTAACCGATATAATTTGCACATATAAACTAAGTAGGTATTCGTCACCTTGCGTACACGACTTTTAATCACACCATTTTCACATAAGACTCAATGCCTAAGGGGTAATTCCCCCACTCAAGGTTAGGCAAGATACTTATCTTTTTGAAATTATACCGATATTTCAAAATTTTCTTCTTGCTTGAATTGACCTTTGGACAGCTCAAATCTATCAAAATTAATTCAATTCAGTCAATACTAATTATAGGAATTAATTCCATATGAAAATACTAATTTTCCAACAAAATCTGAAATTTAACTCAAAAATCGCCGGTGGGCCCCATGTCTCGGAATCAGACGAAACTTACAAAACCCGATAACCCATTCTATTGCGAGTCCACCCATATCAATTTTATCAAATTCTTATAACAGCTCGACCTCCAAATCTAAAATTTTCATTCTTGTAAAGTTTTGCAAAAATCTTGATTTCTTCCATTTAAATCCGAAATAAATGATGAATATAACCATGAATTTATGAAATATAATCACTTTTGGATATAGGACACTTACCCAAGTCGAAGTCGTGAAGAAATCCTCAAAATCGCCAAAGAACCGTGCTCCAAAAATCCAAAAATAAAATGAAGGAAATGACCATTTTTGGTCCTTAAGTTTCTGCCCATCCATCACTAAAAGTCCATTTTTCATCACTAAAATTCCATTTTTCGTCACTAAAAGTATACACTAGAACTTACTTGCACCAGCAGTTATTGTTTTCACTAAAAAGGCTCTAACCCCATCATACAAACTCGGAATTTGACGATTCTTATTCCTATGAGTCACAAATAATAATACGAACCCAGTCGGTCAATCAAAACTCAATTAGGAGCTCATTTGCTCAATGTTATACCAATTTTGCTGGTTAAATAATTAACTTATGTTTCGCGCTAAAAACCCAACCACTACTTGATAAAATTAGACCAAACTTTTCAGATCACTCCTATAATTCAATATCAAAATTCTGGAGTCTCGAAATCGAATTTCGATCTCTAGAACTAAAAATGAACCTTTGGATCATTACATGCTTATGCTAAAAACATCAAACTCTTCCCCGACAGCCTGTAGTATATCAACCATAACTTCTTGTACTCAACTCCAACTGAAAATATTTCTCTCTCTCTCTCTCTCTCTCTCTCTCTCTCTCTCTCTCTCTCTCTCTCTCTCTCTCTCTCTCTTAGGATTACAAAGGGGCACCATTTTTTTGTTCTGCTGGTCGAAATCTTTGCAGGTTTCAGGTAATTCACTCTATTCTTCTTTTGCTTTTTGGTTTTAGTTCTTTATTGTAATACCAAATCCCATTCAAACAAGGAAATCTGAAAGAAACAAAAACTATAAACAGAAATCTGCCTAAATAACACGTAACAACACATACTCTTATACATAAATCTGCCTAAACAAGGAGAACGCTTCGCTTCATTTGTACTGCGCCGCCAGGGTTTTAGCGAAGCTCTCTCATATTTTCTTTTCGTCTTCTAAAGGTTAGATCTATTCTATTTTTCTGCCTATTATTTATATATATTCATACAAATCAATTGTATTCTAGTTGCTGTTTTGTGAGCGCTTTGTTGAAAAACATAATCTAATTACCTTGTGAATTGATTTTACTTGAGTAAGAAAAGGGAAGTGTGTTGATGCATAGTCTAGAGCCTAATTGTAGCAAATAACCACGGTCATAGGTGCAGTGTGCTTTGAACGATAAGAGTTTAATTTTGTTTCGTCTACTATATGATGGTTTGTTCGAGGACGAACAAAGGTTTAAGTGTGGGGTAGTGATGTTTGGCATATTTCGATATGTGTTAATGTTACTTTACCCATGCTTTAACCACTTTTTGATGTTATTTAATCTTTAAAACACCCAACATGGTGTAATTATTGGTTTGATGACTAATTAAGTTATGTGTGACGATTTAAGGTGTTCGGAGTGCAAAATATGAAGAAAAGGTGGTTTAGCTAGAGGAAGAAGGGTTGGATGCGTCGCATCCAACCTAGGAAAACATCATCCTGCATGCAACCTTAGCAGTGAAGTTGTGCCATCGCGTCCGCCATCGCGTGCGAAACTGGGAAGTAGAAGTGAAGCTGGATGCGTCGCGTCCACCATCGCATGCGAAGCTGAGAAATAGAGGACAAGGTGGATGCGTCGCATCCGCCTTCGCAGGCAAAAATTGAAATGGAGGACAAGGTGGATGCGTCGCATCCACCTTAGCATCAATCCCTGAAGCCGAATTGGACTAGGAATGGGAGAGCTTTGGCCCACGACTTTTGTACGCAATATATAAGCTAAAAACGCCTCTTTTAGGTTATCTAACATATTGGGAATAGGGAAAAAGCCACGACAAAGCTGTGGAGGCCGGAATTCATCAAGTTTCATCTTTCTCCCACCAAACTTAGTAATTTTTATGTTTCTTTATATGATTTGTTGTTTGGCTACCATGTCTATGTGGAGCTAAACTTCACGTTCTAGGGTTGTGGTTCTTTCATGACTATTGTTATTCGGATATTGATTTTGACTTCTTGATTTATCATATTAGTTTATTTATTCAATCTTGCGCTTAATTATTTAATTGCTTGATCACCAATTGAATATTATCTACGAATCTAGAATTGAACTCGAAAGTGGGAATTCTATATTGCATATAGGATTGAGTAGGGCAAGTTCTTGAACTCGGGCATCGGGGAACGGATTCGTGGTTAGGATAGACATATACCTAATTGCCTTGCTTGGTTGATTTACAGGAATTATAAATGCGTTCTTGTTGATTCTAACTCCATAGACATATAGGCGTTAGGTTAGCTTGAATAGGCGAGTAAGAACTCGACAGATTCTTATGAGCAATATTAACCCTGTCAACCAATAAGCTAGATAAATTAGTCGGTCAATTCAATTGAAGAATACAATAGGATTGTTAGATAGACCATAACCCTAGATCGTTTTCATTACATTGATATCATTAAAATCTGCTCTTCCTCTGTTCAAAGTTTATTATTTATATTTTTCTTATTTAATTAGTTAGAATAAAATATTTTTAGATTTAATTCTTATTTAGATAATTGGGATAGTCTAATTTAGTTAATAGTTAATCATAAGTCCTCGTGGGTTCGACATCCGACTTTTAGTCACTTTATTACTTGACGACCGCGTATACTTGCGTGAGTGTGTTTGGTCGCAACAAGTTTTTGGCGCCGTTGCCGGGGACTTAGAAATTAGCTACGTGACTAAGTTAAGCTTTTATTAGATATTTGTTTTCAAGTTTTAATTTTCAGTTTGCCTGGTTTGTGTCAACGCAGGGTTTACTCTCGAATGCAGAGGAGTAGAAGTGCAAACAACCTCATTCCTCTTGATCCAGAAATCGAACGAACATTACATAGAGTGAGAAGGGAACACGAAGCTAGAACGAGAATAGAAAGAGATTTGGACATCGCAATCCAACCACAGCCAATAGATATGGCAGGCAATGAAGAGCGTCCGGTAATCGAAGCCGCAAGGCCCAATCTTGCGAATATGACTCAGGCTATTGTGAAGCCTGATATCACTGGGCATTTTGAACTCAAACAGTACATGGTACAGCTGATTCAGTCCACAGGACAATATGTGGGTCTATCTCATGAGGACCCGCAGAGGCATATTCAGAACTTCTTGGAAATCACGGACACTTACAATTATCCGAACGTCTCCAAGGACTATGTCAGGCTGACACTATTCCCTTTTTCACTGTTGGGGGAAGCTAAAGAATGGTTGCAAAAGGAGCCCGCGAACTCTATCCACACTTGGGATGATCTAGCAAGGAAATTCCTGATCAAGTTTTTCCCAACTAAGAAGACAAAGTCGTTGAGGAGCCAAATTCTTGGGTTCCAACAACGGGATGGCGAGACACTTCGTCAAGCTTGGGAAAGATACAAGAAACTACTCAGAGACTGCCCGCATCATTGTCAAACTGATGAGGTATTGGGTCACACTTTTGTTGATGGGTTAGATGAAGCATCAAAGATGAATCTTGACTCAGCTTGTGGGGGTAGTTGCATGGCAAGACCGTATAGTGAAATACAACTCCTGCTAAATAATTTCACTGCTAATGACCATAATTGGCAAGGAGAGGGGGATTCACGAAGGGTAATTAAACAGAAGGCCGCCGGTTTGATTGAGCTTGATGACTTTTCCGCCATGAGAGCCGATATAGCAAAATTGGCAAATCAGATGAATAGAATGACAACACAACAAATGCAACATGTACAGCAGATGTCTATTTGTTGCGAACTATGCGGAGACAGTCATATGATTGACATGTGCCCCACGAATCCTGAATCTATATACTATGTGGGACAACAAAACAGAGGTCCTATGAATCAACATGCGCAATATGGAAACACTTACAACCCAAACTGGAGGAATCATCCTAACTTCTCATGGGGCGGGAGTCAACAGAATCAGTATAGGCCTCAAGGGAATTTTACTCAACCTCAGAAGCCACCCCAACAAATGGAAGAAAGTACGAATGACTTGCTGAAAAAGTTGTTACTAGACAATCAACAGCTCAGGACCGATTTCAGAAATCTTGAGAGGCAAATGGGGCAGTTAGCAGCAAACCAAAATACTAGACCTACAGGCTCACTTCCCAGTGATACAGAGAAGAACCCTCAAATTAATGCAGTTACACTTAGAAACGGGAGGGAACTAGAGGAAGCGCCAAGGAAGATAAAAGAAAAACCTACACCTGGGGGGGAGTTGACACCTAAGGCAACACAAGAGTCAAAGGAAGATGATGCAAGTTCAGAGCGAATGGAGGTTACAAGGCCACCACCACCTTTCCCCCAAAGATTGCAGAAAAGGAATGACGATCGCATGTTCAACAAATTTCTCTCCATGTTGAGTCAGGTTCAATTAAATATTCCATTAGTGGATGTACTTCGTGAAATTCCAAAGTACGCTAAGTACATAAAAGACATAGTGGCTCATAAGAGAAAATTGACTGAGTTCGAGACGGTTGCACTTACTGAGGAGTGCACATCAAGGGTCCAAAACAAGCTTCCCCAAAAGCTTAAGGACCCTGGCAGCTTCACTATTCCAGTACAAATCGGTAATATTAACGTGGGACGTGCTCTGTGTGATTTGGGTGCAAGCATAAATCTGATGCCGTTATCCTTGTTTAAGCAATTAGGTCTGGGAGCTCCGAGACCAACCACCGTGATGTTGCAATTAGCTGATAGGTCCATAGCCTACCCTGAAGGAGTGATTGAAGATGTGCTGCTGCAAATTGGAAAATTCATCTTCCCAGCTGACTTCATTATTCTAGACTTCGAGGCTGATGAACAAGTTCCAATCATATTGGGACGACCTCTCTTGGCTACTGGCGATGCAATAATTAAAGTGAGAGAAGGAAAAATGATTATGAGAGTGGACAACGAGGAGGCAGTCTTCAATGTCTACAAAGCAATCCAACTCCCCCGCCACTATGAGGAGCTCTCTATGATATCTGTGGTAGAGGTGGATGAGAAACTTCTTAACACGAGCGTATATCTAGGCGACTGTTTAGAAAAAGCAATCATGCTATTTGATAGCTTGGAGATGGATGATGAGGTTGAGGAGATAAAGGGAATCCTAGATACATCATGTGGTTACATGCAAGGAATAATCCCGTTTGAGCCCCTGAATAGGCCAAGTGGCCCCCCACAAAAGCCGTCAATTGAAAAAGCTCCAAATTTGGAACTTAAACCCCTACCCCCTCACCTTCAATATGCTTATTTGGGAAGTTCTGACACTTTACCTGTTATTATTTCTGCTCACTTGTCTAAATTACAGGAAGAAAAGCTATTAAGGGTGCTACGTGAGCACAAGCGAGCAATTGGGTGGACAATGTCTGACATTAAAGGCGTTAGTCCAGCTTTCTGCATGCACAAAATCCTCATGGAGGACGGACACAAACCGAGTGTAGAACACCAACGCCGACTAAATCCAATCATGAAAGAAGTGGTAAGGAAAGAAGTGATTAAGTGGCTTGATGCAGGTATTGTATTTCCAATCTCTGATAGTAAATGGGTAAGCCCCGTTCAATGTGTGCCGAAGAAAGGGGGGATAACCGTAGTAGTTAATGAAAATAATGACTTAATTCCGACAAGAACTGTAACTGGATGGAGAATTTGCATAGATTACAGAAAACTAAACAATGCCACCCGGAAAGACCACTTTCCCCTGCCTTTTATTGACCAAATGCTTGATAGATTAGCTGGCCAGGAATACTACTGTTTCCTGGACGGTTATTCGGGGTATAATCAGATTGCTATAGCCCCAGAAGACCAAGAGAAAACTACATTTACATGTCCTTATGGCACGTATGCGTTCAAGAGAATGCCCTTCGGTCTTTGTAATGCACCTGCGACTTTTCAAAGGTGTATGATGGCTATTTTCACTGACATGGTTGAAAGATATGTAGAAGTATTCATGGACGATTTTTCTGTGTTTGGATGTTCTTTTGATAGTTGTTTGATGAACCTTGATAAAGTGCTAGCTAGGTGTGAAGAGACGAACTTGGTGCTAAACTGGGAAAAGTGCCATTTCATGGTACGTGAAGGTATAGTTTTGGGGCACAAGGTTTCAAAAGATGGTCTACAGGTGGATAAAGCAAAGGTGGAGACGATCGAAAAATTGCCCCCGCCGACATCCATAAAAGGCATTCGCAGTTTCTTGGGTCATGCAGGTTTTTATCGTCGTTTCATTAAAGATTTTTCGAAAATTTCTTCCCCTTTGTGCAGGCTTCTAGAGAAAGACGTTACCTTCAAGTTTGATAATGCATGTCTGAAAGCATTTGAGGAGCTGAAGGGAAGATTGGTGACTGCACCAATTATCATTGGCCCCGATTGGGCACAACCATTTGAGTTGATGTGCGATGCAAGTGACATAGCAATTGGAGCGGTGTTGGGGCAAAGGAGGGATAAAATCTTTCACTCCATTTATTATGCAAGCAAAACTATGAATCCAGCTCAGATGAATTATACAGTGACTGAAAAGGAGTTGCTTGCAGTGGTGTGGGCGTTTGACAAGTTCAGATCCTATCTAGTGGGAACCAAAGTCATCGTCTACACAGATCATTCAGCTATCAGATACCTATTTGAAAAGAAAGACGCCAAGCCGAGGCTGATTCGTTGGGTCCTCCTCTTGCAAGAATTTGACTTAGAGATCCGAGATCGAAAAGGGACAGAAAATCAAGTGGCCGATCATTTATCCAGATTAGAGAGCCGGAACCATGTAGCTGAAGGAGGGTCAATTAAAGAAACATTTCCGGATGAGCAAATATTGGCAATCACCTCAGGTGAAGCCCCATGGTATGCAGATTATGTGAATTTTATCGCAAGTGGGGTAACGCCACTAGAGTGGACAGCTGACAATAGAAGAAGATTCCTACATGATGTAAGGTTCTACGTGTGGGATGAGCCATTCCTATATAGGCAGTGTGCAGATCAGTTGGTGAGAAGGTGTGTTCCTGAGGAAGAGATGAAGGCTATACTACATGACTGCCATGCGTCACCATATGGAGGTCATCACGGCGGGGATAGAACCGCCCAAAAAGTGCTACAATCAGGTTTTTATTGGCCAAAATTGTTTAAGGATGCACATGCCTTCGTTAAAAATTGTGATAGATGCCAAAGAACTGGAACTATCACGAGGAAGCACGAGATGCCCTTGCAAAATATACTGGCGGTAGAACTTTTTGATGTTTGGGGGATTGATTTTATGGGACCATTCCCATATTCTAACGGACACAGATACATCTTGGTGGCGGTCGACTATGTTTCTAAGTGGGTAGAGGCCATAGCTCTTCCTACTAACGACGCAAAAGTTGTGGTAGGCTTTGTAAAGAAGCACATCTTCACACGTTTTGGGACCCCAAGAGTGTTGATAAGCGACGGGGGAACTCACTTTTGTAACAAACTGCTGAATAATATTCTTGCAAAATACGGAGTCAAGCACAAAGTTTCTACTGCCTATCATCCCCAAACGAGTGGTCAAGTAGAAGTTTCCAACAGAGAGGTCAAGCAGATTTTGGAAAAGACAGTAAGTATGAATAGAAAGGACTGGGCCGGGAAGCTGGATGACGCATTATGGGCATATCGCACTGCGTACAAGACCCCAATAGGCACTTCTCCGTACAGGTTGGTTTATGGGAAGGCCTGCCATCTGCCCGTCGAGCTTGAACACAAAGCTTATTGGGCGATTAAAAAGCTAAATATGGAGATGGACTTGGCCGGTGAAAAGAGATTGCTACAACTCGACGAGCTTGATGAGTTTCGATTGCATGCGTATGAAAATGCCAAATTGTATAAAGAGAAGACCAAAAGATGGCATGATAAGCATATCCAACATCGTGAGTTTGAACCAGGTCAACAAATTCTACTGTTTAATTCAAGGCTAAAGCTTTTTCCAGGAAAGCTTAAATCTCGATGGTCGGGTCCGTTTGAAGTGGTTAGTGTGAAACCTCATGGTGCGATAGAATTGTGTGAAAAGGGGTCCAATACGACATTCTTGGTAAATGGCCAAAGAGTAAAACACTATTGGGGTGGTGACATTGCACGTCACAAGACCACAATGGACTTAGTGGAGGCATGAAGAACATGCTGCGTCGTGCCGCGACGTTAAATCAGGCGCTTTTTGGGAGGCCACCCAAGTTAGTTAGTTTTTTTTTTTTTTCGTAGGACATAGATTTTATTCAAGAAAACGAGGCGGATGCGTCGCGTCCCCCTCAGCAAAAAAAATATTTTTGAAGGCAGACAAGGCAGTGCAGTCTGCCTATCGCGCCCGTATCGCGTCCCAAAAT
The DNA here is from genome assembly GCF_000390325.3 of Nicotiana tomentosiformis. Classification (NCBI taxonomy): domain Eukaryota; kingdom Viridiplantae; phylum Streptophyta; class Magnoliopsida; order Solanales; family Solanaceae; genus Nicotiana; species Nicotiana tomentosiformis. The sequence continues at coordinate 112,261,072 of NC_090823.1, read as the reverse complement.
TTTTTGAAGGAAGACAAGGGGATGCGTCGCGTCAAAGCTCGCACGCACAGGTAAGTAATATATATTTTAACACATCTTAAGATAACCTATTCGAACAAAAACGTTTCTTGCGACGCATCCACTCGTCTCGTTTTGGCGACGCCTACGAACGCAGAACAGAATTCTCTCATCGAAATTGTATCGCAATAAGATCAAACGCGACAGGTACGCATCATCCTCTTCGTTCTTCCGTTGGTTTCTCTCCAAATTCGTCTCTCCTCCCTCCTTCAGTGGTAGCAACAAGTAGGTTTTGCAATTTCAAGATTTTTAGGGCTGTCGTTCTTGGTAGTTGTAATGGTTGAGAGATGATAAACTATAATTCCCTTCATCTCGTCCAACTTTGGGAGGGTAGTTGCACTGCTCAACTGATAGAATGAACTAGGCACACTTGTTGCATACCACATGTTCGACGAATTGTCCCTGAGAAAAATTTAGGCGTCGGTGAAGTCTGAGTAACCGAGCAACATTGGTGTATGCTTGAGAATAAGTGTGGGGTCGAGTGAGGGGCTATGTGAAATTGAGTTTTTGAAGAAAGTTATCACATACTTGCTGAAAGTCATGAGCTACAATTCCATGAAGAGTGAATGGCATGACTTTACAAATAAATTGAAGTCTGCAAGCTGTCGCAATTGCTTTCAGGCTGAACTTCGCTGTTTCATCTGCTAATTGTTGAATTCTTTGCATTGCAGGTACTTAGATTCGTAAAATGACAGCAGCGAGTAAACCATCCAAGAAACAAGACAAAGATGGTAACAAACAACCGCCCAAAAAGCCTACCGGAAGGGCAGCGGGCGGTCCAAATCCACAGAAAAAGAGGAAGCGGACGGAGAAGGAAATGGAACTGCTGCCTAGGCAGTTAAGTGATGATTCAGAGCAAGAGGAGGAGGAAACATTGGTCCGGAGGATAGTGAAGAAGGGTATTACACCGAGCAAAGGAATAGAGATACGAGAGCCTGTGACATACCAAAGAAAAGCTTCGAGAATGAGTGCTCCAACTGATAAAGGGAAGGAGAAGATTACTACAGAATCTGAATCCGATTCCGATTCGGACAATGACCACCTACAGATCAACATGAGTGATGAAGACGAAGGTGAACCCATAGACCGAGTTGATTGGGAGAAATACTTTGTTAATGAGAAGGCATTCCGAGCCTATAAGAAGATATTGGTTTCAAAGAAGTACATTCCGGAAAAGCCGATAAACATCGGACCACTTAAGACAAAGTACTCAGAGTTTCTCCAGTCAATTCGAGAGGTGCAAAAATGGGGACCCATTCTGAAAGGTCATGGCAAAGCCAACCTCACCATTGTTAGAGAGCTCTACGCCAATTGGCGTCACGCACGGGGAAACATTGTGCGAGTAAGAGGGATAGATATTAATGTGTCAGCTGAAGCTCTGAATAACTTCTTAAGGGTGCCACACACACTCACTGACAGGTTTGACGCCATATGCAAAACACCAGATTATGCACACATTAAGTCTGTCCTATGCCCTACCAGGAAGGATGCAGAATGGAAGCATGGGAGTATGGAGTACCACTCTATAGCAAAGGAATTCATGAGTGCGTTAGCACGTGTGGCTCTAAATTTCATTTGTAACCGACTGCTGCCATGCCAACATAAAACTGATGTCCCTCGTTACCGCGCACTCGTATTATATGCTTTATTAGAGGGGATACCACTCAACTTCGGAGCCATCATGCATGATCAAATGCAGCGAACCAGGATGAATTACAAGTGGAGGCTGTTCTTTGCTAATACCCTAACGGCTTTTTTAACAGAGAGGGGAGTACTATGGGACAAGGAGAATGATGACATTGAGGCTAAAGCTCCAGGACCATATGATGTCACTCATGTTCTAGAGCCGAACAAGGGAAGGTCTTCTAAGCTCACCGTCCAACAATTATTTGAGCATATGCAAGCAGATATGCAAGAGAACAGGGCTGAGCTGATAGCGACTCGTGTCGAGTTGAGTGCCACCAGGGATGAGTTGAGACAGACTCGTGCGGATCTAAGCCGAGTTCAGACCGAGCAGGCCACGATGATGAAGGAGATATCATTACTCCTCAGAGCTCTGGTTCAATGTGCAGGTACAGACATCTCCCAGCTGATTGCATCATCCACTGCCGGACCATCCACTCCTGTTCCTCCCATAGTCACCGAGGCTCCACTCAACAGGCCTATTGAGGTCGCTGTAACACCTGATACAGAATCAGCACCAGTTGTTGATGATAGGAATGCTATGGATGCAGATGCTCCTCCACCTTGACTTCAGGGAGTCCTTCTCACCCTACTTTACCTTGTTTGTATGCGTTGGGGACAACGCACAACCCTAAGTGTGGGGTGGGGGTGATTTATGTTTGATGTATGGATGAATGTACTAATATATTCACTGGATTAATGGCATAAAATAACAGTAAATTCATCTATATGGAGTAACTATCAGTTTATCTATTAGTTTATCAATAAAAAAAAAAAAAAAAAAGTATCTTTGTAGATAGTAATAATCCCCTGTGGTTTTTCTTTGTGCCTCGGTTCTTTTCCATGGGATGTAGTTTGAACCGGGTAATTTTGTTTTCTTTTTAGAGTAGAGTAGGAATGTAGGGAATAAAAGGAGGAAGAATGATGAACCTAGGTGCCCTTGACTTGTTTGATACTGGCATATTTAAGCTTTTACATATGTAATATCTTCCCTTCTCACTTTGAAACTATTGATGATGCCTTGTTAAAACGGATAGCATGTTTTGTGGCGCCTATTTCTCATTTTCTTGACTTGTGTTCACTTTGCGCTTAATGCTTAATATCTCGTGGCTCTGTGAATACTTGCATTACTTGAGAGTCGGAATGTAACCGTCCTTAATGAGTCATGTGCCATGTGTGGTGAGGTTTTTGTGTAGTCCATGTAGTGTACTTGTGTCTAGAACTTGCCCGGTATGTGAGTTGAAGCGAAATTTTAGGTGATGCTCGGTTTGAAAAATGATTTTAGGCTTTCTTTGATCTTTTTGAGCTTATTGCTTATCACAAATAAAATCTATCCCTAGTTAACCCTTTTGAGCCTGTAGACCTTTTATTTGGTACCCACATTACAAGCCTATACCCTTTTTATTCTTAATTGACATTGTTTTGATCCTTTTACCTCTTAAAGCACTTTAATTGTTAGATGAGCGCTGAAAGAAGTAAGAAGGGACTAAGTGTGGGGTGACTTTTGAGTGGAACCAATGAAAGAAAGAAGGGTGCACTTATTTTGTAAAATAATACACCACTAGCGGAAATTAAAAGAAAAAAAAAAAGAAGAGAAAAATCTGAAAAAAAAAAAAAGAAAGAAAAATATAAATGAATAAATTGTTGTCTTGTTCTTGCTAGTGGGTATGAATTAAAGTAGTGCTTAAAGAAAGAGGAAATATTGTTGGGGTGATATTATTTGTGAAATTGAAGTGGTGTTGAAGAATTTGCGCTTAAGTTATTTGATGATGTGTTAAAGTGCTTAGGAGGGTGAATCACTATTCCTTAAATATATCCTACCCGTCCCTTAGCCCACATTACAACCATGAAAAAAGTCCTAATTGATTTTAGATCGAGCGAGCTTACATTAGTAGAGATTTACATTAAGGGCAAGCCTATGGTACCAACTGCATGCATGCGACTTCTTTTGTGAGAGTGAGCGATTTTCTTTGTGAGCATGAGATTCGAATGTGTGGATTGATTCTACTCTCTTTGCTTTTGTTGTGAGGGCACATGGTTTCACGAGGGATAGGTAACGTTATTAGACTTCTCTATGATGTTGGTTGTTCAAGCCATGAGTGCATTGTGACATTGAGTCGGTTTTTGAGGTTAGGATTGTTATGAGCATGTTGTCTTTGTTCGAATATGTTTAAAGAAGGGCCTAAGAAAAGGGAAGTGTGTTGATGCATAGTCTAGAGCCTAATTGTAGCAAATAATCATGGTCATAGATGTAGTGTGCTTTGAACGATAAGAGTTTAATTTTGTTTCGTCTACTATATGATGGTTTGTTCGAGGACGAACAAAGGTTTAAGTGTGGGGTAGTGATGTTTGGCATATTTCGATATGTGTTAATGTTACTTTACCCATGCTTTAACCACTTTTTGATGTTATTTAATCTTTAAAACACCCAACATGGTGTAATTATTGGTTTGATGACTAATTAAGTTATGTGTGACGATTTAAGGTGTTCGGAGTGCAAAATATGAAGAAAAGGTGGTTTAGCTAGAGGAAGAAGGGTTGGATGCGTCGCATCCAACCTAGGAAAACATCATCCTGCATGCAACCTTAGCAGTGAAGTTGTGCCATCGCGTCCGCCATCGCGTGCGAAACTGGGAAGTAGAAGTGAAGCTGGATGCGTCGCGTCCACCATCGCATGCGAAGCTGAGAAATAGAGGACAAGGTGGATGCGTCGCATCCGCCTTCGCAGGCAAAAATTGAAATGGAGGACAAGGTGGATGCGTCGCATCCACCTTAGCATCAATCCCTGAAGCCGAATTGGACTAGGAATGGGAGAGCTTTGGCCCACGACTTTTGTACGCAATATATAAGCTAAAAACGCCTCTTTTAGGTTATCTAACATATTGGGAATAGGGAAAAAGCCACGACAAAGCTGTGGAGGCCGGAATTCATCAAGTTTCATCTTTCTCCCACCAAACTTAGTAATTTTTATGTTTCTTTATATGATTTGTTGTTTGGCTACCATGTCTATGTGGAGCTAAACTTCACGTTCTAGGGTTGTGGTTCTTTCATGACTATTGTTATTCGGATATTGATTTTGACTTCTTGATTTATCATATTAGTTTATTTATTCAATCTTGCGCTTAATTATTTAATTGCTTGATCACCAATTGAATATTATCTACGAATCTAGAATTGAACTCGAAAGTGGGAATTCTATATTGCATATAGGATTGAGTAGGGCAAGTTCTTGAACTCGGGCATCGGGGAACGGATTCGTGGTTAGGATAGACATATACCTAATTGCCTTGCTTGGTTGATTTACAGGAATTATAAATGCGTTCTTGTTGATTCTAACTCCATAGACATATAGGCGTTAGGTTAGCTTGAATAGGCGAGTAAGAACTCGACAGATTCTTATGAGCAATATTAACCCTGTCAACCAATAAGCTAGATAAATTAGTCGGTCAATTCAATTGAAGAATACAATAGGATTGTTAGATAGACCATAACCCTAGATCGTTTTCATTACATTGATATCATTAAAATCTGCTCTTCCTCTGTTCAAAGTTTATTATTTATATTTTTCTTATTTAATTAGTTAGAATAAAATATTTTTAGATTTAATTCTTATTTAGATAATTGGGATAGTCTAATTTAGTTAATAGTTAATCATAAGTCCTCGTGGGTTCGACATCCGACTTTTAGTCACTTTATTACTTGACGACCGCGTATACTTGCGTGAGTGTGTTTGGTCGCAACACTATACGATTTATTTTTTTATTTGTTAATTTGATTTGATATATTTTTTTTATAAAGCTTGTATCTTTTCGGGTTAGTCATTGTTCTTGTGATTATTTTGAATTGAATGTTTTTAAATCATCTCAAGGTTTTATTTCATCCTTTTTTGCGCTCCTTTGCTACGGGTGGGCCTCACCAGTGGTAGCGGTGACAACCCCTCTCCCCCCTTTGTTCGACTTCGTGGTGTTTTGTGTGTATATCAGGTTAGGGCCTGTGGCTATTAGCGGCGAAAGAGACGTGTGTGTGCAAATATTGAAGAACAACCTGGTCGAGTGTCAGCAAGGGGCGGGGGGAGTTGGACGCAAATGTGCTAGGTGGCCGAAATATCGTCGTATATACCAAGACAATTTCAAGGTTCTACTCGCGGGAGTTGGTACCTCCCGTTTTCCATTTTTCCTTCATTGTGTTAGTTAAATTGCTGCCATCTTAGTTCATATTAGTTTATTCACCGTATTAGTGTGCATGTAGTTGCAACTTGTCTTCTTCTAGTTTGGTCTGTTTCCTGGTGTGTGATAGTGATTCCCCTTACTATGTCGTAGGCATAGTGGATGTGGTTTGGGATGGTCGAGTGAGGTCATGTACTCGAGGGGAATGGGGGATGGGGCGGTAGGTAGGGCATGGGTTAGGGGGCAGGGCGGGAGGCAATGGGAACAAGGGTGTTTGTAGGTTGAGTATTGGGTCATGGAAAGTAGGTACATTGACGGGTAAGTCTATAGAGTTGGTGAGGATCCTACAGAAGAGGAGAGTCAATATAGCGTGTGTCCAGGAGACAAGGTGGGCAGGGTCGAGGGCGAAGGACGCAGACGGGTATAAACTTTGGTACTCAGGAGTCCAGAAAGGTAAGAATGGAGTGGGCATCTTGGTGGATAGGTAACTTAGAGAGTGTGTGGTTGAGGTTAGACGAGTGAATGATTGATTGATGCTTATTTAGTTGGTGGTTGGAGAGTGTACCCTAAATGTCGTTAGCGCCTATGCGCCACATGCGGGCCTAGATGAGGAGGCTAAACGACGCTTCTGGAGGGGTTAGATGAGATTGTGTGCCAGGTTCCACCTGCTGAGAAGCTATTCATAGGAGGGGATTTCAATGGGAATATTGGGTCGATTGCAGGTGGTTATGGCGAGGTGCATGAAGGCTTCGGTTTTGGGGAGAGGAACAGAGGAGGTACATCACTGTTGGATTTCGCTAAGGTTTTTGGGACGGTGATTGCAAACTCTAGCTTTCCAAAGAGGGTGGGGCATTTGGTTACTTTTCAAAATGCGGTGGCGAAGACTCAGATTGACTATCTTCTCCTCAGGAGGTGTGACAGAGGGTTGTGCAAGGATTGCAAGGTGATTACGGGTGAGATACGTGTGATGCAACATAGGCTCTTGGTGATGGATGTTGGTATTATGTTAAAGAGGAGGAAAATGTATGCTCGAGGAAGACCGAGAATCAGGCGGGGATCCTTAACTAAGGATAAAGCCCAAGATTTGGAGGGGTGGTTGTCGGCTATGGGAGCGTGGAGGAGCAGTGGTGACGCGAGCACTATGTGGTCAGCGACAACAGACTATATTAGAGAGGCTACGAAAGAGGTGTTAGGGGTCTCGACAGGCATCTCTGGGGCACAAAAGAGACTGGTGGTGGAATGAAGTGGTCCAAGGTAAAGTGGAAGCGAATAAGGCAGCGTACCTGGAGTTAGTGGGGAGCATATGAGAGGAGGATAGGCGATCGTGCATGGAGAGGTATAAGGTAGCTAGGAAGGAGGCTAAGCCAGCGGTCACGGAGGCTAAGACTGTGGCTTATGGTCGTATGTATGAGGAACTGGAGAAAAAAGACGGGGAGAAGAAGTTATTTTGGCTGGCCAAGTTGAGAGAGAGAGAAAGGCTCAGGATTTAGACCAAGTGTGATGCATCAAGGACGAAGATGGTAGAGTATTGATGGCAGATGTCCGGATTAAGAGGAGATGGCAGTCTTACTTTCATAACCTTCTGAATGAAAAAGGGGATCGGGATATTGTGCTACGCAAATTGGAGCATTCCGAGAGTCACCATGACTTTGGGTACTGCAGGCATATCGAGGTTGAAGAGGTAGTGGGAGCTATACGTAAGATGAGCAAGGGCTGAGCGACCGGGCCAGTTGAGATTCTGGTGGAATTTTGGAAGTGTGTGGGGAGAGTAGGTTTGGAGTGGTTGACTAGGTTGTTTAATGTTATTTTTAAGGCGAAGAGGATGCCGGATGAGTGGAGGTGGAGTACGGTGGTTCCATTGTATAAGAACAAAGGTGATATCCAGAGCAGTCACAATTATAGGGGTATCAAATTACTGAGTCATATCATGAAAGTGTGGGAGCGGGTGGTTGAAGCGAGGATGAGGATGACAGTGTCTGTATCCGATAACCAGTTCAGGTTCATACCGGGTCTTTCGACTACAAAAGCTATACACCTTGTTAGGAGGTTGGTGGAACTGTACAGAGAGAAGAAGAAGGATCTGCACATGGTGTTTATTGACCTAGAGAAAGCGTATGACAAGGTACCTAGAGAAGTTCTCTGGAGATGCCTGGAGGTAAAAGGTGTGTCGGTCCCCTACATTATGGCGATTAAGGACATGTATGATGGGGGCTAAGACTCGAGTTAGAACAGTAGGAGGCAACTCTAAATATTTTTCGGTTGCAATGGGGTTACACTAAGGTTTTGCGCTCAGTCCAGTCTTATTCGCCCTGGTGTTGGATGCGTTGACACACCATATTCAAGGGGAGGTACCCTGGTGCATGCTATTCGCCGATGACATAGTTTTGATTGATGATTCGCGAGCCGGTGTTAATGAGAGGCTGGAGGTTTGGAGACAGGCTCTTGAGTCTAAGGGTTTCAAGTTGAGCAGGGCGAAGACGGAATACCTTGAGTGTAAGTTCAGCGCTGAGCCAGTGGAAGTGGGCATGGATGTGAGGCTTGAATCACAGGTCATCCCGAGTAGAGGCAGCTTCAAGTACCTTGGTTCAGTTATCCAGAGGGGAGGGAAGATCGAAGAGGATTTCACACACCCTATTGGGGTAGGATGGATGAATTGGAGGTTAGCATCTGGTGTCCTGTGTGACAAGAGAGTACCACCCATACTCAAAGGTAATTTCTATAAAGCAGTGGTTAGATCGGCCATGATGTATTGGGCTGAGTGTTAGCCCGTTAATAACTCACATATCCAGAAGATGAAAGTAGCAGAAATGAGGATGTTGAGGTGGATGTGCGGGCACACTAGAATAGATAAGATTAAGAATGATGATATTCAGGAGAAAGTGCACGTGGCTCCCATTGATGACAAGATGCGGGAAGCGAGGCTTAGATGGTTCGGACATGTTCAGTGGAGAACCCCAGATGCTCCGGTACAGAGGTGTGAGTAGCTGGTTGTGGAGGGCACGAGAAGAGGTAGAGGGCGGCCTAAGAAATATTAGGGAGAGGTGATCAGGCAGGATATAGCGATGCTCCAGATTTTCGAGGACATGACACTTGATAGGAAGTTGTGGAGGTCGAGTATTGTGGTTGTAGGTTAGGAGGTAGTTGAGTCTTGACTTACTTCGAACCATTGTGGGACTAGTCATATAGGGTTTTTGTCTAAGATAGCTAGTGGCAATGTTGTGTCTTACTATTTCGCTTTTCAGTGAAGGACCTATTTACTAGCTATCGCTTTTGCTGTGCATCTTTATTCTGGATTTCATGGTGTTCTTATTTTTTCTACGATTGCTGTGGTGATACTAATATTGTCTCCTTTTGTCCTTTTATCTTTTTGTTTTCTTGATCCGAGGGTCTTTCGGAAACAGCCTCGCTACTCCTTCGGGGTAGGGGTAAGGTCTGCTTACACACTACCTTCCCCAGACCGCATTAGTGGGATTTTAATGGGTTGTTGTTATTATTGTTATTGTAGATACAAAGGGATACAACTTTCATGTTTTGCTCATCGCCCAACTCCTTATAGATTGCGAGATATAAGCTCCCAAAGTCAGCCCTGTGCAACAGAAATTTCTGGCGATGCACACTGCTGTAGCCAAAAACTGCAGTACCAGCTTTAGTCAATCGATCATAACTTTTTGTACAAATGTCCAAATGATGAATGGTTTATTATTATGGAAACTATAAGCAAAGGGCTACAACTTTCATGTTTTGATAATTTCCAGATTCCTTATAGATTTCGAGATATAAGCTTTCAAAGTTAGCTCTGCGCATCAGACATTTAGCACATTGCTGTAAAATAAAAACAGTAGTTACAAATGATCCAAAACCACTGTGAAACTCACCCAAGACCCTCGGTACCTCAACCCAATACACCAATAAGTCCTAAAATATCATACAAACTTAGTTGAAACCTCAAATCACATAAAACAACGCTAAAATAATGAATTATACCCCAATTCAAGATTAAGGAACTTAAGAATTTCCAACTTCTACTTTCGATGCCAAAACCTATCAAATCAATTCCGATTGACCTCAAATTTTGCACACAAGTCATAAATGACATAACGGATCTAGAAAATTTTCAGAACTGGATTCCGACTCTGATTTCAAAAAGTCAACTCCCCGGTCAAACATCCCAAAAATTCAACTTTTGCCATTTCAAGCAAAATTTCACTACGGACTTCCAAAAAAGTTTCCGGGCACACTCCTAAGTCCAAAATCACCATACAGAGCTATTGAAGTCATCAAAACTCTATTTCGGTGTCATTTACACATAATTCACCATCCGATCAGTTATTTCAACTTAAGCTTCCAAAACAAGAATTGTTCTTTCAATTAATTCCTGAATCACCCGAAAACCAAACTTGACCACCCTGGCAAGTCATTATACACATTTCAAAGCTGCTCGTGACCTTAAGCCACCGAATGGAACGTAAATTCTTTAAACGACAAGTCGGGTCGTTACATCCCCCCCTCTTAAAACATACATTCGTCCTCGGATGTGCCAAGAACTCTTTTGAGGACATTAAATTATTTAGTGTACTATTACACACATACTCGCAGGTGATTCTACGCCCCCGTAATTTAATATGTGCCCGACAACACAATCTCAGCTGAAATTATTCCATTTTTTACCCTCATTTATAAACTTTAAAGCCAATTTCTTACACTCTAATTAATTTCAAAAGGCCTTATTATCATATCAACGCACGGTATTAGTTTGAACCTGCTATAGCAACTCGTGCCTATGCACACATCAACGTATGCCCATAGCCACATCTCTGGTCATAATAGCTATTTATAATTAATTCCAGCATCCTCAATTAATCTCATATTAACTAAAATCTCATTTCAAATTTTCGCAACACCGACAGAAACACACAAGGCATGAAGACCTCATAATTATTTATCCGAATCAACGAGTCGCATTTAACACCACCTGGGCACTCACCATATAGTCTAAAACGCAAAATATGGCTAAATATGCACAGAAACATATAAAAGAATTATCAAATAAGCCTAACAGGCATGACTCCCTATTAATACTATAGTTAAAATTTAATTTTACAAAGGGAGAATTTAAACTCATAAAATTTTCACCACAAGGACCTCGTCCTTATATAACTTCCACTGTGGCTTGTAGCCCAGTTTAAATATTTCACGTCATATAAAAATGCGAGGATCTTGTCCTCAGCTCCGAATCACAAGTATTTTGCACATTTTGCCAACTGAAATTTTCAATTTCCTTTCTTTCTTCTTTTCAATAAATGTTGTAAACAATTTTTTGAACACTTAATGAACCCCTCATTCCAATAGAGCATAAAATTCATAAAATTAAAATCAATTATTCCGAAATCACATCAAAACCCACTGTAGTGAGTAATAAAAATCACTTTTGGACTTATAGCCCTCAATGGTGTACAAAAATAAAAATGATAGACACGGGCTAACATCATCAAATCTCCCAACAGGGATTAACATGTAAGTGGGTCACAAAGTTACGAAGCTCGCCCATAAGTGGAGCATAATAGGAGGACTCGCCTCAATATTCAGAACCGAATCAAATTAAGGAAAAACATTCTTTTATAACAAACCAGGATCATACCTGTAATGACACCATATGGTGTAGTGGCCTTAGCCACACCATAGCAATTATATCAATGGGCTGGGCCTCCCCCTCTAGGGCGCCCTCTACCCGCCTGTCCTCCACCCCTAATTGACTGTGCATGTGGGGTAGTAACTGGAATAAAGCATGTAGCATGAGTATTATGATGAACTCCGCCTCTCCCAAGTCTAGGACAATGTCTCATGATGTGCCTAGTATCACCACACTGATAACACCCCTTTAGCGGGTTCGACTGCTCATACTGAGTCTGTGCCGAATAACTGGAATAACCATTATAGGAACTCCGTGTCGATGGTACATTAAAAGAACTTATTGGAGCACCTCGAGTATTCTGAAATTGTTTCCATAACCCCGCTGATATTGAAATGTAGAATTATTAAGGACGAGAGAATACTGCAAGTCCTAACATCATCCCATATAAATGTCAGCTCTTAATCATATACAAGTTTTGGAGAACCTTTCAATACGACATATATACATCTCAGGCAAAAACTGATATAACACATGACCCCGCAATCTGATCGTTGATAGTGGACTCCCCACACTTGGCGCGAAGCCATAGGACATAGTCTGATGATGCATAATACTAACCTTCACCGCTCGTATGTCACCAGTCATAAGACACATCAAGCCATTTATTGGGCGCATGTCATCCTCGTGACAATCAAAATTGCTTCCTTGAGTGCCTTGACTGCTAATATGTACCTTTCACTAAATGGAAATCCCATACGAACTACATAGTCTTTAATACCACCAACTACCTTCAGATCTACATCCACCTCGTGACCCTACCACTTTTGTGACGATTAGGCAATTAATTAAACTTTTTAAAGATCATACTTATCAACCAGATGTCAGAACCGGCTGCATCGCCATGTGCACAACTGAATGATCTCTTAATACTTCTGCATCCTCGATCTGGACGACACTGTAGCCCTTATAACCTCTTTTTAATATCACGAACCATTGACGCATAGTTGATACCGAGGGCGCAATTTCATGCACGAGTGGATGCAAAAGAACATAAGATATATGATTCAAGCTGAATAAATACTGCATAATAAGGAATGAAAGAAGCGAAACTTTTTCCTACTAGCTCTGTAGCCTCTCGAAGATAAGTACAGACATCTCCATACCGATCCGCAAGACTCTACTAAACTCGTAGAACCTATGAACCTAGAGCTCTGATACCAACTTGTCATGACCCATAATCCCACCACAAGCGTCGTGATGGCACTTAGTCTCTAAGACTAAGTAAGCCGATTATAATTATAATTCAAGCCAATTGTTTTTTAATAGATAATCGAAACTAACAACGGAATTAATTACAAACAACCTCCCAAGACTGCTAATACTGAGTCACGAACTCTAACTGAATAAATGAAATTATCTCAAGAATCGAATACTCAATACTGTTTGAATAATGATTAATAGTACAATAAAATAGAAAGACTCCAAGGGACTGCAGTGACCAAGCAACTCTACCTTGAATCCTTGCGATCCCACTCTAACTCTGTTCGAGCCTGATATCTCAAGTACCCGGCTTTGCAAAAATATGTACAGAAGTGTAGTATGAGTATACCACAGTCGGTACCCAGTAAGTATCAAGACAAACCTTGGTAGAGTAGTGACGAGCTACAGTCAAGACACTTACTAATCTAATAACCTGTGCAATATAGTATACAAAAATAATAGAAAAACAAATAGCAGTGATAGCAACAATAATCAACTAGTGATGTAAACAGCAAGGCAACAAGAACTCCATAAATATTGCTCAAACAGGTAATAAACACAAGTACAACCAATAATCAAGTCCTTCAAAATATACATCTTTCATCTATAAGTTTTTCAATAGAAATCTCTAGAATATAATCCTTTCCAATAAATATATTTCGAACATACTTCTTTCAATTAAATATCCTTCAAATATAATTTTTTCAAATAAATATTTTTCGAATATAATTCTTTCAAATATAATTCTTTCAAATAAATGTCTTCCGAATATAATTCTTTCAAGTAATATTTGGAATATAATCCTTTCAAATAAAAGTCACCTTGTGACACCTCATCTCATAATCATAAAATACGGGTCTCAGCCCACTTTCATATTTCCACGGCACCTCGTGCCAATATCTCTATCACAACCGCACGGATAACTCACGTGCCAATATCATCATCATATTTTCTCCGTCACCTTGTGCACACATTTTATATCTGTTGCGGCGTGCAACCCGATCCCATATAACATTAATCATACCTTTTGCGGCATGCAACCCGATCCCATTTAACATAATCCGCCTGGCAATAGCCATAGGTTCCCAATTTCAACATAGATCAGACTATTATCAAGTTTACCTAAACAACAAGACAAGTTGCACAAGATATAAAAATAAACACAAGAAAAATCACATCACATGAAAATTACCAACGCCAATAACCCCACATCATCACATAAAAATTACCAACACAGTAACTCCACATCATCACATATCATCCCTGACAATAGCCACCCTTATCTCTCTTATATCCACCCTTATCACTCCTATAATAGCCTCACTTATTCCTCCGCCCTGACAATATCAATAATCACCCTTATCGCTCATATAGCCACCCTTATCACTCCGCCCAGACAATATCCCAACATACTTAACCACAGTGAAATGCCAACCTTATATTCTTATAATAATAACTCAAATCACACAACAATTTATACGGAATATTATCACGACAACACAAAACAATCAATTCATATCACAATTTGCCCAATGGCCACAACCAATTCTAATGATATAGTAAAATCAATACATTTCTCACAAATAGCCTAAGGCTCCACACAACGTATATAAAATCTCAAAACAACAATAGAGATCGAAAAGTAACTCAACACAGGACAACGACTTTTTTAATCTAGATTTTAATAAATATAAATTAATGCCTTATTTTAAACTTATTTAATATATTTTTTTGCAGATAAGGATTCAACAATGAATTTAATTGCAAGAAAAATATCAAATCAACAAGCACACTGAATTCACATAAAATTTCAAGTGACAATAACACCAAATTATCATATAAAATACAATTTCGACAAACAAGGAACGAGGCATGACGATTCAAGGATTTACTAAGTTCCAACAAATTTACAATTTAATACATAATGGTGTCTACGAATTTTAACCGATATAATTAGCACATATAAACCAAGTACGTACTCGTCACCTTGCGTACGCGACTTTCAATCACACAATTTTCACATAAGACTCGATGCCTAAGGGGTAATTCGCTCACTCAAGGTTAGGCAAGATACTTACCTTTTTGAAGTTATGCCGATATTCCAAAATTGCCTTCTTGCTTGAATTGACCTTCGGACAGCTCAAATCTTTCCAAATTAATTCAATTCAGTCAATACTAATTATAGGAATTAAGTCCATATGAAAATACTAATCTTCCAACAAATCCGAAATTTTATTCAAAAATCGCCAGTAGGGCCCACGTCTCGGAATCCGACGAAACTCACAAAATACGACAACCCATTCTATTACGAGCCCACCCATGCCAATTTTATCAAATTTCGATAACAACACGTGGATCTACACACGAAGTGCAGGGTGTAGTATGAGTACAAACAACTCAGCAAGTAACAATAATAAATAAGGAACTGAAGATAGTGACGAGCTACACAATTATGGTTCATTTCCAGTAATTCCAGCAAAGAATAGACATGCTACCAAATCTGGCAGTTTAATGTCAAAAATATTTTTATACAATTCATGTTCATGTAATCCGTATATAAAATCTTTCAGAAATTTCACAATAATGACAGATAGCAACTAAGTGCAACAACAAATGGAAATCAAGTACAACCTCTCACGACAACAATCACTCACCGGGCTCCTAGCCCTCATCACTCACACTCAATGGGTACCCGTGCTCACTGGGGGTGTACAGACTCCGTAGGGTCTCCAACAGCCCAAGCGCTATAATCTGCACGGACAACTCACGTGCTACACAGACAACTCACGTGCCATAATATTAATATCTGGATCTGCACTGCCAATTCACGTGTTGCACGGCCAACTCACGTGATATAGTATAATATAAGGATCCGCACGGCCAACTCACATACTGCACGGCCAACTCACGTGCTATAGTATAATATAAGGATCTGCACGGACAATTCACGTGCTATGGTATCATTATCTCACAATCAGGCCCTCAGCCTCACTCAGTCATAAATCTCTCCAGTCTCTCAGGCTCTCAATAATCATAAAATCATCCCAAACAACAATGATATGACGTATCAACAATAATAACAGAGACTAGGATAAAATGTGCCATAAAAACTGAGACTGAGTACATATAGCATTTAGCAGGAAATTCAACAAGAACGCGACCTATGTGGGTCCCAAAAGTACTATCACATAGCCCAAGCATGATTTCTAACATGATTTATAGTCAAATTTTATTAACACATAGAGAGCATATAGCTAACTACAAATTATTCAAATTTACAGTTTCCCGGGACGGACCAAGTCGCAATCTCCTTGGTGCACGCCCACACGCCCTTATATTCTCATAATAATAACTCAAATCACACAACAATTTACACGGAATATTATCACGATAACACAAAACAATCAATTCATATCACAATTTACCCAATGGCCACAACCAATTCTAATGATATAGTAAAATCAATACATTTCTCACAAATAGCCTAAGGCTCCACACAACGTATATAAAATCTCAAAACAACAATAGAGATCGAAAAGTAACTCAACACAGGACAACGACTTTTTTAATCTAGATTTTAATAAATATAAATTAATGCCTTATTTTAAACTTATTTAATATATTTTTTTGCAGATAAGGATTCAACAATGAATTTAATTGCAAGAAAAATATCAAATCAACAAGCACACTGAATTCACATAAAAATCCAAGTGACAATAACACCAAATTATCATATAAAATACAATTTCGACAAACAAGGAACGAGGCATGACGATTCAAGGATTTACTAAGTTCCAACAAATTTACAATTTAATACATAATGGTGTCTACGAATTTTAACCGATATAATTAGCACATATAAACCAAGTACGTACTCGTCACCTTGCGTACGCGACTTTCAATCACACAATTTTCACATAAGACTCAATGCCTAAGGGGTAATTCGCTCACTCAAGGTTAGGCAAGATACTTACCTTTTTGAAGTTATGCCGATATTCCAAAATTGCCTTCTTGCTTGAATTGACCTTCGGACAGCTCAAATCTTTCCAAATTAATTCAATTCAGTCAATACTAATTATAGGAATTAAGTCCATATGAAAATACTAATCTTCCAACAAATCCGAAATTTTATTCAAAAATCGCCAGTAGGGCCCACGTCTCGGAATCCGACGAAACTCACAAAATACGACAACCCATTCTATTACGAGCCCACCCATGCCAATTTTATCAAATTTCGATAACAACACGTGGATCTACACACGAAGTGCAGGGTGTAGTATGAGTACAACCAACTCAGCAAGTAACAATAATAAATAAGGAACTGAAGATAGTGACGAGCTACACAATTATGGTTCATTTCCAGTAATTCCAGCAAAGAATAGACATGCTATCAAATCTGGCAGTTTAATGTCAAAAATATTTTTATACAATTCATGTTCATGTAATCCGTATATAAAATCTTTCAGAAATTTCACAATAATGACAGATAGCAACTAAGTGCAACAACAAATAGAAATCAAGTACAACCTCTCACGACAACAATCACTCACCGGGCTCCTAGCCCTCATCACTCACACTCAATGGGTACCCGTGCTCACTGGGGGTGTACAGACTCCGTAGGGTCTCCAACAGCCCAAGCGCTATAATCTGCACGGACAACTCACGTGCTACACAGACAACTCACGTGCCATAATATTAATATCTGGATCTGCACTGCCAACTCACGTGTTGCACGGCCAACTCACGTGATATAGTATAATATAAGGATCCGCACGGCCAACTCACGTACTGCACGGCCAACTCACGTGCTATAGTATAATATAAGGATCTGCACGGACAATTCACGTGCTATAGTATCATTATCTCACAATCAGGCCCTCAGCCTCACTCAGTCATAAATCTCTCCAGTCTCTCAGGCTCTCAATAATCATAAAATCATCCCAAACAACAATGATATGACGTATCAACAATAATAACAGAGACTAGGATAAAATGTGCCATAAAAACTGAGACTGAGTACATATAGCATTTAGCAGGAAATTCAACAAGTACGCGACCTATGTGGGTCCCAAAAGTACTATCACATAGCCCAAGCATGATTTCTAATATGATTTATAGTCAAATTTTATTAACACATAGAGAGCATATAGCTAACTACAAATTATTCAAATTTACAGTTTCCCGGGACGGACCAAGTCGCAATCTCCTTGGTGCACGCCCACACGCCCTTATATTCTCATAATAATAACTCAAATCACACAACAATTTACACGGAATATTATCACGACAACACAAAACAATCAATTCATATCACAATTTGCCCAATGGCCACAACCAATTCTAATGATATAGTAAAATCAATACATTTCTCACAAATAGCCTAAGGCTCCACACAACGTATATAAAATCTCAAAACAACAATAGAGATCAAAAAGTAACTCAACACAGGACAACGACTTTTTTAATCTAGATTTTAATAAATATAAATTAATGCCTTATTTTAAACTTATTTAATATATTTTTTTGCAGATAAGGATTCAACAATGAATTTAATTGCAAGAAAAATATCAAATCAACAAGCACACTGAATACACATAAAAATCCAAGTGACAATAACACCAAATTATCATATAAAATACAATTTCGACAAACAAGGAACGAGGCATGACGATTCAAGGATTTACTAAGTTCCAACAAATTTACAATTTAATACATAATGGTGTCTACGAATTTTAACCGATATAATTAGCACATATAAACCAAGTACGTACTCGTCACCTTGCGTACGCGACTTTCAATCACACAATTTTCACATAAGACTCAATGCCTAAGGGGTAATTCGCTCACTCAAGGTTAGGCAAGATACTTACCTTTTTGAAGTTATGCCGATATTTCAAAATCTCCTTCTTGCTTGAATTGACTTTCGGACAGCTCAAATCTTTCCAAATTAATTCAATTCAGTCAATACTAATTATAGGAATTAAGTCCATATGAAAATACTAATCTTCCAACAAATCCGAAATTTTACTCAAAAATCGCCAGTAGGGCCCACGTCTCGGAATCCGACGAAACTCACAAAATACGACAACCCATTCTATTACGAGCCCACCCATGCCAATTTTATCAAATTCCGATAACAACACGTGGATCTACACACGAAGTGCAGGGTGAAGTATGAGTACAACCAACTCAGCAAGTAACAATAATAAATAAGGAACTGAAGATAGTGACGAGCTACACAATTATGGTTCATTTCCAGTAATTCCAGCAAAGAATAGACATGCTATCAAATCTGGCAGTTTAATGTCAAAAATATTTTTATACAATTCATGTTCATGTAATCCGTATATAAAATCTTTCAGAAATTTCACAATAATGACAGATAGCAACTAAGTGCAACAACAAATGGAAATCAAGTACAACCTCTCACGACAACAATCACTCACCGGGCTCCTAGCCCTCATCACTCACACTCAATGGGTACCCGTGCTCACTGGGGGTGTACAGACTCCGTAGGGTCTCCAACAGCCCAAGCGCTATAATCTGCACGGACAACTCACGTGCTACACAGACAACTCACGTGCCATAATATTAATATCTGGATCTGCACTGCCAACTCACGTGTTGCACGGCCAACTCATGTGATATAGTATAATATAAGGATCCGCACGGCCAACTGACGTACTGCACGGCCAACTCACGTGCTATAATATAATATAAGGATCTGCACGGACAATTCACGTGCTATGGTATCATTATCTCACAATCAGGCCCTCAGCCTCACTAAGTCATAAATCTCTCCAGTCTCTCAGGCTCTCAATAATCATAAAATCATCCCAAACAACAATGATATGACGTATCAACAATAATAACAGAGACTAGGATAAAATGTGCCATAAAAACTGAGACTGAGTACATATAGCATTTAGCAGGAAATTCAACAAGTACGCGACCTATGTGGGTCCCAAAAGTACTATCACATAGCCCAAGTATGATTTCTAACATGATTTATAGTAAATTTTATTAACACATAGAGAGCATATAGCTAACTACAAATTATTCAACTTTACAGTTTTCCGGGACGGACCAAGTCGCAATCTCCTTGGTGCACGCCCGCACGCCCTTATATTCTCATAATAATAACTCAAATCACACAACAATTTACACGGAATATTATCACGAAAACACAAAACAATCAATTCATATCACAATTTGCCCAATGGCCACAACCAATTCTAATGATATAGTAAAATCAATACATTTCTCACAAATAGCCTAAGGCTCCACACAACGTATATAAAATCTCAAAACAACAATAGAGATCGAAAAGTAACTCAACACAGGACAACGACTTTTTTAATCTAGATTTTAATAAATATAAATTAATGCCTTATTTTAAACTTATTTAATATTTTTTTTGCAGATAAGGATTCAACAATGAATTTAATTCCAAGAAAAATATCAAATCAACAAGCACACTGAATACACATAAAAATCCAAGTGACAATAACACCAAATTATCATATAAAATACAATTTCGACAAACAAGGAACGAGGCATGACAATTCAAGGATTTACTAAGTTCCAACAAATTTACAATTTAATACATAATGGTGTCTACGAATTTTAACCGATATAATTAGCACATATAAACCAAGTACGTACTCGTCACCTTGCGTACGCGACTTTCAATCACACAATTTTCATATAAGACTCAATGCCTAAGGGGTAATTCGCTCACTCAAGGTTAGGCAAGATACTTACCTTTTTGAAGTTATGCCGATATTCCAAAATTGCCTTCTTGCTTGAATTGACCTTCGGACAGCTCAAATCTATCCAAATTAATTCAATTCAGTTAATACTAATTATAGAAATTAATTCCATATGAAAATACTAATTTTCCAACAAATCCGAAATTTAACTCAAAAATTGCCAGTAGGGCCCACGTCTCGGAATCCGACGAAACTCAAAAAATACGACAACCCATTCTATTACGAGCCCACCCATACCAATTTTATCAAATTCCGATAACAACACGTGGATCTACACACGAAGTGCAGGGTGTAGTAGGAGTACAACCAACTCAGCAAGTAACAATAATAAATAAGGAACTGAAGATAGTGACGAGCTACACAATTGTGGTTCATTTCCAGTAATTCCAGCAAAGAATAGACATGCTATCAAATCTGGCAGTTTAATGTCAAAAATATTTTTATACAATTCATGTTCATGTAATCCGTATATAAAATCTTTCAGAAATTTCACAATAATGACAGATAGCAACTAAGTGCAACAACAAATGGAAATCAAGTACAACCTCTCACGACAACAATCACTCACCGGGCTCCTAGCCCTCATCACTCACACTCAATGGGTACCCGTGCTCACTGGGGGTGTACAGACTCCGTAGGGTCTCCAACAGCCCAAGCGCTATAATCTGCACGGACAACTCACGTGCTACACAGACAACTCACGTGCCATAATATTAATATCTGGATCTGCACTGCCAACTCACGTGTTGCACGGCCAACTCATGTGATATAGTATAATATAAGGATCCGCACGGCCAACTCACGTACTGCACGGCCAACTCACGTGCTATAATATAATATAAGGATCTGCACGGACAATTCACGTGCTATGGTATCATTATCTCACAATCAGGCCCTCAGCCTCACTAAGTCATAAATCTCTCCAGTCTCTCAGGCTCTCAATAATCATAAAATCATCCCAAACAACAATGATATGACGTATCAACAATAATAACAGAGACTAGGATAAAATGTGCCATAAAAACTGAGACTGAGTACATATAGCATTTAGCAGGAAATTCAACAAGTACGCGACCTATGTGGGTCCCAAAAGTACTATCACATAGCCCAAGTATGATTTCTAACATGATTTATAGTAAATTTTATTAACACATAGAGAGCATATAGCTAACTACAAATTATTCAACTTTACAGTTTTCCGGGACGGACCAAGTCGCAATCTCCTTGGTGCACGCCCGCACGCCCTTATATTCTCATAATAATAACTCAAATCACACAACAATTTACACGGAATATTATCACGAAAACACAAAACAATCAATTCATATCACAATTTGCCCAATGGCCACAACCAATTCTAATGATATAGTAAAATCAATACATTTCTCACAAATAGCCTAAGGCTCCACACAACGTATATAAAATCTCAAAACAACAATAGAGATCGAAAAGTAACTCAACACAGGACAATGACTTTTTTAATCTAGATTTTAATAAATATAAATTAATGCCTTATTTTAAACTTATTTAATATTTTTTTTGCAGATAAGGATTCAACAATGAATTTAATTCCAAGAAAAATATCAAATCAACAAGCACACTGAATACACATAAAAATCCAAGTGACAATAACACCAAATTATCATATAAAATACAATTTCGACAAACAAGGAACGAGGCATGACAATTCAAGGATTTACTAAGTTCCAACAAATTTACAATTTAATACATAATGGTGTCTACGAATTTTAACCGATATAATTAGCACATATAAACCAAGTACGTACTCGTCACCTTGTGTACGCGACTTTCAATCACACAATTTTCATATAAGACTCAATGCCTAAGGGGTAATTCGCTCACTCAAGGTTAGGCAAGATACTTACCTTTTTGAAGTTATGCCGATATTCCAAAATTGCCTTCTTGCTTGAATTGACCTTCGGACAGCTCAAATCTATCCAAATTAATTCAATTCAGTTAATACTAATTATAGAAATTAATTCCATATGAAAATACTAATTTTCCAACAAATCCGAAATTTAACTCAAAAATTGCCAGTAGGGCCCACGTCTCGGAATCCGACGAAACTCAAAAAATACGACAACCCATTCTATTACGAGCCCACCCATACCAATTTTATCAAATTCCGATAACAACACGTGGATCTACACACGAAGTGCAGGGTGTAGTATGAGTACAACCAACTCAGCAAGTAACAATAATAAATAAGGAACTGAAGATAGTGACGAGCTACACAATTGTGGTTCATTTCCAGTAATTCCAGCAAAGAATAGACATGCTATCAAATCTGACAGTTTAATGTCAAAAATATTTTTATACAATTCATGTTCATGTAATCCGTATATAAAATCTTTCAGAAATTTCACAATAATGACAGATAGCAACTAAGTGCAACAACAAATGGAAATCAAGTACAACCTCTCACGACAACAATCACTCACCGGGCTCCTAGCCCTCATCACTCACACTCAATGGGTACCCGTGCTCACTGGGGGTGTACAGACTCCGTAGGGTCTCCAACAGCCCAAGCGCTATAATCTGCACGGACAACTCACGTGCTACACAGACAACTCACGTGCCATAATATTAATATCTGGATCTGCACTGCCAACTCACGTGTTGCACGGCCAACTCATGTGATATAGTATAATATAAGGATCCGCACGGCCAACTCACGTACTGCACGGCCAACTCACGTGCTATAATATAATATAAGGATCTGCACGGACAATTCACGTGCTATGGTATCATTATCTCACAATCAGGCCCTCAGCCTCACTAAGTCATAAATCTCTCCAGTCTCTCAGGCTCTCAATAATCATAAAATCATCCCAAACAACAATGATATGACGTATCAACAATAATAACAGAGACTAGGATAAAATGTGCCATAAAAACTGAGACTGAGTACATATAGCATTTAGCAGGAAATTCAACAAGTACGCGACCTATGTGGGTCCTAAAAGTACTATCACATAGCCCAAGTATGATTTCTAACATGATTTATAGTCAAATTTTATTAACACATAGAGAGCATACAGCTAACTACAAATTATTCAACTTTACAGTTTCCCGGGACGGACCAAGTCGCAATCTCCTTGGTGCACGCCCACACGCCCTTATATTCTCATAATAATAACTCAAATCACACAACAATTTACACGGAATATTATCACGAAAACACAAAACAATCAATTCATATCACAATTTGCCCAATGGCCACAACCAATTCTAATGATATAGTAAAATCAATACATTTCTCACAAATAGCCTAAGGCTCCACACAACGTATATAAAATCTCAAAACAACAATAGAGATCGAAAAGTAACTCAACACAGGACAACGACTTTTTTAATCTAGATTTTAATAAATATAAATTAATGCCTTATTTTAAACTTATTTAATATTTTTTTTGCAGATAAGGATTCAACAATGAATTTAGTTCCAAGAAAAATATCAAATCAACAAGCACACTGAATACACATAAAAATCCAAGTGACAATAACACCAAATTATCATATAAAATACAATTTCGACAAACAAGGAACGAGGCATGACGATTCAAGGATTTACTAAGTTCCAACAAATTTACAATTTAATACATAATGGTGTCTACGAATTTTAACCGATATAATTAGCACATATAAACCAAGTACGTACTCGTCACCTTGCGTACGCGACTTTCAATCACACAATTTTCACATAAGACTCAATGCCTAAGGGGTAATTCGCTCACTCAAGGTTAGGCAAGATACTTACCTTTTTGAAGTTATGCCGATATTCCAAAATTGCCTTCTTGCTTGAATTGACCTTCGGACAGCTCAAATCTTTCCAAATTAATTCAATTCAGTCAATACTAATTATAGGAATTAAGTCCATATGAAAATACTAATCTTCCAACAAATCCGAAATTTTATTCAAAAATCGCCAGTAGGGCCCACGTCTCGGAATCCGACGAAACTCACAAAATACGACAACCCATTCTATTACGAGCCCACCCATGCCAATTTTATCAAATTTCGATAACAACACGTGGATCTACACACGAAGTGCAGGGTGTAGTATGAGTACAACCAACTCAGCAAGTAACAATAATAAATAAGGAACTGAAGATAGTGACGAGCTACACAATTATGGTTCATTTCCAGTAATTCCAGCAAAGAATAGACATGCTATCAAATCTGGCAGTTTAATGTCAAAAATATTTTTATACAATTCATGTTCATGTAATCCGTATATAAAATCTTTCAGAAATTTCACAATAATGACAGATAGCAACTAAGTGCAACAACAAATGGAAATCAAGTACAACCTCTCACGACAACAATCACTCACCGGGCTCCTAGCCCTCATCACTCACACTCAATGGGTACCCGTGCTCACTGGGGGTGTACAGACTCCGTAGGGTCTCCAACAGCCCAAGCGCTATAATCTGCACGGACAACTCACGTGCTACACAGACAACTCACGTGCCATAATATTAATATCTGGATCTGCACTGCCAACTCACGTGTTGCACGGCCAACTCACGTGATATAGTATAATATAAGGATCCGCACGGCCAACTCACGTACTGCACGGCCAACTCACGTGCTATAGTATAATATAAGGATCTGCACGGACAATTCACGTGCTATAGTATCATTATCTCACAATCAGGCCCTCAGCCTCACTCAGTCATAAATCTCTCCAGTCTCTCAGGCTCTCAATAATCATAAAATCATCCCAAACAACAATGATATGACGTATCAACAATAATAACAGAGACTAGGATAAAATGTGCCATAAAAACTGAGACTGAGTACATATAGCATTTAGCAGGAAATTCAACAAGTACGCGACCTATGTGGGTCCCAAAAGTACTATCACATAGCCCAAGCATGATTTCTAATATGATTTATAGTCAAATTTTATTAACACATAGAGAGCATATAGCTAACTACAAATTATTCAAATTTACAGTTTCCCGGGACGGACCAAGTCGCAATCTCCTTGGTGCACGCCCACACGCCCTTATATTCTCATAATAATAACTCAAATCACACAACAATTTACACGGAATATTATCACGACAACACAAAACAATCAATTCATATAACAATTTGCCCAATGGCCACAACCAATTCTAATGATATAGTAAAATCAATACATTTCTCACAAATAGCTTAAGGCTCCACACAACGTATATAAAATCTCAAAACAACAATAGAGATCGAAAAGTAACTCAACACAGGACAACGACTTTTTTAATCTAGATTTTAATAAATATAAATTAATGCCTTATTTTAAACTTATTTAATATTTTTTTTGCAGATAAGGATTCAACAATGAATTTAATTCCAAGAAAAATATCAAATCAACAAGCACACTGAATTCACATAAAAATCCAAGTAACAATAACACCAAATTATCATATAAAATACAATTTCGACAAACAAGGAACGAGGCATGACAATTCAAGGATTTACTAAGTTCCAACAAATTTACAATTTAATACATAATGGTGTCTACGAATTTTAACCGATATAATTAGCACATATAAACCAAGTACGTACTCGTCACCTTGCGTACGCGACTTTCAATCACACAATTTTCACATAAGACTCAATGCCTAAGGGGTAATTCGCTCACTCAAGGTTAGGCAAGATACTTACCTTTTTGAAGTTATGCCGATATTTCAAAATTGCCTTCTTGCTTGAATTGACCTTCGGACAGCTCAAATCTATCCAAATTAATTCAATTTAGTCAATACTAATTATAGGAATTAATTCCATATGAAAATACTAATTTTCCAACAAATCCGAAATTTAACTCAAAAATCGCCAGTAGGGCCCACGCCTCGGAATCTGACGAAACTCACAAAATACGACAACCCATTCTATTACGAGTCCATCCATACCAATTTTATCAAATTCCGATAACAACACGTGGATCTACACACGAAGTGCAGGGTGTAGTATGAGTACAACCAACTCAGCAAGTAACAATAATAAATAAGGAACTGAAGATAGTGACGAGCTACACAATTATGGTTCATTTCCAGTAATTCCAGCAAAGAATAGACATGCTATCAACTCTGGCAGTTTAATGTCAAAAATATTTTTATACAATTCATGTTCATGTAATCCGTATATAAAATCTTTCAGAAATTTCACAATAATGACAGATAGCAACTAAGTGCAACAACAAATGGAAATAAAGTACAACCTCTCACGACAACAATCACTCACCGGGCTCCTAGCCCTCATCACTCACACTCAATGGGTACCCGTGCTCACTGGGGGTGTACAGACTCCGTAGGGGCTCCAACAGCCCAAGCGCTATAATCTGCACGGACAACTCACGTGTTGCACAGACAACTCACGTGCCATAATATTAATATCTGGATTTGCACTGCCAACTCACGTGTTGCACGGCCAACTTACGTGATATAGTATAATATAAGGATCCGCACGGCCAACTCACGTACTGCACAACCAACTCACGTGCTATAGTATAATATAAGGATCTGCACGGACAATTCACGTGCTATGGTATCAATATCTCACAATCAGGCCCTCATCCTCACTCAGTCATAAATCTCTCCAGTCTCTCAGGATCTCAATAATCATAAAATCATCCCAAACAACAATGATATGACGTATCAATAATAATAACAGAGACTAGGATAAAATATGCTAGTAAAAACTAAGACTGAGTACATATAGCATTTAGCAGGAAATTCAACAAGTACGCGACCTATGTGGGTCCCAAAAGTACTATCACATAGCCCAAGAATGATTTCTAACATGATTTACAGTCAAATTTTATTAACACATAGAGAGTATATAGCTAACTACAAATTATTCAACTTTACAGTTTCCCGGGACGGACCAAGTCACAATCTCCTTGATGCACGCCCACACGCCCTTATATTCTCATAATAATAACTCAAATCACACAACAATTTACACGGAATATTATCATGACAACACAAAACAATCAATTCATATAACAATTTACCCAATGGTCACAACCAATTCTAATGATATAGTAAAATCAATACATTTCTCACAAATAGCTTAAGGCTCCACACAACGTATATAAAATCTCAAAACAACAATAGAGATCGAAAAGTAACTCAACACAGGACAACGACTTTTTTAATCTAGATTTTAATAAATATAAATTAATGCATTATTTTAAACTTATTTAATATATTTTTTTGCAGATAAGGATTCAACAATGAATTTAATTCCAAGAAAAATATCAAATCAACAAGCACACTGAATACACATAAAAATCCAAGTGACAATAACCTCAAATTATCATATAAAATACAATTTCGACAAACAAGGAACGAGGCATGACAATTCAAGGATTTACTAAGTTCCAACAAATTTACAATTTAATACATAATGGTGTCTACGAATTTTAACCGATATAATTAGCACATATAAACCAAGTACGTACTCGTCACCTTACGTACGCGACTTTCAATCACACAATTTTCACATAAGACTCAATGCCTAAGGGGTAATTCGCTCACTCAAGGTTAGGCAAGATACTTAGCTTTTTGAAGTAATGCCGATATTCCAAAAATGTCTTCTTGCTTGAATTGACCTTCGGACAGCTCAAATCTATCCAAATTAATTCAATTCAGTCAATACTAATTATAGGAATTAATTCCGTATGAAAATACTAATTTTCCAACAAATCCGAAATTTAACTCAAAAATCGCCAGTAGGGCCCACGTCTCGGAATTCGACGAAACTCACAAAATACGACAACCCATTCTATTACGAGTCCGCCCATACCAATTTTATCAAATTTCGATAACAACACGTGGATCTACACACGAAGTGCAGGGTGTAGTATGAGTACCACCAACTCAGTAAGTAACAATAATAAATAAGGAACTGAAGATAGTGACGAGCTACACAATTATGGTTCATTTCCAGTAATTCCAACAAAGAATAGACATGCTATCAAAACTGGCAGTTTAATGTCAAAAATATTTTTATACAATTCATGTTCATATAATCCGTATATAAAATCTTTTAGAAATTTCACAATAATGACAGATAGCAACTAAGTTCAACAACAAATGGAAATTAAGTACAACCTATCAGGACAACAATCACTCACTGGGCTCCCAGCCCTCATCACTCACACTCAATGGGTACCCGTGCTCACTGGGGGTGTACAGACTCCGGAGGGGCTCCAACAGCCCAAGCGCTATATTCTGCATGGACAACTCACGTGATGCACGGACAACTCACGTGCCATAATATTAATATCTGGATCCGCACTGCTAACTCACGTGTTGCACGGCCAACTCACGTGATATAGTATAATATAAGGATCCGCACGGCCAACTCACGTACTGCACGGCCAACTCACGTGCTATAGTATAATATAAGGATCTGCACGGACAATTCACGTTCTATGGTATCAATATCTCACAATCAGGCCCTCAGCCTCACTCAGTCATAAATCTCTCCAGTCTCTCGGGCTCTCAATAATCATAAAATCAGCCCAAACAGCAATGATATGATGTATCAATAATAATAACAGAGACTGGGATAAAATGTGCAAGTAAAAACTGAGACTGAGTACATATAGCACTTAGCAGGCAATTCAACAAGTACGCGACCTCTGTGAGTCCCAAAAGTACTATCACATAGCCTAAGCATGACTTCTAACATGATTTACAGTCAAATTTTATTAACACATACAGAGCATATAGCTAACAACAAATTATTCAACTTTATAGTTTCCCGGGACGGACCAAGTCACAATCCCCTTGGTGCACGCCCACACGCCCTTATATTCTCATAATAATAACTCAAATCACACAACAATTTACACGAAATATTATCACGACAACACAAAACAATCAATTCATATCACAATTTGCCCAATGGCCACAACCAATTCTAATGATATAGTAAAATCAATACATTTCTCAAAAATAGCCCAAGGCTCCACACAACGTATATAAAATCTCAAAACAACAATAGTGATGGAAAAGTAACTCAACACAGGACAACGACTTTTTTAATCTAGATTTTAATAAATATAAAATAATGCCTTATTTTAAACTTATTTAATATTTGTTTTTGCAGATAAGGATTCAACAATGAATTTAATTCCAAGAAAAATATCAAATCAACAAGCACACTGAATTCACATAAAAATCCAAGTGACAATAATACCAAATTATCATATAAAATACAATTTCGACAAACAAGGAACGAGGCATGACAATTCAAGGATTTACCAAGTTCCAACAAATTTATAATTTAATACATAATGGTGTCTACGAATTTTAACCGATATAATTAGCACATATAAACCAAGTACATACTCGTCACCTTGCGTACGCGACTTTCAATCACACAATTTTCACATGAGACTCAATGCCTAAGGGGTAATTTGCTCCCTCAACGTTAGGCATGATCCAAATGATACAAACGAGCAAAATACGCAACTTCCATAAATGACTCTATTCATAGAAATGCTAGGGATACTTATGTTCTTGATTCCCCATGTGTCCTATTATTCTATCCTCTATTCATGGGTCTCAAAAAATACGTAAGTTGATAAAGTTTACTTCATGATATTAATCAAAGGCATAGTGGTCTTATGACATTCCGAAAGCATTTATTGATGTACTTCTCATGCATTGCATTCATTTATATATGTACATTGACACATGACTGGATGGCGTTATATACGTGTATATATGTATATATATGTATATGGGATATGGAAAAATGTTATGGCGTTATATACGCACCATCACCTGATGAGTTGGTATGTAACAACCCGACTTGTCATTTTAAGAATTTACGCCCCGTTCAATGACTTAAGGTTTTGAGCAGCCTCACAATATGTATTATGACCCGCGTGTGTGGTCGAGTTTGATTTACGGATGATTCGAAGTGATTTGGGATACTTAGTCTCTAAGACGGAAGCTTAAGTCTTAGGATTTTGACCGTAGTTGGAATTGTGTGAAAACGACTCTGGAATGGAGTTCTGTCGGTTCTGTTAGCTCCGTTGGGTGATTTTGGACTTAGGAGCATGTCCGGACTGTGAATATGAGGTCTGTAGCCAATTTAGGCTTGAAATGGCGAAAGTCGAATTTTTGGAGAATTGGATCGGAAGTTGACTTTTTGATATCGGGGTCGGAATGCGATTCCGAGAGTTGGAACAGCTCCATTATATTATTTGGGACTTGCCTGCAAAATTTGACGTTATTCCGAGTTGGTTTGATAGGTTTCAGCACGAGTTTTAGAAGTTGGAAGTTTTTGAAGTTCATAAGTTTGATTGGTGGTGCGATTTATTTTTTCGGCGTAATTTGATGTGATTTGAAACCTCGAGCGAGTTTGTGTTATGTATTGGGACTGGTTGGTATAATTGGATGGGGTCCCGGGGGCCTCAAGTTTGATTCGGGGTGGTTCCGGACCAAGTTTGGTTGTTTTGATGCTGCTGGTTGGTGGTTCTGGTATTGTTCTTCGCGTTCGCGAGGAGCCTCTCGCGTTCGCGAAGAAGGATTTTGTTGTTAGGACTTTGTTCTTCACGTTCGCGAAGAGGTTCTCGCGTTCGCGAAGAATAAAATTTTGTTGTTCGTCGTTTTAATTTAGAGGCTCATATCTCGCAATCTATAAGGAATTTGGAGATGATCCAAAACTGAAAGTTGTAGCCCTTTGTGTCTAAATTTCAGAAAGGTTAACCATTTGTCATTTGGAGTTGTGTACAAAAAGTTATGGTGGATAATCTATAGGCTATCTGGGAAAAGTTTGGAAATCTCTGTTGCAAAGGGCTGACTTTGGAAGCTTATATCTCGTAATCTATAAGGAATTGGGAGATGAGCAACAAATGAAAATTATATCCCTTAGAGTTTTGTACAAAAAGTTATGATCATTATACGAAAGGCTGTCTCAGAAGAGTTTGAAAATGACTTTTGAAGAATTTGTTCTTCGCGAACGCGAGGGGAGTCTAGCGAACGTGAAGAACAAACCCCTGGGGCAGCATAATAAAGTCCAAATTCGTGTCATTCTTTCATTTTTGGACCAAATAAGCTCGGGTGAGGCGATTTTTCGAGAGGTTTTCATGGAAAACATTGGAGTAAGAATTCCTAACTTGATTTTGGTTAAATTACATGAATCTATTATTGTTTTTATCACTAAATTAGTGAATTAGGTTGAAAATTTTAGAAAACCCTCTTGGTTTAAATTTAAGATTTGGAGGTCGATTTATTATTGGAATTCGATAAAATATTTATGGTTGAACTCGTATCGGAATGGGTGTTCGAATTTTATGAAAATTATGTCGGGTTCCGAGAGGCGGGTCCCGCGCTGACTTTTGTTGACTTTTTGGAATAAAATTTTAAGTCTACGTATTATTATCCGGAATTATTTCCGATGAATTTTAATGAAGTTATATAATTAATTTGGATAGATTTGAGCTGTCCGGAGATCAATTCAAGCAAGAAGGCTATTTTGGAATATCGGCCTAACTTCAAAAAGGTAAGTGTCTTGCTTAACCTCCAGTGGGGGAATTACCCCTTAGGCATCGAGTCTTATGTTCCATTTGTGTAATTGAAAACCATGTACAAATTTTATTGAGTTAAAGTCTAGAGCATATTGTGTAGTAAATCGGATAAATGTTGGCATGTATTTAATCATCTACTTGTCGTGCCTAAATCCTTGTTGTTGACTCTGTTGTTACATGACAATGTGATGCGATTGTTATTTGATTATTATGAAATTTTGTGAATTTTCTTTTTGATAATTATTGGAACTTAATTTCATTTTGGATTTTCCCCTCTACAAATAATTAATTAAATGAGCTTAAGAAGAGGTGTTTATATAATTATTGAAAATTTGATCTTTATGAAGACTTTGCTTTATGTTGAGTAATTTATATCTCTATTTGATTGTTTTTGGGTGTTGTACACATTGTGTGGAGCATTTGGCTATTTGTTGTGAAATTAATTGACTTGGTTGTAGCTTTGGAATTTGGTTGTGGCCATTGGGGCAAATTGTGATATGAATTGATTTTTGTTATGTTGCTGTGATAATTTCCCGTGTAATTGTTGGGTTGTGTGAGTTGTTATTTTGGGGAGATAAGGGTGGCATTTCACCGTTGATATTATGTGGTTATAAGGGTGGCATTTCACTGTTGTTGTGTTTGTTGGAATATTGTTTGGGCGGAGCGATAAGGGTGGCTATATGAGCGATAAGGGTGGCAATAGGAGCGATTAGGGTGGCTATTGAAATTGTCTGGGCGGAGCGATAAGGGTGGCTATAGGAGTGATAAGGGTGGCAATAGGAGCGATAAGGGTGGCTATTGTCAGGGACGATATGTGATGATGTGGGGTTATAGTTATGATGATTTTTTTTTATGTGATGTTGTGATTTTTCTTGTGTTTATTTTATACCTCGTGCAAATTGTTTTGTTGTTGGTAAATTGATAACAATCTGATTTATGTTGAAATTGAGATCCTGTGGCTATGGCCAGGCGAATTATAAAATGAAATATGGGCACGAGGTGCCGTGAGTAAATAATGAGGATATTTGGCACGTGAATTCTCCATGCAGTTGATATATGAAACGTGGGCACGAGGTGCTGTGATGAGATGATAATGATATTTGGCACGTGAGTTGTCCGTGCAGTTGTGATATGAAATGATGGCACGAGGTGCTAGGAAAATATGATAATTTAATTCTGGGCATGAGGTGCCGTGAAAACATGAAAAAAATGGGCTGAGACCCGTGTTTATGAGAAATATGAAAATGGGCTGAGACCCGTATGTTTATGATTTTCAAATGAGGTGTCACATGGTGACTTTTTAATTGAAAGGATTATATTCAAAATATTTATTTGGAAGGATTTTTACTTAGAAAGTATTACGTTAAAGATATTTATTTGAGAAAATTATATTTGAAAATATTTATTGAAAGAATTATATTTGAAAAATAATTATTTAAGAAAATTATATTTGAAAGAGAATTATTTGGAAGAATTATATGTGAAAGACATTTATTTGAAGTACTTGATTTAATTGGGTGTAATTGTACTTATTAATTGTTGAGCGATATTAATGGTATTCTTGTTGTCTGCTGTGCATATCACTGGTTGTTTCATGTTGCTCTGTTGTTATTTGTTTCCTATTATCTTGTATATTATATTGCACATGTTATTAGACTAGTGAGTGTCTTGACTGTACCTCGTCTCTACATCATTGAGGTTAGTCTTGATACTTACTGGGTACCGACCGTGGCGTACTCATACTACACTTCTGCACATTTTGTGCAGAGCCAGGTATTGAAGATAACGTACTTGAGCAGAGTTAAAGCGAGATCGTAAGGATTCAAGATAGAGCTGCTTGGTCATCGCAGTCCCTTGGAGTCCTTTCATTTCATTGTCTTGTTAACTTGTAATCAAACAGTATTGTATATTCGGTCCTCATGATCATTCTATGTATTCAGTTAGAATTCGTGACTCAGTACTACCAGTCTTGGGAGGTTGTATATTATAATTATTTTCGCTGTTAGTTTTGATTATTTTTTAATTCAGAAAAAATGGCTTCAAATATGCAATGGATATTGGATTACCTAGTCTTAGAGACTAGGTGCCATCACGACTCCTGTGGTGGGATTTTGGGTCGTGACATGGTATACGTTGATGATTTGACCACCGTGGCCGAGATGATATGATGGGATGCCCTCAGAGGCTTGATGATGTTATGCATGCATATACCTAAGCATGGTATGATATTTATATGCATATGCATGACATTGTAAATATTAATGATTCATAGAGTTGTTCAGACTTACATGTTGAGTCTTTTACTCCATGTTTCTCTCATGTTTATTATTTACTGATTTTCATTCCTTACATACTCAGTACAATATTTGTGCTGACTTTCCTTTTGCTCGGGGACGATGTGTTTCATGCCCGCAGGTCTCGATAGACAGGTTGAGAGTTCTCCTAGTAGGCTATCAGCTCAGCAGAAGGTGTTTGTGCACTCCACTTGCTCCGGAGTTGACTTTTTGGTCAGTATGATTTGAATATGTATTGATTGGTATGGAGGGGCTCTATCCCGACCTTTATGATATTTATGTACTCTTAGAGGCTTGTAGACAGATGTCATGTATACGGATACTGGTATGGCCTTATAAGCCAGTACATCATATATATAAGTCGGTGTATCAAGTTGGGTCACCCTATATTGAGTATTTCCTCATGATTTATTCTACTTATCTCACGACAGCCTCTCCGGCTCATTTACCTATGATAGTATGATACAAAAGATACGTTACGTTGGTACTCGATTGAGTAAGGTACCGGCTGCCCGTCGCGGCCCATCGGTTCGGGTCGTGATAAAAGTGGTATCAGAGCAGTTCTGTTCTAGGGAGTCTACAAGCCGTGTCTAGTAGAGTTTTGTTTATGGGTGTGTTGTGTACCACACTTATAAGCAGAAGGCTACAAGGCATTTAGGACTGTCACTCTTTCTTCTTACTCTAGATCGTGTGGTAGAGCTCAGTTGTAAGAAATTCAAACTCCTAAATTCTATTTTATTCGTTATACAATGTTGTCTACATCCAAAATGTGGCTGTGGAAGGGTTGAGTCAGAGGAACTCGACTTTGCGTCATGCTTATGATGAGTAAATGTAAGGCCTTCAGTAGATTATGTGTGTACTACGGCGTGTGAGCTTCTTGATAAGGAGCCCTGAGGCATGAATATCTATCTACCCCTATGGTAAAAAGCAACGAGAGAATTAGAAGGTAGATACATGATTCAACAAGTAAAAAATGCTAGGTGAAGAAGTATACGAGATACCTAGTTAGTGAAGATTAACTGTATTTACAATTCAAGCAGAAAAATACAAGTATTATGAGTTACTTTCAACAGTAATAGAGTTATATACAATTGGCCACACTTATCTTAATTATGCCTTATGAGAGCCAGCAGATATAGTTTAAGAGAAGGATATGATATCAAGATCCAATTTGGGTTAGAGTAACCCAAAAAAATGGTGGATGAAGTGTTATCATTAGCTAACATTTCCAAAGATAGTGCACATGTGGTAATAGATATCCTTGTGAGACATCTAGATGGTGAACTATAAAATAGTACAGCCAGATATGGATACTAGAATGTTCTAAAATTTCAGAAGATAGATAGTGGAATCCTAGAAGGGATAAATATTTACCTTAGAATGACTCCAGCCCCTAGTAAAACAAAAAGGAGAATGTTAGGCATTCCGAAGATCCAGTGAGATAAAGCAAGGGGAGCTAAAAGTAAAAGAATATTTTGTTGAAGTTTTCAGAATAAAGTGATAGACAAAAATATTATCCGGAGAATAAGAAGAGAGTAAATGAAGCATCATGAGTAAGATGTGATATGTGTGTGATAACGGTAAATCAAAATATGACAAGACTACAGATTCTATAGTCAAGTGAAGGAAAAGACAAGAAGTTACAAGCCTTGAGACAATAAAAGAATATAAGCCATAAAGTCATGTCCCCATTTCGAGAAATGAGTTGGTGACTCATACATGATTACCAGAAGGAAAAGTTAGACCCCGGAGTAATAGAAATTAGTATGGGCTAGTGAATAAGATAAACTGAACATGAATTTGGGACCGAAAGATTTGATAATAGTTGACATCGTGAGAATTTCAGAGGTTGCATTCCGACGATAATTGAATGGACAACAGAAGAATAACCTTTAAAGGTCATTCAGGAAGATGCTTCCCTAAAACAAGTGTTGTGAGAAGAGTTAAGCTTAAGGGACTAAGTGTGACAGTTACACTAGGTGTCACCTTTGTGTGTAAGAAATTAAATTATCCCTGGTACAGAAGGGTTACCGCAAGGCAAGTAAGAGTCCGTGAAGATGTGAAAAGACGCCAAATACAAAGAGGTGAAACATTTATAGGTAAATTTTCATAGCAATAAATGTTAGTACTCCCCTAAAGGGGGAAAATGGTGTGATATGGTATTAAGTCGCAGTTACGTGGTGCAGGTAACTATGGAGTAGTAAAGTAAGAATGTGGTAGAGAGGCGAAAGGAATGAGATTGCATTTATTCAGATCCTACGGATATGATATGACTCCAGAACATTATGTATCATGACGATAGGGAGAGGCAGTAAGGGTTCCATCACTAGATGTTATTGATATATTAGTGCAAATGAACACTTGATACATAATGAGTCAGTATGCGGGGTAAGTTAAGACAAAGGATATAACCCAAGAGAGATTACACAGAATATAGATATGAAAATGGACTAACAAGTAGTTAGTAGTTGATTCAGGAAGAGCCTAGTCATGGCTAGACATGAGGATACAGACAAATCAGCAGATTGTGCAAGATAAACGTAGTTAACCCCAACATAGTGAATTCGGTCTCGCAGATATGATGTCGTAACCCTTGAGAAATATTCAAATAGGAGTTGGGGTAATTATAGGTACCGTATAAGTATAATGGAAATAAGAGAACGTGCCACTAGGAAGACAGTCAAAATTTTCAGTTAAGAAGAAACCCTACGAGTAAAAGGGCACAAAGGTAAGTAATTAAGGATAATTATAGGCGAGTAAGAACATCAAAATTTCTTTCGGGTATACGATGTAATAAGCTCGCATCTGTACAGGAGTCAAAAGGTCTCTCTTAAGTATTACATAGAAAGACTAGCTGAGGGAATAAGGAAGAAGGCTTCAACTTAAGCATAGTGACATAAAGAAGAAATGGTCTTGTAACAACAGTCTCACAACAATATTGTATGCACTCAGTAAGAAAGTGGCACCTATCATGGCTAATGAACGGGAAAAAAATAAATAAATCAAAAGATGATATTTGAGATCATATGAGTTACATGAAATTCCAATATTTGTGGGCAATGAGATAAGCTATGTATTCATGCAACAAGTGACAGAACAACCGTGAAAAGTAATTGCTTATGTTTAAAGAGAGCTAAGAAAGAACAGGAAGAATTATCTGACCCACGATTTAGAGTTAGCCGTGGTGATTCATGCACTAAAGATATGGACGCACTATTTGTATGGCATTCATGTCGATATCTATGCAGATCATAAGAGCCTTAAATATATCTTCTATCAAAAGGAATTGAATTTACGCCAAAGGAGATGGTTGGAGCTACTGAAAGACTACGACGTTGATATTTTATATCATCCGGGGAAGGCGAATGTAGTAATCGACGCCCTCAGCCGTAGATCTATGGGTAGCCTGTCATATTTACAGCCAGAGAAGTGTGGGATAGCCCATGAGATTCATCAACTAGCTAGTCTTGGAGTTCGATTACTGTACTCAGGTGATACCAGAGTTACTATTCAGGACACGACAACATCCCTTTTAGTAACTGAAGTGAAGGAACGCCAGTATGAGGATCATGTGCTAGCTCATTACAGAGATACATCCACTCAAAATAAGAATACACCATTTGAGATTACAAGAGATGGAGTCCTCAAATATCGAGGCCGATTATGTGTTCCTAATGTGGCAGGGTTGCGCCAGCAGGTTATGGGAGAAGCTTACTATTCTCGTTATTCTATTTATCTAGGATTGACTAAAACGTATCATGATATCAGGGGAATATACTGGTGGGACGGAATGAAGAAGGATATAGTAGAGTTTGTTGCTCAGTGCCCTAATTGTCAGCAGGTTAAGATTGAGCATCAAAAACTCGGTGGATTATTATAGGCTATAGAGATTCCGACTAGGAAATGGGAAGTGATTAATATGGATTTCATCATACGCTTACCTCATACCCAACGTAAGTTCGATTCTATATGTGTTATTGTCGATAGACTTACAAAATCAGCCCATTTTCTGCCTGTCATGACTACTTATTCAGCTAAGGATTATGCAAAGCTTTACATTAGGGAGGTAGTACGACTTCATGGTGTCCCTATATCTATTATCTCAGATAGAGGTGCTCAGTTTATAGCTAATTTCTTGAGGTCCTTCCAAAAAGGATTGGGGACTCAGATAAGTTTTAGTACAACATTTCATCCCAGACAGATGGCCAGGCTGAACGTACTATTCAGACACTGAAGAATATGCTACAGGCTTGTGTGATGGACTTCAGGGGTAACTGGGATGATCATCTTCCACTTATTGAGTTCGCATATAATAATAACTATCATTCAAGCATCCAGATAGCCCCATATGAAACACTTTATGGATGGAAGTGTAGGTCACATATTGGATGGCTCGAGGTTGGGAAACCTAAGTTAGTATGACCAGAGTTGGTACAACAGGCAGTTGAGAAGATTAAGCTTATACGAGAAAGGCTATTAGCAGCTCAGAGTTGTCAGAAGTCCTATGCATATATTTGACGACGAGACTTGGAGTTTCAGGTAGATGACTGGGTATTCCTAAATGTATCACCGATGAAAGGCGTTATGAGATTCGGTACGAATGGAAAGCTTAGCCCTCAGTACATTGGACCTTATAAGATTATACATAGAGTAGGCCAAGTAGCATATGAATTAGACTTGCCTTCCAAATTGGAGTCTGTACATCAGTATTTCATGTGCCTATGCTCCGTATGTGTATTGGAGATCCCTCTAAAGTCATTCCAGCTGACGATGTTCAGGTTATAGAGTAGCTATCATATGAGTAATCTCCCATTGCTATACTAGATAGACAAGTTTAGAGATTAAGAACTAAGAATGTAGCTTCGGTTAAAGTACTTTGGATTAACAATAATGTGGAGGAGATGACTCGGGCAGTTGAAGAAGAAATAAAAACTAGGTATCCTCACTTGTTTCCACTTTCGAAGGAGGATCAGACTGAGAAATCACAACCTTTAGGTTGGTAGTAGTATCATTACAAAGGAGACTCTGCCAAAGTTTCTATAGATTTCTGGGAGTTTAACATTCGAGGATGATGTTTCTAAGGGGGGAAGATTGTTACACCCTATGCGTCCCAAGGTGAAGTAATGAATATGAGACTTGTTAATCATAATTTAAATGATTTTAAAGTCATAATATGTCTATATATGATGTTTGTATAGAAAATATGATGTTTGGGAAAAATCAGATTAAAGTTACGGAAAAATCGACTAAGGATTTGCCGTGTAACAGAGGTTTTTGAGAAATACATTTTGTGTGCTATATGAGGTCTTTTTGGGACATATTATATACCACATTTAAGGTCATGGAATGTAGTTTCCATCACTCTAAACCGTTTGTTCATACGACATCCGGATAAAAAGATATAAGCATCGGAAGATGGGCGAATGAGAGGGTGCCAAGCTAGCACCTCTTTGACTTTTCAAAAGTTGATAAATATGTCTTAACTTGTCTCTCTCTTCATTTTCACATAGATCCCGACCATAGAACACCATAGAACCTTTCTTTGAGCTCTATAATAGTGTTTCAAAGAATACTAACATTCCGGGTATGAAATCGAGAAGCGATAACATCAGAACGATCCCTACGACGTAAGTATCTCTATATCGCCTCTCTTTTTCTTTGTAGTTTGAGTTTTGGAAGGTACTTCATAGTTCAGAAAATGTGTACTTTCTGTATTTAAGTGTTTAAATATCAAGGAATGTTGATAAATTCATTCCTAATAGTTAGAACTCACGGGACGGTGATCGGAAGCCGTGAGTTCGAGTTATTTGACTTGTAGTAGACTGTTTTGTGGGCTGTTTCGTGTTGCCTTTGGGCTGTATATTTTTCTACTGTTTAATGTAGTTTTGTAGGATATATTGTGTGGAGAAACACCACATAATGACGGAATGGTGGGCTGGTCGTTCGTCAATATATTGTTTTATGTTGTTTGACACTACTTTGGTTGTCGTTTTATGTATGAAGTGATTAGGGTGTGTGGGCTGGTTTGTGGTATATTTTGATGGAGATAAGGTTGGAAAATGAATCTTACATATTGTTATTGTTGTTCTATTATTGTTTTTTGGTATATGGTATAGGAGGAGGGCCTAGTTATAGGGGAGATGCTACCCAAATTTACGTAAACGAACTACTAGTTTAAGTTGCGGACTTAGCCTTTACTCAACACTGATTTTGAATCTCCTTATGATGTGGTAGATTGAATTGAGTTGTTTGAAGAATTTCTTGGAAGGTATTAAGGACTAAACGGATTTAAGGGATGTTAAGACTATCCCTTCTTTCTTTTGGCATGATTCAAATGATACAAACGAAACGAGCAAAATACGCAACTTTCATAAATGACTCTATTCATAGAAATGCTAGAGATGCTTATGTTCTTGATTCCCCATGTGTCCTATTATTCTATCCTCTGTTCATGGGTCTCATAAAGTATGTAAGTTGATAAAGTTTACTTCATGATATTAATCAAAGGCATAGTGGTCTTATGACATTCCGAAAGCTTTTATTGACGTACTTCTCATGCATTGCAATCATTTATACATGTATATTGACCCATGACCAGATGGAGTTATATACGCGTATATATGTATATATATGTATATGGGATATGGGAAAAGGTTATGGCGTTATATACGCACCACCACCTGATCAGGCTGTATACGTTGATGATTTACCCACAGTGGCCGAGATGATATGATGGGATGCCCTCAGAGGCTTGATGATGTTATGAATGCATATACCTAAGCATGGTATGATATTTATACGCATATGCATGACATTGTAAATATTAATGATTCACAGAGTTGTTCAGACTTACATGTTGAGTCTTTTACTCCATGTTTCTCTCATGTCTATTATTTACTGATTCTCATTCCTTACATATTCTGTACATTATTTGTGTTGACGTCCTTTTTGCCCGGGGACGTTGCGTTTTATGCCCACAGGTCCCGATAGATAGGTTAAAATTTCTCCTAGTAGGCTATCAACTCAGCAGAAGGAGTTGATGCACTCTACTTGCTCCGGGGTTGCCTATTTGGTCAGTATGATTTGTGCACTCCACTTGCTCTGTCCCGACCTTTATGATATTTATGTACTCTTAGAGGCTTGTAGACAGATGTCATGTATACGGATACTGGTATGGCCTTATAGGCCAGTACATCATATGTATAAGTCGGTATATCAGGTTGGGTCACCCTATATTGAGTATTTCCTCATGTTTTATTCTACTAATCTCATGACAGCCTCTCCGGCTCATTTACCTATAATAGTATGATACGAAAGATACGTTACGTTGGTACTCAATTGAGTAAGGTACCGGGTGCCCGTCGCGGCCCGTCGATTTAGGTCGTGATAGTATCAGCCTTATATTGGGCCAACATCTCGTCGGCATCGGCTTTAACCACCACGGCCGCTGACTTGGCCATTGCAAGCTCCTTGGCCATAATTTCTCGCTCAGAGGTGGCCGAGCTTAGCTGAGACTGGAGCTCTTCCACCTTTTTTCCTGCACCTCGACCTTTTCTTTTGCCGCTTGAAGCTGGGCCTCAACCGAAGCCAGTTGCGCTCGAGCAGTCTCCTTTTCTGAGGCCAAGCGGTCCATTCCGCCCATCCATTCGTCGGTCTCGATGTTGATAACATCCATCTCAGCTCGTTGTTGATCGACCCAATTGATTTTTTGTTGGACCTGTGGATTTCGACCGTTAATCACCAAGTCTTGTTCATCATCACTAACCTCAAAGACTTTTACCTCTTCCACCAGAACGACATGTTCTTTCTAAGCCACGTTCAACTCATCCCGAAGACTCTTGGCCTCTTCCTCGCATTGCTCACTGAGAAGTTATACATATCTCTCTTCTCAATAAGCCCTTTGGCTTCGGCCTCGATAAGACCCAGCTCTTCTCGATATCAGAGGAATGTCTCGTGGTGAAGCACCGAGGCCTGCGAGTACAAGGAAAAATATTGAGATCATTCAGTATCTTAAGCTGGAAAATGAAAGGGTTTGGTAACACCTTACTCGATTCAATGTCTGATGTGCTTCAGTGAACAAGCATGGAGATTCCACCTCGTTCATCTTTGCATAGTCTTCTTCAGTCACCAAGCACCGAAGGTAACTAGCTACCCCAATAGGCGCGAAAAAGACCCAGGCGTCCCTCGGAACAGAGATAATGATCGACCACTTCCGATAGGGATCGGCACTCGGGGCAGGGAATCGATTGACCAATCTTGGGCTCGAGCTAGACCCACCTGTCCCCGAGGGTAGACTTCTTCTTGGTACTTCTAAATCACCCAATCTAGTGACATCCTTCGTGGCAATAGAGCCCACGCCATCAAAAAAGCTTTTGGGGGGGGGGGGTAGGGGTGGGGGTGAGGGGATCGTTCGTTTCTTGGACCCCCTCATTTGAACGCTCATTCGTTGCTTGAGCTTCACCGAACATTGAGTCCATGAAGGAAGTCGATCCCGTTATATGGATGTCACCTGGTGGAGCAGAACTGATGTCTTGAGATTTCTTGACCCTCACTGATGCATCTACTTCTTGAGTTTGGGAGGGATTGGCCTTTATCCCCGACCCCCCCCCTCGGTGGATGCCCGCTCTTCAGTGACCGATGTCTCCCGGGCCACTAAAATTTCATCCTCTTCAGACTCGTCCCTGAGCTGATAGAGGGAGTCTGAATCAAGTATTCGGGAGCTGGAGGTTTCTTTTGACTTGCGGATCAGCCTCCTCCTTGGTTTCGTTTTCTCCGAGTTCGGAGAACTCGGAGCTCTTCTTCTCTTCTATTACATCCCGTACTTTAATACTATGATGAGTCATAGTAATCCATATGAGCTTGAAGGGATTAAGACCATTCATGAGGTTATAAAGGATTTGTGATTACGTTATTGTAAGTCCCTGTAAGTTTAACAACCTTGATACCGTTATATACATTTGATATGGTATTTTGAATGGAATATTTTTGTAAAAGAAGGTTTGAAAAATATGATTTTATATATTTATTAATATTACTACTTTCGAATATGCTTTAAATTATACACATAATATAAGAAAGTTTATTAGATTTTTTTTATTGTAAAGATAGAAATTATTTTCTCGCAAGAAAAGAAGGTTATCTTTTTACCATTTTAAGAATTATGCGTACAAAAATTTGTACTCTTTATATGAGATTAGGAAAATTAGAAGTTGAGAAAATATATGTATTTTTACATGGATGTTTTAATGAAATAATAGTGTATGTATTAATTTTATATGGTACCATGATTTATTAATATTTTAATATATTAATAGTAGTACTTTAGGATGAGAACAAAATTATTTTTGAAATTATATGGCGCCTATCATGGAACTAGGCAAGCCGACTCATTCTAAAACAAACCGATATTTTCATTTCAAGGATAATTTCGAGGCTATTTAGCGTAACAACCTTCGTAAAGGATTTCAAATCAAAACAAAAGTGCGGAAAAGAAAAGCCCAACATCGGGGTGTCACTAGTCACGAGCATCTACTACAATCTCTCTGACAATATCAAGACTAACTCAGCCTGAAAAATAGCTAAATACAACTAAAGGAAGATAAGAGGGAGAAGAGCAAAGCTGCGATCGCCAGGCAGCTACCTTGCTATCCCCGGGAAAATCTGCAACCGGAATAGTCAACAGCCGCTACCGTATCCAAATACGCCTGAATCTGCACACAAGGTACAGGGAGTAACGTGAGTACGCCAACTCAGTAAGTAACAACAATAAATAAAGACTGAGTAGTAGTGACGAGCAATAAAGCATATAAAGTTCAAATCATGAAATCTCAGTAAAATACAACATGCAAAAAAAATCAGTGTTTGAATCAAATCATCTCGTTTAAACCCAGTTCCACTAAAATCATTTAAAGATATTTTTCAACAGTTTTCAAACAGAGGCTCAATGCAAAGGTGAGCAAAAATGATGAAATCATAAACAGCCCCTCGGGAAAAACATCACTCATATACAGCCCCTCGGGCAAACCTCAAAGTCACTCATGCCTCTCGGGCATACCTCACAGTCGCTCATGCCACTCGGGTATACCTCACAATCACTCATGCCTGCCAGTCACTCGGCACATGCACTCAGTAGGAACCTGCACTCACTGGGGGTGTGTACAGACTCCAGAGGGGCTCCTTCAGCCCAAGCGCTATATCAAGCCAAATCATGGCATAAATCACTCAGGCCCTCGACCTATATCAAACATGCTGCGGCGTACAGTCCGATCCCAAATATATCCTCACAAATCAGGCCCTCGGCCTCACTCAGTCATAAACCTCTCAAGCCACTCGGGCATTTCAGTAAAACCGGTTATTCAGCCCAAAAACGA
Organism: Nicotiana tomentosiformis; assembly: GCF_000390325.3. Lineage (NCBI taxonomy): Eukaryota > Viridiplantae > Streptophyta > Magnoliopsida > Solanales > Solanaceae > Nicotiana > Nicotiana tomentosiformis. The sequence goes on along the minus strand of NC_090823.1, from coordinate 112,216,278 downwards.
CATTTATATGCATCAAAATAGAGTAATAAAAATTGAGTTATGCAGTAAACAGGTATAACCATGACTGAGTATAGATTTTCAATCGAAAACAGTGAAAGGATAGTAAGGAAAGACCCCTAAGGGTCCAAACAGCACTGGCACAAGGCCCAAAACATGGCATCCAGCCCAATTTACAGAAACTCTTTCTAAAACATATAAGTATCACATAGTTTCAACAAAATATGCAACTTTACAGTTGCTACGGGATGGACCAAGTCAAAATCCCCAACAGTGCACGCCCACACGCCGGTCACCTAGTATGTGCGTCACCTTAAAAAAGTAGAATGATACGAAATTCGGGGTATCATAACCTCAGGACTAGATTTGCAATTGTTACTTACCTCAAACCGGTCAAATATCTACCCCGCGATGCTTTTGCCTCTCGACTCGGCCTCCAAATGTTCCGAATCTATTCACAATTAGTACAATACCATCAATATACACTAATGGAATGAATTCCACCAGAAAAACTGCCAGTTTAGACCAAAAACCCGAAGTCGGATCTGTAGAACTTCCAAGCGCGGCCGAGAAATTCTGCCGCGGTCCGCGAAATGCTGCCGCGATCCGCAAAATTCCAAGCACCAGAACCATACCTGAGTTCCGGAAATGCCCAGACTCGCTCAAAACTCACCCAAAACTCATTCGAGGCCCTCGGAACCTCAACCAAACATACCAACCAATCCTAAAACACCATACGAACTTAGTCGAACCTTCGAATCACTCAAAACAACATCAAAACACCAAATTACCCTCGGATTCAAGCCTAAGAACTTCTAAACATCCAAATTTGACAACCGATGCCGAAACCAACCAAACCACGCCCGAATGACCTCAAATTTTGCACACACGTCACAAATGACACTACGAACCTACTCCAGCTTCCGGAATTCCATTCCGACCTCGATATCAAATTTTTCACTGCCAACCGAAATCGCGGAATTTTAAACTTTTGCCAATTCAAGCCTAATTCCACTACAGATCTCCAAATCACATTCCGGACGCGCTCCTCAGTCCAAAATCACCTAACAAAGCTAATGGAACCATCATAATTCCAATCTGAGGTCAAATGCTAAAATGTCAAACTTGGTCAACTCTCCCAATTTAAAGCTTCAACAATGAAATTCTTTCTTCCAATTCGATTCCGAAATACCTGCAAACCAAAAACGATAATTCACACAAGTCAAAGTACATCATACGGAGCTACTCATTCCTTCAAACAACCGAGCGAAGTGCAAATGTTCAAAACGACTGGTCGGGTCATTACATCCCCCCACTTAAACATGCGTTCGTCCTCGAACGTGCCCAGAGTTATTCTAAAAGCCATCAAATCACTGAGTTACTTTCCTATGCACATACCAGGGGGTGATCCCAAGTCACCCTATCCCATACAGGTCCGATAGCACAGCATAACTGAAATTTCTCAATTCAACCTAGCCCACAAGCCTTCGAATCAAATTTCCAACATCCGAAATTTCCTATAAGATCAGAAGTTCACATCTACATACCGTATAAGTCTGAACAAGTTGTACCAAAAGCCTTAACCATAACTCAAATAGTCAAATTCAAATACTGCATAGCTCGAATGCCCGAAGAAATGATTTCTAATCACAATATCGGCTCAAATTAACTTAGTGCCGGTAATAAACCTCATATCAGACAAAACCTCATTCTAAAACCTTCGTACATTGCCGATGATGAAAGAAACATGCTGAATTCATAACCATTCATTAGACTAACAGGTCATGGAGCTCATGTTCCTTCTACAAGAACTATAGCCAATTTCAAAATCGACTTTCGATATTATCCTCCCAATTATACCACAATCAATTCCGATAGCATCCATTCTAGGGCCAATGACCTTATCTCATCCAACACGACCACTCTAGTGACAGGACACATCAATACAATCTAAAGCCACAACCTGTGTAATCTGTGTACCAGATAGCAATATTCCAAATGTACCCAATCGTAACAATGACCCTATCCAAATACTGGTCCATATGAAACACCTCAAGCCACCCTGCTAAAATCAATAACCATGCCCAACTCGACATCAAGTACCCAAAGTGCATTACCATAACCACAGAGAAGCAAACAACACCATGCCACACTAAACCCGAAAGAACATGACCAATACGCCATCAACCAAGCAATATACAATACTATTCTTGCTCAAATTCCGCTATAAGGCCACAATAGAACTGCACCATATGTGCATGTAACCAATGAATCAAAGCTCCTCGTAGCATAGAAGAGTAACTCACAGATCATTTCAGAACACGAATAAGCATAACATCAACCGAATGGCACATCCTTCAACAATAGCAGTATGGAGCCAACCAATCCGGCTCGGTGTAGAATACACATCCTAATTGGCCCTACCAATGGGTGCCAAAATCAACTATGGTCAGCCACCAATAGATAAATAACCTCCAAAAGTCCACAATGACTGAATCATAACACATTCTATCATCTGTCTAGCTCCGGCCACAACTTCACAGTCCACAACCATGAAACAATCTGCTCTTGAGAACTCCCAATCTCCAATTCCATAGAACACACAATCACCATATTTGATTCCACCTCCACCGCCCGAATGCCTAATACCTCTCTCATACACAATCATCCTACGAGAAATACTTTAAAAATTCTTCCATGCCACCTGGCAAAAATTTGAATATCAGTAGTCGATCAACTAGGAGAATGTCGCAATACCAGCGAAGTACCCATAAATCAAAACACACTGCCCTTTCTGAAATGTACACTCTTATCAAGTTATACTAGATAGTAATATCATTTACCTAGTCATCTGAAACCGTCCATGCTGCCTAAGAATTTATGTCCTTCCCTTTAAAACTGAACTGTGACCTTGTACATGTAAATCATATTCCCGCACAACACACCACATCTATTATGCCATCATGTGACAAGCATAAGAATTCCATTATCAACTATGAGTCACTAGCAAATTGCATACCTTATTAGTCAGAAACCTCTTTCTTTCTTCTTTCTAGGAGGAAATCATAACACACAACACGTTCCGTACACCGGTAGAATATATCCGGTTCAAACTATGGTAGAAACCATCATGAACATTTTGAAATCCATTTGAACATAACCAAGCTATCTGAACTAAATTCCTCTAACTCCACCAAGCCACATAGGTTGCCAAATCTGAGAGCATTGCCACGAAACACTTGTAGATACTAGCCACGTCATAAGTACCCAAAGAACCGATCATACCCATTACTGTGCTAACCCAACCTATTACCAAGCTGTCCTATTTCTCCAAATCCTTTCAAACTTGCCTTCAAATTGCTACTTTTCTTTCCTTGTTAGAACACTACTACCTTAACTAAAACTTGCCTTATGAACTCTAGCATAGAATCACACCGCCCTAAGGCTTATAAGCCGCTCAATTCCCTTTTTATGTATCCCAAAGGTTCCATAACCAAAAATGCTTACTCCGAAGACACTTTATGTGAGCCTAAAACTGTTTCCTTCACCTTCTTGACACTGAAATGCATAATTCATAATGATATAAAATGCCACGAGTCTCGACATCGTTCAATGCGACTCCCAGTTTTCTAGCCATATATATAAATCTTGAATCCATTGGAACCATTCTAGAGAGCCATCCACTCTACTCAAATCTCGAATTAACCGACCAAACGGACCGAAACGACATGTGCCCCATTAGCACACCAACACCTAAGGAAAATAAAGAGTAACCCCCACTCCTACGCAACCGAGGAAATTCTTGCTCCATGTACACTACATTCTTCGTGAATAACCACTCAATTATTTTATGGTCCTCCTATAACCATAGAGTGTAATACAACTTGTGTCCAGAAATTCCTTTACCCGAGTCATCCTCGATCTCGACCTCTACAAGTCATAACTGATTCACCGGTATACCCCGAACTGAAACTAATACGACACATAACCGTGCAATCAACTCATCGATAGCAGACTCCCCACTTAGCCTTAAGCTGCAATTATATAAAATTAGAACCCTCAAGGATTTCTCCTTCTCAATTACTAAGGTCTCGCACCGTTAACCCGCCAGACTTCTCGAATTCTTTTATTAAGATTTTCATGAACATTCTGAATCTCCATCCACAATCACACACGCGACCTCCTACCGGGTAGCAAGTAATATTCCTCGCAAAAGCTTCATCAACATCACGCCACCGCTAGCTGCACACAGGAGATAACCCACATGTGGAATTCCTTACCGGCATCTCCCAATGACACTACACTGAGTGCAACGACCAAGAAATCCGTAAATTCTCCTGAGTTCATGCTCGCCCACCGTTTGTATAAGTCTTCACTTTCCCTATTGACATCAATTGTACATCAACAATACCTTCCGAACTCAAGTCATATTGCACCTGACACGATAATAAGATCTTCACGCATCTCTTCATTTCAAACACACTCCTTTCTGCCATATTCAATTTTCCTTTGTACAGTAACCATCACTCCAAATGGAGTTTGCAGGCCAAATCACATACTAACATGATTATAAACCATTCTACACTTTCTCAAGTTGCACGACTACCCTACCATTGAATTCATATGCCAATATGCCACTCTTACTTCGGTTAAATCATCTCCTTTAAGAAACTTCTCAACCTCTACTTCTCCTACACGACCTGCTAGTACTTCAACCACCGCGAAACACTTCCCGTCATGTCTTCCCTCATACTTTGCTACCCAACTGCTACATCAAATCGAAATGCATCTTTGTCGCACCTGAACCAATAAAATGTTGCCGACTCTAAGTCTCCTCGAAGATCATCTTTATCGAGCCATCAACATCAGAAATACCCATTCGCAACCACAATTACTACATAAACACTTACTCTTCTTGAGTCCAAACTCATTGACAGACATGAGAATTTAATTTGCCCCAAAATTTAATAACGTGAAAGATCCTTCAAAACATTCACACTCGAGACCGTACGTCACATCAAAACAAAAATCAAGCACCCAATGGCCTTCCTTTACATTTCAAGAAAACACTTCTTGTCACATTCTCATCGTCTTAACACCTCCCGAAGTTACATCATACTCACCACAAAGCCATTCCACTGCTCAGCGAGCCGCAAATTCCACTTGTAGGGACATTATCAGACATATGAGTCCAAATGTATAGGTTACGACTGAAGCTACCGAGCCTAAGCTGCGGTCTAACCATGGCCTCAAGTACTCTAGACTTGCCCATCACCAAAACACATAATACATCTCAAACATCATTCGTAGAATCACAAGCTGGCGATGTACAACTGATACCGAGCGCTCATGTGCGCATACGAATGCGTGGAAGGAATTCAAAGAGTTATGTTTCAAGCTGAATCAATTTTGCACGATAGAATACAAGAAAGTGAAATTTTCCTAAGGGTTCTGCAGCCTCTCGAAGATAAGTACATACATCTTTGTACCGATCCGTAAGACTCTACTAAACATGCTCAGGGCTCGTGAGACCTATGTAACATAGAGCTCTGATACCAATCTGTCATGACCCAAAAACCTAACATGTCGTAATGGCGCCTATCGTGGAACTAGGCAAGCCAACTCATTCCAAAACAAACCAATATTTTCATTTCAAGGATAATTTCAAGGCTATTTAGCGTAAAAATCTTCGTAAAAGAGTTCAAATCAAAACAAAAGTGCGGAAAAGAAAAGCCCGGCACCGGGGTGTCACTAATCATGAGAATCTACAACAATCTCTCTAACAATATCAAGACTAACTCAGTCGGGAAAATAGCTAAATACAACTAAAGGAAGATAAGAGGGAGAAGAGCAGGGCTGCGATTGCCAGGCAACCAACTTACTATTCCGGGGAAAATCTGCAACCGGAATAGACAACAGCCGCTACCGTATCCAAATACGCCTGAATCTGCACACAAGGTGTAGAGAGTAACGTGAGTATGCCAACTCAGTAAGTAATAATAATAAATAAAGACTGAGCAGTAGTGACGAGAAATAAAGCATATAAAGTTCAAATGATGAAATCTCAATAAAATACAACATGCAAAAAAAGTCAATGTTTGAATAAAATTATCTCGTTTAAACCCAGTTCCAGTAAAATCATTTAAAGATATTTTTCAACAGTTTTCAAATAGAGGCTCAATGCAAAGGTGAGTAAAAATTATGAAATCATAAACAGCCCTTCGGACAAACCTCACAGTCACTCATGCCTCTCGGGCATACCTCACAGTCACTTATGCCACTCGGTCATACCTCACAATCACTCATGCCTCCCAGTCACTCAACACTCGCGACACTCGGCACTCGCACTCAGTAGGTACCTGCGCTCACTGGGGGTATGTATAGACTCCAAAGGGGCTCCTTCAGCCCAAGCGCTATATCAAGCCAAATCAGGGAAACAATCACTCAAGCCATCAGCCTATATCAAACATACTGCAGCGTGCAGCCCGATCCGAAATATATCCTCACAAATCAGGCCTTCGGCCTTACTCAGTCATAAACCTCTCAAGCCACTTGGGAATTTCAGTAAAACAGGGTATTCAACCCAGAAACAACATTTATATGCATCAAAATAGAGTAATAAAAACTGAGTTATGCAGTAAATAGGTATAACCATGACTGAGTATAGATTTGCAATCGAAAACATTGAGAGGATAGTAAGAAAAGGCCCCTAAGGGTCCAAACAGCACTGGCACAAGGCCCAAAACATGACATTCAGCTCAATTTACATAAACTCTTTCTAAAACATATAAGTATCACATAGTTTCAACAAAATATGCAACTTTACAGTTGCTACGGGACAGACCAAGTCAAAATCCCCAACAGTGCACGCCCACACACCTATCACCTAGCATGTGTGTCACCTCAAAATAGTAGAATGATACGAAATCCGGGGTTTCATACCCTCAGGACTAGATTTACAATCGTTACTTACCTCAAACCGGTCAAATCTCTACCCTGCGATGCTTTTACCTCTCGACTCGGCCTCCAAATGCTCTGAATCTATTCACAATCAGTACAATACCATCAATATATGCTAATGGAATGAATTCCACCAGAAAAACTACCAATTTAGACCAAAAATCCGAAATTGGCTCAAACCCGGCCCCCGGACCCACGACTCGGAATCGGGTAAAAGCCACAAATTATGAACACACATTCACTCACGAGTCCAACCATACTAGTTTCACTCAAATCCGACTTCGAATTGACATTCAAATCCCAAAAATTCATTTTATGAAGTTTCTGCAATTTTCCCTAAATACTCACCTCAAAGTACTAATCAGGTGATGAAATCATTGATATATTCATGTATATTAACCAAATTCGGTTAGAATCACTTACCCCGATGAATTTCTTGAAAACCCCATGAAACATCGCCACAAACCGAGCTCCCTAGGTCCAAAATGTGAAATAATACCCTAAACCCCATTTATATAGTGCACACCTCTGATTTCCCACTTCGCGGTCCGTGAAATTTGAGTGTGGCCGCACCCCGGGTCCCGCGGTTGCGAAAAACTGGTGTGGTCCACGAAATTCTTTGTGGATCAAAAGATATAGGTTTCCGAAGTCGTACCAGCGGATCCGCAAAAATTCCAAGTGCGGCCGTGAAATTCTGCCGCGGTCCGCGAAATGCTGCCGCGATCCGCAAAATTCCAAGCACCAGAACCATACCTGAGTTCCGAAAATGCCCGGACTTTCAAGTTCGACAACCGATGCCGAAACCAACCAAACCACATCCGAATGACCTCATATTTTGCACACACGTCACAGATGACACTACGAACCTACTCCAATTTACGGAATTCCATTCCGACCCCGATATCAAATTTTTCACTGCCGACCGAAATCGCTGAATTTCCAACTTTTGCCAATTCTAGCCTAATTCCACTACGGACCTCCAAATCACATTCCGGACGCGCTCTTAAGTCCAAAATCACCTAACGAAGCTAATGGAACCATCAGAATTCCAATCCGAGGTCAAATGCTAAAACGTCAAACTTGGTCAACTCTCCCAATTTAAAGCTTCAACAATGAAATTCTTTCTTCCAATTCAATTCTGAAATACCTGCAAACCAAAAATGACGATTCACATAAGTCAAAGTACATCATACGGATCTACTCATGCCCTCAAACAACCGAGAAAATTTGAAATGTTCAAAACAACCGGTCGGGTCGTTACAACTTACTACATGATTAAATATATCCACACGAGGCCACATCTTTGTAGGGATTAGGGGTGTACATGGGTCGGGTTGGATCGAATTTTCTAATTACCAAACCAAATCAATTGTACCGGGTTATTAAATCTAAATACCAAACCAAACTAAACCAATAAAAGTCGGGTTTTATTCTCGATGTTTTTCGGGTTTTTCGAATTTTTCTCGGGTGCTCCAAACATTTCTTTAATCCTAGTAAGACATAACTATATAAGGTGTTTTTCAATAAAATAACTTAAATATGAGATGAGTCGTGGCATTGTACTAAAATATTCAACAATAAATATAATAAAATCGCATAAAATAAATATTATTAATAAGCCAGAATGAAAACAAACATAATTTAAAATTATGACTAAGAAGTACTATTATTTACATGACTAACCACTAAAAGAAAAATAAGTTATACATTTTATCTAAACCGTGAAAAAACTAAAAAAAAAATAGATATCCAACACTATTTTCATTCATAGTACAATTGAATTGAATGTCTTTTATTAGCATTAATATTCATTTGATTTTGGTTAGGATTTATTTGAGTTACTAACATTTATGGACTAATAAAACTTATTGGAGCATCCAAAAATTATAAGCCCAAGCTTGAAATAATACATTAAAAGATAAAACCTTCAAAAGGTTTAAGAAATATTTATAAACTACACTACCATAAATATTTTTGTGTATTAAATATATTTAAAACTTCTATACATATAATGTCAGGTTGGTTTGGTTTTGGATTGACTTTTTTAGTTAAAACCAAACCAAACCAAATATGGTCGGCTTTTTTTGTTTCCAACTCCAAACCAAATCAACCCAAACCATAGTCGAATTTGTTTTCTCGATTTGACTCAGATTATCGGGTTGGTGCAGTTTTTCTGTTTTATTTATATACCCCTAGTAGGGATATATACTATTAACCATGAATTTGGTTTGGATATAGTAGTTTATGTAAAAAAAAATATTTATTCAATTTTAATAAAGTTGTAAATATATCATATATTCCTCTATATCCTTTACTTATATAGCAGATGATTTAGTGTATAAAGTTTAGCTTATACACGGAAGATTAAATCATCGATTCTTATAAGTAAAGATTATGTTCACAATCTAATGATGGAATTGGACAAACCATCAGGAATGATTGTAGCACAAGATTAAATATAATTTATCTTGATTATAGGAATAGTTTAATTCCGACTTCTTGTGCTAGTACATTTTATATGTATTGAACGGACCAAGTAGAGATAAGTATTTTATATTGACGTAATAAAATAACTTCTCTAGCCACCAAATGTACTTTTACTCTTAATCTTGATATAATTATTATTAGTTTTGTATATTATTTATTATTTTGATTTATTAAAAGGCGAAATTCTTTTATGAATCAATATGCCTGGTAAATTGGGCAATAATGATATACATTGGCGAAGTAATAGTTAGTTGATGGAATCCATGTCTCAGTCTAAAGATTGATGATACACTTTTATGAAAGCTTATAAGTTTTCATGTGTAAACCTTGTAGGTGGATTTTGTATCAGTCACATGAAATAAGTTAAGCGAAAGTCTAAAAGAAATAATCAATGAATTAAATTGTTAGTAATTTATTTATTTGATTAGTATCTGAATCTTAACATGAGGAGTTAAATAAGGTTTAATGAAAGAATTTCGAAATTGAACTGAGGAGTGCAATTACGAATTTTTAGTGGATTAATTCGTAATTTATTATGGTAGTATTAATTCGGATATTTCGAATTAAGTCCATACTAGGAAGCCTCGTTAATTAAATTCCGCGGTCCCTGTTCTGACCGAATAATTAGGAATTAAATGGAATCATATTTCTTGGTGGAAAAGGAAGACCCAACAGCTTTAGGAAGAAGTTTTAAACCCTAAAACCTGTGGCTATAAAAATGGGCCTTATTCCATAAGAAGTCCATAATTTTTACTACACGATTTCCATGGAGAAATTCACCCATACGAATTTCATCAATTCCGATACTATTTGGGTCACACAGTAGAAGACCGCGGAACTGGTGGTGATCGTAATCTAGTGGTGGTTCCGCTGATACGCTAGGGAACTGATGGTGATTCGTTGACCGTGAGGGCTAATCTAGTGGTTGCGGTCACGCTTAAAGGGATAAGTATCTATTTCGTATTTAATCAAAATTTGTGATTATGTGTTGTCTATATTACATGCAAGTGGCGTTGATTATTTGATGTTTGTATTCCATCAATCTTAAATGATCAAACTCAATCAAAAATCAATAGTAGTCATTTAAAATGACGCAGTTATTTCTTATTTTGATATAGATTATTCTTTTGAAAAACACATCCTTTGTTATGCAAATTATAATTCTTTAAAATCAACTTTAGACCATAAAAGGCTGCAAGTACTAGGTTTGCGCTATTTGCTGTAAAGCTTCAATGAAGTTAGATGTCCCAAACACAACATTCTTAGGTTTTTATTTTATTTTATGAAATTACAAATTAATAAACACTAAATATCATCGATAACCCAAGCACGTTGGCAATAAACACGTAAGTTTGGCTTTGCATCTCACCCAAATCAGGCCAATAAGAATAACTATTGTAATAAACATGCATATGACAAAAGTTGTTTTTATAGCACGAATGGATTGGAGAAAAAATAACTGGTGGTATATACACCAATAAGTACATGTCTGAGGCTTCAGAATTTCACACTGTTTCCGGGAAGGGAATCAAGTGGCGGATGTATTAGCAAAATGGAGATTTGAGGAGCATGATACGATGATTTTGATCCTGGAGATATGCCCACTTTTAGACATAGACTCATATTATGCCTATTCAAGTTTAACTTCAGTTGTAAACCTTAACTTATTTTTGACAGAATATTTTTCTATATGTTCATAGGTTGAGGTTAAGGCGTAAACATGTAGTATATAGTATGTCTTCTGTCAAAGACTTGGCATGTCCAGTCTTTGAATGGGAGAGTTCTGGTTTAATCTCCTTTTGTTTGTACTAAGCTTTTATTTATGAAGAACACTGCCACCACACACCAGAAGTTAATTTTTTTTTTTTAAAAAAAAATAGCACGGTACCAAGAATGATTTTTATCATACCTCCCCAGCTGCTCCTCTATCACAAAAAAACATATTGCCAATTAAAAGCGGCCGATTCCATATTAAAAAAGTATTTCTCTCTTTCTTTTTCTACAAACCTAAAAGCAGGGAAAGAGTTAAACAAAAGGAAACGAATACATGGTTTACGTCCTGATTACAAAATGGATACTTAAAATTACTTTTAGAAAAGATTGATCGAATATAACGTTCTAGCAAAAAACACTATTTAAATGAATTAGCTAAACACAAAATACTCAAAAAGTATTTTTCTAAATAAACCGTGATTGATAGTTTGGCCAAACAAACTCTTAAGCAAATGCAATGCGGAGAAAATAATCCCCGTGGATTACAAAAGAATATGATCTACGTGCTTATTATAAAAATGGATATACTCCAACTATATATGAGCTACGAGCTATCAAACAGAATAACTCCACAAGGACACCTCAACATCACTTTCCATATCATCATCCCAGCTAAAACAACTCCCTAAACAGCAAGGATTTGGAGAAAACAAACTCCTTTCTTCCATGTATGCCTGCCATTCTTGCGTCCCTAGCATTCCCACTTCACTACATGAGTTGCTATACAAAACATTTTCTGCAGTCACAATATTCTGCGTGCAATTATACGCTGCGTTCTCTTCTTGTGATACCACCTTCATTTCCTCATTGCCATTGCCAGTATTAGCGGCTCCTCTAGAATTAACATCAGCTTCCTCTCCTGGCCAGAGCGCCTCTGCTGCTTTTGCAGCTGCTTTGTGCAAGTCCTTGGGATCCTTTGATGCCGGCATTTGCAACCGCCAAGCGGAGTCTGCGAAGTTTAAAGTGGCCAGCTGTCCTCTAAGTGCCAATGCAGCTACGTCATGAGCGCGCGCAGCCATTTCTGCGGTTGGGTAACTTCCCAACCATATTCGCTTCTGTTTGCTGGGCTCGCGCAGTTCGCAAACCCACTTGTCGTTGTTCCTCCTTCTCACTCCCCTGTACACTGGGTGCCGAGTTTCTTTGAACTTCTTCCTTCCCGCTCGCTTCTTGGGTTTCCTCAACGCTAATATATTGATATCTTCTTCATCGGAAACTGCCACTCTAATTGAAGAGCTTGAATTATTCATCACTTAATAAGTCGCCAAATTGTTGAGTTTCTTGTAATTATTTGTGGTCCCTCGCGTATAACACTTAGTGAAAAAGGTCCTTAATATAATCATAAAAGCTTATCATTTTGGTTTTTAGCCCTAAAATGTGACGAATAATAATCTGTCAAAATGAACAGAAGCTTCTTCATGTGCAACCCACGTGAGTACAAAAAAGCCCCTTCTTGTCTGATTTTGTTTTCTTTCATCTTCTTCCCTTTTTATTTATTTTTATCTTCCCCCTATATTGGATATTTCTTCGTCTACAACCTCTTTTACTGTTGGTCTATCTTGCACAATCTGAAACACCAATTGAGTATAGCTTTTGGTTATCTTTGATTTCAAAGAGAATCTTTTATGATAGTTAAGAATGATACATCAGAGTTTCAAGTGGATATGAATTTAATCTTCTTGAAGTGGATTTAAGGGAAAAAGAATAAAGAGATTGACTTATAATTAGTTTTTACTCCATATGTTAAAATTTAATGATCAAAGGCAACCTCTTGCTAGCAATCATGATCCTCCTTCGGCGAAGCCGTCACACCTTAAAACTCGTAAATTCAGAAGGAGATATTGTATAGGGTAAAATATGCTATGATACGTGGCCATCCAAAAAAGGGACACGTGGAATCCAAGACGGGGATGGTCAAAGACCGAAGGCAACTGTTTCGTTTGTCACCGTAAAGAATAACGCTCATAAAAATATAATAAATGTTCTTCGTCCGGTAGCATTTAATAGAGAATATTCTATGGCATTAAGAGCAATTACCCGTTACAGGGAATTTGATATTTATGTTCACCGCTACATCTTCGTCAATGTCCCTCATAATTGACATTAAAAAAGGGCATGATCCTAGGACCTCCTTCTCTAGACATAGCTATAAATAGTGAGCTCAGTTATAATTGTAAAGGACGCGAATTTTATGGCAAACTTACACTGCATTCTATACAAAGCTTAATATCATTTTATCTTCTTACTTTTTGATTTCGTTGTTGTTGTGCCCGAAAACCCTGTTCCCTGAACTGTTGCTTCTGCTGTTTCGTCTACCTCTTAAGGCTAAGTATTGCATAATTCTTCGATTATTTTATTATTTCAGGATCAAATTAATTTATTTGTCTAGAAATCACGTATAAATTCAATTGTACCGTTTTACGGGTAAACAGTTTGGCACCCACCGTGGGGCCTAGACAACCTGTAATTAAATTGATCTTTGCCTTTTTTACTAAAGTATTTTGATTATTTTGTCTTAGAAAAAATCATAAGAAATGACAGATAACACTGTTAACAACATGCACAACTGTTTACCCGTAAAACGGTACAATTGAATTTATACGTGATTTCTAGATAAATGAACTAATTTGATCCTGAAATAATAAAATAATCGAAGAATTATGCAATACTTAGCTTTAGGATGTAGACGAAACAACAGAAGCAACAATTCCGGGAACAGGGTTTCCGGGCACAACAACAACGAAATCAAAAAGTAAGAAGATAAAATGATATTAAGCTTTGTATAAAATGCAGCGTAAGTTTGCCATAAAATTCGTGTCCTTTACATTGATAACTGAGCTCACTATTTATAACTATATTTAGGGAAGGAGGTCTTAGGATCGTGCCCTTCTTTAATGTCAATTATGAGGGACATTGATGAAGATGTAACGGTGAATATAAATTCTAAATTCCCTGTAATTGGTAATTGCTCTTAATACAATGGAATATTCTCTATTAAATGCTACCGGGTGAAGAGCAATTATCACATCTTTATGATGGTTATACTTTTCGGTGAAAAACGAAACAGTTACCTTCGGTCTTTGGCCATCCCCCCGTCTTGGGTTCCACGTGTCCCTTTTTTGGACGGTCACGTATCATAGTATATTTTACCTTATACAGATAGTCCCCCTGCTTTCCGGGGACATAACTTTGTGTTACCGGCAAGTTGGTAGAAATACTCTTTTAGTGAGAATTACTATAATTCACTCTGAAAGCTTCTGACGGTTGATTAGACGCGTGCATCTTCACATTAAATGTCCCGAATACGCGTCATCCCATGACTAAGCATAACTTTTTCTGATTATCGAGGTAATCATGACCATGAATTTAGTCGCCAAAACTTCTACTTATACGTACCAACCTTCTCCTTTATACTTCATAATTTTTCAAGCTTCCTTTATCTATCTTGCATCTTGCTCTTCGTCGTTTCTCTAATTCTCTCCAAACAAAAAACCTTCTCCTTCTTCCATACAATGTCTTCTTCCTCAAAGCGTGCCGGATTTTCAAAGGGCAAGAACAGGACCGAGGACTTTGCTCCTTCAACAATGGGCTCCATCATCCCTAGAAGTCTTATTACCACAAAAGACTTCGAAGAGAAATTTCCTACTGCTAACTCTCGTACATGGGCCGTCAGTAGGTATCATTCTTCCATACGTCCTTCTAGCATTCCTGCTGTGAAGGAAGACTGTCGCTGCTGTGACTTGGATATTATTGCTCCTGATCTAAAGAAGCGAAAAATTTTCCTACTAGCTCTGTAGCCTCTAGAAGATAAGTACAGACGTCTTCGTACCGATCTGCAAGACTCTACTAAACTAGTTCGTTACTCGTAGAACCTATGATTCTAGAGCTCTGATACCAACTTGTCACGACCCATAATCCCACCACAGGCCTCGTGATGGCACTTAGTCTCTAAGACTAAGTAAGCCGATTATAATTACAATTAAAGTCAATTGTTTTTTAATAGATAATCGAAACCAACAACGGAATTAATTACAAACAACCTCCCAAGACTGCTAATACTGAGTCACGAACTCTAACTGAATACATGAAATTATCTCAAGAATCGAATACTCGATACTATTTGAATAATGATTAATAGTACAATAAAATAGAAAGACTCCAAGGGACTGCAACGACCAAAAAGCTCTACCTTAAATAAAAGTCACCTTGTGACACCTCATCTCATAATCATAAAATGCGGGTCTCAGCCCACTTTCATATTTTCACGGCACCTCGTGCCAATATCTCTATCACAACCGCACGGATAACTCACGTGCCAATATCTTCATCATATTTTCTCCGTCACCTCGTGCCCACATTTCATATTTGTTGCGGCGTGCAACCCGATCCCATATAACATTAATCATACCTGTTGTGGCGTGCAACCCGATCCCATATAACATAATCCGCCTGGCAATAGCCACAGGCTCCCAATTTCAACATAGATCAGACTATTATCAAGTTTACCGAAACAACAAGTCAAGTTGCACAAGATATAAAAATAAACACAAGGAAAATCACATCACATGAAAATTACCAACGCCAATAACCCCACATCATCACATAAAACTTACCAACACAATAACTCCACATCATCACATATTATCCCTGATAATAGCCACCCTTATCTCTCCTATAGCCACCCTTATCACTCCTATAATAGTCTCTCTTATCGCTCTGCCCTGACAATATCAATAGCTACCCTTATCGCTCCGTATAATAGCCACCCTTATCACTCCGCCCAGAAAATATCCCAACACTCATAACCACAGTGAAATGCCACCCTTATACCCACATAATATCAACATGAAATGCCACCCTTATATCCTTATAATAATAACTCAAATCACACAATAATTTATACGAAATATTATCCCGACAACACAACAGAATCAATTCATACCACAATTTACCCAATGGCCACAACCAATTCCAATGATATAGTAAAATCAATAAATTTCTCAAAAATAGCCCAAGGCTCCACACAACGTATATAAAATCTCAAAACAACAACAGAGATGGAAAAGTAACTCAGCACACGACACTAACTTCTTTAATCCAGATTTTAATAAATATAAATTAATGCCTCATTCTAAACTTATTTAATATTTTTTTTTTGCAGATAAGGATTCAATAATGAATTTAATTCCATGAAAAATATCAAATCAATAAGCACACGGAATTCACATAAAAATCCAAGTGACAATAACACCAAATTATCATATAAAATACAATTTCGACAAACAAGGAACGAGGCATGACAATTCAAAGATTTACTAAGTTCCAACAATTTTACAATTTAATACATAAGGGTGTCTATGAATTTTAACCGATATAATTTGCACATATAAACCAAGTACGTACTCGTCACCTTGCGTACACGACTTTTAATCACATAATTTTCACATAAGACTCAATGCCTAAGGGGTAATTGTCACGACCCAAAATTCCACTAGTCGTGATGGCACCTAACCCAACCCGTTAGGTAAGCCAATTTCCAACTATCCAATTCCAATGAAATTAATTAAAACAAAATATCTAAAACCGATACATCTCCCCAAGAACTGGTAGTACAAATCATGAGCTTCTAAAAATAGAGTATACAAAGCGGAAATGAAATAAATACATAGTCTGTTTGAATAATACATAAACAAAGCTTTTATAAATCTAAGGCTACCCTGAACAAGAGGCAGCTACAACAGGAATGCAGGTACATCTTCAAGTCCCGCAACCATCGAGCACAACAACAACAGCCAACATCTGCACGCAATGTGCAGAAGTGTAGTATCAGTACAACCGACCCCATGTACTGAGTAAGTAACAAACCTAGCCGTAGGTTGAAAGTAATGACGAGCTTCTACCAAGGTCGGGTCCACAACCAATAGTACACAACAATCCATAACAACATAAAGCAAATAATACCAGAAATAACTCAGGGATAAAATACTCAGCCAAATAATGATTTCAAAAATTATAGTTCTTTCTTCCAAATATCTCAGTGAAAACCCAAATCGTTTGCCGAAGTTTCCAATAATATAAATAGTTTGAAAATAATAAATTTCTCCCAAAATCTTGTCAATAATAAATAAGATGTTTCATTTTCCTTCCGGATAACTAGTGTAAAATAAATGCATCACTATGCCCATCTGTCAAAAATGTGTGAGAAATCATGAATGATGTGATGTTGTACAGCATGAGGAAAAATACATCTCTATGCCTGTATGTCATGTGTGCATGCCAATGCAATGCAACTCAATGATAAAAATCATAAACAGCCCCTCGGGCAGAACATCACTCATATACAGCCCCTCGGGCAAAAACCTCACAGTCACTCGTGCCACTCGGGCGTACCTCACAATCACTCTTGCCACTCGGGCATACCTCACAATCACTCTCGCCACTCGGACATACCTCACAATCACTCATGCCTCCCAGTCACTCAGCACTCGGCACTCGCACTCAGTAGGTACCTGCACTCACCGGGGGTGTGTACAGACTCCGGAGGGGATCCTTCATCCCAAGCGCTATAATCTGTACGGACAACTCACGTGCGATAATAATAAAGTATGCTGCAGGCGGGCAGCCCCGATCCACACTCATCCTCACAAATCAGGCCCTCGGCCTCACTCAGGTATGCTGCAGGCGGGCAGCCCCGATCCACACTCATCCTCACAAATCAGGCCCTCGGCCTCACTCAGTCATAAGTATCTCAAGCCACTCGGGCATTTCCAACATGCTGCAGCGTGCAGCCCGATCCCATAAATATGCAACATAAATCAAGCCCTTGGCCTCAGTCAGTCATAAACCTCTCAAGCCACTCGGGCATCTCAGTTAAACAGGGCATTCGGCCCAAAGCATTTTTATGCATCAAAATAGAGTCATAAAACTGAGTTATGATATGCAATGAAATGAATATGACTGAGTATGAATTTTCAATTTAACACAATAATTCACAGCAATATGACCTCTGTGGGTCCCAATAATACTGGCACATAGCCTCAACATGATTTGTAATATGCTTTTCAGCTCAATTTCTTTAACACATAAAACCGCATGGAAAATACCAAGGTTATTTAACTATAACATTCCACATAAACAATTATGTCACAATTTCTATAGTGCACGCCCACACGCCCGTCACCTAGCATGTGCGTCACCTCCCAACAATTCACAAAATACATATATTCAGGGTTCATACCCTCAACTCCAAGATTAGAAGAGTTACTTACCTCAATCCAAGCAAATTCTTTATTCCAATAAACCTTTTCCTCGTGATTCGGCCTCCGAACACCTCAAATCTTAGTCAAAATAATTCGATACAATCAACACGAGGTATATGAATCAAATCCATATGAAAATGCTAATTTTCCATAAAAATCCGAAATTTAGCTCAAAAATAGTCCATGGGGCCCACGTCTCGGAACCCGAAAAAAGTTACACAATCTGAACACCCGTTCCGATACGAGTCCAACCATACAAAAATTATCAAATTCCGACATCGGATTGACCTTCAAATCTTCATTTTACATTTTTGGAAGATTTTATAAAAATCTGATTTTTCTTCCATAAATTCATGGATTCATGATGTAAATGAATATGGAATCATGAAATATAACCAATATAGGATAAGGAACACTTACCCCAATGTTTTCCCATGAAAATCGCCCAAAAATCGCCTAAACTGAGCTCCCCAACTCTATTTTTTGTCAAAAATGGTCAAAAAACCCGTTTATAGAGCCTCTGGTGTTTTTGAGCGTCACATGTAACGTGGGGCGCTGCCTGTGGCGCAGTTTCCAGTACCCAAAAATTTCCAGCGCCAGGGCTAGCGCCCCACGCTACCTTGGGCGCTCGCGGCGACGGAAAAATCGTTCCAGACACGAAAATAGGCATAACTCTCTCATACGATGTCCGAATTCAATGATTCTTTTTGCTATGGCTCCGTAATTTCAATACGTATCTAATACTTCAATCAAAACTGAATTTGGAGCTCATTTGATTAATGTTATACCACATATTCTTGAAGAATTGACATCAAACATTCTAGGTTCGATGCCGAAACATAGCAAATCAATCCGGAATGAACTCAAATTTTGCGTACAAGTCATAAATGGAATAACTAAGCTGTTCCAATTTCAAAAATATGATTCCGACCTTGATATCAAAAAGTCAACCCCCCGGGTCAAACTTCCCAAAATTCAACTTTCGGCAATTCAAGCCAAATTCTACTACGGATTTCCAAATAATTTACCGGACACGCTCCTAAGTCCAAAATCACCACATGGAGCTATTGGAATCATCAAAATTCGAGTCCGAGGTCGTTTACACATAACTCGACATCCGGTCACTATTTTAACTTAAGCTTTAAGCCTTGGAACTAAGTGTTCCAATTCATTCCAAAACCTTATCGGACCCGAACCATTTGCCCCGACAAGTCACACAACAACTGTAAAGCCCAATTTGAGAAGTAAATGGGGAAACTGGGTTGTAATACTCGAAACGACCAGTCGGGTCGTTACATTCTCCCCCACTTAAAGATACGTTCGTCCTCGAACGTGCCAAGAGGTATTTTCAAGCCATCAAATCACTGTTCCATCTTACCACACACGTACCCGGGGGTGAACCCACGTCACCCTATTCCATATAGGCTTGACAACACAATCCAACTGAATTCATTAATTTAACTCTAGCCCATAAACCTTGGAATTTAATTTCCAACCTTTAGAATTTCTTTCAAGATGCGAATCTTACATTTATACACTTTATGAGTTTGAACAAGTTGTGTCAAGCCATAACTATAACCACCTATATAATCACCCAGCATATTACACAACTCGCATGCTCGTAGCACTATTCTCGATCGCAGTGACTACTCCAAAACTAACCGCATACTAGTATTAAACCCATATCGAACCAAACCTTATCCCAAAACCTTCGTACCCTGTTGATAATAAAAGAAACACGCGAAATAAACAAGTCACGGAGCTCTCTCACCCAACCAGAACCATAATCGCTTTTTGAGCCGACTTTCAATATTATCCTCCCTAACATACGGTAATCAAACATGATATTTCCACAGACATGCCATACCAATATAACTCAGAGCCACAACTCATGCCATATGCGCACCAATATGCAACAATTCAAATATACTCAGTCATGAAAAATGACTCAAATGAGAGAACTGCCCTACAATATTAATAAGTACCGCCACAATGAAATGCTGAAAATTCATCATACACCGTAGAATCATCACCCGATTCTAATACAAGGTTCATACCTTTACATAGCTCTGCTGCAATGTGTGTCCCCATCCAAATGTTAGTCCATATAATATACCCCGAGCCACCCTGCTCAAAATCAATAACCACGGAGAGGCAAATGACAAAAATGCCACACAAAACCTGAAAGAACATAACACATTCTATCATCTGGCTAGCTCCGGCCACCACTTCACAGTCCATAACCATGAAACAATCCGCTCTTGAGAACTCCCAATCTCCAAATCCATAGAACACCCAAATCACCATATTTGATTCCATCTCCACCGCCCAAATGTCTAACACCTCTCTCATACACGATCATCCCACGAGAAATACCTTAAAAATTCTTCCGTGCCACTTGGCAAAATTTGAATATCAGCAGTCTATCAACTATGTGAGTACCGCAATACTAATTTATACATCCGTAAGTAAAAATACAATGCGCCTTCTGAAGTCCGCCCTTTTCTCATACAACACCAAGTAGTAATAGTATTCATCTAGACATCGAAAACTATTCATGCCTCTAAGAATTTATGACCTCCCTTTCAAAGCTAAACCTTGACCTTGCACATGCCAACCTTAATCCCACACAATCACCGCATCTATTATGCCATCATGTGAAAAGCATAAGAATCTTATTATCAACTTTGAGTCACCAATAATTTACATACCCTTTTAGTTATAAACCTTTCTCTTGCTTCTTTCCAGGAGGAAATCACAATACATAACACGTTCTCCACACCGGTAGAAACCATCAAGCATTCTTTGGAATCCATTTGCACAACCAAGCCACCAGGACTGAATCTTTCCAACTCATCCAAGCCACGCAGGTCGCCAAGTCCAGGTGTATTGTCACAAAGCACCTGTAGAAAACCCACACATCATAAGCACCCAAAGAACCGATCATATCCATTACCATACTGATCCAACCTACTACCCAGTTGTCCTATTTTCTCCGAGTCCCTTCTGAATTTGTCTTCAGATTGATACTTCTTCTTGATAAAACACCATGATATTTAACCACAACTCACCCTACAAACCTTACCAAAGAACCACAACGCCCTACGGCCCATAATCAACTGTATTCTTCTTAAGCACCTTCAAAAATACCACAACTATAACACTCACTTTGAGAATACCTTATGTGAATTTGAAATTGTTCTTCTTACCTTCCTTATACAAAAATGTATAATCCTTAGTTATATAGAATTTTCGCAAGTCCAGGCACCATCAAACGCAAATCTCAGATTTTATCCATACACAAGTCCGGAAATATTCTCAATTGCTATATATAATTCTCAAACCCACTGGAATTTTCTCGGGAGTCACCCACTTTGCTCAAATCTAATTGCACCGCCCAAATGGGTCAAAAGACACGTGCCCCATTAGCACCACAACACTCAAAGAAGTAACTCTACTTTAACACCACGTATCAAATTCATACTCCATGCGCACTACGTCATTCACCAAAAATAACTCACTCATCCCACAAATTTCATATACTCATACGTGCAATATAATCCTTAACCAGAAATTTCTTTATTTGAGTCATCCTCGATCTCAACTTCTGCAAATCATAGCTAACCCACAAGTATGCCTCAGACCAAAATTAAAATTTAACACCTAACCATGAAATCAAATTGTCAATAGTAGACTCCCCCACTTGGCTCAAAGCCATAGATTAAAACATTCCATAAATCACAATACCAATACTCTCTTACTGCCATAATGCCACAGTCAGTCCAATGAAACTTCTTCCCAAGTTCATACAACGCCAACCAAAAAAATACCTCAATCATCCGCTAAGCTCGTATTCATCCTCTTAACACACAAGTCAACTTTCTCAACCAGTTTCAGATTCAAATCTCCTCCCATACATCATGTCGGCAGAAAAGAAACTCTCTACTCACATCATAAGGAATACTCCTACGTAGATTACTCCGCAGGGGATAATCCACCTACTTAGCCTCAATCTGGTATCTTGTTATACCCTTTCGCATTCACAATTACTATGCAATCACTTAGTCTATCTGAGTCCAAACTCATTAACCAGACGTGAGAATTTAGTTTTACCACAAAATTTAACCATGTGAAAGATCCATCAAAACATTCATACTAGAGACTGTACGCCACATCAATTCGAAAATCAAGCACCCAATGGCCTTTCCTTTACATTTCAAGGAAACACTTCTCATCATATTCAAATCGTCTTAACACATCCCGTATTTACATCATACTCATCACAAAGGCATTCCACCGCTCATCGAGCCACAACTTCCACTTATAGGGATATTACCAGACATATGAGTCCAAATGTACAGGTTACAACTGAAGCTACTGAGCCTAAGCTGTAGTCTAAACCTTGCCTCAAGTCCTCCAGACTGGCCCATCACCAAAACATAGAATACACATCTCGAACATCGTTCATAGAATCACAAGCCGGTGATGCACAGCTGATACCGAGCGCTCATGTGCGCATACGAATACGTGGAAGGAATTCGAAGAGTTATATTTCAAGCTGAATCAATTCCGCACGATAAGGAAAGAAAGATGGGAAATTATCCTAAATGCCTTGTAGCCTCTCGAAGATAAGTATGGACGTCATCATACCGATCCGCAAGACTCTACTAGACAATTGCTCATGACTTGTAGAACCTATGAACCTAGAGCTCTGATACCAACTTGTCACGACCCAAAATTCCACTAGTCGTGATGGCACTTAACCCAACCCGTTAGGTAAGCCAATTTCCAACTATCCAATTCCAATGAAATTAATTAAAACAAAATCTCTAAAACCGATACATCTCCCCAAGAACTGGTAGTACAAATCATGAGCTTCTAAGAATAGAGTATACAAAGCGGAAATGAAATAAATACATAGTCTGTTTGAATAATACATAAACAGAGCTTTTATAAATCTAAGGCTACCCTGAACAAGAGGCAGCTACAACAGGAATGCAGGTACATCTTCAAGTCCCGCAACCATCGAGCACAACAACAACAGCCAACATCTGCACGCAATGTGCAGAAGTGTAGTATCAGTACAACCGACCCCATGTACTGAGTAAGTAACAAACCTAGCCGTAGGTTGAAAGTAATGACGAGCTTCTACCAAGGTCGGGTCCACAACCAATAGTACACAACAATCCATAACAACATAAAGCAAATAATACCAGAAATAACTCAGGGATAAAATACTCAGCCAAATAATGATTTCAAAAATTATAGTTCTTTCTTCCAAATATCTCAGTGAAAACCCAAATCGTTTGCCGAAGTTTCCAATAATATAAATAGTTTGAAAATAATAAATTTCTCCCAAAATCTTGTCAATAATAAATAAGATGTTTCATTTTCCTTCCGGATAACCAGTGTAAAATAAATGCATCACTATGCCCATCTGTCAAAAATGTGTGAGAAATCATGAATGATGTGATGTTGTAAAGCATGAGGAAAAATACATCTCTATGCCTGTATGTCATGTGTGCATGCCAATGCAATGCAACTCAATGATAAAAATCATAAACAGCCCCTCGGGCAGAACATCACTCATATACAGCCCCTCGGGCAAAAACCTCACAGTCACTCGTGCCACTCGGGCGTACCTCACAATCACTCTTGCCACTCGGGCATACCTCACAATCACTCTTGCCACTCGGACATACCTCACAATCACTCATGCCTCCCAGTCACTCAGCACTCGGCACTCGCACTCAGTAGGTACCTGTACTCACCGGGGGTGTGTACAGACTCCGGAGGGGATCCTTCATCCCAAGCGCTATAATCTGTACGGACAACTCACGTGCGATAATAATAAAGTATGCTGCAGGCGGGCAGCCCCGATCAACACTCATCCTCACAAATCAGGCCCTCGGCCTCACTCAGGTATGCTGCATGCGTGCAGCCCCGATCCACACTCATCCTCACAAATCAGGCCATCGGCCGATATCAAACATGCTGCGGCGTGCAGCCCGATCCCATGAATATGCAACATGCTGCGGCGTGCAGCCCGATCCAATAAATATGCAACATGCTGCGGCGTGCAGCCCGATCCCATAAATATGCAACATAAATCAGGCCCTCGGCCTCACTCAGTCATAAACCTCTCAAGCCACTCGGGCATGTCAGTTAAACAGGGCATTCGGCCCAAAGCATTTTTATGCACCAAAATAGAGTGATAAAACTGAGTTATGATATGCAATGAAATGAATATGACTGAGTATGAATTTTCAATTTAACACAATAATTCACAACAATATGACCTCTGTGGGTCCCAATAATATTGGCACATAGCCTCAACATGATTTGTAATATGCTTTTCAGCTCAATTTCTTTAACACATAAAATCGCATGGAAAATACCAAGGTTATTTAACTATAACATTCCACATAAACAATTATGTCACAATTTCTATAGTGCACGCCCACACGCCCATCACCTAGCATGTGCGTCACTTCCCAACAATTCACAAAATATATATATTCAGGGTTCATACCCTCAACTCCAAGATTAGAAGAGTAACTTACCTCAATCCAAGCAAATTCTTTATTCCAATAAACCTTTTCATCGTGATTCGGCCTCCGAAAACCTCGAATCTTAGTCAAAATAATTCGATACAATCAACAAGAGGTATAGGAATCAATTCCATATGAAAATGCTAATTTTCCATAAAAATCCGAAATTTAGCTCA
The DNA here is from genome assembly GCF_000390325.3 of Nicotiana tomentosiformis. Lineage (NCBI taxonomy): Eukaryota > Viridiplantae > Streptophyta > Magnoliopsida > Solanales > Solanaceae > Nicotiana > Nicotiana tomentosiformis. Next base: position 112,191,078 of record NC_090823.1, on the reverse strand, counting down.
AAAATAGTCCATGGGGCCCACGTATCGGAACCCGACAAAAGTTACACAATCTGAACACCCGTTCCGATACGAGTCCAACCATACAAAAATTATCAAATTCCGACATCGGATTGACCTTCAAATCTTCATTTTACATTTTTGGAAGATTTTACAAAAATCTGATTTTTCTTCCATAAATTCATGGATTCATGATGTAAATGAATATGGAATCATGAAATATAATCAATATAGGATAAGGAACACTTACCCCAATGTTTTCCCATGAAAATCGCCCAAATAAACCGAGCTCCCCAACTCTATTTTTTGTCAAAAATGGTCAAAAACCCCGTTTATAGAGCCTCTGGTGTTTTTGAGCGTCACATGTAGCGTGGGGCACTGCCTGTGGCGCAGTTTCCAGTACCCAAAAATTTCCAGCGCCAGGGCTAGCGCCCCACGCTACCCGGGGCGCTCGCGGCGACGGAAAAATTGTTCCAGACACGAAAATAGGCATAACTCTCTCATACGATGTCCGAATTCAATGATTCTTTTTGCTATGGCTCCGTAATTTCAATACGTATCTAATACTTCAATCAAAACTGAATTTGGAGCTCATTTGATTAATGTTATACCACATATTCTTGAAGAATCGACATCGAACATTCTAGGTTCGATGCCGAAACATAGCAAATCAATCCGGAATGAACTCAAATTTTGCGTACAAGTCATAAATGGAATAACTAAGCTGTTCCAATTTCAAAATTATGATTCCAACCTTGATATCAAAAAGTCAACCCCCCGGGTCAAACTTCCCAAAATTCAACTTTCGGCAATTCAAGCCAAATTCCACTACGAATTTCCAAATAATTTACCGGACACGCTCCTAAGTCCAAAATCACCACATGGAGCTATTGGAATTATCAAAATTCGAGTCCGAGGTCGTTTACACATAACTCGATATCCGGTCACTATTTTAACTTAAGCTTTAAGCCTTGGAACTAAGTGTTCCAATTCGTTCCAAAACCTCACCGGACCCGAACCATTTGCCCCGGCAAGTCACACAACAACTGTAAAGCCCAATTTGAGAAGTAAATGGGGAAACTGGGCTGTAATACTCGAAACGACCAGTCGGGTCGTTACAGTAATTCCCCCACTCAATGTTAGGCAAGATACTTACCTTTTTGAAGTTATGTCGATATTCAAAAATTGCCTTCTTGCTGAATTGACCATCGGACGGCTCAAATCTATCCAAATTAATTCAATTCACTCAATACTAATTATAGGAATTAATTCCATATGAAATTACTAATTTTCTAACAAAATTTGAAATTTAACTCAAAACGCCGGTAGGGCCCATGTCTCGGAATCCGACAAAACTTACAAAACCCGACAACCCATTCAATTGCGAGTCCACCCATATCAATTTTATCAAATTCCGATAACAGCTCGACTTCCAAATCTAAAATTTTCATTCTTGTAAAGTTTTGCAAAAATCTTGATTTCTTCCATTTAAATCCGAAATAAATGATGAATATAACCATGGATTTATGAAATATAATCACTTTTGAATATAGGACACTTACCCAAGTCGAAGTCGTGAAAAAATCCTCAAAATCGCCAAAGAACCGTGCTCCAAAAATCCAAAAATGAAATGAAGGAAATGACCATTTTTGTTCCTTAAGTTTCTGCCCATCCATCACTAAAAGTCCATTTTTCGTCACTAAAATTCCATTTTTTGTCACTAAAATTCCATTTTTCGTCACTAAAAGTCTACACGAGAACTTACTTGCACCAGCAGTTATTGTTTTTACTAAAAAAGCTCTAACTCCATCATACAAACTCGGAATTCGACGATTCTTGTTCCTATGAGTCACAAATAATAATACGAACCCAGTCGGTCAATCGAAACTCAATTAGGAGCTCATTTTCTCAATGTGATACCAATTTTGCTCATTAAACAATTAACTTATGTTTCGCGCTAAAAACCCAACCACTACTTGATAAAATTAGACCAAACTTTTCAGATCACTCCTATAATTCATTATCAAAATTCTGGAGTCTCGAAATCGAATTTCTATCTCTAGAACTAAAAATGGACCTTTGGATCTTTACATTCTTATGCTAAAAACATCAAACTCTTCCCCGACAGCCTGTAGTATATCAACCATAACTTCTTGTACTCAACTCCAACTGACAATATTTCTCTCTCTTTCTCTCTCTCTCTCTCTCTCTCTCTCTCTCTCTCTCTCTCTCTCTCTCTCTCTCTCTCTCTCTCAGGGTTACAGAGGGGGTGCCACTTTTTTGTTCTGCTGGTCGGAATCTTTGCAGGTTTCAGGTAATTTACTCTATTCTTCTTTTGCTTTTTGGTTTTAGTTCTTTATTGTAATACCAAATCCCATTCAAACAAGGAAATCTGATTGAAACAGAAACTATAAACAGAAATCTGCCTAAATAACACATAACAACACATACTCTTATACATAAATCTGCCTAAACAAGGAGAACGCTTCGCTTCATTTGTACTGCGCCGCCAGGGTTTTAGCGAAGCTCTCTCATATTTTATTTTCGTCTTCTAAAGGTTAGATCTGTTCTATTTTTCTGCCTATTATTTATATATATTCATACAAATCAATTGTATTCTAGTTGCTGTTTTGTCAGCGCTTTGTTGAAAAACACAATCTAATTACCTTGTGAATTGATTTTACTTGAGTTTGAATTATGAGATTTATTTGTTTTTATTTACTAATTAATTGATATCATAACTTTTTCTTCCTTTTTTAATCTCGTCTATGTGGTATTGTCTTTTTGTTTTTGTATATTAGATTTCAGTTGTTCTACTAATTTGGATGATTTTGCTGTACTTAATGCTATGTGAATTTATAATTGGTTACAGCCTACTGAACGGGGCATTAATTCTTAAAACGACAAATCGAGTCGTTACAGTACAATAGGAACTATCCTAATCGGCGGGGATTGCGGGAGGATTTTGTAGAAGGGGTTGATGACTTTATTTGTGATAACCCAAAATGTCATCTTTAAATTTAATAATAAATTTTGTGTTCTAAGACCTCGAAAAGCACTATTTATTATTCCTCGGCTTGTGTGCGCAGTCCGTAAAATTTTTTGGAATGTTTTTATGTGAAAAATGGATTAAAATATGAATTAGAGCTTTAAAACTCAACTGAGTTGACTTTGGTCAATATTTTGAGCAAACGAACTTGGATCAGTATTTTGACAGTTCTGGTAGGTCCGTATCATGATTTGGGACTTGGGCGTATGCGTGGAATCACATTCCGAGGTCCCTAGCCCAAGATATGGAATTTTGATAAAAAATTAAAAGTTTAAGTTCAAATAGTGACCGGATGTCGAATTATGTGCAAACGACCACAGAATAGAAATTTAATGATTCCAACAGCTCCGTATGATGATTTTTGACTTAGGAGCGTGATCGAAATTTTTATTTGGAAGTCCGTAGTGAAATTAGGCTTGAAATGGCTAAAATAGGAATTTAAAGTTTGGAAGTTTGACCGGGGAGTTAACTTTTTGATATCGGTGTCGGAATCCAGTTCTGAAAATTTTCACAGCTCTGTTATGTCATTTATGACTTGTGTGCAAAATGTGAGGTCAATCGGACTTGATTTAATAGGTTCTGACATTAAATGTAGAAGTTAAAAATTCTTAGTTTCATTAAGCTTGAATTGGGGTATGATTCATGGTTTTAGCGTTGTTTGATATGATTTAGAGGTTCGACTAAGTTCGTATGATATTTTAGGACTTGTTGGTATATTTGGTTGAGGTCCCGAGGGCCTCAGGTGCATTTCAGATGGTTAACGGATCAAAAATTGGACTTAAACAGCTGCTGCAATCTTTCTCTTCTACTACAAATTCTGGGTTGTGATCGAGCCCAAAATCGAGGCCCAAAAATTGAGCTCCCAAGATCGTGCTCCCATGATCGAACTCCTTGATCGAGCTCCCAAGATCGAGCTCCCATGATCTAGCTCCCAAGATCGAGTTCCCATGATCGAACTCCCGTGATCAAACTCCCTTGATCGAGCTCCCAAGATCGAGCTCCCAAGATCGAGCTCCCATGATCGAGCTCCCATGATCGAGCTTCCTGATCGAGCTCCCAAGATCGAGCTCCCAAGATCGAGCTCCCTGATCGGGCTCCCCTAATCGAGCCCCCTGATCGGACTCCCTGATTGGACTGGACAGATCTGTAAGTTATAAAAACAAAGGCATTCGACCCATTTGCAATTTTTGACAAACTTGAGCTTGAGCAGAGGTGACTTTTGACAGATTTTAAAGGAAAAACATTTGGGGCAAGTGATTCTAACTCGTATTTGGTCTATATACACAAATATATCATTGTTTTCACCATTTAATTAGTGTTTTGAGATTGAAATTTGGAAAATTTTAGAAATCTCATAGAAACGAATTTTTGAGATTTCGGTATCGATTCGGAGTCGGATTTGAGTGAAACTGGTATGGTTGGACTCATAATTGAATGGGTTGTCGGATTTCATAACTTTCACCGGATTCCGAGATATGGGACCCACAGACAAATTTTAAATTAATTTCGGGATTTTTATTGAAAATGTAGTATTTCTTATAGAATTGATTCCTATAAAGTTTAGTGATTGTATCGAATTATTTATGGTTAGATTCAAGCCATTCAAAGTTGGATAATCGAGGAAAGGTCCTTCTAGTGTATTAAATTGGAGCAAATTGATGTAAGTCTCTTGTCTAATCTTGTGAGGGGGAAATCTTGTGAGGTAAGTCTCTTGTCTAATCTTGTGATTAAATTAAATAATTGTTGCTAATTGCGGGGGCTACGTATGCATGAGGTGACGAGAGTCCGTACGTAGCTACTATTAATGCTAAAGTCCGGGTAGTTTAGGACTCAAAGCATGAATTACTTGTGTAAATTGTATTCTTTATTAATTAAAATATTTGATGTATATATTGTGAATTGTTATGAAAGGTAGAAAAATATGAAATTTTCATATGCTTAATTTTTGTTTAGAATAATTAATTGTTGAAATAAATTGTTATCCTCTCGAATAAATTTTACAATAAATACTCTTTTTCCGGAGGTACATAAGAAAATGTCCTCCTTTCTTGTGGCTCGGGCCGAATGTCTCGGCAGGATAGATGCATCTATGGATCGTGTTGCACGTCCCTCTACAGTGTACACAATATCCTGGATCATGCCGAACAACCTCGACAGAAATCGTGCTTAATAATAATAATTACACGATACTTTGATAGTTTATTGTAGCTTGTGAAGCTAATTGATAAATTTGGAAATCTTTGGAATTTAAGGATTATTATCCCTGTTAGCTAAGGAATTATTGTTATTCCTGTAAATGAGATTAATTTATTAACTGAAAATTTATTGGAATTGAAGGAATTTAGTTAATATACTGAGAATTGTTGCATTTGAAGGATTTTAATTATTTCAGCTGGTTAAATAAATTATTGTTATATTCTGTGAATCATGCTGAATTATATATTCTAGTTTTATTTCAATTATTATTATTGACTCGTAGTGAGTGTCAAAGTCGGCCATCTCGTCTCTACCACTTCGAGATTAGTCTTGATACTTACTGGGTACACGTTGTTTACATACTCATACTACACTTGCAGCACTTTTGTGCAGGACCTGAGGCAAGTACTAGTGGGGGACCTACCGTCTTACACCCACGTTATCTAGGGACATAGTGGTGAGCTACCTTTCTCAGCCGTTCTGCAGCTACCAATGTCTCTCCTTGTATATATTTTTCATTCTGTCTATTTTTATTTCAGACAGTATTTGAGGTTTTGTATAATCTACTAAATTCCCATATACTTGTGACACCAGGTCTTGGCATAGACATTGGTAGAATTTGATATTTTATTATTTTCTTGGATTAAAAGATTAATCAATATATATTTAATTTATCAGTTGGCTTGCCTGGCTGTAGTGTTGGGCGCCATCACGACCTATAGGTAAAATTGGGTTGTGACAATATGGTATCAGAGCACTGGGTTCACCTAGGTCTCACAAGTTATGAGAAGACCTAATAGAGTCTTGCGGATCGGTACGGAGACGTCTGTACATATCTTAGAGAGTCTATAGGGTGTTAGGAAACTACCTTTCTTCATATTCCATCGTGCAATTAATGTAATACTAAATATCCTTCTCTTATTCTCTAATAGATGGTGAGAACGCGCTCTAATGAGGTTCTAGACCAGGGAAGAGCTACTCCCCCAGTTGCTAGAGGCCGAGGCAGAGGCCGAGGGAGGGCTCCAACCCGTGGTAGAAGGCGAGGACATCCCAAGACTGTTCCAGTTATGCCGCCAGTGGGTCCAGCAGAGAATCCTATTATTGAGGAACAGGATGAGGTGCCTATGTTGCGGTTCATGGACAATATGACTCAGGCCGGTTTATTTCCGGCAGAACCAGCCACATCTCAGGCGGGCTAGGGAGCACAGACCCCTACCGCATAGGCCCTTGGACAGGCAACTGTTGTATATCAGACCCAGGGTGCACTACCTGTGGGTGGAGCCCAGCCAGTGGCAGCAGCTACACCTAAGCCCAGGCCAGCGGTAGCCGCTGACCCTCAGCAACTATTGGACAGATGGACTAGACTACATCCTCCTGTCTTTGGGGGTGAGCGACACAAGGATCCCCAAGATTTCATTGATCGGTGCAAGGATAGACTGTACAACATGAGGATATTGGAGTCTCATGGGGTAGACTTTGCTACTTTTCAGCTAGAGGGCAGAGCCCGTAGATGGTGGCAGTCTTATGTTCTTGGCAGACCAGCAGATTTTCCTCCCATAACTTGGGACAAGTTCACCAGTATCTTCCTGGACAGGTATATTCCACCCTCCCAGAGGGAAGAGTTGAGGTTTCAGTTTGAGCTGCTCCAGCAGAGCCATATGTCAGTGACCGATTGTGAGGCGAGGTTTTCTGAGTTATCTCTCCATGCACTTATGATACTCCCTACTGAGGCGGAGAGAGTGCGGAGGTTTGTTGCGGGTTTACATAGTGGCATTCAGGCCACTATGGCTCGAGAGGTTGAGTTGGGTACTTCTTATGAGCTAGTCATGGAGATAGCCCGCAGGATTGAGGGTGTACATCAGCGGAGCCGAGAGCAGGGTATGAGAGATAAGCGGTTCAGGTATTCTGGAGAGTTCAGAGGTGCTCCATCTGGGGGCAGAGGTCAGTTTGTGAGAGGGCAGTCCAGCAAGCCCCCATATCTAGCACCACCGCCTCCTCAGGGTGCTCCAGTACGATTTTATTTCAGTGCTATACCAGAGAGTTCTTATCGCCCACCAGCTATTCAGGGTTCTTCTCGTGTGTATTCATGTCCCCAGGGCCAGACCTCTAGTCAGCGGCTTATTGCACCGTAGAGTTGTTACGAGTGCGGGGATCCCAGTCACAAACGGAGATTTTGCCCCAGGCTTCGGGGTAAACTAGTGCAACAGGGTCAGCAGCCTAAGATTACCAAACCAGTTGCTCCACCAGTCGTCTGACCACCTAGAGGTGGAGGACAGGTGGGTAAAGGCCATCCTAGAGGTGCAGGTCAGCCAGGTGGAGGTCAGCCAGTTGGCGCTCAAGCTCGGTTCTATGCTTTTTTGGCCAGACCAGATGCAGAGGCCTCAGATGCCATGATTACAGGTATTATTTCTGTTTGCGGCAAAGATGCCTCGGTATTATTCGATCTAGGATCTATGTATTCATATGTGTCATCTCTATTTGCTCTATTCCTGGGTGTTTCTTGTCAGTCCTTGAGTACTTTTGGTTATGTGTCCACTCATGTGGACGATTCTGTTGTTGTGAACCGGATCTACAAGTCCTATATTATTACATTCTGTAGTTATGAAACTAGAACATATCTCCTATTTCTTGAGATGACCGATTTTGAAATTATTCTGGGCATGGACTGGTTATCTCCATATCATGCTATACTAGATTGCCATGCCAAGACTGTTACCTTGGCTATTCCAGCATTGCCTAAGATGGAGTGGATGGGTTCGTCTATTAGTTCATTTAATCGAGTTATTTCTTTTATAAAGGCTCAACACATGGTTGAGAAGGGTTGTTTGGCTTATCTAGCCTATGTTCGGGATACTACTGCAGAGACTCCGGCTATTGATTCAGTGCCTGTAGTTCGGGTGTTCTCCGATGTATTTCCTTCAGATATTCCAGGTATGCCACTTGATCGTGATATTGATTTTTAGATTGACTTGGCTCCAGATACTCAGCCTATATCTATCCCACCGTATCACATGGCTATGAAAGAATTGAAAGAACTAAAAGAATAACTTGAAGAGTTACTAGCCAAAGGGTTCGTCAGACCGAGTGTATCGCCTTGGGGCGCACCGGTAGTATTTGTGAAAAAGAAGGATGGAACAATGCGGATGTGTATTGATTATCGCCAATTGAACAAAGTCACTATTAAGAACAAGTACCCGTTGCCGTGTATTGATGATCTATTTGACCAGTTGCAGGGTGCTAGGGTGTTCTCTAAGATCGACTTGAGATCGGGGTACTATCAGTTGAAGATTCGGGATTCGGATGTTCGGAAGACTGCTTTGCGGACTAGATATGGTCTTTATGAGTTTCTGGTGATGTCCTTCGGTTTAACTAACGCCCCGGCAGCATTTATGGATTTGATGAACAGGGTATTCAGGCCATATATTGATTCATTTGTCATCGTCTTCATTGATGACATCTTGATCTCCTCGCTCAGTAAGGAGGAGCATGAGCAATATATGATAATAGTGCTTCAGACATTGCGGGAACAAAAGCTATATGCTAAGTTCTCTAAATGTGAGTTCTGGCTTGAGTCTGTAGCATTTTTGGTATATATTGTATCGTGCGAGGGTATTAAAGTTGATCCCAAAAAGATTCAGGCAGTTCAGAATTGGCATTGTCCCACTTCGGCGACTAAGATCAGGAGTTTTCTGGGTTTGGCAGGTTATTATCGTCGGTTCGTGGAAGGCTTTTCATCTATTGCAGCACCTTTGACCAAATTAAACCATAAGGGTGCTCCGTTCCGATGGTCCGATGTTTGTGAGGTGAGCTTTCAGAAGCTCAAGACAACATTGACTACAACACCAGTGTTAGTGTTGCCTTCCGGTTCAGGGATGTATACAGTGTATTTTGACGCTTCACGCATTGGCTTGGGTTGTGTATTGATGCAGGAAGGGCAAGTTATTGCATATTCTTCACGTCAGCTGAAGCTCCACGAAATGTCACGACCCAATTTTCCCTCTGTTGGGTATTGTGATGGCACCTAGTCTTAGGGACTAGGTAAGCCTAACAATAATTAAAACAACAACATTATTTAAATAGAATCTCTTAAAATTTTCAAAAACGGTAGTACAAGTCATAAGCTCTACAGAGTGTTTACTAGAAAACTTCTAAATACAACTATCGAGAAATAAGAATAAACAGTGCAAAACGAAAAAAAGAAGGTGACTCCGAAGCCTACGAACGCAGCAGTAGATTTACCTTGAGTCTCCACAGCAACAGTCCACACAGATAGCTAACGAACAAGTACCTGGATCTGCACAAAAATGTGCAAAAGAGTAGCATGAACACACCACAGCGGTGCCCAGTAAGTATCAAGACTAACCTCGGTGGAGTAGTGACGAGGAACAGTCAAGACACCCACTTGTCTAATAAACCGAACAGATCTAAGTACATGAATAACAAAATTATGATGTCTACATAAAGACTATGCAATATGGCTCACGATACAGTAATGGCATTAAAGCAAGAAACAACAAGTATCAGCGGAATATCATGAAAATGACGCAGACAAAGTGAATGGAATACAACCTAAATCCGGAATCACGAATACAGCAAGGACAAGTAATAACTCAGTAACTACAACCGCTTTTACCTCAGATTTTAGTCAACAACTCCACGAGATACCGAACCTCAGACAATTCACAACTCACGGGTCTCAATACCTGAACCCTAACACTGGGCACCCTAACACCTCATAACCACACTGACGACTCACGTGTCAATAGAGCCATTCTCACATAGAAGACAAGTAAACAAGGGTGAGCATCTATGCTCAACAATATCAAGAACACCTCTTATCCGATAAGAGTGCTTGACTTCGTGTATGCTTATGCAAGTGTCCTAACATAGTCCGTACCAGCAAATAAGCATAAGGAAGAAGAAGAACGGACAACACGTAGAATATTTTCTCATATCTTTCATAAGATAAAGCTCACACAGGTACGTATACCACTACACAAATATCAACAACAAGAATGCCCCCAGGCCATAAATCATCACAAATCAATCCCTGACACAGCCCACCATTTCTCGCCACGTGTGCAATAGTAACATAAATGCCCGCCTTGTCTCGCCACATGTGTATAATAATGTTTCCACCTTGTCTCACCACATGCGCAACCCACACATATATATATCCCACCTTGTCACGCCGCATGTGCAAATATCAATAGTAATAATAGCACGGCAGAAAACTTGTGCAACCCCAAAACAACAACCGCACGGCAAAAACCTCGTGCATCACAATAGTAACCACCGCACGGCAGAAATCTCGTGCACCACCACAACAAATACAACAACATCAATGGCAATAGTACAAAGTACGCAAGTAAATCAACTCAAGAACTTTTAAATCACAGGAAAAGTGTGGGACCAAATCACAAGGAATAACCACAGTAAAGAATGCTAGGCGTAAAGAGAACAACTCAACAAAGGGAAACTAATGTGTATCAACGATCCCACATTATACATTTCAACAACAGGGAAACTAACACGAGTCAAATAATTCCAAATAAAATAAGTCGACCAAGATATAGGATATCTAAAACTTCTTTTAAGGTTGAGAAATTACTAAGGATTTTTAACAATTTTATTAAGGATAAGCAGTAATGAAAAGATAGCATGACAATAGAGGATGTAAAATCTTTAGTTAAGTCAAATAAGAGTCCAATAGGCAATAAGAGTGAATCCTGAAAGAAATTAATTCTAATTAAAGCATGTAGAGGTGAAACTAGTAAATAAGAACTTAATCATATCAAGAACAACTTCATACTCAGTGAATATAAGGACCTAAGAATCCTAAAAGGCTAATTTTTCACAAATAGGTCCATCCACGCACTCGTCACCTCGTGCACACGGGCTACAATCAACATAGAAGACTCAAATCCTAAGGGGAAAATCCCTCACACATGGTTAGGCCAGATACTTACCTCGAACCAGCTCAAACAGTCCGTAAGAATGTCCTTTCCTTAATTATCCGACTCTGAATGGTCCAAATCTAACGAAACACAATTACATATGATGAATACAACGATAATAAACTCACCTAATTAATGAAATAAATATTTTAACAAAAATTCCGAAATTTGCCCTAAAAGGTCGACTCGGGCCCACGTCTTGGAATCGGGTAAAAATCACAAAATATGAACACTCATTCACTCACGAGTCCAACCATATAAGAATTACTCAAATCCGACCACAAATCCCCTTTCAAAACTCAAAATCTTTATTGAAGAAGTTCTTCCAATTTTTCCCAATTTCAACCCCAAAAATCCGAAACTAAATATAGAAAACAACTATAGATTAATGGAATACAACCAAAAATGAGTTAGGAATCATTACCCCAAAGTTTCCTCTGAAAATCCCTCAAAATATCGCCAAATTCCGAGCTCTCAAGTCCAAAAATGAAGAATGAAACCGAACCCTTGGATTTCTCTTTTCTGCCCAGGCGTGACCGCACCTGCGCATAATTAGCCGCATCTCCGCGACCGCAGGTGCGCACGTCCAAACCGCACTTGCGCTTCCTCTCACTTCTGCGTGCCAAAATTTGCTTCCGCGGAGCCGTTGATGCGCACAATTTCTCCGCATCTGCGGAGACTGTCGAGTCCAGCTTTTCTCGCACCTTCGCCTCAACCTTCGCATCTGCGGGCATCGCAGATGCGGAATTTTCCTCGCACCTGTGACCCCTGGCACTCCTCCACCTTTCCGCTTCTGCGCTTGCCTCTCCGCATGTGCGCTCTCGCACATGCGGCCTCATCACCGCAGGTGCAAAAATACCAGAAACGTGAAGACTTAGGAGCAACATAAATCAAAATTTTAATCCGTTAAGCACCCAAAATTTACCCGAGGCCCCCAGGACCTCAACCAAACATACCAACCAATCCTAAAACACCATACAAACTTAGTCGAGCCCTCAAATCAGATCAACTAACGATGAAACTATGCGTCGCACCATGAATCGAACTTATAAATTTCAAATCAACCCGGAATGACTTCAAATTTTGCAGGCAAGTCCCAAATAACACAACGGAGTTGTTCCAACTCTCGGAATCGCATTCTGACCCCGATATCAAAATGTCCACTTCTGGTACAAATCTTCAAAAATTCGACTTTCGCCATTTCAAGCCTAAATCAGATACAGACCTCGGATTTTTAGTCCGGACATGCTCCTAAGTCCAAAATCACCCAACGGAGCTAATGGAATAGACGAAACTCTATTCCGGTGTCGTCTCCATATAGTTTCGACTACGGTCAAAACCTAAGACTTAATATACCGTTTTAGGGACTAAGTGTCCCAAGTGAATCCGAAACAACGGGTAACTAAATTCAACCATGCACGCAAGTCAATACGCATAATATGAAGCTGCTCAGGGCCTTATGCCACCGAACAAGACTTAAACTCTCAAAATGACCAGCCGAGTCATTACATCCTTCCCCTCCTAAACAAACGTTCGTCCTCGAACGTGCTAAGCATCGCCTCGAAGTCTTGAAATCACTAGAAGCACATGTTCAACATACACCCGTGGGTGACCCCACATAATCCTGACAACACCATCTCAACTGTAATTTACCCTTTCTGCCAACACCGATAAGCCTTAGAGTAAAAAATTCTCACCTTCCATTTATCTTCAAAAGATCCGATTCTAAATCCATAACCGATATCAATCTCAACCAGCGGTAACAACTCATGCCTACACCCACAAGGTACGACCACACAACAAGACACACCACATATAGGCCCATAATAACATTTCTGATCACAATAGCTGCCCGAAATCAAAACCAGCACCAGCAATTAGACCCATATCCGTTAGCAACCCGTTTCAAACCTTCATAATGCTGACAATGATGCAAGAAATACGAAGACCTCATAACTATACTCCCGAATCAGCAAGTCACAACTAATATCACCGGGCACACACCCCGTGAAAATACAAGAAGCGTGAAGACTTAGCAGCAACACAAATCAAACTTTTAATTCGTTAAGCACCCGAAACTCACCCGAGGCCCCCGGGACCTCAACCAAACATACGAAATAATCCTAAAACACCATACGAACTTAGTCGAGCCCTCAAGTGACATCAACTAATGATGAAACTACGCATCGCACCATGAATCGAACTTATAAATTTCAAATCTTTCAACTTCTAAAACCCGTGCCGAAACCTATCAAATCAACCCGGAATGACGTCAAATTTTGCAAGCAAGTCCCAAATAACATAACGGAGTTGCTCCAACTCTCGGAATCTCATTCTGAACCCGATATCAAAAAGTCTACTTTCGGTCCAAATCTCCAAAAATTCGACTTTCGCCATTTGAAGCCTAAATCAGCTACAGACCTCGAATTTTCAGTCCGGACATGCTCCTAAGTCCAAAATCACACAACGGAGCTAATGGAATAGACGAAACTCTATTCTGGAGTCGTCATCACATAGTTCCGGCTACTGTCAAAATCCTAAGACTTAAGCTTTCGTTTTAGGGACTAAGTGTCCCAAGTCACTCCGAAACAACCGGTAACTGAATTCAACCATGCACGCAAGTCAATACACATAATATGAAATTGCTGAGGGCCTTATGCTGCCGAACGAGACTTAAAATCTTAAAACAACCGGCCGGGTCGTTACACGAAAAGAATTATTCGGTACATGATTTGGAGTTAGCTGCGATTGTTCACGCTCTTAATATTTGGAGGCATTATCTTTATGGGGTGTCTTTTGAAGCTTTTACTGATCATCGCAGTTTAAAGCATTTGTTCAAGCAGAGGGACCTAAATTTGAGGCAGCACAGATGGCTGGAGTTACTAAAAGATTATGATATTATTATTCTATATCATCCGGGCAAAGCAAATGTGGTTGCAGATGCCTTGAGAAGAAAGGCGGAGAGTATGGGTAGTTTGGCTTTCATTTCAGCAGAGTAAAGGCCATTAGCCTCGGATATTCAATCTTTGGCTAACAGACTTGTGAGGCAGGATATTTCAGAGCCCAACTGAGTTCTTACATGTGTTGTGGCCCAATCTTCACTATTTGAACAGATCAAGGCTCGCCAGTATGATGACCCACCCTTGATGGTTCTTCGTGAAACGGTACTACGATATGGTGCCAAGGAAGTTATTATTGGTGCGAATGGTGTTCTGCGAATCCAAGGTTGTCTATGTGTTCCTAATGTTGATGGACTGAGGAAAAGGATCCTAGAGGAGGCACACAGTTCTCGGTATTCTATTCATCGAGGTGCTACGAAGATGTATCATGACCTGAGGCAGCATTAATGGTGGCGACGAATGAAAAAGGACATTGTTGAGCATGTAGCTAGGTGTCTAAATTATCAGCAAGTTAAATATGAGCACCAGAGGCTAGGTGACCTACTTCAGCAGATGACTATACTGGAGTGGAAATGGGAACGCATCATTATGGACTTGGTAGCTGGGTTGCCGCGGACCATGTGGAAGTTTAATGCAGTTTGGGTCATTGTCGACAGGCTGACCAAGTCAGCACATTTCATTCCGGTTGTGACTACGTATACTTCAGAGAGGTTGGCCCAAATTTATATTCAGGAGATAGTTCGGTTGCACGGTGTGCGAATTTCCATCATATTAGATAGAGGTCCTCAGGCTACTTCACATTTCTAGAGAGCATTACAGAGTGAGTTGGGGACCCGTGTAGAGCTCAGCACAACTTTTCATCCGCAGACTGACGGGCAGTTAGAGTGGACAATTCAGATTTTGGAGGACATGCTCAGGGCATGTGTGATTGACTTTGGAGGTCAGTGGGATCGTTTCTTGCCTTTGGCCGAGTTTGCTTATAACAATAGTTACCAATCCAGCATCGAGATGGCTCCATTTGAGGCTTTGTATGGTCGACGATGTCGTTCGCCTATTGGGTGGTTTGAGCTAGATGAGTCTAAGTTATATGGTACTGATTTGGTGTAAGATGCCTTGGAAAAGGTAAAGTTGATTCAGGAGCGACTTCGTACAGCACAATCCAGACAGAAGAGTTACGCAGCTCAGAAAGCGCGCGATTTATCCTTTATGATGGGTGAAAAAGTTCTCTTGATAGTTTCGTCGATGAAGGGAATCATGAGATTTGGGAAAAAGGGAAAATTGAGCCCAAGGTTTATAGTCCCATTTGAGGTGTTGAAACGAGTTGGGGAGGTTGCTTATGAGCTTGCATTGCCTCCCAGCCTATACGGAGTTCATCTGATTTCCATGTATCTATGCTCCGGAAGTATCATGCCGACCTATTACATGTGTTAGCCTTTCGCACAGTTCAGCTAGATAATAGCTTGGGTTATTAAGAGGAGCCAGTTGCCATTATTGATAAACTGGTTTGTCAATTGAGGTCCAAGAGGATTTCTGCAATTAAAGTCCGGTGGAGGGGCCAACCAGTCGAGAAAGCGACTTGGGAGGCGGAAAACATGCGGAGCATATATCCACACTTATTCAGCACTTCAGGTATAATTTTAAACCCGTTCGAGGACGGACATTTGT
This sequence comes from Nicotiana tomentosiformis, assembly GCF_000390325.3. NCBI lineage: Eukaryota > Viridiplantae > Streptophyta > Magnoliopsida > Solanales > Solanaceae > Nicotiana > Nicotiana tomentosiformis. Next base: position 112,175,314 of record NC_090823.1, on the reverse strand, counting down.
TTTAGAAGTGGAGAATGTGATGACCCAAAATGTCATCTTTAAATTTAATAGTTAATTTTGTGTTATAAGACCTAAAAAGCACTATTTATCATTCCTCGACTTGCGTGCGCAGTCCGTAAAATTTTTTGGAAAGTTTTTATGTGAAAAATGGATTAAAATACGAATTAGAGCTTCAAAACTCAACTGAGTTGACTTTGGTCAACATTTTGAGCAAACCAACTCGGATAAGTGTTTTGACAGTTTCAGTAGGTCCGTATCATGATTTGGGACTTGGGCGTATGCCCGAAATTAAATTCCGCGGTCCCTAGCCCGAGATATGGAATTTTGATAAAAAATTAAAAGTTTAAGTTCAAATAGTGACCGAATGTCGAATTATGTGCAAACGACCCCCGTAATAGAATTTTGATGATTCCAACAGCTCCGTATGATGATTTTGGACTTAGGAGCGTGATCGGAATTTTTATTTGGAAGTCCGTGCTTGAAATGGCTAAAATAAGAATTTAAAGTTTGGAAGTTTAATCGGAGAGTAGACTTTTTGATATCAGGGTCGGAATCCAGTTCTGAAAATTTTTGCAGCTCCGTTATGTCATTTATGACTTGTGTGCAAAATTTGAGGTCAATCGGACTTGATTTGATAGGTTCCGGCATCAAATGTAGAAGTTAAAAATTCTTAGTTTCATTAAGCTTGAATTGCGGTATGATTCGGGGTTTTAGCGTTGTTTGATGTGATTTAGAGGTTCGACTAAGTTCGTATGATGTTTTAGGACTTGTTGGTATATTTGGTTGAGGTCCTGAGGGCCTCGGGTGAGTTTTGGATGGTTAACGGATCAAAAATTGGACTTAAACAGCTGCTGCAATTTTTCTCTTCTGCTGGAAATTCTGGGTTGTGATCGATCCCAAGATCGAGCCCAAAATCGAGGCCTAAAATCTTGGCTTAAAAATCGAGCTCCCAAGATCGAGCTCCCATGATCGAGCTCCCATAATCGAACTCCCTGATCGAGTTCCCAAGATCGAGCTCCCAAGATCGAGCTCTCATGATCGAACACCCCTGATCGAGCTCCCAAGATCGAGCTCCCAAGATCGAACTCCCATGATCGAACTCCCTAATCGAGCTCCCATGATCGAGCTCCCAAGATCGAGCTCCCTGATAGGGCTCCCCTAATCGAGCTCCCTGATCGAGCTCCCTGATCGGACTGGACAGATCTGTAAGTTATAAAAACAGAGGCATTCGACCCATTTGCTATTTTTGACAAACTTGAGCTTGAGCAGAGGCGACTTTTGACTGATTTTGAAGGAAAGACATTTGGGGTAAGTGATTCCAACTCGGATTTGGTCTATATACACAAATATATCATTGCTTTCACCATTTAATTAGTGTTTTGAGATTGAAATTTGGAAAATTTTAGAAATCTCATAGAAATAAATTTTTGAGATTTCGGTATCGATTCGGAGTCGGATTTGAGTGAAACTGGTATGGTTGGACTCGTAATTGAATGGGTTGTCAGATTTCATAACTTTCGCCGGATTCCGAGATGTGGGCCCCACGGACGAATTTTTAATTAATTTCGGGTTTTTTTATTGAAAATGTAGTATTTCTTATATAATTGATTCCTATAAAGTTTAGTGATTGTATCGAATTATTTATGGTTAGATTCGAGCAAATCAAAGTTGGATAATCGAGGAACGGACCTTCTAGTAGATTAAATTGGAGCAAATTGAGGTAAGTCTCTTGTCTAATCTGGTGAGGGAAAATTTACCTCATAGGTGATTAAATTAAATAATTATTGCTAATTGCGGGGGGCTACGTACGTACGAGGTGACGAGAGTCCGTACGTAGCTACTATTAATGTTAAAGTTCGGATAGTTTAGGACTCAAAGCATGAATTACTTGTGTAAATTGTATTCTTTATTAATTAAAATATTTGATGTATATATTTTGAATTGTTATGAAAGGTAGAAAAATATAAAATTTTCATATGCTTAATTTTTGTTTAGATTAATTAATTATTGAAATAAATTATTATCCTCTCGAATAAATTTTACAATAAATACTCTTATTCCCGGAGGTACATAAGAAAATGTCCTCCTTTCTTGTGGATCGGGCCGAACGCCTCGGCAGGATAGATGCATCTATGGATCGTGCCGCACGTCCCTCGGCAATGTACACAATATTCTGGATCGAGCCGAACGACCTCGTCAGAAATCATGCTTAATAATAATAATTACACGATACTTTGATAGTTTATTGTAGCTTGTGAAGCTAATTGATAAATTTGAAAATCTTTGGAAAATAAGGATTATTATCCCTATTAGCTAAGGAATTATTGTTATTCCTGTAAATGAGATTAATTGATAAACTGAAAATTTATTGGAATTGAAGGAATTTAGTTAATATACTGAGAATTGTTGCATTTGAAGGAATTTAATTATTTCTGCTGGTTAAATAAATTATTGTTATATTCGGTAAATCATGCTGAATTATATATTCTAGTTTTATTTTAATTATTATTATTGACCCGTAGTGAGTGTCAAAGTCGGTCATCTCGTCTCTACCACTTCGAGATTAGACTTAATACTTACTGGGTACACGTTGTTTACGTACTCATACTACACTTGCTGCACTTTTGTGCAGGACCTGAGGCAAGTACTAGTGGGGGACCTACCGTCTTACACCCACGTTATCTAGGGGCATAGTGGTGAGCTACCTTTCTGAGCCGTTCTGCAGCTACCAGTGTCTCTCCTTGTATTATTTTTTCATTCTGTCTATTTTTATTTCAGACAATATTTGTGGTTTTGCATAATCTACTAGATACTCATATACTTGTGACACCAGGTCTTGGCACACACATTAGTAGAATTTGGTATTTTATTATTTTCTTGGATTAAAAGTTTAATGAATATACATTTAATTTATCAGTTGGCTTGCCTAGCTGTAGTGTTGGGCATCATCACGACCTATAGGTGAAATCGGGTCGTGACATTATTAGACATGCATTGTCACTTTCACCATACCAAAGTGAAGGAGTAATTAGGTGCCCTTGTGTCATGGGATATTGTATGCAGTTTAAAAAATGGAGGAAGTTAAGCGTTATCTTTATAGGAAGGGGTTTATAGAGAATTACTTTTTATGGACTAATCATGAAGAGATCGATGGTAGCCGTGGAATATTTCATAACACGCTTGTTGGTGAAAGTAGTAGGTCGGTGGAGAATATAAATCATGATTCTAGAATTCAGGATATGGTTACGGATGCTCTTGGGTTGCACTTCGGGGGTGAGCCCAATGAAAATGTTGAACAAACTCCTAATGATGATGCAAAACGTATTTATGAACAGTTAGAGAAAGCTAGTCGTCCACTACATGAAGGAAGTCCGCACTCTGAGTTGTCTGTTGGAGTTAGATTACTAAGTATCAAATCTGATTGGAATATTTCTCAAGCAGCCATGGACTCTTTCATTGACCTTATGAGTGAACTAGTTGACCCTAATATCAACTTACCTGGTGATTTCTATAAGGCAAAGAGATTGGTTTCTAAGTTAGGACTTTCGTCAATGAGAATTGATTGTTGTGAAGAAGGTTGCATGTTATATTATAAAGATGATGTAACTTTAGACAGTTGTAAATTTTGCGAAAATCCTCGTTTCAAGAGGCTTTCCAGCGGGAATACGGTTGTTGTCAAGGCGATGCATTATTTACCTCTTATACCTAGGTTAAAGAGGTTATATGCGTCGATGAGTTCTGCTCCTCATATGAGATGGCACTTTGAAAATAGAAGACCACCTGGTGTTATCTGTCATCCTTCAGATGAAGAGGCTTGGAAGCACTTTGATAGGACATATCCAGATTATGCTAGTGAACAGAGGAACATTCGGTTAGGTTTGTGTGCGGATGGCTTCACGTCATTTTCTATATCTGCGACACCATATTCATGCTGGCTTGTCTTTCTTACACCTTATAATCTACCACCTGAGTTGTGTATGAATAGTCCATATGTCACGACCCAAAATTCCAACTTGTCGTGATGGCGCCTATCTCGATACTAGGCAAGCCGACAACATCAATAACTCACGATTTCCTTTCAATTTAAAAACATAACGTTTAATATAATATCAAAATCTTAGCAAAAGTCTGCTACAACACTCCCAAAACCTGGTGTCACTGAGTACATGAGCATCTAATATGAGTACAAGACTGAAAAATACTGTCTATAATAGTCTAAGACCAAAATACAGTAATACAGAGATAGGGAAGGAGAGACAAGATCTGCGAAACACGGCAGCGACCTCTGAATCTCCGAAAAATCAGCTATACGGAAAAATCAACACCCGCTATGTGCAGGAACACCTGGATTTGCACACGAAGTGCAGGGTGTAGTATGAGTAAAACCAACTCAGCAAGTAACAATAATAAATAAGGAACTGAAGATGGTAACGAGTTACACAGTTATGGTTCATTTCCAGTAATCCCAGCAGGGAATAGACATGCTATCAAATCTGGCAGTTTAATGTCAAATCAATTTTTTATACAATTCCTGTTCATGTAATCCGTATATCAACAATCTTTCAGAGAATTCACGACAATGACAGATAGCAACTAAACGCAACAACAAATGGAAGTAAAGTACAACCTCTCAGGACATCAATCGCTTACTGGGCTCCCAACCCTCATCACTCTCTGGGCTCCCAGCCCTCACTCAATAGGTACCCGCGCTCACTGGGGGTGTACAGACTCATGAGGGGCTCCTACAGCCCAAACACTATAAGCACGGCCAACTCACGTGCTGCACGGCCAACTCACATGCCATAATATAAAGATCTGGATCCGCACGGCCAACTCACGTGCAATAATAATATAAGGATCCGCACTGCCAACTCACGTGCAATAATAAGCCAATAAGGCCTGCTGCAAGCGGACAGCCCCAATCCATAAAATATCCTCACAATCAGGCCCTCAGCCTCCCTCAGTCATAAATCTCTCCAGTCTCTCGGGCTCTCAATAATGATGAATCAGCCCAAACAACAATGATATGATGTATCAATAATAATAACAGAGACTGAGATAAAATGTGCAAGTAAAAATTGAGAATGAGTAAATATAGCATTTAGCAGGCAATTCAACCAGTACACGACCTCTGTGTGTCCCAACAGTACTATCATATAGCCTAAGCATGATTTCTAACATGATTTACAGTCAAATTGTATCAACACATAGAGGGAATATAGCTAACAACAAATTATTCAACTTTACAGTTTCCCGGGACGGACCAAGTCACAATCCCCTCGATGCACGCCCACACGCTCGTCACCTAGCATGTGCGTCACCTCCAAAATAATCACATGATACCAAAATTCGGGGTTTCATACCCTCAGGACCAGATTTAAAATTGTTACTTACCTCAAACCATGTAATTCTTTATTCCGATATGCCCTTGCCACTAGAATTGGTCTCCAAAAGCCTCGTATCTAGCCACAATTAACTCGATTCAATCAATACCAATTATTGTAATTAATTCCATAAGGAAATACTAATTTTTCCAATAAAAATCCGACAAAAGTTACAAAATATGAATGCCCATCCAACCACAAGTCCAACCATACAAATTTCACCAAAGTCTTTGAAGATTTCTACCATTTTCAATCCAATCTATGCCCATTTGAACTCAACAATCTTTCCATAAACCTTATTGATATGTATAAATGATACTATTACACCCAAGAATCATACTCTTAATCACCCATCTTTACCCAAACTCGAAATTGAAGACTAGGGGTTAGAACCTTACCTCTTGGGTGAAGATCTTGTGATATTTTCTTGTTGGATTTCAAAGCTTGAACAAGATCTTGATGAACAAACTACTTGAGCTTCTTCCTCTCTCTAGAACACTCTCCTTTCTCTCTAACAATGTCGGATTTTTGCTCCAAAATGAGTCCTAGAGCCTATTTATCAAAATGGGGTCGGGTTATGAAAATAGAAAAATTAACCCTCCGAAAACAGGTTTGCGGTCGCATAATGGACCACAGATATGCGGGCCGCAAAACTGATCGCAAAATCGGCGCCCAAAACTGGGCTCTTCTGGTCCATTCTGCGACCTGTTTTGTGGTCGTAGAAGCAGTTTTGCGATCGCATAATGGGTCGCAGAATTGCATTTAATTTGGTCATAACTTCTTGTAGGAATGTCCAAATGACGAACGGTTTGAAGCGTTAGAAACTAGACTCGAAGATATTTCATTTTATAGGTATATCATCACATAACTCCATATATATATATATATAGTTCTGCGATCGCAGAATTGGTCACATAATCGCATTTTTCTAGACTTTGGTAATTTGGTCATAACTTCTTGTAGGAATGTCCAAATGACGAACGGTTTGAAGCGTTAGAAACTAGACTCGAAGATATTTCATTTTATAGGTATATCATCACATAACTCCATATATATATATATATATATATATATATATATATATATATATATATATATGTAGATATTTCCGTTCAAAGTTGGGTCTTGTGCGAACTCACTTGAAACTTTAGTCTTATGAAATTTTCAAGTTCTACATTCGATGCTGAAACCTATCGAATCAAGTCCGATTGACCTCAAATTTTTTCACACAAGTCATAAATGACATAACGGACCTATTCCAATTTACGTAATTGAATTCCGACCCTGATATCAAAAAGTCAACCCTCCGGTCAAACCTTTCCAAAAATTCAACTTTCAGCATTTCAAGCCAAATTCCACTACGTACCTCCAAATAATTTTCCGGACACGTTCCTAAGTCCAAAATCACCATACGGAGCTATTGGTATTATCAAAACTCCATTCCAAGGTCGTTTACATATAAGTCGACATCCGGTCAACTATTTCAACTTAAGCTTCCAACATGAAATTCATTCTTCCAAGCTAACTCCGAAGTACCTTAAAACCAAAGCCGATAATTTACACAAGTCATAATACCTCGTAGGAAGTTATTCAATACTTCAAATAGTTGAAAGGAGCATAAATGCTTAAAATGACTGGTCGTGTCATTACACCATATATATTTTTAAATTGTATTATCCCCGGTCCACGTAATCCGAAAAGTTTTATAGATGTATATTTGCAACCTTTGATTGATGAGTTAAAACAATTGTGGTATGATGGTGTTGAAACATATGACATATCAACCAAGTAGAATTTCAAATTGCATACTAATTTAATGTGGACTATTAACGATTTTCCTGCGTATGGAATGTTGTCTGGGTGGATGACTGCTGGGAAGATAGCTTGTCCTTACTATATAAAGGTAAAGCGTTCACTTTGAAACATGACCGAAAGCAATCATGGTTTGATTGTCACCGTCAGTTCTTGCCTGATGATCATGAGTTTATAAGGATGAAAAATGCATTCAAAACGAATAAAGTGAAATATAATTCTCCACCTCCGATACTTTCAAGTGAGGAAATTTGGGAGAGGGTCCAGAACATCAGTAAAGTTACTGAGGCTCCACCTTATAAATTCCCCGGATATGATGTTACTGATAATTGGATGAAACAGAGTATATTTGGGAGTTGCCTTATTGGAAAGATAATCTTCTCTGACACAACCTTGATGTCATGCATATTGAGAAGAATTATTTTGACAATTTGTTCAACACAGTGATGGATGTTAAAGGTAAGACAAAAGATAACCCGAAGGCTAGAATGGACTTATAAGAATATTGTAGGTGACCTGAATTATACTTGCAGACAGTAAACAATGGTAAGGTGTTCAAGCCCAAAGCAAGTTACACATTCACTTTGGAGGAAAGACGACAAATTTGTGATTGGGTTACGAAATTGAAGATTCCTGAGGGTTATGCGTCGAATCTAGGAAAAATAGTAGATATGGAGGTAGGGAAGTTGAGCCATTTGAAAAGTCATGACTGTCATGTTTTCATGGAGACCTTAGTACCTATTGCATTTTGTGGTTTGCCTGAAAGAATCTGGAAACCCTTCATAGAGATTAGTTTGTTTTTCAAAGACTTGTGTTCTACCACATTAAGGGAAGAAAACCTAGTTCAGATGGATCAGAACATTCGTATAACTTCTAGTAAGATGGAAAAAATATTTTCATGTGGTTTATTTGATGTGATGGAACACCTTCCAATCCACCTTGTACACGAGGCACGACTTGGAGGGCATGTTCAATGCAGATGGATGTATCCTTTTGAGAGGTAATATTATAAGTTTGATATAATATTCTATTTTATTTTAATATTCTTGGCTAACATGACATTATGTAGGACAATTAGAAAATGCAAACAATTTGTTAAGCAGAGTAATAGGTTTGAAGGATCTATATGCGAAGCCTATCTTGCAAAGAAAACTGCACATTTTTATTCTTATTATTTTGAGAATAATGTGCCATGTGCTAGGAATAGGCCCAACAGGCACACTGTCGAATGTATGAATGATCCATTATATCCACCAATGTCCATATTCAATCAACCAGGCCGATGTTCTAAGGACGTTAGAAAGAAATGTTTGAGTGATATGGAGTACAAGTCAGCTACACTTCATGTGTTGCTAAATTGTCCCGAAGTTGTACCATTTCTCAAGTAAGTATTGATTTATTAGTTATCAAAATGTATAATTTACTGTGATTACATATTGATGCAACTACTAAAAATATTTGATTTGTCACAGTCACTTCGTGGGTCAATTTGGCCATGATGTTGTATATACGAGATTTGATACGTGGTTCAAACAATTTGTATGTTTATCCAGATAATGTTCTTCCGATGTTCCCGCTATGTATATATATATATATATATATATATATATATATATATATATATATATATATATATATATATATATGTATATAGTGAATGTATAAAAATTGATTCATAAGTTGTGCTAACTTATGAAATTTTTAATACTATGTAGGTAAATAATCCAAATAATGGTGTAAATTAATTTTTGAAAGATATATCTTGGGAACTTGGGCTTCAGATCACAACAATGTCTAAGTAAGTAGTGAATGGTTATAAGTTTCATACAGAGGATTGCTCTAAAAATAAAAATAGCAACAACAGCGGGGTGTGGGTTCAAGGTGGTGATGGCAACCAAGTTGGAGATATTGATTATTATGGTGTGATCAAAGAAATATTACAACGAGAATATACAGGTTGGCCATATAAGAAATTTATACTCTTTAGATGCAAGTGATTTGTCCCAAATCCAACAAGATGTACAAGAGTACATCACCAATACAACATAATTGATATGGTGAATCGGGCGAGCCAAGCCAACTTTCAGACGAGGATGCTGAAAGAATATGGTTGGAATCTGTTGGCGGTCCAAAATGGGAGAAGGTATATGGGCTTCCTACTAAAATATTCCATCATTATAGGTGTGGAATGCAAGGAATAGGGACTTCCTCTCAAGGCGAGCAACTTAATAGGGAGAGCCTCTCGGCTATGCAGGAGATAGTGACAAAGCTCACATCCAAGCTAGAAGCGGCGAAGGAAAGAGAAAGTCTTAGAGATGATCAATTCCTTGGCATGCAAGTTCAGATTAGAACTCTCCTATCTATTGGAGCTTTTCCGTTGCCCCGGTCTCGAGAGGCATTGCCAGACGGTCGACCTCCACGTGATCGTTCCTCCCGTCCTGCTCGTGATCGTTCCTCCCGTCCTCCCCGTGATCGTTCTTCCCGTCCTTCACAAGACCATTCTCTATACCGTCTTGTAGATGAAAGTTCATCAGACAGTGATGATGATGTTGTAGAAAACACCCCATTGACCAATACTTTTATATACTTTGAACTAGATAAATAGAACCAGTTTTGAATTAGATTGAATAATTTTGAACTTGTTGTAATTAGTTTTAACTTGGTTTTAGATTGTTACATTCAATTGAACTTTAATTTGTTAGTTTTAAAGTATTTATTGGATGTTTGGCTGTTGTTGTTGGATATTTGGTTGGTATTGTGTTGTTGTTGTTGTTGTGTTGTTGTTGTTGTTGTTGTTGTTGTTGTTGTTGTTGTTGTTGTTATTGTTGTGGATGGATTTAGGGTGAATTAGGGGTTTTATGAGGTAAATTGGGGGTATTGGTATGCTGGCAGGTGGTGTAGCTACCAAAATAGGCATTTTATGCCAAATTTAAACCCAAAAAAACAACCAATTTTGGTCGGTAAATAATATAAAAATGAAAAAACATAATTACAAATTACCGACCAAAGTTGGTCGGTTAATGAACAATGAATTCCCAGAATTCAACATTACCGACCAACTTTGGTCGGTAATTTGTAATTATGTTGAGCTTACCGGCCAAAGTTGTTTGGTAATTTTTAATTTTAATTATTTAAAAATATATATATATTTCCAATAACGACCAAAGTTGGTCATTTTTTTAATTTTAATAATTTATAAAAAAAATATATTTTCATTTACCGACCAAAGTTGGTCGGTAATAAAAATTAATAAATTTAATACACCGACCAACTTTGGTCGGTAAAATTAAATTAATAAAATAACATGCATACCCGTTGCAATTTTAAGAATTTTGTAAAAGCAACTCAACGTATGTCTTGGCGATTTCACAGTATTCTTTATCTAATTTATGTATTATAGCACCTAATTAATATCATTAACATTGTTTTCTTATCTTTTTGAAACATTTGCAGTGAAAATATGATTTAAAGATTAATTATGGTTGTTGCTCTGGTGGGTGCTCTTGTATGTGGAATCAATGGCGAAGGGACTCATAATAGGGAACTGTACGGAGGTGGTGATAGCATAACTATCTCAAATGAAACTGAAATTCCTACATTAAGTGGGTGCATTGAAAATTTCCCGAAAATAAATTCTATTCAAATTCCTCCGCCTTCACATGACCAAGATTTCACTCAACTAATGAAGCTAGTAAACTTCCATTTCTCATGAATAGATTATCCATTTGGCTGTGTAATTTGTCTCTGACTAAACAACCCGAGGGTGGTGTGGTTTGCTGACAAAATCATGCAAGGCTTTATAATACGGGCATTGTAATATAGTTAGTAAGTATCATAGAATGGCATACTTCCTTGTTTGCCTTCTTAGAAGTTTGAAACAAAAATACAATGAAACTCTCACGTGCAACATTAAATTTGTCCTAATTTTATTTTAATTAACTTTGTACTCCGGTTTTACTACTAAAACTAACGAACTCTTACGCTAAAAATTTTCTTCTTTCTCTTTCCTTTTTCTTTTCCTTCCATATGTCGAACTTTCAATTTCTATTCAGCTATCGTCCAGATTTACTAAGAGCACTTATATTTTTTATTTCCTTCAATTTGGTAACAAACAGACATACCTTATCTTTTTGCAAAATTCTCCTTTTATGACATTTATTATTTTCTTTTGTACTTTAATCTGAAAATAAAATGATCGAATCTGTAATGACCCAACCAGTCATTTTAACTTTTAGAACCCTGTTTCATAAAATAAAACTTTCCGTATGTGCTTTTAATGATTTATGACTTGCGGGGATGGTTGATTCGGGATTTGGAAGTGTTTGGGTTGAAACCGGAACAGTTGGTTCCTTAAGTTGGCCTTAAAGTGCTAAATTTGACTTCGGTCAACATTTTGAGAAAATGACCCCGGAATAGAATTTTGACGATTCCAACTGCTCCGTATGGTGATTTTGGGTACACATTGTTTACGTATTCATACTACACTTGCTGCACTTTTTGTGCAGGACCTGAGGCAAGTACTAGTGGGGGGCCTATCGTCTTACACCCACGCTATCTAGGGGCATAGTGGTGAGCTGCCTTTCTGAGCCGTTCTGCAACTACTAGTGTCTCTCCTTCTATTTTTTCATTCTGTCTATTTTATTTCAGACAGTATTTGAGGTTTTGTATAATCTACTAGATGCTCATACACTTGTGACACCAGGTCTTGTCACACATATTGGTAGAATTTGGGTTTTGTTATTTCTCTTGGTTTTAAATTTTGTCAATGAATGATTAATTTATTAAGTTGGCTTGCCTAGCCGTAGTGTTGGGCGCCATCACGACCTATAGGCGAATTTGGGTCGTGACAACATGGTATTAGAGCACTAGGTTCACTTAGGTTTCACAAGTTTTAGCAGGCCTAATAGAGTCTTGCGGATCGGTACGGAGACATCTGTACTTATCTTCGAGAGGCTATAGGGTGTTAGGAAATTACCTTTCTTCATATTCCATCATGGAAATAATGTAGTACTAAATATCCTTCTCTTATTCTCTCACAGATGGTGAGAACGCGCTCGAATAAAGTTCCAGACCAGGGAAGAGCTACTCCACAGTTGCTAGAGGTCGAGGTAGAGGGCGAGGGCGAGGGAGGGCTCCGGCCCGTGGTAGAGGGCGAGGACGTCCCAGGACTGTTCCAGTTATGCCGCCATTGGGTCCAGCAGCGAATCCCATTATTGAGGAGCATGGTGAGGTGCCTGTGGCAGAGCCAGCTCCGGTGGATTTCACATCTGCACCGGGATTATAGGATGTCATGGGTCGTATGCTACGGTTCATGGACAATATGACTCAGGCCGGTTTATTTCCGGCAGACCCAGCCACATCTCAGGCGGGCGGGGGAGCACAAACCCCTACCGTGCAGGCTCATGGACAGGCAGCTGTTGTATATCAGACCCAGGGTGCACTACTCGTAGGTAGAGGCCAGCCAGTGGCAGCAGCTACACCTGAGCCCAGGCCAGCTATAGCCGCCGATCCTCAGAAACTATTGGACAGATGGACTAGACTACATCCTCCTGTCTTTGGGGGTGAGCGACATGAGGATCCACAGGACTTCATTGATCGTTGCAGGGACAGACTACACAACATGAGGATATTGGAATCTCATGGGGTTGACTTTGCTACTTTTCAGCTAGGGGGCAGAGCCCGTAGATGGTGGCAGTCTTATGCTCTTGGCAGAGCAGCAAATTCTCTTTCCATGACTTGGGTCAAGTTCACCCGTATCTTCCGGGACAGGTATATTCCACCCTCCCAGAGGGAAGAGTTGCGATTTCAGTTTGAACAGCTCCAGCAGGGTCAGATGTCAGTGACTGATTATGAGGTGAGGTTTTTTGAATTATCTCGCCATGCACTTATGATACTCCCTACTGAGGCGGAGAGAGTGTGGAGGTTTGTAGCTGGTTTACATACTGGTATTCAGGCCACTATGGCTCGAGAGGTTGAGATGGGTACTTCTTATGAGCGTGTTGTGGAGATAGCCCGGAGGATTGAGGGTGTGCGTCAGCGGAGCCGAGAGTAGATTATGAGAGATAAGCGGATCAGGTACTCTAGAGAGTTTAGGGGTGCTCCGTCTGGGGGCAGAGGTCAGTTTGTGAAGGGGCAGACCAGCAGACCCCCATATCCAGCACCCCCACCTCCTCGAGGTGCTCCAGTGCGACCTTGTCTCAGTGCTATACCAGAGAGTTCTTACCGCCCACCAGCTATTCAGGGTCCTCCCAGTGGGTATTCAGTTCCCCAGGGCCAGACACTTAGTCAGCAGCCCATCGCACCGAAGCGTTATTACGAGTGCGGGGATCCCAGTCACATGCGGAGGTTTTGCCCCAGGCTTCGGGGTAGACCACTACAGCAGGGTCAGCAGCCTATGCTTACCGGACCAGTTGCTCTACCAGTAGTCTGACCACTAAGAGGTGGAGGACAGGTGGGTAGGGGCCGTCCTAGAGGTGGAGGTCAGCCAGGCGGAGGCCAGCCAGTTGGTGCTCCAGCTCGGTTCTATGCTTTTCCGGCTAGACCAGATGCAGAGGCCTCAGATGCTGTGATTAGAGGTATTATTTCTATTTGCGGCAAAGATGCCTCAGTATTATTTGATCCAGGATCCACGTATTCATATGTGTCGTCTCTATTTGCTCCATTCCTGGGTGTTTCTTGTGACTCCTTGAGTAATCTTGTTTATGCGTCCACTCCTATAGGCGATTCTGTTATTGTGAACCGGATCTACCGGTCTTGTATTATTACATTCTGTGGTTATGAAACTAGAGCAGATCTCTTATTGCTCAAGATGATCGATTTTGAAATTATTCTGGGTATGGACTGGTTTTCTCCATATCATGCTATTCTAGATTGTCATGCCAAAACTGTTACCTTGGCTATTCCATCTTTGCCTAGGCTGGAGTTGAGAAAGGTTGTTTGGATTATCTAGCCTATGTTCGGGATACTACTGCAGAGACTCCGACTATTGATTCAGTGCCAGTAGTTCAGGAGTTCTCCGATGTATTTCCTTCAGATCTTCTAGGTATGCCACCTAATCGTGATATTGATTTCTGTATTGACTTGGCTCCAGATACTCAGCCTATATCTATCCCACAGTATCGCATGGCTCCGAAAGAATTGAAAGAGTTGAAAGAACATCTTGAAGAATTACTAGCTAAAGGGTTCGTCAGACCGAGTGAATCGCCTTGGGGTGCACCGGTATTATTTGTGAAGAAGAAAGATGGCACAATGCAAATGTGTATTGATTATCGCCAATTGAACAAAGTCACTATTAAGAACAAGTACCCGTTGTCGTGTATTGATGACCTATTTGACCAGTTGCATGGTGCTGGGGTGTTCTCTAAGATCGACTTGAGGTCGGAGTATCATCAGTTAAAGATTCAAGATTCGGATGTTCCGAAAACTGCTTTCCGTACTAGATATGGTCATTATGCGTTTCTGGTAATGTCTTTTGGTTTAACTAATGCCCCGCCAGCGTTTATGGATTTGATGAACAGGGTATTCAGGCCGTATATTGATTCATTTGTCATTGTCTTCATTGATGACATTTTGATCTACTCACGCAGTAAGGATGAACATGAGCAGCATATGAGAGTAGTGCTTCAGACATTGCGGGAACAAAAGCTATATGCTAAGTTCTCTAAATGTGAGTTTTGGCTAGAGTCTGTAGCATTTTTAGGACATATTGTATCGGGCGAAGGTATTAGAGTTGATCCCAAAAAGATTGAGGCAGTTCAGAATTGGCATCGTCCCACTACGGCGATTGAGATCAGTAATTTTCTGGGTGTAGTAGGTTATTATCGTTGGTTCGTGGAAGGTTTTTCATCTATTGCAGCACCTTTGACCAAATTAACCCAGAAGCGTGTTCAGTTCCGAGGATCCGATGATTGTGAGGCAAGCTTTCAGAAGCTCAAGACAGCATTGACTACAACACCAGTGTTAGTGTTACCTTCCGGTTCGGGGATGTATATAGTGTATTGCGATGCTTCATGCGTTGGTTTGGGTTGTGTATTAATGAAGGAAGGGCGAGTTATTGCAAATGCTTCACGTCAGTTGAAGCCCCAGGAGAAGAATTATCCGGTACATGATTTGTAGTTAGCTGCGATTGTTCACGCCCTTAAGATTTTGAGGCATTATCTTTATGGGGTGTTCTGTGAAATTTATACTGATTATCACAGTTTGCAGTATTTGTTCAAACATAGGGACCTAAATTTGAGGCAGCGCAGATGGCTGAAATTACTAAAAGATTATGATATTACTATCCTGTATCATCCGGGCAAAGAAAATGTGGTTGCAGATGCCGTGAGCAGAAAGGCGGAGATTATGGGCAGTTTGGCTTTCATTTCAGCAGAGGAAAGGCCATTAGCCTCGGATATTCAGTTCTTGGCTAACAGACTTGTGAGGCTGGATATTTCAGAGCCCAGCCGAGTTCTTGCATGTGTTGTAGCTCAGTCTTCACTATTTGAACAGATTAAGGCTCGTCAGTATGATGATCCACACTTGATGGTTCTTCGAAAAACGGTACTACAAGGTGGTGCCAAGGAAGTTACTATTGGAGCGGATGGTGTTCTGCGACTCCAGGATCGTCTATGTGTTCCTAATGTGGATGGACTAAGGAAAAAGATTCTGGAGGAGGCACACAGTTCTCGGTATTCTATTCATCCAGGTGCTACTAAGATGTATCATGACTTGAGGCAGCATTATTGGTGGCGACGAATGAAAAAGGACATAGTTGAGTATGTAGCTAGGTGTCTAAATTGCCAGCAAGTTAAATATGAGCACCAGAAACCAGGTGGCATACTTCAGCAGATGACTATACCAGAGTGGAAATGGGAACGAATTACTATGGACTTTGAACTCGGGTTGCCGCGGACCTTGAGGAAGTTAGATGCAGTTTGGGTGATTGTTGACAAGTTGACCAAGTCGGCATATTTTATTCCTGTTGTGACTACGTATACTTTAGAGAGGTTGGCCCAGATTTATATTCAAGAGATAGTTCGGTTGCACGGTGTGCCAATTTCTATCATATCAGATAGAGGTCCTCAGTTTACTTCACATTTCTGGAGAGCAGTACAGAGTGAGTCGGGGACCCGTGTAGAGCTCAGCACAGCCTTTCATCCGCAGACCGACGGGCAGTCAGAGCGGACAATTCAGATTTTGGAGGATATGCTAAGGGCATGTGTGATTGATTTTGGAGGTCAGTGGGATCCTTTCTTGCCTTTGGCCGAGTTTGCTTATAATAACAGTTACCAATCCAGCAACGAGATGGCTCCATTTGAGGCTTTGTATGGTCGGCGATGTCGTTTGCCCATCGGGTGTTTTGAGCCCGGTGAGGCTACGTTATATGGTACTGATTTGGTAAAGGATGCCTTGGAAAAGGTAAAGTTGATTCAGGAGCGACTTTGTACAGCACAGTCCAGACAGAAGAGTTACGCGGATCAGAAAGCGCGTGATTTATTCTTTATGGTAGGTGAAAAAGCTCTCTTGAAGGTTTCGCCGATGAAGGGGATTATGAGATTCGGAAAAAAGGGCAAGTTGAGCCCAAGGTTTACAGGCCCATTTGAGGTGTTGAGACGAGTTGGGGAGGTTGCTTATGAGCTTGCATTGCCTCCCAGTCTATCGGGAGTTCATTCAGTTTTCCATGTATCTATGCTCCGGAAGTATCATGCTGACCTATCACATGTGTTGGACTTCAGCACAGTTCAGCTAGATCAGAGTTTGGGTTATGAAGAAGAGTCAATTGCCATTGTTGATAAACAAGTTCGCCAGTTGAGATCCAAGAGGATGCAGTAAAGGTCCAGTGGAGGGGCCAACCAGTTGAGGAAGCGACTTGGGAGGCCGAGGAAGACATACGGAGCAGATATCCACACTTATGCAGCACTCCAGGTACAATTCTAAACATGTTCGAGGACGGACGCTTGTTTAAGAGGTGGAGAATGTAATGACCCAACCGGTCATTTTAACTTTTAGAACCCCGTTCCATAAAATAAAACTTCCCGTATGTGCTTTTAATGATTTATGACTTGCGGGGATGGTTGGTTCGGGATTTGGAAGTGTTTGGGTTGAAACCAGAACACTTGATTCCTTAAGTTGGCCTTAAAGTGCTAAATTTGACTTCGGTCAACATTTTGAGGAAACGGCATCGGAATAGAATTTTGACGATTCCAACAGCTCCGTATGGTGATTTTGGACTTATGAGCGTGTTCGAAATTTTATTTGGAAGTCCGTAGTTAAATTAGGCTTGAAATGGCTAAAATAGGAATTTAAGTTTAGAAGTTTGACCGGGGAGTTGACTTTTGATATCGGAGTCGTAATCCAGTTCTGAAAATTTTCATAGCTCCGTTATGTCATTTATGACTTGTGTGTAAAATTTGAGGTCAATCGGACTTGAATTGATAGGTTTCGGTACATAATGTAGAAGTTGAAAATCTTAAGATTCATTAAGCTTGAATTGAGGGTTGATTCGTAGTTTTAGCTTTGTTTGGTGTGATTTGAGGGTCCAACTAAGTTCGTATGATATTTTGGGACTTGTTTGTATAATTGGTTGAGGTCCCGAGGGGCTCAGGTAAATTTCGGACGACTAACGGATCACTTTTGGCCTTTGGAACACTACTAATAACTGCTGGTATTTTCTTATGGTATCCTTATGGTCTGCGATCGCGTAGAATATTTTAGGCAGCTGGAAATTTGTTCACTGTGATTGCATGGATACGTCCGCGATCGCGTAGGATTGGCCAGTGTGTGAATCGCGATCGCGTATCATTGTTTGCGATCGCGTAGGGGAAATTTGAGAGGAAGCTGGGCCACGCGTTTGTGCTACGCGCTCGCGTGAAGAGGGTTGCGATCGTGTAGAGTCAGAACCTGGTGCATCGCGATCGCGTGGGACTTGATGCGATCGCATAGGGTTAATGTGTAGGTAGAAAATTTGTGCTACGCGATCGCGTGAGGAAGTTCGCGATCGCGTAGAAGAAATCACTGGGCAGAGAGCTTAAGTTCTGAAAATGGGACTTCGTCCCATTTTCCATTTTTAACAATTTGGAACTCGGATTTAGGCGATGTTTAGGAGATTTTCAGAGAAAACAGTGGGGTAAGTGTTCCTCACTCAATATTGGTTAAATTACCCGAATCCATCACTATTTTTATCATTTAATTGGTGAATTGAGTTGGAAAAGTTTGAAAATCCTCTTGGATAGATTTGAGGATTTGAGGGCCGAATTGTTATCGGAATTTGGTGATTTTGGTATGGGTAGACTCGTGGTTAATTGGGTGTTCATATTTCATAACTTTTGGCGGATTCCAAGACGTGAGTCCCACGGACGAATTTTTAATTAATTTCAGATTTTTTATTGAAAATGTAGTATTTTCTTATAGAATTGATTCCTATAATTTTCTAGTGATTGTATCGATTATTTTTGGCTAGATTCGAGCCAGACAGAGTTGGATAATCGTGGAAAAGGCCTTATAGTGGATTAAATTAAAACAAGACGAGGTAAGTCTCTTGTCTAATCTTGTGAGGGGGAAATTACCTCATAGGTGATTAAAATTAAATAATTGTTGCTAATTGTGGGGGCTACGTATGCACGAGGTGACGAGAGTCCGTGCGTAGCTACTATTAATGCTATAGTCCGGGTACTTTAGGACGCAAAGCATGAATTACTTGTGTAAATTGTATTCTTTGTTTACTTAATATTATTTGATATATACATATATTGTGAATTGTTAGATAAAAATATTAAAGGATGAAAATCTCATATACTTGATTTTCTGTTTTAATTAATTAATTGTTAAGTGAAATTATTCTTCCTCCCGAATTTATCTTATAATAAATATACTCTCCTTCCGGAGGTACATAAGAAAATGTCCTCCTTTCTTGTGGAGCGGGCCGAACGCCTCGGCAGGATAGATACATCTATGGATCGCACTGCACGTCCCTCGGCAGTGTACACGACACTTTGGATCGGGCCGTACGTCCTCGACAGAAATCGTGCTTAATAATAATAATTAAACGATACTTTAATAGTTATTTCAGCTTGCGAAGCTAATTGATAAATTGAAAAATCCTTGAAATTTAATGAATAATTATTCCTGCTCGTTAAGGAATTAATTGTTATTCTTGTAAATGAGATTAATTGATAAATTAAAATTTATTTGAATTGAAGGAATTTAATTAAAATATTGAGAATTGTTGCATTTGAAAGAAATTTAATTATTTTAGCTTGTTAAATAAATTATTGATATATTCTAGTTTTATTTTCAATTATTATTATTGACCCATAGTGAGTGTCAAAGTCGGCCATCTCGTCTCTACCACTTCGAGATTAGCCTTGATACGTACTGGATACACGTTGTTTACGTACTCATACTACACTTGCTGCACTTTTTGTGCAGGACCTGAGGGAAGTACTAGTGGGGGACCTATCGTCTTACACCCACGCTATCCAAGGGCATAGTGGTGAGCTACCTTTCTGAGCCGTTCTACAGCTACTAGTGTCTCTCCTTCTATTTTTTTATTCTGTCTATTTTATTTCAGACAGTATTTGAGGTTTTGTATAATCTACTAGATGCTCATATACTTGTGACATCAGGTCTTGGTACACATATTGGTAGAATTTGGGTTTTGTTATTTCTCTTGGTTTTAAATTTTGTCAATGAATGATTAATTTATTAAGTTGGCTTGCCTAGCCGTAGTGTTGTGCGCCATCACGACCTATAGGTGACATTGGGTCGTGACAGAATTCATTATAAGTTTATAACTACTGTTGCGACCTGCCAGGTCCAGATTATATTAAACCTTACGTGCCGTGTCTAAATTTGTTTCAAGACATAATTTTTTTTTGTTTATTTGCACATCCCATTTTCTTTATTTTTCGCACGTTTTTATTTATTATTTGCACTCGTCTTTGTTATTGGAACGACCCGACCGGTCGTTTTGAATATTTTCACTTCGCTCGGTTATTTGAAGGCATGAGTAGTTCTGTATGATGTACTTTGACTTGTGTGAATTATCGGTTTTGGGTTGCAGGTATTTCGGAATCGAATTGGAAGAGAGAATTTCATTGTTGAAGCTTTAAATTAGGAGAGTTGACCAAAATTTGACTCTTTAGCATTTGACCTCGAATTGGAATTCTGATGGTTCCATTAGCTTCGTTAGGTGATTTTGGACTTAGGAGCGCGACCGGAATGTAATTTGGAGGTCTGTGGTAGAATTAGGCTTGAATTGGCGAAATTGGAAATTTGGCCATTTCGGTCGTCAGTGGAAAATTTGATATCGGGGTCGGAATGGAATTCCGGAAGTTGGAGTAGGTTCGTAGTGTCATTTGTGACGTGTGTATAAAATTTGAGGTCATTCGGACGTGGTTTGGTTGGTTTCGGCATCAGTTGCCAAATTTGGAAAATTTAGAAGTTCTTAGGCTTGAATCTGAGGTTACTTTGATGATTTGATGTTGTTTTGAGTGATTCGAAGGTTCGACTAAGTTGGTATGTTGATATATGACTTGTTGGTATTTTTGGTTGAAGTCCCGAGGGCCTCGGGGTGATTCCAGGTGGTTAACGGATTTGTCGAAGTTGGAGTTTGCAGCTGGACCTGCTGCTTCTGCTATTTCCGCACCTGCGGAAGAAATGGTAGCAGGTGCGAAGCCGCTGGTGCGCGTGGGGAGTGCACAGGTGCAGGCAATGCGAGGCTAGGCAGGTTGCGCAGGTGTGAGATGGAGGTCGCATCTGCGAGCCCGCAGGTGCGAAACCTGGGGCGCAGATGCGGAAAGGGCAATGTTGGTCAGGATTCGCAGAAGCGAAGGAAAACACGCAGATGCGCCTTCGCAGGTGTGACGATGTTGCCGCAGATGCGGAGCCTGGGCGCGTAAGTGAGTTGTGCAGGTGCGGCTCCTTGGACCTCATGTGCGGTCGCGCGGGTGCGAGAAAATGGACGCAGGTGCGAAAAACCTAAGCAGAAACCATAAATAGAACCCTTCGCAATTTTGATGCATTCTTTACCATTTCTATTCGATTTTTGGGAGCTTTGGGGAGAGATTTGAAGAGAGAATCAAGGGGGTTTCATTGAGATAAGTTAATTGAGCCCTAATACTTGTATATATGGTGATTTTCCATTGTTTAATCATGGTAATTAGTGAAAATGAGGGGTTAGGGCTTGGAAAATTTGGAAAGAAATTTATGGATTTGAGGGACCAAACGATGTCAGATTTTGATGAATTATGTATGGTTAGACTCATGAGTGCATGAGCTTTCTAGTTTTGTAAATTTTGTCAGATTTCAAGACGTGGGCCCGGGGGCCGGGTTTGAGCCAATTTCGGGCTTTGGTCTAATCTGATAGTTTTTCTTGTGGAATTTATTCCATTAGTGTATATTGATGGTATTGTGCTGATTGTAAATAGATTTGAAGCATTTGGAGGCCGAGTCCAGAGGCAAGAGCATTGCGGGGTAGAGATTTGACCGGTTTGAGGTAAGTAACGATTGTAAATCTAGTCCTGAGGGTACGAAACCTCGGATTTTTGTATCATTCTACTATTTTTAGTGACGCACATGCTAGGTGACGGGTGTGTGGGCGTGCACTGTTCGGGATTTGTGACTTGTTCCTTCCCGTAGCAACTGTAAAGTTGCATATTTTGTTGAAACTATATGATACTTATATGTTTTAGAAAGAGTTTGTGTAAATTGGGTTGAATGCCATGTTTGGGCCTTGCGTCAGTGCTGTTTGGACTCTTAGGGGCTTTTTCTTACCATCCTCTCATTTTTTTCGATTGAAAATCCATACTCAATCATGTTTATACTTGTTTACCGAGTAACTCAGTTTTATGACTCTATTTTGATGCATATAAATGTTTTGGGCCGAATGCCCTATTTTACTAAAATGCCCGAGTGGCTTGAGAGGTTTATGACTGAGTGAAGCCGAGGGCCTGATTTCTGAGGATGAGTGTGAATCGGGGCTGCCCACCTGCAGCATACTTTATTATTGTAACACGTGAGTTGTCCGTGCAGCACGTGAGTTGTCCATGCAGATTATAGCGCTTGGGCTGAAGGAGCACCTCCGGAGTCTGTACACACCCCCAGTGAGCACAGGTACCTACTGAGTGCAAGTGCCGAGTGCTGAGTAACTAGGAGGCATGAGTGATTGTGAGGTATGCCCGAGTGGCAAGAGTGATTGTGAGGTATGCCCGAGTGGCAAGCGTGATTATGAGGTATGCCCGAGTGGCAAGAGTGACTGTGAGGTTTGCCCGAGGGGCTGTATATGAGTGATGTTTTGCCCGAGGGGCTGTTTATAATTTCATCATTTTTTTCTCACCTTTGCATTAAGCCTTTGTTTGAAAACTATTGGAAAAAAAAATATCTTTAAATGATTTTTACTGGAACTGGGTTTAAACGAGATGATTTGATTCAAACACTGATTTTTAAAGAATGTTGTACTTTACTGAGATTTCATGATATGAACGTTATATGCTTTATTGCTCATCACTACTGCTCAGTCTTTATTTATTGTTGTTACTTACTGAGTTGGCGTACTCACGTTACTCCCTACACCTTGTGTGCAGATTCGGGTGTAGCTAGACACGGTAGCGGTTATTGAGTGTTCTGGTTGCAGATTTTTTTGGAGATAGCAAGGTAGCTGTTTGGCGATTGCAGTGCCTGCTCTTCTCCCTCTTATATTCCTCTCGTATGCGCACATAAGCGCTCGGTATCAATTGTGCATCACCAGCTTGTGATTCTATGAACGAGGTTCGAGATGTGTATTATGTGTTTTGGTGATGGGCTAGTCTGGAGGACTTGAGGCCAGTTTTAAACCATAGTTTTGGCTCGGTAGCTTCAGTTAAAACCTGTACATTTGGACTCATATGTCCGGTAATGCCCATACGAGTGGAATTCGTGGCTCGATGAGTGGTGAAATGGCTTTGTGATGAGTATGATGTAACTGCGGGATGTGTTAAGACGATTTGAATATGACGAGAAGTGTTTCCTTGAAATGTAAAGGAAGGCCATTGGGTGCTTGATTTTTTTTTTTGATGTGACGTACGGTCTCGAGTGTGAATGTTTTGAAGGATCTTTCGCGTTGTTAAATTTTGGGGCAAATTAAATTCTCATGTCTTGTCAATGAGTTTGGACTCAAGAAGGGTAAGTGATTGTGTAGTAATTGTGGTTGCGAATGGGTATTTTTGATGTTGATGGCTCGAGAAAGATGATCTTCGAAGGGACTTAGAGTCGATAACATTTTATTGGTTCAGGTGCGACAGAGATACATTTCAATTCGATGCAGCAGTTGGGTAGCAAAGTATGAGGAAAGACATGACGGGAAGTGTTTCGCAGTGGTTGAAGTACTAGAAGGTCAAGTAGGAGAAGTAGAGGTTGAGAAGTTTCTTAAAGGAGATGATTTAACCGAAGTAAGAGTGGCAGATTAGCATATGAATTCACTAGTAGGGTAGTCGTGCACCTTGAGAAAGTGTAGAATGGTTTGGAATCGTGTTAGTATGTGAATCAGCCTGCAGACTCTATTTGGAGTGATGGTTAGTGTACAAAGGAAAATTGAATATGGCAGAAAGGAGTGTATTTGAAATGAATAGAGGCGTGAAGATCTGATTATCGTGTCAGGTGCAATATGACTTGAGTTCGGAAGTTATTGTTGACATACAGTTGATGTCAATAGGGAAAGTGCAGACTTATACAAATGGTGGGCGAGCATGAACTGAGGAGAATTTACGGATTTGGTGGTCGTTGCACTCAGTGCAGAGTCATTGGAAGATGTCGATAAGGAATTCCACATATGGGTTATCTCCTGTGTGCAGCTAGAGGTGGCGTGATGTTGATGAAGCTTTTGCGAGGATCATTATTTTCTACCCAGTAGGAGGTCGCGTATGTGAATTTGGCTGGAGATTCAGAATGTTCATAAAAGGCTTAATAAAAGACTTCGAGAAGTCTGGCAGGTTAACGGTGCGAGATCTTGGTAATTGAGAAGGAGAAATCCTTATGGGTTCAATTTTATATAATTGCAGCTTAAGGCTAAGTGGGGGAGTCTGCTATCGACGAGTTGATTGCACGGTTATGGGTCGTATTAGTTTTGGTTCGGGGTATATCGATGAATCAGTTATGACTTGCAGAGGTCGAGATCGAGGATGACTCGAGTAAAGGAATTTCTGGACACAAGTTGTATTACACTCTATGGTTATAGGAGGACCATAAAATAATTGAGTGGTTATTCACGAATGTAGTGTACATGGAGCGGGAATTTTCTCGGTTGCGTAGGAATGTGGGTTACTCTTTATTTCCCTTGGGTGTTGGTGTGCTAATGGGGCACGGGTCATTTCGGTCCGTTTTGTCGGTTGATTCGAGATTTGAGTAGAGTGGATCTCAAGAATGGTTCTAATGGATTCAAGATTTATATGTAGCGATTTAGAATTTTCACGATATATATATATATATATATATGGCTAGAAAAATGGGAGTTGCATTGAATGGTGTCGAGACTCGTGGCATTTCATATCATTGTGAATTATGCATTTTAGTATCAAGAAGGTGAAGGAAACAGTTTTAGGTTCACATAAAGTCTCTTCTGAGTAAGCATTTTTGGTTGTGGTACCTATGGGATACATAAAAAGGGAATTCAACGGCTTATAAGCCTTAGGGCAGTGTGAATCTGTGCTAGAGTTCGTGGGGTAAGTTTTAGTTAAGGATAGTACTGTTCTAACAAAGAAAAAGTAGCAATTTGAAGGCAATTTGGCAAGGACTTGGAGAAATAGGACAGCTTGGTTATGTGCAAATGGGTTTCAAAATGTTCATGATGGTTTCTACCATGGTTTGAACCGGATATTTTCTACCGATGTACGGAACGTGTTGTGTGTTATGATTTCCTCCTAGAAAGAAGCAAGAAAGAGGTTTCTGACTAATAAGATATGTAATTTGCTAGTGACTCAGAGTTGATAATGGAATTCTTATGCTTGTCACATGATGGCATAATAGATGTGGTGTGTTGTGCAGGAATAAGATTTACATGTACAAGGTCACAGTTCAGTTTTAAAGGGAAGGACATAAATTCTTAGGCAGCATGGACGGTTTCAGATGACTAGGTAAATGATATTACTATCTAGTATAACTTGATAAGAGTGTACATTTCAGAAGGGGCAGTGTGTTTTGATTTATGGGTACTTCGTTGGTATTGCGGCACTCTCCTGGTTGATCAACTGTTGATATTCAAATTTTTGCCATGTGGCACGGAAGAATTTTTAAAGTATTTCTCGTAGGATGATTGTGTATGAGAGAGGTGTTAGGCATTCGGGCGGTGGATGTGGAATCAAATATGGTGATTCATGTGTTCTATGGAATTGGAGATTGGGAGTTCTTAGGAGCAGATTTTTTCATGGTTGTGGACTGTGAACTTGTGGCCGGAGCTAGCTAGATGATAGAATGTGTTATGATTCATTCATTGTGGACTTTCGGAGGTTATTTATTGCGATTCGTTGGTTACATGCACATATGGTGCGGTTCTATTGTGGCCTTATAGCGGAATTTGAGCGAGAATAGTAGTGGATATTGCTTGGTCGATGGCGTATTGGCCATGTTCTTTCGGGTTTGTGTGGCATGGTGTCGTTTGCTTCTCCGTGGTTATGGTAATGCACTTTGGGTACTTGATGTCGAATTGCGCATGGTTATTGTTTTTAGCAGGGTGGCTTGAGGTGTTTCATGTGGACCAGTATTTGGATAGGGTCACGTATTGCAGCAGAGTTATGTGGAAATATGATCCTTTGTGTAAGATTCGTGTGTTATGGGTCTGCAGTGTGTGATGGGTTCTTAGCATTGCGTCGGGGTGGTACCCATCAAGCTTGCGGGACGGTTCTCCTATTTGGGTCATTGTTACGATTGGGTCGGATGTTGGAAATTTGATTCGAAGGCTTGTGGGCTAGGTTGAATTGAGAAATTTCAGTTATGTTGTGCTATCGGACCTGTATGGGATAGGGTGACATAGGATCACCCCCGGGTATGTGCATGTGAAAGCTACACAGTGATTTGATGGCTTTTGGAACAACTTTGGGCATGTTCGAGGACGAACGTGTGTTTAAGTGGGGGAGGATGTAATGACCCGATCGGTCGTTTTGAACATTTGCACTTCACTCGGTTGTTTGAGGGCATGAGTAGCTCCGTATGATGTAATTTGACTTGTGTGAATCATCGGTTTTGGGTTGCAAGTATTTCGGATGCGAATTGGAAGAAAGAATTTCATTGTTGAAGTTTAAATTGGGAAAATTGACCAAAATTTGACTCTTTAGCATTTGACCTAGGATTGGAATTCTGATGGTTCCATTAGCTTTGTTAGGTGATTTTGGACTTAGGAGCGCGGCCGGAATGTAATTTGGAGGTACGTGGTAGAATTAGGCTTGAATTGGCGAAATTGGAAATTTGGCGATTTCGGTCGGCAGTGGAAAATTTGATATTGGGGTCGGAATGGAATTCCGGAAGTTGGAGTAGGTTCGTAGTATCATTTGTGACGTGTGTGCAAAAGTTGAGGTCATTCGGACGTGGTTTGGTTGGTTTCGGCATCGGTTGCCGAATTTGAAAAATTTAGAAGTACTTAGGCTTGAATCCGAGGTTAATTTGATGATTTGATGTTGTTTTGAGTGATTCAAAGGTTCGACTAAGTTGGTATGTTGATATATGACTTGTTGGTATGTTTGGTTGAGGTCCCGAGGGCCTCGGGGTGATTCCGGGTGGTTAACGGATTTGTCGAAGTTGGAATTTGCAGTTGGAGCTGCTGCTTATGCTATTTCCGCACCTGCGGAAGAAAGGGTCGCAGGTGCAAGGCTGCTGGTGTGCGTGGGGAGTGTGCAGGCGAGGACAACGCGGGGCTAGGCAGGTTGAACAGGTGCGAGATGGAGGTCGCATTTGCGAACCCGTAGGTTCGAAACTTGGGGCGCAGATGCGGAAAGGGCAATACTGGTCAGGCTTCGCAGAAGCAGAGGAAAACACACAGATGCGCCTTCGCAGGTGCCACGATGTTGCTGCAGATGCGGAGCCTGGGCGCGTAAGTGAGTTGCGCGGGTGCGGCTCCTTGGACCGCATGTGTGGTCGCACGGGTGCGAGAAAATGGCCGCAGGTGCGAAAAACCTGGGCAGAAACCATAAATAGAACCCTTCGCGATTTTGGTGCATTTTTCACCATTTCTATTCGGTTTTTGGGAGCTTTTGGGAGAGATTTGAAGAGG